>NW_027362955.1:0-2400000 GCF_046119375.1 Phyllobates terribilis | reverse complement strand
AGAGTCCTTAAATAATGCAGCAAAGTCATTAAATAATGCAGCAGAGTCCTTAAATAATGCAACAAATTCCTTAAATAATGCAGCAGAGTCCTTAAATAATGCAATAAAGTCCATAAATAATGCAGCAAAGTCCTTAAATAATTCAGCAGAGTGCTGAAATACCGCAGCAGGGTCCTTAAATAATGCAGCAGAGTCCTTAAATAATGCAACAAAGTCCTTAAATAATGCAGCAGGGTCCTTAAATAATGCAGAAAAGTCCTGAAATAATGCAGCAGAGTCCTTAAATACTTCAGCATAGTCCTTAAATAATGCAGCAAAGTCCTTGAATAATGCAGCAGAGTCCTTAAATAATGCAACAAAGTCCTTAAATAATGCAGAAGAGTCCTTAAATAATGCAGCAGAGTCCTTAAATAATGCAACAAAGTCCTTAAATAATGCAGCAGAGTCCTTAAATAATGCAGCAGAGTACTGAAATACCGCAGCAGGGTCCTTAAATAATGCAGCAAAGTCGTTAAATAATGAAGTAGAGTCCTTAAATAATGCAAAAAAGTCCTTAAATGATGCAGCAGAGTCCTTAAATAATGCAACAAAGTCCTTAAATAATGCAGCAGAGTCCTTAAATAATGCAATAAAGTCCATAAATAATGCAGCAAAGTCCTTAAATAATTCAGCAGAGTGCTGAAATACCGCAGCAGGGTCCTTAAATAATGCAGCAGAGTCCTTAAATAATGCAACAAAGTCCTTAAATAATGCAGCAGGGTTCTTAAATAATGCAACAAAGTCCTTAAATAATGCAGCAGAGTCCTTAAATAATGCAGCAAAGTCCTTAAATAATGCAGCAGAGTCCTTAAATAATCCAGCCAAGTCCTTAAATAATGCAACAAAGTCCTTAAATAATGCTGCAGATTACTGAAATACTGCAGCAGGGTCCTTAAATAATGCAGCAGAGTCCTTAAATAATGCAACAAAGTCCTTAAATAATGCAGCAGAGTCCTTAAATAATGCAACAAAGTCCTTAAATAATGCAGCAGAGTCCTTAAATAATGCAGCAAAGTCCTTAAATAATGCAGCACAGTCCTTAAATAATCCAGCCAAGTCCTTAAATAATGCAGCAAAGTCTTTAAATAATGCAATAAAGTCCATAAATAATGCAGCAAATTCCTTAAATAATGCAGCAGAGTACTGAAATACCGCAGCAGGATCCTTAAATAATGCAGCAGAGTCCTTAAATAATGCAGCAGATTACTGAAATACTGCAGCAGGGTCATTAAATAATGCTGCAGAGTCCTTAAATAATGCAGCAAATTCCTTAAATAATGCAGCAAAGTCTTTAAATAATGCAATAAAGTCCTTAAATAATGCAGCAGAGTACTGAAATACCGCAGCAGGGTCCTTAAATAATGCAGCAAAGTCGTTAAATAATGAAGTAGAGTACTTAAATAATGCAACAATGTCCTTAAATGATGCAGCAGAGTCCTTAAATAATGCAACAAAGTCCTTAAATAATGCATCAGAGTCCTTAAATAATGCAGCAGAGTACTGAAATACCGCAGCAGGGTCCTTAAATAATGCAGCAAAGTCGTTAAATAATGAAGTAGAGTCCTTAAATAATGCAACAAAGTCCTTAAATAATGCAGCAGAGTCCTTAAATAATGCAACAAAATCCTTAAATAATGCAGAAGAGTCCTTAATTAATCCAGCCAAGTCCTTAAATCATGCAGCAGGGTCCTTAAATAATCCAGCCAAGTCCTTAAATAATGCAACAAAGTCCTTAAATAATGCAGCAGATTACTGAAATACTGCAGCAGGGTCATTAAATAATGCTGCAGAGTCCTTAAATAATGCAGCAAATTCCTTAAATAATGCAGCAAAGTCTTTAAATAATGCAATAAAGTCCTTAAATAATGCAGCAGAGTACTGAAATACCGCAGCAGGGTCCTTAAATAATGCAGCAAAGTCGTTAAATAATGAAGTAGAGTACTTAAATAATGCAACAATGTCCTTAAATGATGCAGCAGAGTCCTTAAATAATGCAACAAAGTCCTTAAATAATGCATCAGAGTCCTTAAATAATGCAGCAGAGTACTGAAATACCGCTGCAGGGTCCTTAAATAATGCAGCAAAGTCGTTAAATAATGAAGTAGAGTCCTTAAATAATGCAACAAAGTCCTTAAATAATGCAGCAGAGTCCTTAAATAATGCAACAAAATCCTTAAATAATGCAGAAGAGTCCTTAAATAATCCAGCCAAGTCCTTAAATCATGCAGCAGGGTCCTTAAATAATCCAGCCAAGTCCTTAAATAATGCAAAAAAGTCCTTAAATAATGCAGCAGATTACTGAAATACTGCAGCAGGGTCATTAAATAATGCTGCAGTGTCCTTAAATAATGCAGCAAATTCCTTAAATAATGCAGCAAAGTCTTTAAATAATGCAATAAAGTCCTTAAATAATGCAGCAGAGTACTGAAATACCGCAGCAGGGTCCTTAAATAATGCAGCAAAGTCGTTAAATAATGAAGTAGAGTCCTTAAATAATGCAACAACGTCCTTAAATGATGCAGCAGAGTCCTTAAATAATGCAACAAAGTCCTTAAATAATGCAGCAGAGTCCTTAAATAATGCAGCAGAGTACTGAAATACCGCAGCAGGGTCCTTAAATAATGCAGCAAAGTCGTTAAATAATGAAGTAGAGTCCTTAAATAATGCAACAAAGTCCTTAAATGATGCAGCAGAGTCCTTAAATAATGCAGCAGAGTACTTAAATAATGCAACAAAGTCCTTAAACAATGCAGCAGAGTCCTTAAATAATGCAGAAGAGTCCTTAAATAATGCAACCAAGACCTTAAATAATGCAACAGAGTCCTTAAATAATTCAACAAAGTACTTAAATAATGCAGCAGAGTCCTTAAGTACCGTAGCAGAGTCCTTAAATACTGCAGCAAAGTCCTTAAATAATGCAGCAGAGTCCTTAAATAATGCAGCAAAGTCCTTAAACAATGCAGCAGAGTCCTTAAATAATGCAGAAGAGTCCTTAAATAATGCAACCAAGACCTTAAATAATGCAGCAGAGTCCTTAAATAATGCAACAAAGTACTGAAATAATGCAGCAGAGTCCTTTAGTACCGTAGCAGAGTCCTTAAATACTGCAGCAAAGTCCTTAAATATTGCAGCAGAGTCCTTAAATAATGCAGCAAAGTCATTAAATAATGCAGCAGAGTCCTTAAATAATGCAACAAATTCCTTAAATAATGCAGCAGAGTCCTTAAATAATGCAATAAAGTCCATAAATAATGCAGCAAAGTCCTTAAATAATTCAGCAGAGTGCTGAAATACCGCAGCAGGGTCCTTAAATAATGCAGCAGAGTCCTTAAATAATGCAACAAAGTCCTTAAATAATGCAGCAGGGTCCTTAAATAATGCAGAAAAGTCCTTGAATAATGCAGCAGAGTCCTTAAATAATGCAACAAAGTCCTTAAATAATGCAGAAGAGTCCTTAAATAATGCAGCAGAGTCCTTAAATAATGCAACAAAGTCCTTAAATAATGCAGCAGAGTCCTTAAATAATGCAGCAGAGTACTGAAATACAGCAGCAGGGTCCTTAAATAATGCAGCAAAGTCGTTAAATAATGAAGTAGAGTCCTTAAATAATGCAACAAAGTCCTTAAATGATGCAGCCGAGTCCTTAAATAATGCAACAAAGTCCTTAAATAATGCAGCAGAGTCCTTAAATAATGCAATAAAGTCCATAAATAATGCAGCAAAGTCCTTAAATAATTCAGCAGAGTGCTGAAATTCCGCAGCAGGGTCCTTAAATAATGCAGCAGAGTCCTTAAATAATGCAACACAGTCCTTAAATAATGCAGCAGGGTTCTTAAATAATGCAACAAAGTCCTTAAATAATGCAGCAGAGTCCTTAAATAATGCAGCAAAGTCCTTAAATAATGCAGCAGAGTCCTTAAATAATCCAGCCAAGTCCTTAAACAATGCAACAAAGTCCTTAAATAATGCAGCAGATTACTGAAATACTGCAGCAGAGTCCTTAAATAATGCAACAAAGTTCTTAAATAATGCAGCAGAGTCCTTAAATAATGCAGCAAAGTCCTTAAATAATGCAGCACAGTCCTTAAATAATCCAGCCAAGTCCTTAAATAATGCAGCAAAGTCTTTAAATAATGCAATAAAGTCCATAAATAATGCAGCAAATTCCTTAAATAATGCAGCAGAGTACTGAAATACCGCAGCAGGATCCTTAAATAATGCAGCAGAGTCCTTAAATAATGCAGCAGATTACTGAAATACTGCAGCAGGGTCATTAAATAATGCTGCAGAGTCCTTAAATTATGCAGCAAATTCCTTAAATAATGCAGCAAAGTCTTTAAATAATGCAATAAAGTCCTTAAATAATGCAGCAGAGTACTGAAATACCGCAGCAGGGTCCTTAAATAATGCAGCAAAGTCGTTAAATAATGAAGTAGAGTACTTAAATAATGCAACAACGTCCTTAAATGATGCAGCAGAGTCCTTAAATAATGCAACAAAGTCCTTAAATAATGCAGCAGGGTCCTTAAATAATGCAGAAAAGTCCTGAAATAATGCAGCAGAGTCCTTAAATACTTCAGCATAGTCCTTAAATAATGCAGCAAAGTCCTTGAATAATGCAGCAGAGTCCTTAAATAATGCAACAAAGTCCTTAAATAATGCAGAAGAGTCCTTAAATAATGCAGCAGAGTCCTTAAATAATGCAACAAAGTCCTTAAATAATGCAGCAGAGTCCTTAAATAATGCAGCAGAGTACTGAAATACCGCAGCAGGGTCCTTAAATAATGCAGCAAAGTCCTTAAATGATGCAGCAGAGTCCTTAAATAATGCAACAAAGTCCTTAAATAATGCAGCAGAGTCCTTAAATAATGCAATAAATTCCATAAATAATGCAGCAAAGTCCTTAAATAATTCAGCAGAGTGCTGAAAAACCGCAGCAGGGTCCTTAAATAATGCAGCAGAGTCCTTAAATAATGCAACAAAGTCCTTAAATAATGCAGCAGGGTTCTTAAATAATGCAACAAAGTCCTTAAATAATGCAGCAGAGTCCTTAAATAATGCAGCAAAGTCCTTAAATAATGCAGCAGAGTCCTTAAATAATCCAGCCGAGTCCTTAAATAATGCAACAAAGTCCTTAAATAATGCAGCAGATTACTGAAATACTGCAGCAGGGTCCTTAAATAATGCAGCAGAGTCCTTAAATAATGCAACAAAGTCCTTAAATAATGCAGCAGAGTCCTTAAATAATGCAACAAAGTCCTTAAATAATGCAGCAGAGTCCTTAAATAATGCAGCAAAGTCCTTAAATAATGCAGCACAGTCCTTAAATAATCCAGCCAAGTCCTTAAATAATGCAGCAAAGTCTTTAAATAATGCAATAAAGTCCATAAATAATGCAGCAAATTCCTTAAATAATGCAGCAGAGTACTGAAATACCGCAGCAGGATCCTTAAATAATGCAGCAGAGTCCTTAAATAATGCAGCAGATTACTGAAATACTGCAGCAGGGTCATTAAATAATGCTGCAGAGTCCTTAAATAATGCAGCAAATTCCTTAAATAATGCAGCAAAGTCTTTAAATAATGCAATAAAGTCCTTAAATAATGCAGCAGAGTACTGAAATACCGCAGCAGGGTCCTTAAATAATGCAGCAAAGTCGTTAAATAATGAAGTAGAGTCCTTAAATAATGCAACAAAGTCCTTAAATGATGCAGCAGAGTCCTTAAATAATGCAACAAAGTCCTTAAATAATGCAGCAGAGTCCTTAAATAATGCAACAAAGTACTGAAATACCGCAGCAGGGTCCTTAAATAATGCAGCAAAGTCGTTAAATAATGAAGTAGAGTCCTTAAATAATGCAACAAAGTCCTTAAATAATGCAGCAGAGTCCTTAAATAATGCAGCAGAGTACTGAAATACCGCAGCAGGGTCCTTAAATAATGCAACAAAGTCGTTAAATAATGAAGTAGAGTCCTTAAATAATGCAACAAAGTCCTTAAATAATGCAACAAAGTCCTTAAATGATGCAGCAGAGTCCTTAAATAATGCAACAAAGTCCTTAAATAATGCAGCAGAGTCCTTAAATAATGCAATAAAGTCCATAAATAATGCAGCAAAGTCCTTAAATAATTCAGCAGAGTGCTGAAATACCGCAGCAGGGTCCTTAAATAATGCAGCAGAGTCCTTAAATAATGCAACAAAGTCCTTAAATAATGCAGCAGGGTTCTTAAATAATGCAACAAAGTTCTTAAATAATGCAGCAGAGTCCTTAAATAATGCAGCAAAGTCCTTAAATAATGCAGCAGAGTCCTTAAATAATCCAGCCAAGTCCTTAAATAATGCAACAAAGTCCTTAAATAATGCAGCAGATTACTGAAATACTGCAGCAGGGTCCTTAAATAATGCAGCAGAGTCCTTAAATAATGCAACAAAGTCCTTAAATAATGCAGCAGAGTCCTTAAATAATGCAACAAAGTCCTTAAATAATGCAGCAGAGTCCTTAAATAATGCAGCAAAGTCCTTAAATAATGCAGCAGAGTCCTTAAATAATCCAGCCAAGTCCTTAAATAATGCAGCAAAGTCTTTAAATAATGCAATAAAGTCCATAAATAATGCAGCAAATTCCTTAAATAATGCAGCAGAGTACTGAAATACCGCAGCAGGATCCTTAAATAATGCAGCAGACTCCTTAAATAATGCAGCAGATTACTGAAATACTGCAGCAGGGTCATTAAATAATGCTGCAGAGTCCTTAAATAATGCAGCAAATTCCTTAAATAATGCAGCAAAGTCTTTAAATAATGCAATAAAGTCCTTAAATAATGCAGCAGAGTACTGAAATACCGCAGCAGGGTCCTTAAATAATGCAGCAAAGTCGTTAAATAATGAAGTAGAGTACTTAAATAATGCAACAACGTCCTTAAATGATGCAGCAGAGTCCTTAAATAATGCAACAAAGTCCTTAAATAATGCAGCAGAGTCCTTAAATAATGCAGCAGAGTACTGAAATACCGCAGCAGGGTCCTTAAATAATGCAGCAAAGTCGTTAAATAATGAAGTAGAGTCCTTAAATAATGCAACAAAGTCCTTAAATAATGCAGCAGAGTCCTTAAATAATGCAACAAAATCCTTAAATAATGCAGAAGAGTCCTTAAATAATCCAGCCAAGTCCTTAAATCATGCAGCAGGGTCCTTAAATAATCCAGCCAAGTCCTTAAATAATGCAACAAAGTCCTTAAATAATGCAGCAGATTACTGAAATACTGCAGCAGGGTCATTAAATAATGCTGCAGAGTCCTTAAATAATGCAGCAAATTCCTTAAATAATGCAGCAAAGTCTTTAAATAATGCAATAAAGTCCTTAAATAATGCAGCAGAGTACTGAAATACCGCAGCAGGGTCCTTAAATAATGCAGCAAAGTCGTTAAATAATGAAGTAGAGTACTTAAATAATGCAACAATGTCCTTAAATGATGCAGCAGAGTCCTTAAATAATGCAACAAAGTCCTTAAATAATGCATCAGAGTCCTTAAATAATGCAGCAGAGTACTGAAATACCGCAGCAGGGTCCTTAAATAATGCAGCAAAGTCGTTAAATAATGAAGTAGAGTCCTTAAATAATGCAACAAAGTCCTTAAATAATGCAGCAGAGTCCTTAAATAATGCAACAAAATCCTTAAATAATGCAGAAGAGTCCTTAAATAATCCAGCCAAGTCCTTAAATCATGCAGCAGGGTCCTTAAATAATCCAGCCAAGTCCTTAAATAATGCAAAAAAGTCCTTAAATAATGCAGCAGATTACTGAAATACTGCAGCAGGGTCATTAAATAATGCTGCAGTGTCCTTAACTAATGCAGCAAATTCCTTAAATAATGCAGCAAAGTCTTTAAATAATGCAATAAAGTCCTTAAATAATGCAGCAGAGTACTGAAATACCGCAGCAGGGTCCTTAAATAATGCAGCAAAGTCGTTAAATAATGAAGTAGAGTCCTTAAATAATGCAACAACGTCCTTAAATGATGCAGCAGAGTCCTTAAATAATGCAACAAAGTCCTTAAATAATGCAGCAGAGTCCTTAAATAATGCAGCAGAGTACTGAAATACCGCAGCAGGGTCCTTAAATAATGCAGCAAAGTCGTTAAATAATGAAGTAGAGTCCTTAAATAATGCAACAAAGTCCTTAAATGATGCAGCAGAGTCCTTAAATAATGCAGCAGAGTACTTAAATAATGCAACAAAGTCCTTAAACAATGCAGCAGAGTCCTTAAATAATGCAGAAGAGTCCTTAAATAATGCAACCAAGACCTTAAATAATGCAACAGAGTCCTTAAATAATTCAACAAAGTACTTAAATAATGCAGCAGAGTCCTTAAGTACCGTAGCAGAGTCCTTAAATACTGCAGCAAAGTCCTTAAATAATGCAGCAGAGTCCTTAAATAATGCAGCAAAGTCCTTAAACAATGCAGCAGAGTCCTTAAATAATGCAGAAGAGTCCTTAAATAATGCAACCAAGACCTTAAATAATGCAGCAGAGTCCTTAAATAATGCAACAAAGTACTGAAATAATGCAGCAGAGTCCTTTAGTACCGTAGCAGAGTCCTTAAATACTGCAGCAAAGTCCTTAAATATTGCAGCAGAGTCCTTAAATAATGCAGCAAAGTCATTAAATAATGCAGCAGAGTCCTTAAATAATGCAACAAATTCCTTAAATAATGCAGCAGAGTCCTTAAATAATGCAATAAAGTCCATAAATAATGCAGCAAAGTCCTTAAATAATTCAGCAGAGTGCTGAAATACCGCAGCAGGGTCCTTAAATAATGCAGCAGAGTCCTTAAATAATGCAACAAAGTCCTTAAATAATGCAGCAGGGTCCTTAAATAATGCAGAAAAGTCCTTGAATAATGCAGCAGAGTCCTTAAATAATGCAACAAAGTCCTTAAATAATGCAGAAGAGTCCTTAAATAATGCAGCAGAGTCCTTAAATAATGCAACAAAGTCCTTAAATAATGCAGCAGAGTCCTTAAATAATGCAGCAGAGTACTGAAATACAGCAGCAGGGTCCTTAAATAATGCAGCAAAGTCGTTAAATAATGAAGTAGAGTCCTTAAATAATGCAACAAAGTCCTTAAATGATGCAGCCGAGTCCTTAAATAATGCAACAAAGTCCTTAAATAATGCAGCAGAGTCCTTAAATAATGCAATAAAGTCCATAAATAATGCAGCAAAGTCCTTAAATAATTCAGCAGAGTGCTGAAATTCCGCAGCAGGGTCCTTAAATAATGCAGCAGAGTCCTTAAATAATGCAACACAGTCCTTAAATAATGCAGCAGGGTTCTTAAATAATGCAACAAAGTCCTTAAATAATGCAGCAGAGTCCTTAAATAATGCAGCAAAGTCCTTAAATAATGCAGCAGAGTCCTTAAATAATCCAGCCAAGTCCTTAAACAATGCAACAAAGTCCTTAAATAATGCAGCAGATTACTGAAATACTGCAGCAGAGTCCTTAAATAATGCAACAAAGTTCTTAAATAATGCAGCAGAGTCCTTAAATAATGCAGCAAAGTCCTTAAATAATGCAGCACAGTCCTTAAATAATCCAGCCAAGTCCTTAAATAATGCAGCAAAGTCTTTAAATAATGCAATAAAGTCCATAAATAATGCAGCAAATTCCTTAAATAATGCAGCAGAGTACTGAAATACCGCAGCAGGATCCTTAAATAATGCAGCAGAGTCCTTAAATAATGCAGCAGATTACTGAAATACTGCAGCAGGGTCATTAAATAATGCTGCAGAGTCCTTAAATTATGCAGCAAATTCCTTAAATAATGCAGCAAAGTCTTTAAATAATGCAATAAAGTCCTTAAATAATGCAGCAGAGTACTGAAATACCGCAGCAGGGTCCTTAAATAATGCAGCAAAGTCGTTAAATAATGAAGTAGAGTACTTAAATAATGCAACAACGTCCTTAAATGATGCAGCAGAGTCCTTAAATAATGCAACAAAGTCCTTAAATAATGCAGCAGGGTCCTTAAATAATGCAGAAAAGTCCTGAAATAATGCAGCAGAGTCCTTAAATACTTCAGCATAGTCCTTAAATAATGCAGCAAAGTCCTTGAATAATGCAGCAGAGTCCTTAAATAATGCAACAAAGTCCTTAAATAATGCAGAAGAGTCCTTAAATAATGCAGCAGAGTCCTTAAATAATGCAACAAAGTCCTTAAATAATGCAGCAGAGTCCTTAAATAATGCAGCAGAGTACTGAAATACCGCAGCAGGGTCCTTAAATAATGCAGCAAAGTCCTTAAATGATGCAGCAGAGTCCTTAAATAATGCAACAAAGTCCTTAAATAATGCAGCAGAGTCCTTAAATACTGCAATAAATTCCATAAATAATGCAGCAAAGTCCTTAAATAATTCAGCAGAGTGCTGAAATACCGCAGCAGGGTCCTTAAATAATGCAGCAGAGTCCTTAAATAATGCAACAAAGTCCTTAAATAATGCAGCAGGGTTCTTAAATAATGCAACAAAGTCCTTAAATAATGCAGCAGAGTCCTTAAATAATGCAGCAAAGTCCTTAAATAATGCAGCAGAGTCCTTAAATAATCCAGCCGAGTCCTTAAATAATGCAACAAAGTCCTTAAATAATGCAGCAGATTACTGAAATACTGCAGCAGGGTCCTTAAATAATGCAGCAGAGTCCTTAAATAATGCAACAAAGTCCTTAAATAATGCAGCAGAGTCCTTAAATAATGCAACAAAGTCCTTAAATAATGCAGCAGAGTCCTTAAATAATGCAGCAAAGTCCTTAAATAATGCAGCACAGTCCTTAAATAATCCAGCCAAGTCCTTAAATAATGCAGCAAAGTCTTTAAATAATGCAATAAAGTCCATAAATAATGCAGCAAATTCCTTAAATAATGCAGCAGAGTACTGAAATACCGCAGCAGGATCCTTAAATAATGCAGCAGAGTCCTTAAATAATGCAGCAGATTACTGAAATACTGCAGCAGGGTCATTAAATAATGCTGCAGAGTCCTTAAATAATGCAGCAAATTCCTTAAATAATGCAGCAAAGTCTTTAAATAATGCAATAAAGTCCTTAAATAATGCAGCAGAGTACTGAAATACCGCAGCAGGGTCCTTAAATAATGCAGCAAAGTCGTTAAATAATGAAGTAGAGTCCTTAAATAATGCAACAAAGTCCTTAAATGATGCAGCAGAGTCCTTAAATAATGCAACAAAGTCCTTAAATAATGCAGCAGAGTCCTTAAATAATGCAACAAAGTACTGAAATACCGCAGCAGGGTCCTTAAATAATGCAGCAAAGTCGTTAAATAATGAAGTAGAGTCCTTAAATAATGCAACAAAGTCCTTAAATAATGCAGCAGAGTCCTTAAATAATGCAGCAGAGTACTGAAATACCGCAGCAGGGTCCTTAAATAATGCAACAAAGTCGTTAAATAATGAAGTAGAGTCCTTAAATAATGCAACAAAGTCCTTAAATAATGCAACAAAGTCCTTAAATGATGCAGCAGAGTCCTTAAATAATGCAACAAAGTCCTTAAATAATGCAGCAGAGTCCTTAAATAATGCAATAAAGTCCATAAATAATGCAGCAAAGTCCTTAAATAATTCAGCAGAGTGCTGAAATACCGCAGCAGGGTCCTTAAATAATGCAGCAGAGTCCTTAAATAATGCAACAAAGTCCTTAAATAATGCAGCAGGGTTCTTAAATAATGCAACAAAGTTCTTAAATAATGCAGCAGAGTCCTTAAATAATGCAGCAAAGTCCTTAAATAATGCAGCAGAGTCCTTAAATAATCCAGCCAAGTCCTTAAATAATGCAACAAAGTCCTTAAATAATGCAGCAGATTACTGAAATACTGCAGCAGGGTCCTTAAATAATGCAGCAGAGTCCTTAAATAATGCAACAAAGTCCTTAAATAATGCAGCAGAGTCCTTAAATAATGCAACAAAGTCCTTAAATAATGCAGCAGAGTCCTTAAATAATGCAGCAAAGTCCTTAAATAATGCAGCAGAGTCCTTAAATAATCCAGCCAAGTCCTTAAATAATGCAGCAAAGTCTTTAAATAATGCAATAAAGTCCATAAATAATGCAGCAAATTCCTTAAATAATGCAGCAGAGTACTGAAATACCGCAGCAGGATCCTTAAATAATGCAGCAGAGTCCTTAAATAATGCAGCAGATTACTGAAATACTGCAGAAGGGTCATTAAATAATGCTGCAGAGTCCTTAAATAATGCAGCAAATTCCTTAAATAATGCAGCAAAGTCTTTAAATAATGCAATAAAGTCCTTAAATAATGCAGCAGAGTACTGAAATACCGCAGCAGGGTCCTTAAATAATGCAGCAAAGTCGTTAAATAATGAAGTAGAGTACTTAAATAATGCAACAACGTCCTTAAATGATGCAGCAGAGTCCTTAAATAATGCAACAAAGTCCTTAAATAATGCAGCAGAGTCCTTAAATAATGCAGCAGAGTACTGAAATACCGCAGCAGGGTCCTTAAATAATGCAGCAAAGTCGTTAAATAATGAAGTAGAGTCCTTAAATAATGCAACAAAGTCCTTAAATAATGCAGCAGAGTCCTTAAATAATGCAACAAAATCCTTAAATAATGCAGAAGAGTCCTTAAATAATCCAGCCAAGTCCTTAAATCATGCAGCAGGGTCCTTAAATAATCCAGCCAAGTCCTTAAATAATGCAACAAAGTCCTTAAATAATACAGCAGATTACTGAAATACTGCAGCAGGGTCATTAAATAATGCTGCAGTGTCCTTAAATAATGCAGCAAATTCCTTAAATAATGCAGCAACGTCTTTAAATAATGCAATAAAGTCCTTAAATAATGCAGCAGAGTACTGAAATACCGCAGCAGGGTCCTTAAATAATGCAGCAAAGTCGTTAAATAATGAAGTAGAGTCCTTAAATAATGCAACAACGTCCTTAAATGATGCAGCAGAGTCCTTAAATAATGCAACAAAGTCCTTAAATAATGCAGCAGAGTCCTTAATTAATGCAGCAGAGTACTGAAATACCGCAGCAGGGTCCTTAAATAATGCTGCAAAGTCGTTAAATAATGAAGTAGAGTCCTTAAATAATGCAACAAAGTCCTTAAATGATGCAGCAGAGTCCTTAAATAATGCAACAAAGTCCTTAAATAATGCAGCAGAGTACTAAAATAATGCAACAAAGTCCTTAAACAATGCAGCAGAGTCCTTAAATAATGCAGAAGAGTCCTTAAATAATGCAACCAAGACCTTAAATAATGCAACAGAGTCCTTAAATAATTCAACAAAGTACTTAAATAATGCAGCAGAGTCCTTAAGTACCGTAGCAGAGTCCTTAAATACTGCAGCAAAGTCCTTAAATAATGCAGCAGAGTCCTTAAATAATGCAGCAAAGTCCTTAAACAATGCAGCAGAGTCCTTAAATAATGCAGAAGAGTCCTTAAATAATGCAACCAAGACCTTAAATAATGCAGCAGAGTCCTTAAATAATGCAACAAAGTACTTAAATAATGCAGCAGAGTCCTTAAGTACCGTAGCAGAGTCCTTAAATACTGCAGCAACGTCCTTAAATATTGCAGCAGAGTCCTTAAATAATGCAGCAAAGTCATTAAATAATGCAGCAGAGTCCTTAAATAATGCAACAAATTCCTTAAATAATGCAGCAGAGTCCTTAAATAATGCAATAAAGTCCATAAATAATGCAGCAAAGTCCTTAAATAATTCAGCAGAGTGCTGAAATACCGCAGCAGGGTCCTTAAATAATGCAGCAGAGTCCTTAAATAATGCAACAAAGTCCTTAAATAATGCAGCAAAGTCTTTAAATAATGCAATAAAGTCCTTAAATAATGCAGCAGAGTACTGAAATACCGCAGCAGGGTCCTTAAATAATGCAGCAAAGTCGTTAAATAATGAAGTAGAGTACTTAAATAATGCAACAACGTCCTTAAATGATGCAGCAGAGTCCTTAAATAATGCAACAAAGTCCTTAAATAATGCAGCAGAGTCCTTAAATAATGCAGCAGAGTACTGAAATACCGCAGCAGGGTCCTTAAATAATGCAGCAAAGTCGTTAAATAATGAAGTAGAGTCCTTAAATAATGCAACAAAGTCCTTAAATAATGCAGCAGAGTCCTTAAATAATGCAACAAAATCCTTAAATAATGCAGAAGAGTCCTTAAATAATCCAGCCAAGTCCTTAAATCATGCAGCAGGGTCCTTAAATAATCCAGCCAAGTCCTTAAATAATGCAACAAAGTCCTTAAATAATGCAGCAGATTACTGAAATACTGCAGCAGGGTCATTAAATAATGCTGCAGAGTCCTTAAATAATGCAGCAAATTCCTTAAATAATGCAGCAAAGTCTTTAAATAATGCAATAAAGTCCTTAAATAATGCAGCAGAGTACTGAAATACCGCAGCAGGGTCCTTAAATAATGCAGCAAAGTCGTTAAATAATGAAGTAGAGTACTTAAATAATGCAACAATGTCCTTAAATGATGCAGCAGAGTCCTTAAATAATGCAACAAAGTCCTTAAATAATGCATCAGAGTCCTTAAATAATGCAGCAGAGTACTGAAATACCGCAGCAGGGTCCTTAAATAATGCAGCAAAGTCGTTAAATAATGAAGTAGAGTCCTTAAATAATGCAACAAAGTCCTTAAATAATGCAGCAGAGTCCTTAAATAATGCAACAAAATCCTTAAATAATGCAGAAGAGTCCTTAAATAATCCAGCCAAGTCCTTAAATCATGCAGCAGGGTCCTTAAATAATCCAGCCAAGTCCTTAAATAATGCAAAAAAGTCCTTAAATAATGCAGCAGATTACTGAAATACTGCAGCAGGGTCATTAAATAATGCTGCAGTGTCCTTAACTAATGCAGCAAATTCCTTAAATAATGCAGCAAAGTCTTTAAATAATGCAATAAAGTCCTTAAATAATGCAGCAGAGTACTGAAATACCGCAGCAGGGTCCTTAAATAATGCAGCAAAGTCGTTAAATAATGAAGTAGAGTCCTTAAATAATGCAACAAAGTCCTTAAATGATGCAGCAGAGTCCTTAAATAATGCAGCAGAGTACTTAAATAATGCAACAAAGTCCTTAAACAATGCAGCAGAGTCCTTAAATAATGCAGAAGAGTCCTTAAATAATGCAACCAAGACCTTAAATAATGCAACAGAGTCCTTAAATAATTCAACAAAGTACTTAAATAATGCAGCAGAGTCCTTAAGTACCGTAGCAGAGTCCTTAAATACTGCAGCAAAGTCCTTAAATAATGCAGCAGAGTCCTTAAATAATGCAGCAAAGTCCTTAAACAATGCAGCAGAGTCCTTAAATAATGCAGAAGAGTCCTTAAATAATGCAACCAAGACCTTAAATAATGCAGCAGAGTCCTTAAATAATGCAACAAAGTACTGAAATAATGCAGCAGAGTCCTTTAGTACCGTAGCAGAGTCCTTAAATACTGCAGCAAAGTCCTTAAATATTGCAGCAGAGTCCTTAAATAATGCAGCAAAGTCATTAAATAATGCAGCAGAGTCCTTAAATAATGCAACAAATTCCTTAAATAATGCAGCAGAGTCCTTAAATAATGCAATAAAGTCCATAAATAATGCAGCAAAGTCCTTAAATAATTCAGCAGAGTGCTGAAATACCGCAGCAGGGTCCTTAAATAATGCAGCAGAGTCCTTAAATAATGCAACAAAGTCCTTAAATAATGCAGCAGGGTCCTTAAATAATGCAGAAAAGTCCTTGAATAATGCAGCAGAGTCCTTAAATAATGCAACAAAGTCCTTAAATAATGCAGAAGAGTCCTTAAATAATGCAGCAGAGTCCTTAAATAATGCAACAAAGTCCTTAAATAATGCAGCAGAGTCCTTAAATAATGCAGCAGAGTACTGAAATACAGCAGCAGGGTCCTTAAATAATGCAGCAAAGTCGTTAAATAATGAAGTAGAGTCCTTAAATAATGCAACAAAGTCCTTAAATGATGCAGCCGAGTCCTTAAATAATGCAACAAAGTCCTTAAATAATGCAGCAGAGTCCTTAAATAATGCAATAAAGTCCATAAATAATGCAGCAAAGTCCTTAAATAATTCAGCAGAGTGCTGAAATTCCGCAGCAGGGTCCTTAAATAATGCAGCAGAGTCCTTAAATAATGCAACACAGTCCTTAAATAATGCAGCAGGGTTCTTAAATAATGCAACAAAGTCCTTAAATAATGCAGCAGAGTCCTTAAATAATGCAGCAAAGTCCTTAAATAATGCAGCAGAGTCCTTAAATAATCCAGCCAAGTCCTTAAACAATGCAACAAAGTCCTTAAATAATGCAGCAGATTACTGAAATACTGCAGCAGAGTCCTTAAATAATGCAACAAAGTTCTTAAATAATGCAGCAGAGTCCTTAAATAATGCAGCAAAGTCCTTAAATAATGCAGCACAGTCCTTAAATAATCCAGCCAAGTCCTTAAATAATGCAGCAAAGTCTTTAAATAATGCAATAAAGTCCATAAATAATGCAGCAAATTCCTTAAATAATGCAGCAGAGTACTGAAATACCGCAGCAGGATCCTTAAATAATGCAGCAGAGTCCTTAAATAATGCAGCAGATTACTGAAATACTGCAGCAGGGTCATTAAATAATGCTGCAGAGTCCTTAAATTATGCAGCAAATTCCTTAAATAATGCAGCAAAGTCTTTAAATAATGCAATAAAGTCCTTAAATAATGCAGCAGAGTACTGAAATACCGCAGCAGGGTCCTTAAATAATGCAGCAAAGTCGTTAAATAATGAAGTAGAGTACTTAAATAATGCAACAACGTCCTTAAATGATGCAGCAGAGTCCTTAAATAATGCAACAAAGTCCTTAAATAATGCAGCAGGGTCCTTAAATAATGCAGAAAAGTCCTGAAATAATGCAGCAGAGTCCTTAAATACTTCAGCATAGTCCTTAAATAATGCAGCAAAGTCCTTGAATAATGCAGCAGAGTCCTTAAATAATGCAACAAAGTCCTTAAATAATGCAGAAGAGTCCTTAAATAATGCAGCAGAGTCCTTAAATAATGCAACAAAGTCCTTAAATAATGCAGCAGAGTCCTTAAATAATGCAGCAGAGTACTGAAATACCGCAGCAGGGTCCTTAAATAATGCAGCAAAGTCCTTAAATGATGCAGCAGAGTCCTTAAATAATGCAACAAAGTCCTTAAATAATGCAGCAGAGTCCTTAAATAATGCAATAAATTCCATAAATAATGCAGCAAAGTCCTTAAATAATTCAGCAGAGTGCTGAAATACCGCAGCAGGGTCCTTAAATAATGCAGCAGAGTCCTTAAATAATGCAACAAAGTCCTTAAATAATGCAGCAGGGTTCTTAAATAATGCAACAAAGTCCTTAAATAATGCAGCAGAGTCCTTAAATAATGCAGCAAAGTCCTTAAATAATGCAGCAGAGTCCTTAAATAACCCAGCCGAGTCCTTAAATAATGCAACAAAGTCCTTAAATAATGCAGCAGATTACTGAAATACTGCAGCAGGGTCCTTAAATAATGCAGCAGAGTCCTTAAATAATGCAACAAAGTCCTTAAATAATGCAGCAGAGTCCTTAAATAATGCAACAAAGTCCTTAAATAATGCAGCAGAGTCCTTAAATAATGCAGCAAAGTCCTTAAATAATGCAGCACAGTCCTTAAATAATCCAGCCAAGTCCTTAAATAATGCAGCAAAGTCTTTAAATAATGCAATAAAGTCCATAAATAATGCAGCAAATTCCTTAAATAATGCAGCAGAGTACTGAAATACCGCAGCAGGATCCTTAAATAATGCAGCAGAGTCCTTAAATAATGCAGCAGATTACTGAAATACTGCAGCAGGGTCATTAAATAATGCTGCAGAGTCCTTAAATAATGCAGCAAATTCCTTAAATAATGCAGCAAAGTCTTTAAATAATGCAATAAAGTCCTTAAATAATGCAGCAGAGTACTGAAATACCGCAGCAGGGTCCTTAAATAATGCAGCAAAGTCGTTAAATAATGAAGTAGAGTCCTTAAATAATGCAACAAAGTCCTTAAATGATGCAGCAGAGTCCTTAAATAATGCAACAAAGTCCTTAAATAATGCAGCAGAGTCCTTAAATAATGCAACAAAGTACTGAAATACCGCAGCAGGGTCCTTAAATAATGCAGCAAAGTCGTTAAATAATGAAGTAGAGTCCTTAAATAATGCAACAAAGTCCTTAAATAATGCAGCAGAGTCCTTAAATAATGCAGCAGAGTACTGAAATACCGCAGCAGGGTCCTTAAATAATGCAACAAAGTCGTTAAATAATGAAGTAGAGTCCTTAAATAATGCAACAAAGTCCTTAAATAATGCAACAAAGTCCTTAAATGATGCAGCAGAGTCCTTAAATAATGCAACAAAGTCCTTAAATAATGCAGCAGAGTCCTTAAATAATGCAATAAAGTCCATAAATAATGCAGCAAAGTCCTTAAATAATTCAGCAGAGTGCTGAAATACCGCAGCAGGGTCCTTAAATAATGCAGCAGAGTCCTTAAATAATGCAACAAAGTCCTTAAATAATGCAGCAGGGTTCTTAAATAATGCAACAAAGTTCTTAAATAATGCAGCAGAGTCCTTAAATAATGCAGCAAAGTCCTTAAATAATGCAGCAGAGTCCTTAAATAATCCAGCCAAGTCCTTAAATAATGCAACAAAGTCCTTAAATAATGCAGCAGATTACTGAAATACTGCAGCAGGGTCCTTAAATAATGCAGCAGAGTCCTTAAATAATGCAACAAAGTCCTTAAATAATGCAGCAGAGTCCTTAAATAATGCAACAAAGTCCTTAAATAATGCAGCAGAGTCCTTAAATAATGCAGCAAAGTCCTTAAATAATGCAGCAGAGTCCTTAAATAATCCAGCCAAGTCCTTAAATAATGCAGCAAAGTCTTTAAATAATGCAATAAAGTCCATAAATAATGCAGCAAATTCCTTAAATAATGCAGCAGAGTACTGAAATACCGCAGCAGGATCCTTAAATAATGCAGCAGACTCCTTAAATAATGCAGCAGATTACTGAAATACTGCAGCAGGGTCATTAAATAATGCTGCAGAGTCCTTAAATAATGCAGCAAATTCCTTAAATAATGCAGCAAAGTCTTTAAATAATGCAATAAAGTCCTTAAATAATGCAGCAGAGTACTGAAATACCGCAGCAGGGTCCTTAAATAATGCAGCAAAGTCGTTAAATAATGAAGTAGAGTACTTAAATAATGCAACAACGTCCTTAAATGATGCAGCAGAGTCCTTAAATAATGCAACAAAGTCCTTAAATAATGCAGCAGAGTCCTTAAATAATGCAGCAGAGTACTGAAATACCGCAGCAGGGTCCTTAAATAATGCAGCAAAGTCGTTAAATAATGAAGTAGAGTCCTTAAATAATGCAACAAAGTCCTTAAATAATGCAGCAGAGTCCTTAAATAATGCAACAAAATCCTTAAATAATGCAGAAGAGTCCTTAAATAATCCAGCCAAGTCCTTAAATCATGCAGCAGGGTCCTTAAATAATCCAGCCAAGTCCTTAAATAATGCAACAAAGTCCTTAAATAATGCAGCAGATTACTGAAATACTGCAGCAGGGTCATTAAATAATGCTGCAGTGTCCTTAAATAATGCAGCAAATTCCTTAAATAATGCAGCATCGTCTTTAAATAATGCAATAAAGTCCTTAAATAATGCAGCAGAGTACTGAAATACCGCAGCAGGGTCCTTAAATAATGCAGCAAAGTCGTTAAATAATGAAGTAGAGTCCTTAAATAATGCAACAACGTCCTTAAATGATGCAGCAGAGTCCTTAAATAATGCAACAAAGTCCTTAAATAATGCAGCAGAGTCCTTAATTAATGCAGCAGAGTACTGAAATACCGCAGCAGGGTCCTTAAATAATGCTGCAAAGTCGTTAAATAATGAAGTAGAGTCCTTAAATAATGCAACAAAGTCCTTAAATGATGCAGCAGAGTCCTTAAATAATGCAACAAAGTCCTTAAATAATGCAGCAGAGTACTAAAATAATGCAACAAAGTCTTTAAACAATGCAGCAGAGTCCTTAAATAATGCAGAAGAGTCCTTAAATAATGCAACCAAGACCTTAAATAATGCAACAGAGTCCTTAAATAATTCAACAAAGTACTTAAATAATGCAGCAGAGTCCTTAAGTACCGTAGCAGAGTCCTTAAATACTGCAGCAAAGTCCTTAAATAATGCAGCAGAGTCCTTAAATAATGCAGCAAAGTCCTTAAACAATGCAGCAGAGTCCTTAAATAATGCAGAAGAGTCCTTAAATAATGCAACCAAGACCTTAAATAATGCAGCAGAGTCCTTAAATAATGCAACAAAGTACTTAAATAATGCAGCAGAGTCCTTAAGTACCGTAGCAGAGTCCTTAAATACTGCAGCAAAGTCCTTAAATATTGCAGCAGAGTCCTTAAATAATGCAGCAAAGTCATTAAATAATGCAGCAGAGTCCTTAAATAATGCAACAAATTCCTTAAATAATGCAGCAGAGTCCTTAAATAATGCAATAAAGTCCATAAATAATGCAGCAAAGTCCTTAAATAATTCAGCAGAGTGCTGAAATACCTCAGCAGGGTCCTTAAATAATGCAGCAGAGTCCTTAAATAATGCAACAAAGTCCTTAAATAATGCAGCAGGGTCCTTAAATAATGCAGAAAAGTCCTGAAATAATGCAGCAGAGTCCTTAAATACTTCAGCATAGTCCTTAAATAATGCAGCAAAGTCCTTGAATAATGCAGCAGAGTCCTTAAATAATGCAACAAAGTCCTTAAATAATGCAGAAGAGTCCTTAAATAATGCAGCAGAGTCCTTAAATAATGCAACAAAGTCCTTAAATAATGCAGCAGAGTCCTTAAATAATGCAGCAGAGTACTGAAATACCGCAGCAGGGTCCTTAAATAATGCAGCAGAGTCCTTAAATAATGCAACAAAGTCCTTAAATAATGCAGCAGGGTTCTTAAATAATGCAACAAAGTCCTTAAATAATGCAGCAGAGTCCTTAAATAATGCAGCAAAGTCCTTAAATAATGCAGCAGAGTCCTTAAATAATCCAGCCAAGTCCTTAAATAATGCAACAAAGTCCTTAAATAATGCTGCAGATTACTGAAATACTGCAGCAGGGTCCTTAAATAATGCAGCAGAGTCCTTAAATAATGCAACAAAGTCCTTAAATAATGCAGCAGAGTCCTTAAATAATGCAACAAAGTCCTTAAATAATGCAGCAGAGTCCTTAAATAATGCAGCAAAGTCCTTAAATAATGCAGCACAGTCCTTAAATAATCCAGCCAAGTCCTTAAATAATGCAGCAAAGTCTTTAAATAATGCAATAAAGTCCATAAATAATGCAGCAAATTCCTTAAATAATGCAGCAGAGTACTGAAATACCGCAGCAGGATCCTTAAATAATGCAGCAGAGTCCTTAAATAATGCAGCAGATTACTGAAATACTGCAGCAGGGTCATTAAATAATGCTGCAGAGTCCTTAAATAATGCAGAAAATTCCTTAAATAATGCAGCAAAGTCTTTAAATAATGCAATAAAGTCCTTAAATAATGCAGCAGAGTACTGAAATACCGCAGCAGGGTCCTTAAATAATGCAGCAAAGTCGTTAAATAATGAAGTAGAGTACTTAAATAATGCAACAATGTCCTTAAATGATGCAGCAGAGTCCTTAAATAATGCAACAAAGTCCTTAAATAATGCATCAGAGTCCTTAAATAATGCAGCAGAGTACTGAAATACCGCAGCAGGGTCCTTAAATAATGCAGCAAAGTCGTTAAATAATGAAGTAGAGTCCTTAAATAATGCAACAAAGTCCTTAAATAATGCAGCAGAGTCCTTAAATAATGCAACAAAATCCTTAAATAATGCAGAAGAGTCCTTAATTAATCCAGCCAAGTCCTTAAATCATGCAGCAGGGTCCTTAAATAATCCAGCCAAGTCCTTAAATAATGCAACAAAGTCCTTAAATAATGCAGCAGATTACTGAAATACTGCAGCAGGGTCATTAAATAATGCTGCAGAGTCCTTAAATAATGCAGCAAATTCCTTAAATAATGCAGCAAAGTCTTTAAATAATGCAATAAAGTCCTTAAATAATGCAGCAGAGTACTGAAATACCGCAGCAGGGTCCTTAAATAATGCAGCAAAGTCGTTAAATAATGAAGTAGAGTACTTAAATAATGCAACAATGTCCTTAAATGATGCAGCAGAGTCCTTAAATAATGCAACAAAGTCCTTAAATAATGCATCAGAGTCCTTAAATAATGCAGCAGAGTACTGAAATACCGCAGCAGGGTCCTTAAATAATGCAGCAAAGTCGTTAAATAATGAAGTAGAGTCCTTAAATAATGCAACAAAGTCCTTAAATAATGCAGCAGAGTCCTTAAATAATGCAACAAAATCCTTAAATAATGCAGAAGAGTCCTTAAATAATCCAGCCAAGTCCTTAAATCATGCAGCAGGGTCCTTAAATAATCCAGCCAAGTCCTTAAATAATGCAAAAAAGTCCTTAAATAATGCAGCAGATTACTGAAATACTGCAGCAGGGTCATTAAATAATGCTGCAGTGTCCTTAAATAATGCAGCAAATTCCTTAAATAATGCAGCAAAGTCTTTAAATAATGCAATAAAGTCCTTAAATAATGCAGCAGAGTACTGAAATACCGCAGCAGGGTCCTTAAATAATGCAGCAAAGTCGTTAAATAATGAAGTAGAGTCCTTAAATAATGCAACAACGTCCTTAAATGATGCAGCAGAGTCATTAAATAATGCAACAAAGTCCTTAAATAATGCAGCAGAGTCCTTAAATAATGCAGCAGAGTACTGAAATACCGCAGCAGGGTCCTTAAATAATGCAGCAAAGTCGTTAAATAATGAAGTAGAGTCCTTAAATAATGCAACAAAGTCCTTAAATGATGCAGCAGAGTCCTTAAATAATGCAGCAGAGTACTTAAATAATGCAACAAAGTCCTTAAACAATGCAGCAGAGTCCTTAAATAATGCAGAAGAGTCCTTAAATAATGCAACCAAGACCTTAAATAATGCAACAGAGTCCTTAAATAATTCAACAAAGTACTTAAATAATGCAGCAGAGTCCTTAAGTACCGTAGCAGAGTCCTTAAATACTGCAGCAAAGTCCTTAAATAATGCAGCAGAGTCCTTAAATAATGCAGCAAAGTCCTTAAACAATGCAGCAGAGTCCTTAAATAATGCAGAAGAGTCCTTAAATAATGCAACCAAGACCTTAAATAATGCAGCAGAGTCCTTAAATAATGCAACAAAGTACTGAAATAATGCAGCAGAGTCCTTAAGTACCGTAGCAGAGTCCTTAAATACTGCAGCAAAGTCCTTAAATATTGCAGCAGAGTCCTTAAATAATGCAGCAAAGTCATTAAATAATGCAGCAGAGTCCTTAAATAATGCAACAAATTCCTTAAATAATGCAGCAGAGTCCTTAAATAATGCAATAAAGTCCATAAATAATGCAGCAAAGTCCTTAAATAATTCAGCAGAGTGCTGAAATACCGCAGCAGGGTCCTTAAATAATGCAGCAGAGTCCTTAAATAATGCAACAAAGTCCTTAAATAATGCAGCAGGGTCCTTAAATAATGCAGAAAAGTCCTTGAATAATGCAGCAGAGTCCTTAAATAATGCAACAAAGTCCTTAAATAATGCAGAAGAGTCCTTAAATAATGCAGCAGAGTCCTTAAATAATGCAACAAAGTCCTTAAATAATGCAGCAGAGTCCTTAAATAATGCAGCAGAGTACTGAAATACAGCAGCAGGGTCCTTAAATAATGCAGCAAAGTCGTTAAATAATGAAGTAGAGTCCTTAAATAATGCAACAAAGTCCTTAAATGATGCAGCCGAGTCCTTAAATAATGCAACAAAGTCCTTAAATAATGCAGCAGAGTCCTTAAATAATGCAATAAAGTCCATAAATAATGCAGCAAAGTCCTTAAATAATTCAGCAGAGTGCTGAAATACCGCAGCAGGGTCCTTAAATAATGCAGCAGAGTCCTTAAATAATGCAACACAGTCCTTAAATAATGCAGCAGGGTTCTTAAATAATGCAACAAAGTCCTTAAATAATGCAGCAGAGTCCTTAAATAATGCAGCAAAGTCCTTAAATAATGCAGCAGAGTCCTTAAATAATCCAGCCAAGTCCTTAAACAATGCAACAAAGTCCTTAAATAATGCAGCAGATTACTGAAATACTGCAGCAGAGTCCTTAAATAATGCAACAAAGTTCTTAAATAATGCAGCAGAGTCCTTAAATAATGCAGCAAAGTCCTTAAATAATGCAGCACAGTCCTTAAATAATCCAGCCAAGTCCTTAAATAATGCAGCAAAGTCTTTAAATAATGCAATAAAGTCCATAAATAATGCAGCAAATTCCTTAAATAATGCAGCAGAGTACTGAAATACCGCAGCAGGATCCTTAAATAATGCAGCAGAGTCCTTAAATAATGCAGCAGATTACTGAAATACTGCAGCAGGGTCATTAAATAATGCTGCAGAGTCCTTAAATAATGCAGCAAATTCCTTAAATAATGCAGCAAAGTCTTTAAATAATGCAATAAAGTCCTTAAATAATGCAGCAGAGTACTGAAATACCGCAGCAGGGTCCTTAAATAATGCAGCAAAGTCGTTAAATAATGAAGTAGAGTACTTAAATAATGCAACAACGTCCTTAAATGATGCAGCAGAGTCCTTAAATAATGCAACAAAGTCCTTAAATAATGCAGCAGAGTCCTTAAATAATGCAGCAGAGTACTGAAATACCGCAGCAGGGTCCTTAAATAATGCAGCAAAGTCGTTAAATAATGAAGTAGAGTCCTTAAATAATGCAACAAAATCCTTAAATAATGCAACAAAATCCTTAAATAATGCAGAAGAGTCCTTAAATAATCCAGCCAAGTCCTTAAATCATGCAGCAGGGTCCTTAAATAATCCAGCCAAGTCCTTAAATAATGCAACAAAGTCCTTAAATAATGCAGCAGATTACTGAAATACTGCAGCAGGGTCATTAAATAATGCTGCAGTGTCCTTAAATAATGCAGCAAATTCCTTAAATAATGCAGCAAAGTCTTTAAATAATGCAAAAAAGTCCTTAAATAATGCAGCAGAGTACTGAAATACCGCAGCAGGGTCCTTAAATAATGCAGCAAAGTCGTTAAATAATGAAGTAGAGTCCTTAAATAATGCAACAACGTCCTTAAATGATGCAGCAGAGTCCTTAAATAATGCAACAAAGTCCTTAAATAATGCAGCAGAGTCCTTAAATAATGCAGCAGAGTACTGAAATACCGCAGCAGGGTCCTTAAATAATGCAGCAAAGTCCTTAAATAATGCAGCAGAGTCCTTAAATAATGCAACAGAGTCCTTAAATAATTCAACGAAGTACTTAAATAATGCAGCAGAGTCCTTAAGTACCGTAGCAGAGTCCTTAAATACTTCAGCAAAGTCCTTAAATAATGCAGCAGAGTCCTTAAATAATGCAGCAAAGTCCTTAAACAATGCAGTAGAGTCCTTAAATAATGCAGAAGATTCCTTAAATAATGCAACCAAGACCTTAAATAATGCAGCAGAGTCCTTAAATAATGCAACAAAGTACTTAAATAATGCAGCAGAGTCCTTAAGTACCGTAGCAGAGTCCTTAAATACTGCAGCAAAGTCCTTAAATATTGCAGCAGAGTCCTTAAATAATGCAGCAAAGTCATTAAATAATGCAGCAGAGTCCTTAAATAATGCAACAAATTCCTTAAATAATGCAGCAGAGTCCTTAAATAATTCAATAAAGTCCATAAATAA
Organism: Phyllobates terribilis; assembly: GCF_046119375.1. Classification (NCBI taxonomy): domain Eukaryota; kingdom Metazoa; phylum Chordata; class Amphibia; order Anura; family Dendrobatidae; genus Phyllobates; species Phyllobates terribilis. Next base: position 2,374,050 of record NW_027362955.1, on the reverse strand, counting down.
TGCAGCAAAGTCCTTAAATAATTCAGCAGAGTGCTGAAATACCGTAGCAGGGTCCTTAAATAATGCAGCAGAGTCCTTAAATAATGCAACAAAGTCCTTAAATAATGCAGAAAAGTCCTGAAATAATGCAGCAGAGTCCTTAAATACTTCAGCATAGTCCTTAAATAATGCAGCAAAGTCCTTGAATAATGCAGCAGAGTCCTTAAATAATGCAACAAAGTACTTAAATAATGCAGAAGAGTCCTTAAATAATGCAGCAGAGTCCTTAAATAATGCAACAAAGTCCTTAAATAATGCAGCAGAGTCCTTAAATAATGCAGCAGAGTACTGAAATACCGCAGCAGGGTCCTTAAATAATGCAGCAAAGTCGTTAAATAATGAAGTAGAGTCCTTAAATAAGGCAACTAAGTCCTTAAATGATGCAGCAGAGTCCTTAAATAATGCAACAAAGTCCTTAAATAATGCAGCAGAGTCCTTAAATAATGCAATAAAGTCCATAAATAATGCAGCAAAGTCCTTAAATAATTCAGCAGAGTGCTGAAATACCGCAGCAGGGTCCTTAAATAATGCAGCAGAGTCCTTAAATAATGCAACAAATACCTTAAATAATGCAGCAGGGTTCTTAAATAATGCAACAAAGTCCTTAAATAATGCAGCAGAGTCCTTAAATAATGCAGCAAAGTCCTTAAATAATGCAGCAGAGTCCTTAAATAATCCAGCCAAGTCCTTAAATAATGCAACAAAGTCCTTAAATAATGCAGCAGATTACTGAAATACTGCAGCAGGGTCCTTAAATAATGCAGCAGAGTCCTTAAATAATGCAACAAAGTCCTTAAATAATGCAGCAGAGTCCTTAAATAATGCAACAGTCCTTAAATAATGCAGCAGAGTCCTTAAATAATGCAGCAAAGTCCTTAAATAATGCAGCACAGTCCTTAAATAATCCAGCCAAGTCCTTAAATAATGCAGCAAAGTCTTTAAATAATGCAATAAAGTCCATAAATAATGCAGCAAATTCCTTAAATAATGCAGCAGAGTACTGAAATACCGCAGCAGGATCCTTAAATAATGCAGCAGAGTCCTTAAATAATGCAGCAGATTACTGAAATACTGCAGCAGGGTCATTAAATAATGCTGCAGAGTCCTTAAATAATGCAGCAAATTCCTTAAATTAAGCAGCAAAGTCTTTAAATAATGCAATAAAGTCCTTAAATAATGCAGCAGAGTACTGAAATACCGCAGCAGGGTCCTTAAATAATGCAGCAAAGTCCTTAAATAATGCAGCAGAGTCCTTAAATAATGCAACAAAGTCCTTAAATAATGCAGCAGAGTCCTTAAATAATGCAGCAGAGTACTGAAATACCGCAGCAGGGTCCTTAAATAATGCAACAAAGTCGTTAAATAATGAAGTAGAGTCCTTAAATAATGCAACAAAGTCCTTAAATGATGCAGCCGAGTCCTTAAATAATGCAACAAAGTCCTTAAATAATGCAGCAGAGTCCTTAAATAATGCAATAAAGTCCATAAATAATGCAGCAAAGTCCTTAAATAATTCAGCAGAGTGCTGAAATACCGCAGCAGGGTCCTTAAATAATGCAGCAGAGTCCTTAAATAATGCAACACAGTCCTTAAATAATGCAGCAGGGTTCTTAAATAATGCAACAAAGTCCTTAAATAATGCAGCAGAGTCCTTAAATAATGCAGCAAAGTCCTTAAATAATGCAGCAGAGTCCTTAAATAATCCAGCCAAGTCCTTAAACAATGCAACAAAGTCCTTAAATAATGCAGCAGATTACTGAAATACTGCAGCAGAGTACTTAAATAATGCAACAAAGTTCTTAAATAATGCAGCAGAGTCCTTAAATAATGCAGCAAAGTCCTTAAATAATGCAGCACAGTCCTTAAATAATCCAGCCAAGTCCTTAAATAATGCAGCAAAGTCTTTAAATAATGCAATAAAGTCCATAAATAATGCAGCAAATTCCTTAAATAATGCAGCAGAGTACTGAAATACCACAGCAGGATCCTTAAATAATGCAGCAGAGTCCTTAAATAATGCAGCAGATTACTGAAATACTGCAGCAGGGTCATTAAATAATGCTGCAGAGTCCTTAAATAATGCAGCAAAGTCGTTAAATAATGAAGTAGAGTCCTTAAATAATGCAACAAAGTCCTTAAATGATGCAGCAGAGTCCTTAAATAATGCAACAAAGTCCTTAAATAATGCAGCAGAGTCCTTAAATAATGCAACAGAGTCCTTAAATAATTCAACAAAGTACTTAAATAATGCAGCAGAGTCCTTAAGTACCGTAGCAGAGTCCTTAAATACTTCAGCAAAGTCCTTAAATAATGCAGCAGAGTCCTTAAATAATCCAGCCAAGTCCTTAAACAATGCAACAAAGTCCTTAAATAATGCAGCAGATTACTGAAATACTGCAGCAGAGTACTTAAATAATGCAACAAAGTTCTTAAATAATGCAGCAGAGTCCTTAAATAATGCAGCAAAGTCCTTAAATAATGCAGCACAGTCCTTAAATAATCCAGCCAAGTCCTTAAATAATGCAGCAAAGTCTTTAAATAATGCAATAAAGTCCATAAATAATGCAGCAAATTCCTTAAATAATGCAGCAGAGTACTGAAATACCACAGCAGGATCCTTAAATAATGCAGCAGAGTCCTTAAATAATGCAGCAGATTACTGAAATACTGCAGCAGGGTCATTAAATAATGCTGCAGAGTCCTTAAATAATGCAGCAAAGTCGTTAAATAATGAAGTAGAGTCCTTAAATAATGCAACAAAGTCCTTAAATGATGCAGCAGAGTCCTTAAATAATGCAACAAAGTCCTTAAATAATGCAGCAGAGTCCTTAAATAATGCAACAGAGTCCTTAAATAATTCAACAAAGTACTTAAATAATGCAGCAGAGTCCTTAAGTACCATAGCAGAGTCCTTAAATACTTCAGCAAAGTCCTTAAATAATGCAGCAGAGTCCTTAAATAATGCAGCAAAGTCCTTAAACAATGCAGCAGAGTCCTTAAATAATGCAGAAGAGTCCTTAAATAATGCAACCAAGACCTTAAATAATGCAGCAGAGTCCTTAAATAATGCAACAAAGTACTTAAATAATGCAGCAGAGTCCTTAAGTACCGTAGCAGAGTCCTTAAATACTGCAGCAAAGTCCTTAAATATTGCAGCAGAGTCCTTAAATAATGCAGCAAAGTCATTAAATAATGCAGCAGAGTCCTTAAATAATGCAACAAATTCCTTAAATAATGCAGCAGAGTCCTTAAATAATGCAATAAAGTCCATAAATAATGCAGCAAAGTCCTTAAATAATTCAGCAGAGTGCTGAAATACCGTAGCAGGGTCCTTAAATAATGCAGCAGAGTCCTTAAATAATGCAACAAAGTCCTTAAATAATGCAGAAAAGTCCTGAAATAATGCAGCAGAGTCCTTAAATACTTCAGCATAGTCCTTAAATAATGCAGCAAAGTCCTTGAATAATGCAGCAGAGTCCTTAAATAATGCAACAAAGTCCTTAAATAATGCAGAAGAGTCCTTAAATAATGCAGCAGAGTCCTTAAATAATGCAACAAAGTCCTTAAATAATGCAGCAGAGTCCTTAAATAATGCAGCAGAGTACTGAAATACCGCAGCAGGGTCCTTAAATAATGCAGCAAAGTCGTTAAATAATGAAGTAGAGTCCTTAAATAATGCAACTAAGTCCTTAAATGATGCAGCAGAGTCCTTAAATAATGCAACAAAGTCCTTAAATAATGCAGCAGAGTCCTTAAATAAGGCAATAAAGTCCATAAATAATGCAGCAAAGTCCTTAAATAATTCAGCAGAGTGCTGAAATACCGCAGCAGGGTCCTTAAATAATGCAGCAGAGTCCTTAAATAATGCAACAAAGTCCTTAAATAATGCAGCAGGGTCCTTAAATAATGCAGAAAAGTCCTTGAATAATGCAGCAGAGTCCTTAAATAATGCAACAAAGTCCTTAAATAATGCAGAAGAGTCCTTAAATAATGCAGCAGAGTCCTTAAATAATGCAACAAAGTCCTTAAATAATGCAGCAGAGTCCTTAAATAATGCAGCAGAGTACTGAAATACAGCAGCAGGGTCCTTAAATAATGCAGCAAAGTCGTTAAATAATGAAGTAGAGTCCTTAAATAATGCAACAAAGTCCTTAAATGATGCAGCCGAGTCCTTAAATAATGCAACAAAGTCCTTAAATAATGCAGCAGAGTCCTTAAATAATGCAATAAAGTCCATAAATAATGCAGCAAAGTCCTTAAATAATTCAGCAGAGTGCTGAAATACCGCAGCAGGGTCCTTAAATAATGCAGCAGAGTCCTTAAATAATGCAACACAGTCCTTAAATAATGCAGCAGGGTTCTTAAATAATGCAACAAAGTCCTTAAATAATGCAGCAGAGTCCTTAAATAATGCAGCAAAGTCCTTAAATAATGCAGCAGAGTCCTTAAATAATCCAGCCAAGTCCTTAAACAATGCAACAAAGTCCTTAAATAATGCAGCAGATTACTGAAATACTGCAGCAGAGTCCTTAAATAATGCAACAAAGTTCTTAAATAATGCAGCAGAGTCCTTAAATAATGCAGCAAAGTCCTTAAATAATGCAGCACAGTCCTTAAATAATCCAGCCAAGTCCTTAAATAATGCAGCAACGTCTTTAAATAATGCAATAAAGTCCATAAATAATGCAGCAAATTCCTTAAATAATGCAGCAGAGTACTGAAATACCGCAGCAGGATCCTTAAATAATGCAGCAGAGTCCTTAAATAATGCAGCAGATTACTGAAATACTGCAGCAGGGTCATTAAATAATGCTGCAGAGTCCTTAAATAATGCAGCAAATTCCTTAAATAATGCAGCAAAGTCTTTAAATAATGCAATAAAGTCCTTAAATAATGCAGCAGAGTACTGAAATACCGCAGCAGGGTCCTTAAATAATGCAGCAAAGTCGTTAAATAATGAAGTAGAGTACTTAAATAATGCAACAACGTCCTTAAATGATGCAGCAGAGTCCTTAAATAATGCAACAAAGTCCTTAAATAATGCAGCAGAGTCCTTAAATAATGCAGCAGAGTACTGAAATACCGCAGCAGGGTCCTTAAATAATGCAGCAAAGTCGTTAAATAATGAAGTAGAGTCCTTAAATAATGCAACAAAGTCCTTAAATGATGCAGCCGAGTCCTTAAATAATGCAACAAAGTCCTTAAATAATGCAGCAGAGTCCTTAAATAATGCAATAAAGTCCATAAATAATGCAGCAAAGTCCTTAAATAATTCAGCAGAGTGCTGAAATACCGCAGCAGGGTCCTTAAATAATGCAGCAGAGTCCTTAAATAATGCAACACAGTCCTTAAATAATGCAGCAGGGTTCTTAAATAATGCAACAAAGTCCTTAAATAATGCAGCAGAGTCCTTAAATAATGCAGCAAAGTCCTTAAATAATGCAGCAGAGTCCTTAAATAATCCAGCCAAGTCCTTAAACAATGCAACAAAGTCCTTAAATAATGCAGCAGATTACTGAAATACTGCAGCAGAGTACTTAAATAATGCAACAAAGTTCTTAAATAATGCAGCAGAGTCCTTAAATAATGCAGCAAAGTCCTTAAATAATGCAGCACAGTCCTTAAATAATCCAGCCAAGTCCTTAAATAATGCAGCAAAGTCTTTAAATAATGCAATAAAGTCCATAAATAATGCAGCAAATTCCTTAAATAATGCAGCAGAGTACTGAAATACCACAGCAGGATCCTTAAATAATGCAGCAGAGTCCTTAAATAATGCAGCAGATTACTGAAATACTGCAGCAGGGTCATTAAATAATGCTGCAGAGTCCTTAAATAATGCAGCAAAGTCGTTAAATAATGAAGTAGAGTCCTTAAATAATGCAACAAAGTCCTTAAATGATGCAGCAGAGTCCTTAAATAATGCAACAAAGTCCTTAAATAATGCAGCAGAGTCCTTAAATAATGCAACAGAGTCCTTAAATAATTCAACAAAGTACTTAAATAATGCAGCAGAGTCCTTAAGTACCGTAGCAGAGTCCTTAAATACTTCAGCAAAGTCCTTAAATAATGCAGCAGAGTCCTTAAATAATCCAGCCAAGTCCTTAAACAATGCAACAAAGTCCTTAAATAATGCAGCAGATTACTGAAATACTGCAGCAGAGTACTTAAATAATGCAACAAAGTTCTTAAATAATGCAGCAGAGTCCTTAAATAATGCAGCAAAGTCCTTAAATAATGCAGCACAGTCCTTAAATAATCCAGCCAAGTCCTTAAATAATGCAGCAAAGTCTTTAAATAATGCAATAAAGTCCATAAATAATGCAGCAAATTCCTTAAATAATGCAGCAGAGTATTGAAATACCACAGCAGGATCCTTAAATAATGCAGCAGAGTCCTTAAATAATGCAGCAGATTACTGAAATACTGCAGCAGGGTCATTAAATAATGCTGCAGAGTCCTTAAATAATGCAGCAAAGTCGTTAAATAATGAAGTAGAGTCCTTAAATAATGCAACAAAGTCCTTAAATGATGCAGCAGAGTCCTTAAATAATGCAACAAAGTCCTTAAATAATGCAGCAGAGTCCTTAAATAATGCAACAGAGTCCTTAAATAATTCAACAAAGTACTTAAATAATGCAGCAGAGTCCTTAAGTACCATAGCAGAGTCCTTAAATACTTCAGCAAAGTCCTTAAATAATGCAGCAGAGTCCTTAAATAATGCAGCAAAGTCCTTAAACAATGCAGCAGAGTCCTTAAATAATGCAGAAGAGTCCTTAAATAATGCAACCAAGACCTTAAATAATGCAGCAGAGTCCTTAAATAATGCAACAAAGTACTTAAATAATGCAGCAGAGTCCTTAAGTACCGTAGCAGAGTCCTTAAATACTGCAGCAAAGTCCTTAAATATTGCAGCAGAGTCCTTAAATAATGCAGCAAAGTCATTAAATAATGCAGCAGAGTCCTTAAATAATGCAACAAATTCCTTAAATAATGCAGCAGAGTCCTTAAATAATGCAATAAAGTCCATAAATAATGCAGCAAAGTCCTTAAATAATTCAGCAGAGTGCTGAAATACCGTAGCAGGGTCCTTAAATAATGCAGCAGAGTCCTTAAATAATGCAACAAAGTCCTTAAATAATGCAGAAAAGTCCTGAAATAATGCAGCAGAGTCCTTAAATACTTCAGCATAGTCCTTAAATAATGCAGCAAAGTCCTTGAATAATGCAGCAGAGTCCTTAAATAATGCAACAAAGTCCTTAAATAATGCAGAAGAGTCCTTAAATAATGCAGCAGAGTCCTTAAATAATGCAACAAAGTCCTTAAATAATGCAGCAGAGTCCTTAAATAATGCAGCAGAGTACTGAAATACCGCAGCAGGGTCCTTAAATAATGCAGCAAAGTCGTTAAATAATGAAGTAGAGTCCTTAAATAATGCAACTAAGTCCTTAAATGATGCAGCAGAGTCCTTAAATAATGCAACAAAGTCCTTAAATAATGCAGCAGAGTCCTTAAATAAGGCAATAAAGTCCATAAATAATGCAGCAAAGTCCTTAAATAATTCAGCAGAGTGCTGAAATACCGCAGCAGGGTCCTTAAATAATGCAGCAGAGTCCTTAAATAATGCAACAAAGTCCTTAAATAATGCAGCAGGGTCCTTAAATAATGCAGAAAAGTCCTTGAATAATGCAGCAGAGTCCTTAAATAATGCAACAAAGTCCTTAAATAATGCAGAAGAGTCCTTAAATAATGCAGCAGAGTCCTTAAATAATGCAACAAAGTCCTTAAATAATGCAGCAGAGTCCTTAAATAATGCAGCAGAGTACTGAAATACAGCAGCAGGGTCCTTAAATAATGCAGCAAAGTCGTTAAATAATGAAGTAGAGTCCTTAAATAATGCAACAAAGTCCTTAAATGATGCAGCCGAGTCCTTAAATAATGCAACAAAGTCCTTAAATAATGCAGCAGAGTCCTTAAATAATGCAATAAAGTCCATAAATAATGCAGCAAAGTCCTTAAATAATTCAGCAGAGTGCTGAAATACCGCAGCAGGGTCCTTAAATAATGCAGCAGAGTCCTTAAATAATGCAACACAGTCCTTAAATAATGCAGCAGGGTTCTTAAATAATGCAACAAAGTCCTTAAATAATGCAGCAGAGTCCTTAAATAATGCAGCAAAGTCCTTAAATAATGCAGCAGAGTCCTTAAATAATCCAGCCAAGTCCTTAAACAATGCAACAAAGTCCTTAAATAATGCAGCAGATTACTGAAATACTGCAGCAGAGTCCTTAAATAATGCAACAAAGTTCTTAAATAATGCAGCAGAGTCCTTAAATAATGCAGCAAAGTCCTTAAATAATGCAGCACAGTCCTTAAATAATCCAGCCAAGTCCTTAAATAATGCAGCAACGTCTTTAAATAATGCAATAAAGTCCATAAATAATGCAGCAAATTCCTTAAATAATGCAGCAGAGTACTGAAATACCGCAGCAGGATCCTTAAATAATGCAGCAGAGTCCTTAAATAATGCAGCAGATTACTGAAATACTGCAGCAGGGTCATTAAATAATGCTGCAGAGTCCTTAAATAATGCAGCAAATTCCTTAAATAATGCAGCAAAGTCTTTAAATAATGCAATAAAGTCCTTAAATAATGCAGCAGAGTACTGAAATACCGCAGCAGGGTCCTTAAATAATGCAGCAAAGTCGTTAAATAATGAAGTAGAGTACTTAAATAATGCAACAACGTCCTTAAATGATGCAGCAGAGTCCTTAAATAATGCAACAAAGTCCTTAAATAATGCAGCAGAGTCCTTAAATAATGCAGCAGAGTACTGAAATACCGCAGCAGGGTCCTTAAATAATGCAGCAAAGTCGTTAAATAATGAAGTAGAGTCCTTAAATAATGCAACAAAATCCTTAAATAATGCAACAAGATCCTTAAATAATGCAGAAGAGTCCTTAAATAATCCAGCCAAGTCCTTAAATCATGCAGCAGGGTCCTTAAATAATCCAGCCAAGTCCTTAAATAATGCAACAAAGTCCTTAAATAATGCAGCAGATTACTGAAATACTGCAGCAGGGTCATTAAATAATGCTGCAGTGTCCTTAAATAATGCAGCAAATTCCTTAAATAATGCAGCAAAGTCTTTAAATAATGCAAAAAAGTCCTTAAATAATGCAGCAGAGTACTGAAATACCGCAGCAGGGTCCTTAAATAATGCAGCAAAGTCGTTAAATAATGAAGTAGAGTCCTTAAATAATGCAACAACGTCCTTAAATGATGCAGCAGAGTCCTTAAATAATGCAACAAAGTCCTTAAATAATGCAGCAGAGTCCTTAAATAATGCAGCAGAGTACTGAAATACCGCAGCAGGGTCCTTAAATAATGCAGCAAAGTCCTTAAATAATGCAGCAGAGTCCTTAAATAATGCAACAGAGTCCTTAAATAATTCAACGAAGTACTTAAATAATGCAGCAGAGTCCTTAAGTACCGTAGCAGAGTCCTTAAATACTTCAGCAAAGTCCTTAAATAATGCAGCAGAGTCCTTAAATAATGCAGCAAAGTCCTTAAACAATGCAGTAGAGTCCTTAAATAATGCAGAAGATTCCTTAAATAATGCAACCAAGACCTTAAATAATGCAGCAGAGTCCTTAAATAATGCAACAAAGTACTTAAATAATGCAGCAGAGTCCTTAAGTACCGTAGCAGAGTCCTTAAATACTGCAGCAAAGTCCTTAAATATTGCAGCAGAGTCCTTAAATAATGCAGCAAAGTCATTAAATAATGCAGCAGAGTCCTTAAATAATGCAACAAATTCCTTAAATAATGCAGCAGAGTCCTTAAATAATGCAATAAAGTCCATAAATAATGCAGCAAAGTCCTTAAATAATTCAGCAGAGTGCTGAAATACCGTAGCAGGGTCCTTAAATAATGCAGCAGAGTCCTTAAATAATGCAACAAAGTCCTTAAATAATGCAGAAAAGTCCTGAAATAATGCAGCAGAGTCCTTAAATACTTCAGCATAGTCCTTAAATAATGCAGCAAAGTCCTTGAATAATGCAGCAGAGTCCTTAAATAATGCAACAAAGTACTTAAATAATGCAGAAGAGTCCTTAAATAATGCAGCAGAGTCCTTAAATAATGCAACAAAGTCCTTAAATAATGCAGCAGAGTCCTTAAATAATGCAGCAGAGTACTGAAATACCGCAGCAGGGTCCTTAAATAATGCAGCAAAGTCGTTAAATAATGAAGTAGAGTCCTTAAATAATGCAACTAAGTCCTTAAATGATGCAGCAGAGTCCTTAAATAATGCAACAAAGTCCTTAAATAATGCAGCAGAGTCCTTAAATAATGCAATAAAGTCCATAAATAATGCAGCAAAGTCCTTAAATAATTCAGCAGAGTGCTGAAATACCGCAGCAGGGTCCTTAAATAATGCAGCAGAGTCCTTAAATAATGCAACAAATACCTTAAATAATGCAGCAGGGTTCTTAAATAATGCAACAAAGTCCTTAAATAATGCAGCAGAGTCCTTAAATAATGCAGCAAAGTCCTTAAATAATGCAGCAGAGTCCTTAAATAATCCAGCCAAGTCCTTAAATAATGCAACAAAGTCCTTAAATAATGCAGCAGATTACTGAAATACTGCAGCAGGGTCCTTAAATAATGCAGCAGAGTCCTTAAATAATGCAACAAAGTCCTTAAATAATGCAGCAGAGTCCTTAAATAATGCAACAGTCCTTAAATAATGCAGCAGAGTCCTTAAATAATGCAGCAAAGTCCTTAAATAATGCAGCACAGTCCTTAAATAATCCAGCCAAGTCCTTAAATAATGCAGCAAAGTCTTTAAATAATGCAATAAAGTCCATAAATAATGCAGCAAATTCCTTAAATAATGCAGCAGAGTACTGAAATACCGCAGCAGGATCCTTAAATAATGCAGCAGAGTCCTTAAATAATGCAGCAGATTACTGAAATACTGCAGCAGGGTCATTAAATAATGCTGCAGAGTCCTTAAATAATGCAGCAAATTCCTTAAATTAAGCAGCAAAGTCTTTAAATAATGCAATAAAGTCCTTAAATAATGCAGCAGAGTACTGAAATACCGCAGCAGGGTCCTTAAATAATGCAGCAAAGTCCTTAAATAATGCAGCAGAGTCCTTAAATAATGCAACAAAGTCCTTAAATAATGCAGCAGAGTCCTTAAATAATGCAGCAGAGTACTGAAATACCGCAGCAGGGTCCTTAAATAATGCAGCAAAGTCGTTAAATAATGAAGTAGAGTCCTTAAATAATGCAACAAAGTCCTTAAATGATGCAGCCGAGTCCTTAAATAATGCAACAAAGTCCTTAAATAATGCAGCAGAGTCCTTAAATAATGCAATAAAGTCCATAAATAATGCAGCAAAGTCCTTAAATAATTCAGCAGAGTGCTGAAATACCGCAGCAGGGTCCTTAAATAATGCAGCAGAGTCCTTAAATAATGCAACACAGTCCTTAAATAATGCAGCAGGGTTCTTAAATAATGCAACAAAGTCCTTAAATAATGCAGCAGAGTCCTTAAATAATGCAGCAAAGTCCTTAAATAATGCAGCAGAGTCCTTAAATAATCCAGCCAAGTCCTTAAACAATGCAACAAAGTCCTTAAATAATGCAGCAGATTACTGAAATACTGCAGCAGAGTACTTAAATAATGCAACAAAGTTCTTAAATAATGCAGCAGAGTCCTTAAATAATGCAGCAAAGTCCTTAAATAATGCAGCACAGTCCTTAAATAATCCAGCCAAGTCCTTAAATAATGCAGCAAAGTCTTTAAATAATGCAATAAAGTCCATAAATAATGCAGCAAATTCCTTAAATAATGCAGCAGAGTACTGAAATACCACAGCAGGATCCTTAAATAATGCAGCAGAGTCCTTAAATAATGCAGCAGATTACTGAAATACTGCAGCAGGGTCATTAAATAATGCTGCAGAGTCCTTAAATAATGCAGCAAATTCCTTAAATAATGCAGCAAAGTCTTTAAATAATGCAATAAAGTCCTTAAATAATGCAGCAGAGTACTGAAATACCGCAGCAGGGTCCTTAAATAATGCAGCAAAGTCGTTAAATAATGAAGTAGAGTACTTAAATAATGCAACAACGTCCTTAAATGATGCAGCAGAGTCCTTAAATAATGCAACAAAGTCCTTAAATAATGCAGCAGAGTCCTTAAATAATGCAGCAGAGTACTGAAATACCGCAGCAGGGTCCTTAAATAATGCAGCAAAGTCGTTAAATAATGAAGTAGAGTCCTTAAATAATGCAACAAAATCCTTAAATAATGCAGAAGAGTCCTTAAATAATCCAGCCAAGTCCTTAAATCATGCAGCAGGGTCCTTAAATAATCCAGCCAAGTCCTTAAATAATGCAACAAAGTCCTTAAATAATGCAGCAGATTACTGAAATACTGCAGCAGGGTCATTAAATAATGCTGCAGTGTCCTTAAATAATGCAGCAAATTCCTTAAATAATGCAGCAAAGTCTTTAAATAATGCAATAAAGTCCTTAAATAATGCAGCAGAGTACTGAAATACCACAGCAGGGTCCTTAAATAATGCAGCAAAGTCGTTAAATAATGAAGTAGAGTCCTTAAATAATGCAACAACGTCCTTAAATGATGCAGCAGAGTCCTTAAATAATGCAACAAAGTCCTTAAATAATGCAGCGGAGTCCTTAAATAATGCAGCAGAGTACTGAAATACCGCAGCAGGGTCCTTAAATAATGCAGCAAAGTCGTTAAATAATGAAGTAGAGTCCTTAAATAATGCAACAAAGTCCTTAAATGATGCAGCAGAGTCCTTAAATAATGCAACAAAGTCCTTAAATAATGCAGCAGAGTCCTTAAATAATGCAACAGAGTCCTTAAATAATTCAACAAAGTACTTAAATAATGCAGCAGAGTCCTTAAGTACCGTAGCAGAGTCCTTAAATACTTCAGCAAAGTCCTTAAATAATGCAGCAGAGTCCTTAAATAATGCAGCAAAGTCCTTAAACAATGCAGCAGAGTCCTTAAATAATGCAGAAGAGTCCTTAAATAATGCAACCAAGACCTTAAATAATGCAGCAGAGTCCTTAAATAATGCAACAAAGTACTTAAATAATGCAGCAGAGTCCTTAAGTACCGTAGCAGAGTCCTTAAATACTGCAGCAAAGTCCTTAAATATTGCAGCAGAGTCCTTAAATAATGCAGCAAAGTCATTAAATAATGCAGCAGAGTCCTTAAATAATGCAACAAATTCCTTAAATAATGCAGCAGAGTCCTTAAATAATGCAATAAAGTCCATAAATAATGCAGCAAAGTCCTTAAATAATTCAGCAGAGTGCTGAAATACCGTAGCAGGGTCCTTAAATAATGCAGCAGAGTCCTTAAATAATGCAACAAAGTCCTTAAATAATGCAGAAAAGTCCTGAAATAATGCAGCAGAGTCCTTAAATACTTCAGCATAGTCCTTAAATAATGCAGCAAAGTCCTTGAATAATGCAGCAGAGTCCTTAAATAATGCAACAAAGTCCTTAAATAATGCAGAAGAGTCCTTAAATAATGCAGCAGAGTCCTTAAATAATGCAACAAAGTCCTTAAATAATGCAGCAGAGTCCTTAAATAATGCAGCAGAGTACTGAAATACCGCAGCAGGGTCCTTAAATAATGCAGCAAAGTCGTTAAATAATGAAGTAGAGTCCTTAAATAATGCAACTAAGTCCTTAAATGATGCAGCAGAGTCCTTAAATAATGCAACAAAGTCCTTAAATAATGCAGCAGAGTCCTTAAATAAGGCAATAAAGTCCATAAATAATGCAGCAAAGTCCTTAAATAATTCAGCAGAGTGCTGAAATACCGCAGCAGGGTCCTTAAATAATGCAGCAGAGTCCTTAAATAATGCAACAAATACCTTAAATAATGCAGCAGGGTTCTTAAATAATGCAACAAAGTCCTTAAATAATGCAGCAGAGTCCTTAAATAATGCAGCAAAGTCCTTAAATAATGCAGCAGAGTCCTTAAATAATCCAGCCAAGTCCTTAAATAATGCAACACAGTCCTTAAATAATGCAGCAGATTACTGAAATACTGCAGCAGGGTCCTTAAATAATGCAGCAGAGTCCTTAAATAATGCAGCAAAGTCCTTAAATAATGCAGCAGAGTCCTTAAATAATGCAACAGTCCTTAAATAATGCAGCAGAGTCCTTAAATAATGCAGCAAAGTCCTTAAATAATGCAGCACAGTCCTTAAATAATCCAGCCAAGTCCTTAAATAATGCAGCAAAGTCTTTAAATAATGCAATAAAGTCCATAAATAATGCAGCAAATTCCTTAAATAATGCAGCAGAGTACTGAAATACCGCAGCAGGATCCTTAAATAATGCAGCAGAGTCCTTAAATAATGCAGCAGATTACTGAAATACTGCAGCAGGGTCATTAAATAATGCTGCAGAGTCCTTAAATAATGCAGCAAATTCCTTAAATTAAGCAGCAAAGTCTTTAAATAATGCAATAAAGTCCTTAAATAATGCAACAGAGTACTGAAATACCGCAGCAGGGTCCTTAAATAATGCAGCAAAGTCGTTAAATAATGAAGTAGAGTACTTAAATAATGCAACAACGTCCTTAAATGATGCAGCAGAGTCCTTAAATAATGCAACAAAGTCCTTAAATAATGCAGCAGAGTCCTTAAATAATGCAGCAGAGTACTGAAATACCGCAGCAGGGTCCTTAAATAATGCAGCAAAGTCGTTAAATAATGAAGTAGAGTCCTTAAATAATGCAACAAAGTCCTTAAATAATGCAGCAGAGTCCTTAAATAATGCAACAAAATCCTTAAATAATGCAGAAGAGTCCTTAAATAATCCAGCCAAGTCCTTAAATCATGCAGCAGGGTCCTTAAATAATCCAGCCAAGTCCTTAAATAATGCAACAAAGTCCTTAAATAATGCAGCAGATTACTGAAATACTGCAGCAGGGTCATTAAATAATGCTGCAGTGTCCTTAAATAATGCAGCAAATTCCTTAAATAATGCAGCAAAGTCTTTAAATAATGCAATAAAGTCCTTAAATAATGCAGCAGAGTACTGAAATACCGCAGCAGGGTCCTTAAATAATGCAGCAAAGTCGTTAAATAATGAAGTAGAGTCCTTAAATAATGCAACAACGTCCTTAAATGATGCAGCAGAGTCCTTAAATAATGCAACAAAGTCCTTAAATAATGCAGCAGAGTCCTTAAATAATGCAGCAGAGTACTGAAATACCGCAGCAGGGTCCTTAAATAATGCAGCAAAGTCGTTAAATAATGAAGTAGAGTCCTTAAATAATGCAACAAAGTCCTTAAATGATGCAGCAGAGTCCGTAAATAATGCAACAAAGTCCTTAAACAATGCAGCAGAGTCCTTAAATAATGCAGAAGAGTCCTTAAATAATGCAACCAAGACCTTAAATAATGCAGCAGAGTCCTTAAATAATGCAACAAAGTACTTAAATAATGCAGCAGAGTCCTTAAGTACCGTAGCAGAGTCCTTAAATACTGCAGCAAAGTCCTTAAATATTGCAGCAGAGTCCTTAAATAATGCAGCAAAGTCATTAAATAATGCAGCAGAGTCCTTAAATAATGCAACAAATTCCTTAAATAATGCAGCAGAGTCCTTAAATAATGCAATAAAGTCCATAAATAATGCAGCAAAGTCCTTAAATAATTCAGCAGAGTGCTGAAATACCGCAGCAGGGTCCTTAAATAATGCAGCAGAGTCCTTAAATAATGCAACAAAGTCCTTAAATAATGCAGCAGGGTCCTTAAATAATGCAGAAAAGTCCTGAAATAATGCAGCAGAGTCCTTAAATACTTCAGCATAGTCCTTAAATAATGCATCAAAGTCCTTGAATAATGCAGCAGAGTCCTTAAATAATGCAACAAAGTCCTTAAATAATGCAGAAGAGTCCTTAAATAATGCAGCAGAGTCCTTAAATAATGCAGCAGAGTCCTTAAATAATGCAGCAGAGTACTGAAATACCGCAGCAGGGTCCTTAAATAATGCAGCAAAGTCGTTAAATAATGAAGTAGAGTCCTTAAATAATGCAACAAAGTCCTTAAATGATGCAGCAGAGTCCTTAAATAATGCAACAAAGTCCTTAAATAATGCAGCAGAGTCCTTAAATAATGCAATAAAGTCCATAAATAATGCAGCAAAGTCCTTAAATAATTCAGCAGAGTGCTGAAATACCGCAGCAGGGTCCTTAAATAATGCAGCAGAGTCCTTAAATAATGCAACAAAGTCCTTAAATAATGCAGCAGAGTCCTTAAATAATGCAGCAAAGTCCTTAAATAATGCAGCAGAGTCCTTAAATAATCCAGCCAAGTCCTTAAATAATGCAACAAAGTCCTTAAATAATGCAGCAGATTACTGAAATACTGCAGCAGGGTCCTTAAATAATGCAGCAGAGTCCTCAAATAATGCAACAAAGTCCTTAAATAATGCAGCAGAGTCCTTAAATAATGCAACAAAGTCCTTAAATAATGCAGCAGAGTCCTTAAATAATGCAGCAAAGTCCTTAAATAATGCAGCACAGTCCTTAAATAATCCAGCCAAGTCCTTAAATAATGCAGCAAAGTCTTTAAATAATGCAATAAAGTCCATAAATAATGCAGCAAATTCCTTAAATAATGCAGCAGAGTACTGAAATACCGCAGCAGGATCCTTAAATAATGCAGCAGAGTCCTTAAATAATGCAGCAGATTACTGAAATACTGCAGCAGGGTCATTAAATAATGCTGCAGAGTCCTTAAATAATGCAGCAAATTCGTTAAATAATGCAGCAAAGTCTTTAAATAATGCAATAAAGTCCTTAAATAATGCAGCAGAGTACTGAAATACCGCAGCAGGGTCCTTAAATAATGCAGCAAAGTCGTTAAATAATGAAGTAGAGTACTTAAATAATGCAACAACGTCCTTAAATGATGCAGCAGAGTCCTTAAATAATGCAACAAAGTCCTTAAATAATGCAGCAGAGTCCTTAAATAATGCAGCAGAGTACTGAAATACCGCAGCAGGGTCTTTAAATAATGCAGCAAAGTCGTTAAATAATGAAGTAGAGTCCTTAAATAATGCAACAAAGTCCTTAAATAATGCAGCAGAGTCCTTAAATAATGCAACAAAATCCTTAAATAATGCAGAAGAGTCCTTAAATAATGCAGCAGAGTACTGAAATACCGCAGCAGGGTCCTTAAATAATGCAGCAAAGTCGTTAAATAATGAAGTAGAGTCCTTAAATAATGCAACAAAATCCTTAAATAATGCAACAAGATCCTTAAATAATGCAGAAGAGTCCTTAAATAATCCAGCCAAGTCCTTAAATCATGCAGCAGGGTCCTTAAATAATCCAGCCAAGTCCTTAAATAATGCAACAAAGTCCTTAAATAATGCAGCAGATTACTGAAATACTGCAGCAGGGTCATTAAATAATGCTGCAGTGTCCTTAAATAATGCAGCAAATTCCTTAAATAATGCAGCAAAGTCTTTAAATAATGCAAAAAAGTCCTTAAATAATGCAGCAGAGTACTGAAATACCGCAGCAGGGTCCTTAAATAATGCAGCAAAGTCGTTAAATAATGAAGTAGAGTCCTTAAATAATGCAACAACGTCCTTAAATGATGCAGCAGAGTCCTTAAATAATGCAACAAAGTCCTTAAATAATGCAGCAGAGTCCTTAAATAATGCAGCAGAGTACTGAAATACCGCAGCAGGGTCCTTAAATAATGCAGCAAAGTCCTTAAATAATGCAGCAGAGTCCTTAAATAATGCAACAGAGTCCTTAAATAATTCAACGAAGTACTTAAATAATGCAGCAGAGTCCTTAAGTACCGTAGCAGAGTCCTTAAATACTTCAGCAAAGTCCTTAAATAATGCAGCAGAGTCCTTAAATAATGCAGCAAAGTCCTTAAACAATGCAGTAGAGTCCTTAAATAATGCAGAAGATTCCTTAAATAATGCAACCAAGACCTTAAATAATGCAGCAGAGTCCTTAAATAATGCAACAAAGTACTTAAATAATGCAGCAGAGTCCTTAAGTACCGTAGCAGAGTCCTTAAATACTGCAGCAAAGTCCTTAAATATTGCAGCAGAGTCCTTAAATAATGCAGCAAAGTCATTAAATAATGCAGCAGAGTCCTTAAATAATGCAACAAATTCCTTAAATAATGCAGCAGAGTCCTTAAATAATTCAGCAGAGTGCTGAAATACCGCAGCAGGGTCCTTAAATAATGCAGCAGAGTCCTTAAATAATGCAACAAAGTCCTTAAATAATGCAGCAGAGTCCTTAAATAATGCAGCAAAGTCCTTAAATAATGCAGCAGAGTCCTTAAATAATCCAGCCAAGTCCTTAAATAATGCAACAAAGTCCTTAAATAATGCAGCAGATTACTGAAATACTGCAGCAGGGTCCTTAAATAATGCAGCAGAGTCCTCAAATAATGCAACAAAGTCCTTAAATAATGCAGCAGAGTCCTTAAATAATGCAACAAAGTCCTTAAATAATGCAGCAGAGTCCTTAAATAATGCAGCAAAGTCCTTAAATAATGCAGCACAGTCCTTAAATAATCCAGCCAAGTCCTTAAATAATGCAGCAAAGTCTTTAAATAATGCAATAAAGTCCATAAATAATGCAGCAAATTCCTTAAATAATGCAGCAGAGTACTGAAATACCGCAGCAGGATCCTTAAATAATGCAGCAGAGTCCTTAAATAATGCAGCAGATTACTGAAATACTGCAGCAGGGTCATTAAATAATGCTGCAGAGTCCTTAAATAATGCAGCAAATTCGTTAAATAATGCAGCAAAGTCTTTAAATAATGCAATAAAGTCCTTAAATAATGCAGCAGAGTACTGAAATACCGCAGCAGGGTCCTTAAATAATGCAGCAAAGTCGTTAAATAATGAAGTAGAGTACTTAAATAATGCAACAACGTCCTTAAATGATGCAGCAGAGTCCTTAAATAATGCAACAAAGTCCTTAAATAATGCAGCAGAGTCCTTAAATAATGCAGCAGAGTACTGAAATACCGCAGCAGGGTCTTTAAATAATGCAGCAAAGTCGTTAAATAATGAAGTAGAGTCCTTAAATAATGCAACAAAGTCCTTAAATAATGCAGCAGAGTCCTTAAATAATGCAACAAAATCCTTAAATAATGCAGAAGAGTCCTTAAATAATGCAGCAGAGTACTGAAATACCGCAGCAGGGTCCTTAAATAATGCAGCAAAGTCGTTAAATAATGAAGTAGAGTCCTTAAATAATGCAACAAAATCCTTAAATAATGCAACAAGATCCTTAAATAATGCAGAAGAGTCCTTAAATAATCCAGCCAAGTCCTTAAATCATGCAGCAGGGTCCTTAAATAATCCAGCCAAGTCCTTAAATAATGCAACAAAGTCCTTAAATAATGCAGCAGATTACTGAAATACTGCAGCAGGGTCATTAAATAATGCTGCAGTGTCCTTAAATAATGCAGCAAATTCCTTAAATAATGCAGCAAAGTCTTTAAATAATGCAAAAAAGTCCTTAAATAATGCAGCAGAGTACTGAAATACCGCAGCAGGGTCCTTAAATAATGCAGCAAAGTCGTTAAATAATGAAGTAGAGTCCTTAAATAATGCAACAACGTCCTTAAATGATGCAGCAGAGTCCTTAAATAATGCAACAAAGTCCTTAAATAATGCAGCAGAGTCCTTAAATAATGCAGCAGAGTACTGAAATACCGCAGCAGGGTCCTTAAATAATGCAGCAAAGTCCTTAAATAATGCAGCAGAGTCCTTAAATAATGCAACAGAGTCCTTAAATAATTCAACGAAGTACTTAAATAATGCAGCAGAGTCCTTAAGTACCGTAGCAGAGTCCTTAAATACTTCAGCAAAGTCCTTAAATAATGCAGCAGAGTCCTTAAATAATGCAGCAAAGTCCTTAAACAATGCAGTAGAGTCCTTAAATAATGCAGAAGATTCCTTAAATAATGCAACCAAGACCTTAAATAATGCAGCAGAGTCCTTAAATAATGCAACAAAGTACTTAAATAATGCAGCAGAGTCCTTAAGTACCGTAGCAGAGTCCTTAAATACTGCAGCAAAGTCCTTAAATATTGCAGCAGAGTCCTTAAATAATGCAGCAAAGTCATTAAATAATGCAGCAGAGTCCTTAAATAATGCAACAAATTCCTTAAATAATGCAGCAGAGTCCTTAAATAATGCAATAAAGTCCATAAATAATGCAGCAAAGTCCTTAAATAATTCAGCAGAGTGCTGAAATACCGTAGCAGGGTCCTTAAATAATGCAGCAGAGTCCTTAAATAATGCAACAAAGTCCTTAAATAATGCAGAAAAGTCCTGAAATAATGCAGCAGAGTCCTTAAATACTTCAGCATAGTCCTTAAATAATGCAGCAAAGTCCTTGAATAATGCAGCAGAGTCCTTAAATAATGCAACAAAGTACTTAAATAATGCAGAAGAGTCCTTAAATAATGCAGCAGAGTCCTTAAATAATGCAACAAAGTCCTTAAATAATGCAGCAGAGTCCTTAAATAATGCAGCAGAGTACTGAAATACCGCAGCAGGGTCCTTAAATAATGCAGCAAAGTCATTAAATAATGAAGTAGAGTCCTTAAATAATGCAACTAAGTCCTTAAATGATGCAGCAGAGTCCTTAAATAATGCAACAAAGTCCTTAAATAATGCAGCAGAGTCCTTAAATAATGCAATAAAGTCCATAAATAATGCAGCAAAGTCCTTAAATAATTCAGCAGAGTGCTGAAATACCGCAGCAGGGTCCTTAAATAATGCAGCAGAGTCCTTAAATAATGCAACAAATACCTTAAATAATGCAGCAGGGTTCTTAAATAATGCAACAAAGTCCTTAAATAATGCAGCAGAGTCCTTAAATAATGCAGCAAAGTCCTTAAATAATGCAGCAGAGTCCTTAAATAATCCAGCCAAGTCCTTAAATAATGCAACAAAGTCCTTAAATAATGCAGCAGATTACTGAAATACTGCAGCAGGGTCCTTAAATAATGCAGCAGAGTCCTTAAATAATGCAACAAAGTCCTTAAATAATGCAGCAGAGTCCTTAAATAATGCAACAGTCCTTAAATAATGCAGCAGAGTCCTTAAATAATGCAGCAAAGTCCTTAAATAATGCAGCACAGTCCTTAAATAATCCAGCCAAGTCCTTAAATAATGCAGCAAAGTCTTTAAATAATGCAATAAAGTCCATAAATAATGCAGCAAATTCCTTAAATAATGCAGCAGAGTACTGAAATACCGCAGCAGGATCCTTAAATAATGCAGCAGAGTCCTTAAATAATGCAGCAGATTACTGAAATACTGCAGCAGGGTCATTAAATAATGCTGCAGAGTCCTTAAATAATGCAGCAAATTCCTTAAATTAAGCAGCAAAGTCTTTAAATAATGCAATAAAGTCCTTAAATAATGCAGCAGAGTACTGAAATACCGCAGCAGGGTCCTTAAATAATGCAGCAAAGTCCTTAAATAATGCAGCAGAGTCCTTAAATAATGCAACAAAGTCCTTAAATAATGCAGCAGAGTCCTTAAATAATGCAGCAGAGTACTGAAATACCGCAGCAGGGTCCTTAAATAATGCAGCAAAGTCGTTAAATAATGAAGTAGAGTCCTTAAATAATGCAACAAAGTCCTTAAATGATGCAGCCGAGTCCTTAAATAATGCAACAAAGTCCTTAAATAATGCAGCAGAGTCCTTAAATAATGCAATAAAGTCCATAAATAATGCAGCAAAGTCCTTAAATAATTCAGCAGAGTGCTGAAATACCGCAGCAGGGTCCTTAAATAATGCAGCAGAGTCCTTAAATAATGCAACACAGTCCTTAAATAATGCAGCAGGGTTCTTAAATAATGCAACAAAGTCCTTAAATAATGCAGCAGAGTCCTTAAATAATGCAGCAAAGTCCTTAAATAATGCAGCAGAGTCCTTAAATAATCCAGCCAAGTCCTTAAACAATGCAACAAAGTCCTTAAATAATGCAGCAGATTACTGAAATACTGCAGCAGAGTACTTAAATAATGCAACAAAGTTCTTAAATAATGCAGCAGAGTCCTTAAATAATGCAGCAAAGTCCTTAAATAATGCAGCACAGTCCTTAAATAATCCAGCCAAGTCCTTAAATAATGCAGCAAAGTCTTTAAATAATGCAATAAAGTCCATAAATAATGCAGCAAATTCCTTAAATAATGCAGCAGAGTACTGAAATACCACAGCAGGATCCTTAAATAATGCAGCAGAGTCCTTAAATAATGCAGCAGATTACTGAAATACTGCAGCAGGGTCATTAAATAATGCTGCAGAGTCCTTAAATAATGCAGCAAATTCCTTAAATAATGCAGCAAAGTCTTTAAATAATGCAATAAAGTCCTTAAATAATGCAGCAGAGTACTGAAATACCGCAGCAGGGTCCTTAAATAATGCAGCAAAGTCGTTAAATAATGAAGTAGAGTACTTAAATAATGCAACAACGTCCTTAAATGATGCAGCAGAGTCCTTAAATAATGCAACAAAGTCCTTAAATAATGCAGCAGAGTCCTTAAATAATGCAGCAGAGTACTGAAATACCGCAGCAGGGTCCTTAAATAATGCAGCAAAGTCGTTAAATAATGAAGTAGAGTCCTTAAATAATGCAACAAAATCCTTAAATAATGCAGAAGAGTCCTTAAATAATCCAGCCAAGTCCTTAAATCATGCAGCAGGGTCCTTAAATAATCCAGCCAAGTCCTTAAATAATGCAACAAAGTCCTTAAATAATGCAGCAGATTACTGAAATACTGCAGCAGGGTCATTAAATAATGCTGCAGTGTCCTTAAATAATGCAGCAAATTCCTTAAATAATGCAGCAAAGTCTTTAAATAATGCAATAAAGTCCTTAAATAATGCAGCAGAGTACTGAAATACCACAGCAGGGTCCTTAAATAATGCAGCAAAGTCGTTAAATAATGAAGTAGAGTCCTTAAATAATGCAACAACGTCCTTAAATGATGCAGCAGAGTCCTTAAATAATGCAACAAAGTCCTTAAATAATGCAGCGGAGTCCTTAAATAATGCAGCAGAGTACTGAAATACCGCAGCAGGGTCCTTAAATAATGCAGCAAAGTCGTTAAATAATGAAGTAGAGTCCTTAAATAATGCAACAACGTCCTTAAATGATGCAGCAGAGTCCTTAAATAATGCAACAAAGTCCTTAAATAATGCAGCAGAGTCCTTAAATAATGCAGCAGAGTACTGAAATACCGCAGCAGGGTCCTTAAATAATGCAGCAAAGTCCTTAAATAATGCAGCAGAGTCCTTAAATAATGCAACAGAGTCCTTAAATAATTCAACGAAGTACTTAAATAATGCAGCAGAGTCCTTAAGTACCGTAGCAGAGTCCTTAAATACTTCAGCAAAGTCCTTAAATAATGCAGCAGAGTCCTTAAATAATGCAGCAAAGTCCTTAAACAATGCAGTAGAGTCCTTAAATAATGCAGAAGATTCCTTAAATAATGCAACCAAGACCTTAAATAATGCAGCAGAGTCCTTAAATAATGCAACAAAGTACTTAAATAATGCAGCAGAGTCCTTAAGTACCGTAGCAGAGTCCTTAAATACTGCAGCAAAGTCCTTAAATATTGCAGCAGAGTCCTTAAATAATGCAGCAAAGTCATTAAATAATGCAGCAGAGTCCTTAAATAATGCAACAAATTCCTTAAATAATGCAGCAGAGTCCTTAAATAATGCAATAAAGTCCATAAATAATGCAGCAAAGTCCTTAAATAATTCAGCAGAGTGCTGAAATACCGTAGCAGGGTCCTTAAATAATGCAGCAGAGTCCTTAAATAATGCAACAAAGTCCTTAAATAATGCAGAAAAGTCCTGAAATAATGCAGCAGAGTCCTTAAATACTTCAGCATAGTCCTTAAATAATGCAGCAAAGTCCTTGAATAATGCAGCAGAGTCCTTAAATAATGCAACAAAGTACTTAAATAATGCAGAAGAGTCCTTAAATAATGCAGCAGAGTCCTTAAATAATGCAACAAAGTCCTTAAATAATGCAGCAGAGTCCTTAAATAATGCAGCAGAGTACTGAAATACCGCAGCAGGGTCCTTAAATAATGCAGCAAAGTCGTTAAATAATGAAGTAGAGTCCTTAAATAATGCAACTAAGTCCTTAAATGATGCAGCAGAGTCCTTAAATAATGCAACAAAGTCCTTAAATAATGCAGCAGAGTCCTTAAATAATGCAATAAAGTCCATAAATAATGCAGCAAAGTCCTTAAATAATTCAGCAGAGTGCTGAAATACCGCAGCAGGGTCCTTAAATAATGCAGCAGAGTCCTTAAATAATGCAACAAATACCTTAAATAATGCAGCAGGGTTCTTAAATAATGCAACAAAGTCCTTAAATAATGCAGCAGAGTCCTTAAATAATGCAGCAAAGTCCTTAAATAATGCAGCAGAGTCCTTAAATAATCCAGCCAAGTCCTTAAATAATGCAACAAAGTCCTTAAATAATGCAGCAGATTACTGAAATACTGCAGCAGGGTCCTTAAATAATGCAGCAGAGTCCTTAAATAATGCAACAAAGTCCTTAAATAATGCAGCAGAGTCCTTAAATAATGCAACAGTCCTTAAATAATGCAGCAGAGTCCTTAAATAATGCAGCAAAGTCCTTAAATAATGCAGCACAGTCCTTAAATAATCCAGCCAAGTCCTTAAATAATGCAGCAAAGTCTTTAAATAATGCAATAAAGTCCATAAATAATGCAGCAAATTCCTTAAATAATGCAGCAGAGTACTGAAATACCGCAGCAGGATCCTTAAATAATGCAGCAGAGTCCTTAAATAATGCAGCAGATTACTGAAATACTGCAGCAGGGTCATTAAATAATGCTGCAGAGTCCTTAAATAATGCAGCAAATTCCTTAAATTAAGCAGCAAAGTCTTTAAATAATGCAATAAAGTCCTTAAATAATGCAGCAGAGTACTGAAATACCGCAGCAGGGTCCTTAAATAATGCAGCAAAGTCCTTAAATAATGCAGCAGAGTCCTTAAATAATGCAACAAAGTCCTTAAATAATGCAGCAGAGTCCTTAAATAATGCAGCAGAGTACTGAAATACCGCAGCAGGGTCCTTAAATAATGCAGCAAAGTCGTTAAATAATGAAGTAGAGTCCTTAAATAATGCAACAAAGTCCTTAAATGATGCAGCCGAGTCCTTAAATAATGCAACAAAGTCCTTAAATAATGCAGCAGAGTCCTTAAATAATGCAGCAGAGTACTGAAATACCGCAGCAGGGTCCTTAAATAATGCAGCAAAGTCGTTAAATAATGAAGTAGAGTCCTTAAATAATGCAACAAAATCCTTAAATAATGCAGAAGAGTCCTTAAATAATCCAGCCAAGTCCTTAAATCATGCAGCAGGGTCCTTAAATAATCCAGCCAAGTCCTTAAATAATGCAACAAAGTCCTTAAATAATGCAGCAGATTACTGAAATACTGCAGCAGGGTCATTAAATAATGCTGCAGTGTCCTTAAATAATGCAGCAAATTCCTTAAATAATGCAGCAAAGTCTTTAAATAATGCAATAAAGTCCTTAAATAATGCAGCAGAGTACTGAAATACCACAGCAGGGTCCTTAAATAATGCAGCAAAGTCGTTAAATAATGAAGTAGAGTCCTTAAATAATGCAACAACGTCCTTAAATGATGCAGCAGAGTCCTTAAATAATGCAACAAAGTCCTTAAATAATGCAGCGGAGTCCTTAAATAATGCAGCAGAGTACTGAAATACCGCAGCAGGGTCCTTAAATAATGCAGCAAAGTCGTTAAATAATGAAGTAGAGTCCTTAAATAATGCAACAACGTCCTTAAATGATGCAGCAGAGTCCTTAAATAATGCAACAAAGTCCTTAAATAATGCAGCAGAGTCCTTAAATAATGCAGCAGAGTACTGAAATACCGCAGCAGGGTCCTTAAATAATGCAGCAAAGTCCTTAAATAATGCAGCAGAGTCCTTAAATAATGCAACAGAGTCCTTAAATAATTCAACGAAGTACTTAAATAATGCAGCAGAGTCCTTAAGTACCGTAGCAGAGTCCTTAAATACTTCAGCAAAGTCCTTAAATAATGCAGCAGAGTCCTTAAATAATGCAGCAAAGTCCTTAAACAATGCAGTAGAGTCCTTAAATAATGCAGAAGATTCCTTAAATAATGCAACCAAGACCTTAAATAATGCAGCAGAGTCCTTAAATAATGCAACAAAGTACTTAAATAATGCAGCAGAGTCCTTAAGTACCGTAGCAGAGTCCTTAAATACTGCAGCAAAGTCCTTAAATATTGCAGCAGAGTCCTTAAATAATGCAGCAAAGTCATTAAATAATGCAGCAGAGTCCTTAAATAATGCAACAAATTCCTTAAATAATGCAGCAGAGTCCTTAAATAATGCAATAAAGTCCATAAATAATGCAGCAAAGTCCTTAAATAATTCAGCAGAGTGCTGAAATACCGTAGCAGGGTCCTTAAATAATGCAGCAGAGTCCTTAAATAATGCAACAAAGTCCTTAAATAATGCAGAAAAGTCCTGAAATAATGCAGCAGAGTCCTTAAATACTTCAGCATAGTCCTTAAATAATGCAGCAAAGTCCTTGAATAATGCAGCAGAGTCCTTAAATAATGCAACAAAGTACTTAAATAATGCAGAAGAGTCCTTAAATAATGCAGCAGAGTCCTTAAATAATGCAACAAAGTCCTTAAATAATGCAGCAGAGTCCTTAAATAATGCAGCAGAGTACTGAAATACCGCAGCAGGGTCCTTAAATAATGCAGCAAAGTCGTTAAATAATGAAGTAGAGTCCTTAAATAATGCAACTAAGTCCTTAAATGATGCAGCAGAGTCCTTAAATAATGCAACAAAGTCCTTAAATAATGCAGCAGAGTCCTTAAATAATGCAATAAAGTCCATAAATAATGCAGCAAAGTCCTTAAATAATTCAGCAGAGTGCTGAAATACCGCAGCAGGGTCCTTAAATAATGCAGCAGAGTCCTTAAATAATGCAACAAATACCTTAAATAATGCAGCAGGGTTCTTAAATAATGCAACAAAGTCCTTAAATAATGCAGCAGAGTCCTTAAATAATGCAGCAAAGTCCTTAAATAATGCAGCAGAGTCCTTAAATAATCCAGCCAAGTCCTTAAATAATGCAACAAAGTCCTTAAATAATGCAGCAGATTACTGAAATACTGCAGCAGGGTCCTTAAATAATGCAGCAGAGTCCTTAAATAATGCAACAAAGTCCTTAAATAATGCAGCAGAGTCCTTAAATAATGCAACAGTCCTTAAATAATGCAGCAGAGTCCTTAAATAATGCAGCAAAGTCCTTAAATAATGCAGCACAGTCCTTAAATAATCCAGCCAAGTCCTTAAATAATGCAGCAAAGTCTTTAAATAATGCAATAAAGTCCATAAATAATGCAGCAAATTCCTTAAATAATGCAGCAGAGTACTGAAATACCGCAGCAGGATCCTTAAATAATGCAGCAGAGTCCTTAAATAATGCAGCAGATTACTGAAATACTGCAGCAGGGTCATTAAATAATGCTGCAGAGTCCTTAAATAATGCAGCAAATTCCTTAAATTAAGCAGCAAAGTCTTTAAATAATGCAATAAAGTCCTTAAATAATGCAGCAGAGTACTGAAATACCGCAGCAGGGTCCTTAAATAATGCAGCAAAGTCCTTAAATAATGCAGCAGAGTCCTTAAATAATGCAACAAAGTCCTTAAATAATGCAGCAGAGTCCTTAAATAATGCAGCAGAGTACTGAAATACCGCAGCAGGGTCCTTAAATAATGCAGCAAAGTCGTTAAATAATGAAGTAGAGTCCTTAAATAATGCAACAAAGTCCTTAAATGATGCAGCCGAGTCCTTAAATAATGCAACAAAGTCCTTAAATAATGCAGCAGAGTCCTTAAATAATGCAATAAAGTCCATAAATAATGCAGCAAAGTCCTTAAATAATTCAGCAGAGTGCTGAAATACCGCAGCAGGGTCCTTAAATAATGCAGCAGAGTCCTTAAATAATGCAACACAGTCCTTAAATAATGCAGCAGGGTTCTTAAATAATGCAACAAAGTCCTTAAATAATGCAGCAGAGTCCTTAAATAATGCAGCAAAGTCCTTAAATAATGCAGCAGAGTCCTTAAATAATCCAGCCAAGTCCTTAAACAATGCAACAAAGTCCTTAAATAATGCAGCAGATTACTGAAATACTGCAGCAGAGTACTTAAATAATGCAACAAAGTTCTTAAATAATGCAGCAGAGTCCTTAAATAATGCAGCAAAGTCCTTAAATAATGCAGCACAGTCCTTAAATAATCCAGCCAAGTCCTTAAATAATGCAGCAAAGTCTTTAAATAATGCAATAAAGTCCATAAATAATGCAGCAAATTCCTTAAATAATGCAGCAGAGTACTGAAATACCACAGCAGGATCCTTAAATAATGCAGCAGAGTCCTTAAATAATGCAGCAGATTACTGAAATACTGCAGCAGGGTCATTAAATAATGCTGCAGAGTCCTTAAATAATGCAGCAAATTCCTTAAATAATGCAGCAAAGTCTTTAAATAATGCAATAAAGTCCTTAAATAATGCAGCAGAGTACTGAAATACCGCAGCAGGGTCCTTAAATAATGCAGCAAAGTCGTTAAATAATGAAGTAGAGTACTTAAATAATGCAACAACGTCCTTAAATGATGCAGCAGAGTCCTTAAATAATGCAACAAAGTCCTTAAATAATGCAGCAGAGTCCTTAAATAATGCAGCAGAGTACTGAAATACCGCAGCAGGGTCCTTAAATAATGCAGCAAAGTCGTTAAATAATGAAGTAGAGTCCTTAAATAATGCAACAAAATCCTTAAATAATGCAGAAGAGTCCTTAAATAATCCAGCCAAGTCCTTAAATCATGCAGCAGGGTCCTTAAATAATCCAGCCAAGTCCTTAAATAATGCAACAAAGTCCTTAAATAATGCAGCAGATTACTGAAATACTGCAGCAGGGTCATTAAATAATGCTGCAGTGTCCTTAAATAATGCAGCAAATTCCTTAAATAATGCAGCAAAGTCTTTAAATAATGCAATAAAGTCCTTAAATAATGCAGCAGAGTACTGAAATACCACAGCAGGGTCCTTAAATAATGCAGCAAAGTCGTTAAATAATGAAGTAGAGTCCTTAAATAATGCAACAACGTCCTTAAATGATGCAGCAGAGTCCTTAAATAATGCAACAAAGTCCTTAAATAATGCAGCGGAGTCCTTAAATAATGCAGCAGAGTACTGAAATACCGCAGCAGGGTCCTTAAATAATGCAGCAAAGTCGTTAAATAATGAAGTAGAGTCCTTAAATAATGCAACAAAGTCCTTAAATGATGCAGCAGAGTCCTTAAATAATGCAACAAAGTCCTTAAATAATGCAGCAGAGTCCTTAAATAATGCAACAGAGTCCTTAAATAATTCAACAAAGTACTTAAATAATGCAGCAGAGTCCTTAAGTACCGTAGCAGAGTCCTTAAATACTTCAGCAAAGTCCTTAAATAATGCAGCAGAGTCCTTAAATAATGCAGCAAAGTCCTTAAACAATGCAGCAGAGTCCTTAAATAATGCAGAAGAGTCCTTAAATAATGCAACCAAGACCTTAAATAATGCAGCAGAGTCCTTAAATAATGCAACAAAGTACTTAAATAATGCAGCAGAGTCCTTAAGTACCGTAGCAGAGTCCTTAAATACTGCAGCAAAGTCCTTAAATATTGCAGCAGAGTCCTTAAATAATGCAGCAAAGTCATTAAATAATGCAACAGAGTCCTTAAATAATGCAACAAATTCCTTAAATAATGCAGCAGAGTCCTTAAATAATGCAATAAAGTCCATAAATAATGCAGCAAAGTCCTTAAATAATTCAGCAGAGTGCTGAAATACCGTAGCAGGGTCCTTAAATAATGCAGCAGAGTCCTTAAATAATGCAACAAAGTCCTTAAATAATGCAGAAAAGTCCTGAAATAATGCAGCAGAGTCCTTAAATACTTCAGCATAGTCCTTAAATAATGCAGCAAAGTCCTTGAATAATGCAGCAGAGTCCTTAAATAATGCAACAAAGTCCTTAAATAATGCAGAAGAGTCCTTAAATAATGCAGCAGAGTCCTTAAATAATGCAACAAAGTCCTTAAATAATGCAGCAGAGTCCTTAAATAATGCAGCAGAGTACTGAAATACCGCAGCAGGGTCCTTAAATAATGCAGCAAAGTCGTTAAATAATGAAGTAGAGTCCTTAAATAATGCAACTAAGTCCTTAAATGATGCAGCAGAGTCCTTAAATAATGCAACAAAGTCCTTAAATAATGCAGCAGAGTCCTTAAATAAGGCAATAAAGTCCATAAATAATGCAGCAAAGTCCTTAAATAATTCAGCAGAGTGCTGAAATACCGCAGCAGGGTCCTTAAATAATGCAGCAGAGTCCTTAAATAATGCAACAAATACCTTAAATAATGCAGCAGGGTTCTTAAATAATGCAACAAAGTCCTTAAATAATGCAGCAGAGTCCTTAAATAATGCAGCAAAGTCCTTAAATAATGCAGCAGAGTCCTTAAATAATCCAGCCAAGTCCTTAAATAATGCAACACAGTCCTTAAATAATGCAGCAGATTACTGAAATACTGCAGCAGGGTCCTTAAATAATGCAGCAGAGTCCTTAAATAATGCAGCAAAGTCCTTAAATAATGCAGCAGAGTCCTTAAATAATGCAACAGTCCTTAAATAATGCAGCAGAGTCCTTAAATAATGCAGCAAAGTCCTTAAATAATGCAGCACAGTCCTTAAATAATCCAGCCAAGTCCTTAAATAATGCAGCAAAGTCTTTAAATAATGCAATAAAGTCCATAAATAATGCAGCAAATTCCTTAAATAATGCAGCAGAGTACTGAAATACCGCAGCAGGATCCTTAAATAATGCAGCAGAGTCCTTAAATAATGCAGCAGATTACTGAAATACTGCAGCAGGGTCATTAAATAATGCTGCAGAGTCCTTAAATAATGCAGCAAATTCCTTAAATTAAGCAGCAAAGTCTTTAAATAATGCAATAAAGTCCTTAAATAATGCAACAGAGTACTGAAATACCGCAGCAGGGTCCTTAAATAATGCAGCAAAGTCGTTAAATAATGAAGTAGAGTACTTAAATAATGCAACAACGTCCTTAAATGATGCAGCAGAGTCCTTAAATAATGCAACAAAGTCCTTAAATAATGCAGCAGAGTCCTTAAATAATGCAGCAGAGTACTGAAATACCGCAGCAGGGTCCTTAAATAATGCAGCAAAGTCGTTAAATAATGAAGTAGAGTCCTTAAATAATGCAACAAAGTCCTTAAATAATGCAGCAGAGTCCTTAAATAATGCAACAAAATCCTTAAATAATGCAGAAGAGTCCTTAAATAATCCAGCCAAGTCCTTAAATCATGCAGCAGGGTCCTTAAATAATCCAGCCAAGTCCTTAAATAATGCAACAAAGTCCTTAAATAATGCAGCAGATTACTGAAATACTGCAGCAGGGTCATTAAATAATGCTGCAGTGTCCTTAAATAATGCAGCAAATTCCTTAAATAATGCAGCAAAGTCTTTAAATAATGCAATAAAGTCCTTAAATAATGCAGCAGAGTACTGAAATACCGCAGCAGGGTCCTTAAATAATGCAGCAAAGTCGTTAAATAATGAAGTAGAGTCCTTAAATAATGCAACAACGTCCTTAAATGATGCAGCAGAGTCCTTAAATAATGCAACAAAGTCCTTAAATAATGCAGCAGAGTCCTTAAATAATGCAGCAGAGTACTGAAATACCGCAGCAGGGTCCTTAAATAATGCAGCAAAGTCGTTAAATAATGAAGTAGAGTCCTTAAATAATGCAACAAAGTCCTTAAATGATGCAGCAGAGTCCGTAAATAATGCAACAAAGTCCTTAAACAATGCAGCAGAGTCCTTAAATAATGCAGAAGAGTCCTTAAATAATGCAACCAAGACCTTAAATAATGCAGCAGAGTCCTTAAATAATGCAACAAAGTACTTAAATAATGCAGCAGAGTCCTTAAGTACCGTAGCAGAGTCCTTAAATACTGCAGCAAAGTCCTTAAATATTGCAGCAGAGTCCTTAAATAATGCAGCAAAGTCATTAAATAATGCAGCAGAGTCCTTAAATAATGCAACAAATTCCTTAAATAATGCAGCAGAGTCCTTAAATAATGCAATAAAGTCCATAAATAATGCAGCAAAGTCCTTAAATAATTCAGCAGAGTGCTGAAATACCGCAGCAGGGTCCTTAAATAATGCAGCAGAGTCCTTAAATAATGCAACAAAGTCCTTAAATAATGCAGCAGGGTCCTTAAATAATGCAGAAAAGTCCTGAAATAATGCAGCAGAGTCCTTAAATACTTCAGCATAGTCCTTAAATAATGCAGCAAAGTCCTTGAATAATGCAGCAGAGTCCTTAAATAATGCAACAAAGTCCTTAAATAATGCAGAAGAGTCCTTAAATAATGCAGCAGAGTCCTTAAATAATGCAGCAGAGTCCTTAAATAATGCAGCAGAGTACTGAAATACCGCAGCAGGGTCCTTAAATAATGCAGCAAAGTCGTTAAATAATGAAGTAGAGTCCTTAAATAATGCAACAAAGTCCTTAAATGATGCAGCAGAGTCCTTAAATAATGCAACAAAGTCCTTAAATAATGCAGCAGAGTCCTTAAATAATGCAATAAAGTCCATAAATAATGCAGCAAAGTCCTTAAATAATTCAGCAGAGTGCTGAAATACCGCAGCAGGGTCCTTAAATAATGCAGCAGAGTCCTTAAATAATGCAACAAAGTCCTTAAATAATGCAGCAGAGTCCTTAAATAATGCAGCAAAGTCCTTAAATAATGCAGCAGAGTCCTTAAATAATCCAGCCAAGTCCTTAAATAATGCAACAAAGTCCTTAAATAATGCAGCAGATTACTGAAATACTGCAGCAGGGTCCTTAAATAATGCAGCAGAGTCCTCAAATAATGCAACAAAGTCCTTAAATAATGCAGCAGAGTCCTTAAATAATGCAACAAAGTCCTTAAATAATGCAGCAGAGTCCTTAAATAATGCAGCAAAGTCCTTAAATAATGCAGCACAGTCCTTAAATAATCCAGCCAAGTCCTTAAATAATGCAGCAAAGTCTTTAAATAATGCAATAAAGTCCATAAATAATGCAGCAAATTCCTTAAATAATGCAGCAGAGTACTGAAATACCGCAGCAGGATCCTTAAATAATGCAGCAGAGTCCTTAAATAATGCAGCAGATTACTGAAATACTGCAGCAGGGTCATTAAATAATGCTGCAGAGTCCTTAAATAATGCAGCAAATTCGTTAAATAATGCAGCAAAGTCTTTAAATAATGCAATAAAGTCCTTAAATAATGCAGCAGAGTACTGAAATACCGCAGCAGGGTCCTTAAATAATGCAGCAAAGTCGTTAAATAATGAAGTAGAGTACTTAAATAATGCAACAACGTCCTTAAATGATGCAGCAGAGTCCTTAAATAATGCAACAAAGTCCTTAAATAATGCAGCAGAGTCCTTAAATAATGCAGCAGAGTACTGAAATACCGCAGCAGGGTCTTTAAATAATGCAGCAAAGTCGTTAAATAATGAAGTAGAGTCCTTAAATAATGCAACAAAGTCCTTAAATAATGCAGCAGAGTCCTTAAATAATGCAACAAAATCCTTAAATAATGCAGAAGAGTCCTTAAATAATCCTGCCAAGTCCTTAAATCATGCAGCAGGGTCCTTAAATAATCCAGCCAAGTCCTTAAATAATGCAACAAAGTCCTTAAATAATGCAGCAGATTACTGAAATACTGCAGCAGGTTCATTAAATAACGCTGCAGTGTCCTTAAATAATGCAGCAAATTCCTTAAATAATGCAGCAAAGTCTTTAAATAATGCAATAAAGTCCTTAAATAATGCAGCAGAGTACTGAAATACCGCAGCACGGTCCTTAAATAATGCAGCAAAGTCGTTAAATAATGAAGTAGAGTCCTTAAATAATGCAACAACGTCCTTAAATGATGCAGCAGAGTCCTTAAATAATGCAACAAAGTCCTTAAATAATGCAGCAGAGTCCTTAAATAATGCAGCAGAGTACTGAAATACCGCAGCAGGGTCCTTAAATAATGCAGCAAAGTCATTAAATAATGAAGTAGAGTCCTTAAATAATGCAACAAAGTCCTTAAATGATGCAGCAGAGTCCTTAAATAATGCAACAAAGTCCTTAAATAATGCAGCAGAGTCCTTAAATAATGCAATAAAGTCCATAAATAATGCAGCAAAGTCCTTAAATAATTCAGCAGAGTGCTGAAATACCGCAGCAGGGTCATTAAATAATGCAGCAGAGTCCTTAAATAATGCAACAAAGTCCTTAAATAATGCAGCAGAGTCCTTAAATAATGCAGCAAAGTCCTTAAATAATGCAGCAGAGTCCTTAAATAATCCAGCCAAGTCCTTAAATAATGCAACAAAGTCCTTAAATAATGCAGCAGATTACTGAAATACTGCAGCAGGGTCCTTAAATAATGCAGCAGAGTCCTTAAATAATGCAACAAAGTCCTTAAATAATGCAGCAGAGTCCTTAAATAATGCAACAAAGTCCTTAAATAATGCAGCAGAGTCCTTAAATAATGCAGCAAAGTCCTTAAATAATGCAGCACAGTCCTTAAATAATCCAGCCAAGTCCTTAAATAATGCAGCAAAGTCTTTAAATAATGCAATAAAGTCCATAAATAATGCAGCAAATTCCTTAAATAATGCAGCAGAGTACTGAAATACCGCAGCAGGATCCTTAAATAATGCAGCAGAGTCCTTAAATAATGCAGCAGATTACTGAAATACTGCAGCAGGGTCATTAAATAATGCTGCAGAGTCCTTAAATAATGCAGCAAATTCCTTAAATTAAGCAGCAAAGTCTTTAAATAATGCAATAAAGTCCTTAAATAATGCAACAGAGTACTGAAATACCGCAGCAGGGTCCTTAAATAATGCAGCAAAGTCGTTAAATAATGAAGTAGAGTACTTAAATAATGCAACAACGTCCTTAAATGATGCAGCAGAGTCCTTAAATAATGCAACAAAGTCCTTAAATAATGCAGCAGAGTCCTTAAATAATGCAGCAGAGTACTGAAATACCGCAGCAGGGTCCTTAAATAATACAGCAAAGTCGTTAAATAATGAAGTAGAGTCCTTAAATAATGCAACAAAGTCCTTAAATAATGCAGCAGAGTCCTTAAATAATGCAACAAAATCCTTAAATAATGCAGAAGAGTCCTTAAATAATCCAGCCAAGTCCTTAAATCATGCAGCAGTGTCCTTAAATAATCCAGCCAAGTCCTTAAATAATGCAACAAAGTCCTTAAATAATGCAGCAGATTACTGAAATACTGCAGCAGGGTCATTAAATAATGCTGCAGTGTCCTTAAATAATGCAGCAAATTCCTTAAATAATGCAGCAAAGTCTTTAAATAATGCAATAAAGTCCTTAAATAATGCAGCAGAGTACTGAAATACCGCAGCAGGGTCCTTAAATAATGCAGCAAAGTCGTTAAATAATGAAGTAGAGTCCTTAAATAATGCAACAACGTCCTTAAATGATGCAGCAGAGTCCTTAAATAATGCAACAAAGTCCTTAAATAATGCAGCAGAGTCCTTAAATAATGCAGCAGAGTACTGAAATACCGCAGCAGGGTCCTTAAATAATGCAGCAAAGTCGTTAAATAATGAAGTAGAGTCCTTAAATAATGCAACAAAGTCCTTAAATGATGCAGCAGAGTCCTTAAATAATGCAACAAAGTCCTTAAACAATGCAGCAGAGTCCTTAAATAATGCAGAAGAGTCCTTAAATAATGCAACCAAGACCTTAAATAATGCAGCAGAGTCCTTAAATAATGCAACAAAGTACTTAAATAATGCAGCAGAGTCCTTAAGTACCGTAGCAGAGTCCTTAAATACTGCAGCAAAGTCCTTAAATATTGCAGCAGAGTCCTTAAATAATGCAGCAAAGTCATTAAATAATGCAGCAGAGTCCTTAAATAATGCAACAAATTCCTTAAATAATGCAGCAGAGTCCTTAAATAATGCAATAAAGTCCATAAATAATGCAGCAAAGTCCTTAAATAATTCAGCAGAGTGCTGAAATACCGCAGCAGGGTCCTTAAATAATGCAGCAGAGTCCTTAAATAATGCAACAAAGTCCTTAAATAATGCAGCAGGGTCCTTAAATAATGCAGAAAAGTCCTGAAATAATGCAGCAGAGTCCTTAAATACTTCAGCATAGTCCTTAAATAATGCAGCAAAGTCCTTGAATAATGCAGCAGAGTCCTTAAATAATGCAACAAAGTCCTTAAATAATGCAGAAGAGTCCTTAAATAATGCAGCAGAGTCCTTAAATAATGCAGCAGAGTCCTTAAATAATGCAGCAGAGTACTGAAATACCGCAGCAGGGTCCTTAAATAATGCAGCAAAGTCATTAAATAATGAAGTAGAGTCGTTAAATAATGCAACAAAGTCCTTAAATGATGCAGCAGAGTCCTTAAATAATGCAACAAAGTCCTTAAATAATGCAGCAGAGTCCTTAAATAATGCAATAAAGTCCATAAATAATGCAGCAAAGTCCTTACATAATTCAGCAGAGTGCTGAAATACCGCAGCAGGGTCCTTAAATAATGCAGCAGAGTCCTTAAATAATGCAACAAAGTCCTTAAATAATGCAGCAGAGTCCTTAAATAATGCAGCAAAGTCCTTAAATAATGCAGCAGAGTCCTTAAATAATCCAGCCAAGTCCTTAAATAATGCAACAAAGTCCTTAAATAATGCAGCAGATTACTGAAATACTGCAGCAGGGTCCTTAAATAATGCAGCAGAGTCCTTAAATAATGCAACAAAGTCCTTAAATAATGCAGCAGAGTCCTTAAGTAATGCAACAAAGTCCTTAAATAATGCAGCAGAGTCCTTAAATAATGCAGCAAAGTCCTTAAATAATGCAGCACAGTCCTTAAATAATCCAGCCAAGTCCTTAAATAATGCAGCAAAGTCTTTAAATAATGCAATAAAGTCCATAAATAATGCAGCAAATTCCTTAAATAATGCAGCAGAGTACTGAAATACCGCAGCAGGATCCTTAAATAATGCAGCAGAGTCCTTAAATAATGCAGCAGATTACTGAAATACTGCAGCAGGGTCATTAAATAATGCTGCAGAGTCCTTAAATAATGCAGCAAATTCCTTAAATAATGCAGCAAAGTCTTTAAATAATGCAATAAAGTCCTTAAATAATGCAGCAGAGTACTGAAATACCGCAGCAGGGTCCTTAAATAATGCAGCAAAGTCGTTAAATAATGAAGTAGAGTACTTAAATAATGCAACAACGTCCTTAAATGATGCAGCAGAGTCCTTAAATAATGCAACAAAGTCCTTAAATAATGCAGCAGAGTCCTTAAATAATGCAGCAGAGTACTGAAATACCGCAGCAGGGTCTTTAAATAATGCAGCAAAGTCGTTAAATAATGAAGTAGAGTCCTTAAATAATGCAACAAAGTCCTTAAATAATGCAGCAGAGTCCTTAAATAATGCAACAAAATCCTTAAATAATGCAGAAGAGTCCTTAAATAATCCTGCCAAGTCCTTAAATCATGCAGCAGGGTCCTTAAATAATCCAGCCAAGTCCTTAAATAATGCAACAAAGTCCTTAAATAATGCAGCAGATTACTGAAATACTGCAGCAGGGTCATTAAATAATGCTGCAGTGTCCTTAAATAATGCAGCAAATTCCTTAAATAATGCAGCAAAGTCTTTAAATAATGCAATAAAGTCCTTAAATAATGCAGCAGAGTACTGAAATACCGCAGCACGGTCCTTAAATAATGCAGCAAAGTCGTTAAATAATGAAGTAGAGTCCTTAAATAATGCAACAACGTCCTTAAATGATGCAGCAGAGTCCTTAAATAATGCAACAAAGTCCTTAAATAATGCAGCAGAGTCCTTAAATAATGCAGCAGAGTACTGAAATACCGCAGCAGGGTCCTTAAATAATGCAGCAAAGTCATTAAATAATGAAGTAGAGTCCTTAAATAATGCAACAAAGTCCTTAAATGATGCAGCAGAGTCCTTAAATAATGCAACAAAGTCCTTAAATAATGCAGCAGAGTCCTTAAATAATGCAATAAAGTCCATAAATAATGCAGCAAAGTCCTTAAATAATTCAGCAGAGTGCTGAAATACCGCAGCAGGGTCATTAAATAATGCAGCAGAGTCCTTAAATAATGCAACAAAGTCCTTAAATAATGCAGCAGAGTCCTTAAATAATGCAGCAAAGTCCTTAAATAATGCAGCAGAGTCCTTAAATAATCCAGCCAAGTCCTTAAATAATGCAACAAAGTCCTTAAATAATGCAGCAGATTACTGAAATACTGCAGCAGGGTCCTTAAATAATGCAGCAGAGTCCTTAAATAATGCAACAAAGTCCTTAAATAATGCAGCAGAGTCCTTAAATAATGCAACAAAGTCCTTAAATAATGCAGCAGAGTCCTTAAATAATGCAGCAAAGTCCTTAAATAATGCAGCACAGTCCTTAAATAATCCAGCCAAGTCCTTAAATAATGCAGCAAAGTCTTTAAATAATGCAATAAAGTCCATAAATAATGCAGCAAATTCCTTAAATAATGCAGCAGAGTACTGAAATACCGCAGCAGGATCCTTAAATAATGCAGCAGAGTCCTTAAATAATGCAGCAGATTACTGAAATACTGCAGCAGGGTCATTAAATAATGCTGCAGAGTCCTTAAATAATGCAGCAAATTCCTTAAATAATGCAGCAAAGTCTTTAAATAATGCAATAAAGTCCTTAAATAATGCAGCAGAGTACTGAAATACCGCAGCAGGGTCCTTAAATAATGCAGCAAAGTCGTTAAATAATGAAGTAGAGTACTTAAATAATGCAACAACGTCCTTAAATGATGCAGCAGAGTCCTTAAATAATGCAACAAAGTCCTTAAATAATGCAGCAGAGTCCTTAAATAATGCAGCAGAGTACTGAAATACCGCAGCAGGGTCTTTAAATAATGCAGCAAAGTCGTTAAATAATGAAGTAGAGTCCTTAAATAATGCAACAAAGTCCTTAAATAATGCAGCAGAGTCCTTAAATAATGCAACAAAATCCTTAAATAATGCAGAAGAGTCCTTAAATAATCCTGCCAAGTCCTTAAATCATGCAGCAGGGTCCTTAAATAATCCAGCCAAGTCCTTAAATAATGCAACAAAGTCCTTAAATAATGCAGCAGATTACTGAAATACTGCAGCAGGGTCATTAAATAATGCTGCAGTGTCCTTAAATAATGCAGAAAATTCCTTAAATAATGCAGCAAAGTCTTTAAATAATGCAATAAAGTCCTTAAATAATGCAGCAGAGTACTGAAATACCGCAGCACGGTCCTTAAATAATGCAGCAAAGTCGTTAAATAAGGAAGTAGAGTCCTTAAATAATGCAACAACGTCCTTAAATGATGCAGCAGAGTCCTTAAATAATGCAACAAAGTCCTTAAATAATGCAGCAGAGTCCTTAAATAATGCAGCAGAGTACTGAAATACCGCAGCAGGGTCCTTAAATAATGCAGCAAAGTCATTAAATAATGAAGTAGAGTCCTTAAATAATGCAACAAAGTCCTTAAATGATGCAGCAGAGTCCTTAAATAATGCAACAAAGTCCTTAAATAATGCAGCAGAGTACTTAAATAATGCAACAAAGTCCTTAAACAATGCAGCAGAGTCCTTAAATAATGCAGAAGAGTCCTTAAATAATGCAACCAAGACCTTAAATAATGCAACAGAGTCCTTAAATAATTCAACAAAGTACTTAAATAATGCAGCAGAGTCCTTAAGTACCGTAGCAGAGTCCTTAAATACTGCAGCAAAGTCCTTAAATAATGCAGCAGAGTCCTTAAATAATGCAGCAAAGTCCTTAAACAATGCAGCAGAGTCCTTAAATAATGCAGAAGAGTCCTTAAATAATGCAACCAAGACCTTAAATAATGCAGCAGAGTCCTTAAATAATGCAACAAAGTACTTAAATAATGCAGCAGAGTCCTTAAGTACCGTAGCAGAGTCCTTAAATACTGCAGCAAAGTCTTTAAATATTGCAGCAGAGTCCTTAAATAATGCAGCAAAGTCATTAAATAATGCAGCAGAGTCCTTAAATAATGCAACAAATTCCTTAAATAATGCAGCAGAGTCCTTAAATAATGCAATAAAGTCCATAAATAATGCAGCAAAGTCCTTAAATAATTCAGCAGAGTGCTGAAATACCGCAGCAGGGTCCTTAAATAATGCAGCAGAGTCCTTAAATAATGCAACAAAGTCCTTAAATAATGCAGCAGGGTCCTTAAATAATGCAGAAAAGTCCTGAAATAATGCAGCAGAGTCCTTAAATACTTCAGCATAGTCCTTAAATAATGCAGCAAAGTCCTTGAATAATGCAGAAGAGTCCTTAAATAATGCAGCAGAGTCCTTAAATAATGCAACAAAGTCCTTAAATAATGCAGAAGAGTCCTTAAATAATGCAGCAGAGTCCTTAAATAATGCAACAAAGTCCTTAAATAATGCAGCAGAGTCCTTAAATAATGCAGCAGAGTACTGAAATACCGCAGCAGGGTCCTTAAATAATGCAGCAAAGTCGTTAAATAATGAAGTAGAGTCCTTAAATAATGCAACAAAGTCCTTAAATGATGCAGCAGAGTCCTTAAATAATGCAACAAAGTCCTTAAATGATGCAGCAGAGTCCTTAAATAATGCAACAAAGTCCTTAAATAATCCAGCCAAGTCCTTAAATAATGCAGCAAAGTCTTTAAATCATGCAATAAAGTCCATAAATAATGCAGCAAATTCCTTAAATAATGCAGCAGAGTACTGAAATACCGCAGCAGGATCCTTAAATAATGCAGCAGAGTCCTTAAATAATGCAGCAGATTACTGAAATACTGCAGCAGGGTCATTAAATAATGCTGCAGTGTCCTTAAATAATGCAGCAAATTCCTTAAATAATGCAGCAAATTCTTTAAATAATGCAATAAAGTCCTTAAATAATGCAGCAGAGTACTGAAATACCGCAGCAGGGTCCTTAAATAATGCAGCAAAGTCGTTAAATAATGAAGTAGAGTCCTTAAATAATGCAACAACGTCCTTAAATGATGCAGCAGAGTCCTCAAATAATGCAACAAAGTCCTTAAATAATGCAGCAGAGTCCTTAAATAATGCAGCAGAGTACTGGAATACTGCAGCAGGGTCCTTAAATAATGCAGCAAAGTCGTTAAATAATGAAGTAGAGTCCTTAAATAATGCAACAAAGTCCTTAAATGATGCAGCAGAGTCCTTAAATAATGCAACAAGGTCCTTAAATAATGCAGCAGAGTCCTTAAATAATGCAATAAAGTCCATAAATAATGCAGCAAAGTCCTTAAATAATTCAGCAGAGTGCTGAAATACCGCAGCAGGGTCCTTAAATAATGCAGCAGAGTCCTTAAATAATGCAACAAAGTCCTTAAATAATGCAGCAGGGTCCTTAAATAATGCAGAAAAGTCCTGAAATAATGCAGCAGAGTCCTTAAATACTTCAGCATAGTCCTTAAATAATGCAGCAAAGTCCTTGAATAATGCAGCAGAGTCCTTAAATAATGCAACAAAGTCCTTAAACAATGCAGAAGAGTCCTTAAATAATGCAGCAGAGTCCTTAAATAATGCAACAAAGTCCTTAAATAATGCAGCAGAGTCCTTAAATAATGCAGCAGAGTACTGAAATACCTCAGCAGGGTCCTTAAATAATGCAGCAAAGTCGTTAAATAATGAAGTAGAGTCCTTAAATAATGCAACAAAGTCCTTAAATGATGCAGCAGAGTCCTTAAATAATGCAACAAAGTCCTTAAATAATGCAGCAGAGTCCTTAAATAATGCAATAAATTCCATAAATAATGCAGCAAATTCCTTAAATAATTCAGCAGAGTGCTGAAATACCGCAGCAGGGTCCTTAAATAATGCAGCAGAGTCCTTAAATAATGCAACAAAGTCCTTAAATAATGCAGCAGGGTTCTTAAATAATGCAACAAAGTCCTTAAATAATGCAGCAGAGTCCTTAAATAATGCAGCAAAGTCCTTAAATAATGCAGCAGAGTCCTTAAATAATCCAGCCGAGTCCTTAAATAATGCAACAAAGTCCTTAAATAATGCAGCAGATTACTGAAATACTGCAGCAGGGTCCTTAAATAATGCAGCAGAGTCCTTAAATAATGCAACAAAGTCCTTAAATAATGCAGCAGAGTCCTTAAATAATGCAACAAAGTCCTTAAATAATGCAGCAGAGTCCTTAAATAATGCAGCAAAGTCCTTAAATAATGCAGCACAGTCCTTAAATAATCCAGCCAAGTCCTTAAATAATGCAGCAAAGTCTTTAAATAATGCAATAAAGTCCATAAATAATGCAGCAAATTCCTTAAATAATGCAGCAGAGTACTGAAATACCGCAGCAGGATCCTTAAATAATGCAGCAGAGTCCTTAAATAATGCAGCAGATTACTGAAATGCTGCAGCAGGGTCATTAAATAATGCTGCAGAGTCCTTAAATAATGCAGCAAATTCCTTAAATAATGCAGCAAAGTCTTTAAATAATGCAATAAAGTCCTTAAATAATGCAGCAGAGTACTGAAATACCGCAGCAGGGTCCTTAAATAATGCAGCAAAGTCGTTAAATAATGAAGTAGAGTCCTTAAATAATGCAACAAAGTCCTTAAATGATGCAGCAGAGTCCTTAAATAATGCAACAAAGTCCTTAAATAATGCAGCAGAGTCCTTAAATAATGCAACAAAGTCCTTAAACAATGCAGCAGAGTCCTTAAATAATGCAGAAGAGTCCTTAAATAATGCAACCAAGACCTTAAATAATGCAGCAGAGTCCTTAAATAATGCAACAAAGTACTTAAATAATGCAGCAGAGTCCTTAAGTACCGTAGCAGAGTCCTTAAATACTGCAGCAAAGTCCTTAAATATTGCAGCAGAGTCCTTAAATAATGCAGCAAAGTCATTAAATAATGCAGCAGAGTCCTTAAATAATGCAACAAATTCCTTAAATAATGCAGCAGAGTCCTTAAATAATGCAATAAAGTCCATAAATAATGCAGCAAAGTCATTAAATAATTCAGCAGAGTGCTGAAATACCGCAGCAGGGTCCTTAAATAATGCAGCAGAGTCCTTAAATAATGCAGCAGAGTCCTTAAATAATGCAACAAAGTCCTTAAATAATGCAGCAGGGTCCTTAAATAATGCAACAAAGTCCTTAAATAATGCAGCAGAGTCCTTAAAAAATGCAGCAAAGTCCGTAAATAATGC
The DNA here is from genome assembly GCF_046119375.1 of Phyllobates terribilis. Classification (NCBI taxonomy): domain Eukaryota; kingdom Metazoa; phylum Chordata; class Amphibia; order Anura; family Dendrobatidae; genus Phyllobates; species Phyllobates terribilis. The sequence continues at coordinate 2,330,465 of NW_027362955.1, read as the reverse complement.
AGCAGAGTCCTTAAATAATCCAGCCAAGTCCTTAAATAATGCAACAAAGTCCTTAAATAATGCAATAAAGCCCATAAATGATGCAGCAAATTCCTTAAATAATGCAGCAGAGTACTGAAATACCGCAGCAGGATCCTTAAATAATGCAACAGAGTCCTTAAATAATGCAACAAAGTCCTTAAATAATGCAGAACAGTCCTTAAAAAATGCAATAAAGTCCTTAAATAATGCAGCAAAGTCCTTAAATAATGCAGCAGAGTCCTTAAATAATGCAACAAAGTACTTAAATAATGCAGCAGAGTCCTTAAATAATGCAACAAAGTCCTTAAATAATGCAGCAGAGTCCTTAAATAATGCAGCACATTCCTTAAATAATGCAGCAGAGTCCTTAAATAATCCATCCAAGTCCTTAAATAATGCAGCAGAGTCCTTAAATAATGCAGAAAAGTCCTTAAATAATGCAGCAGAGTCCTTAAATAATGCAACAAAATCCTTAAATAATGCAGAAGAGTCCTTAAATAATCCTGCCAAGTCCTTAAATCATGCAGCAGGGTCCTTAAATAATCCAGCCAAGTCCTTAAATAATGCAACAAAGTCCTTAAATAATGCAGCAGATTACTGAAATACTGCAGCAGGGTCATTAAATAATGCTGCAGTGTCCTTAAATAATGCAGCAAATTCCTTAAATAATGCAGCAAAGTCTTTAAATAATGCAATAAAGTCCTTAAATAATGCAGCAGAGTACTGAAATACCGCAGCACGGTCCTTAAATAATGCAGCAAAGTCGTTAAATAAGGAAGTAGAGTCCTTAAATAATGCAACAACGTCCTTAAATGATGCAGCAGAGTCCTTAAATAATGCAACAAAGTCCTTAAATAATGCAGCAGAGTCCTTAAATAATGCAGCAGAGTACTGAAATACCGCAGCAGGGTCCTTAAATAATGCAGCAAAGTCATTAAATAATGAAGTAGAGTCCTTAAATAATGCAACAAAGTCCTTAAATGATGCAGCAGAGTCCTTAAATAATGCAACAAAGTCCTTAAATAATGCAGCAGAGTACTTAAATAATGCAACAAAGTCCTTAAACAATGCAGCAGAGTCCTTAAATAATGCAGAAGAGTCCTTAAATAATGCAACCAAGACCTTAAATAATGCAACAGAGTCCTTAAATAATTCAACAAAGTACTTAAATAATGCAGCAGAGTCCTTAAGTACCGTAGCAGAGTCCTTAAATACTGCAGCAAAGTCCTTAAATAATGCAGCAGAGTCCTTAAATAATGCAGCAAAGTCCTTAAACAATGCAGCAGAGTCCTTAAATAATGCAGAAGAGTCCTTAAATAATGCAACCAAGACCTTAAATAATGCAGCAGAGTCCTTAAATAATGCAACAAAGTACTTAAATAATGCAGCAGAGTCCTTAAGTACCGTAGCAGAGTCCTTAAATACTGCAGCAAAGTCTTTAAATATTGCAGCAGAGTCCTTAAATAATGCAGCAAAGTCATTAAATAATGCAGCAGAGTCCTTAAATAATGCAACAAATTCCTTAAATAATGCAGCAGAGTCCTTAAATAATGCAATAAAGTCCATAAATAATGCAGCAAAGTCCTTAAATAATTCAGCAGAGTGCTGAAATACCGCAGCAGGGTCCTTAAATAATGCAGCAGAGTCCTTAAATAATGCAACAAAGTCCTTAAATAATGCAGCAGGGTCCTTAAATAATGCAGAAAAGTCCTGAAATAATGCAGCAGAGTCCTTAAATACTTCAGCATAGTCCTTAAATAATGCAGCAAAGTCCTTGAATAATGCAGAAGAGTCCTTAAATAATGCAGCAGAGTCCTTAAATAATGCAACAAAGTCCTTAAATAATGCAGAAGAGTCCTTAAATAATGCAGCAGAGTCCTTAAATAATGCAACAAAGTCCTTAAATAATGCAGCAGAGTCCTTAAATAATGCAGCAGAGTACTGAAATACCGCAGCAGGGTCCTTAAATAATGCAGCAAAGTCGTTAAATAATGAAGTAGAGTCCTTAAATAATGCAACAAAGTCCTTAAATGATGCAGCAGAGTCCTTAAATAATGCAACAAAGTCCTTAAATGATGCAGCAGAGTCCTTAAATAATGCAACAAAGTCCTTAAATAATCCAGCCAAGTCCTTAAATAATGCAGCAAAGTCTTTAAATCATGCAATAAAGTCCATAAATAATGCAGCAAATTCCTTAAATAATGCAGCAGAGTACTGAAATACCGCAGCAGGATCCTTAAATAATGCAGCAGAGTCCTTAAATAATGCAGCAGATTACTGAAATACTGCAGCAGGGTCATTAAATAATGCTGCAGTGTCCTTAAATAATGCAGCAAATTCCTTAAATAATGCAGCAAATTCTTTAAATAATGCAATAAAGTCCTTAAATAATGCAGCAGAGTACTGAAATACCGCAGCAGGGTCCTTAAATAATGCAGCAAAGTCGTTAAATAATGAAGTAGAGTCCTTAAATAATGCAACAACGTCCTTAAATGATGCAGCAGAGTCCTCAAATAATGCAACAAAGTCCTTAAATATTGCAGCAGAGTCCTTAAATAATGCAGCAGAGTACTGGAATACTGCAGCAGGGTCCTTAAATAATGCAGCAAAGTCGTTAAATAATGAAGTAGAGTCCTTAAATAATGCAACAAAGTCCTTAAATGATGCAGCAGAGTCCTTAAATAATGCAACAAGGTCCTTAAATAATGCAGCAGAGTCCTTAAATAATGCAATAAAGTCCATAAATAATGCAGCAAAGTCCTTAAATAATTCAGCAGAGTGCTGAAATACCGCAGCAGGGTCCTTAAATAATGCAGCAGAGTCCTTAAATAATGCAACAAAGTCCTTAAATAATGCAGCAGGGTCCTTAAATAATGCAGAAAAGTCCTGAAATAATGCAGCAGAGTCCTTAAATACTTCAGCATAGTCCTTAAATAATGCAGCAAAGTCCTTGAATAATGCAGCAGAGTCCTTAAATAATGCAACAAAGTCCTTAAACAATGCAGAAGAGTCCTTAAATAATGCAGCAGAGTCCTTAAATAATGCAACAAAGTCCTTAAATAATGCAGCAGAGTCCTTAAATAATGCAGCAGAGTACTGAAATACCTCAGCAGGGTCCTTAAATAATGCAGCAAAGTCGTTAAATAATGAAGTAGAGTCCTTAAATAATGCAACAAAGTCCTTAAATGATGCAGCAGAGTCCTTAAATAATGCAACAAAGTCCTTAAATAATGCAGCAGAGTCCTTAAATAATGCAATAAATTCCATAAATAATGCAGCAAATTCCTTAAATAATTCAGCAGAGTGCTGAAATACCGCAGCAGGGTCCTTAAATAATGCAGCAGAGTCCTTAAATAATGCAACAAAGTCCTTAAATAATGCAGCAGGGTTCTTAAATAATGCAACAAAGTCCTTAAATAATGCAGCAGAGTCCTTAAATAATGCAGCAAAGTCCTTAAATAATGCAGCAGAGTCCTTAAATAATCCAGCCGAGTCCTTAAATAATGCAACAAAGTCCTTAAATAATGCAGCAGATTACTGAAATACTGCAGCAGGGTCCTTAAATAATGCAGCAGAGTCCTTAAATAATGCAACAAAGTCCTTAAATAATGCAGCAGAGTCCTTAAATAATGCAACAAAGTCCTTAAATAATGCAGCAGAGTCCTTAAATAATGCAGCAAAGTCCTTAAATAATGCAGCACAGTCCTTAAATAATCCAGCCAAGTCCTTAAATAATGCAGCAAAGTCTTTAAATAATGCAATAAAGTCCATAAATAATGCAGCAAATTCCTTAAATAATGCAGCAGAGTACTGAAATACCGCAGCAGGATCCTTAAATAATGCAGCAGAGTCCTTAAATAATGCAGCAGATTACTGAAATGCTGCAGCAGGGTCATTAAATAATGCTGCATAGTCCTTAAATAATGCAGCAAATTCCTTAAATAATGCAGCAAAGTCTTTAAATAATGCAATAAAGTCCTTAAATAATGCAGCAGAGTACTGAAATACCGCAGCAGGGTCCTTAAATAATGCAGCAAAGTCGTTAAATAATGAAGTAGAGTCCTTAAATAATGCAACAAAGTCCTTAAATGATGCAGCAGAGTCCTTAAATAATGCAACAAAGTCCTTAAATAATGCAGCAGAGTCCTTAAATAATGCAACAAAGTCCTTAAACAATGCAGCAGAGTCCTTAAATAATGCAGAAGAGTCCTTAAATAATGCAACCAAGACCTTAAATAATGCAGCAGAGTCCTTAAATAATGCAACAAAGTACTTAAATAATGCAGCAGAGTCCTTAAGTACCGTAGCAGAGTCCTTAAATACTGCAGCAAAGTCCTTAAATATTGCAGCAGAGTCCTTAAATAATGCAGCAAAGTCATTAAATAATGCAGCAGAGTCCTTAAATAATGCAACAAATTCCTTAAATAATGCAGCAGAGTCCTTAAATAATGCAATAAAGTCCATAAATAATGCAGCAAAGTCATTAAATAATTCAGCAGAGTGCTGAAATACCGCAGCAGGGTCCTTAAATAATGCAGCAGAGTCCTTAAATAATGCAGCAGAGTCCTTAAATAATGCAACAAAGTCCTTAAATAATGCAGCAGGGTCCTTAAATAATGCAACAAAGTCCTTAAATAATGCAGCAGAGTCCTTAAAAAATGAAGCAAAGTCCGTAAATAATGCAGCAGAGTCCTTAAATAATCCAGCCAAGTCCTTAAATAATGCAACAAAGTCCTTAAATAATGCAATAAAGCCCATAAATGATGCAGCAAATTCCTTAAATAATGCAGCAGAGTACTGAAATACCGCAGCAGGATCCTTAAATAATGCAACAGAGTCCTTAAATAATGCAACAAAGTCCTTAAATAATGCAGAACAGTCCTTAAAAAATGCAATAAAGTCCTTAAATAATGCAGCAAAGTCCTTAAATAATGCAGCAGAGTCCTTAAATAATGCAACAAAGTACTTAAATAATGCAGCAGAGTCCTTAAATAATGCAACAAAGTCCTTAAATAATGCAGCAGAGTCCTTAAATAATGCAGCACATTCCTTAAATAATGCAGCAGAGTCCTTAAATAATCCAGCCAAGTCCTTAAATAATGCAGCAGAGTCCTTAAATAATGCAGAAAAGTCCTTAAATAATGCAGCAGAGTCCTTAAATACTGCAGCAGAGTCCTTAAATAATGCAGCAAAGTCATTAAATAATGCAGAAGAGTCCTTAAATAATGCAGCAAAGTCCTTATATAATGCATCAGAGTCCTTAAATAATGCAGCAGAGTCCTTAAATACCACAGCAGAGTCCTTAAATAATGCAGCAAAGTCTTTAAATAATGCAGCACAGTCCTTAAATAATCCAGCCAAGTCCTTAAATAATGCAGCAGAGTCCTTAAATAATGCAGAAAAGTCCTTAAATAATGCAGCAGAGTCCTTAAATACTTCAGCATAGTCCTTAAATAATGCAGCAAAGTCCTTAAATAATGCAGCAAATTCCTTAAATAATGCAGCAAAGTCTTTAAATAATGCAATAAAGTCCATAAATAATGCAGCAAAGTTCTTAAATAATGCAGCAGAGTCCTTAAATACCACAGCAGAGTCCTTAAATAATGCAGCAAAGTGTTTAAATAATGCAACAAAGTCCTTAAATAATGCAGCAGAGTCCTTAAATAATGCAGAAGAGTCCTTAAATAATCCAGCCAAGTCCTTAAATAATGCAGCAGAGTCCTTAAATAATGCAACAAAATCCTTAAATAATGCAGAAGAGTCCTTAAATAATCCAGCCAAGTCCTTAAATCATGCAGCAGCGTCCTTAAATAATCCAGCCAAGTCCTTAAATAATGCAACAAAGTCCTTAAATAATGCAGCAGATTACTGAAATACTGCAGCAGGGTCATTAAATAATGCTGCAGTGTCCTTAAATAATGCAGCAAATTCCTTAAATAATGCAGCAAAGTCTTTAAATAATGCAACAAAGTCCTTAAACAATGCAGCAGAGTCCTTAAATAATGCAGAAGAGTCCTTAAATAATGCAACCAAGACCTTAAATAATGCAGCAGAGTCCTTAAATAATGCAACAAAGTACTTAAATAATGCAGCAGAGTCCTTAAGTACCGTAGCAGAGTCCTTAAATACTGCAGCAAAGTCCTTAAATATTGCAGCAGAGTCCTTAAATAATGCAGCAAAGTCATTAAATAATGCAGCAGAGTCCTAAAATAATGCAACAAATTCCTTAAATAATGCAGCAGAGTCCTTAAATAATGCAATAAAGTCCATAAATAATGCAGCAAAGTCCTTAAATAATTCAGCAGAGTGCTGAAATACCGCAGCAGGGTCCTTAAATAATGCAGCAGAGTCCTTAAATAATGCAACAAAGTCCTTAAATAATGCAGCAGGGTCCTTAAATAATGCAACAAAGTCCTTAAATAATGCAGCAGAGTCCTTAAAAAATGCAGCAAAGACCGTAAATAATGCAGCAGAGTCATTAAATAATCCAGCCAAGTCCTTAAATAATGCAGCAAAGTCCTTAAATAATGCAACAAAGTCCTTAAAAAATGCAGAACAGTCCTTAAATAATGCAATAAAGTCTTTAAATAATGCAGCAAAGTCCTTAAATAATGCAGCAGAGTCCTTAAATAATGCAACAAAGTCCTTAAATAATGCAGCAGAGTCCTTAAATAATGCAACAAAGTCCTTAAATAATGCAGCAGAGTCGTTAAATAATGCAGCACATTCCTTAAATAATGCAGCAGAGTCCTTAAATAATCCAGCCAAGTCCTTAAATAATGCAGCAGAGTCCTTAAATAATGCAGAAAAGTCCTTAAATAATGCAGCAGAGTCCTTAAATACTGCAGCAGAGTCCTTAAATAATGCAGCAAAGTCATTAAATAATGCAGAAGAGTCCTTAAATAATGCAGTAAAGTCCTTATATAATGCATCAGAGTCCTTAAATAATGCAGCAGAGTCCTTAAATACCACAACAGAGTCCTTAAATAATGCAGCAAAGTCTTTAAATAATGCAGCACAGTCCTTATATAATCCAGCCAAGTCCTTAAATAATGCAGCAGAGTCCTTAAATAATGCAGAAAAGTCCTTAAATAATGCAGCAGAGTCCTTAAATACTTCAGCATAGTCCTTAAAGAATGCAGCAAAGTCCTTAAATAATGCAGCAAATTCCTTAAATAATGCAGCAAAGTCTTTAAATAATGCAATAAAGTCCATAAATAATGCAGCAAAGTTCTTAAATAATGCAGCAGAGTCCTTAAATACCACAGCAGAGTCCTTAAATAATGCAGCAAAGTCTTTAAATAATGCAACAAAGTCCTTAAATAATGCAGCAGAGTCCTTAAATCATCCAGCCAAGTCCTTAAATAATGCAGCAGAGTCCTTAAATAATGCAACAAAATCCTTAAATAATCCAGAAGAGTCCTTAAATAATCCAGCCAAGTCCTTAAATCATGCAGCAGGGTCCTTAAATAATCCAGCCAAGTCCTTAAATAATGCAACAAAGTCCTTAAATAATGCAGCAGATTACTGAAATACTGCAGCAGGGTCATTAAATAATGCTGCAGTGTCCTTAAATAATGCAGCAAATTCCTTAAATAATGCAGCAAAGTATTTAAATAATGCAACAAAGTCCTTAAACAATGCAGCAGAGTCCTTAAATAATGCAGAAGAGTCCTTAAATAATGCAACCAAGACCTTAAATAATGCAGCAGAGTCCTTAAATAATGCAACAAAGTACTTAAATAATGCAGCAGAGTCCTTAAGTACCGTAGCAGAGTCCTTAAATACTGCAGCAAAGTCCTTAAATATTGCAGCAGAGTCCTTAAATAATGCAGCAAAGTCATTAAATAATGCAGCAGAGTCCTTAAATAATGCAACAAATTCCTTAAATAATGCAGCAAAGTCCTTAAATAATGCAATAAAGTCCATAAATAATGCAGCAAAGTCCTTAAATAATTCAGCAGAGTGCTGAAATACCGCAGCAGGGTCCTTAAATAATGCAGCAGAGTCCTTAAATAATGCAACAAAGTCCTTAAATAATGCAGCAGGGTCCTTAAATAATGCAACCAAGTCCTTAAATAATGCAGCAGAGTCCTTAAAAAATGCAGCAAAGTCCGTAAATAATGCAGCAAAGTCCTTAAATAATCCAGCCAAGTCCTTAAATAATGCAGCAAAGTCCTTAAATAATACAATAAAGTCCATAAATGATGCAGCAAATTCCTTAAATAATGCAGCAGGGTACTGAAATACCGTAGCAGGATCCTTAATTAATGCAACAGAGTCCTTAAATAATGCAACAAAGTCCTTAAATAATGCAGAACAGTCCTTAAATAATGCAAAAAAGTCCTTAAATAATGCAGCAAAGTCCTTAAATAATGCAGCAGAGTCCTTAAATAATGCAACAAAGTCCTTAAATAATGCAGCAGAGTCCTTAAATAATGCAACAAAGTCCTTAAATAATGCAGCAGAGTCCTTAAATAATGCAGCACATTCCTTAAATAATGCAGCAGAGTCCTTAAATAATCCAGCCAAGTCCTTAAATAATGCAGCAGAGTCCTTAAATAATGCAGAAAAGTCCTTAAATAATGCAGCAGAGTCCTTAAATACTGCAGCAGAGTCCTTAAATAATGCAGCAAAGTCATTAAATAATGCAGAAGAGTCCTTAAATAATTCAGCAAAGTCCTTATATAATGCATCAGAGTCCTTAAATAATGCAGCAGAGTCCTTAAATACCACAGCAGAGTCCTTAAATAATGCAGCAAAGTCTTTAAATAATGCAGCACAGTCCTTAAATAATCCAGCCAAGTCCTTAAATAATGCAGCAGAGTCCTTAAATAATGCAGAAAAGTCCTTAAATAATGCAGCAGAGTCCTTAAATACTTCAGCATAGTCCTTAAATAATGCAGCAAAGTCCTTAAATAATGCAGCAAATTCCTTAAATAATGCAGCAAAGTCTTTAAATAATGCAATAAAGTCCATAAATAATGCAGCAAAGTTCTTAAATAATGCAGAAGAGTCCTTAAATAATCCAGCCAAGTCCTTAAATAATGCAGCAGAGTCCTTAAATAATGCAACAAAATCCTTAAATAATGCAGAAGAGTCCTTAAATAATCCAGCCAAGTCCTTAAATCATGCAGCAGCGTCCTTAAATAATCCAGCCAAGTCCTTAAATAATGCAACAAAGTCCTTAAATAATGCAGCAGATTACTGAAATACTGCAGCAGGGTCATTAAATAATGCTGCAGTGTCCTTAAATAATGCAGCAAATTCCTTAAATAATGCAGCAAAGTCTTTAAATAATGCAACAAAGTCCTTAAACAATGCAGCAGAGTCCTTAAATAATGCAGAAGAGTCCTTAAATAATGCAACCAAGACCTTAAATAATGCAGCAGAGTCCTTAAATAATGCAACAAAGTACTTAAATAATGCAGCAGAGTCCTTAAGTACCGTAGCAGAGTACTTAAATACTGCAGCAAAGTCCTTAAATATTGCAGCAGAGTCCTTAAATAATGCAGCAAAGTCATTAAATAATGCAGCAGAGTCCTAAAATAATGCAACAAATTCCTTAAATAATGCAGCAGAGTCCTTAAATAATGCAATAAAGTCCATAAATAATGCAGCAAAGTCCTTAAATAATTCAGCAGAGTGCTGAAATACCGCAGCAGGGTCCTTAAATAATGCAGCAGAGTCCTTAAATAATGCAACAAAGTCCTTAAATAATGCAGCAGGGTCCTTAAATAATGCAACAAAGTCCTTAAATAATGCAGCAGAGTCCTTAAAAAATGCAGCAAAGACCGTAAATAATGCAGCAGAGTCATTAAATAATCCAGCCAAGTCCTTAAATAATGCAGCAAAGTCCTTAAATAATGCAACAAAGTCCTTAAAAAATGCAGAACAGTCCTTAAATAATGCAATAAAGTCTTTAAATAATGCAGCAAAGTCCTTAAATAATGCAGCAGAGTCCTTAAATAATGCAACAAAGTCCTTAAATAATGCAGCAGAGTCCTTAAATAATGCAACAAAGTCCTTAAATAATGCAGCAGAGTCGTTAAATAATGCAGCACATTCCTTAAATAATGCAGCAGAGTCCTTAAATAATCCAGCCAAGTCCTTAAATAATGCAGCAGAGTCCTTAAATAATGCAGAAAAGTCCTTAAATAATGCAGCAGAGTCCTTAAATACTGCAGCAGAGTCCTTAAATAATGCAGCAAAGTCATTAAATAATGCAGAAGAGTCCTTAAATAATGCAGTAAAGTCCTTATATAATGCATCAGAGTCCTTAAATAATGCAGCAGAGTCCTTAAATACCACAACAGAGTCCTTAAATAATGCAGCAAAGTCTTTAAATAATGCAGCACAGTCCTTATATAATCCAGCCAAGTCCTTAAATAATGCAGCAGAGTCCTTAAATAATGCAGAAAAGTCCTTAAATAATGCAGCAGAGTCCTTAAATACTTCAGCATAGTCCTTAAAGAATGCAGCAAAGTCCTTAAATAATGCAGCAAATTCCTTAAATAATGCAGCAAAGTCTTTAAATAATGCAATAAAGTCCATAAATAATGCAGCAAAGTTCTTAAATAATGCAGCAGAGTCCTTAAATACCACAGCAGAGTCCTTAAATAATGCAGCAAAGTCTTTAAATAATGCAACAAAGTCCTTAAATAATGCAGCAGAGTCCTTAAATCATCCAGCCAAGTCCTTAAATAATGCAGCAGAGTCCTTAAATAATGCAACAAAATCCTTAAATAATCCAGAAGAGTCCTTAAATAATCCAGCCAAGTCCTTAAATCATGCAGCAGGGTCCTTAAATAATCCAGCCAAGTCCTTAAATAATGCAACAAAGTCCTTAAATAATGCAGCAGATTACTGAAATACTGCAGCAGGGTCATTAAATAATGCTGCAGTGTCCTTAAATAATGCAGCAAATTCCTTAAATAATGCAGCAAAGTATTTAAATAATGCAACAAAGTCCTTAAACAATGCAGCAGAGTCCTTAAATAATGCAGAAGAGTCCTTAAATAATGCAACCAAGACCTTAAATAATGCAGCAGAGTCCTTAAATAATGCAACAAAGTACTTAAATAATGCAGCAGAGTCCTTAAGTACCGTAGCAGAGTCCTTAAATACTGCAGCAAAGTCCTTAAATATTGCAGCAGAGTCCTTAAATAATGCAGCAAAGTCATTAAATAATGCAGCAGAGTCCTTAAATAATGCAACAAATTCCTTAAATAATGCAGCAAAGTCCTTAAATAATGCAATAAAGTCCATAAATAATGCAGCAAAGTCCTTAAATAATTCAGCAGAGTGCTGAAATACCGCAGCAGGGTCCTTAAATAATGCAGCAGAGTCCTTAAATAATGCAACAAAGTCCTTAAATAATGCAGCAGGGTCCTTAAATAATGCAACCAAGTCCTTAAATAATGCAGCAGAGTCCTTAAAAAATGCAGCAAAGTCCGTAAATAATGCAGCAAAGTCCTTAAATAATCCAGCCAAGTCCTTAAATAATGCAGCAAAGTCCTTAAATAATACAATAAAGTCCATAAATGATGCAGCAAATTCCTTAAATAATGCAGCAGGGTACTGAAATACCGTAGCAGGATCCTTAATTAATGCAACAGAGTCCTTAAATAATGCAACAAAGTCCTTAAATAATGCAGAACAGTCCTTAAATAATGCAAAAAAGTCCTTAAATAATGCAGCAAAGTCCTTAAATAATGCAGCAGAGTCCTTAAATAATGCAACAAAGTCCTTAAATAATGCAGCAGAGTCCTTAAATAATGCAACAAAGTCCTTAAATAATGCAGCAGAGTCCTTAAATAATGCAGCACATTCCTTAAATAATGCAGCAGAGTCCTTAAATAATCCAGCCAAGTCCTTAAATAATGCAGCAGAGTCCTTAAATAATGCAGAAAAGTCCTTAAATAATGCAGCAGAGTCCTTAAATACTGCAGCAGAGTCCTTAAATAATGCAGCAAAGTCATTAAATAATGCAGAAGAGTCCTTAAATAATTCAGCAAAGTCCTTATATAATGCATCAGAGTCCTTAAATAATGCAGCAGAGTCCTTAAATACCACAGCAGAGTCCTTAAATAATGCAGCAAAGTCTTTAAATAATGCAGCACAGTCCTTAAATAATCCAGCCAAGTCCTTAAATAATGCAGCAGAGTCCTTAAATAATGCAGAAAAGTCCTTAAATAATGCAGCAGAGTCCTTAAATACTTCAGCATAGTCCTTAAATAATGCAGCAAAGTCCTTAAATAATGCAGCAAATTCCTTAAATAATGCAGCAAAGTCTTTAAATAATGCAATAAAGTCCATAAATAATGCAGCAAAGTTCTTAAATAATGCAGAAGAGTCCTTAAATAATCCAGCCAAGTCCTTAAATAATGCAGCAGAGTCCTTAAATAATGCAACAAAATCCTTAAATAATGCAGAAGAGTCCTTAAATAATCCAGCCAAGTCCTTAAATCATGCAGCAGCGTCCTTAAATAATCCAGCCAAGTCCTTAAATAATGCAACAAAGTCCTTAAATAATGCAGCAGATTACTGAAATACTGCAGCAGGGTCATTAAATAATGCTGCAGTGTCCTTAAATAATGCAGCAAATTCCTTAAATAATGCAGCAAAGTCTTTAAATAATGCAACAAAGTCCTTAAACAATGCAGCAGAGTCCTTAAATAATGCAGAAGAGTCCTTAAATAATGCAACCAAGACCTTAAATAATGCAGCAGAGTCCTTAAATAATGCAACAAAGTACTTAAATAATGCAGCAGAGTCCTTAAGTACCGTAGCAGAGTACTTAAATACTGCAGCAAAGTCCTTAAATATTGCAGCAGAGTCCTTAAATAATGCAGCAAAGTCATTAAATAATGCAGCAGAGTCCTAAAATAATGCAACAAATTCCTTAAATAATGCAGCAGAGTCCTTAAATAATGCAATAAAGTCCATAAATAATGCAGCAAAGTCCTTAAATAATTCAGCAGAGTGCTGAAATACCGCAGCAGGGTCCTTAAATAATGCAGCAGAGTCCTTAAATAATGCAACAAAGTCCTTAAATAATGCAGCAGGGTCCTTAAATAATGCAACAAAGTCCTTAAATAATGCAGCAGAGTCCTTAAAAAATGCAGCAAAGACCGTAAATAATGCAGCAGAGTCATTAAATAATCCAGCCAAGTCCTTAAATAATGCAGCAAAGTCCTTAAATAATGCAACAAAGTCCTTAAAAAATGCAGAACAGTCCTTAAATAATGCAATAAAGTCTTTAAATAATGCAGCAAAGTCCTTAAATAATGCAGCAGAGTCCTTAAATAATGCAACAAAGTCCTTAAATAATGCAGCAGAGTCCTTAAATAATGCAACAAAGTCCTTAAATAATGCAGCAGAGTCGTTAAATAATGCAGCACATTCCTTAAATAATGCAGCAGAGTCCTTAAATAATCCAGCCAAGTCCTTAAATAATGCAGCAGAGTCCTTAAATAATGCAGAAAAGTCCTTAAATAATGCAGCAGAGTCCTTAAATACTGCAGCAGAGTCCTTAAATAATGCAGCAAAGTCATTAAATAATGCAGAAGAGTCCTTAAATAATGCAGTAAAGTCCTTATATAATGCATCAGAGTCCTTAAATAATGCAGCAGAGTCCTTAAATACCACAACAGAGTCCTTAAATAATGCAGCAAAGTCTTTAAATAATGCAGCACAGTCCTTATATAATCCAGCCAAGTCCTTAAATAATGCAGCAGAGTCCTTAAATAATGCAGAAAAGTCCTTAAATAATGCAGCAGAGTCCTTAAATACTTCAGCATAGTCCTTAAAGAATGCAGCAAAGTCCTTAAATAATGCAGCAAATTCCTTAAATAATGCAGCAAAGTCTTTAAATAATGCAATAAAGTCCATAAATAATGCAGCAAAGTTCTTAAATAATGCAGCAGAGTCCTTAAATACCACAGCAGAGTCCTTAAATAATGCAGCAAAGTCTTTAAATAATGCAACAAAGTCCTTAAATAATGCAGCAGAGTCCTTAAATCATCCAGCCAAGTCCTTAAATAATGCAGCAGAGTCCTTAAATAATGCAACAAAATCCTTAAATAATCCAGAAGAGTCCTTAAATAATCCAGCCAAGTCCTTAAATCATGCAGCAGGGTCCTTAAATAATCCAGCCAAGTCCTTAAATAATGCAACAAAGTCCTTAAATAATGCAGCAGATTACTGAAATACTGCAGCAGGGTCATTAAATAATGCTGCAGTGTCCTTAAATAATGCAGCAAATTCCTTAAATAATGCAGCAAAGTATTTAAATAATGCAACAAAGTCCTTAAACAATGCAGCAGAGTCCTTAAATAATGCAGAAGAGTCCTTAAATAATGCAACCAAGACCTTAAATAATGCAGCAGAGTCCTTAAATAATGCAACAAAGTACTTAAATAATGCAGCAGAGTCCTTAAGTACCGTAGCAGAGTCCTTAAATACTGCAGCAAAGTCCTTAAATATTGCAGCAGAGTCCTTAAATAATGCAGCAAAGTCATTAAATAATGCAGCAGAGTCCTTAAATAATGCAACAAATTCCTTAAATAATGCAGCAAAGTCCTTAAATAATGCAATAAAGTCCATAAATAATGCAGCAAAGTCCTTAAATAATTCAGCAGAGTGCTGAAATACCGCAGCAGGGTCCTTAAATAATGCAGCAGAGTCCTTAAATAATGCAACAAAGTCCTTAAATAATGCAGCAGGGTCCTTAAATAATGCAACCAAGTCCTTAAATAATGCAGCAGAGTCCTTAAAAAATGCAGCAAAGTCCGTAAATAATGCAGCAAAGTCCTTAAATAATCCAGCCAAGTCCTTAAATAATGCAGCAAAGTCCTTAAATAATACAATAAAGTCCATAAATGATGCAGCAAATTCCTTAAATAATGCAGCAGGGTACTGAAATACCGTAGCAGGATCCTTAATTAATGCAACAGAGTCCTTAAATAATGCAACAAAGTCCTTAAATAATGCAGAACAGTCCTTAAATAATGCAAAAAAGTCCTTAAATAATGCAGCAAAGTCCTTAAATAATGCAGCAGAGTCCTTAAATAATGCAACAAAGTCCTTAAATAATGCAGCAGAGTCCTTAAATAATGCAACAAAGTCCTTAAATAATGCAGCAGAGTCCTTAAATAATGCAGCACATTCCTTAAATAATGCAGCAGAGTCCTTAAATAATCCAGCCAAGTCCTTAAATAATGCAGCAGAGTCCTTAAATAATGCAGAAAAGTCCTTAAATAATGCAGCAGAGTCCTTAAATACTGCAGCAGAGTCCTTAAATAATGCAGCAAAGTCATTAAATAATGCAGAAGAGTCCTTAAATAATTCAGCAAAGTCCTTATATAATGCATCAGAGTCCTTAAATAATGCAGCAGAGTCCTTAAATACCACAGCAGAGTCCTTAAATAATGCAGCAAAGTCTTTAAATAATGCAGCACAGTCCTTAAATAATCCAGCCAAGTCCTTAAATAATGCAGCAGAGTCCTTAAATAATGCAGAAAAGTCCTTAAATAATGCAGCAGAGTCCTTAAATACTTCAGCATAGTCCTTAAATAATGCAGCAAAGTCCTTAAATAATGCAGCAAATTCCTTAAATAATGCAGCAAAGTCTTTAAATAATGCAATAAAGTCCATAAATAATGCAGCAAAGTTCTTAAATAATGCAGAAGAGTCCTTAAATAATCCAGCCAAGTCCTTAAATAATGCAGCAGAGTCCTTAAATAATGCAACAAAATCCTTAAATAATGCAGAAGAGTCCTTAAATAATCCAGCCAAGTCCTTAAATCATGCAGCAGGGTCCTTAAATAATCCAGCCAAGTCCTTAAATAATGCAACAAAGTCCTTAAATAATGCAGCAGATTACTGAAATACTGCAGCAGGGTCATTAAATAATGCTGCAGTGTCCTTAAATAATGCAGCAAATTCCTTAAATAATGCAGCAAAGTCTTTAAATAATGCAATAAAGTCCTTAAATAATGCAGCAGAGTACTGAAATACCACAGCAGGGTCCTTAAATAATGCAGCAAAGTCGTTAAATAATGAAGTAGAGTCCTTAAATAATGCAACAACGTCCTTAAATGATGCAGCAGAGTCCTTAAATAATGCAACAAAGTCCTTAAATAATGCAGCAGAGTCCTTAAATAATGCAGCAGAGTACTGAAATACCGCAGCAGGGTCCTTAAATAATGCAGCAAAGTCGTTATATAATGAAGTAGAGTCCTTAAATAATGCTAAAAAGTCCTTAAATGATGCAGAAGAGTCCTTAAATAATGCAACCAAGACCTTAAATAATTCAACAGAGTCCTTAAATAATTCAACAAAGTACTTAAATAATGCAGCAGAGTCCTTAAGTACCGTAGCAGAGTCCTTAAATACTGCAGCAAAGTCCTTAAATAATGCAGCAGAGTCCTTAAATAATGCAGCAAAGTCATTAAATAATGCAGCAGAGTCCTTAAATAATGCAACAAATTCCTTAAATAATGCAGCAGAGTCCTTAAATAATGCAATAAAGTCCATAAATAATGCAGCAAAGTCCTTAAATAATTCAGCAGAGTGCTGAAATACCGCAGCAGGGTCCTTAAATAATGCAGCAGAGTCCTTAAATAATGCAACAAAGTCCTTAAATAATGCAGCAGGGTCCTTAAATAATGCAACAAAGTCCTTAAATAATGCAGCAGAGTCCTTAAAAAATGCAGCAAAGTCTGTAAATAATGCAGCAGAGTCCTTAAATAATCCAGCCAAGTCCTTAAATAATGCAACAAAGTCCTTAAATAATGCAGCAGATTACTGAAATTCTGCAGCAGGGTCCTTAAATAATGCAGCAGAGTCCTTAAATAATGCAACAAAGTCCTTAAATAATGCAGCAGAGTCCTTAAATAATGCAACAAAGTCCTTAAATAATGCAGCAGAGTCCTTAAATAATGCAACAAAGTCCTTAAATAATGCAGCAGAGTCCTTAAATAATGCAAAAGAGTCCTTAAATAATGCAGCAGAGTCCTTAAATAATGCAACAAAGTCCTTAAATAATGCAGCAGAGTCCTTAAATAATGCAGAAAAGTCCTTAAATAATGCAGCAGAGTCCTTAAATACTTCAGCATAGTCCTTAAATAATGCAGCAAAGTCCTTGAATAATTTAGCAGAATCCTTAAATAATGCAACAAAGTCCTTAAATAATGCAGAAGAGTCCTTAAATAATGCAGCAAATTCCTTAAATAATGCAGCAAAGTCTTTAAATAATGCAATAAAGTCCATAAATAATGCAGCAAAGTTCTTAAATAATGCAGCAGAGTCCTTAAATACCACAGCAGAGTCCTTAAATAATGCAGCAAAGTCTTTAAATAATGCAACAAAGTCCTTAAATAATGCAGCAGAGTCCTTAAATAATGCAGAAGAGTCCTTAAATAATCCAGCCAAGTCCTTAAATAATGCAGCAGAGTCCTTAAATAATGCAACAAAATCCTTAAATAATGCAGAAGAGTCCTTAAATAATCCAGCCAAGTCCTTAAATCATGCAGCAGGGTCCTTAAATAATCCAGCCAAGTCCTTAAATAATGCAGCAGAGTCCTTGAATAATGCAGCAAAGTCCTTAAATAATGCTGCAGAGTCCTTAAATACTTCAGCATAGTCCTTAAATAATGCAGCAAAGTCCTTGAATAATGCAGCAGAGTCCTTAAATAATGCAACAAAGTCATTAAATAATGCTGCAGAGTCCTTAAATAATGCAGCAAAGTCTTTAAATAATGCAATAAAGTCCATAAATAATGCAGCAAAGTCCTTAAATAATGCAGCAAATTCCTTAAATAATGCAGCAAAGTCTTTAAATAATGCAATAAAGTCCATAAATAATGCAGCAAAGTTCTTAAATAATGCAGAAGAGTCCTTAAATAATCCAGCCAAGTCCTTAAATAATGCAGCAGAGTCCTTAAATAATGCAACAAAATCCTTAAATAATGCAGAAGAGTCCTTAAATAATCCAGCCAAGTCCTTAAATCATGCAGCAGGGTCCTTAAATAATCCAGCCAAGTCCTTAAATAATGCAACAAAGTCCTTAAATAATGCAGCAGATTACTGAAATACTGCAGCAGGGTCATTAAATAATGCTGCAGTGTCCTTAAATAATGCAGCAAATTCCTTAAATAATGCAGCAAAGTCTTTAAATAATGCAATAAAGTCCTTAAATAATGCAGCAGAGTACTGAAATACCACAGCAGGGTCCTTAAATAATGCAGCAAAGTCGTTAAATAATGAAGTAGAGTCCTTAAATAATGCAACAACGTCCTTAAATGATGCAGCAGAGTCCTTAAATAATGCAACAAAGACCTTAAATAATGCAGCAGAGTCCTTAAATAATGCAACAAAGTACTTAAATAATGCAGCACAGTCCTTAAATAATCCAGCCAAGTCCTTAAATAATGCAGCAGAGTCCTTAAATAATGCAGAAAAGTCCTTAAATAATGCAGCAGAGTCCTTAAATACTTCAGCATAGTCCTTAAATAATGCAGCAAAGTCCTTAAATAATGCAGCAAATTCCTTAAATAATGCAGCAAAGTCTTTAAATAATGCAATAAAGTCCATAAATAATGCAGCAAAGTTCTTAAATAATGCAGAAGAGTCCTTAAATAATCCAGCCAAGTCCTTAAATAATGCAGCAGAGTCCTTAAATAATGCAACAAAATCCTTAAATAATGCAGAAGAGTCCTTAAATAATCCAGCCAAGTCCTTAAATCATGCAGCAGGGTCCTTAAATAATCCAGCCAAGTCCTTAAATAATGCAACAAAGTCCTTAAATAATGCAGCAGATTACTGAAATACTGCAGCAGGGTCATTAAATAATGCTGCAGTGTCCTTAAATAATGCAGCAAATTCCTTAAATAATGCAGCAAAGTCTTTAAATAATGCAATAAAGTCCTTAAATAATGCAGCAGAGTACTGAAATACCACAGCAGGGTCCTTAAATAATGCAGCAAAGTCGTTAAATAATGAAGTAGAGTCCTTAAATAATGCAACAACGTCCTTAAATGATGCAGCAGAGTCCTTAAATAATGCAACAAAGTCCTTAAATAATGCAGCAGAGTCCTTAAATAATGCAGCAGAGTACTGAAATACCGCAGCAGGGTCCTTAAATAATGCAGCAAAGTCGTTATATAATGAAGTAGAGTCCTTAAATAATGCTAAAAAGTCCTTAAATGATGCAGAAGAGTCCTTAAATAATGCAACCAAGACCTTAAATAATGCAACAGAGTCCTTAAATAATTCAACAAAGTACTTAAATAATGCAGCAGAGTCCTTAAGTACCGTAGCAGAGTCCTTAAATACTGCAGCAAAGTCCTTAAATAATGCAGCAGAGTCCTTAAATAATGCAGCAAAGTCATTAAATAATGCAGCAGAGTCCTTAAATAATGCAACAAATTCCTTAAATAATGCAGCAGAGTCCTTAAATAATGCAATAAAGTCCATAAATAATGCAGCAAAGTCCTTAAATAATTCAGCAGAGTGCTGAAATACCGCAGCAGGGTCCTTAAATAATGCAGCAGAGTCCTTAAATAATGCAACAAAGTCCTTAAATAATGCAGCAGGGTCCTTAAATAATGCAACAAAGTCCTTAAATAATGCAGCAGAGTCCTTAAAAAATGCAGCAAAGTCTGTAAATAATGCAGCAGAGTCCTTAAATAATCCAGACAAGTCCTTAAATAATGCAACAAAGTCCTTAAATAATGCAGCAGATTACTGAAATTCTGCAGCAGGGTCCTTAAATAATGCAGCAGAGTCCTTAAATAATGCAACAAAGTCCTTAAATAATGCAGCAGAGTCCTTAAATAATGCAACAAAGTCCTTAAATAATGCAGCAGAGTCCTTAAATAATGCAACAAAGTCCTTAAATAATGCAGCAGAGTCCTTAAATAATGCAAAAGAGTCCTTAAATAATGCAGCAGAGTCCTTAAATAATGCAACAAAGTCCTTAAATAATGCAGCAGAGTCCTTAAATAATGCAGAAAAGTCCTTAAATAATGCAGCAGAGTCCTTAAATACTTCAGCATAGTCCTTAAATAATGCAGCAAAGTCCTTGAATAATTTAGCAGAATCCTTAAATAATGCAACAAAGTCCTTAAATAATGCAGAAGAGTCCTTAAATAATGCAGCAAATTCCTTAAATAATGCAGCAAAGTCTTTAAATAATGCAATAAAGTCCATAAATAATGCAGCAAAGTTCTTAAATAATGCAGCAGAGTCCTTAAATACCACAGCAGAGTCCTTAAATAATGCAGCAAAGTCTTTAAATAATGCAACAAAGTCCTTAAATAATGCAGCAGAGTCCTTAAATAATGCAGAAGAGTCCTTAAATAATCCAGCCAAGTCCTTAAATAATGCAGCAGAGTCCTTAAATAATGCAACAAAATCCTTAAATAATGCAGAAGAGTCCTTAAATAATCCAGCCAAGTCCTTAAATCATGCAGCAGGGTCCTTAAATAATCCAGCCAAGTCCTTAAATAATGCAGCAGAGTCCTTGAATAATGCAGCAAAGTCCTTAAATAATGCTGCAGAGTCCTTAAATACTTCAGCATAGTCCTTAAATAATGCAGCAAAGTCCTTGAATAATGCAGCAGAGTCCTTAAATAATGCAACAAAGTCATTAAATAATGCTGCAGAGTCCTTAAATAATGCAGCAAAGTCTTTAAATAATGCAATAAAGTCCATAAATAATGCAGCAAAGTCCTTAAATAATGCAGCAGAGTACTGAAATACTGCAGCAGGGTCCTTAAATAATGCAGCAAAGTCGTTAAATAATGAAGTAGAGTCCTTAAATAATGCAACAACGTCCTTAAATGATGCAGCAGAGTCCTTAAATAATGCAGCAGAGTCCTTAAATAATGCAGCAGAGTACTGAAATACCGCAGCAGGGTCCTTAAATAATGCAGCAAAGTCGTTATATAATGAAGTAGAGTCCTTAAATAATGCAAAAAAGTCCTTAAATGATGCAGCAGAGTCCTTAAATAATGCAACAAAGTCCTTAAATAATGCAGCAGAGTCCTTAAATAATGCAACAAAGTCCTTAAACAATTCAGCAGAGTCCTTAAATAATGCAGAAGAGTCCTTAAATAATGCAACCAATACCTTAAATAATGCAGCAGAGTCCTTAAATAATGCAACAAAGTACTTAAATAATGCAGCAGAGTCCTTAAGTAACGTAGCAGAGTACTTAAATAATGCAGCAAAGTCCTTAAATAATGCAAACAATACCTTAAATAATGCAGCAGCGTCCTTTAATAATGCAACAAATTCCTTAAATAATGCAGCAGAGTCCTTAAATAATGCAATAAAGTCCATAAATAATGCAGCAAAGTCCTTAAATAATTCAGCAGAGTGCTGAAATACCGCAGCAGGGTCCTTAAATAATGCAGCAGAGTCCTTAAATAATGCAACAAAGTCCTTAAATAATGCATCAGGGTCCTTAAATAATGCAACAAAGTCCTTAAATAATGCAGCAGAGTCCTTAAATAATGCAGCAAAGTCCTTAAAAAATGCAGCAGAGTCCTTAAATAATCCAGCCAAGTCCTTAAATAATGCAGCAAAGTCCTTAAATAATGCAGCAGAGTACTGAAATACCGCAGCAGGATCCTTAAATAATGCAGCAGAGTCCTTAAATAATGCAACAAAGTCCTTAAATAATGCAGAACAGTCCTTAAATAATGCAATAAAGTCCTTAAATAATGCAGCAAAGTCCTTAAATAATGCAGCAAAGTCCTTAAATAATCCAGCCAATTCCTTAAATAATGCAGCTGAGTACCTAAATAATGCAACAAAGTACTTAAATAATGCAGCAGAGTCCTTAAGTACCGTATCAGAGTCCTTAAATAATGCAGCAAAGTCCTTAAATAATGCAGCAGAGTCCTTAAATAATGCAGCAAAGTCCTTAAATAATCCAGCCAATTCCTTAAATAATGCAACAAAGTCCTTAAATAATGCAGCAGAGTCCTTAAATAATGCAGCAGAGTACTGAAATACCGCAGCAGGGTCCTTAAATAATGCAGCAAAGTCGTTAAATAATGAAGTAGAGTCCTTAAATAATGCAACAAAGTCCTTAAATGATGCAGCAGAGTCCTTAAAAAATGCAACTAAGTCCTTAAATAATGCAGCAGAGTCCTTAAATAATGCAATAAATTCCATAAATAATGCAGCAAAGTCCTTAAATAATTTAGCAGAGTGCTGAAATACCGCAGCAGGGTCCTTAAATAATGCAGCAGAGTCCTTAGTTAATGCAACAAAGTCCTTAAATAATGCAGCAGGGTCCTTAAATAATGCAACAAAGTCCTTAAATTATGCAGCAGAGATCTTAAATAATGCAGCAAAGTCCTTAAATAATGCAGCAGAGTCCTTAAATAATCCAGCCAAGTC
This sequence comes from Phyllobates terribilis, assembly GCF_046119375.1. Classification (NCBI taxonomy): domain Eukaryota; kingdom Metazoa; phylum Chordata; class Amphibia; order Anura; family Dendrobatidae; genus Phyllobates; species Phyllobates terribilis. The sequence goes on along the minus strand of NW_027362955.1, from coordinate 2,308,028 downwards.
CTTAAATAATGCAACAAAGTCCTTAAATAATGCAGCAGATTACTGAAATACTGCAGCAGGGTCCTTAAATAATGCAGCAGAGTCCTTAAATAATGCAACAAAGTCCTTAAATAATGCAGCAGAGTCCTTAGATAATGCAACAAAGTCCTTAAATAATGCAGCAGAGTCCTTAAATAATGCAGCAAAGTCCTTAAATAATGCAGCAGAGTCCTTAAATAATCCAGCCAAGTCCTTAAATAATGCAGCAAAGTCCTTAAATAATGCAGCAGAGTACTGAAATAGCGCAGCAGGATCCTTAAATAATGCAGCAGAGTCCTTAAATAATGCAACAAAGTCCTTAAATAATGCAGAACAGTCCTTAAATAATGCAATAAAGTTCTTAAATAATGCAGCAAAGTCCTTAAATAATGCAGCAGAGTCCTTAAATAATGCAACAAAGTCCTTAAATAATGCAGCAGAGTCCTTAAATAATGCAGCACATTCCTTAAATAATGCAGCAGAGTCCTTAAATAATCCAGCCAAGTCCTTAAATACTGCTGCAGAGTACTTAAATAATGCAGCAAAGTCCTTAAATAATGCAGCTGAGTCCTTAAATAATGCAACAAAGTACTTAAATAATGCAGAAGAGTCCTTAAATAATGCAACAAAGTCCTTAAATAATGCAGCAGAGTCCTTTAAAAATGCAGCAAAGTCCGTAAATAATGCAGCAAAGTCCTTAAATAATCCAGCCAAGTCCTTAAATAATGCAGCAAAGTCCTTAAATAATACAATAAAGTCCATAAATGATGCAGCAAATTCCTTAAATAATGCAGCAGAGTACTGAAACACCGTAGCAGGATCCTTAAATAATGCAACAGAGTCCTTAAATAATGCAACAAAGTCCTTAAATAATGCAGAACAGTCCTTAAATAATGCAAAAAAGTCCTTAAATAATGCAGCAAAGTCCTTAAATAATGCAGCAGAGTCCTTAAATAATGCAACAAAGTCCTTAAATAATGCAGCAGAGTCCTTAAATAATGCAACAAAGTCCTTAAATAATGCAGCAGAGTCCTTAAATAATGCAGCACATTCCTTAAATAATGCAGCAGAGTCCTTAAATAATCCAGCCAAGTCCTTAAATAATGCAGCAGAGTCCTTAAATAATGCAGAAAAGTCCTTAAATAATTCAGCAGAGTCCTTAAAAACTGCAGCAGAGTCCTTAAATAATGCAGCAAAGTCATTAAATAATGCAGAAGAGTCCTTAAATAATTCAGCAAAGTCCTTATATAATGCATCAGAGTCCTTAAATAATGCAGAAGAGTCCTTAAATAATGCAACCAAGACCTTAAATAATGCAGCAGAGTCCTTAAATAATGCAACAAAGTACTTAAATAATGCAGCAGAGTCCTTAAGTACCGTAGCAGAGTCCTTAAATACTGCAGCAAAGTCCTTAAATATTGCAGCAGAGTCCTTAAATAATGCAGCAAAGTCATTAAATAATGCAGCAGAGTCGTTAAATAATGCAGCAAATTCCTTAAATAATGCAGCAGAGTCCTTAAATAATCCAGCCAAGTCCTTAAATAATGCAGCAGAGTCCTTAAATAATGCAGAAAAGTCCTTAAATAATGCAGCAGAGTCCTTAAATACTGCAGCAGAGTCCTTAAATAATGCAGCAAAGTCATTAAATAATGCAGAAGAGTCCTTAAATAATGCAGTAAAGTCCTTATATAATGCATCAGAGTCCTTAAATAATGCAGCAGAGTCCTTAAATACCACAGCAGAGTCCTTAAATAATGCAGCAAAGTCTTTAAATAATGCAGCACAGTCCTTAAATAATCCAGCCAAGTCCTTAAATAATGCAGCAAAGTCTTTAAATAATGCAATAAAGTCCATAAATAATGCAGCAAATTCCTTAAATAATGCAGCAGAGTACTGAAATACCGCAGCAGGATCCTTAAATAATGCAGCAGAGTCCTTAAATAATGCAGCAGATTACTGAAATACTGCAGCAGGGTCATTAAATAATGCTGCAGAGTCCTTAAATAATGCAGCAAATTCCTTAAATAATGCAGCAAAGTCTTTAAATAATGCAATAAAGTCCTTAAATAATGCAGCAGAGTACTGAAATACCGCAGCAGGGTCCTTAAATAATGCAGCAAAGTCGTTAAATAATGAAGTAGAGTACTTAAATAATGCAACAACGTCCTTAAATGATGCAGCAGAGTCCTTAAATAATGCAACAAAGTCCTTAAATAATGCAGCAGAGTCCTTAAATAATGCAGCAGAGTACTGAAATACCGCAGCAGGGTCTTTAAATAATGCAGCAAAGTCGTTAAATAATGAAGTAGAGTCCTTAAATAATGCAACAAAGTCCTTAAATAATGCAGCAGAGTCCTTAAATAATGCAACAAAATCCTTAAATAATGCAGAAGAGTCCTTAAATAATCCTGCCAAGTCCTTAAATCATGCAGCAGGGTCCTTAAATAATCCAGCCAAGTCCTTAAATAATGCAACAAAGTCCTTAAATAATGCAGCAGATTACTGAAATACTGCAGCAGGGTCATTAAATAATGCTGCAGTGTCCTTAAATAATGCAGCAAATTCCTTAAATAATGCAGCAAAGTCTTTAAATAATGCAATAAAGTCCTTAAATAATGCAGCAGAGTACTGAAATACCGCAGCACGGTCCTTAAATAATGCAGCAAAGTCGTTAAATAATGAAGTAGAGTCCTTAAATAATGCAACAACGTCCTTAAATGATGCAGCAGAGTCCTTAAATAATGCAACAAAGTCCTTAAATAATGCAGCAGAGTCCTTAAATAATGCAGCAGAGTACTGAAATACCGCAGCAGGGTCCTTAAATAATGCAGCAAAGTCATTAAATAATGAAGTAGAGTCCTTAAATAATGCAACAAAGTCCTTAAATGATGCAGCAGAGTCCTTAAATAATGCAACAAAGTCCTTAAATAATGCAGCAGAGTCCTTAAATAATGCAATAAAGTCCATAAATAATGCAGCAAAGTCCTTAAATAATTCAGCAGAGTGCTGAAATACCGCAGCAGGGTCATTAAATAATGCAGCAGAGTCCTTAAATAATGCAACAAAGTCCTTAAATAATGCAGCAGAGTCCTTAAATAATGCAGCAAAGTCCTTAAATAACGCAGCAGAGTCCTTAAATAATCCAGCCAAGTCCTTAAATAATGCAACAAAGTCCTTAAATAATGCAGCAGATTACTGAAATACTGCAGCAGGGTCCTTAAATAATGCAGCAGAGTCCTTAAATAATGCAACAAAGTCCTTAAATAATGCAGCAGAGTCCTTAAATAATGCAACAAAGTCCTTAAATAATGCAGCAGAGTCCTTAAATAATGCAGCAAAGTCCTTAAATAATGCAGCACAGTCCTTAAATAATCCAGCCAAGTCCTTAAATAATGCAGCAAAGTCTTTAAATAATGCAATAAAGTCCATAAATAATGCAGCAAATTCCTTAAATAATGCAGCAGAGTACTGAAATACCGCAGCAGGATCCTTAAATAATGCAGCAGAGTCCTTAAATAATGCAGCAGATTACTGAAATACTGCAGCAGGGTCATTAAATAATGCTGCAGAGTCCTTAAATAATGCAGCAAATTCCTTAAATAATGCAGCAAAGTCTTTAAATAATGCAATAAAGTCCTTAAATAATGCAGCAGAGTACTGAAATACCGCAGCAGGGTCCTTAAATAATGCAGCAAAGTCGTTAAATAATGAAGTAGAGTACTTAAATAATGCAACAACGTCCTTAAATGATGCAGCAGAGTCCTTAAATAATGCAACAAAGTCCTTAAATAATGCAGCAGAGTCCTTAAATAATGCAGCAGAGTACTGAAACACCGCAGCAGGGTCTTTAAATAATGCAGCAAAGTCGTTAAATAATGAAGTAGAGTCCTTAAATAATGCAACAAAGTCCTTAAATAATGCAGCAGAGTCCTTAAATAATGCAACAAAATCCTTAAATAATGCAGAAGAGTCCTTAAATAATCCTGCCAAGTCCTTAAATCATGCAGCAGGGTCCTTAAATAATCCAGCCAAGTCCTTAAATAATGCAACAAAGTCCTTAAATAATGCAGCAGATTACTGAAATACTGCAGCAGGGTCATTAAATAATGCTGCAGTGTCCTTAAATAATGCAGCAAATTCCTTAAATAATGCAGCAAAGTCTTTAAATAATGCAATAAAGTCCTTAAATAATGCAGCAGAGTACTGAAATACCGCAGCACGGTCCTTAAATAATGCAGCAAAGTCGTTAAATAATGAAGAAGAGTCCTTAAATAATGCAACAACGTCCTTAAATGATGCAGCAGAGTCCTTAAATAATGCAACAAAGTCCTTAAATGATGCAGCAGAGTCCTTAAATAATGCAACAAAGTCCTTAAATAATGCAGCAGAGTCCTTAAATAATGCAGCAGAGTACTGAAATACCACAGCAGAGTCCTTAAATAATGCAACAAAGTCCTTAAATAATGCAGCAGAGTACTTAAATAATGCAACAAAGTCCTTAAACAATGCAGCAGAGTCCTTAAATAATGCAGAAGAGTCCTTAAATAATGCAACCAAGACCTTAAATAATGCAACAGAGTCCTTAAATAATTCAACAAAGTACTTAAATAATGCAGCAGAGTCCTTAAGTACCGTAGCAGAGTCCTTAAATACTGCAGCAAAGTCCTTAAATAATGCAGCAGAGTCCTTAAATAATGCAGCAAAGTCCTTAAACAATGCAGCAGAGTCCTTAAATAATGCAGAAGAGTCCTTAAATAATGCAACCAAGACCTTAAATAATGCAGCAGAGTCCTTAAATAATGCAACAAAGTACTTAAATAATGCAGCAGAGTCCTTAAGTACCGTAGCAGAGTCCTTAAATACTGCAGCAAAGTCTTTAAATATTGCAGCAGAGTCCTTAAATAATGCAGCAAAGTCATTAAATAATGCAGCAGAGTCCTTAAGTACCGTAGCAGAGTCCTTAAATACTGCAGCAAAGTCCTTAAATAATGCAGCAGAGTCCTTAAATAATGCAGCAAAGTCCTTAAACAATGCAGCAGAGTCCTTAAATAATGCAGAAGAGTCCTTAAATAATGCAACCAAGACCTTAAATAATGCAGCAGAGTCCTTAAATAATGCAACAAAGTACTTAAATAATGCAGCAGAGTCCTTAAGTACCGTAGCAGAGTCCTTAAATACTGCAGCAAAGTCTTTAAATATTGCAGCAGAGTCCTTAAATAATGCAGCAAAGTCATTAAATAATGCAGCAGAGTCCTTAAATAATGCAACAAATTCCTTAAATAATGCAGCAGAGTCCTTAAATAATGCAATAAAGTCCATAAATAATGCAGCAAAGTCCTTAAATAATTCAGCAGAGTGCTGAAATACCGCAGCAGGGTCCTTAAATAATGCAGCAGAGTCCTTAAATAATGCAACAAAGTCCTTAAATAATGCAGCAGAGTCCTTAAATAATGCAGCAAAGTCCTTAAATAATGCAGCAGAGTCCTTAAATAATCCAGCCAAGTCCATAAATAATGCAGCAAAGTCCTTAAATAATGCAGCAGAGTACTGAAATAGCGCAGCAGGATCCTTAAATAATGCAGCAGAGTCCTTAAATAATGCAACAAAGTCCTTAAATAATGCAGAACAGTCCTTAAATAATGCAATAAAGTTCTTAAATAATGCAGCAAAGTCCTTAAATAATGCAGCAGAGTCCTTAAATAATGCAACAAAGTCCTTAAATAATGCAGCAGAGTCCTTAAATAATGCAGCACATTCCTTAAATAATGCAGCAGAGTCCTTAAATAATCCAGCCAAGTCCTTAAATACTGCTGCAGAGTACTTAAATAATGCAGCAAAGTCCTTAAATAATGCAGCAGAGTCCTTAAATAATGCAACAAAGTACTTAAATAATGCAGAAGAGTCCTTAAATAATGCAACAAAGTCCTTAAATAATGCAGCAGAGTCCTTTAAAAATGCAGCAAAGTCCGTAAATAATGCAGCAAAGTCCTTAAATAATCCAGCCAAGTCCTTAAATAATGCAGCAAAGTCCTTAAATAATACAATAAAGTCCATAAATGATGCAGCAAATTCCTTAAATAATGCAGCAGAGTACTGAAATACCGTAGCAGGATCCTTAAATAATGCAACAGAGTCCTTAAATAATGCAACAAAGTCCTTAAATAATGCAGAACAGTCCTTAAATAATGCAAAAAAGTCCTTAAATAATGCAGCAAAGTCCTTAAATAATGCAGCAGAGTCCTTAAATAATGCAACAAAGTCCTTAAATAATGCAGCAGAGTCCTTAAATAATGCAACAAAGTCCTTAAATAATGCAGCAGAGTCCTTAAATAATGCAGCACATTCCTTAAATAATGCAGCAGAGTCCTTAAATAATCCAGCCAAGTCCTTAAATAATGCAGCAGAGTCCTTAAATAATGCAGAAAAGTCCTTAAATAATTCAGCAGAGTCCTTAAAAACTGCAGCAGAGTCCTTAAATAATGCAGAAAAGTCCTTAAATAATTCAGCAGAGTCCTTAAAAACTGCAGCAGAGTCCTTAAATAATGCAGAAAAGTCCTTAAATAATGCAGCAGAGTCCTTAAATACTGCAGCAGAGTCCTTAAATAATGCAGCAAAGTCATTAAATAATGCAGAAGAGTCCTTAAATAATGCAGTAAAGTCCTTATATAATGCATCAGAGTCCTTAAATAATGCAGCAGAGTCCTTAAATACCACAGCAGAGTCCTTAAATAATGCAGCAAAGTCTTTAAATAATGCAGCACAGTCCTTAAATAATCCAGCCAAGTCCTTAAATAATGCAGCAAAGTCTTTAAATAATGCAATAAAGTCCATAAATAATGCAGCAAATTCCTTAAATAATGCAGCAGAGTACTGAAATACCGCAGCAGGATCCTTAAATAATGCAGCAGAGTCCTTAAATAATGCAGCAGATTACTGAAATACTGCAGCAGGGTCATTAAATAATGCTGCAGAGTCCTTAAATAATGCAGCAAATTCCTTAAATAATGCAGCAAAGTCTTTAAATAATGCAATAAAGTCCTTAAATAATGCAGCAGAGTACTGAAATACCGCAGCAGGGTCCTTAAATAATGCAGCAAAGTCGTTAAATAATGAAGTAGAGTACTTAAATAATGCAACAACGTCCTTAAATGATGCAGCAGAGTCCTTAAATAATGCAACAAAGTCCTTAAATAATGCAGCAGAGTCCTTAAATAATGCAGCAGAGTACTGAAATACCGCAGCAGGGTCTTTAAATAATGCAGCAAAGTCGTTAAATAATGAAGTAGAGTCCTTAAATAATGCAACAAAGTCCTTAAATAATGCAGCAGAGTCCTTAAATAATGCAACAAAATCCTTAAATAATGCAGAAGAGTCCTTAAATAATCCTGCCAAGTCCTTAAATCATGCAGCAGGGTCCTTAAATAATCCAGCCAAGTCCTTAAATAATGCAACAAAGTCCTTAAATAATGCAGCAGATTACTGAAATACTGCAGCAGGGTCATTAAATAATGCTGCAGTGTCCTTAAATAATGCAGCAAATTCCTTAAATAATGCAGCAAAGTCTTTAAATAATGCAATAAAGTCCTTAAATAATGCAGCAGAGTACTGAAATACCGCAGCACGGTCCTTAAATAATGCAGCAAAGTCGTTAAATAATGAAGTAGAGTCCTTAAATAATGCAACAACGTCCTTAAATGATGCAGCAGAGTCCTTAAATAATGCAACAAAGTCCTTAAATAATGCAGCAGAGTCCTTAAATAATGCAGCAGAGTACTGAAATACCGCAGCAGGGTCCTTAAATAATGCAGCAAAGTCATTAAATAATGAAGTAGAGTCCTTAAATAATGCAACAAAGTCCTTAAATGATGCAGCAGAGTCCTTAAATAATGCAACAAAGTCCTTAAATAATGCAGCAGAGTCCTTAAATAATGCAATAAAGTCCATAAATAATGCAGCAAAGTCCTTAAATAATTCAGCAGAGTGCTGAAATACCGCAGCAGGGTCATTAAATAATGCAGCAGAGTCCTTAAATAATGCAACAAAGTCCTTAAATAATGCAGCAGAGTCCTTAAATAATGCAGCAAAGTCCTTAAATAACGCAGCAGAGTCCTTAAATAATCCAGCCAAGTCCTTAAATAATGCAACAAAGTCCTTAAATAATGCAGCAGATTACTGAAATACTGCAGCAGGGTCCTTAAATAATGCAGCAGAGTCCTTAAATAATGCAACAAAGTCCTTAAATAATGCAGCAGAGTCCTTAAATAATGCAACAAAGTCCTTAAATAATGCAGCAGAGTCCTTAAATAATGCAGCAAAGTCCTTAAATAATGCAGCACAGTCCTTAAATAATCCAGCCAAGTCCTTAAATAATGCAGCAAAGTCTTTAAATAATGCAATAAAGTCCATAAATAATGCAGCAAATTCCTTAAATAATGCAGCAGAGTACTGAAATACCGCAGCAGGATCCTTAAATAATGCAGCAGAGTCCTTAAATAATGCAGCAGATTACTGAAATACTGCAGCAGGGTCATTAAATAATGCTGCAGAGTCCTTAAATAATGCAGCAGAGTCCTTTAAAAATGCAGCAAAGTCCGTAAATAATGCAGCAAAGTCCTTAAATAATCCAGCCAAGTCCTTAAATAATGCAGCAAAGTCCTTAAATAATACAATAAAGTCCATAAATGATGCAGCAAATTCCTTAAATAATGCAGCAGAGTACTGAAACACCGTAGCAGGATCCTTAAATAATGCAACAGAGTCCTTAAATAATGCAACAAAGTCCTTAAATAATGCAGAACAGTCCTTAAATAATGCAAAAAAGTCCTTAAATAATGCAGCAAAGTCCTTAAATAATGCAGCAGAGTCCTTAAATAATGCAACAAAGTCCTTAAATAATGCAGCAGAGTCCTTAAATAATGCAACAAAGTCCTTAAATAATGCAGCAGAGTCCTTAAATAATGCAGCACATTCCTTAAATAATGCAGCAGAGTCCTTAAATAATCCAGCCAAGTCCTTAAATAATGCAGCAGAGTCCTTAAATAATGCAGAAAAGTCCTTAAATAATTCAGCAGAGTCCTTAAAAACTGCAGCAGAGTCCTTAAATAATGCAGCAAAGTCATTAAATAATGCAGAAGAGTCCTTAAATAATTCAGCAAAGTCCTTATATAATGCATCAGAGTCCTTAAATAATGCAGAAGAGTCCTTAAATAATGCAACCAAGACCTTAAATAATGCAGCAGAGTCCTTAAATAATGCAACAAAGTACTTAAATAATGCAGCAGAGTCCTTAAGTACCGTAGCAGAGTCCTTAAATACTGCAGCAAAGTCCTTAAATATTGCAGCAGAGTCCTTAAATAATGCAGCAAAGTCATTAAATAATGCAGCAGAGTCGTTAAATAATGCAGCAAATTCCTTAAATAATGCAGCAGAGTCCTTAAATAATCCAGCCAAGTCCTTAAATAATGCAGCAGAGTCCTTAAATAATGCAGAAAAGTCCTTAAATAATGCAGCAGAGTCCTTAAATACTGCAGCAGAGTCCTTAAATAATGCAGCAAAGTCATTAAATAATGCAGAAGAGTCCTTAAATAATGCAGTAAAGTCCTTATATAATGCATCAGAGTCCTTAAATAATGCAGCAGAGTCCTTAAATACCACAGCAGAGTCCTTAAATAATGCAGCAAAGTCTTTAAATAATGCAGCACAGTCCTTAAATAATCCAGCCAAGTCCTTAAATAATGCAGCAAAGTCTTTAAATAATGCAATAAAGTCCATAAATAATGCAGCAAATTCCTTAAATAATGCAGCAGAGTACTGAAATACCGCAGCAGGATCCTTAAATAATGCAGCAGAGTCCTTAAATAATGCAGCAGATTACTGAAATACTGCAGCAGGGTCATTAAATAATGCTGCAGAGTCCTTAAATAATGCAGCAAATTCCTTAAATAATGCAGCAAAGTCTTTAAATAATGCAATAAAGTCCTTAAATAATGCAGCAGAGTACTGAAATACCGCAGCAGGGTCCTTAAATAATGCAGCAAAGTCGTTAAATAATGAAGTAGAGTACTTAAATAATGCAACAACGTCCTTAAATGATGCAGCAGAGTCCTTAAATAATGCAACAAAGTCCTTAAATAATGCAGCAGAGTCCTTAAATAATGCAGCAGAGTACTGAAATACCGCAGCAGGGTCTTTAAATAATGCAGCAAAGTCGTTAAATAATGAAGTAGAGTCCTTAAATAATGCAACAAAGTCCTTAAATAATGCAGCAGAGTCCTTAAATAATGCAACAAAATCCTTAAATAATGCAGAAGAGTCCTTAAATAATCCTGCCAAGTCCTTAAATCATGCAGCAGGGTCCTTAAATAATCCAGCCAAGTCCTTAAATAATGCAACAAAGTCCTTAAATAATGCAGCAGATTACTGAAATACTGCAGCAGGGTCATTAAATAATGCTGCAGTGTCCTTAAATAATGCAGCAAATTCCTTAAATAATGCAGCAAAGTCTTTAAATAATGCAATAAAGTCCTTAAATAATGCAGCAGAGTACTGAAATACCGCAGCACGGTCCTTAAATAATGCAGCAAAGTCGTTAAATAATGAAGTAGAGTCCTTAAATAATGCAACAACGTCCTTAAATGATGCAGCAGAGTCCTTAAATAATGCAACAAAGTCCTTAAATAATGCAGCAGAGTCCTTAAATAATGCAGCAGAGTACTGAAATACCGCAGCAGGGTCCTTAAATAATGCAGCAAAGTCATTAAATAATGAAGTAGAGTCCTTAAATAATGCAACAAAGTCCTTAAATGATGCAGCAGAGTCCTTAAATAATGCAACAAAGTCCTTAAATAATGCAGCAGAGTCCTTAAATAATGCAATAAAGTCCATAAATAATGCAGCAAAGTCCTTAAATAATTCAGCAGAGTGCTGAAATACCGCAGCAGGGTCATTAAATAATGCAGCAGAGTCCTTAAATAATGCAACAAAGTCCTTAAATAATGCAGCAGAGTCCTTAAATAATGCAGCAAAGTCCTTAAATAACGCAGCAGAGTCCTTAAATAATCCAGCCAAGTCCTTAAATAATGCAACAAAGTCCTTAAATAATGCAGCAGATTACTGAAATACTGCAGCAGGGTCCTTAAATAATGCAGCAGAGTCCTTAAATAATGCAACAAAGTCCTTAAATAATGCAGCAGAGTCCTTAAATAATGCAACAAAGTCCTTAAATAATGCAGCAGAGTCCTTAAATAATGCAGCAAAGTCCTTAAATAATGCAGCACAGTCCTTAAATAATCCAGCCAAGTCCTTAAATAATGCAGCAAAGTCTTTAAATAATGCAATAAAGTCCATAAATAATGCAGCAAATTCCTTAAATAATGCAGCAGAGTACTGAAATACCGCAGCAGGATCCTTAAATAATGCAGCAGAGTCCTTAAATAATGCAGCAGATTACTGAAATACTGCAGCAGGGTCATTAAATAATGCTGCAGAGTCCTTAAATAATGCAGCAAATTCCTTAAATAATGCAGCAAAGTCTTTAAATAATGCAATAAAGTCCTTAAATAATGCAGCAGAGTACTGAAATACCGCAGCAGGGTCCTTAAATAATGCAGCAAAGTCGTTAAATAATGAAGTAGAGTACTTAAATAATGCAACAACGTCCTTAAATGATGCAGCAGAGTCCTTAAATAATGCAACAAAGTCCTTAAATAATGCAGCAGAGTCCTTAAATAATGCAGCAGAGTACTGAAACACCGCAGCAGGGTCTTTAAATAATGCAGCAAAGTCGTTAAATAATGAAGTAGAGTCCTTAAATAATGCAACAAAGTCCTTAAATAATGCAGCAGAGTCCTTAAATAATGCAACAAAATCCTTAAATAATGCAGAAGAGTCCTTAAATAATCCTGCCAAGTCCTTAAATCATGCAGCAGGGTCCTTAAATAATCCAGCCAAGTCCTTAAATAATGCAACAAAGTCCTTAAATAATGCAGCAGATTACTGAAATACTGCAGCAGGGTCATTAAATAATGCTGCAGTGTCCTTAAATAATGCAGCAAATTCCTTAAATAATGCAGCAAAGTCTTTAAATAATGCAATAAAGTCCTTAAATAATGCAGCAGAGTACTGAAATACCGCAGCACGGTCCTTAAATAATGCAGCAAAGTCGTTAAATAATGAAGAAGAGTCCTTAAATAATGCAACAACGTCCTTAAATGATGCAGCAGAGTCCTTAAATAATGCAACAAAGTCCTTAAATGATGCAGCAGAGTCCTTAAATAATGCAACAAAGTCCTTAAATAATGCAGCAGAGTCCTTAAATAATGCAGCAGAGTACTGAAATACCACAGCAGAGTCCTTAAATAATGCAACAAAGTCCTTAAATAATGCAGCAGAGTACTTAAATAATGCAACAAAGTCCTTAAACAATGCAGCAGAGTCCTTAAATAATGCAGAAGAGTCCTTAAATAATGCAACCAAGACCTTAAATAATGCAACAGAGTCCTTAAATAATTCAACAAAGTACTTAAATAATGCAGCAGAGTCCTTAAGTACCGTAGCAGAGTCCTTAAATACTGCAGCAAAGTCCTTAAATAATGCAGCAGAGTCCTTAAATAATGCAGCAAAGTCCTTAAACAATGCAGCAGAGTCCTTAAATAATGCAGAAGAGTCCTTAAATAATGCAACCAAGACCTTAAATAATGCAGCAGAGTCCTTAAATAATGCAACAAAGTACTTAAATAATGCAGCAGAGTCCTTAAGTACCGTAGCAGAGTCCTTAAATACTGCAGCAAAGTCTTTAAATATTGCAGCAGAGTCCTTAAATAATGCAGCAAAGTCATTAAATAATGCAGCAGAGTCCTTAAGTACCGTAGCAGAGTCCTTAAATACTGCAGCAAAGTCCTTAAATAATGCAGCAGAGTCCTTAAATAATGCAGCAAAGTCCTTAAACAATGCAGCAGAGTCCTTAAATAATGCAGAAGAGTCCTTAAATAATGCAACCAAGACCTTAAATAATGCAGCAGAGTCCTTAAATAATGCAACAAAGTACTTAAATAATGCAGCAGAGTCCTTAAGTACCGTAGCAGAGTCCTTAAATACTGCAGCAAAGTCTTTAAATATTGCAGCAGAGTCCTTAAATAATGCAGCAAAGTCATTAAATAATGCAGCAGAGTCCTTAAATAATGCAACAAATTCCTTAAATAATGCAGCAGAGTCCTTAAATAATGCAATAAAGTCCATAAATAATGCAGCAAAGTCCTTAAATAATTCAGCAGAGTGCTGAAATACCGCAGCATGGTCCTTAAATAATGCAGCAGAGTCCTTAAATAATGCAACAAAGTCCTTAAATAATGCAGCAGAGTCCTTAAATAATGCAGCAAAGTCCTTAAATAATGCAGCAGAGTCCTTAAATAATCCAGCCAAGTCCATAAATAATGCAGCAAAGTCCTTAAATAATGCAGCAGAGTACTGAAATAGCGCAGCAGGATCCTTAAATAATGCAGCAGAGTCCTTAAATAATGCAACAAAGTCCTTAAATAATGCAGAACAGTCCTTAAATAATGCAATAAAGTTCTTAAATAATGCAGCAAAGTCCTTAAATAATGCAGCAGAGTCCTTAAATAATGCAACAAAGTCCTTAAATAATGCAGCAGAGTCCTTAAATAATGCAGCACATTCCTTAAATAATGCAGCAGAGTCCTTAAATAATCCAGCCAAGTCCTTAAATACTGCTGCAGAGTACTTAAATAATGCAGCAAAGTCCTTAAATAATGCAGCAGAGTCCTTAAATAATGCAACAAAGTACTTAAATAATGCAGAAGAGTCCTTAAATAATGCAACAAAGTCCTTAAATAATGCAGCAGAGTCCTTTAAAAATGCAGCAAAGTCCGTAAATAATGCAGCAAAGTCCTTAAATAATCCAGCCAAGTCCTTAAATAATGCAGCAAAGTCCTTAAATAATACAATAAAGTCCATAAATGATGCAGCAAATTCCTTAAATAATGCAGCAGAGTACTGAAATACCGTAGCAGGATCCTTAAATAATGCAACAGAGTCCTTAAATAATGCAACAAAGTCCTTAAATAATGCAGAACAGTCCTTAAATAATGCAAAAAAGTCCTTAAATAATGCAGCAAAGTCCTTAAATAATGCAGCAGAGTCCTTAAATAATGCAACAAAGTCCTTAAATAATGCAGCAGAGTCCTTAAATAATGCAACAAAGTCCTTAAATAATGCAGCAGAGTCCTTAAATAATGCAGCACATTCCTTAAATAATGCAGCAGAGTCCTTAAATAATCCAGCCAAGTCCTTAAATAATGCAGCAGAGTCCTTAAATAATGCAGAAAAGTCCTTAAATAATTCAGCAGAGTCCTTAAAAACTGCAGCAGAGTCCTTAAATAATGCAGAAAAGTCCTTAAATAATTCAGCAGAGTCCTTAAAAACTGCAGCAGAGTCCTTAAATAATGCAGAAAAGTCCTTAAATAATGCAGCAGAGTCCTTAAATACTGCAGCAGAGTCCTTAAATAATGCAGCAAAGTCATTAAATAATGCAGAAGAGTCCTTAAATAATGCAGTAAAGTCCTTATATAATGCATCAGAGTCCTTAAATAATGCAGCAGAGTCCTTAAATACCACAGCAGAGTCCTTAAATAATGCAGCAAAGTCTTTAAATAATGCAGCACAGTCCTTAAATAATCCAGCCAAGTCCTTAAATAATGCAGCAAAGTCTTTAAATAATGCAATAAAGTCCATAAATAATGCAGCAAATTCCTTAAATAATGCAGCAGAGTACTGAAATACCGCAGCAGGATCCTTAAATAATGCAGCAGAGTCCTTAAATAATGCAGCAGATTACTGAAATACTGCAGCAGGGTCATTAAATAATGCTGCAGAGTCCTTAAATAATGCAGCAAATTCCTTAAATAATGCAGCAAAGTCTTTAAATAATGCAATAAAGTCCTTAAATAATGCAGCAGAGTACTGAAATACCGCAGCAGGGTCCTTAAATAATGCAGCAAAGTCGTTAAATAATGAAGTAGAGTACTTAAATAATGCAACAACGTCCTTAAATGATGCAGCAGAGTCCTTAAATAATGCAACAAAGTCCTTAAATAATGCAGCAGAGTCCTTAAATAATGCAGCAGAGTACTGAAATACCGCAGCAGGGTCTTTAAATAATGCAGCAAAGTCGTTAAATAATGAAGTAGAGTCCTTAAATAATGCAACAAAGTCCTTAAATAATGCAGCAGAGTCCTTAAATAATGCAACAAAATCCTTAAATAATGCAGAAGAGTCCTTAAATAATCCTGCCAAGTCCTTAAATCATGCAGCAGGGTCCTTAAATAATCCAGCCAAGTCCTTAAATAATGCAACAAAGTCCTTAAATAATGCAGCAGATTACTGAAATACTGCAGCAGGGTCATTAAATAATGCTGCAGTGTCCTTAAATAATGCAGCAAATTCCTTAAATAATGCAGCAAAGTCTTTAAATAATGCAATAAAGTCCTTAAATAATGCAGCAGAGTACTGAAATACCGCAGCACGGTCCTTAAATAATGCAGCAAAGTCGTTAAATAATGAAGTAGAGTCCTTAAATAATGCAACAACGTCCTTAAATGATGCAGCAGAGTCCTTAAAAAATGCAACAAAGTCCTTAAATAATGCAGCAGAGTCCTTAAATAATGCAGCAGAGTACTGAAATACCGCAGCAGGGTCCTTAAATAATGCAGCAAAGTCATTAAATAATGAAGTAGAGTCCTTAAATAATGCAACAAAGTCCTTAAATGATGCAGCAGAGTCCTTAAATAATGCAACAAAGTCCTTAAATAATGCAGCAGAGTCCTTAAATAATGCAATAAAGTCCATAAATAATGCAGCAAAGTCCTTAAATAATTCAGCAGAGTGCTGAAATACCGCAGCAGGGTCATTAAATAATGCAGCAGAGTCCTTAAATAATGCAACAAAGTCCTTAAATAATGCAGCAGAGTCCTTAAATAATGCAGCAAAGTCCTTAAATAATGCAGCAGAGTCCTTAAATAATCCAGCCAAGTCCTTAAATAATGCAACAAAGTCCTTAAATAATGCAGCAGATTACTGAAATACTGCAGCAGGGTCCTTAAATAATGCAGCAGAGTCCTTAAATAATGCAACAAAGTCCTTAAATAATGCAGCAGAGTCCTTAAATAATGCAACAAAGTCCTTAAATAATGCAGCAGAGTCCTTAAATAATGCAGCAAAGTCCTTAAATAATGCAGCACAGTCCTTAAATAATCCAGCCAAGTCCTTAAATAATGCAGCAAAGTCTTTAAATAATGCAATAAAGTCCATAAATAATGCAGCAAATTCCTTAAATAATGCAGCAGAGTACTGAAATACCGCAGCAGGATCCTTAAATAATGCAGCAGAGTCCTTAAATAATGCAGCAGATTACTGAAATACTGCAGCAGGGTCATTAAATAATGCTGCAGAGTCCTTAAATAATGCAGCAAATTCCTTAAATAATGCAGCAAAGTCTTTAAATAATGCAATAAAGTCCTTAAATAATGCAGCAGAGTACTGAAATACCGCAGCAGGGTCCTTAAATAATGCAGCAAAGTCGTTAAATAATGAAGTAGAGTACTTAAATAATGCAACAACGTCCTTAAATGATGCAGCAGAGTCCTTAAATAATGCAACAAAGTCCTTAAATAATGCAGCAGAGTCCTTAAATAATGCAGCAGAGTACTGAAATACCGCAGCAGGGTCTTTAAATAATGCAGCAAAGTCGTTAAATAATGAAGTAGAGTCCTTAAATAATGCAACAAAGTCCTTAAATAATGCAGCAGAGTCCTTAAATAATGCAACAAAATCCTTAAATAATGCAGAAGAGTCCTTAAATAATCCTGCCAAGTCCTTAAATCATGCAGCAGGGTCCTTAAATAATCCAGCCAAGTCCTTAAATAATGCAACAAAGTCCTTAAATAATGCAGCAGATTACTGAAATACTGCAGCAGGGTCATTAAATAATGCTGCAGTGTCCTTAAATAATGCAGCAAATTCCTTAAATAATGCAGCAAAGTCTTTAAATAATGCAATAAAGTCCTTAAATAATGCAGCAGAGTACTGAAATACCGCAGCACGGTCCTTAAATAATGCAGCAAAGTCGTTAAATAATGAAGTAGAGTCCTTAAATAATGCAACAACGTCCTTAAATGATGCAGCAGAGTCCTTAAATAATGCAACAAAGTCCTTAAATAATGCAGCAGAGTCCTTAAATAATGCAGCAGAGTACTGAAATACCACAGCAGGGTCCTTAAATAATGCAGCAAAGTCATTAAATAATGAAGTAGAGTCCTTAAATAATGCAACAAAGTCCTTAAATGATGCAGCAGAGTCCTTAAATAATGCAACAAAGTCCTTAAATAATGCAGCAGAGTACTTAAATAATGCAACAAAGTCCTTAAACAATGCAGCAGAGTCCTTAAATAATGCAGAAGAGTCCTTAAATAATGCAACCAAGACCTTAAATAATGCAACAGAGTCCTTAAATAATTCAACAAAGTACTTAAATAATGCAGCAGAGTCCTTAAGTACTGTAGCAGAGTCCTTAAATACTGCAGCAAAGTCCTTAAATAATGCAGCAGAGTCCTTAAATAATGCAGCAAAGTCCTTAAACAATGCAGCAGAGTCCTTAAATAATGCAGAAGAGTCCTTAAATAATGCAACCAAGACCTTAAATAATGCAGCAGAGTCCTTAAATAATGCAACAAAGTACTTAAATAATGCAGCAGAGTCCTTAAGTACCGTAGCAGAGTCCTTAAATACTGCAGCAAAGTCTTTAAATATTGCAGCAGAGTCCTTAAATAATGCAGCAAAGTCATTAAATAATGCAGCAGAGTCCTTAAATAATGCAACAAATTCCTTAAATAATGCAGCAGAGTCCTTAAATAATGCAATAAAGTCCATAAATAATGCAGCAAAGTCCTTAAATAATTCAGCAGAGTGCTGAA
This sequence comes from Phyllobates terribilis, assembly GCF_046119375.1. Classification (NCBI taxonomy): domain Eukaryota; kingdom Metazoa; phylum Chordata; class Amphibia; order Anura; family Dendrobatidae; genus Phyllobates; species Phyllobates terribilis. The sequence goes on along the minus strand of NW_027362955.1, from coordinate 2,290,026 downwards.
ATACCGCAGCAGGGTCCTTAAATAATGCAGCAGAGTCCTTAAATAATGCAACAAAATCCTTAAATAATGCAGAAGAGTCCTTAAATAATCCTGCCAAGTCCTTAAATCATGCAGCAGGGTCCTTAAATAATCCAGCCAAGTCCTTAAATAATGCAACAAAGTCCTTAAATAATGCAGCAGATTACTGAAATACTGCAGCAGGGTCATTAAATAATGCTGCAGTGTCCTTAAATAATGCAGCAAATTCCTTAAATAATGCAGCAAAGTCTTTAAATAATGCAATAAAGTCCTTAAATAATGCAGCAGAGTACTGAAATACCGCAGCACGGTCCTTAAATAATGCAGCAAAGTCGATAAATAATGAAGTAGAGTCCTTAAATAATGCAACAACGTCCTTAAATGATGCAGCAGAGTCCTTAAATAATGCAACAAAGTCCTTAAATAATGCAGCAGAGTCCTTAAATAATGCAGCAGAGTACTGAAATACCGCAGCAGGGTCCTTAAATAATGCAGCAAAGTCATTAAATAATGAAGTAGAGTCCTTAAATAATGCAACAAAGTCCTTAAATGATGCAGCAGAGTCCTTAAATAATGCAACAAAGTCCTTAAATAATGCAGCAGAGTCCTTAAATAATGCAATAAAGTCCATAAATAATGCAGCAAAGTCCTTAAATAATTCAGCAGAGTGCTGAAATACCGCAGCAGGGTCATTAAATAATGCAGCAGAGTCCTTAAATAATGCAACAAAGTCCTTAAATAATGCAGCAGAGTCCTTAAATAATGCAGCAAAGTCCTTAAATAATGCAGCAGAGTCCTTAAATAATCCAGCCAAGTCCTTAAATAATGCAACAAAGTCCTTAAATAATGCAGCAGATTACTGAAATACTGCAGCAGGGTCCTTAAATAATGCAGCAGAGTCCTTAAATAATGCAACAAAGTCCTTAAATAATGCAGCAGAGTCCTTAAATAATGCAACAAAGTCCTTAAATAATGCAGCAGAGTCCTTAAATAATGCAGCAAAGTCCTTAAATAATGCAGCACAGTCCTTAAATAATCCAGCCAAGTCCTTAAATAATGCAGCAAAGTCTTTAAATAATGCAATAAAGTCCATAAATAATGCAGCAAATTCCTTAAATAATGCAGCAGAGTACTGAAATACCGCAGCAGGATCCTTAAATAATGCAGCAGAGTCCTTAAATAATGCAGCAGATTACTGAAATACTGCAGCAGGGTCATTAAATAATGCTGCAGAGTCCTTAAATAATGCAGCAAATTCCTTAAATAATGCAGCAAAGTCTTTAAATAATGCAATAAAGTCCTTAAATAATGCAGCAGAGTACTGAAATACCGCAGCAGGGTCCTTAAATAATGCAGCAAAGTCGTTAAATAATGAAGTAGAGTACTTAAATAATGCAACAACGTCCTTAAATGATGCAGCAGAGTCCTTAAATAATGCAACAAAGTCCTTAAATAATGCAGCAGAGTCCTTAAATAATGCAGCAGAGTACTGAAATACCGCAGCAGGGTCTTTAAATAATGCAGCAAAGTCGTTAAATAATGAAGTAGAGTCCTTAAATAATGCAACAAAGTCCTTAAATAATGCAGCAGAGTCCTTAAATAATGCAACAAAATCCTTAAATAATGCAGAAGAGTCCTTAAATAATCCTGCCAAGTCCTTAAATCATGCAGCAGGGTCCTTAAATAATCCAGCCAAGTCCTTAAATAATGCAACAAAGTCCTTAAATAATGCAGCAGATTACTGAAATACTGCAGCAGGGTCATTAAATAATGCTGCAGTGTCCTTAAATAATGCAGCAAATTCCTTAAATAATGCAGCAAAGTCTTTAAATAATGCAATAAAGTCCTTAAATAATGCAGCAGAGTACTGAAATACCGCAGCACGGTCCTTAAATAATGCAGCAAAGTCGTTAAATAATGAAGTAGAGTCCTTAAATAATGCAACAACGTCCTTAAATGATGCAGCAGAGTCCTTAAATAATGCAACAAAGTCCTTAAATAATGCAGCAGAGTCCTTAAATAATGCAGCAGAGTACTGAAATACCACAGCAGGGTCCTTAAATAATGCAGCAAAGTCATTAAATAATGAAGTAGAGTCCTTAAATAATGCAACAAAGTCCTTAAATGATGCAGCAGAGTCCTTAAATAATGCAACAAAGTCCTTAAATAATGCAGCAGAGTACTTAAATAATGCAACAAAGTCCTTAAACAATGCAGCAGAGTCCTTAAATAATGCAGAAGAGTCCTTAAATAATGCAACCAAGACCTTAAATAATGCAACAGAGTCCTTAAATAATTCAACAAAGTACTTAAATAATGCAGCAGAGTCCTTAAGTACCGTAGCAGAGTCCTTAAATACTGCAGCAAAGTCCTTAAATAATGCAGCAGAGTCCTTAAATAATGCAGCAAAGTCCTTAAACAATGCAGCAGAGTCCTTAAATAATGCAGAAGAGTCCTTAAATAATGCAACCAAGACCTTAAATAATGCAGCAGAGTCCTTAAATAATGCAACAAAGTACTTAAATAATGCAGCAGAGTCCTTAAGTACCGTAGCAGAGTCCTTAAATACTGCAGCAAAGTCTTTAAATATTGCAGCAGAGTCCTTAAATAATGCAGCAAAGTCATTAAATAATGCAGCAGAGTCCTTAAATAATGCAACAAATTCCTTAAATAATGCAGCAGAGTCCTTAAATAATGCAATAAAGTCCATAAATAATGCAGCAAAGTCCTTAAATAATTCAGCAGAGTGCTGAAATACCGCAGCAGGGTCCTTAAATAATGCAGCAGAGTCCTTAAATAATGCAACAAAGTCCTTAAATAATGCAGCAGAGTCCTTAAATAATGCAGCAAAGTCCTTAAATAATGCAGCAGAGTCCTTAAATAATCCAGCCAAGTCCTTAAATAATGCAGCAAAGTCCTTAAATAATGCAGCAGAGTACTGAAATAGCGCAGCAGGATCCTTAAATAATGCAGCAGAGTCCTTAAATAATGCAACAAAGTCCTTAAATAATGCAGAACAGTCCTTAAATAATGCAATAAAGTTCTTAAATAATGCAGCAAAGTCCTTAAATAATGCAGCAGAGTCCTTAAATAATGCAACAAAGTCCTTAAATAATGCAGCAGAGTCCTTAAATAATGCAGCACATTCCTTAAATAATGCAGCAGAGTCCTTAAATAATCCAGCCAAGTCCTTAAATACTGCTGCAGAGTACTTAAATAATGCAGCAAAGTCCTTAAATAATGCAGCAGAGTCCTTAAATAATGCAACAAAGTACTTAAATAATGCAGAAGAGTCCTTAAATAATGCAACAAAGTCCTTAAATAATGCAGCAGAGTCCTTTAAAAATGCAGCAAAGTCCGTAAATAATGCAGCAAAGTCCTTAAATAATCCAGCCAAGTCCTTAAATAATGCAGCAAAGTCCTTAAATAATACAATAAAGTCCATAAATGATGCAGCAAATTCCTTAAATAATGCAGCAGAGTACTGAAATACCGTAGCAGGATCCTTAAATAATGCAACAGAGTCCTTAAATAATGCAACAAAGTCCTTAAATAATGCAGAACAGTCCTTAAATAATGCAAAAAAGTCCTTAAATAATGCAGCAAAGTCCTTAAATAATGCAGCAGAGTCCTTAAATAATGCAACAAAGTCCTTAAATAATGCAGCAGAGTCCTTAAATAATGCAACAAAGTCCTTAAATAATGCAGCAGAGTCCTTAAATAATGCAGCACATTCCTTAAATAATGCAGCAGAGTCCTTAAATAATCCAGCCAAGTCCTTAAATAATGCAGCAGAGTCCTTAAATAATGCAGAAAAGTCCTTAAATAATTCAGCACAGTCCTTAAAAACTGCAGCAGAGTCCTTAAATAATGCAGAAAAGTCCTTAAATAATTCAGCAGAGTCCTTAAAAACTGCAGCAGAGTCCTTAAATAATGCAGAAAAGTCCTTAAATAATGCAGCAGAGTCCTTAAATACTGCAGCAGAGTCCTTAAATAATGCAGCAAAGTCATTAAATAATGCAGAAGAGTCCTTAAATAATGCAGTAAAGTCCTTATATAATGCATCAGAGTCCTTAAATAATGCAGCAGAGTCCTTAAATACCACAGCAGAGTCCTTAAATAATGCAGCAAAGTCTTTAAATAATGCAGCACAGTCCTTAAATAATCCAGCCAAGTCCTTAAATAATGCAGCAAAGTCTTTAAATAATGCAATAAAGTCCATAAATAATGCAGCAAATTCCTTAAATAATGCAGCAGAACACTGAAATACCGCAGCAGGATCCTTAAATAATGCAGCAGAGTCCTTAAATAATGCAGCAGATTACTGAAATACTGCAGCAGGGTCATTAAATAATGCTGCAGAGTCCTTAAATAATGCAGCAAATTCCTTAAATAATGCAGCAAAGTCTTTAAATAATGCAATAAAGTCCTTAAATAATGCAGCAGAGTACTGAAATACCGCAGCAGGGTCCTTAAATAATGCAGCAAAGTCGTTAAATAATGAAGTAGAGTACTTAAATAATGCAACAACGTCCTTAAATGATGCAGCAGAGTCCTTAAATAATGCAACAACGTCCTTAAATGATGCAGCAGAGTCCTTAAAAAATGCAACAAAGTCCTTAAATAATGCAGCAGAGTCCTTAAATAATGCAGCAGAGTACTGAAATACCGCAGCAGGGTCCTTAAATAATGCAGCAAAGTCATTAAATAATGAAGTAGAGTCCTTAAATAATGCAACAAAGTCCTTAAATGATGCAGCAGAGTCCTTAAATAATGCAACAAAGTCCTTAAATAATGCAGCAGAGTCCTTAAATAATGCAATAAAGTCCATAAATAATGCAGCAAAGTCCTTAAATAATTCAGCAGAGTGCTGAAATACCGCAGCAGGGTCATTAAATAATGCAGCAGAGTCCTTAAATAATGCAACAAAGTCCTTAAATAATGCAGCAGAGTCCTTAAATAATGCAGCAAAGTCCTTAAATAATGCAGCAGAGTCCTTAAATAATCCAGCCAAGTCCTTAAATAATGCAACAAAGTCCTTAAATAATGCAGCAGATTACTGAAATACTGCAGCAGGGTCCTTAAATAATGCAGCAGAGTCCTTAAATAATGCAACAAAGTCCTTAAATAATGCAGCAGAGTCCTTAAATAATGCAACAAAGTCCTTAAATAATGCAGCAGAGTCCTTAAATAATGCAGCAAAGTCCTTAAATAATGCAGCACAGTCCTTAAATAATCCAGCCAAGTCCTTAAATAATGCAGCAAAGTCTTTAAATAATGCAATAAAGTCCATAAATAATGCAGCAAATTCCTTAAATAATGCAGCAGAGTACTGAAATACCGCAGCAGGATCCTTAAATAATGCAGCAGAGTCCTTAAATAATGCAGCAGATTACTGAAATACTGCAGCAGGGTCATTAAATAATGCTGCAGAGTCCTTAAATAATGCAGCAAATTCCTTAAATAATGCAGCAAAGTCTTTAAATAATGCAATAAAGTCCTTAAATAATGCAGCAGAGTACTGAAATACCGCAGCAGGGTCCTTAAATAATGCAGCAAAGTCGTTAAATAATGAAGTAGAGTACTTAAATAATGCAACAACGTCCTTAAATGATGCAGCAGAGTCCTTAAATAATGCAACAAAGTCCTTAAATAATGCAGCAGAGTCCTTAAATAATGCAGCAGAGTACTGAAATACCGCAGCAGGGTCTTTAAATAATGCAGCAAAGTCGTTAAATAATGAAGTAGAGTCCTTAAATAATGCAACAAAGTCCTTAAATAATGCAGCAGAGTCCTTAAATAATGCAACAAAATCCTTAAATAATGCAGAAGAGTCCTTAAATAATCCTGCCAAGTCCTTAAATCATGCAGCAGGGTCCTTAAATAATCCAGCCAAGTCCTTAAATAATGCAACAAAGTCCTTAAATAATGCAGCAGATTACTGAAATACTGCAGCAGGGTCATTAAATAATGCTGCAGTGTCCTTAAATAATGCAGCAAATTCCTTAAATAATGCAGCAAAGTCTTTAAATAATGCAATAAAGTCCTTAAATAATGCAGCAGAGTACTGAAATACCGCAGCACGGTCCTTAAATAATGCAGCAAAGTCGTTAAATAATGAAGTAGAGTCCTTAAATAATGCAACAACGTCCTTAAATGATGCAGCAGAGTCCTTAAATAATGCAACAAAGTCCTTAAATAATGCAGCAGAGTCCTTAAATAATGCAGCAGAGTACTGAAATACCACAGCAGGGTCCTTAAATAATGCAGCAAAGTCATTAAATAATGAAGTAGAGTCCTTAAATAATGCAACAAAGTCCTTAAATGATGCAGCAGAGTCCTTAAATAATGCAACAAAGTCCTTAAATAATGCAGCAGAGTACTTAAATAATGCAACAAAGTCCTTAAACAATGCAGCAGAGTCCTTAAATAATGCAGAAGAGTCCTTAAATAATGCAACCAAGACCTTAAATAATGCAACAGAGTCCTTAAATAATTCAACAAAGTACTTAAATAATGCAGCAGAGTCCTTAAGTACTGTAGCAGAGTCCTTAAATACTGCAGCAAAGTCCTTAAATAATGCAGCAGAGTCCTTAAATAATGCAGCAAAGTCCTTAAACAATGCAGCAGAGTCCTTAAATAATGCAGAAGAGTCCTTAAATAATGCAACCAAGACCTTAAATAATGCAGCAGAGTCCTTAAATAATGCAACAAAGTACTTAAATAATGCAGCAGAGTCCTTAAGTACCGTAGCAGAGTCCTTAAATACTGCAGCAAAGTCTTTAAATATTGCAGCAGAGTCCTTAAATAATGCAGCAAAGTCATTAAATAATGCAGCAGAGTCCTTAAATAATGCAACAAATTCCTTAAATAATGCAGCAGAGTCCTTAAATAATGCAATAAAGTCCATAAATAATGCAGCAAAGTCCTTAAATAATTCAGCAGAGTGCTGAAATACCGCAGCAGGGTCCTTAAATAATGCAGCAGAGTCCTTAAATAATGCAACAAAATCCTTAAATAATGCAGAAGAGTCCTTAAATAATCCTGCCAAGTCCTTAAATCATGCAGCAGGGTCCTTAAATAATCCAGCCAAGTCCTTAAATAATGCAACAAAGTCCTTAAATAATGCAGCAGATTACTGAAATACTGCAGCAGGGTCATTAAATAATGCTGCAGTGTCCTTAAATAATGCAGCAAATTCCTTAAATAATGCAGCAAAGTCTTTAAATAATGCAATAAAGTCCTTAAATAATGCAGCAGAGTACTGAAATACCGCAGCACGGTCCTTAAATAATGCAGCAAAGTCGATAAATAATGAAGTAGAGTCCTTAAATAATGCAACAACGTCCTTAAATGATGCAGCAGAGTCCTTAAATAATGCAACAAAGTCCTTAAATAATGCAGCAGAGTCCTTAAATAATGCAGCAGAGTACTGAAATACCGCAGCAGGGTCCTTAAATAATGCAGCAAAGTCATTAAATAATGAAGTAGAGTCCTTAAATAATGCAACAAAGTCCTTAAATGATGCAGCAGAGTCCTTAAATAATGCAACAAAGTCCTTAAATAATGCAGCAGAGTCCTTAAATAATGCAATAAAGTCCATAAATAATGCAGCAAAGTCCTTAAATAATTCAGCAGAGTGCTGAAATACCGCAGCAGGGTCATTAAATAATGCAGCAGAGTCCTTAAATAATGCAACAAAGTCCTTAAATAATGCAGCAGAGTCCTTAAATAATGCAGCAAAGTCCTTAAATAATGCAGCAGAGTCCTTAAATAATCCAGCCAAGTCCTTAAATAATGCAACAAAGTCCTTAAATAATGCAGCAGATTACTGAAATACTGCAGCAGGGTCCTTAAATAATGCAGCAGAGTCCTTAAATAATGCAACAAAGTCCTTAAATAATGCAGCAGAGTCCTTAAATAATGCAACAAAGTCCTTAAATAATGCAGCAGAGTCCTTAAATAATGCAGCAAAGTCCTTAAATAATGCAGCACAGTCCTTAAATAATCCAGCCAAGTCCTTAAATAATGCAGCAAAGTCTTTAAATAATGCAATAAAGTCCATAAATAATGCAGCAAATTCCTTAAATAATGCAGCAGAGTACTGAAATACCGCAGCAGGATCCTTAAATAATGCAGCAGAGTCCTTAAATAATGCAGCAGATTACTGAAATACTGCAGCAGGGTCATTAAATAATGCTGCAGAGTCCTTAAATAATGCAGCAAATTCCTTAAATAATGCAGCAAAGTCTTTAAATAATGCAATAAAGTCCTTAAATAATGCAGCAGAGTACTGAAATACCGCAGCAGGGTCCTTAAATAATGCAGCAAAGTCGTTAAATAATGAAGTAGAGTACTTAAATAATGCAACAACGTCCTTAAATGATGCAGCAGAGTCCTTAAATAATGCAACAAAGTCCTTAAATAATGCAGCAGAGTCCTTAAATAATGCAGCAGAGTACTGAAATACCGCAGCAGGGTCTTTAAATAATGCAGCAAAGTCGTTAAATAATGAAGTAGAGTCCTTAAATAATGCAACAAAGTCCTTAAATAATGCAGCAGAGTCCTTAAATAATGCAACAAAATCCTTAAATAATGCAGAAGAGTCCTTAAATAATCCTGCCAAGTCCTTAAATCATGCAGCAGGGTCCTTAAATAATCCAGCCAAGTCCTTAAATAATGCAACAAAGTCCTTAAATAATGCAGCAGATTACTGAAATACTGCAGCAGGGTCATTAAATAATGCTGCAGTGTCCTTAAATAATGCAGCAAATTCCTTAAATAATGCAGCAAAGTCTTTAAATAATGCAATAAAGTCCTTAAATAATGCAGCAGAGTACTGAAATACCGCAGCACGGTCCTTAAATAATGCAGCAAAGTCGTTAAATAATGAAGTAGAGTCCTTAAATAATGCAACAACGTCCTTAAATGATGCAGCAGAGTCCTTAAATAATGCAACAAAGTCCTTAAATAATGCAGCAGAGTCCTTAAATAATGCAGCAGAGTACTGAAATACCACAGCAGGGTCCTTAAATAATGCAGCAAAGTCATTAAATAATGAAGTAGAGTCCTTAAATAATGCAACAAAGTCCTTAAATGATGCAGCAGAGTCCTTAAATAATGCAACAAAGTCCTTAAATAATGCAGCAGAGTACTTAAATAATGCAACAAAGTCCTTAAACAATGCAGCAGAGTCCTTAAATAATGCAGAAGAGTCCTTAAATAATGCAACCAAGACCTTAAATAATGCAACAGAGTCCTTAAATAATTCAACAAAGTACTTAAATAATGCAGCAGAGTCCTTAAGTACCGTAGCAGAGTCCTTAAATACTGCAGCAAAGTCCTTAAATAATGCAGCAGAGTCCTTAAATAATGCAGCAAAGTCCTTAAACAATGCAGCAGAGTCCTTAAATAATGCAGAAGAGTCCTTAAATAATGCAACCAAGACCTTAAATAATGCAGCAGAGTCCTTAAATAATGCAACAAAGTACTTAAATAATGCAGCAGAGTCCTTAAGTACCGTAGCAGAGTCCTTAAATACTGCAGCAAAGTCTTTAAATATTGCAGCAGAGTCCTTAAATAATGCAGCAAAGTCATTAAATAATGCAGCAGAGTCCTTAAATAATGCAACAAATTCCTTAAATAATGCAGCAGAGTCCTTAAATAATGCAATAAAGTCCATAAATAATGCAGCAAAGTCCTTAAATAATTCAGCAGAGTGCTGAAATACCGCAGCAGGGTCCTTAAATAATGCAGCAGAGTCCTTAAATAATGCAACAAAGTCCTTAAATAATGCAGCAGAGTCCTTAAATAATGCAGCAAAGTCCTTAAATAATGCAGCAGAGTCCTTAAATAATCCAGCCAAGTCCTTAAATAATGCAGCAAAGTCCTTAAATAATGCAGCAGAGTACTGAAATAGCGCAGCAGGATCCTTAAATAATGCAGCAGAGTCCTTAAATAATGCAACAAAGTCCTTAAATAATGCAGAACAGTCCTTAAATAATGCAATAAAGTTCTTAAATAATGCAGCAAAGTCCTTAAATAATGCAGCAGAGTCCTTAAATAATGCAACAAAGTCCTTAAATAATGCAGCAGAGTCCTTAAATAATGCAGCACATTCCTTAAATAATGCAGCAGAGTCCTTAAATAATCCAGCCAAGTCCTTAAATACTGCTGCAGAGTACTTAAATAATGCAGCAAAGTCCTTAAATAATGCAGCAGAGTCCTTAAATAATGCAACAAAGTACTTAAATAATGCAGAAGAGTCCTTAAATAATGCAACAAAGTCCTTAAATAATGCAGCAGAGTCCTTTAAAAATGCAGCAAAGTCCGTAAATAATGCAGCAAAGTCCTTAAATAATCCAGCCAAGTCCTTAAATAATGCAGCAAAGTCCTTAAATAATACAATAAAGTCCATAAATGATGCAGCAAATTCCTTAAATAATGCAGCAGAGTACTGAAATACCGTAGCAGGATCCTTAAATAATGCAACAGAGTCCTTAAATAATGCAACAAAGTCCTTAAATAATGCAGAACAGTCCTTAAATAATGCAAAAAAGTCCTTAAATAATGCAGCAAAGTCCTTAAATAATGCAGCAGAGTCCTTAAATAATGCAACAAAGTCCTTAAATAATGCAGCAGAGTCCTTAAATAATGCAACAAAGTCCTTAAATAATGCAGCAGAGTCCTTAAATAATGCAGCACATTCCTTAAATAATGCAGCAGAGTCCTTAAATAATCCAGCCAAGTCCTTAAATAATGCAGCAGAGTCCTTAAATAATGCAGAAAAGTCCTTAAATAATTCAGCACAGTCCTTAAAAACTGCAGCAGAGTCCTTAAATAATGCAGAAAAGTCCTTAAATAATTCAGCAGAGTCCTTAAAAACTGCAGCAGAGTCCTTAAATAATGCAGAAAAGTCCTTAAATAATGCAGCAGAGTCCTTAAATACTGCAGCAGAGTCCTTAAATAATGCAGCAAAGTCATTAAATAATGCAGAAGAGTCCTTAAATAATGCAGTAAAGTCCTTATATAATGCATCAGAGTCCTTAAATAATGCAGCAGAGTCCTTAAATACCACAGCAGAGTCCTTAAATAATGCAGCAAAGTCTTTAAATAATGCAGCACAGTCCTTAAATAATCCAGCCAAGTCCTTAAATAATGCAGCAAAGTCTTTAAATAATGCAATAAAGTCCATAAATAATGCAGCAAATTCCTTAAATAATGCAGCAGAACACTGAAATACCGCAGCAGGATCCTTAAATAATGCAGCAGAGTCCTTAAATAATGCAGCAGATTACTGAAATACTGCAGCAGGGTCATTAAATAATGCTGCAGAGTCCTTAAATAATGCAGCAAATTCCTTAAATAATGCAGCAAAGTCTTTAAATAATGCAATAAAGTCCTTAAATAATGCAGCAGAGTACTGAAATACCGCAGCAGGGTCCTTAAATAATGCAGCAAAGTCGTTAAATAATGAAGTAGAGTACTTAAATAATGCAACAACGTCCTTAAATGATGCAGCAGAGTCCTTAAATAATGCAACAAAGTCCTTAAATAATGCAGCAGAGTCCTTAAATAATGCAGCAGAGTACTGAAATACCGCAGCAGGGTCTTTAAATAATGCAGCAAAGTCGTTAAATAATGAAGTAGAGTCCTTAAATAATGCAACAAAGTCCTTAAATAATGCAGCAGAGTCCTTAAATAATGCAACAAAATCCTTAAATAATGCAGAAGAGTCCTTAAATAATCCTGCCAAGTCCTTAAATCATGCAGCAGGGTCCTTAAATAATCCAGCCAAGTCCTTAAATAATGCAACAAAGTCCTTAAATAATGCAGCAGATTACTGAAATACTGCAGCAGGGTCATTAAATAATGCTGCAGTGTCCTTAAATAATGCAGCAAATTCCTTAAATAATGCAGCAAAGTCTTTAAATAATGCAATAAAGTCCTTAAATAATGCAGCAGAGTACTGAAATACCGCAGCACGGTCCTTAAATAATGCAGCAAAGTCGTTAACTAATGAAGTAGAGTCCTTAAATAATGCAACAACGTCCTTAAATGATGCAGCAGAGTCCTTAAATAATGCAACAAAGTCCTTAAATAATGCAGCAGAGTCCTTAAATAATGCAGCAGAGTACTGAAATACCGCAGCAGGGTCCTTAAATAATGCAGCAAAGTCATTAAATAATGAAGTAGAGTCCTTAAATAATGCAACAAAGTCCTTAAATGATGCAGCAGAGTCCTTAAATAATGCAACAAAGTCCTTAAATAATGCAGCAGAGTCCTTAAGTAATGCAATAAAGTCCATAAATAATGCAGCAAAGTCCTTAAATAATGCAGCACAGTCCTTAAATAATCCAGCCAAGTCCTTAAATAATGCAGCAAAGTCTTTAAATAATGCAATAAAGTCCATAAATAATGCAGCAAATTCCTTAAATAATGCAGCAGAGTACTGAAATACCGCAGCAGGATCCTTAAATAATGCAGCAGAGTCCTTAAATAATGCAGCAGATTACTGAAATACTGCAGCAGGGTCATTAAATAATGCTGCAGAGTCCTTAAATAATGCAGGAAATTCCTTAAATAATGCAGCAAAGTCTTTAAATAATGCAATAAAGTCCTTAAATAATGCAGCAGAGTACTGAAATACCGCAGCAGGGTCCTTAAATAATGCAGCAAAGTCGTTAAATAATGAAGTAGAGTACTTAAATAATGCAACAACGTCCTTAAATGATGCAGCAGAGTCCTTAAATAATGCAACAAAGTCCTTAAATAATGCAGCAGAGTCCTTAAATAATGCAGCAGAGTACTGAAATACCGCAGCAGTGTCTTTAAATAATGCAGCAAAGTCGTTAAATAATGAAGTAGAGTCCTTAAATAATGCAACAAAGTCCTTAAATAATGCAGCAGAGTCCTTAAATAATGCAACAAAATCCTTAAATAATGCAGAAGAGTCCTTAAATAATCCTGCCAAGTCCTTAAATCATGCAGCAGGGTCCTTAAATAATCCAGCCAAGTCCTTAAATAATGCAACAAAGTCCTTAAATAATGCAGCAGATTACTGAAATACTGCAGCAGGGTCATTAAATAATGCTGCAGTGTCCTTAAATAATGCAGCAAATTCCTTAAATAATGCAGCAAAGTCTTTAAATAATGCAATAAAGTCCTTAAATAATGCAGCAGAGTACTGAAATACCGCAGCACGGTCCTTAAATAATGCAGCAAAGTCGTTAAATAATGAAGTAGAGTCCTTAAATAATGCAACAACGTCCTTAAATGATGCAGCAGAGTCCTTAAATAATGCAACAAAGTCCTTAAATAATGCAGCAGAGTCCTTAAATAATGCAGCAGAGTACTGAAATACCACAGCAGGGTCCTTAAATAATGCAGCAAGGTCATTAAATAATGAAGTAGAGTCCTTAAATAATGCAACAAAGTCCTTAAATGATGCAGCAGAGTCCTTAAATAATGCAACAAAGTCCTTAAATAATGCAGCAGAGTACTTAAATAATGCAACAAAGTCCTTAAACAATGCAGCAGAGTCCTTAAATAATGCAGAAGAGTCCTTAAATAATGCAACCAAGACCTTAAATAATGCAACAGAGTCCTTAAATAATTCAACAAAGTACTTAAATAATGCAGCAGAGTCCTTAAGTACCGTAGCAGAGTCCTTAAATACTGCAGCAAAGTCCTTAAATAATGCAGCAGAGTCCTTAAATAATGCAGCAAAGTCCTTAAACAATGCAGCAGAGTCCTTAAATAATGCAGAAGAGTCCTTAAATAATGCAACCAAGACCTTAAATAATGGAGCAGAGTCCTTAAATAATGCAACAAAGTACTTAAATAATGCAGCAGAGTCCTTAAGTACCGTAGCAGAGTCCTTAAATACTGCAGCAAAGTCTTTAAATATTGCAGCAGAGTCCTTAAATAATGCAGCAAAGTCATTAAATAATGCAGCAGAGTCCTTAAATAATGCAACAAATTCCTTAAATAATGCAGCAGAGTCCTTAAATAATGCAATAAAGTCCATAAATAATGCAGCAAAGTCCTTAAATAATTCAGCAGAGTGCTGAAATACCGCAGCAGGGTCCTTAAATAATGCAGCAGAGTACTTAAATAATGCAACAAAGTCCTTAAATAATGCAGCAGGGTCCTTAAATAATGCAGAAAAGTCCTGAAATAATGCAGCAGAGTCCTTAAATACTTCAGCATAGTCCTTAAATAATGCAGCAAAGTCCTTGAATAATGCAGAAGAGTCCTTAAATAATGCAGCAGAGTCCTTAAATAATGCAACAAAGTCCTTAAATAATGCAGAAGAGTCCTTAAATAATGCAGCAGAGTCCTTAAATAATGCAACAAAGTCCTTAAATAATGCAGCAGAGTCCTTAAATAATGCAGCAGAGTACTGAAATACCGCAGCAGGGTCCTTAAATAATGCAGCAAAGTCGTTAAATAATGAAGTAGAGTCCTTAAATAATGCAACAAAGTCCTTAAATGATGCAGCAGAGTCCTTAAATAATGCAACAAAGTCCTTAAATGATGCAGCAGAGTCCTTAAATAATGCAACAAAGTCCTTAAATAATCCAGCCAAGTCCTTAAATAATGCAGCAAAGTCTTTAAATCATGCAATAAAGTCCATAAATAATGCAGCAAATTCCTTAAATAATGCAGCAGAGTACTGAAATACCGCAGCAGGATCCTTAAATAATGCAGCAGAGTCCTTAAATAATGCAGCAGATTACTGAAATACTGCAGCAGGGTCATTAAATAATGCTGCAGTGTCCTTAAATAATGCAGCAAATTCCTTAAATAATGCAGCAAAGTCTTTAAATAATGCAATAAAGTCCTTAAATAATGCAGCAGAGTACTGAAATACCGCAGCAGGGTCCTTAAATAATGCAGCAAAGTCGTTAAATAATGAAGTAGAGTCCTTAAATAATGCAACAACGTCCTTAAATGATGCAGCAGAGTCCTCAAATAATGCAACAAAGTCCTTAAATAATGCAGCAGAGTCCTTAAATAATGCAGCAGAGTACTGGAATACTGCAGCAGGGTCCTTAAATAATGCAGCAAAGTCGTTAAATAATGAAGTAGAGTCCTTAAATAATGCAACAAAGTCCTTAAATGATGCAGCAGAGTCCTTAAATAATGCAACAAAGTCCTTAAATAATGCAGCAGAGTCCTTAAATAATGCAATAAAGTCCATAAATAATGCAGCAAAGTCCTTAAATAATTCAGCAGAGTGCTGAAATACCGCAGCAGGGTCCTTAAATAATGCAGCAGAGTCCTTAAATAATGCAACAAAGTCCTTAAATAATGCAGCAGGGTCCTTAAATAATGCAGAAAAGTCCTGAAATAATGCAGCAGAGTCCTTAAATACTTCAGCATAGTCCTTAAATAATGCAGCAAAGTCCTTGAATAATGCAGCAGAGTCCTTAAATAATGCAACAAAGTCCTTAAATAATGCAGAAGAGTCCTTAAATAATGCAGCAGAGTCCTTAAATAATGCAACAAAGTCCTTAAATAATGCAGCAGAGTCCTTAAATAATGCAGCAGAGTACTGAAATACCGCAGCAGGGTCCTTAAATAATGCAGCAAAGTCGTTAAATAATGAAGTAGAGTCCTTAAATAATGCAACAAAGTCCTTAAATGATGCAGCAGAGTCCTTAAATAATGCAACAAAGTCCTTAAATAATGCAGCAGAGTCCTTAAATAATGCAATAAATTCCATAAATAATGCAGCAAATTCCTTAAATAATTCAGCAGAGTGCTGAAATACCGCAGCAGGGTCCTTAAATAATGCAGCAGAGTCCTTAAATAATGCAACAAAGTCCTTAAATAATGCAGCAGGGTTCTTAAATAATGCAACAAAGTCCTTAAATAATGCAGCAGAGTCCTTAAATTATGCAGCAAAGTCCTTAAATAATGCAGCAGAGTCCTTAAATAATCCAGCCGAGTCCTTAAATAATGCAACAAAGTCCTTAAATAATGCAGCAGATTACTGAAATACTGCAGCAGGGTCCTTAAATAATGCAGCAGAGTCCTTAAATAATGCAACAAAGTCCTTAAATAATGCAGCAGAGTCCTTAAATAATGCAACAAAGTCCTTAAATAATGCAGCAGAGTCCTTAAATAATGCAGCAAAGTCCTTAAATAATGCAGCACAGTCCTTAAATAATCCAGCCAAGTCCTTAAATAATGCAGCAAAGTCTTTAAATAATGCAATAAAGTCCATAAATAATGCAGCAAATTCCTTAAATAATGCAGCAGAGTACTGAAATACCGCAGCAGGATCCTTAAATAATGCAGCAGAGTCCTTAAATAATGCAGCAGATTACTGAAATACTGCAGCAGGGTCATTAAATAATGCTGCAGAGTCCTTAAATAATGCAGCAAATTCCTTAAATAATGCAGCAAAGTCTTTAAATAATGCAATAAAGTCCTTAAATAATGCAGCAGAGTACTGAAATACCGCAGCAGGGTCCTTAAATAATGCAGCAAAGTCGTTAAATAATGAAGTAGAGTCCTTAAATAATGCAACAAAGTCCTTAAATGATGCAGCAGAGTCCTTAAATAATGCAACAAAGTCCTTAAATAATGCAGCAGAGTCCTTAAATAATGCAACAAAGTCCTTAAACAATGCAGCAGAGTCCTTAAATAATGCAGAAGAGTCCTTAAATAATGCAACCAAGACCTTAAATAATGCAACAGAGTCCTTAAATAATTCAACAAAGTACTTAAATAATGCAGCAGAGTCCTTAAGTACTGTAGCAGAGTCCTTAAATACTGCAGCAAAGTCCTTAAATAATGCAGCAGAGTCCTTAAATAATGCAGCAAAGTCCTTAAACAATGCAGCAGAGTCCTTAAATAATGCAGAAGAGTCCTTAAATAATGCAACCAAGACCTTAAATAATGCAGCAGAGTCCTTAAATAATGCAACAAAGTACTTAAATAATGCAGCAGAGTCCTTAAGTACCGTAGCAGAGTCCTTAAATACTGCAGCAAAGTCTTTAAATATTGCAGCAGAGTCCTTAAATAATGCAGCAAAGTCATTAAATAATGCAGCAGAGTCCTTAAATAATGCAACAAATTCCTTAAATAATGCAGCAGAGTCCTTAAATAATGCAATAAAGTCCATAAATAATGCAGCAAAGTCCTTAAATAATTCAGCAGAGTGCTGAAATACCGCAGCAGGGTCCTTAAATAATGCAGCAGAGTCCTTAAATAATGCAACAAAATCCTTAAATAATGCAGAAGAGTCCTTAAATAATCCTGCCAAGTCCTTAAATCATGCAGCAGGGTCCTTAAATAATCCAGCCAAGTCCTTAAATAATGCAACAAAGTCCTTAAATAATGCAGCAGATTACTGAAATACTGCAGCAGGGTCATTAAATAATGCTGCAGAGTCCTTAAATAATGCAGCAGAGTCCTTAAATAATCCAGCCAAGTCCTTAAATAATGCAGCAAAGTCCTTAAATAATGCAGCAGAGTACTGAAATAGCGCAGCAGGATCCTTAAATAATGCAGCAGAGTCCTTAAATAATGCAACAAAGTCCTTAAATAATGCAGAACAGTCCTTAAATAATGCAATAAAGTTCTTAAATAATGCAGCAAAGTCCTTAAATAATGCAGCAGAGTCCTTAAATAATGCAACAAAGTCCTTAAATAATGCAGCAGAGTCCTTAAATAATGCAGCACATTCCTTAAATAATGCAGCAGAGTCCTTAAATAATCCAGCCAAGTCCTTAAATACTGCTGCAGAGTACTTAAATAATGCAGCAAAGTCCTTAAATAATGCAGCAGAGTCCTTAAATAATGCAACAAAGTACTTAAATAATGCAGAAGAGTCCTTAAATAATGCAACAAAGTCCTTAAATAATGCAGCAGAGTCCTTTAAAAATGCAGCAAAGTCCGTAAATAATGCAGCAAAGTCCTTAAATAATCCAGCCAAGTCCTTAAATAATGCAGCAAAGTCCTTAAATAATACAATAAAGTCCATAAATGATGCAGCAAATTCCTTAAATAATGCAGCAGAGTACTGAAATACCGTAGCAGGATCCTTAAATAATGCAACAGAGTCCTTAAATAATGCAACAAAGTCCTTAAATAATGCAGAACAGTCCTTAAATAATGCAAAAAAGTCCTTAAATAATGCAGCAAAGTCCTTAAATAATGCAGCAGAGTCCTTAAATAATGCAACAAAGTCCTTAAATAATGCAGCAGAGTCCTTAAATAATGCAACAAAGTCCTTAAATAATGCAGCAGAGTCCTTAAATAATGCAGCACATTCCTTAAATAATGCAGCAGAGTCCTTAAATAATCCAGCCAAGTCCTTAAATAATGCAGCAGAGTCCTTAAATAATGCAGAAAAGTCCTTAAATAATTCAGCACAGTCCTTAAAAACTGCAGCAGAGTCCTTAAATAATGCAGAAAAGTCCTTAAATAATTCAGCAGAGTCCTTAAAAACTGCAGCAGAGTCCTTAAATAATGCAGAAAAGTCCTTAAATAATGCAGCAGAGTCCTTAAATACTGCAGCAGAGTCCTTAAATAATGCAGCAAAGTCATTAAATAATGCAGAAGAGTCCTTAAATAATGCAGTAAAGTCCTTATATAATGCATCAGAGTCCTTAAATAATGCAGCAGAGTCCTTAAATACCACAGCAGAGTCCTTAAATAATGCAGCAAAGTCTTTAAATAATGCAGCACAGTCCTTAAATAATCCAGCCAAGTCCTTAAATAATGCAGCAAAGTCTTTAAATAATGCAATAAAGTCCATAAATAATGCAGCAAATTCCTTAAATAATGCAGCAGAACACTGAAATACCGCAGCAGGATCCTTAAATAATGCAGCAGAGTCCTTAAATAATGCAGCAGATTACTGAAATACTGCAGCAGGGTCATTAAATAATGCTGCAGAGTCCTTAAATAATGCAGCAAATTCCTTAAATAATGCAGCAAAGTCTTTAAATAATGCAATAAAGTCCTTAAATAATGCAGCAGAGTACTGAAATACCGCAGCAGGGTCCTTAAATAATGCAGCAAAGTCGTTAAATAATGAAGTAGAGTACTTAAATAATGCAACAACGTCCTTAAATGATGCAGCAGAGTCCTTAAATAATGCAACAAAGTCCTTAAATAATGCAGCAGAGTCCTTAAATAATGCAGCAGAGTACTGAAATACCGCAGCAGGGTCTTTAAATAATGCAGCAAAGTCGTTAAATAATGAAGTAGAGTCCTTAAATAATGCAACAAAGTCCTTAAATAATGCAGCAGAGTCCTTAAATAATGCAACAAAATCCTTAAATAATGCAGAAGAGTCCTTAAATAATCCTGCCAAGTCCTTAAATCATGCAGCAGGGTCCTTAAATAATCCAGCCAAGTCCTTAAATAATGCAACAAAGTCCTTAAATAATGCAGCAGATTACTGAAATACTGCAGCAGGGTCATTAAATAATGCTGCAGTGTCCTTAAATAATGCAGCAAATTCCTTAAATAATGCAGCAAAGTCTTTAAATAATGCAATAAAGTCCTTAAATAATGCAGCAGAGTACTGAAATACCGCAGCACGGTCCTTAAATAATGCAGCAAAGTCGTTAACTAATGAAGTAGAGTCCTTAAATAATGCAACAACGTCCTTAAATGATGCAGCAGAGTCCTTAAATAATGCAACAAAGTCCTTAAATAATGCAGCAGAGTCCTTAAATAATGCAGCAGAGTACTGAAATACCGCAGCAGGGTCCTTAAATAATGCAGCAAAGTCATTAAATAATGAAGTAGAGTCCTTAAATAATGCAACAAAGTCCTTAAATGATGCAGCAGAGTCCTTAAATAATGCAACAAAGTCCTTAAATAATGCAGCAGAGTCCTTAAGTAATGCAATAAAGTCCATAAATAATGCAGCAAAGTCCTTAAATAATGCAGCACAGTCCTTAAATAATCCAGCCAAGTCCTTAAATAATGCAGCAAAGTCTTTAAATAATGCAATAAAGTCCATAAATAATGCAGCAAATTCCTTAAATAATGCAGCAGAGTACTGAAATACCGCAGCAGGATCCTTAAATAATGCAGCAGAGTCCTTAAATAATGCAGCAGATTACTGAAATACTGCAGCAGGGTCATTAAATAATGCTGCAGAGTCCTTAAATAATGCAGGAAATTCCTTAAATAATGCAGCAAAGTCTTTAAATAATGCAATAAAGTCCTTAAATAATGCAGCAGAGTACTGAAATACCGCAGCAGGGTCCTTAAATAATGCAGCAAAGTCGTTAAATAATGAAGTAGAGTACTTAAATAATGCAACAACGTCCTTAAATGATGCAGCAGAGTCCTTAAATAATGCAACAAAGTCCTTAAATAATGCAGCAGAGTCCTTAAATAATGCAGCAGAGTACTGAAATACCGCAGCAGTGTCTTTAAATAATGCAGCAAAGTCGTTAAATAATGAAGTAGAGTCCTTAAATAATGCAACAAAGTCCTTAAATAATGCAGCAGAGTCCTTAAATAATGCAACAAAATCCTTAAATAATGCAGAAGAGTCCTTAAATAATCCTGCCAAGTCCTTAAATCATGCAGCAGGGTCCTTAAATAATCCAGCCAAGTCCTTAAATAATGCAACAAAGTCCTTAAATAATGCAGCAGATTACTGAAATACTGCAGCAGGGTCATTAAATAATGCTGCAGTGTCCTTAAATAATGCAGCAAATTCCTTAAATAATGCAGCAAAGTCTTTAAATAATGCAATAAAGTCCTTAAATAATGCAGCAGAGTACTGAAATACCGCAGCACGGTCCTTAAATAATGCAGCAAAGTCGTTAAATAATGAAGTAGAGTCCTTAAATAATGCAACAACGTCCTTAAATGATGCAGCAGAGTCCTTAAATAATGCAACAAAGTCCTTAAATAATGCAGCAGAGTCCTTAAATAATGCAGCAGAGTACTGAAATACCACAGCAGGGTCCTTAAATAATGCAGCAAGGTCATTAAATAATGAAGTAGAGTCCTTAAATAATGCAACAAAGTCCTTAAATGATGCAGCAGAGTCCTTAAATAATGCAACAAAGTCCTTAAATAATGCAGCAGAGTACTTAAATAATGCAACAAAGTCCTTAAACAATGCAGCAGAGTCCTTAAATAATGCAGAAGAGTCCTTAAATAATGCAACCAAGACCTTAAATAATGCAACAGAGTCCTTAAATAATTCAACAAAGTACTTAAATAATGCAGCAGAGTCCTTAAGTACCGTAGCAGAGTCCTTAAATACTGCAGCAAAGTCCTTAAATAATGCAGCAGAGTCCTTAAATAATGCAGCAAAGTCCTTAAACAATGCAGCAGAGTCCTTAAATAATGCAGAAGAGTCCTTAAATAATGCAACCAAGACCTTAAATAATGGAGCAGAGTCCTTAAATAATGCAACAAAGTACTTAAATAATGCAGCAGAGTCCTTAAGTACCGTAGCAGAGTCCTTAAATACTGCAGCAAAGTCTTTAAATATTGCAGCAGAGTCCTTAAATAATGCAGCAAAGTCATTAAATAATGCAGCAGAGTCCTTAAATAATGCAACAAATTCCTTAAATAATGCAGCAGAGTCCTTAAATAATGCAATAAAGTCCATAAATAATGCAGCAAAGTCCTTAAATAATTCAGCAGAGTGCTGAAATACCGCAGCAGGGTCCTTAAATAATGCAGCAGAGTACTTAAATAATGCAACAAAGTCCTTAAATAATGCAGCAGGGTCCTTAAATAATGCAGAAAAGTCCTGAAATAATGCAGCAGAGTCCTTAAATACTTCAGCATAGTCCTTAAATAATGCAGCAAAGTCCTTGAATAATGCAGAAGAGTCCTTAAATAATGCAGCAGAGTCCTTAAATAATGCAACAAAGTCCTTAAATAATGCAGAAGAGTCCTTAAATAATGCAGCAGAGTCCTTAAATAATGCAACAAAGTCCTTAAATAATGCAGCAGAGTCCTTAAATAATGCAGCAGAGTACTGAAATACCGCAGCAGGGTCCTTAAATAATGCAGCAAAGTCGTTAAATAATGAAGTAGAGTCCTTAAATAATGCAACAAAGTCCTTAAATGATGCAGCAGAGTCCTTAAATAATGCAACAAAGTCCTTAAATGATGCAGCAGAGTCCTTAAATAATGCAACAAAGTCCTTAAATAATCCAGCCAAGTCCTTAAATAATGCAGCAAAGTCTTTAAATCATGCAATAAAGTCCATAAATAATGCAGCAAATTCCTTAAATAATGCAGCAGAGTACTGAAATACCGCAGCAGGATCCTTAAATAATGCAGCAGAGTCCTTAAATAATGCAGCAGATTACTGAAATACTGCAGCAGGGTCATTAAATAATGCTGCAGTGTCCTTAAATAATGCAGCAAATTCCTTAAATAATGCAGCAAAGTCTTTAAATAATGCAATAAAGTCCTTAAATAATGCAGCAGAGTACTGAAATACCGCAGCAGGGTCCTTAAATAATGCAGCAAAGTCGTTAAATAATGAAGTAGAGTCCTTAAATAATGCAACAACGTCCTTAAATGATGCAGCAGAGTCCTCAAATAATGCAACAAAGTCCTTAAATAATGCAGCAGAGTCCTTAAATAATGCAGCAGAGTACTGGAATACTGCAGCAGGGTCCTTAAATAATGCAGCAAAGTCGTTAAATAATGAAGTAGAGTCCTTAAATAATGCAACAAAGTCCTTAAATGATGCAGCAGAGTCCTTAAATAATGCAACAAAGTCCTTAAATAATGCAGCAGAGTCCTTAAATAATGCAATAAAGTCCATAAATAATGCAGCAAAGTCCTTAAATAATTCAGCAGAGTGCTGAAATACCGCAGCAGGGTCCTTAAATAATGCAGCAGAGTCCTTAAATAATGCAACAAAGTCCTTAAATAATGCAGCAGGGTCCTTAAATAATGCAGAAAAGTCCTGAAATAATGCAGCAGAGTCCTTAAATACTTCAGCATAGTCCTTAAATAATGCAGCAAAGTCCTTGAATAATGCAGCAGAGTCCTTAAATAATGCAACAAAGTCCTTAAATAATGCAGAAGAGTCCTTAAATAATGCAGCAGAGTCCTTAAATAATGCAACAAAGTCCTTAAATAATGCAGCAGAGTCCTTAAATAATGCAGCAGAGTACTGAAATACCGCAGCAGGGTCCTTAAATAATGCAGCAAAGTCGTTAAATAATGAAGTAGAGTCCTTAAATAATGCAACAAAGTCCTTAAATGATGCAGCAGAGTCCTTAAATAATGCAACAAAGTCCTTAAATAATGCAGCAGAGTCCTTAAATAATGCAATAAATTCCATAAATAATGCAGCAAATTCCTTAAATAATTCAGCAGAGTGCTGAAATACCGCAGCAGGGTCCTTAAATAATGCAGCAGAGTCCTTAAATAATGCAACAAAGTCCTTAAATAATGCAGCAGGGTTCTTAAATAATGCAACAAAGTCCTTAAATAATGCAGCAGAGTCCTTAAATTATGCAGCAAAGTCCTTAAATAATGCAGCAGAGTCCTTAAATAATCCAGCCGAGTCCTTAAATAATGCAACAAAGTCCTTAAATAATGCAGCAGATTACTGAAATACTGCAGCAGGGTCCTTAAATAATGCAGCAGAGTCCTTAAATAATGCAACAAAGTCCTTAAATAATGCAGCAGAGTCCTTAAATAATGCAACAAAGTCCTTAAATAATGCAGCAGAGTCCTTAAATAATGCAGCAAAGTCCTTAAATAATGCAGCACAGTCCTTAAATAATCCAGCCAAGTCCTTAAATAATGCAGCAAAGTCTTTAAATAATGCAATAAAGTCCATAAATAATGCAGCAAATTCCTTAAATAATGCAGCAGAGTACTGAAATACCGCAGCAGGATCCTTAAATAATGCAGCAGAGTCCTTAAATAATGCAGCAGATTACTGAAATACTGCAGCAGGGTCATTAAATAATGCTGCAGAGTCCTTAAATAATGCAGCAAATTCCTTAAATAATGCAGCAAAGTCTTTAAATAATGCAATAAAGTCCTTAAATAATGCAGCAGAGTACTGAAATACCGCAGCAGGGTCCTTAAATAATGCAGCAAAGTCGTTAAATAATGAAGTAGAGTCCTTAAATAATGCAACAAAGTCCTTAAATGATGCAGCAGAGTCCTTAAATAATGCAACAAAGTCCTTAAATAATGCAGCAGAGTCCTTAAATAATGCAACAAAGTCCTTAAACAATGCAGCAGAGTCCTTAAATAATGCAGAAGAGTCCTTAAATAATGCAACCAAGACCTTAAATAATGCAACAGAGTCCTTAAATAATTCAACAAAGTACTTAAATAATGCAGCAGAGTCCTTAAGTACTGTAGCAGAGTCCTTAAATACTGCAGCAAAGTCCTTAAATAATGCAGCAGAGTCCTTAAATAATGCAGCAAAGTCCTTAAACAATGCAGCAGAGTCCTTAAATAATGCAGAAGAGTCCTTAAATAATGCAACCAAGACCTTAAATAATGCAGCAGAGTCCTTAAATAATGCAACAAAGTACTTAAATAATGCAGCAGAGTCCTTAAGTACCGTAGCAGAGTCCTTAAATACTGCAGCAAAGTCTTTAAATATTGCAGCAGAGTCCTTAAATAATGCAGCAAAGTCATTAAATAATGCAGCAGAGTCCTTAAATAATGCAACAAATTCCTTAAATAATGCAGCAGAGTCCTTAAATAATGCAATAAAGTCCATAAATAATGCAGCAAAGTCCTTAAATAATTCAGCAGAGTGCTGAAATACCGCAGCAGGGTCCTTAAATAATGCAGCAGAGTCCTTAAATAATGCAACAAAATCCTTAAATAATGCAGAAGAGTCCTTAAATAATCCTGCCAAGTCCTTAAATCATGCAGCAGGGTCCTTAAATAATCCAGCCAAGTCCTTAAATAATGCAACAAAGTCCTTAAATAATGCAGCAGATTACTGAAATACTGCAGCAGGGTCATTAAATAATGCTGCAGTGTCCTTAAATAATGCAGCAAATTCCTTAAATAATGCAGCAAAGTCTTTAAATAATGCAATAAAGTCCTTAAATAATGCAGCAGAGTACTGAAATACCGCAGCACGGTCCTTAAATAATGCAGCAAAGTCGATAAATAATGAAGTAGAGTCCTTAAATAATGCAACAACGTCCTTAAATGATGCAGCAGAGTCCTTAAATAATGCAACAAAGTCCTTAAATAATGCAGCAGAGTCCTTAAATAATGCAGCAGAGTACTGAAATACCGCAGCAGGGTCCTTAAATAATGCAGCAAAGTCATTAAATAATGAAGTAGAGTCCTTAAATAATGCAACAAAGTCCTTAAATGATGCAGCAGAGTCCTTAAATAATGCAACAAAGTCCTTAAATAATGCAGCAGAGTCCTTAAATAATGCAATAAAGTCCATAAATAATGCAGCAAAGTCCTTAAATAATTCAGCAGAGTGCTGAAATACCGCAGCAGGGTCATTAAATAATGCAGCAGAGTCCTTAAATAATGCAACAAAGTCCTTAAATAATGCAGCAGAGTCCTTAAATAATGCAGCAAAGTCCTTAAATAATGCAGCAGAGTCCTTAAATAATCCAGCCAAGTCCTTAAATAATGCAACAAAGTCCTTAAATAATGCAGCAGATTACTGAAATACTGCAGCAGGGTCCTTAAATAATGCAGCAGAGTCCTTAAATAATGCAACAAAGTCCTTAAATAATGCAGCAGAGTCCTTAAATAATGCAACAAAGTCCTTAAATAATGCAGCAGAGTCCTTAAATAATGCAGCAAAGTCCTTAAATAATGCAGCACAGTCCTTAAATAATCCAGCCAAGTCCTTAAATAATGCAGCAAAGTCTTTAAATAATGCAATAAAGTCCATAAATAATGCAGCAAATTCCTTAAATAATGCAGCAGAGTACTGAAATACCGCAGCAGGATCCTTAAATAATGCAGCAGAGTCCTTAAATAATGCAGCAGATTACTGAAATACTGCAGCAGGGTCATTAAATAATGCTGCAGAGTCCTTAAATAATGCAGCAAATTCCTTAAATAATGCAGCAAAGTCTTTAAATAATGCAATAAAGTCCTTAAATAATGCAGCAGAGTACTGAAATACCGCAGCAGGGTCCTTAAATAATGCAGCAAAGTCGTTAAATAATGAAGTAGAGTACTTAAATAATGCAACAACGTCCTTAAATGATGCAGCAGAGTCCTTAAATAATGCAACAAAGTCCTTAAATAATGCAGCAGAGTCCTTAAATAATGCAGCAGAGTACTGAAATACCGCAGCAGGGTCTTTAAATAATGCAGCAAAGTCGTTAAATAATGAAGTAGAGTCCTTAAATAATGCAACAAAGTCCTTAAATAATGCAGCAGAGTCCTTAAATAATGCAACAAAATCCTTAAATAATGCAGAAGAGTCCTTAAATAATCCTGCCAAGTCCTTAAATCATGCAGCAGGGTCCTTAAATAATCCAGCCAAGTCCTTAAATAATGCAACAAAGTCCTTAAATAATGCAGCAGATTACTGAAATACTGCAGCAGGGTCATTAAATAATGCTGCAGTGTCCTTAAATAATGCAGCAAATTCCTTAAATAATGCAGCAAAGTCTTTAAATAATGCAATAAAGTCCTTAAATAATGCAGCAGAGTACTGAAATACCGCAGCACGGTCCTTAAATAATGCAGCAAAGTCGTTAAATAATGAAGTAGAGTCCTTAAATAATGCAACAACGTCCTTAAATGATGCAGCAGAGTCCTTAAATAATGCAACAAAGTCCTTAAATAATGCAGCAGAGTCCTTAAATAATGCAGCAGAGTACTGAAATACCACAGCAGGGTCCTTAAATAATGCAGCAAAGTCATTAAATAATGAAGTAGAGTCCTTAAATAATGCAACAAAGTCCTTAAATGATGCAGCAGAGTCCTTAAATAATGCAACAAAGTCCTTAAATAATGCAGCAGAGTACTTAAATAATGCAACAAAGTCCTTAAACAATGCAGCAGAGTCCTTAAATAATGCAGAAGAGTCCTTAAATAATGCAACCAAGACCTTAAATAATGCAACAGAGTCCTTAAATAATTCAACAAAGTACTTAAATAATGCAGCAGAGTCCTTAAGTACCGTAGCAGAGTCCTTAAATACTGCAGCAAAGTCCTTAAATAATGCAGCAGAGTCCTTAAATAATGCAGCAAAGTCCTTAAACAATGCAGCAGAGTCCTTAAATAATGCAGAAGAGTCCTTAAATAATGCAACCAAGACCTTAAATAATGCAGCAGAGTCCTTAAATAATGCAACAAAGTACTTAAATAATGCAGCAGAGTCCTTAAGTACCGTAGCAGAGTCCTTAAATACTGCAGCAAAGTCTTTAAATATTGCAGCAGAGTCCTTAAATAATGCAGCAAAGTCATTAAATAATGCAGCAGAGTCCTTAAATAATGCAACAAATTCCTTAAATAATGCAGCAGAGTCCTTAAATAATGCAATAAAGTCCATAAATAATGCAGCAAAGTCCTTAAATAATTCAGCAGAGTGCTGAAATACCGCAGCAGGGTCCTTAAATAATGCAGCAGAGTCCTTAAATAATGCAACAAAGTCCTTAAATAATGCAGCAGAGTCCTTAAATAATGCAGCAAAGTCCTTAAATAATGCAGCAGAGTCCTTAAATAATGCAGCAGAGTACTGAAATACCACAGCAGGGTCCTTAAATAATGCAGCAAAGTCATTAAATAATGAAGTAGAGTCCTTAAATAATGCAACAAAGTCCTTAAATGATGCAGCAGAGTCCTTAAATAATGCAACAAAGTCCTTAAATAATGCAGCAGAGTACTTAAATAATGCAACAAAGTCCTTAAACAATGCAGCAGAGTCCTTAAATAATGCAGAAGAGTCCTTAAATAATGCAACCAAGACCTTAAATAATGCAACAGAGTCCTTAAATAATTCAACAAAGTACTTAAATAATGCAGCAGAGTCCTTAAGTACCGTAGCAGAGTCCTTAAATACTGCAGCAAAGTCCTTAAATAATGCAGCAGAGTCCTTAAATAATGCAGCAAAGTCCTTAAACAATGCAGCAGAGTCCTTAAATAATGCAGAAGAGTCCTTAAATAATGCAACCAAGACCTTAAATAATGCAGCAGAGTCCTTAAATAATGCAACAAAGTACTTAAATAATGCAGCAGAGTCCTTAAGTACCGTAGCAGAGTCCTTAAATACTGCAGCAAAGTCTTTAAATATTGCAGCAGAGTCCTTAAATAATGCAGCAAAGTCATTAAATAATGCAGCAGAGTCCTTAAATAATGCAACAAATTCCTTAAATAATGCAGCAGAGTCCTTAAATAATGCAATAAAGTCCATAAATAATGCAGCAAAGTCCTTAAATAATTCAGCAGAGTGCTGAAATACCGCAGCAGGGTCCTTAAATAATGCAGCAGAGTCCTTAAATAATGCAACAAAGTCCTTAAATAATGCAGCAGAGTCCTTAAATAATGCAGCAAAGTCCTTAAATAATGCAGCAGAGTCCTTAAATAATCCAGCCAAGTCCTTAAATAATGCAGCAAAGTCCTTAAATAATGCAGCAGAGTACTGAAATAGCGCAGCAGGATCCTTAAATAATGCAGCAGAGTCCTTAAATAATGCAACAAAGTCCTTAAATAATGCAGAACAGTCCTTAAATAATGCAATAAAGTTCTTAAATAATGCAGCAAAGTCCTTAAATAATGCAGCAGAGTCCTTAAATAATGCAACAAAGTCCTTAAATAATGCAGCAGAGTCCTTAAATAATGCAGCACATTCCTTAAATAATGCAGCAGAGTCCTTAAATAATCCAGCCAAGTCCTTAAATACTGCTGCAGAGTACTTAAATAATGCAGCAAAGTCCTTAAATAATGCAGCAGAGTCCTTAAATAATGCAACAAAGTACTTAAATAATGCAGAAGAGTCCTTAAATAATGCAACAAAGTCCTTAAATAATGCAGCAGAGTCCTTTAAAAATGCAGCAAAGTCCGTAAATAATGCAGCAAAGTCCTTAAATAATCCAGCCAAGTCCTTAAATAATGCAGCAAAGTCCTTAAATAATACAATAAAGTCCATAAATGATGCAGCAAATTCCTTAAATAATGCAGCAGAGTACTGAAATACCGTAGCAGGATCCTTAAATAATGCAACAGAGTCCTTAAATAATGCAACAAAGTCCTTAAATAATGCAGAACAGTCCTTAAATAATGCAAAAAAGTCCTTAAATAATGCAGCAAAGTCCTTAAATAATGCAGCAGAGTCCTTAAATAATGCAACAAAGTCCTTAAATAATGCAGCAGAGTCCTTAAATAATGCAACAAAGTCCTTAAATAATGCAGCAGAGTCCTTAAATAATGCAGCACATTCCTTAAATAATGCAGCAGAGTCCTTAAATAATCCAGCCAAGTCCTTAAATAATGCAGCAGAGTCCTTAAATAATGCAGAAAAGTCCTTAAATAATTCAGCACAGTCCTTAAAAACTGCAGCAGAGTCCTTAAATAATGCAGAAAAGTCCTTAAATAATTCAGCAGAGTCCTTAAAAACTGCAGCAGAGTCCTTAAATAATGCAGAAAAGTCCTTAAATAATGCAGCAGAGTCCTTAAATACTGCAGCAGAGTCCTTAAATAATGCAGCAAAGTCATTAAATAATGCAGAAGAGTCCTTAAATAATGCAGTAAAGTCCTTATATAATGCATCAGAGTCCTTAAATAATGCAGCAGAGTCCTTAAATACCACAGCAGAGTCCTTAAATAATGCAGCAAAGTCTTTAAATAATGCAGCACAGTCCTTAAATAATCCAGCCAAGTCCTTAAATAATGCAGCAAAGTCTTTAAATAATGCAATAAAGTCCATAAATAATGCAGCAAATTCCTTAAATAATGCAGCAGAACACTGAAATACCGCAGCAGGATCCTTAAATAATGCAGCAGAGTCCTTAAATAATGCAGCAGATTACTGAAATACTGCAGCAGGGTCATTAAATAATGCTGCAGAGTCCTTAAATAATGCAGCAAATTCCTTAAATAATGCAGCAAAGTCTTTAAATAATGCAATAAAGTCCTTAAATAATGCAGCAGAGTACTGAAATACCGCAGCAGGGTCCTTAAATAATGCAGCAAAGTCGTTAAATAATGAAGTAGAGTACTTAAATAATGCAACAACGTCCTTAAATGATGCAGCAGAGTCCTTAAATAATGCAACAAAGTCCTTAAATAATGCAGCAGAGTCCTTAAATAATGCAGCAGAGTACTGAAATACCGCAGCAGGGTCTTTAAATAATGCAGCAAAGTCGTTAAATAATGAAGTAGAGTCCTTAAATAATGCAACAAAGTCCTTAAATAATGCAGCAGAGTCCTTAAATAATGCAACAAAATCCTTAAATAATGCAGAAGAGTCCTTAAATAATCCTGCCAAGTCCTTAAATCATGCAGCAGGGTCCTTAAATAATCCAGCCAAGTCCTTAAATAATGCAACAAAGTCCTTAAATAATGCAGCAGATTACTGAAATACTGCAGCAGGGTCATTAAATAATGCTGCAGTGTCCTTAAATAATGCAGCAAATTCCTTAAATAATGCAGCAAAGTCTTTAAATAATGCAATAAAGTCCTTAAATAATGCAGCAGAGTACTGAAATACCGCAGCACGGTCCTTAAATAATGCAGCAAAGTCGTTAACTAATGAAGTAGAGTCCTTAAATAATGCAACAACGTCCTTAAATGATGCAGCAGAGTCCTTAAATAATGCAACAAAGTCCTTAAATAATGCAGCAGAGTCCTTAAATAATGCAGCAGAGTACTGAAATACCGCAGCAGGGTCCTTAAATAATGCAGCAAAGTCATTAAATAATGAAGTAGAGTCCTTAAATAATGCAACAAAGTCCTTAAATGATGCAGCAGAGTCCTTAAATAATGCAACAAAGTCCTTAAATAATGCAGCAGAGTCCTTAAGTAATGCAATAAAGTCCATAAATAATGCAGCAAAGTCCTTAAATAATGCAGCACAGTCCTTAAATAATCCAGCCAAGTCCTTAAATAATGCAGCAAAGTCTTTAAATAATGCAATAAAGTCCATAAATAATGCAGCAAATTCCTTAAATAATGCAGCAGAGTACTGAAATACCGCAGCAGGATCCTTAAATAATGCAGCAGAGTCCTTAAATAATGCAGCAGATTACTGAAATACTGCAGCAGGGTCATTAAATAATGCTGCAGAGTCCTTAAATAATGCAGGAAATTCCTTAAATAATGCAGCAAAGTCTTTAAATAATGCAATAAAGTCCTTAAATAATGCAGCAGAGTACTGAAATACCGCAGCAGGGTCCTTAAATAATGCAGCAAAGTCGTTAAATAATGAAGTAGAGTACTTAAATAATGCAACAACGTCCTTAAATGATGCAGCAGAGTCCTTAAATAATGCAACAAAGTCCTTAAATAATGCAGCAGAGTCCTTAAATAATGCAGCAGAGTACTGAAATACCGCAGCAGTGTCTTTAAATAATGCAGCAAAGTCGTTAAATAATGAAGTAGAGTCCTTAAATAATGCAACAAAGTCCTTAAATAATGCAGCAGAGTCCTTAAATAATGCAACAAAATCCTTAAATAATGCAGAAGAGTCCTTAAATAATCCTGCCAAGTCCTTAAATCATGCAGCAGGGTCCTTAAATAATCCAGCCAAGTCCTTAAATAATGCAACAAAGTCCTTAAATAATGCAGCAGATTACTGAAATACTGCAGCAGGGTCATTAAATAATGCTGCAGTGTCCTTAAATAATGCAGCAAATTCCTTAAATAATGCAGCAAAGTCTTTAAATAATGCAATAAAGTCCTTAAATAATGCAGCAGAGTACTGAAATACCGCAGCACGGTCCTTAAATAATGCAGCAAAGTCGTTAAATAATGAAGTAGAGTCCTTAAATAATGCAACAACGTCCTTAAATGATGCAGCAGAGTCCTTAAATAATGCAACAAAGTCCTTAAATAATGCAGCAGAGTCCTTAAATAATGCAGCAGAGTACTGAAATACCACAGCAGGGTCCTTAAATAATGCAGCAAGGTCATTAAATAATGAAGTAGAGTCCTTAAATAATGCAACAAAGTCCTTAAATGATGCAGCAGAGTCCTTAAATAATGCAACAAAGTCCTTAAATAATGCAGCAGAGTACTTAAATAATGCAACAAAGTCCTTAAACAATGCAGCAGAGTCCTTAAATAATGCAGAAGAGTCCTTAAATAATGCAACCAAGACCTTAAATAATGCAACAGAGTCCTTAAATAATTCAACAAAGTACTTAAATAATGCAGCAGAGTCCTTAAGTACCGTAGCAGAGTCCTTAAATACTGCAGCAAAGTCCTTAAATAATGCAGCAGAGTCCTTAAATAATGCAGCAAAGTCCTTAAACAATGCAGCAGAGTCCTTAAATAATGCAGAAGAGTCCTTAAATAATGCAACCAAGACCTTAAATAATGGAGCAGAGTCCTTAAATAATGCAACAAAGTACTTAAATAATGCAGCAGAGTCCTTAAGTACCGTAGCAGAGTCCTTAAATACTGCAGCAAAGTCTTTAAATATTGCAGCAGAGTCCTTAAATAATGCAGCAAAGTCATTAAATAATGCAGCAGAGTCCTTAAATAATGCAACAAATTCCTTAAATAATGCAGCAGAGTCCTTAAATAATGCAATAAAGTCCATAAATAATGCAGCAAAGTCCTTAAATAATTCAGCAGAGTGCTGAAATACCGCAGCAGGGTCCTTAAATAATGCAGCAGAGTACTTAAATAATGCAACAAAGTCCTTAAATAATGCAGCAGGGTCCTTAAATAATGCAGAAAAGTCCTGAAATAATGCAGCAGAGTCCTTAAATACTTCAGCATAGTCCTTAAATAATGCAGCAAAGTCCTTGAATAATGCAGAAGAGTCCTTAAATAATGCAGCAGAGTCCTTAAATAATGCAACAAAGTCCTTAAATAATGCAGAAGAGTCCTTAAATAATGCAGCAGAGTCCTTAAATAATGCAACAAAGTCCTTAAATAATGCAGCAGAGTCCTTAAATAATGCAGCAGAGTACTGAAATACCGCAGCAGGGTCCTTAAATAATGCAGCAAAGTCGTTAAATAATGAAGTAGAGTCCTTAAATAATGCAACAAAGTCCTTAAATGATGCAGCAGAGTCCTTAAATAATGCAACAAAGTCCTTAAATGATGCAGCAGAGTCCTTAAATAATGCAACAAAGTCCTTAAATAATCCAGCCAAGTCCTTAAATAATGCAGCAAAGTCTTTAAATCATGCAATAAAGTCCATAAATAATGCAGCAAATTCCTTAAATAATGCAGCAGAGTACTGAAATACCGCAGCAGGATCCTTAAATAATGCAGCAGAGTCCTTAAATAATGCAGCAGATTACTGAAATACTGCAGCAGGGTCATTAAATAATGCTGCAGTGTCCTTAAATAATGCAGCAAATTCCTTAAATAATGCAGCAAAGTCTTTAAATAATGCAATAAAGTCCTTAAATAATGCAGCAGAGTACTGAAATACCGCAGCAGGGTCCTTAAATAATGCAGCAAAGTCGTTAAATAATGAAGTAGAGTCCTTAAATAATGCAACAACGTCCTTAAATGATGCAGCAGAGTCCTCAAATAATGCAACAAAGTCCTTAAATAATGCAGCAGAGTCCTTAAATAATGCAGCAGAGTACTGGAATACTGCAGCAGGGTCCTTAAATAATGCAGCAAAGTCGTTAAATAATGAAGTAGAGTCCTTAAATAATGCAACAAAGTCCTTAAATGATGCAGCAGAGTCCTTAAATAATGCAACAAAGTCCTTAAATAATGCAGCAGAGTCCTTAAATAATGCAATAAAGTCCATAAATAATGCAGCAAAGTCCTTAAATAATTCAGCAGAGTGCTGAAATACCGCAGCAGGGTCCTTAAATAATGCAGCAGAGTCCTTAAATAATGCAACAAAGTCCTTAAATAATGCAGCAGGGTCCTTAAATAATGCAGAAAAGTCCTGAAATAATGCAGCAGAGTCCTTAAATACTTCAGCATAGTCCTTAAATAATGCAGCAAAGTCCTTGAATAATGCAGCAGAGTCCTTAAATAATGCAACAAAGTCCTTAAATAATGCAGAAGAGTCCTTAAATAATGCAGCAGAGTCCTTAAATAATGCAACAAAGTCCTTAAATAATGCAGCAGAGTCCTTAAATAATGCAGCAGAGTACTGAAATACCGCAGCAGGGTCCTTAAATAATGCAGCAAAGTCGTTAAATAATGAAGTAGAGTCCTTAAATAATGCAACAAAGTCCTTAAATGATGCAGCAGAGTCCTTAAATAATGCAACAAAGTCCTTAAATAATGCAGCAGAGTCCTTAAATAATGCAATAAATTCCATAAATAATGCAGCAAATTCCTTAAATAATTCAGCAGAGTGCTGAAATACCGCAGCAGGGTCCTTAAATAATGCAGCAGAGTCCTTAAATAATGCAACAAAGTCCTTAAATAATGCAGCAGGGTTCTTAAATAATGCAACAAAGTCCTTAAATAATGCAGCAGAGTCCTTAAATTATGCAGCAAAGTCCTTAAATAATGCAGCAGAGTCCTTAAATAATCCAGCCGAGTCCTTAAATAATGCAACAAAGTCCTTAAATAATGCAGCAGATTACTGAAATACTGCAGCAGGGTCCTTAAATAATGCAGCAGAGTCCTTAAATAATGCAACAAAGTCCTTAAATAATGCAGCAGAGTCCTTAAATAATGCAACAAAGTCCTTAAATAATGCAGCAGAGTCCTTAAATAATGCAGCAAAGTCCTTAAATAATGCAGCACAGTCCTTAAATAATCCAGCCAAGTCCTTAAATAATGCAGCAAAGTCTTTAAATAATGCAATAAAGTCCATAAATAATGCAGCAAATTCCTTAAATAATGCAGCAGAGTACTGAAATACCGCAGCAGGATCCTTAAATAATGCAGCAGAGTCCTTAAATAATGCAGCAGATTACTGAAATACTGCAGCAGGGTCATTAAATAATGCTGCAGAGTCCTTAAATAATGCAGCAAATTCCTTAAATAATGCAGCAAAGTCTTTAAATAATGCAATAAAGTCCTTAAATAATGCAGCAGAGTACTGAAATACCGCAGCAGGGTCCTTAAATAATGCAGCAAAGTCGTTAAATAATGAAGTAGAGTCCTTAAATAATGCAACAAAGTCCTTAAATGATGCAGCAGAGTCCTTAAATAATGCAACAAAGTCCTTAAATAATGCAGCAGAGTCCTTAAATAATGCAACAAAGTCCTTAAACAATGCAGCAGAGTCCTTAAATAATGCAGAAGAGTCCTTAAATAATGCAACCAAGACCTTAAATAATGCAGCAGAGTCCTTAAATAATGCAACAACGTACTTAAATAATGCAGCAGAGTCCTTAAGTACCGTAGCAGAGTCCTTAAATACTGCAGCAAAGTCCTTAAATATTGCAGCAGAGTCCTTAAATAATGCAGCAAAGTCATTAAATAATGCAGCAGAGTCCTTAAATAATGCAACAAATTCCTTAAATAATGCAGCAGAGTCCTTAAATAATGCAATAAAGTCCATAAATAATGCAGCAAAGTCCTTAAATAATTCAGCAGAGTGCTGAAATACCGCAGCAGGGTCCTTAAATAATGCAGCAGAGTCCTTAAATAATGCAACAAAGTCCTTAAATAATGCAGCAGGGTCCTTAAATAATGCAACAAAGTCCTTAAATAATGCAGCAGAGTCCTTAAAAAATGCAGCAAAGTCCGTAAATAATGCAGCAGAGTCCTTAAATAATCCAGCCAAGTCCTTAAATAATGCAACAAAGTCCTTAAATAATGCAATAAAGTCCATAAATGATGCAGCAAATTCCTTAAATAATGCAGCAGAGTACTGAAATACCGCAGCAGGATCCTTAAATAATGCAACAGAGTCCTTAAATAATGCAACAAAGTCCTTAAATAATGCAGAACAGTCCTTAAATAATGCAATAAAGTCCTTAAATAATGCAGCAAAGTCCTTAAATAATGCAGCAGAGTCCTTAAATAATGCAACAAAGTACTTAAATAATGCAGCAGAGTCCTTAAATAATGCAACAAAGTCCTTAAATAATGCAGCAGAGTCCTTAAATAATGCAGCACATTCCTTAAATAATGCAGCAGAGTCCTTAAGTACCGTAGCAGAGTCCTTAAATACTGCAGCAAAGTCTTTAAATATTGCAGCAGAGTCCTTAAATAATGCAGCAAAGTCATTAAATAATGCAGCAGAGTCCTTAAATAATGCAACAAATTCCTTAAATAATGCAGCAGAGTCCTTAAATAATGCAATAAAGTCCATAAATAATGCAGCAAAGTCCTTAAATAATTCAGCAGAGTGCTGAAATACCGCAGCAGGGTCCTTAAATAATGCAGCAGAGTCCTTAAATAATGCAACAAAGTCCTTAAATAATGCAGCAGGGTCCTTAAATAATGCAGAAAAGTCCTGAAATAATGCAGCAGAGTCCTTAAATACTTCAGCATAGTCCTTAAATAATGCAACAAATTCCTTAAATAATGCAGCAGAGTCCTTAAATAATGCAACAAAGTCCTTAAATAATGCAGCAGAGTCCTTAAATAATGCAGCAGAGTACTGAAATACCGCAGCAGGGTCCTTAAATAATGCAGCAAAGTCGTTAAATAATGAAGTAGAGTCCTTAAATAATGCAACAAAGTCCTTAAATAATGCAGCAGAGTACTGAAATACCGCAGCACGGTCCTTAAATAATGCAGCAAAGTCGTTAAATAATGAAGTAGAGTCCTTAAATAATGCAACAACGTCCTTAAATGATGCAGCAGAGTCCTTAAATAATGCAACAAAGTCCTTAAATAATGCAGCAGAGTCCTTAAATAATGCAGCAGAGTACTGAAATACCACAGCAGGGTCCTTAAATAATGCAGCAAAGTCATTAAATAATGAAGTAGAGTCCTTAAATAATGCAACAAAGTCCTTAAATGATGCAGCAGAGTCCTTAAATAATGCAACAAAGTCCTTAAATAATGCAGCAGAGTACTTAAATAATGCAACAAAGTCCTTAAACAATGCAGCAGAGTCCTTAAATAATGCAGAAGAGTCCTTAAATAATGCAACCAAGACCTTAAATAATGCAACAGAGTCCTTAAATAATTCAACAAAGTACTTAAATAATGCAGCAGAGTCCTTAAGTACCGTAGCAGAGTCCTTAAATACTGCAGCAAAGTCCTTAAATAATGCAGCAGAGTCCTTAAATAATGCAGCAAAGTCCTTAAACAATGCAGCAGAGTCCTTAAATAATGCAGAAGAGTCCTTAAATAATGCAACCAAGACCTTAAATAATGCAGCAGAGTCCTTAAATAATGCAACAAAGTACTTAAATAATGCAGCAGAGTCCTTAAGTACCGTAGCAGAGTCCTTAAATACTGCAGCAAAGTCTTTAAATATTGCAGCAGAGTCCTTAAATAATGCAGCAAAGTCATTAAATAATGCAGCAGAGTCCTTAAATAATGCAACAAATTCCTTAAATAATGCAGCAGAGTCCTTAAATAATGCAATAAAGTCCATAAATAATGCAGCAAAGTCCTTAAATAATTCAGCAGAGTGCTGAAATACCGCAGCAGGGTCCTTAAATAATGCAGCAGAGTCCTTAAATAATGCAACAAAGTCCTTAAATAATGCAGCAGAGTCCTTAAATAATGCAGCAAAGTCCTTAAATAATGCAGCAGAGTCCTTAAATAATCCAGCCAAGTCCTTAAATAATGCAGCAAAGTCCTTAAATAATGCAGCAGAGTACTGAAATAGCGCAGCAGGATCCTTAAATAATGCAGCAGAGTCCTTAAATAATGCAACAAAGTCCTTAAATAATGCAGAACAGTCCTTAAATAATGCAATAAAGTTCTTAAATAATGCAGCAAAGTCCTTAAATAATGCAGCAGAGTCCTTAAATAATGCAACAAAGTCCTTAAATAATGCAGCAGAGTCCTTAAATAATGCAGCACATTCCTTAAATAATGCAGCAGAGTCCTTAAATAATCCAGCCAAGTCCTTAAATACTGCTGCAGAGTACTTAAATAATGCAGCAAAGTCCTTAAATAATGCAGCAGAGTCCTTAAATAATGCAACAAAGTACTTAAATAATGCAGAAGAGTCCTTAAATAATGCAACAAAGTCCTTAAAT
Source organism: Phyllobates terribilis (assembly GCF_046119375.1). Classification (NCBI taxonomy): domain Eukaryota; kingdom Metazoa; phylum Chordata; class Amphibia; order Anura; family Dendrobatidae; genus Phyllobates; species Phyllobates terribilis. The sequence continues at coordinate 2,251,804 of NW_027362955.1, read as the reverse complement.
AATGCAGCAGAGTCCTTTAAAAATGCAGCAAAGTCCGTAAATAATGCAGCAAAGTCCTTAAATAATCCAGCCAAGTCCTTAAATAATGCAGCAAAGTCCTTAAATAATACAATAAAGTCCATAAATGATGCAGCAAATTCCTTAAATAATGCAGCAGAGTACTGAAATACCGTAGCAGGATCCTTAAATAATGCAACAGAGTCCTTAAATAATGCAACAAAGTCCTTAAATAATGCAGAACAGTCCTTAAATAATGCAAAAAAGTCCTTAAATAATGCAGCAAAGTCCTTAAATAATGCAGCAGAGTCCTTAAATAATGCAACAAAGTCCTTAAATAATGCAGCAGAGTCCTTAAATAATGCAACAAAGTCCTTAAATAATGCAGCAGAGTCCTTAAATAATGCAGCACATTCCTTAAATAATGCAGCAGAGTCCTTAAATAATCCAGCCAAGTCCTTAAATAATGCAGCAGAGTCCTTAAATAATGCAGAAAAGTCCTTAAATAATTCAGCACAGTCCTTAAAAACTGCAGCAGAGTCCTTAAATAATGCAGAAAAGTCCTTAAATAATTCAGCAGAGTCCTTAAAAACTGCAGCAGAGTCCTTAAATAATGCAGAAAAGTCCTTAAATAATGCAGCAGAGTCCTTAAATACTGCAGCAGAGTCCTTAAATAATGCAGCAAAGTCATTAAATAATGCAGAAGAGTCCTTAAATAATGCAGTAAAGTCCTTATATAATGCATCAGAGTCCTTAAATAATGCAGCAGAGTCCTTAAATACCACAGCAGAGTCCTTAAATAATGCAGCAAAGTCTTTAAATAATGCAGCACAGTCCTTAAATAATCCAGCCAAGTCCTTAAATAATGCAGCAAAGTCTTTAAATAATGCAATAAAGTCCATAAATAATGCAGCAAATTCCTTAAATAATGCAGCAGAACACTGAAATACCGCAGCAGGATCCTTAAATAATGCAGCAGAGTCCTTAAATAATGCAGCAGATTACTGAAATACTGCAGCAGGGTCATTAAATAATGCTGCAGAGTCCTTAAATAATGCAGCAAATTCCTTAAATAATGCAGCAAAGTCTTTAAATAATGCAATAAAGTCCTTAAATAATGCAGCAGAGTACTGAAATACCGCAGCAGGGTCCTTAAATAATGCAGCAAAGTCGTTAAATAATGAAGTAGAGTACTTAAATAATGCAACAACGTCCTTAAATGATGCAGCAGAGTCCTTAAATAATGCAACAAAGTCCTTAAATAATGCAGCAGAGTCCTTAAATAATGCAGCAGAGTACTGAAATACCGCAGCAGGGTCTTTAAATAATGCAGCAAAGTCGTTAAATAATGAAGTAGAGTCCTTAAATAATGCAACAAAGTCCTTAAATAATGCAGCAGAGTCCTTAAATAATGCAACAAAATCCTTAAATAATGCAGAAGAGTCCTTAAATAATCCTGCCAAGTCCTTAAATCATGCAGCAGGGTCCTTAAATAATCCAGCCAAGTCCTTAAATAATGCAACAAAGTCCTTAAATAATGCAGCAGATTACTGAAATACTGCAGCAGGGTCATTAAATAATGCTGCAGTGTCCTTAAATAATGCAGCAAATTCCTTAAATAATGCAGCAAAGTCTTTAAATAATGCAATAAAGTCCTTAAATAATGCAGCAGAGTACTGAAATACCGCAGCACGGTCCTTAAATAATGCAGCAAAGTCGTTAACTAATGAAGTAGAGTCCTTAAATAATGCAACAACGTCCTTAAATGATGCAGCAGAGTCCTTAAATAATGCAACAAAGTCCTTAAATAATGCAGCAGAGTCCTTAAATAATGCAGCAGAGTACTGAAATACCGCAGCAGGGTCCTTAAATAATGCAGCAAAGTCATTAAATAATGAAGTAGAGTCCTTAAATAATGCAACAAAGTCCTTAAATGATGCAGCAGAGTCCTTAAATAATGCAACAAAGTCCTTAAATAATGCAGCAGAGTCCTTAAGTAATGCAATAAAGTCCATAAATAATGCAGCAAAGTCCTTAAATAATGCAGCACAGTCCTTAAATAATCCAGCCAAGTCCTTAAATAATGCAGCAAAGTCTTTAAATAATGCAATAAAGTCCATAAATAATGCAGCAAATTCCTTAAATAATGCAGCAGAGTACTGAAATACCGCAGCAGGATCCTTAAATAATGCAGCAGAGTCCTTAAATAATGCAGCAGATTACTGAAATACTGCAGCAGGGTCATTAAATAATGCTGCAGAGTCCTTAAATAATGCAGGAAATTCCTTAAATAATGCAGCAAAGTCTTTAAATAATGCAATAAAGTCCTTAAATAATGCAGCAGAGTACTGAAATACCGCAGCAGGGTCCTTAAATAATGCAGCAAAGTCGTTAAATAATGAAGTAGAGTACTTAAATAATGCAACAACGTCCTTAAATGATGCAGCAGAGTCCTTAAATAATGCAACAAAGTCCTTAAATAATGCAGCAGAGTCCTTAAATAATGCAGCAGAGTACTGAAATACCGCAGCAGTGTCTTTAAATAATGCAGCAAAGTCGTTAAATAATGAAGTAGAGTCCTTAAATAATGCAACAAAGTCCTTAAATAATGCAGCAGAGTCCTTAAATAATGCAACAAAATCCTTAAATAATGCAGAAGAGTCCTTAAATAATCCTGCCAAGTCCTTAAATCATGCAGCAGGGTCCTTAAATAATCCAGCCAAGTCCTTAAATAATGCAACAAAGTCCTTAAATAATGCAGCAGATTACTGAAATACTGCAGCAGGGTCATTAAATAATGCTGCAGTGTCCTTAAATAATGCAGCAAATTCCTTAAATAATGCAGCAAAGTCTTTAAATAATGCAATAAAGTCCTTAAATAATGCAGCAGAGTACTGAAATACCGCAGCACGGTCCTTAAATAATGCAGCAAAGTCGTTAAATAATGAAGTAGAGTCCTTAAATAATGCAACAACGTCCTTAAATGATGCAGCAGAGTCCTTAAATAATGCAACAAAGTCCTTAAATAATGCAGCAGAGTCCTTAAATAATGCAGCAGAGTACTGAAATACCACAGCAGGGTCCTTAAATAATGCAGCAAGGTCATTAAATAATGAAGTAGAGTCCTTAAATAATGCAACAAAGTCCTTAAATGATGCAGCAGAGTCCTTAAATAATGCAACAAAGTCCTTAAATAATGCAGCAGAGTACTTAAATAATGCAACAAAGTCCTTAAACAATGCAGCAGAGTCCTTAAATAATGCAGAAGAGTCCTTAAATAATGCAACCAAGACCTTAAATAATGCAACAGAGTCCTTAAATAATTCAACAAAGTACTTAAATAATGCAGCAGAGTCCTTAAGTACCGTAGCAGAGTCCTTAAATACTGCAGCAAAGTCCTTAAATAATGCAGCAGAGTCCTTAAATAATGCAGCAAAGTCCTTAAACAATGCAGCAGAGTCCTTAAATAATGCAGAAGAGTCCTTAAATAATGCAACCAAGACCTTAAATAATGGAGCAGAGTCCTTAAATAATGCAACAAAGTACTTAAATAATGCAGCAGAGTCCTTAAGTACCGTAGCAGAGTCCTTAAATACTGCAGCAAAGTCTTTAAATATTGCAGCAGAGTCCTTAAATAATGCAGCAAAGTCATTAAATAATGCAGCAGAGTCCTTAAATAATGCAACAAATTCCTTAAATAATGCAGCAGAGTCCTTAAATAATGCAATAAAGTCCATAAATAATGCAGCAAAGTCCTTAAATAATTCAGCAGAGTGCTGAAATACCGCAGCAGGGTCCTTAAATAATGCAGCAGAGTACTTAAATAATGCAACAAAGTCCTTAAATAATGCAGCAGGGTCCTTAAATAATGCAGAAAAGTCCTGAAATAATGCAGCAGAGTCCTTAAATACTTCAGCATAGTCCTTAAATAATGCAGCAAAGTCCTTGAATAATGCAGAAGAGTCCTTAAATAATGCAGCAGAGTCCTTAAATAATGCAACAAAGTCCTTAAATAATGCAGAAGAGTCCTTAAATAATGCAGCAGAGTCCTTAAATAATGCAACAAAGTCCTTAAATAATGCAGCAGAGTCCTTAAATAATGCAGCAGAGTACTGAAATACCGCAGCAGGGTCCTTAAATAATGCAGCAAAGTCGTTAAATAATGAAGTAGAGTCCTTAAATAATGCAACAAAGTCCTTAAATGATGCAGCAGAGTCCTTAAATAATGCAACAAAGTCCTTAAATGATGCAGCAGAGTCCTTAAATAATGCAACAAAGTCCTTAAATAATCCAGCCAAGTCCTTAAATAATGCAGCAAAGTCTTTAAATCATGCAATAAAGTCCATAAATAATGCAGCAAATTCCTTAAATAATGCAGCAGAGTACTGAAATACCGCAGCAGGATCCTTAAATAATGCAGCAGAGTCCTTAAATAATGCAGCAGATTACTGAAATACTGCAGCAGGGTCATTAAATAATGCTGCAGTGTCCTTAAATAATGCAGCAAATTCCTTAAATAATGCAGCAAAGTCTTTAAATAATGCAATAAAGTCCTTAAATAATGCAGCAGAGTACTGAAATACCGCAGCAGGGTCCTTAAATAATGCAGCAAAGTCGTTAAATAATGAAGTAGAGTCCTTAAATAATGCAACAACGTCCTTAAATGATGCAGCAGAGTCCTCAAATAATGCAACAAAGTCCTTAAATAATGCAGCAGAGTCCTTAAATAATGCAGCAGAGTACTGGAATACTGCAGCAGGGTCCTTAAATAATGCAGCAAAGTCGTTAAATAATGAAGTAGAGTCCTTAAATAATGCAACAAAGTCCTTAAATGATGCAGCAGAGTCCTTAAATAATGCAACAAAGTCCTTAAATAATGCAGCAGAGTCCTTAAATAATGCAATAAAGTCCATAAATAATGCAGCAAAGTCCTTAAATAATTCAGCAGAGTGCTGAAATACCGCAGCAGGGTCCTTAAATAATGCAGCAGAGTCCTTAAATAATGCAACAAAGTCCTTAAATAATGCAGCAGGGTCCTTAAATAATGCAGAAAAGTCCTGAAATAATGCAGCAGAGTCCTTAAATACTTCAGCATAGTCCTTAAATAATGCAGCAAAGTCCTTGAATAATGCAGCAGAGTCCTTAAATAATGCAACAAAGTCCTTAAATAATGCAGAAGAGTCCTTAAATAATGCAGCAGAGTCCTTAAATAATGCAACAAAGTCCTTAAATAATGCAGCAGAGTCCTTAAATAATGCAGCAGAGTACTGAAATACCGCAGCAGGGTCCTTAAATAATGCAGCAAAGTCGTTAAATAATGAAGTAGAGTCCTTAAATAATGCAACAAAGTCCTTAAATGATGCAGCAGAGTCCTTAAATAATGCAACAAAGTCCTTAAATAATGCAGCAGAGTCCTTAAATAATGCAATAAATTCCATAAATAATGCAGCAAATTCCTTAAATAATTCAGCAGAGTGCTGAAATACCGCAGCAGGGTCCTTAAATAATGCAGCAGAGTCCTTAAATAATGCAACAAAGTCCTTAAATAATGCAGCAGGGTTCTTAAATAATGCAACAAAGTCCTTAAATAATGCAGCAGAGTCCTTAAATTATGCAGCAAAGTCCTTAAATAATGCAGCAGAGTCCTTAAATAATCCAGCCGAGTCCTTAAATAATGCAACAAAGTCCTTAAATAATGCAGCAGATTACTGAAATACTGCAGCAGGGTCCTTAAATAATGCAGCAGAGTCCTTAAATAATGCAACAAAGTCCTTAAATAATGCAGCAGAGTCCTTAAATAATGCAACAAAGTCCTTAAATAATGCAGCAGAGTCCTTAAATAATGCAGCAAAGTCCTTAAATAATGCAGCACAGTCCTTAAATAATCCAGCCAAGTCCTTAAATAATGCAGCAAAGTCTTTAAATAATGCAATAAAGTCCATAAATAATGCAGCAAATTCCTTAAATAATGCAGCAGAGTACTGAAATACCGCAGCAGGATCCTTAAATAATGCAGCAGAGTCCTTAAATAATGCAGCAGATTACTGAAATACTGCAGCAGGGTCATTAAATAATGCTGCAGAGTCCTTAAATAATGCAGCAAATTCCTTAAATAATGCAGCAAAGTCTTTAAATAATGCAATAAAGTCCTTAAATAATGCAGCAGAGTACTGAAATACCGCAGCAGGGTCCTTAAATAATGCAGCAAAGTCGTTAAATAATGAAGTAGAGTCCTTAAATAATGCAACAAAGTCCTTAAATGATGCAGCAGAGTCCTTAAATAATGCAACAAAGTCCTTAAATAATGCAGCAGAGTCCTTAAATAATGCAACAAAGTCCTTAAACAATGCAGCAGAGTCCTTAAATAATGCAGAAGAGTCCTTAAATAATGCAACCAAGACCTTAAATAATGCAGCAGAGTCCTTAAATAATGCAACAACGTACTTAAATAATGCAGCAGAGTCCTTAAGTACCGTAGCAGAGTCCTTAAATACTGCAGCAAAGTCCTTAAATATTGCAGCAGAGTCCTTAAATAATGCAGCAAAGTCATTAAATAATGCAGCAGAGTCCTTAAATAATGCAACAAATTCCTTAAATAATGCAGCAGAGTCCTTAAATAATGCAATAAAGTCCATAAATAATGCAGCAAAGTCCTTAAATAATTCAGCAGAGTGCTGAAATACCGCAGCAGGGTCCTTAAATAATGCAGCAGAGTCCTTAAATAATGCAACAAAGTCCTTAAATAATGCAGCAGGGTCCTTAAATAATGCAACAAAGTCCTTAAATAATGCAGCAGAGTCCTTAAAAAATGCAGCAAAGTCCGTAAATAATGCAGCAGAGTCCTTAAATAATCCAGCCAAGTCCTTAAATAATGCAACAAAGTCCTTAAATAATGCAATAAAGTCCATAAATGATGCAGCAAATTCCTTAAATAATGCAGCAGAGTACTGAAATACCGCAGCAGGATCCTTAAATAATGCAACAGAGTCCTTAAATAATGCAACAAAGTCCTTAAATAATGCAGAACAGTCCTTAAATAATGCAATAAAGTCCTTAAATAATGCAGCAAAGTCCTTAAATAATGCAGCAGAGTCCTTAAATAATGCAACAAAGTACTTAAATAATGCAGCAGAGTCCTTAAATAATGCAACAAAGTCCTTAAATAATGCAGCAGAGTCCTTAAATAATGCAGCACATTCCTTAAATAATGCAGCAGAGTCCTTAAGTACCGTAGCAGAGTCCTTAAATACTGCAGCAAAGTCTTTAAATATTGCAGCAGAGTCCTTAAATAATGCAGCAAAGTCATTAAATAATGCAGCAGAGTCCTTAAATAATGCAACAAATTCCTTAAATAATGCAGCAGAGTCCTTAAATAATGCAATAAAGTCCATAAATAATGCAGCAAAGTCCTTAAATAATTCAGCAGAGTGCTGAAATACCGCAGCAGGGTCCTTAAATAATGCAGCAGAGTCCTTAAATAATGCAACAAAGTCCTTAAATAATGCAGCAGGGTCCTTAAATAATGCAGAAAAGTCCTGAAATAATGCAGCAGAGTCCTTAAATACTTCAGCATAGTCCTTAAATAATGCAACAAATTCCTTAAATAATGCAGCAGAGTCCTTAAATAATGCAACAAAGTCCTTAAATAATGCAGCAGAGTCCTTAAATAATGCAGCAGAGTACTGAAATACCGCAGCAGGGTCCTTAAATAATGCAGCAAAGTCGTTAAATAATGAAGTAGAGTCCTTAAATAATGCAACAAAGTCCTTAAATGATGCAGCAGAGTCCTTAAATAATGCAACAAAGTCCTTAAATGATGCAGCAGAGTCCTTAAATAATGCAACAAAGTCCTTAAATAATCCAGCCAAGTCCTTAAATAATGCAGCAAAGTCTTTAAATCATGCAATAAAGTCCATAAATAATGCAGCAAATTCCTTAAATAATGCAGCAGAGTACTAAAATACCGCAGCAGGATCCTTAAATAATGCAGCAGAGTCCTTAAATAATGCAGCAGATTACTGAAATACTGCAGCAGGGTCATTAAATAATGCTGCAGTGTCCTTAAATAATGCAGCAAATTCCTTAAATAATGCAGCAAAGTCTTTAAATAATGCAATAAAGTCCTTAAATAATGCAGCAGAGTACTGAAATACCGCAGCAGGGTCCTTAAATAATGCAGCAAAGTCGTTAAATAATGAAGTAGAGTCCTTAAATAATGCAACAACGTCCTTAAATGATGCAGCAGAGTCCTCAAATAATGCAACAAAGTCCTTAAATAATGCAGCAGAGTCCTTAAATAATGCAGCAGAGTACTGGAATACTGCAGCAGGGTCCTTAAATAATGCAGCAAAGTCATTAAATAATGAAGTAGAGTCCTTAAATAATGCAACAAAGTCCTTAAATGATGCAGCAGAGTCCTTAAATAATGCAACAAAGTCCTTAAATAATGCAGCAGAGTCCTTAAATAATGCAATAAAGTCCATAAATAATGCAGCAAAGTCCTTAAATAATTCAGCAGAGTGCTGAAATACCGCAGCAGGGTCCTTAAATAATGCAGCAGAGTCCTTAAATAATGCAACAAAGTCCTTAAATAATGCAGCAGGGTCCTTAAATAATGCAGAAAAGTCCTGAAATAATGCAGCAGAGTCCTTAAATACTTCAGCACAGTCCTTAAATAATGCAGCAAAGTCCTTGAATAATGCAGCAGAGTCCTTAAATAATGCAACAAAGTCCTTAAATAATGCAGAAGAGTCCTTAAATAATGCAGCAGAGTCCTTAAATAATGCAACAAAGTCCTTAAATAATGCAGCAGAGTCCTTAAATAATGCAGCAGAGTACTGAAATACCGCAGCAGGGTCCTTAAATAATGCAGCAAAGTCGTTAAATAATGAAGTAGAGTCCTTAAATAATGCAACAAAGTCCTTAAATGATGCAGCAGAGTCCTTAAATAATGCAACAAAGTCCTTAAATAATGCAGCAGAGTCCTTAAATAATGCAATAAATTCCATAAATAATGCAGCAAATTCCTTAAATAATTCAGCAGAGTGCTGAAATACCGCAGCAGGGTCCTTAAATAATGCAGCAGAGTCCTTAAATAATGCAACAAAGTCCTTAAATAATGCAGCAGGGTTCTTAAATAATGCAACAAAGTCCTTAAATAATGCAGCAGAGTCCTTAAATAATGCAGCAAAGTCCTTAAATAATGCAGCAGAGTCCTTAAATAATCCAGCCGAGTCCTTAAATAATGCAACAAAGTCCTTAAATAATGCAGCAGATTACTGAAATACTGCAGCAGGGTCCTTAAATAATGCAGCAGATTCCTTAAATAATGCAACAAAGTCCTTAAATAATGCAGCAGAGTCCTTAAATAATGCAACAAAGTCCTTAAATAATGCAGCAGAGTCCTTAAATAATGCAGCAAAGTCCTTAAATAATGCAGCACAGTCCTTAAATAATCCAGCCAAGTCCTTAAATAATGCAGCAAAGTCTTTAAATAATGCAATAAAGTCCATAAATAATGCAGCAAATTCCTTAAATAATGCAGCAGAGTACTGAAATACCGCAGCAGGATCCTTAAATAATGCAGCAGAGTCCTTAAATAATGCAGCAGATTACTGAAATACTGCAGCAGGGTCATTAAATAATGCTGCAGAGTCCTTAAATAATGCAGCAAATTCCTTAAATAATGCAGCAAAGTCTTTAAATAATGCAATAAAGTCCTTAAATAATGCAGCAGAGTACTGAAATACCGCAGCAGGGTCCTTAAATAATGCAGCAAAGTCGTTAAATAATGAAGTAGAGTCCTTAAATAATGCAACAAAGTCCTTAAATGATGCAGCAGAGTCCTTAAATAATGCAACAAAGTCCTTAAATAATGCAGCAGAGTCCTTAAATAATGCAACAAAGTCCTTAAACAATGCAGCAGAGTCCTTAAATAATGCAGAAGAGTCCTTAAATAATGCAACCAAGACCTTAAATAATGCAGCAGAGTCCTTAAATAATGCAACAAAGTACTTAAATAATGCAGCAGAGTCCTTAAGTACCGTAGCAGAGTCCTTAAATACTGCAGCAAAGTCCTTAAATATTGCAGCAGAGTCCTTAAATAATGCAGCAAAGTCATTAAATAATGCAGCAGAGTCCTTAAATAATGCAACAAATTCCTTAAATAATGCAGCAGAGTCCTTAAATAATGCAATAAAGTCCATAAATAATGCAGCAAAGTCCTTAAATAATTCAGCAGAGTGCTGAAATACCGCAGCAGGGTCCTTAAATAATGCAGCAGAGTCCTTAAATAATGCAACAAAGTCCTTAAATAATGCAGCAGGGTCCTTAAATAATGCAACAAAGTCCTTAAATAATGCAGCAGAGTCCTTAAAAAATGCAGCAAAGTCCGTAAATAATGCAGCAGAGTCCTTAAATAATCCAGCCAAGTCCTTAAATAATGCAACAAAGTCCTTAAATAATGCAATAAAGTCCATAAATGATGCAGCAAATTCCTTAAATAATGCAGCAGAGTACTGAAATACCGCAGCAGGATCCTTAAATAATGCAACAGAGTCCTTAAATAATGCAACAAAGTCCTTAAATAATGCAGAACAGTCCTTAAATAATGCAATAAAGTCCTTAAATAATGCAGCAAAGTCCTTAAATAATGCAGCAGAGTCCTTAAATAATGCAACAAAGTACTTAAATAATGCAGCAGAGTCCTTAAATAATGCAACAAAGTCCTTAAATAATGCAGCAGAGTCCTTAAATAATGCAGCACATTCCTTAAATAATGCAGCAGAGTCCTTAAATAATCCAGCCAAGTCCTTAAATAATGCAGCAGAGTCCTTAAATAATGCAGAAAAGTCCTTAAATAATGCAGCAGAGTCCTTAAATACTGCAGCAGAGTCCTTAAATAATGCAGCAAAGTCATTAAATAATGCAGAAGAGTCCTTAAATAATGCAGCAAAGTCCTTATATAATGCATCAGAGTCCTTAAATAATGCAGCAGAGTCCTTAAATACCACAGCAGAGTCCTTAAATAATGCAGCAAAGTCTTTAAATAATGCAGCACAGTCCTTAAATAATCCAGCCAAGTCCTTAAATAATGCAGCAGAGTCCTTAAATAATGCAGAAAAGTCCTTAAATAATGCAGCAGAGTCCTTAAATACTTCAGCATAGTCCTTAAATAATGCAGCAAAGTCCTTAAATAATGCAGCAAATTCCTTAAATAATGCAGCAAAGTCTTTAAATAATGCAATAAAGTCCATAAATAATGCAGCAAAGTTCTTAAATAATGCAGCAGAGTCCTTAAATACCACAGCAGAGTCCTTAAATAATGCAGCAAAGTCTTTAAATAATGCAACAAAGTCCTTAAATAATGCAGCAGAGTCCTTAAATAATGCAGAAGAGTCCTTAAATAATCCAGCCAAGTCCTTAAATAATGCAGCAGAGTCCTTAAATAATGCAACAAAATCCTTAAATAATGCAGAAGAGTCCTTAAATAATCCAGCCAAGTCCTTAAATCATGCAGCAGGGTCCTTAAATAATCCAGCCAAGTCCTTAAATAATGCAACAAAGTCCTTAAATAATGCAGCAGATTACTGGAATACTGCAGCAGGGTCATTAAATAATGCTGCAGTGTCCTTAAATAATGCAGCAAATTCCTTAAATAATGCAGCAAAGTCTTTAAATAATGCAACAAAGTCCTTAAACAATGCAGCAGAGTCCTTAAATAATGCAGAAGAGTCCTTAAATAATGCAACCAAGACCTTAAATAATGCAGCAGAGTCCTTAAATAATGCAACAAAGTACTTAAATACTGCAGCAGAGTCCTTAAGTACCGTAGCAGAGTCCTTAAATACTGCAGCAAAGTCCTTAAATATTGCAGCAGAGTCCTTAAATAATGCAGCAAAGTCATTAAATAATGCAGCAGAGTCCTAAAATAATGCAACAAATTCCTTAAATAATGCAGTAGAGTCCTTAAATAATGCAATAAAGTCCATAAATAATGCAGCAAAGTCCTTAAATAATTCAGCAGAGTGCTGAAATACCGCAGCAGGGTCCTTAAATAATGCAGCAGAGTCCTTAAATAATGCAACAAAGTCCTTAAATAATGCAGCAGGGTCCTTAAATAATGCAACAAAGTCCTTAAATAATGCAGCAGAGTCCTTAAAAAATGCAGCAAAGACCGTAAATAATGCAGCAGAGTCATTAAATAATCCAGCCAAGTCCTTAAATAATGCAGCAAAGTCCTTAAATAATGCAATAAAGTCCATAAATGATGCAGCAAATTCCTTAAATAATGCAGCAGAGTACTGAAATACCGCAGCAGGATCCTTAAATAATGCAACAGAGTCCTTAAATAATGCAACAAAGTCCTTAAAAAATGCAGAACAGTCCTTAAATAATGCAATAAAGTCTTTAAATAATGCAGCAAAGTCCTTAAATAATGCAGCAGAGTCCTTAAATAATGCAACAAAGTCCTTAAATAATGCAGCAGAGTCCTTAAATAATGCAACAAAGTCCTTAAATAATGCAGCAGAGTCGTTAAATAATGCAGCACATTCCTTAAATAATGCAGCAGAGTCCTTAAATAATCCAGCCAAGTCCTTAAATAATGCAGCAGAGTCCTTAAATAATGCAGAAAAGTCCTTAAATAATGCAGCAGAGTCCTTAAATACTGCAGCAGAGTCCTTAAATAATGCAGCAAAGTCATTAAATAATGCAGAAGAGTCCTTAAATAATGCAGTAAAGTCCTTATATAATGCATCAGAGTCCTTAAATAATGCAGCAGAGTCCTTAAATACCACAACAGAGTCCTTAAATAATGCAGCAAAGTCTTTAAATAATGCAGCACAGTCCTTATATAATCCAGCCAAGTCCTTAAATAATGCAGCAGAGTCCTTAAATAATGCAGAAAAGTCCTTAAATAATGCAGCAGAGTCCTTAAATACTTCAGCATAGTCCTTAAAGAATGCAGCAAAGTCCTTAAATAATGCAGCAAATTCCTTAAATAATGCAGCAAAGTCTTTAAATAATGCAATAAAGTCCATAAATAATGCAGCAAAGTTCTTAAATAATGCAGCAGAGTCCTTAAATACCACAGCAGAGTCCTTAAATAATGCAGCAAAGTCTTTAAATAATGCAACAAAGTCCTTAAATAATGCAGCAAAGTCCTTAAATCATCCAGCCAAGTCCTTAAATAATGCAGCAGAGTCCTTAAATAATGCAACAAAATCCTTAAATAATCCAGAAGAGTCCTTAAATAATCCAGCCAAGTCCTTAAATCATGCAGCAGGGTCCTTAAATAATCCAGCCAAGTCCTTAAATAATGCAACAAAGTCCTTAAATAATGCAGCAGATTACTGAAATACTGCAGCAGGGTCATTAAATAATGCTGCAGTGTCCTTAAATAATGCAGCAAATTCCTTAAATAATGCAGCAAAGTATTTAAATAATGCAACAAAGTCCTTAAACAATGCAGCAGAGTCCTTAAATAATGCAGAAGAGTCCTTAAATAATGCAACCAAGACCTTAAATAATGCAGCAGAGTCCTTAAATAATGCAACAAAGTACTTAAATAATGCAGCAGAGTCCTTAAGTACCGTAGCAGAGTCCTTAAATACTGCAGCAAAGTCCTTAAATATTGCAGCAGAGTCCTTAAATAATGCAGCAAAGTCATTAAATAATGCAGCAGAGTCCTTAAATAATGCAACAAATTCCTTAAATAATGCAGCAAAGTCCTTAAATAATGCAATAAAGTCCATAAATAATGCAGCAAAGTCCTTAAATAATTCAGCAGAGTGCTGAAATACCGCAGCAGGGTCCTTAAATAATGCAGCAGAGTCCTTAAATAATGCAACAAAGTCCTTAAATAATGCAGCAGGGTCCTTAAATAATGCAACAAAGTCCTTAAATAATGCAGCAGAGTCCTTAAAAAATGCAGCAAAGTCCGTAAATAATGCAGCAAAGTCCTTAAATAATCCAGCCAAGTCCTTAAATAATGCAGCAAAGTCCTTAAATAATACAATAAAGTCCATAAATGATGCAGCAAATTCCTTAAATAATGCAGCAGAGTACTGAAATACCGTAGCAGGATCCTTAAATAATGCAACAGAGTCCTTAAATAATGCAACAAAGTCCTTAAATAATGCAGAACAGTCCTTAAATAATGCAAAAAAGTCCTTAAATAATGCAGCAAAGTCCTTAAATAATGCAGCAGAGTCCTTAAATAATGCAACAAAGTCCTTAAATAATGCAGCAGAGTCCTTAAATAATGCAACAAAGTCCTTAAATAATGCAGCAGAGTCCTTAAATAATGCAGCACATTCCTTAAATAATGCAGCAGAGTCCTTAAATAATCCAGCCAAGTCCTTAAATAATGCAGCAGAGTCCTTAAATAATGCAGAAAAGTCCTTAAATAATGCAGCAGAGTCCTTAAATACTGCAGCAGAGTCCTTAAATAATGCAGCAAAGTCATTAAATAATGCAGAAGAGTCCTTAAATAATTCAGCAAAGTCCTTATATAATGCATCAGAGTCCTTAAATAATGCAGCAGAGTCCTTAAATACCACAGCAGAGTCCTTAAATAATGCAGCAAAGTCTTTAAATAATGCAGCACAGTCCTTAAATAATCCAGCCAAGTCCTTAAATAATGCAGCAGAGTCCTTAAATAATGCAGAAAAGTCCTTAAATAATGCAGCAGAGTCCTTAAATACTTCAGCATAGTCCTTAAATAATGCAGCAAAGTCCTTAAATAATGCAGCAAATTCCTTAAATAATGCAGCAAAGTCTTTAAATAATGCAATAAAGTCCATAAATAATGCAGCAAAGTTCTTAAATAATGCAGAAGAGTCCTTAAATAATCCAGCCAAGTCCTTAAATAATGCAGCAGAGTCCTTAAATAATGCAACAAAATCCTTAAATAATGCAAAAGAGTCCTTAAATAATCCAGCCAAGTCCTTAAATCATGCAGCAGGGTCCTTAAATAATCCAGCCAAGTCCTTAAATAATGCAACAAAGTCCTTAAATAATGCAGCAGATTACTGAAATACTGCAGCAGGGTCATTAAATAATGCTGCAGTGTCCTTAAATAATGCAGCAAATTCCTTAAATAATGCAGCAAAGTCTTTAAATAATGCAATAAAGTCCTTAAATAATGCAGCAGAGTACTGAAATACCACAGCAGGGTCCTTAAATAATGCAGCAAAGTCGTTAAATAATGAAGTAGAGTCCTTAAATAATGCAACAACGTCCTTAAATGATGCAGCAGAGTCCTTAAATAATGCAACAAAGTCCTTAAATAATCCAGCCAAGTCCTTAAATAATGCAGCAGAGTCCTTAAATAATGCAGAAAAGTCCTTAAATAATGCAGCAGAGTCCTTAAATACTGCAGCAGAGTCCTTAAATAATGCAGCAAAGTCATTAAATAATGCAGAAGAGTCCTTAAATAATTCAGCAAAGTCCTTATATAATGCATCAGAGTCCTTAAATAATGCAGCAGAGTCCTTAAATACCACAGCAGAGTCCTTAAATAATGCAGCAAAGTCTTTAAATAATGCAGCACAGTCCTTAAATAATCCAGCCAAGTCCTTAAATAATGCAGCAGAGTCCTTAAATAATGCAGAAAAGTCCTTAAATAATGCAGCAGAGTCCTTAAATACTTCAGCATAGTCCTTAAATAATGCAGCAAAGTCCTTAAATAATGCAGCAAATTCCTTAAATAATGCAGCAAAGTCTTTAAATAATGCAATAAAGTCCATAAATAATGCAGCAAAGTTCTTAAATAATGCAGAAGAGTCCTTAAATAATCCAGCCAAGTCCTTAAATAATGCAGCAGAGTCCTTAAATAATGCAACAAAATCCTTAAATAATGCAGAAGAGTCCTTAAATAATCCAGCCAAGTCCTTAAATCATGCAGCAGGGTCCTTAAATAATCCAGCCAAGTCCTTAAATAATGCAACAAAGTCCTTAAATAATGCAGCAGATTACTGAAATACTGCAGCAGGGTCATTAAATAATGCTGCAGTGTCCTTAAATAATGCAGCAAATTCCTTAAATAATGCAGCAAAGTCTTTAAATAATGCAATAAAGTCCTTAAATAATGCAGCAGAGTACTGAAATACCACAGCAGGGTCCTTAAATAATGCAGCAAAGTCGTTAAATAATGAAGTAGAGTCCTTAAATAATGCAACAACGTCCTTAAATGATGCAGCAGAGTCCTTAAATAATGCAACAAAGTCCTTAAATAATGCAGCAGAGTCCTTAAATAATGCAGCAGAGTACTGAAATACCGCAGCAGGGTCCTTAAATAATGCAGCAAAGTCGTTATATAATGAAGTAGAGTCCTTAAATAATGCTAAAAAGTCCTTAAATGATGCAGAAGAGTCCTTAAATAATGCAACCAAGACCTTAAATAATGCAACAGAGTCCTTAAATAATTCAACAAAGTACTTAAATAATGCAGCAGAGTCCTTAAGTACCGTAGCAGAGTCCTTAAATACTGCAGCAAAGTCCTTAAATAATGCAGCAGAGTCCTTAAATAATGCAGCAAAGTCATTAAATAATGCAGCAGAGTCCTTAAATAATGCAACAAATTCCTTAAATAATGCAGCAGAGTCCTTAAATAATGCAACAAATTCCTTAAATAATGCAGCAGAGTCCTTAAATAATGCAATAAAGTCCATAAATAATGCAGCAAAGTCCTTAAATAATTCAGCAGAGTGCTGAAATACCGCAGCAGGGTCCTTAAATAATGCAGCAGAGTCCTTAAATAATGCAACAAAGTCCTTAAATAATGCAGCAGGGTCCTTAAATAATGCAACAAAGTCCTTAAATAATGCAGCAGAGTCCTTAAAAAATGCAGCAAAGTCTGTAAATAATGCAGCAGAGTCCTTAAATAATCCAGCCAAGTCCTTAAATAATGCAACAAAGTCCTTAAATAATGCAGCAGATTACTGAAATTCTGCAGCAGGGTCCTTAAATAATGCAGCAGAGTCCTTAAATAATGCAACAAAGTCCTTAAATAATGCAGCAGAGTCCTTAAATAATGCAACAAAGTCCTTAAATAATGCAGCAGAGTCCTTAAATAATGCAACAAAGTCCTTAAATAATGCAGCAGAGTCCTTAAATAATGCAAAAGAGTCCTTAAATATTGCAGCAGAGTCCTTAAATAATGCAACAAAGTCCTTAAATAATGCAGCAGAGTCCTTAAATAATGCAGAAAAGTCCTTAAATAATGCAGCAGAGTCCTTAAATACTTCAGCATAGTCCTTAAATAATGCAGCAAAGTCCTTGAATAATTTAGCAGAATCCTTAAATAATGCAACAAAGTCCTTAAATAATGCAGAAGAGTCCTTAAATAATGCAGCAAATTCCTTAAATAATGCAGCAAAGTCTTTAAATAATGCAATAAAGTACATAAATAATGCAGCAAAGTTCTTAAATAATGCAGCAGAGTCCTTAAATACCACAGCAGAGTCCTTAAATAATGCAGCAAAGTCTTTAAATAATGCAACAAAGTCCTTAAATAATGCAGCAGAGTCCTTAAATAATGCAGAAGAGTCCTTAAATAATCCAGCCAAGTCCTTAAATAATGCAGCAGAGTCCTTAAATAATGCAACAAAATCCTTAAATAATGCAGAAGAGTCCTTAAATAATCCAGCCAAGTCCTTAAATCATGCAGCAGGGTCCTTAAATAATCCAGCCAAGTCCTTAAATAATGCAGCAGAGTCCTTAAATAATGCAGCAAAGTCCTTAAATAATGCAGCAGAGTCCTTAAATACTTCAGCATAGTCCTTAAATAATGCAGCAAAGTCCTTGAATAATGCAGCAGAGTCCTTAAATAATGCAACAAAGTCATTAAATAATGCTGCAGAGTCCTTAAATAATGCAGCAAAGTCTTTAAATAATGCAATAAAGTCCATAAATAATGCAGCAAAGTCCTTAAATAATGCAGCAGAGTACTGAAATACCGCAGCAGGGTCCTTAAATAATGCAGCAAAGTCGTTAAATAATGAAGTAGAGTCCTTAAATAATGCAACAACGTCCTTAAATGATGCAGCAGAGTCCTTAAATAATGCAGCAGAGTCCTTAAATAATGCAGCAGAGTACTGAAATACCGCAGCAGGGTCCTTAAATAATGCAGCAAAGTCGTTATATAATGAAGTAGAGTCCTTAAATAATGCAAAAAAGTCCTTAAATGATGCAGCAGAGTCCTTAAATAATGCAACAAAGTCCTTAAATAATGCAGCAGAGTCCTTAAATAATGCAACAAAGTCCTTAAACAATTCAGCAGAGTCCTTAAATAATGCAGAAGAGTCCTTAAATAATGCAACCAATACCTTAAATAATGCAGCAGAGTCCTTAAATAATGCAACAAAGTACTTAAATAATGCAGCAGAGTCCTTAAGTAACGTAGCAGAGTACTTAAATAATGCAGCAAAGTCCTTAAATAATGCAAACAATACCTTAAATAATGCAGCAGCGTCCTTTAATAATGCAACAAATTCCTTAAATAATGCAGCAGAGTCCTTAAATAATGCAATAAAGTCCATAAATAATGCAGCAAAGTCCTTAAATAATTCAGCAGAGTGCTGAAATACCGCAGCAGGGTCCTTAAATAATGCAGCAGAGTCCTTAAATAATGCAACAAAGTCCTTAAATAATGCATCAGGGTCCTTAAATAATGCAACAAAGTCCTTAAATAATGCAGCAGAGTCCTTAAATAATGCAGCAAAGTCCTTAAAAAATGCAGCAGAGTCCTTAAATAATCCAGCCAAGTCCTTAAATAATGCATCAAAGTCCTTAAATAATGCAGCAGAGTACTGAAATACCGCAGCAGGATCCTTAAATAATGCAGCAGAGTCCTTAAATAATGCAACAAAGTCCTTAAATAATGCAGAACAGTCCTTAAATAATGCAATAAAGTCCTTAAATAATGCAGCAAAGTCCTTAAATAATGCAGCAGAGTCCTTAAATAATGCAACAAAGTCCTTAAATAATGCAGCAGAGTCCTTAAATAATGCAGCACATTCCTTAATTAATGCAGCAGAGTCCTTAAATAATCCAGCCAAGTCCTTAAATACTGCTGCAGAGTACTTAAATAATGCAGCAAAGTCCTTAAATAATGCAGCAGAGTCCTTAAATAATGCAACAAAGTACTTAAATAATGCAGAAGAGTCCTTAAATAATGCAACAAAGTCTTTAAATAATGCAGCTGAGTACCTAAATAATGCAACAAAGTACTTAAATAATGCAGCAGAGTCCTTAAGTACCGTATCAGAGTCCTTAAATAATGCAGCAAAGTCCTTAAATAATGCAGCAGAGTCCTTAAATAATGCAGCAAAGTCCTTAAATAATCCAGCCAATTCCTTAAATAATGCAACAAAGTCCTTAAATAATGCAGCAGAGTCCTTAAATAATGCAACAAAGTCCTTAAATAATGCAGCAGAGTCGTTAAATAATGCAGCACATTCCTTAAATAATGCAGCAGAGTCCTTAAATAATCCAGCCAAGTCCTTAAATAATGCAGCAGAGTCCTTAAATAATGCAGAAAAGTCCTTAAATAATGCAGCAGAGTCCTTAAATACTGCAGCAGAGTCCTTAAATAATGCAGCAAAGTCATTAAATAATGCAGAAGAGTCCTTAAATAATGCAGTAAAGTCCTTATATAATGCATCAGAGTCCTTAAATAATGCAGCAGAGTCCTTAAATACCACAACAGAGTCCTTAAATAATGCAGCAAAGTCTTTAAATAATGCAGCACAGTCCTTATATAATCCAGCCAAGTCCTTAAATAATGCAGCAGAGTCCTTAAATAATGCAGAAAAGTCCTTAAATAATGCAGCAGAGTCCTTAAATACTTCAGCATAGTCCTTAAAGAATGCAGCAAAGTCCTTAAATAATGCAGCAAATTCCTTAAATAATGCAGCAAAGTCTTTAAATAATGCAATAAAGTCCATAAATAATGCAGCAAAGTTCTTAAATAATGCAGCAGAGTCCTTAAATACCACAGCAGAGTCCTTAAATAATGCAGCAAAGTCTTTAAATAATGCAACAAAGTCCTTAAATAATGCAGCAAAGTCCTTAAATCATCCAGCCAAGTCCTTAAATAATGCAGCAGAGTCCTTAAATAATGCAACAAAATCCTTAAATAATCCAGAAGAGTCCTTAAATAATCCAGCCAAGTCCTTAAATCATGCAGCAGGGTCCTTAAATAATCCAGCCAAGTCCTTAAATAATGCAACAAAGTCCTTAAATAATGCAGCAGATTACTGAAATACTGCAGCAGGGTCATTAAATAATGCTGCAGTGTCCTTAAATAATGCAGCAAATTCCTTAAATAATGCAGCAAAGTATTTAAATAATGCAACAAAGTCCTTAAACAATGCAGCAGAGTCCTTAAATAATGCAGAAGAGTCCTTAAATAATGCAACCAAGACCTTAAATAATGCAGCAGAGTCCTTAAATAATGCAACAAAGTACTTAAATAATGCAGCAGAGTCCTTAAGTACCGTAGCAGAGTCCTTAAATACTGCAGCAAAGTCCTTAAATATTGCAGCAGAGTCCTTAAATAATGCAGCAAAGTCATTAAATAATGCAGCAGAGTCCTTAAATAATGCAACAAATTCCTTAAATAATGCAGCAAAGTCCTTAAATAATGCAATAAAGTCCATAAATAATGCAGCAAAGTCCTTAAATAATTCAGCAGAGTGCTGAAATACCGCAGCAGGGTCCTTAAATAATGCAGCAGAGTCCTTAAATAATGCAACAAAGTCCTTAAATAATGCAGCAGGGTCCTTAAATAATGCAACAAAGTCCTTAAATAATGCAGCAGAGTCCTTAAAAAATGCAGCAAAGTCCGTAAATAATGCAGCAAAGTCCTTAAATAATCCAGCCAAGTCCTTAAATAATGCAGCAAAGTCCTTAAATAATACAATAAAGTCCATAAATGATGCAGCAAATTCCTTAAATAATGCAGCAGAGTACTGAAATACCGTAGCAGGATCCTTAAATAATGCAACAGAGTCCTTAAATAATGCAACAAAGTCCTTAAATAATGCAGAACAGTCCTTAAATAATGCAAAAAAGTCCTTAAATAATGCAGCAAAGTCCTTAAATAATGCAGCAGAGTCCTTAAATAATGCAACAAAGTCCTTAAATAATGCAGCAGAGTCCTTAAATAATGCAACAAAGTCCTTAAATAATGCAGCAGAGTCCTTAAATAATGCAGCACATTCCTTAAATAATGCAGCAGAGTCCTTAAATAATCCAGCCAAGTCCTTAAATAATGCAGCAGAGTCCTTAAATAATGCAGAAAAGTCCTTAAATAATGCAGCAGAGTCCTTAAATACTGCAGCAGAGTCCTTAAATAATGCAGCAAAGTCATTAAATAATGCAGAAGAGTCCTTAAATAATTCAGCAAAGTCCTTATATAATGCATCAGAGTCCTTAAATAATGCAGCAGAGTCCTTAAATACCACAGCAGAGTCCTTAAATAATGCAGCAAAGTCTTTAAATAATGCAGCACAGTCCTTAAATAATCCAGCCAAGTCCTTAAATAATGCAGCAGAGTCCTTAAATAATGCAGAAAAGTCCTTAAATAATGCAGCAGAGTCCTTAAATACTTCAGCATAGTCCTTAAATAATGCAGCAAAGTCCTTAAATAATGCAGCAAATTCCTTAAATAATGCAGCAAAGTCTTTAAATAATGCAATAAAGTCCATAAATAATGCAGCAAAGTTCTTAAATAATGCAGAAGAGTCCTTAAATAATCCAGCCAAGTCCTTAAATAATGCAGCAGAGTCCTTAAATAATGCAACAAAATCCTTAAATAATGCAAAAGAGTCCTTAAATAATCCAGCCAAGTCCTTAAATCATGCAGCAGGGTCCTTAAATAATCCAGCCAAGTCCTTAAATAATGCAACAAAGTCCTTAAATAATGCAGCAGATTACTGAAATACTGCAGCAGGGTCATTAAATAATGCTGCAGTGTCCTTAAATAATGCAGCAAATTCCTTAAATAATGCAGCAAAGTCTTTAAATAATGCAATAAAGTCCTTAAATAATGCAGCAGAGTACTGAAATACCACAGCAGGGTCCTTAAATAATGCAGCAAAGTCGTTAAATAATGAAGTAGAGTCCTTAAATAATGCAACAACGTCCTTAAATGATGCAGCAGAGTCCTTAAATAATGCAACAAAGTCCTTAAATAATCCAGCCAAGTCCTTAAATAATGCAGCAGAGTCCTTAAATAATGCAGAAAAGTCCTTAAATAATGCAGCAGAGTCCTTAAATACTGCAGCAGAGTCCTTAAATAATGCAGCAAAGTCATTAAATAATGCAGAAGAGTCCTTAAATAATTCAGCAAAGTCCTTATATAATGCATCAGAGTCCTTAAATAATGCAGCAGAGTCCTTAAATACCACAGCAGAGTCCTTAAATAATGCAGCAAAGTCTTTAAATAATGCAGCACAGTCCTTAAATAATCCAGCCAAGTCCTTAAATAATGCAGCAGAGTCCTTAAATAATGCAGAAAAGTCCTTAAATAATGCAGCAGAGTGCTTAAATACTTCAGCATAGTCCTTAAATAATGCAGCAAAGTCCTTAAATAATGCAGCAAATTCCTTAAATAATGCAGCAAAGTCTTTAAATAATGCAATAAAGTCCATAAATAATGCAGCAAAGTTCTTAAATAATGCAGAAGAGTCCTTAAATAATCCAGCCAAGTCCTTAAATAATGCAGCAGAGTCCTTAAATAATGCAACAAAATCCTTAAATAATGCAGAAGAGTCCTTAAATAATCCAGCCAAGTCCTTAAATCATGCAGCAGGGTCCTTAAATAATCCAGCCAAGTCCTTAAATAATGCAACAAAGTCCTTAAATAATGCAGCAGATTACTGAAATACTGCAGCAGGGTCATTAAATAATGCTGCAGTGTCCTTAAATAATGCAGCAAATTCCTTAAATAATGCAGCAAAGTCTTTAAATAATGCAATAAAGTCCTTAAATAATGCAGCAGAGTACTGAAATACCACAGCAGGGTCCTTAAATAATGCAGCAAAGTCGTTAAATAATGAAGTAGAGTCCTTAAATAATGCAACAACGTCCTTAAATGATGCAGCAGAGTCCTTAAATAATGCAACAAAGTCCTTAAATAATGCAGCAGAGTCCTTAAATAATGCAGCAGAGTACTGAAATACCGCAGCAGGGTCCTTAAATAATGCAGCAAAGTCGTTATATAATGAAGTAGAGTCCTTAAATAATGCTAAAAAGTCCTTAAATGATGCAGAAGAGTCCTTAAATAATGCAACCAAGACCTTAAATAATGCAACAGAGTCCTTAAATAATTCAACAAAGTACTTAAATAATGCAGCAGAGTCCTTAAGTACCGTAGCAGAGTCCTTAAATACTGCAGCAAAGTCCTTAAATAATGCAGCAGAGTCCTTAAATAATGCAGCAAAGTCATTAAATAATGCAGCAGAGTCCTTAAATAATGCAACAAATTCCTTAAATAATGCAGCAGAGTCCTTAAATAATGCAATAAAGTCCATAAATAATGCAGCAAAGTCCTTAAATAATTCAGCAGAGTGCTGAAATACCGCAGCAGGGTCCTTAAATAATGCAGCAGAGTCCTTAAATAATGCAACAAAGTCCTTAAATAATGCAGCAGGGTCCTTAAATAATGCAACAAAGTCCTTAAATAATGCAGCAGAGTCCTTAAAAAATGCAGCAAAGTCTGTAAATAATGCAGCAGAGTCCTTAAATAATCCAGCCAAGTCCTTAAATAATGCAACAAAGTCCTTAAATAATGCAGCAGATTACTGAAATTCTGCAGCAGGGTCCTTAAATAATGCAGCAGAGTCCTTAAATAATGCAACAAAGTCCTTAAATAATGCAGCAGAGTCCTTAAATAATGCAACAAAGTCCTTAAATAATGCAGCAGAGTCCTTAAATAATGCAACAAAGTCCTTAAATAATGCAGCAGAGTCCTTAAATAATGCAAAAGAGTCCTTAAATATTGCAGCAGAGTCCTTAAATAATGCAACAAAGTCCTTAAATAATGCAGCAGAGTCCTTAAATAATGCAGAAAAGTCCTTAAATAATGCAGCAGAGTCCTTAAATACTTCAGCATAGTCCTTAAATAATGCAGCAAAGTCCTTGAATAATTTAGCAGAATCCTTAAATAATGCAACAAAGTCCTTAAATAATGCAGAAGAGTCCTTAAATAATGCAGCAAATTCCTTAAATAATGCAGCAAAGTCTTTAAATAATGCAATAAAGTACATAAATAATGCAGCAAAGTTCTTAAATAATGCAGCAGAGTCCTTAAATACCACAGCAGAGTCCTTAAATAATGCAGCAAAGTCTTTAAATAATGCAACAAAGTCCTTAAATAATGCAGCAGAGTCCTTAAATAATGCAGAAGAGTCCTTAAATAATCCAGCCAAGTCCTTAAATAATGCAGCAGAGTCCTTAAATAATGCAACAAAATCCTTAAATAATGCAGAAGAGTCCTTAAATAATCCAGCCAAGTCCTTAAATCATGCAGCAGGGTCCTTAAATAATCCAGCCAAGTCCTTAAATAATGCAGCAGAGTCCTTAAATAATGCAGCAAAGTCCTTAAATAATGCAGCAGAGTCCTTAAATACTTCAGCATAGTCCTTAAATAATGCAGCAAAGTCCTTGAATAATGCAGCAGAGTCCTTAAATAATGCAACAAAGTCATTAAATAATGCTGCAGAGTCCTTAAATAATGCAGCAAAGTCTTTAAATAATGCAATAAAGTCCATAAATAATGCAGCAAAGTCCTTAAATAATGCAGCAGAGTACTGAAATACCGCAGCAGGGTCCTTAAATAATGCAGCAAAGTCGTTAAATAATGAAGTAGAGTCCTTAAATAATGCAACAACGTCCTTAAATGATGCAGCAGAGTCCTTAAATAATGCAGCAGAGTCCTTAAATAATGCAGCAGAGTACTGAAATACCGCAGCAGGGTCCTTAAATAATGCAGCAAAGTCGTTATATAATGAAGTAGAGTCCTTAAATAATGCAAAAAAGTCCTTAAATGATGCAGCAGAGTCCTTAAATAATGCAACAAAGTCCTTAAATAATGCAGCAGAGTCCTTAAATAATGCAACAAAGTCCTTAAACAATTCAGCAGAGTCCTTAAATAATGCAGAAGAGTCCTTAAATAATGCAACCAATACCTTAAATAATGCAGCAGAGTCCTTAAATAATGCAACAAAGTACTTAAATAATGCAGCAGAGTCCTTAAGTAACGTAGCAGAGTACTTAAATAATGCAGCAAAGTCCTTAAATAATGCAAACAATACCTTAAATAATGCAGCAGCGTCCTTTAATAATGCAACAAATTCCTTAAATAATGCAGCAGAGTCCTTAAATAATGCAATAAAGTCCATAAATAATGCAGCAAAGTCCTTAAATAATTCAGCAGAGTGCTGAAATACCGCAGCAGGGTCCTTAAATAATGCAGCAGAGTCCTTAAATAATGCAACAAAGTCCTTAAATAATGCATCAGGGTCCTTAAATAATGCAACAAAGTCCTTAAATAATGCAGCAGAGTCCTTAAATAATGCAGCAAAGTCCTTAAAAAATGCAGCAGAGTCCTTAAATAATCCAGCCAAGTCCTTAAATAATGCATCAAAGTCCTTAAATAATGCAGCAGAGTACTGAAATACCGCAGCAGGATCCTTAAATAATGCAGCAGAGTCCTTAAATAATGCAACAAAGTCCTTAAATAATGCAGAACAGTCCTTAAATAATGCAATAAAGTCCTTAAATAATGCAGCAAAGTCCTTAAATAATGCAGCAGAGTCCTTAAATAATGCAACAAAGTCCTTAAATAATGCAGCAGAGTCCTTAAATAATGCAGCACATTCCTTAATTAATGCAGCAGAGTCCTTAAATAATCCAGCCAAGTCCTTAAATACTGCTGCAGAGTACTTAAATAATGCAGCAAAGTCCTTAAATAATGCAGCAGAGTCCTTAAATAATGCAACAAAGTACTTAAATAATGCAGAAGAGTCCTTAAATAATGCAACAAAGTCTTTAAATAATGCAGCTGAGTACCTAAATAATGCAACAAAGTACTTAAATAATGCAGCAGAGTCCTTAAGTACCGTATCAGAGTCCTTAAATAATGCAGCAAAGTCCTTAAATAATGCAGCAGAGTCCTTAAATAATGCAGCAAAGTCCTTAAATAATCCAGCCAATTCCTTAAATAATGCAACAAAGTCCTTAAATAATGCAGCAGAGTCCTTAAATAATGCAACAAAGTCCTTAAATAATGCAGCAGAGTCGTTAAATAATGCAGCACATTCCTTAAATAATGCAGCAGAGTCCTTAAATAATCCAGCCAAGTCCTTAAATAATGCAGCAGAGTCCTTAAATAATGCAGAAAAGTCCTTAAATAATGCAGCAGAGTCCTTAAATACTGCAGCAGAGTCCTTAAATAATGCAGCAAAGTCATTAAATAATGCAGAAGAGTCCTTAAATAATGCAGTAAAGTCCTTATATAATGCATCAGAGTCCTTAAATAATGCAGCAGAGTCCTTAAATACCACAACAGAGTCCTTAAATAATGCAGCAAAGTCTTTAAATAATGCAGCACAGTCCTTATATAATCCAGCCAAGTCCTTAAATAATGCAGCAGAGTCCTTAAATAATGCAGAAAAGTCCTTAAATAATGCAGCAGAGTCCTTAAATACTTCAGCATAGTCCTTAAAGAATGCAGCAAAGTCCTTAAATAATGCAGCAAATTCCTTAAATAATGCAGCAAAGTCTTTAAATAATGCAATAAAGTCCATAAATAATGCAGCAAAGTTCTTAAATAATGCAGCAGAGTCCTTAAATACCACAGCAGAGTCCTTAAATAATGCAGCAAAGTCTTTAAATAATGCAACAAAGTCCTTAAATAATGCAGCAAAGTCCTTAAATCATCCAGCCAAGTCCTTAAATAATGCAGCAGAGTCCTTAAATAATGCAACAAAATCCTTAAATAATCCAGAAGAGTCCTTAAATAATCCAGCCAAGTCCTTAAATCATGCAGCAGGGTCCTTAAATAATCCAGCCAAGTCCTTAAATAATGCAACAAAGTCCTTAAATAATGCAGCAGATTACTGAAATACTGCAGCAGGGTCATTAAATAATGCTGCAGTGTCCTTAAATAATGCAGCAAATTCCTTAAATAATGCAGCAAAGTATTTAAATAATGCAACAAAGTCCTTAAACAATGCAGCAGAGTCCTTAAATAATGCAGAAGAGTCCTTAAATAATGCAACCAAGACCTTAAATAATGCAGCAGAGTCCTTAAATAATGCAACAAAGTACTTAAATAATGCAGCAGAGTCCTTAAGTACCGTAGCAGAGTCCTTAAATACTGCAGCAAAGTCCTTAAATATTGCAGCAGAGTCCTTAAATAATGCAGCAAAGTCATTAAATAATGCAGCAGAGTCCTTAAATAATGCAACAAATTCCTTAAATAATGCAGCAAAGTCCTTAAATAATGCAATAAAGTCCATAAATAATGCAGCAAAGTCCTTAAATAATTCAGCAGAGTGCTGAAATACCGCAGCAGGGTCCTTAAATAATGCAGCAGAGTCCTTAAATAATGCAACAAAGTCCTTAAATAATGCAGCAGGGTCCTTAAATAATGCAACAAAGTCCTTAAATAATGCAGCAGAGTCCTTAAAAAATGCAGCAAAGTCCGTAAATAATGCAGCAAAGTCCTTAAATAATCCAGCCAAGTCCTTAAATAATGCAGCAAAGTCCTTAAATAATACAATAAAGTCCATAAATGATGCAGCAAATTCCTTAAATAATGCAGCAGAGTACTGAAATACCGTAGCAGGATCCTTAAATAATGCAACAGAGTCCTTAAATAATGCAACAAAGTCCTTAAATAATGCAGAACAGTCCTTAAATAATGCAAAAAAGTCCTTAAATAATGCAGCAAAGTCCTTAAATAATGCAGCAGAGTCCTTAAATAATGCAACAAAGTCCTTAAATAATGCAGCAGAGTCCTTAAATAATGCACCAAAGTCCTTAAATAATGCAGCAGAGTCCTTAAATAATGCAGCACATTCCTTAAATAATGCAGCAGAGTCCTTAAATAATCCAGCCAAGTCCTTAAATAATGCAGCAGAGTCCTTAAATAATGCAGAAAAGTCCTTAAATAATGCAGCAGAGTCCTTAAATACTGCAGCAGAGTCCTTAAATAATGCAGCAAAGTCATTAAATAATGCAGAAGAGTCCTTAAATAATTCAGCAAAGTCCTTATATAATGCATCAGAGTCCTTAAATAATGCAGCAGAGTCCTTAAATACCACAGCAGAGTCCTTAAATAATGCAGCAAAGTCTTTAAATAATGCAGCACAGTCCTTAAATAATCCAGCCAAGTCCTTAAATAATGCAGCAGAGTCCTTAAATAATGCAGAAAAGTCCTTAAATAATGCAGCAGAGTCCTTAAATACTTCAGCATAGTCCTTAAATAATGCAGCAAAGTCCTTAAATAATGCAGCAAATTCCTTAAATAATGCAGCAAAGTCTTTAAATAATGCAATAAAGTCCATAAATAATGCAGCAAAGTTCTTAAATAATGCAGAAGAGTCCTTAAATAATCCAGCCAAGTCCTTAAATAATGCAGCAGAGTCCTTAAATAATGCAACAAAATCCTTAAATAATGCAAAAGAGTCCTTAAATAATCCAGCCAAGTCCTTAAATCATGCAGCAGGGTCCTTAAATAATCCAGCCAAGTCCTTAAATAATGCAACAAAGTCCTTAAATAATGCAGCAGATTACTGAAATACTGCAGCAGGGTCATTAAATAATGCTGCAGTGTCCTTAAATAATGCAGCAAATTCCTTAAATAATGCAGCAAAGTCTTTAAATAATGCAATAAAGTCCTTAAATAATGCAGCAGAGTACTGAAATACCACAGCAGGGTCCTTAAATAATGCAGCAAAGTCGTTAAATAATGAAGTAGAGTCCTTAAATAATGCAACAACGTCCTTAAATGATGCAGCAGAGTCCTTAAATAATGCAACAAAGTCCTTAAATAATCCAGCCAAGTCCTTAAATAATGCAGCAGAGTCCTTAAATAATGCAGAAAAGTCCTTAAATAATGCAGCAGAGTCCTTAAATACTGCAGCAGAGTCCTTAAATAATGCAGCAAAGTCATTAAATAATGCAGAAGAGTCCTTAAATAATTCAGCAAAGTCCTTATATAATGCATCAGAGTCCTTAAATAATGCAGCAGAGTCCTTAAATACCACAGCAGAGTCCTTAAATAATGCAGCAAAGTCTTTAAATAATGCAGCACAGTCCTTAAATAATCCAGCCAAGTCCTTAAATAATGCAGCAGAGTCCTTAAATAATGCAGAAAAGTCCTTAAATAATGCAGCAGAGTGCTTAAATACTTCAGCATAGTCCTTAAATAATGCAGCAAAGTCCTTAAATAATGCAGCAAATTCCTTAAATAATGCAGCAAAGTCTTTAAATAATGCAATAAAGTCCATAAATAATGCAGCAAAGTTCTTAAATAATGCAGAAGAGTCCTTAAATAATCCAGCCAAGTCCTTAAATAATGCAGCAGAGTCCTTAAATAATGCAACAAAATCCTTAAATAATGCAGAAGAGTCCTTAAATAATCCAGCCAAGTCCTTAAATCATGCAGCAGGGTCCTTAAATAATCCAGCCAAGTCCTTAAATAATGCAACAAAGTCCTTAAATAATGCAGCAGATTACTGAAATACTGCAGCAGGGTCATTAAATAATGCTGCAGTGTCCTTAAATAATGCAGCAAATTCCTTAAATAATGCAGCAAAGTCTTTAAATAATGCAATAAAGTCCTTAAATAATGCAGCAGAGTACTGAAATACCACAGCAGGGTCCTTAAATAATGCAGCAAAGTCGTTAAATAATGAAGTAGAGTCCTTAAATAATGCAACAACGTCCTTAAATGATGCAGCAGAGTCCTTAAATAATGCAACAAAGTCCTTAAATAATGCAGCAGAGTCCTTAAATAATGCAGCAGAGTACTGAAATACCGCAGCAGGGTCCTTAAATAATGCAGCAAAGTCGTTATATAATGAAGTAGAGTCCTTAAATAATGCTAAAAAGTCCTTAAATGATGCAGAAGAGTCCTTAAATAATGCAACCAAGACCTTAAATAATGCAACAGAGTCCTTAAATAATTCAACAAAGTACTTAAATAATGCAGCAGAGTCCTTAAGTACCGTAGCAGAGTCCTTAAATACTGCAGCAAAGTCCTTAAATAATGCAGCAGAGTCCTTAAATAATGCAGCAAAGTCATTAAATAATGCAGCAGAGTCCTTAAATAATGCAACAAATTCCTTAAATAATGCAGCAGAGTCCTTAAATAATGCAATAAAGTCCATAAATAATGCAGCAAAGTCCTTAAATAATTCAGCAGAGTGCTGAAATACCGCAGCAGGGTCCTTAAATAATGCAGCAGAGTCCTTAAATAATGCAACAAAGTCCTTAAATAATGCAGCAGGGTCCTTAAATAATGCAACAAAGTCCTTAAATAATGCAGCAGAGTCCTTAAAAAATGCAGCAAAGTCTGTAAATAATGCAGCAGAGTCCTTAAATAATCCAGCCAAGTCCTTAAATAATGCAACAAAGTCCTTAAATAATGCAGCAGATTACTGAAATTCTGCAGCAGGGTCCTTAAATAATGCAGCAGAGTCCTTAAATAATGCAACAAAGTCCTTAAATAATGCAGCAGAGTCCTTAAATAATGCAACAAAGTCCTTAAATAATGCAGCAGAGTCCTTAAATAATGCAACAAAGTCCTTAAATAATGCAGCAGAGTCCTTAAATAATGCAAAAGAGTCCTTAAATATTGCAGCAGAGTCCTTAAATAATGCAACAAAGTCCTTAAATAATGCAGCAGAGTCCTTAAATAATGCAGAAAAGTCCTTAAATAATGCAGCAGAGTCCTTAAATACTTCAGCATAGTCCTTAAATAATGCAGCAAAGTCCTTGAATAATTTAGCAGAATCCTTAAATAATGCAACAAAGTCCTTAAATAATGCAGAAGAGTCCTTAAATAATGCAGCAAATTCCTTAAATAATGCAGCAAAGTCTTTAAATAATGCAATAAAGTACATAAATAATGCAGCAAAGTTCTTAAATAATGCAGCAGAGTCCTTAAATACCACAGCAGAGTCCTTAAATAATGCAGCAAAGTCTTTAAATAATGCAACAAAGTCCTTAAATAATGCAGCAGAGTCCTTAAATAATGCAGAAGAGTCCTTAAATAATCCAGCCAAGTCCTTAAATAATGCAGCAGAGTCCTTAAATAATGCAACAAAATCCTTAAATAATGCAGAAGAGTCCTTAAATAATCCAGCCAAGTCCTTAAATCATGCAGCAGGGTCCTTAAATAATCCAGCCAAGTCCTTAAATAATGCAGCAGAGTCCTTAAATAATGCAGCAAAGTCCTTAAATAATGCAGCAGAGTCCTTAAATACTTCAGCATAGTCCTTAAATAATGCAGCAAAGTCCTTGAATAATGCAGCAGAGTCCTTAAATAATGCAACAAAGTCATTAAATAATGCTGCAGAGTCCTTAAATAATGCAGCAAAGTCTTTAAATAATGCAATAAAGTCCATAAATAATGCAGCAAAGTCCTTAAATAATGCAGCAGAGTACTGAAATACCGCAGCAGGGTCCTTAAATAATGCAGCAAAGTCGTTAAATAATGAAGTAGAGTCCTTAAATAATGCAACAACGTCCTTAAATGATGCAGCAGAGTCCTTAAATAATGCAGCAGAGTCCTTAAATAATGCAGCAGAGTACTGAAATACCGCAGCAGGGTCCTTAAATAATGCAGCAAAGTCGTTATATAATGAAGTAGAGTCCTTAAATAATGCAAAAAAGTCCTTAAATGATGCAGCAGAGTCCTTAAATAATGCAACAAAGTCCTTAAATAATGCAGCAGAGTCCTTAAATAATGCAACAAAGTCCTTAAACAATTCAGCAGAGTCCTTAAATAATGCAGAAGAGTCCTTAAATAATGCAACCAATACCTTAAATAATGCAGCAGAGTCCTTAAATAATGCAACAAAGTACTTAAATAATGCAGCAGAGTCCTTAAGTAACGTAGCAGAGTACTTAAATAATGCAGCAAAGTCCTTAAATAATGCAAACAATACCTTAAATAATGCAGCAGCGTCCTTTAATAATGCAACAAATTCCTTAAATAATGCAGCAGAGTCCTTAAATAATGCAATAAAGTCCATAAATAATGCAGCAAAGTCCTTAAATAATTCAGCAGAGTGCTGAAATACCGCAGCAGGGTCCTTAAATAATGCAGCAGAGTCCTTAAATAATGCAACAAAGTCCTTAAATAATGCATCAGGGTCCTTAAATAATGCAACAAAGTCCTTAAATAATGCAGCAGAGTCCTTAAATAATGCAGAAAAGTCCTTAAAAAATGCAGCAGAGTCCTTAAATAATCCAGCCAAGTCCTTAAATAATGCATCAAAGTCCTTAAATAATGCAGCAGAGTACTGAAATACCGCAGCAGGATCCTTAAATAATGCAGCAGAGTCCTTAAATAATGCAACAAAGTCCTTAAATAATGCAGAACAGTCCTTAAATTATGCAATAAAGTCCTTAAATAATGCAGCAAAGTCCTTAAATAATGCAGCAGAGTCCTTAAATAATGCAACAAAGTCCTTAAATAATGCAGCAGAGTCCTTAAATAATGCAGCACATTCCTTAATTAATGCAGCAGAGTCCTTAAATAATCCAGCCAAGTCCTTAAATACTGCTGCAGAGTACTTAAATAATGCAGCAAAGTCCTTAAATAATGCAGCAGAGTCCTTAAATAATGCAACAAAGTACTTAAATAATGCAGAAGAGTCCTTAAATAATGCAACAAAGTCTTTAAATAATGCAGCTGAGTACCTAAATAATGCAACAAAGTACTTAAATAATGCAGCAGAGTCCTTAAGTACCGTATCAGAGTCCTTAAATAATGCAGCAAAGTCCTTAAATAATGCAGCAGAGTCCTTAAATAATGCAGCAAAGTCCTTAAATAATCCAGCCAATTCCTTAAATAATGCAACAAAGTCCTTAAATAATGCAGCAGAGTCCTTAAATAATGCAGCAGAGTACTGAAATACCGCAGCAGGGTCCTTAAATAATGCAGCAAAGTCGTTAAATAATGAAGTAGAGTCCTTAAATAATGCAACAAAGTCCTTAAATGATGCAGCAGAGTCCTTAAAAAATGCAACTAAGTCCTTAAATAATGCAGCAGAGTCCTTAAATAATGCAATAAATTCCATAAATAATGCAGCAAAGTCCTTAAATAATTTAGCAGAGTGCTGAAATACCGCAGCAGGGTCCTTAAATAATGCAGCAGAGTCCTTAGTTAATGCAACAAAGTCCTTAAATAATGCAGCAGGGTCCTTAAATAATGCAACAAAGTCCTTAAATTATGCAGCAGAGATCTTAAATAATGCAGCAAAGTCCTTAAATAATGCAGCAGAGTCCTTAAATAATCCAGCCAAGTCCTTAAATAATGCAACAAAGTCCTTAAATAATGCAGCAGATTACTGAAATACTGCAGCAGGGTCCTTAAATAATGCAGCAGAGTCCTTAAATAATGCAACAAAGTCCTTAAATAATGCAGCAGAGTCCTTAAATAATGCAGCAAAGTCCTTAAATAATGCAGCAGAGTCCTTAAATAATCCAGCCAAGTCCTTAAATAATGCAGCAAAGTCCTTAAATAATGCAGCAGAGTACTGAAATAGCGCAGCAGGATCCTTAAATAATGCAGCAGAGTCCTTAAATAATGCAACAAAGTCCTTAAATAATGCAGAACAGTCCTTAAATAATGCAATAAAGTTCTTAAATAATGCAGCAAAGTCCTTAAATAATGCAGCAGAGTCCTTAAATAATGCAACAAAGTCCTTAAATAATGCAGCAGAGTCCTTAAATAATGCAGCACATTCCTTAAATAATGCAGCAGAGTCCTTAAATAATCCAGCCAAGTCCTTAAATACTGCTGCAGAGTACTTAAATAATGCAGCAAAGTCCTTAAATAATGCAGCAGAGTCCTTAAATAATGCAACAAAGTACTTAAATAATGCAGAAGAGTCCTTAAATAATGCAACAAAGTCCTTAAATAATGCAGCAGAGTCCTTTAAAAATGCAGCAAAGTCCGTAAATAATGCAGCAAAGTCCTTAAATAATCCAGCCAAGTCCTTAAATAATGCAGCAAAGTCCTTAAATAATACAATAAAGTCCATAAATGATGCAGCAAATTCCTTAAATAATGCAGCAGAGTACTGAAATACCGTAGCAGGATCCTTAAATAATGCAACAGAGTCCTTAAATAATGCAACAAAGTCCTTAAATAATGCAGAACAGTCCTTAAATAATGCAAAAAAGTCCTTAAATAATGCAGCAAAGTCCTTAAATAATGCATCAGAGTCCTTAAATAATGCAACAAAGTCCTTAAATAATGCAGCAGAGTCCTTAAATAATGCAACAAAGTCCTTAAATAATGCAGCAGAGTCCTTAAATAATGCAGCACATTCCTTAAATAATGCAGCAGAGTCCTTAAATAATCCAGCCAAGTCCTTAAATAATGCAGCAGAGTCCTTAAATAATGCAGAAAAGTCCTTAAATAATTCAGCAGAGTCCTTAAAAACTGCAGCAGAGTCCTTAAATAATGCAGCAAAGTCATTAAATAATGCAGAAGAGTCCTTAAATAATTCAGCAAAGTCCTTATATAATGCATCAGAGTCCTTAAATAATGCAGAAGAGTCCTTAAATAATGCAACCAAGACCTTAAATAATGCAGCAGAGTCCTTAAATAATGCAACAAAGTACTTAAATAATGCAGCAGAGTCCTTAAGTACCGTAGCAGAGTCCTTAAATACTGCAGCAAAGTCCTTAAATATTGCAGCAGAGTCCTTAAATAATGCAGCAAAGTCATTAAATAATGCAGCAGAGTCGTTAAATAATGCAGCACATTCCTTAAATAATGCAGCAGAGTCCTTAAATAATCCAGCCAAGTCCTTAAATAATGCAGCAGAGTCCTTAAATAATGCAGAAAAGTCCTTAAATAATGCAGCAGAGTCCTTAAATACTGCAGCAGAGTCCTTAAATAATGCAGCAAAGTCATTAAATAATGCAGAAGAGTCCTTAAATAATGCAGTAAAGTCCTTATATAATGCATCAGAGTCCTTAAATAATGCAGCAGAGTCCTTAAATACCACAGCAGAGTCCTTAAATAATGCAGCAAAGTCTTTAAATAATGCAGCACAGTCCTTATATAATCCAGCCAAGTCCTTAAATAATGCAGCAGAGTCCTTAAATAATGCAGAAAAGTCCTTAAATAATGCAGCAGAGTCCTTAAATACTTCAGCATAGTCCTTAAATAATGCAGCAAAGTCCTTAAATAATGCAGCAAATTCCTTAAATAATGCAGCAAAGTCTTTAAATAATGCAATAAAGTCCATAAATAATGCAGCAAAGTTCTTAAATAATGCAGCAGAGTCCTTAAATACCACAGCAGAGTCCTTAAATAATGCAGCAAAGTCTTTAAATAATGCAACAAAGTCCTTAAATAATGCAGCAGAGTCCTTAAATCATCCAGCCAAGTCCTTAAATAATGCAGCAGAGTCCTTAAATAATGCAACAAAATCCTTAAATAATGCAGAAGAGTCCTTAAATAATCCAGCCAAGTCCTTAAATCATGCAGCAGGGTCCTTAAATAATCCAGCCAAGTCCTTAAATAATGCAACAAAGTCCTTAAATAATGCAGCAGATTACTGAAATACTGCAGCAGCGTCATTAAATAATGCTGCAGTGTCCTTAAATAATGCAGCAAATTCCTTAAATAATGCAGCAAAGTATTTAAATAATGCAACAAAGTCCTTAAACAATGCAGCAGAGTCCTTAAATAATGCAGAAGAGTCCTTAAATAATGCAACCAAGACCTTAAATAATGCAGCAGATTCCTTAAATAATGCAACAAAGTACTTAAATAATGCAGCAGAGTCCTTAAGTACCGTAGCAGAGTCCTTAAATACTGCAGCAAAGTCCTTAAATATTGCACCAGAGTCCTTAAATAATGCAGCAAAGTCATTAAATAATGCAGCAGAGTCCTTAAATAATGCAACAAATTCCTTAAATAATGCAGCAGAGTACTTAAATAATGCAATAAAGTCCATAAATAATGCAGCAAAGTCCTTAAATAATTCAGCAGAGTACTGAAATACCGCAGCAGGGTCCTTAAATAATGCAGCAAAGTCGTTATATAATGAAGTAGAGTCCTTAAATAATGCAAAAAAGTCCTTAAATGATGCAGCAGAGTCCTTAAATAATGCAACAAAGTCCTTAAATAATGCAGCAGAGTCCTTAAATAATGCAACAAAGTCCTTAAACAATTCAGCAGAGTCCTTAAATAATGCAGAAGAGTCCTTAAATAATGCAACCAATACCTTAAATAATGCAGCAGAGTCCTTAAATAATGCAACAAAGTACTTAAATAATGCAGCAGAGTCCTTAAGTAACGTAGCAGAGTACTTAAATAATGCAGCAAAGTCCTTAAATAATGCAAACAATACCTTAAATAATGCAGCAGCGTCCTTTAATAATGCAACAAATTCCTTAAATAATGCAGCAGAGTCCTTAAATAATGCAATAAAGTCCATAAATAATGCAGCAAAGTCCTTAAATAATTCAGCAGAGTGCTGAAATACCGCAGCAGGGTCCTTAAATAATGCAGCAGAGTCCTTAAATAATGCAACAAAGTCCTTAAATAATGCATCAGGGTCCTTAAATAATGCAACAAAGTCCTTAAATAATGCAGCAGAGTCCTTAAATAATGCAGCAAAGTCCTTAAAAAATGCAGCAGAGTCCTTAAATAATCCAGCCAAGTCCTTAAATAATGCATCAAAGTCCTTAAATAATGCAGCAGAGTACTGAAATACCGCAGCAGGATCCTTAAATAATGCAGCAGAGTCCTTAAATAATGCAACAAAGTCCTTAAATAATGCAGAACAGTCCTTAAATAATGCAATAAAGTCCTTAAATAATGCAGCAAAGTCCTTAAATAATGCAGCAGAGTCCTTAAATAATGCAACAAAGTCCTTAAATAATGCAGCAGAGTCCTTAAATAATGCAGCACATTCCTTAATTAATGCAGCAGAGTCCTTAAATAATCCAGCCAAGTCCTTAAATACTGCTGCAGAGTACTTAAATAATGCAGCAAAGTCCTTAAATAATGCAGCAGAGTCCTTAAATAATGCAACAAAGTACTTAAATAATGCAGAAGAGTCCTTAAATAATGCAACAAAGTCTTTAAATAATGCAGCTGAGTACCTAAATAATGCAACAAAGTACTTAAATAATGCAGCAGAGTCCTTAAGTACCGTATCAGAGTCCTTAAATAATGCAGCAAAGTCCTTAAATAATGCAGCAGAGTCCTTAAATAATGCAGCAAAGTCCTTAAATAATCCAGCCAATTCCTTAAATAATGCAACAAAGTCCTTAAATAATGCAGCAGAGTCCTTAAATAATGCAGCAGAGTACTGAAATACCGCAGCAGGGTCCTTAAATAATGCAGCAAAGTCGTTAAATAATGAAGTAGAGTCCTTAAATAATGCAACAAAGTCCTTAAATGATGCAGCAGAGTCCTTAAAAAATGCAACTAAGTCCTTAAATAATGCAGCAGAGTCCTTAAATAATGCAATAAATTCCATAAATAATGCAGCAAAGTCCTTAAATAATTTAGCAGAGTGCTGAAATACCGCAGCAGGGTCCTTAAATAATGCAGCAGAGTCCTTAGTTAATGCAACAAAGTCCTTAAATAATGCAGCAGGGTCCTTAAATAATGCAACAAAGTCCTTAAATTATGCAGCAGAGATCTTAAATAATGCAGCAAAGTCCTTAAATAATGCAGCAGAGTCCTTAAATAATCCAGCCAAGTCCTTAAATAATGCAACAAAGTCCTTAAATAATGCAGCAGATTACTGAAATACTGCAGCAGGGTCCTTAAATAATGCAGCAGAGTCCTTAAATAATGCAACAAAGTCCTTAAATAATGCAGCAGAGTCCTTAGATAATGCAACAAAGTCCTTAAATAATGCAGCAGAGTCCTTAAATAATGCAGCAAAGTCCTTAAATAATGCAGCAGAGTCCTTAAATAATCCAGCCAAGTCCTTAAATAATGCAGCAAAGTCCTTAAATAATGCAGCAGAGTACTGAAATAGCGCAGCAGGATCCTTAAATAATGCAGCAGAGTCCTTAAATAATGCAACAAAGTCCTTAAATAATGCAGAACAGTCCTTAAATAATGCAATAAAGTTCTTAAATAATGCAGCAAAGTCCTTAAATAATGCAGCAGAGTCCTTAAATAATGCAACAAAGTCCTTAAATAATGCAGCAGAGTCCTTAAATAATGCAGCACATTCCTTAAATAATGCAGCAGAGTCCTTAAATAATCCAGCCAAGTCCTTAAATACTGCTGCAGAGTACTTAAATAATGCAGCAAAGTCCTTAAATAATGCAGCAGAGTCCTTAAATAATGCAACAAAGTACTTAAATAATGCAGAAGAGTCCTTAAATAATGCAACAAAGTCCTTAAATAATGCAGCAGAGTCCTTTAAAAATGCAGCAAAGTCCGTAAATAATGCAGCAAAGTCCTTAAATAATCCAGCCAAGTCCTTAAATAATGCAGCAAAGTCCTTAAATAATACAATAAAGTCCATAAATGATGCAGCAAATTCCTTAAATAATGCAGCAGAGTACTGAAATACCGTAGCAGGATCCTTAAATAATGCAACAGAGTCCTTAAATAATGCAACAAAGTCCTTAAATAATGCAGAACAGTCCTTAAATAATGCAAAAAAGTCCTTAAATAATGCAGCAAAGTCCTTAAATAATGCATCAGAGTCCTTAAATAATGCAACAAAGTCCTTAAATAATGCAGCAGAGTCCTTAAATAATGCAACAAAGTCCTTAAATAATGCAGCAGAGTCCTTAAATAATGCAGCACATTCCTTAAATAATGCAGCAGAGTCCTTAAATAATCCAGCCAAGTCCTTAAATAATGCAGCAGAGTCCTTAAATAATGCAGAAAAGTCCTTAAATAATTCAGCAGAGTCCTTAAAAACTGCAGCAGAGTCCTTAAATAATGCAGCAAAGTCATTAAATAATGCAGAAGAGTCCTTAAATAATTCAGCAAAGTCCTTATATAATGCATCAGAGTCCTTAAATAATGCAGAAGAGTCCTTAAATAATGCAACCAAGACCTTAAATAATGCAGCAGAGTCCTTAAATAATGCAACAAAGTACTTAAATAATGCAGCAGAGTCCTTAAGTACCGTAGCAGAGTCCTTAAATACTGCAGCAAAGTCCTTAAATATTGCAGCAGAGTCCTTAAATAATGCAGCAAAGTCATTAAATAATGCAGCAGAGTCGTTAAATAATGCAGCACATTCCTTAAATAATGCAGCAGAGTCCTTAAATAATCCAGCCAAGTCCTTAAATAATGCAGCAGAGTCCTTAAATAATGCAGAAAAGTCCTTAAATAATGCAGCAGAGTCCTTAAATACTGCAGCAGAGTCCTTAAATAATGCAGCAAAGTCATTAAATAATGCAGAAGAGTCCTTAAATAATGCAGTAAAGTCCTTATATAATGCATCAGAGTCCTTAAATAATGCAGCAGAGTCCTTAAATACCACAGCAGAGTCCTTAAATAATGCAGCAAAGTCTTTAAATAATGCAGCACAGTCCTTATATAATCCAGCCAAGTCCTTAAATAATGCAGCAGAGTCCTTAAATAATGCAGAAAAGTCCTTAAATAATGCAGCAGAGTCCTTAAATACTTCAGCATAGTCCTTAAATAATGCAGCAAAGTCCTTAAATAATGCAGCAAATTCCTTAAATAATGCAGCAAAGTCTTTAAATAATGCAATAAAGTCCATAAATAATGCAGCAAAGTTCTTAAATAATGCAGCAGAGTCCTTAAATACCACAGCAGAGTCCTTAAATAATGCAGCAAAGTCTTTAAATAATGCAACAAAGTCCTTAAATAATGCAGCAGAGTCCTTAAATCATCCAGCCAAGTCCTTAAATAATGCAGCAGAGTCCTTAAATAATGCAACAAAATCCTTAAATAATGCAGAAGAGTCCTTAAATAATCCAGCCAAGTCCTTAAATAATCCAGCCAAGTCCTTAAATCATGCAGCAGGGTCCTTAAATAATCCAGCCAAGTCCTTAAATAATGCAACAAAGTCCTTAAATAATGCAGCAGATTACTGAAATACTGCAGCAGCGTCATTAAATAATGCTGCAGTGTCCTTAAATAATGCAGCAAATTCCTTAAATAATGCAGCAAAGTATTTAAATAATGCAACAAAGTCCTTAAACAATGCAGCAGAGTCCTTAAATAATGCAGAAGAGTCCTTAAATAATGCAACCAAGACCTTAAATAATGCAGCAGATTCCTTAAATAATGCAACAAAGTACTTAAATAATGCAGCAGAGTCCTTAAGTACCGTAGCAGAGTCCTTAAATACTGCAGCAAAGTCCTTAAATATTGCACCAGAGTCCTTAAATAATGCAGCAAAGTCATTAAATAATGCAGCAGAGTCCTTAAATAATGCAACAAATTCCTTAAATAATGCAGCAGAGTACTTAAATAATGCAATAAAGTCCATAAATAATGCAGCAAAGTCCTTAAATAATTCAGCAGAGTGCTGAAATACCGCAGCAGGGTCCTTAAATAATGCAACAAAGTCCTTAAATAATGCAGCAGAGTCCTTAAAAAATGCAGCAAAGTCCGTAAATAATGCAGCAAAGTCCTTAAATAATCCAGCCAAGTCCTTAAATAATGCAGCAAAGTCCTTAAATAATACAATAAAGTCCATAAATGATGCAGCAAATTCCTTAAATAATGCAGCAGAGTACTGAAATACCGTAGCAGGATCCTTAAATAATGCAACAGAGTCCTTAAATAATGCAACAAAGTCCTTAAATAATGCAGAACAGTCCTTAAATAATGCAAAAAAGTCCTTAAATAATGCAGCAAAGTCCTTAAATAATGCAGCAGAGTCCTTAAATAATGCAACAAAGTCCTTAAATAATGCAGCAGAGTCCTTAAATAATGCAACAAAGTCCTTAAATAATGCAGCAGAGTCCTTAAATAATGCAGCACATTCCTTAAATAATGCAGCAGAGTCCTTAAATAATCCAGCCAAGTCCTTAAATAATGCAGCAGAGTCCTTAAATAATGCAGAAAAGTCCTTAAATAATGCAGCAGAGTCCTTAAATACTGCAGCAGAGTCCTTAAATAATGCAGCAAAGTCATTAAATAATGCAGAAGAGTCCTTAAATAATTCAGCAAAGTCCTTATATAATGCATCAGAGTCCTTAAATAATGCAGCAGAGTCCTTAAATACCACAGCAGAGTCCTTAAATAATGCAGCAAAGTCTTTAAATAATGCAGCACAGTCCTTAAATAATCCAGCCAAGTCCTTAAATAATGCAGCAGAGTCCTTAAATAATGCAGAAAAGTCCTTAAATAATGCAGCAGAGTCCTTAAATACTTCAGCATAGTCCTTAAATAATGCAGCAAAGTCCTTAAATAATGCAGCAAATTCCTTAAATAATGCAGCAAAGTCTTTAAATAATGCCATAAAGTCCATAAATAATGCAGCAAAGTTCTTAAATAATGCAGAAGAGTCCTTAAATAATCCAGCCAAGTCCTTAAATAATGCAGCAGAGTCCTTAAATAATGCAACAAAATCCTTAAATAATGCAGAAGAGTCCTTAAATAATCCAGCCAAGTCCTTAAATCATGCAGCAGGGTCCTTAAATAATCCAGCCAAGTCCTTAAATAATGCAACAAAGTCCTTAAATAATGCAGCAGATTACTGAAATACTGCAGCAGGGTCATTAAATAATGCTGCAGTGTCCTTAAATAATGCAGCAAATTCCTTAAATAATGCAGCAAAGTCTTTAAATAATGCAATAAAGTCCTTAAATAATGCAGCAGAGTACTGAAATACCACAGCAGGGTCCTTAAATAATGCAGCAAAGTCGTTAAATAATGAAGTAGAGTCCTTAAATAATGCAACAACGTCCTTAAATGATGCAGCAGAGTCCTTAAATAATGCAACAAAGTCCTTAAATAATGCAGCAGAGTCCTTAAATAATGCAGCAGAGTACTGAAATACCGCAGCAGGGTCCTTAAATAATGCAGCAAAGTCGTTATATAATGAAGTAGAGTCCTTAAATAATGCTAAAAAGTCCTTAAATGATGCAGAAGAGTCCTTAAATAATGCAACCAAGACCTTAAATAATGCAACAGAGTCCTTAAATAATTCAACAAAGTACTTAAATAATGCAGCAGAGTCCTTAAGTACCGTAGCAGAGTCCTTAAATACTGCAGCAAAGTCCTTAAATAATGCAGCAGAGTCCTTAAATAATGCAGCAAAGTCATTAAATAATGCAGCAGAGTCCTTAAATAATGCAACAAATTCCTTAAATAATGCAGCAGAGTCCTTAAATAATGCAATAAAGTCCATAAATAATGCAGCAAAGTCCTTAAATAATTCAGCAGAGTGCTGAAATACCGCAGCAGGGTCCTTAAATAATGCAGCAGAGTCCTTAAATAATGCAACAAAGTCCTTAAATAATGCAGCAGGATCCTTAAATAATGCAACAAAGTCCTTAAATAATGCAGCAGAGTCCTTAAAAAATGCAGCAAAGTCTGTAAATAATGCAGCAGAGTCCTTAAATAATCCAGCCAAGTCCTTAAATAATGCAACAAAGTCCTTAAATAATGCAGCAGATTACTGAAATTCTGCAGCAGGGTCCTTAAATAATGCAGCAGAGTCCTTAAATAATGCAACAAAGTCCTTAAATAATGCAGCAGAGTCCTTAAATAATGCAACAAAGTCCTTAAATAATGCAGCAGAGTCCTTAAATAATGCAACAAAGTCCTTAAATAATGCAGCAGAGTCCTTAAATAATGCAAAAGAGTCCTTAAATAATGCAGCAGAGTCCTTAAATAATGCAACAAAGTCCTTAAATAATGCAGCAGAGTCCTTAAATAATGCAGAAAAGTCCTTAAATAATGCAGCAGAGTCCTTAAATACTTCAGCATAGTCCTTAAATAATGCAGCAAAGTCCTTGAATAATTTAGCAGAATCCTTAAATAATGCAACAAAGTCCTTAAATAATGCAGAAGAGTCCTTAAATAATGCAGCAAATTCCTTAAATAATGCAGCAAAGTCTTTAAATAATGCAATAAAGTCCATAAATAATGCAGCAAAGTTCTTAAATAATGCAGCAGAGTCCTTAAATACCACAGCAGAGTCCTTAAATAATGCAGCAAAGTCTTTAAATAATGCAACAAAGTCCTTAAATAATGCAGCAGAGTCCTTAAATAATGCAGAAGAGTCCTTAAATAATCCAGCCAAGTCCTTAAATAATGCAGCAGAGTCCTTAAATAATGCAACAAAATCCTTAAATAATGCAGAAGAGTCCTTAAATAATCCAGCCAAGTCCTTAAATCATGCAGCAGGGTCCTTAAATAATCCAGCCAAGTCCTTAAATAATGCAGCAGAGTCCTTAAATAATGCAGCAAAGTCCTTAAATAATGCAGCAGAGTCCTTAAATACTTCAGCATAGTCCTTAAATAATGCAGCAAAGTCCTTGAATAATGCAGCAGAGTCCTTAAATAATGCAACAAAGTCATTAAATAATGCTGCAGAGTCCTTAAATAATGCAGCAAAGTCTTTAAATAATGCAATAAAGTCCATAAATAATGCAGCAAAGTCCTTAAATAATGCAGCAGAGTACTGAAATACCGCAGCAGGGTCCTTAAATAATGCAGCAAAGTCGTTAAATAATGAAGTAGAGTCCTTAAATAATGCAACAACGTCCTTAAATGATGCAGCAGAGTCCTTAAATAATGCAGCAGAGTCCTTAAATAATGCAGCAGAGTACTGAAATACCGCAGCAGGGTCCTTAAATAATGCAGCAAAGTCGTTATATAATGAAGTAGAGTCCTTAAATAATGCAAAAAAGTCCTTAA
Source organism: Phyllobates terribilis (assembly GCF_046119375.1). NCBI lineage: Eukaryota > Metazoa > Chordata > Amphibia > Anura > Dendrobatidae > Phyllobates > Phyllobates terribilis. Next base: position 2,207,706 of record NW_027362955.1, on the reverse strand, counting down.
ATGAAGCAGCAGAGTCCTTAAATAATGCAACAAAGTCCTTAAATAATGCAGCAGAGTCCTTAAATAATGCAACAAAGTCCTTAAACAATTCAGCAGAGTCCTTAAATAATGCAGAAGAGTCCTTAAATAATGCAACCAATACCTTAAATAATGCAGCAGAGTCCTTAAATAATGCAACAAAGTACTTAAATAATGCAGCAGAGTCCTTAAGTAACGTAGCAGAGTACTTTAATAATGCAGCAAAGTCCTTAAATAATGCAAACAATACCTTAAATAATGCAGCAGCGTCCTTTAATAATGCAACAAATTCCTTAAATAATGCAGCAGAGTCCATAAATAATGCAATAAAGTCCATAAATAATGCAGCAAAGTCCTTAAATAATTCAGCAGAGTGCTGAAATACCGCAGCAGGGTCCTTAAATAATGCAGCAGAGTCCTTAAATAATGCAACAAAGTCCTTAAATAATGCATCAGGGTCCTTAAATAATGCAACAAAGTCCTTAAATAATGCAGCAGAGTCCTTAAATAATGCAGCAAAGTCCTTAAAAAATGCAGCAGAGTCCTTAAATAATCCAGCCAAGTCCTTAAATAATGCAGCAAAGTCCATAAATAATGCAGCAGAGTACTGAAATACCGCAGCAGGATCCTTAAATAATGCAGCAGAGTCCTTAAATAATGCAACAAAGTCCTTAAATAATGCAGAACAGTCCTTAAATAATGCAATAAAGTCCTTAAATAATGCAGCAAAGTCCTTAAATAATGCAGCAGAGTCCTTAAATAATGCAACAAAGTCCTTAAATAATGCAGCAGAGTCCTTAAATAATGCAGAACATTCCTTAATTAATGCAGCAGAGTCCTTAAATAATCCAGCCAAGTCCTTAAATACTGCTGCAGAGTACTTAAATAATGCAGCAAAGTCCTTAAATAATGCAGCAGAGTCCTTAAATAATGCAACAAAGTACTTAAATAATGCAGAAGAGTCCTTAAATAATGCAACAAAGTCTTTAAATAATGCAGCTGAGTACCTAAATAATGCAACAAAGTACTTAAATAATGCAGCAGAGTCCTTAAGTACCGTATCAGAGTCCTTAAATAATGCAGCAAAGTCCTTAAATAATGCAGCAAAGTCCTTAAATAATCCAGCCAATTCCTTAAATAATGCAACAAAGTCCTTAAATAATGCAGCAGAGTCCTTAAATAATGCAGCAGAGTACTGAAATACCGCAGCAGGGTCCTTAAATAATGCAGCAAAGTCGTTAAATAATGAAGTAGAGTCCTTAAATAATGCAACAAAGTCCTTAAATGATGCAGCAGAGTCCTTAAAAAATGCAACTAAGTCCTTAAATAATGCAGCAGAGTCCTTAAATAATGCAATAAATTCCATAAATAATGCAGCAAAGTCCTTAAATAATTTAGCAGAGTGCTGAAATACCGCAGCAGGGTCCTTAAATAATGCAGCAGAGTCCTTAGTTAATGCAACAAAGTCCTTAAATAATGCAGCAGGGTCCTTAAATAATGCAACAAAGTCCTTAAATTATGCAGCAGAGATCTTAAATAATGCAGCAAAGTCCTTAAATAATGCAGCAGAGTCCTTAAATAATCCAGCCAAGTCCTTAAATAATGCAACAAAGTCCTTAAATAATGCAGCAGATTACTGAAATACTGCAGCAGGGTCCTTAAATAATGCAGCAGAGTCCTTAAATAATGCAACAAAGTCCTTAAATAATGCAGCAGAGTCCTTAGATAATGCAACAAAGTCCTTAAATAATGCAGCAGAGTCCTTAAATAATGCAGCAAAGTCCTTAAATAATGCAGCAGAGTCCTTAAATAATCCAGCCAAGTCCTTAAATAATGCAGCAAAGTCCTTAAATAATGCAGCAGAGTACTGAAATAGCGCAGCAGGATCCTTAAATAATGCAGCAGAGTCCTTAAATAATGCAACAAAGTCCTTAAATAATGCAGAACAGTCCTTAAATAATGCAATAAAGTTCTTAAATAATGCAGCAAAGTCCTTAAATAATGCAGCAGAGTCCTTAAATAATGCAACAAAGTCCTTAAATAATGCAGCAGAGTCCTTAAATAATGCAGCACATTCCTTAAATAATGCAGCAGAGTCCTTAAATAATCCAGCCAAGTCCTTAAATACTGCTGCAGAGTACTTAAATAATGCAGCAAAGTCCTTAAATAATGCAGCAGAGTCCTTAAATAATGCAACAAAGTACTTAAATAATGCAGAAGAGTCCTTAAATAATGCAACAAAGTCCTTAAATAATGCAGCAGAGTCCTTTAAAAATGCAGCAAAGTCCGTAAATAATGCAGCAAAGTCCTTAAATAATCCAGCCAAGTCCTTAAATAATGCAGCAAAGTCCTTAAATAATACAATAAAGTCCATAAATGATGCAGCAAATTCCTTAAATAATGCAGCAGAGTACTGAAATACCGTAGCAGGATCCTTAAATAATGCAACAGAGTCCTTAAATAATGCAACAAAGTCCTTAAATAATGCAGAACAGTCCTTAAATAATGCAAAAAAGTCCTTAAATAATGCAGCAAAGTCCTTAAATAATGCAGCAGAGTCCTTAAATAATGCAACAAAGTCCTTAAATAATGCAGCAGAGTCCTTAAATAATGCAACAAAGTCCTTAAATAATGCAGCAGAGTCCTTAAATAATGCAGCACATTCCTTAAATAATGCAGCCGAGTCCTTAAATAATCCAGCCAAGTCCTTAAATAATGCAGCAGAGTCCTTAAATAATGCAGAAAAGTCCTTAAATAATTCAGCAGAGTCCTTAAAAACTGCAGCAGAGTCCTTAAATAATGCAGCAAAGTCATTAAATAATGCAGAAGAGTCCTTAAATAATTCAGCAAAGTCCTTATATAATGCATCAGAGTCCTTAAATAATGCAGAAGAGTCGTTAAATAATGCAACCAAGACCTTAAATAATGCAGCAGAGTCCTTAAATAATGCAACAAAGTACTTAAATAATGCAGCAGAGTCCTTAAGTACCGTAGCAGAGTCCTTAAATACTGCAGCAAAGTCCTTAAATATTGCAGCAGAGTCCTTAAATAATGCAGCAAAGTCATTAAATAATGCAGCAGAGTCGTTAAATAATGCAGCACATTCCTTAAATAATGCAGCAGAGTCCTTAAATAATCCAGCCAAGTCCTTAAATAATGCAGCAGAGTCCTTAAATAATGCAGAAAAGTCCTTAAATAATGCAGCAGAGTCCTTAAATACTGCAGCAGAGTCCTTAAATAATGCAGCAAAGTCATTAAATAATGCAGAAGAGTCCTTAAATAATGCAGTAAAGTCCTTATATAATGCATCAGAGTCCTTAAATAATGCAGCAGAGTCCTTAAATACCACAGCAGAGTCCTTAAATAATGCAGCAAAGTCTTTAAATAATGCAGCACAGTAATAAATATAATCCAGCCAAGTCCTTAAATAATGCAGCAGAGTCCTTAAATAATGCAGAAAAGTCCTTAAATAATGCAGCAGAGTCCTTAAATACTTCAGCATAGTCCTTAAATAATGCAGCAAAGTCCTTAAATAATGCAGCAAATTCCTTAAATAATGCAGCAAAGTCTTTAAATAATGCAATAAAGTCCATAAATAATGCAGCAAAGTTCTTAAATAATGCAGCAGAGTCCTTAAATACCACAGCAGAGTCCTTAAATAATGCAGCAAAGTCTTTAAATAATGCAACAAAGTCCTTAAATAATGCAGCAGAGTCCTTAAATCATCCAGCCAAGTCCTTAAATAATGCAGCAGAGTCCTTAAATAATGCAACAAAATCCTTAAATAATGCAGAAGAGTCCTTAAATAATCCAGCCAAGTCCTTAAATCATGCAGCAGGGTCCTTAAATAATCCAGCCAAGTCCTTAAATAATGCAACAAAGTCCTTAAATAATGCAGCAGATTACTGAAATACTGCAGCAGGGTCATTAAATAATGCTGCAGTGTCCTTAAATAATGCAGCAAATTCCTTAAATAATGCAGCAAAGTATTTAAATAATGCAACAAAGTCCTTAAACAATGCAGCAGAGTCCTTAAATAATGCAGAAGAGTCCTTAAATAATGCAACCAAGACCTTAAATAATGCAGCAGATTCCTTAAATAATGCAACAAAGTACTTAAATAATGCAGCAGAGTCCTTAAGTACCGTAGCAGAGTCCTTAAATACTGCAGCAAAGTCCTTAAATATTGCACCAGAGTCCTTAAATAATGCAGCAAAGTCATTAAATAATGCAGCAGAGTCCTTAAATAATGCAACAAATTCCTTAAATAATGCAGCAGAGTACTTAAATAATGCAATAAAGTCCATAAATAATGCAGCAAAGTCCTTAAATAATTCAGCAGAGTGCTGAAATACCGCAGCAGGGTCCTTAAATAATGCAGCAGAGTCCTTAAATAATGCAACAAAGTCCTTAAATAATGCAGCAGGGTCCTTAAATAATGCAACAAAGTCCTTAAATAATGCAGCAGAGTCCTTAAAAAATGCAGCAAAGTCCGTAAATAATGCAGCAAAGTCCTTAAATAATCCAGCCAAGTCCTTAAATAATGCAGCAAAGTCCTTAAATAATACAATAAAGTCCATAAATGATGCAGCAAATTCCTTAAATAATGCAGCAGAGTACTGAAATACCGTAGCAGGATCCTTAAATAATGCAACAGAGTCCTTAAATAATGCAACAAAGTCCTTAAATAATGCAGAACAGTCCTTAAATAATGCAAAAACGTCCTTAAATAATGCAGCAAAGTCCTTAAATAATGCAGCAGAGTCCTTAAATAATGCAACAAAGTCCTTAAATAATGCAGCAGAGTCCTTAAATAATGCAACAAAGTCCTTAAATAATGCAGCAGAGTCCTTAAATAATGCAGCACATTCCTTAAATAATGCAGCAGAGTCCTTAAATAATCCAGCCAAGTCCTTAAATAATGCAGCAGAGTCCTTAAATAATGCAGAAAAGTCCTTAAATAATGCAGCAGAGTCCTTAAATACTGCAGCAGAGTCCTTAAATAATGCAGCAAAGTCATTAAATAATGCAGAAGAGTCCTTAAATAATTCAGCAAAGTCCTTATATAATGCATCAGAGTCCTTAAATAATGCAGCAGAGTCCTTAAATACCACAGCAGAGTCCTTAAATAAAGCAGCAAAGTCTTTAAATAATGCAGCACAGTCCTTAAATAATCCAGCCAAGTCCTTAAATAATGCAGCAGAGTCCTTAAATAATGCAGAAAAGTCCTTAAATAATGCAGCAGAGTCCTTAAATACTTCAGCATAGTCCTTAAATAATGCAGCAAAGTCCTTAAAAAATGCAGCAAATTCCTTAAATAATGCAGCAAAGTCTTTAAATAATGCAATAAAGTCCATAAATAATGCAGCAAAGTTCTTAAATAATGCAGAAGAGTCCTTAAATAATCCAGCCAAGTCCTTAAATAATGCAGCAGAGTCCTTAAATAATGCAACAAAATCCTTAAATAATGCAGAAGAGTCCTTAAATAATCCAGCCAAGTCCTTAAATCATGCAGCAGGGTCCTTAAATAATCCAGCCAAGTCCTTAAATAATGCAACAAAGTCCTTAAATAATGCAGCAGATTACTGAAATACTGCAGCAGGGTCATTAAATAATGCTGCAGTGTCCTTAAATAATGCAGCAAATTCCTTAAATAATGCAGCAAAGTCTTTAAATAATGCAATAAAGTCCTTAAATAATGCAGCAGAGTACTGAAATACCACAGCAGGGTCCTTAAATAATGCAGCAAAGTCGTTAAATAATGAAGTAGAGTCCTTAAATAATGCAACAACGTCCTTAAATGATGCAGCAGAGTCCTTAAATAATGCAACAAAGTCCTTAAATAATGCAGCAGAGTCCTTAAATAATGCAGCAGAGTACTGAAATACCGCAGCAGGGTCCTTAAATAATGCAGCAAAGTCGTTATATAATGAAGTAGAGTCCTTAAATAATGCTAAAAAGTCCTTAAATGATGCAGAAGAGTCCTTAAATAATGCAACCAAGACCTTAAATAATGCAACAGAGTCCTTAAATAATTCAACAAAGTACTTAAATAATGCAGCAGAGTCCTTAAGTACCGTAGCAGAGTCCTTAAATACTGCAGCAAAGTCCTTAAATAATGCAGCAGAGTCCTTAAATAATGCAGCAAAGTCATTAAATAATGCAGCAGAGTCCTTAAATAATGCAACAAATTCCTTAAATAATGCAGCAGAGTCCTTAAATAATGCAATAAAGTCCATAAATAATGCAGCAAAGTCCTTAAATAATTCAGCAGAGTGCTGAAATACCGCAGCAGGGTCCTTAAATAATGCAGCAGAGTCCTTAAATAATGCAACAAAGTCCTTAAATAATGCAGCAGGGTCCTTAAATAATGCAACAAAGTCCTTAAATAATGCAGCAGAGTCCTTAAAAAATGCAGCAAAGTCTGTAAATAATGCAGCAGAGTCCTTAAATAATCCAGCCAAGTCCTTAAATAATGCAACAAAGTCCTTAAATAATGCAGCAGATTACTGAAATTCTGCAGCAGGGTCCTTAAATAATGCAGCAGAGTCCTTAAATAATGCAACAAAGTCCTTAAATAATGCAGCAGAGTCCTTAAATAATGCAACAAAGTCCTTAAATAATGCAGCAGAGTCCTTAAATAATGCAACAAAGTCCTTAAATAATGCAGCAGAGTCCTTAAATAATGCAAAAGAGTCCTTAAATAATGCAGCAGAGTCCTTAAATAATGCAACAAAGTCCTTAAATAATGCAGCAGAGTCCTTAAATAATGCAGAAAAGTCCTTAAATAATGCAGCAGAGTCCTTAAATACTTCAGCATAGTCCTTAAATAATGCAGCAAAGTCCTTGAATAATTTAGCAGAATCCTTAAATAATGCAACAAAGTCCTTAAATAATGCAGAAGAGTCCTTAAATAATGCAGCAAATTCCTTAAATAATGCAGCAAAGTCTTTAAATAATGCAATAAAGTCCATAAATAATGCAGCAAAGTTCTTAAATAATGCAGCAGAGTCCTTAAATACCACAGCAGAGTCCTTAAATAATGCAGCAAAGTCTTTAAATAATGCAACAAAGTCCTTAAATAATGCAGCAGAGTCCTTAAATAATGCAGAAGAGTCCTTAAATAATCCAGCCAAGTCCTTAAATAATGCAGCAGAGTCCTTAAATAATGCAACAAAATCCTTAAATAATGCAGAAGAGTCCTTAAATAATCCAGCCAAGTCCTTAAATCATGCAGCAGGGTCCTTAAATAATCCAGCCAAGTCCTTAAATAATGCAGCAGAGTCCTTAAATAATGCAGCAAAGTCCTTAAATAATGCAGCAGAGTCCTTAAATACTTCAGCATAGTCCTTAAATAATGCAGCAAAGTCCTTGAATAATGCAGCAGAGTCCTTAAATAATGCAACAAAGTCATTAAATAATGCTGCAGAGTCCTTAAATAATGCAGCAAAGTCTTTAAATAATGCAATAAAGTCCATAAATAATGCAGCAAAGTCCTTAAATAATGCAGCAGAGTACTGAAATACCGCAGCAGGGTCCTTAAATAATGCAGCAAAGTCGTTAAATAATGAAGTAGAGTCCTTAAATAATGCAACAACGTCCTTAAATGATGCAGCAGAGTCCTTAAATAATGCAGCAGAGTCCTTAAATAATGCAGCAGAGTACTGAAATACCGCAGCAGGGTCCTTAAATAATGCAGCAAAGTCGTTATATAATGAAGTAGAGTCCTTAAATAATGCAAAAAAGTCCTTAAATGATGCAGCAGAGTCCTTAAATAATGCAACAAAGTCCTTAAATAATGCAGCAGAGTCCTTAAATAATGCAACAAAGTCCTTAAATAATGCAGCAGAGTCCTTAAATAATGCAGCACATTCCTTAAATAATGCAGCAGAGTCCTTAAATAATCCAGCCAAGTCCTTAAATAATGCAGCAGAGTCCTTAAATAATGCAGAAAAGTCCTTAAATAATGCAGCAGAGTCCTTAAATACTGCAGCAGAGTCCTTAAATAATGCAGCAAAGTCATTAAATAATGCAGAAGAGTCCTTAAATAATTCAGCAAAGTCCTTATATAATGCATCAGAGTCCTTAAATAATGCAGCAGAGTCCTTAAATACCACAGCAGAGTCCTTAAATAATGCAGCAAAGTCTTTAAATAATGCAGCACAGTCCTTAAATAATCCAGCCAAGTCCTTAAATAATGCAGCAGAGTCCTTAAATAATGCAGAAAAGTCCTTAAATAATGCAGCAGAGTCCTTAAATACTTCAGCATAGTCCTTAAATAATGCAGCAAAGTCCTTAAATAATGCAGCAAATTCCTTAAATAATGCAGCAAAGTCTTTAAATAATGCAATAAAGTCCATAAATAATGCAGCAAAGTTCTTAAATAATGCAGAAGAGTCCTTAAATAATCCAGCCAAGTCCTTAAATAATGCAGCAGAGTCCTTAAATAATGCAACAAAATCCTTAAATAATGCAGAAGAGTCCTTAAATAATCCAGCCAAGTCCTTAAATCATGCAGCAGGGTCCTTAAATAATCCAGCCAAGTCCTTAAATAATGCAACAAAGTCCTTAAATAATGCAGCAGATTACTGAAATACTGCAGCAGGGTCATTAAATAATGCTGCAGTGTCCTTAAATAATGCAGCAAATTCCTTAAATAATGCAGCAAAGTCTTTAAATAATGCAATAAAGTCCTTAAATAATGCAGCAGAGTACTGAAATACCACAGCAGGGTCCTTAAATAATGCAGCAAAGTCGTTAAATAATGAAGTAGAGTCCTTAAATAATGCAACAACGTCCTTAAATGATGCAGCAGAGTCCTTAAATAATGCAACAAATTCCTTAAATAATGCAGCAGAGTACTTAAATAATGCAATAAAGTCCATAAATAATGCAGCAAAGTCCTTAAATAATTCAGCAGAGTGCTGAAATACCGCAGCAGGGTCCTTAAATAATGCAGCAGAGTCCTTAAATAATGCAACAAAGTCCTTAAATAATGCAGCAGGGTCCTTAAATAATGCAACAAAGTCCTTAAATAATGCAGCAGAGTCCTTAAAAAATGCAGCAAAGTCCGTAAATAATGCAGCAAAGTCCTTAAATAATCCAGCCAAGTCCTTAAATAATGCAGCAAAGTCCTTAAATAATACAATAAAGTCCATAAATGATGCAGCAAATTCCTTAAATAATGCAGCAGAGTACTGAAATACCGTAGCAGGATCCTTAAATAATGCAACAGAGTCCTTAAATAATGCAACAAAGTCCTTAAATAATGCAGAACAGTCCTTAAATAATGCAAAAAAGTCCTTAAATAATGCAGCAAAGTCCTTAAATAATGCAGCAGAGTCCTTAAATAATGCAACAAAGTCCTTAAATAATGCAGCAGAGTCCTTAAATAATGCAACAAAGTCCTTAAATAATGCAGCAGAGTCCTTAAATAATGCAGCACATTCCTTAAATAATGCAGCAGAGTCCTTAAATAATCCAGCCAAGTCCTTAAATAATGCAGCAGAGTCCTTAAATAATGCAGAAAAGTCCTTAAATAATGCAGCAGAGTCCTTAAATACTGCAGCAGAGTCCTTAAATAATGCAGCAAAGTCATTAAATAATGCAGAAGAGTCCTTAAATAATTCAGCAAAGTCCTTATATAATGCATCAGAGTCCTTAAATAATGCAGCAGAGTCCTTAAATACCACAGCAGAGTCCTTAAATAAAGCAGCAAAGTCTTTAAATAATGCAGCACAGTCCTTAAATAATCCAGCCAAGTCCTTAAATAATGCAGCAGAGTCCTTAAATAATGCAGAAAAGTCCTTAAATAATGCAGCAGAGTCCTTAAATACTTCAGCATAGTCCTTAAATAATGCAGCAAAGTCCTTAAAAAATGCAGCAAATTCCTTAAATAATGCAGCAAAGTCTTTAAATAATGCAATAAAGTCCATAAATAATGCAGCAAAGTTCTTAAATAATGCAGAAGAGTCCTTAAATAATCCAGCCAAGTCCTTAAATAATGCAGCAGAGTCCTTAAATAATGCAACAAAATCCTTAAATAATGCAGAAGAGTCCTTAAATAATCCAGCCAAGTCCTTAAATCATGCAGCAGGGTCCTTAAATAATCCAGCCAAGTCCTTAAATAATGCAACAAAGTCCTTAAATAATGCAGCAGATTACTGAAATACTGCAGCAGGGTCATTAAATAATGCTGCAGTGTCCTTAAATAATGCAGCAAATTCCTTAAATAATGCAGCAAAGTCTTTAAATAATGCAATAAAGTCCTTAAATAATGCAGCAGAGTACTGAAATACCACAGCAGGGTCCTTAAATAATGCAGCAAAGTCGTTAAATAATGAAGTAGAGTCCTTAAATAATGCAACAACGTCCTTAAATGATGCAGCAGAGTCCTTAAATAATGCAACAAAGTCCTTAAATAATGCAGCAGAGTCCTTAAATAATGCAGCAGAGTACTGAAATACCGCAGCAGGGTGCTTAAATAATGCAGCAAAGTCGTTATATAATGAAGTAGAGTCCTTAAATAATGCTAAAAAGTCCTTAAATGATGCAGAAGAGTCCTTAAATAATGCAACCAAGACCATAAATAATGCAACAGAGTCCTTAAATAATTCAACAAAGTACTTAAATAATGCAGCAGAGTCCTTAAGTACCGTAGCAGAGTCCTTAAATACTGCAGCAAAGTCCTTAAATAATGCAGCAGAGTCCTTAAATAATGCAGCAAAGTCATTAAATAATGCAGCAGAGTCCTTAAATAATGCAACAAATTCCTTAAATAATGCAGCAGAGTCCTTAAATAATGCAATAAAGTCCATAAATAATGCAGCAAAGTCCTTAAATAATTCAGCAGAGTGCTGAAATACCGCAGCAGGGTCCTTAAATAATGCAGCAGAGTCCTTAAATAATGCAACAAAGTCCTTAAATAATGCAGCAGGGTCCTTAAATAATGCAACAAAGTCCTTAAATAATGCAGCAGAGTCCTTAAAAAATGCAGCAAAGTCTGTAAATAATGCAGCAGAGTCCTTAAATAATCCAGCCAAGTCCTTAAATAATGCAACAAAGTCCTTAAATAATGCAGCAGATTACTGAAATTCTGCAGCAGGGTCCTTAAATAATGCAGCAGAGTCCTTAAATAATGCAACAAAGTCCTTAAATAATGCAGCAGAGTCCTTAAATAATGCAACAAAGTCCTTAAATAATGCAGCAGAGTCCTTAAATAATGCAACAAAGTCCTTAAATAATGCAGCAGAGTCCTTAAATAATGCAAAAGAGTCCTTAAATAATGCAGCAGAGTCCTTAAATAATGCAACAAAGTCCTTAAATAATGCAGCAGAGTCCTTAAATAATGCAGAAAAGTCCTTAAATAATGCAGCAGAGTCCTTAAATACTTCAGCATAGTCCTTAAATAATGCAGCAAAGTCCTTGAATAATTTAGCAGAATCCTTAAATAATGCAACAAAGTCCTTAAATAATGCAGAAGAGTCCTTAAATAATGCAGCAAATTCCTTAAATAATGCAGCAAAGTCTTTAAATAATGCAATAAAGTCCATAAATAATGCAGCAAAGTTCTTAAATAATGCAGCAGAGTCCTTAAATACCACAGCAGAGTCCTTAAATAATGCAGCAAAGTCTTTAAATAATGCAACAAAGTCCTTAAATAATGCAGCAGAGTCCTTAAATAATGCAGAAGAGTCCTTAAATAATCCAGCCAAGTCCTTAAATAATGCAGCAGAGTCCTTAAATAATGCAGCAGAGTCCTTAAATAATGCAACAAAATCCTTAAATAATGCAGAAGAGTCCTTAAATAATCCAGCCAAGTCCTTAAATCATGCAGCAGGGTCCTTAAATAATCCAGCCAAGTCCTTAAATAATGCAGCAGAGTCCTTAAATAATGCAGCAAAGTCCTTAAATAATGCAGCAGAGTCCTTAAATACTTCAGCATAGTCCTTAAATAATGCAGCAAAGTCCTTGAATAATGCAGCAGAGTCCTTAAATAATGCAACAAAGTCATTAAATAATGCTGCAGAGTCCTTAAATAATGCAGCAAAGTCTTTAAATAATGCAATAAAGTCCATAAATAATGCAGCAAAGTCCTTAAATAATGCAGCAGAGTACTGAAATACCGCAGCAGGGTCCTTAAATAATGCAGCAAAGTCGTTAAATAATGAAGTAGAGTCCTTAAATAATGCAACAACGTCCTTAAATGATGCAGCAGAGTCCTTAAATAATGCAGCAGAGTACTGAAATACCGCAGCAGGGTCCTTAAATAATGCAGCAAAGTCGTTATATAATGAAGTAGAGTCCTTAAATAATGCTAAAAAGTCCTTAAATGATGCAGAAGAGTCCTTAAATAATGCAACCAAGACCTTAAATAATGCAACAGAGTCCTTAAATAATTCAACAAAGTACTTAAATAATGCAGCAGAGTCCTTAAGTACCGTAGCAGAGTCCTTAAATACTGCAGCAAAGTCCTTAAATAATGCAGCAGAGTCCTTAAATAATGCAGCAAAGTCATTAAATAATGCAGCAGAGTCCTTAAATAATGCAACAAATTCCTTAAATAATGCAGCAGAGTCCTTAAATAATGCAATAAAGTCCATAAATAATGCAGCAAAGTTCTTAAATAATTCAGCAGAGTGCTGAAATACCGCAGCAGGGTCCTTAAATAATGCAGCAGAGTCCTTAAATAATGCAACAAAGTCCTTAAATAATGCAGCAGGGTCCTTAAATAATGCAACAAAGTCCTTAAATAATGCAGCAGAGTCCTTAAAAAATGCAGCAAAGTCTGTAAATAATGCAGCAGAGTCCTTAAATAATCCAGCCAAGTCCTTAAATAATGCAACAAAGTCCTTAAATAATGCAGCAGATTACTGAAATTCTGCAGCAGGGTCCTTAAATAATGCAGCAGAGTCCTTAAATAATGCAACAAAGTCCTTAAATAATGCAGCAGAGTCCTTAAATAATGCAACAAAGTCCTTAAATAATGCAGCAGAGTCCTTAAATAATGCAACAAAGTCCTTAAATAATGCAGCAGAGTCCTTAAATAATGCAAAAGAGTCCTTAAATAATGCAGCAGAGTCCTTAAATAATGCAACAAAGTCCTTAAATAATGCAGCAGAGTCCTTAAATAATGCAGAAAAGTCCTTAAATAATGCAGCAGAGTCCTTAAATACTTCAGCATAGTCCTTAAATAATGCAGCAAAGTCCTTGAATAATTTAGCAGAATCCTTAAATAATGCAACAAAGTCCTTAAATAATGCAGAAGAGTCCTTAAATAATGCAGCAAATTCCTTAAATAATGCAGCAAAGTCTTTAAATAATGCAATAAAGTCCATAAATAATGCAGCAAAGTTCTTAAATAATGCAGCAGAGTCCTTAAATACCACAGCAGAGTCCTTAAATAATGCAGCAAAGTCTTTAAATAATGCAACAAAGTCCTTAAATAATGCAGCAGAGTCCTTAAATAATGCAGAAGAGTCCTTAAATAATCCAGCCAAGTCCTTAAATAATGCAGCAGAGTCCTTAAATAATGCAACAAAATCCTTAAATAATGCAGAAGAGTCCTTAAATAATCCAGCCAAGTCCTTAAATCATGCAGCAGGGTCCTTAAATAATCCAGCCAAGTCCTTAAATAATGCAGCAGAGTCCTTAAATAATGCAGCAAAGTCCTTAAATAATGCAGCAGAGTCCTTAAATACTTCAGCATAGTCCTTAAATAATGCAGCAAAGTCCTTGAATAATGCAGCAGAGTCCTTAAATAATGCAACAAAGTCATTAAATAATGCTGCAGAGTCCTTAAATAATGCAGCAAAGTCTTTAAATAATGCAATAAAGTCCATAAATAATGCAGCAAAGTCCTTAAATAATGCAGCAGAGTACTGAAATACCGCAGCAGGGTCCTTAAATAATGCAGCAAAGTCGTTAAATAATGAAGTAGAGTCCTTAAATAATGCAACAACGTCCTTAAATGATGCAGCAGAGTCCTTAAATAATGCAGCAGAGTCCTTAAATAATGCAGCAGAGTACTGAAATACCGCAGCAGGGTCCTTAAATAATGCAGCAAAGTCGTTATATAATGAAGTAGAGTCCTTAAATAATGCAAAAAAGTCCTTAAATGATGCAGCAGAGTCCTTAAATAATGCAACAAAGTCCTTAAATAATGCAGCAGAGTCCTTAAATAATGCAACAAAGTCCTTAAACAATTCAGCAGAGTCCTTAAATAATGCAAAAGAGTCCTTAATTAATGCAACAAAGTACTTAAATAATGCAGCAGAGTCCTTAAGTAACGTAGCAGAGTACTTAAATAATGCAGCAAAGTCCTTAAATAATGCAAACAATACCTTAAATAATGCAGCAGCGTCCTTTAATAATGCAACAAATTCCTTAAATAATGCAGCAGAGTCCTTAAATAATGCAATAAAGTCCATAAATAATGCAGCAAAGTCCTTAAATAATTCAGCAGAGTGCTGAAATACCGCAGCAGGGTCCTTAAATAATGCAGCAGAGTCCTTAAATAATGCAACAAAGTCCTTAAATAATGCATCAGGGTCCTTAAATAATGCAACAAAGTCCTTAAATAATGCAGCAGAGTCCTTAAATAATGCAGCAAAGTCCTTAAAAAATGCAGCAGAGTCCTTAAATAATCCAGCCAAGTCCTTAAATAATGCAGCAAAGTCCTTAAATAATGCAGCAGAGTACTGAAATACCGCAGCAGGATCCTTAAATAATGCAGCAGAGTCCTTAAATAATGCAACAAAGTCCTTAAATAATGCAGAACAGTCCTTAAATAATGCAATAAAGTCCTTAAATAATGCAGCAAAGTCCTTAAATAATGCAGCAGAGTCCTTAAATAATGCAACAAAGTCCTTAAATAATGCAGCAGAGTCCTTAAATAATGCAGCACATTCCTTAATTAATGCAGCAGAGTCCTTAAATAATCCAGCCAAGTCCTTAAATACTGCTGCAGAGTACTTAAATAATGCAGCAAAGTCCTTAAATAATGCAGCAGAGTCCTTAAATAATGCAACAAAGTACTTAAATAATGCAGAAGAGTCCTTAAATAATGCAACAAAGTCTTTAAATAATGCAGCTGAGTACCTAAATAATGCAACAAAGTACTTAAATAATGCAGCAGAGTCCTTAAGTACCGTATCAGAGTCCTTAAATAATGCAGCAAAGTCCTTAAATAATGCAGCAGAGTCCTTAAATAATGCAGCAAAGTCCTTAAATAATCCAGCCAATTCCTTAAATAATGCAACAAAGTCCTTAAATAATGCAGCAGAGTCCTTAAATAATGCAGCAGAGTACTGAAATACCGCAGCAGGGTCCTTAAATAATGCAGCAAAGTCGTTAAATAATGAAGTAGAGTCCTTAAATAATGCAACAAAGTCCTTAAATGATGCAGCAGAGTCCTTAAAAAATGCAACTAAGTCCTTAAATAATGCAGCAGAGTCCTTAAATAATGCAATAAATTCCATAAATAATGCAGCAAAGTCCTTAAATAATTTAGCAGAGTGCTGAAATACCGCAGCAGGGTCCTTAAATAATGCAGCAGAGTCCTTAGTTAATGCAACAAAGTCCTTAAATAATGCAGCAGGGTCCTTAAATAATGCAACAAAGTCCTTAAATTATGCAGCATAGATCTTAAATAATGCAGCAAAGTCCTTAAATAATGCAGCAGAGTCCTTAAATAATCCAGCCAAGTCCTTAAATAATGCAACAAAGTCCTTAAATAATGCAGCAGATTACTGAAATACTGCAGCAGGGTCCTTAAATAATGCAGCAGAGTCCTTAAATAATGCAACAAAGTCCTTAAATAATGCAGCAGAGTCCTTAGATAATGCAACAAAGTCCTTAAATAATGCAGCAGAGTCCTTAAATAATGCAGCAAAGTCCTTAAATAATGCAGCAGAGTCCTTAAATAATCCAGCCAAGTCCTTAAATAATGCAGCAAAGTCCTTAAATAATGCAGCAGAGTACTGAAATAGCGCAGCAGGATCCTTAAATAATGCAGCAGAGTCCTTAAATAATGCAACAAAGTCCTTAAATAATGCAGAACAGTCCTTAAATAATGCAGCAAAGTCCTTAAATAATGCAGCAGAGTCCTTAAATAATGCAGCAAAGTCCTTAAATAATCCAGCCAATTCCTTAAATAATGCAACAAAGTCCTTAAATAATGCAGCAGATTACTGAAATACTGCAGCAGGGTCCTTAAATAATGCCGCAGAGTCCTTAAATAATGCAACAAAGTCCTTAAATAATGCAGCAGAGTCCTTAAATAATGCAACAAAGTCCTTAAATAATGCAGCAGAGTCCTTAAATAATGCAATAAATTCCATAAATAATGCAGCAAAGTCCTTAAATAATTTAGCAGAGTGCTGAAATACCGCAGCAGGGTCCTTAAATAATGCAGCAGAGTCCTTAGTTAATGCAACAAAGTCCTTAAATAATGCAGCAGGGTCCTTAAATAATGCAACAAAGTCCTTAAATTATGCAGCAGAGATCTTAAATAATGCAGCAAAGTCCTTAAATAATGCAGCAGAGTCCTTAAATAATCCAGCCAAGTCCTTAAATAATGCAACAAAGTCCTTAAATAATGCAGCAGATTACTGAAATACTGCAGCAGGGTCCTTAAATAATGCAGCAGAGTCCTTAAATAATGCAACAAAGTCCTTAAATAATGCAGCAGAGTCCTTAGATAATGCAACAAAGTCCTTAAATAATGCAGCAGAGTCCTTAAATAATGCAGCAAAGTCCTTAAATAATGCAGCACAGTCCTTAAATAATCCAGCCAAGTCCTAAATAATGCAGCAACGTCTTTAAATAATGCAATAAAGTCCATAAATAATGCAGCAAATTCCTTAAATAATGCAGCAGAGTACTGAAATACCGCAGCAGGATCCTTAAATAATGCAGCAGAGTCCTTAAATAATGCAGCAGATTACTGAAATACTGCAGCAGGGTCATTAAATAATGCTGCAGAGTCCTTAAATAATGCAGCAAATTCCTTAAATAATGCAGCAAAGTCTTTAAATAATGCAATAAAGTCCTTAAATAATGCAGCAGAGTACTGAAATACCGCAGCAGGGTCCTTAAATAATGCAGCAAAGTCGTTAAATAATGAAGTAGAGTCCTTAAATAATGCAACAACGTCCTTAAATGATGCAGCAGAGTCCTTAAATAATGCAACAAAGTCCTTAAATAATGCAGCAGAGTCCTAAAATAATGCAGCAGAGTACTGAAATACCGCAACAGGGTCCTTAAATAATGCAGCAAAGTCCTTAAATAATGCAACCAAGACCTTAAATAATGCAGCAGAGTCCTTAAATAATGCAACAAAGTACTTAAATAATGCAGCAGAGTCCTTAAGTACCGTAGCAGAGTCCTTAAATACTGCGGCAAAGTCCTTAAATATTGCAGCAGAGTCCTTAAATAATGCAGCAAAGTCCATAAATAATGCAGCAAAGTCCTTAAATAATTCAGCAGAGTGCTGAAATACCGCAGCAGGGTCCTTAAATAATGCAGCAGAGTCCTTAAATAATGCAACAAAATCCTTAAATAATGCAGAAGAGTCCTTAAATAATCCAGCCAAGTCCTTAAATCATGCAGCAGAGTCCTTAAATAATCCAGCCAAGTCCTTAAATACTGCTGCAGAGTACTTAAATAATGCAGCAAAGTCCTTAAATAATGCAGCAGAGTCCTTAAATAATGCAACAAAGTACTTAAATAATGCAGAAGAGTCCTTAAATAATGCAACAAAGTCCTTAAATAATGCAGCTGAGTACCTAAATAATGCAACAAAGTACTTAAATAATGCAGCAGAGTCCTTAAGTACCGTATCAGAGTCCTTAAATAATGCAGCAAAGTCCTTAAATAATGCAGCAGAGTCCTTAAATAATGCAGCAAAGTCCTTAAATAATCCAGCCAATTCCTTAAATAATGCAACAAAGTCCTTAAATAATGCAGCAGAGTCCTTAAATAATGCAGCAGAGTACTGAAATACCGCAGCAGGGTCCTTAAATAATGCAGCAAAGTCGTTAAATAATGAAGTAGAGTCCTTAAATAATGCAACAAAGTCCTTAAATGATGCAGCAGAGTCCTTAAATAATGCAACAAAGTCCTTAAATAATTCAGCAGAGTCCTAAAATAATGCAGCAGAGTACTGAAATACCGCAACAGGGTCCTTAAATAATGCAGCAAAGTCCTTAAATAATGCAGAAGAGTCCTTAAATAATGCAACCAAGACCTTAAATAATGCAGCAGAGTCCTTAAATAATGCAACAAAGTACTTAAATAATGCAGCAGAGTCCTTAAGTACCGTAGCAGAGTCCTTAAATACTGCGGCAAAGTCCTTAAATATTGCAGCAGAGTCCTTAAATAATGCAGCAAAGTCGTTAAATAATGAAGTAGAGTCCTTAAATAATGCAACAAAGTCCTTAAATGATGCAGCAGAGTCCTTAAATAATGCAACAAAGTCCTTAAATAATGCAGCAGAGTCCTAAAATAATGCAGCAGAGTACTGAAATACCGCAACAGGGTCCTTAAATAATGCAGCAAAGTCCTTAAATAATGCAGAAGAGTCCTTAAATAATGCAACCAAGACCTTAAATAATGCAGCAGAGTCCTTAAATAATGCAACAAAGTACTTAAATAATGCAGCAGAGTCCTTAAGTACCGTAGCAGAGTCCTTAAATACTGCGGCAAAGTCCTTAAATATTGCAGCAGAGTCCTTAAATAATGCAGCAAAGTCATTAAATAATGCAGCAGAGTCCTTAAAAAATGCAACAAATTCCTTAAATAATGCAGCAGAGTCCTTAAATAATGCAATAAAGTCCATAAATAATGCAGCAAAGTCCTTAAATAATTCAGCAGAGTGCTGAAATACCGCAGCAGGGTGCTTAAATAATGCAGGAGAGTACTTAAATAATGCAACAAAGTCCTTAAATAATGCAGCAGAGTCCTTAAAAAATGCAGCAAAGTCCGTAAATAATGCAGCAGAGTCCTTAAATAATCCAGCCAAGTCCTTAAATAATGCAGCAAAGTCCTTAAATAATGCAGCAGATTACTGAAATACTGCAGCAGGGTCCTTAAATAATGCAGCAGAGTCCTTAAATAATGCAACAAAGTCCTTAAATAATGCAGCAGAGTCCTTAAATAATGCAACAAAGTCCTTAAATAATGCAACCAAGACCTTAAATAATGCAGCAGAGTCCTTAAATAATGCAACAAAGTTCTTAAATAATGCAGCAGAGTCCTTAAGTACCGTAGCAGAGTCCTTAAATACTGCGGCAAAGTCCTTAAATATTGCAGCAGAGTCCTTAAATAATGCAGCAAAGTCATTAAATAATGCAGCAGAGTCCTTAAATAATGCAGCAAAGTCCTTAAATAATGCAGAAGAGTCCTTAAATAATGCAACCAAGACCTTAAATAATGCAGCAGAGTCCTTAAATAATGCAACAAAGTACTTAAATAATGCAGCAGAGTCCTTAAATAATGCAGCAAAGTCCTTAAATAATGCAGAAGAGTCCTTAAATAATGCAACCAAGACCTTAAATAATGCAGCAGAGTCCTTAAATAATGCAACAAAGTACTTAAATAATGCAGCAGAGTCCTTAAGTACCGTAGCAGAGTCCTTAAATACTGCGGCAAAGTCCTTAAATATTGCAGCAGAGTCCTTAAATAATGCAGCAAAGTCGTTAAATAATGAAGTAGAGTCCTTAAATAATGCAACAAAGTCCTTAAATGATGCAGCAGAGTCCTTAAATAATGCAACAAAGTCCTTAAATAATGCAGCAGAGTCCTAAAATAATGCAGCAGAGTACTGAAATACCGCAACAGGGTCCTTAAATAATGCAGCAAAGTCCTTAAATAATGCAGAAGAGTCCTTAAATAATGCAACCAAGACCTTAAATAATGCAGCAGAGTCCTTAAATAATGCAACAAAGTACTTAAATAATGCAGCAGAGTCCTTAAGTACCGTAGCAGAGTCCTTAAATACTGCGGCAAAGTCCTTAAATATTGCAGCAGAGTCCTTAAATAATGCAGCAAAGTCATTAAATAATGCAGCAGAGTCCTTAAAAAATGCAACAAATTCCTTAAATAATGCAGCAGAGTCCTTAAATAATGCAACAAAATCCTTAAATAATGCAGAAGAGTCCTTAAATAATCCAGCCAAGTCCTTAAATCATGCAGCAGGGTCCTTAAATAATCCAGCCAAGTCCTTAAATAATGCAACAAAGTCCTTAAATAATGCAGCAGATTACTGAAATACTGCAGCAGGGTCATTAAATAATGCTGCAGTGTCCTTAAATAATGCAGCAAATTCCTTAAATAATGCAGCAAAGTCTTTAAATAATGCAATAAAGTCCTTAAATAATGCAGCAGAGTACTGAAATACCACAGCAGGGTCCTTAAATAATGCAGCAAAGTCGTTAAATAATGAAGTAGAGTCCTTAAATAATGCAACAACGTCCTTAAATGATGGAGCAGAGTCCTTAAATAATGCAACAAAGTCCTTAAATAATGCAGCAGAGTCCTTAAATAATGCAGCAGAGTACTGAAATACCGCAGCAGGGTCCTTAAATAATGCAGCAAAGTCGTTATATAATGAAGTAGAGTCCTTAAATAATGCTAAAAAGTCCTTAAATGATGCAGAAGAGTCCTTAAATAATGCAACCAAGACCTTAAATAATGCAACAGAGTCCTTAAATAATTCAACAAAGTACTTAAATAATGCAGCAGAGTCCTTAAGTACCGTAGCAGAGTCCTTAAATACTGCAGCAAAGTCCTTAAATAATGCAGCAGAGTCCTTAAATAATGCAGCAAAGTCATTAAATAATGCAGCAGAGTCCTTAAATAATGCAACAAATTCCTTAAATAATGCAGCAGAGTCCTTAAATAATGCAATAAAGTCCATAAATAATGCAGCAAAGTCCTTAAATAATTCAGCAGAGTGCTGAAATACCGCAGCAGGGTCCTTAAATAATGCAGCAGAGTCCTTAAATAATGCAACAAAGTCCTTAAATAATGCAGCAGGGTCCTTAAATAATGCAACAAAGTCCTTAAATAATGCAGCAGAGTCCTTAAAAAATGCAGCAAAGTCTGTAAATAATGCAGCAGAGTCCTTAAATAATCCAGCCAAGTCCTTAAATAATGCAACAAAGTCCTTAAATAATGCAGCAGATTACTGAAATTCTGCAGCAGGGTCCTTAAATAATGCAGCAGAGTCCTTAAATAATGCAACAAAGTCCTTAAATAATGCAGCAGAGTCCTTAAATAATGCAACAAAGTCCTTAAATAATGCAGCAGAGTCCTTAAATAATGCAACAAAGTCCTTAAATAATGCAGCAGAGTCCTTAAATAATGCAAAAGAGTCCTTAAATAATGCAGCAGAGTCCTTAAATAATGCAACAAAGTCCTTAAATAATGCAGCAGAGTCCTTAAATAATGCAGAAAAGTCCTTAAATAATGCAGCAGAGTCCTTAAATACTTCAGCATAGTCCTTAAATAATGCAGCAAAGTCCTTGAATAATTTAGCAGAATCCTTAAATAATGCAACAAAGTCCTTAAATAATGCAGAAGAGTCCTTAAATAATGCAGCAAATTCCTTAAATAATGCAGCAAAGTCTTTAAATAATGCAATAAAGTCCATAAATAATGCAGCAAAGTTCTTAAATAATGCAGCAGAGTCCTTAAATACCACAGCAGAGTCCTTAAATAATGCAGCAAAGTCTTTAAATAATGCAACAAAGTCCTTAAATAATGCAGCAGAGTCCTTAAATAATGCAGAAGAGTCCTTAAATAATCCAGCCAAGTCCTTAAATAATGCAGCAGAGTCCTTAAATAATGCAACAAAATCCTTAAATAATGCAGAAGAGTCCTTAAATAATCCAGCCAAGTCCTTAAATCATGCAGCAGGGTCCTTAAATAATCCAGCCAAGTCCTTAAATAATGCAGCACAGTCCTTAAATAATCCAGCCAAGTCCTTAAATAATGCAGCAAAGTCTTTAAATAATGCAATAAAGTCCATAAATGATAGAGGAAATTCCTTAAATAATGCAGCAGAGTACTGAAATACCGCAGCAGGATCCTTAAATAATGCAACAGAGTCCTTAAATAATGCAACAAAGTCCTTAAATAATGCAGAACAGTCCTTAAATAATGCAATAAAGTCCTTAAATAATGCAGCAAAGTCCTTAAATAATGCAGCAGAGTCCTTAAATAATGCAACAAAGTCATTAAATAATGCAGCAGAGTCCTTAAATAATGCAACAAAGTCCTTAAATAATGCAGCAGAGTCCTTAAATAATGCAGCACATTCCTTAAATAATGCAGCAGAGTCCTTAAATAATCCAGCCAAGTCCTTAAATAATGCAGCAGAGTCCCTAAATAATGCAGAAAAGTCCTTAAATAATGCATCAGAGTCCTTAAATACTGCAGCAGAGTCCTTAAATAATGCAGCAAAGTAATTAAATAATGCAGAAGAGTCCTTAAATAATGCAGCAAAGTCCTTATATAATGCATCAGAGTCCTTAAATAATGCAGCAGAGTCCTTAAATACCACAGCAGAGTCCTTAAATAATGCAGCAAAGTCTTTAAATAATGCAGCACAGTCCTTAAATAATCCAGCCAAGTCCTTAAATAATGCAGCAGAGTCCTTAAATAATGCAGAAAAGTCCTGAAATAATGCAGCAGAGTCCTTAAATACTTCAGCATAGTCCTTAAATAATGCAGCAAAGTCCTTGAATAATGCAGCAGAGTCCTTAAATAATGCAACAAAGTCTTTAAATAATGCAGAAGAGTCCTTAAATAATGCAGCAAATTCCTTAAATAATGCAGCAAAGTCTTTAAATAATGCAATAAAGTCCATAAATAATGCAGCAAAGTTCTTAAATAATGCAGCAGAGTCCTTAAATACCACAGCAGAGTCCTTAAATAATGCAGCAAAGTCTTTAAATAATGCAACAAAGTCCTTAAATAATGCAGCAGAGTCCTTAAATAATGCAGAAGAGTCCTTAAATAATCCAGCCAAGTCCTTAAACAATGCAGCAGAGTCCTTAAATAATGCAACAAAATCCTTAAATAATGCAGAAGAGTCCTTAAATAATCCAGCCAAGTCCTTAAATCATGCAGCAGAGTCCTTAAATAATCCAGCCAAGTCCTTAAATACTGCTGCAGAGTACTTAAATAATGCAGCAAAGTCCTTAAATAATGCAGCAGAGTCCTTAAATAATGCAACAAAGTACTTAAATAATGCAGAAGAGTCCTTAAATAATGCAACAAAGTCCTTAAATAATGCAGCTGAGTACCTAAATAATGCAACAAAGTACTTAAATAATGCAGCAGAGTCCTTAAGTACCGTATCAGAGTCCTTAAATAATGCAGCAAAGTCCTTAAATAATGCAGCAGAGTCCTTAAATAATGCAGCAAAGTCCTTAAATAATCCAGCCAATTCCTTAAATAATGCAACAAAGTCCTTAAATAATGCAGCAGAGTCCTTAAATAATGCAGCAGAGTACTGAAATACCGCAGCAGGGTCCTTAAATAATGCAGCAAAGTCGTTAAATAATGAAGTAGAGTCCTTAAATAATGCAACAAAGTCCTTAAATGATGCAGCAGAGTCCTTAAATAATGCAACAAAGTCCTTATATAATTCAGCAGAGTCCTAAAATAATGCAGCAGAGTACTGAAATACCGCAACAGGGTCCTTAAATAATGCAGCAAAGTCCTTAAATAATGCAGAAGAGTCCTTAAATAATGCAACCAAGACCTTAAATAATGCAGCAGAGTCCTTAAATAATGCAACAAAGTACTTAAATAATGCAGCAGAGTCCTTAAGTACCGTAGCAGAGTCCTTAAATACTGCGGCAAAGTCCTTAAATATTGCAGCAGAGTCCTTAAATAATGCAGCAAAGTCGTTAAATAATGAAGTAGAGTCCTTAAATAATGCAACAAAGTCCTTAAATGATGCAGCAGAGTCCTTAAATAATGCAACAAAGTCCTTAAATAATGCAGCAGAGTCCTAAAATAATGCAGCAGAGTACTGAAATACCGCAACAGGGTCCTTAAATAATGCAGCAAAGTCCTTAAATAATGCAGAAGAGTCCTTAAATAATGCAACCAAGACCTTAAATAATGCAGCAGAGTCCTTAAATAATGCAACAAAGTACTTAAATAATGCAGCAGAGTCCTTAAGTACCGTAGCAGAGTCCTTAAATACTGCGGCAAAGTCCTTAAATATTGCAGCAGAGTCCTTAAATAATGCAGCAAAGTCATTAAATAATGCAGCAGAGTCCTTAAAAAATGCAACAAATTCCTTAAATAATGCAGCAGAGTCCTTAAATAATGCAATAAAGTCCATAAATAATGCAGCAAAGTCCTTAAATAATTCAGCAGAGTGCTGAAATACCGCAGCAGGGTGCTTAAATAATGCAGGAGAGTACTTAAATAATGCAACAAAGTCCATAAATAATGCAGCAGGGTCCTTAAATAATGCAACAAAGTCCTTAAATAATGCAGCAGAGTCCTTAAAAAATGCAGCAAAGTCCGTAAATAATGCAGCAGAGTCCTTAAATAATCCAGCCAAGTCCTTAAATAATGCAGCAAAGTCCTTAAATAATGCAGCAGATTACTGAAATACTGCAGCAGGGTCCTTAAATAATGCAGCAGAGTCCTTAAATAATGCAACAAAGTCCTTAAATAATGCAGCAGAGTCCTTAAATAATGCAACAAAGTCCTTAAATAATGCAACCAAGACCTTAAATAATGCAGCAGAGTCCTTAAATAATGCAACAAAGTACTTAAATAATGCAGCAGAGTCCTTAAGTACCGTAGCAGAGTCCTTAAATACTGCGGCAAAGTCCTTAAATATTGCAGCAGAGTCCTTAAATAATGCAGCAAAGTCATTAAATAATGCAGCAGAGTCCTTAAATAATGCAGCAAAGTCCTTAAATAATGCAGAAGAGTCCTTAAATAATGCAACCAAGACCTTAAATAATGCAGCAGAGTCCTTAAATAATGCAACAAAGTACTTAAATAATGCAGCAGAGTCCTTAAATAATGCAGCAAAGTCCTTAAATAATGCAGAAGAGTCCTTAAATAATGCAACCAAGACCTTAAATAATGCAGCAGAGTCCTTAAATAATGCAACAAAGTACTTAAATAATGCAGCAGAGTCCTTAAGTACCGTAGCAGAGTCCTTAAATACTGCGGCAAAGTCCTTAAATATTGCAGCAGAGTCCTTAAATAATGCAGCAAAGTCGTTAAATAATGAAGTAGAGTCCTTAAATAATGCAACAAAGTCCTTAAATGATGCAGCAGAGTCCTTAAATAATGCAACAAAGTCCTTAAATAATGCAGCAGAGTCCTAAAATAATGCAGCAGAGTACTGAAATACCGCAACAGGGTCCTTAAATAATGCAGCAAAGTCCTTAAATAATGCAGAAGAGTCCTTAAATAATGCAACCAAGACCTTAAATAATGCAGCAGAGTCCTTAAATAATGCAACAAAGTACTTAAATAATGCAGCAGAGTCCTTAAGTACCGTAGCAGAGTCCTTAAATACTGCGGCAAAGTCCTTAAATATTGCAGCAGAGTCCTTAAATAATGCAGCAAAGTCATTAAATAATGCAGCAGAGTCCTTAAAAAATGCAACAAATTCCTTAAATAATGCAGCAGAGTCCTTAAATAATGCAATAAAGTCCATAAATAATGCAGCAAAGTCCTTAAATAATTCAGCAGAGTGCTGAAATACCGCAGCAGGGTGCTTAAATAATGCAGGAGAGTACTTAAATAATGCAACAAAGTCCATAAATAATGCAGCAGGGTCCTTAAATAATGCAACAAAGTCCTTAAATAATGCAGCAGAGTCCTTAAAAAATGCAGCAAAGTCCGTAAATAATGCAGCAGAGTCCTTAAATAATCCAGCCAAGTCCTTAAATAATGCAGCAAAGTCCTTAAATAATGCAGCAGATTACTGAAATACTGCAGCAGGGTCCATAAATAATGCAGCAGAGTCCTTAAATAATGCAACAAAGTCCTTAAATAATGCAGCAGAGTCCTAAAATAATGCAGCAGAGTACTGAAATACCGCAACAGGGTCCTTAAATAATGCAGCAAAGTCCTTAAATAATGCAGAAGAGTCCTTAAATAATGCAACCAAGACCTTAAATAATGCAGCAGAGTCCTTAAATAATGCAACAAAGTACTTAAATAATGCAGCAGAGTCCTTAAGTACCGTAGCAGAGTCCTTAAATACTGCGGCAAAGTCCTTAAATATTGCAGCAGAGTCCTTAAATAATGCAGCAAAGTCATTAAATAATGCAGCAGAGTCCTTAAAAAATGCAACAAATTCCTTAAATAATGCAGCAGAGTCCTTAAATAATGCAATAAAGTCCATAAATAATGCAGCAAAGTCCTTAAATAATTCAGCAGAGTGCTGAAATACCGCAGCAGGGTGCTTAAATAATGCAGGAGAGTCCTTAAATAATGCAACAAAGTACTTAAATAATGCAGCAGGGTCCTTAAATAATGCAACAAAGTCCTTAAATAATGCAGCAGAGTCCTTAAAAAATGCAGCAAAGTCCGTAAATAATGCAGCAGAGTCCTTAAATAATCCAGCCAAGTCCTTAAATAATGCAGCAAAGTCCTTAAATAATGCAGCAGATTACTGAAATACTGCAGCAGGGTCCTTAAATAATGCAGCAGAGTCCTTAAATAATGCAACAAAGTCCTTAAATAATGCAGCAGAGTCCTTAAATAATGCAACAAAGTCCTTAAATAATGCAGCAGAGTCCTTAAATAATGCAGCAAAGTCCTTAAATAATGCAGCACAGTCCTTAAATAATCCAGCCAAGTCCTTAAATAATGCAGCAAAGTCTTTAAATAATGCAATAAAGTCCATAAATGATCGAGGAAATTCCTTAAATAATGCAGCAGAGTACTGAAATACCGCAGCAGGATCCTTAAATAATGCAACAGAGTCCTTAAATAATGCAACAAAGTCCTTAAATAATGCAGAACAGTCCTTAAATAATGCAATAAAGTCCTTAAATAATGCAGCCAAGTCCTTAAATAATGCAGCAGAGTCCTTAAATAATGCAACAAAGTCATTAAATAATGCAGCAGAGTCCTTAAATAATGCAACAAAGTCCTTAAATAATGCAGCAGAGTCCTTAAATAATGCAGCACATTCCTTAAATAATGCAGCAGAGTCCTTAAATAATCCAGCCAAGTCCTTAAATAATGCAGCAGAGTCCTTAAATAATGCAGAAAAGTCCTTAAATAATGCATCAGAGTCCTTAAATACTGCAGCAGAGTCCTTAAATAATGCAGCAAAGTAATTAAATAATGCAGAAGAGTCCTTAAATAATGCAGCAAAGTCCTTATATAATGCATCAGAGTCCTTAAATAATGCAGCAGAGTCCTTAAATACCACAGCAGAGTCCTTAAATAATGCAGCAAAGTCTTTAAATAATGCAGCACAGTCCTTAAATAATCCAGCCAAGTCCTTAAATAATGCAGCAGAGTCCTTAAATAATGCAGAAAAGTCCTGAAATAATGCAGCAGAGTCCTTAAATACTTCAGCATAGTCCTTAAATAATGCAGCAAAGTCCTTGAATAATGCAGCAGAGTCCTTAAATAATGCAACAAAGTCTTTAAATAATGCAGAAGAGTCCTTAAATAATGCAGCAAATTCCTTAAATAATGCAGCAAAGTCTTTAAATAATGCAATAAAGTCCATAAATAATGCAGCAAAGTTCTTAAATAATGCAGCAGAGTCCTTAAATACCACAGCAGAGTCCTTAAATAATGCAGCAAAGTCTTTAAATAATGCAACAAAGTCCTTAAATAATGCAGCAGAGTCCTTAAATAATGCAGAAGAGTCCTTAAATAATCCAGCCAAGTCCTTAAATAATGCAGCAGAGTCCTTAAATAATGCAACAAAATCCTTAAATAATGCAGAAGAGTCCTTAAATAAACCAGCCAAGTCCTTAAATCATGCAGCAGAGTCCTTAAATAATCCAGCCAAGTCCTTAAATACTGCTGCAGAGTACTTAAATAATGCAGCAAAGTCCTTAAATAATGCAGCAGAGTCCTTAAATAATGCAACAAAGTACTTAAATAATGCAGAAGAGTCCTTAAATAATGCAACAAAGTCCTTAAATAATGCAGCTGAGTACCTAAATAATGCAACAAAGTACTTAAATAATGCAGCAGAGTCCTTAAGTACCGTATCAGAGTCCTTAAATAATGCAGCAAAGTCCTTAAATAATGCAGCAGAGTCCTTAAATAATGCAGCAAAGTCCTTAAATAATCCAGCCAATTCCTTAAATAATGCAACAAAGTCCTTAAATAATGCAGCAGAGTCCTTAAATAATGCAGCAGAGTACTGAAATACCGCAGCAGGGTCCTTAAATAATGCAGCAAAGTCGTTAAATAATGAAGTAGAGTCCTTAAATAATGCAACAAAGTCCTTAAATGATGCAGCAGAGTCCTTAAATAATGCAACAAAGTCCTTAAATAATGCAGCAGAGTCCTAAAATAATGCAGCAGAGTACTGAAATACCGCAACAGGGTCCTTAAATAATCCAGCCAATTCCTTAAATAATGCAACAAAGTCCTTAAATAATGCAGCAGAGTCCTTAAATACTGCGGCAAAGTCCTTAAATATTGCAGCAGAGTCCTTAAATAATGCAGCAAAGTCGTTAAATAATGAAGTAGAGTCCTTAAATAATGCAACAAAGTCCTTAAATGATGCAGCAGAGTCCTTAAATAATGCAACAAAGTCCTTAAATAATGCAGCAGAGTCCTTAAATAATGCAGCACATTCCTTAAATAATGCAGCAGAGTCCTTAAATAATCCAGCCAAGTCCTTAAATACTGCTGCAGAGTACTTAAATAATGCAGAAAAGTCCTTAAATAATGCAGCAGAGTCCTTAAATAATGCAACAAAGTACTTAAATAATGCAGAAGAGTCCTTAAATAATGCAACAAAGTCCTTAAATAATGCAGCTGAGTACTTAAATAATGCAACAAAGTACTTAAATAATGCAGCAGAGTCCTTAAGTACCGTATCAGAGTCCTTAAATAATGCAGCAAAGTCCTTAAATAATGCAGCAGAGTCCTTAAATAATGCAGCAAAGTCCTTAAATAATCCAGCCAATTCCTTAAATAATGCAACAAAGTCCTTAAATAATGCAGCAGATTACTGAAATACTGCAGCAGGGTCCTTAAATAATGCCGCAGAGTCCTTAAATAATGCAACAAAGTCCTTAAATAATGCAGCAGAGTCCTTAAATAATGCAACAAAGTCCTTAAATAATGCAGCAGAGTCCTTAAATAATGCAATAAATTCCATAAATAATGCAGCAAAGTCCTTAAATAATTTAGCAGAGTGCTGAAATACCGCAGCAGGGTCCTTAAATAATGCAGCAGAGTCCTTAGTTAATGCAACAAAGTCCTTAAATAATGCAGCAGGGTCCTTAAATAATGCAACAAAGTCCTTAAATTATGCAGCAGAGATCTTAAATAATGCAGCAAAGTCCTTAAATAATGCAGCAGAGTCCTTAAATAATCCAGCCAAGTCCTTAAATAATGCAACAAAGTCCTTAAATAATGCAGCAGATTACTGAAATACTGCAGCAGGGTCCTTAAATAATGCAGCAGAGTCCTTAAGTAATGCAACAAAGTCCTTAAATAATGCAGCAGAGTCCTTAGATAATGCAACAAAGTCCTTAAATAATGCAGCAGAGTCCTTAAATAATGCAGCAAAGTCCTTAAATAATGCAGCACAGTCCTTAAATAATCCAGCCAAGTCCTAAATAATGCAGCAACGTCTTTAAATAATGCAATAAAGTCCATAAATAATGCAGCAAATTCCTTAAATAATGCAGCAGAGTACTGAAATACCGCAGCAGGATCCTTAAATAATGCAGCAGAGTCCTTAAATAATGCAGCAGATTACTGAAATACTGCAGCAGGGTCATTAAATAATGCTGCAGAGTCCTTAAATAATGCAGCAAATTCCTTAAATAATGCAGCAAAGTCTTTAAATAATGCAATAAAGTCCTTAAATAATGCAGCAGAGTACTGAAATACCGCAGCAGGGTCCTTAAATAATGCAGCAAAGTCGTTAAATAATGAAGTAGAGTCCTTAAATAATGCAACAACGTCCTTAAATGATGCAGCAGAGTCCTTAAATAATGCAACAAAGTCCTTAAATAATGCAGCAGAGTCCTAAAATAATGCAGCAGAGTACTGAAATACCGCAACAGGGTCCTTAAATAATGCAGCAAAGTCCTTAAATAATGCAGAAGAGTCCTTAAATAATGCAACCAAGACCTTAAATAATGCAGCAGAGTCCTTAAATAATGCAACAAAGTACTTAAATAATGCAGCAGAGTCCTTAAGTACCGTAGCAGAGTCCTTAAATACTGCGGCAAAGTCCTTAAATATTGCAGCAGAGTCCTTAAATAATGCAGCAAAGTCATTAAATAATGCAGCAGAGTCCTTAAAAAATGCAACAAATTCCTTAAATAATGCAGCAGAGTCCTTAAATAATGCAATAAAGTCCATAAATAATGCAGCAAAGTCCTTAAATAATTCAGCAGAGTGCTGAAATACCGCAGCAGGGTGCTTAAATAATGCAGGAGAGTCCTTAAATAATGCAACAAAGTCCATAAATAATGCAGCAGGGTCCTTAAATAATGCAACAAAGTCCTTAAATAATGCAGCAGAGTCCTTAAATAATGCAACAAAGTCCTTAAATAATGCAGCAGAGTCCTTAAATAATGCAGCAAAGTCCTTAAATAATGCAGCACAGTCCTTAAATAATCCAGCCAAGTCCTTAAATAATGCAGCAAAGTCTTTAAATAATGCAATAAAGTCCATAAATGATAGAGGAAATTCCTTAAATAATGCAGCAGAGTACTGAAATACCGCAGCAGGATCCTTAAATAATGCAACAGAGTCCTTAAATAATGCAACAAAGTCCTTAAATAATGCAGAACAGTCCTTAAATAATGCAATAAAGTCCTTAAATAATGCAGCAAAGTCCTTAAATAATGCAGCAGAGTCCTTAAATAATGCAACAAAGTCATTAAATAATGCAGCAGAGTCCTTAAATAATGCAACAAAGTCCTTAAATAATGCAGCAGAGTCCTTAAATAATGCAGCACATTCCTTAAATAATGCAGCAGAGTCCTTAAATAATCCAGCCAAGTCCTTAAATAATGCAGCAGAGTCCCTAAATAATGCAGAAAAGTCCTTAAATAATGCATCAGAGTCCTTAAATACTGCAGCAGAGTCCTTAAATAATGCAGCAAAGTAATTAAATAATGCAGAAGAGTCCTTAAATAATGCAGCAAAGTCCTTATATAATGCATCAGAGTCCTTAAATAATGCAGCAGAGTCCTTAAATACCACAGCAGAGTCCTTAAATAATGCAGCAAAGTCTTTAAATAATGCAGCACAGTCCTTAAATAATCCAGCCAAGTCCTTAAATAATGCAGCAGAGTCCTTAAATAATGCAGAAAAGTCCTGAAATAATGCAGCAGAGTCCTTAAATACTTCAGCATAGTCCTTAAATAATGCAGCAAAGTCCTTGAATAATGCAGCAGAGTCCTTAAATAATGCAACAAAGTCTTTAAATAATGCAGAAGAGTCCTTAAATAATGCAGCAAATTCCTTAAATAATGCAGCAAAGTCTTTAAATAATGCAATAAAGTCCATAAATAATGCAGCAAAGTTCTTAAATAATGCAGCAGAGTCCTTAAATACCACAGCAGAGTCCTTAAATAATGCAGCAAAGTCTTTAAATAATGCAACAAAGTCCTTAAATAATGCAGCAGAGTCCTTAAATAATGCAGAAGAGTCCTTAAATAATCCAGCCAAGTCCTTAAACAATGCAGCAGAGTCCTTAAATAATGCAACAAAATCCTTAAATAATGCAGAAGAGTCCTTAAATAATCCAGCCAAGTCCTTAAATCATGCAGCAGAGTCCTTAAATAATCCAGCCAAGTCCTTAAATACTGCTGCAGAGTACTTAAATAATGCAGCAAAGTCCTTAAATAATGCAGCAGAGTCCTTAAATAATGCAACAAAGTACTTAAATAATGCAGAAGAGTCCTTAAATAATGCAACAAAGTCCTTAAATAATGCAGCTGAGTACCTAAATAATGCAACAAAGTACTTAAATAATGCAGCAGAGTCCTTAAGTACCGTATCAGAGTCCTTAAATAATGCAGCAAAGTCCTTAAATAATGCAGCAGAGTCCTTAAATAATGCAGCAAAGTCCTTAAATAATCCAGCCAATTCCTTAAATAATGCAACAAAGTCCTTAAATAATGCAGCAGAGTCCTTAAATAATGCAGCAGAGTACTGAAATACCGCAGCAGGGTCCTTAAATAATGCAGCAAAGTCGTTAAATAATGAAGTAGAGTCCTTAAATAATGCAACAAAGTCCTTAAATGATGCAGCAGAGTCCTTAAATAATGCAACAAAGTCCTTAAATAATTCAGCAGAGTCCTAAAATAATGCAGCAGAGTACTGAAATACCGCAACAGGGTCCTTAAATAATGCAGCAAAGTCCTTAAATAATGCAGAAGAGTCCTTATATAATGCAACCAAGACCTTAAATAATGCAGCAGAGTCCTTAAATAATGCAACAAAGTACTTAAATAATGCAGCAGAGTCCTTAAGTACCGTAGCAGAGTCCTTAAATACTGCGGCAAAGTCCTTAAATATTGCAGCAGAGTCCTTAAATAATGCAGCAAAGTCATTAAATAATGCAGCAGAGTCCTTAAAAAATGCAACAAATTCCTTAAATAATGCAGCAGAGTCCTTAAATAATGCAATAAAGTCCATAAATAATGCAGCAAAGTCCTTAAATAATTCAGCAGAGTGCTGAAATACCGCAGCAGGGTGCTTAAATAATGCAGGAGAGTCCTTAAATAATGCAACAAAGTACTTAAATAATGCAGCAGGGTCCTTAAATAATGCAACAAAGTCCTTAAATAATGCAGCAGAGTCCTTAAAAAATGCAGCAAAGTCCGTAAATAATGCAGCAGAGTCCTTAAATAATCCAGCCAAGTCCTTAAATAATGCAGCAAAGTCCTTAAATAATGCAGCAGATTACTGAAATACTGCAGCAGGGTCCTTAAATAATGCAGCAGAGTCCTTAAATAATGCAACAAAGTCCTTAAATAATGCAGCAGAGTCCTTAAATAATGCAACAAAGTCCTTAAATAATGCAGCAGAGTCCTTAAATAATGCAGCAAAGTCCTTAAATAATGCAGCACAGTCCTTAAATAATCCAGCCAAGTCCTTAAATAATGCAGCAAAGTCTT
The DNA here is from genome assembly GCF_046119375.1 of Phyllobates terribilis. Lineage (NCBI taxonomy): Eukaryota > Metazoa > Chordata > Amphibia > Anura > Dendrobatidae > Phyllobates > Phyllobates terribilis. Next base: position 2,174,341 of record NW_027362955.1, on the reverse strand, counting down.
TAAATAATGCAATAAAGTCCATAAATGATCGAGGAAATTCCTTAAATAATGCAGCAGAGTACTGAAATACCGCAGCAGGATCCTTAAATAATGCAACAGAGTCCTTAAATAATGCAACAAAGTCCTTAAATAATGCAGAACAGTCCTTAAATAATGCAATAAAGTCCTTAAATAATGCAGCCAAGTCCTTAAATAATGCAGCAGAGTCCTTAAATAATGCAACAAAGTCATTAAATAATGCAGCAGAGTCCTTAAATAATGCAACAAAGTACTTAAATAATGCAGAAGAGTCCTTAAATAATGCAACAAAGTCCTTAAATAATGCAGCTGAGTACCTAAATAATGCAACAAAGTACTTAAATAATGCAGCAGAGTCCTTAAGTACCGTATCAGAGTCCTTAAATAATGCAGCAAAGTCCTTAAATAATGCAGCAGAGTCCTTAAATAATGCAGCAAAGTCCTTAAATAATCCAGCCAATTCCTTAAATAATGCAACAAAGTCCTTAAATAATGCAGCAGAGTCCTTAAATAATGCAGCAGAGTACTGAAATACCGCAGCAGGGTCCTTAAATAATGCAGCAAAGTCGTTAAATAATGAAGTAGAGTCCTTAAATAATGCAACAAAGTCCTTAAATGATGCAGCAGAGTCCTTAAATAATGCAACAAAGTCCTTAAATAATGCAGCAGAGTCCTAAAATAATGCAGCAGAGTACTGAAATACCGCAACAGGGTCCTTAAATAATCCAGCCAATTCCTTAAATAATGCAACAAAGTCCTTAAATAATGCAGCAGAGTCCTTAAATACTGCGGCAAAGTCCTTAAATATTGCAGCAGAGTCCTTAAATAATGCAGCAAAGTCGTTAAATAATGAAGTAGAGTCCTTAAATAATGCAACAAAGTCCTTAAATGATGCAGCAGAGTCCTTAAATAATGCAACAAAGTCCTTAAATAATGCAGCAGAGTCCTTAAATAATGCAGCACATTCCTTAAATAATGCAGCAGAGTCCTTAAATAATCCAGCCAAGTCCTTAAATACTGCTGCAGAGTACTTAAATAATGCAGAAAAGTCCTTAAATAATGCAGCAGAGTCCTTAAATAATGCAACAAAGTACTTAAATAATGCAGAAGAGTCCTTAAATAATGCAACAAAGTCCTTAAATAATGCAGCTGAGTACTTAAATAATGCAACAAAGTACTTAAATAATGCAGCAGAGTCCTTAAGTACCGTATCAGAGTCCTTAAATAATGCAGCAAAGTCCTTAAATAATGCAGCAGAGTCCTTAAATAATGCAGCAAAGTCCTTAAATAATCCAGCCAATTCCTTAAATAATGCAACAAAGTCCTTAAATAATGCAGCAGATTACTGAAATACTGCAGCAGGGTCCTTAAATAATGCCGCAGAGTCCTTAAATAATGCAACAAAGTCCTTAAATAATGCAGCAGAGTCCTTAAATAATGCAACAAAGTCCTTAAATAATGCAGCAGAGTCCTTAAATAATGCAATAAATTCCATAAATAATGCAGCAAAGTCCTTAAATAATTTAGCAGAGTGCTGAAATACCGCAGCAGGGTCCTTAAATAATGCAGCAGAGTCCTTAGTTAATGCAACAAAGTCCTTAAATAATGCAGCAGGGTCCTTAAATAATGCAACAAAGTCCTTAAATTATGCAGCAGAGATCTTAAATAATGCAGCAAAGTCCTTAAATAATGCAGCAGAGTCCTTAAATAATCCAGCCAAGTCCTTAAATAATGCAACAAAGTCCTTAAATAATGCAGCAGATTACTGAAATACTGCAGCAGGGTCCTTAAATAATGCAGCAGAGTCCTTAAGTAATGCAACAAAGTCCTTAAATAATGCAGCAGAGTCCTTAGATAATGCAACAAAGTCCTTAAATAATGCAGCAGAGTCCTTAAATAATGCAGCAAAGTCCTTAAATAATGCAGCACAGTCCTTAAATAATCCAGCCAAGTCCTAAATAATGCAGCAACGTCTTTAAATAATGCAATAAAGTCCATAAATAATGCAGCAAATTCCTTAAATAATGCAGCAGAGTACTGAAATACCGCAGCAGGATCCTTAAATAATGCAGCAGAGTCCTTAAATAATGCAGCAGATTACTGAAATACTGCAGCAGGGTCATTAAATAATGCTGCAGAGTCCTTAAATAATGCAGCAAATTCCTTAAATAATGCAGCAAAGTCTTTAAATAATGCAATAAAGTCCTTAAATAATGCAGCAGAGTACTGAAATACCGCAGCAGGGTCCTTAAATAATGCAGCAAAGTCGTTAAATAATGAAGTAGAGTCCTTAAATAATGCAACAACGTCCTTAAATGATGCAGCAGAGTCCTTAAATAATGCAACAAAGTCCTTAAATAATGCAGCAGAGTCCTAAAATAATGCAGCAGAGTACTGAAATACCGCAACAGGGTCCTTAAATAATGCAGCAAAGTCCTTAAATAATGCAGAAGAGTCCTTAAATAATGCAACCAAGACCTTAAATAATGCAGCAGAGTCCTTAAATAATGCAACAAAGTACTTAAATAATGCAGCAGAGTCCTTAAGTACCGTAGCAGAGTCCTTAAATACTGCGGCAAAGTCCTTAAATATTGCAGCAGAGTCCTTAAATAATGCAGCAAAGTCATTAAATAATGCAGCAGAGTCCTTAAAAAATGCAACAAATTCCTTAAATAATGCAGCAGAGTCCTTAAATAATGCAATAAAGTCCATAAATAATGCAGCAAAGTCCTTAAATAATTCAGCAGAGTGCTGAAATACCGCAGCAGGGTGCTTAAATAATGCAGGAGAGTCCTTAAATAATGCAACAAAGTCCATAAATAATGCAGCAGGGTCCTTAAATAATGCAACAAAGTCCTTAAATAATGCAGCAGAGTCCTTAAATAATGCAACAAAGTCCTTAAATAATGCAGCAGAGTCCTTAAATAATGCAGCAAAGTCCTTAAATAATGCAGCACAGTCCTTAAATAATCCAGCCAAGTCCTTAAATAATGCAGCAAAGTCTTTAAATAATGCAATAAAGTCCATAAATGATAGAGGAAATTCCTTAAATAATGCAGCAGAGTACTGAAATACCGCAGCAGGATCCTTAAATAATGCAACAGAGTCCTTAAATAATGCAACAAAGTCCTTAAATAATGCAGAACAGTCCTTAAATAATGCAATAAAGTCCTTAAATAATGCAGCAAAGTCCTTAAATAATGCAGCAGAGTCCTTAAATAATGCAACAAAGTCATTAAATAATGCAGCAGAGTCCTTAAATAATGCAACAAAGTCCTTAAATAATGCAGCAGAGTCCTTAAATAATGCAGCACATTCCTTAAATAATGCAGCAGAGTCCTTAAATAATCCAGCCAAGTCCTTAAATAATGCAGCAGAGTCCCTAAATAATGCAGAAAAGTCCTTAAATAATGCATCAGAGTCCTTAAATACTGCAGCAGAGTCCTTAAATAATGCAGCAAAGTAATTAAATAATGCAGAAGAGTCCTTAAATAATGCAGCAAAGTCCTTATATAATGCATCAGAGTCCTTAAATAATGCAGCAGAGTCCTTAAATACCACAGCAGAGTCCTTAAATAATGCAGCAAAGTCTTTAAATAATGCAGCACAGTCCTTAAATAATCCAGCCAAGTCCTTAAATAATGCAGCAGAGTCCTTAAATAATGCAGAAAAGTCCTGAAATAATGCAGCAGAGTCCTTAAATACTTCAGCATAGTCCTTAAATAATGCAGCAAAGTCCTTGAATAATGCAGCAGAGTCCTTAAATAATGCAACAAAGTCTTTAAATAATGCAGAAGAGTCCTTAAATAATGCAGCAAATTCCTTAAATAATGCAGCAAAGTCTTTAAATAATGCAATAAAGTCCATAAATAATGCAGCAAAGTTCTTAAATAATGCAGCAGAGTCCTTAAATACCACAGCAGAGTCCTTAAATAATGCAGCAAAGTCTTTAAATAATGCAACAAAGTCCTTAAATAATGCAGCAGAGTCCTTAAATAATGCAGAAGAGTCCTTAAATAATCCAGCCAAGTCCTTAAACAATGCAGCAGAGTCCTTAAATAATGCAACAAAATCCTTAAATAATGCAGAAGAGTCCTTAAATAATCCAGCCAAGTCCTTAAATCATGCAGCAGAGTCCTTAAATAATCCAGCCAAGTCCTTAAATACTGCTGCAGAGTACTTAAATAATGCAGCAAAGTCCTTAAATAATGCAGCAGAGTCCTTAAATAATGCAACAAAGTACTTAAATAATGCAGAAGAGTCCTTAAATAATGCAACAAAGTCCTTAAATAATGCAGCTGAGTACCTAAATAATGCAACAAAGTACTTAAATAATGCAGCAGAGTCCTTAAGTACCGTATCAGAGTCCTTAAATAATGCAGCAAAGTCCTTAAATAATGCAGCAGAGTCCTTAAATAATGCAGCAAAGTCCTTAAATAATCCAGCCAATTCCTTAAATAATGCAACAAAGTCCTTAAATAATGCAGCAGAGTCCTTAAATAATGCAGCAGAGTACTGAAATACCGCAGCAGGGTCCTTAAATAATGCAGCAAAGTCGTTAAATAATGAAGTAGAGTCCTTAAATAATGCAACAAAGTCCTTAAATGATGCAGCAGAGTCCTTAAATAATGCAACAAAGTCCTTAAATAATTCAGCAGAGTCCTAAAATAATGCAGCAGAGTACTGAAATACCGCAACAGGGTCCTTAAATAATGCAGCAAAGTCCTTAAATAATGCAGAAGAGTCCTTATATAATGCAACCAAGACCTTAAATAATGCAGCAGAGTCCTTAAATAATGCAACAAAGTACTTAAATAATGCAGCAGAGTCCTTAAGTACCGTAGCAGAGTCCTTAAATACTGCGGCAAAGTCCTTAAATATTGCAGCAGAGTCCTTAAATAATGCAGCAAAGTCATTAAATAATGCAGCAGAGTCCTTAAAAAATGCAACAAATTCCTTAAATAATGCAGCAGAGTCCTTAAATAATGCAATAAAGTCCATAAATAATGCAGCAAAGTCCTTAAATAATTCAGCAGAGTGCTGAAATACCGCAGCAGGGTGCTTAAATAATGCAGGAGAGTCCTTAAATAATGCAACAAAGTACTTAAATAATGCAGCAGGGTCCTTAAATAATGCAACAAAGTCCTTAAATAATGCAGCAGAGTCCTTAAAAAATGCAGCAAAGTCCGTAAATAATGCAGCAGAGTCCTTAAATAATCCAGCCAAGTCCTTAAATAATGCAGCAAAGTCCTTAAATAATGCAGCAGATTACTGAAATACTGCAGCAGGGTCCTTAAATAATGCAGCAGAGTCCTTAAATAATGCAACAAAGTCCTTAAATAATGCAGCAGAGTCCTTAAATAATGCAACAAAGTCCTTAAATAATGCAGCAGAGTCCTTAAATAATGCAGCAAAGTCCTTAAATAATGCAGCACAGTCCTTAAATAATCCAGCCAAGTCCTTAAATAATGCAGCAAAGTCTTTAAATAATGCAATAAAGTCCATAAATGATCGAGGAAATTCCTTAAATAATGCAGCAGAGTACTGAAATACCGCAGCAGGATCCTTAAATAATGCAACAGAGTCCTTAAATAATGCAACAAAGTCCTTAAATAATGCAGAACAGTCCTTAAATAATGCAATAAAGTCCTTAAATAATGCAGCCAAGTCCTTAAATAATGCAGCAGAGTCCTTAAATAATGCAACAAAGTCATTAAATAATGCAGCAGAGTCCTTAAATAATGCAACAAAGTCCTTAAATAATGCAGCAGAGTCCTTAAATAATGCAGCACATTCCTTAAATAATGCAGCAGAGTCCTTAAATAATCCAGCCAAGTCCTTAAATAATGCAGCAGAGTCCTTAAATAATGCAGAAAAGTCCTTAAATAATGCATCAGAGTCCTTAAATACTGCAGCAGAGTCCTTAAATAATGCAGCAAAGTAATTAAATAATGCAGAAGAGTCCTTAAATAATGCAGCAAAGTCCTTATATAATGCATCAGAGTCCTTAAATAATGCAGCAGAGTCCTTAAATACCACAGCAGAGTCCTTAAATAATGCAGCAAAGTCTTTAAATAATGCAGCACAGTCCTTAAATAATCCAGCCAAGTCCTTAAATAATGCAGCAGAGTCCTTAAATAATGCAGAAAAGTCCTGAAATAATGCAGCAGAGTCCTTAAATACTTCAGCATAGTCCTTAAATAATGCAGCAAAGTCCTTGAATAATGCAGCAGAGTCCTTAAATAATGCAACAAAGTCTTTAAATAATGCAGAAGAGTCCTTAAATAATGCAGCAAATTCCTTAAATAATGCAGCAAAGTCTTTAAATAATGCAATAAAGTCCATAAATAATGCAGCAAAGTTCTTAAATAATGCAGCAGAGTCCTTAAATACCACAGCAGAGTCCTTAAATAATGCAGCAAAGTCTTTAAATAATGCAACAAAGTCCTTAAATAATGCAGCAGAGTCCTTAAATAATGCAGAAGAGTCCTTAAATAATCCAGCCAAGTCCTTAAATAATGCAGCAGAGTCCTTAAATAATGCAACAAAATCCTTAAATAATGCAGAAGAGTCCTTAAATAAACCAGCCAAGTCCTTAAATCATGCAGCAGAGTCCTTAAATAATCCAGCCAAGTCCTTAAATACTGCTGCAGAGTACTTAAATAATGCAGCAAAGTCCTTAAATAATGCAGCAGAGTCCTTAAATAATGCAACAAAGTACTTAAATAATGCAGAAGAGTCCTTAAATAATGCAACAAAGTCCTTAAATAATGCAGCTGAGTACCTAAATAATGCAACAAAGTACTTAAATAATGCAGCAGAGTCCTTAAGTACCGTATCAGAGTCCTTAAATAATGCAGCAAAGTCCTTAAATAATGCAGCAGAGTCCTTAAATAATGCAGCAAAGTCCTTAAATAATCCAGCCAATTCCTTAAATAATGCAACAAAGTCCTTAAATAATGCAGCAGAGTCCTTAAATAATGCAGCAGAGTACTGAAATACCGCAGCAGGGTCCTTAAATAATGCAGCAAAGTCGTTAAATAATGAAGTAGAGTCCTTAAATAATGCAACAAAGTCCTTAAATGATGCAGCAGAGTCCTTAAATAATGCAACAAAGTCCTTAAATAATGCAGCAGAGTCCTAAAATAATGCAGCAGAGTACTGAAATACCGCAACAGGGTCCTTAAATAATCCAGCCAATTCCTTAAATAATGCAACAAAGTCCTTAAATAATGCAGCAGAGTCCTTAAATACTGCGGCAAAGTCCTTAAATATTGCAGCAGAGTCCTTAAATAATGCAGCAAAGTCGTTAAATAATGAAGTAGAGTCCTTAAATAATGCAACAAAGTCCTTAAATGATGCAGCAGAGTCCTTAAATAATGCAACAAAGTCCTTAAATAATGCAGCAGAGTCCTTAAATAATGCAGCACATTCCTTAAATAATGCAGCAGAGTCCTTAAATAATCCAGCCAAGTCCTTAAATACTGCTGCAGAGTACTTAAATAATGCAGAAAAGTCCTTAAATAATGCAGCAGAGTCCTTAAATAATGCAACAAAGTACTTAAATAATGCAGAAGAGTCCTTAAATAATGCAACAAAGTCCTTAAATAATGCAGCTGAGTACTTAAATAATGCAACAAAGTACTTAAATAATGCAGCAGAGTCCTTAAGTACCGTATCAGAGTCCTTAAATAATGCAGCAAAGTCCTTAAATAATGCAGCAGAGTCCTTAAATAATGCAGCAAAGTCCTTAAATAATCCAGCCAATTCCTTAAATAATGCAACAAAGTCCTTAAATAATGCAGCAGATTACTGAAATACTGCAGCAGGGTCCTTAAATAATGCCGCAGAGTCCTTAAATAATGCAACAAAGTCCTTAAATAATGCAGCAGAGTCCTTAAATAATGCAACAAAGTCCTTAAATAATGCAGCAGAGTCCTTAAATAATGCAATAAATTCCATAAATAATGCAGCAAAGTCCTTAAATAATTTAGCAGAGTGCTGAAATACCGCAGCAGGGTCCTTAAATAATGCAGCAGAGTCCTTAGTTAATGCAACAAAGTCCTTAAATAATGCAGCAGGGTCCTTAAATAATGCAACAAAGTCCTTAAATTATGCAGCAGAGATCTTAAATAATGCAGCAAAGTCCTTAAATAATGCAGCAGAGTCCTTAAATAATCCAGCCAAGTCCTTAAATAATGCAACAAAGTCCTTAAATAATGCAGCAGATTACTGAAATACTGCAGCAGGGTCCTTAAATAATGCAGCAGAGTCCTTAAGTAATGCAACAAAGTCCTTAAATAATGCAGCAGAGTCCTTAGATAATGCAACAAAGTCCTTAAATAATGCAGCAGAGTCCTTAAATAATGCAGCAAAGTCCTTAAATAATGCAGCACAGTCCTTAAATAATCCAGCCAAGTCCTAAATAATGCAGCAACGTCTTTAAATAATGCAATAAAGTCCATAAATAATGCAGCAAATTCCTTAAATAATGCAGCAGAGTACTGAAATACCGCAGCAGGATCCTTAAATAATGCAGCAGAGTCCTTAAATAATGCAGCAGATTACTGAAATACTGCAGCAGGGTCATTAAATAATGCTGCAGAGTCCTTAAATAATGCAGCAAATTCCTTAAATAATGCAGCAAAGTCTTTAAATAATGCAATAAAGTCCTTAAATAATGCAGCAGAGTACTGAAATACCGCAGCAGGGTCCTTAAATAATGCAGCAAAGTCGTTAAATAATGAAGTAGAGTCCTTAAATAATGCAACAACGTCCTTAAATGATGCAGCAGAGTCCTTAAATAATGCAACAAAGTCCTTAAATAATGCAGCAGAGTCCTAAAATAATGCAGCAGAGTACTGAAATACCGCAACAGGGTCCTTAAATAATGCAGCAAAGTCCTTAAATAATGCAGAAGAGTCCTTAAATAATGCAACCAAGACCTTAAATAATGCAGCAGAGTCCTTAAATAATGCAACAAAGTACTTAAATAATGCAGCAGAGTCCTTAAGTACCGTAGCAGAGTCCTTAAATACTGCGGCAAAGTCCTTAAATATTGCAGCAGAGTCCTTAAATAATGCAGCAAAGTCATTAAATAATGCAGCAGAGTCCTTAAAAAATGCAACAAATTCCTTAAATAATGCAGCAGAGTCCTTAAATAATGCAATAAAGTCCATAAATAATGCAGCAAAGTCCTTAAATAATTCAGCAGAGTGCTGAAATACCGCAGCAGGGTGCTTAAATAATGCAGGAGAGTCCTTAAATAATGCAACAAAGTCCATAAATAATGCAGCAGGGTCCTTAAATAATGCAACAAAGTCCTTAAATAATGCAGCAGAGTCCTTAAATAATGCAACAAAGTCCTTAAATAATGCAGCAGAGTCCTTAAATAATGCAGCAAAGTCCTTAAATAATGCAGCACAGTCCTTAAATAATCCAGCCAAGTCCTTAAATAATGCAGCAAAGTCTTTAAATAATGCAATAAAGTCCATAAATGATAGAGGAAATTCCTTAAATAATGCAGCAGAGTACTGAAATACCGCAGCAGGATCCTTAAATAATGCAACAGAGTCCTTAAATAATGCAACAAAGTCCTTAAATAATGCAGAACAGTCCTTAAATAATGCAATAAAGTCCTTAAATAATGCAGCAAAGTCCTTAAATAATGCAGCAGAGTCCTTAAATAATGCAACAAAGTCATTAAATAATGCAGCAGAGTCCTTAAATAATGCAACAAAGTCCTTAAATAATGCAGCAGAGTCCTTAAATAATGCAGCACATTCCTTAAATAATGCAGCAGAGTCCTTAAATAATCCAGCCAAGTCCTTAAATAATGCAGCAGAGTCCCTAAATAATGCAGAAAAGTCCTTAAATAATGCATCAGAGTCCTTAAATACTGCAGCAGAGTCCTTAAATAATGCAGCAAAGTAATTAAATAATGCAGAAGAGTCCTTAAATAATGCAGCAAAGTCCTTATATAATGCATCAGAGTCCTTAAATAATGCAGCAGAGTCCTTAAATACCACAGCAGAGTCCTTAAATAATGCAGCAAAGTCTTTAAATAATGCAGCACAGTCCTTAAATAATCCAGCCAAGTCCTTAAATAATGCAGCAGAGTCCTTAAATAATGCAGAAAAGTCCTGAAATAATGCAGCAGAGTCCTTAAATACTTCAGCATAGTCCTTAAATAATGCAGCAAAGTCCTTGAATAATGCAGCAGAGTCCTTAAATAATGCAACAAAGTCTTTAAATAATGCAGAAGAGTCCTTAAATAATGCAGCAAATTCCTTAAATAATGCAGCAAAGTCTTTAAATAATGCAATAAAGTCCATAAATAATGCAGCAAAGTTCTTAAATAATGCAGCAGAGTCCTTAAATACCACAGCAGAGTCCTTAAATAATGCAGCAAAGTCTTTAAATAATGCAACAAAGTCCTTAAATAATGCAGCAGAGTCCTTAAATAATGCAGAAGAGTCCTTAAATAATCCAGCCAAGTCCTTAAACAATGCAGCAGAGTCCTTAAATAATGCAACAAAATCCTTAAATAATGCAGAAGAGTCCTTAAATAATCCAGCCAAGTCCTTAAATCATGCAGCAGAGTCCTTAAATAATCCAGCCAAGTCCTTAAATACTGCTGCAGAGTACTTAAATAATGCAGCAAAGTCCTTAAATAATGCAGCAGAGTCCTTAAATAATGCAACAAAGTACTTAAATAATGCAGAAGAGTCCTTAAATAATGCAACAAAGTCCTTAAATAATGCAGCTGAGTACCTAAATAATGCAACAAAGTACTTAAATAATGCAGCAGAGTCCTTAAGTACCGTATCAGAGTCCTTAAATAATGCAGCAAAGTCCTTAAATAATGCAGCAGAGTCCTTAAATAATGCAGCAAAGTCCTTAAATAATCCAGCCAATTCCTTAAATAATGCAACAAAGTCCTTAAATAATGCAGCAGAGTCCTTAAATAATGCAGCAGAGTACTGAAATACCGCAGCAGGGTCCTTAAATAATGCAGCAAAGTCGTTAAATAATGAAGTAGAGTCCTTAAATAATGCAACAAAGTCCTTAAATGATGCAGCAGAGTCCTTAAATAATGCAACAAAGTCCTTAAATAATTCAGCAGAGTCCTAAAATAATGCAGCAGAGTACTGAAATACCGCAACAGGGTCCTTAAATAATGCAGCAAAGTCCTTAAATAATGCAGAAGAGTCCTTATATAATGCAACCAAGACCTTAAATAATGCAGCAGAGTCCTTAAATAATGCAACAAAGTACTTAAATAATGCAGCAGAGTCCTTAAGTACCGTAGCAGAGTCCTTAAATACTGCGGCAAAGTCCTTAAATATTGCAGCAGAGTCCTTAAATAATGCAGCAAAGTCGTTAAATAATGAAGTAGAGTCCTTAAATAATGCAACAAAGTCCTTAAATGATGCAGCAGAGTCCTTAAATAATGCAACAAAGTCCTTAAATAATGCAGCAGAGTCCTAAAATAATGCAGCAGAGTACTGAAATACCGCAACAGGGTCCTTAAATAATGCAGCAAAGTCCTTAAATAATGCAGAAGAGTCCTTAAATAATGCAACCAAGACCTTAAATAATGCAGCAGAGTCCTTAAATAATGCAACAAAGTACTTAAATAATGCAGCAGAGTCCTTAAGTACCGTAGCAGAGTCCTTAAATACTGCGGCAAAGTCCTTAAATATTGCAGCAGAGTCCTTAAATAATGCAGCAAAGTCATTAAATAATGCAGCAGAGTCCTTAAAAAATGCAACAAATTCCTTAAATAATGCAGCAGAGTCCTTAAATAATGCAATAAAGTCCATAAATAATGCAGCAAAGTCCTTAAATAATTCAGCAGAGTGCTGAAATACCGCAGCAGGGTGCTTAAATAATGCAGGAGAGTACTTAAATAATGCAACAAAGTCCATAAATAATGCAGCAGGGTCCTTAAATAATGCAACAAAGTCCTTAAATAATGCAGCAGAGTCCTTAAAAAATGCAGCAAAGTCCGTAAATAATGCAGCAGAGTCCTTAAATAATCCAGCCAAGTCCTTAAATAATGCAGCAAAGTCCTTAAATAATGCAGCAGATTACTGAAATACTGCAGCAGGGTCCTTAAATAATGCAGCAGAGTCCTTAAATAATGCAACAAAGTCCTTAAATAATGCAGCAGAGTCCTTAAATAATGCAACAAAGTCCTTAAATAATGCAACCAAGACCTTAAATAATGCAGCAGAGTCCTTAAATAATGCAACAAAGTACTTAAATAATGCAGCAGAGTCCTTAAATAATGCAGCACATTCCTTAAATAATGCAGCAGAGTCCTTAAATAATCCAGCCAAGTCCTTAAATAATGCAGCAGAGTCCTTAAATAATGCAGAAAAGTCCTTAAATAATGCATCAGAGTCCTTAAATACTGCAGCAGAGTCCTTAAATAATGCAGCAAAGTAATTAAATAATGCAGAAGAGTCCTTAAATAATGCAGCAAAGTCCTTATATAATGCATCAGAGTCCTTAAATAATGCAGCAGAGTCCTTAAATACCACAGCAGAGTCCTTAAATAATGCAGCAAAGTCTTTAAATAATGCAGCACAGTCCTTAAATAATCCAGCCAAGTCCTTAAATAATGCAGCAGAGTCCTTAAATAATGCAGAAAAGTCCTGAAATAATGCAGCAGAGTCCTTAAATACTTCAGCATAGTCCTTAAATAATGCAGCAAAGTCCTTGAATAATGCAGCAGAGTCCTTAAATAATGCAACAAAGTCTTTAAATAATGCAGAAGAGTCCTTAAATAATGCAGCAAATTCCTTAAATAATGCAGCAAAGTCTTTAAATAATGCAATAAAGTCCATAAATAATGCAGCAAAGTTCTTAAATAATGCAGCAGAGTCCTTAAATACCACAGCAGAGTCCTTAAATAATGCAGCAAAGTCTTTAAATAATGCAACAAAGTCCTTAAATAATGCAGCAGAGTCCTTAAATAATGCAGAAGAGTCCTTAAATAATCCAGCCAAGTCCTTAAATAATGCAGCAGAGTCCTTAAATAATGCAACAAAATCCTTAAATAATGCAGAAGAGTCCTTAAATAAACCAGCCAAGTCCTTAAATCATGCAGCAGAGTCCTTAAATAATCCAGCCAAGTCCTTAAATACTGCTGCAGAGTACTTAAATAATGCAGCAAAGTCCTTAAATAATGCAGCAGAGTCCTTAAATAATGCAACAAAGTACTTAAATAATGCAGAAGAGTCCTTAAATAATGCAACAAAGTCCTTAAATAATGCAGCTGAGTACCTAAATAATGCAACAAAGTACTTAAATAATGCAGCAGAGTCCTTAAGTACCGTATCAGAGTCCTTAAATAATGCAGCAAAGTCCTTAAATAATGCAGCAGAGTCCTTAAATAATGCAGCAAAGTCCTTAAATAATCCAGCCAATTCCTTAAATAATGCAACTAAGTCCTTAAATAATGCAGCAGAGTCCTTAAATAATGCAGCAGAGTACTGAAATACCGCAGCAGGGTCCTTAAATAATGCAGCAAAGTCGTTAAATAATGAAGTAGAGTCCTTAAATAATGCAACAAAGTCCTTAAATGATGCAGCAGAGTCCTTAAATAATGCAACAAAGTCCTTAAATAATGCAGCAGAGTCCTAAAATAATGCAGCAGAGTACTGAAATACCGCAACAGGGTCCTTAAATAATCCAGCCAATTCCTTAAATAATGCAACAAAGTCCTTAAATAATGCAGCAGAGTCCTTAAATACTGCGGCAAAGTCCTTAAATATTGCAGCAGAGTCCTTAAATAATGCAGCAAAGTCGTTAAATAATGAAGTAGAGTCCTTAAATAATGCAACAAAGTCCTTAAATGATGCAGCAGAGTCCTTAAATAATGCAACAAAGTCCTTAAATAATGCAGCAGAGTCCTTAAATAATGCAGCACATTCCTTAAATAATGCAGCAGAGTCCTTAAATAATCCAGCCAAGTCCTTAAATACTGCTGCAGAGTACTTAAATAATGCAGAAAAGTCCTTAAATAATGCAGCAGAGTCCTTAAATAATGCAACAAAGTACTTAAATAATGCAGAAGAGTCCTTAAATAATGCAACAAAGTCCTTAAATAATGCAGCTGAGTACTTAAATAATGCAACAAAGTACTTAAATAATGCAGCAGAGTCCTTAAGTACCGTATCAGAGTCCTTAAATAATGCAGCAAAGTCCTTAAATAATGCAGCAGAGTCCTTAAATAATGCAGCAAAGTCCTTAAATAATCCAGCCAATTCCTTAAATAATGCAACAAAGTCCTTAAATAATGCAGCAGATTACTGAAATACTGCAGCAGGGTCCTTAAATAATGCCGCAGAGTCCTTAAATAATGCAACAAAGTCCTTAAATAATGCAGCAGAGTCCTTAAATAATGCAACAAAGTCCTTAAATAATGCAGCAGAGTCCTTAAATAATGCAATAAATTCCATAAATAATGCAGCAAAGTCCTTAAATAATTTAGCAGAGTGCTGAAATACCGCAGCAGGGTCCTTAAATAATGCAGCAGAGTCCTTAGTTAATGCAACAAAGTCCTTAAATAATGCAGCAGGGTCCTTAAATAATGCAACAAAGTCCTTAAATTATGCAGCAGAGATCTTAAATAATGCAGCAAAGTCCTTAAATAATGCAGCAGAGTCCTTAAATAATCCAGCCAAGTCCTTAAATAATGCAACAAAGTCCTTAAATAATGCAGCAGATTACTGAAATACTGCAGCAGGGTCCTTAAATAATGCAGCAGAGTCCTTAAGTAATGCAACAAAGTCCTTAAATAATGCAGCAGAGTCCTTAGATAATGCAACAAAGTCCTTAAATAATGCAGCAGAGTCCTTAAATAATGCAGCAAAGTCCTTAAATAATGCAGCACAGTCCTTAAATAATCCAGCCAAGTCCTAAATAATGCAGCAACGTCTTTAAATAATGCAATAAAGTCCATAAATAATGCAGCAAATTCCTTAAATAATGCAGCAGAGTACTGAAATACCGCAGCAGGATCCTTAAATAATGCAGCAGAGTCCTTAAATAATGCAGCAGATTACTGAAATACTGCAGCAGGGTCATTAAATAATGCTGCAGAGTCCTTAAATAATGCAGCAAATTCCTTAAATAATGCAGCAAAGTCTTTAAATAATGCAATAAAGTCCTTAAATAATGCAGCAGAGTACTGAAATACCGCAGCAGGGTCCTTAAATAATGCAGCAAAGTCGTTAAATAATGAAGTAGAGTCCTTAAATAATGCAACAACGTCCTTAAATGATGCAGCAGAGTCCTTAAATAATGCAACAAAGTCCTTAAATAATGCAGCAGAGTCCTAAAATAATGCAGCAGAGTACTGAAATACCGCAACAGGGTCCTTAAATAATGCAGCAAAGTCCTTAAATAATGCAGAAGAGTCCTTAAATAATGCAACCAAGACCTTAAATAATGCAGCAGAGTCCTTAAATAATGCAACAAAGTACTTAAATAATGCAGCAGAGTCCTTAAGTACCGTAGCAGAGTCCTTAAATACTGCGGCAAAGTCCTTAAATATTGCAGCAGAGTCCTTAAATAATGCAGCAAAGTCATTAAATAATGCAGCAGAGTCCTTAAAAAATGCAACAAATTCCTTAAATAATGCAGCAGAGTCCTTAAATAATGCAATAAAGTCCATAAATAATGCAGCAAAGTCCTTAAATAATTCAGCAGAGTGCTGAAATACCGCAGCAGGGTGCTTAAATAATGCAGGAGAGTACTTAAATAATGCAACAAAGTCCATAAATAATGCAGCAGGGTCCTTAA
This sequence comes from Phyllobates terribilis, assembly GCF_046119375.1. NCBI lineage: Eukaryota > Metazoa > Chordata > Amphibia > Anura > Dendrobatidae > Phyllobates > Phyllobates terribilis. Next base: position 2,158,507 of record NW_027362955.1, on the reverse strand, counting down.
ATAATGCAACAAAGTCCTTAAATAATGCAGCAGAGTCCTTAAATAATGCAACAAAGTCCTTAAATAATGCAGCAGAGTCCTTAAATAATGCAGCAAAGTCCTTAAATAATGCAGCACAGTCCTTAAATAATCCAGCCAAGTCCTTAAATAATGCAGCAAAGTCTTTAAATAATGCAATAAAGTCCATAAATGATAGAGGAAATTCCTTAAATAATGCAGCAGAGTACTGAAATACCGCAGCAGGATCCTTAAATAATGCAACAGAGTCCTTAAATAATGCAACAAAGTCCTTAAATAATGCAGAACAGTCCTTAAATAATGCAATAAAGTCCTTAAATAATGCAGCAAAGTCCTTAAATAATGCAGCAGAGTCCTTAAATAATGCAACAAAGTCATTAAATAATGCAGCAGAGTCCTTAAATAATGCAACAAAGTCCTTAAATAATGCAGCAGAGTCCTTAAATAATGCAGCACATTCCTTAAATAATGCAGCAGAGTCCTTAAATAATCCAGCCAAGTCCTTAAATAATGCAGCAGAGTCCCTAAATAATGCAGAAAAGTCCTTAAATAATGCATCAGAGTCCTTAAATACTGCAGCAGAGTCCTTAAATAATGCAGCAAAGTAATTAAATAATGCAGAAGAGTCCTTAAATAATGCAGCAAAGTCCTTATATAATGCATCAGAGTCCTTAAATAATGCAGCAGAGTCCTTAAATACCACAGCAGAGTCCTTAAATAATGCAGCAAAGTCTTTAAATAATGCAGCACAGTCCTTAAATAATCCAGCCAAGTCCTTAAATAATGCAGCAGAGTCCTTAAATAATGCAGAAAAGTCCTGAAATAATGCAGCAGAGTCCTTAAATACTTCAGCATAGTCCTTAAATAATGCAGCAAAGTCCTTGAATAATGCAGCAGAGTCCTTAAATAATGCAACAAAGTCTTTAAATAATGCAGAAGAGTCCTTAAATAATGCAGCAAATTCCTTACATAATGCAGCAAAGTCTTTAAATAATGCAATAAAGTCCATAAATAATGCAGCAAAGTTCTTAAATAATGCAGCAGAGTCCTTAAATACCACAGCAGAGTCCTTAAATAATGCAGCAAAGTCTTTAAATAATGCAACAAAGTCCTTAAATAATGCAGCAGAGTCCTTAAATAATGCAGAAGAGTCCTTAAATAATCCAGCCAAGTCCTTAAACAATGCAGCAGAGTCCTTAAATAATGCAACAAAATCCTTAAATAATGCAGAAGAGTCCTTAAATAATCCAGCCAAGTCCTTAAATCATGCAGCAGAGTCCTTAAATAATCCAGCCAAGTCCTTAAATACTGCTGCAGAGTACTTAAATAATGCAGCAAAGTCCTTAAATAATGCAGCAGAGTCCTTAAATAATGCAACAAAGTACTTAAATAATGCAGAAGAGTCCTTAAATAATGCAACAAAGTCCTTAAATAATGCAGCTGAGTACCTAAATAATGCAACAAAGTACTTAAATAATGCAGCAGAGTCCTTAAGTACCGTATCAGAGTCCTTAAATAATGCAGCAAAGTCCTTAAATAATGCAGCAGAGTCCTTAAATAATGCAGCAAAGTCCTTAAATAATCCAGCCAATTCCTTAAATAATGCAACAAAGTCCTTAAATAATGCAGCAGAGTCCTTAAATAATGCAGCAGAGTACTGAAATACCGCAGCAGGGTCCTTAAATAATGCAGCAAAGTCGTTAAATAATGAAGTAGAGTCCTTAAATAATGCAACAAAGTCCTTAAATGATGCAGCAGAGTCCTTAAATAATGCAACAAAGTCCTTAAATAATTCAGCAGAGTCCTAAAATAATGCAGCAGAGTACTGAAATACCGCAACAGGGTCCTTAAATAATGCAGCAAAGTCCTTAAATAATGCAGAAGAGTCCTTATATAATGCAACCAAGACCTTAAATAATGCAGCAGAGTCCTTAAATAATGCAACAAAGTACTTAAATAATGCAGCAGAGTCCTTAAGTACCGTAGCAGAGTCCTTAAATACTGCGGCAAAGTCCTTAAATATTGCAGCAGAGTCCTTAAATAATGCAGCAAAGTCGTTAAATAATGAAGTAGAGTCCTTAAATAATGCAACAAAGTCCTTAAATGATGCAGCAGAGTCCTTAAATAATGCAACAAAGTCCTTAAATAATGCAGCAGAGTCCTAAAATAATGCAGCAGAGTACTGAAATACCGCAACAGGGTCCTTAAATAATGCAGCAAAGTCCTTAAATAATGCAGAAGAGTCCTTAAATAATGCAACCAAGACCTTAAATAATGCAGCAGAGTCCTTAAATAATGCAACAAAGTACTTAAATAATGCAGCAGAGTCCTTAAGTACCGTAGCAGAGTCCTTAAATACTGCGGCAAAGTCCTTAAATATTGCAGCAGAGTCCTTAAATAATGCAGCAAAGTCATTAAATAATGCAGCAGAGTCCTTAAAAAATGCAACAAATTCCTTAAATAATGCAGCAGAGTCCTTAAATAATGCAATAAAGTCCATAAATAATGCAGCAAAGTCCTTAAATAATTCAGCAGAGTGCTGAAATACCGCAGCAGGGTGCTTAAATAATGCAGGAGAGTACTTAAATAATGCAACAAAGTCCATAAATAATGCAGCAGGGTCCTTAAATAATGCAACAAAGTCCTTAAATAATGCAGCAGAGTCCTTAAAAAATGCAGCAAAGTCCGTAAATAATGCAGCAGAGTCCTTAAATAATCCAGCCAAGTCCTTAAATAATGCAGCAAAGTCCTTAAATAATGCAGCAGATTACTGAAATACTGCAGCAGGGTCCTTAAATAATGCAGCAGAGTCCTTAAATAATGCAACAAAGTCCTTAAATAATGCAGCAGAGTCCTTAAATAATGCAACAAAGTCCTTAAATAATGCAACCAAGACCTTAAATAATGCAGCAGAGTCCTTAAATAATGCAACAAAGTACTTAAATAATGCAGCAGAGTCCTTAAGTACCGTAGCAGAGTCCTTAAATACTGCGGCAAAGTCCTTAAATATTGCAGCAGAGTCCTTAAATAATGCAGCAAAGTCATTAAATAATGCAGCAGAGTCCTTAAATAATGCAGCAAAGTCCTTAAATAATGCAGAAGAGTCCTTAAATAATGCAACCAAGACCTTAAATAATGCAGCAGAGTCCTTAAATAATGCAACAAAGTACTTAAATAATGCAGCAGAGTCCTTAAATAATGCAGCAAAGTCCTTAAATAATGCAGAAGAGTCCTTAAATAATGCAACCAAGACCTTAAATAATGCAGCAGAGTCCTTAAATAATGCAACAAAGTACTTAAATAATGCAGCAGAGTCCTTAAGTACCGTAGCAGAGTCCTTAAATACTGCGGCAAAGTCCTTAAATATTGCAGCAGAGTCCTTAAATAATGCAGCAAAGTCGTTAAATAATGAAGTAGAGTCCTTAAATAATGCAACAAAGTCCTTAAATGATGCAGCAGAGTCCTTAAATAATGCAACAAAGTCCTTAAATAATGCAGCAGAGTCCTAAAATAATGCAGCAGAGTACTGAAATACCGCAACAGGGTCCTTAAATAATGCAGCAAAGTCCTTAAATAATGCAGAAGAGTCCTTAAATAATGCAACCAAGACCTTAAATAATGCAGCAGAGTCCTTAAATAATGCAACAAAGTACTTAAATAATGCAGCAGAGTCCTTAAGTACCGTAGCAGAGTCCTTAAATACTGCGGCAAAGTCCTTAAATATTGCAGCAGAGTCCTTAAATTATGCAGCAAAGTCATTAAATAATGCAGCAGAGTCCTTAAAAAATGCAACAAATTCCTTAAATAATGCAGCAGAGTCCTTAAATAATGCAATAAAGTCCATAAATAATGCAGCAAAGTCCTTAAATAATTCAGCAGAGTGCTGAAATACCGCAGCAGGGTGCTTAAATAATGCAGGAGAGTACTTAAATAATGCAACAGAGTCCATAAATAATGCAGCAGGGTCCTTAAATAATGCAACAAAGTCCTTAAATAATGCAGCAGAGTCCTTAAAAAATGCAGCAAAGTCCGTAAATAATGCAGCAGAGTCCTTAAATAATCCAGCCAAGTCCTTAAATAATGCAGCAAAGTCCTTAAATAATGCAGCAGATTACTGAAATACTGCAGCAGGGTCCATAAATAATGCAGCAGAGTCCTTAAATAATGCAACAAAGTCCTTAAATAATGCAGCAGAGTCCTAAAATAATGCAGCAGAGTACTGAAATACCGCAACAGGGTCCTTAAATAATGCAGCAAAGTCCTTAAATAATGCAGAAGAGTCCTTAAATAATGCAACCAAGACCTTAAATAATGCAGCAGAGTCCTTAAATAATGCAACAAAGTACTTAAATAATGCAGCAGAGTCCTTAAGTACCGTAGCAGAGTCCTTAAATACTGCGGCAAAGTCCTTAAATATTGCAGCAGAGTCCTTAAATAATGCAGCAAAGTCATTAAATAATGCAGCAGAGTCCTTAAAAAATGCAACAAATTCCTTAAATAATGCAGCAGAGTCCTTAAATAATGCAATAAAGTCCATAAATAATGCAGCAAAGTCCTTAAATAATTCAGCAGAGTGCTGAAATACCGCAGCAGGGTGCTTAAATAATGCAGGAGAGTCCTTAAATAATGCAACAAAGTACTTAAATAATGCAGCAGGGTCCTTAAATAATGCAACAAAGTCCTTAAATAATGCAGCAGAGTCCTTAAAAAATGCAGCAAAGTCCGTAAATAATGCAGCAGAGTCCTTAAATAATCCAGCCAAGTCCTTAAATAATGCAGCAAAGTCCTTAAATAATGCAGCAGATTACTGAAATACTGCAGCAGGGTCCTTAAATAATGTAGCAGAGTCCTTAAATAATGCAACAAAGTCCTTAAATAATGCAGCAGAGTCCTTAAATAATGCAACAAAGTCCTTAAATAATGCAGCAGAGTCCTTAAATAATGCAGCAAAGTCCTTAAATAATGCAGCACAGTCCTTAAATAATCCAGCCAAGTCCTTAAATAATGCAGCAAAGTCTTTAAATAATGCAATAAAGTCCATAAATGATCGAGGAAATTCCTTAAATAATGCAGCAGAGTACTGAAATACCGCAGCAGGATCCTTAAATAATGCAACAGAGTCCTTAAATAATGCAACAAAGTCCTTAAATAATGCAGAACAGTCCTTAAATAATGCAATAAAGTCCTTAAATAATGCAGCCAAGTCCTTAAATAATGCAGCAGAGTCCTTAAATAATGCAACAAAGTCATTAAATAATGCAGCAGAGTCCTTAAATAATGCAACAAAGTCCTTAAATAATGCAGCAGAGTCCTTAAATAATGCAGCACATTCCTTAAATAATGCAGCAGAGTCCTTAAATAATCCAGCCAAGTCCTTAAATAATGCAGCAGAGTCCTTAAATAATGCAGAAAAGTCCTTAAATAATGCATCAGAGTCCTTAAATACTGCAGCAGAGTCCTTAAATAATGCAGCAAAGTAATTAAATAATGCAGCAAAGTCCTTAAATAATGCAGCACATTCCTTAAATAATGCAGCAAAGTCTTTAAATAATGCAACAAAGTCCTTAAATAATGCAGCAGAGTCCTTAAATAATGCAGAAGAGTCCTTAAATAATCCAGCCAAGTCCTTAAATAATGCAGCAGAGTCCTTAAATAATGCAACAAAATCCTTAAATAATGCAGAAGAGTCCTTAAATAAACCAGCCAAGTCCTTAAATCATGCAGCAGAGTCCTTAAATAATCCAGCCAAGTCCTTAAATACTGCTGCAGAGTACTTAAATAATGCAGCAAAGTCCTTAAATAATGCAGCAGAGTCCTTAAATAATGCAACAAAGTACTTAAATAATGCAGAAGAGTCCTTAAATAATGCAACAAAGTCCTTAAATAATGCAGCTGAGTACCTAAATAATGCAACAAAGTACTTAAATAATGCAGCAGAGTCCTTAAGTACCGTATCAGAGTCCTTAAATAATGCAGCAAAGTCCTTAAATAATGCAGCAGAGTCCTTAAATAATGCAGCAAAGTCCTTAAATAATCCAGCCAATTCCTTAAATAATGCAACAAAGTCCTTAAATAATGCAGCAGAGTCCTTAAATAATGCAGCAGAGTACTGAAATACCGCAGCAGGGTCCTTAAATAATGCAGCAAAGTCGTTAAATAATGAAGTAGAGTCCTTAAATAATGCAACAAAGTCCTTAAATGATGCAGCAGAGTCCTTAAATAATGCAACAAAGTCCTTAAATAATGCAGCAGAGTCCTAAAATAATGCAGCAGAGTACTGAAATACCGCAACAGGGTCCTTAAATAATCCAGCCAATTCCTTAAATAATGCAACAAAGTCCTTAAATAATGCAGCAGAGTCCTTAAATACTGCGGCAAAGTCCTTAAATATTGCAGCAGAGTCCTTAAATAATGCAGCAAAGTCGTTAAATAATGAAGTAGAGTCCTTAAATAATGCAACAAAGTCCTTAAATGATGCAGCAGAGTCCTTAAATAATGCAACAAAGTCCTTAAATAATGCAGCAGAGTCCTAAAATAATGCAGCAGAGTACTGAAATACCGCAACAGGGTCCTTAAATAATGCAGCAAAGTCCTTAAATAATGCAGAAGAGTCCTTAAATAATGCAACCAAGACCTTAAATAATGCAGCAGAGTCCTTAAATAATGCAACAAAGTACTTAAATAATGCAGCAGAGTCCTTAAGTACCGTAGCAGAGTCCTTAAATACTGCGGCAAAGTCCTTAAATATTGCAGCAGAGTCCTTAAATAATGCAGCAAAGTCATTAAATAATGCAGCAGAGTCCTTAAAAAATGCAACAAATTCCTTAAATAATGCAGCAGAGTCCTTAAATAATGCAATAAAGTCCATAAATAATGCAGCAAAGTCCTTAAATAATTCAGCAGAGTGCTGAAATACCGCAGCAGGGTGCTTAAATAATGCAGGAGAGTACTTAAATAATGCAACAAAGTCCATAAATAATGCAGCAGGGTCCTTAAATAATGCAACAAAGTCCTTAAATAATGCAGCAGAGTCCTTAAAAAATGCAGCAAAGTCCGTAAATAATGCAGCAGAGTCCTTAAATAATCCAGCCAAGTCCTTAAATAATGCAGCAAAGTCCTTAAATAATGCAGCAGATTACTGAAATACTGCAGCAGGGTCCTTAAATAATGCAGCAGAGTCCTTAAATAATGCAACAAAGTCCTTAAATAATGCAGCAGAGTCCTTAAATAATGCAACAAAGTCCTTAAATAATGCAGCAGAGTCCTTAAATAATGCAGCAAAGTCCTTAAATAATGCAGCACAGTCCTTAAATAATCCAGCCAAGTCCTTAAATAATGCAGCAAAGTCTTTAAATAATGCAATAAAGTCCATAAATGATGCAGCAAATTCCTTAAATAATGCAGCAGAGTACTGAAATACTGCAGCAGGATCCTTAAATAATGCAACAGAGTCCTTAAATAATGCAACAAAGTCCTTAAATAATGCAGAACAGTCCTTAAATAATGCAATAAAGTCCTTAAATAATGCAACAAAGTCCTTAAATAATGCAGCAGAGTCCTTAAATAATGCAACAAAGTCCTTAAATAATGCAGCAGAGTCCTTAAATAATGCAACAAAGTCCTTAAATAATGCAGCAGAGTCCTTAAATAATGCAGCACATTCCTTAAATAATGCAGCAGAGTCCTTAAATAATCCAGCCAAGTCCTTAAATAATGCAGCAGAGTCCTTAAATAATGCAGAAAAGTCCTTAAATAATGCATCAGAGTCCTTAAATACTGCAGCAGAGTCCTTAAATAATGCAGCAAAGTAATTAAATAATGCAGAAGAGTCCTTAAATAATGCAGCAAAGTCCTTATATAATGCATCAGAGTCCTTAAATAATGCAGCAGAGTCCTTAAATACCACAGCAGAGTCCTTAAATAATGCAGCAAAGTCTTTAAATAATGCAGCACAGTCCTTAAATAATCCAGCCAAGTCCTTAAATAATGCAGCAAAGTCCTTAAATAATGCAGCAGAGTACTGAAATACCGCAGCAGGGTCCTTAAATAATGCAGCAAAGTCGTTAAATAATGAAGTAGAGTCCTTAAATAATGCAACAACGTCCTTAAATGATGCAGCAGAGTCCTTAAATAATGCAGCAGAGTCCTTAAATAATGCAGCAGAGTACTGAAATACCGCAGCAGGGTCCTTAAATAATGCAGCAAAGTCGTTATATAATGAAGTAGAGTCCTTAAATAATGCAAAAAAGTCCTTAAATGATGCAGCAGAGTCCTTAAATAATGCAACAAAGTCCTTAAATAATGCAGCAGAGTCCTTAAATAATGCAACAAAGTCCTTAAACAATTCAGCAGAGTCCTTAAATAATGCAACAAAGTCCTTAAACAATTCAGCAGAGTCCTTAAATAATGCAAAAGAGTCCTTAAATAATGCAACCAATACCTTAAATAATGCAGCAGAGTCCTTAATTAATGCAACAAAGTACTTAAATAATGCAGCAGAGTCCTTAAGTAACGTAGCAGAGTACTTAAATAATGCAGCAAAGTCCTTAAATAATGCAAACAATACCTTAAATAATGCAGCAGCGTCCTTTAATAATGCAACAAATTCCTTAAATAATGCAGCAGAGTCCTTAAATAATGCAATAAAGTCGATAAATAATGCAGCAAAGTCCTTAAATAATTCAGCAGAGTGCTGAAATACCGCAGCAGGGTCCTTAAATAATGCAGCAGAGTCCTTAAATAATGCAACAAAGTCCTTAAATAATGCATCAGGGTCCTTAAATAATGCAACAAAGTCCTTAAATAATGCAGCAGAGTCCTTAAATAATGCAGCAAAGTCCTTAAAAAATGCAGCAGAGTCCTTAAATAATCCAGCCAAGTCCTTAAATAATGCAGCAAAGTCCTTAAATAATGCAGCAGAGTACTGAAATACCGCAGCAGGATCCTTAAATAATGCAGCAGAGTCCTTAAATAATGCAACAAAGTCCTTAAATAATGCAGAACAGTCCTTAAATAATGCAATAAAGTCCTTAAATAATGCAGCAAAGTCCTTAAATAATGCAGCAGAGTCCTTAAATAATGCAACAAAGTCCTTAAATAATGCAGCAGAGTCCTTAAATAATGCAGCACATTCCTTAATTAATGCAGCAGAGTCCTTAAATAATCCAGCCAAGTCCTTAAATACTGCTGCAGAGTACTTAAATAATGCAGCAAAGTCCTTAAATAATGCAGCAGAGTCCTTAAATAATGCAACAAAGTACTTAAATAATGCAGAAGAGTCCTTAAATAATGCAACAAAGTCTTTAAATAATGCAGCTGAGTACCTAAATAATGCAACAAAGTACTTAAATAATGCAGCAGAGTCCTTAAGTACCGTATCAGAGTCCTTAAATAATGCAGCAAAGTCCTTAAATAATGCAGCAGAGTCCTTAAATAATGCAGCAAAGTCCTTAAATAATCCAGCCAATTCCTTAAATAATGCAACAAAGTCCTTAAATAATGCAGCAGAGTCCTTAAATAATGCAGCAGAGTACTGAAATACCGCAGCAGGGTCCTTAAATAATGCAGCAAAGTCGTTAAATAATGAAGTAGAGTCCTTAAATAATGCAACAAAGTCCTTAAATGATGCAGCAGTGTCCTTAAAAAATGCAACTAAGTCCTTAAATAATGCAGCAGAGTCCTTAAATAATGCAATAAATTCCATAAATAATGCAGCAAAGTCCTTAAATAATTTAGCAGAGTGCTGAAATACCGCAGCAGGGTCCTTAAATAATGCAGCAGAGTCCTTAGTTAATGCAACAAAGTCCTTAAATAATGCAGCAGGGTCCTTAAATAATGCAACAAAGTCCTTAAATTATGCAGCAGAGATCTTAAATAATGCAGCAAAGTCCTTAAATAATGCAGCAGAGTCCTTAAATAATCCAGCCAAGTCCTTAAATAATGCAACAAAGTCCTTAAATAATGCAGCAGATTACTGAAATACTGCAGCAGGGTCCTTAAATAATGCAGCAGAGTCCTTAAATAATGCAACAAAGTCCTTAAATAATGCAGCAGAGTCCTTAGATAATGCAACAAAGTCCTTAAATAATGCAGCAGAGTCCTTAAATAATGCAGCAAAGTCCTTAAATAATGCAGCAGAGTCCTTAAATAATCCAGCCAAGTCCTTAAATAATGCAGCAAAGTCCTTAAATAATGCAGCAGAGTACTGAAATAGCGCAGCAGGATCCTTAAATAATGCAGCAGAGTCCTTAAATAATGCAACAAAGTCCTTAAATAATGCAGAACAGTCCTTAAATAATGCAATAAAGTTCTTAAATAATGCAGCAAAGTCCTTAAATAATGCAGCAGAGTCCTTAAATAATGCAACAAAGTCCTTAAATAATGCAGCAGAGTCCTTAAATAATGCAGCACATTCCTTAAATAATGCAGCAGAGTCCTTAAATAATCCAGCCAAGTCCTTAAATACTGCTGCAGAGTACTTAAATAATGCAGCAAAGTCCTTAAATAATGCAGCAGAGTCCTTAAATAATGCAACAAAGTACTTAAATAATGCAGAAGAGTCCTTAAATAATGCAACAAAGTCCTTAAATAATGCAGCTGAGTACTTAAATAATGCAACAAAGTACTTAAATAATGCAGCAGAGTCCTTAAGTACCGTATCAGAGTCCTTAAATAATGCAGCAAAGTCCTTAAATAATGCAGCAGAGTCCTTAAATAATGCAGCAAAGTCCTTAAATAATCCAGCCAATTCCTTAAATAATGCAACAAAGTCCTTAAATAATGCAGCAGATTACTGAAATACTGCAGCAGGGTCCTTAAATAATGCCGCAGAGTCCTTAAATAATGCAACAAAGTCCTTAAATAATGCAGCAGAGTCCTTAAATAATGCAACAAAGTCCTTAAATAATGCAGCAGAGTCCTTAAATAATGCAATAAATTCCATAAATAATGCAGCAAAGTCCTTAAATAATTTAGCAGAGTGCTGAAATACCGCAGCAGGGTCCTTAAATAATGCAGCAGAGTCCTTAGTTAATGCAACAAAGTCCTTAAATAATGCAGCAGGGTCCTTAAATAATGCAACAAAGTCCTTAAATTATGCAGCAGAGATCTTAAATAATGCAGCAAAGTCCTTAAATAATGCAGCAGAGTCCTTAAATAATCCAGCCAAGTCCTTAAATAATGCAACAAAGTCCTTAAATAATGCAGCAGATTACTGAAATACTGCAGCAGGGTCCTTAAATAATGCAGCAGAGTCCTTAAATAATGCAACAAAGTCCTTAAATAATGCAGCAGAGTCCTTAGATAATGCAACAAAGTCCTTAAATAATGCAGCAGAGTCCTTAAATAATGCAGCAAAGTCCTTAAATAATGCAGCACAGTCCTTAAATAATCCAGCCAAGTCCTTAAATAATGCAGCAACGTCTTTAAATAATGCAATAAAGTCCATAAATAATGCAGCAAATTCCTTAAATAATGCAGCAGAGTACTGAAATACCGCAGCAGGATCCTTAAATAATGCAGCAGAGTCCTTAAATAATGCAGCAGATTACTGAAATACTGCAGCAGGGTCATTAAATAATGCTGCAGAGTCCTTAAATAATGCAGCAAATTCCTTAAATAATGCAGCAAAGTCTTTAAATAATGCAATAAAGTCCTTAAATAATGCAGCAGAGTACTGAAATACCGCAGCAGGGTCCTTAAATAATGCAGCAAAGTCGTTAAATAATGAAGTAGAGTCCTTAAATAATGCAACAACGTCCTTAAATGATGCAGCAGAGTCCTTAAATAATGCAACAAAGTCCTTAAATAATGCAGCAGAGTCCTAAAATAATGCAGCAGAGTACTGAAATACCGCAACAGGGTCCTTAAATAATGCAGCAAAGTCCTTAAATAATGCAGAAGAGTCCTTAAATAATGCAACCAAGACCTTAAATAATGCAGCAGAGTCCTTAAATAATGCAACAAAGTACTTAAATAATGCAGCAGAGTCCTTAAGTACCGTAGCAGAGTCCTTAAATACTGCGGCAAAGTCCTTAAATATTGCAGCAGAGTCCTTAAATAATGCAGCAAAGTCATTAAATAATGCAGCAGAGTCCTTAAAAATGCAACAAATTCCTTAAATAATGCAGCAGAGTCCTTAAATAATGCAATAAAGTCCATAAATAATGCAGCAAAGTCCTTAAATAATGCAGCAGAGTCCTTAAATAATGCAACAAAGTACTTAAATAATGCAGAAGAGTCCTTAAATAATGCAACAAAGTCCTTAAATAATGCAGCTGAGTACCTAAATAATGCAACAAAGTACTTAAATAATGCAGCAGAGTCCTTAAGTACCGTATCAGAGTCCTTAAATAATGCAGCAAAGTCCTTAAATAATGCAGCAGAGTCCTTAAATAATGCAGCAAAGTCCTTAAATAATCCAGCCAATTCCTTAAATAATGCAACAAAGTCCTTAAATAATGCAGCAGAGTCCTTAAATAATGCAGCAGAGTACTGAAATACCGCAGCAGGGTCCTTAAATAATGCAGCAAAGTCGTTAAATAATGAAGTAGAGTCCTTAAATAATGCAACAAAGTCCTTAAATGATGCAGCAGAGTCCTTAAATAATGCAACAAAGTCCTTAAATAATGCAGCAGAGTCCTAAAATAATGCAGCAGAGTACTGAAATACCGCAACAGGGTCCTTAAATAATCCAGCCAATTCCTTAAATAATGCAACAAAGTCCTTAAATAATGCAGCAGAGTCCTTAAATACTGCGGCAAAGTCCTTAAATATTGCAGCAGAGTCCTTAAATAATGCAGCAAAGTCGTTAAATAATGAAGTAGAGTCCTTAAATAATGCAACAAAGTCCTTAAATGATGCAGCAGAGTCCTTAAATAATGCAACAAAGTCCTTAAATAATGCAGCAGAGTCCTAAAATAATGCAGCAGAGTACTGAAATACCGCAACAGGGTCCTTAAATAATGCAGCAAAGTCCTTAAATAATGCAGAAGAGTCCTTAAATAATGCAACCAAGACCTTAAATAATGCAGCAGAGTCCTTAAATAATGCAACAAAGTACTTAAATAATGCAGCAGAGTCCTTAAGTACCGTAGCAGAGTCCTTAAATACTGCGGCAAAGTCCTTAAATATTGCAGCAGAGTCCTTAAATAATGCAGCAAAGTCATTAAATAATGCAGCAGAGTCCTTAAAAAATGCAACAAATTCCTTAAATAATGCAGCAGAGTCCTTAAATAATGCAATAAAGTCCATAAATAATGCAGCAAAGTCCTTAAATAATTCAGCAGAGTGCTGAAATACCGCAGCAGGGTGCTTAAATAATGCAGGAGAGTACTTAAATAATGCAACAAAGTCCATAAATAATGCAGCAGGGTCCTTAAATAATGCAACAAAGTCCTTAAATAATGCAGCAGAGTCCTTAAAAAATGCAGCAAAGTCCGTAAATAATGCAGCAGAGTCCTTAAATAATCCAGCCAAGTCCTTAAATAATGCAGCAAAGTCCTTAAATAATGCAGCAGATTACTGAAATACTGCAGCAGGGTCCTTAAATAATGCAGCAGAGTCCTTAAATAATGCAACAAAGTCCTTAAATAATGCAGCAGAGTCCTTAAATAATGCAACAAAGTCCTTAAATAATGCAGCAGAGTCCTTAAATAATGCAGCAAAGTCCTTAAATAATGCAGCACAGTCCTTAAATAATCCAGCCAAGTCCTTAAATAATGCAGCAAAGTCTTTAAATAATGCAATAAAGTCCATAAATGATGCAGCAAATTCCTTAAATAATGCAGCAGAGTACTGAAATACTGCAGCAGGATCCTTAAATAATGCAACAGAGTCCTTAAATAATGCAACAAAGTCCTTAAATAATGCAGAACAGTCCTTAAATAATGCAATAAAGTCCTTAAATAATGCAACAAAGTCCTTAAATAATGCAGCAGAGTCCTTAAATAATGCAACAAAGTCCTTAAATAATGCAGCAGAGTCCTTAAATAATGCAACAAAGTCCTTAAATAATGCAGCAGAGTCCTTAAATAATGCAGCACATTCCTTAAATAATGCAGCAGAGTCCTTAAATAATCCAGCCAAGTCCTTAAATAATGCAGCAGAGTCCTTAAATAATGCAGAAAAGTCCTTAAATAATGCATCAGAGTCCTTAAATACTGCAGCAGAGTCCTTAAATAATGCAGCAAAGTAATTAAATAATGCAGAAGAGTCCTTAAATAATGCAGCAAAGTCCTTATATAATGCATCAGAGTCCTTAAATAATGCAGCAGAGTCCTTAAATACCACAGCAGAGTCCTTAAATAATGCAGCAAAGTCTTTAAATAATGCAGCACAGTCCTTAAATAATCCAGCCAAGTCCTTAAATAATGCAGCAAAGTCCTTAAATAATGCAGCAGAGTACTGAAATACCGCAGCAGGGTCCTTAAATAATGCAGCAAAGTCGTTAAATAATGAAGTAGAGTCCTTAAATAATGCAACAACGTCCTTAAATGATGCAGCAGAGTCCTTAAATAATGCAGCAGAGTCCTTAAATAATGCAGCAGAGTACTGAAATACCGCAGCAGGGTCCTTAAATAATGCAGCAAAGTCGTTATATAATGAAGTAGAGTCCTTAAATAATGCAAAAAAGTCCTTAAATGATGCAGCAGAGTCCTTAAATAATGCAACAAAGTCCTTAAATAATGCAGCAGAGTCCTTAAATAATGCAACAAAGTCCTTAAACAATTCAGCAGAGTCCTTAAATAATGCAACAAAGTCCTTAAACAATTCAGCAGAGTCCTTAAATAATGCAAAAGAGTCCTTAAATAATGCAACCAATACCTTAAATAATGCAGCAGAGTCCTTAATTAATGCAACAAAGTACTTAAATAATGCAGCAGAGTCCTTAAGTAACGTAGCAGAGTACTTAAATAATGCAGCAAAGTCCTTAAATAATGCAAACAATACCTTAAATAATGCAGCAGCGTCCTTTAATAATGCAACAAATTCCTTAAATAATGCAGCAGAGTCCTTAAATAATGCAATAAAGTCGATAAATAATGCAGCAAAGTCCTTAAATAATTCAGCAGAGTGCTGAAATACCGCAGCAGGGTCCTTAAATAATGCAGCAGAGTCCTTAAATAATGCAACAAAGTCCTTAAATAATGCATCAGGGTCCTTAAATAATGCAACAAAGTCCTTAAATAATGCAGCAGAGTCCTTAAATAATGCAGCAAAGTCCTTAAAAAATGCAGCAGAGTCCTTAAATAATCCAGCCAAGTCCTTAAATAATGCAGCAAAGTCCTTAAATAATGCAGCAGAGTACTGAAATACCGCAGCAGGATCCTTAAATAATGCAGCAGAGTCCTTAAATAATGCAACAAAGTCCTTAAATAATGCAGAACAGTCCTTAAATAATGCAATAAAGTCCTTAAATAATGCAGCAAAGTCCTTAAATAATGCAGCAGAGTCCTTAAATAATGCAACAAAGTCCTTAAATAATGCAGCAGAGTCCTTAAATAATGCAGCACATTCCTTAATTAATGCAGCAGAGTCCTTAAATAATCCAGCCAAGTCCTTAAATACTGCTGCAGAGTACTTAAATAATGCAGCAAAGTCCTTAAATAATGCAGCAGAGTCCTTAAATAATGCAACAAAGTACTTAAATAATGCAGAAGAGTCCTTAAATAATGCAACAAAGTCTTTAAATAATGCAGCTGAGTACCTAAATAATGCAACAAAGTACTTAAATAATGCAGCAGAGTCCTTAAGTACCGTATCAGAGTCCTTAAATAATGCAGCAAAGTCCTTAAATAATGCAGCAGAGTCCTTAAATAATGCAGCAAAGTCCTTAAATAATCCAGCCAATTCCTTAAATAATGCAACAAAGTCCTTAAATAATGCAGCAGAGTCCTTAAATAATGCAGCAGAGTACTGAAATACCGCAGCAGGGTCCTTAAATAATGCAGCAAAGTCGTTAAATAATGAAGTAGAGTCCTTAAATAATGCAACAAAGTCCTTAAATGATGCAGCAGTGTCCTTAAAAAATGCAACTAAGTCCTTAAATAATGCAGCAGAGTCCTTAAATAATGCAATAAATTCCATAAATAATGCAGCAAAGTCCTTAAATAATTTAGCAGAGTGCTGAAATACCGCAGCAGGGTCCTTAAATAATGCAGCAGAGTCCTTAGTTAATGCAACAAAGTCCTTAAATAATGCAGCAGGGTCCTTAAATAATGCAACAAAGTCCTTAAATTATGCAGCAGAGATCTTAAATAATGCAGCAAAGTCCTTAAATAATGCAGCAGAGTCCTTAAATAATCCAGCCAAGTCCTTAAATAATGCAACAAAGTCCTTAAATAATGCAGCAGATTACTGAAATACTGCAGCAGGGTCCTTAAATAATGCAGCAGAGTCCTTAAATAATGCAACAAAGTCCTTAAATAATGCAGCAGAGTCCTTAGATAATGCAACAAAGTCCTTAAATAATGCAGCAGAGTCCTTAAATAATGCAGCAAAGTCCTTAAATAATGCAGCAGAGTCCTTAAATAATCCAGCCAAGTCCTTAAATAATGCAGCAAAGTCCTTAAATAATGCAGCAGAGTACTGAAATAGCGCAGCAGGATCCTTAAATAATGCAGCAGAGTCCTTAAATAATGCAACAAAGTCCTTAAATAATGCAGAACAGTCCTTAAATAATGCAATAAAGTTCTTAAATAATGCAGCAAAGTCCTTAAATAATGCAGCAGAGTCCTTAAATAATGCAACAAAGTCCTTAAATAATGCAGCAGAGTCCTTAAATAATGCAGCACATTCCTTAAATAATGCAGCAGAGTCCTTAAATAATCCAGCCAAGTCCTTAAATACTGCTGCAGAGTACTTAAATAATGCAGCAAAGTCCTTAAATAATGCAGCAGAGTCCTTAAATAATGCAACAAAGTACTTAAATAATGCAGAAGAGTCCTTAAATAATGCAACAAAGTCCTTAAATAATGCAGCTGAGTACTTAAATAATGCAACAAAGTACTTAAATAATGCAGCAGAGTCCTTAAGTACCGTATCAGAGTCCTTAAATAATGCAGCAAAGTCCTTAAATAATGCAGCAGAGTCCTTAAATAATGCAGCAAAGTCCTTAAATAATCCAGCCAATTCCTTAAATAATGCAACAAAGTCCTTAAATAATGCAGCAGATTACTGAAATACTGCAGCAGGGTCCTTAAATAATGCCGCAGAGTCCTTAAATAATGCAACAAAGTCCTTAAATAATGCAGCAGAGTCCTTAAATAATGCAACAAAGTCCTTAAATAATGCAGCAGAGTCCTTAAATAATGCAATAAATTCCATAAATAATGCAGCAAAGTCCTTAAATAATTTAGCAGAGTGCTGAAATACCGCAGCAGGGTCCTTAAATAATGCAGCAGAGTCCTTAGTTAATGCAACAAAGTCCTTAAATAATGCAGCAGGGTCCTTAAATAATGCAACAAAGTCCTTAAATTATGCAGCAGAGATCTTAAATAATGCAGCAAAGTCCTTAAATAATGCAGCAGAGTCCTTAAATAATCCAGCCAAGTCCTTAAATAATGCAACAAAGTCCTTAAATAATGCAGCAGATTACTGAAATACTGCAGCAGGGTCCTTAAATAATGCAGCAGAGTCCTTAAATAATGCAACAAAGTCCTTAAATAATGCAGCAGAGTCCTTAGATAATGCAACAAAGTCCTTAAATAATGCAGCAGAGTCCTTAAATAATGCAGCAAAGTCCTTAAATAATGCAGCACAGTCCTTAAATAATCCAGCCAAGTCCTTAAATAATGCAGCAACGTCTTTAAATAATGCAATAAAGTCCATAAATAATGCAGCAAATTCCTTAAATAATGCAGCAGAGTACTGAAATACCGCAGCAGGATCCTTAAATAATGCAGCAGAGTCCTTAAATAATGCAGCAGATTACTGAAATACTGCAGCAGGGTCATTAAATAATGCTGCAGAGTCCTTAAATAATGCAGCAAATTCCTTAAATAATGCAGCAAAGTCTTTAAATAATGCAATAAAGTCCTTAAATAATGCAGCAGAGTACTGAAATACCGCAGCAGGGTCCTTAAATAATGCAGCAAAGTCGTTAAATAATGAAGTAGAGTCCTTAAATAATGCAACAACGTCCTTAAATGATGCAGCAGAGTCCTTAAATAATGCAACAAAGTCCTTAAATAATGCAGCAGAGTCCTAAAATAATGCAGCAGAGTACTGAAATACCGCAACAGGGTCCTTAAATAATGCAGCAAAGTCCTTAAATAATGCAGAAGAGTCCTTAAATAATGCAACCAAGACCTTAAATAATGCAGCAGAGTCCTTAAATAATGCAACAAAGTACTTAAATAATGCAGCAGAGTCCTTAAGTACCGTAGCAGAGTCCTTAAATACTGCGGCAAAGTCCTTAAATATTGCAGCAGAGTCCTTAAATAATGCAGCAAAGTCATTAAATAATGCAGCAGAGTCCTTAAAAATGCAACAAATTCCTTAAATAATGCAGCAGAGTCCTTAAATAATGCAATAAAGTCCATAAATAATGCAGCAAAGTCCTTAAATAATTCAGCAGAGTGCTGAAATACCGCAGCAGGGTGCTTAAATAATGCAGGAGAGTCCTTAAATAATGCAACAAAGTCCATAAATAATGCAGCAGGGTCCTTAAATAATGCAACAAAGTCCTTAAATAATCCAGCCAAGTCCTTAAATAATGCAGCAAAGTCTTTAAATAATGCAATAAAGTCCATAAATGATGCAGCAAAGTCCTTAAATAATGCAGCAGAGTCCTTAAATAATGCAACAAAGTACTTAAATAATGCAGAAGAGTCCTTAAATAATGCAACAAAGTCCTTAAATAATGCAGCTGAGTACCTAAATAATGCAACAAAGTACTTAAATAATGCAGCAGAGTCCTTAAGTACCGTATCAGAGTCCTTAAATAATGCAGCAAAGTCCTTAAATAATGCAGCAGAGTCCTTAAATAATGCAGCAAAGTCCTTAAATAATCCAGCCAATTCCTTAAATAATGCAACAAAGTCCTTAAATAATGCAGCAGAGTCCTTAAATAATGCAGCAGAGTACTGAAATACCGCAGCAGGGTCCTTAAATAATGCAGCAAAGTCGTTAAATAATGAAGTAGAGTCCTTAAATAATGCAACAAAGTCCTTAAATGATGCAGCAGAGTCCTTAAATAATGCAACAAAGTCCTTAAATAATGCAGCAGAGTCCTAAAATAATGCAGCAGAGTACTGAAATACCGCAACAGGGTCCTTAAATAATCCAGCCAATTCCTTAAATAATGCAACAAAGTCCTTAAATAATGCAGCAGAGTCCTTAAATACTGCGGCAAAGTCCTTAAATATTGCAGCAGAGTCCTTAAATAATGCAGCAAAGTCGTTAAATAATGAAGTAGAGTCCTTAAATAATGCAACAAAGTCCTTAAATGATGCAGCAGAGTCCTTAAATAATGCAACAAAGTCCTTAAATAATGCAGCAGAGTCCTAAAATAATGCAGCAGAGTACTGAAATACCGCAACAGGGTCCTTAAATAATGCAGCAAAGTCCTTAAATAATGCAGAAGAGTCCTTAAATAATGCAACCAAGACCTTAAATAATGCAGCAGAGTCCTTAAATAATGCAACAAAGTACTTAAATAATGCAGCAGAGTCCTTAAGTACCGTAGCAGAGTCCTTAAATACTGCGGCAAAGTCCTTAAATATTGCAGCAGAGTCCTTAAATAATGCAGCAAAGTCATTAAATAATGCAGCAGAGTCCTTAAAAAATGCAACAAATTCCTTAAATAATGCAGCAGAGTCCTTAAATAATGCAATAAAGTCCATAAATAATGCAGCAAAGTCCTTAAATAATTCAGCAGAGTGCTGAAATACCGCAGCAGGGTGCTTAAATAATGCAGGAGAGTACTTAAATAATGCAACAAAGTCCATAAATAATGCAGCAGGGTCCTTAAATAATGCAACAAAGTCCTTAAATAATGCAGCAGAGTCCTTAAAAAATGCAGCAAAGTCCGTAAATAATGCAGCAGAGTCCTTAAATAATCCAGCCAAGTCCTTAAATAATGCAGCAAAGTCCTTAAATAATGCAGCAGATTACTGAAATACTGCAGCATGGTCCTTAAATAATGCAGCAGAGTCCTTAAATAATGCAACAAAGTCCTTAAATAATGCAGCAGAGTCCTTAAATAATGCAACAAAGTCCTTAAATAATGCAGCAGAGTCCTTAAATAATGCAGCAAAGTCCTTAAATAATGCAGCACAGTCCTTAAATAATCCAGCCAAGTCCTTAAATAATGCAGCAAAGTCTTTAAATAATGCAATAAAGTCCATAAATGATGCAGCAAATTCCTTAAATAATGCAGCAGAGTACTGAAATACTGCAGCAGGATCCTTAAATAATGCAACAGAGTCCTTAAATAATGCAACAAAGTCCTTAAATAATGCAGAACAGTCCTTAAATAATGCAATAAAGTCCTTAAATAATGCAACAAAGTCCTTAAATAATGCAGCAGAGTCCTTAAATAATGCAACAAAGTCCTTAAATAATGCAGCAGAGTCCTTAAATAATGCAACAAAGTCCTTAAATAATGCAGCAGAGTCCTTAAATAATGCAGCACATTCCTTAAATAATGCAGCAGAGTCCTTAAATAATCCAGCCAAGTCCTTAAATAATGCAGCAGAGTCCTTAAATAATGCAGAAAAGTCCTTAAATAATGCATCAGAGTCCTTAAATACTGCAGCAGAGTCCTTAAATAATGCAGCAAAGTAATTAAATAATGCAGAAGAGTCCTTAAATAATGCAGCAAAGTCCTTATATAATGCATCAGAGTCCTTAAATAATGCAGCAGAGTCCTTAAATACCACAGCAGAGTCCTTAAATAATGCAGCAAAGTCTTTAAATAATGCAGCACAGTCCTTAAATAATCCAGCCAAGTCCTTAAATAATGCAGCAAAGTCCTTAAATAATGCAGCAGAGTACTGAAATACCGCAGCAGGGTCCTTAAATAATGCAGCAAAGTCGTTAAATAATGAAGTAGAGTCCTTAAATAATGCAACAACGTCCTTAAATGATGCAGCAGAGTCCTTAAATAATGCAGCAGAGTCCTTAAATAATGCAGCAGAGTACTGAAATACCGCAGCAGGGTCCTTAAATAATGCAGCAAAGTCGTTATATAATGAAGTAGAGTCCTTAAATAATGCAAAAAAGTCCTTAAATGATGCAGCAGAGTCCTTAAATAATGCAACAAAGTCCTTAAATAATGCAGCAGAGTCCTTAAATAATGCAACAAAGTCCTTAAACAATTCAGCAGAGTCCTTAAATAATGCAACAAAGTCCTTAAACAATTCAGCAGAGTCCTTAAATAATGCAAAAGAGTCCTTAAATAATGCAACCAATACCTTAAATAATGCAGCAGAGTCCTTAATTAATGCAACAAAGTACTTAAATAATGCAGCAGAGTCCTTAAGTAACGTAGCAGAGTACTTAAATAATGCAGCAAAGTCCTTAAATAATGCAAACAATACCTTAAATAATGCAGCAGCGTCCTTTAATAATGCAACAAATTCCTTAAATAATGCAGCAGAGTCCTTAAATAATGCAATAAAGTCGATAAATAATGCAGCAAAGTCCTTAAATAATTCAGCAGAGTGCTGAAATACCGCAGCAGGGTCCTTAAATAATGCAGCAGAGTCCTTAAATAATGCAACAAAGTCCTTAAATAATGCATCAGGGTCCTTAAATAATGCAACAAAGTCCTTAAATAATGCAGCAGAGTCCTTAAATAATGCAGCAAAGTCCTTAAAAAATGCAGCAGAGTCCTTAAATAATCCAGCCAAGTCCTTAAATAATGCAGCAAAGTCCTTAAATAATGCAGCAGAGTACTGAAATACCGCAGCAGGATCCTTAAATAATGCAGCAGAGTCCTTAAATAATGCAACAAAGTCCTTAAATAATGCAGAACAGTCCTTAAATAATGCAATAAAGTCCTTAAATAATGCAGCAAAGTCCTTAAATAATGCAGCAGAGTCCTTAAATAATGCAACAAAGTCCTTAAATAATGCAGCAGAGTCCTTAAATAATGCAGCACATTCCTTAATTAATGCAGCAGAGTCCTTAAATAATCCAGCCAAGTCCTTAAATACTGCTGCAGAGTACTTAAATAATGCAGCAAAGTCCTTAAATAATGCAGCAGAGTCCTTAAATAATGCAACAAAGTACTTAAATAATGCAGAAGAGTCCTTAAATAATGCAACAAAGTCTTTAAATAATGCAGCTGAGTACCTAAATAATGCAACAAAGTACTTAAATAATGCAGCAGAGTCCTTAAGTACCGTATCAGAGTCCTTAAATAATGCAGCAAAGTCCTTAAATAATGCAGCAGAGTCCTTAAATAATGCAGCAAAGTCCTTAAATAATCCAGCCAATTCCTTAAATAATGCAACAAAGTCCTTAAATAATGCAGCAGAGTCCTTAAATAATGCAGCAGAGTACTGAAATACCGCAGCAGGGTCCTTAAATAATGCAGCAAAGTCGTTAAATAATGAAGTAGAGTCCTTAAATAATGCAACAAAGTCCTTAAATGATGCAGCAGTGTCCTTAAAAAATGCAACTAAGTCCTTAAATAATGCAGCAGAGTCCTTAAATAATGCAATAAATTCCATAAATAATGCAGCAAAGTCCTTAAATAATTTAGCAGAGTGCTGAAATACCGCAGCAGGGTCCTTAAATAATGCAGCAGAGTCCTTAGTTAATGCAACAAAGTCCTTAAATAATGCAGCAGGGTCCTTAAATAATGCAACAAAGTCCTTAAATTATGCAGCAGAGATCTTAAATAATGCAGCAAAGTCCTTAAATAATGCAGCAGAGTCCTTAAATAATCCAGCCAAGTCCTTAAATAATGCAACAAAGTCCTTAAATAATGCAGCAGATTACTGAAATACTGCAGCAGGGTCCTTAAATAATGCAGCAGAGTCCTTAAATAATGCAACAAAGTCCTTAAATAATGCAGCAGAGTCCTTAGATAATGCAACAAAGTCCTTAAATAATGCAGCAGAGTCCTTAAATAATGCAGCAAAGTCCTTAAATAATGCAGCAGAGTCCTTAAATAATCCAGCCAAGTCCTTAAATAATGCAGCAAAGTCCTTAAATAATGCAGCAGAGTACTGAAATAGCGCAGCAGGATCCTTAAATAATGCAGCAGAGTCCTTAAATAATGCAACAAAGTCCTTAAATAATGCAGAACAGTCCTTAAATAATGCAATAAAGTTCTTAAATAATGCAGCAAAGTCCTTAAATAATGCAGCAGAGTCCTTAAATAATGCAACAAAGTCCTTAAATAATGCAGCAGAGTCCTTAAATAATGCAGCACATTCCTTAAATAATGCAGCAGAGTCCTTAAATAATCCAGCCAAGTCCTTAAATACTGCTGCAGAGTACTTAAATAATGCAGCAAAGTCCTTAAATAATGCAGCAGAGTCCTTAAATAATGCAACAAAGTACTTAAATAATGCAGAAGAGTCCTTAAATAATGCAACAAAGTCCTTAAATAATGCAGCTGAGTACTTAAATAATGCAACAAAGTACTTAAATAATGCAGCAGAGTCCTTAAGTACCGTATCAGAGTCCTTAAATAATGCAGCAAAGTCCTTAAATAATGCAGCAGAGTCCTTAAATAATGCAGCAAAGTCCTTAAATAATCCAGCCAATTCCTTAAATAATGCAACAAAGTCCTTAAATAATGCAGCAGATTACTGAAATACTGCAGCAGGGTCCTTAAATAATGCCGCAGAGTCCTTAAATAATGCAACAAAGTCCTTAAATAATGCAGCAGAGTCCTTAAATAATGCAACAAAGTCCTTAAATAATGCAGCAGAGTCCTTAAATAATGCAATAAATTCCATAAATAATGCAGCAAAGTCCTTAAATAATTTAGCAGAGTGCTGAAATACCGCAGCAGGGTCCTTAAATAATGCAGCAGAGTCCTTAGTTAATGCAACAAAGTCCTTAAATAATGCAGCAGGGTCCTTAAATAATGCAACAAAGTCCTTAAATTATGCAGCAGAGATCTTAAATAATGCAGCAAAGTCCTTAAATAATGCAGCAGAGTCCTTAAATAATCCAGCCAAGTCCTTAAATAATGCAACAAAGTCCTTAAATAATGCAGCAGATTACTGAAATACTGCAGCAGGGTCCTTAAATAATGCAGCAGAGTCCTTAAATAATGCAACAAAGTCCTTAAATAATGCAGCAGAGTCCTTAGATAATGCAACAAAGTCCTTAAATAATGCAGCAGAGTCCTTAAATAATGCAGCAAAGTCCTTAAATAATGCAGCACAGTCCTTAAATAATCCAGCCAAGTCCTTAAATAATGCAGCAACGTCTTTAAATAATGCAATAAAGTCCATAAATAATGCAGCAAATTCCTTAAATAATGCAGCAGAGTACTGAAATACCGCAGCAGGATCCTTAAATAATGCAGCAGAGTCCTTAAATAATGCAGCAGATTACTGAAATACTGCAGCAGGGTCATTAAATAATGCTGCAGAGTCCTTAAATAATGCAGCAAATTCCTTAAATAATGCAGCAAAGTCTTTAAATAATGCAATAAAGTCCTTAAATAATGCAGCAGAGTACTGAAATACCGCAGCAGGGTCCTTAAATAATGCAGCAAAGTCGTTAAATAATGAAGTAGAGTCCTTAAATAATGCAACAACGTCCTTAAATGATGCAGCAGAGTCCTTAAATAATGCAACAAAGTCCTTAAATAATGCAGCAGAGTCCTAAAATAATGCAGCAGAGTACTGAAATACCGCAACAGGGTCCTTAAATAATGCAGCAAAGTCCTTAAATAATGCAGAAGAGTCCTTAAATAATGCAACCAAGACCTTAAATAATGCAGCAGAGTCCTTAAATAATGCAACAAAGTACTTAAATAATGCAGCAGAGTCCTTAAGTACCGTAGCAGAGTCCTTAAATACTGCGGCAAAGTCCTTAAATATTGCAGCAGAGTCCTTAAATAATGCAGCAAAGTCATTAAATAATGCAGCAGAGTCCTTAAAAATGCAACAAATTCCTTAAATAATGCAGCAGAGTCCTTAAATAATGCAATAAAGTCCATAAATAATGCAGCAAAGTCCTTAAATAATTCAGCAGAGTGCTGAAATACCGCAGCAGGGTGCTTAAATAATGCAGGAGAGTCCTTAAATAATGCAACAAAGTCCATAAATAATGCAGCAGGGTCCTTAAATAATGCAACAAAGTCCTTAAATAATCCAGCCAAGTCCTTAAATAATGCAGCAAAGTCTTTAAATAATGCAATAAAGTCCATAAATGATGCAGCAAATTCCTTAAATAATGCAGCAGAGTACTGAAATACTGCAGCAGGATCCTTAAATAATGCAACAGAGTCCTTAAATAATGCAACAAAGTCCTTAAATAATGCAGAACAGTCCTTAAATAATGCAATAAAGTCCTTAAATAATGCAGCAAAGTCCTTAAATAATGCAGCAGAGTCCTTAAATAATGCAACAAAGTCCTTAAATAATGCAGCAGAGTCCTTAAATAATGCAACAAAGTCCTTAAATAATGCAGCAGAGTCCTTAAATAATGCAGCACATTCCTTAAATAATGCAGCAGAGTCCTTAAATAATCCAGCCAAGTCCTTAAATAATGCAGCAGAGTCCTTAAATAATGCAGAAAAGTCCTTAAATAATGCATCAGAGTCCTTAAATACTGCAGCAGAGTCCTTAAATAATGCAGCAAAGTAATTAAATAATGCAGAAGAGTCCTTAAATAATGCAGCAAAGTCCTTATATAATGCATCAGAGTCCTTAAATAATGCAGCAGAGTCCTTAAATACCACAGCAGAGTCCTTAAATAATGCAGCAAAGTCTTTAAATAATGCAGCACAGTCCTTAAATAATCCAGCCAAGTCCTTAAATAATGCAGCAAAGTCCTTAAATAATGCAGCAGAGTACTGAAATACCGCAGCAGGGTCCTTAAATAATGCAGCAAAGTCGTTAAATAATGAAGTAGAGTCCTTAAATAATGCAACAACGTCCTTAAATGATGCAGCAGAGTCCTTAAATAATGCAGCAGAGTCCTTAAATAATGCAGCAGAGTACTGAAATACCGCAGCAGGGTCCTTAAATAATGCAGCAAAGTCGTTATATAATGAAGTAGAGTCCTTAAATAATGCAAAAAAGTCCTTAAATGATGCAGCAGAGTCCTTAAATAATGCAACAAAGTCCTTAAATAATGCAGCAGAGTCCTTAAATAATGCAACAAAGTCCTTAAACAATTCAGCAGAGTCCTTAAATAATGCAAAAGAGTCCTTAAATAATGCAACCAATACCTTAAATAATGCAGCAGAGTCCTTAATTAATGCAACAAAGTACTTAAATAATGCAGCAGAGTCCTTAAGTAACGTAGCAGAGTACTTAAATAATGCAGCAAAGTCCTTAAATAATGCAAACAATACCTTAAATAATGCAGCAGCGTCCTTTAATAATGCAACAAATTCCTTAAATAATGCAGCAGAGTCCTTAAATAATGCAATAAAGTCCATAAATAATGCAGCAAAGTCCTTAAATAATTCAGCAGAGTGCTGAAATACCGCAGCAGGGTCCTTAAATAATGCAGCAGAGTCCTTAAATAATGCAACAAAGTCCTTAAATAATGCATCAGGGTCCTTAAATAATGCAACAAAGTCCTTAAATAATGCAGCAGAGTCCTTAAATAATGCAGCAAAGTCCTTAAAAAATGCAGCAGAGTCCTTAAATAATCCAGCCAAGTCCTTAAATAATGCAGCAAAGTCCTTAAATAATGCAGCAGAGTACTGAAATACCGCAGCAGGATCCTTAAATAATGCAGCAGAGTCCTTAAATAATGCAACAAAGTCCTTAAATAATGCAGAACAGTCCTTAAATAATGCAATAAAGTCCTTAAATAATGCAGCAAAGTCCTTAAATAATGCAGCAGAGTCCTTAAATAATGCAACAAAGTCCTTAAATAATGCAGCAGAGTCCTTAAATAATGCAGCACATTCCTTAATTAATGCAGCAGAGTCCTTAAATAATCCAGCCAAGTCCTTAAATACTGCTGCAGAGTACTTAAATAATGCAGCAAAGTCCTTAAATAATGCAGCAGAGTCCTTAAATAATGCAACAAAGTACTTAAATAATGCAGAAGAGTCCTTAAATAATGCAACAAAGTCTTTAAATAATGCAGCTGAGTACCTAAATAATGCAACAAAGTACTTAAATAATGCAGCAGAGTCCTTAAGTACCGTATCAGAGTCCTTAAATAATGCAGCAAAGTCCTTAAATAATGCAGCAGAGTCCTTAAATAATGCAGCAAAGTCCTTAAATAATCCAGCCAATTCCTTAAATAATGCAACAAAGTCCTTAAATAATGCAGCAGAGTCCTTAAATAATGCAGCAGAGTACTGAAATACCGCAGCAGGGTCCTTAAATAATGCAGCAAAGTCGTTAAATAATGAAGTAGAGTCCTTAAATAATGCAACAAAGTCCTTAAATGATGCAGCAGAGTCCTTAAAAAATGCAACTAAGTCCTTAAATAATGCAGCAGAGTCCTTAAATAATGCAATAAATTCCATAAATAATGCAGCAAAGTCCTTAAATAATTTAGCAGAGTGCTGAAATACCGCAGCAGGGTCCTTAAAAAAATGCAGCAGAGTCCTTAGTTAATGCAACAAAGTCCTTAAATAATGCAGCAGGGTCCTTAAATAATGCAACAAAGTCCTTAAATTATGCAGCAGAGATCTTAAATAATGCAGCAAAGTCCTTAAATAATGCAGCAGAGTCCTTAAATAATCCAGCCAAGTCCTTAAATAATGCAACAAAGTCCTTAAATAATGCAGCAGATTACTGAAATACTGCAGCAGGGTCCTTAAATAATGCAGCAGAGTCCTTAAATAATGCAACAAAGTCCTTAAATAATGCAGCAGAGTCCTTAGATAATGCAACAAAGTCCTTAAATAATGCAGCAGAGTCCTTAAATAATGCAGCAAAGTCCTTAAATAATGCAGCAGAGTCCTTAAATAATCCAGCCAAGTCCTTAAATAATGCAGCAAAGTCCTTAAATAATGCAGCAGAGTCCTTAAATAATGCAACAAAGTCCTTAAATAATGCAGCAGAGTCCTTAAATAATGCAGCACATTCCTTAAATAATGCAGCAGAGTCCTTAAATAATGCAGCAGAGTACTGAAATACCGCAGCAGGGTCCTTAAATAATGCAGCAAAGTCGTTAAATAATGAAGTAGAGTCCTTAAATAATGCAACAAAGTCCTTAAATGATGCAGCAGAGTCCTTAAAAAATGCAACTAAGTCCTTAAATAATGCAGCAGAGTCCTTAAATAATGCAATAAATTCCATAAATAATGCAGCAAAGTCCTTAAATAATTTAGCAGAGTGCTGAAATACCGCAGCAGGGTCCTTAAAAAAATGCAGCAGAGTCCTTAGTTAATGCAACAAAGTCCTTAAATAATGCAGCAGGGTCCTTAAATAATGCAACAAAGTCCTTAAATTATGCAGCAGAGATCTTAAATAATGCAGCAAAGTCTTTAAATAATGCAGCAGAGTCCTTAAATAATCCAGCCAAGTCCTTAAATAATGCAACAAAGTCCTTAAATAATGCAGCAGATTACTGAAATACTGCAGCAGGGTCCTTAAATAATGCAGCAGAGTCCTTAAATAATGCAACAAAGTCCTTAAATAATGCAGCAGAGTCCTTAGATAATGCAACAAAGTCCTTAAATAATGCAGCAGAGTCCTTAAATAATGCAGCAAAGTCCTTAAATAATGCAGCAGAGTCCTTAAATAATCCAGCCAAGTCCTTAAATAATGCAGCAAAGTCCTTAAATAATGCAGCAGAGTCCTTAAATAATGCAACAAAGTCCTTAAATAATGCAGCAGAGTCCTTAAATAATGCAGCACATTCCTTAAATAATGCAGCAGAGTCCTTAAATAATCCAGCCAAGTCCTTAAATACTGCTGCAGAGTACTTAAATAATGCAGCAAAGTCCTTAAATAATGCAGCAGAGTCCTTAAATAATGCAACAAAGTACTTAAATAATGCAGAAGAGTCCTTAAATAATGCAACAAAGTCCTTAAATAATGCAGCTGAGTACTTAAATAATGCAACAAAGTACTTAAATAATGCAGCAGATTCCTTAAGTACCGTATCAGAGTCCTTAAATAATGCAGCAAAGTCCTTAAATAATGCAGCAGAGTCCTTAAATAATGCAGCAAAGTCCTTAAATAATCCAGCCAATTCCTTAAATAATGCAACAAAGTCCTTAAATAATGCAGCAGATTACTGAAATACTGCAGCAGGGTCCTTAAATAATGCCGCAGAGTCCTTAAATAATGCAACAAAGTCCTTAAATAATGCAGCAGAGTCCTTAAATAATGCAACAAAGTCCTTAAATAATGCAGCAGAGTCCTTAAATAATGCAATAAATTCCATAAATAATGCAGCAAAGTCCTTAAATAATTTAGCAGAGTGCTGAAATACCGCAGCAGGGTCCTTAAAAAAATGCAGCAGAGTCCTTAGTTAATGCAACAAAGTCCTTAAATAATGCAGCAGGGTCCTTAAATAATGCAACAAAGTCCTTAAATTATGCAGCAGAGATCTTAAATAATGCAGCAAAGTCCTTAAATAATGCAGCAGAGTCCTTAAATAATCCAGCCAAGTCCTTAAATAATGCAACAAAGTCCTTAAATAATGCAGCAGATTACTGAAATACTGCAGCAGGGTCCTTAAATAATGCAGCAGAGTCCTTAAATAATGCAACAAAGTCCTTAAATAATGCAGCAGAGTCCTTAGATAATGCAACAAAGTCCTTAAATAATGCAGCAGAGTCCTTAAATAATGCAGCAAAGTCCTTAAATAATGCAGCAGAGTCCTTAAATAATCCAGCCAAGTCCTTAAATAATGCAGCAAAGTCCTTAAATAATGCAGCAGAGTCCTTAAATAATGCAACAAAGTCCTTAAATAATGCAGCAGAGTCCTTAAATAATGCAGCACATTCCTTAAATAATGCAGCAGAGTCCTTAAATAATGCAGCAGAGTACTGAAATACCGCAGCAGGGTCCTTAAATAATGCAGCAAAGTCGTTAAATAATGAAGTAGAGTCCTTAAATAATGCAACAAAGTCCTTAAATGATGCAGCAGAGTCCTTAAAAAATGCAACTAAGTCCTTAAATAATGCAGCAGAGTCCTTAAATAATGCAATAAATTCCATAAATAATGCAGCAAAGTCCTTAAATAATTTAGCAGAGTGCTGAAATACCGCAGCAGGGTCCTTAAAAAAATGCAGCAGAGTCCTTAGTTAATGCAACAAAGTCCTTAAATAATGCAGCAGGGTCCTTAAATAATGCAACAAAGTCCTTAAATTATGCAGCAGAGATCTTAAATAATGCAGCAAAGTCTTTAAATAATGCAGCAGAGTCCTTAAATAATCCAGCCAAGTCCTTAAATAATGCAACAAAGTCCTTAAATAATGCAGCAGATTACTGAAATACTGCAGCAGGGTCCTTAAATAATGCAGCAGAGTCCTTAAATAATGCAACAAAGTCCTTAAATAATGCAGCAGAGTCCTTAGATAATGCAACAAAGTCCTTAAATAATGCAGCAGAGTCCTTAAATAATGCAGCAAAGTCCTTAAATAATGCAGCAGAGTCCTTAAATAATCCAGCCAAGTCCTTAAATAATGCAGCAAAGTCCTTAAATAATGCAGCAGAGTCCTTAAATAATGCAACAAAGTCCTTAAATAATGCAGCAGAGTCCTTAAATAATGCAGCACATTCCTTAAATAATGCAGCAGAGTCCTTAAATAATCCAGCCAAGTCCTTAAATACTGCTGCAGAGTACTTAAATAATGCAGCAAAGTCCTTAAATAATGCAGCAGAGTCCTTAAATAATGCAACAAAGTACTTAAATAATGCAGAAGAGTCCTTAAATAATGCAACAAAGTCCTTAAATAATGCAGCTGAGTACTTAAATAATGCAACAAAGTACTTAAATAATGCAGCAGATTCCTTAAGTACCGTATCAGAGTCCTTAAATAATGCAGCAAAGTCCTTAAATAATGCAGCAGAGTCCTTAAATAATGCAGCAAAGTCCTTAAATAATCCAGCCAATTCCTTAAATAATGCAACAAAGTCCTTAAATAATGCAGCAGATTACTGAAATACTGCAGCAGGGTCCTTAAATAATGCCGCAGAGTCCTTAAATAATGCAACAAAGTCCTTAAATAATGCAGCAGAGTCCTTAAATAATGCAACAAAGTCCTTAAATAATGCAGCAGAGTCCTTAAATAATGCAATAAATTCCATAAATAATGCAGCAAAGTCCTTAAATAATTTAGCAGAGTGCTGAAATACCGCAGCAGGGTCCTTAAATAATGCAGCAGAGTCCTTAGTTAATGCAACAAAGTCCTTAAATAATGCAGCAGGGTCCTTAAATAATGCAACAAAGTCCTTAAATTATGCAGCAGAGATCTTAAATAATGCAGCAAAGTCCTTAAATAATGCAGCAGAGTCCTTAAATAATCCAGCCAAGTCCTTAAATAATGCAACAAAGTCCTTAAATAATGCAGCAGATTACTGAAATACTGCAGCAGGGTCCTTAAATAATGCAGCAGAGTCCTTAAATAATGCAACAAAGTCCTTAAATAATGCAGCAGAGTCCTTAGATAATGCAACAAAGTCCTTAAATAATGCAGCAGAGTCCTTAAATAATGCAGCAAAGTCCTTAAATAATGCAGCACAGTCCTTAAATAATCCAGCCAAGTCCTTAAATAATGCAGCAACGTCTTTAAATAATGCAATAAAGTCCATAAATAATGCAGCAAATTCCTTAAATAATGCAGCAGAGTACTGAAATACCGCAGCAGGATCCTTAAATAATGCAGCAGAGTCCTTAAATAATGCAGCAGATTACTGAAATACTGCAGCAGGGTCATTAAATAATGCTGCAGAGTCCTTAAATAATGCAGCAAATTCCTTAAATAATGCAGCAAAGTCTTTAAATAATGCAATAAAGTCCTTAAATAATGCAGCAGAGTACTGAAATACCGCAGCAGAGTCCTTAAATAATGCAGCAAAGTCCTTAAAAAATGCAGCAGAGTCCTTAAATAATCCAGCCAAGTCCTTAAATAATGCAGCAAAGTCCTTAAATAATGCAGCAGAGTACTGAAATACCGCAGCAGGATCCTTAAATAATGCAGCAGAGTCCTTAAATAATGCAACAAAGTCCTTAAATAATGCAGAACAGTCCTTAAATAATGCAATAAAGTCCTTAAATAATGCAGCAAAGTCCTTAAATAATGCAGCAGAGTCCTTAAATAATGCAACAAAGTCCTTAAATAATGCAGCAGAGTCCTTAAATAATGCAGCACATTCCTTAATTAATGCAGCAGAGTCCTTAAATAATCCAGCCAAGTCCTTAAATACTGCTGCAGAGTACTTAAATAATGCAGCAAAGTCCTTAAATAATGCAGCAGAGTCCTTAAATAATGCAACAAAGTACTTAAATAATGCAGAAGAGTCCTTAAATAATGCAACAAAGTCTTTAAATAATGCAGCTGAGTACCTAAATAATGCAACAAAGTACTTAAATAATGCAGCAGAGTCCTTAAGTACCGTATCAGAGTCCTTAAATAATGCAGCAAAGTCCTTAAATAATGCAGCAGAGTCCTTAAATAATGCAGCAAAGTCCTTAAATAATCCAGCCAATTCCTTAAATAATGCAACAAAGTCCTTAAATAATGCAGCAGAGTCCTTAAATAATGCAGCAGAGTACTGAAATACCGCAGCAGGGTCCTTAAATAATGCAGCAAAGTCGTTAAATAATGAAGTAGAGTCCTTAAATAATGCAACAAAGTCCTTAAATGATGCAGCAGAGTCCTTAAAAAATGCAACTAAGTCCTTAAATAATGCAGCAGAGTCCTTAAATAATGCAATAAATTCCATAAATAATGCAGCAAAGTCCTTAAATAATTTAGCAGAGTGCTGAAATACCGCAGCAGGGTCCTTAAATAATGCAGCAGAGTCCTTAGTTAATGCAACAAAGTCCTTAAATAATGCAGCAGGGTCCTTAAATAATGCAACAAAGTCCTTAAATTATGCAGCAGAGATCTTAAATAATGCAGCAAAGTCCTTAAATAATGCAGCAGAGTCCTTAAATAATCCAGCCAAGTCCTTAAATAATGCAACAAAGTCCTTAAATAATGCAGCAGATTACTGAAATACTGCAGCAGGGTCCTTAAATAATGCAGCAGAGTCCTTAAATAATGCAACAAAGTCCTTAAATAATGCAGCAGAGTCCTTAGATAATGCAACAAAGTCCTTAAATAATGCAGCAGAGTCCTTAAATAATGCAGCAAAGTCCTTAAATAATGCAGCAGAGTCCTTAAATAATCCAGCCAAGTCCTTAAATAATGCAGCAAAGTCCTTAAATAATGCAGCAGAGTACTGAAATAGCGCAGCAGGATCCTTAAATAATGCAGCAGAGTCCTTAAATAATGCAACAAAGTCCTTAAATAATGCAGAACAGTCCTTAAATAATGCAATAAAGTTCTTAAATAATGCAGCAAAGTCCTTAAATAATGCAGCAGAGTCCTTAAATAATGCAACAAAGTCCTTAAATAATGCAGCAGAGTCCTTAAATAATGCAGCACATTCCTTAAATAATGCAGCAGAGTCCTTAAATAATCCAGCCAAGTCCTTAAATACTGCTGCAGAGTACTTAAATAATGCAGCAAAGTCCTTAAATAATGCAGCAGAGTCCTTAAATAATGCAACAAAGTACTTAAATAATGCAGAAGAGTCCTTAAATAATGCAACAAAGTCCTTAAATAATGCAGCTGAGTACTTAAATAATGCAACAAAGTACTTAAATAATGCAGCAGAGTCCTTAAGTACCGTATCAGAGTCCTTAAATAATGCAGCAAAGTCCTTAAATAATGCAGCAGAGTCCTTAAATAATGCAGCAAAGTCCTTAAATAATCCAGCCAATTCCTTAAATAATGCAACAAAGTCCTTAAATAATGCAGCAGATTACTGAAATACTGCAGCAGGGTCCTTAAATAATGCCGCAGAGTCCTTAAATAATGCAACAAAGTCCTTAAATAATGCAGCAGAGTCCTTAAATAATGCAACAAAGTCCTTAAATAATGCAGCAGAGTCCTTAAATAATGCAATAAATTCCATAAATAATGCAGCAAAGTCCTTAAATAATTTAGCAGGGTCCTTAAATAATGCAGCAGAGTCCTTAGTTAATGCAACAAAGTCCTTAAATAATGCAGCAGGGTCCTTAAATAATGCAACAAAGTCCTTAAATTATGCAGCAGAGATCTTAAATAATGCAGCAAAGTCCTTAAATAATGCAGCAGAGTCCTTAAATAATCCCGCCAAGTCCTTAAATAATGCAACAAAGTCCTTAAATAATGCAGCAGATTACTGAAATACTGCAGCAGGGTCCTTAAATAATGCAGCAGAGTCCTTAAATAATGCAACAAAGTCCTTAAATAATGCAGCAGAGTCCTTAGATAATGCAACAAAGTCCTTAAATAATGCAGCAGAGTCCTTAAATAATGCAGCAAAGTCCTTAAATAATGCAGCACAGTCCTTAAATAATGCAGCACAGTCCTTAAATAATCCAGCCAAGTCCTTAAATAATGCAGCAACGTCTTTAAATAATGCAATAAAGTCCATAAATAATGCAGCAAATTCCTTAAATAATGCAGCAGAGTACTGAAATACCGCAGCAGGATCCTTAAATAATGCAGCAGAGTCCTTAAATAATGCAGCAGATTACTGAAATACTGCAGCAGGGTCATTAAATAATGCTGCAGAGTCCTTAAATAATGCAGCAAATTCCTTAAATAATGCAGCAAAGTCTTTAAATAATGCAATAAAGTCCTTAAATAATGCAGCAGAGTACTGAAATACCGCAGCAGAGTCCTTAAATAATGCAGCAAAGTCCTTAAAAAATGGAGCAGAGTCCTTAAATAATCCAGCCAAGTCCTTAAATAATGCAGCAAAGTCCTTAAATAATGCAGCAGAGTACTGAAATACCGCAGCAGGATCCTTAAATAATGCAGCAGAGTCCTTAAATAATGCAACAAAGTCCTTAAATAATGCAGAACAGTCCTTAAATAATGCAATAAAGTCCTTAAATAATGCAGCAAAGTCCTTAAATAATGCAGCAGAGTCCTTAAATAATGCAACAAAGTCCTTAAATAATGCAGCAGAGTCCTTAAATAATGCAGCACATTCCTTAATTAATGCAGCAGAGTCCTTAAATAATCCAGCCAAGTCCTTAAATACTGCTGCAGAGTACTTAAATAATGCAGCAAAGTCCTTAAATAATGCAGCAGAGTCCTTAAATAATGCAACAAAGTACTTAAATAATGCAGAAGAGTCCTTAAATAATGCAACAAAGTCTTTAAATAATGCAGCTGAGTACCTAAATAATGCAACAAAGTACTTAAATAATGCAGCAGAGTCCTTAAGTACCGTATCAGAGTCCTTAAATAATGCAGCAAAGTCCTTAAATAATGCAGCATAGTCCTTAAATAATGCAGCAAAGTCCTTAAATAATCCAGCCAATTCCTTAAATAATGCAACAAAGTCCTTAAATAATGCAGCAGAGTCCTTAAATAATGCAGCAGAGTACTGAAATACCGCAGCAGGGTCCTTAAATAATGCAGCAAAGTCGTTAAATAATGAAGTAGAGTCCTTAAATAATGCAACAACGTCCTTAAATGATGCAGCAGAGTCCTTAAATAATGCAACAAAGTCCTTAAATAATGCAGCAGAGTCCTAAAATAATGCAGCAGAGTACTGAAATACCGCAACAGGGTCCTTAAATAATGCAGCAAAGTCCTTAAATAATGCAGAAGAGTCCTTAAATAATGCAACCAAGACCTTAAATAATGCAGCAGAGTCCTTAAATAATGCAACAAAGTACTTAAATAATGCAGCAGAGTCCTTAAGTACCGTAGCAGAGTCCTTAAATACTGCGGCAAAGTCCTTAAATATTGCAGCAGAGTCCTTAAATAATGCAGCAAATTCATTAAATAATGCAGCAGAGTCCTTAAAAAATGCAATAAAGTCCATAAATAATGCAGCAAAGTCCTTAAATAATTCAGCAGAGTGCTGAAATACCGCAGCAGGGTGCTTAAATAATGCAGGAGAGTCCTTAAATAATGCAACAAAGTCCATAAATAATGCAGCAGGGTCCTTAAATAATGCAACAAAGTCCTTAAATAATGCAGCAGAGTCCTTAAAAAATGCAGCAAAGTCCGTAAATAATGCAGCAGAGTCCTTAAATAATCCAGCCAAGTCCTTAAATAATGCAGCAAAGTCCTTAAATAATGCAGCAGATTACTGAAATACTGCAGCAGGGTCCTTAAATAATGCAGCAGAGTCCTTAAATAATGCAACAAAGTCCTTAAATAATGCAGCAGAGTCCTTAAATAATGCAACAAAGTCCTTAAATAATGCAGCAGAGTCCTTAAATAATGCAGCAAAGTCCTTAAATAATGCAGCACAGTCCTTAAATAATCCAGCCAAGTCCTTAAATAATGCAGCAAAGTCTTTAAATAATGCAATAAAGTCCATAAATGATCGAGGAAATTCCTTAAATAATGCAGCAGAGTACTGAAATACCGCAGCAGGATCCTTAAATAATGCAACAGAGTCCTTAAATAATGCAACAAAGTCCTTAAATAATGCAGAACAGTCCTTAAATAATGCAATAAAGTCCTTAAATAATGCAGCAAAGTCCTTAAATATTGCAGCAGAGTCCTTAAATAATGCAACAAAGTCATTAAATAATGCAGCAGAGTCCTTAAATAATGCAACAAAGTCCTTAAATAATGCAGCAGAGTCCTTAAATAATGCAGCACATTCCTTAAATAATGCAGCAGAGTCCTTAAATAATCCAGCCAAGTCCTTAAATAATGCAGCAGAGTCCTTAAATAATGCAGAAAAGTCCTTAAATAATGCATCAGAGTCCTTAAATACTGCAGCAGAGTCCTTAAATAATGCAGCAAAGTAATTAAATAATGCAGAAGAGTCCTTAAATAATGCAGCAAAGTCCTTATATAATGCATCAGAGTCCTTAAATAATGCAGCAGAGTCCGTAAATACCACAGCAGAGTCCTTAAATAATGCAGCAAAGTCTTTAAATAATGCAGCACAGTCCTTAAATAATCCAGCCAAGTCCTTAAATAATGCAGCAGAGTCCTTAAATAATGCAGAAAAGTCCTGAAATAATGCAGCAGAGTCCTTAAATACTTCAGCATAGTCCTTAAATAATGCAGCAAAGTCCTTGAATAATGCAGCAGAGTCCTTAAATAATGCAACAAAGTCTTTAAATAATGCAGAAGAGTCCTTAAATAATGCAGCAAATTCCTTAAATAATGCAGCAAAGTCTTTAAATAATGCAATAAAGTCCATAAATAATGCAGCAAAGTTCTTAAATAATGCAGCAGAGTCCTTAAATACCACAGCAGAGTCCTTAAATAATGCAGCAAAGTCTTTAAATAATGCAACAAAGTCCTTAAATAATGCAGCAGAGTCCTTAAATAATGCAGAAGAGTCCTTAAATAATCCAGCCAAGTCCTTAAATCATGCAGCAGAGTCCTTAAATAATCCAGCCAAGTCCTTAAATACTGCTGCAGAGTACTTAAATAATGCAGCAAAGTCCTTAAACAATGCAGCAGAGTCCTTAAATAATGCAACAAAGTACTTAAATAATGCAGAAGAGTCCTTAAATAATGCAACAAAGTCCTTAAATAATGCAGCTGAGTACCTAAATAATGCAACAAAGTCCTTAAATAATGCAGCAGAGTCCTTAAGTACCGTATCAGAGTCCTTAAATACTGCTGCAGAGTACTTAAATAATGCAGCAAAGTCCTTAAACAATGCAGCAGAGTCCTTAAATAATGCAACAAAGTACTTAAATAATGCAGAAGAGTCCTTAAATAATGCAACAAAGTCCTTAAATAATGCAGCTGAGTACCTAAATAATGCAAAAAAGTCCTTAAATAATGCAGCAGAGTCCTTAAGTACCGTATCAGAGTCCTTAAATAATGCAGCAAAGTCCTTAAATAATGCAGCAGAGTCCTTAAATAATGCAGCAAAGTCCTTAAATAATCCAGCCAATTCCTTAAATAATGCAACAAAGTCCTTAAATAATGCAGCAGAGTCCTTAAATAATGCAGCAGAGTACTGAAATACCGCAGCAGGGTCCTTAAATAATGCAGCAAAGTTGTTAAATAATGAAGTAGAGTCCTTAAATAATGCAACAAAGTCCTTAAATGATGCAGCAGAGTCCTTAAAAAATGCAACAAAGTCCTTAAATAATGCAGCAGAGTCCTTAAATAATGCAATAAATTCCATAAATAATGCAGCAAAGTCCTTAAATAATTTAGCAGAGTGCTGAAATACCGCAGCAGGGTCCTTAAATAATGCAGCAGAGTCCTTAGTTAATGCAACAAAGTCCTTAAATAATGCAGCAGGGTCCTTAAATAATGCAACAAAGTCCTTAAATTATGCAGCAGAGATCTTAAATAATGCAGCAAAGTCCTTAAATAATGCAGCAGAGTCCTTAAATAATCCAGCCAAGTCCTTAAATAATGCAACAAAGTCCTTAAATAATGCAGCAGATTACTGAAATACTGCAGCAGGGTCCTTAAATAATGCAGCAGAGTCCTTAAATAATGCAACAAAGTCCTTAAATAATGCAGCAGAGTCCTTAGATAATGCAACAAAGTCCTTAAATAATGCAGCAGAGTCCTTAAATAATGCAGCAAAGTCCTTAAATAATGCAGCAGAGTCCTTAAATAATCCAGCCAAGTCCTTAAATAATGCAGCAAAGTCCTTAAATAATGCAGCAGAGTACTGAAATAGCGCAGCAGGATCCTTAAATAATGCAGCAGAGTCCTTAAATAATGCAACAAAGTCCTTAAATAATGCAGAACAGTCCTTAAATAATGCAATAAAGTTCTTAAATAATGCAGCAAAGTCCTTAAATAATGCAGCAGAGTCCTTAAATAATGCAGCACATTCCTTAATTAATGCAGCAGAGTCCTTAAATAATCCAGCCAAGTCCTTAAATACTGCTGCAGAGTACTTAAATAATGCAGCAAAGTCCTTAAATAATGCAGCAGAGTCCTTAAATAATGCAACAAAGTACTTAAATAATGCAGAAGAGTCCTTAAATAATGCAACAAAGTCTTTAAATAATGCAGCTGAGTACCTAAATAATGCAACAAAGTACTTAAATAATGCAGCAGAGTCCTTAAGTACCGTATCAGAGTCCTTAAATAATGCAGCAAAGTCCTTAAATAATGCAGCATAGTCCTTAAATAATGCAGCAAAGTCCTTAAATAATCCAGCCAATTCCTTAAATAATGCAACAAAGTCCTTAAATAATGCAGCAGAGTCCTTAAATAATGCAGCAGAGTACTGAAATACCGCAGCAGGGTCCTTAAATAATGCAGCAAAGTCGTTAAATAATGAAGTAGAGTCCTTAAATAATGCAACAACGTCCTTAAATGATGCAGCAGAGTCCTTAAATAATGC
This sequence comes from Phyllobates terribilis, assembly GCF_046119375.1. NCBI lineage: Eukaryota > Metazoa > Chordata > Amphibia > Anura > Dendrobatidae > Phyllobates > Phyllobates terribilis. The sequence continues at coordinate 2,118,851 of NW_027362955.1, read as the reverse complement.
AACAAAGTCCTTAAATAATGCAGCAGAGTCCTAAAATAATGCAGCAGAGTACTGAAATACCGCAACAGGGTCCTTAAATAATGCAGCAAAGTCCTTAAATAATGCAGAAGAGTCCTTAAATAATGCAACCAAGACCTTAAATAATGCAGCAGAGTCCTTAAATAATGCAACAAAGTACTTAAATAATGCAGCAGAGTCCTTAAGTACCGTAGCAGAGTCCTTAAATACTGCGGCAAAGTCCTTAAATATTGCAGCAGAGTCCTTAAATAATGCAGCAAATTCATTAAATAATGCAGCAGAGTCCTTAAAAAATGCAATAAAGTCCATAAATAATGCAGCAAAGTCCTTAAATAATTCAGCAGAGTGCTGAAATACCGCAGCAGGGTGCTTAAATAATGCAGGAGAGTCCTTAAATAATGCAACAAAGTCCATAAATAATGCAGCAGGGTCCTTAAATAATGCAACAAAGTCCTTAAATAATGCAGCAGAGTCCTTAAAAAATGCAGCAAAGTCCGTAAATAATGCAGCAGAGTCCTTAAATAATCCAGCCAAGTCCTTAAATAATGCAGCAAAGTCCTTAAATAATGCAGCAGATTACTGAAATACTGCAGCAGGGTCCTTAAATAATGCAGCAGAGTCCTTAAATAATGCAACAAAGTCCTTAAATAATGCAGCAGAGTCCTTAAATAATGCAACAAAGTCCTTAAATAATGCAGCAGAGTCCTTAAATAATGCAGCAAAGTCCTTAAATAATGCAGCACAGTCCTTAAATAATCCAGCCAAGTCCTTAAATAATGCAGCAAAGTCTTTAAATAATGCAATAAAGTCCATAAATGATCGAGGAAATTCCTTAAATAATGCAGCAGAGTACTGAAATACCGCAGCAGGATCCTTAAATAATGCAACAGAGTCCTTAAATAATGCAACAAAGTCCTTAAATAATGCAGAACAGTCCTTAAATAATGCAATAAAGTCCTTAAATAATGCAGCAAAGTCCTTAAATATTGCAGCAGAGTCCTTAAATAATGCAACAAAGTCATTAAATAATGCAGCAGAGTCCTTAAATAATGCAACAAAGTCCTTAAATAATGCAGCAGAGTCCTTAAATAATGCAGCACATTCCTTAAATAATGCAGCAGAGTCCTTAAATAATCCAGCCAAGTCCTTAAATAATGCAGCAGAGTCCTTAAATAATGCAGAAAAGTCCTTAAATAATGCATCAGAGTCCTTAAATACTGCAGCAGAGTCCTTAAATAATGCAGCAAAGTAATTAAATAATGCAGAAGAGTCCTTAAATAATGCAGCAAAGTCCTTATATAATGCATCAGAGTCCTTAAATAATGCAGCAGAGTCCGTAAATACCACAGCAGAGTCCTTAAATAATGCAGCAAAGTCTTTAAATAATGCAGCACAGTCCTTAAATAATCCAGCCAAGTCCTTAAATAATGCAGCAGAGTCCTTAAATAATGCAGAAAAGTCCTGAAATAATGCAGCAGAGTCCTTAAATACTTCAGCATAGTCCTTAAATAATGCAGCAAAGTCCTTGAATAATGCAGCAGAGTCCTTAAATAATGCAACAAAGTCTTTAAATAATGCAGAAGAGTCCTTAAATAATGCAGCAAATTCCTTAAATAATGCAGCAAAGTCTTTAAATAATGCAATAAAGTCCATAAATAATGCAGCAAAGTTCTTAAATAATGCAGCAGAGTCCTTAAATACCACAGCAGAGTCCTTAAATAATGCAGCAAAGTCTTTAAATAATGCAACAAAGTCCTTAAATAATGCAGCAGAGTCCTTAAATAATGCAGAAGAGTCCTTAAATAATCCAGCCAAGTCCTTAAATCATGCAGCAGAGTCCTTAAATAATCCAGCCAAGTCCTTAAATACTGCTGCAGAGTACTTAAATAATGCAGCAAAGTCCTTAAACAATGCAGCAGAGTCCTTAAATAATGCAACAAAGTACTTAAATAATGCAGAAGAGTCCTTAAATAATGCAACAAAGTCCTTAAATAATGCAGCTGAGTACCTAAATAATGCAACAAAGTCCTTAAATAATGCAGCAGAGTCCTTAAGTACCGTATCAGAGTCCTTAAATACTGCTGCAGAGTACTTAAATAATGCAGCAAAGTCCTTAAACAATGCAGCAGAGTCCTTAAATAATGCAACAAAGTACTTAAATAATGCAGAAGAGTCCTTAAATAATGCAACAAAGTCCTTAAATAATGCAGCTGAGTACCTAAATAATGCAACAAAGTCCTTAAATAATGCAGCAGAGTCCTTAAGTACCGTATCAGAGTCCTTAAATAATGCAGCAAAGTCCTTAAATAATGCAGCAGAGTCCTTAAATAATGCAGCAAAGTCCTTAAATAATCCAGCCAATTCCTTAAATAATGCAACAAAGTCCTTAAATAATGCAGCAGAGTCCTTAAATAATGCAGCAGAGTACTGAAATACCGCAGCAGGGTCCTTAAATAATGCAGCAAAGTTGTTAAATAATGAAGTAGAGTCCTTAAATAATGCAACAAAGTCCTTAAATGATGCAGCAGAGTCCTTAAAAAATGCAACAAAGTCCTTAAATAATGCAGCAGAGTCCTTAAATAATGCAATAAATTCCATAAATAATGCAGCAAAGTCCTTAAATAATTTAGCAGAGTGCTGAAATACCGCAGCAGGGTCCTTAAATAATGCAGCAGAGTCCTTAGTTAATGCAACAAAGTCCTTAAATAATGCAGCAGGGTCCTTAAATAATGCAACAAAGTCCTTAAATTATGCAGCAGAGATCTTAAATAATGCAGCAAAGTCCTTAAATAATGCAGCAGAGTCCTTAAATAATCCAGCCAAGTCCTTAAATAATGCAACAAAGTCCTTAAATAATGCAGCAGATTACTGAAATACTGCAGCAGGGTCCTTAAATAATGCAGCAGAGTCCTTAAATAATGCAACAAAGTCCTTAAATAATGCAGCAGAGTCCTTAGATAATGCAACAAAGTCCTTAAATAATGCAGCAGAGTCCTTAAATAATGCAGCAAAGTCCTTAAATAATGCAGCAGAGTCCTTAAATAATCCAGCCAAGTCCTTAAATAATGCAGCAAAGTCCTTAAATAATGCAGCAGAGTACTGAAATAGCGCAGCAGGATCCTTAAATAATGCAGCAGAGTCCTTAAATAATGCAACAAAGTCCTTAAATAATGCAGAACAGTCCTTAAATAATGCAATAAAGTTCTTAAATAATGCAGCAAAGTCCTTAAATAATGCAGCAGAGTCCTTAAATAATGCAACAAAGTCCTTAAATAATGCAGCAGAGTCCTTAAATAATGCAGCACATTCCTTAAATAATGCAGCAGAGTCCTTAAATAATCCAGCCAAGTCCTTAAATACTGCTGCAGAGTACTTAAATAATGCAGCAAAGTCCTTAAATAATGCAGCAGAGTCCTTAAATAATGCAACAAAGTACTTAAATAATGCAGAAGAGTCCTTAAATAATGCAACAAAGTCCTTAAATAATGCAGCTGAGTACTTAAATAATGCAACAAAGTACTTAAATAATGCAGCAGAGTCCTTAAGTACCGTATCAGAGTCCTTAAATAATGCAGCAAAGTCCTTAAATAATGCAGCAGAGTCCTTAAATAATGCAGCAAAGTCCTTAAATAATCCAGCCAATTCCTTAAATAATGCAACAAAGTCCTTAAATAATGCAGCAGATTACTGAAATACTGCAGCAGGGTCCTTAAATAATGCCGCAGAGTCCTTAAATAATGCAACAAAGTCCTTAAATAATGCAGCAGAGTCCTTAAATAATGCAACAAAGTCCTTAAATAATGCAGCAGAGTCCTTAAATAATGCAATAAATTCCATAAATAATGCAGCAAAGTCCTTAAATAATTTAGCAGGGTCCTTAAATAATGCAGCAGAGTCCTTAGTTAATGCAACAAAGTCCTTAAATAATGCAGCAGGGTCCTTAAATAATGCAACAAAGTCCTTAAATTATGCAGCAGAGATCTTAAATAATGCAGCAAAGTCCTTAAATAATGCAGCAGAGTCCTTAAATAATCCAGCCAAGTCCTTAAATAATGCAACAAAGTCCTTAAATAATGCAGCAGATTACTGAAATACTGCAGCAGGGTCCTTAAATAATGCAGCAGAGTCCTTAAATAATGCAACAAAGTCCTTAAATAATGCAGCAGAGTCCTTAGATAATGCAACAAAGTCCTTAAATAATGCAGCAGAGTCCTTAAATAATGCAGCAAAGTCCTTAAATAATGCAGCACAGTCCTTAAATAATGCAGCACAGTCCTTAAATAATCCAGCCAAGTCCTTAAATAATGCAGCAACGTCTTTAAATAATGCAATAAAGTCCATAAATAATGCAGCAAATTCCTTAAATAATGCAGCAGAGTACTGAAATACCGCAGCAGGATCCTTAAATAATGAAGCAGAGTCCTTAAATAATGCAGCAGATTACTGAAATACTGCAGCAGGGTCATTAAATAATGCTGCAGAGTCCTTAAATAATGCAGCAAATTCCTTAAATAATGCAGCAAAGTCTTTAAATAATGCAATAAAGTCCTTAAATAATGCAGCAGAGTACTGAAATACCGCAGCAGAGTCCTTAAATAATGCAGCAAAGTCCTTAAAAAATGGAGCAGAGTCCTTAAATAATCCAGCCAAGTCCTTAAATAATGCAGCAAAGTCCTTAAATAATGCAGCAGAGTACTGAAATACCGCAGCAGGATCCTTAAATAATGCAGCAGAGTCCTTAAATAATGCAACAAAGTCCTTAAATAATGCAGAACAGTCCTTAAATAATGCAATAAAGTCCTTAAATAATGCAGCAAAGTCCTTAAATAATGCAGCAGAGTCCTTAAATAATGCAACAAAGTCCTTAAATAATGCAGCAGAGTCCTTAAATAATGCAGCACATTCCTTAATTAATGCAGCAGAGTCCTTAAATAATCCAGCCAAGTCCTTAAATACTGCTGCAGAGTACTTAAATAATGCAGCAAAGTCCTTAAATAATGCAGCAGAGTCCTTAAATAATGCAACAAAGTACTTAAATAATGCAGAAGAGTCCTTAAATAATGCAACAAAGTCTTTAAATAATGCAGCTGAGTACCTAAATAATGCAACAAAGTACTTAAATAATGCAGCAGAGTCCTTAAGTACCGTATCAGAGTCCTTAAATAATGCAGCAAAGTCCTTAAATAATGCAGCATAGTCCTTAAATAATGCAGCAAAGTCCTTAAATAATCCAGCCAATTCCTTAAATAATGCAACAAAGTCCTTAAATAATGCAGCAGAGTCCTTAAATAATGCAGCAGAGTACTGAAATACCGCAGCAGGGTCCTTAAATAATGCAGCAAAGTCGTTAAATAATGAAGTAGAGTCCTTAAATAATGCAACAACGTCCTTAAATGATGCAGCAGAGTCCTTAAATAATGCAACAAAGTCCTTAAATAATGCAGCAGAGTCCTAAAATAATGCAGCAGAGTACTGAAATACCGCAACAGGGTCCTTAAATAATGCAGCAAAGTCCTTAAATAATGCAGAAGAGTCCTTAAATAATGCAACCAAGACCTTAAATAATGCAGCAGAGTCCTTAAATAATGCAACAAAGTACTTAAATAATGCAGCAGAGTCCTTAAGTACCGTAGCAGAGTCCTTAAATACTGCGGCAAAGTCCTTAAATATTGCAGCAGAGTCCTTAAATAATGCAGCAAATTCATTAAATAATGCAGCAGAGTCCTTAAAAAATGCAATAAAGTCCATAAATAATGCAGCAAAGTCCTTAAATAATTCAGCAGAGTGCTGAAATACCGCAGCAGGGTGCTTAAATAATGCAGGAGAGTCCTTAAATAATGCAACAAAGTCCATAAATAATGCAGCAGGGTCCTTAAATAATGCAACAAAGTCCTTAAATAATGCAGCAGAGTCCTTAAAAAATGCAGCAAAGTCCGTAAATAATGCAGCAGAGTCCTTAAATAATCCAGCCAAGTCCTTAAATAATGCAGCAAAGTCCTTAAATAATGCAGCAGATTACTGAAATACTGCAGCAGGGTCCTTAAATAATGCAGCAGAGTCCTTAAATAATGCAACAAAGTCCTTAAATAATGCAGCAGAGTCCTTAAATAATGCAACAAAGTCCTTAAATAATGCAGCAGAGTCCTTAAATAATGCAGCAAAGTCCTTAAATAATGCAGCACAGTCCTTAAATAATCCAGCCAAGTCCTTAAATAATGCAGCAAAGTCTTTAAATAATGCAATAAAGTCCATAAATGATCGAGGAAATTCCTTAAATAATGCAGCAGAGTACTGAAATACCGCAGCAGGATCCTTAAATAATGCAACAGAGTCCTTAAATAATGCAACAAAGTCCTTAAATAATGCAGAACAGTCCTTAAATAATGCAATAAAGTCCTTAAATAATGCAGCAAAGTCCTTAAATATTGCAGCAGAGTCCTTAAATAATGCAACAAAGTCATTAAATAATGCAGCAGAGTCCTTAAATAATGCAACAAAGTCCTTAAATAATGCAGCAGAGTCCTTAAATAATGCAGCACATTCCTTAAATAATGCAGCAGAGTCCTTAAATAATCCAGCCAAGTCCTTAAATAATGCAGCAGAGTCCTTAAATAATGCAGAAAAGTCCTTAAATAATGCATCAGAGTCCTTAAATACTGCAGCAGAGTCCTTAAATAATGCAGCAAAGTAATTAAATAATGCAGAAGAGTCCTTAAATAATGCAGCAAAGTCCTTATATAATGCATCAGAGTCCTTAAATAATGCAGCAGAGTCCGTAAATACCACAGCAGAGTCCTTAAATAATGCAGCAAAGTCTTTAAATAATGCAGCACAGTCCTTAAATAATCCAGCCAAGTCCTTAAATAATGCAGCAGAGTCCTTAAATAATGCAGAAAAGTCCTGAAATAATGCAGCAGAGTCCTTAAATACTTCAGCATAGTCCTTAAATAATGCAGCAAAGTCCTTGAATAATGCAGCAGAGTCCTTAAATAATGCAACAAAGTCTTTAAATAATGCAGAAGAGTCCTTAAATAATGCAGCAAATTCCTTAAATAATGCAGCAAAGTCTTTAAATAATGCAATAAAGTCCATAAATAATGCAGCAAAGTTCTTAAATAATGCAGCAGAGTCCTTAAATACCACAGCAGAGTCCTTAAATAATGCAGCAAAGTCTTTAAATAATGCAACAAAGTCCTTAAATAATGCAGCAGAGTCCTTAAATAATGCAGAAGAGTCCTTAAATAATCCAGCCAAGTCCTTAAATCATGCAGCAGAGTCCTTAAATAATCCAGCCAAGTCCTTAAATACTGCTGCAGAGTACTTAAATAATGCAGCAAAGTCCTTAAACAATGCAGCAGAGTCCTTAAATAATGCAACAAAGTACTTAAATAATGCAGAAGAGTCCTTAAATAATGCAACAAAGTCCTTAAATAATGCAGCTGAGTACCTAAATAATGCAACAAAGTCCTTAAATAATGCAGCAGAGTCCTTAAGTACCGTATCAGAGTCCTTAAATACTGCTGCAGAGTACTTAAATAATGCAGCAAAGTCCTTAAACAATGCAGCAGAGTCCTTAAATAATGCAACAAAGTACTTAAATAATGCAGAAGAGTCCTTAAATAATGCAACAAAGTCCTTAAATAATGCAGCTGAGTACCTAAATAATGCAACAAAGTCCTTAAATAATGCAGCAGAGTCCTTAAGTACCGTATCAGAGTCCTTAAATAATGCAGCAAAGTCCTTAAATAATGCAGCAGAGTCCTTAAATAATGCAGCAAAGTCCTTAAATAATCCAGCCAATTCCTTAAATAATGCAACAAAGTCCTTAAATAATGCAGCAGAGTCCTTAAATAATGCAGCAGAGTACTGAAATACCGCAGCAGGGTCCTTAAATAATGCAGCAAAGTCGTTAAATAATGAAGTAGAGTCCTTAAATAATGCAACAAAGTCCTTAAATGATGCAGCAGAGTCCTTAAAAAATGCAACAAAGTCCTTAAATAATGCAGCAGAGTCCTTAAATAATGCAATAAATTCCATAAATAATGCAGCAAAGTCCTTAAATAATTTAGCAGAGTGCTGAAATACCGCAGCAGGGTCCTTAAATAATGCAGCAGAGTCCTTAGTTAATGCAACAAAGTCCTTAAATAATGCAGCAGGGTCCTTAAATAATGCAACAAAGTCCTTAAATTATGCAGCAGAGATCTTAAATAATGCAGCAAAGTCCTTAAATAATGCAGCAGAGTCCTTAAATAATCCAGCCAAGTCCTTAAATAATGCAACAAAGTCCTTAAATAATGCAGCAGATTACTGAAATACTGCAGCAGGGTCCTTAAATAATGCAGCAGAGTCCTTAAATAATGCAACAAAGTCCTTAAATAATGCAGCAGAGTCCTTAGATAATGCAACAAAGTCCTTAAATAATGCAGCAGAGTCCTTAAATAATGCAGCAAAGTCCTTAAATAATGCAGCACAGTCCTTAAATAATCCAGCCAAGTCCTTAAATAATGCAGCAACGTCTTTAAATAATGCAATAAAGTCCATAAATAATGCAGCAAATTCCTTAAATAATGCAGCAGAGTACTGAAATACCGCAGCAGGATCCTTAAATAATGCAGCAGAGTCCTTAAATAATGCAGCAGATTACTGAAATACTGCAGCAGGGTCATTAAATAATGCTGCAGAGTCCTTAAATAATGCAGCAAATTCCTTAAATAATGCAGCAAAGTCTTTAAATAATGCAATAAAGTCCTTAAATAATGCAGCAGAGTACTGAAATACCGCAGCAGGGTCCTTAAATAATGCAGCAAAGTCGTTAAATAATGAAGTAGAGTCCTTAAATAATGCAACAACGTCCTTAAATGATGCAGCAGAGTCCTTAAATAATGCAACAAAGTCCTTAAATAATGCAGCAGAGTCCTAAAATAATGCAGCAGAGTACTGAAATACCGCAACAGGGTCCTTAAATAATGCAGCAAAGTCCTTAAATAATGCAGAAGAGTCCTTAAATAATGCAACCAAGACCTTAAATAATGCAGCAGAGTCCTTAAATAATGCAACAAAGTACTTAAATAATGCAGCAGAGTCCTTAAGTACCGTAGCAGAGTCCTTAAATACTGCGGCAAAGTCCTTAAATATTGCAGCAGAGTCCTTAAATAATGCAGCAAAGTCATTAAATAATGCAGCAGAGTCTTTAAAAAATGCAACAAATTCCTTAAATAATGCAGCAGAGTCCTTAAATAATGCAATAAAGTCCATAAATAATGCAGCAAAGTCCTTAAATAATTCAGCAGAGTGCTGAAATACCGCAGCAGGGTGCTTAAATAATGCAGGAGAGTCCTTAAATAATGCAACAAAGTCCATAAATAATGCAGCAGGGTCCTTAAATAATGCAACAAAGTCCTTAAATAATGCAGCAGAGTCCTTAAAAAATGCAGCAAAGTCCGTAAATAATGCAGCAGAGTCCTTAAATAATCCAGCCAAGTCCTTAAATAATGCAGCAAAGTCCTTAAATAATGCAGCAGATTACTGAAATACTGCAGCAGGGTCCTTAAATAATGCAGCAGAGTCCTTAAATAATGCAACAAAGTCCTTAAATAATGCAGCAGAGTCCTTAAATAATGCAACAAAGTCCTTAAATAATGCAGCAGAGTCCTTAAATAATGCAGCAAAGTCCTTAAATAATGCAGCACAGTCCTTAAATAATCCAGCCAAGTCCTTAAATAATGCAGCAAAGTCTTTAAATAATGCAATAAAGTCCATAAATGATGCAGCAAAGTCCTTAAATAATGCAAACAATACCTTAAATAATGCAGCAGCGTCCTTTAATAATGCAACAAATTCCTTAAATAATGCAGCAGAGTCCTTAAATAATGCAATAAAGTCCATAAATAATGCAGCAAAGTCCTTAAATAATTCAGCAGAGTGCTGAAATACCGCAGCAGGGTCCTTAAATAATGCAGCAGAGTCCTTAAATAATGCAACAAAGTCCTTAAATAATGCATCAGGGTCCTTAAATAATGCAACAAAGTCCTTAAATAATGCAGCAGAGTCCTTAAATAATGCAGCAAAGTCCTTAAAAAATGCAGCAGAGTCCTTAAATAATCCAGCCAAGTCCTTAAATAATGCAGCAAAGTCCTTAAATAATGCAGCAGAGTACTGAAATACCGCAGCAGGATCCTTAAATAATGCAGCAGAGTCCTTAAATAATGCAACAAAGTCCTTAAATAATGCAGAACAGTCCTTAAATAATGCAATAAAGTCCTTAAATAATGCAGCAAAGTCCTTAAATAATGCAGCAGAGTCCTTAAATAATGCAACAAAGTCCTTAAATAATGCAGCAGAGTCCTTAAATAATGCAGCACATTCCTTAATTAATGCAGCAGAGTCCTTAAATAATGCAATAAATTCCATAAATAATGCAGCAAAGTCCTTAAATAATTTAGCAGAGTGCTGAAATACCGCAGCAGGGTCCTTAAATAATGCAGCAGAGTCCTTAGTTAATGCAACAAAGTCCTTAAATAATGCAGCAGGGTCCTTAAATAATGCAACAAATTCCTTAAATTATGCAGCAGAGATCTTAAATAATGCAGCAAAGTCCTTAAATAATGCAGCAGAGTCCTTAAATAATCCAGCCAAGTCCTTAAATAATGCAACAAAGTCCTTAAATAATGCAGCAGATTACTGAAATACTGCAGCAGGGTCCTTAAATAATGCAGCAGAGTCCTTAAATAATGCAACAAAGTCCTTAAATAATGCAGCAGAGTCCTTAGATAATGCAACAAAGTCCTTAAATAATGCAGCAGAGTCCTTAAATAATGCAGCAAAGTCCTTAAATAATGCAGCAGAGTCCTTAAATAATCCAGCCAAGTCCTTAAATAATGCAGCAAAGTCCTTAAATAATGCAGCAGAGTACTGAAATAGCGCAGCAGGATCCTTAAATAATGCAGCAGAGTCCTTAAATAATGCAACAAAGTCCTTAAATAATGCAGAACAGTCCTTAAATAATGCAATAAAGTTCTTAAATAATGCAGCAAAGTCCTTAAATAATGCAGCAGAGTCCTTAAATAATGCAACAAAGTCCTTAAATAATGCAGAACAGTCCTTAAATAATGCAATAAAGTTCTTAAATAATGCAGCAAAGTCCTTAAATAATGCAGCAAAGTCCTTAAATAATCCAGCCAATTCCTTAAATAATGCAACAAAGTCCTTAAATAATGCAGCAGAGTCCTTAAATAATGCAGCAGAGTACTGAAATACCGCAGCAGGGTCCTTAAATAATGCAGCAAAGTCGTTAAATAATGAAGTAGAGTCCTTAAATAATGCAACAACGTCCTTAAATGATGCAGCAGAGTCCTTAAATAATGCAACAAAGTCCTTAAATAATGCAGCAGAGTCCTAAAATAATGCAGCAGAGTACTGAAATACCGCAACAGGGTCCTTAAATAATGCAGCAAAGTCCTTAAATAATGCAGAAGAGTCCTTAAATAATGCAACCAAGACCTTAAATAATGCAGCAGAGTCCTTAAATAATGCAACAAAGTACTTAAATAATGCAGCAGAGTCCTTAAGTACCGTAGCAGAGTCCTTAAATACTGCGGCAAAGTCCTTAAATATTGCAGCAGAGTCCTTAAATAATGCAGCAAATTCATTAAATAATGCAGCAGAGTCCTTAAAAAATGCAATAAAGTCCATAAATAATGCAGCAAAGTCCTTAAATAATTCAGCAGAGTGCTGAAATACCGCAGCAGGGTGCTTAAATAATGCAGGAGAGTCCTTAAATAATGCAACAAAGTCCATAAATAATGCAGCAGGGTCCTTAAATAATGCAACAAAGTCCTTAAATAATGCAGCAGAGTCCTTAAAAAATGCAGCAAAGTCCGTAAATAATGCAGCAGAGTCCTTAAATAATCCAGCCAAGTCCTTAAATAATGCAGCAAAGTCCTTAAATAATGCAGCAGATTACTGAAATACTGCAGCAGGGTCCTTAAATAATGCAGCAGAGTCCTTAAATAATGCAACAAAGTCCTTAAATAATGCAGCAGAGTCCTTAAATAATGCAACAAAGTCCTTAAATAATGCAGCAGAGTCCTTAAATAATGCAGCAAAGTCCTTAAATAATGCAGCACAGTCCTTAAATAATCCAGCCAAGTCCTTAAATAATGCAGCAAAGTCTTTAAATAATGCAATAAAGTCCATAAATGATCGAGGAAATTCCTTAAATAATGCAGCAGAGTACTGAAATACCGCAGCAGGATCCTTAAATAATGCAACAGAGTCCTTAAATAATGCAACAAAGTCCTTAAATAATGCAGAACAGTCCTTAAATAATGCAATAAAGTCCTTAAATAATGCAGCAAAGTCCTTAAATATTGCAGCAGAGTCCTTAAATAATGCAACAAAGTCATTAAATAATGCAGCAGAGTCCTTAAATAATGCAACAAAGTCCTTAAATAATGCAGCAGAGTCCTTAAATAATGCAGCACATTCCTTAAATAATGCAGCAGAGTCCTTAAATAATCCAGCCAAGTCCTTAAATAATGCAGCAGAGTCCTTAAATAATGCAGAAAAGTCCTTAAATAATGCATCAGAGTCCTTAAATACTGCAGCAGAGTCCTTAAATAATGCAGCAAAGTAATTAAATAATGCAGAAGAGTCCTTAAATAATGCAGCAAAGTCCTTATATAATGCATCAGAGTCCTTAAATAATGCAGGAGAGTCCGTAAATACCACAGCAGAGTCCTTAAATAATGCAGCAAAGTCTTTAAATAATGCAGCACAGTCCTTAAATAATCCAGCCAAGTCCTTAAATAATGCAGCAGAGTCCTTAAATAATGCAGAAAAGTCCTGAAATAATGCAGCAGAGTCCTTAAATACTTCAGCATAGTCCTTAAATAATGCAGCAAAGTCCTTGAATAATGCAGCAGAGTCCTTAAATAATGCAACAAAGTCTTTAAATAATGCAGAAGAGTCCTTAAATAATGCAGCAAATTCCTTAAATAATGCAGCAAAGTCTTTAAATAATGCAATAAAGTCCATAAATAATGCAGCAAAGTTCTTAAATAATGCAGCAGAGTCCTTAAATACCACAGCAGAGTCCTTAAATAATGCAGCAAAGTCTTTAAATAATGCAACAAAGTCCTTAAATAATGCAGCAGAGTCCTTAAATAATGCAGAAGAGTCCTTAAATAATCCAGCCAAGTCCTTAAATCATGCAGCAGAGTCCTTAAATAATCCAGCCAAGTCCTTAAATACTGCTGCAGAGTACTTAAATAATGCAGCAAAGTCCTTAAACAATGCAGCAGAGTCCTTAAATAATGCAACAAAGTACTTAAATAATGCAGAAGAGTCCTTAAATAATGCAACAAAGTCCTTAAATAATGCAGCTGAGTACCTAAATAATGCAACAAAGTCCTTAAATAATGCAGCAGAGTCCTTAAGTACCGTATCAGAGTCCTTAAATACTGCTGCAGAGTACTTAAATAATGCAGCAAAGTCCTTAAACAATGCAGCAGAGTCCTTAAATAATGCAACAAAGTACTTAAATAATGCAGAAGAGTCCTTAAATAATGCAACAAAGTCCTTAAATAATGCAGCTGAGTACCTAAATAATGCAACAAAGTCCTTAAATAATGCAGCAGAGTCCTTAAGTACCGTATCAGAGTCCTTAAATAATGCAGCAAAGTCCTTAAATAATGCAGCAGAGTCCTTAAATAATGCAGCAAAGTCCTTAAATAATCCAGCCAATTCCTTAAATAATGCAACAAAGTCCTTAAATAATGCAGCAGAGTCCTTAAATAATGCAGCAGAGTACTGAAATACCGCAGCAGGGTCCTTAAATAATGCAGCAAAGTCGTTAAATAATGAAGTAGAGTCCTTAAATAATGCAACAAAGTCCTTAAATGATGCAGCAGAGTCCTTAAAAAATGCAACAAAGTCCTTAAATAATGCAGCAGAGTCCTTAAATAATGCAATAAATTCCATAAATAATGCAGCAAAGTCCTTAAATAATTTAGCAGAGTGCTGAAATACCGCAGCAGGGTCCTTAAATAATGCAGCAGAGTCCTTAGTTAATGCAACAAAGTCCTTAAATAATGCAGCAGGGTCCTTAAATAATGCAACAAAGTCCTTAAATTATGCAGCAGAGATCTTAAATAATGCAGCAAAGTCCTTAAATAATGCAGCAGAGTCCTTAAATAATCCAGCCAAGTCCTTAAATAATGCAACAAAGTCCTTAAATAATGCAGCAGATTACTGAAATACTGCAGCAGGGTCCTTAAATAATGCAGCAGAGTCCTTAAATAATGCAACAAAGTCCTTAAATAATGCAGCAGAGTCCTTAGATAATGCAACAAAGTCCTTAAATAATGCAGCAGAGTCCTTAAATAATGCAGCAAAGTCCTTAAATAATGCAGCACAGTCCTTAAATAATCCAGCCAAGTCCTTAAATAATGCAGCAACGTCTTTAAATAATGCAATAAAGTCCATAAATAATGCAGCAAATTCCTTAAATAATGCAGCAGAGTACTGAAATACCGCAGCAGGATCCTTAAATAATGCAGCAGAGTCCTTAAATAATGCAGCAGATTACTGAAATACTGCAGCAGGGTCATTAAATAATGCTGCAGAGTCCTTAAATAATGCAGCAAATTCCTTAAATAATGCAGCAAAGTCTTTAAATAATGCAATAAAGTCCTTAAATAATGCAGCAGAGTACTGAAATACCGCAGCAGGGTCCTTAAATAATGCAGCAAAGTCGTTAAATAATGAAGTAGAGTCCTTAAATAATGCAACAACGTCCTTAAATGATGCAGCAGAGTCCTTAAATAATGCAACAAAGTCCTTAAATAATGCAGCAGAGTCCTAAAATAATGCAGCAGAGTACTGAAATACCGCAACAGGGTCCTTAAATAATGCAGCAAAGTCCTTAAATAATGCAGAAGAGTCCTTAAATAATGCAACCAAGACCTTAAATAATGCAGCAGAGTCCTTAAATAATGCAACAAAGTACTTAAATAATGCAGCAGAGTCCTTAAGTACCGTAGCAGAGTCCTTAAATACTGCGGCAAAGTCCTTAAATATTGCAGCAGAGTCCTTAAATAATGCAGCAAAGTCATTAAATAATGCAGCAGAGTCTTTAAAAAATGCAACAAATTCCTTAAATAATGCAGCAGAGTCCTTAAATAATGCAATAAAGTCCATAAATAATGCAGCAAAGTCCTTAAATAATTCAGCAGAGTGCTGAAATACCGCAGCAGGGTGCTTAAATAATGCAGGAGAGTCCTTAAATAATGCAACAAAGTCCATAAATAATGCAGCAGGGTCCTTAAATAATGCAACAAAGTCCTTAAATAAAGCAGCAGAGTCCTTAAAAAATGCAGCAAAGTCCGTAAATAATGCAGCAGAGTCCTTAAATAATCCAGCCAAGTCCTTAAATAATGCAGCAAAGTCCTTAAATAATGCAGCAGATTACTGAAATACTGCAGCAGGGTCCTTAAATAATGCAGCAGAGTCCTTAAATAATGCAACAAAGTCCTTAAATAATGCAGCAGAGTCCTTAAATAATGCAACAAAGTCCTTAAATAATGCAGCAGAGTCCTTAAATAATGCAGCAAAGTCCTTAAATAATGCAGCACAGTCCTTAAATAATCCAGCCAAGTCCTTAAATAATGCAGCAAAGTCTTTAAATAATGCAATAAAGTCCATAAATGATGCAGCAAAGTCCTTAAATAATGCAAACAATACCTTAAATAATGCAGCAGCGTCCTTTAATAATGCAACAAATTCCTTAAATAATGCAGCAGAGTCCTTAAATAATGCAATAAAGTCCATAAATAATGCAGCAAAGTCCTTAAATAATTCAGCAGAGTGCTGAAATACCGCAGCAGGGTCCTTAAATAATGCAGCAGAGTCCTTAAATAATGCAACAAAGTCCTTAAATAATGCATCAGGGTCCTTAAATAATGCAACAAAGTCCTTAAATAATGCAGCAGAGTCCTTAAATAATGCAGCAAAGTCCTTAAAAAATGCAGCAGAGTCCTTAAATAATCCAGCCAAGTCCTTAAATAATGCAGCAAAGTCCTTAAATAATGCAGCAGAGTACTGAAATACCGCAGCAGGATCCTTAAATAATGCAGCAGAGTCCTTAAATAATGCAACAAAGTCCTTAAATAATGCAGAACAGTCCTTAAATAATGCAATAAAGTCCTTAAATAATGCAGCAAAGTCCTTAAATAATGCAACAAAGTCCTTAAATAATGCAGCAGAGTCCTTAAATAATGCAGCACATTCCTTAATTAATGCAGCAGAGTCCTTAAATAATCCAGCCAAGTCCTTAAATACTGCTGCAGAGTACTTAAATAATGCAGCAAAGTCCTTAAATAATGCAGCAGAGTCCTTAAATAATGCAACAAAGTACTTAAATAATGCAGAAGAGTCCTTAAATAATGCAACAAAGTCTTTAAATAATGCAGCTGAGTACCTAAATAATGCAACAAAGTACTTAAATAATGCAGCAGAGTCCTTAAGTACCGTATCAGAGTCCTTAAATAATGCAGCAAAGTCCTTAAATAATGCAGCATAGTCCTTAAATAATGCAGCAAAGTCCTTAAATAATCCAGCAAATTCCTTAAATAATGCAACAAAGTCCTTAAATAATGCAGCAGAGTCCTTAAATAATGCAGCAGAGTACTGAAATACCGCAGCAGGGTCCTTAAATAATGCAGCAAAGTCGTTAAATAATGAAGTAGAGTCCTTAAATAATGCAACAAAGTCCTTAAATGATGCAGCAGAGTCCTTAAAAAATGCAACTAAGTCCTTAAATAATGCAGCAGAGTCCTTAAATAATGCAATAAATTCCATAAATAATGCAGCAAAGTCCTTAAATAATTTAGCAGAGTGCTGAAATACCGCAGCAGGGTCCTTAAATAATGCAGCAGAGTCCTTAGTTAATGCAACAAAGTCCTTAAATAATGCAGCAGGGTCCTTAAATAATGCAACAAAGTCCTTAAATTATGCAGCAGAGATCTTAAATAATGCAGCAAAGTCCTTAAATAATGCAGCAGAGTCCTTAAATAATCCAGCCAAGTCCTTAAATAATGCAACAAAGTCCTTAAATAATGCAGCAGATTACTGAAATACTGCAGCAGGGTCCTTAAATAATGCAGCAGAGTCCTTAAATAATGCAACAAAGTCCTTAAATAATGCAGCAGAGTCCTTAGATAATGCAACAAAGTCCTTAAATAATGCAGCAGAGTCCTTAAATAATGCAGCAAAGTCCTTAAATAATGCAGCAGAGTCCTTAAATAATCCAGCCAAGTCCTTAAATAATGCAGCAAAGTCCTTAAATAATGCAGCAGAGTACTGAAATAGCGCAGCAGGATCCTTAAATAATGCAGCAGAGTCCTTAAATAATGCAACAAAGTCCTTAAATAATGCAGAACAGTCCTTAAATAATGCAATAAAGTTCTTAAATAATGCAGCAAAGTCCTTAAATAATGCAGCAGAGTCCTTAAATAATGCAACAAAGTCCTTAAATAATGCAGCAGAGTCCTTAAATAATGCAGCACATTCCTTAAATAATGCAGCAGAGTCCTTAAATAATCCAGCCAAGTCCTTAAATACTGCTGCAGAGTACTTAAATAATGCAGCAAAGTCCTTAAATAATGCAGCAGAGTCCTTAAATAATGCAACAAAGTACTTAAATAATGCAGAAGAGTCCTTAAATAATGCAACAAAGTCCTTAAATAATGCAGCTGAGTACTTAAATAATGCAACAAAGTACTTAAATAATGCAGCAGAGTCCTTAAGTACCGTATCAGAGTCCTTAAATAATGCAGCAAAGTCCTTAAATAATGCAGCAGAGTCCTTAAATAATGCAGCAAAGTCCTTAAATAATCCAGCCAATTCCTTAAATAATGCAACAAAGTCCTTAAATAATGCAGCAGATTACTGAAATACTGCAGCAGGGTCCTTAAATAATGCCGCAGAGTCCTTAAATAATGCAACAAAGTCCTTAAATAATGCAGCAGAGTCCTTAAATAATGCAACAAAGTCCTTAAATAATGCAGCAGAGTCCTTAAATAATGCAATAAATTCCATAAATAATGCAGCAAAGTCCTTAAATAATTTAGCAGAGTGCTGAAATACCGCAGCAGGGTCCTTAAATAATGCAGCAGAGTCCTTAGTTAATGCAACAAAGTCCTTAAATAATGCAGCAGGGTCCTTAAATAATGCAACAAAGTCCTTAAATTATGCAGCAGAGATCTTAAATAATGCAGCAAAGTCCTTAAATAATGCAGCAGAGTCCTTAAATAATCCAGCCAAGTCCTTAAATAATGCAACAAAGTCCTTAAATAATGCAGCAGATTACTGAAATACTGCAGCAGGGTCCTTAAATAATGCAGCAGAGTCCTTAAATAATGCAACAAAGTCCTTAAATAATGCAGCAGAGTCCTTAGATAATGCAACAAAGTCCTTAAATAATGCAGCAGAGTCCTTAAATAATGCAGCAAAGTCCTTAAATAATGCAGCACAGTCCTTAAATAATCCAGCCAAGTCCTTAAATAATGCAGCAACGTCTTTAAATAATGCAATAAAGTCCATAAATAATGCAGCAAATTCCTTAAATAATGCAGCAGAGTACTGAAATACCGCAGCAGGATCCTTAAATAATGCAGCAGAGTCCTTAAATAATGCAGCAGATTACTGAAATACTGCAGCAGGGTCATTAAATAATGCTGCAGAGTCCTTAAATAATGCAGCAAATTCCTTAAATAATGCAGCAAAGTCTTTAAATAATGCAATAAAGTCCTTAAATAATGCAGCAGAGTACTGAAATACCGCAGCAGGGTCCTTAAATAATGCAGCAAAGTCGTTAAATAATGAAGTAGAGTCCTTAAATAATGCAACAACGTCCTTAAATGATGCAGCAGAGTCCTTAAATAATGCAACAAAGTCCTTAAATAATGCAGCAGAGTCCTAAAATAATGCAGCAGAGTACTGAAATACCGCAACAGGGTCCTTAAATAATGCAGCAAAGTCCTTAAATAATCCAGCCAATTCCTTAAATAATGCAACAAAGTCCTTAAATAATGCAGCAGATTACTGAAATACTGCAGCAGGGTCCTTAAATAATGCCGCAGAGTCCTTAAATAATGCAACAAAGTCCTTAAATAATGCAGCAGAGTCCTTAAATAATGCAACAAAGTCCTTAAATAATGCAGCAGAGTCCTTAAATAATGCAATAAATTCCATAAATAATGCAGCAAAGTCCTTAAATAATTTAGCAGAGTGCTGAAATACCGCAGCAGGGTCCTTAAATAATGCAGCAGAGTCCTTAGTTAATGCAACAAAGTCCTTAAATAATGCAGCAGGGTCCTTAAATAATGCAACAAAGTCCTTAAATTATGCAGCAGAGATCTTAAATAATGCAGCAAAGTCCTTAAATAATGCAGCAGAGTCCTTAAATAATCCAGCCAAGTCCTTAAATAATGCAACAAAGTCCTTAAATAATGCAGCAGATTACTGAAATACTGCAGCAGGGTCCTTAAATAATGCAGCAGAGTCCTTAAATAATCCAGCCAAGTCCTTAAATACTGCTGCAGAGTACTTAAATAATGCAGCAAAGTCCTTAAATAATGCAGCAGAGTCCTTAAATAATGCAACAAAGTACTTAAATAATGCAGAAGAGTCCTTAAATAATGCAACAAAGTCTTTAAATAATGCAGCTGAGTACCTAAATAATGCAACAAAGTACTTAAATAATGCAGCAGAGTCCTTAAGTACCGTATCAGAGTCCTTAAATAATGCAGCAAAGTCCTTAAATAATGCAGCATAGTCCTTAAATAATGCAGCAAAGTCCTTAAATAATCCAGCCAATTCCTTAAATAATGCAACAAAGTCCTTAAATAATGCAGCAGAGTCCTTAAATAATGCAGCAGAGTACTGAAATACCGCAGCAGGGTCCTTAAATAATGCAGCAAAGTCGTTAAATAATGAAGTAGAGTCCTTAAATAATGCAACAACGTCCTTAAATGATGCAGCAGAGTCCTTAAATAATGCAACAAAGTCCTTAAATAATGCAGCAGAGTCCTAAAATAATGCAGCAGAGTACTGAAATACCGCAACAGGGTCCTTAAATAATGCAGCAAAGTCCTTAAATAATGCAGAAGAGTCCTTAAATAATGCAACCAAGACCTTAAATAATGCAGCAGAGTCCTTAAATAATGCAACAAAGTACTTAAATAATGCAGCAGAGTCCTTAAGTACCGTAGCAGAGTCCTTAAATACTGCGGCAAAGTCCTTAAATATTGCAGCAGAGTCCTTAAATAATGCAGCAAATTCATTAAATAATGCAGCAGAGTCCTTAAAAAATGCAATAAAGTCCATAAATAATGCAGCAAAGTCCTTAAATAATTCAGCAGAGTGCTGAAATACCGCAGCAGGGTGCTTAAATAATGCAGGAGAGTCCTTAAATAATGCAACAAAGTCCATAAATAATGCAGCAGGGTCCTTAAATAATGCAACAAAGTCCTTAAATAATGCAGCAGAGTCCTTAAAAAATGCAGCAAAGTCCGTAAATAATGCAGCAGAGTCCTTAAATAATCCAGCCAAGTCCTTAAATAATGCAGCAAAGTCCTTAAATAATGCAGCAGATTACTGAAATACTGCAGCAGGGTCCTTAAATAATGCAGCAGAGTCCTTAAATAATGCAACAAAGTCCTTAAATAATGCAGCAGAGTCCTTAAATAATGCAACAAAGTCCTTAAATAATGCAGCAGAGTCCTTAAATAATGCAGCAAAGTCCTTAAATAATGCAGCACAGTCCTTAAATAATCCAGCCAAGTCCTTAAATAATGCAGCAAAGTCTTTAAATAATGCAATAAAGTCCATAAATGATCGAGGAAATTCCTTAAATAATGCAGCAGAGTACTGAAATACCGCAGCAGGATCCTTAAATAATGCAACAGAGTCCTTAAATAATGCAACAAAGTCCTTAAATAATGCAGAACAGTCCTTAAATAATGCAATAAAGTCCTTAAATAATGCAGCAAAGTCCTTAAATATTGCAGCAGAGTCCTTAAATAATGCAACAAAGTCATTAAATAATGCAGCAGAGTCCTTAAATAATGCAACAAAGTCCTTAAATAATGCAGCAGAGTCCTTAAATAATGCAGCACATTCCTTAAATAATGCAGCAGAGTCCTTAAATAATCCAGCCAAGTCCTTAAATAATGCAGCAGAGTCCTTAAATAATGCAGAAAAGTCCTTAAATAATGCATCAGAGTCCTTAAATACTGCAGCAGAGTCCTTAAATAATGCAGCAAAGTAATTAAATAATGCAGAAGAGTCCTTAAATAATGCAGCAAAGTCCTTATATAATGCATCAGAGTCCTTAAATAATGCAGCAGAGTCCGTAAATACCACAGCAGAGTCCTTAAATAATGCAGCAAAGTCTTTAAATAATGCAGCACAGTCCTTAAATAATCCAGCCAAGTCCTTAAATAATGCAGCAGAGTCCTTAAATAATGCAGAAAAGTCCTGAAATAATGCAGCAGAGTCCTTAAATACTTCAGCATAGTCCTTAAATAATGCAGCAAAGTCCTTGAATAATGCAGCAGAGTCCTTAAATAATGCAACAAAGTCTTTAAATAATGCAGAAGAGTCCTTAAATAATGCAGCAAATTCCTTAAATAATGCAGCAAAGTCTTTAAATAATGCAATAAAGTCCATAAATAATGCAGCAAAGTTCTTAAATAATGCAGCAGAGTCCTTAAATACCACAGCAGAGTCCTTAAATAATGCAGCAAAGTCTTTAAATAATGCAACAAAGTCCTTAAATAATGCAGCAGAGTCCTTAAATAATGCAGAAGAGTCCTTAAATAATCCAGCCAAGTCCTTAAATAATGCAGCAGAGTCCTTAAATAATGCAACAAAATCCTTAAATAATGCAGAAGAGTCCTTAAATAATCCAGCCAAGTCCTTAAATCATGCAGCAGAGTCCTTAAATAATCCAGCCAAGTCCTTAAATACTGCTGCAGAGTACTTAAATAATGCAGCAAAGTCCTTAAACAATGCAGCAGAGTCCTTAAATAATGCAACAAAGTACTTAAATAATGCAGAAGAGTCATTAAATAATGCAACAAAGTCCTTAAATAATGCAGCTGAGTACCTAAATAATGCAACAAAGTCCTTAAATAATGCAGCAGAGTCCTTAAGTACCGTATCAGAGTCCTTAAATAATGCAGCAAAGTCCTTAAATAATGCAGCAGAGTCCTTAAATAATGCAGCAAAGTCCTTAAATAATCCAGCCAATTCCTTAAATAATGCAACAAAGTCCTTAAATAATGCAGCAGAGTCCTTAAATAATGCAGCAGAGTACTGAAATACCGCAGCAGGGTCCTTAAATAATGCAGCAAAGTCGTTAAATAATGAAGTAGAGTCCTTAAATAATGCAACAAAGTCCTTAAATGATGCAGCAGAGTCCTTAAAAAATGCAACAAAGTCCTTAAATAATGCAGCAGAGTCCTTAAATAATGCAATAAATTCCATAAATAATGCAGCAAAGTCCTTAAATAATTTAGCAGAGTGCTGAAATACCGCAGCAGGGTCCTTAAATAATGCAGCAGAGTCCTTAGTTAATGCAACAAAGTCCTTAAATAATGCAGCAGGGTCCTTAAATAATGCAACAAAGTCCTTAAATTATGCAGCAGAGATCTTAAATAATGCAGCAAAGTCCTTAAATAATGCAGCAGAGTCCTTAAATAATCCAGCCAAGTCCTTAAATAATGCAACAAAGTCCTTAAATAATGCAGCAGATTACTGAAATACTGCAGCAGGGTCCTTAAATAATGCAGCAGAGTCCTTAAATAATGCAACAAAGTCCTTAAATAATGCAGCAGAGTCCTTAGATAATGCAACAAAGTCCTTAAATAATGCAGCAGAGTCCTTAAATAATGCAGCAAAGTCCTTAAATAATGCAGCACAGTCCTTAAATAATCCAGCCAAGTCCTTAAATAATGCAGCAACGTCTTTAAATAATGCAATAAAGTCCATAAATAATGCAGCAAATTCCTTAAATAATGCAGCAGAGTACTGAAATACCGCAGCAGGATCCTTAAATAATGCAGCAGAGTCCTTAAATAATGCAGCAGATTACTGAAATACTGCAGCAGGGTCATTAAATAATGCTGCAGAGTCCTTAAATAATGCAGCAAATTCCTTAAATAATGCAGCAAAGTCTTTAAATAATGCAATAAAGTCCTTAAATAATGCAGCAGAGTACTGAAATACCGCAGCAGGGTCCTTAAATAATGCAGCAAAGTCGTTAAATAATGAAGTAGAGTCCTTAAATAATGCAACAACGTCCTTAAATGATGCAGCAGAGTCCTTAAATAATGCAACAAAGTCCTTAAATAATGCAGCAGAGTCCTAAAATAATGCAGCAGAGTACTGAAATACCGCAACAGGGTCCTTAAATAATGCAGCAAAGTCCTTAAATAATGCAGAAGAGTCCTTAAATAATGCAACCAAGACCTTAAATAATGCAGCAGAGTCCTTAAATAATGCAACAAAGTACTTAAATAATGCAGCAGAGTCCTTAAGTACCGTAGCAGAGTCCTTAAATACTGCGGCAAAGTCCTTAAATATTGCAGCAGAGTCCTTAAATAATGCAGCAAAGTCATTAAATAATGCAGCAGAGTCCTTAAAAAATGCAACAAATTCCTTAAATAATGCAGCAGAGTCCTTAAATAATGCAATAAAGTCCATAAATAATGCAGCAAAGTCCTTAAATAATTCAGCAGAGTGCTGAAATACCGCAGCAGGGTGCTTAAATAATGCAGGAGAGTCCTTAAATAATGCAACAAAGTCCATAAATAATGCAGCAGGGTCCTTAAATAATGCAACAAAGTCCTTAAATAATGCAGCAGAGTCCTTAAAAAATGCAGCAAAGTCCGTAAATAATGCAGCAGAGTCCTTAAATAATCCAGCCAAGTCCTTAAATAATGCAGCAAAGTCCTTAAATAATGCAGCAGATTACTGAAATACTGCAGCAGGGTCCTTAAATAATGCAGCAGAGTCCTTAAATAATGCAACAAAGTCCTTAAATAATGCAGCAGAGTCCTTAAATAATGCAACAAAGTCCTTAAATAATGCAGCAGAGTCCTTAAATAATGCAGCAAAGTCCTTAAATAATGCAGCACAGTCCTTAAATAATCCAGCCAAGTCCTTAAATAATGCAGCAAAGTCTTTAAATAATGCAATAAAGTCCATAAATGATGCAGCAAAGTCCTTAAATAATGCAAACAATACCTTAAATAATGCAGCAGCGTCCTTTAATAATGCAACAAATTCCTTAAATAATGCAGCAGAGTCCTTAAATAATGCAATAAAGTCCATAAATAATGCAGCAAAGTC
Source organism: Phyllobates terribilis (assembly GCF_046119375.1). NCBI lineage: Eukaryota > Metazoa > Chordata > Amphibia > Anura > Dendrobatidae > Phyllobates > Phyllobates terribilis. The sequence continues at coordinate 2,094,419 of NW_027362955.1, read as the reverse complement.
CTTAAATAATTCAGCAGAGTGCTGAAATACCGCAGCAGGGTCCTTAAATAATGCAGCAGAGTCCTTAAATAATGCAACAAAGTCCTTAAATAATGCATCAGGGTCCTTAAATAATGCAACAAAGTCCTTAAATAATGCAGCAGAGTCCTTAAATAATGCAGCAAAGTCCTTAAAAAATGCAGCAGAGTCCTTAAATAATCCAGCCAAGTCCTTAAATAATGCAGCAAAGTCCTTAAATAATGCAGCAGAGTACTGAAATACCGCAGCAGGATCCTTAAATAATGCAGCAGAGTCCTTAAATAATGCAACAAAGTCCTTAAATAATGCAGAACAGTCCTTAAATAATGCAATAAAGTCCTTAAATAATGCAGCAAAGTCCTTAAATAATGCAGCAGAGTCCTTAAATAATGCAACAAAGTCCTTAAATAATGCAGCAGAGTCCTTAAATAATGCAGCACATTCCTTAATTAATGCAGCAGAGTCCTTAAATAATCCAGCCAAGTCCTTAAATACTGCTGCAGAGTACTTAAATAATGCAGCAAAGTCCTTAAATAATGCAGCAGAGTCCTTAAATAATGCAACAAAGTACTTAAATAATGCAGAAGAGTCCTTAAATAATGCAACAAAGTCTTTAAATAATGCAGCTGAGTACCTAAATAATGCAACAAAGTACTTAAATAATGCAGCAGAGTCCTTAAGTACCGTATCAGAGTCCTTAAATAATGCAGCAAAGTCCTTAAATAATGCAGCATAGTCCTTAAATAATGCAGCAAAGTCCTTAAATAATCCAGCCAATTCCTTAAATAATGCAACAAAGTCCTTAAATAATGCAGCAGAGTCCTTAAATAATGCAGCAGAGTACTGAAATACCGCAGCAGGGTCCTTAAATAATGCAGCAAAGTCGTTAAATAATGAAGTAGAGTCCTTAAATAATGCAACAAAGTCCTTAAATGATGCAGCAGAGTCCTTAAAAAATGCAACTAAGTCCTTAAATAATGCAGCAGAGTCCTTAAATAATGCAATAAATTCCATAAATAATGCAGCAAAGTCCTTAAATAATTTAGCAGAGTGCTGAAATACTGCAGCAGGGTCCTTAAATAATGCAGCAGAGTCCTTAGTTAATGCAACAAAGTCCTTAAATAATGCAGCAGGGTCCTTAAATAATGCAACAAAGTCCTTAAATTATGCAGCAGAGATCTTAAATAATGCAGCAAAGTCCTTAAATAATGCAGCAGAGTCCTTAAATAATCCAGCCAAGTCCTTAAATAATGCAACAAAGTCCTTAAATAATGCAGCAGATTACTGAAATACTGCAGCAGGGTCCTTAAATAATGCAGCAGAGTCCTTAAATAATGCAACAAAGTCCTTAAATAATGCAGCAGAGTCCTTAGATAATGCAACAAAGTCCTTAAATAATGCAGCAGAGTCCTTAAATAATGCAGCAAAGTCCTTAAATAATGCAGCAGAGTCCTTAAATAATCCAGCCAAGTCCTTAAATAATGCAGCAAAGTCCTTAAATAATGCAGCAGAGTACTGAAATAGCGCAGCAGGATCCTTAAATAATGCAGCAGAGTCCTTAAATAATGCAACAAAGTCCTTAAATAATGCAGAACAGTCCTTAAATAATGCAATAAAGTTCTTAAATAATGCAGCAAAGTCCTTAAATAATGCAGCAGAGTCCTTAAATAATGCAACAAAGTCCTTAAATAATGCAGCAGAGTCCTTAAATAATGCAGCACATTCCTTAAATAATGCAGCAGAGTCCTTAAATAATCCAGCCAAGTCCTTAAATACTGCTGCAGAGTACTTAAATAATGCAGCAAAGTCCTTAAATAATGCAGCAGAGTCCTTAAATAATGCAACAAAGTACTTAAATAATGCAGAAGAGTCCTTAAATAATGCAACAAAGTCCTTAAATAATGCAGCTGAGTACTTAAATAATGCAACAAAGTACTTAAATAATGCAGCAGAGTCCTTAAGTACCGTATCAGAGTCCTTAAATAATGCAGCAAAGTCCTTAAATAATGCAGCAGAGTCCTTAAATAATGCAGCAAAGTCCTTAAATAATCCAGCCAATTCCTTAAATAATGCAACAAAGTCCTTAAATAATGCAGCAGATTACTGAAATACTGCAGCAGGGTCCTTAAATAATGCCGCAGAGTCCTTAAATAATGCAACAAAGTCCTTAAATAATGCAGCAGAGTCCTTAAATAATGCAACAAAGTCCTTAAATAATGCAGCAGAGTCCTTAAATAATGCAATAAATTCCATAAATAATGCAGCAAAGTCCTTAAATAATTTAGCAGAGTGCTGAAATACCGCAGCAGGGTCCTTAAATAATGCAGCAGAGTCCTTAGTTAATGCAACAAAGTCCTTAAATAATGCAGCAGGGTCCTTAAATAATGCAACAAAGTCCTTAAATTATGCAGCAGAGATCTTAAATAATGCAGCAAAGTCCTTAAATAATGCAGCAGAGTCCTTAAATAATCCAGCCAAGTCCTTAAATAATGCAACAAAGTCCTTAAATAATGCAGCAGATTACTGAAATACTGCAGCAGGGTCCTTAAATAATGCAGCAGAGTCCTTAAATAATGCAACAAAGTCCTTAAATAATGCAGCAGAGTCCTTAGATAATGCAACAAAGTCCTTAAATAATGCAGCAGAGTCCTTAAATAATGCAGCAAAGTCCTTAAATAATGCAGCACAGTCCTTAAATAATCCAGCCAAGTCCTTAAATAATGCAGCAACGTCTTTAAATAATGCAATAAAGTCCATAAATAATGCAGCAAATTCCTTAAATAATGCAGCAGAGTACTGAAATACCGCAGCAGGATCCTTAAATAATGCAGCAGAGTCCTTAAATAATGCAGCAGATTACTGAAATACTGCAGCAGGGTCATTAAATAATGCTGCAGAGTCCTTAAATAATGCAGCAAATTCCTTAAATAATGCAGCAAAGTCTTTAAATAATGCAATAAAGTCCTTAAATAATGCAGCAGAGTACTGAAATACCGCAGCAGGGTCCTTAAATAATGCAGCAAAGTCGTTAAATAATGAAGTAGAGTCCTTAAATAATGCAACAACGTCCTTAAATGATGCAGCAGAGTCCTTAAATAATGCAACAAAGTCCTTAAATAATGCAGCAGAGTCCTAAAATAATGCAGCAGAGTACTGAAATACCGCAACAGGGTCCTTAAATAATGCAGCAAAGTCCTTAAATAATGCAGAAGAGTCCTTAAATAATGCAACCAAGACCTTAAATAATGCAGCAGAGTCCTTAAATAATGCAACAAAGTACTTAAATAATGCAGCAGAGTCCTTAAGTACCGTAGCAGAGTCCTTAAATACTGCGGCAAAGTCCTTAAATATTGCAGCAGAGTCCTTAAATAATGCAGCAAATTCATTAAATAATGCAGCAGAGTCCTTAAAAAATGCAACAAATTCCTTAAATAATGCAGCAGAGTCCTTAAATAATGCAATAAAGTCCATAAATAATGCAGCAAAGTCCTTAAATAATTCAGCAGAGTGCTGAAATACCGCAGCAGGGTGCTTAAATAATGCAGGAGAGTCCTTAAATAATGCAACAAAGTCCATAAATAATGCAGCAGGGTCCTTAAATAATGCAACAAAGTCCTTAAATAATGCAGCAGAGTCCTTAAAAAATGCAGCAAAGTCCGTAAATAATGCAGCAGAGTCCTTAAATAATCCAGCCAAGTCCTTAAATAATGCAACAAAGTCCTTAAATAATGCAGCAGATTACTGAAATACTGCAGCAGGGTCCTTAAATAATGCAGCAGAGTCCTTAAATAATGCAACAAAGTCCTTAAATAATGCAGCAGAGTCCTTAAATAATGCAACAAAGTCCTTAAATAATGCAGCAGAGTCCTTAAATAATGCAGCAAAGTCCTTAAATAATGCAGCACAGTCCTTAAATAATCCAGCCAAGTCCTTAAATAATGCAGCAAAGTCTTTAAATAATGCAATAAAGTCCATAAATGATCGAGGAAATTCCTTAAATAATGCAGCAGAGTACTGAAATACCGCAGCAGGATCCTTAAATAATGCAACAGAGTCCTTAAATAATGCAACAAAGTCCTTAAATAATGCAGAACAGTCCTTAAATAATGCAATAAAGTCCTTAAATAATGCAGCAAAGTCCTTAAATAATGCAGCAGAGTCCTTAAATAATGCAACAAAGTCATTAAATAATGCAGCAGAGTCCTTAAATAATGCAACAAAGTCCTTAAATAATGCAGCAGAGTCCTTAAATAATGCAGCACATTCCTTAAATAATGCAGCAGAGTCCTTAAATAATCCAGCCAAGTCCTTAAATAATGCAGCAGAGTCCTTAAATAATGCAGAAAAGTCCTTAAATAATGCATCAGAGTCCTTAAATACTGCAGCAGAGTCCTTAAATAATGCAGCAAAGTAATTAAATAATGCAGAAGAGTCCTTAAATAATGCAGCAAAGTCCTTATATAATGCATCAGAGTCCTTAAATAATGCAGCAGAGTCCTTAAATACCACAGCAGAGTCCTTAAATAATGCAGCAAAGTCTTTAAATAATGCAGCACAGTCCTTAAATAATCCAGCCAAGTCCTTAAATAATGCAGCAGAGTCCTTAAATAATGCAGAAAAGTCCTGAAATAATGCAGCAGAGTCCTTAAATACTTCAGCATAGTCCTTAAATAATGCAGCAAAGTCCTTGAATAATGCAGCAGAGTCCTTAAATAATGCAACAAAGTCTTTAAATAATGCAGAAGAGTCCTTAAATAATGCAGCAAATTCCTTAAATAATGCAGCAAAGTCTTTAAATAATGCAATAAAGTCCATAAATAATGCAGCAAAGTTCTTAAATAATGCAGCAGAGTCCTTAAATACCACAGCAGAGTCCTTAAATAATGCAGCAAAGTCTTTAAATAATGCAACAAAGTCCTTAAATAATGCAGCAGAGTCCTTAAATAATGCAGAAGAGTCCTTAAATAATCCAGCCAAGTCCTTAAATAATGCAGCAGAGTCCTTAAATAATGCAACAAAATCCTTAAATAATGCAGAAGAGTCCTTAAATAATCCAGCCAAGTCCTTAAATCATGCAGCAGAGTCCTTAAATAATCCAGCCAAGTCCTTAAATACTGCTGCAGAGTACTTAAATAATGCAGCAAAGTCCTTAAATAATGCAGCAGAGTCCTTAAATAATGCAACAAAGTACTTAAATAATGCAGAAGAGTCCTTAAATAATGCAACAAAGTCCTTAAATAATGCAGCTGAGTACCTAAATAATGCAACAAAGTCCTTAAATAATGCAGCAGAGTCCTTAAGTACCGTATCAGAGTCCTTAAATAATGCAGCAAAGTCCTTAAATAATGCAGCAGAGTCCTTAAATAATGCAGCAAAGTCCTTAAATAATCCAGCCAATTCCTTAAATAATGCAACAAAGTCCTTAAATAATGCAGCAGAGTCCTTAAATAATGCAGCAGAGTACTGAAATACCGCAGCAGGGTCCTTAAATAATGCAGCAAAGTCGTTAAATAATGAAGTAGAGTCCTTAAATAATGCAACAAAGTCCTTAAATGATGCAGCAGAGTCCTTAAAAAATGCAACAAAGTCCTTAAATAATGCAGCAGAGTCCTTAAATAATGCAATAAATTCCATAAATAATGCAGCAAAGTCCTTAAATAATTTAGCAGAGTGCTGAAATACCGCAGCAGGGTCCTTAAATAATGCAGCAGAGTCCTTAGTTAATGCAACAAAGTCCTTAAATAATGCAGCAGGGTCCTTAAATAATGCAACAAAGTCCTTAAATTATGCAGCAGAGATCTTAAATAATGCAGCAAAGTCCTTAAATAATGCAGCAGAGTCCTTAAATAATCCAGCCAAGTCCTTAAATAATGCAACAAAGTCCTTAAATAATGCAGCAGATTACTGAAAAACTGCAGCAGGGTCCTTAAATAATGCAGCAGAGTCCTTAAATAATGCAACAAAGTCCTTAAATAATGCAGCAGAGTCCTTAGATAATGCAACAAAGTCCTTAAATAATGCAGCAGAGTCCTTAAATAATGCAGCAAAGTCCTTAAATAATGCAGCACAGTCCTTAAATAATCCAGCCAAGTCCTTAAATAATGCAGCAACGTCTTTAAATAATGCAATAAAGTCCATAAATAATGCAGCAAATTCCTTAAATAATGCAGCAGAGTACTGAAATACCGCAGCAGGATCCTTAAATAATGCAGCAGAGTCCTTAAATAATGCAGCAGATTACTGAAATACTGCAGCAGGGTCATTAAATAATGCTGCAGAGTCCTTAAATAATGCAGCAAATTCCTTAAATAATGCAGCAAAGTCTTTAAATAATGCAATAAAGTCCTTAAATAATGCAGCAGAGTACTGAAATACCGCAGCAGGGTCCTTAAATAATGCAGCAAAGTCGTTAAATAATGAAGTAGAGTCCTTAAATAATGCAACAACGTCCTTAAATGATGCAGCAGAGTCCTTAAATAATCCAGCCAAGTCCTTAAATAATGCAGCAAAGTCCTTAAATAATGCAGCAGAGTACTGAAATACCGCAGCAGGATCCTTAAATAATGCAGCAGAGTCCTTAAATAATGCAACAAAGTCCTTAAATAATGCAGAACAGTCCTTAAATAATGCAATAAAGTCCTTAAATAATGCAGCAAAGTCCTTAAATAATGCAGCAGAGTCCTTAAATAATGCAACAAAGTCCTTAAATAATGCAGCAGAGTCCTTAAATAATGCAGCACATTCCTTAATTAATGCAGCAGAGTCCTTAAATAATCCAGCCAAGTCCTTAAATACTGCTGCAGAGTACTTAAATAATGCAGCAAAGTCCTTAAATAATGCAGCAGAGTCCTTAAATAATGCAACAAAGTACTTAAATAATGCAGAAGAGTCCTTAAATAATGCAACAAAGTCTTTAAATAATGCAGCTGAGTACCTAAATAATGCAACAAAGTACTTAAATAATGCAGCAGAGTCCTTAAGTACCGTATCAGAGTCCTTAAATAATGCAGCAAAGTCCTTAAATAATGCAGCATAGTCCTTAAATAATGCAGCAAAGTCCTTAAATAATCCAGCCAATTCCTTAAATAATGCAACAAAGTCCTTAAATAATGCAGCAGAGTCCTTAAATAATGCAGCAGAGTACTGAAATACCGCAGCAGGGTCCTTAAATAATGCAGCAAAGTCGTTAAATAATGAAGTAGAGTCCTTAAATAATGCAACAACGTCCTTAAATGATGCAGCAGAGTCCTTAAATAATGCAACAAAGTCCTTAAATAATGCAGCAGAGTCCTAAAATAATGCAGCAGAGTACTGAAATACCGCAACAGGGTCCTTAAATAATGCAGCAAAGTCCTTAAATAATGCAGAAGAGTCCTTAAATAATGCAACCAAGACCTTAAATAATGCAGCAGAGTCCTTAAATAATGCAACAAAGTACTTAAATAATGCAGCAGAGTCCTTAAGTACCGTAGCAGAGTCCTTAAATACTGCGGCAAAGTCCTTAAATATTGCAGCAGAGTCCTTAAATAATGCAGCAAATTCATTAAATAATGCAGCAGAGTCCTTAAAAAATGCAACAAATTCCTTAAATAATGCAGCAGAGTCCTTAAATAATGCAATAAAGTCCATAAATAATGCAGCAAAGTCCTTAAATAATTCAGCAGAGTGCTGAAATACCGCAGCAGGGTGCTTAAATAATGCAGGAGAGTCCTTAAATAATGCAACAAAGTCCATAAATAATGCAGCAGGGTCCTTAAATAATGCAACAAAGTCCTTAAATAATGCAGCAGAGTCCTTAAAAAATGCAGCAAAGTCCGTAAATAATGCAGCAGAGTCCTTAAATAATCCAGCCAAGTCCTTAAATAATGCAGCAAAGTCCTTAAATAATGCAGCAGATTACTGAAATACTGCAGCAGGGTCCTTAAATAATGCAGCAGAGTCCTTAAATAATGCAACAAAGTCCTTAAATAATGCAGCAGAGTCCTTAAATAATGCAACAAAGTCCTTAAATAATGCAGCAGAGTCCTTAAATAATGCAGCAAAGTCCTTAAATAATGCAGCACAGTCCTTAAATAATCCAGCCAAGTCCTTAAATAATGCAGCAAAGTCTTTAAATAATGCAATAAAGTCCATAAATGATCGAGGAAATTCCTTAAATAATGCAGCAGAGTACTGAAATACCGCAGCAGGATCCTTAAATAATGCAACAGAGTCCTTAAATAATGCAACAAAGTCCTTAAATAATGCAGAACAGTCCTTAAATAATGCAATAAAGTCCTTAAATAATGCAGCAAAGTCCTTAAATATTGCAGCAGAGTCCTTAAATAATGCAACAAAGTCATTAAATAATGCAGCAGAGTCCTTAAATAATGCAACAAAGTCCTTAAATAATGCAGCAGAGTCCTTAAATAATGCAGCACATTCCTTAAATAATGCAGCAGAGTCCTTAAATAATCCAGCCAAGTCCTTAAATAATGCAGCAGAGTCCTTAAATAATGCAGAAAAGTCCTTAAATAATGCATCAGAGTCCTTAAATACTGCAGCAGAGTCCTTAAATAATGCAGCAAAGTAATTAAATAATGCAGAAGAGTCCTTAAATAATGCAGCAAAGTCCTTATATAATGCATCAGAGTCCTTAAATAATGCAGCAGAGTCCGTAAATACCACAGCAGAGTCCTTAAATAATGCAGCAAAGTCTTTAAATAATGCAGCACAGTCCTTAAATAATCCAGCCAAGTCCTTAAATAATGCAGCAGAGTCCTTAAATAATGCAGAAAAGTCCTGAAATAATGCAGCAGAGTCCTTAAATACTTCAGCATAGTCCTTAAATAATGCAGCAAAGTCCTTGAATAATGCAGCAGAGTCCTTAAATAATGCAACAAAGTCTTTAAATAATGCAGAAGAGTCCTTAAATAATGCAGCAAATTCCTTAAATAATGCAGCAAAGTCTTTAAATAATGCAATAAAGTCCATAAATAATGCAGCAAAGTTCTTAAATAATGCAGCAGAGTCCTTAAATACCACAGCAGAGTCCTTAAATAATGCAGCAAAGTCTTTAAATAATGCAACAAAGTCCTTAAATAATGCAGCAGAGTCCTTAAATAATGCAGAAGAGTCCTTAAATAATCCAGCCAAGTCCTTAAATAATGCAGCAGAGTCCTTAAATAATGCAACAAAATCCTTAAATAATGCAGAAGAGTCCTTAAATAATCCAGCCAAGTCCTTAAATCATGCAGCAGAGTCCTTAAATAATCCAGCCAAGTCCTTAAATACTGCTGCAGAGTACTTAAATAATGCAGCAAAGTCCTTAAACAATGCAGCAGAGTCCTTAAATAATGCAACAAAGTACTTAAATAATGCAGAAGAGTCCTTAAATAATGCAACAAAGTCCTTAAATAATGCAGCTGAGTACCTAAATAATGCAACAAAGTCCTTAAATAATGCAGCAGAGTCCTTAAGTACCGTATCAGAGTCCTTAAATAATGCAGCAAAGTCCTTAAATAATGCAGCAGAGTCCTTAAATAATGCAGCAAAGTCCTTAAATAATCCAGCCAATTCCTTAAATAATGCAACAAAGTCCTTAAATAATGCAGCAGAGTCCTTAAATAATGCAGCAGAGTACTGAAATACCGCAGCAGGGTCCTTAAATAATGCAGCAAAGTCGTTAAATAATGAAGTAGAGTCCTTAAATAATGCAACAAAGTCCTTAAATGATGCAGCAGAGTCCTTAAAAAATGCAACAAAGTCCTTAAATAATGCAGCAGAGTCCTTAAATAATGCAATAAATTCCATAAATAATGCAGCAAAGTCCTTAAATAATTTAGCAGAGTGCTGAAATACCGCAGCAGGGTCCTTAAATAATGCAGCAGAGTCCTTAGTTAATGCAACAAAGTCCTTAAATAATGCAGCAGGGTCCTTAAATAATGCAACAAAGTCCTTAAATTATGCAGCAGAGATCTTAAATAATGCAGCAAAGTCCTTAAATAATGCAGCAGAGTCCTTAAATAATCCAGCCAAGTCCTTAAATAATGCAACAAAGTCCTTAAATAATGCAGCAGATTACTGAAATACTGCAGCAGGGTCCTTAAATAATGCAGCAGAGTCCTTAAATAATGCAACAAAGTCCTTAAATAATGCAGCAGAGTCCTTAGATAATGCAACAAAGTCCTTAAATAATGCAGCAGAGTCCTTAAATAATGCAGCAAAGTCCTTAAATAATGCAGCACAGTCCTTAAATAATCCAGCCAAGTCCTTAAATAATGCAGCAACGTCTTTAAATAATGCAATAAAGTCCATAAATAATGCAGCAAATTCCTTAAATAATGCAGCAGAGTACTGAAATACCGCAGCAGGATCCTTAAATAATGCAGCAGAGTCCTTAAATAATGCAGCAGATTACTGAAATACTGCAGCAGGGTCATTAAATAATGCTGCAGAGTCCTTAAATAATGCAGCAAATTCCATAAATAATGCAGCAAAGTCTTTAAATAATGCAATAAAGTCCTTAAATAATGCAGCAGAGTACTGAAATACCGCAGCAGGGTCCTTAAATAATGCAGCAAAGTCGTTAAATAATGAAGTAGAGTCCTTAAATAATGCAACAACGTCCTTAAATGATGCAGCAGAGTCCTTAAATAATCCAGCCAAGTCCTTAAATAATGCAGCAAAGTCCTTAAATAATGCAGCAGAGTACTGAAATACCGCAGCAGGATCCTTAAATAATGCAGCAGAGTCCTTAAATAATGCAACAAAGTCCTTAAATAATGCAGAACAGTCCTTAAATAATGCAATAAAGTCCTTAAATAATGCAGCAAAGTCCTTAAATAATGCAGCAGAGTCCTTAAATAATGCAACAAAGTCCTTAAATAATGCAGCAGAGTCCTTAAATAATGCAGCACATTCCTTAATTAATGCAGCAGAGTCCTTAAATAATCCAGCCAAGTCCTTAAATACTGCTGCAGAGTACTTAAATAATGCAGCAAAGTCCTTAAATAATGCAGCAGAGTCCTTAAATAATGCAACAAAGTACTTAAATAATGCAGAAGAGTCCTTAAATAATGCAACAAAGTCTTTAAATAATGCAGCTGAGTACCTAAATAATGCAACAAAGTACTTAAATAATGCAGCAGAGTCCTTAAGTACCGTATCAGAGTCCTTAAATAATGCAGCAAAGTCCTTAAATAATGCAGCATAGTCCTTAAATAATGCAGCAAAGTCCTTAAATAATCCAGCCAATTCCTTAAATAATGCAACAAAGTCCTTAAATAATGCAGCAGAGTCCTTAAATAATGCAGCAGAGTACTGAAATACCGCAGCAGGGTCCTTAAATAATGCAGCAAAGTCGTTAAATAATGAAGTAGAGTCCTTAAATAATGCAACAACGTCCTTAAATGATGCAGCAGAGTCCTTAAATAATGCAACAAAGTCCTTAAATAATGCAGCAGAGTCCTAAAATAATGCAGCAGAGTACTGAAATACCGCAACAGGGTCCTTATATAATGCAGCAAAGTCCTTAAATAATGCAGAAGAGTCCTTAAATAATGCAACCAAGACCTTAAATAATGCAGCAGAGTCCTTAAATAATGCAACAAAGTACTTAAATAATGCAGCAGAGTCCTTAAGTACCGTAGCAGAGTCCTTAAATACTGCGGCAAAGTCCTTAAATATTGCAGCAGAGTCCTTAAATAATGCAGCAAATTCATTAAATAATGCAGCAGAGTCCTTAAAAAATGCAACAAATTCCTTAAATAATGCAGCAGAGTCCTTAAATAATGCAATAAAGTCCATAAATAATGCAGCAAAGTCCTTAAATAATTCAGCAGAGTGCTGAAATACCGCAGCAGGGTGCTTAAATAATGCAGGAGAGTCCTTAAATAATGCAACAAAGTCCATAAATAATGCAGCAGGGTCCTTAAATAATGCAACAAAGTCCTTAAATAATGCAGCAGAGTCCTTAAAAAATGCAGCAAAGTCCGTAAATAATGCAGCAGAGTCCTTAAATAATCCAGCCAAGTCCTTAAATAATGCAGCAAAGTCCTTAAATAATGCAGCAGATTACTGAAATACTGCAGCAGGGTCCTTAAATAATGCAGCAGAGTCCTTAAATAATGCAACAAAGTCCTTAAATAATGCAGCAGAGTCCTTAAATAATGCAACAAAGTCCTTAAATAATGCAGCAGAGTCCTTAAATAATGCAGCAAAGTCCTTAAATAATGCAGCACAGTCCTTAAATAATCCAGCCAAGTCCTTAAATAATGCAGCAAAGTCTTTAAATAATGCAATAAAGTCCATAAATGATCGAGGAAATTCCTTAAATAATGCAGCAGAGTACTGAAATACCGCAGCAGGATCCTTAAATAATGCAACAGAGTCCTTAAATAATGCAACAAAGTCCTTAAATAATGCAGAACAGTCCTTAAATAATGCAATAAAGTCCTTAAATAATGCAGCAAAGTCCTTAAATATTGCAGCAGAGTCCTTAAATAATGCAACAAAGTCATTAAATAATGCAGCAGAGTCCTTAAATAATGCAACAAAGTCCTTAAATAATGCAGCAGAGTCCTTAAATAATGCATCACATTCCTTAAATAATGCAGCAGAGTCCTTAAATAATCCAGCCAAGTCCTGAAATAATGCAGCAGAGTCCTTAAATACTTCAGCATAGTCCTTAAATAATGCAGCAAAGTCCTTGAATAATGCAGCAGAGTCCTTAAATAATGCAACAAAGTCTTTAAATAATGCAGAAGAGTCCTTAAATAATGCAGCAAATTCCTTAAATAATGCAGCAAAGTCTTTAAATAATGCAATAAAGTCCATAAATAATGCAGCAAAGTTCTTAAATAATGCAGCAGAGTCCTTAAATACCACAGCAGAGTCCTTAAATAATGCAGCAAAGTCTTTAAATAATGCAACAAAGTCCTTAAATAATGCAGCAGAGTCCTTAAATAATGCAGAAGAGTCCTTAAATAATCCAGCCAAGTCCTTAAATAATGCAGCAGAGTCCTTAAATAATGCAACAAAATCCTTAAATAATGCAGAAGAGTCCTTAAATAATCCAGCCAAGTCCTTAAATCATGCAGCAGAGTCCTTAAATAATCCAGCCAAGTCCTTAAATACTGCTGCAGAGTACTTAAATAATGCAGCAAAGTCCTTAAACAATGCAGCAGAGTCCTTAAATAATGCAGCAGAGTCCGTAAATACCACAGCAGAGTCCTTAAATAATGCAGCAAAGTCTTTAAATAATGCAGCACAGTCCTTAAATAATCCAGCCAAGTCCTTAAATAATGCAGCAGAGTCCTTAAATAATGCAGAAAAGTCCTGAAATAATGCAGCAGAGTCCTTAAATACTTCAGCATAGTCCTTAAATAATGCAGCAAAGTCCTTGAATAATGCAGCAGAGTCCTTAAATAATGCAACAAAGTCTTTAAATAATGCAGAAGAGTCCTTAAATAATGCAGCAAATTCCTTAAATAATGCAGCAAAGTCTTTAAATAATGCAATAAAGTCCATAAATAATGCAGCAAAGTTCTTAAATAATGCAGCAGAGTCCTTAAATACCACAGCAGAGTCCTTAAATAATGCAGCAAAGTCTTTAAATAATGCAACAAAGTCCTTAAATAATGCAGCAGAGTCCTTAAATAATGCAGAAGAGTCCTTAAATAATCCAGCCAAGTCCTTAAATAATGCAGCAGAGTCCTTAAATAATGCAACAAAATCCTTAAATAATGCAGAAGAGTCCTTAAATAATCCAGCCAAGTCCTTAAATCATGCAGCAGAGTCCTTAAATAATCCAGCCAAGTCCTTAAATACTGCTGCAGAGTACTTAAATAATGCAGCAAAGTCCTTAAACAATGCAGCAGAGTCCTTAAATAATGCAACAAAGTACTTAAATAATGCAGAAGAGTCCTTAAATAATGCAACAAAGTCCTTAAATAATGCAGCTGAGTACCTAAATAATGCAACAAAGTCCTTAAATAATGCAGCAGAGTCCTTAAGTACCGTATCAGAGTCCTTAAATAATGCAGCAAAGTCCTTAAATAATGCAGCAGAGTCCTTAAATAATGCAGCAAAGTCCTTAAATAATCCAGCCAATTCCTTAAATAATGCAACAAAGTCCTTAAATAATGCAGCAGAGTCCTTAAATAATGCAGCAGAGTACTGAAATACCGCAGCAGGGTCCTTAAATAATGCAGCAAAGTCGTTAAATAATGAAGTAGAGTCCTTAAATAATGCAACAAAGTCCTTAAATGATGCAGCAGAGTCCTTAAAAAATGCAACAAAGTCCTTAAATAATGCAGCAGAGTCCTTAAATAATGCAATAAATTCCATAAATAATGCAGCAAAGTCCTTAAATAATTTAGCAGAGTGCTGAAATACCGCAGCAGGGTCCTTAAATAATGCAGCAGAGTCCTTAGTTAATGCAACAAAGTCCTTAAATAATGCAGCAGGGTCCTTAAATAATGCAACAAAGTCCTTAAATTATGCAGCAGAGATCTTAAATAATGCAGCAAAGTCCTTAAATAATGCAGCAGAGTCCTTAAATAATCCAGCCAAGTCCTTAAATAATGCAACAAAGTCCTTAAATAATGCAGCAGATTACTGAAATACTGCAGCAGGGTCCTTAAATAATGCAGCAGAGTCCTTAAATAATGCAACAAAGTCCTTAAATAATGCAGCAGAGTCCTTAGATAATGCAACAAAGTCCTTAAATAATGCAGCAGAGTCCTTAAATAATGCAGCAAAGTCCTTAAATAATGCAGCACAGTCCTTAAATAATCCAGCCAAGTCCTTAAATAATGCAGCAACGTCTTTAAATAATGCAATAAAGTCCATAAATAATGCAGCAAATTCCTTAAATAATGCAGCAGAGTACTGAAATACCGCAGCAGGATCCTTAAATAATGCAGCAGAGTCCTTAAATAATGCAGCAGATTACTGAAATACTGCAGCAGGGTCATTAAATAATGCTGCAGAGTCCTTAAATAATGCAGCAAATTCCATAAATAATGCAGCAAAGTCTTTAAATAATGCAATAAAGTCCTTAAATAATGCAGCAGAGTACTGAAATACCGCAGCAGGGTCCTTAAATAATGCAGCAAAGTCGTTAAATAATGAAGTAGAGTCCTTAAATAATGCAACAACGTCCTTAAATGATGCAGCAGAGTCCTTAAATAATCCAGCCAAGTCCTTAAATAATGCAGCAAAGTCCTTAAATAATGCAGCAGAGTACTGAAATACCGCAGCAGGATCCTTAAATAATGCAGCAGAGTCCTTAAATAATGCAACAAAGTCCTTAAATAATGCAGAACAGTCCTTAAATAATGCAATAAAGTCCTTAAATAATGCAGCAAAGTCCTTAAATAATGCAGCAGAGTCCTTAAATAATGCAACAAAGTCCTTAAATAATGCAGCAGAGTCCTTAAATAATGCAGCACATTCCTTAATTAATGCAGCAGAGTCCTTAAATAATCCAGCCAAGTCCTTAAATACTGCTGCAGAGTACTTAAATAATGCAGCAAAGTCCTTAAATAATGCAGCAGAGTCCTTAAATAATGCAACAAAGTACTTAAATAATGCAGAAGAGTCCTTAAATAATGCAACAAAGTCTTTAAATAATGCAGCTGAGTACCTAAATAATGCAACAAAGTACTTAAATAATGCAGCAGAGTCCTTAAGTACCGTATCAGAGTCCTTAAATAATGCAGCAAAGTCCTTAAATAATGCAGCATAGTCCTTAAATAATGCAGCAAAGTCCTTAAATAATCCAGCCAATTCCTTAAATAATGCAACAAAGTCCTTAAATAATGCAGCAGAGTCCTTAAATAATGCAGCAGAGTACTGAAATACCGCAGCAGGGTCCTTAAATAATGCAGCAAAGTCGTTAAATAATGAAGTAGAGTCCTTAAATAATGCAACAACGTCCTTAAATGATGCAGCAGAGTCCTTAAATAATGCAACAAAGTCCTTAAATAATGCAGCAGAGTCCTAAAATAATGCAGCAGAGTACTGAAATACCGCAACAGGGTCCTTATATAATGCAGCAAAGTCCTTAAATAATGCAGAAGAGTCCTTAAATAATGCAACCAAGACCTTAAATAATGCAGCAGAGTCCTTAAATAATGCAACAAAGTACTTAAATAATGCAGCAGAGTCCTTAAGTACCGTAGCAGAGTCCTTAAATACTGCGGCAAAGTCCTTAAATATTGCAGCAGAGTCCTTAAATAATGCAGCAAATTCATTAAATAATGCAGCAGAGTCCTTAAAAAATGCAACAAATTCCTTAAATAATGCAGCAGAGTCCTTAAATAATGCAATAAAGTCCATAAATAATGCAGCAAAGTCCTTAAATAATTCAGCAGAGTGCTGAAATACCGCAGCAGGGTGCTTAAATAATGCAGGAGAGTCCTTAAATAATGCAACAAAGTCCATAAATAATGCAGCAGGGTCCTTAAATAATGCAACAAAGTCCTTAAATAATGCAGCAGAGTCCTTAAAAAATGCAGCAAAGTCCGTAAATAATGCAGCAGAGTCCTTAAATAATCCAGCCAAGTCCTTAAATAATGCAGCAAAGTCCTTAAATAATGCAGCAGATTACTGAAATACTGCAGCAGGGTCCTTAAATAATGCAGCAGAGTCCTTAAATAATGCAACAAAGTCCTTAAATAATGCAGCAGAGTCCTTAAATAATGCAACAAAGTCCTTAAATAATGCAGCAGAGTCCTTAAATAATGCAGCAAAGTCCTTAAATAATGCAGCACAGTCCTTAAATAATCCAGCCAAGTCCTTAAATAATGCAGCAAAGTCTTTAAATAATGCAATAAAGTCCATAAATGATCGAGGAAATTCCTTAAATAATGCAGCAGAGTACTGAAATACCGCAGCAGGATCCTTAAATAATGCAACAGAGTCCTTAAATAATGCAACAAAGTCCTTAAATAATGCAGAACAGTCCTTAAATAATGCAATAAAGTCCTTAAATAATGCAGCAAAGTCCTTAAATATTGCAGCAGAGTCCTTAAATAATGCAACAAAGTCATTAAATAATGCAGCAGAGTCCTTAAATAATGCAACAAAGTCCTTAAATAATGCAGCAGAGTCCTTAAATAATGCATCACATTCCTTAAATAATGCAGCAGAGTCCTTAAATAATCCAGCCAAGTCCTGAAATAATGCAGCAGAGTCCTTAAATACTTCAGCATAGTCCTTAAATAATGCAGCAAAGTCCTTGAATAATGCAGCAGAGTCCTTAAATAATGCAACAAAGTCTTTAAATAATGCAGAAGAGTCCTTAAATAATGCAGCAAATTCCTTAAATAATGCAGCAAAGTCTTTAAATAATGCAATAAAGTCCATAAATAATGCAGCAAAGTTCTTAAATAATGCAGCAGAGTCCTTAAATACCACAGCAGAGTCCTTAAATAATGCAGCAAAGTCTTTAAATAATGCAACAAAGTCCTTAAATAATGCAGCAGAGTCCTTAAATAATGCAGAAGAGTCCTTAAATAATCCAGCCAAGTCCTTAAATAATGCAGCAGAGTCCTTAAATAATGCAACAAAATCCTTAAATAATGCAGAAGAGTCCTTAAATAATCCAGCCAAGTCCTTAAATCATGCAGCAGAGTCCTTAAATAATCCAGCCAAGTCCTTAAATACTGCTGCAGAGTACTTAAATAATGCAGCAAAGTCCTTAAACAATGCAGCAGAGTCCTTAAATAATGCAGCAGAGTCCGTAAATACCACAGCAGAGTCCTTAAATAATGCAGCAAAGTCTTTAAATAATGCAGCACAGTCCTTAAATAATCCAGCCAAGTCCTTAAATAATGCAGCAGAGTCCTTAAATAATGCAGAAAAGTCCTGAAATAATGCAGCAGAGTCCTTAAATACTTCAGCATAGTCCTTAAATAATGCAGCAAAGTCCTTGAATAATGCAGCAGAGTCCTTAAATAATGCAACAAAGTCTTTAAATAATGCAGAAGAGTCCTTAAATAATGCAGCAAATTCCTTAAATAATGCAGCAAAGTCTTTAAATAATGCAATAAAGTCCATAAATAATGCAGCAAAGTTCTTAAATAATGCAGCAGAGTCCTTAAATACCACAGCAGAGTCCTTAAATAATGCAGCAAAGTCTTTAAATAATGCAACAAAGTCCTTAAATAATGCAGCAGAGTCCTTAAATAATGCAGAAGAGTCCTTAAATAATCCAGCCAAGTCCTTAAATAATGCAGCAGAGTCCTTAAATAATGCAACAAAATCCTTAAATAATGCAGAAGAGTCCTTAAATAATCCAGCCAAGTCCTTAAATCATGCAGCAGAGTCCTTAAATAATCCAGCCAAGTCCTTAAATACTGCTGCAGAGTACTTAAATAATGCAGCAAAGTCCTTAAACAATGCAGCAGAGTCCTTAAATAATGCAACAAAGTACTTAAATAATGCAGAAGAGTCCTTAAATAATGCAACAAAGTCCTTAAATAATGCAGCTGAGTACCTAAATAATGCAACAAAGTCCTTAAATAATGCAGCAGAGTCCTTAAGTACCGTATCAGAGTCCTTAAATAATGCAGCAAAGTCCTTAAATAATGCAGCAGAGTCCTTAAATAATGCAGCAAAGTCCTTAAATAATCCAGCCAATTCCTTAAATAATGCAACAAAGTCCTTAAATAATGCAGCAGAGTCCTTAAATAATGCAGCAGAGTACTGAAATACCGCAGCAGGGTCCTTAAATAATGCAGCAAAGTCGTTAAATAATGAAGTAGAGTCCTTAAATAATGCAACAAAGTCCTTAAATGATGCAGCAGAGTCCTTAAAAAATGCAACAAAGTCCTTAAATAATGCAGCAGAGTCCTTAAATAATGCAATAAATTCCATAAATAATGCAGCAAAGTCCTTAAATAATTTAGCAGAGTGCTGAAATACCGCAGCAGGGTCCTTAAATAATGCAGCAGAGTCCTTAGTTAATGCAACAAAGTCCTTAAATAATGCAGCAGGGTCCTTAAATAATGCAACAAAGTCCTTAAATTATGCAGCAGAGATCTTAAATAATGCAGCAAAGTCCTTAAATAATGCAGCAGAGTCCTTAAATAATCCAGCCAAGTCCTTAAATAATGCAACAAAGTCCTTAAATAATGCAGCAGATTACTGAAATACTGCAGCAGGGTCCTTAAATAATGCAGCAGAGTCCTTAAATAATGCAACAAAGTCCTTAAATAATGCAGCAGAGTCCTTAGATAATGCAACAAAGTCCTTAAATAATGCAGCAGAGTCCTTAAATAATGCAGCAAAGTCCTTAAATAATGCAGCACAGTCCTTAAATAATCCAGCCAAGTCCTTAAATAATGCAGCAACGTCTTTAAATAATGCAATAAAGTCCATAAATAATGCAGCAAATTCCTTAAATAATGCAGCAGAGTACTGAAATACCGCAGCAGGATCCTTAAATAATGCAGCAGAGTCCTTAAATAATGCAGCAGATTACTGAAATACTGCAGCAGGGTCATTAAATAATGCTGCAGAGTCCTTAAATAATGCAGCAAATTCCATAAATAATGCAGCAAAGTCTTTAAATAATGCAATAAAGTCCTTAAATAATGCAGCAGAGTACTGAAATACCGCAGCAGGGTCCTTAAATAATGCAGCAAAGTCGTTAAATAATGAAGTAGAGTCCTTAAATAATGCAACAACGTCCTTAAATGATGCAGCAGAGTCCTTAAATAATCCAGCCAAGTCCTTAAATAATGCAGCAAAGTCCTTAAATAATGCAGCAGAGTACTGAAATACCGCAGCAGGATCCTTAAATAATGCAGCAGAGTCCTTAAATAATGCAACAAAGTCCTTAAATAATGCAGAACAGTCCTTAAATAATGCAATAAAGTCCTTAAATAATGCAGCAAAGTCCTTAAATAATGCAGCAGAGTCCTTAAATAATGCAACAAAGTCCTTAAATAATGCAGCAGAGTCCTTAAATAATGCAGCACATTCCTTAATTAATGCAGCAGAGTCCTTAAATAATCCAGCCAAGTCCTTAAATACTGCTGCAGAGTACTTAAATAATGCAGCAAAGTCCTTAAATAATGCAGCAGAGTCCTTAAATAATGCAACAAAGTACTTAAATAATGCAGAAGAGTCCTTAAATAATGCAACAAAGTCTTTAAATAATGCAGCTGAGTACCTAAATAATGCAACAAAGTACTTAAATAATGCAGCAGAGTCCTTAAGTACCGTATCAGAGTCCTTAAATAATGCAGCAAAGTCCTTAAATAATGCAGCATAGTCCTTAAATAATGCAGCAAAGTCCTTAAATAATCCAGCCAATTCCTTAAATAATGCAACAAAGTCCTTAAATAATGCAGCAGAGTCCTTAAATAATGCAGCAGAGTACTGAAATACCGCAGCAGGGTCCTTAAATAATGCAGCAAAGTCGTTAAATAATGAAGTAGAGTCCTTAAATAATGCAACAACGTCCTTAAATGATGCAGCAGAGTCCTTAAATAATGCAACAAAGTCCTTAAATAATGCAGCAGAGTCCTAAAATAATGCAGCAGAGTACTGAAATACCGCAACAGGGTCCTTATATAATGCAGCAAAGTCCTTAAATAATGCAGAAGAGTCCTTAAATAATGCAACCAAGACCTTAAATAATGCAGCAGAGTCCTTAAATAATGCAACAAAGTACTTAAATAATGCAGCAGAGTCCTTAAGTACCGTAGCAGAGTCCTTAAATACTGCGGCAAAGTCCTTAAATATTGCAGCAGAGTCCTTAAATAATGCAGCAAATTCATTAAATAATGCAGCAGAGTCCTTAAAAAATGCAACAAATTCCTTAAATAATGCAGCAGAGTCCTTAAATAATGCAATAAAGTCCATAAATAATGCAGCAAAGTCCTTAAATAATTCAGCAGAGTGCTGAAATACCGCAGCAGGGTGCTTAAATAATGCAGGAGAGTCCTTAAATAATGCAACAAAGTCCATAAATAATGCAGCAGGGTCCTTAAATAATGCAACAAAGTCCTTAAATAATGCAGCAGAGTCCTTAAAAAATGCAGCAAAGTCCGTAAATAATGCAGCAGAGTCCTTAAATAATCCAGCCAAGTCCTTAAATAATGCAGCAAAGTCCTTAAATAATGCAGCAGATTACTGAAATACTGCAGCAGGGTCCTTAAATAATGCAGCAGAGTCCTTAAATAATGCAACAAAGTCCTTAAATAATGCAGCAGAGTCCTTAAATAATGCAACAAAGTCCTTAAATAATGCAGCAGAGTCCTTAAATAATGCAGCAAAGTCCTTAAATAATGCAGCACAGTCCTTAAATAATCCAGCCAAGTCCTTAAATAATGCAGCAAAGTCTTTAAATAATGCAATAAAGTCCATAAATGATCGAGGAAATTCCTTAAATAATGCAGCAGAGTACTGAAATACCGCAGCAGGATCCTTAAATAATGCAACAGAGTCCTTAAATAATGCAACAAAGTCCTTAAATAATGCAGAACAGTCCTTAAATAATGCAATAAAGTCCTTAAATAATGCAGCAAAGTCCTTAAATATTGCAGCAGAGTCCTTAAATAATGCAACAAAGTCATTAAATAATGCAGCAGAGTCCTTAAATAATGCAACAAAGTCCTTAAATAATGCAGCAGAGTCCTTAAATAATGCATCACATTCCTTAAATAATGCAGCAGAGTCCTTAAATAATCCAGCCAAGTCCTTAAATAATGCAGCAGAGTCCTTAAATAATGCAGAAAAGTCCTTAAATAATGCATCAGAGTCCTTAAATACTGCAGCAGAGTCCTTAAATAATGCAGCAAAGTAATTAAATAATGCAGAAGAGTCCTTAAATAATGCAGCAAAGTCCTTATATAATGCATCAGAGTCCTTAAATAATGCAGCAGAGTCCGTAAATACCACAGCAGAGTCCTTAAATAATGCAGCAAAGTCTTTAAATAATGCAGCACAGTCCTTAAATAATCCAGCCAAGTCCTTAAATAATGCAGCAGAGTCCTTAAATAATGCAGAAAAGTCCTGAAATAATGCAGCAGAGTCCTTAAATACTTCAGCATAGTCCTTAAATAATGCAGCAAAGTCCTTGAATAATGCAGCAGAGTCCTTAAATAATGCAACAAAGTCTTTAAATAATGCAGAAGAGTCCTTAAATAATGCAGCAAATTCCTTAAATAATGCAGCAAAGTCTTTAAATAATGCAATAAAGTCCATAAATAATGCAGCAAAGTTCTTAAATAATGCAGCAGAGTCCTTAAATACCACAGCAGAGTCCTTAAATAATGCAGCAAAGTCTTTAAATAATGCAACAAAGTCCTTAAATAATGCAGCAGAGTCCTTAAATAATGCAGAAGAGTCCTTAAATAATCCAGCCAAGTCCTTAAATAATGCAGCAGAGTCCTTAAATAATGCAACAAAATCCTTAAATAATGCAGAAGAGTCCTTAAATAATCCAGCCAAGTCCTTAAATCATGCAGCAGAGTCCTTAAATAATCCAGCCAAGTCCTTAAATACTGCTGCAGAGTACTTAAATAATGCAGCAAAGTCCTTAAACAATGCAGCAGAGTCCTTAAATAATGCAGCAGAGTCCGTAAATACCACAGCAGAGTCCTTAAATAATGCAGCAAAGTCTTTAAATAATGCAGCACAGTCCTTAAATAATCCAGCCAAGTCCTTAAATAATGCAGCAGAGTCCTTAAATAATGCAGAAAAGTCCTGAAATAATGCAGCAGAGTCCTTAAATACTTCAGCATAGTCCTTAAATAATGCAGCAAAGTCCTTGAATAATGCAGCAGAGTCCTTAAATAATGCAACAAAGTCTTTAAATAATGCAGAAGAGTCCTTAAATAATGCAGCAAATTCCTTAAATAATGCAGCAAAGTCTTTAAATAATGCAATAAAGTCCATAAATAATGCAGCAAAGTTCTTAAATAATGCAGCAGAGTCCTTAAATACCACAGCAGAGTCCTTAAATAATGCAGCAAAGTCTTTAAATAATGCAACAAAGTCCTTAAATAATGCAGCAGAGTCCTTAAATAATGCAGCAAAGTCCTTAAATAATGCAGCACAGTCCTTAAATAATCCAGCCAAGTCCTTAAATAATGCAGCAAAGTCTTTAAATAATGCAATAAAGTCCATAAATGATCGAGGAAATTCCTTAAATAATGCAGCAGAGTACTGAAATACCGCAGCAGGATCCTTAAATAATGCAACAGAGTCCTTAAATAATGCAACAAAGTCCTTAAATAATGCAGAACAGTCCTTAAATAATGCAATAAAGTCCTTAAATAATGCAGCAAAGTCCTTAAATATTGCAGCAGAGTCCTTAAATAATGCAACAAAGTCATTAAATAATGCAGCAGAGTCCTTAAATAATGCAACAAAGTCCTTAAATAATGCAGCAGAGTCCTTAAATAATGCATCACATTCCTTAAATAATGCAGCAGAGTCCTTAAATAATCCAGCCAAGTCCTTAAATAATGCAGCAGAGTCCTTAAATAATGCAGAAAAGTCCTTAAATAATGCATCAGAGTCCTTAAATACTGCAGCAGAGTCCTTAAATAATGCAGCAAAGTAATTAAATAATGCAGAAGAGTCCTTAAATAATGCAGCAAAGTCCTTATATAATGCATCAGAGTCCTTAAATAATGCAGCAGAGTCCGTAAATACCACAGCAGAGTCCTTAAATAATGCAGCAAAGTCTTTAAATAATGCAGCACAGTCCTTAAATAATCCAGCCAAGTCCTTAAATAATGCAGCAGAGTCCTTAAATAATGCAGAAAAGTCCTGAAATAATGCAGCAGAGTCCTTAAATACTTCAGCATAGTCCTTAAATAATGCAGCAAAGTCCTTGAATAATGCAGCAGAGTCCTTAAATAATGCAACAAAGTCTTTAAATAATGCAGAAGAGTCCTTAAATAATGCAGCAAATTCCTTAAATAATGCAGCAAAGTCTTTAAATAATGCAATAAAGTCCATAAATAATGCAGCAAAGTTCTTAAATAATGCAGCAGAGTCCTTAAATACCACAGCAGAGTCCTTAAATAATGCAGCAAAGTCTTTAAATAATGCAACAAAGTCCTTAAATAATGCAGCAGAGTCCTTAAATAATGCAGAAGAGTCCTTAAATAATCCAGCCAAGTCCTTAAATAATGCAGCAGAGTCCTTAAATAATGCAACAAAATCCTTAAATAATGCAGAAGAGTCCTTAAATAATCCAGCCAAGTCCTTAAATCATGCAGCAGAGTCCTTAAATAATCCAGCCAAGTCCTTAAATACTGCTGCAGAGTACTTAAATAATGCAGCAAAGTCCTTAAACAATGCAGCAGAGTCCTTAAATAATGCAGCAGAGTCCGTAAATACCACAGCAGAGTCCTTAAATAATGCAGCAAAGTCTTTAAATAATGCAGCACAGTCCTTAAATAATCCAGCCAAGTCCTTAAATAATGCAGCAGAGTCCTTAAATAATGCAGAAAAGTCCTGAAATAATGCAGCAGAGTCCTTAAATACTTCAGCATAGTCCTTAAATAATGCAGCAAAGTCCTTGAATAATGCAGCAGAGTCCTTAAATAATGCAACAAAGTCTTTAAATAATGCAGAAGAGTCCTTAAATAATGCAGCAAATTCCTTAAATAATGCAGCAAAGTCTTTAAATAATGCAATAAAGTCCATAAATAATGCAGCAAAGTTCTTAAATAATGCAGCAGAGTCCTTAAATACCACAGCAGAGTCCTTAAATAATGCAGCAAAGTCTTTAAATAATGCAACAAAGTCCTTAAATAATGCAGCAGAGTCCTTAAATAATGCAGAAGAGTCCTTAAATAATCCAGCCAAGTCCTTAAATAATGCAGCAGAGTCCTTAAATAATGCAACAAAATCCTTAAATAATGCAGAAGAGTCCTTAAATAATCCAGCCAAGTCCTTAAATCATGCAGCAGAGTCCTTAAATAATCCAGCCAAGTCCTTAAATACTGCTGCAGAGTACTTAAATAATGCAGCAAAGTCCTTAAACAATGCAGCAGAGTCCTTAAATAATGCAACAAAGTACTTAAATAATGCAGAAGAGTCCTTAAATAATGCAACAAAGTCCTTAAATAATGCAGCTGAGTACCTAAATAATGCAACAAAGTCCTTAAATAATGCAGCAGAGTCCTTAAGTACCGTATCAGAGTCCTTAAATAATGCAGCAAAGTCCTTAAATAATGCAGCAGAGTCCTTAAATAATGCAGCAAAGTCCTTAAATAATCCAGCCAATTCCTTAAATAATGCAACAAAGTCCTTAAATAATGCAGCAGAGTCCTTAAATAATGCAGCAGAGTACTGAAATACCGCAGCAGGGTCCTTAAATAATGCAGCAAAGTCGTTAAATAATGAAGTAGAGTCCTTAAATAATGCAACAAAGTCCTTAAATGATGCAGCAGAGTCCTTAAAAAATGCAACAAAGTCCTTAAATAATGCAGCAGAGTCCTTAAATAATGCAATAAATTCCATAAATAATGCAGCAAAGTCCTTAAATAATTTAGCAGAGTGCTGAAATACCGCAGCAGGGTCCTTAAATAATGCAGCAGAGTCCTTAGTTAATGCAACAAAGTCCTTAAATAATGCAGCAGGGTCCTTAAATAATGCAACAAAGTCCTTAAATTATGCAGCAGAGATCTTAAATAATGCAGCAAAGTCCTTAAATAATGCAGCAGAGTCCTTAAATAATCCAGCCAAGTCCTTAAATAATGCAACAAAGTCCTTAAATAATGCAGCAGATTACTGAAATACTGCAGCAGGGTCCTTAAATAATGCAGCAGAGTCCTTAAATAATGCAACAAAGTCCTTAAATAATGCAGCAGAGTCCTTAGATAATGCAACAAAGTCCTTAAATAATGCAGCAGAGTCCTTAAATAATGCAGCAAAGTCCTTAAATAATGCAGCACAGTCCTTAAATAATCCAGCCAAGTCCTTAAATAATGCAGCAACGTCTTTAAATAATGCAATAAAGTCCATAAATAATGCAGCAAATTCCTTAAATAATGCAGCAGAGTACTGAAATACCGCAGCAGGATCCTTAAATAATGCAGCAGAGTCCTTAAATAATGCAGCAGATTACTGAAATACTGCAGCAGGGTCATTAAATAATGCTGCAGAGTCCTTAAATAATGCAGCAAATTCCTTAAATAATGCAGCAAAGTCTTTAAATAATGCAATAAAGTCCTTAAATAATGCAGCAGAGTACTGAAATACCGCAGCAGGGTCCTTAAATAATGCAGCAAAGTCGTTAAATAATGAAGTAGAGTCCTTAAATAATGCAACAACGTCCTTAAATGATGCAGCAGAGTCCTTAAATAATCCAGCCAAGTCCTTAAATAATGCAGCAAAGTCCTTAAATAATGCAGCAGAGTACTGAAATACCGCAGCAGGATCCTTAAATAATGCAGCAGAGTCCTTAAATAATGCAACAAAGTCCTTAAATAATGCAGAACAGTCCTTAAATAATGCAATAAAGTCCTTAAATAATGCAGCAAAGTCCTTAAATAATGCAGCAGAGTCCTTAAATAATGCAACAAAGTCCTTAAATAATGCAGCAGAGTCCTTAAATAATGCAGCACATTCCTTAATTAATGCAGCAGAGTCCTTAAATAATCCAGCCAAGTCCTTAAATACTGCTGCAGAGTACTTAAATAATGCAGCAAAGTCCTTAAATAATGCAGCAGAGTCCTTAAATAATGCAACAAAGTACTTAAATAATGCAGAAGAGTCCTTAAATAATGCAACAAAGTCTTTAAATAATGCAGCTGAGTACCTAAATAATGCAACAAAGTACTTAAATAATGCAGCAGAGTCCTTAAGTACCGTATCAGAGTCCTTAAATAATGCAGCAAAGTCCTTAAATAATGCAGCATAGTCCTTAAATAATGCAGCAAAGTCCTTAAATAATCCAGCCAATTCCTTAAATAATGCAACAAAGTCCTTAAATAATGCAGCAGAGTCCTTAAATAATGCAGCAGAGTACTGAAATACCGCAGCAGGGTCCTTAAATAATGCAGCAAAGTCGTTAAATAATGAAGTAGAGTCCTTAAATAATGCAACAACGTCCTTAAATGATGCAGCAGAGTCCTTAAATAATGCAACAAAGTCCTTAAATAATGCAGCAGAGTCCTAAAATAATGCAGCAGAGTACTGAAATACCGCAACAGGGTCCTTAAATAATGCAGCAAAGTCCTTAAATAATGCAGAAGAGTCCTTAAATAATGCAACCAAGACCTTAAATAATGCAGCAGAGTCCTTAAATAATGCAACAAAGTACTTAAATAATGCAGCAGAGTCCTTAAGTACCGTAGCAGAGTCCTTAAATACTGCGGCAAAGTCCTTAAATATTGCAGCAGAGTCCTTAAATAATGCAGCAAATTCATTAAATAATGCAGCAGAGTCCTTAAAAAATGCAACAAATTCCTTAAATAATGCAGCAGAGTCCTTAAATAATGCAATAAAGTCCATAAATAATGCAGCAAAGTCCTTAAATAATTCAGCAGAGTGCTGAAATACCGCAGCAGGGTGCTTAAATAATGCAGGAGAGTCCTTAAATAATGCAACAAAGTCCATAAATAATGCAGCAGGGTCCTTAAATAATGCAACAAAGTCCTTAAATAATGCAGCAGAGTCCTTAAAAAATGCAGCAAAGTCCGTAAATAATGCAGCAGAGTCCTTAAATAATCCAGCCAAGTCCTTAAATAATGCAGCAAAGTCCTTAAATAATGCAGCAGATTACTGAAATACTGCAGCAGGGTCCTTAAATAATGCAGCAGAGTCCTTAAATAATGCAACAAAGTCCTTAAATAATGCAGCAGAGTCCTTAAATAATGCAACAAAGTCCTTAAATAATGCAGCAGAGTCCTTAAATAATGCAGCAAAGTCCTTAAATAATGCAGCACAGTCCTTAAATAATCCAGCCAAGTCCTTAAATAATGCAGCAAAGTCTTTAAATAATGCAATAAAGTCCATAAATGATCGAGGAAATTCCTTAAATAATGCAGCAGAGTACTGAAATACCGCAGCAGGATCCTTAAATAATGCAACAGAGTCCTTAAATAATGCAACAAAGTCCTTAAATAATGCAGAACAGTCCTTAAATAATGCAATAAAGTCCTTAAATAATGCAGCAAAGTCCTTAAATATTGCAGCAGAGTCCTTAAATAATGCAACAAAGTCATTAAATAATGCAGCAGAGTCCTTAAATAATGCAACAAAGTCCTTAAATAATGCAGCAGAGTCCTTAAATAATGCATCACATTCCTTAAATAATGCAGCAGAGTCCTTAAATAATCCAGCCAAGTCCTTAAATAATGCAGCAGAGTCCTTAAATAATGCAGAAAAGTCCTTAAATAATGCATCAGAGTCCTTAAATACTGCAGCAGAGTCCTTAAATAATGCAGCAAAGTAATTAAATAATGCAGAAGAGTCCTTAAATAATGCAGCAAAGTCCTTATATAATGCATCAGAGTCCTTAAATAATGCAGCAGAGTCCGTAAATACCACAGCAGAGTCCTTAAATAATGCAGCAAAGTCTTTAAATAATGCAGCACAGTCCTTAAATAATCCAGCCAAGTCCTTAAATAATGCAGCAGAGTCCTTAAATAATGCAGAAAAGTCCTGAAATAATGCAGCAGAGTCCTTAAATACTTCAGCATAGTCCTTAAATAATGCAGCAAAGTCCTTGAATAATGCAGCAGAGTCCTTAAATAATGCAACAAAGTCTTTAAATAATGCAGAAGAGTCCTTAAATAATGCAGCAAATTCCTTAAATAATGCAGCAAAGTCTTTAAATAATGCAATAAAGTCCATAAATAATGCAGCAAAGTTCTTAAATAATGCAGCAGAGTCCTTAAATACCACAGCAGAGTCCTTAAATAATGCAGCAAAGTCTTTAAATAATGCAACAAAGTCCTTAAATAATGCAGCAGAGTCCTTAAATAATGCAGAAGAGTCCTTAAATAATCCAGCCAAGTCCTTAAATAATGCAGCAGAGTCCTTAAATAATGCAACAAAATCCTTAAATAATGCAGAAGAGTCCTTAAATAATCCAGCCAAGTCCTTAAATCATGCAGCAGAGTCCTTAAATAATCCAGCCAAGTCCTTAAATACTGCTGCAGAGTACTTAAATAATGCAGCAAAGTCCTTAAACAATGCAGCAGAGTCCTTAAATAATGCAACAAAGTACTTAAATAATGCAGAAGAGTCCTTAAATAATGCAACAAAGTCCTTAAATAATGCAGCTGAGTACCTAAATAATGCAACAAAGTCCTTAAATAATGCAGCAGAGTCCTTAAGTACCGTATCAGAGTCCTTAAATAATGCAGCAAAGTCCTTAAATAATGCAGCAGAGTCCTTAAATAATGCAGCAAAGTACTTAAATAATCCAGCCAATTCCTTAAATAATGCAACAAAGTCCTTAAATAATGCAGCAGAGTCCTTAAATAATGCAGCAGAGTACTGAAATACCGCAGCAGGGTCCTTAAATAATGCAGCAAAGTCGTTAAATAATGAAGTAGAGTCCTTAAATAATGCAACAAAGTCCTTAAATGATGCAGCAGAGTCCTTAAAAAATGCAACAAAGTCCTTAAATAATGCAGCAGAGTCCTTAAATAATGCAATAAATTCCATAAATAATGCAGCAAAGTCCTTAAATAATTTAGCAGAGTGCTGAAATACCGCAGCAGGGTCCTTAAATAATGCAGCAGAGTCCTTAGTTAATGCAACAAAGTCCTTAAATAATGCAGCAGGGTCCTTAAATAATGCAACAAAGTCCTTAAATTATGCAGCAGAGATCTTAAATAATGCAGCAAAGTCCTTAAATAATGCAGCAGAGTCCTTAAATAATCCAGCCAAGTCCTTAAATAATGCAACAAAGTCCTTAAATAATGCAGCAGATTACTGAAATACTGCAGCAGGGTCCTTAAATAATGCAGCAGAGTCCTTAAATAATGCAACAAAGTCCTTAAATAATGCAGCAGAGTCCTTAGATAATGCAACAAAGTCCTTAAATAATGCAGCAGAGTCCTTAAATAATGCAGCAAAGTCCTTAAATAATGCAGCACAGTCCTTAAATAATCCAGCCAAGTCCTTAAATAATGCAGCAACGTCTTTAAATAATGCAATAAAGTCCATAAATAATGCAGCAAATTCCTTAAATAATGCAGCAGAGTACTGAAATACCGCAGCAGGATCCTTAAATAATGCAGCAGAGTCCTTAAATAATGCAGCAGATTACTGAAATACTGCAGCAGGGTCATTAAATAATGCTGCAGAGTCCTTAAATAATGCAGCAAATTCCTTAAATAATGCAGCAAAGTCTTTAAATAATGCAATAAAGTCCTTAAATAATGCAGCAGAGTACTGAAATACCGCAGCAGGGTCCTTAAATAATGCAGCAAAGTCGTTAAATAATGAAGTAGAGTCCTTAAATAATGCAACAACGTCCTTAAATGATGCAGCAGAGTCCTTAAATAATCCAGCCAAGTCCTTAAATAATGCAGCAAAGTCCTTAAATAATGCAGCAGAGTACTGAAATACCGCAGCAGGATCCTTAAATAATGCAGCAGAGTCCTTAAATAATGCAACAAAGTCCTTAAATAATGCAGAACAGTCCTTAAATAATGCAATAAAGTCCTTAAATAATGCAGCAAAGTCCTTAAATAATGCAGCAGAGTCCTTAAATAATGCAACAAAGTCCTTAAATAATGCAGCAGAGTCCTTAAATAATGCAGCACATTCCTTAATTAATGCAGCAGAGTCCTTAAATAATCCAGCCAAGTCCTTAAATACTGCTGCAGAGTACTTAAATAATGCAGCAAAGTCCTTAAATAATGCAGCAGAGTCCTTAAATAATGCAACAAAGTACTTAAATAATGCAGAAGAGTCCTTAAATAATGCAACAAAGTCTTTAAATAATGCAGCTGAGTACCTAAATAATGCAACAAAGTACTTAAATAATGCAGCAGAGTCCTTAAGTACCGTATCAGAGTCCTTAAATAATGCAGCAAAGTCCTTAAATAATGCAGCATAGTCCTTAAATAATGCAGCAAAGTCCTTAAATAATCCAGCCAATTCCTTAAATAATGCAACAAAGTCCTTAAATAATGCAGCAGAGTCCTTAAATAATGCAGCAGAGTACTGAAATACCGCAGCAGGGTCCTTAAATAATGCAGCAAAGTCGTTAAATAATGAAGTAGAGTCCTTAAATAATGCAACAACGTCCTTAAATGATGCAGCAGAGTCCTTAAATAATGCAACAAAGTCCTTAAATAATGCAGCAGAGTCCTAAAATAATGCAGCAGAGTACTGAAATACCGCAACAGGGTCCTTAAATAATGCAGCAAAGTCCTTAAATAATGCAGAAGAGTCCTTAAATAATGCAACCAAGACCTTAAATAATGCAGCAGAGTCCTTAAATAATGCAACAAAGTACTTAAATAATGCAGCAGAGTCCTTAAGTACCGTAGCAGAGTCCTTAAATACTGCGGCAAAGTCCTTAAATATTGCAGCAGAGTCCTTAAATAATGCAGCAAATTCATTAAATAATGCAGCAGAGTCCTTAAAAAATGCAACAAATTCCTTAAATAATGCAGCAGAGTCCTTAAATAATGCAATAAAGTCCATAAATAATGCAGCAAAGTCCTTAAATAATTCAGCAGAGTGCTGAAATACCGCAGCAGGGTGCTTAAATAATGCAGGAGAGTCCTTAAATAATGCAACAAAGTCCATAAATAATGCAGAAGAGTCCTTAAATAATGCAACAAAGTCCTTAAATAATGCAGAAGAGTCCTTAAATAATGCAACAAAGTCCTTAAATAATGCAGCTGAGTACCTAAATAATGCAACAAAGTCCTTAAATAATGCAGCAGAGTCCTTAAGTACCGTATCAGAGTCCTTAAATAATGCAGCAAAGTCCTTAAATAATGCAGCAGAGTCCTTAAATAATGCAGCAAAGTCCTTAAATAATCCAGCCAATTCCTTAAATAATGCAACAAAGTCCTTAAATAATGCAGCAGAGTCCTTAAATAATGCAGCAGAGTACTGAAATACCGCAGCAGGGTCCTTAAATAATGCAGCAAAGTCGTTAAATAATGAAGTAGAGTCCTTAAATAATGCAACAAAGTCCTTAAATGATGCAGCAGAGTCCTTAAAAAATGCAACAAAGTCCTTAAATAATGCAGCAGAGTCCTTAAATAATGCAATAAATTCCATAAATAATGCAGCAAAGTCCTTAAATAATTTAGCAGAGTGCTGAAATACCGCAGCAGGGTCCTTAAATAATGCAGCAGAGTCCTTAGTTAATGCAACAAAGTCCTTAAATAATGCAGCAGGGTCCTTAAATAATGCAACAAAGTCCTTAAATTATGCAGCAGAGATCTTAAATAATGCAGCAAAGTCCTTAAATAATGCAGCAGAGTCCTTAAATAATCCAGCCAAGTCCTTAAATAATGCAACAAAGTCCTTAAATAATGCAGCAGATTACTGAAATACTGCAGCAGGGTCCTTAAATAATGCAGCAGAGTCCTTAAATAATGCAACAAAGTCCTTAAATAATGCAGCAGAGTCCTTAGATAATGCAACAAAGTCCTTAAATAATGCAGCAGAGTCCTTAAATAATGCAGCAAAGTCCTTAAATAATGCAGCACAGTCCTTAAATAATCCAGCCAAGTCCTTAAATAATGCAGCAACGTCTTTAAATAATGCAATAAAGTCCATAAATAATGCAGCAAATTCCTTAAATAATGCAGCAGAGTACTGAAATACCGCAGCAGGATCCTTAAATAATGCAGCAGAGTCCTTAAATAATGCAGCAGATTACTGAAATACTGCAGCAGGGTCATTAAATAATGCTGCAGAGTCCTTAAATAATGCAGCAAATTCCTTAAATAATGCAGCAAAGTCTTTAAATAATGCAATAAAGTCCTTAAATAATGCAGCAGAGTACTGAAATACCGCAGCAGGGTCCTTAAATAATGCAGCAAAGTCGTTAAATAATGAAGTAGAGTCCTTAAATAATGCAACAACGTCCTTAAATGATGCAGCAGAGTCCTTAAATAATCCAGCCAAGTCCTTAAATAATGCAGCAAAGTCCTTAAATAATGCAGCAGAGTACTGAAATACCGCAGCAGGATCCTTAAATAATGCAGCAGAGTCCTTAAATAATGCAACAAAGTCCTTAAATAATGCAGAACAGTCCTTAAATAATGCAATAAAGTCCTTAAATAATGCAGCAAAGTCCTTAAATAATGCAGCAGAGTCCTTAAATAATGCAACAAAGTCCTTAAATAATGCAGCAGAGTCCTTAAATAATGCAGCACATTCCTTAATTAATGCAGCAGAGTCCTTAAATAATCCAGCCAAGTCCTTAAATACTGCTGCAGAGTACTTAAATAATGCAGCAAAGTCCTTAAATAATGCAGCAGAGTCCTTAAATAATGCAACAAAGTACTTAAATAATGCAGAAGAGTCCTTAAATAATGCAACAAAGTCTTTAAATAATGCAGCTGAGTACCTAAATAATGCAACAAAGTACTTAAATAATGCAGCAGAGTCCTTAAGTACCGTATCAGAGTCCTTAAATAATGCAGCAAAGTCCTTAAATAATGCAGCATAGTCCTTAAATAATGCAGCAAAGTCCTTAAATAATCCAGCCAATTCCTTAAATAATGCAACAAAGTCCTTAAATAATGCAGCAGAGTCCTTAAATAATGCAGCAGAGTACTGAAATACCGCAGCAGGGTCCTTAAATAATGCAGCAAAGTCGTTAAATAATGAAGTAGAGTCCTTAAATAATGCAACAACGTCCTTAAATGATGCAGCAGAGTCCTTAAATAATGCAACAAAGTCCTTAAATAATGCAGCAAAGTCCTTAAATAATGCAGCAGATTACTGAAATACTGCAGCAGGGTCCTTAAATAATGCAGCAGAGTCCTTAAATAATGCAACAAAGTCCTTAAATAATGCAGCAGAGTCCTTAAATAATGCAACAAAGTCCTTAAATAATGCAGCAGAGTCCTTAAATAATGCAGCAAAGTCCTTAAATAATGCAGCACAGTCCTTAAATAATCCAGCCAAGTCCTTAAATAATGCAGCAAAGTCTTTAAATAATGCAATAAAGTCCATAAATGATCGAGGAAATTCCTTAAATAATGCAGCAGAGTACTGAAATACCGCAGCAGGATCCTTAAATAATGCAACAGAGTCCTTAAATAATGCAACAAAGTCCTTAAATAATGCAGAACAGTCCTTAAATAATGCAATAAAGTCCTTAAATAATGCAGCAAAGTCCTTAAATATTGCAGCAGAGTCCTTAAATAATGCAACAAAGTCATTAAATAATGCAGCAGAGTCCTTAAATAATGCAACAAAGTCCTTAAATAATGCAGCAGAGTCCTTAAATAATGCATCACATTCCTTAAATAATGCAGCAGAGTCCTTAAATAATCCAGCCAAGTCCTTAAATAATGCAGCAGAGTCCTTAAATAATGCAGAAAAGTCCTTAAATAATGCATCAGAGTCCTTAAATACTGCAGCAGAGTCCTTAAATAATGCAGCAAAGTAATTAAATAATGCAGAAGAGTCCTTAAATAATGCAGCAAAGTCCTTATATAATGCATCAGAGTCCTTAAATAATGCAGCAGAGTCCGTAAATACCACAGCAGAGTCCTTAAATAATGCAGCAAAGTCTTTAAATAATGCAGCACAGTCCTTAAATAATCCAGCCAAGTCCTTAAATAATGCAGCAGAGTCCTTAAATAATGCAGAAAAGTCCTGAAATAATGCAGCAGAGTCCTTAAATACTTCAGCATAGTCCTTAAATAATGCAGCAAAGTCCTTGAATAATGCAGCAGAGTCCTTAAATAATGCAACAAAGTCTTTAAATAATGCAGAAGAGTCCTTAAATAATGCAGCAAATTCCTTAAATAATGCAGCAAAGTCTTTAAATAATGCAATAAAGTCCATAAATAATGCAGCAAAGTTCTTAAATAATGCAGCAGAGTCCTTAAATACCACAGCAGAGTCCTTAAATAATGCAGCAAAGTCTTTAAATAATGCAACAAAGTCCTTAAATAATGCAGCAGAGTCCTTAAATAATGCAGAAGAGTCCTTAAATAATCCAGCCAAGTCCTTAAATAATGCAGCAGAGTCCTTAAATAATGCAACAAAATCCTTAAATAATGCAGAAGAGTCCTTAAATAATCCAGCCAAGTCCTTAAATCATGCAGCAGAGTCCTTAAATAATCCAGCCAAGTCCTTAAATACTGCTGCAGAGTACTTAAATAATGCAGCAAAGTCCTTAAACAATGCAGCAGAGTCCTTAAATAATGCAACAAAGTACTTAAATAATGCAGAAGAGTCCTTAAATAATGCAACAAAGTCCTTAAATAATGCAGCTGAGTACCTAAATAATGCAACAAAGTCCTTAAATAATGCAGCAGAGTCCTTAAGTACCGTATCAGAGTCCTTAAATAATGCAGCAAAGTCCTTAAATAATGCAGCAGAGTCCTTAAATAATGCAGCAAAGTACTTAAATAATCCAGCCAATTCCTTAAATAATGCAACAAAGTCCTTAAATAATGCAGCAGAGTCCTTAAATAATGCAGCAGAGTACTGAAATACCGCAGCAGGGTCCTTAAATAATGCAGCAAAGTCGTTAAATAATGAAGTAGAGTCCTTAAATAATGCAACAAAGTCCTTAAATGATGCAGCAGAGTCCTTAAAAAATGCAACAAAGTCCTTAAATAATGCAGCAGAGTCCTTAAATAATGCAATAAATTCCATAAATAATGCAGCAAAGTCCTTAAATAATTTAGCAGAGTGCTGAAATACCGCAGCAGGGTCCTTAAATAATGCAGCAGAGTCCTTAGTTAATGCAACAAAGTCCTTAAATAATGCAGCAGGGTCCTTAAATAATGCAACAAAGTCCTTAAATTATGCAGCAGAGATCTTAAATAATGCAGCAAAGTCCTTAAATAATGCAGCAGAGTCCTTAAATAATCCAGCCAAGTCCTTAAATAATGCAACAAAGTCCTTAAATAATGCAGCAGATTACTGAAATACTGCAGCAGGGTCCTTAAATAATGCAGCAGAGTCCTTAAATAATGCAACAAAGTCCTTAAATAATGCAGCAGAGTCCTTAGATAATGCAACAAAGTCCTTAAATAATGCAGCAGAGTCCTTAAATAATGCAGCAAAGTCCTTAAATAATGCAGCACAGTCCTTAAATAATCCAGCCAAGTCCTTAAATAATGCAGCAACGTCTTTAAATAATGCAATAAAGTCCATAAATAATGCAGCAAATTCCTTAAATAATGCAGCAGAGTACTGAAATACCGCAGCAGGATCCTTAAATAATGCAGCAGAGTCCTTAAATAATGCAGCAGATTACTGAAATACTGCAGCAGGGTCATTAAATAATGCTGCAGAGTCCTTAAATAATGCAGCAAATTCCTTAAATAATGCAGCAAAGTCTTTAAATAATGCAATAAAGTCCTTAAATAATGCAGCAGAGTACTGAAATACCGCAGCAGGGTCCTTAAATAATGCAGCAAAGTCGTTAAATAATGAAGTAGAGTCCTTAAATAATGCAACAACGTCCTTAAATGATGCAGCAGAGTCCTTAAATAATCCAGCCAAGTCCTTAAATAATGCAGCAAAGTCCTTAAATAATGCAGCAGAGTACTGAAATACCGCAGCAGGATCCTTAAATAATGCAGCAGAGTCCTTAAATAATGCAACAAAGTCCTTAAATAATGCAGAACAGTCCTTAAATAATGCAATAAAGTCCTTAAATAATGCAGCAAAGTCCTTAAATAATGCAGCAGAGTCCTTAAATAATGCAACAAAGTCCTTAAATAATGCAGCAGAGTCCTTAAATAATGCAGCACATTCCTTAATTAATGCAGCAGAGTCCTTAAATAATCCAGCCAAGTCCTTAAATACTGCTGCAGAGTACTTAAATAATGCAGCAAAGTCCTTAAATAATGCAGCAGAGTCCTTAAATAATGCAACAAAGTACTTAAATAATGCAGAAGAGTCCTTAAATAATGCAACAAAGTCTTTAAATAATGCAGCTGAGTACCTAAATAATGCAACAAAGTACTTAAATAATGCAGCAGAGTCCTTAAGTACCGTATCAGAGTCCTTAAATAATGCAGCAAAGTCCTTAAATAATGCAGCATAGTCCTTAAATAATGCAGCAAAGTCCTTAAATAATCCAGCCAATTCCTTAAATAATGCAACAAAGTCCTTAAATAATGCAGCAGAGTCCTTAAATAATGCAGCAGAGTACTGAAATACCGCAGCAGGGTCCTTAAATAATGCAGCAAAGTCGTTAAATAATGAAGTAGAGTCCTTAAATAATGCAACAACGTCCTTAAATGATGCAGCAGAGTCCTTAAATAATGCAACAAAGTCCTTAAATAATGCAGCAGAGTCCTAAAATAATGCAGCAGAGTACTGAAATACCGCAACAGGGTCCTTAAATAATGCAGCAAAGTCCTTAAATAATGCAGAAGAGTCCTTAAATAATGCAACCAAGACCTTAAATAATGCAGCAGAGTCCTTAAATAATGCAACAAAGTACTTAAATAATGCAGCAGAGTCCTTAAGTACCGTAGCAGAGTCCTTAAATACTGCGGCAAAGTCCTTAAATATTGCAGCAGAGTCCTTAAATAATGCAGCAAATTCATTAAATAATGCAGCAGAGTCCTTAAAAAATGCAACAAATTCCTTAAATAATGCAGCAGAGTCCTTAAATAATGCAATAAAGTCCATAAATAATGCAGCAAAGTCCTTAAATAATTCAGCAGAGTGCTGAAATACCGCAGCAGGGTGCTTAAATAATGCAGGAGAGTCCTTAAATAATGCAACAAAGTCCATAAATAATGCAGAAGAGTCCTTAAATAATGCAACAAAGTCCTTAAATAATGCAGAAGAGTCCTTAAATAATGCAACAAAGTCCTTAAATAATGCAGCTGAGTACCTAAATAATGCAACAAAGTCCTTAAATAATGCAGCAGAGTCCTTAAGTACCGTATCAGAGTCCTTAAATAATGCAGCAAAGTCCTTAAATAATGCAGCAGAGTCCTTAAATAATGCAGCAAAGTCCTTAAATAATCCAGCCAATTCCTTAAATAATGCAACAAAGTCCTTAAATAATGCAGCAGAGTCCTTAAATAATGCAGCAGAGTACTGAAATACCGCAGCAGGGTCCTTAAATAATGCAGCAAAGTCGTTAAATAATGAAGTAGAGTCCTTAAATAATGCAACAAAGTCCTTAAATGATGCAGCAGAGTCCTTAAAAAATGCAACAAAGTCCTTAAATAATGCAGCAGAGTCCTTAAATAATGCAATAAATTCCATAAATAATGCAGCAAAGTCCTTAAATAATTTAGCAGAGTGCTGAAATACCGCAGCAGGGTCCTTAAATAATGCAGCAGAGTCCTTAGTTAATGCAACAAAGTCCTTAAATAATGCAGCAGGGTCCTTAAATAATGCAACAAAGTCCTTAAATTATGCAGCAGAGATCTTAAATAATGCAGCAAAGTCCTTAAATAATGCAGCAGAGTCCTTAAATAATCCAGCCAAGTCCTTAAATAATGCAACAAAGTCCTTAAATAATGCAGCAGATTACTGAAATACTGCAGCAGGGTCCTTAAATAATGCAGCAGAGTCCTTAAATAATGCAACAAAGTCCTTAAATAATGCAGCAGAGTCCTTAGATAATGCAACAAAGTCCTTAAATAATGCAGCAGAGTCCTTAAATAATGCAGCAAAGTCCTTAAATAATGCAGCACAGTCCTTAAATAATCCAGCCAAGTCCTTAAATAATGCAGCAACGTCTTTAAATAATGCAATAAAGTCCATAAATAATGCAGCAAATTCCTTAAATAATGCAGCAGAGTACTGAAATACCGCAGCAGGATCCTTAAATAATGCAGCAGAGTCCTTAAATAATGCAGCAGATTACTGAAATACTGCAGCAGGGTCATTAAATAATGCTGCAGAGTCCTTAAATAATGCAGCAAATTCCTTAAATAATGCAGCAAAGTCTTTAAATAATGCAATAAAGTCCTTAAATAATGCAGCAGAGTACTGAAATACCGCAGCAGGGTCCTTAAATAATGCAGCAAAGTCGTTAAATAATGAAGTAGAGTCCTTAAATAATGCAACAACGTCCTTAAATGATGCAGCAGAGTCCTTAAATAATCCAGCCAAGTCCTTAAATAATGCAGCAAAGTCCTTAAATAATGCAGCAGAGTACTGAAATACCGCAGCAGGATCCTTAAATAATGCAGCAGAGTCCTTAAATAATGCAACAAAGTCCTTAAATAATGCAGAACAGTCCTTAAATAATGCAATAAAGTCCTTAAATAATGCAGCAAAGTCCTTAAATAATGCAGCAGAGTCCTTAAATAATGCAACAAAGTCCTTAAATAATGCAGCAGAGTCCTTAAATAATGCAGCACATTCCTTAATTAATGCAGCAGAGTCCTTAAATAATCCAGCCAAGTCCTTAAATACTGCTGCAGAGTACTTAAATAATGCAGCAAAGTCCTTAAATAATGCAGCAGAGTCCTTAAATAATGCAACAAAGTACTTAAATAATGCAGAAGAGTCCTTAAATAATGCAACAAAGTCTTTAAATAATGCAGCTGAGTACCTAAATAATGCAACAAAGTACTTAAATAATGCAGCAGAGTCCTTAAGTACCGTATCAGAGTCCTTAAATAATGCAGCAAAGTCCTTAAATAATGCAGCATAGTCCTTAAATAATGCAGCAAAGTCCTTAAATAATCCAGCCAATTCCTTAAATAATGCAACAAAGTCCTTAAATAATGCAGCAGAGTCCTTAAATAATGCAGCAGAGTACTGAAATACCGCAGCAGGGTCCTTAAATAATGCAGCAAAGTCGTTAAATAATGAAGTAGAGTCCTTAAATAATGCAACAACGTCCTTAAATGATGCAGCAGAGTCCTTAAATAATGCAACAAAGTCCTTAAATAATGCAGCAGAGTCCTAAAATAATGCAGCAGAGTACTGAAATACCGCAACAGGGTCCTTAAATAATGCAGCAAAGTCCTTAAATAATGCAGAAGAGTCCTTAAATAATGCAACCAAGACCTTAAATAATGCAGCAGAGTCCTTAAATAATGCAACAAAGTACTTAAATAATGCAGCAGAGTCCTTAAGTACCGTAGCAGAGTCCTTAAATACTGCGGCAAAGTCCTTAAATATTGCAGCAGAGTCCTTAAATAATGCAGCAAATTCATTAAATAATGCAGCAGAGTCCTTAAAAAATGCAACAAATTCCTTAAATAATGCAGCAGAGTCCTTAAATAATGCAATAAAGTCCATAAATAATGCAGCAAAGTCCTTAAATAATTCAGCAGAGTGCTGAAATACCGCAGCAGGGTGCTTAAATAATGCAGGAGAGTCCTTAAATAATGCAACAAAGTCCATAAATAATGCAGCAGGGTCCTTAAATAATGCAACAAAGTCCTTAAATAATGCAGCAGAGTCCTTAAAAAATGCAGCAAAGTCCGTAAATAATGCAGCAGAGTCCTTAAATAATCCAGCCAAGTCCTTAAATAATGCAGCAAAGTCCTTAAATAATGCAGCAGATTACTGAAATACTGCAGCAGGGTCCTTAAATAATGCAGCAGAGTCCTTAAATAATGCAACAAAGTCCTTAAATAATGCAGCAGAGTCCTTAAATAATGCAACAAAGTCCTTAAATAATGCAGCAGAGTCCTTAAATAATGCAGCAAAGTCCTTAAATAATGCAGCACAGTCCTTAAATAATCCAGCCAAGTCCTTAAATAATGCAGCAAAGTCTTTAAATAATGCAATAAAGTCCATAAATGATCGAGGAAATTCCTTAAATAATGCAGCAGAGTACTGAAATACCGCAGCAGGATCCTTAAATAATGCAACAGAGTCCTTAAATAATGCAACAAAGTCCTTAAATAATGCAGAACAGTCCTTAAATAATGCAATAAAGTCCTTAAATAATGCAGCAAAGTCCTTAAATATTGCAGCAGAGTCCTTAAATAATGCAACAAAGTCATTAAATAATGCAGCAGAGTCCTTAAATAATGCAACAAAGTCCTTAAATAATGCAGCAGAGTCCTTAAATAATGCAGCACATTCCTTAAATAATGCAGCAGAGTCCTTAAATAATCCAGCCAAGTCCTTAAATAATGCAGCAGAGTCCTTAAATAATGCAGAAAAGTCCTTAAATAATGCATCAGAGTCCTTAAATACTGCAGCAGAGTCCTTAAATAATGCAGCAAAGTAATTAAATAATGCAGAAGAGTCCTTAAATAATGCAGCAAAGTCCTTATATAATGCATCAGAGTCCTTAAATAATGCAGCAGAGTCCGTAAATACCACAGCAGAGTCCTTAAATAATGCAGCAAAGTCTTTAAATAATGCAGCACAGTCCTTAAATAATCCAGCCAAGTCCTTAAATAATGCAGCAGAGTCCTTAAATAATGCAGAAAAGTCCTGAAATAATGCAGCAGAGTCCTTAAATACTTCAGCATAGTCCTTAAATAATGCAGCAAAGTCCTTGAATAATGCAGCAGAGTCCTTAAATAATGCAACAAAGTCTTTAAATAATGCAGAAGAGTCCTTAAATAATGCAGCAAATTCCTTAAATAATGCAGCAAAGTCTTTAAATAATGCAATAAAGTCCATAAATAATGCAGCAAAGTTCTTAAATAATGCAGCAGAGTCCTTAAATACCACAGCAGAGTCCTTAAATAATGCAGCAAAGTCTTTAAATAATGCAACAAAGTCCTTAAATAATGCAGCAGAGTCCTTAAATAATGCAGAAGAGTCCTTAAATAATCCAGCCAAGTCCTTAAATAATGCAGCAGAGTCCTTAAATAATGCAACAAAATCCTTAAATAATGCAGAAGAGTCCTTAAATAATCCAGCCAAGTCCTTAAATCATGCAGCAGAGTCCTTAAATAATCCAGCCAAGTCCTTAAATACTGCTGCAGAGTACTTAAATAATGCAGCAAAGTCCTTAAACAATGCAGCAGAGTCCTTAAATAATGCAACAAAGTACTTAAATAATGCAGAAGAGTCCTTAAATAATGCAACAAAGTCCTTAAATAATGCAGCTGAGTACCTAAATAATGCAACAAAGTCCTTAAATAATGCAGCAGAGTCCTTAAGTACCGTATCAGAGTCCTTAAATAATGCAGCAAAGTCCTTAAATAATGCAGCAGAGTCCTTAAATAATGCAGCAAAGTCCTTAAATAATCCAGCCAATTCCTTAAATAATGCAACAAAGTCCTTAAATAATGCAGCAGAGTCCTTAAATAATGCAGCAGAGTACTGAAATACCGCAGCAGGGTCCTTAAATAATGCAGCAAAGTCGTTAAATAATGAAGTAGAGTCCTTAAATAATGCAACAAAGTCCTTAAATGATGCAGCAGAGTCCTTAAAAAATGCAACAAAGTCCTTAAATAATGCAGCAGAGTCCTTAAATAATGCAATAAATTCCATAAATAATGCAGCAAAGTCCTTAAATAATTTAGCAGAGTGCTGAAATACCGCAGCAGGGTCCTTAAATAATGCAGCAGAGTCCTTAGTTAATGCAACAAAGTCCTTAAATAATGCAGCAGGGTCCTTAAATAATGCAACAAAGTCCTTAAATTATGCA
This sequence comes from Phyllobates terribilis, assembly GCF_046119375.1. NCBI lineage: Eukaryota > Metazoa > Chordata > Amphibia > Anura > Dendrobatidae > Phyllobates > Phyllobates terribilis. Next base: position 2,051,713 of record NW_027362955.1, on the reverse strand, counting down.
GCAGAGATCTTAAATAATGCAGCAAAGTCCTTAAATAATGCAGCAGAGTCCTTAAATAATCCAGCCAAGTCCTTAAATAATGCAACAAAGTCCTTAAATAATGCAGCAGATTACTGAAATACTGCAGCAGGGTCCTTAAATAATGCAGCAGAGTCCTTAAATAATGCAACAAAGTCCTTAAATAATGCAGCAGAGTCCTTAGATAATGCAACAAAGTCCTTAAATAATGCAGCAGAGTCCTTAAATAATGCAGCAAAGTCCTTAAATAATGCAGCACAGTCCTTAAATAATCCAGCCAAGTCCTTAAATAATGCAGCAACGTCTTTAAATAATGCAATAAAGTCCATAAATAATGCAGCAAATTCCTTAAATAATGCAGCAGAGTACTGAAATACCGCAGCAGGATCCTTAAATAATGCAGCAGAGTCCTTAAATAATGCAGCAGATTACTGAAATACTGCAGCAGGGTCATTAAATAATGCTGCAGAGTCCTTAAATAATGCAGCAAATTCCTTAAATAATGCAGCAAAGTCTTTAAATAATGCAATAAAGTCCTTAAATAATGCAGCAGAGTACTGAAATACCGCAGCAGGGTCCTTAAATAATGCAGCAAAGTCGTTAAATAATGAAGTAGAGTCCTTAAATAATGCAACAACGTCCTTAAATGATGCAGCAGAGTCCTTAAATAATCCAGCCAAGTCCTTAAATAATGCAGCAAAGTCCTTAAATAATGCAGCAGAGTACTGAAATACCGCAGCAGGATCCTTAAATAATGCAGCAGAGTCCTTAAATAATGCAACAAAGTCCTTAAATAATGCAGAACAGTCCTTAAATAATGCAATAAAGTCCTTAAATAATGCAGCAAAGTCCTTAAATAATGCAGCAGAGTCCTTAAATAATGCAACAAAGTCCTTAAATAATGCAGCAGAGTCCTTAAATAATGCAGCACATTCCTTAATTAATGCAGCAGAGTCCTTAAATAATCCAGCCAAGTCCTTAAATACTGCTGCAGAGTACTTAAATAATGCAGCAAAGTCCTTAAATAATGCAGCAGAGTCCTTAAATAATGCAACAAAGTACTTAAATAATGCAGAAGAGTCCTTAAATAATGCAACAAAGTCTTTAAATAATGCAGCTGAGTACCTAAATAATGCAACAAAGTACTTAAATAATGCAGCAGAGTCCTTAAGTACCGTATCAGAGTCCTTAAATAATGCAGCAAAGTCCTTAAATAATGCAGCATAGTCCTTAAATAATGCAGCAAAGTCCTTAAATAATCCAGCCAATTCCTTAAATAATGCAACAAAGTCCTTAAATAATGCAGCAGAGTCCTTAAATAATGCAGCAGAGTACTGAAATACCGCAGCAGGGTCCTTAAATAATGCAGCAAAGTCGTTAAATAATGAAGTAGAGTCCTTAAATAATGCAACAACGTCCTTAAATGATGCAGCAGAGTCCTTAAATAATGCAACAAAGTCCTTAAATAATGCAGCAGAGTCCTAAAATAATGCAGCAGAGTACTGAAATACCGCAACAGGGTCCTTAAATAATGCAGCAAAGTCCTTAAATAATGCAGAAGAGTCCTTAAATAATGCAACCAAGACCTTAAATAATGCAGCAGAGTCCTTAAATAATGCAACAAAGTACTTAAATAATGCAGCAGAGTCCTTAAGTACCGTAGCAGAGTCCTTAAATACTGCGGCAAAGTCCTTAAATATTGCAGCAGAGTCCTTAAATAATGCAGCAAATTCATTAAATAATGCAGCAGAGTCCTTAAAAAATGCAACAAATTCCTTAAATAATGCAGCAGAGTCCTTAAATAATGCAATAAAGTCCATAAATAATGCAGCAAAGTCCTTAAATAATTCAGCAGAGTGCTGAAATACCGCAGCAGGGTGCTTAAATAATGCAGGAGAGTCCTTAAATAATGCAACAAAGTCCATAAATAATGCAGCAGGGTCCTTAAATAATGCAACAAAGTCCTTAAATAATGCAGCAGAGTCCTTAAAAAATGCAGCAAAGTCCGTAAATAATGCAGCAGAGTCCTTAAATAATCCAGCCAAGTCCTTAAATAATGCAGCAAAGTCCTTAAATAATGCAGCAGATTACTGAAATACTGCAGCAGGGTCCTTAAATAATGCAGCAGAGTCCTTAAATAATGCAACAAAGTCCTTAAATAATGCAGCAGAGTCCTTAAATAATGCAACAAAGTCCTTAAATAATGCAGCAGAGTCCTTAAATAATGCAGCAAAGTCCTTAAATAATGCAGCACAGTCCTTAAATAATCCAGCCAAGTCCTTAAATAATGCAGCAAAGTCTTTAAATAATGCAATAAAGTCCATAAATGATCAAGGAAATTCCTTAAATAATGCAGCAGAGTACTGAAATACCGCAGCAGGATCCTTAAATAATGCATCAGAGTCCTTAAATAATGCAACAAAGTCCTTAAATAATGCATAACAGTCCTTAAATAATGCAATAAAGTCCTTAAATAATGCAGCAAAGTCCTTAAATATTGCAGCAGAGTCCTTAAATAATGCAACAAAGTCATTAAATAATGCAGCAGAGTCCTTAAATAATGCAACAAAGTCCTTAAATAATGCAGCAGAGTCCTTAAATAATGCAGCACATTCCTTAAATAATGCAGCAGAGTCCTTAAATAATCCAGCCAAGTCCTTAAATAATGCAGCAGAGTCCTTAAATAATGCAGAAAAGTCCTTAAATAATGCATCAGAGTCCTTAAATACTGCAGCAGAGTCCTTAAATAATGCAGCAAAGTAATTAAATAATGCAGAAGAGTCCTTAAATAATGCAGCAAAGTCCTTATATAATGCATCAGAGTCCTTAAATAATGCAGCAGAGTCCGTAAATACCACAGCAGAGTCCTTAAATAATGCAGCAAAGTCTTTAAATAATGCAGCACAGTCCTTAAATAATCCAGCCAAGTCCTTAAATAATGCAGCAGAGTCCTTAAATAATGCAGAAAAGTCCTGAAATAATGCAGCAGAGTCCTTAAATACTTCAGCATAGTCCTTAAATAATGCAGCAAAGTCCTTGAATAATGCAGCAGAGTCCTTAAATAATGCAACAAAGTCTTTAAATAATGCAGAAGAGTCCTTAAATAATGCAGCAAATTCCTTAAATAATGCAGCAAAGTCTTTAAATAATGCAATAAAGTCCATAAATAATGCAGCAAAGTTCTTAAATAATGCAGCAGAGTCCTTAAATACCACAGCAGAGTCCTTAAATAATGCAGCAAAGTCTTTAAATAATGCAACAAAGTCCTTAAATAATGCAGCAGAGTCCTTAAATAATGCAGAAGAGTCCTTAAATAATCCAGCCAAGTCCTTAAATAATGCAGCAGAGTCCTTAAATAATGCAACAAAATCCTTAAATAATGCAGAAGAGTCCTTAAATAATCCAGCCAAGTCCTTAAATCATGCAGCAGAGTCCTTAAATAATCCAGCCAAGTCCTTAAATACTGCTGCAGAGTACTTAAATAATGCAGCAAAGTCCTTAAACAATGCAGCAGAGTCCTTAAATAATGCAACAAAGTACTTAAATAATGCAGAAGAGTCCTTAAATAATGCAACAAAGTCCTTAAATAATGCAGCTGAGTACCTAAATAATGCAACAAAGTCCTTAAATAATGCAGCAGAGTCCTTAAGTACCGTATCAGAGTCCTTAAATAATGCAGCAAAGTCCTTAAATAATGCAGCAGAGTCCTTAAATAATGCAGCAAAGTCCTTAAATAATCCAGCCAATTCCTTAAATAATGCAACAAAGTCCTTAAATAATGCAGCAGAGTCCTTAAATAATGCAGCAGAGTACTGAAATACCGCAGCAGGGTCCTTAAATAATGCAGCAAAGTCGTTAAATAATGAAGTAGAGTCCTTAAATAATGCAACAAAGTCCTTAAATGATGCAGCAGAGTCCTTAAAAAATGCAACAAAGTCCTTAAATAATGCAGCAGAGTCCTTAAATAATGCAATAAATTCCATAAATAATGCAGCAAAGTCCTTAAATAATTTAGCAGAGTGCTGAAATACCGCAGCAGGGTCCTTAAATAATGCAGCAGAGTCCTTAGTTAATGCAACAAAGTCCTTAAATAATGCAGCAGGGTCCTTAAATAATGCAACAAAGTCCTTAAATTATGCAGCAGAGATCTTAAATAATGCAGCAAAGTCCTTAAATAATGCAGCAGAGTCCTTAAATAATCCAGCCAAGTCCTTAAATAATGCAACAAAGTCCTTAAATAATGCAGCAGATTACTGAAATACTGCAGCAGGGTCCTTAAATAATGCAGCAGAGTCCTTAAATAATGCAACAAAGTCCTTAAATAATGCAGCAGAGTCCTTAGATAATGCAACAAAGTCCTTAAATAATGCAGCAGAGTCCTTAAATAATGCAGCAAAGTCCTTAAATAATGCAGCACAGTCCTTAAATAATCCAGCCAAGTCCTTAAATAATGCAGCAACGTCTTTAAATAATGCAATAAAGTCCATAAATAATGCAGCAAATTCCTTAAATAATGCAGCAGAGTACTGAAATACCGCAGCAGGATCCTTAAATAATGCAGCAGAGTCCTTAAATAATGCAGCAGATTACTGAAATACTGCAGCAGGGTCATTAAATAATGCTGCAGAGTCCTTAAATAATGCAGCAAATTCCTTAAATAATGCAGCAAAGTCTTTAAATAATGCAATAAAGTCCTTAAATAATGCAGCAGAGTACTGAAATACCGCAGCAGGGTCCTTAAATAATGCAGCAAAGTCGTTAAATAATGAAGTAGAGTCCTTAAATAATGCAACAACGTCCTTAAATGATGCAGCAGAGTCCTTAAATAATGCAACAAAGTCCTTAAATAATGCAGCAGAGTCCTAAAATAATGCAGCAGAGTACTGAAATACCGCAACAGGGTCCTTAAATAATGCAGCAAAGTCCTTAAATAATGCAGAAGAGTCCTTAAATAATGCAACCAAGACCTTAAATAATGCAGCAGAGTCCTTAAATAATGCAACAAAGTACTTAAATAATGCAGCAGAGTCCTTAAGTACCGTAGCAGAGTCCTTAAATACTGCGGCAAAGTCCTTAAATATTGCAGCAGAGTCCTTAAATAATGCAGCAAAGTCATTAAATAATGCAGCAGAGTCCTTAAAAAATGCAACAAATTCCTTAAATAATGCAGCAGAGTCCTTAAATAATGCAATAAAGTCCATAAATAATGCAGCAAAGTCCTTAAATAATTCAGCAGAGTGCTGAAATACCGCAGCAGGGTGCTTAAATAATGCAGGAGAGTCCTTAAATAATGCAACAAAGTCCATAAATAATGCAGCAGGGTCCTTAAATAATGCAACAAAGTCCTTAAATAATGCAGCAGAGTCCTTAAAAAATGCAGCAAAGTCCGTAAATAATGCAGCAGAGTCCTTAAATAATCCAGCCAAGTCCTTAAATAATGCAGCAAAGTCCTTAAATAATGCAGCAGATTACTGAAATACTGCAGCAGGGTCCTTAAATAATGCAGCAGAGTCCTTAAATAATGCAACAAAGTCCTTAAATAATGCAGCAGAGTCCTTAAATAATGCAACAAAGTCCTTAAATAATGCAGCAGAGTCCTTAAATAATGCAGCAAAGTCCTTAAATAATGCAGCACAGTCCTTAAATAATCCAGCCAAGTCCTTAAATAATGCAGCAAAGTCTTTAAATAATGCAATAAAGTCCATAAATGATGCAGCAAAGTCCTTAAATAATGCAAACAATACCTTAAATAATGCAGCAGCGTCCTTTAATAATGCAACAAATTCCTTAAATAATGCAGCAGAGTCCTTAAATAATGCAATAAAGTCCATAAATAATGCAGCAAAGTCCTTAAATAATTCAGCAGAGTGCTGAAATACCGCAGCAGGGTCCTTAAATAATGCAGCAGAGTCCTTAAATAATGCAACAAAGTCCTTAAATAATGCATCAGGGTCCTTAAATAATGCAACAAAGTCCTTAAATAATGCAGCAGAGTCCTTAAATAATGCAGCAAAGTCCTTAAAAAATGCAGCAGAGTCCTTAAATAATCCAGCCAAGTCCTTAAATAATGCAGCAAAGTCCTTAAATAATGCAGCAGAGTACTGAAATACCGCAGCAGGATCCTTAAATAATGCAGCAGAGTCCTTAAATAATGCAACAAAGTCCTTAAATAATGCAGAACAGTCCTTAAATAATGCAATAAAGTCCTTAAATAATGCAGCAAAGTCCTTAAATAATGCAGCAGAGTCCTTAAATAATGCAACAAAGTCCTTAAATAATGCAGCAGAGTCCTTAAATAATGCAGCACATTCCTTAATTAATGCAGCAGAGTCCTTAAATAATCCAGCCAAGTCCTTAAATACTGCTGCAGAGTACTTAAATAATGCAGCAAAGTCCTTAAATAATGCAGCAGAGTCCTTAAATAATGCAACAAAGTACTTAAATAATGCAGAAGAGTCCTTAAATAATGCAACAAAGTCTTTAAATAATGCAGCTGAGTACCTAAATAATGCAACAAAGTACTTAAATAATGCAGCAGAGTCCTTAAGTACCGTATCAGAGTCCTTAAATAATGCAGCAAAGTCCTTAAATAATGCAGCATAGTCCTTAAATAATGCAGCAAAGTCCTTAAATAATCCAGCCAATTCCTTAAATAATGCAACAAAGTCCTTAAATAATGCAGCAGAGTCCTTAAATAATGCAGCAGAGTACTGAAATACCGCAGCAGGGTCCTTAAATAATGCAGCAAAGTCGTTAAATAATGAAGTAGAGTCCTTAAATAATGCAACAAAGTCCTTAAATGATGCAGCAGAGTCCTTAAAAAATGCAACTAAGTCCTTAAATAATGCAGCAGAGTCCTTAAATAATGCAATAAATTCCATAAATAATGCAGCAAAGTCCTTAAATAATTTAGCAGAGTGCTGAAATACCGCAGCAGGGTCCTTAAATAATGCAGCAGAGTCCTTAGTTAATGCAACAAAGTCCTTAAATAATGCAGCAGGGTCCTTAAATAATGCAACAAAGTCCTTAAATTATGCAGCAGAGATCTTAAATAATGCAGCAAAGTCCTTAAATAATGCAGCAGAGTCCTTAAATAATCCAGCCAAGTCCTTAAATAATGCAACAAAGTCCTTAAATAATGCAGCAGATTACTGAAATACTGCAGCAGGGTCCTTAAATAATGCAGCAGAGTCCTTAAATAATGCAACAAAGTCCTTAAATAATGCAGCAGAGTCCTTAGATAATGCAACAAAGTCCTTAAATAATGCAGCAGAGTCCTTAAATAATGCAGCAAAGTCCTTAAATAATGCAGCAGAGTCCTTAAATAATCCAGCCAAGTCCTTAAATAATGCAGCAAAGTCCTTAAATAATGCAGCAGAGTACTGAAATAGCGCAGCAGGATCCTTAAATAATGCAGCAGAGTCCTTAAATAATGCAACAAAGTCCTTAAATAATGCAGAACAGTCCTTAAATAATGCAATAAAGTTCTTAAATAATGCAGCAAAGTCCTTAAATAATGCAGCAGAGTCCTTAAATAATGCAACAAAGTCCTTAAATAATGCAGCAGAGTCCTTAAATAATGCAGCACATTCCTTAAATAATGCAGCAGAGTCCTTAAATAATCCAGCCAAGTCCTTAAATACTGCTGCAGAGTACTTAAATAATGCAGCAAAGTCCTTAAATAATGCAGCAGAGTCCTTAAATAATGCAACAAAGTACTTAAATAATGCAGAAGAGTCCTTAAATAATGCAACAAAGTCCTTAAATAATGCAGCTGAGTACTTAAATAATGCAACAAAGTACTTAAATAATGCAGTAGAGTCCTTAAGTACCGTATCAGAGTCCTTAAATAATGCAGCAAAGTCCTTAAATAATGCAGCAGAGTCCTTAAATAATGCAGCAAAGTCCTTAAATAATCCAGCCAATTCCTTAAATAATGCAACAAAGTCCTTAAATAATGCAGCAGATTACTGAAATACTGCAGCAGGGTCCTTAAATAATGCCGCAGAGTCCTTAAATAATGCAACAAAGTCCTTAAATAATGCAGCAGAGTCCTTAAATAATGCAACAAAGTCCTTAAATAATGCAGCAGAGTCCTTAAATAATGCAATAAATTCCATAAATAATGCAGCAAAGTCCTTAAATAATTTAGCAGAGTGCTGAAATACCGCAGCAGGGTCCTTAAATAATGCAGCAGAGTCCTTAGTTAATGCAACAAAGTCCTTAAATAATGCAGCAGGGTCCTTAAATAATGCAACAAAGTCCTTAAATTATGCAGCAGAGATCTTAAATAATGCAGCAAAGTCCTTAAATAATGCAGCAGAGTCCTTAAATAATCCAGCCAAGTCCTTAAATAATGCAACAAAGTCCTTAAATAATGCAGCAGATTACTGAAATACTGCAGCAGGGTCCTTAAATAATGCAGCAGAGTCCTTAAATAATGCAACAAAGTCCTTAAATAATGCAGCAGAGTCCTTAGATAATGCAACAAAGTCCTTATATAATGCAGCAGAGTCCTTAAATAATGCAGCAAAGTCCTTAAATAATGCAGCACAGTCCTTAAATAATCCAGCCAAGTCCTTAAATAATGCAGCAACGTCTTTAAATAATGCAATAAAGTCCATAAATAATGCAGCAAATTCCTTAAATAATGCAGCAGAGTACTGAAATACCGCAGCAGGATCCTTAAATAATGCAGCAGAGTCCTTAAATAATGCAGCAGATTACTGAAATACTGCAGCAGGGTCATTAAATAATGCTGCAGAGTCCTTAAATAATGCAGCAAATTCCTTAAATAATGCAGCAAAGTCTTTAAATAATGCAATAAAGTCCTTAAATAATGCAGCAGAGTACTGAAATACCGCAGCAGGGTCCTTAAATAATGCAGCAAAGTCGTTAAATAATGAAGTAGAGTCCTTAAATAATGCAACAACGTCCTTAAATGATGCAGCAGAGTCCTTAAATAATGCAACAAAGTCCTTAAATAATGCAGCAGAGTCCTAAAATAATGCAGCAGAGTACTGAAATACCGCAACAGGGTCCTTAAATAATGCAGCAAAGTCCTTAAATAATGCAGAAGAGTCCTTAAATAATGCAACCAAGACCTTAAATAATGCAGCAGAGTCCTTAAATAATGCAACAAAGTACTTAAATAATGCAGCAGAGTCCTTAAGTACCGTAGCAGAGTCCTTAAATACTGCGGCAAAGTCCTTAAATATTGCAGCAGAGTCCTTAAATAATGCAGCAAATTCATTAAATAATGCAGCAGAGTCCTTAAAAAATGCAACAAATTCCTTAAATAATGCAGCAGAGTCCTTAAATAATGCAATAAAGTCCATAAATAATGCAGCAAAGTCCTTAAATAATTCAGCAGAGTGCTGAAATACCGCAGCAGGGTGCTTAAATAATGCAGGAGAGTCCTTAAATAATGCAACAAAGTCCATAAATAATGCAGCAGGGTCCTTAAATAATGCAACAAAGTCCTTAAATAATGCAGCAGAGTCCTTAAAAAATGCAGCAAAGTCCGTAAATAATGCAGCAGAGTCCTTAAATAATCCAGCCAAGTCCTTAAATAATGCAACAAAGTCCTTAAATAATGCAGCAGATTACTGAAATACTGCAGCAGGGTCCTTAAATAATGCAGCAGAGTCCTTAAATAATGCAACAAAGTCCTTAAATAATGCAGCAGAGTCCTTAAATAATGCAACAAAGTCCTTAAATAATGCAGCAGAGTCCTTAAATAATGCAGCAAAGTCCTTAAATAATGCAGCACAGTCCTTAAATAATCCAGCCAAGTCCTTAAATAATGCAGCAAAGTCTTTAAATAATGCAATAAAGTCCATAAATGATCGAGGAAATTCCTTAAATAATGCAGCAGAGTACTGAAATACCGCAGCAGGATCCTTAAATAATGCAACAGAGTCCTTAAATAATGCAACAAAGTCCTTAAATAATGCAGAACAGTCCTTAAATAATGCAATAAAGTCCTTAAATAATGCAGCAAAGTCCTTAAATAATGCAGCAGAGTCCTTAAATAATGCAACAAAGTCATTAAATAATGCAGCAGAGTCCTTAAATAATGCAACAAAGTCCTTAAATAATGCAGCAGAGTCCTTAAATAATGCAGCACATTCCTTAAATAATGCAGCAGAGTCCTTAAATAATCCAGCCAAGTCCTTAAATAATGCAGCAGAGTCCTTAAATAATGCAGAAAAGTCCTTAAATAATGCATCAGAGTCCTTAAATACTGCAGCAGAGTCCTTAAATAATGCAGCAAAGTAATTAAATAATGCAGAAGAGTCCTTAAATAATGCAGCAAAGTCCTTATATAATGCATCAGAGTCCTTAAATAATGCAGCAGAGTCCTTAAATACCACAGCAGAGTCCTTAAATAATGCAGCAAAGTCTTTAAATAATGCAGCACAGTCCTTAAATAATCCAGCCAAGTCCTTAAATAATGCAGCAGAGTCCTTAAATAATGCAGAAAAGTCCTGAAATAATGCAGCAGAGTCCTTAAATACTTCAGCATAGTCCTTAAATAATGCAGCAAAGTCCTTGAATAATGCAGCAGAGTCCTTAAATAATGCAACAAAGTCTTTAAATAATGCAGAAGAGTCCTTAAATAATGCAGCAAATTCCTTAAATAATGCAGCAAAGTCTTTAAATAATGCAATAAAGTCCATAAATAATGCAGCAAAGTTCTTAAATAATGCAGCAGAGTCCTTAAATACCACAGCAGAGTCCTTAAATAATGCAGCAAAGTCTTTAAATAATGCAACAAAGTCCTTAAATAATGCAGCAGAGTCCTTAAATAATGCAGAAGAGTCCTTAAATAATCCAGCCAAGTCCTTAAATAATGCAGCAGAGTCCTTAAATAATGCAACAAAATCCTTAAATAATGCAGAAGAGTCCTTAAATAATCCAGCCAAGTCCTTAAATCATGCAGCAGAGTCCTTAAATAATCCAGCCAAGTCCTTAAATACTGCTGCAGAGTACTTAAATAATGCAGCAAAGTCATTAAATAATGCAGCAGAGTCCTTAAATAATGCAACAAAGTACTTAAATAATGCAGAAGAGTCCTTAAATAATGCAACAAAGTCCTTAAATAATGCAGCTGAGTACCTAAATAATGCAACAAAGTCCTTAAATAATGCAGCAGAGTCCTTAAGTACCGTATCAGAGTCCTTAAATAATGCAGCAAAGTCCTTAAATAATGCAGCAGAGTCCTTAAATAATGCAGCAAAGTCCTTAAATAATCCAGCCAATTCCTTAAATAATGCAACAAAGTCCTTAAATAATGCAGCAGAGTCCTTAAATAATGCAGCAGAGTACTGAAATACCGCAGCAGGGTCCTTAAATAATGCAGCAAAGTCGTTAAATAATGAAGTAGAGTCCTTAAATAATGCAACAAAGTCCTTAAATGATGCAGCAGAGTCCTTAAAAAATGCAACAAAGTCCTTAAATAATGCAGCAGAGTCCTTAAATAATGCAATAAATTCCATAAATAATGCAGCAAAGTCCTTAAATAATTTAGCAGAGTGCTGAAATACCGCAGCAGGGTCCTTAAATAATGCAGCAGAGTCCTTAGTTAATGCAACAAAGTCCTTAAATAATGCAGCAGGGTCCTTAAATAATGCAACAAAGTCCTTAAATTATGCAGCAGAGATCTTAAATAATGCAGCAAAGTCCTTAAATAATGCAGCAGAGTCCTTAAATAATCCAGCCAAGTCCTTAAATAATGCAACAAAGTCCTTAAATAATGCAGCAGATTACTGAAATACTGCAGCAGGGTCCTTAAATAATGCAGCAGAGTCCTTAAATAATGCAACAAAGTCCTTAAATAATGCAGCAGAGTCCTTAGATAATGCAACAAAGTCCTTAAATAATGCAGCAGAGTCCTTAAATAATGCAGCAAAGTCCTTAAATAATGCAGCACAGTCCTTAAATAATCCAGCCAAGTCCTTAAATAATGCAGCAAAGTCTTTAAATAATGCAATAAAGTCCATAAATAATGCAGCAAATTCCTTAAATAATGCAGCAGAGTACTGAAATACCGCAGCAGGATCCTTAAATAATGCAGCAGAGTCCTTAAATAATGCAGCAGATTACTGAAATACTGCAGCAGGGTCATTAAATAATGCTGCAGAGTCCTTAAATAATGCAGCAAATTCCTTAAATAATGCAGCAAAGTCTTTAAATAATGCAATAAAGTCCTTAAATAATGCAGCAGAGTACTGAAATACCGCAGCAGGGTCCTTAAATAATGCAGCAAAGTCGTTAAATAATGAAGTAGAGTCCTTAAATAATGCAACAACGTCCTTAAATGATGCAGCAGAGTCCTTAAATAATGCAACAAAGTCCTTAAATAATGCAGCAGAGTCCTAAAATAATGCAGCAGAGTACTGAAATACCGCAACAGGGTCCTTAAATAATGCAGCAAAGTCCTTAAATAATGCAGAAGAGTCCTTAAATAATGCAACCAAGACCTTAAATAATGCAGCAGAGTCCTTAAATAATGCAACAAAGTACTTAAATAATGCAGCAGAGTCCTTAAATAATGCAGCAAAGTCCTTAAATAATGCAGCACAGTCCTTAAATAATCCAGCCAAGTCCTTAAATAATGCAGCAAAGTCTTTAAATAATGCAATAAAGTCCATAAATGATGCAGCAAATTCCTTAAATAATGCAGCAGAGTACTGAAATACCGCAGCAGGATCCTTAAATAATGCAACAGATTCCTTAAATAATGCAACAAAGTCCTTAAATAATGCAGAACAGTCCTTAAATAATGCAATAAAGTCCTTAAATAATGCAGCAAAGTCCTTAAATAATGCAGCAGAGTCCTTAAATAATGCAACAAAGTCCTTAAATAATGCAGCAGAGTCCTTAAATAATGCAACAAAGTCCTTAAATAATGCAGCAGAGTCCTTAAATAATGCAGCACATTCCTTAAATAATGCAGCAGAGTCCTTAAATAATCCAGCCAAGTCCTTAAATAATGCAGCAGAGTCCTTAAATAATGCAGAAAAGTCCTTAAATAATGCATCAGAGTCCTTAAATACTGCAGCAGAGTCCTTAAATAATGCAGCAAAGTAATTAAATAATGCAGAAGAGTCCTTAAATAATGCAGCAAAGTCCTTATATAATGCATCAGAGTCCTTAAATAATGCAGCAGAGTCCTTAAATACCACAGCAGAGTCCTTAAATAATGCAGCAAAGTCTTTAAATAATGCAGCACAGTCCTTAAATAATCCAGCCAAGTCCTTAAATAATGCAGCAGAGTCCTTAAATAATGCAGAAAAGTCCTTAAATAATGCAGCAGAGTCCTTAAATACTTCAGCATAGTCCTTAAATAATGCAGCAAAGTCCTTGAATAATGCAGCAGAGTCCTTAAATAATGCAACAAAGTCTTTAAATAATGCAGAAGAGTCCTTAAATAATGCAGCAAATTCCTTAAATAATGCAGCAAATTCCTTAAATAATGCAGCAAAGTCTTTAAATAATGCAATAAAGTCCATAAATAATGCAGCAAAGTTCTTAAATAATGCAGCAGAGTCCTTAAATAATGCAGCAAAGTCCTTAAAAAATGCAGCAGAGTCCTTAAATAATCCAGCCAAGTCCTTAAATAATGCAGCAAAGTCCTTAAATAATGCAGCAGAGTACTGAAATACCGCAGCAGGATCCTTAAATAATGCAGCAGAGTCCTTAAATAATGCAACAAAGTCCTTAAATAATGCAGAACAGTCCTTAAATAATGCAATAAAGTCCTTAAATAATGCAGCAAAGTCCTTAAATAATGCAGCAGAGTCCTTAAATAATGCAACAAAGTCCTTAAATAATGCAGCAGAGTCCTTAAATAATGCAGCACATTCCTTAATTAATGCAGCAGAGTCCTTAAATAATCCAGCCAAGTCCTTAAATACTGCTGCAGAGTACTTAAATAATGCAGCAAAGTCCTTAAATAATGCAGCAGAGTCCATAAATAATGCAACAAAGTACTTAAATAATGCAGAAGAGTCCTTAAATAATGCAACAAAGTCTTTAAATAATGCAGCTGAGTACCTAAATAATGCAACAAAGTACTTAAATAATGCAGCAGAGTCCTTAAATAATGCAGCAGAGTACTGAAATACCGCAGCAGGGTCCTTAAATAATGCAGCAAAGTCGTTAAATAATGAAGTAGAGTCCTTAAATAATGCAACAAAGTCCTTAAATGATGCAGCAGAGTCCTTAAAAAATGCAACTAAGTCCTTAAATAATGCAGCAGAGTCCTTAAATAATGCAATAAATTCCATAAATAATGCAGCAAAGTCCTTAAATAATTTAGCAGAGTGCTGAAATACCGCAGCAGGGTCCTTAAATAATGCAGCAGAGTCCTTAGTTAATGCAACAAAGTCCTTAAATAATGCAGCAGGGTCCTTAAATAATGCAACAAAGTCCTTAAATTATGCAGCAGAGATCTTAAATAATGCAGCAAAGTCCTTAAATAATGCAGCAGAGTCCTTAAATAATCCAGCCAAGTCCTTAAATAATGCAACAAAGTCCTTAAATAATGCAGCAGATTACTGAAATACTGCAGCAGGGTCCTTAAATAATGCAGCAGAGTCCTTAAATAATGCAACAAAGTCCTTAAATAATGCAGCAGAGTCCTTAGATAATGCAACAAAGTCCTTAAATAATGCAGCAGAGTCCTTAAATAATGCAGCAAAGTCCTTAAATAATGCAGCAGAGTCCTTAAATAATCCAGCCATGTCCTTAAATAATGCAGCAAAGTCCTTAAATAATGCAGCAGAGTACTGAAATAGCGCAGCAGGATCCTTAAATAATGCAGCAGAGTCCTTAAATAATGCAACAAAGTCCTTAAATAATGCAGAACAGTCCTTAAATAATGCAATAAAGTTCTTAAATAATGCAGCAAAGTCCTTAAATAATGCAGCAGAGTCCTTAAATAATGCAACAAAGTCCTTAAATAATGCAGCAGAGTCCTTAAATAATGCAGCACATTCCTTAAATAATGCAGCAGAGTCCTTAAATAATCCAGCCAAGTCCTTAAATACTGCTGCAGAGTACTTAAATAATGCAGCAAAGTCCTTAAATAATGCAGCAGAGTCCTTAAATAATGCAACAAAGTACTTAAATAATGCAGAAGAGTCCTTAAATAATGCAACAAAGTCCTTAAATAATGCAGCTGAGTACTTAAATAATGCAACAAAGTACTTAAATAATGCAGCAGAGTCCTTAAGTACCGTATCAGAGTCCTTAAATAATGCAGCAAAGTCCTTAAATAATGCAGCAGAGTCCTTAAATAATGCAGCAAAGTCCTTAAATAATCCAGCCAATTCCTTAAATAATGCAACAAAGTCCTTAAATAATGCAGCAGATTACTGAAATACTGCAGCAGGGTCCTTAAATAATGCCGCAGAGTCCTTAAATAATGCAACAAAGTCCTTAAATAATGCAGCAGAGTCCTTAGTTAATGCAACAAAGTCCTTAAATAATGCAGCAGGGTCCTTAAATAATGCAACAAAGTCCTTAAATTATGCAGCAGAGATCTTAAATAATGCAGCAAAGTCCTTAAATAATGCAGCAGAGTCCTTAAATAATCCAGCCAAGTCCTTAAATAATGCAACAAAGTCCTTAAATAATGCAGCAGATTACTGAAATACTGCAGCAGGGTCCTTAAATAATGCAGCAGAGTCCTTAAATAATGCAACAAAGTCCTTAAATAATGCAGCAGAGTCCTTAGATAATGCAACAAAGTCCTTAAATAATGCAGCAGAGTCCTTAAATAATGCAGCAAAGTCCTTAAATAATGCAGCACAGTCCTTAAATAATCCAGCCAAGTCCTTAAATAATGCAGCAAAGTCTTTAAATAATGCAATAAAGTCCATAAATAATGCAGCAAATTCCTTAAATAATGCAGCAGAGTACTGAAATACCGCAGCAGGATCCTTAAATAATGCAGCAGAGTCCTTAAATAATGCAGCAGATTACTGAAATACTGCAGCAGGGTCATTAAATAATGCTGCAGAGTCCTTAAATAATGCAGCAAATTCCTTAAATAATGCAGCAAAGTCTTTAAATAATGCAATAAAGTCCTTAAATAATGCAGCAGAGTACTGAAATACCGCAGCAGGGTCCTTAAATAATGCAGCAAAGTCGTTAAATAATGAAGTAGAGTCCTTAAATAATGCAACAACGTCCTTAAATGATGCAGCAGAGTCCTTAAATAATGCAACAAAGTCCTTAAATAATGCAGCAGAGTCCTAAAATAATGCAGCAGAGTACTGAAATACCGCAACAGGGTCCTTAAATAATGCAGCAAAGTCCTTAAATAATGCAGAAGAGTCCTTAAATAATGCAACCAAGACCTTAAATAATGCAGCAGAGTCCTTAAATAATGCAACAAAGTACTTAAATAATGCAGCAGAGTCCTTAAATAATGCAGCAAAGTCCTTAAATAATGCAGCACAGTCCTTAAATAATCCAGCCAAGTCCTTAAATAATGCAGCAAAGTCTTTAAATAATGCAATAAAGTCCATAAATGATGCAGCAAATTCCTTAAATAATGCAGCAGAGTACTGAAATACCGCAGCAGGATCCTTAAATAATGCAACAGATTCCTTAAATAATGCAACAAAGTCCTTAAATAATGCAGAACAGTCCTTAAATAATGCAATAAAGTCCTTAAATAATGCAGCAAAGTCCTTAAATAATGCAGCAGAGTCCTTAAATAATGCAACAAAGTCCTTAAATAATGCAGCAGAGTCCTTAAATAATGCAACAAAGTCCTTAAATAATGCAGCAGAGTCCTTAAATAATGCAGCACATTCCTTAAATAATGCAGCAGAGTCCTTAAATAATCCAGCCAAGTCCTTAAATAATGCAGCAGAGTCCTTAAATAATGCAGAAAAGTCCTTAAATAATGCATCAGAGTCCTTAAATACTGCAGCAGAGTCCTTAAATAATGCAGCAAAGTAATTAAATAATGCAGAAGAGTCCTTAAATAATGCAGCAAAGTCCTTATATAATGCATCAGAGTCCTTAAATAATGCAGCAGAGTCCTTAAATACCACAGCAGAGTCCTTAAATAATGCAGCAAAGTCTTTAAATAATGCAGCACAGTCCTTAAATAATCCAGCCAAGTCCTTAAATAATGCAGCAGAGTCCTTAAATAATGCAGAAAAGTCCTTAAATAATGCAGCAGAGTCCTTAAATACTTCAGCATAGTCCTTAAATAATGCAGCAAAGTCCTTGAATAATGCAGCAGAGTCCTTAAATAATGCAACAAAGTCTTTAAATAATGCAGAAGAGTCCTTAAATAATGCAGCAAATTCCTTAAATAATGCAGCAAATTCCTTAAATAATGCAGCAAAGTCTTTAAATAATGCAATAAAGTCCATAAATAATGCAGCAAAGTTCTTAAATAATGCAGCAGAGTCCTTAAATAATGCAGCAAAGTCCTTAAAAAATGCAGCAGAGTCCTTAAATAATCCAGCCAAGTCCTTAAATAATGCAGCAAAGTCCTTAAATAATGCAGCAGAGTACTGAAATACCGCAGCAGGATCCTTAAATAATGCAGCAGAGTCCTTAAATAATGCAACAAAGTCCTTAAATAATGCAGAACAGTCCTTAAATAATGCAATAAAGTCCTTAAATAATGCAGCAAAGTCCTTAAATAATGCAGCAGAGTCCTTAAATAATGCAACAAAGTCCTTAAATAATGCAGCAGAGTCCTTAAATAATGCAGCACATTCCTTAATTAATGCAGCAGAGTCCTTAAATAATCCAGCCAAGTCCTTAAATACTGCTGCAGAGTACTTAAATAATGCAGCAAAGTCCTTAAATAATGCAGCAGAGTCCATAAATAATGCAACAAAGTACTTAAATAATGCAGAAGAGTCCTTAAATAATGCAACAAAGTCTTTAAATAATGCAGCTGAGTACCTAAATAATGCAACAAAGTACTTAAATAATGCAGCAGAGTCCTTAAATAATGCAGCAGAGTACTGAAATACCGCAGCAGGGTCCTTAAATAATGCAGCAAAGTCGTTAAATAATGAAGTAGAGTCCTTAAATAATGCAACAAAGTCCTTAAATGATGCAGCAGAGTCCTTAAAAAATGCAACTAAGTCCTTAAATAATGCAGCAGAGTCCTTAAATAATGCAATAAATTCCATAAATAATGCAGCAAAGTCCTTAAATAATTTAGCAGAGTGCTGAAATACCGCAGCAGGGTCCTTAAATAATGCAGCAGAGTCCTTAGTTAATGCAACAAAGTCCTTAAATAATGCAGCAGGGTCCTTAAATAATGCAACAAAGTCCTTAAATTATGCAGCAGAGATCTTAAATAATGCAGCAAAGTCCTTAAATAATGCAGCAGAGTCCTTAAATAATCCAGCCAAGTCCTTAAATAATGCAACAAAGTCCTTAAATAATGCAGCAGATTACTGAAATACTGCAGCAGGGTCCTTAAATAATGCAGCAGAGTCCTTAAATAATGCAACAAAGTCCTTAAATAATGCAGCAGAGTCCTTAGATAATGCAACAAAGTCCTTAAATAATGCAGCAGAGTCCTTAAATAATGCAGCAAAGTCCTTAAATAATGCAGCAGAGTCCTTAAATAATCCAGCCATGTCCTTAAATAATGCAGCAAAGTCCTTAAATAATGCAGCAGAGTACTGAAATAGCGCAGCAGGATCCTTAAATAATGCAGCAGAGTCCTTAAATAATGCAACAAAGTCCTTAAATAATGCAGAACAGTCCTTAAATAATGCAATAAAGTTCTTAAATAATGCAGCAAAGTCCTTAAATAATGCAGCAGAGTCCTTAAATAATGCAACAAAGTCCTTAAATAATGCAGCAGAGTCCTTAAATAATGCAGCACATTCCTTAAATAATGCAGCAGAGTCCTTAAATAATCCAGCCAAGTCCTTAAATACTGCTGCAGAGTACTTAAATAATGCAGCAAAGTCCTTAAATAATGCAGCAGAGTCCTTAAATAATGCAACAAAGTACTTAAATAATGCAGAAGAGTCCTTAAATAATGCAACAAAGTCCTTAAATAATGCAGCTGAGTACTTAAATAATGCAACAAAGTACTTAAATAATGCAGCAGAGTCCTTAAGTACCGTATCAGAGTCCTTAAATAATGCAGCAAAGTCCTTAAATAATGCAGCAGAGTCCTTAAATAATGCAGCAAAGTCCTTAAATAATCCAGCCAATTCCTTAAATAATGCAACAAAGTCCTTAAATAATGCAGCAGATTACTGAAATACTGCAGCAGGGTCCTTAAATAATGCCGCAGAGTCCTTAAATAATGCAACAAAGTCCTTAAATAATGCAGCAGAGTCCTTAAATAATGCAACAAAGTCCTTAAATAATGCAGCAGAGTCCTTAAATAATGCAATAAATTCCATAAATAATGCAGCAAAGTCCTTAAATAATTTAGCAGAGTGCTGAAATACCGCAGCAGGGTCCTTAAATAATGCAGCAGAGTCCTTAGTTAATGCAACAAAGTCCTTAAATAATGCAGCAGGGTCCTTAAATAATGCAACAAAGTCCTTAAATTATGCAGCAGAGATCTTAAATAATGCAGCAAAGTCCTTAAATAATGCAGCAGAGTCCTTAAATAATCCAGCCAAGTCCTTAAATAATGCAACAAAGTCCTTAAATAATGCAGCAGATTACTGAAATACTGCAGCAGGGTCCTTAAATAATGCAGCAGAGTCCTTAAATAATGCAACAAAGTCCTTAAATAATGCAGCAGAGTCCTTAGATAATGCAACAAAGTCCTTAAATAATGCAGCAGAGTCCTTAAATAATGCAGCAAAGTCCTTAAATAATGCAGCACAGTCCTTAAATAATCCAGCCAAGTCCTTAAATAATGCAGCAACGTCTTTAAATAATGCAATAAAGTCCATAAATAATGCAGCAAATTCCTTAAATAATGCAGCAGAGTACTGAAATACCACAGCAGGATCCTTAAATAATGCAGCAGAGTCCTTAAATAATGCAGCAGATTACTGAAATACTGCAGCAGGGTCATTAAATAATGCTGCAGAGTCCTTAAATAATGCAGCAAATTCCTTAAATAATGCAGCAAAGTCTTTAAATAATGCAATAAAGTCCTTAAATAATGCAGCAGAGTACTGAAATACCGCAGCAGGGTCCTTAAATAATGCAGCAAAGTCGTTAAATAATGAAGTAGAGTCCTTAAATAATGCAACAACGTCCTTAAATGATGCAGCAGAGTCCTTAAATAATGCAACAAAGTCCTTAAATAATGCAGCAGAGTCCTAAAATAATGCAGCAGAGTACTGAAATACCGCAACAGGGTCCTTAAATAATGCAGCAAAGTCCTTAAATAATGCAGAAGAGTCCTTAAATAATGCAACCAAGACCTTAAATAATGCAGCAGAGTCCTTAAATAATGCAACAAAGTACTTAAATAATGCAGCAGAGTCCTTAAGTACCGTAGCAGAGTCCTTAAATACTGCGGCAAAGTCCTTAAATATTGCAGCAGAGTCCTTAAATAATGCAGCAAAGTCATTAAATAATGCAGCAGAGTCCTTAAAAAATGCAACAAATTCCTTAAATAATGCAGCAGAGTCCTTAAATAATGCAATAAAGTCCATAAGTAATGCAGCAAAGTCCTTAAATAATTCAGCAGAGTGCTGAAATACCGCAGCAGGGTGCTTAAATAATGCAGGAGAGTCCTTAAATAATGCAACAAAGTCCATAAATAATGCAGCAGGGTCCTTAAATAATGCAACAAAGTCCTTAAATAATGCAGCAGAGTCCTTAAAAAATGCAGCAAAGTCCGTAAATAATGCAGCAGAGTCCTTAAATAATCCAGCCAAGTCCTTAAATAATGCAGCAAAGTCCTTAAATAATGCAGCAGATTACTGAAATACTGCAGCAGGGTCCTTAAATAATGCAGCAGAGTCCTTAAATAATGCAACAAAGTCCTTAAATAATGCAGCAGAGTCCTTAAATAATGCAACAAAGTCCTTAAATAATGCAGCAGAGTCCTTAAATAATGCAGCAAAGTCCTTAAATAATGCAGCACAGTCCTTAAATAATCCAGCCAAGTCCTTAAATAATGCAGCAAAGTCTTTAAATAATGCAATAAAGTCCATAAATGATCGAGGAAATTCCTTAAATAATGCAGCAGAGTACTGAAATACCGCAGCAGGATCCTTAAATAATGCAACAGAGTCCTTAAATAATGCAACAAAGTCCTTAAATAATGCAGAACAGTCCTTAAATAATGCAATAAAGTCCTTAAATAATGCAGCAAAGTCCTTAAATAATGCAGCAGAGTCCTTAAATAATGCAACAAAGTCATTAAATAATGCAGCAGAGTCCTTAAATAATGCAACAAAGTCCTTAAATAATGCAGCAGAGTCCTTAAATAATGCAGCACATTCCTTAAATAATGCAGCAGAGTCCTTAAATAATGCAGCACATTCCTTAAATAATGCAGCAGAGTCCTTAAATAATGCAGAAAAGTCCTTAAATAATGCATCAGAGTCCTTAAATACTGCAGCAGAGTCCTTAAATAATGCAGCAAAGTAATTAAATAATGCAGAAGAGTCCTTAAATAATGCAGCAAAGTCCTTATATAATGCATCAGAGTCCTTAAATAATGCAGCAGAGTCCTTAAATACCACAGCAGAGTCCTTAAATAATGCAGCAAAGTCTTTAAATAATGCAGCACAGTCCTTAAATAATCCAGCCAAGTCCTTAAATAATGCAGCAGAGTCCTTAAATAATGCAGAAAAGTCCTGAAATAATGCAGCAGAGTCCTTAAATACTTCAGCATAGTCCTTAAATAATGCAGCAAAGTCCTTGAATAATGCAGCAGAGTCCTTAAATAATGCAACAAAGTCTTTAAATAATGCAGAAGAGTCCTTAAATAATGCAGCAAATTCCTTAAATAATGCAGCAAAGTCTTTAAATAATGCAATAAAGTCCATAAATAATGCAGCAAAGTTCTTAAATAATGCAGCAGAGTCCTTAAATACCACAGCAGAGTCCTTAAATAATGCAGCAAAGTCTTTAAATAATGCAACAAAGTCCTTAAATAATGCAGCAGAGTCCTTAAATAATGCAGAAGAGTCCTTAAATAATCCAGCCAAGTCCTTAAATAATGCAGCAGAGTCCTTAAATAATGCAACAAAATCCTTAAATAATGCAGAAGAGTCCTTAAATAATCCAGCCAAGTCCTTAAATCATGCAGCAGAGTCCTTAAATAATCCAGCCAAGTCCTTAAATACTGCTGCAGAGTACTTAAATAATGCAGCAAAGTCCTTAAATAATGCAGCAGAGTCCTTAAATAATGCAACAAAGTACTTAAATAATGCAGAAGAGTCCTTAAATAATGCAACAAAGTCCTTAAATAATGCAGCTGAGTACCTAAATAATGCAACAAAGTCCTTAAATAATGCAGCAGAGTCCTTAAGTACCGTATCAGAGTCCTTAAATAATGCAGCAAAGTCCTTAAATAATGCAGCAGAGTCCTTAAATAATGCAGCAAAGTCCTTAAATAATCCAGCCAATTCCTTAAATAATGCAACAAAGTCCTTAAATAATGCAGCAGAGTCCTTAAATAATGCAGCAGAGTACTGAAATACCGCAGCAGGGTCCTTAAATAATGCAGCAAAGTCGTTAAATAATGAAGTAGAGTCCTTAAATAATGCAACAAAGTCCTTAAATGATGCAGCAGAGTCCTTAAAAAATGCAACAAAGTCCTTAAATAATGCAGCAGAGTCCTTAAATAATGCAATAAATTCCATAAATAATGCAGCAAAGTCCTTAAATAATTTAGCAGAGTGCTGAAATACCGCAGCAGGGTCCTTAAATAATGCAGCAGAGTCCTTAGTTAATGCAACAAAGTCCTTAAATAATGCAGCAGGGTCCTTAAATAATGCAACAAAGTCCTTAAATTATGCAGCAGAGATCTTAAATAATGCAGCAGAGTCCTTAAATAATGCAGCAAAGTCCTTAAAAAATGCAGCAGAGTCCTTAAATAATCCAGCCAAGTCCTTAAATAATGCAGCAAAGTCCTTAAATAATGCAGCAGAGTACTGAAATACCGCAGCAGGATCCTTAAATAATGCAGCAGAGTCCTTAAATAATGCAACAAAGTCCTTAAATAATGCAGAACAGTCCTTAAATAATGCAATAAAGTCCTTAAATAATGCAGCAAAGTCCTTAAATAATGCAGCAGAGTCCTTAAATAATGCAACAAAGTCCTTAAATAATGCAGCAGAGTCCTTAAATAATGCAGCACATTCCTTAATTAATGCAGCAGAGTCCTTAAATAATCCAGCCAAGTCCTTAAATACTGCTGCAGAGTACTTAAATAATGCAGCAAAGTCCTTAAATAATGCAGCAGAGTCCATAAATAATGCAACAAAGTACTTAAATAATGCAGAAGAGTCCTTAAATAATGCAACAAAGTCTTTAAATAATGCAGCTGAGTACCTAAATAATGCAACAAAGTACTTAAATAATGCAGCAGAGTCCTTAAATAATGCAGCAGAGTACTGAAATACCGCAGCAGGGTCCTTAAATAATGCAGCAAAGTCGTTAAATAATGAAGTAGAGTCCTTAAATAATGCAACAAAGTCCTTAAATGATGCAGCAGAGTCCTTAAAAAATGCAACTAAGTCCTTAAATAATGCAGCAGAGTCCTTAAATAATGCAATAAATTCCATAAATAATGCAGCAAAGTCCTTAAATAATTTAGCAGAGTGCTGAAATACCGCAGCAGGGTCCTTAAATAATGCAGCAGAGTCCTTAGTTAATGCAACAAAGTCCTTAAATAATGCAGCAGGGTCCTTAAATAATGCAACAAAGTCCTTAAATTATGCAGCAGAGATCTTAAATAATGCAGCAAAGTCCTTAAATAATGCAGCAGAGTCCTTAAATAATCCAGCCAAGTCCTTAAATAATGCAACAAAGTCCTTAAATAATGCAGCAGATTACTGAAATACTGCAGCAGGGTCCTTAAATAATGCAGCAGAGTCCTTAAATAATGCAACAAAGTCCTTAAATAATGCAGCAGAGTCCTTAGATAATGCAACAAAGTCCTTAAATAATGCAGCAGAGTCCTTAAATAATGCAGCAAAGTCCTTAAATAATGCAGCAGAGTCCTTAAATAATCCAGCCAAGTCCTTAAATAATGCAGCAAAGTCCTTAAATAATGCAGCAGAGTACTGAAATAGCGCAGCAGGATCCTTAAATAATGCAGCAGAGTCCTTAAATAATGCAACAAAGTCCTTAAATAATGCAGAACAGTCCTTAAATAATGCAATAAAGTTCTTAAATAATGCAGCAAAGTCCTTAAATAATGCAGCAGAGTCCTTAAATAATGCAACAAAGTCCTTAAATAATGCAGCAGAGTCCTTAAATAATGCAGCACATTCCTTAAATAATGCAGCAGAGTCCTTAAATAATCCAGCCAAGTCCTTAAATACTGCTGCAGAGTACTTAAATAATGCAGCAAAGTCCTTAAATAATGCAGCAGAGTCCTTAAATAATGCAACAAAGTACTTAAATAATGCAGAAGAGTCCTTAAATAATGCAACAAAGTCCTTAAATAATGCAGCTGAGTACTTAAATAATGCAACAAAGTACTTAAATAATGCAGCAGAGTCCTTAAGTACCGTATCAGAGTCCTTAAATAATGCAGCAAAGTCCTTAAATAATGCAGCAGAGTCCTTAAATAATGCAGCAAAGTCCTTAAATAATCCAGCCAATTCCTTAAATAATGCAACAAAGTCCTTAAATAATGCAGCAGATTACTGAAATACTGCAGCAGGGTCCTTAAATAATGCCGCAGAGTCCTTAAATAATGCAACAAAGTCCTTAAATAATGCAGCAGAGTCCTTAAATAATGCAGCAAAGTCATTAAATAATGCAGCAGAGTCCTTAAAAAATGCAACAAATTCCTTAAATAATGCAGCAGAGTCCTTAAATAATGCAATAAAGTCCATAAGTAATGCAGCAAAGTCCTTAAATAATTCAGCAGAGTGCTGAAATACCGCAGCAGGGTGCTTAAATAATGCAGGAGAGTCCTTAAATAATGCAACAAAGTCCATAAATAATGCAGCAGGGTCCTTAAATAATGCAACAAAGTCCTTAAATAATGCAGCAGAGTCCTTAAAAAATGCAGCAAAGTCCGTAAATAATGCAGCAGAGTCCTTAAATAATCCAGCCAAGTCCTTAAATAATGCAGCAAAGTCCTTAAATAATGCAGCAGATTACTGAAATACTGCAGCAGGGTCCTTAAATAATGCAGCAGAGTCCTTAAATAATGCAACAAAGTCCTTAAATAATGCAGCAGAGTCCTTAAATAATGCAACAAAGTCCTTAAATAATGCAGCAGAGTCCTTAAATAATGCAGCAAAGTCCTTAAATAATGCAGCACAGTCCTTAAATAATCCAGCCAAGTCCTTAAATAATGCAGCAAAGTCTTTAAATAATGCAATAAAGTCCATAAATGATCGAGGAAATTCCTTAAATAATGCAGCAGAGTACTGAAATACCGCAGCAGGATCCTTAAATAATGCAACAGAGTCCTTAAATAATGCAACAAAGTCCTTAAATAATGCAGAACAGTCCTTAAATAATGCAATAAAGTCCTTAAATAATGCAGCAAAGTCCTTAAATAATGCAGCAGAGTCCTTAAATAATGCAACAAAGTCATTAAATAATGCAGCAGAGTCCTTAAATAATGCAACAAAGTCCTTAAATAATGCAGCAGAGTCCTTAAATAATGCAGCACATTCCTTAAATAATGCAGCAGAGTCCTTAAATAATGCAGCACATTCCTTAAATAATGCAGCAGAGTCCTTAAATACTGCAGCAGAGTCCTTAAATAATGCAGCAAAGTAATTAAATAATGCAGAAGAGTCCTTAAATAATGCAGCAAAGTCCTTATATAATGCATCAGAGTCCTTAAATAATGCAGCAGAGTCCTTAAATACCACAGCAGAGTCCTTAAATAATGCAGCAAAGTCTTTAAATAATGCAGCACAGTCCTTAAATAATCCAGCCAAGTCCTTAAATAATGCAGCAGAGTCCTTAAATAATGCAGAAAAGTCCTGAAATAATGCAGCAGAGTCCTTAAATACTTCAGCATAGTCCTTAAATAATGCAGCAAAGTCCTTGAATAATGCAGCAGAGTCCTTAAATAATGCAACAAAGTCTTTAAATAATGCAGAAGAGTCCTTAAATAATGCAGCAAATTCCTTAAATAATGCAGCAAAGTCTTTAAATAATGCAATAAAGTCCATAAATAATGCAGCAAAGTTCTTAAATAATGCAGCAGAGTCCTTAAATACCACAGCAGAGTCCTTAAATAATGCAGCAAAGTCTTTAAATAATGCAACAAAGTCCTTAAATAATGCAGCAGAGTCCTTAAATAATGCAGAAGAGTCCTTAAATAATCCAGCCAAGTCCTTAAATAATGCAGCAGAGTCCTTAAATAATGCAACAAAATCCTTAAATAATGCAGAAGAGTCCTTAAATAATCCAGCCAAGTCCTTAAATCATGCAGCAGAGTCCTTAAATAATCCAGCCAAGTCCTTAAATACTGCTGCAGAGTACTTAAATAATGCAGCAAAGTCCTTAAATAATGCAGCAGAGTCCTTAAATAATGCAACAAAGTACTTAAATAATGCAGAAGAGTCCTTAAATAATGCAACAAAGTCCTTAAATAATGCAGCTGAGTACCTAAATAATGCAACAAAGTCCTTAAATAATGCAGCAGAGTCCTTAAGTACCGTATCAGAGTCCTTAAATAATGCAGCAAAGTCCTTAAATAATGCAGCAGAGTCCTTAAATAATGCAGCAAAGTCCTTAAATAATCCAGCCAATTCCTTAAATAATGCAACAAAGTCCTTAAATAATGCAGCAGAGTCCTTAAATAATGCAGCAGAGTACTGAAATACCGCAGCAGGGTCCTTAAATAATGCAGCAAAGTCGTTAAATAATGAAGTAGAGTCCTTAAATAATGCAACAAAGTCCTTAAATGATGCAGCAGAGTCCTTAAAAAATGCAACAAAGTCCTTAAATAATGCAGCAGAGTCCTTAAATAATGCAATAAATTCCATAAATAATGCAGCAAAGTCCTTAAATAATTTAGCAGAGTGCTGAAATACCGCAGCAGGGTCCTTAAATAATGCAGCAGAGTCCTTAGTTAATGCAACAAAGTCCTTAAATAATGCAGCAGGGTCCTTAAATAATGCAACAAAGTCCTTAAATTATGCAGCAGAGATCTTAAATAATGCAGCAGAGTCCTTAAATAATGCAGCAAAGTCCTTAAAAAATGCAGCAGAGTCCTTAAATAATCCAGCCAAGTCCTTAAATAATGCAGCAAAGTCCTTAAATAATGCAGCAGAGTACTGAAATACCGCAGCAGGATCCTTAAATAATGCAGCAGAGTCCTTAAATAATGCAACAAAGTCCTTAAATAATGCAGAACAGTCCTTAAATAATGCAATAAAGTCCTTAAATAATGCAGCAAAGTCCTTAAATAATGCAGCAGAGTCCTTAAATAATGCAACAAAGTCCTTAAATAATGCAGCAGAGTCCTTAAATAATGCAGCACATTCCTTAATTAATGCAGCAGAGTCCTTAAATAATCCAGCCAAGTCCTTAAATACTGCTGCAGAGTACTTAAATAATGCAGCAAAGTCCTTAAATAATGCAGCAGAGTCCATAAATAATGCAACAAAGTACTTAAATAATGCAGAAGAGTCCTTAAATAATGCAACAAAGTCTTTAAATAATGCAGCTGAGTACCTAAATAATGCAACAAAGTACTTAAATAATGCAGCAGAGTCCTTAAATAATGCAGCAGAGTACTGAAATACCGCAGCAGGGTCCTTAAATAATGCAGCAAAGTCGTTAAATAATGAAGTAGAGTCCTTAAATAATGCAACAAAGTCCTTAAATGATGCAGCAGAGTCCTTAAAAAATGCAACTAAGTCCTTAAATAATGCAGCAGAGTCCTTAAATAATGCAATAAATTCCATAAATAATGCAGCAAAGTCCTTAAATAATTTAGCAGAGTGCTGAAATACCGCAGCAGGGTCCTTAAATAATGCAGCAGAGTCCTTAGTTAATGCAACAAAGTCCTTAAATAATGCAGCAGGGTCCTTAAATAATGCAACAAAGTCCTTAAATTATGCAGCAGAGATCTTAAATAATGCAGCAAAGTCCTTAAATAATGCAGCAGAGTCCTTAAATAATCCAGCCAAGTCCTTAAATAATGCAACAAAGTCCTTAAATAATGCAGCAGATTACTGAAATACTGCAGCAGGGTCCTTAAATAATGCAGCAGAGTCCTTAAATAATGCAACAAAGTCCTTAAATAATGCAGCAGAGTCCTTAGATAATGCAACAAAGTCCTTAAATAATGCAGCAGAGTCCTTAAATAATGCAGCAAAGTCCTTAAATAATGCAGCAGAGTCCTTAAATAATCCAGCCAAGTCCTTAAATAATGCAGCAAAGTCCTTAAATAATGCAGCAGAGTACTGAAATAGCGCAGCAGGATCCTTAAATAATGCAGCAGAGTCCTTAAATAATGCAACAAAGTCCTTAAATAATGCAGAACAGTCCTTAAATAATGCAATAAAGTTCTTAAATAATGCAGCAAAGTCCTTAAATAATGCAGCAGAGTCCTTAAATAATGCAACAAAGTCCTTAAATAATGCAGCAGAGTCCTTAAATAATGCAGCACATTCCTTAAATAATGCAGCAGAGTCCTTAAATAATCCAGCCAAGTCCTTAAATACTGCTGCAGAGTACTTAAATAATGCAGCAAAGTCCTTAAATAATGCAGCAGAGTCCTTAAATAATGCAACAAAGTACTTAAATAATGCAGAAGAGTCCTTAAATAATGCAACAAAGTCCTTAAATAATGCAGCTGAGTACTTAAATAATGCAACAAAGTACTTAAATAATGCAGCAGAGTCCTTAAGTACCGTATCAGAGTCCTTAAATAATGCAGCAAAGTCCTTAAATAATGCAGCAGAGTCCTTAAATAATGCAGCAAAGTCCTTAAATAATCCAGCCAATTCCTTAAATAATGCAACAAAGTCCTTAAATAATGCAGCAGATTACTGAAATACTGCAGCAGGGTCCTTAAATAATGCCGCAGAGTCCTTAAATAATGCAACAAAGTCCTTAAATAATGCAGCAGAGTCCTTAAATAATGCAGCAAAGTCATTAAATAATGCAGCAGAGTCCTTAAAAAATGCAACAAATTCCTTAAATAATGCAGCAGAGTCCTTAAATAATGCAATAAAGTCCATAAGTAATGCAGCAAAGTCCTTAAATAATTCAGCAGAGTGCTGAAATACCGCAGCAGGGTGCTTAAATAATGCAGGAGAGTCCTTAAATAATGCAACAAAGTCCATAAATAATGCAGCAGGGTCCTTAAATAATGCAACAAAGTCCTTAAATAATGCAGCAGAGTCCTTAAAAAATGCAGCAAAGTCCGTAAATAATGCAGCAGAGTCCTTAAATAATCCAGCCAAGTCCTTAAATAATGCAGCAAAGTCCTTAAATAATGCAGCAGATTACTGAAATACTGCAGCAGGGTCCTTAAATAATGCAGCAGAGTCCTTAAATAATGCAACAAAGTCCTTAAATAATGCAGCAGAGTCCTTAAATAATGCAACAAAGTCCTTAAATAATGCAGCAGAGTCCTTAAATAATGCAGCAAAGTCCTTAAATAATGCAGCACAGTCCTTAAATAATCCAGCCAAGTCCTTAAATAATGCAGCAAAGTCTTTAAATAATGCAATAAAGTCCATAAATGATCGAGGAAATTCCTTAAATAATGCAGCAGAGTACTGAAATACCGCAGCAGGATCCTTAAATAATGCAACAGAGTCCTTAAATAATGCAACAAAGTCCTTAAATAATGCAGAACAGTCCTTAAATAATGCAATAAAGTCCTTAAATAATGCAGCAAAGTCCTTAAATAATGCAGCAGAGTCCTTAAATAATGCAACAAAGTCATTAAATAATGCAGCAGAGTCCTTAAATAATGCAACAAAGTCCTTAAATAATGCAGCAGAGTCCTTAAATAATGCAGCACATTCCTTAAATAATGCAGCAGAGTCCTTAAATAATGCAGCACATTCCTTAAATAATGCAGCAGAGTCCTTAAATACTGCAGCAGAGTCCTTAAATAATGCAGCAAAGTAATTAAATAATGCAGAAGAGTCCTTAAATAATGCAGCAAAGTCCTTATATAATGCATCAGAGTCCTTAAATAATGCAGCAGAGTCCTTAAATACCACAGCAGAGTCCTTAAATAATGCAGCAAAGTCTTTAAATAATGCAGCACAGTCCTTAAATAATCCAGCCAAGTCCTTAAATAATGCAGCAGAGTCCTTAAATAATGCAGAAAAGTCCTGAAATAATGCAGCAGAGTCCTTAAATACTTCAGCATAGTCCTTAAATAATGCAGCAAAGTCCTTGAATAATGCAGCAGAGTCCTTAAATAATGCAACAAAGTCTTTAAATAATGCAGAAGAGTCCTTAAATAATGCAGCAAATTCCTTAAATAATGCAGCAAAGTCTTTAAATAATGCAATAAAGTCCATAAATAATGCAGCAAAGTTCTTAAATAATGCAGCAGAGTCCTTAAATACCACAGCAGAGTCCTTAAATAATGCAGCAAAGTCTTTAAATAATGCAACAAAGTCCTTAAATAATGCAGCAGAGTCCTTAAATAATGCAGAAGAGTCCTTAAATAATGCAACAAAGTCCTTAAATAATGCAGCAGAGTCCTTAAATAATGCAGCACATTCCTTAAATAATGCAGCAGAGTCCTTAAATAATCCAGCCAAGTCCTTAAATACTGCTGCAGAGTACTTAAATAATGCAGCAAAGTCCTTAAATAATGCAGCAGAGTCCTTAAATAATGCAACAAAGTACTTAAATAATGCAGAAGAGTCCTTAAATAATGCAACAAAGTCCTTAAATAATGCAGCTGAGTACTTAAATAATGCAACAAAGTACTTAAATAATGCAGCAGAGTCCTTAAGTACCGTATCAGAGTCCTTAAATAATGCAGCAAAGTCCTTAAATAATGCAGCAGAGTCCTTAAATAATGCAGCAAAGTCCTTAAATAATCCAGCCAATTCCTTAAATAATGCAACAAAGTCCTTAAATAATGCAGCAGATTACTGAAATACTGCAGCAGGGTCCTTAAATAATGCCGCAGAGTCCTTAAATAATGCAACAAAGTCCTTAAATAATGCAGCAGAGTCCTTAAATAATGCAACAAAGTCCTTAAATAATGCAGCAGAGTCCTTAAATAATGCAATAAATTCCATAAATAATGCAGCCAAGTCCTTAAATAATTTAGCAGAGTGCTGAAATACCGCA
Organism: Phyllobates terribilis; assembly: GCF_046119375.1. NCBI lineage: Eukaryota > Metazoa > Chordata > Amphibia > Anura > Dendrobatidae > Phyllobates > Phyllobates terribilis. Next base: position 2,020,276 of record NW_027362955.1, on the reverse strand, counting down.
GCAGGGTCCTTAAATAATGCAGCAGAGTCCTTAGTTAATGCAACAAAGTCCTTAAATAATGCAGCAGGGTCCTTAAATAATGCAACAAAGTCCTTAAATTATGCAGCAGAGATCTTAAATAATGCAGCAAAGTCCTTAAATAATGCAGCAGAGTCCTTAAATAATCCAGCCAAGTCCTTAAATAATGCAACAAAGTCCTTAAATAATGCAGCAGATTACTGAAATACTGCAGCAGGGTCCTTAAATAATGCAGCAGAGTCCTTAAATAATGCAACAAAGTCCTTAAATAATGCAGCAGAGTCCTTAGATAATGCAACAAAGTCCTTAAATAATGCAGCAGAGTCCTTAAATAATGCAGCAAAGTCCTTAAATAATGCAGCACAGTCCTTAAATAATCCAGCCAAGTCCTTAAATAATGCAGCAACGTCTTTAAATAATGCAATAAAGTCCATAAATAATGCAGCAAATTCCTTAAATAATGCAGCAGAGTACTGAAATACCACAGCAGGATCCTTAAATAATGCAGCAGAGTCCTTAAATAATGCAGCAGATTACTGAAATACTGCAGCAGGGTCATTAAATAATGCTGCAGAGTCCTTAAATAATGCAGCAAATTCCTTAAATAATGCAGCAAAGTCTTTAAATAATGCAATAAAGTCCTTAAATAATGCAGCAGAGTACTGAAATACCGCAGCAGGGTCCTTAAATAATGCAGCAAAGTCGTTAAATAATGAAGTAGAGTCCTTAAATAATGCAACAACGTCCTTAAATGATGCAGCAGAGTCCTTAAATAATGCAACAAAGTCCTTAAATAATGCAGCAGAGTCCTAAAATAATGCAGCAGAGTACTGAAATACCGCAACAGGGTCCTTAAATAATGCAGCAAAGTCCTTAAATAATGCAGAAGAGTCCTTAAATAATGCAACCAAGACCTTAAATAATGCAGCAGAGTCCTTAAATAATGCAACAAAGTACTTAAATAATGCAGCAGAGTCCTTAAGTACCGTAGCAGAGTCCTTAAATACTGCGGCAAAGTCCTTAAATATTGCAGCAGAGTCCTTAAATAATGCAGCAAAGTCATTAAATAATGCAGCATAGTCCTTAAAAAATGCAACAAATTCCTTAAATAATGCAGCAGAGTCCTTAAATAATGCAATAAAGTCCATAAGTAATGCAGCAAAGTCCTTAAATAATTCAGCAGAGTGCTGAAATACCGCAGCAGGGTGCTTAAATAATGCAGGAGAGTCCTTAAATAATGCAACAAAGTCCATAAATAATGCAGCAGGGTCCTTAAATAATGCAACAAAGTCCTTAAATAATGCAGCAGAGTCCTTAAAAAATGCAGCAAAGTCCGTAAATAATGCAGCAGAGTCCTTAAATAATCCAGCCAAGTCCTTAAATAATGCAGCAAAGTCCTTAAATAATGCAGCAGATTACTGAAATACTGCAGCAGGGTCCTTAAATAATGCAGCAGAGTCCTTAAATAATGCAACAAAGTCCTTAAATAATGCAGCAGAGTCCTTAAATAATGCAACAAAGTCCTTAAATAATGCAGCAGAGTCCTTAAATAATGCAGCAAAGTCCTTAAATAATGCAGCACAGTCCTTAAATAATCCAGCCAAGTCCTTAAATAATGCAGCAAAGTCTTTAAATAATGCAATAAAGTCCATAAATGATCGAGGAAATTCCTTAAATAATGCAGCAGAGTACTGAAATACCGCAGCAGGATCCTTAAATAATGCAACAGAGTCCTTAAATAATGCAACAAAGTCCTTAAATAATGCAGAACAGTCCTTAAATAATGCAATAAAGTCCTTAAATAATGCAGCAAAGTCCTTAAATAATGCAGCAGAGTCCTTAAATAATGCAACAAAGTCATTAAATAATGCAGCAGAGTCCTTAAATAATGCAACAAAGTCCTTAAATAATGCAGCAGAGTCCTTAAATAATGCAGCACATTCCTTAAATAATGCAGCAGAGTCCTTAAATAATGCAGCACAATCCTTAAATAATGCAGCAGAGTCCTTAAATAATGCAGAAAAGTCCTTAAATAATGCATCAGAGTCCTTAAATACTGCAGCAGAGTCCTTAAATAATGCAGCAAAGTAATTAAATAATGCAGAAGAGTCCTTAAATAATGCAGCAAAGTCCTTATATAATGCATCAGAGTCCTTAAATAATGCAGCAGAGTCCTTAAATACCACAGCAGAGTCCTTAAATAATGCAGCAAAGTCTTTAAATAATGCAGCACAGTCCTTAAATAATCCAGCCAAGTCCTTAAATAATGCAGCAGAGTCCTTAAATAATGCAGAAAAGTCCTGAAATAATGCAGCAGAGTCCTTAAATACTTCAGCATAGTCCTTAAATAATGCAGCAAAGTCCTTGAATAATGCAGCAGAGTCCTTAAATAATGCAACAAAGTCTTTAAATAATGCAGAAGAGTCCTTAAATAATGCAGCAAATTCCTTAAATAATGCAGCAAAGTCTTTAAATAATGCAATAAAGTCCATAAATAATGCAGCAAAGTTCTTAAATAATGCAGCAGAGTCCTTAAATACCACAGCAGAGTCCTTAAATAATGCAGCAAAGTCTTTAAATAATGCAACAAAGTCCTTAAATAATGCAGCAGAGTCCTTAAATAATGCAGAAGAGTCCTTAAATAATCCAGCCAAGTCCTTAAATAATGCAGCAGAGTCCTTAAATAATGCAACAAAATCCTTAAATAATGCAGAAGAGTCCTTAAATAATCCAGCCAAGTCCTTAAATCATGCAGCAGAGTCCTTAAATAATCCAGCCAAGTCCTTAAATACTGCTGCAGAGTACTTAAATAATGCAGCAAAGTCCTTAAATGATGCAGCAGAGTCCTTAAATAATGCAACAAAGTACTTAAATAATGCAGAAGAGTCCTTAAATAATGCAACAAAGTCCTTAAATAATGCAGCTGAGTACCTAAATAATGCAACAAAGTCCTTAAATAATGCAGCAGAGTCCTTAAGTACCGTATCAGAGTCCTTAAATAATGCAGCAAAGTCCTTAAATAATGCAGCAGAGTCCTTAAATAATGCAGCAAAGTCCTTAAATAATCCAGCCAATTCCTTAAATAATGCAACAAAGTCCTTAAATAATGCAGCAGAGTCCTTAAATAATGCAGCAGAGTACTGAAATACCGCAGCAGGGTCCTTAAATAATGCAGCAAAGTCGTTAAATAATGAAGTAGAGTCCTTAAATAATGCAACAAAGTCCTTAAATGATGCAGCAGAGTCCTTAAAAAATGCAACAAAGTCCTTAAATAATGCAGCAGAGTCCTTAAATAATGCAATAAATTCCATAAATAATGCAGCAAAGTCCTTAAATAATTTAGCAGAGTGCTGAAATACCGCAGCAGGGTCCTTAAATAATGCAGCAGAGTCCTTAGTTAATGCAACAAAGTCCTTAAATAATGCAGCAGGGTCCTTAAATAATGCAACAAAGTCCTTAAATTATGCAGCAGAGATCTTAAATAATGCAGCAGAGTCCTTAAATAATGCAGCAAAGTCCTTAAAAAATGCAGCAGAGTCCTTAAATAATCCAGCCAAGTCCTTAAATAATGCAGCAAAGTCCTTAAATAATGCAGCAGAGTACTGAAATACCGCAGCAGGATCCTTAAATAATGCAGCAGAGTCCTTAAATAATGCAACAAAGTCCTTAAATAATGCAGAACAGTCCTTAAATAATGCAATAAAGTCCTTAAATAATGCAGCAAAGTCCTTAAATAATGCAGCAGAGTCCTTAAATAATGCAACAAAGTCCTTAAATAATGCAGCAGAGTCCTTAAATAATGCAGCACATTCCTTAATTAATGCAGCAGAGTCCTTAAATAATCCAGCCAAGTCCTTAAATACTGCTGCAGAGTACTTAAATAATGCAGCAAAGTCCTTAAATAATGCAGCAGAGTCCATAAATAATGCAACAAAGTACTTAAATAATGCAGAAGAGTCCTTAAATAATGCAACAAAGTCTTTAAATAATGCAGCTGAGTACCTAAATAATGCAACAAAGTACTTAAATAATGCAGCAGAGTCCTTAAATAATGCAGCAGAGTACTGAAATACCGCAGCAGGGTCCTTAAATAATGCAGCAAAGTCGTTAAATAATGAAGTAGAGTCCTTAAATAATGCAACAAAGTCCTTAAATGATGCAGCAGAGTCCTTAAAAAATGCAACTAAGTCCTTAAATAATGCAGCAGAGTCCTTAAATAATGCAATAAATTCCATAAATAATGCAGCAAAGTCCTTAAATAATTTAGCAGAGTGCTGAAATACCGCAGCAGGGTCCTTAAATAATGCAGCAGAGTCCTTAGTTAATGCAACAAAGTCCTTAAATAATGCAGCAGGGTCCTTAAATAATGCAACAAAGTCCTTAAATTATGCAGCAGAGATCTTAAATAATGCAGCAAAGTCCTTAAATAATGCAGCAGAGTCCTTAAATAATCCAGCCAAGTCCTTAAATAATGCAACAAAGTCCTTAAATAATGCAGCAGATTACTGAAATACTGCAGCAGGGTCCTTAAATAATGCAGCAGAGTCCTTAAATAATGCAACAAAGTCCTTAAATAATGCAGCAGAGTCCTTAGATAATGCAACAAAGTCCTTAAATAATGCAGCAGAGTCCTTAAATAATGCAGCAAAGTCCTTAAATAATGCAGCAGAGTCCTTAAATAATCCAGCCAAGTCCTTAAATAATGCAGCAAAGTCCTTAAATAATGCAGCAGAGTACTGAAATAGCGCAGCAGGATCCTTAAATAATGCAGCAGAGTCCTTAAATAATGCAACAAAGTCCTTAAATAATGCAGCTGAGTACCTAAATAATGCAACAAAGTCCTTAAATAATGCAGCAGAGTCCTTAAGTACCGTATCAGAGTCCTTAAATAATGCAGCAAAGTCCTTAAATAATGCAGCAGAGTCCTTAAATAATGCAGCAAAGTCCTTAAATAATCCAGCCAATTCCTTAAATAATGCAACAAAGTCCTTAAATAATGCAGCAGAGTCCTTAAATAATGCAGCAGAGTACTGAAATACCGCAGCAGGGTCCTTAAATAATGCAGCAAAGTCGTTAAATAATGAAGTAGAGTCCTTAAATAATGCAACAAAGTCCTTAAATGATGCAGCAGAGTCCTTAAAAAATGCAACAAAGTCCTTAAATAATGCAGCAGAGTCCTTAAATAATGCAATAAATTCCATAAATAATGCAGCAAAGTCCTTAAATAATTTAGCAGAGTGCTGAAATACCGCAGCAGGGTCCTTAAATAATGCAGCAGAGTCCTTAGTTAATGCAACAAAGTCCTTAAATAATGCAGCAGGGTCCTTAAATAATGCAACAAAGTCCTTAAATTATGCAGCAGAGATCTTAAATAATGCAGCAGAGTCCTTAAATAATGCAGCAAAGTCCTTAAAAAATGCAGCAGAGTCCTTAAATAATCCAGCCAAGTCCTTAAATAATGCAGCAAAGTCCTTAAATAATGCAGCAGAGTACTGAAATACCGCAGCAGGATCCTTAAATAATGCAGCAGAGTCCTTAAATAATGCAACAAAGTCCTTAAATAATGCAGAACAGTCCTTAAATAATGCAATAAAGTCCTTAAATAATGCAGCAAAGTCCTTAAATAATGCAGCAGAGTCCTTAAATAATGCAACAAAGTCCTTAAATAATGCAGCAGAGTCCTTAAATAATGCAGCACATTCCTTAATTAATGCAGCAGAGTCCTTAAATAATCCAGCCAAGTCCTTAAATACTGCTGCAGAGTACTTAAATAATGCAGCAAAGTCCTTAAATAATGCAGCAGAGTCCATAAATAATGCAACAAAGTACTTAAATAATGCAGAAGAGTCCTTAAATAATGCAACAAAGTCTTTAAATAATGCAGCTGAGTACCTAAATAATGCAACAAAGTACTTAAATAATGCAGCAGAGTCCTTAAATAATGCAGCAGAGTACTGAAATACCGCAGCAGGGTCCTTAAATAATGCAGCAAAGTCGTTAAATAATGAAGTAGAGTCCTTAAATAATGCAACAAAGTCCTTAAATGATGCAGCAGAGTCCTTAAAAAATGCAACTAAGTCCTTAAATAATGCAGCAGAGTCCTTAAATAATGCAATAAATTCCATAAATAATGCAGCAAAGTCCTTAAATAATTTAGCAGAGTGCTGAAATACCGCAGCAGGGTCCTTAAATAATGCAGCAGAGTCCTTAGTTAATGCAACAAAGTCCTTAAATAATGCAGCAGGGTCCTTAAATAATGCAACAAAGTCCTTAAATTATGCAGCAGAGATCTTAAATAATGCAGCAAAGTCCTTAAATAATGCAGCAGAGTCCTTAAATAATCCAGCCAAGTCCTTAAATAATGCAACAAAGTCCTTAAATAATGCAGCAGATTACTGAAATACTGCAGCAGGGTCCTTAAATAATGCAGCAGAGTCCTTAAATAATGCAACAAAGTCCTTAAATAATGCAGCAGAGTCCTTAGATAATGCAACAAAGTCCTTAAATAATGCAGCAGAGTCCTTAAATAATGCAGCAAAGTCCTTAAATAATGCAGCAGAGTCCTTAAATAATCCAGCCAAGTCCTTAAATAATGCAGCAAAGTCCTTAAATAATGCAGCAGAGTACTGAAATAGCGCAGCAGGATCCTTAAATAATGCAGCAGAGTCCTTAAATAATGCAACAAAGTCCTTAAATAATGCAGAACAGTCCTTAAATAATGCAATAAAGTTCTTAAATAATGCAGCAAAGTCCTTAAATAATGCAGCAGAGTCCTTAAATAATGCAACAAAGTCCTTAAATAATGCAGCAGAGTCCTTAAATAATGCAGCACATTCCTTAAATAATGCAGCAGAGTCCTTAAATAATCCAGCCAAGTCCTTAAATACTGCTGCAGAGTACTTAAATAATGCAGCAAAGTCCTTAAATAATGCAGCAGAGTCCTTAAATAATGCAACAAAGTACTTAAATAATGCAGAAGAGTCCTTAAATAATGCAACAAAGTCCTTAAATAATGCAGCTGAGTACTTAAATAATGCAACAAAGTACTTAAATAATGCAGCAGAGTCCTTAAGTACCGTATCAGAGTCCTTAAATAATGCAGCAAAGTCCTTAAATAATGCAGCAGAGTCCTTAAATAATGCAGCAAAGTCCTTAAATAATCCAGCCAATTCCTTAAATAATGCAACAAAGTCCTTAAATAATGCAGCAGATTACTGAAATACTGCAGCAGGGTCCTTAAATAATGCCGCAGAGTCCTTAAATAATGCAACAAAGTCCTTAAATAATGCAGCAGAGTCCTTAAATAATGCAGCAAAGTCATTAAATAATGCAGCAGAGTCCTTAAAAAATGCAACAAATTCCTTAAATAATGCAGCAGAGTCCTTAAATAATGCAATAAAGTCCATAAGTAATGCAGCAAAGTCCTTAAATAATTCAGCAGAGTGCTGAAATACCGCAGCAGGGTGCTTAAATAATGCAGGAGAGTCCTTAAATAATGCAACAAAGTCCATAAATAATGCAGCAGGGTCCTTAAATAATGCAACAAAGTCCTTAAATAATGCAGCAGAGTCCTTAAAAAATGCAGCAAAGTCCGTAAATAATGCAGCAGAGTCCTTAAATAATCCAGCCAAGTCCTTAAATAATGCAGCAAAGTCCTTAAATAATGCAGCAGATTACTGAAATACTGCAGCAGGGTCCTTAAATAATGCAGCAGAGTCCTTAAATAATGCAACAAAGTCCTTAAATAATGCAGCAGAGTCCTTAAATAATGCAACAAAGTCCTTAAATAATGCAGCAGAGTCCTTAAATAATGCAGCAAAGTCCTTAAATAATGCAGCACAGTCCTTAAATAATCCAGCCAAGTCCTTAAATAATGCAGCAAAGTCTTTAAATAATGCAATAAAGTCCATAAATGATCGAGGAAATTCCTTAAATAATGCAGCAGAGTACTGAAATACCGCAGCAGGATCCTTAAATAATGCAACAGAGTCCTTAAATAATGCAACAAAGTCCTTAAATAATGCAGAACAGTCCTTAAATAATGCAATAAAGTCCTTAAATAATGCAGCAAAGTCCTTAAATAATGCAGCAGAGTCCTTAAATAATGCAACAAAGTCATTAAATAATGCAGCAGAGTCCTTAAATAATGCAACAAAGTCCTTAAATAATGCAGCAGAGTCCTTAAATAATGCAGCACATTCCTTAAATAATGCAGCAGAGTCCTTAAATAATGCAGCACATTCCTTAAATAATGCAGCAGAGTCCTTAAATACTGCAGCAGAGTCCTTAAATAATGCAGCAAAGTAATTAAATAATGCAGAAGAGTCCTTAAATAATGCAGCAAAGTCCTTATATAATGCATCAGAGTCCTTAAATAATGCAGCAGAGTCCTTAAATACCACAGCAGAGTCCTTAAATAATGCAGCAAAGTCTTTAAATAATGCAGCACAGTCCTTAAATAATCCAGCCAAGTCCTTAAATAATGCAGCAGAGTCCTTAAATAATGCAGAAAAGTCCTGAAATAATGCAGCAGAGTCCTTAAATACTTCAGCATAGTCCTTAAATAATGCAGCAAAGTCCTTGAATAATGCAGCAGAGTCCTTAAATAATGCAACAAAGTCTTTAAATAATGCAGAAGAGTCCTTAAATAATGCAGCAAATTCCTTAAATAATGCAGCAAAGTCTTTAAATAATGCAATAAAGTCCATAAATAATGCAGCAAAGTTCTTAAATAATGCAGCAGAGTCCTTAAATACCACAGCAGAGTCCTTAAATAATGCAGCAAAGTCTTTAAATAATGCAACAAAGTCCTTAAATAATGCAGCAGAGTCCTTAAATAATGCAGAAGAGTCCTTAAATAATGCAACAAAGTCCTTAAATAATGCAGCAGAGTCCTTAAATAATGCAGCACATTCCTTAAATAATGCAGCAGAGTCCTTAAATAATCCAGCCAAGTCCTTAAATACTGCTGCAGAGTACTTAAATAATGCAGCAAAGTCCTTAAATAATGCAGCAGAGTCCTTAAATAATGCAACAAAGTACTTAAATAATGCAGAAGAGTCCTTAAATAATGCAACAAAGTCCTTAAATAATGCAGCTGAGTACTTAAATAATGCAACAAAGTACTTAAATAATGCAGCAGAGTCCTTAAGTACCGTATCAGAGTCCTTAAATAATGCAGCAAAGTCCTTAAATAATGCAGCAGAGTCCTTAAATAATGCAGCAAAGTCCTTAAATAATCCAGCCAATTCCTTAAATAATGCAACAAAGTCCTTAAATAATGCAGCAGATTACTGAAATACTGCAGCAGGGTCCTTAAATAATGCCGCAGAGTCCTTAAATAATGCAACAAAGTCCTTAAATAATGCAGCAGAGTCCTTAAATAATGCAACAAAGTCCTTAAATAATGCAGCAGAGTCCTTAAATAATGCAATAAATTCCATAAATAATGCAGCAAAGTCCTTAAATAATTTAGCAGAGTGCTGAAATACCGCAGCAGGGTCCTTAAATAATGCAGCAGAGTCCTTAGTTAATGCAACAAAGTCCTTAAATAATGCAGCAGGGTCCTTAAATAATGCAACAAAGTCCTTAAATTATGCAGCAGAGATCTTAAATAATGCAGCAAAGTCCTTAAATAATGCAGCAGAGTCCTTAAATAATCCAGCCAAGTCCTTAAATAATGCAACAAAGTCCTTAAATAATGCAGCAGATTACTGAAATACTGCAGCAGGGTCCTTAAATAATGCAGCAGAGTCCTTAAATAATGCAACAAAGTCCTTAAATAATGCAGCAGAGTCCTTAGATAATGCAACAAAGTCCTTAAATAATGCAGCAGAGTCCTTAAATAATGCAGCAAAGTCCTTAAATAATGCAGCACAGTCCTTAAATAATCCAGCCAAGTCCTTAAATAATGCAGCAACGTCTTTAAATAATGCAATAAAGTCCATAAATAATGCAGCAAATTCCTTAAATAATGCAGCAGAGTACTGAAATACCACAGCAGGATCCTTAAATAATGCAGCAGAGTCCTTAAATAATGCAGCAGATTACTGAAATACTGCAGCAGGGTCATTAAATAATGCTGCAGAGTCCTTAAATAATGCAGCAAATTCCTTAAATAATGCAGCAAAGTCTTTAAATAATGCAATAAAGTCCTTAAATAATGCAGCAGAGTACTGAAATACCGCAGCAGGGTCCTTAAATAATGCAGCAAAGTCGTTAAATAATGAAGTAGAGTCCTTAAATAATGCAACAACGTCCTTAAATGATGCAGCAGAGTCCTTAAATAATGCAACAAAGTCCTTAAATAATGCAGCAGAGTCCTAAAATAATGCAGCAGAGTACTGAAATACCGCAACAGGGTCCTTAAATAATGCAGCAAAGTCCTTAAATAATGCAGAAGAGTCCTTAAATAATGCAACCAAGACCTTAAATAATGCAGCAGAGTCCTTAAATAATGCAACAAAGTACTTAAATAATGCAGCAGAGTCCTTAAGTACCGTAGCAGAGTCCTTAAATACTGCGGCAAAGTCCTTAAATATTGCAGCAGAGTCCTTAAATAATGCAGCAAAGTCATTAAATAATGCAGCAGAGTCCTTAAAAAATGCAACAAATTCCTTAAATAATGCAGCAGAGTCCTTAAATAATGCAATAAAGTCCATAAGTAATGCAGCAAAGTCCTTAAATAATTCAGCAGAGTGCTGAAATACTGCAGCAGGGTGCTTAAATAATGCAGGAGAGTCCTTAAATAATGCAACAAAGTCCATAAATAATGCAGCAGGGTCCTTAAATAATGCAACAAAGTCCTTAAATAATGCAGCAGAGTCCTTAAAAAATGCAGCAAAGTCCGTAAATAATGCAGCAGAGTCCTTAAATAATCCAGCCAAGTCCTTAAATAATGCAGCAAAGTCCTTAAATAATGCAGCAGATTACTGAAATACTGCAGCAGGGTCCTTAAATAATGCAGCAGAGTCCTTAAATAATGCAACAAAGTCCTTAAATAATGCAGCAGAGTCCTTAAATAATGCAACAAAGTCCTTAAATAATGCAGCAGAGTCCTTAAATAATGCAGCAAAGTCCTTAAATAATGCAGCACAGTCCTTAAATAATCCAGCCAAGTCCTTAAATAATGCAGCAAAGTCTTTAAATAATGCAATAAAGTCCATAAATGATCGAGGAAATTCCTTAAATAATGCAGCAGAGTACTGAAATACCGCAGCAGGATCCTTAAATAATGCAACAGAGTCCTTAAATAATGCAACAAAGTCCTTAAATAATGCAGAACAGTCCTTAAATAATGCAATAAAGTCCTTAAATAATGCAGCAAAGTCCTTAAATAATGCAGCAGAGTCCTTAAATAATGCAACAAAGTCATTAAATAATGCAGCAGAGTCCTTAAATAATGCAACAAAGTCCTTAAATAATGCAGCAGAGTCCTTAAATAATGCAGCACATTCCTTAAATAATGCAGCAGAGTCCTTAAATAATGCAGCACAATCCTTAAATAATGCAGCAGAGTCCTTAAATAATGCAGAAAAGTCCTTAAATAATGCATCAGAGTCCTTAAATACTGCAGCAGAGTCCTTAAATAATGCAGCAAAGTAATTAAATAATGCAGAAGAGTCCTTAAATAATGCAGCAAAGTCCTTATATAATGCATCAGAGTCCTTAAATAATGCAGCAGAGTCCTTAAATACCACAGCAGAGTCCTTAAATAATGCAGCAAAGTCTTTAAATAATGCAGCACAGTCCTTAAATAATCCAGCCAAGTCCTTAAATAATGCAGCAGAGTCCTTAAATAATGCAGAAAAGTCCTGAAATAATGCAGCAGAGTCCTTAAATACTTCAGCATAGTCCTTAAATAATGCAGCAAAGTCCTTGAATAATGCAGCAGAGTCCTTAAATAATGCAACAAAGTCTTTAAATAATGCAGAAGAGTCCTTAAATAATGCAGCAAATTCCTTAAATAATGCAGCAAAGTCTTTAAATAATGCAATAAAGTCCATAAATAATGCAGCAAAGTTCTTAAATAATGCAGCAGAGTCCTTAAATACCACAGCAGAGTCCTTAAATAATGCAGCAAAGTCTTTAAATAATGCAACAAAGTCCTTAAATAATGCAGCAGAGTCCTTAAATAATGCAGAAGAGTCCTTAAATAATCCAGCCAAGTCCTTAAATAATGCAGCAGAGTCCTTAAATAATGCAACAAAATCCTTAAATAATGCAGAAGAGTCCTTAAATAATCCAGCCAAGTCCTTAAATCATGCAGCAGAGTCCTTAAATAATCCAGCCAAGTCCTTAAATACTGCTGCAGAGTACTTAAATAATGCAGCAAAGTCCTTAAATGATGCAGCAGAGTCCTTAAATAATGCAACAAAGTACTTAAATAATGCAGAAGAGTCCTTAAATAATGCAACAAAGTCCTTAAATAATGCAGCTGAGTACCTAAATAATGCAACAAAGTCCTTAAATAATGCAGCAGAGTCCTTAAGTACCGTATCAGAGTCCTTAAATAATGCAGCAAAGTCCTTAAATAATGCAGCAGAGTCCTTAAATAATGCAGCAAAGTCCTTAAATAATCCAGCCAATTCCTTAAATAATGCAACAAAGTCCTTAAATAATGCAGCAGAGTCCTTAAATAATGCAGCAGAGTACTGAAATACCGCAGCAGGGTCCTTAAATAATGCAGCAAAGTCGTTAAATAATGAAGTAGAGTCCTTAAATAATGCAACAAAGTCCTTAAATGATGCAGCAGAGTCCTTAAAAAATGCAACAAAGTCCTTAAATAATGCAGCAGAGTCCTTAAATAATGCAATAAATTCCATAAATAATGCAGCAAAGTCCTTAAATAATTTAGCAGAGTGCTGAAATACCGCAGCAGGGTCCTTAAATAATGCAGCAGAGTCCTTAGTTAATGCAACAAAGTCCTTAAATAATGCAGCAGGGTCCTTAAATAATGCAACAAAGTCCTTAAATTATGCAGCAGAGATCTTAAATAATGCAGCAGAGTCCTTAAATAATGCAGCAAAGTCCTTAAAAAATGCAGCAGAGTCCTTAAATAATCCAGCCAAGTCCTTAAATAATGCAGCAAAGTCCTTAAATAATGCAGCAGAGTACTGAAATACCGCAGCAGGATCCTTAAATAATGCAGCAGAGTCCTTAAATAATGCAACAAAGTCCTTAAATAATGCAGAACAGTCCTTAAATAATGCAATAAAGTCCTTAAATAATGCAGCAAAGTCCTTAAATAATGCAGCAGAGTCCTTAAATAATGCAACAAAGTCCTTAAATAATACAGCAGAGTCCTTAAATAATGCAGCACATTCCTTAATTAATGCAGCAGAGTCCTTAAATAATCCAGCCAAGTCCTTAAATACTGCTGCAGAGTACTTAAATAATGCAGCAAAGTCCTTAAATAATGCAGCAGAGTCCATAAATAATGCAACAAAGTACTTAAATAATGCAGAAGAGTCCTTAAATAATGCAACAAAGTCTTTAAATAATGCAGCTGAGTACCTAAATAATGCAACAAAGTACTTAAATAATGCAGCAGAGTCCTTAAATAATGCAGCAGAGTACTGAAATACCGCAGCAGGGTCCTTAAATAATGCAGCAAAGTCGTTAAATAATGAAGTAGAGTCCTTAAATAATGCAACAAAGTCCTTAAATGATGCAGCAGAGTCCTTAAAAAATGCAACTAAGTCCTTAAATAATGCAGCAGAGTCCTTAAATAATGCAATACATTCCATAAATAATGCAGCAAAGTCCTTAAATAATTTAGCAGAGTGCTGAAATACCGCAGCAGGGTCCTTAAATAATGCAGCAGAGTCCTTAGTTAATGCAACAAAGTCCTTAAATAATGCAGCAGGGTCCTTAAATAATGCAACAAAGTCCTTAAATTATGCAGCAGAGATCTTAAATAATGCAGCAAAGTCCTTAAATAATGCAGCAGAGTCCTTAAATAATCCAGCCAAGTCCTTAAATAATGCAACAAAGTCCTTAAATAATGCAGCAGATTACTGAAATACTGCAGCAGGGTCCTTAAATAATGCAGCAGAGTCCTTAAATAATGCAACAAAGTCCTTAAATAATGCAGCAGAGTCCTTAGATAATGCAGCAAAGTCCTTAAATAATGCAGCACAGTCCTTAAATAATCCAGCCAAGTCCTTAAATAATGCAGCAACGTCTTTAAATAATGCAATAAAGTCCATAAATAATGCAGCAAATTCCTTAAATAATGCAGCAGAGTACTGAAATACCACAGCAGGATCCTTAAATAATGCAGCAGAGTCCTTAAATAATGCAGCAGATTACTGAAATACTGCAGCAGGGTCATTAAATAATGCTGCAGAGTCCTTAAATAATGCAGCAAATTCCTTAAATAATGCAGCAAAGTCTTTAAATAATGCAATAAAGTCCTTAAATAATGCAGCAGAGTACTGAAATACCGCAGCAGGGTCCTTAAATAATGCAGCAAAGTCGTTAAATAATGAAGTAGAGTCCTTAAATAATGCAACAACGTCCTTAAATGATGCAGCAGAGTCCTTAAATAATGCAACAAAGTCCTTAAATAATGCAGCAGAGTCCTAAAATAATGCAGCAGAGTACTGAAATACCGCAACAGGGTCCTTAAATAATGCAGCAAAGTCCTTAAATAATGCAGAAGAGTCCTTAAATAATGCAACCAAGACCTTAAATAATGCAGCAGAGTCCTTAAATAATCCAGCCAAGTCCTTAAATACTGCTGCAGAGTACTTAAATAATGCAGCAAAGTCCTTAAATAATGCAGCAGAGTCCTTAAATAATGCAACAAAGTACTTAAATAATGCAGAAGAGTCCTTAAATAATGCAGCAAAGTCCTTAAATAATGCAGCACAGTCCTTAAATAATCCAGCCAAGTCCTTAAATAATGCAGCAAAGTCTTTAAATAATGCAATAAAGTCCATAAATGATCGAGGAAATTCCTTAAATAATGCAGCAGAGTACTGAAATACCGCAGCAGGATCCTTAAATAATGCAACAGAGTCCTTAAATAATGCAACAAAGTCCTTAAATAATGCAGAACAGTCCTTAAATAATGCAATAAAGTCCTTAAATAATGCAGCAAAGTCCTTAAATAATGCAGCAGAGTCCTTAAATAATGCAACAAAGTCATTAAATAATGCAGCAGAGTCCTTAAATAATGCAACAAAGTCCTTAAATAATGCAGCAGAGTCCTTAAATAATGCAGCACATTCCTTAAATAATGCAGCAGAGTCCTTAAATAATGCAGCACAATCCTTAAATAATGCAGCAGAGTCCTTAAATAATGCAGAAAAGTCCTTAAATAATGCATCAGAGTCCTTAAATACTGCAGCAGAGTCCTTAAATAATGCAGCAAAGTAATTAAATAATGCAGAAGAGTCCTTAAATAATGCAGCAAAGTCCTTATATAATGCATCAGAGTCCTTAAATAATGCAGCAGAGTCCTTAAATACCACAGCAGAGTCCTTAAATAATGCAGCAAAGTCTTTAAATAATGCAGCACAGTCCTTAAATAATCCAGCCAAGTCCTTAAATAATGCAGCAGAGTCCTTAAATAATGCAGAAAAGTCCTGAAATAATGCAGCAGAGTCCTTAAATACTTCAGCATAGTCCTTAAATAATGCAGCAAAGTCCTTGAATAATGCAGCAGAGTCCTTAAATAATGCAACAAAGTCTTTAAATAATGCAGAAGAGTCCTTAAATAATGCAGCAAATTCCTTAAATAATGCAGCAAAGTCTTTAAATAATGCAATAAAGTCCATAAATAATGCAGCAAAGTTCTTAAATAATGCAGCAGAGTCCTTAAATACCACAGCAGAGTCCTTAAATAATGCAGCAAAGTCTTTAAATAATGCAACAAAGTCCTTAAATAATGCAGCAGAGTCCTTAAATAATGCAGA
The DNA here is from genome assembly GCF_046119375.1 of Phyllobates terribilis. Lineage (NCBI taxonomy): Eukaryota > Metazoa > Chordata > Amphibia > Anura > Dendrobatidae > Phyllobates > Phyllobates terribilis. The sequence continues at coordinate 2,004,335 of NW_027362955.1, read as the reverse complement.
AGAGTCCTTAAATAATCCAGCCAAGTCCTTAAATAATGCAGCAGAGTCCTTAAATAATGCAACAAAATCCTTAAATAATGCAGAAGAGTCCTTAAATAATCCAGCCAAGTCCTTAAATCATGCAGCAGAGTCCTTAAATAATCCAGCCAAGTCCTTAAATACTGCTGCAGAGTACTTAAATAATGCAGCAAAGTCCTTAAATGATGCAGCAGAGTCCTTAAATAATGCAACAAAGTACTTAAATAATGCAGAAGAGTCCTTAAATAATGCAACAAAGTCCTTAAATAATGCAGCTGAGTACCTAAATAATGCAACAAAGTCCTTAAATAATGCAGCAGAGTCCTTAAGTACCGTATCAGAGTCCTTAAATAATGCAGCAAAGTCCTTAAATAATGCAGCAGAGTCCTTAAATAATGCAGCAAAGTCCTTAAATAATCCAGCCAATTCCTTAAATAATGCAACAAAGTCCTTAAATAATGCAGCAGAGTCCTTAAATAATGCAGCAGAGTACTGAAATACCGCAGCAGGGTCCTTAAATAATGCAGCAAAGTCGTTAAATAATGAAGTAGAGTCCTTAAATAATGCAACAAAGTCCTTAAATGATGCAGCAGAGTCCTTAAAAAATGCAACAAAGTCCTTAAATAATGCAGCAGAGTCCTTAAATAATGCAATAAATTCCATAAATAATGCAGCAAAGTCCTTAAATAATTTAGCAGAGTGCTGAAATACCGCAGCAGGGTCCTTAAATAATGCAGCAGAGTCCTTAGTTAATGCAACAAAGTCCTTAAATAATGCAGCAGGGTCCTTAAATAATGCAACAAAGTCCTTAAATTATGCAGCAGAGATCTTAAATAATGCAGCAGAGTCCTTAAATAATGCAGCAAAGTCCTTAAAAAATGCAGCAGAGTCCTTAAATAATCCAGCCAAGTCCTTAAATAATGCAGCAAAGTCCTTAAATAATGCAGCAGAGTACTGAAATACCGCAGCAGGATCCTTAAATAATGCAGCAGAGTCCTTAAATAATGCAACAAAGTCCTTAAATAATGCAGAACAGTCCTTAAATAATGCAATAAAGTCCTTAAATAATGCAGCAAAGTCCTTAAATAATGCAGCAGAGTCCTTAAATAATGCAACAAAGTCCTTAAATAATACAGCAGAGTCCTTAAATAATGCAGCACATTCCTTAATTAATGCAGCAGAGTCCTTAAATAATCCAGCCAAGTCCTTAAATACTGCTGCAGAGTACTTAAATAATGCAGCAAAGTCCTTAAATAATGCAGCAGAGTCCATAAATAATGCAACAAAGTACTTAAATAATGCAGAAGAGTCCTTAAATAATGCAACAAAGTCTTTAAATAATGCAGCTGAGTACCTAAATAATGCAACAAAGTACTTAAATAATGCAGCAGAGTCCTTAAATAATGCAGCAGAGTACTGAAATACCGCAGCAGGGTCCTTAAATAATGCAGCAAAGTCGTTAAATAATGAAGTAGAGTCCTTAAATAATGCAACAAAGTCCTTAAATGATGCAGCAGAGTCCTTAAAAAATGCAACTAAGTCCTTAAATAATGCAGCAGAGTCCTTAAATAATGCAATACATTCCATAAATAATGCAGCAAAGTCCTTAAATAATTTAGCAGAGTGCTGAAATACCGCAGCAGGGTCCTTAAATAATGCAGCAGAGTCCTTAGTTAATGCAACAAAGTCCTTAAATAATGCAGCAGGGTCCTTAAATAATGCAACAAAGTCCTTAAATTATGCAGCAGAGATCTTAAATAATGCAGCAAAGTCCTTAAATAATGCAGCAGAGTCCTTAAATAATCCAGCCAAGTCCTTAAATAATGCAACAAAGTCCTTAAATAATGCAGCAGATTACTGAAATACTGCAGCAGGGTCCTTAAATAATGCAGCAGAGTCCTTAAATAATGCAACAAAGTCCTTAAATAATGCAGCAGAGTCCTTAGATAATGCAGCAAAGTCCTTAAATAATGCAGCACAGTCCTTAAATAATCCAGCCAAGTCCTTAAATAATGCAGCAACGTCTTTAAATAATGCAATAAAGTCCATAAATAATGCAGCAAATTCCTTAAATAATGCAGCAGAGTACTGAAATACCACAGCAGGATCCTTAAATAATGCAGCAGAGTCCTTAAATAATGCAGCAGATTACTGAAATACTGCAGCAGGGTCATTAAATAATGCTGCAGAGTCCTTAAATAATGCAGCAAATTCCTTAAATAATGCAGCAAAGTCTTTAAATAATGCAATAAAGTCCTTAAATAATGCAGCAGAGTACTGAAATACCGCAGCAGGGTCCTTAAATAATGCAGCAAAGTCGTTAAATAATGAAGTAGAGTCCTTAAATAATGCAACAACGTCCTTAAATGATGCAGCAGAGTCCTTAAATAATGCAACAAAGTCCTTAAATAATGCAGCAGAGTCCTAAAATAATGCAGCAGAGTACTGAAATACCGCAACAGGGTCCTTAAATAATGCAGCAAAGTCCTTAAATAATGCAGAAGAGTCCTTAAATAATGCAACCAAGACCTTAAATAATGCAGCAGAGTCCTTAAATAATCCAGCCAAGTCCTTAAATACTGCTGCAGAGTACTTAAATAATGCAGCAAAGTCCTTAAATAATGCAGCAGAGTCCTTAAATAATGCAACAAAGTACTTAAATAATGCAGAAGAGTCCTTAAATAATGCAACAAAGTCCTTAAATAATGCAGCTGAGTACTTAAATAATGCAACAAAGTACTTAAATAATGCAGCAGAGTCCTTAAGTACCGTATCAGAGTCCTTAAATAATGCAGCAAAGTCCTTAAATAATGCAGCAGAGTCCTTAAATAATGCAGCAAAGTCCTTAAATAATCCAGCCAATTCCTTAAATAATGCAACAAAGTCCTTAAATAATGCAGCAGATTACTGAAATACTGCAGCAGGGTCCTTAAATAATGCCGCAGAGTCCTTAAATAATGCAACAAAGTCCTTAAATAATGCAGCAGAGTCCTTAAATAATGCAGCAAAGTCATTAAATAATGCAGCAGAGTCCTTAAAAAATGCAACAAATTCCTTAAATAATGCAGCAGAGTCCTTAAATAATGCAATAAAGTCCATAAGTAATGCAGCAAAGTCCTTAAATAATTCAGCAGAGTGCTGAAATACCGCAGCAGGGTGCTTAAATAATGCAGGAGAGTCCTTAAATAATGCAACAAAGTCCATAAATAATGCAGCAGGGTCCTTAAATAATGCAACAAAGTCCTTAAATAATGCAGCAGAGTCCTTAAAAAATGCAGCAAAGTCCGTAAATAATGCAGCAGAGTCCTTAAATAATCCAGCCAAGTCCTTAAATAATGCAGCAAAGTCCTTAAATAATGCAGCAGATTACTGAAATACTGCAGCAGGGTCCTTAAATAATGCAGCAGAGTCCTTAAATAATGCAACAAAGTCCTTAAATAATGCAGCAGAGTCCTTAAATAATGCAACAAAGTCCTTAAATAATGCAGCAGAGTCCTTAAATAATGCAGCAAAGTCCTTAAATAATGCAGCACAGTCCTTAAATAATCCAGCCAAGTCCTTAAATAATGCAGCAAAGTCTTTAAATAATGCAATAAAGTCCATAAATGATCGAGGAAATTCCTTAAATAATGCAGCAGAGTACTGAAATACCGCAGCAGGATCCTTAAATAATGCAACAGAGTCCTTAAATAATGCAACAAAGTCCTTAAATAATGCAGAACAGTCCTTAAATAATGCAATAAAGTCCTTAAATAATGCAGCAAAGTCCTTAAATAATGCAGCAGAGTCCTTAAATAATGCAACAAAGTCATTAAATAATGCAGCAGAGTCCTTAAATAATGCAACAAAGTCCTTAAATAATGCAGCAGAGTCCTTAAATAATGCAGCACATTCCTTAAATAATGCAGCAGAGTCCTTAAATAATGCAGCACATTCCTTAAATAATGCAGCAGAGTCCTTAAATAATGCAGAAAAGTCCTTAAATAATGCATCAGAGTCCTTAAATACTGCAGCAGAGTCCTTAAATAATGCAGCAAAGTAATTAAATAATGCAGAAGAGTCCTTAAATAATGCAGCAAAGTCCTTATATAATGCATCAGAGTCCTTAAATAATGCAGCAGAGTCCTTAAATACCACAGCAGAGTCCTTAAATAATGCAGCAAAGTCTTTAAATAATGCAGCACAGTCCTTAAATAATCCAGCCAAGTCCTTAAATAATGCAGCAGAGTCCTTAAATAATGCAGAAAAGTCCTGAAATAATGCAGCAGAGTCCTTAAATACTTCAGCATAGTCCTTAAATAATGCAGCAAAGTCCTTGAATAATGCAGCAGAGTCCTTAAATAATGCAACAAAGTCTTTAAATAATGCAGAAGAGTCCTTAAATAATGCAGCAAATTCCTTAAATAATGCAGCAAAGTCTTTAAATAATGCAATAAAGTCCATAAATAATGCAGCAAAGTTCTTAAATAATGCAGCAGAGTCCTTAAATACCACAGCAGAGTCCTTAAATAATGCAGCAAAGTCTTTAAATAATGCAACAAAGTCCTTAAATAATGCAGCAGAGTCCTTAAATAATGCAGAAGAGTCCTTAAATAATCCAGCCAAGTCCTTAAATAATGCAGCAGAGTCCTTAAATAATGCAACAAAATCCTTAAATAATGCAGAAGAGTCCTTAAATAATCCAGCCAAGTCCTTAAATCATGCAGCAGAGTCCTTAAATAATCCAGCCAAGTCCTTAAATACTGCTGCAGAGTACTTAAATAATGCAGCAAAGTCCTTAAATAATGCAGCAGAGTCCTTAAATAATGCAACAAAGTACTTAAATAATGCAGAAGAGTCCTTAAATAATGCAACAAAGTCCTTAAATAATGCAGCTGAGTACCTAAATAATGCAACAAAGTCCTTAAATAATGCAGCAGAGTCCTTAAGTACCGTATCAGAGTCCTTAAATAATGCAGCAAAGTCCTTAAATAATGCAGCAGAGTCCTTAAATAATGCAGCAAAGTCCTTAAATAATCCAGCCAATTCCTTAAATAATGCAACAAAGTCCTTAAATAATGCAGCAGAGTCCTTAAATAATGCAGCAGAGTACTGAAATACCGCAGCAGGGTCCTTAAATAATGCAGCAAAGTCGTTAAATAATGAAGTAGAGTCCTTAAATAATGCAACAAAGTCCTTAAATGATGCAGCAGAGTCCTTAAAAAATGCAACAAAGTCCTTAAATAATGCAGCAGAGTCCTTAAATAATGCAATAAATTCCATAAATAATGCAGCAAAGTCCTTAAATAATTTAGCAGAGTGCTGAAATACCGCAGCAGGGTCCTTAAATAATGCAGCAGAGTCCTTAGTTAATGCAACAAAGTCCTTAAATAATGCAGCAGGGTCCTTAAATAATGCAACAAAGTCCTTAAATTATGCAGCAGAGATCTTAAATAATGCAGCAAAGTCCTTAAATAATGCAGCAGAGTCCTTAAATAATCCAGCCAAGTCCTTAAATAATGCAACAAAGTCCTTAAATAATGCAGCAGATTACTGAAATACTGCAGCAGGGTCCTTAAATAATGCAGCAGAGTCCTTAAATAATGCAACAAAGTCCTTAAATAATGCAGCAGCGTCCTTAGATAATGCAACAAAGTCCTTAAATAATGCAGCAGAGTCCTTAAATAATGCAGCAAAGTCCTTAAATAATGCAGCACAGTCCTTAAATAATCCAGCCAAGTCCTTAAATAATGCAGCAACGTCTTTAAATAATGCAATAAAGTCCATAAATAATGCAGCAAATTCCTTAAATAATGCAGCAGAGTACTGAAATACCGCAGCAGGATCCTTAAATAATGCAGCAGAGTCCTTAAATAATGCAGCAGATTACTGAAATACTGCAGCAGGGTCATTAAATAATGCTGCAGAGTCCTTAAATAATGCAGCAAATTCCTTAAATAATGCAGCAAAGTCTTTAAATAATGCAATAAAGTCCTTAAATAATGCAGCAGAGTACTGAAATACCGCAGCAGGGTCCTTAAATAATGCAGCAAAGTCGTTAAATAATGAAGTAGAGTCCTTAAATAATGCAACAACGTCCTTAAATGATGCAGCAGAGTCCTTAAATAATGCAACAAAGTCCTTAAATAATGCAGCAGAGTCCTAAAATAATGCAGCAGAGTCCTTAAATAATGCAACAAAGTCCTTAAATAATGCAGCAGAGTCCTTAAATAATGCAACAAAGTCCTTAAATAATGCAGCAGAGTCCTTAAATAATGCAGCAAAGTCCTTAAATAATGCAGCACAGTCCTTAAATAATCCAGCCAAGTCCTTAAATAATGCAGCAAAGTCTTTACATAATGCAATAAAGTCCATAAATGATCGAGGAAATTCCTTAAATAATGCAGCAGAGTACTGAAATACCGCAACAGGGTCCTTAAATAATGCAGCAAAGTCCTTAAATAATGCAGAAGAGTCCTTAAATAATGCAACCAAGACCTTAAATAATGCAGCAGAGTCATTAAATAATGCAACAAAGTACTTAAATAATGCAGCAGAGTCCTTAAGTACCGTAGCAGAGTCCTTAAATACTGCGGCAAAGTCCTTAAATATTGCAGCAGAGTCCTTAAATAATGCAGCAAAGTCATTAAATAATGCAGCAGAGTCCTTAAAAAATGCAACAAATTCCTTAAATAATGCAGCAGAGTCCTTAAATAATGCAATAAAGTCCATAAATAATGCAGCAAAGTCCTTAAATAATTCAGCAGAGTGCTGAAATACCGCAGCAGGGTGCTTAAATAATGCAGGAGAGTCCTTAAATAATGCAACAAAGTCCATAAATAATGCAGCAGGGTCCTTAAATAATGCAACAAAGTCCTTAAATAATGCAGCAGAGTCCTTAAAAAATGCAGCAAAGTCCGTAAATAATGCAGCAGAGTCCTTAAATAATCCAGCCAAGTCCTTAAATAATGCAGCAAAGTCCTTAAATAATGCAGCAGATTACTGAAATACTGCAGCAGGGTCCTTAAATAATGCAGCAGAGTCCTTAAATAATGCAACAAAGTCCTTAAATAATGCAGCAGAGTCCTTAAATAATGCAACAAAGTCCTTAAATAATGCAGCAGAGTCCTTAAATAATGCAGCAAAGTCCTTAAATAATGCAGCACAGTCCTTAAATAATCCAGCCAAGTCCTTAAATAATGCAGCAAAGTCTTTAAATAATGCAATAAAGTCCACAAATGATGCAGCAAATTCCTTAAATAATGCAGCAGAGTACTGAAATACCGCAGCAGGATCCTTAAATAATGCAACAGAGTCCTTAAATAATGCAACAAAGTCCTTAAATAATGCAGAACAGTCCTTAAATAATGCAATAAAGTCCTTAAATAATGCAGCAAAGTCCTTAAATAATGCAGCAGAGTCCTTAAATAATGCAACAAAGTCCTTAAATAATGCAGCAGAGTCCTTAAATAATGCAACAAAGTCCTTAAATAATGCAGCAGAGTCCTTAAATAATGCAACAAAGTCCTTAAATAATGCAGCAGAGTCCTTAGATAATGCAACAAAGTCCTTAAATAATGCAGCAGAGTCCTTAAATAATGCAGCAAAGTCCTTAAATAATGCAGCACAGTCCTTAAATAATCCAGCCAAGTCCTTAAATAATGCAGCAACGTCTTTAAATAATGCAATAAAGTCCATAAATAATGCAGCAAATTCCTTAAATAATGCAGCAGAGTACTGAAATACCACAGCAGGATCCTTAAATAATGCAGCAGAGTCCTTAAATAATGCAGCAGATTACTGAAATACTGCAGCAGGGTCATTAAATAATGCTGCAGAGTCCTTAAATAATGCAGCAAATTCCTTAAATAATGCAGCAAAGTCTTTAAATAATGCAATAAAGTCCTTAAATAATGCAGCAGAGTACTGAAATACCGCAGCAGGGTCCTTAAATAATGCAGCAAAGTCGTTAAATAATGAAGTAGAGTCCTTAAATAATGCAACAACGTCCTTAAATGATGCAGCAGAGTCCTTAAATAATGCAACAAAGTCCTTAAATAATGCAGCAGAGTCCTAAAATAATGCAGCAGAGTACTGAAATACCGCAACAGGGTCCTTAAATAATGCAGCAAAGTCCTTAAATAATGCAGAAGAGTCCTTAAATAATGCAACCAAGACCTTAAATAATGCAGCAGAGTCCTTAAATAATGCAACAAAGTACTTAAATAATGCAGCAGAGTCCTTAAGTATCGTAGCAGAGTCCTTAAATACTGCGGCAAAGTCCTTAAATATTGCAGCAGAGTCCTTAAATAATGCAGCAAAGTCATTAAATAATGCAGCAGAGTCCTTAAAAAATGCAACAAATTCCTTAAATAATGCAGCAGAGTCCTTAAATAATGCAATAAAGTCCATAAGTAATGCAGCAAAGTCCTTAAATAATTCAGCAGAGTGCTGAAATACCGCAGCAGGGTGCTTAAATAATGCAGGAGAGTCCTTAAATAATGCAACAAAGTCCATAAATAATGCAGCAGGGTCCTTAAATAATGCAACAAAGTCCTTAAATAATGCAGCAGAGTCCTTAAAAAATGCAGCAAAGTCCGTAAATAATGCAGCAGAGTCCTTAAATAATCCAGCCAAGTCCTTAAATAATGCAGCAAAGTCCTTAAATAATGCAGCAGATTACTGAAATACTGCAGCAGGGTCCTTAAATAATGCAGCAGAGTCCTTAAATAATGCAACAAAGTCCTTAAATAATGCAGCAGAGTCCTTAAATAATGCAACAAAGTCCTTAAATAATGCAGCAGAGTCCTTAAATAATGCAGCAAAGTCCTTAAATAATGCAGCACAGTCCTTAAATAATCCAGCCAAGTCCTTAAATAATGCAGCAAAGTCTTTAAATAATGCAATAAAGTCCATAAATGATCGAGGAAATTCCTTAAATAATGCAGCAGAGTACTGAAATACCGCAGCAGGATCCTTAAATAATGCAACAGAGTCCTTAAATAATGCAACAAAGTCCTTAAATAATGCAGAACAGTCCTTAAATAATGCAATAAAGTCCTTAAATAATGCAGCAAAGTCCTTAAATAATGCAGCAGAGTCCTTAAATAATGCAACAAAGTCATTAAATAATGCAGCAGAGTCCTTAAATAATGCAACAAAGTCCTTAAATAATGCAGCAGAGTCCTTAAATAATGCAGCACATTCCTTAAATAATGCAGCAGAGTCCTTAAATAATGCAGCACAATCCTTAAATAATGCAGCAGAGTCCTTAAATAATGCAGAAAAGTCCTTAAATAATGCATCAGAGTCCTTAAATACTGCAGCAGAGTCCTTAAATAATGCAGCAAAGTAATTAAATAATGCAGAAGAGTCCTTAAATAATGCAGCAAAGTCCTTATATAATGCATCAGAGTCCTTAAATAATGCAGCAGAGTCCTTAAATACCACAGCAGAGTCCTTAAATAATGCAGCAAAGTCTTTAAATAATGCAGCACAGTCCTTAAATAATCCAGCCAAGTCCTTAAATAATGCAGCAGAGTCCTTAAATAATGCAGAAAAGTCCTGAAATAATGCAGCAGAGTCCTTAAATACTTCAGCATAGTCCTTAAATAATGCAGCAAAGTCCTTGAATAATGCAGCAGAGTCCTTAAATAATGCAACAAAGTCTTTAAATAATGCAGAAGAGTCCTTAAATAATGCAGCAAATTCCTTAAATAATGCAGCAAAGTCTTTAAATAATGCAATAAAGTCCATAAATAATGCAGCAAAGTTCTTAAATAATGCAGCAGAGTCCTTAAATACCACAGCAGAGTCCTTAAATAATGCAGCAAAGTCTTTAAATAATGCAACAAAGTCCTTAAATAATGCAGCAGAGTCCTTAAATAATGCAGAAGAGTCCTTAAATAATCCAGCCAAGTCCTTAAATAATGCAGCAGAGTCCTTAAATAATGCAACAAAATCCTTAAATAATGCAGAAGAGTCCTTAAATAATCCAGCCAAGTCCTTAAATCATGCAGCAGAGTCCTTAAATAATCCAGCCAAGTCCTTAAATACTGCTGCAGAGTACTTAAATAATGCAGCAAAGTCCTTAAATGATGCAGCAGAGTCCTTAAATAATGCAACAAAGTACTTAAATAATGCAGAAGAGTCCTTAAATAATGCAACAAAGTCCTTAAATAATGCAGCTGAGTACCTAAATAATGCAACAAAGTCCTTAAATAATGCAGCAGATTACTGAAATACTGCAGCAGGGTCCTTAAATAATGCAGCAGAGTCCTTAAATAATGCAACAAAGTCCTTAAATAATGCAGCAGCGTCCTTAGATAATGCAACAAAGTCCTTAAATAATGCAGCAGAGTCCTTAAATAATGCAGCAAAGTCCTTAAATAATGCAGCACAGTCCTTAAATAATCCAGCCAAGTCCTTAAATAATGCAGCAACGTCTTTAAATAATGCAATAAAGTCCATAAATAATGCAGCAAATTCCTTAAATAATGCAGCAGAGTACTGAAATACCGCAGCAGGATCCTTAAATAATGCAGCAGAGTCCTTAAATAATGCAGCAGATTACTGAAATACTGCAGCAGGGTCATTAAATAATGCTGCAGAGTCCTTAAATAATGCAGCAAATTCCTTAAATAATGCAGCAAAGTCTTTAAATAATGCAATAAAGTCCTTAAATAATGCAGCAGAGTACTGAAATACCGCAGCAGGGTCCTTAAATAATGCAGCAAAGTCGTTAAATAATGAAGTAGAGTCCTTAAATAATGCAACAACGTCCTTAAATGATGCAGCAGAGTCCTTAAATAATGCAACAAAGTCCTTAAATAATGCAGCAGAGTCCTAAAATAATGCAGCAGAGTCCTTAAATAATGCAACAAAGTCCTTAAATAATGCAGCAGAGTCCTTAAATAATGCAACAAAGTCCTTAAATAATGCAGCAGAGTCCTTAAATAATGCAGCAAAGTCCTTAAATAATGCAGCACAGTCCTTAAATAATCCAGCCAAGTCCTTAAATAATGCAGCAAAGTCTTTAAATAATGCAATAAAGTCCATAAATGATCGAGGAAATTCCTTAAATAATGCAGCAGAGTACTGAAATACCGCAACAGGGTCCTTAAATAATGCAGCAAAGTCCTTAAATAATGCAGAAGAGTCCTTAAATAATGCAACCAAGACCTTAAATAATGCAGCAGAGTCATTAAATAATGCAACAAAGTACTTAAATAATGCAGCAGAGTCCTTAAGTACCGTAGCAGAGTCCTTAAATACTGCGGCAAAGTCCTTAAATATTGCAGCAGAGTCCTTAAATAATGCAGCAAAGTCATTAAATAATGCAGCAGAGTCCTTAAAAAATGCAACAAATTCCTTAAATAATGCAGCAGAGTCCTTAAATAATGCAATAAAGTCCATAAATAATGCAGCAAAGTCCTTAAATAATTCAGCAGAGTGCTGAAATACCGCAGCAGGGTGCTTAAATAATGCAGGAGAGTCCTTAAATAATGCAACAAAGTCCATAAATAATGCAGCAGGGTCCTTAAATAATGCAACAAAGTCCTTAAATAATGCAGCAGAGTCCTTAAAAAATGCAGCAAAGTCCGTAAATAATGCAGCAGAGTCCTTAAATAATCCAGCCAAGTCCTTAAATAATGCAGCAAAGTCCTTAAATAATGCAGCAGATTACTGAAATACTGCAGCAGGGTCCTTAAATAATGCAGCAGAGTCCTTAAATAATGCAACAAAGTCCTTAAATAATGCAGCAGAGTCCTTAAATAATGCAACAAAGTCCTTAAATAATGCAGCAGAGTCCTTAAATAATGCAGCAAAGTCCTTAAATAATGCAGCACAGTCCTTAAATAATCCAGCCAAGTCCTTAAATAATGCAGCAAAGTCTTTAAATAATGCAATAAAGTCCACAAATGATGCAGCAAATTCCTTAAATAATGCAGCAGAGTACTGAAATACCGCAGCAGGATCCTTAAATAATGCAACAGAGTCCTTAAATAATGCAACAAAGTCCTTAAATAATGCAGAACAGTCCTTAAATAATGCAATAAAGTCCTTAAATAATGCAGCAAAGTCCTTAAATAATGCAGCAGAGTCCTTAAATAATGCAACAAAGTCCTTAAATAATGCAGCAGAGTCCTTAAATAATGCAACAAAGTCCTTAAATAATGCAGCAGAGTCCTTAAATAATGCAACAAAGTCCTTAAATAATGCAGCAGAGTCCTTAGATAATGCAACAAAGTCCTTAAATAATGCAGCAGAGTCCTTAAATAATGCAGCAAAGTCCTTAAATAATGCAGCACAGTCCTTAAATAATCCAGCCAAGTCCTTAAATAATGCAGCAACGTCTTTAAATAATGCAATAAAGTCCATAAATAATGCAGCAAATTCCTTAAATAATGCAGCAGAGTACTGAAATACCACAGCAGGATCCTTAAATAATGCAGCAGAGTCCTTAAATAATGCAGCAGATTACTGAAATACTGCAGCAGGGTCATTAAATAATGCTGCAGAGTCCTTAAATAATGCAGCAAATTCCTTAAATAATGCAGCAAAGTCTTTAAATAATGCAATAAAGTCCTTAAATAATGCAGCAGAGTACTGAAATACCGCAGCAGGGTCCTTAAATAATGCAGCAAAGTCGTTAAATAATGAAGTAGAGTCCTTAAATAATGCAACAACGTCCTTAAATGATGCAGCAGAGTCCTTAAATAATGCAACAAAGTCCTTAAATAATGCAGCAGAGTCCTAAAATAATGCAGCAGAGTACTGAAATACCGCAACAGGGTCCTTAAATAATGCAGCAAAGTCCTTAAATAATGCAGAAGAGTCCTTAAATAATGCAACCAAGACCTTAAATAATGCAGCAGAGTCCTTAAATAATGCAACAAAGTACTTAAATAATGCAGCAGAGTCCTTAAGTACCGTAGCAGAGTCCTTAAATACTGCGGCAAAGTCCTTAAATATTGCAGCAGAGTCCTTAAATAATGCAGCAAAGTCATTAAATAATGCAGCAGAGTCCTTAAAAAATGCAACAAATTCCTTAAATAATGCAGCAGAGTCCTTAAATAATGCAATAAAGTCCATAAGTAATGCAGCAAAGTCCTTAAATAATTCAGCAGAGTGCTGAAATACCGCAGCAGGGTGCTTAAATAATGCAGGAGAGTCCTTAAATAATGCAACAAAGTCCATAAATAATGCAGCAGGGTCCTTAAATAATGCAACAAAGTCCTTAAATAATGCAGCAGAGTCCTTAAAAAATGCAGCAAAGTCCGTAAATAATGCAGCAGAGTCCTTAAATAATCCAGCCAAGTCCTTAAATAATGCAGCAAAGTCCTTAAATAATGCAGCAGATTACTGAAATACTGCAGCAGGGTCCTTAAATAATGCAGCAGAGTCCTTAAATAATGCAACAAAGTCCTTAAATAATGCAGCAGAGTCCTTAAATAATGCAACAAAGTCCTTAAATAATGCAGCAGAGTCCTTAAATAATGCAGCAAAGTCCTTAAATAATGCAGCACAGTCCTTAAATAATCCAGCCAAGTCCTTAAATAATGCAGCAAAGTCTTTAAATAATGCAATAAAGTCCATAAATGATCGAGGAAATTCCTTAAATAATGCAGCAGAGTACTGAAATACCGCAGCAGGATCCTTAAATAATGCAACAGAGTCCTTAAATAATGCAACAAAGTCCTTAAATAATGCAGAACAGTCCTTAAATAATGCAATAAAGTCCTTAAATAATGCAGCAAAGTCCTTAAATAATGCAGCAGAGTCCTTAAATAATGCAACAAAGTCATTAAATAATGCAGCAGAGTCCTTAAATAATGCAACAAAGTCCTTAAATAATGCAGCAGAGTCCTTAAATAATGCAGCACATTCCTTAAATAATGCAGCAGAGTCCTTAAATAATGCAGCACAATCCTTAAATAATGCAGCAGAGTCCTTAAATAATGCAGAAAAGTCCTTAAATAATGCATCAGAGTCCTTAAATACTGCAGCAGAGTCCTTAAATAATGCAGCAAAGTAATTAAATAATGCAGAAGAGTCCTTAAATAATGCAGCAAAGTCCTTATATAATGCATCAGAGTCCTTAAATAATGCAGCAGAGTCCTTAAATACCACAGCAGAGTCCTTAAATAATGCAGCAAAGTCTTTAAATAATGCAGCACAGTCCTTAAATAATCCAGCCAAGTCCTTAAATAATGCAGCAGAGTCCTTAAATAATGCAGAAAAGTCCTGAAATAATGCAGCAGAGTCCTTAAATACTTCAGCATAGTCCTTAAATAATGCAGCAAAGTCCTTGAATAATGCAGCAGAGTCCTTAAATAATGCAACAAAGTCTTTAAATAATGCAGAAGAGTCCTTAAATAATGCAGCAAATTCCTTAAATAATGCAGCAAAGTCTTTAAATAATGCAATAAAGTCCATAAATAATGCAGCAAAGTTCTTAAATAATGCAGCAGAGTCCTTAAATACCACAGCAGAGTCCTTAAATAATGCAGCAAAGTCTTTAAATAATGCAACAAAGTCCTTAAATAATGCAGCAGAGTCCTTAAATAATGCAGAAGAGTCCTTAAATAATCCAGCCAAGTCCTTAAATAATGCAGCAGAGTCCTTAAATAATGCAACAAAATCCTTAAATAATGCAGAAGAGTCCTTAAATAATCCAGCCAAGTCCTTAAATCATGCAGCAGAGTCCTTAAATAATCCAGCCAAGTCCTTAAATACTGCTGCAGAGTACTTAAATAATGCAGCAAAGTCCTTAAATGATGCAGCAGAGTCCTTAAATAATGCAACAAAGTACTTAAATAATGCAGAAGAGTCCTTAAATAATGCAACAAAGTCCTTAAATAATGCAGCTGAGTACCTAAATAATGCAACAAAGTCCTTAAATAATGCAGCAGAGTCCTTAAGTACCGTATCAGAGTCCTTAAATAATGCAGCAAAGTCCTTAAATAATGCAGCAGAGTCCTTAAATAATGCAGCAAAGTCCTTAAATAATCCAGCCAATTCCTTAAATAATGCAACAAAGTCCTTAAATAATGCAGCAGAGTCCTTAAATAATGCAGCAGAGTACTGAAATACCGCAGCAGGGTCCTTAAATAATGCAGCAAAGTCGTTAAATAATGAAGTAGAGTCCTTAAATAATGCAACAAAGTCCTTAAATGATGCAGCAGAGTCCTTAAAAAATGCAACAAAGTCCTTAAATAATGCAGCAGAGTCCTTAAATAATGCAATAAATTCCATAAATAATGCAGCAAAGTCCTTAAATAATTTAGCAGAGTGCTGAAATACCGCAGCAGGGTCCTTAAATAATGCAGCAGAGTCCTTAGTTAATGCAACAAAGTCCTTAAATAATGCAGCAGGGTCCTTAAATAATGCAACAAAGTCCTTAAATTATGCAGCAGAGATCTTAAATAATGCAGCAGAGTCCTTAAATAATGCAGCAAAGTCCTTAAAAAATGCAGCAGAGTCCTTAAATAATCCAGCCAAGTCCTTAAATAATGCAGCAAAGTCCTTAAATAATGCAGCAGAGTACTGAAATACCGCAGCAGGATCCTTAAATAATGCAGCAGAGTCCTTAAATAATGCAACAAAGTCCTTAAATAATGCAGAACAGTCCTTAAATAATGCAATAAAGTCCTTAAATAATGCAGCAAAGTCCTTAAATAATGCAGCAGAGTCCTTAAATAATGCAACAAAGTCCTTAAATAATGCAGCAGAGTCCTTAAATAATGCAGCACATTCCTTAATTAATGCAGCAGAGTCCTTAAATAATCCAGCCAAGTCCTTAAATACTGCTGCAGAGTACTTAAATAATGCAGCAAAGTCCTTAAATAATGCAGCAGAGTCCATAAATAATGCAACAAAGTACTTAAATAATGCAGAAGAGTCCTTAAATAATGCAACAAAGTCTTTAAATAATGCAGCTGAGTACCTAAATAATGCAACAAAGTACTTAAATAATGCAGCAGAGTCCTTAAATAATGCAGCAGAGTACTGAAATACCGCAGCAGGGTCCTTAAATAATGCAGCAAAGTCGTTAAATAATGAAGTAGAGTCCTTAAATAATGCAACAAAGTCCTTAAATGATGCAGCAGAGTCCTTAAAAAATGCAACTAAGTCCTTAAATAATGCAGCAGAGTCCTTAAATAATGCAATAAATTCCATAAATAATGCAGCAAAGTCCTTAAATAATTTAGCAGAGTGCTGAAATACCGCAGCAGGGTCCTTAAATAATGCAGCAGAGTCCTTAGTTAATGCAACAAAGTCCTTAAATAATGCAGCAGGGTCCTTAAATAATGCAACAAAGTCCTTAAATTATGCAGCAGAGATCTTAAATAATGCAGCAAAGTCCTTAAATAATGCAGCAGAGTCCTTAAATAATCCAGCCAAGTCCTTAAATAATGCAACAAAGTCCTTAAATAATGCAGCAGATTACTGAAATACTGCAGCAGGGTCCTTAAATAATGCAGCAGAGTCCTTAAATAATGCAACAAAGTCCTTAAATAATGCAGCAGAGTCCTTAGATAATGCAACAAAGTCCTTAAATAATGCAGCAGAGTCCTTAAATAATGCAGCAAAGTCCTTAAATAATGCAGCAGAGTCCTTAAATAATCCAGCCAAGTCCTTAAATAATGCAGCAAAGTCCTTAAATAATGCAGCAGAGTACTGAAATAGCGCAGCAGGATCCTTAAATAATGCAGCAGAGTCCTTAAATAATGCAACAAAGTCCTTAAATAATGCAGAACAGTCCTTAAATAATGCAATAAAGTTCTTAAATAATGCAGCAAAGTCCTTAAATAATGCAGCAGAGTCCTTAAATAATGCAACAAAGTCCTTAAATAATGCAGCAGAGTCCTTAAATAATGCAGCACATTCCTTAAATAATGCAGCAGAGTCCTTAAATAATCCAGCCAAGTCCTTAAATACTGCTGCAGAGTACTTAAATAATGCAGCAAAGTCCTTAAATAATGCAGCAGAGTCCTTAAATAATGCAACAAAGTACTTAAATAATGCAGAAGAGTCCTTAAATAATGCAACAAAGTCCTTAAATAATGCAGCTGAGTACTTAAATAATGCAACAAAGTACTTAAATAATGCAGCAGAGTCCTTAAGTACCGTATCAGAGTCCTTAAATAATGCAGCAAAGTCCTTAAATAATGCAGCAGAGTCCTTAAATAATGCAGCAAAGTCCTTAAATAATCCAGCCAATTCCTTAAATAATGCAACAAAGTCCTTAAATAATGCAGCAGATTACTGAAATACTGCAGCAGGGTCCTTAAATAATGCCGCAGAGTCCTTAAATAATGCAACAAAGTCCTTAAATAATGCAGCAGAGTCCTTAAATAATGCAGCAAAGTCATTAAATAATGCAGCAGAGTCCTTAAAAAATGCAACAAATTCCTTAAATAATGCAGCAGAGTCCTTAAATAATGCAATAAAGTCCATAAGTAATGCAGCAAAGTCCTTAAATAATTCAGCAGAGTGCTGAAATACCGCAGCAGGGTGCTTAAATAATGCAGGAGAGTCCTTAAATAATGCAACAAAGTCCATAAATAATGCAGCAGGGTCCTTAAATAATGCAACAAAGTCCTTAAATAATGCAGCAGAGTCCTTAAAAAATGCAGCAAAGTCCGTAAATAATGCAGCAGAGTCCTTAAATAATCCAGCCAAGTCCTTAAATAATGCAGCAAAGTCCTTAAATAATGCAGCAGATTACTGAAATACTGCAGCAGGGTCCTTAAATAATGCAGCAGAGTCCTTAAATAATGCAACAAAGTCCTTAAATAATGCAGCAGAGTCCTTAAATAATGCAACAAAGTCCTTAAATAATGCAGCAGAGTCCTTAAATAATGCAGCAAAGTCCTTAAATAATGCAGCACAGTCCTTAAATAATCCAGCCAAGTCCTTAAATAATGCAGCAAAGTCTTTAAATAATGCAATAAAGTCCATAAATGATCGAGGAAATTCCTTAAATAATGCAGCAGAGTACTGAAATACCGCAGCAGGATCCTTAAATAATGCAACAGAGTCCTTAAATAATGCAACAAAGTCCTTAAATAATGCAGAACAGTCCTTAAATAATGCAATAAAGTCCTTAAATAATGCAGCAAAGTCCTTAAATAATGCAGCAGAGTCCTTAAATAATGCAACAAAGTCATTAAATAATGCAGCAGAGTCCTTAAATAATGCAACAAAGTCCTTAAATAATGCAGCAGAGTCCTTAAATAATGCAGCACATTCCTTAAATAATGCAGCAGAGTCCTTAAATAATGCAGCACATTCCTTAAATAATGCAGCAGAGTCCTTAAATAATGCAGAAAAGTCCTTAAATAATGCATCAGAGTCCTTAAATACTGCAGCAGAGTCCTTAAATAATGCAGCAAAGTAATTAAATAATGCAGAAGAGTCCTTAAATAATGCAGCAAAGTCCTTATATAATGCATCAGAGTCCTTAAATAATGCAGCAGAGTCCTTAAATACCACAGCAGAGTCCTTAAATAATGCAGCAAAGTCTTTAAATAATGCAGCACAGTCCTTAAATAATCCAGCCAAGTCCTTAAATAATGCAGCAGAGTCCTTAAATAATGCAGAAAAGTCCTGAAATAATGCAGCAGAGTCCTTAAATACTTCAGCATAGTCCTTAAATAATGCAGCAAAGTCCTTGAATAATGCAGCAGAGTCCTTAAATAATGCAACAAAGTCTTTAAATAATGCAGAAGAGTCCTTAAATAATGCAGCAAATTCCTTAAATAATGCAGCAAAGTCTTTAAATAATGCAATAAAGTCCATAAATAATGCAGCAAAGTTCTTAAATAATGCAGCAGAGTCCTTAAATACCACAGCAGAGTCCTTAAATAATGCAGCAAAGTCTTTAAATAATGCAACAAAGTCCTTAAATAATGCAGCAGAGTCCTTAAATAATGCAGAAGAGTCCTTAAATAATCCAGCCAAGTCCTTAAATAATGCAGCAGAGTCCTTAAATAATGCAACAAAATCCTTAAATAATGCAGAAGAGTCCTTAAATAATCCAGCCAAGTCCTTAAATCATGCAGCAGAGTCCTTAAATAATCCAGCCAAGTCCTTAAATACTGCTGCAGAGTACTTAAATAATGCAGCAAAGTCCTTAAATAATGCAGCAGAGTCCTTAAATAATGCAACAAAGTACTTAAATAATGCAGAAGAGTCCTTAAATAATGCAACAAAGTCCTTAAATAATGCAGCTGAGTACCTAAATAATGCAACAAAGTCCTTAAATAATGCAGCAGAGTCCTTAAGTACCGTATCAGAGTCCTTAAATAATGCAGCAAAGTCCTTAAATAATGCAGCAGAGTCCTTAAATAATGCAGCAAAGTCCTTAAATAATCCAGCCAATTCCTTAAATAATGCAACAAAGTCCTTAAATAATGCAGCAGAGTCCTTAAATAATGCAGCAGAGTACTGAAATACCGCAGCAGGGTCCTTAAATAATGCAGCAAAGTCGTTAAATAATGAAGTAGAGTCCTTAAATAATGCAACAAAGTCCTTAAATGATGCAGCAGAGTCCTTAAAAAATGCAACAAAGTCCTTAAATAATGCAGCAGAGTCCTTAAATAATGCAATAAATTCCATAAATAATGCAGCAAAGTCCTTAAATAATTTAGCAGAGTGCTGAAATACCGCAGCAGGGTCCTTAAATAATGCAGCAGAGTCCTTAGTTAATGCAACAAAGTCCTTAAATAATGCAGCAGGGTCCTTAAATAATGCAACAAAGTCCTTAAATTATGCAGCAGAGATCTTAAATAATGCAGCAAAGTCCTTAAATAATGCAGCAGAGTCCTTAAATAATCCAGCCAAGTCCTTAAATAATGCAACAAAGTCCTTAAATAATGCAGCAGATTACTGAAATACTGCAGCAGGGTCCTTAAATAATGCAGCAGAGTCCTTAAATAATGCAACAAAGTCCTTAAATAATGCAGCAGCGTCCTTAGATAATGCAACAAAGTCCTTAAATAATGCAGCAGAGTCCTTAAATAATGCAGCAAAGTCCTTAAATAATGCAGCACAGTCCTTAAATAATCCAGCCAAGTCCTTAAATAATGCAGCAACGTCTTTAAATAATGCAATAAAGTCCATAAATAATGCAGCAAATTCCTTAAATAATGCAGCAGAGTACTGAAATACCGCAGCAGGATCCTTAAATAATGCAGCAGAGTCCTTAAATAATGCAGCAGATTACTGAAATACTGCAGCAGGGTCATTAAATAATGCTGCAGAGTCCTTAAATAATGCAGCAAATTCCTTAAATAATGCAGCAAAGTCTTTAAATAATGCAATAAAGTCCTTAAATAATGCAGCAGAGTACTGAAATACCGCAGCAGGGTCCTTAAATAATGCAGCAAAGTCGTTAAATAATGAAGTAGAGTCCTTAAATAATGCAACAACGTCCTTAAATGATGCAGCAGAGTCCTTAAATAATGCAACAAAGTCCTTAAATAATGCAGCAGAGTCCTAAAATAATGCAGCAGAGTCCTTAAATAATGCAACAAAGTCCTTAAATAATGCAGCAGAGTCCTTAAATAATGCAACAAAGTCCTTAAATAATGCAGCAGAGTCCTTAAATAATGCAGCAAAGTCCTTAAATAATGCAGCACAGTCCTTAAATAATCCAGCCAAGTCCTTAAATAATGCAGCAAAGTCTTTAAATAATGCAATAAAGTCCATAAATGATCGAGGAAATTCCTTAAATAATGCAGCAGAGTACTGAAATACCGCAACAGGGTCCTTAAATAATGCAGCAAAGTCCTTAAATAATGCAGAAGAGTCCTTAAATAATGCAACCAAGACCTTAAATAATGCAGCAGAGTCATTAAATAATGCAACAAAGTACTTAAATAATGCAGCAGAGTCCTTAAGTACCGTAGCAGAGTCCTTAAATACTGCGGCAAAGTCCTTAAATATTGCAGCAGAGTCCTTAAATAATGCAGCAAAGTCATTAAATAATGCAGCAGAGTCCTTAAAAAATGCAACAAATTCCTTAAATAATGCAGCAGAGTCCTTAAATAATGCAATAAAGTCCATAAATAATGCAGCAAAGTCCTTAAATAATTCAGCAGAGTGCTGAAATACCGCAGCAGGGTGCTTAAATAATGCAGGAGAGTCCTTAAATAATGCAACAAAGTCCATAAATAATGCAGCAGGGTCCTTAAATAATGCAACAAAGTCCTTAAATAATGCAGCAGAGTCCTTAAAAAATGCAGCAAAGTCCGTAAATAATGCAGCAGAGTCCTTAAATAATCCAGCCAAGTCCTTAAATAATGCAGCAAAGTCCTTAAATAATGCAGCAGATTACTGAAATACTGCAGCAGGGTCCTTAAATAATGCAGCAGAGTCCTTAAATAATGCAACAAAGTCCTTAAATAATGCAGCAGAGTCCTTAAATAATGCAACAAAGTCCTTAAATAATGCAGCAGAGTCCTTAAATAATGCAGCAAAGTCCTTAAATAATGCAGCACAGTCCTTAAATAATCCAGCCAAGTCCTTAAATAATGCAGCAAAGTCTTTAAATAATGCAATAAAGTCCACAAATGATGCAGCAAATTCCTTAAATAATGCAGCAGAGTACTGAAATACCGCAGCAGGATCCTTAAATAATGCAACAGAGTCCTTAAATAATGCAACAAAGTCCTTAAATAATGCAGAACAGTCCTTAAATAATGCAATAAAGTCCTTAAATAATGCAGCAAAGTCCTTAAATAATGCAGCAGAGTCCTTAAATAATGCAACAAAGTCCTTAAATAATGCAGCAGAGTCCTTAAATAATGCAACAAAGTCCTTAAATAATGCAGCAGAGTCCTTAAATAATGCAGCACATTCCTTAAATAATGCAGCAGAGTCCTTAAATAATCCAGCCAAGTCCTTAAATAATGCAGCAGAGTCCTTAAATAATGCAGAAAAGTCCTTAAATAATGCATCAGAGTCCTTAAATACTGCAGCAGAGTCCTTAAATAATGCAGCAAAGTAATTAAATAATGCAGAAGAGTCCTTAAATAATGCAGCAAAGTCCTTATATAATGCATCAGAGTCCTTAAATAATGCAGCAGAGTCCTTAAATACCACAGCAGAGTCCTTAAATAATGCAGCAAAGTCTTTAAATAATGCAGCACAGTCCTTAAATAATCCAGCCAAGTCCTTAAATAATGCAGCAGAGTCCTTAAATAATGCAGAAAAGTCCTTAAATAATGCAGCAGAGTCCTTAAATACTTCAGCATAGTCCTTAAATAATGCAGCAAAGTCCTTGAATAATGCAGCAGAGTCCTTAAATAATGCAGCAAAGTCTTTAAATAATGCAGAAGAGTCCTTAAATAATGCAGCAAATTCCTTAAATAATGCAGCAAAGTCTTTAAATAATGCAATAAAGTCCATAAATAATGCAGCAAAGTTCTTAAATAATGCAGCAGAGTCCTTAAATAATGCAGCAAAGTCCTTAAAAAATGCAGCAGAGTCCTTAAATAATCCAGCCAAGTCCTTAAATAATGCAGCAAAGTCCTTAAATAATGCAGCAGAGTACTGAAATACCGCAGCAGGATCCTTAAATAATGCAGCAGAGTCCTTAAATAATGCAACAAAGTCTTTAAATAATGCAGAACAGTCCTTAAATAATGCAATAAAGTCCTTAAATAATGCAGCAAAGTCCTTAAATAATGCAGCAGAGTCCTTAAATAATGCAACAAAGTCCTTAAATAATGCAGCAGAGTCCTTAAATAATGCAGCACATTCCTTAATTAATGCAGCAGAGTCCTTAAATAATCCAGCCAAGTCCTTAAATACTGCTGCAGAGTACTTAAATAATGCAGCAAAGTCCTTAAATAATGCAGCAGAGTCCTTAAATAATGCAACAAAGTACTTAAATAATGCAGAAGAGTCCTTAAATAATGCAACAAAGTCTTTAAATAATGCAGCTGAGTACCTAAATAATGCAACAAAGTACTTAAATAATGCAGCAGAGTCCTTAAGTACCGTATCAGAGTCCTTAAATAATGCAGCAAAGTCCTTAAATAATGCAGCAGAGTCCTTAAATAATGCAGCAAAGTCCTTAAATAATCCAGCCAATTCCTTAAATAATGCAACAAAGTCCTTAAATAATGCAGCAGAGTCCTTAAATAATGCAGCAGAGTACTGAAATACCGCAGCAGGGTCCTTAAATAATGCAGCAAAGTCGTTAAATAATGAAGTAGAGTCCTTAAATAATGCAACAAAGTCCTTAAATGATGCAGCAGAGTCCTTAAAAAATGCAACTAAGTCCTTAAATAATGCAGCAGAGTCCTTAAATAATGCAATAAATTCCATAAATAATGCAGCAAAGTCCTTAAATAATTTAGCAGAGTGCTGAAATACCGCAGCAGGGTCCTTAAATAATGCAGCAGAGTCCTTAGTTAATGCAACAAAGTCCTTAAATAATGCAGCAGGGTCCTTAAATAATGCAACAAAGTCCTTAAATTATGCAGCAGAGATCTTAAATAATGCAGCAAAGTCCTTAAATAATGCAGCAGAGTCCTTAAATAATCCAGCCAAGTCCTTAAATAATGCAACAAAGTCCTTAAATAATGCAGCAGATTACTGAAATACTGCAGCAGGGTCCTTAAATAATGCAGCAGAGTCCTTAAATAATGCAACAAAGTCCTTAAATAATGCAGCAGAGTCCTTAGATAATGCAACAAAGTCCTTAAATAATGCAGCAGAGTCCTTAAATAATGCAGCAAAGTCCTTAAATAATGCAGCAGAGTCCTTAAATAATCCAGCCAAGTCCTTAAATAATGCAGCAAAGTCCTTAAATAATGCAGCAGAGTACTGAAATAGCGCAGCAGGATCCTTAAATAATGCAGCAGAGTCCTTAAATAATGCAACAAAGTCCTTAAATAATGCAGAACAGTCCTTAAATAATGCAATAAAGTTCTTAAATAATGCAGCAAAGTCCTTAAATAATGCAGCAGAGTCCTTAAATAATGCAACAAAGTCCTTAAATAATGCAGCAGAGTCCTTAAATAATGCAGCACATTCCTTAAATAATGTAGCAGAGTCCTTAAATAATCCAGCCAAGTCCTTAAATACTGCTGCAGAGTACTTAAATAATGCAGCAAAGTCCTTAAATAATGCAGCAGAGTCCTTAAATAATGCAACAAAGTACTTAAATAATGCAGAAGAGTCCTTAAATAATGCAACAAAGTCCTTAAATAATGCAGCTGAGTACTTAAATAATGCAACAAAGTACTTAAATAATGCAGCAGAGTCCTTAAGTACCGTATCAGAGTCCTTAAATAATGCAGCAAAGTCCTTAAATAATGCAGCAGAGTCCTTAAATAATGCAGCAAAGTCCTTAAATAATCCAGCCAATTCCTTAAATAATGCAACAAAGTCCTTAAATAATGCAGCAGATTACTGAAATACTGCAGCAGGGTCCTTAAATAATGCCGCAGAGTCCTTAAATAATGCAACAAAGTCCTTAAATAATGCAGCAGAGTCCTTAAATAATGCAACAAAGTCCTTAAATAATGCAGCAGAGTCCTTAAATAATGCAATAAATTCCATAAATAATGCAGCAAAGTCCTTAAATAATTTAGCAGAGTGCTGAAATACCGCAGCAGGGTCCTTAAATAATGCAGCAGAGTCCTTAGTTAATGCAACAAAGTCCTTAAATAATGCAGCAGGGTCCTTAAATAATGCAACAAAGTCCTTAAATTATGCAGCAGAGATCTTAAATAATGCAGCAAAGTCCTTAAATAATGCAGCAGAGTCCTTAAATAATCCAGCCAAGTCCTTAAATAATGCAACAAAGTCCTTAAATAATGCAGCAGATTACTGAAATACTGCAGCAGGGTCCTTAAATAATGCAGCAGAGTCCTTAAATAATGCAACAAAGTCCTTAAATAATGCAGCAGAGTCCTTAGATAATGCAACAAAGTCCTTAAATAATGCAGCAGAGTCCTTAAATAATGCAGCAAAGTCCTTAAATAATGCAGCACAGTCCTTAAATAATCCAGCCAAGTCCTTAAATAATGCAGCAACGTCTTTAAATAATGCAATAAAGTCCATAAATAATGCAGCAAATTCCTTAAATAATGCAGCAGAGTACTGAAATACCGCAGCAGGATCCTTAAATAATGCAGCAGAGTCCTTAAATAATGCAGCAGATTACTGAAATACTGCAGCAGGGTCATTAAATAATGCTGCAGAGTCCTTAAATAATGCAGCAAATTCCTTAAATAATGCAGCAAAGTCTTTAAATAATGCAATAAAGTCCTTAAATAATGCAGCAGAGTACTGAAATACCGCAGCAGGGTCCTTAAATAATGCAGCAAAGTCGTTAAATAATGAAGTAGAGTCCTTAAATAATGCAACAACGTCCTTAAATGATGCAGCAGAGTCCTTAAATAATGCAACAAAGTCCTTAAATAATGCAGCAGAGTCCTAAAATAATGCAGCAGAGTACTGAAATACCGCAACAGGGTCCTTAAATAATGCAGCAAAGTCCTTAAATAATGCAGAAGAGTCCTTAAATAATGCAACCAAGACCTTAAATAATGCAGCAGAGTCCTTAAATAATGCAACAAAGTACTTAAATAATGCAGCAGAGTCCTTAAGTACCGTAGCAGAGTCCTTAAATACTGCGGCAAAGTCCTTAAATATTGCAGCAGAGTCCTTAAATAATGCAGCAAAGTCATTAAATAATGCAGCAGAGTCCTTAAAAAATGCAACAAATTCCTTAAATAATGCAGCAGAGTCCTTAAATAATGCAATAAAGTCCATAAATAATGCAGCAAAGTCCTTAAATAATTCAGCAGAGTGCTGAAATACCGCAGCAGGGTGCTTAAATAATGCAGGAGAGTCCTTAAATAATGCAACAAAGTCCATAAATAATGCAGCAGGGTCCTTAAATAATGCAACAAAGTCCTTAAATAATGCAGCAGAGTCCTTAAAAAATGCAGCAAAGTCCGTAAATAATGCAGCAGAGTCCTTAAATAATCCAGCCAAGTCCTTAAATAATGCAGCAAAGTCCTTAAATAATGCAGCAGATTACTGAAATACTGCAGCAGGGTCCTTAAATAATGCAGCAGAGTCCTTAAATAATGCAACAAAGTCCTTAAATAATGCAGCAGAGTCCTTAAATAATGCAACAAAGTCCTTAAATAATGCAGCAGAGTCCTTAAATAATGCAGCAAAGTCCTTAAATAATGCAGCACAGTCCTTAAATAATCCAGCCAAGTCCTTAAATAATGCAGCAAAGTCTTTAAATAATGCAATAAAGTCCATAAATGATCGAGGAAATTCCTTAAATAATGCAGCAGAGTACTGAAATACCGCAGCAGGATCCTTAAATAATGAAACAGAGTCCTTAAATAATGCAACAAAGTCCTTAAATAATGCAGAACAGTCCTTAAATAATGCAATAAAGTCCTTAAATAATGCAGCAAAGTCCTTAAATAATGCAGCAGAGTCCTTAAATAATGCAACAAAGTCATTAAATAATGCAGCAGAGTCCTTAAATAATGCAACAAAGTCCTTAAATAATGCAGCAGAGTCCTTAAATAATGCAGCACATTCCTTAAATAATGCAGCAGAGTCCTTAAATAATCCAGCCAAGTCCTTAAATAATGCAGCAGAGTCCTTAAATAATGCAGAAAAGTCCTTAAATAATGCATCAGAGTCCTTAAATACTGCAGCAGAGTCCTTAAATAATGCAGCAAAGTAATTAAATAATGCAGAAGAGTCCTTAAATAATGCAGCAAAGTCCTTATATAATGCATCAGAGTCCTTAAATAATGCAGCAGAGTCCTTAAATACCACAGCAGAGTCCTTAAATAATGCAGCAAAGTCTTTAAATAATGCAGCACAGTCCTTAAATAATCCAGCCAAGTCCTTAAATAATGCAGCAGAGTCCTTAAATAATGCAGAAAAGTCCTGAAATAATGCAGCAGAGTCCTTAAATACTTCAGCATAGTCCTTAAATAATGCAGCAAAGTCCTTGAATAATGCAGCAGAGTCCTTAAATAATGCAACAAAGTCTTTAAATAATGCAGAAGAGTCCTTAAATAATGCAGCAAATTCCTTAAATAATGCAGCAAAGTCTTTAAATAATGCAATAAAGTCCATAAATAATGCAGCAAAGTTCTTAAATAATGCAGCAGAGTCCTTAAATACCACAGCAGAGTCCTTAAATAATGCAGCAAAGTCTTTAAATAATGCAACAAAGTCCTTAAATAATGCAGCAGAGTCCTTAAATAATGCAGAAGAGTCCTTAAATAATCCAGCCAAATCCTTAAATAATGCAGCAGAGTCCTTAAATAATGCAACAAAATCCTTAAATAATGCAGAAGAGTCCTTAAATAATCCAGCCAAGTCCTTAAATCATGCAGCAGAGTCCTTAAATAATCCAGCCAAGTCCTTAAATACTGCTGCAGAGTACTTAAATAATGCAGCAAAGTCCTTAAATAATGCAGCAGAGTCCTTAAATTATGCAACAAAGTACTTAAATAATGCAGAAGAGTCCTTAAATAATGCAACAAAGTCCTTAAATAATGCAGCTGAGTACCTAAATAATGCAACAAAGTCCTTAAATAATGCAGCAGAGTCCTTAAGTACCGTATCAGAGTCCTTAAATAATGCAGCAAAGTCCTTAAATAATGCAGCAGAGTCCTTAAATAATGCAGCAAAGTCCTTAAATAATCCAGCCAATTCCTTAAATAATGCAACAAAGTCCTTAAATAATGCAGCAGAGTCCTTAAATAATGCAGCAGAGTACTGAAATACCGCAGCAGGGTCCTTAAATAATGCAGCAAAGTCGTTAAATAATGAAGTAGAGTCCTTAAATAATGCAACAAAGTCCTTAAATGATGCAGCAGAGTCCTTAAAAAATGCAACAAAGTCCTTAAATAATGCAGCAGAGTCCTTAAATAATGCAATAAATTCCATAAATAATGCAGCAAAGTCCTTAAATAATTTAGCAGAGTGCTGAAATACCGCAGCAGGGTACTTAAATAATGCAGCAGAGTCCTTAGTTAATGCAACAAAGTCCTTAAATAATGCAGCAGGGTCCTTAAATAATGCAACAAAGTCCTTAAATTATGCAGCAGAGATCTTAAATAATGCAGCAAAGTCCTTAAATAATGCAGCAGAGTCCTTAAATAATGCAACAAAGTCCTTAAATAATGCAGCAGAGTCCTTAAATAATGCAGCACATTCCTTAATTAATGCAGCAGAGTCCTTAAATAATCCAGCCAAGTCCTTAAATACTGCTGCAGAGTACTTAAATAATGCAGCAAAGTCCTTAAATAATGCAGCAGAGTCCTTAAATAATGCAACAAAGTACTTAAATAATGCAGAAGAGTCCTTAAATAATGCAACAAAGTCTTTAAATAATGCAGCTGAGTACCTAAATAATGCAACAAAGTACTTAAATAATGCAGCAGAGTCCTTAAGTACCGTATCAGAGTCCTTAAATAATGCAGCAAAGTCCTTAAATAATGCAGCAGAGTCCTTAAATAATGCAGCAAAGTCCTTAAATAATCCAGCCAATTCCTTAAATAATGCAACAAAGTCCTTAAATAATGCAGCAGAGTCCTTAAATAATGCAGCAGAGTACTGAAATACCGCAGCAGGGTCCTTAAATAATGCAGCAAAGTCGTTAAATAATGAAGTAGAGTCCTTAAATAATGCAACAAAGTCCTTAAATGATGCAGCAGAGTCCTTAAAAAATGCAACTAAGTCCTTAAATAATGCAGCAGAGTCCTTAAATAATGCAATAAATTCCATAAATAATGCAGCAAAGTCCTTAAATAATTTAGCAGAGTGCTGAAATACCGCAGCAGGGTCCTTAAATAATGCAGCAGAGTCCTTAGTTAATGCAACAAAGTCCTTAAATAATGCAGCAGGGTCCTTAAATAATGCAACAAAGTCCTTAAATTATGCAGCAGAGATCTTAAATAATGCAGCAAAGTCCTTAAATAATGCAGCAGAGTCCTTAAATAATCCAGCCAAGTCCTTAAATAATGCAACAAAGTCCTTAAATAATGCAGCAGATTACTGAAATACTGCAGCAGGGTCCTTAAATAATGCAGCAGAGTCCTTAAATAATGCAACAAAGTCCTTAAATAATGCAGCAGAGTCCTTAGATAATGCAACAAAGTCCTTAAATAATGCAGCAGAGTCCTTAAATAATGCAGCAAAGTCCTTAAATAATGCAGCAGAGTCCTTAAATAATCCAGCCAAGTCCTTAAATAATGCAGCAAAGTCCTTAAATAATGCAGCAGAGTACTGAAATAGCGCAGCAGGATCCTTAAATAATGCAGCAGAGTCCTTAAATAATGCAACAAAGTCCTTAAATAATGCAGAACAGTCCTTAAATAATGCAATAAAGTTCTTAAATAATGCAGCAAAGTCCTTAAATAATGCAGCAGAGTCCTTAAATAATGCAACAAAGTCCTTAAATAATGCAGCAGAGTCCTTAAATAATGCAGCACATTCCTTAAATAATGTAGCAGAGTCCTTAAATAATCCAGCCAAGTCCTTAAATACTGCTGCAGAGTACTTAAATAATGCAGCAAAGTCCTTAAATAATGCAGCAGAGTCCTTAAATAATGCAACAAAGTACTTAAATAATGCAGAAGAGTCCTTAAATAATGCAACAAAGTCCTTAAATAATGCAGCTGAGTACTTAAATAATGCAACAAAGTACTTAAATAATGCAGCAGAGTCCTTAAGTACCGTATCAGAGTCCTTAAATAATGCAGCAAAGTCCTTAAATAATGCAGCAGAGTCCTTAAATAATGCAGCAAAGTCCTTAAATAATCCAGCCAATTCCTTAAATAATGCAACAAAGTCCTTAAATAATGCAGCAGATTACTGAAATACTGCAGCAGGGTCCTTAAATAATGCCGCAGAGTCCTTAAATAATGCAACAAAGTCCTTAAATAATGCAGCAGAGTCCTTAAATAATGCAACAAAGTCCTTAAATAATGCAGCAGAGTCCTTAAATAATGCAATAAATTCCATAAATAATGCAGCAAAGTCCTTAAATAATTTAGCAGAGTGCTGAAATACCGCAGCAGGGTCCTTAAATAATGCAGCAGAGTCCTTAGTTAATGCAACAAAGTCCTTAAATAATGCAGCAGGGTCCTTAAATAATGCAACAAAGTCCTTAAATTATGCAGCAGAGATCTTAAATAATGCAGCAAAGTCCTTAAATAATGCAGCAGAGTCCTTAAATAATCCAGCCAAGTCCTTAAATAATGCAACAAAGTCCTTAAATAATGCAGCAGATTACTGAAATACTGCAGCAGGGTCCTTAAATAATGCAGCAGAGTCCTTAAATAATGCAACAAAGTCCTTAAATAATGCAGCAGAGTCCTTAGATAATGCAACAAAGTCCTTAAATAATGCAGCAGAGTCCTTAAATAATGCAGCAAAGTCCTTAAATAATGCAGCACAGTCCTTAAATAATCCAGCCAAGTCCTTAAATAATGCAGCAACGTCTTTAAATAATGCAATAAAGTCCATAAATAATGCAGCAAATTCCTTAAATAATGCAGCAGAGTACTGAAATACCGCAGCAGGATCCTTAAATAATGCAGCAGAGTCCTTAAATAATGCAGCAGATTACTGAAATACTGCAGCAGGGTCATTAAATAATGCTGCAGAGTCCTTAAATAATGCAGCAAATTCCTTAAATAATGCAGCAAAGTCTTTAAATAATGCAATAAAGTCCTTAAATAATGCAGCAGAGTACTGAAATACCGCAGCAGGGTCCTTAAATAATGCAGCAAAGTCGTTAAATAATGAAGTAGAGTCCTTAAATAATGCAACAACGTCCTTAAATGATGCAGCAGAGTCCTTAAATAATGCAACAAAGTCCTTAAATAATGCAGCAGAGTCCTAAAATAATGCAGCAGAGTACTGAAATACCGCAACAGGGTCCTTAAATAATGCAGCAAAGTCCTTAAATAATGCAGAAGAGTCCTTAAATAATGCAACCAAGACCTTAAATAATGCAGCAGAGTCCTTAAATAATGCAACAAAGTACTTAAATAATGCAGCAGAGTCCTTAAGTACCGTAGCAGAGTCCTTAAATACTGCGGCAAAGTCCTTAAATATTGCAGCAGAGTCCTTAAATAATGCAGCAAAGTCATTAAATAATGCAGCAGAGTCCTTAAAAAATGCAACAAATTCCTTAAATAATGCAGCAGAGTCCTTAAATAATGCAATAAAGTCCATAAATAATGCAGCAAAGTCCTTAAATAATTCAGCAGAGTGCTGAAATACCGCAGCAGGGTGCTTAAATAATGCAGGAGAGTCCTTAAATAATGCAACAAAGTCCATAAATAATGCAGCAGGGTCCTTAAATAATGCAACAAAGTCCTTAAATAATGCAGCAGAGTCCTTAAAAAATGCAGCAAAGTCCGTAAATAATGCAGCAGAGTCCTTAAATAATCCAGCCAAGTCCTTAAATAATGCAGCAAAGTCCTTAAATAATGCAGCAGATTACTGAAATACTGCAGCAGGGTCCTTAAATAATGCAGCAGAGTCCTTAAATAATGCAACAAAGTCCTTAAATAATGCAGCAGAGTCCTTAAATAATGCAACAAAGTCCTTAAATAATGCAGCAGAGTCCTTAAATAATGCAGCAAAGTCCTTAAATAATGCAGCACAGTCCTTAAATAATCCAGCCAAGTCCTTAAATAATGCAGCAAAGTCTTTAAATAATGCAATAAAGTCCATAAATGATCGAGGAAATTCCTTAAATAATGCAGCAGAGTACTGAAATACCGCAGCAGGATCCTTAAATAATGAAACAGAGTCCTTAAATAATGCAACAAAGTCCTTAAATAATGCAGAACAGTCCTTAAATAATGCAATAAAGTCCTTAAATAATGCAGCAAAGTCCTTAAATAATGCAGCAGAGTCCTTAAATAATGCAACAAAGTCATTAAATAATGCAGCAGAGTCCTTAAATAATGCAACAAAGTCCTTAAATAATGCAGCAGAGTCCTTAAATAATGCAGCACATTCCTTAAATAATGCAGCAGAGTCCTTAAATAATCCAGCCAAGTCCTTAAATAATGCAGCAGAGTCCTTAAATAATGCAGAAAAGTCCTTAAATAATGCATCAGAGTCCTTAAATACTGCAGCAGAGTCCTTAAATAATGCAGCAAAGTAATTAAATAATGCAGAAGAGTCCTTAAATAATGCAGCAAAGTCCTTATATAATGCATCAGAGTCCTTAAATAATGCAGCAGAGTCCTTAAATACCACAGCAGAGTCCTTAAATAATGCAGCAAAGTCTTTAAATAATGCAGCACAGTCCTTAAATAATCCAGCCAAGTCCTTAAATAATGCAGCAGAGTCCTTAAATAATGCAGAAAAGTCCTGAAATAATGCAGCAGAGTCCTTAAATACTTCAGCATAGTCCTTAAATAATGCAGCAAAGTCCTTGAATAATGCAGCAGAGTCCTTAAATAATGCAACAAAGTCTTTAAATAATGCAGAAGAGTCCTTAAATAATGCAGCAAATTCCTTAAATAATGCAGCAAAGTCTTTAAATAATGCAATAAAGTCCATAAATAATGCAGCAAAGTTCTTAAATAATGCAGCAGAGTCCTTAAATACCACAGCAGAGTCCTTAAATAATGCAGCAAAGTCTTTAAATAATGCAACAAAGTCCTTAAATAATGCAGCAGAGTCCTTAAATAATGCAGAAGAGTCCTTAAATAATCCAGCCAAATCCTTAAATAATGCAGCAGAGTCCTTAAATAATGCAACAAAATCCTTAAATAATGCAGAAGAGTCCTTAAATAATCCAGCCAAGTCCTTAAATCATGCAGCAGAGTCCTTAAATAATCCAGCCAAGTCCTTAAATACTGCTGCAGAGTACTTAAATAATGCAGCAAAGTCCTTAAATAATGCAGCAGAGTCCTTAAATTATGCAACAAAGTACTTAAATAATGCAGAAGAGTCCTTAAATAATGCAACAAAGTCCTTAAATAATGCAGCTGAGTACCTAAATAATGCAACAAAGTCCTTAAATAATGCAGCAGAGTCCTTAAGTACCGTATCAGAGTCCTTAAATAATGCAGCAAAGTCCTTAAATAATGCAGCAGAGTCCTTAAATAATGCAGCAAAGTCCTTAAATAATCCAGCCAATTCCTTAAATAATGCAACAAAGTCCTTAAATAATGCAGCAGAGTCCTTAAATAATGCAGCAGAGTACTGAAATACCGCAGCAGGGTCCTTAAATAATGCAGCAAAGTCGTTAAATAATGAAGTAGAGTCCTTAAATAATGCAACAAAGTCCTTAAATGATGCAGCAGAGTCCTTAAAAAATGCAACAAAGTCCTTAAATAATGCAGCAGAGTCCTTAAATAATGCAATAAATTCCATAAATAATGCAGCAAAGTCCTTAAATAATTTAGCAGAGTGCTGAAATACCGCAGCAGGGTACTTAAATAATGCAGCAGAGTCCTTAGTTAATGCAACAAAGTCCTTAAATAATGCAGCAGGGTCCTTAAATAATGCAACAAAGTCCTTAAATTATGCAGCAGAGATCTTAAATAATGCAGCAAAGTCCTTAAATAATGCAGCAGAGTCCTTAAATAATGCAACAAAGTCCTTAAATAATGCAGCAGAGTCCTTAAATAATGCAGCACATTCCTTAATTAATGCAGCAGAGTCCTTAAATAATCCAGCCAAGTCCTTAAATACTGCTGCAGAGTACTTAAATAATGCAGCAAAGTCCTTAAATAATGCAGCAGAGTCCTTAAATAATGCAACAAAGTACTTAAATAATGCAGAAGAGTCCTTAAATAATGCAACAAAGTCTTTAAATAATGCAGCTGAGTACCTAAATAATGCAACAAAGTACTTAAATAATGCAGCAGAGTCCTTAAGTACCGTATCAGAGTCCTTAAATAATGCAGCAAAGTCCTTAAATAATGCAGCAGAGTCCTTAAATAATGCAGCAAAGTCCTTAAATAATCCAGCCAATTCCTTAAATAATGCAACAAAGTCCTTAAATAATGCAGCAGAGTCCTTAAATAATGCAGCAGAGTACTGAAATACCGCAGCAGGGTCCTTAAATAATGCAGCAAAGTCGTTAAATAATGAAGTAGAGTCCTTAAATAATGCAACAAAGTCCTTAAATGATGCAGCAGAGTCCTTAAAAATGCAACTAAGTCCTTAAATAATGCAGCAGAGTCCTTAAATAATGCAATAAATTCCATAAATAATGCAGCAAAGTCCTTAAATAATTTAGCAGAGTGCTGAAATACCGCAGCAGGGTCCTTAAATAATGCAGCAGAGTCCTTAGTTAATGCAACAAAGTCCTTAAATAATGCAGCAGGGTCGTTAAATAATGCAACAAAGTCCTTAAATTATGCAGCAGAGATCTTAAATAATGCAGCAAAGTCCTTAAATAATGCAGCAGAGTCCTTAAATAATCCAGCCAAGTCCTTAAATAATGCAACAAAGTCCTTAAATAATGCAGCAGATTACTGAAATACTGCAGCAGGGTCCTTAAATAATGCAGCAGAGTCCTTAAATAATGCAACAAAGTCCTTAAATAATGCAGCAGAGTCCTTAGATAATGCAACAAAGTCCTTAAATAATGCAGCAGAGTCCTTAAATAATGCAGCAAAGTCCTTAAATAATGCAGCAGAGTCCTTAAATAATCCAGCCAAGTCCTTAAATAATGCAGCAAAGTCCTTAAATAATGCAGCAGAGTACTGAAATAGCGCAGCAGGATCCTTAAATAATGCAGCAGAGTCCTTAAATAATGCAACAAATTCCTTAAATAATGCAGAACAGTCCTTAAATAATGCAATAAAGTTCTTAAATAATGCAGCAAAGTCCTTAAATAATGCAGCAGAGTCCTTAAATAATGCAACAAAGTCCTTAAATAATGCAGCAGAGTCCTTAAATAATGCAGCACATTCCTTAAATAATGCAGCAGAGTCCTTAAATAATCCAGCCAAGTCCTTAAATACTGCTGCAGAGTACTTAAATAATGCAGCAAAGTCCTTAAATAATGCAGCAGAGTCCTTAAATAATGCAACAAAGTACTTAAATAATGCAGAAGAGTCCTTAAATAATGCAACAAAGTCCTTAAATAATGCAGCTGAGTACTTAAATAATGCAACAAAGTACTTAAATAATGCAGCAGAGTCCTTAAGTACCGTATCAGAGTCCTTAAATAATGCAGCAAAGTCCTTAAATAATGCAGCAGAGTCCTTAAATAATGCAGCAAAGTCCTTAAATAATCCAGCCAATTCCTTAAATAATGCAACAAAGTCCTTAAATAATGCAGCAGATTACTGAAATACTGCAGCAGGGTCCTTAAATAATGCCGCAGAGTCCTTAAATAGTGCAACAAAGTCCTTAAATAATGCAGCAGAGTCCTTAAATAATGCAACAAAGTCCTTAAATAATGCAGCAGAGTCCTTAAATAATGCAATAAATTCCATAAATAATGCAGCAAAGTCCTTAAATAATTTAGCAGAGTGCTGAAATATCGCAGCAGGGTCCTTAAATAATGCAGCAGAGTCCTTAGTTAATGCAACAAAGTCCTTAAATAATGCAGCAGGGTCCTTAAATAATGCAACAAAGTCCTTAAATTATGCAGCAGAGATCTTAAATAATGCAGCAAAGTCCTTAAATAATGCAGCAGAGTCCTTAAATAATCCAGCCAAGTCCTTAAATAATGCAACAAAGTCCTTAAATAATGCAGCAGATTACTGAAATACTGCAGCAGGGTCCTTAAATAATGCAGCAGAGTCCTTAAATAATGCAACAAAGTCCTTAAATAATGCAGCAGAGTCCTTAGATAATGCAACAAAGTCCTTAAATAATGCAGCAGAGTCCTTAAATAATGCAGCAAAGTCCTTAAATAATGCAGCAGAGTCCTTAAATAATCCAGCCAAGTCCTTAAATAATGCAGCAAAGTCCTTAAATAATGCAGCAGAGTACTGAAATAGCGCAGCAGGATCCTTAAATAATGCAGCAGAGTCCTTAAATAATGCAACAAAGTCCTTAAATAATGCAGAACAGTACTTAAATAATGCAATAAAGTTCTTAAATAATGCAGCAAAGTCCTTAAATAATGCAGCAGAGTCCTTAAATAATGCAACAAAGTCCTTAAATAATGCAGCAGAGTCCTTAAATAATGCAGAAAAGTCCTTAAATAATGCAGCAGAGTCCTTAAATACTTCAGCATAGTCCTTAAATAATGCAGCAAAGTCCTTGAATAATGCAGCAGAGTCCTTAAATAATGCAGCAAAGTCTTTAAATAATGCAGAAGAGTCCTTAAATAATGCA
Organism: Phyllobates terribilis; assembly: GCF_046119375.1. NCBI lineage: Eukaryota > Metazoa > Chordata > Amphibia > Anura > Dendrobatidae > Phyllobates > Phyllobates terribilis. Next base: position 1,967,987 of record NW_027362955.1, on the reverse strand, counting down.
GCAAATTCCTTAAATAATGCAGCAAAGTCTTTAAATAATGCAATAAAGTCCATAAATAATGCAGCAAAGTTCTTAAATAATGCAGCAGAGTCCTTAAATAATGCAGCAAAGTCCTTAAAAAATGCAGCAGAGTCCTTAAATAATCCAGCCAAGTCCTTAAATAATGCAGCAAAGTCCTTAAATAATGCAGCAGAGTACTGAAATACCGCAGCAGGATCCTTAAATAATGCAGCAGAGTCCTTAAATAATGCAACAAAGTCTTTAAATAATGCAGAACAGTCCTTAAATAATGCAATAAAGTCCTTAAATAATGCAGCAAAGTCCTTAAATAATGCAGCAGAGTCCTTAAATAATGCAACAAAGTCCTTAAATAATGCAGCAGAGTCCTTAAATAATGCAGCACATTCCTTAATTAATGCAGCAGAGTCCTTAAATAATCCAGCCAAGTCCTTAAATACTGCTGCAGAGTACTTAAATAATGCAGCAAAGTCCTTAAATAATGCAGCAGAGTCCTTAAATAATGCAACAAAGTACTTAAATAATGCAGAAGAGTCCTTAAATAATGCAACAAAGTCTTTAAATAATGCAGCTGAGTACCTAAATAATGCAACAAAGTACTTAAATAATGCAGCAGAGTCCTTAAGTACCGTATCAGAGTCCTTAAATAATGCAGCAAAGTCCTTAAATAATGCAGCAGAGTCCTTAAATAATGCAGCAAAGTCCTTAAATAATCCAGCCAATTCCTTAAATAATGCAACAAAGTCCTTAAATAATGCAGCAGAGTCCTTAAATAATGCAGCAGAGTACTGAAATACCGCAGCAGGGTCCTTAAATAATGCAGCAAAGTCGTTAAATAATGAAGTAGAGTCCTTAAATAATGCAACAAAGTCCTTAAATGATGCAGCAGAGTCCTTAAAAAATGCAACTAAGTCCTTAAATAATGCAGCAGAGTCCTTAAATAATGCAATAAATTCCATAAATAATGCAGCAAAGTCCTTAAATAATTTAGCAGAGTGCTGAAATACCGCAGCAGGGTCCTTAAATAATGCAGCAGAGTCCTTAGTTAATGCAACAAAGTCCTTAAATAATGCAGCAGGGTCCTTAAATAATGCAACAAAGTCCTTAAATTATGCAGCAGAGATCTTAAATAATGCAGCAAAGTCCTTAAATAATGCAGCAGAGTCCTTAAATAATCCAGCCAAGTCCTTAAATAATGCAACAAAGTCCTTAAATAATGCAGCAGATTACTGAAATACTGCAGCAGGGTCCTTAAATAATGCAGCAGAGTCCTTAAATAATGCAACAAAGTCCTTAAATAATGCAGCAGAGTCCTTAGATAATGCAACAAAGTCCTTAAATAATGCAGCAGAGTCCTTAAATAATGCAGCAAAGTCCTTAAATAATGCAGCAGAGTCCTTAAATAATCCAGCCAAGTCCTTAAATAATGCAGCAAAGTCCTTAAATAATGCAGCAGAGTACTGAAATAGCGCAGCAGGATCCTTAAATAATGCAGCAGAGTCCTTAAATAATGCAACAAAGTCCTTAAATAATGCAGAACAGTCCTTAAATAATGCAATAAAGTTCTTAAATAATGCAGCAAAGTCCTTAAATAATGCAGCAGAGTCCTTAAATAATGCAACAAAGTCCTTAAATAATGCAGCAGAGTCCTTAAATAATGCAGCACATTCCTTAAATAATGTAGCAGAGTCCTTAAATAATCCAGCCAAGTCCTTAAATACTGCTGCAGAGTACTTAAATAATGCAGCAAAGTCCTTAAATAATGCAGCAGAGTCCTTAAATAATGCAACAAAGTACTTAAATAATGCAGAAGAGTCCTTAAATAATGCAACAAAGTCCTTAAATAATGCAGCTGAGTACTTAAATAATGCAACAAAGTACTTAAATAATGCAGCAGAGTCCTTAAGTACCGTATCAGAGTCCTTAAATAATGCAGCAAAGTCCTTAAATAATGCAGCAGAGTCCTTAAATAATGCAGCAAAGTCCTTAAATAATCCAGCCAATTCCTTAAATAATGCAACAAAGTCCTTAAATAATGCAGCAGATTACTGAAATACTGCAGCAGGGTCCTTAAATAATGCCGCAGAGTCCTTAAATAATGCAACAAAGTCCTTAAATAATGCAGCAGAGTCCTTAAATAATGCAACAAAGTCCTTAAATAATGCAGCAGAGTCCTTAAATAATGCAATAAATTCCATAAATAATGCAGCAAAGTCCTTAAATAATTTAGCAGAGTGCTGAAATACCGCAGCAGGGTCCTTAAATAATGCAGCAGAGTCCTTAGTTAATGCAACAAAGTCCTTAAATAATGCAGCAGGGTCCTTAAATAATGCAACAAAGTCCTTAAATTATGCAGCAGAGATCTTAAATAATGCAGCAAAGTCCTTAAATAATGCAGCAGAGTCCTTAAATAATCCAGCCAAGTCCTTAAATAATGCAACAAAGTCCTTAAATAATGCAGCAGATTACTGAAATACTGCAGCAGGGTCCTTAAATAATGCAGCAGAGTCCTTAAATAATGCAACAAAGTCCTTAAATAATGCAGCAGAGTCCTTAGATAATGCAACAAAGTCCTTAAATAATGCAGCAGAGTCCTTAAATAATGCAGCAAAGTCCTTAAATAATGCAGCACAGTCCTTAAATAATCCAGCCAAGTCCTTAAATAATGCAGCAACGTCTTTAAATAATGCAATAAAGTCCATAAATAATGCAGCAAATTCCTTAAATAATGCAGCAGAGTACTGAAATACCGCAGCAGGATCCTTAAATAATGCAGCAGAGTCCTTAAATAATGCAGCAGATTACTGAAATACTGCAGCAGGGTCATTAAATAATGCTGCAGAGTCCTTAAATAATGCAGCAAATTCCTTAAATAATGCAGCAAAGTCTTTAAATAATGCAATAAAGTCCTTAAATAATGCAGCAGAGTACTGAAATACCGCAGCAGGGTCCTTAAATAATGCAGCAAAGTCGTTAAATAATGAAGTAGAGTCCTTAAATAATGCAACAACGTCCTTAAATGATGCAGCAGAGTCCTTAAATAATGCAACAAAGTCCTTAAATAATGCAGCAGAGTCCTAAAATAATGCAGCAGAGTACTGAAATACCGCAACAGGGTCCTTAAATAATGCAGCAAAGTCCTTAAATAATGCAGAAGAGTCCTTAAATAATGCAACCAAGACCTTAAATAATGCAGCAGAGTCCTTAAATAATGCAACAAAGTACTTAAATAATGCAGCAGAGTCCTTAAGTACCGTAGCAGAGTCCTTAAATACTGCGGCAAAGTCCTTAAATATTGCAGCAGAGTCCTTAAATAATGCAGCAAAGTCATTAAATAATGCAGCAGAGTCCTTAAAAAATGCAACAAATTCCTTAAATAATGCAGCAGAGTCCTTAAATAATGCAATAAAGTCCATAAATAATGCAGCAAAGTCCTTAAATAATTCAGCAGAGTGCTGAAATACCGCAGCAGGGTGCTTAAATAATGCAGGAGAGTCCTTAAATAATGCAACAAAGTCCATAAATAATGCAGCAGGGTCCTTAAATAATGCAACAAAGTCCTTAAATAATGCAGCAGAGTCCTTAAAAAATGCAGCAAAGTCCGTAAATAATGCAGCAGAGTCCTTAAATAATCCAGCCAAGTCCTTAAATAATGCAGCAAAGTCCTTAAATAATGCAGCAGATTACTGAAATACTGCAGCAGGGTCCTTAAATAATGCAGCAGAGTCCTTAAATAATGCAACAAAGTCCTTAAATAATGCAGCAGAGTCCTTAAATAATGCAACAAAGTCCTTAAATAATGCAGCAGAGTCCTTAAATAATGCAGCAAAGTCCTTAAATAATGCAGCACAGTCCTTAAATAATCCAGCCAAGTCCTTAAATAATGCAGCAAAGTCTTTAAATAATGCAATAAAGTCCATAAATGATCGAGGAAATTCCTTAAATAATGCAGCAGAGTACTGAAATACCGCAGCAGGATCCTTAAATAATGAAACAGAGTCCTTAAATAATGCAACAAAGTCCTTAAATAATGCAGAACAGTCCTTAAATAATGCAATAAAGTCCTTAAATAATGCAGCAAAGTCCTTAAATAATGCAGCAGAGTCCTTAAATAATGCAACAAAGTCATTAAATAATGCAGCAGAGTCCTTAAATAATGCAACAAAGTCCTTAAATAATGCAGCAGAGTCCTTAAATAATGCAGCACATTCCTTAAATAATGCAGCAGAGTCCTTAAATAATCCAGCCAAGTCCTTAAATAATGCAGCAGAGTCCTTAAATAATGCAGAAAAGTCCTTAAATAATGCATCAGAGTCCTTAAATACTGCAGCAGAGTCCTTAAATAATGCAGCAAAGTAATTAAATAATGCAGAAGAGTCCTTAAATAATGCAGCAAAGTCCTTATATAATGCATCAGAGTCCTTAAATAATGCAGCAGAGTCCTTAAATACCACAGCAGAGTCCTTAAATAATGCAGCAAAGTCTTTAAATAATGCAGCACAGTCCTTAAATAATCCAGCCAAGTCCTTAAATAATGCAGCAGAGTCCTTAAATAATGCAGAAAAGTCCTGAAATAATGCAGCAGAGTCCTTAAATACTTCAGCATAGTCCTTAAATAATGCAGCAAAGTCCTTGAATAATGCAGCAGAGTCCTTAAATAATGCAACAAAGTCTTTAAATAATGCAGAAGAGTCCTTAAATAATGCAGCAAATTCCTTAAATAATGCAGCAAAGTCTTTAAATAATGCAATAAAGTCCATAAATAATGCAGCAAAGTTCTTAAATAATGCAGCAGAGTCCTTAAATACCACAGCAGAGTCCTTAAATAATGCAGCAAAGTCTTTAAATAATGCAACAAAGTCCTTAAATAATGCAGCAGAGTCCTTAAATAATGCAGAAGAGTCCTTAAATAATCCAGCCAAATCCTTAAATAATGCAGCAGAGTCCTTAAATAATGCAACAAAATCCTTAAATAATGCAGAAGAGTCCTTAAATAATCCAGCCAAGTCCTTAAATCATGCAGCAGAGTCCTTAAATAATCCAGCCAAGTCCTTAAATACTGCTGCAGAGTACTTAAATAATGCAGCAAAGTCCTTAAATAATGCAGCAGAGTCCTTAAATTATGCAACAAAGTACTTAAATAATGCAGAAGAGTCCTTAAATAATGCAACAAAGTCCTTAAATAATGCAGCTGAGTACCTAAATAATGCAACAAAGTCCTTAAATAATGCAGCAGAGTCCTTAAGTACCGTATCAGAGTCCTTAAATAATGCAGCAAAGTCCTTAAATAATGCAGCAGAGTCCTTAAATAATGCAGCAAAGTCCTTAAATAATCCAGCCAATTCCTTAAATAATGCAACAAAGTCCTTAAATAATGCAGCAGAGTCCTTAAATAATGCAGCAGAGTACTGAAATACCGCAGCAGGGTCCTTAAATAATGCAGCAAAGTCGTTAAATAATGAAGTAGAGTCCTTAAATAATGCAACAAAGTCCTTAAATGATGCAGCAGAGTCCTTAAAAAATGCAACAAAGTCCTTAAATAATGCAGCAGAGTCCTTAAATAATGCAATAAATTCCATAAATAATGCAGCAAAGTCCTTAAATAATTTAGCAGAGTGCTGAAATACCGCAGCAGGGTACTTAAATAATGCAGCAGAGTCCTTAGTTAATGCAACAAAGTCCTTAAATAATGCAGCAGGGTCCTTAAATAATGCAACAAAGTCCTTAAATTATGCAGCAGAGATCTTAAATAATGCAGCAAAGTCCTTAAATAATGCAGCAGAGTCCTTAAATAATGCAACAAAGTCCTTAAATAATGCAGCAGAGTCCTTAAATAATGCAGCACATTCCTTAATTAATGCAGCAGAGTCCTTAAATAATCCAGCCAAGTCCTTAAATACTGCTGCAGAGTACTTAAATAATGCAGCAAAGTCCTTAAATAATGCAGCAGAGTCCTTAAATAATGCAACAAAGTACTTAAATAATGCAGAAGAGTCCTTAAATAATGCAACAAAGTCTTTAAATAATGCAGCTGAGTACCTAAATAATGCAACAAAGTACTTAAATAATGCAGCAGAGTCCTTAAGTACCGTATCAGAGTCCTTAAATAATGCAGCAAAGTCCTTAAATAATGCAGCAGAGTCCTTAAATAATGCAGCAAAGTCCTTAAATAATCCAGCCAATTCCTTAAATAATGCAACAAAGTCCTTAAATAATGCAGCAGAGTCCTTAAATAATGCAGCAGAGTACTGAAATACCGCAGCAGGGTCCTTAAATAATGCAGCAAAGTCGTTAAATAATGAAGTAGAGTCCTTAAATAATGCAACAAAGTCCTTAAATGATGCAGCAGAGTCCTTAAAAATGCAACTAAGTCCTTAAATAATGCAGCAGAGTCCTTAAATAATGCAATAAATTCCATAAATAATGCAGCAAAGTCCTTAAATAATTTAGCAGAGTGCTGAAATACCGCAGCAGGGTCCTTAAATAATGCAGCAGAGTCCTTAGTTAATGCAACAAAGTCCTTAAATAATGCAGCAGGGTCGTTAAATAATGCAACAAAGTCCTTAAATTATGCAGCAGAGATCTTAAATAATGCAGCAAAGTCCTTAAATAATGCAGCAGAGTCCTTAAATAATCCAGCCAAGTCCTTAAATAATGCAACAAAGTCCTTAAATAATGCAGCAGATTACTGAAATACTGCAGCAGGGTCCTTAAATAATGCAGCAGAGTCCTTAAATAATGCAACAAAGTCCTTAAATAATGCAGCAGAGTCCTTAGATAATGCAACAAAGTCCTTAAATAATGCAGCAGAGTCCTTAAATAATGCAGCAAAGTCCTTAAATAATGCAGCAGAGTCCTTAAATAATCCAGCCAAGTCCTTAAATAATGCAGCAAAGTCCTTAAATAATGCAGCAGAGTACTGAAATAGCGCAGCAGGATCCTTAAATAATGCAGCAGAGTCCTTAAATAATGCAACAAATTCCTTAAATAATGCAGAACAGTCCTTAAATAATGCAATAAAGTTCTTAAATAATGCAGCAAAGTCCTTAAATAATGCAGCAGAGTCCTTAAATAATGCAACAAAGTCCTTAAATAATGCAGCAGAGTCCTTAAATAATGCAGCACATTCCTTAAATAATGCAGCAGAGTCCTTAAATAATCCAGCCAAGTCCTTAAATACTGCTGCAGAGTACTTAAATAATGCAGCAAAGTCCTTAAATAATGCAGCAGAGTCCTTAAATAATGCAACAAAGTACTTAAATAATGCAGAAGAGTCCTTAAATAATGCAACAAAGTCCTTAAATAATGCAGCTGAGTACTTAAATAATGCAACAAAGTACTTAAATAATGCAGCAGAGTCCTTAAGTACCGTATCAGAGTCCTTAAATAATGCAGCAAAGTCCTTAAATAATGCAGCAGAGTCCTTAAATAATGCAGCAAAGTCCTTAAATAATCCAGCCAATTCCTTAAATAATGCAACAAAGTCCTTAAATAATGCAGCAGATTACTGAAATACTGCAGCAGGGTCCTTAAATAATGCCGCAGAGTCCTTAAATAGTGCAACAAAGTCCTTAAATAATGCAGCAGAGTCCTTAAATAATGCAACAAAGTCCTTAAATAATGCAGCAGAGTCCTTAAATAATGCAATAAATTCCATAAATAATGCAGCAAAGTCCTTAAATAATTTAGCAGAGTGCTGAAATATCGCAGCAGGGTCCTTAAATAATGCAGCAGAGTCCTTAGTTAATGCAACAAAGTCCTTAAATAATGCAGCAGGGTCCTTAAATAATGCAACAAAGTCCTTAAATTATGCAGCAGAGATCTTAAATAATGCAGCAAAGTCCTTAAATAATGCAGCAGAGTCCTTAAATAATCCAGCCAAGTCCTTAAATAATGCAACAAAGTCCTTAAATAATGCAGCAGATTACTGAAATACTGCAGCAGGGTCCTTAAATAATGCAGCAGAGTCCTTAAATAATGCAACAAAGTCCTTAAATAATGCAGCAGAGTCCTTAGATAATGCAACAAAGTCCTTAAATAATGCAGCAGAGTCCTTAAATAATGCAGCAAAGTCCTTAAATAATGCAGCAGAGTCCTTAAATAATCCAGCCAAGTCCTTAAATAATGCAGCAAAGTCCTTAAATAATGCAGCAGAGTACTGAAATAGCGCAGCAGGATCCTTAAATAATGCAGCAGAGTCCTTAAATAATGCAACAAAGTCCTTAAATAATGCAGAACAGTACTTAAATAATGCAATAAAGTTCTTAAATAATGCAGCAAAGTCCTTAAATAATGCAGCAGAGTCCTTAAATAATGCAACAAAGTCCTTAAATAATGCAGCAGAGTCCTTAAATAATGCAGCACATTCCTTAAATAATGCAGCAGAGTCCTTAAATAATCCAGCCAAGTCCTTAAATACTGCTGCAGAGTACTTAAATAATGCAGCAAAGTCCTTAAATAATGCAGCAGAGTCCTTAAATAATGCAACAAAGTACTTAAATAATGCAGAAGAGTCCTTAAATAATGCAACAAAGTCCTTAAATAATGCAGCTGAGTACTTAAATAATGCAACAAAGTACTTAAATAATGCAGCAGAGTCCTTAAGTACCGTATCAGAGTCCTTAAATAATGCAGCAAAGTCCTTAAATAATGCAGCAGAGTCCTTAAATAATGCAGCAAAGTCCTTAAATAATCCAGCCAATTCCTTAAATAATGCAACAAAGTCCTTAAATAATGCAGCAGATTACTGAAATACTGCAGCAGGGTCCTTAAATAATGCCGCAGAGTCCTTAAATAGTGCAACAAAGTCCTTAAATAATGCAGCAGAGTCCTTAAATAATGCAACAAAGTCCTTAAATAATGCAGCAGAGTCCTTAAATAATGCAATAAATTCCATAAATAATGCAGCAAAGTCCTTAAATAATTTAGCAGAGTGCTGAAATATCGCAGCAGGGTCCTTAAATAATGCAGCAGAGTCCTTAGATAATGCAACAACGTCCTTAAATGATGCAGCAGAGTCCTTAAATAATGCAACAAAGTCCTTAAATAATGCAGCAGAGTCCTAAAATAATGCAGCAGAGTACTGAAATACCGCAACAGGGTCCTTAAATAATGCAGCAAAGTCCTTAAATAATGCAGAAGAGTCCTTAAATAATGCAACCAAGACCTTAAATAATGCAGCAGAGTCCTTAAATAATGCAACAAAGTACTTAAATAATGCAGCAGAGTCCTTAAGTACCGTAGCAGAGTCCTTAAATACTGCGGCAAAGTCCTTAAATATTGCAGCAGAGTCCTTAAATAATGCAGCAAAGTCATTAAATAATGCAGCAGAGTCCTTAAAAAATGCAACAAATTCCTTAAATAATGCAGCAGAGTCCTTAAATAATGCAATAAAGTCCATAAATAATGCAGCAAAGTCCTTAAATAATTCAGCAGAGTGCTGAAATACCGCAGCAGGGTGCTTAAATAATGCAGGAGAGTCCTTAAATAATGCAACAAAGTCCATAAATAATGCAGCAGGGTCCTTAAATAATGCAACAAAGTCCTTAAATAATGCAGCAGAGTCCTTAAAAAATGCAGCAAAGTCCGTAAATAATGCAGCAGAGTCCTTAAATAATCCAGCCAAGTCCTTAAATAATGCAGCAAAGTCCTTAAATAATGCAGCAGATTACTGAAATACTGCAGCAGGGTCCTTAAATAATGCAGCAGAGTCCTTAAATAATGCAACAAAGTCCTTAAATAATGCAGCAGAGTCCTTAAATAATGCAACAAAGTCCTTAAATAATGCAGCAGAGTCCTTAAATAATGCAGCAAAGTCCTTAAATAATGCAGCACAGTCCTTAAATAATCCAGCCAAGTCCTTAAATAATGCAGCAAAGTCTTTAAATAATGCAATAAAGTCCATAAATGATCGAGGAAATTCCTTAAATAATGCAGCAGAGTACTGAAATACCGCAGCAGGATCCTTAAATAATGCAACAGAGTCCTTAAATAATGCAACAAAGTCCTTAAATAATGCAGAACAGTCCTTAAATAATGCAATAAAGTCCTTAAATAATGCAGCAAAGTCCTTAAATAATGCAGCAGAGTCCTTAAATAATGCAACAAAGTCATTAAATACTGCAGCAGAGTCCTTAAATAATGCAGCAAAGTAATTAAATAATGCAGAAGAGTCCTTAAATAATGCAGCAAAGTCCTTATATAATGCATCAGAGTCCTTAAATAATGCAGCAGAGTCCTTAAATACCACAGCAGAGTCCTTAAATAATGCAGCAAAGTCTTTAAATAATGCAGCACAGTCCTTAAATAATCCAGCCAAGTCCTTAAATAATGCAGCAGAGTCCTTAAATAATGCAGAAAAGTCCTGAAATAATGCAGCAGAGTCCTTAAATACTTCAGCATAGTCCTTAAATAATGCAGCAAAGTCCTTGAATAATGCAGCAGAGTCCTTAAATAATGCAACAAAGTCTTTAAATAATGCAGAAGAGTCCTTAAATAATGCAGCAAATTCCTTAAATAATGCAGCAAAGTCTTTAAATAATGCAATAAAGTCCATAAATAATGCAGCAAAGTTCTTAAATAATGCAGCAGAGTCCTTAAATACCACAGCAGAGTCCTTAAATAATGCAGCAAAGTCTTTAAATAATGCAACAAAGTCCTTAAATAATGCAGCAGAGTCCTTAAATAATGCAGAAGAGTCCTTAAATAATCCAGCCAAGTCCTTAAATAATGCAGCAGAGTCCTTAAATAATGCAACAAAATCCTTAAATAATGCAGAAGAGTCCTTAAATAATCCAGCCAAGTCCTTAAATCATGCAGCAGAGTCCTTAAATAATCCAGCCAAGTCCTTAAATACTGCTGCAGAGTACTTAAATAATGCAGCAAAGTCCTTAAATAATGCAGCAGAGTCCTTAAATAATGCAACAAAGTACTTAAATAATGCAGAAGAGTCCTTAAATAATGCAACAAAGTCCTTAAATAATGCAGCTGAGTACCTAAATAATGCAACAAAGTCCTTAAATAATGCAGCAGAGTCCTTAAGTACCGTATCAGAGTCCTTAAATAATGCAGCAAAGTCCTTAAATAATGCAGCAGAGTCCTTAAATAATGCAGCAAAGTCCTTAAATAATCCAGCCAATTCCTTAAATAATGCAACAAAGTCCTTAAATAATGCAGCAGAGTCCTTAAATAATGCAGCAGAGTACTGAAATACCGCAGCAGGGTCCTTAAATAATGCAGCAAAGTCGTTAAATAATGAAGTAGAGTCCTTAAATAATGCAACAAAGTCCTTAAATGATGCAGCAGAGTCCTTAAAAAATGCAACAAAGTCCTTAAATAATGCAGCAGAGTCCTTAAATAATGCAATAAATTCCATAAATAATGCAGCAAAGTCCTTAAATAATTTAGCAGAGTGCTGAAATACCGCAGCAGGGTCCTTAAATAATGCAGCAGAGTCCTTAGTTAATGCAACAAAGTCCTTAAATAATGCAGCAGGGTCCTTAAATAATGCAACAAAGTCCTTAAATTATGCAGCAGAGATCTTAAATAATGCAGCAAAGTCCTTAAATAATGCAGCAGAGTCCTTAAATAATCCAGCCAAGTCCTTAAATAATGCAACAAAGTCCTTAAATAATGCAGCAGATTACTGAAATACTGCAGCAGGGTCCTTAAATAATGCAGCAGAGTCCTTAAATAATGCAACAAAGTCCTTAAATAATGCAGCAGAGTCCTTAGATAATGCAACAAAGTCCTTAAATAATGCAGCAGAGTCCTTAAATAATGCAGCAAAGTCCTTAAATAATGCAGCGCAGTCCTTAAATAATCCAGCCAAGTCCTTAAATAATGCAGCAACGTCTTTAAATAATGCAATAAAGTCCATAAATAATGCAGCAAATTCCTTAAATAATGCAGCAGAGTACTGAAATACCGCAGCAGGATCTTTAAATAATGCAGCAGAGTCCTTAAATAATGCAGCAGATTACTGAAATACTGCAGCAGGGTCATTAAAAAATGCTGCAGAGTCCTTAAATAATGCAGAACAGTCCTTAAATAATGCAATAAAGTCCTTAAATAATGCAGCAAAGTCCTTAAATAATGCAGCAGAGTCCTTAAATAATGCAACAAAGTCATTAAATAATGCAGCAGAGTCCTTAAATAATGCAACAAAGTCCTTAAATAATGCAGCAGAGTCCTTAAATAATGCAGCACATTCCTTAAATAATGCAGCAGAGTCCTTAAATAATCCAGCCAAGTCCTTAAATAATGCAGCAGAGTCCTTAAATAATGCAGAAAAGTCCTTAAATAATGCATCAGAGTCCTTAAATACTGCAGCAGAGTCCTTAAATAATGCAGCAAAGTAATTAAATAATGCAGAAGAGTCCTTAAATAATGCAGCAAAGTCCTTATATAATGCATCAGAGTCCTTAAATAATGCAGCAGAGTCCTTAAATACCACAGCAGAGTCCTTAAATAATGCAGCAAAGTCTTTAAATAATGCAGCACAGTCCTTAAATAATCCAGCCAAGTCCTTAAATAATGCAGCAGAGTCCTTAAATAATGCAGAAAAGTCCTGAAATAATGCAGCAGAGTCCTTAAATACTTCAGCATAGTCCTTAAATAATGCAGCAAAGTCCTTGAATAATGCAGCAGAGTCCTTAAATAATGCAACAAAGTCTTTAAATAATGCAGAAGAGTCCTTAAATAATGCAGCAAATTCCTTAAATAATGCAGCAAAGTCTTTAAATAATGCAATAAAGTCCATAAATAATGCAGCAAAGTTCTTAAATAATGCAGCAGAGTCCTTAAATACCACAGCAGAGTCCTTAAATAATGCAGCAAAGTCTTTAAATAATGCAACAAAGTCCTTAAATAATGCAGCAGAGTCCTTAAATAATGCAGAAGAGTCCTTAAATAATCCAGCCAAATCCTTAAATAATGCAGCAGAGTCCTTAAATAATGCAACAAAATCCTTAAATAATGCAGAAGAGTCCTTAAATAATCCAGCCAAGTCCTTAAATCATGCAGCAGAGTCCTTAAATAATCCAGCCAAGTCCTTAAATACTGCTGCAGAGTACTTAAATAATGCAGCAAAGTCCTTAAATAATGCAGCAGAGTCCTTAAATTATGCAACAAAGTACTTAAATAATGCAGAAGAGTCCTTAAATAATGCAACAAAGTCCTTAAATAATGCAGCTGAGTACCTAAATAATGCAACAAAGTCCTTAAATAATGCAGCAGAGTCCTTAAGTACCGTATCAGAGTCCTTAAATAATGCAGCAAAGTCCTTAAATAATGCAGCAGAGTCCTTAAATAATGCAGCAAAGTCCTTAAATAATCCAGCCAATTCCTTAAATAATGCAACAAAGTCCTTAAATAATGCAGCAGAGTCCTTAAATAATGCAGCAGAGTACTGAAATACCGCAGCAGGGTCCTTAAATAATGCAGCAAAGTCGTTAAATAATGAAGTAGAGTCCTTAAATAATGCAACAAAGTCCTTAAATGATGCAGCAGAGTCCTTAAAAAATGCAACAAAGTCCTTAAATAATGCAGCAGAGTCCTTAAATAATGCAATAAATTCCATAAATAATGCAGCAAAGTCCTTAAATAATTTAGCAGAGTGCTGAAATACCGCAGCAGGGTACTTAAATAATGCAGCAGAGTCCTTAGTTAATGCAACAAAGTCCTTAAATAATGCAGCAGGGTCCTTAAATAATGCAACAAAGTCCTTAAATTATGCAGCAGAGATCTTAAATAATGCAGCAAAGTCCTTAAATAATGCAGCAGAGTCCTTAAATAATGCAACAAAGTCCTTAAATAATGCAGCAGAGTCCTTAAATAATGCAGCACATTCCTTAATTAATGCAGCAGAGTCCTTAAATAATCCAGCCAAGTCCTTAAATACTGCTGCAGAGTACTTAAATAATGCAGCAAAGTCCTTAAATAATGCAGCAGAGTCCTTAAATAATGCAACAAAGTACTTAAATAATGCAGAAGAGTCCTTAAATAATGCAACAAAGTCTTTAAATAATGCAGCTGAGTACCTAAATAATGCAACAAAGTACTTAAATAATGCAGCAGAGTCCTTAAGTACCGTATCAGAGTCCTTAAATAATGCAGCAAAGTCCTTAAATAATGCAGCAGAGTCCTTAAATAATGCAGCAAAGTCCTTAAATAATCCAGCCAATTCCTTAAATAATGCAACAAAGTCCTTAAATAATGCAGCAGAGTCCTTAAATAATGCAGCAGAGTACTGAAATACCGCAGCAGGGTCCTTAAATAATGCAGCAAAGTCGTTAAATAATGAAGTAGAGTCCTTAAATAATGCAACAAAGTCCTTAAATGATGCAGCAGAGTCCTTAAAAATGCAACTAAGTCCTTAAATAATGCAGCAGAGTCCTTAAATAATGCAATAAATTCCATAAATAATGCAGCAAAGTCCTTAAATAATTTAGCAGAGTGCTGAAATACCGCAGCAGGGTCCTTAAATAATGCAGCAGAGTCCTTAGTTAATGCAACAAAGTCCTTAAATAATGCAGCAGGGTCGTTAAATAATGCAACAAAGTCCTTAAATTATGCAGCAGAGATCTTAAATAATGCAGCAAAGTCCTTAAATAATGCAGCAGAGTCCTTAAATAATCCAGCCAAGTCCTTAAATAATGCAACAAAGTCCTTAAATAATGCAGCAGATTACTGAAATACTGCAGCAGGGTCCTTAAATAATGCAGCAGAGTCCTTAAATAATGCAACAAAGTCCTTAAATAATGCAGCAGAGTCCTTAGATAATGCAACAAAGTCCTTAAATAATGCAGCAGAGTCCTTAAATAATGCAGCAAAGTCCTTAAATAATGCAGCAGAGTCCTTAAATAATCCAGCCAAGTCCTTAAATAATGCAGCAAAGTCCTTAAATAATGCAGCAGAGTACTGAAATAGCGCAGCAGGATCCTTAAATAATGCAGCAGAGTCCTTAAATAATGCAACAAATTCCTTAAATAATGCAGAACAGTCCTTAAATAATGCAATAAAGTTCTTAAATAATGCAGCAAAGTCCTTAAATAATGCAGCAGAGTCCTTAAATAATGCAACAAAGTCCTTAAATAATGCAGCAGAGTCCTTAAATAATGCAGCACATTCCTTAAATAATGCAGCAGAGTCCTTAAATAATCCAGCCAAGTCCTTAAATACTGCTGCAGAGTACTTAAATAATGCAGCAAAGTCCTTAAATAATGCAGCAGAGTCCTTAAATAATGCAACAAAGTACTTAAATAATGCAGAAGAGTCCTTAAATAATGCAACAAAGTCCTTAAATAATGCAGCTGAGTACTTAAATAATGCAACAAAGTACTTAAATAATGCAGCAGAGTCCTTAAGTACCGTATCAGAGTCCTTAAATAATGCAGCAAAGTCCTTAAATAATGCAGCAGAGTCCTTAAATAATGCAGCAAAGTCCTTAAATAATCCAGCCAATTCCTTAAATAATGCAACAAAGTCCTTAAATAATGCAGCAGATTACTGAAATACTGCAGCAGGGTCCTTAAATAATGCCGCAGAGTCCTTAAATAGTGCAACAAAGTCCTTAAATAATGCAGCAGAGTCCTTAAATAATGCAACAAAGTCCTTAAATAATGCAGCAGAGTCCTTAAATAATGCAATAAATTCCATAAATAATGCAGCAAAGTCCTTAAATAATTTAGCAGAGTGCTGAAATATCGCAGCAGGGTCCTTAAATAATGCAGCAGAGTCCTTAGTTAATGCAACAAAGTCCTTAAATAATGCAGCAGGGTCCTTAAATAATGCAACAAAGTCCTTAAATTATGCAGCAGAGATCTTAAATAATGCAGCAAAGTCCTTAAATAATGCAGCAGAGTCCTTAAATAATCCAGCCAAGTCCTTAAATAATGCAACAAAGTCCTTAAATAATGCAGCAGATTACTGAAATACTGCAGCAGGGTCCTTAAATAATGCAGCAGAGTCCTTAAATAATGCAACAAAGTCCTTAAATAATGCAGCAGAGTCCTTAGATAATGCAACAAAGTCCTTAAATAATGCAGCAGAGTCCTTAAATAATGCAGCAAAGTCCTTAAATAATGCAGCAGAGTCCTTAAATAATCCAGCCAAGTCCTTAAATAATGCAGCAAAGTCCTTAAATAATGCAGCAGAGTACTGAAATAGCGCAGCAGGATCCTTAAATAATGCAGCAGAGTCCTTAAATAATGCAACAAAGTCCTTAAATAATGCAGAACAGTACTTAAATAATGCAATAAAGTTCTTAAATAATGCAGCAAAGTCCTTAAATAATGCAGCAGAGTCCTTAAATAATGCAACAAAGTCCTTAAATAATGCAGCAGAGTCCTTAAATAATGCAGCACATTCCTTAAATAATGCAGCAGAGTCCTTAAATAATCCAGCCAAGTCCTTAAATACTGCTGCAGAGTACTTAAATAATGCAGCAAAGTCCTTAAATAATGCAGCAGAGTCCTTAAATAATGCAACAAAGTACTTAAATAATGCAGAAGAGTCCTTAAATAATGCAACAAAGTCCTTAAATAATGCAGCTGAGTACTTAAATAATGCAACAAAGTACTTAAATAATGCAGCAGAGTCCTTAAGTACCGTATCAGAGTCCTTAAATAATGCAGCAAAGTCCTTAAATAATGCAGCAGAGTCCTTAAATAATGCAGCAAAGTCCTTAAATAATCCAGCCAATTCCTTAAATAATGCAACAAAGTCCTTAAATAATGCAGCAGATTACTGAAATACTGCAGCAGGGTCCTTAAATAATGCCGCAGAGTCCTTAAATAGTGCAACAAAGTCCTTAAATAATGCAGCAGAGTCCTTAAATAATGCAACAAAGTCCTTAAATAATGCAGCAGAGTCCTTAAATAATGCAATAAATTCCATAAATAATGCAGCAAAGTCCTTAAATAATTTAGCAGAGTGCTGAAATATCGCAGCAGGGTCCTTAAATAATGCAGCAGAGTCCTTAGATAATGCAACAACGTCCTTAAATGATGCAGCAGAGTCCTTAAATAATGCAACAAAGTCCTTAAATAATGCAGCAGAGTCCTAAAATAATGCAGCAGAGTACTGAAATACCGCAACAGGGTCCTTAAATAATGCAGCAAAGTCCTTAAATAATGCAGAAGAGTCCTTAAATAATGCAACCAAGACCTTAAATAATGCAGCAGAGTCCTTAAATAATGCAACAAAGTACTTAAATAATGCAGCAGAGTCCTTAAGTACCGTAGCAGAGTCCTTAAATACTGCGGCAAAGTCCTTAAATATTGCAGCAGAGTCCTTAAATAATGCAGCAAAGTCATTAAATAATGCAGCAGAGTCCTTAAAAAATGCAACAAATTCCTTAAATAATGCAGCAGAGTCCTTAAATAATGCAATAAAGTCCATAAATAATGCAGCAAAGTCCTTAAATAATTCAGCAGAGTGCTGAAATACCGCAGCAGGGTGCTTAAATAATGCAGGAGAGTCCTTAAATAATGCAACAAAGTCCATAAATAATGCAGCAGGGTCCTTAAATAATGCAACAAAGTCCTTAAATAATGCAGCAGAGTCCTTAAAAAATGCAGCAAAGTCCGTAAATAATGCAGCAGAGTCCTTAAATAATCCAGCCAAGTCCTTAAATAATGCAGCAAAGTCCTTAAATAATGCAGCAGATTACTGAAATACTGCAGCAGGGTCCTTAAATAATGCAGCAGAGTCCTTAAATAATGCAACAAAGTCCTTAAATAATGCAGCAGAGTCCTTAAATAATGCAACAAAGTCCTTAAATAATGCAGCAGAGTCCTTAAATAATGCAGCAAAGTCCTTAAATAATGCAGCACAGTCCTTAAATAATCCAGCCAAGTCCTTAAATAATGCAGCAAAGTCTTTAAATAATGCAATAAAGTCCATAAATGATCGAGGAAATTCCTTAAATAATGCAGCAGAGTACTGAAATACCGCAGCAGGATCCTTAAATAATGCAACAGAGTCCTTAAATAATGCAACAAAGTCCTTAAATAATGCAGAACAGTCCTTAAATAATGCAATAAAGTCCTTAAATAATGCAGCAAAGTCCTTAAATAATGCAGCAGAGTCCTTAAATAATGCAACAAAGTCATTAAATACTGCAGCAGAGTCCTTAAATAATGCAGCAAAGTAATTAAATAATGCAGAAGAGTCCTTAAATAATGCAGCAAAGTCCTTATATAATGCATCAGAGTCCTTAAATAATGCAGCAGAGTCCTTAAATACCACAGCAGA
Organism: Phyllobates terribilis; assembly: GCF_046119375.1. Taxonomy (NCBI): domain Eukaryota; kingdom Metazoa; phylum Chordata; class Amphibia; order Anura; family Dendrobatidae; genus Phyllobates; species Phyllobates terribilis. Next base: position 1,949,714 of record NW_027362955.1, on the reverse strand, counting down.
GTCCTTAAATAATGCAGCAAAGTCTTTAAATAATGCAGCACAGTCCTTAAATAATCCAGCCAAGTCCTTAAATAATGCAGCAGAGTCCTTAAATAATGCAGAAAAGTCCTGAAATAATGCAGCAGAGTCCTTAAATACTTCAGCATAGTCCTTAAATAATGCAGCAAAGTCCTTGAATAATGCAGCAGAGTCCTTAAATAATGCAACAAAGTCTTTAAATAATGCAGAAGAGTCCTTAAATAATGCAGCAAATTCCTTAAATAATGCAGCAAAGTCTTTAAATAATGCAATAAAGTCCATAAATAATGCAGCAAAGTTCTTAAATAATGCAGCAGAGTCCTTAAATACCACAGCAGAGTCCTTAAATAATGCAGCAAAGTCTTTAAATAATGCAACAAAGTCCTTAAATAATGCAGCAGAGTCCTTAAATAATGCAGAAGAGTCCTTAAATAATCCAGCCAAGTCCTTAAATAATGCAGCAGAGTCCTTAAATAATGCAACAAAATCCTTAAATAATGCAGAAGAGTCCTTAAATAATCCAGCCAAGTCCTTAAATCATGCAGCAGAGTCCTTAAATAATCCAGCCAAGTCCTTAAATACTGCTGCAGAGTACTTAAATAATGCAGCAAAGTCCTTAAATAATGCAGCAGAGTCCTTAAATAATGCAACAAAGTACTTAAATAATGCAGAAGAGTCCTTAAATAATGCAACAAAGTCCTTAAATAATGCAGCTGAGTACCTAAATAATGCAACAAAGTCCTTAAATAATGCAGCAGAGTCCTTAAGTACCGTATCAGAGTCCTTAAATAATGCAGCAAAGTCCTTAAATAATGCAGCAGAGTCCTTAAATAATGCAGCAAAGTCCTTAAATAATCCAGCCAATTCCTTAAATAATGCAACAAAGTCCTTAAATAATGCAGCAGAGTCCTTAAATAATGCAGCAGAGTACTGAAATACCGCAGCAGGGTCCTTAAATAATGCAGCAAAGTCGTTAAATAATGAAGTAGAGTCCTTAAATAATGCAACAAAGTCCTTAAATGATGCAGCAGAGTCCTTAAAAAATGCAACAAAGTCCTTAAATAATGCAGCAGAGTCCTTAAATAATGCAATAAATTCCATAAATAATGCAGCAAAGTCCTTAAATAATTTAGCAGAGTGCTGAAATACCGCAGCAGGGTCCTTAAATAATGCAGCAGAGTCCTTAGTTAATGCAACAAAGTCCTTAAATAATGCAGCAGGGTCCTTAAATAATGCAACAAAGTCCTTAAATTATGCAGCAGAGATCTTAAATAATGCAGCAAAGTCCTTAAATAATGCAGCAGAGTCCTTAAATAATCCAGCCAAGTCCTTAAATAATGCAACAAAGTCCTTAAATAATGCAGCAGATTACTGAAATACTGCAGCAGGGTCCTTAAATAATGCAGCAGAGTCCTTAAATAATGCAACAAAGTCCTTAAATAATGCAGCAGAGTCCTTAGATAATGCAACAAAGTCCTTAAATAATGCAGCAGAGTCCTTAAATAATGCAGCAAAGTCCTTAAATAATGCAGCGCAGTCCTTAAATAATCCAGCCAAGTCCTTAAATAATGCAGCAACGTCTTTAAATAATGCAATAAAGTCCATAAATAATGCAGCAAATTCCTTAAATAATGCAGCAGAGTACTGAAATACCGCAGCAGGATCTTTAAATAATGCAGCAGAGTCCTTAAATAATGCAGCAGATTACTGAAATACTGCAGCAGGGTCATTAAAAAATGCTGCAGAGTCCTTAAATAATGCAGCAAATTCCTTAAATAATGCAGCAAAGTCTTTAAATAATGCAATAAAGTCCTTAAATAATGCAGCAGAGTACTGAAATACCGCAGCAGGGTCCTTAAATAATGCAGCAAAGTCGTTAAATAATGAAGTAGAGTCCTTAAATAATGCAACAACGTCCTTAAATGATGCAGCAGAGTCCTTAAATAATGCAACAAAGTCCTTAAATAATGCAGCAGAGTCCTAAAATAATGCAGCAGAGTACTGAAATACCGCAACAGGGTCCTTAAATAATGCAGCAAAGTCCTTAAATAATGCAGAAGAGTCCTTAAATAATGCAACCAAGACCTTAAATAATGCAGCAGAGTCCTTAAATAATGCAACAAAGTACTTAAATAATGCAGCAGAGTCCTTAAGTACCGTAGCAGAGTCCTTAAATACTGCGGCAAAGTCCTTAAATATTGCAGCAGAGTCCTTAAATAATGCAGCAAAGTCATTAAATAATGCAGCAGAGTCCTTAAAAAATGCAACAAATTCCTTAAATAATGCAGCAGAGTCCTTAAATAATGCAATAAAGTCCATAAATAATGCAGCAAAGTCCTTAAATAATTCAGCAGAGTGCTGAAATACAGCAGCAGGGTGCTTAAATAATGCAGGAGAGTCCTTAAATAATGCAACAAAGTCCATAAATAATGCAGCAGGGTCCTTAAATAATGCAACAAAGTCCTTAAATAATGCAGCAGAATCCTTAAAAAATGCAGCAAAGTCCGTAAATAATGCAGCAGAGTCCTTAAATAATCCAGCCAAGTCCTTAAATAATGCAGCAAAGTCCTTAAATAATGCAGCAGATTACTGAAATACTGCAGCAGGGTCCTTAAATAATGCAGCAGAGTCCTTAAATAATGCAACAAAGTCCTTAAATAATGCAGCAGAGTCCTTAAATAATGCAACAAAGTCCTTAAATAATGCAGCAGAGTCCTTAAATAATGCAGCAAAGTCCTTAAATAATGCAGCACAGTCCTTAAATAATCCAGCCAAGTCCTTAAATAATGCAGCAAAGTCTTTAAATAATGCAATAAAGTCCATAAATGATGCAGCAAATTCCTTAAATAATGCAGCAGAGTACTGAAATACCGCAGCAGGATCCTTAAATAATGCAACAGAGTCCTTAAATAATGCAACAAAGTCCTTAAATAATGCAGAACAGTCCTTAAATAATGCAATAAAGTCCTTAAATAATGCAGCAAAGTCCTTAAATAATGCAGCAGAGTCCTTAAATAATGCAACAAAGTCCTTAAATAATGCAGCAGAGTCCTTAAATAATGCAACAAAGTCCTTAAATAATGCAGCAGAGTCCTTAAATAATGCAGCACATTCCTTAAATAATGCAGCAGAGTCCTTAAATAATCCAGCCAAGTCCTTAAATAATGCAGCAGAGTCCTTAAATAATGCAGAAAAGTCCTTAAATAATGCATCAGAGTCCTTAAATACTGCAGCAGAGTCCTTAAATAATGCAGCAAAGTAATTAAATAATGCAGAAGAGTCCTTAAATAATGCAGCAAAGTCCTTATATAATGCATCAGAGTCCTTAAATAATGCAGCAGAGTCCTTAAATACCACAACAGAGTCCTTAAATAATGCAGCAAAGTCTTTAAATAATGCAGCACAGTCCTTAAATAATCCAGCCAAGTCCTTAAATAATGCAGCAGAGTCCTTAAATAATGCAGAAAAGTCCTTAAATAATGCAGCAGAGTCCTTAAATACTTCAGCATAGTCCTTAAATAATGCAGCAAAGTCCTTGAATAATGCAGCAGAGTCCTTAAATAATGCAACAAAGTCTTTAAATAATGCAGAAGAGTCCTTAAATAATGCAGCAAATTCCTTAAATAATGCAGCAAAGTCTTTAAATAATGCAATAAAGTCCATAAATAATGCAGCAAAGTTCTTAAATAATGCAGCAGAGTCCTTAAATACCACAGCAGAGTCCTTAAATAATGCAGCAAAGTCTTTAAATAATGCAACAAAGTCCTTAAATAATGCAGCAGAGTCCTTAAATAATGCAGAAGAGTCCTTAAATAATCCAGCCAAGTCCTTAAATAATGCAGCAGAGTCCTTAAATAATGCAACAAAATCCTTAAATAATGCAGAAGAGTCCTTAAATAATCCAGCCAAGTCCTTAAATCATGCAGCAGAGTCCTTAAATAATCCAGCCAAGTCCTTAAATACTGCTGCAGAGTACTTAAATAATGCAGCAAAGTCCTTAAATAATGCAGCAGAGTCCTTAAATAATGCAACAAAGTACTTAAATAATGCAGAAGAGTCCTTAAATAATGCAACAAAGTCCTTAAATAATGCAGCTGAGTACCTAAATAATGCAACAAAGTACTTAAATAATGCAGCAGAGTCCTTAAGTACCGTATCAGAGTCCTTAAATAATGCAGCAAAGTCCTTAAATAATGCAGCAGAGTCCTTAAATAATGCAGCAAAGTCCTTAAATAATCCAGCCAATTCCTTAAATAATGCAACAAAGTCCTTAAATAATGCAGCAGAGTCCTTAAATAATGCAGCAGAGTACTGAAATACCGCAGCAGGGTCCTTAAATAATGCAGCAAAGTCGTTAAATAATGAAGTAGAGTCCTTAAATAATGCAACAAAGTCCTTAAATGATGCAGCAGAGTCCTTAAAAAATGCAACAAAGTCCTTAAATAATGCAGCAGAGTCCTTAAATAATGCAATAAATTCCATAAATAATGCAGCAAAGTCCTTAAATAATTTAGCAGAGTGCTGAAATACCGCAGCAGGGTCCTTAAATAATGCAGCAGAGTCCTTAGTTAATGCAACAAAGTCCTTAAATAATGCAGCAGGGTCCTTAAATAATGCAACAAAGTCCTTAAATTATGCAGCAGAGATCTTAAATAATGCAGCAAAGTCCTTAAATAATGCAGCAGAGTCCTTAAATAATCCAGCCAAGTCCTTAAATAATGCAACAAAGTCCTTAAATAATGCAGCAGATTACTGAAATACTGCAGCAGGGTCCTTAAATAATGCAGCAAATTCCTTAAATAATGCAACAAAGTCCTTAAATAATGCAGCAGAGTCCTTAGATAATGCAACAAAGTCCTTAAATAATGCAGCAGAGTCCTTAAATAATGCAGCAAAGTCCTTAAATAATGCAGCAGAGTCCTTAAATAATCCAGCCAAGTCCTTAAATAATGCAGCAAAGTCCTTAAATTATGCAGCAGAGTACTGAAATAGCGCAGCAGGATCCTTAAATAATGCAGCAGAGTCCTTAAATAATGCAACAAAGTCCTTAAATAATGCAGAGCAGTCCTTAAATAATGCAATAAAGTTCTTAAATAATGCAGCAAAGTCCTTAAATAATGCAGCAGAGTCCTTAAATAATGCAACAAAGTCCTTAAATAATGCAGCAGAGTCCTTAAATAATGCAGCACATTCCTTAAATAATGCAGCAGAGTCCTTAAATAATCCAGCCAAGTCCTTAAATACTGCTGCAGAGTACTTAAATAATGCAGCAAAGTCCTTAAATAATGCAGCAGAGTCCTTAAATAATGCAACAAAGTACTTAAATAATGCAGAAGAGTCCTTAAATAATGCAACAAAGTCCTTAAATAATGCAGCTGAGTACTTAAATAATGCAACAAAGTACTTAAATAATGCAGCAGAGTCCTTAAGTACCGTATCAGAGTCCTTAAATAATGCAGCAAAGTCCTTAAATAATGCAGCAGAGTCCTTAAATAATGCAGCAAAGTCCTTAAATAATGCAGCAGAGTCCTTAAATAATGCAGCAAAGTCCTTAAATAATCCAGCCAATTCCTTAAATAATGCAACAAAGTCCTTAAATAATGCAGCAGATTACTGAAATACTGCAGCAGGGTCCTTAAATAATTCAGCAGAGTCCTTAAATAATGCAACAAAGTCCTTAAATAATGCAGCAGAGTCCTTAAATAATGCAACAAAGTCCTTAAATAATGCAGCAGAGTCCTTAAATAATGCAATAAATTCCATAAATAATGCAGCAAAGTCCTTAAATAATTTAGCAGAGTGCTGAAATACCGCAGCAGGGTCCTTAAATAATGCAGCAGAGTCCTTAGTTAATGCAACAAAGTCCTTAAATAATGCAGCAGGGTCCTTAAATAATGCAACAAAGTCCTTAAATTATGCAGCAGAGATCTTAAATAATGCAGCAAAGTCCTTAAATAATGCAGCAGAGTCCTTAAATAATCCAGCCAAGTCCTTAAATAATGCAACAAAGTCCTTAAATAATGCAGCAGATTACTGAAATACTGCAGCAGGGTCCTTAAATAATGCAGCAGAGTCCTTAAATAATGCAACAAAGTCCTTAAATAATGCAGCAGAGTCCTTAGATAATGCAACAAAGTCCTTAAATAATGCAGCAGAGTCCTTAAATAATGCAGCAAAGTCCTTAAATAATGCAGCACAGTACTTAAATAATCCAGCCAAGTCCTTAAATAATGCAGCAACGTCTTTAAATAATGCAATAAAGTCCATAAATAATGCAGCAAATTCCTTAAATAATGCAGCAGAGTACTGAAATGCCGCAGCAGGATCCTTAAATAATGCAGCAGAGTCCTTAAATAATGCAGCAGATTACTGAAATACTGCAGCAGGGTCATTAAATAATGCTGCAGAGTCCTTAAATAATGCAGCAAATTCCTTAAATAATGCAGCAAAGTCTTTAAATAATGCAATAAAGTCCTTAAATAATGCAGCAGAGTACTGAAATACCGCAGCAGGGTCCTTAAATAATGCAGCAAAGTCGTTAAATAATGAAGTAGAGTCCTTAAATAATGCAACAACGTCCTTAAATGATGCAGCAGAGTCCTTAAATAATGCAACAAAGTCCTTAAATAATGCAGCAGAGTCCTAAAATAATGCAGCAGAGTACTGAAATACCGCAACAGGGTCCTTAAATAATGCAGCAAAGTCCTTAAATAATGCAGAAGAGTCCTTAAATAATGCAACCAAGACCTTAAATAATGCAGCAGAGTCCTTAAATAATGCAACAAAGTACTTAAATAATGCAGCAGAGTCCTTAAGTACCGTAGCAGAGTCCTTAAATACTGCGGCAAAGTCCTTAAATATTGCAGCAGAGTCCTTAAATAATGCAGCAAAGTCATTAAATAATGCAGCAGAGTCCTTAAAAAATGCAACAAATTCCTTAAATAATGCAGCAGAGTCCTTAAATAATGCAATAAAGTCCATAAATAATGCAGCAAAGTCCTTAAATAATTCAGCAGAGTGCTGAAATACCGCAGCAGGGTGCTTAAATAATGCAGGAGAGTCCTTAAATAATGCAACAAAGTCCATAAATAATGCAGCAGGGTCCTTAAATAATGCAACAAAGTCCTTAAATAATGCAGCAGAGTCCTTAAAAAATGCAGCAAAGTCCGTAAATAATGCAGCAGAGTCCTTAAATAATCCAGCCAAGTCCTTAAATAATGCAGCAAAGTCCTTAAATAATGCAGCAGATTACTGAAATACTGCAGCAGGGTCCTTAAATAATGCAGCAGAGTCCTTAAATAATGCAACAAAGTCCTTAAATAATGCAGCAGAGTCCTTAAATAATGCAACAAAGTCCTTAAATAATGCAGCAGAGTCCTTAAATAATGCAGCAAAGTCCTTAAATAATGCAGCACAGTCCTTAAATAATCCAGCCAAGTCCTTAAATAATGCAGCAAAGTCTTTAAATAATGCAATAAAGTCCATAAATGATGCAGCAAATTCCTTAAATAATGCAGCAGAGTACTGAAATACCGCAGCAGGATCCTTAAATAATGCAACAGAGTCCTTAAATAATGCAACAAAGTCCTTAAATAATGCAGAACAGTCCTTAAATAATGCAATAAAGTCCTTAAATAATGCAGCAAAGTCCTTAAATAATGCAGCAGAGTCCTTAAATAATGCAACAAAGTCCTTAAATAATGCAGCAGAGTCCTTAAATAATGCAACAAAGTCCTTAAATAATGCAGCAGAGTCCTTAAATAATGCAGCACATTCCTTAAATAATGCAGCAGAGTCCTTAAATAATCCAGCCAAGTCCTTAAATAATGCAGCAGAGTCCTTAAATAATGCAGAAAAGTCCTTAAATAATGCATCAGAGTCCTTAAATACTGCAGCAGAGTCCTTAAATAATGCAGCAGAGTCCTTAAATAATGCAACAAAATCCTTAAATAATGCAGAAGAGTCCTTAAATAATCCAGCCAAGTCCTTAAATCATGCAGCAGAGTCCTTAAATAATCCAGCCAAGTCCTTAAATACTGCTGCAGAGTACTTAAATAATGCAGCAAAGTCCTTAAATAATGCAGCAGAGTCCTTAAATAATGCAACAAAGTACTTAAATAATGCAGAAGAGTCCTTAAATAATGCAACAAAGTCCTTAAATAATGCAGCTGAGTACCTAAATAATGCAACAAAGTCCTTAAATAATGCAGCAGAGTCCTTAAGTACCGTATCAGAGTCCTTAAATAATGCAGCAAAGTCCTTAAATAATGCAGCAGAGTCCTTAAATAATGCAGCAAAGTCCTTAAATAATCCAGCCAATTCCTTAAATAATGCAACAAAGTCCTTAAATAATGCAGCAGAGTCCTTAAATAATGCAGCAGAGTACTGAAATACCGCAGCAGGGTCCTTAAATAATGCAGCAAAGTCGTTAAATAATGAAGTAGAGTCCTTAAATAATGCAACAAAGTCCTTAAATGATGCAGCAGAGTCCTTAAAAAATGCAACAAAGTCCTTAAATAATGCAGCAGAGTCCTTAAATAATGCAATAAATTCCATAAATAATGCAGCAAAGTCCTTAAATAATTTAGCAGAGTGCTGAAATACCGCAGCAGGGTCCTTAAATAATGCAGCAGAGTCCTTAGTTAATGCAACAAAGTCCTTAAATAATGCAGCAGGGTCCTTAAATAATGCAACAAAGTCCTTAAATTATGCAGCAGAGATCTTAAATAATGCAGCAAAGTCCTTAAATAATGCAGCAGAGTCCTTAAATAATCCAGCCAAGTCCTTAAATAATGCAACAAAGTCCTTAAATAATGCAGCAGATTACTGAAATACTGCAGCAGGGTCCTTAAATAATGCAGCAGAGTCCTTAAATAATGCAACAAAGTCCTTAAATAATGCAGCAGAGTCCTTAGATAATGCAACAAAGTCCTTAAATAATGCAGCAGAGTCCTTAAATAATGCAGCAAAGTCCTTAAATAATGCAGCGCAGTCCTTAAATAATCCAGCCAAGTCCTTAAATAATGCAGCAACGTCTTTAAATAATGCAATAAAGTCCATAAATAATGCAGCAAATTCCTTAAATAATGCAGCAGAGTACTGAAATACCGCAGCAGGATCTTTAAATAATGCAGCAGAGTCCTTAAATAATGCAGCAGATTACTGAAATACTGCAGCAGGGTCATTAAAAAATGCTGCAGAGTCCTTAAATAATGCAGCAAATTCCTTAAATAATGCAGCAAAGTCTTTAAATAATGCAATAAAGTCCTTAAATAATGCAGCAGAGTACTGAAATACCGCAGCAGGGTCCTTAAATAATGCAGCAAAGTCGTTAAATAATGAAGTAGAGTCCTTAAATAATGCAACAACGTCCTTAAATGATGCAGCAGAGTCCTTAAATAATGCAACAAAGTCCTTAAATAATGCAGCAGAGTCCTAAAATAATGCAGCAGAGTACTGAAATACCGCAACAGGGTCCTTAAATAATGCAGCAAAGTCCTTAAATAATGCAGAAGAGTCCTTAAATAATGCAACCAAGACCTTAAATAATGCAGCAGAGTCCTTAAATAATGCAACAAAGTACTTAAATAATGCAGCAGAGTCCTTAAGTACCGTAGCAGAGTCCTTAAATACTGCGGCAAAGTCCTTAAATATTGCAGCAGAGTCCTTAAATAATGCAGCAAAGTCATTAAATAATGCAGCAGAGTCCTTAAAAAATGCAACAAATTCCTTAAATAATGCAGCAGAGTCCTTAAATAATGCAATAAAGTCCATAAATAATGCAGCAAAGTCCTTAAATAATTCAGCAGAGTGCTGAAATACAGCAGCAGGGTGCTTAAATAATGCAGGAGAGTCCTTAAATAATGCAACAAAGTCCATAAATAATGCAGCAGGGTCCTTAAATAATGCAACAAAGTCCTTAAATAATGCAGCAGAATCCTTAAAAAATGCAGCAAAGTCCGTAAATAATGCAGCAGAGTCCTTAAATAATCCAGCCAAGTCCTTAAATAATGCAGCAAAGTCCTTAAATAATGCAGCAGATTACTGAAATACTGCAGCAGGGTCCTTAAATAATGCAGCAGAGTCCTTAAATAATGCAACAAAGTCCTTAAATAATGCAGCAGAGTCCTTAAATAATGCAACAAAGTCCTTAAATAATGCAGCAGAGTCCTTAAATAATGCAGCAAAGTCCTTAAATAATGCAGCACAGTCCTTAAATAATCCAGCCAAGTCCTTAAATAATGCAGCAAAGTCTTTAAATAATGCAATAAAGTCCATAAATGATGCAGCAAATTCCTTAAATAATGCAGCAGAGTACTGAAATACCGCAGCAGGATCCTTAAATAATGCAACAGAGTCCTTAAATAATGCAACAAAGTCCTTAAATAATGCAGAACAGTCCTTAAATAATGCAATAAAGTCCTTAAATAATGCAGCAAAGTCCTTAAATAATGCAGCAGAGTCCTTAAATAATGCAACAAAGTCCTTAAATAATGCAGCAGAGTCCTTAAATAATGCAACAAAGTCCTTAAATAATGCAGCAGAGTCCTTAAATAATCCAGCCAAGTCCTTAAATAATGCAGCAGAGTCCTTAAATAATGCAGAAAAGTCCTTAAATAATGCATCAGAGTCCTTAAATACTGCAGCAGAGTCCTTAAATAATGCAGCAAAGTAATTAAATAATGCAGAAGAGTCCTTAAATAATGCAGCAAAGTCCTTATATAATGCATCAGAGTCCTTAAATAATGCAGCAGAGTCCTTAAATACCACAACAGAGTCCTTAAATAATGCAGCAAAGTCTTTAAATAATGCAGCACAGTCCTTAAATAATCCAGCCAAGTCCTTAAATAATGCAGCAGAGTCCTTAAATAATGCAGAAAAGTCCTTAAATAATGCAGCAGAGTCCTTAAATACTTCAGCATAGTCCTTAAATAATGCAGCAAAGTCCTTGAATAATGCAGCAGAGTCCTTAAATAATGCAACAAAGTCTTTAAATAATGCAGAAGAGTCCTTAAATAATGCAGCAAATTCCTTAAATAATGCAGCAAAGTCTTTAAATAATGCAATAAAGTCCATAAATAATGCAGCAAAGTTCTTAAATAATGCAGCAGAGTCCTTAAATACCACAGCAGAGTCCTTAAATAATGCAGCAAAGTCTTTAAATAATGCAACAAAGTCCTTAAATAATGCAGCAGAGTCCTTAAATAATGCAGAAGAGTCCTTAAATAATCCAGCCAAGTCCTTAAATAATGCAGCAGAGTCCTTAAATAATGCAACAAAATCCTTAAATAATGCAGAAGAGTCCTTAAATAATCCAGCCAAGTCCTTAAATCATGCAGCAGAGTCCTTAAATAATCCAGCCAAGTCCTTAAATACTGCTGCAGAGTACTTAAATAATGCAGCAAAGTCCTTAAATAATGCAGCAGAGTCCTTAAATAATGCAACAAAGTACTTAAATAATGCAGAAGAGTCCTTAAATAATGCAACAAAGTCCTTAAATAATGCAGCTGAGTACCTAAATAATGCAACAAAGTACTTAAATAATGCAGCAGAGTCCTTAAGTACCGTATCAGAGTCCTTAAATAATGCAGCAAAGTCCTTAAATAATGCAGCAGAGTCCTTAAATAATGCAGCAAAGTCCTTAAATAATCCAGCCAATTCCTTAAATAATGCAACAAAGTCCGTAAATAATGCAGCAGAGTCCTTAAATAATGCAGCAGAGTACTGAAATACCGCAGCAGGGTCCTTAAATAATGCAGCAAAGTCGTTAAATAATGAAGTAGAGTCCTTAAATAATGCAACAAAGTCCTTAAATGATGCAGCAGAGTCCTTAAAAAATGCAACAAAGTCCTTAAATAATGCAGCAGAGTCCTTAAATAATGCAATAAATTCCATAAATAATGCAGCAAAGTCCTTAAATAATTTAGCAGAGTGCTGAAATACCGCAGCAGGGTCCTTAAATAATGCAGCAGAGTCCTTAGTTAATGCAACAAAGTCCTTAAATAATGCAGCAGGGTCCTTAAATAATGCAACAAAGTCCTTAAATTATGCAGCAGAGATCTTAAATAATGCAGCAAAGTCCTTAAATAATGCAGCAGAGTCCTTAAATAATCCAGCCAAGTCCTTAAATAATGCAACAAAGTCCTTAAATAATGCAGCAGATTACTGAAATACTGCAGCAGGGTCCTTAAATAATGCAGCAGAGTCCTTAAATAATGCAACAAAGTCCTTAAATAATGCAGCAGAGTCCTTAGATAATGCAACAAAGTCCTTAAATAATGCAGCAGAGTCCTTAAATAATGCAGCAAAGTCCTTAAATAATGCAGCAGAGTCCTTAAATAATCCAGCCAAGTCCTTAAATAATGCAGCAAAGTCCTTAAATAATGCAGCAGAGTACTGAAATAGCGCAGCAGGATCCTTAAATAATGCAGCAGAGTCCTTAAATAATGCAACAAAGTCCTTAAATAATGCAGAACAGTCCTTAAATAATGCAATAAAGTTCTTAAATAATGCAGCAAAGTCCTTAAATAATGCAGCAGAGTCCTTAAATAATGCAACAAAGTCCTTAAATAATGCAGCAGAGTCCTTAAATAATGCAGCACATTCCTTAAATAATGCAGCAGAGTCCTTAAATAATCCAGCCAAGTCCTTAAATACTGCTGCAGAGTACTTAAATAATGCAGCAAAGTCCTTAAATAATGCAGCAGAGTCCTTAAATAATGCAACAAAGTACTTAAATAATGCAGAAGAGTCCTTAAATAATGCAACAAAGTCCTTAAATAATGCAGCTGAGTACTTAAATAATGCAACAAAGTACTTAAATAATGCAGCAGAGTCCTTAAGTACCGTATCAGAGTCCTTAAATAATGCAGCAAAGTCCTTAAATAATGCAGCAGAGTCCTTAAATAATGCAGCAAAGTCCTTAAATAATCCAGCCAATTCCTTAAATAATGCAACAAAGTCCTTAAATAATGCAGCAGATTACTGAAATACTGCAGCAGGGTCCTTAAATAATGCCGCAGAGTCCTTAAATAGTGCAACAAAGTCCTTAAATAATGCAGCAGAGTCCTTAAATAATGCAACAAAGTCCTTAAATAATGCAGCAGAGTCCTTAAATAATGCAATAAATTCCATAAATAATGCAGCAAAGTCCTTAAATAATTTAGCAGAGTGCTGAAATATCGCAGCAGGGTCCTTAAATAATGCAGCAGAGTCCTTAGATAATGCAACAACGTCCTTAAATGATGCAGCAGAGTCCTTAAATAATGCAACAAAGTCCTTAAATAATGCAGCAGAGTCCTAAAATAATGCAGCAGAGTACTGAAATACCGCAACAGGGTCCTTAAATAATGCAGCAAAGTCCTTAAATAATGCAGAAGAGTCCTTAAATAATGCAACCAAGACCTTAAATAATGCAGCAGAGTCCTTAAATAATGCAACAAAGTACTTAAATAATGCAGCAGAGTCCTTAAGTACCGTAGCAGAGTCCTTAAATACTGCGGCAAAGTCCTTAAATATTGCAGCAGAGTCCTTAAATAATGCAGCAAAGTCATTAAATAATGCAGCAGAGTCCTTAAAAAATGCAACAAATTCCTTAAATAATGCAGCAGAGTCCTTAAATAATGCAATAAAGTCCATAAATAATGCAGCAAAGTCCTTAAATAATTCAGCAGAGTGCTGAAATACCGCAGCAGGGTGCTTAAATAATGCAGGAGAGTCCTTAAATAATGCAACAAAGTCCATAAATAATGCAGCAGGGTCCTTAAATAATGCAACAAAGTCCTTAAATAATGCAGCAGAGTCCTTAAAAAATGCAGCAAAGTCCGTAAATAATGCAGCAGAGTCCTTAAATAATCCAGCCAAGTCCTTAAATAATGCAGCAAAGTCCTTAAATAATGCAGCAGATTACTGAAATACTGCAGCAGGGTCCTTAAATAATGCAGCAGAGTCCTTAAATAATGCAACAAAGTCCTTAAATAATGCAGCAGAGTCCTTAAATAATGCAACAAAGTCCTTAAATAATGCAGCAGAGTCCTTAAATAATGCAGCAAAGTCCTTAAATAATGCAGCACAGTCCTTAAATAATCCAGCCAAGTCCTTAAATAATGCAGCAAAGTCTTTAAATAATGCAATAAAGTCCATAAATGATCGAGGAAATTCCTTAAATAATGCAGCAGAGTACTGAAATACCGCAGCAGGATCCTTAAATAATGCAACAGAGTCCTTAAATAATGCAACAAAGTCCTTAAATAATGCAGAACAGTCCTTAAATAATGCAATAAAGTCCTTAAATAATGCAGCAAAGTCCTTAAATAATGCAGCAGAGTCCTTAAATAATGCAACAAAGTCATTAAATACTGCAGCAGAGTCCTTAAATAATGCAGCAAAGTAATTAAATAATGCAGAAGAGTCCTTAAATAATGCAGCAAAGTCCTTATATAATGCATCAGAGTCCTTAAATAATGCAGCAGAGTCCTTAAATACCACAGCAGAGTCCTTAAATAATGCAGCAAAGTCTTTAAATAATGCAGCACAGTCCTTAAATAATCCAGCCAAGTCCTTAAATAATGCAGCAGAGTCCTTAAATAATGCAGAAAAGTCCTGAAATAATGCAGCAGAGTCCTTAAATACTTCAGCATAGTCCTTAAATAATGCAGCAAAGTCCTTGAATAATGCAGCAGAGTCCTTAAATAATGCAACAAAGTCTTTAAATAATGCAGAAGAGTCCTTAAATAATGCAGCAAATTCCTTAAATAATGCAGCAAAGTCTTTAAATAATGCAATAAAGTCCATAAATAATGCAGCAAAGTTCTTAAATAATGCAGCAGAGTCCTTAAATACCACAGCAGAGTCCTTAAATAATGCAGCAAAGTCTTTAAATAATGCAACAAAGTCCTTAAATAATGCAGCAGAGTCCTTAAATAATGCAGAAGAGTCCTTAAATAATCCAGCCAAGTCCTTAAATAATGCAGCAGAGTCCTTAAATAATGCAACAAAATCCTTAAATAATGCAGAAGAGTCCTTAAATAATCCAGCCAAGTCCTTAAATCATGCAGCAGAGTCCTTAAATAATCCAGCCAAGTCCTTAAATACTGCTGCAGAGTACTTAAATAATGCAGCAAAGTCCTTAAATAATGCAGCAGAGTCCTTAAATAATGCAACAAAGTACTTAAATAATGCAGAAGAGTCCTTAAATAATGCAACAAAGTCCTTAAATAATGCAGCTGAGTACCTAAATAATGCAACAAAGTCCTTAAATAATGCAGCAGAGTCCTTAAGTACCGTATCAGAGTCCTTAAATAATGCAGCAAAGTCCTTAAATAATGCAGCAGAGTCCTTAAATAATGCAGCAAAGTCCTTAAATAATCCAGCCAATTCCTTAAATAATGCAACAAAGTCCTTAAATAATGCAGCAGAGTCCTTAAATAATGCAGCAGAGTACTGAAATACCGCAGCAGGGTCCTTAAATAATGCAGCAAAGTCGTTAAATAATGAAGTAGAGTCCTTAAATAATGCAACAAAGTCCTTAAATGATGCAGCAGAGTCCTTAAAAAATGCAACAAAGTCCTTAAATAATGCAGCAGAGTCCTTAAATAATGCAATAAATTCCATAAATAATGCAGCAAAGTCCTTAAATAATTTAGCAGAGTGCTGAAATACCGCAGCAGGGTCCTTAAATAATGCAGCAGAGTCCTTAGTTAATGCAACAAAGTCCTTAAATAATGCAGCAGGGTCCTTAAATAATGCAACAAAGTCCTTAAATTATGCAGCAGAGATCTTAAATAATGCAGCAAAGTCCTTAAATAATGCAGCAGAGTCCTTAAATAATCCAGCCAAGTCCTTAAATAATGCAACAAAGTCCTTAAATAATGCAGCAGATTACTGAAATACTGCAGCAGGGTCCTTAAATAATGCAGCAGAGTCCTTAAATAATGCAACAAAGTCCTTAAATAATGCAGCAGAGTCCTTAGATAATGCAACAAAGTCCTTAAATAATGCAGCAGAGTCCTTAAATAATGCAGCAAAGTCCTTAAATAATGCAGCGCAGTCCTTAAATAATCCAGCCAAGTCCTTAAATAATGCAGCAACGTCTTTAAATAATGCAATAAAGTCCATAAATAATGCAGCAAATTCCTTAAATAATGCAGCAGAGTACTGAAATACCGCAGCAGGATCTTTAAATAATGCAGCAGAGTCCTTAAATAATGCAGCAGATTACTGAAATACTGCAGCAGGGTCATTAAAAAATGCTGCAGAGTCCTTAAATAATGCAGCAAATTCCTTAAATAATGCAGCAAAGTCTTTAAATAATGCAATAAAGTCCTTAAATAATGCAGCAGAGTACTGAAATACCGCAGCAGGGTCCTTAAATAATGCAGCAAAGTCGTTAAATAATGAAGTAGAGTCCTTAAATAATGCAACAACGTCCTTAAATGATGCAGCAGAGTCCTTAAATAATGCAACAAAGTCCTTAAATAATGCAGCAGAGTCCTAAAATAATGCAGCAGAGTACTGAAATACCGCAACAGGGTCCTTAAATAATGCAGCAAAGTCCTTAAATAATGCAGAAGAGTCCTTAAATAATGCAACCAAGACCTTAAATAATGCAGCAGAGTCCTTAAATAATGCAACAAAGTACTTAAATAATGCAGCAGAGTCCTTAAGTACCGTAGCAGAGTCCTTAAATACTGCGGCAAAGTCCTTAAATATTGCAGCAGAGTCCTTAAATAATGCAGCAAAGTCATTAAATAATGCAGCAGAGTCCTTAAAAAATGCAACAAATTCCTTAAATAATGCAGCAGAGTCCTTAAATAATGCAATAAAGTCCATAAATAATGCAGCAAAGTCCTTAAATAATTCAGCAGAGTGCTGAAATACAGCAGCAGGGTGCTTAAATAATGCAGGAGAGTCCTTAAATAATGCAACAAAGTCCATAAATAATGCAGCAGGGTCCTTAAATAATGCAACAAAGTCCTTAAATAATGCAGCAGAATCCTTAAAAAATGCAGCAAAGTCCGTAAATAATGCAGCAGAGTCCTTAAATAATCCAGCCAAGTCCTTAAATAATGCAGCAAAGTCCTTAAATAATGCAGCAGATTACTGAAATACTGCAGCAGGGTCCTTAAATAATGCAGCAGAGTCCTTAAATAATGCAACAAAGTCCTTAAATAATGCAGCAGAGTCCTTAAATAATGCAACAAAGTCCTTAAATAATGCAGCAGAGTCCTTAAATAATGCAGCAAAGTCCTTAAATAATGCAGCACAGTCCTTAAATAATCCAGCCAAGTCCTTAAATAATGCAGCAAAGTCTTTAAATAATGCAATAAAGTCCATAAATGATGCAGCAAATTCCTTAAATAATGCAGCAGAGTACTGAAATACCGCAGCAGGATCCTTAAATAATGCAACAGAGTCCTTAAATAATGCAACAAAGTCCTTAAATAATGCAGAACAGTCCTTAAATAATGCAATAAAGTCCTTAAATAATGCAGCAAAGTCCTTAAATAATGCAGCAGAGTCCTTAAATAATGCAACAAAGTCCTTAAATAATGCAGCAGAGTCCTTAAATAATGCAACAAAGTCCTTAAATAATGCAGCAGAGTCCTTAAATAATGCAGCACATTCCTTAAATAATGCAGCAGAGTCCTTAAATAATCCAGCCAAGTCCTTAAATAATGCAGCAGAGTCCTTAAATAATGCAGAAAAGTCCTTAAATAATGCATCAGAGTCCTTAAATACTGCAGCAGAGTCCTTAAATAATGCAGCAAAGTAATTAAATAATGCAGAAGAGTCCTTAAATAATGCAGCAAAGTCCTTATATAATGCATCAGAGTCCTTAAATAATGCAGCAGAGTCCTTAAATACCACAACAGAGTCCTTAAATAATGCAGCAAAGTCTTTAAATAATGCAGCACAGTCCTTAAATAATCCAGCCAAGTCCTTAAATAATGCAGCAGAGTCCTTAAATAATGCAGAAAAGTCCTTAAATAATGCAGCAGAGTCCTTAAATACTTCAGCATAGTCCTTAAATAATGCAGCAAAGTCCTTGAATAATGCAGCAGAGTCCTTAAATAATGCAACAAAGTCTTTAAATAATGCAGAAGAGTCCTTAAATAATGCAGCAAATTCCTTAAATAATGCAGCAAAGTCTTTAAATAATGCAATAAAGTCCATAAATAATGCAGCAAAGTTCTTAAATAATGCAGCAGAGTCCTTAAATACCACAGCAGAGTCCTTAAATAATGCAGCAAAGTCTTTAAATAATGCAACAAAGTCCTTAAATAATGCAGCAGAGTCCTTAAATAATGCAGAAGAGTCCTTAAATAATCCAGCCAAGTCCTTAAATAATGCAGCAGAGTCCTTAAATAATGCAACAAAATCCTTAAATAATGCAGAAGAGTCCTTAAATAATCCAGCCAAGTCCTTAAATCATGCAGCAGAGTCCTTAAATAATCCAGCCAAGTCCTTAAATACTGCTGCAGAGTACTTAAATAATGCAGCAAAGTCCTTAAATAATGCAGCAGAGTCCTTAAATAATGCAACAAAGTACTTAAATAATGCAGAAGAGTCCTTAAATAATGCAACAAAGTCCTTAAATAATGCAGCTGAGTACCTAAATAATGCAACAAAGTACTTAAATAATGCAGCAGAGTCCTTAAGTACCGTATCAGAGTCCTTAAATAATGCAGCAAAGTCCTTAAATAATGCAGCAGAGTCCTTAAATAATGCAGCAAAGTCCTTAAATAATCCAGCCAATTCCTTAAATAATGCAACAAAGTCCTTAAATAATGCAGCAGAGTCCTTAAATAATGCAGCAGAGTACTGAAATACCGCAGCAGGGTCCTTAAATAATGCAGCAAAGTCGTTAAATAATGAAGTAGAGTCCTTAAATAATGCAACAAAGTCCTTAAATGATGCAGCAGAGTCCTTAAAAAATGCAACAAAGTCCTTAAATAATGCAGCAGAGTCCTTAAATAATGCAATAAATTCCATAAATAATGCAGCAAAGTCCTTAAATAATTTAGCAGAGTGCTGAAATACCGCAGCAGGGTCCTTAAATAATGCAGCAGAGTCCTTAGTTAATGCAACAAAGTCCTTAAATAATGCAGCAGGGTCCTTAAATAATGCAACAAAGTCCTTAAATTATGCAGCAGAGATCTTAAATAATGCAGCAAAGTCCTTAAATAATGCAGCAGAGTCCTTAAATAATCCAGCCAAGTCCTTAAATAATGCAACAAAGTCCTTAAATAATGCAGCAGATTACTGAAATACTGCAGCAGGGTCCTTAAATAATGCAGCAAATTCCTTAAATAATGCAACAAAGTCCTTAAATAATGCAGCAGAGTCCTTAGATAATGCAACAAAGTCCTTAAATAATGCAGCAGAGTCCTTAAATAATGCAGCAAAGTCCTTAAATAATGCAGCAGAGTCCTTAAATAATCCAGCCAAGTCCTTAAATAATGCAGCAAAGTCCTTAAATTATGCAGCAGAGTACTGAAATAGCGCAGCAGGATCCTTAAATAATGCAGCAGAGTCCTTAAATAATGCAACAAAGTCCTTAAATAATGCAGAGCAGTCCTTAAATAATGCAATAAAGTTCTTAAATAATGCAGCAAAGTCCTTAAATAATGCAGCAGAGTCCTTAAATAATGCAACAAAGTCCTTAAATAATGCAGCAGAGTCCTTAAATAATGCAGCACATTCCTTAAATAATGCAGCAGAGTCCTTAAATAATCCAGCCAAGTCCTTAAATACTGCTGCAGAGTACTTAAATAATGCAGCAAAGTCCTTAAATAATGCAGCAGAGTCCTTAAATAATGCAACAAAGTACTTAAATAATGCAGAAGAGTCCTTAAATAATGCAACAAAGTCCTTAAATAATGCAGCTGAGTACTTAAATAATGCAACAAAGTACTTAAATAATGCAGCAGAGTCCTTAAGTACCGTATCAGAGTCCTTAAATAATGCAGCAAAGTCCTTAAATAATGCAGCAGAGTCCTTAAATAATGCAGCAAAGTCCTTAAATAATGCAGCAGAGTCCTTAAATAATGCAGCAAAGTCCTTAAATAATCCAGCCAATTCCTTAAATAATGCAACAAAGTCCTTAAATAATGCAGCAGATTACTGAAATACTGCAGCAGGGTCCTTAAATAATTCAGCAGAGTCCTTAAATAATGCAACAAAGTCCTTAAATAATGCAGCAGAGTCCTTAAATAATGCAACAAAGTCCTTAAATAATGCAGCAGAGTCCTTAAATAATGCAATAAATTCCATAAATAATGCAGCAAAGTCCTTAAATAATTTAGCAGAGTGCTGAAATACCGCAGCAGGGTCCTTAAATAATGCAGCAGAGTCCTTAGTTAATGCAACAAAGTCCTTAAATAATGCAGCAGGGTCCTTAAATAATGCAACAAAGTCCTTAAATTATGCAGCAGAGATCTTAAATAATGCAGCAAAGTCCTTAAATAATGCAGCAGAGTCCTTAAATAATCCAGCCAAGTCCTTAAATAATGCAACAAAGTCCTTAAATAATGCAGCAGATTACTGAAATACTGCAGCAGGGTCCTTAAATAATGCAGCAGAGTCCTTAAATAATGCAACAAAGTCCTTAAATAATGCAGCAGAGTCCTTAGATAATGCAACAAAGTCCTTAAATAATGCAGCAGAGTCCTTAAATAATGCAGCAAAGTCCTTAAATAATGCAGCACAGTACTTAAATAATCCAGCCAAGTCCTTAAATAATGCAGCAACGTCTTTAAATAATGCAATAAAGTCCATAAATAATGCAGCAAATTCCTTAAATAATGCAGCAGAGTACTGAAATGCCGCAGCAGGATCCTTAAATAATGCAGCAGAGTCCTTAAATAATGCAGCAGATTACTGAAATACTGCAGCAGGGTCATTAAATAATGCTGCAGAGTCCTTAAATAATGCAGCAAATTCCTTAAATAATGCAGCAAAGTCTTTAAATAATGCAATAAAGTCCTTAAATAATGCAGCAGAGTACTGAAATACCGCAGCAGGGTCCTTAAATAATGCAGCAAAGTCGTTAAATAATGAAGTAGAGTCCTTAAATAATGCAACAACGTCCTTAAATGATGCAGCAGAGTCCTTAAATAATGCAACAAAGTCCTTAAATAATGCAGCAGAGTCCTAAAATAATGCAGCAGAGTACTGAAATACCGCAACAGGGTCCTTAAATAATGCAGCAAAGTCCTTAAATAATGCAGAAGAGTCCTTAAATAATGCAACCAAGACCTTAAATAATGCAGCAGAGTCCTTAAATAATGCAACAAAGTACTTAAATAATGCAGCAGAGTCCTTAAGTACCGTAGCAGAGTCCTTAAATACTGCGGCAAAGTCCTTAAATATTGCAGCAGAGTCCTTAAATAATGCAGCAAAGTCATTAAATAATGCAGCAGAGTCCTTAAAAAATGCAACAAATTCCTTAAATAATGCAGCAGAGTCCTTAAATAATGCAATAAAGTCCATAAATAATGCAGCAAAGTCCTTAAATAATTCAGCAGAGTGCTGAAATACCGCAGCAGGGTGCTTAAATAATGCAGGAGAGTCCTTAAATAATGCAACAAAGTCCATAAATAATGCAGCAGGGTCCTTAAATAATGCAACAAAGTCCTTAAATAATGCAGCAGAGTCCTTAAAAAATGCAGCAAAGTCCGTAAATAATGCAGCAGAGTCCTTAAATAATCCAGCCAAGTCCTTAAATAATGCAGCAAAGTCCTTAAATAATGCAGCAGATTACTGAAATACTGCAGCAGGGTCCTTAAATAATGCAGCAGAGTCCTTAAATAATGCAACAAAGTCCTTAAATAATGCAGCAGAGTCCTTAAATAATGCAACAAAGTCCTTAAATAATGCAGCAGAGTCCTTAAATAATGCAGCAAAGTCCTTAAATAATGCAGCACAGTCCTTAAATAATCCAGCCAAGTCCTTAAATAATGCAGCAAAGTCTTTAAATAATGCAATAAAGTCCATAAATGATGCAGCAAATTCCTTAAATAATGCAGCAGAGTACTGAAATACCGCAGCAGGATCCTTAAATAATGCAACAGAGTCCTTAAATAATGCAACAAAGTCCTTAAATAATGCAGAACAGTCCTTAAATAATGCAATAAAGTCCTTAAATAATGCAGCAAAGTCCTTAAATAATGCAGCAGAGTCCTTAAATAATGCAACAAAGTCCTTAAATAATGCAGCAGAGTCCTTAAATAATGCAACAAAGTCCTTAAATAATGCAGCAGAGTCCTTAAATAATGCAGCACATTCCTTAAATAATGCAGCAGAGTCCTTAAATAATCCAGCCAAGTCCTTAAATAATGCAGCAGAGTCCTTAAATAATGCAGAAAAGTCCTTAAATAATGCATCAGAGTCCTTAAATACTGCAGCAGAGTCCTTAAATAATGCAGCAGAGTCCTTAAATAATGCAACAAAATCCTTAAATAATGCAGAAGAGTCCTTAAATAATCCAGCCAAGTCCTTAAATCATGCAGCAGAGTCCTTAAATAATCCAGCCAAGTCCTTAAATACTGCTGCAGAGTACTTAAATAATGCAGCAAAGTCCTTAAATAATGCAGCAGAGTCCTTAAATAATGCAACAAAGTACTTAAATAATGCAGAAGAGTCCTTAAATAATGCAACAAAGTCCTTAAATAATGCAGCTGAGTACCTAAATAATGCAACAAAGTCCTTAAATAATGCAGCAGAGTCCTTAAGTACCGTATCAGAGTCCTTAAATAATGCAGCAAAGTCCTTAAATAATGCAGCAGAGTCCTTAAATAATGCAGCAAAGTCCTTAAATAATCCAGCCAATTCCTTAAATAATGCAACAAAGTCCTTAAATAATGCAGCAGAGTCCTTAAATAATGCAGCAGAGTACTGAAATACCGCAGCAGGGTCCTTAAATAATGCAGCAAAGTCGTTAAATAATGAAGTAGAGTCCTTAAATAATGCAACAAAGTCCTTAAATGATGCAGCAGAGTCCTTAAAAAATGCAACAAAGTCCTTAAATAATGCAGCAGAGTCCTTAAATAATGCAATAAATTCCATAAATAATGCAGCAAAGTCCTTAAATAATTTAGCAGAGTGCTGAAATACCGCAGCAGGGTCCTTAAATAATGCAGCAGAGTCCTTAGTTAATGCAACAAAGTCCTTAAATAATGCAGCAGGGTCCTTAAATAATGCAACAAAGTCCTTAAATTATGCAGCAGAGATCTTAAATAATGCAGCAAAGTCCTTAAATAATGCAGCAGAGTCCTTAAATAATCCAGCCAAGTCCTTAAATAATGCAACAAAGTCCTTAAATAATGCAGCAGATTACTGAAATACTGCAGCAGGGTCCTTAAATAATGCAGCAGAGTCCTTAAATAATGCAACAAAGTCCTTAAATAATGCAGCAGAGTCCTTAGATAATGCAACAAAGTCCTTAAATAATGCAGCAGAGTCCTTAAATAATGCAGCAAAGTCCTTAAATAATGCAGCGCAGTCCTTAAATAATCCAGCCAAGTCCTTAAATAATGCAGCAACGTCTTTAAATAATGCAATAAAGTCCATAAATAATGCAGCAAATTCCTTAAATAATGCAGCAGAGTACTGAAATACCGCAGCAGGATCTTTAAATAATGCAGCAGAGTCCTTAAATAATGCAGCAGATTACTGAAATACTGCAGCAGGGTCATTAAAAAATGCTGCAGAGTCCTTAAATAATGCAGCAAATTCCTTAAATAATGCAGCAAAGTCTTTAAATAATGCAATAAAGTCCTTAAATAATGCAGCAGAGTACTGAAATACCGCAGCAGGGTCCTTAAATAATGCAGCAAAGTCGTTAAATAATGAAGTAGAGTCCTTAAATAATGCAACAACGTCCTTAAATGATGCAGCAGAGTCCTTAAATAATGCAACAAAGTCCTTAAATAATGCAGCAGAGTCCTAAAATAATGCAGCAGAGTACTGAAATACCGCAACAGGGTCCTTAAATAATGCAGCAAAGTCCTTAAATAATGCAGAAGAGTCCTTAAATAATGCAACCAAGACCTTAAATAATGCAGCAGAGTCCTTAAATAATGCAACAAAGTACTTAAATAATGCAGCAGAGTCCTTAAGTACCGTAGCAGAGTCCTTAAATACTGCGGCAAAGTCCTTAAATATTGCAGCAGAGTCCTTAAATAATGCAGCAAAGTCATTAAATAATGCAGCAGAGTCCTTAAAAAATGCAACAAATTCCTTAAATAATGCAGCAGAGTCCTTAAATAATGCAATAAAGTCCATAAATAATGCAGCAAAGTCCTTAAATAATTCAGCAGAGTGCTGAAATACAGCAGCAGGGTGCTTAAATAATGCAGGAGAGTCCTTAAATAATGCAACAAAGTCCATAAATAATGCAGCAGGGTCCTTAAATAATGCAACAAAGTCCTTAAATAATGCAGCAGAATCCTTAAAAAATGCAGCAAAGTCCGTAAATAATGCAGCAGAGTCCTTAAATAATCCAGCCAAGTCCTTAAATAATGCAGCAAAGTCCTTAAATAATGCAGCAGATTACTGAAATACTGCAGCAGGGTCCTTAAATAATGCAGCAGAGTCCTTAAATAATGCAACAAAGTCCTTAAATAATGCAGCAGAGTCCTTAAATAATGCAACAAAGTCCTTAAATAATGCAGCAGAGTCCTTAAATAATGCAGCAAAGTCCTTAAATAATGCAGCACAGTCCTTAAATAATCCAGCCAAGTCCTTAAATAATGCAGCAAAGTCTTTAAATAATGCAATAAAGTCCATAAATGATGCAGCAAATTCCTTAAATAATGCAGCAGAGTACTGAAATACCGCAGCAGGATCCTTAAATAATGCAACAGAGTCCTTAAATAATGCAACAAAGTCCTTAAATAATGCAGAACAGTCCTTAAATAATGCAATAAAGTCCTTAAATAATGCAGCAAAGTCCTTAAATAATGCAGCAGAGTCCTTAAATAATGCAACAAAGTCCTTAAATAATGCAGCAGAGTCCTTAAATAATGCAACAAAGTCCTTAAATAATGCAGCAGAGTCCTTAAATAATCCAGCCAAGTCCTTAAATAATGCAGCAGAGTCCTTAAATAATGCAGAAAAGTCCTTAAATAATGCATCAGAGTCCTTAAATACTGCAGCAGAGTCCTTAAATAATGCAGCAAAGTAATTAAATAATGCAGAAGAGTCCTTAAATAATGCAGCAAAGTCCTTATATAATGCATCAGAGTCCTTAAATAATGCAGCAGAGTCCTTAAATACCACAACAGAGTCCTTAAATAATGCAGCAAAGTCTTTAAATAATGCAGCACAGTCCTTAAATAATCCAGCCAAGTCCTTAAATAATGCAGCAGAGTCCTTAAATAATGCAGAAAAGTCCTTAAATAATGCAGCAGAGTCCTTAAATACTTCAGCATAGTCCTTAAATAATGCAGCAAAGTCCTTGAATAATGCAGCAGAGTCCTTAAATAATGCAACAAAGTCTTTAAATAATGCAGAAGAGTCCTTAAATAATGCAGCAAATTCCTTAAATAATGCAGCAAAGTCTTTAAATAATGCAATAAAGTCCATAAATAATGCAGCAAAGTTCTTAAATAATGCAGCAGAGTCCTTAAATACCACAGCAGAGTCCTTAAATAATGCAGCAAAGTCTTTAAATAATGCAACAAAGTCCTTAAATAATGCAGCAGAGTCCTTAAATAATGCAGAAGAGTCCTTAAATAATCCAGCCAAGTCCTTAAATAATGCAGCAGAGTCCTTAAATAATGCAACAAAATCCTTAAATAATGCAGAAGAGTCCTTAAATAATCCAGCCAAGTCCTTAAATCATGCAGCAGAGTCCTTAAATAATCCAGCCAAGTCCTTAAATACTGCTGCAGAGTACTTAAATAATGCAGCAAAGTCCTTAAATAATGCAGCAGAGTCCTTAAATAATGCAACAAAGTACTTAAATAATGCAGAAGAGTCCTTAAATAATGCAACAAAGTCCTTAAATAATGCAGCTGAGTACCTAAATAATGCAACAAAGTACTTAAATAATGCAGCAGAGTCCTTAAGTACCGTATCAGAGTCCTTAAATAATGCAGCAAAGTCCTTAAATAATGCAGCAGAGTCCTTAAATAATGCAGCAAAGTCCTTAAATAATCCAGCCAATTCCTTAAATAATGCAACAAAGTCCGTAAATAATGCAGCAGAGTCCTTAAATAATGCAGCAGAGTACTGAAATACCGCAGCAGGGTCCTTAAATAATGCAGCAAAGTCGTTAAATAATGAAGTAGAGTCCTTAAATAATGCAACAAAGTCCTTAAATGATGCAGCAGAGTCCTTAAAAAATGCAACAAAGTCCTTAAATAATGCAGCAGAGTCCTTAAATAATGCAATAAATTCCATAAATAATGCAGCAAAGTCCTTAAATAATTTAGCAGAGTGCTGAAATACCGCAGCAGGGTCCTTAAATAATGCAGCAGAGTCCTTAGTTAATGCAACAAAGTCCTTAAATAATGCAGCAGGGTCCTTAAATAATGCAACAAAGTCCTTAAATTATGCAGCAGAGATCTTAAATAATGCAGCAAAGTCCTTAAATAATGCAGCAGAGTCCTTAAATAATCCAGCCAAGTCCTTAAATAATGCAACAAAGTCCTTAAATAATGCAGCAGATTACTGAAATACTGCAGCAGGGTCCTTAAATAATGCAGCAGAGTCCTTAAATAATGCAACAAAGTCCTTAAATAATGCAGCAGAGTCCTTAGATAATGCAACAAAGTCCTTAAATAATGCAGCAGAGTCCTTAAATAATGCAGCAAAGTCCTTAAATAATGCAGCAGAGTCCTTAAATAATCCAGCCAAGTCCTTAAATAATGCAGCAAAGTCCTTAAATAATGCAGCAGAGTACTGAAATAGCGCAGCAGGATCCTTAAATAATGCAGCAGAGTCCTTAAATAATGCAACAAAGTCCTTAAATAATGCAGAACAGTCCTTAAATAATGCAATAAAGTTCTTAAATAATGCAGCAAAGTCCTTAAATAATGCAGCAGAGTCCTTAAATAATGCAACAAAGTCCTTAAATAATGCAGCAGAGTCCTTAAATAATGCAGCACATTCCTTAAATAATGCAGCAGAGTCCTTAAATAATCCAGCCAAGTCCTTAAATACTGCTGCAGAGTACTTAAATAATGCAGCAAAGTCCTTAAATAATGCAGCAGAGTCCTTAAATAATGCAACAAAGTACTTAAATAATGCAGAAGAGTCCTTAAATAATGCAACAAAGTCCTTAAATAATGCAGCTGAGTACTTAAATAATGCAACAAAGTACTTAAATAATGCAGCAGAGTCCTTAAGTACCGTATCAGAGTCCTTAAATAATGCAGCAAAGTCCTTAAATAATGCAGCAGAGTCCTTAAATAATGCAGCAAAGTCCTTAAATAATGCAGCAGAGTCCTTAAATAATGCAGCAAAGTCCTTAAATAATCCAGCCAATTCCTTAAATAATGCAACAAAGTCCTTAAATAATGCAGCAGATTACTGAAATACTGCAGCAGGGTCCTTAAATAATTCAGCAGAGTCCTTAAATAATGCAACAAAGTCCTTAAATAATGCAGCAGAGTCCTTAAATAATGCAACAAAGTCCTTAAATAATGCAGCAGAGTCCTTAAATAATGCAATAAATTCCATAAATAATGCAGCAAAGTCCTTAAATAATTTAGCAGAGTGCTGAAATACCGCAGCAGGGTCCTTAAATAATGCAGCAGAGTCCTTAGTTAATGCAACAAAGTCCTTAAATAATGCAGCAGGGTCCTTAAATAATGCAACAAAGTCCTTAAATTATGCAGCAGAGATCTTAAATAATGCAGCAAAGTCCTTAAATAATGCAGCAGAGTCCTTAAATAATCCAGCCAAGTCCTTAAATAATGCAACAAAGTCCTTAAATAATGCAGCAGATTACTGAAATACTGCAGCAGGGTCCTTAAATAATGCAGCAGAGTCCTTAAATAATGCAACAAAGTCCTTAAATAATGCAGCAGAGTCCTTAGATAATGCAACAAAGTCCTTAAATAATGCAGCAGAGTCCTTAAATAATGCAGCAAAGTCCTTAAATAATGCAGCACAGTACTTAAATAATCCAGCCAAGTCCTTAAATAATGCAGCAACGTCTTTAAATAATGCAATAAAGTCCATAAATAATGCAGCAAATTCCTTAAATAATGCAGCAGAGTACTGAAATGCCGCAGCAGGATCCTTAAATAATGCAGCAGAGTCCTTAAATAATGCAGCAGATTACTGAAATACTGCAGCAGGGTCATTAAATAATGCTGCAGAGTCCTTAAATAATGCAGCAAATTCCTTAAATAATGCAGCAAAGTCTTTAAATAATGCAATAAAGTCCTTAAATAATGCAGCAGAGTACTGAAATACCGCAGCAGGGTCCTTAAATAATGCAGCAAAGTCGTTAAATAATGAAGTAGAGTCCTTAAATAATGCAACAACGTCCTTAAATGATGCAGCAGAGTCCTTAAATAATGCAACAAAGTCCTTAAATAATGCAGCAGAGTCCTAAAATAATGCAGCAGAGTACTGAAATACCGCAACAGGGTCCTTAAATAATGCAGCAAAGTCCTTAAATAATGCAGAAGAGTCCTTAAATAATGCAACCAAGACCTTAAATAATGCAGCAGAGTCCTTAAATAATGCAACAAAGTACTTAAATAATGCAGCAGAGTCCTTAAGTACCGTAGCAGAGTCCTTAAATACTGCGGCAAAGTCCTTAAATATTGCAGCAGAGTCCTTAAATAATGCAGCAAAGTCATTAAATAATGCAGCAGAGTCCTTAAAAAATGCAACAAATTCCTTAAATAATGCAGCAGAGTCCTTAAATAATGCAATAAAGTCCATAAATAATGCAGCAAAGTCCTTAAATAATTCAGCAGAGTGCTGAAATACCGCAGCAGGGTGCTTAAATAATGCAGGAGAGTCCTTAAATAATGCAACAAAGTCCATAAATAATGCAGCAGGGTCCTTAAATAATGCAACAAAGTCCTTAAATAATGCAGCAGAGTCCTTAAAAAATGCAGCAAAGTCCGTAAATAATGCAGCAGAGTCCTTAAATAATCCAGCCAAGTCCTTAAATAATGCAGCAAAGTCCTTAAATAATGCAGCAGATTACTGAAATACTGCAGCAGGGTCCTTAAATAATGCAGCAGAGTCCTTAAATAATGCAACAAAGTCCTTAAATAATGCAGCAGAGTCCTTAAATAATGCAACAAAGTCCTTAAATAATGCAGCAGAGTCCTTAAATAATGCAGCAAAGTCCTTAAATAATGCAGCACAGTCCTTAAATAATCCAGCCAAGTCCTTAAATAATGCAGCAAAGTCTTTAAATAATGCAATAAAGTCCATAAATGATGCAGCAAATTCCTTAAATAATGCAGCAGAGTACTGAAATACCGCAGCAGGATCCTTAAATAATGCAACAGAGTCCTTAAATAATGCAACAAAGTCCTTAAATAATGCAGAACAGTCCTTAAATAATGCAATAAAGTCCTTAAATAATGCAGCAAAGTCCTTAAATAATGCAGCAGAGTCCTTAAATAATGCAACAAAGTCCTTAAATAATGCAGCAGAGTCCTTAAATAATGCAACAAAGTCCTTAAATAATGCAGCAGAGTCCTTAAATAATGCAGCACATTCCTTAAATAATGCAGCAGAGTCCTTAAATAATCCAGCCAAGTCCTTAAATAATGCAGCAGAGTCCTTAAATAATGCAGAAAAGTCCTTAAATAATGCATCAGAGTCCTTAAATACTGCAGCAGAGTCCTTAAATAATGCAGCAGAGTCCTTAAATAATGCAACAAAATCCTTAAATAATGCAGAAGAGTCCTTAAATAATCCAGCCAAGTCCTTAAATCATGCAGCAGAGTCCTTAAATAATCCAGCCAAGTCCTTAAATACTGCTGCAGAGTACTTAAATAATGCAGCAAAGTCCTTAAATAATGCAGCAGAGTCCTTAAATAATGCAACAAAGTACTTAAATAATGCAGAAGAGTCCTTAAATAATGCAACAAAGTCCTTAAATAATGCAGCTGAGTACCTAAATAATGCAACAAAGTACTTAAATAATGCAGCAGAGTCCTTAAGTACCGTATCAGAGTCCTTAAATAATGCAGCAAAGTCCTTAAATAATGCAGCAGAGTCCTTAAATAATGCAGCAAAGTCCTTAAATAATCCAGCCAATTCCTTAAATAATGCAACAAAGTCCTTAAATAATGCAGCAGAGTCCTTAAATAATGCAGCAGAGTACTGAAATACCGCAGCAGGGTCCTTAAATAATGCAGCAAAGTCGTTAAATAATGAAGTAGAGTCCTTAAATAATGCAACAAAGTCCTTAAATGATGCAGCAGAGTCCTTAAAAAATGCAACAAAGTCCTTAAATAATGCAGCAGAGTCCTTAAATAATGCAATAAATTCCATAAATAATGCAGCAAAGTCCTTAAATAATTTAGCAGAGTGCTGAAATACCGCAGCAGGGTCCTTAAATAATGCAGCAGAGTCCTTAGTTAATGCAACAAAGTCCTTAAATAATGCAGCAGGGTGATTAAATAATGCAACAAAGTCCTTAAATTATGCAGCAGAGATCTTAAATAATGCAGCAAAGTCCTTAAATAATGCAGCAGAGTCCTTAAATAATCCAGCCAAGTCCTTAAATAATGCAACAAAATCCTTAAATAATGCAGCAGATTACTGAAATACTGCAGCAGGGTCCTTAAATAATGCAGCAGAGTCCTTAAATAATGCAACAAAGTCCTTAAATAATGCAGCAGAGTCCTTAGATAATGCAACAAAGTCCTTAAATAATGCAGCAGAGTCCTTAAATAATGCAGCAAAGTCCTTAAATAATGCAGCAGAGTCCTTAAATAATCCAGCCAAGTCCTTAAATAATGCAGCAAAGTCCTTAAATAATGCAGCAGAGTACTGAAATAGCGCAGCAGGATCCTTAAATAATGCAGCAGAGTCCTTAAATAATGCAACAAAGTCCTTAAATAATGCAGAACAGTCCTTAAATAATGCAATAAAGTTCTTAAATAATGAAGCAAAGTCCTTAAATAATGCAGCAGAGTCCTTAAATAATGCAACAAAGTCCTTAAATAATGCAGCAGAGTCCTTAAATAATGCAGCACATTCCTTAAATAATGCAGCAGAGTCCTTAAATAATCCAGCCAAGTCCTTAAATACTGCTGCAGAGTACTTAAATAATGCAGCAAAGTCCTTAAATAATGCAGCAGAGTCCTTAAATAATGCAACAAAGTACTTAAATAATGCAGAAGAGTCCTTAAATAATGCAACAAAGTCCTTAAATAATGCAGCTGAGTACTTAAATAATGCAACAAAGTACTTAAATAATGCAGCAGAGTCCTTAAGTACCGTATCAGAGTCCTTAAATAATGCAGCAAAGTCCTTAAATAATGCAGCAGAGTCCTTAAATAATGCAGCAAAGTCCTTAAATAATCCAGCCAATTCCTTAACTAATGCAACAAAGTCCTTAAATAATGCAGCAGATTACTGAAATACTGCAGCAGGGTCCTTAAATAATGCAGCAGAGTCCTTAAATAATGCAACAAAGTCCTTAAATAATGCAGCAGAGTCCTTAAATAATGCAACAAAGTCCTTAAATAATGCAGCAGAGTCCTTAAATAATGCAATAAATTCCATAAATAATGCAGCAAAGTCCTTAAATAATTTAGCAGAGTGCTGAAATACCGCAGCAGGGTCCTTAAATAATGCAGCAGAGTCCTTAGTTAATGCAACAAAGTCCTTAAATAATGCAGCAGGGTCCTTAAATAATGCAACAAAGTCCTTAAATTATGCAGCAGAGATCTTAAATAATGCAGCAAAGTCCTTAAATAATGCAGCAGAGTCCTTAAATAATCCAGCCAAGTCCTTAAATAATGCAACAAAGTCCTTAAATAATGCAGCAGATTACTGAAATACTGCAGCAGGGTCCTTAAATAATGCAGCAGAGTCCTTAAATAATGCAACAAAGTCCTTAAATAATGCAGCAGAGTCCTTAGATAATGCAACAAAGTCCTTAAATAATGCAGCAGAGTCCTTAAATAATGCAGCAAAGTCCTTAAATAATGCAGCACAGTACTTAAATAATCCAGCCAAGTCCTTAAATAATGCAGCAACGTCTTTAAATAATGCAATAAAGTCCATAAATAATGCAGCAAATTCCTTAAATAATGCAGCAGAGTACTGAAATACCGCAGCAGGATCCTTAAATAATGCAGCAGAGTCCTTAAATAATGCAGCAGATTACTGAAATACTGCAGCAGGGTCATTAAATAATGCTGCAGAGTCCTTAAATAATGCAGCAAATTCCTTAAATAATGCAGCAAAGTCTTTAAATAATGCAATAAAGTCCTTAAATAATGCAGCAGAGTACTGAAATACCGCAGCAGGGTCCTTAAATAATGCAGCAAAGTCGTTAAATAATGAAGTAGAGTCCTTAAATAATGCAACAACGTCCTTAAATGATGCAGCAGAGTCCTTAAATAATGCAACAAAGTCCTTAAATAATGCAGCAGAGTCCTAAAATAATGCAGCAGAGTACTGAAATACCGCAACAGGGTCCTTAAATAATGCAGCAAAGTCCTTAAATAATGCAGAAGAGTCCTTAAATAATGCAACCAAGACCTTAAATAATGCAGCAGAGTCCTTAAATAATGCAACAAAGTACTTAAATAATGCAGCAGAGTCCTTAAGTACCGTAGCAGAGTCCTTAAATACTGCGGCAAAGTCCTTAAATATTGCAGCAGAGTCCTTAAATAATGCAGCAAAGTCATTAAATAATGCAGCAGAGTCCTTAAAAAATGCAACAAATTCCTTAAATAATGCAGCAGAGTCCTTAAATAATGCAATAAAGTCCATAAATAATGCAGCAAAGTCCTTAAATAATTCAGCAGAGTGCTGAAATACCGCAGCAGGGTGCTTAAATAATGCAGGAGAGTCCTTAAATAATGCAACAAAGTCCATAAATAATGCAGCAGGGTCCTTAAATAATGCAACAAAGTCCTTAAATAATGCAGCAGAGTCCTTAAAAAATGCAGCAAAGTCCGTAAATAATGCAGCAGAGTCCTTAAATAATCCAGCCAAGTCCTTAAATAATGCAGCAAAGTCCTTAAATAATGCAGGAGATTACTGAAATACTGCAGCAGGGTCCTTAAATAATGCAGCAGAGTCCTTAAATAATGCAACAAAGTCCTTAAATAATGCAGCAGAGTCCTTAAATAATGCAACAAAGTCCTTAAATAATGCAGCAGAGTCCTTAAATAATGCAGCAAAGTCCTTAAATAATGCAGCAAAGTCTTTAAATAATGCAATAAAGTCCATAAATGATGCAGCAAATTCCTTAAATAATGCAGCAGAGTACTGAAATACCGCAGCAGGATCCTTAAATAATGCAACAGAGTCCTTAAATAATGCAACAAAGTCCTTAAATAATGCAGAACAGTCCTTAAATAATGCAATAAAGTCCTTAAATAATGCAGCAAAGTCCTTAAATAATGCAGCAGAGTCCTTAAATAATGCAACAAAGTCCTTAAATAATGCAGCAGAGTCCTTAAATAATGCAACAAAGTCCTTAAATAATGCAGCAGAGTCCTTAAATAATGCAGCACATTCCTTAAATAATGCAGCAGAGTCCTTAAATAATCCAGCCAAGTCCTTAAATAATGCAGCAGAGTCCTTAAATAATGCAGAAAAGTCCTTAAATAATGCATCAGAGTCCTTAAATACTGCAGCAGAGTCCTTAAATAATGCAGCAAAGTAATTAAATAATGCAGAAGAGTCCTTAAATAATGCAGCAAAGTCCTTATATAATGCATCAGAGTCCTTAAATAATGCAGCAGAGTCCTTAAATACCACAGCAGAGTCCTTAAATAATGCAGCAAAGTCTTTAAATAATGCAGCACAGTCCTTAAATAATCCAGCCAAGTCCTTAAATAATGCAGCAGAGTACTTAAATAATGCAGAAAAGTCCTTAAATAATGCAGCAGAGTCCTTAAATACTTCAGCATAGTCCTTAAATAATTCAGCAAAGTCCTTGAATAATGCAGCAGAGTCCTTAAATAATGCAACAAAGTCTTTAAATAATGCAGAAGAGTCCTTAAATAATGCAGCAAATTCCTTAAATAATGCAGCAAAGTCTATAAATAATGCAATAAAGTCCATAAATAATGCAGCAAAGTTCTTAAATAATGCAGCAGAGTCCTTAAATACCACAGCAGAGTCCTTAAATAATGCAGCAAAGTCTTTAAATAATGCAACAAAGTCCTTAAATAATGCAGCAGAGTCCTTAAATAATGCAGAAGAGTCCTTAAA
This sequence comes from Phyllobates terribilis, assembly GCF_046119375.1. Taxonomy (NCBI): domain Eukaryota; kingdom Metazoa; phylum Chordata; class Amphibia; order Anura; family Dendrobatidae; genus Phyllobates; species Phyllobates terribilis. Next base: position 1,915,307 of record NW_027362955.1, on the reverse strand, counting down.
TAATCCAGCCAAGTCCTTAAATAATGCAGCAGAGTCCTTAAATAATGCAACAAAATCCTTAAATAATGCAGAAGAGTCCTTAAATAATCCAGCCAAGTCCTTAAATCATGCAGCAGAGTCCTTAAATAATCCAGCCAAGTCCTTAAATACTGCTGCAGAGTACTTAAATAATGCAGCAAAGTCCTTAAATAATGCAGCAGAGTCCTTAAATAATGCAACAAAGTACTTAAATAATGCAGAAGAGTCCTTAAATAATGCAACAAAGTCCTTAAATAATGCAGCTGAGTACCTAAATAATGCAACAAAGTACTTAAATAATGCAGCAGAGTCCTTAAGTACCGTATCAGAGTCCTTAAATAATGCAGCAAAGTCCTTAAATAATGCAGCAGAGTCCTTAAATAATGCAGCAAAGTCCTTAAATAATCCAGCCAATTCCTTAAATAATGCAACAAAGTCCTTAAATAATGCAGCAGAGTCCTTAAATACTTCAGCATAGTCCTTAAATAATGCAGCAAAGTCCTTGAATAATGCAGCAGAGTCCTTAAATAATGCAACAAAGTCTTTAAATAATGCAGAAGAGTCCTTAAATAATGCAGCAAATTCCTTAAATAATGCAGCAAAGTCTATAAATAATGCAATAAAGTCCATAAATAATGCAGCAAAGTTCTTAAATAATGCAGCAGAGTCCTTAAATACCACAGCAGAGTCCTTAAATAATGCAGCAAAGTCTTTAAATAATGCAACAAAGTCCTTAAATAATGCAGCAGAGTCCTTAAATAATGCAGAAGAATCCTTAAATAATCCAGCCAAGTCCTTAAATAATGCAGCAGAGTCCTTAAATAATGCAACAAAATCCTTAAATAATGCAGAAGAGTCCTTAAATAATCCAGCCAAGTCCTTAAATCATGCAGCAGAGTCCTTAAATAATCCAGCCAAGTCCTTAAATACTGCTGCAGAGTACTTAAATAATGCAGCAAAGTCCTTAAATAATGCAGCAGAGTCCTTAAATAATGCAACAAAGTACTTAAATAATGCAGAAGAGTCCTTAAATAATGCAACAAAGTCCTTAAATAATGCAGCTGAGTACCTAAATAATGCAACAAAGTACTTAAATAATGCAGCAGAGTCCTTAAGTACCGTATCAGAGTCCTTAAATAATGCAGCAAAGTCCTTAAATAATGCAGCAGAGTCCTTAAATAATGCAGCAAAGTCCTTAAATAATCCAGCCAATTCCTTAAATAATGCAACAAAGTCCTTAAATAATGCAGCAGAGTCCTTAAATAATGCAGCAGAGTACTGAAATACCGCAGCAGGGTCCTTAAATAATGCAGCAAAGTCGTTAAATAATGAAGTAGAGTCCTTAAATAATGCAACAAAGTCCTTAAATGATGCAGCAGAGTCCTTAAAAAATGCAACAAAGTCCTTAAATAATGCAGCAGAGTCCTTAAATAATGCAATAAATTCCATAAATAATGCAGCAAAGTCCTTAAATAATTTAGCAGAGTGCTGAAATACCGCAGCAGGGTCCTTAAATAATGCAGCAGAGTCCTTAGTTAATGCAACAAAGTAATTAAATAATGCAGCAGGGTCCTTAAATAATGCAACAAAGTCCTTAAATTATGCAGCAGAGATCTTAAATAATGCAGCAAAGTCCTTAAATAATGCAGCAGAGTCCTTAAATAATCCAGCCAAGTCCTTAAATAATGCAACAAAGTCCTTAAATAATGCAGCAGATTACTGAAATACTGCAGCAGGGTCCTTAAATAATGCAGCAGAGTCCTTAAATAATGCAACAAAGTCCTTAAATAATGCAGCAGAGTCCTTAGATAATGCAACAAAGTCCTTAAATAATGCAGCAGAGTCCTTAAATAATGCAGCAAAGTCCTTAAATAATGCAGCAGAGTCCTTAAATAATCCAGCCAAGTCCTTAAATAATGCAGCAAAGTCCTTAAATAATGCAGCAGAGTACTGAAATAGCGCAGCAGGATCCTTAAATAATGCAGCAGAGTCCTTAAATAATGCAACAAAGTCCTTAAATAATGCAGAACAGTCCTTAAATAATGCAATAAAGTTCTTAAATAATGAAGCAAAGTCCTTAAATAATGCAGCAGAGTCCTTAAATAATGCAACAAAGTCCTTAAATAATGCAGCAGAGTCCTTAAATAATGCAGCACATTCCTTAAATAATGCAGCAGAGTCCTTAAATAATCCAGCCAAGTCCTTAAATACTGCTGCAGAGTACTTAAATAATGCAGCAAAGTCCTTAAATAATGCAGCAGAGTCCTTAAATAATGCAACAAAGTACTTAAATAATGCAGAAGAGTCCTTAAATAATGCAACAAAGTCCTTAAATAATGCAGCTGAGTACTTAAATAATGCAACAAAGTACTTAAATAATGCAGCAGAGTCCTTAAGTACCGTATCAGAGTCCTTAAATAATGCAGCAAAGTCCTTAAATAATGCAGCAGAGTCCTTAAATAATGCAGCAAAGTCCTTAAATAATCCAGCCAATTCCTTAACTAATGCAACAAAGTCCTTAAATAATGCAGCAGATTACTGAAATACTGCAGCAGGGTCCTTAAATAATGCAGCAGAGTCCTTAAATAATGCAACAAAGTCCTTAAATAATGCAGCAGAGTCCTTAAATAATGCAACAAAGTCCTTAAATAATGCAGCAGAGTCCTTAAATAATGCAATAAATTCCATAAATAATGCAGCAAAGTCCTTAAATAATTTAGCAGAGTGCTGAAATACCGCAGCAGGGTCCTTAAATAATGCAGCAGAGTCCTTAGTTAATGCAACAAAGTCCTTAAATAATGCAGCAGGGTCCTTAAATAATGCAACAAAGTCCTTAAATTATGCAGCAGAGATCTTAAATAATGCAGCAAAGTCCTTAAATAATGCAGCAGAGTCCTTAAATAATCCAGCCAAGTCCTTAAATAATGCAACAAAGTCCTTAAATAATGCAGCAGATTACTGAAATACTGCAGCAGGGTCCTTAAATAATGCAGCAGAGTCCTTAAATAATGCAACAAAGTCCTTAAATAATGCAGCAGAGTCCTTAGATAATGCAACAAAGTCCTTAAATAATGCAGCAGAGTCCTTAAATAATGCAGCAAAGTCCTTAAATAATGCAGCACAGTACTTAAATAATCCAGCCAAGTCCTTAAATAATGCAGCAACGTCTTTAAATAATGCAATAAAGTCCATAAATAATGCAGCAAATTCCTTAAATAATGCAGCAGAGTACTGAAATACCGCAGCAGGATCCTTAAATAATGCAGCAGAGTCCTTAAATAATGCAGCAGATTACTGAAATACTGCAGCAGGGTCATTAAATAATGCTGCAGAGTCCTTAAATAATGCAGCAAATTCCTTAAATAATGCAGCAAAGTCTTTAAATAATGCAATAAAGTCCTTAAATAATGCAGCAGAGTACTGAAATACCGCAGCAGGGTCCTTAAATAATGCAGCAAAGTCGTTAAATAATGAAGTAGAGTCCTTAAATAATGCAACAACGTCCTTAAATGATGCAGCAGAGTCCTTAAATAATGCAACAAAGTCCTTAAATAATGCAGCAGAGTCCTAAAATAATGCAGCAGAGTACTGAAATACCGCAACAGGGTCCTTAAATAATGCAGCAAAGTCCTTAAATAATGCAGAAGAGTCCTTAAATAATGCAACCAAGACCTTAAATAATGCAGCAGAGTCCTTAAATAATGCAACAAAGTACTTAAATAATGCAGCAGAGTCCTTAAGTACCGTAGCAGAGTCCTTAAATACTGCGGCAAAGTCCTTAAATATTGCAGCAGAGTCCTTAAATAATGCAGCAAAGTCATTAAATAATGCAGCAGAGTCCTTAAAAAATGCAACAAATTCCTTAAATAATGCAGCAGAGTCCTTAAATAATGCAATAAAGTCCATAAATAATGCAGCAAAGTCCTTAAATAATTCAGCAGAGTGCTGAAATACCGCAGCAGGGTGCTTAAATAATGCAGGAGAGTCCTTAAATAATGCAACAAAGTCCATAAATAATGCAGCAGGGTCCTTAAATAATGCAACAAAGTCCTTAAATAATGCAGCAGAGTCCTTAAAAAATGCAGCAAAGTCCGTAAATAATGCAGCAGAGTCCTTAAATAATCCAGCCAAGTCCTTAAATAATGCAGCAAAGTCCTTAAATAATGCAGGAGATTACTGAAATACTGCAGCAGGGTCCTTAAATAATGCAGCAGAGTCCTTAAATAATGCAACAAAGTCCTTAAATAATGCAGCAGAGTCCTTAAATAATGCAACAAAGTCCTTAAATAATGCAGCAGAGTCCTTAAATAATGCAGCAAAGTCCTTAAATAATGCAGCAAAGTCTTTAAATAATGCAATAAAGTCCATAAATGATGCAGCAAATTCCTTAAATAATGCAGCAGAGTACTGAAATACCGCAGCAGGATCCTTAAATAATGCAACAGAGTCCTTAAATAATGCAACAAAGTCCTTAAATAATGCAGAACAGTCCTTAAATAATGCAATAAAGTCCTTAAATAATGCAGCAAAGTCCTTAAATAATGCAGCAGAGTCCTTAAATAATGCAACAAAGTCCTTAAATAATGCAGCAGAGTCCTTAAATAATGCAACAAAGTCCTTAAATAATGCAGCAGAGTCCTTAAATAATGCAGCACATTCCTTAAATAATGCAGCAGAGTCCTTAAATAATCCAGCCAAGTCCTTAAATAATGCAGCAGAGTCCTTAAATAATGCAGAAAAGTCCTTAAATAATGCATCAGAGTCCTTAAATACTGCAGCAGAGTCCTTAAATAATGCAGCAAAGTAATTAAATAATGCAGAAGAGTCCTTAAATAATGCAGCAAAGTCCTTATATAATGCATCAGAGTCCTTAAATAATGCAGCAGAGTCCTTAAATACCACAGCAGAGTCCTTAAATAATGCAGCAAAGTCTTTAAATAATGCAGCACAGTCCTTAAATAATCCAGCCAAGTCCTTAAATAATGCAGCAGAGTACTTAAATAATGCAGAAAAGTCCTTAAATAATGCAGCAGAGTCCTTAAATACTTCAGCATAGTCCTTAAATAATTCAGCAAAGTCCTTGAATAATGCAGCAGAGTCCTTAAATAATGCAACAAAGTCTTTAAATAATGCAGAAGAGTCCTTAAATAATGCAGCAAATTCCTTAAATAATGCAGCAAAGTCTATAAATAATGCAATAAAGTCCATAAATAATGCAGCAAAGTTCTTAAATAATGCAGCAGAGTCCTTAAATACCACAGCAGAGTCCTTAAATAATGCAGCAAAGTCTTTAAATAATGCAACAAAGTCCTTAAATAATGCAGCAGAGTCCTTAAATAATGCAGAAGAGTCCTTAAATAATCCAGCCAAGTCCTTAAATAATGCAGCAGAGTCCTTAAATAATGCAACAAAATCCTTAAATAATGCAGAAGAGTCCTTAAATAATCCAGCCAAGTCCTTAAATCATGCAGCAGAGTCCTTAAATAATCCAGCCAAGTCCTTAAATACTGCTGCAGAGTACTTAAATAATGCAGCAAAGTCCTTAAATAATGCAGCAGAGTCCTTAAATAATGCAACAAAGTACTTAAATAATGCAGAAGAGTCCTTAAATAATGCAACAAAGTCCTTAAATAATGCAGCTGAGTACCTAAATAATGCAACAAAGTACTTAAATAATGCAGCAGAGTCCTTAAGTACCGTATCAGAGTCCTTAAATAATGCAGCAAAGTCCTTAAATAATGCAGCAGAGTCCTTAAATAATGCAGCAAAGTCCTTAAATAATCCAGCCAATTCCTTAAATAATGCAACAAAGTCCTTAAATAATGCAGCAGAGTCCTTAAATACTTCAGCATAGTCCTTAAATAATGCAGCAAAGTCCTTGAATAATGCAGCAGAGTCCTTAAATAATGCAACAAAGTCTTTAAATAATGCAGAAGAGTCCTTAAATAATGCAGCAAATTCCTTAAATAATGCAGCAAAGTCTATAAATAATGCAATAAAGTCCATAAATAATGCAGCAAAGTTCTTAAATAATGCAGCAGAGTCCTTAAATACCACAGCAGAGTCCTTAAATAATGCAGCAAAGTCTTTAAATAATGCAACAAAGTCCTTAAATAATGCAGCAGAGTCCTTAAATAATGCAGAAGAATCCTTAAATAATCCAGCCAAGTCCTTAAATAATGCAGCAGAGTCCTTAAATAATGCAACAAAATCCTTAAATAATGCAGAAGAGTCCTTAAATAATCCAGCCAAGTCCTTAAATCATGCAGCAGAGTCCTTAAATAATCCAGCCAAGTCCTTAAATACTGCTGCAGAGTACTTAAATAATGCAGCAAAGTCCTTAAATAATGCAGCAGAGTCCTTAAATAATGCAACAAAGTACTTAAATAATGCAGAAGAGTCCTTAAATAATGCAACAAAGTCCTTAAATAATGCAGCTGAGTACCTAAATAATGCAACAAAGTACTTAAATAATGCAGCAGAGTCCTTAAGTACCGTATCAGAGTCCTTAAATAATGCAGCAAAGTCCTTAAATAATGCAGCAGAGTCCTTAAATAATGCAGCAAAGTCCTTAAATAATCCAGCCAATTCCTTAAATAATGCAACAAAGTCCTTAAATAATGCAGCAGAGTCCTTAAATAATGCAGCAGAGTACTGAAATACCGCAGCAGGGTCCTTAAATAATGCAGCAAAGTCGTTAAATAATGAAGTAGAGTCCTTAAATAATGCAACAAAGTCCTTAAATGATGCAGCAGAGTCCTTAAAAAATGCAACAAAGTCCTTAAATAATGCAGCAGAGTCCTTAAATAATCCAGCCAAGTCCTTAAATAATGCAACAAAGTCCTTAAATAATGCAGCAGATTACTGAAATACTGCAGCAGGGTCCTTAAATAATGCAGCAGAGTCCTTAAATAATGCAACAAAGTCCTTAAATAATGCAGCAGAGTCCTTAGATAATGCAACAAAGTCCTTAAATAATGCAGCAGAGTCCTTAAATAATGCAGCAAAGTCCTTAAATAATGCAGCACAGTCCTTAAATAATCCAGCCAAGTCCTTAAATAATGCAGCAACGTCTTTAAATAATGCAATAAAGTCCATAAATAATGCAGCAAATTCCTTAAATAATGCAGCAGAGTACTGAAATACCGCAGCAGGATCCTTAAATAATCCAGCCAAGTCCTTAAATAATGCAGCAACGTCTTTAAATAATGCAATAAAGTCCATAAATAATGCAACAAAATCCTTAAATAATGCAGAAGAGTCCTTAAATAATCCAGCCAAGTCCTTAAATCATGCAGCAGGGTCCTTAAATAATCCAGCCAAGTCCTTAAATAATGCAACAAAGTCCTTAAATAATGCAGCAGATTACTGAAATACTGCAGCAGGGTCATTAAATAATGCTGCAGTGTCCTTAAATAATGCAGCAAATTCCTTAAATAATGCAGCAAAGTCTTTAAATAATGCAATAAAGTCCTTAAATAATGCAGCAAAGTCGTTAAATAATGAAGTAGAGTCCTTAAATAATGCAACAATGTCCTTAAATGATGCAGCAGAGTCCTTAAATAATGCAACAAAGTCCTTAAATAATGCAGCAGAGTCCTTAAATAATGCAGCAGAGTACTGAAATACCGCAGCAGGGTCCTTAAATAATGCAGCAAAGTCGTTAAATAATGAAGTAGAGTCCTTAAATAATGCAACAAAGTCCTTAAATGATGCAGCAGAGTCCTTAAATAATGCAACAAAGTCCTTAAATAATGCAGCAGAGTACTTAAATAATGCAACAAAGTCCTTAAACAATGCAGCAGAGTCCTTAAATAATGCAGAAGAGTCCTTAAATAATGCAACCAAGACCTTAAATAATGCAACAGAGTCCTTAAATAATGCAACAAAGTACTTAAATAATGCAGCAGAGTCCTTAAGTACCGTAGCAGAGTCCTTAAATACTGCAGCAAAGTCCTTAAATAATGCAGCAGAGTCCTTAAATAATGCAGCAAAGTCATTAAATAATGCAGCAGAGTCCTTAAATAATGCAACAAATTCCTTAAATAATGCAGCAGAGTCCTTAAATAATGCAATAAAGTCCATAAATAATGCAGCAAAGTCCTTAAATAATTCAGCAGAGTGCTGAAATACCGCAGCAGGGTCCGTAAATAATGCAGCAGAGTCTTTAAATAATGCAACAAAGTCCTTAAATAATGCAGCAGGGTCCTTAAATAATGCAACAAAGTCCTTAAATAATGCAGCAGAGTCCTTAAAAAATGCAGTAAAGTCCGTAAATAATGCAGCAGAGTCCTTAAATAATCCAGCCAAGTCCTTAAATAATGCAACAAAGTCCTTAAATAATGCAGCAGATTACTGAAATACTGCAGCAGGGTCCTTAAGTAATGCAGCAGAGTCCTTAAATAATGCAACAAAGTCCTTAAATAATGCAGCAGAGTCCTTAAATAATGCAACAAAGTCCTTAAATAATGCAGCAGAGTCCTTAAATAATGCAACAAAGTCCTTAAATAATGCAGCAGAGTCCTTAAATAATGCAAAAAAGTCCTTAAATAATGCAGCAGAGTCCTTAAATAATGCAACAAAGTCCTTAAATAATGCAGCAGAGTCCTTAAATAATGCAGAAAAGTCCTTAAATAATGCAGCAGAGTCCTTAAATACTTCAGCATAGTCCTTAAATAATGCAGCAAAGTCCTTGAATAATTTAGCAGAATCCTTAAATAATGCAACAAAGTCCTTAAATAATGCAGAAGAGTCCTTAAATAATGCAGCACATTCCTTAAATATTGCAGCAAAGTCTTTAAATAATGCAATAAAGTCCATAAATAATGCAGCAAAGTTCTTAAATAATGCAGCAGAGTCCTTAAATACCACAGCAGAGTCCTTAAATAATGCAGCAAAGTCTTTAAATAATGCAGCAGAGTCCTTAAATAATGCAGAAGAGTCCTTAAATAATCCAGCCAAGTCCTTAAATAATGCAGCAAAGTCCTTAAATAATGCAGCAGAGTCCTTAAATAATGCAGAAGAGTCCTTAAATAATCCAGCCAAGTCCTTAAATAATGCAGCAGAGTCCTTAAATAATGCAACAAAATCCTTAAATAATGCAGAAGAGTCCTTAAATAATCCAGCCAAGTCCTTAAATCATCCAGCAGGGTCCTTAAATAATCCAGCCAAGTCCTTAAATAATGCAGCAGAGTCCTTAAATAATGCAGCAAAGTCCTTAAATAATGCAGCAGAGTCCTTAAATACTTCAGCATAGTCCTTAAATAATGCAGCAAAGTCCTTGAATAATGCAGCAGAGTCCTTAAATAATGCAACAAAGTCATTAAATAATGCTGCAGAGTCCTTAAATAATGCAGCAAATTCCTTAAATAATGCAGCAAAGTCTTTAAATAATGCAATAAAGTCCATAAATAATGCAGCAAAGTCCTTAAATAATGCAGCAGAGTACTGAAATACCGCAGCAGGGTCCTTAAATAATGCAGCAAAGTCATTAAATAATGAAGTAGAGTCCTTAAATAATGCAACAACGTCCTTAAATGATGCAGCAGAGTCCTTAAATAATGCAACAAAGTCCTTAAATAATGCAGCAGAGTCCTTAAATAATGCAACAAAGTCCTTAAACAATGCAGCAGAGTCCTTAAATAATGCAGAAGAGTCCTTAAATAATGCAACCAAGACCTTAAATAATGCAGCAGAGTCCTTAAATAATGCAACAAAGTACTTAAATAATGCAGCAGAGTCCTTAAGTAACGTAGCAGAGTACTTAAATAATGCAGCAAAGTCATTAAATAATGCAGCAGAGTCCTTTAATAATGCAACAAATTCCTTAAATAATGCAGCAGAGTCCTTAAATAATGCAATAAAGTCCATAAATAATGCAGCAAAGTCCTTAAATAATTCAGCAGAGTGCTGAAATACCGCAGCAGGGTCCTTAAATAATGCAGCAGAGTCCTTAAATAATGCAACAAAGTCCTTAAATAATGCAGCAGAGTCCTTAAATAATGCAGCAAAGTCCTTAAATAATGCAGCAGAGTCCTTAAATAATCCAGCCAAGTCCTTAAATAATGCAGCAAAGTCCTTAAATAATGCAGCAGAGTACTGAAATAGCGCAGCAGGATCCTTAAATAATGCAGCAGAGTCCTTAAATAATTCAACAAAGTCCTTAAATAATGCAGAACAGTCCTTAAATAATGCAATAAAGTTCTTAAATAATGCAGCAAAGTCCTTAAATAATGCAGCAGAGTCCTTAATAATGCAACAAAGTCCTTAAATAATGCAGCAGAGTCCTTAAATAATGCAGCACATTCCTTAAATAATGCAGCAGAGTCCTTAAATAATCCAGCCAAGTCCTTAAATACTGCTGCAGAGTACTTAAATAATGCAGCAAAGTCCTTAAATAATGCAGCAGAGTCCTTAAATAATGCAACAAAGTACTTAAATAATGCAGAAGAGTCCTTAAAAATGCAACAAAGTCCTTAAATAATGCAGCTGAGTACTTAAATAATGCAACAAAGTACTTAAATAATGCAGCAGAGTCCTTAAGTACCGTATCAGAGTCCTTAAATAATGCAGCAAAGTCCTTAAATAATGCAGCAGAGTCCTTAAATAATGCAGCAAAGTCCTTAAATAATCCAGCCAATTCCTTAAATAATGCAACAAAGTCCTTAAATAATGCAGCAGAGTACTGAAATACCGCAGCAGGATCCTTAAATAATGCAACAGAGTCCTTAAATAATGCAACAAAGTCCTTAAATAATGCAGAACAGTCCTTAAATAATGCAATAAAGTCCTTAAATAATGCAGCAAAGTCCTTAAATAATGCAGCAGAGTCCTTAAATAATGCAACAAAGTCCTTAAATAATGCAGCAGAGTCCTTAAATAATGCAACAAAGTCCTTAAATAATGCAGCAGAGTCCTTAAATAATGCAGCACATTCCTTAAATAATGCAGCAGAGTCCTTAAATAATCCAGCCAAGTCCTTAAATAATGCAGCAGAGTCCTTAAATAATGCATCAGAGTCCTTAAATACTGCAGCAGAGTCCTTAAATAATGCAGCAAAGTCATTAAATAATGCAGAAGAGTCCTTAAATAATGCAGCAAAGTCCTTATATAATGCATCAGAGTCCTTAAATAATGCAGCAGAGTCCTTAAATACCACAGCAGAGTCCTTAAATAATGCAGCAAAGTCTTTAAATAATGCAGCACAGTCCTTAAATAATCCAGCCAAGTCCTTAAATAATGCAGCAGAGTCCTTAAATAATGCAGAAAAGTCCTTAAATAACGCAGCAGAGTCCTTAAATACTTCAGCATAGTCCTTAAATAATGCAGCAAAGTCCTTGAATAATGCAGCAGAGTCCTTAAATAATGCAACAAAGTCTTTAAATAATGCAGAAGAGTCCTTAAATAATGCAGCAAATTCCTTAAATAATGCAGCAAAGTCTTTAAATAATGCAACAAAGTCCATAAATAATGCAGCAAAGTTCTTAAATAATGCAGCAGAGTCCTTAAATACCACAGCAGAGTCCTTAAATAATGCAGCAAAGTCTTTAAATAATGCAACAAAGTCCTTAAATAATGCAGCAGAGTCCTTAAATAATGCAGAAGAGTCCTTAAATAATCCAGCCAAGTCCTTAAATAATGCAGCAGAGTCCTTAAATAATGCAACAAAATCCTTAAATAATGCAGAAGAGTCCTTAAATAATCCAGCCAAGTCCTTAAATCATGCAGCAGGGTCCTTAAATAATCCAGCCAAGTCCTTAAATAATGCAACAAAGTCCTTAAATAATGCAGCAGATTACTGAAATACTGCAGCAGGGTCATTAAATAATGCTGCAGTGTCCTTAAATAATGCAGCAAATTCCTTAAATAATGCAGCAAAGTCTTTAAATAATGCAATAAAGTCCTTAAATAATGCAGCAGAGTACTGAAATACCGCAGCAGGGTCCTTAAATAATGCAGCAAAGTCGTTAAATAATGAAGTAGAGTCCTTAAATAATGCAACAATGTCCTTAAATGATGCAGCAGAGTCCTTAAATAATGCAACAAAGTCCTTAAATAATGCAGCAGAGTCCTTAAATAATGCAGCAGAGTACTGAAATACCGCAGCAGGGTCCTTAAATAATGCAGCAAAGTCGTTAAATAATGAAGTAGAGTCCTTAAATAATGCAACAAAGTCCTTAAATGATGCAGCAGAGTCCTTAAATATTGCAACAAAGTCCTTAAATAATGCAGCAGAGTACTTAAATAATGCAACAAAGTCCTTAAACAATGCAGAAGAGTCCTTAAATAATGCAGAAGAGTCCTTAAATAATGCAACCAAGACCTTAAATAATACAACAGAGTCCTTAAATAATGCAACAAAGTACTTAAATAATGCAGCAGAGTCCTTAAGTACCGTAGCAGAGTCCTTAAATACTGCAGCAAAGTCCTTAAATAATGCAGCAGAGTCCTTAAATAATGCAGCAAAGTCATTAAATAATGCAGCAGAGTCCTTAAATAATGCAACAAATTCCTTAAATAATGCAGCAGAGTCCTTAAATAATGCAATAAAGTCCAAAAATAATGCAGCAAAGTCCTTAAATAATTCAGCAGAGTGCTGAAATACCGCAGCAGGGTCCTTAAATAATGCAGCAGAGTCCTTAAATAATGCAACAAAGTCCTTAAATAATGCAGCAGGGTCCTTAAATAATGCAACAAAGTCCTTAAATAATGCAGCAGAGTCCTTAAAAAATGCAGTAAAGTCCGTAAATAATGCAGCAGAGTCCTTAAATAATCCAGCCAAGTCCTTAAATAATGCAACAAAGTCCTTAAATAATGCAGCAGATTACTGAAATACTGCAGCAGGGTCCTTAAATAATGCAGCAGAGTCCTTAAATAATGCAACAAAGTCCTTAAATAATGCAGCAGAGTCCTTAAATAATGCAACAAAGTCCTTAAATAATGCAGCAGAGTCCTTAAATAATGCAACAAAGTCCTTAAATAATGCAGCAGAGTCCTTAAATAATGCAAAAAAGTCCTTAAATAATGCAGCAGAGTCCTTAAATAATGCAACAAAGTCCTTAAATAATGCAGCAGAGCCCTTAAATAATGCAGAAAAGTCCTTAAATAATGCAGCAGAGTCCTTAAATACTTCAGCATAGTCCTTAAATAATGCAGCAAAGTCCTTGAATAATTTAGCAGAATCCTTAAATAATGCAACAAAGTCCTTAAATAATGCAGAAGAGTCCTTAAATAATGCAGCAAATTCCTTAAATATTGCAGCAAAGTCTTTAAATAATGCAATAAAGTCCATAAATAATGCAGCAAAGTTCTTAAATAATGCAGCAGAGTCCTTAAATACCACAGCAGAGTCCTTAAATAATGCAGCAAAGTCTTTAAATAATGCAACAAAGTCCTTAAATAATGCAACAAAATCCTTAAATAATGCAGAAGAGTCCTTAAATAATCCAGCCAAGTCCTTAAATCATGCAGCAGGGTCCTTAAATAATCCAGCCAAGTCCTTAAATAATGCAGCAGAGTCCTTAAATAATGCAGCAAAGTCCTTAAATAATGCAGCAGAGTCCTTAAATACTTCAGCATAGTCCTTAAATAATGCAGCAAAGTCCTTGAATAATGCAGCAGAGTCCTTAAATAATGCAACAAAGTCATTAAATAATGCTGCAGAGTCCTTAAATAATGCAGCAAATTCCTTAAATAATGCAGCAAAGTCTTTAAATAATGCAATAAAGTCCATAAATAATGCAGCAAAGTCCTTAAATAATGCAGCAGAGTACTGAAATACCGCAGCAGGGTCCTTAAATAATGCAGCAAAGTCGTTAAATAATGAAGTAGAGTCCTTAAATAATGCAACAACGTCCTTAAATGATGCAGCAGAGTCCTTAAATAATGCAACAAAGTCCTTAAATAATGCAGCAGAGTCCTTAAATAATGCAACAAAGTCCTTAAACAATGCAGCAGAGTCCTTAAATAATGCAGAAGAGTCCTTAAATAATGCAACCAAGACCTTAAATAATGCAGCAGAGTCCTTAAATAATGCAACAAAGTACTTAAATAATGCAGCAGAGTCCTTAAGTAACGTAGCAGAGTACTTAAATAATGCAGCAAAGTCATTAAATAATGCAGCAGAGTCCTTTAATAATGCAACAAATTCCTTAAATAATGCAGCAGAGTCCTTAAATAATGCAATAAAGTCCATAAATAATGCAGCAAAGTCCTTAAATAATTCAGCAGAGTCCTTAAATAATGCAGAAAAGTCCTTAAATAATGCAACAGAGTCCTTAAATAATGCAGCAAAGTCTTTAAATAATGCAGCACAGTCCTTAAATAATCCAGCCAAGTCCTTAAATAATGCAGCAGAGTCCTTAAATAATGCAGAAAAGTCCTTAAATAATGCAGCAGAGTCCTTAAATACTTCAGCATAGTCCTTAAATAATGCAGCAAAGTCCTTGAATAATGCAGCAGAGTCCTTAAATAATGCAACAAAGTCTTTAAATAATGCAGAAGAGTCCTTAAATAATGCAGCAAATTCCTTAAATAATGCAGCAAAGTCTTTAAATAATGCAATAAAGTCCATAAATAATGCAGCAAAGTTCTTAAATAATGCAGCAGAGTCCTTAAATACCACAGCAGAGTCCTTAAATAATGCAGCAAAGTCTTTAAATAATGCAACAAAGTCCTTAAATAATGCAGCAGAGTCCTTAAATAATGCAGAAGAGTCCTTAAATAATCCAGCCAAGTCCTTAAATAATGCAGCAGAGTCCTTAAATAATGCAACAAAATCCTTAAATAATGCAGAAGAGTCCTTAAATAATCCAGCCAAGTCCTTAAATCATGCAGCAGAGTCCTTAAATAATCCAGCCAAGTCCTTAAATACTGCTGCAGAGTACTTAAATAATGCAGCAAAGTCCTTAAATAATGCAGCAGAGTCCTTAAATAATGCAACAAAGTACTTAAATAATGCAGAAGAGTCCTTAAATAATGCAACAAAGTCCTTAAATAATGCAGCTGAGTACCTAAATAATGCAACAAAGTACTTAAATAATGCAGCAGAGTCCTTAAGTACCGTATCAGAGTCCTTAAATAATGCAGCAAAGTCCTTAAATAATGCAGCAGAGTCCTTAAATAATGCAGCAAAGTCCTTAAATAATCCAGCCAATTCCTTAAATAATGCAACAAAGTCCTTAAATAATGCAGCAGAGTCCTTAAATAATGCAGCAGAGTACTGAAATACCGCAGCAGGGTCCTTAAATAATGCAGCAAAGTCGTTAAATAATGAAGTAGAGTCCTTAAATAATGCAACAAAGTCCTTAAATGATGCAGCAGAGTCCTTAAAAAATGCAACAAAGTCCTTAAATAATGCAGCAGAGTCCTTAAATAATGCAATAAATTCCATAAATAATGCAGCAAAGTCCTTAAATAATTTAGCAGAGTGCTGAAATACCGCAGCAGGGTCCTTAAATAATGCAGCAGAGTCCTTAGTTAATGCAACAAAGTCCTTAAATAATGCAGCAGGGTCCTTAAATAATGCAACAAAGTCCTTAAATTATGCAGCAGAGATCTTAAATAATGCAGCAAAGTCCTTAAATAATGCAGCAGAGTCCTTAAATAATCCAGCCAAGTCCTTAAATAATGCAACAAAGTCCTTAAATAATGCAGCAGATTACTGAAATACTGCAGCAGGGTCCTTAAATAATGCAGCAGAGTCCTTAAATAATGCAACAAAGTCCTTAAATAATGCAGCAGAGTCCTTAGATAATGCAACAAAGTCCTTAAATAATGCAGCAGAGTCCTTAAATAATGCAGCAAAGTCCTTAAATAATGCAGCAGAGTCCTTAAATAATCCAGCCAAGTCCTTAAATAATGCAGCAAAGTCCTTAAATAATGCAGCAGAGTACTGAAATAGCGCAGCAGGATCCTTAAATAATGCAGCAGAGTCCTTAAATAATGCAACAAAGTCCTTAAATAATGCAGAACAGTCCTTAAATAATGCAATAAAGTTCTTAAATAATGCAGCAAAGTCCTTAAATAATGCAGCAGAGTCCTTAAATAATGCAACAAAGTCCTTAAATAATGCAGCAGAGTCCTTAAATAATGCAGCACATTCCTTAAATAATGCAGCAGAGTCCTTAAATAATCCAGCCAAGTCCTTAAATACTGCTGCAGAGTACTTAAATAATGCAGCAAAGTCCTTAAATAATGCAGCAGAGTCCTTAAATAATGCAACAAAGTACTTAAATAATGCAGAAGAGTCCTTAAATAATGCAACAAAGTCCTTAAATAATGCAGCTGAGTACTTAAATAATGCAACAAAGTACTTAAATAATGCAGCAGAGTCCTTAAGTACCGTATCAGAGTCCTTAAATAATGCAGCAAAGTCCTTAAATAATGCAGCAGAGTCCTTAAATAATGCAGCAAAGTCCTTAAATAATGCAGCAGAGTCCTTAAATAATGCAGCAAAGTCTTTAAATAATCCAGCCAATTCCTTAAATAATGCAACAAAGTCCTTAAATAATGCAGCAGATTACTGAAATACTGCAGCAGGGTCCTTAAATAATTCAGCAGAGTCCTTAAATAATGCAACAAAGTCCTTAAATAATGCAGCAGAGTCCTTAAATAATGCAACAAAGTCCTTAAATAATGCAGCAGAGTCCTTAAATAATGCAATAAATTCCATAAATAATGCAGCAAAGTCCTTAAATAATTTAGCAGAGTGCTGAAATACCGCAGCAGGGTCCTTAAATAATGCAGCAGAGTCCTTAGTTAATGCAACAAAGTCCTTAAATAATGCAGCAGGGTCCTTAAATAATGCAACAAAGTCCTTAAATTATGCAGCAGAGATCTTAAATAATGCAGCAAAGTCCTTAAATAATGCAGCAGAGTCCTTAAATAATCCAGCCAAGTCCTTAAATAATGCAACAAAGTCCTTAAATAATGCAGCAGATTACTGAAATACTGCAGCAGGGTCCTTAAATAATGCAGCAGAGTCCTTAAATAATGCAACAAAGTCCTTAAATAATGCAGCAGAGTCCTTAGATAATGCAACAAAGTCCTTAAATAATGCAGCAGAGTCCTTAAATAATGCAGCAAAGTCCTTAAATAATGCAGCACAGTACTTAAATAATCCAGCCAAGTCCTTAAATAATGCAGCAACGTCTTTAAATAATGCAATAAAGTCCATAAATAATGCAGCAAATTCCTTAAATAATGCAGCAGAGTACTGAAATGCCGCAGCAGGATCCTTAAATAATGCAGCAGAGTCCTTAAATAATGCAGCAGATTACTGAAATACTGCAGCAGGGTCATTAAATAATGCTGCAGAGTCCTTAAATAATGCAGCAAATTCCTTAAATAATGCAGCAAAGTCTTTAAATAATGCAATAAAGTCCTTAAATAATGCAGCAGAGTACTGAAATACCGCAGCAGGGTCCTTAAATAATGCAGCAAAGTCGTTAAATAATGAAGTAGAGTCCTTAAATAATGCAACAACGTCCTTAAATGATGCAGCAGAGTCCTTAAATAATGCAACAAAGTCCTTAAATAATGCAGCAGAGTCCTAAAATAATGCAGCAGAGTACTGAAATACCGCAACAGGGTCCTTAAATAATGCAGCAAAGTCCTTAAATAATGCAGAAGAGTCCTTAAATAATGCAACCAAGACCTTAAATAATGCAGCAGAGTCCTTAAATAATGCAACAAAGTACTTAAATAATGCAGCAGAGTCCTTAAGTACCGTAGCAGAGTCCTTAAATACTGCGGCAAAGTCCTTAAATATTGCAGCAGAGTCCTTAAATAATGCAGCAAAGTCATTAAATAATGCAGCAGAGTCCTTAAAAAATGCAACAAATTCCTTAAATAATGCAGCAGAGTCCTTAAATAATGCAATAAAGTCCATAAATAATGCAGCAAAGTCCTTAAATAATTCAGCAGAGTGCTGAAATACCGCAGCAGGGTGCTTAAATAATGCAGGAGAGTCCTTAAATAATGCAACAAAGTCCATAAATAATGCAGCAGGGTCCTTAAATAATGCAACAAAGTCCTTAAATAATGCAGCAGAGTCCTTAAAAAATGCAGCAAAGTCCGTAAATAATGCAGCAGAGTCCTTAAATAATCCAGCCAAGTCCTTAAATAATGCAGCAAAGTCCTTAAATAATGCAGCAGATTACTGAAATACTGCAGCAGGGTCCTTAAATAATGCAGCAGAGTCCTTAAATAATGCAACAAAGTCCTTAAATAATGCAGCAGAGTCCTTAAATAATGCAACAAAGTCCTTAAATAATGCAGCAGAGTCCTTAAATAATGCAGCAAAGTCCTTAAATAATGCAGCACAGTCCTTAAATAATCCAGCCAAGTCCTTAAATAATGCAGCAAAGTCTTTAAATAATGCAATAAAGTCCATAAATGATGCAGCAAATTCCTTAAATAATGCAGCAGAGTACTGAAATACCGCAGCAGGATCCTTAAATAATGCAACAGAGTCCTTAAATAATGCAACAAAGTCCTTAAATAATGCAGAACAGTCCTTAAATAATGCAATAAAGTCCTTAAATAATGCAGCAAAGTCCTTAAATAATGCAGCAGAGTCCTTAAATAATGCAACAAAGTCCTTAAATAATGCAGCAGAGTCCTTAAATAATGCAACAAAGTCCTTAAATAATGCAGCAGAGTCCTTAAATAATGCAGCACATTCCTTAAATAATGCAGCAGAGTCCTTAAATAATCCAGCCAAGTCCTTAAATAATGCAGCAGAGTCCTTAAATAATGCAGAAAAGTCCTTAAATAATGCATCAGAGTCCTTAAATACTGCAGCAGAGTCCTTAAATAATGCAGCAGAGTCCTTAAATAATGCAACAAAATCCTTAAATAATGCAGAAGAGTCCTTAAATAATCCAGCCAAGTCCTTAAATCATGCAGCAGAGTCCTTAAATAATCCAGCCAAGTCCTTAAATACTGCTGCAGAGTACTTAAATAATGCAGCAAAGTCCTTAAATAATGCAGCAGAGTCCTTAAATAATGCAACAAAGTACTTAAATAATGCAGAAGAGTCCTTAAATAATGCAACAAAGTCCTTAAATAATGCAGCTGAGTACCTAAATAATGCAACAAAGTACTTAAATAATGCAGCAGAGTCCTTAAGTACCGTATCAGAGTCCTTAAATAATGCAGCAAAGTCCTTAAATAATGCAGCAGAGTCCTTAAATAATGCAGCAAAGTCCTTAAATAATCCAGCCAATTCCTTAAATAATGCAACAAAGTCCTTAAATAATGCAGCAGAGTCCTTAAATAATGCAGCAGAGTACTGAAATACCGCAGCAGGGTCCTTAAATAATGCAGCAAAGTCGTTAAATAATGAAGTAGAGTCCTTAAATAATGCAACAAAGTCCTTAAATGATGCAGCAGAGTCCTTAAAAAATGCAACAAAGTCCTTAAATAATGCAGCAGAGTCCTTAAATAATGCAATAAATTCCATAAATAATGCAGCAAAGTCCTTAAATAATTTAGCAGAGTGCTGAAATACCGCAGCAGGGTCCTTAAATAATGCAGCAGAGTCCTTAGTTAATGCAACAAAGTCCTTAAATAATGCAGCAGGGTGATTAAATAATGCAACAAAGTCCTTAAATTATGCAGCAGAGATCTTAAATAATGCAGCAAAGTCCTTAAATAATGCAGCAGAGTCCTTAAATAATCCAGCCAAGTCCTTAAATAATGCAACAAAGTCCTTAAATAATGCAGCAGATTACTGAAATACTGCAGCAGGGTCCTTAAATAATGCAGCAGAGTCCTTAAATAATGCAACAAAGTCCTTAAATAATGCAGCAGAGTCCTTAGATAATGCAACAAAGTCCTTAAATAATGCAGCAGAGTCCTTAAATAATGCAGCAAAGTCCTTAAATAATGCAGCAGAGTCCTTAAATAATCCAGCCAAGTCCTTAAATACTGCTGCAGAGTACTTAAATAATGCAGCAAAGTCCTTAAATAATGCAGCAGAGTCCTTAAATAATGCAACAAAGTACTTAAATAATGCAGAAGAGTCCTTAAATAATGCAACAAAGTCCTTAAATAATGCAGCTGAGTACTTAAATAATGCAACAAAGTACTTAAATAATGCAGCAGAGTCCTTAAGTACCGTATCAGAGTCCTTAAATAATGCAGCAAAGTCCTTAAATAATGCAGCAGAGTCCTTAAATAATGCAGCAAAGTCCTTAAATAATCCAGCCAATTCCTTAACTAATGCAACAAAGTCCTTAAATAATGCAGCAGATTACTGAAATACTGCAGCAGGGTCCTTAAATAATGCAGCAGAGTCCTTAAATAATGCAACAAAGTCCTTAAATAATGCAGCAGAGTCCTTAAATAATGCAACAAAGTCCTTAAATAATGCAGCAGAGTCCTTAAATAATGCAATAAATTCCATAAATAATGCAGCAAAGTCCTTAAATAATTTAGCAGAGTGCTGAAATACCGCAGCAGGGTCCTTAAATAATGCAGCAGAGTCCTTAGTTAATGCAACAAAGTCCTTAAATAATGCAGCAGGGTCCTTAAATAATGCAACAAAGTCCTTAAATTATGCAGCAGAGATCTTAAATAATGCAGCAAAGTCCTTAAATAATGCAGCAGAGTCCTTAAATAATCCAGCCAAGTCCTTAAATAATGCAACAAAGTCCTTAAATAATGCAGCAGATTACTGAAATACTGCAGCAGGGTCCTTAAATAATGCAGCAGAGTCCTTAAATAATGCAACAAAGTCCTTAAATAATGCAGCAGAGTCCTTAGATAATGCAACAAAGTCCTTAAATAATGCAGCAGAGTCCTTAAATAATGCAGCAAAGTCCTTAAATAATGCAGCACAGTACTTAAATAATCCAGCCAAGTCCTTAAATAATGCAGCAACGTCTTTAAATAATGCAATAAAGTCCATAAATAATGCAGCAAATTCCTTAAATAATGCAGCAGAGTACTGAAATACCGCAGCAGGATCCTTAAATAATGCAGCAGAGTCCTTAAATAATGCAGCAGATTACTGAAATACTGCAGCAGGGTCATTAAATAATGCTGCAGAGTCCTTAAATAATGCAGCAAATTCCTTAAATAATGCAGCAAAGTCTTTAAATAATGCAATAAAGTCCTTAAATAATGCAGCAGAGTACTGAAATACCGCAGCAGGGTCCTTAAATAATGCAGCAAAGTCGTTAAATAATGAAGTAGAGTCCTTAAATAATGCAACAACGTCCTTAAATGATGCAGCAGAGTCCTTAAATAATGCAACAAAGTCCTTAAATAATGCAGCAGAGTCCTAAAATAATGCAGCAGAGTACTGAAATACCGCAACAGGGTCCTTAAATAATGCAGCAAAGTCCTTAAATAATGCAGAAGAGTCCTTAAATAATGCAACCAAGACCTTAAATAATGCAGCAGAGTCCTTAAATAATGCAACAAAGTACTTAAATAATGCAGCAGAGTCCTTAAGTACCGTAGCAGAGTCCTTAAATACTGCGGCAAAGTCCTTAAATATTGCAGCAGAGTCCTTAAATAATGCAGCAAAGTCATTAAATAATGCAGCAGAGTCCTTAAAAAATGCAACAAATTCCTTAAATAATGCAGCAGAGTCCTTAAATAATGCAATAAAGTCCATAAATAATGCAGCAAAGTCCTTAAATAATTCAGCAGAGTGCTGAAATACCGCAGCAGGGTGCTTAAATAATGCAGGAGAGTCCTTAAATAATGCAACAAAGTCCATAAATAATGCAGCAGGGTCCTTAAATAATGCAACAAAGTCCTTAAATAATGCAGCAGAGTCCTTAAAAAATGCAGCAAAGTCCGTAAATAATGCAGCAGAGTCCTTAAATAATCCAGCCAAGTCCTTAAATAATGCAGCAAAGTCCTTAAATAATGCAGGAGATTACTGAAATACTGCAGCAGGGTCCTTAAATAATGCAGCAGAGTCCTTAAATAATGCAACAAAGTCCTTAAATAATGCAGCAGAGTCCTTAAATAATGCAACAAAGTCCTTAAATAATGCAGCAGAGTCCTTAAATAATGCAGCAAAGTCCTTAAATAATGCAGCAAAGTCTTTAAATAATGCAATAAAGTCCATAAATGATGCAGCAAATTCCTTAAATAATGCAGCAGAGTACTGAAATACCGCAGCAGGATCCTTAAATAATGCAACAGAGTCCTTAAATAATGCAACAAAGTCCTTAAATAATGCAGAACAGTCCTTAAATAATGCAATAAAGTCCTTAAATAATGCAGCAAAGTCCTTAAATAATGCAGCAGAGTCCTTAAATAATGCAACAAAGTCCTTAAATAATGCAGCAGAGTCCTTAAATAATGCAACAAAGTCCTTAAATAATGCAGCAGAGTCCTTAAATAATGCAGCACATTCCTTAAATAATGCAGCAGAGTCCTAAAATAATGCAGCAGAGTACTGAAATACCGCAACAGGGTCCTTAAATAATGCAGCAAAGTCCTTAAATAATGCAGAAGAGTCCTTAAATAATGCAACCAAGACCTTAAATAATGCAGCAGAGTCCTTAAATAATGCAACAAAGTACTTAAATAATGCAGCAGAGTCCTTAAGTACCGTAGCAGAGTCCTTAAATACTGCGGCAAAGTCCTTAAATATTGCAGCAGAGTCCTTAAATAATGCAGCAAAGTCATTAAATAATGCAGCAGAGTCCTTAAAAAATGCAACAAATTCCTTAAATAATGCAGCAGAGTCCTTAAATAATGCAATAAAGTCCATAAATAATGCAGCAAAGTCCTTAAATAATTCAGCAGAGTGCTGAAATACCGCAGCAGGGTGCTTAAATAATGCAGGAGAGTCCTTAAATAATGCAACAAAGTCCATAAATAATGCAGCAGGGTCCTTAAATAATGCAACAAAGTCCTTAAATAATGCAGCAGAGTCCTTAAAAAATGCAGCAAAGTCCGTAAATAATGCAGCAGAGTCCTTAAATAATCCAGCCAAGTCCTTAAATAATGCAGCAAAGTCCTTAAATAATGCAGGAGATTACTGAAATACTGCAGCAGGGTCCTTAAATAATGCAGCAGAGTCCTTAAATAATGCAACAAAGTCCTTAAATAATGCAGCAGAGTCCTTAAATAATGCAACAAAGTCCTTAAATAATGCAGCAGAGTCCTTAAATAATGCAGCAAAGTCCTTAAATAATGCAGCAAAGTCTTTAAATAATGCAATAAAGTCCATAAATGATGCAGCAAATTCCTTAAATAATGCAGCAGAGTACTGAAATACCGCAGCAGGATCCTTAAATAATGCAACAGAGTCCTTAAATAATGCAACAAAGTCCTTAAATAATGCAGAACAGTCCTTAAATAATGCAATAAAGTCCTTAAATAATGCAGCAAAGTCCTTAAATAATGCAGCAGAGTCCTTAAATAATGCAACAAAGTCCTTAAATAATGCAGCAGAGTCCTTAAATAATGCAACAAAGTCCTTAAATAATGCAGCAGAGTCCTTAAATAATGCAGCACATTCCTTAAATAATGCAGCAGAGTCCTTAAATAATCCAGCCAAGTCCTTAAATAATGCAGCAGAGTCCTTAAATAATGCAGAAAAGTCCTTAAATAATGCATCAGAGTCCTTAAATACTGCAGCAGAGTCCTTAAATAATGCAGCAAAGTAATTAAATAATGCAGAAGAGTCCTTAAATAATGCAGCAAAGTCCTTATATAATGCATCAGAGTCCTTAAATAATGCAGCAGAGTCCTTAAATACCACAGCAGAGTCCTTAAATAATGCAGCAAAGTCTTTAAATAATGCAGCACAGTCCTTAAATAATCCAGCCAAGTCCTTAAATAATGCAGCAGAGTACTTAAATAATGCAGAAAAGTCCTTAAATAATGCAGCAGAGTCCTTAAATACTTCAGCATAGTCCTTAAATAATTCAGCAAAGTCCTTGAATAATGCAGCAGAGTCCTTAAATAATGCAACAAAGTCTTTAAATAATGCAGAAGAGTCCTTAAATAATGCAGCAAATTCCTTAAATAATGCAGCAAAGTCTATAAATAATGCAATAAAGTCCATAAATAATGCAGCAAAGTTCTTAAATAATGCAGCAGAGTCCTTAAATACCACAGCAGAGTCCTTAAATAATGCAGCAAAGTCTTTAAATAATGCAACAAAGTCCTTAAATAATGCAGCAGAGTCCTTAAATAATGCAGAAGAGTCCTTAAATAATCCAGCCAAGTCCTTAAATAATGCAGCAGAGTCCTTAAATAATGCAACAAAATCCTTAAATAATGCAGAAGAGTCCTTAAATAATCCAGCCAAGTCCTTAAATCATGCAGCAGAGTCCTTAAATAATCCAGCCAAGTCCTTAAATACTGCTGCAGAGTACTTAAATAATGCAGCAAAGTCCTTAAATAATGCAGCAGAGTCCTTAAATAATGCAACAAAGTACTTAAATAATGCAGAAGAGTCCTTAAATAATGCAACAAAGTCCTTAAATAATGCAGCTGAGTACCTAAATAATGCAACAAAGTACTTAAATAATGCAGCAGAGTCCTTAAGTACCGTATCAGAGTCCTTAAATAATGCAGCAAAGTCCTTAAATAATGCAGCAGAGTCCTTAAATAATGCAGCAAAGTCCTTAAATAATCCAGCCAATTCCTTAAATAATGCAACAAAGTCCTTAAATAATGCAGCAGAGTCCTTAAATACTTCAGCATAGTCCTTAAATAATGCAGCAAAGTCCTTGAATAATGCAGCAGAGTCCTTAAATAATGCAACAAAGTCTTTAAATAATGCAGAAGAGTCCTTAAATAATGCAGCAAATTCCTTAAATAATGCAGCAAAGTCTATAAATAATGCAATAAAGTCCATAAATAATGCAGCAAAGTTCTTAAATAATGCAGCAGAGTCCTTAAATACCACAGCAGAGTCCTTAAATAATGCAGCAAAGTCTTTAAATAATGCAACAAAGTCCTTAAATAATGCAGCAGAGTCCTTAAATAATGCAGAAGAATCCTTAAATAATCCAGCCAAGTCCTTAAATAATGCAGCAGAGTCCTTAAATAATGCAACAAAATCCTTAAATAATGCAGAAGAGTCCTTAAATAATCCAGCCAAGTCCTTAAATCATGCAGCAGAGTCCTTAAATAATCCAGCCAAGTCCTTAAATACTGCTGCAGAGTACTTAAATAATGCAGCAAAGTCCTTAAATAATGCAGCAGAGTCCTTAAATAATGCAACAAAGTACTTAAATAATGCAGAAGAGTCCTTAAATAATGCAACAATGTCCTTAAATAATGCAGCTGAGTACCTAAATAATGCAACAAAGTACTTAAATAATGCAGCAGAGTCCTTAAGTACCGTATCAGAGTCCTTAAATAATGCAGCAAAGTCCTTAAATAATGCAGCAGAGTCCTTAAATAATGCAGCAAAGTCCTTAAATAATCCAGCCAATTCCTTAAATAATGCAACAAAGTCCTTAAATAATGCAGCAGAGTCCTTAAATAATGCAGCAGAGTACTGAAATACCGCAGCAGGGTCCTTAAATAATGCAGCAAAGTCGTTAAATAATGAAGTAGAGTCCTTAAATAATGCAACAAAGTCCTTAAATGATGCAGCAGAGTCCTTAAAAAATGCAACAAAGTCCTTAAATAATGCAGCAGAGTCCTTAAATAATGCAATAAATTCCATAAATAATGCAGCAAAGTCCTTAAATAATTTAGCAGAGTGCTGAAATACCGCAGCAGGGTCCTTAAATAATGCAGCAGAGTCCTTAGTTAATGCAACAAAGTAATTAAATAATGCAGCAGGGTCCTTAAATAATGCAACAAAGTCCTTAAATTATGCAGCAGAGATCTTAAATAATGCAGCAAAGTCCTTAAATAATGCAGCAGAGTCCTTAAATAATCCAGCCAAGTCCTTAAATAATGCAACAAAGTCCTTAAATAATGCAGCAGATTACTGAAATACTGCAGCAGGGTCCTTAAATAATGCAGCAGAGTCCTTAAATAATGCAACAAAGTCCTTAAATAATGCAGCAGAGTCCTTAGATAATGCAACAAAGTCCTTAAATAATGCAGCAGAGTCCTTAAATAATGCAGCAAAGTCCTTAAATAATGCAGCACAGTCCTTAAATAATCCAGCCAAGTCCTTAAATAATGCAGCAACGTCTTTAAATAATGCAATAAAGTCCATAAATAATGCAGCAAATTCCTTAAATAATGCAGCAGAGTACTGAAATACCGCAGCAGGATCCTTAAATAATCCAGCCAAGTCCTTAAATAATGCAGCAACGTCTTTAAATAATGCAATAAAGTCCATAAATAATGCAACAAAATCCTTAAATAATGCAGAAGAGTCCTTAAATAATCCAGCCAAGTCCTTAAATCATGCAGCAGGGTCCTTAAATAATCCAGCCAAGTCCTTAAATAATGCAACAAAGTCCTTAAATAATGCAGCAGATTACTGAAATACTGCAGCAGGGTCATTAAATAATGCTGCAGTGTCCTTAAATAATGCAGCAAATTCCTTAAATAATGCAGCAAAGTCTTTAAATAATGCAATAAAGTCCTTAAATAATGCAGCAAAGTCGTTAAATAATGAAGTAGAGTCCTTAAATAATGCAACAATGTCCTTAAATGATGCAGCAGAGTCCTTAAATAATGCAACAAAGTCCTTAAATAATGCAGCAGAGTCCTTAAATAATGCAGCAGAGTACTGAAATACCGCAGCAGGGTCCTTAAATAATGCAGCAAAGTCGTTAAATAATGAAGTAGAGTCCTTAAATAATGCAACAAAGTCCTTAAATGATGCAGCAGAGTCCTTAAATAATGCAACAAAGTCCTTAAATAATGCAGCAGAGTACTTAAATAATGCAACAAAGTCCTTAAACAATGCAGCAGAGTCCTTAAATAATGCAGAAGAGTCCTTAAATAATGCAACCAAGACCTTAAATAATGCAACAGAGTCCTTAAATAATGCAACAAAGTACTTAAATAATGCAGCAGAGTCCTTAAGTACCGTAGCAGAGTCCTTAAATACTGCAGCAAAGTCCTTAAATAATGCAGCAGAGTCCTTAAATAATGCAGCAAAGTCATTAAATAATGCAGCAGAGTCCTTAAATAATGCAACAAATTCCTTAAATAATGCAGCAGAGTCCTTAAATAATGCAATAAAGTCCATAAATAATGCAGCAAAGTCCTTAAATAATTCAGCAGAGTGCTGAAATACCGCAGCAGGGTCCGTAAATAATGCAGCAGAGTCTTTAAATAATGCAACAAAGTCCTTAAATAATGCAGCAGGGTCCTTAAATAATGCAACAAAGTCCTTAAATAATGCAGCAGAGTCCTTAAAAAATGCAGTAAAGTCCGTAAATAATGCAGCAGAGTCCTTAAATAATCCAGCCAAGTCCTTAAATAATGCAACAAAGTCCTTAAATAATGCAGCAGATTACTGAAATACTGCAGCAGGGTCCTTAAGTAATGCAGCAGAGTCCTTAAATAATGCAACAAAGTCCTTAAATAATGCAGCAGAGTCCTTAAATAATGCAACAAAGTCCTTAAATAATGCAGCAGAGTCCTTAAATAATGCAACAAAGTCCTTAAATAATGCAGCAGAGTCCTTAAATAATGCAAAAAAGTCCTTAAATAATGCAGCAGAGTCCTTAAATAATGCAACAAAGTCCTTAAATAATGCAGCAGAGTCCTTAAATAATGCAGAAAAGTCCTTAAATAATGCAGCAGAGTCCTTAAATACTTCAGCATAGTCCTTAAATAATGCAGCAAAGTCCTTGAATAATTTAGCAGAATCCTTAAATAATGCAACAAAGTCCTTAAATAATGCAGAAGAGTCCTTAAATAATGCAGCACATTCCTTAAATATTGCAGCAAAGTCTTTAAATAATGCAATAAAGTCCATAAATAATGCAGCAAAGTTCTTAAATAATGCAGCAGAGTCCTTAAATACCACAGCAGAGTCCTTAAATAATGCAGCAAAGTCTTTAAATAATGCAACAAAGTCCTTAAATAATGCAGCAGAGTCCTTAAATAATGCAGAAGAGTCCTTAAATAATCCAGCCAAGTCCTTAAATAATGCAGCAGAGTCCTTAAATAATGCAACAAAATCCTTAAATAATGCAGAAGAGTCCTTAAATAATCCAGCCAAGTCCTTAAATCATCCAGCAGGGTCCTTAAATAATCCAGCCAAGTCCTTAAATAATGCAGCAGAGTCCTTAAATAATGCAGCAAAGTCCTTAAATAATGCAGCAGAGTCCTTAAATACTTCAGCATAGTCCTTAAATAATGCAGCAAAGTCCTTGAATAATGCAGCAGAGTCCTTAAATAATGCAACAAAGTCATTAAATAATGCTGCAGAGTCCTTAAATAATGCAGCAAATTCCTTAAATAATGCAGCAAAGTCTTTAAATAATGCAATAAAGTCCATAAATAATGCAGCAAAGTCCTTAAATAATGCAGCAGAGTACTGAAATACCGCAGCAGGGTCCTTAAATAATGCAACAAAGTCCTTAAATAATGCAGCAGAGTCCTTAGATAATGCAACAAAGTCCTTAAATAATGCAGCAGAGTCCTTAAATAATGCAGCAAAGTCCTTAAATAATGCAGCACAGTCCTTAAATAATCCAGCCAAGTCCTTAAATAATGCAGCAACGTCTTTAAATAATGCAATAAAGTCCATAAATAATGCAGCAAATTCCTTAAATAATGCAGCAGAGTACTGAAATACCGCAGCAGGATCCTTAAATAATCCAGCCAAGTCCTTAAATAATGCAGCAACGTCTTTAAATAATGCAATAAAGTCCATAAATAATGCAACAAAATCCTTAAATAATGCAGAAGAGTCCTTAAATAATCCAGCCAAGTCCTTAAATCATGCAGCAGGGTCCTTAAATAATCCAGCCAAGTCCTTAAATAATGCAACAAAGTCCTTAAATAATGCAGCAGATTACTGAAATACTGCAGCAGGGTCATTAAATAATGCTGCAGTGTCCTT
The DNA here is from genome assembly GCF_046119375.1 of Phyllobates terribilis. NCBI lineage: Eukaryota > Metazoa > Chordata > Amphibia > Anura > Dendrobatidae > Phyllobates > Phyllobates terribilis. The sequence continues at coordinate 1,886,311 of NW_027362955.1, read as the reverse complement.
AAATAATGCAGCAAATTCCTTAAATAATGCAGCAAAGTCTTTAAATAATGCAATAAAGTCCTTAAATAATGCAGCAAAGTCGTTAAATAATGAAGTAGAGTCCTTAAATAATGCAACAATGTCCTTAAATGATGCAGCAGAGTCCTTAAATAATGCAACAAAGTCCTTAAATAATGCAGCAGAGTCCTTAAATAATGCAGCAGAGTACTGAAATACCGCAGCAGGGTCCTTAAATAATGCAGCAAAGTCGTTAAATAATGAAGTAGAGTCCTTAAATAATGCAACAAAGTCCTTAAATGATGCAGCAGAGTCCTTAAATAATGCAACAAAGTCCTTAAATAATGCAGCAGAGTACTTAAATAATGCAACAAAGTCCTTAAACAATGCAGCAGAGTCCTTAAATAATGCAGAAGAGTCCTTAAATAATGCAACCAAGACCTTAAATAATGCAACAGAGTCCTTAAATAATGCAACAAAGTACTTAAATAATGCAGCAGAGTCCTTAAGTACCGTAGCAGAGTCCTTAAATACTGCAGCAAAGTCCTTAAATAATGCAGCAGAGTCCTTAAATAATGCAGCAAAGTCATTAAATAATGCAGCAGAGTCCTTAAATAATGCAACAAATTCCTTAAATAATGCAGCAGAGTCCTTAAATAATGCAATAAAGTCCATAAATAATGCAGCAAAGTCCTTAAATAATTCAGCAGAGTGCTGAAATACCGCAGCAGGGTCCGTAAATAATGCAGCAGAGTCTTTAAATAATGCAACAAAGTCCTTAAATAATGCAGCAGGGTCCTTAAATAATGCAACAAAGTCCTTAAATAATGCAGCAGAGTCCTTAAAAAATGCAGTAAAGTCCGTAAATAATGCAGCAGAGTCCTTAAATAATCCAGCCAAGTCCTTAAATAATGCAACAAAGTCCTTAAATAATGCAGCAGATTACTGAAATACTGCAGCAGGGTCCTTAAGTAATGCAGCAGAGTCCTTAAATAATGCAACAAAGTCCTTAAATAATGCAGCAGAGTCCTTAAATAATGCAACAAAGTCCTTAAATAATGCAGCAGAGTCCTTAAATAATGCAACAAAGTCCTTAAATAATGCAGCAGAGTCCTTAAATAATGCAAAAAAGTCCTTAAATAATGCAGCAGAGTCCTTAAATAATGCAACAAAGTCCTTAAATAATGCAGCAGAGTCCTTAAATAATGCAGAAAAGTCCTTAAATAATGCAGCAGAGTCCTTAAATACTTCAGCATAGTCCTTAAATAATGCAGCAAAGTCCTTGAATAATTTAGCAGAATCCTTAAATAATGCAACAAAGTCCTTAAATAATGCAGAAGAGTCCTTAAATAATGCAGCACATTCCTTAAATATTGCAGCAAAGTCTTTAAATAATGCAATAAAGTCCATAAATAATGCAGCAAAGTTCTTAAATAATGCAGCAGAGTCCTTAAATACCACAGCAGAGTCCTTAAATAATGCAGCAAAGTCTTTAAATAATGCAACAAAGTCCTTAAATAATGCAGCAGAGTCCTTAAATAATGCAGAAGAGTCCTTAAATAATCCAGCCAAGTCCTTAAATAATGCAGCAGAGTCCTTAAATAATGCAACAAAATCCTTAAATAATGCAGAAGAGTCCTTAAATAATCCAGCCAAGTCCTTAAATCATCCAGCAGGGTCCTTAAATAATCCAGCCAAGTCCTTAAATAATGCAGCAGAGTCCTTAAATAATGCAGCAAAGTCCTTAAATAATGCAGCAGAGTCCTTAAATACTTCAGCATAGTCCTTAAATAATGCAGCAAAGTCCTTGAATAATGCAGCAGAGTCCTTAAATAATGCAACAAAGTCATTAAATAATGCTGCAGAGTCCTTAAATAATGCAGCAAATTCCTTAAATAATGCAGCAAAGTCTTTAAATAATGCAATAAAGTCCATAAATAATGCAGCAAAGTCCTTAAATAATGCAGCAGAGTACTGAAATACCGCAGCAGGGTCCTTAAATAATGCAGCAAAGTCATTAAATAATGAAGTAGAGTCCTTAAATAATGCAACAACGTCCTTAAATGATGCAGCAGAGTCCTTAAATAATGCAACAAAGTCCTTAAATAATGCAGCAGAGTCCTTAAATAATGCAACAAAGTCCTTAAACAATGCAGCAGAGTCCTTAAATAATGCAGAAGAGTCCTTAAATAATGCAACCAAGACCTTAAATAATGCAGCAGAGTCCTTAAATAATGCAACAAAGTACTTAAATAATGCAGCAGAGTCCTTAAGTAACGTAGCAGAGTACTTAAATAATGCAGCAAAGTCATTAAATAATGCAGCAGAGTCCTTTAATAATGCAACAAATTCCTTAAATAATGCAGCAGAGTCCTTAAATAATGCAATAAAGTCCATAAATAATGCAGCAAAGTCCTTAAATAATTTAGCAGAGTGCTGAAATACCGCAGCAGGGTCCTTAAATAATGCAGCAGAGTCCTTAGTTAATGCAACAAAGTAATTAAATAATGCAGCAGGGTCCTTAAATAATGCAACAAAGTCCTTAAATTATGCAGCAGAGATCTTAAATAATGCAGCAAAGTCCTTAAATAATGCAGCAGAGTCCTTAAATAATCCAGCCAAGTCCTTAAATAATGCAACAAAGTCCTTAAATAATGCAGCAGATTACTGAAATACTGCAGCAGGGTCCTTAAATAATGCAGCAGAGTCCTTAAATAATGCAACAAAGTCCTTAAATAATGCAGCAGAGTCCTTAGATAATGCAACAAAGTCCTTAAATAATGCAGCAGAGTCCTTAAATAATGCAGCAAAGTCCTTAAATAATGCAGCACAGTCCTTAAATAATCCAGCCAAGTCCTTAAATAATGCAGCAACGTCTTTAAATAATGCAATAAAGTCCATAAATAATGCAGCAAATTCCTTAAATAATGCAGCAGAGTACTGAAATACCGCAGCAGGATCCTTAAATAATCCAGCCAAGTCCTTAAATAATGCAGCAACGTCTTTAAATAATGCAATAAAGTCCATAAATAATGCAACAAAATCCTTAAATAATGCAGAAGAGTCCTTAAATAATCCAGCCAAGTCCTTAAATCATGCAGCAGGGTCCTTAAATAATCCAGCCAAGTCCTTAAATAATGCAACAAAGTCCTTAAATAATGCAGCAGATTACTGAAATACTGCAGCAGGGTCATTAAATAATGCTGCAGTGTCCTTAAATAATGCAGCAAATTCCTTAAATAATGCAGCAAAGTCTTTAAATAATGCAATAAAGTCCTTAAATAATGCAGCAAAGTCGTTAAATAATGAAGTAGAGTCCTTAAATAATGCAACAATGTCCTTAAATGATGCAGCAGAGTCCTTAAATAATGCAACAAAGTCCTTAAATAATGCAGCAGAGTCCTTAAATAATGCAGCAGAGTACTGAAATACCGCAGCAGGGTCCTTAAATAATGCAGCAAAGTCGTTAAATAATGAAGTAGAGTCCTTAAATAATGCAACAAAGTCCTTAAATGATGCAGCAGAGTCCTTAAATAATGCAACAAAGTCCTTAAATAATGCAGCAGAGTACTTAAATAATGCAACAAAGTCCTTAAACAATGCAGCAGAGTCCTTAAATAATGCAGAAGAGTCCTTAAATAATGCAACCAAGACCTTAAATAATGCAACAGAGTCCTTAAATAATGCAACAAAGTACTTAAATAATGCAGCAGAGTCCTTAAGTACCGTAGCAGAGTCCTTAAATACTGCAGCAAAGTCCTTAAATAATGCAGCAGAGTCCTTAAATAATGCAGCAAAGTCATTAAATAATGCAGCAGAGTCCTTAAATAATGCAACAAATTCCTTAAATAATGCAGCAGAGTCCTTAAATAATGCAATAAAGTCCATAAATAATGCAGCAAAGTCCTTAAATAATTCAGCAGAGTGCTGAAATACCGCAGCAGGGTCCGTAAATAATGCAGCAGAGTCTTTAAATAATGCAACAAAGTCCTTAAATAATGCAGCAGGGTCCTTAAATAATGCAACAAAGTCCTTAAATAATGCAGCAGAGTCCTTAAAAAATGCAGTAAAGTCCGTAAATAATGCAGCAGAGTCCTTAAATAATCCAGCCAAGTCCTTAAATAATGCAACAAAGTCCTTAAATAATGCAGCAGATTACTGAAATACTGCAGCAGGGTCCTTAAGTAATGCAGCAGAGTCCTTAAATAATGCAACAAAGTCCTTAAATAATGCAGCAGAGTCCTTAAATAATGCAACAAAGTCCTTAAATAATGCAGCAGAGTCCTTAAATAATGCAACAAAGTCCTTAAATAATGCAGCAGAGTCCTTAAATAATGCAAAAAAGTCCTTAAATAATGCAGCAGAGTCCTTAAATAATGCAACAAAGTCCTTAAATAATGCAGCAGAGTCCTTAAATAATGCAGAAAAGTCCTTAAATAATGCAGCAGAGTCCTTAAATACTTCAGCATAGTCCTTAAATAATGCAGCAAAGTCCTTGAATAATTTAGCAGAATCCTTAAATAATGCAACAAAGTCCTTAAATAATGCAGAAGAGTCCTTAAATAATGCAGCACATTCCTTAAATATTGCAGCAAAGTCTTTAAATAATGCAATAAAGTCCATAAATAATGCAGCAAAGTTCTTAAATAATGCAGCAGAGTCCTTAAATACCACAGCAGAGTCCTTAAATAATGCAGCAAAGTCTTTAAATAATGCAACAAAGTCCTTAAATAATGCAGCAGAGTCCTTAAATAATGCAGAAGAGTCCTTAAATAATCCAGCCAAGTCCTTAAATAATGCAGCAGAGTCCTTAAATAATGCAACAAAATCCTTAAATAATGCAGAAGAGTCCTTAAATAATCCAGCCAAGTCCTTAAATCATCCAGCAGGGTCCTTAAATAATCCAGCCAAGTCCTTAAATAATGCAGCAGAGTCCTTAAATAATGCAGCAAAGTCCTTAAATAATGCAGCAGAGTCCTTAAATACTTCAGCATAGTCCTTAAATAATGCAGCAAAGTCCTTGAATAATGCAGCAGAGTCCTTAAATAATGCAACAAAGTCATTAAATAATGCTGCAGAGTCCTTAAATAATGCAGCAAATTCCTTAAATAATGCAGCAAAGTCTTTAAATAATGCAATAAAGTCCATAAATAATGCAGCAAAGTCCTTAAATAATGCAGCAGAGTACTGAAATACCGCAGCAGGGTCCTTAAATAATGCAACAAAGTCCTTAAATAATGCAGCAGAGTCCTTAGATAATGCAACAAAGTCCTTAAATAATGCAGCAGAGTCCTTAAATAATGCAGCAAAGTCCTTAAATAATGCAGCACAGTCCTTAAATAATCCAGCCAAGTCCTTAAATAATGCAGCAACGTCTTTAAATAATGCAATAAAGTCCATAAATAATGCAGCAAATTCCTTAAATAATGCAGCAGAGTACTGAAATACCGCAGCAGGATCCTTAAATAATCCAGCCAAGTCCTTAAATAATGCAGCAACGTCTTTAAATAATGCAATAAAGTCCATAAATAATGCAACAAAATCCTTAAATAATGCAGAAGAGTCCTTAAATAATCCAGCCAAGTCCTTAAATCATGCAGCAGGGTCCTTAAATAATCCAGCCAAGTCCTTAAATAATGCAACAAAGTCCTTAAATAATGCAGCAGATTACTGAAATACTGCAGCAGGGTCATTAAATAATGCTGCAGTGTCCTTAAATAATGCAGCAAATTCCTTAAATAATGCAGCAAAGTCTTTAAATAATGCAATAAAGTCCTTAAATAATGCAGCAAAGTCGTTAAATAATGAAGTAGAGTCCTTAAATAATGCAACAATGTCCTTAAATGATGCAGCAGAGTCCTTAAATAATGCAACAAAGTCCTTAAATAATGCAGCAGAGTCCTTAAATAATGCAGCAGAGTACTGAAATACCGCAGCAGGGTCCTTAAATAATGCAGCAAAGTCGTTAAATAATGAAGTAGAGTCCTTAAATAATGCAACAAAGTCCTTAAATGATGCAGCAGAGTCCTTAAATAATGCAACAAAGTCCTTAAATAATGCAGCAGAGTACTTAAATAATGCAACAAAGTCCTTAAACAATGCAGCAGAGTCCTTAAATAATGCAGAAGAGTCCTTAAATAATGCAACCAAGACCTTAAATAATGCAACAGAGTCCTTAAATAATGCAACAAAGTACTTAAATAATGCAGCAGAGTCCTTAAGTACCGTAGCAGAGTCCTTAAATACTGCAGCAAAGTCCTTAAATAATGCAGCAGAGTCCTTAAATAATGCAGCAAAGTCATTAAATAATGCAGCAGAGTCCTTAAATAATGCAACAAATTCCTTAAATAATGCAGCAGAGTCCTTAAATAATGCAATAAAGTCCATAAATAATGCAGCAAAGTCCTTAAATAATTCAGCAGAGTGCTGAAATACCGCAGCAGGGTCCGTAAATAATGCAGCAGAGTCTTTAAATAATGCAACAAAGTCCTTAAATAATGCAGCAGGGTCCTTAAATAATGCAACAAAGTCCTTAAATAATGCAGCAGAGTCCTTAAAAAATGCAGTAAAGTCCGTAAATAATGCAGCAGAGTCCTTAAATAATCCAGCCAAGTCCTTAAATAATGCAACAAAGTCCTTAAATAATGCAGCAGATTACTGAAATACTGCAGCAGGGTCCTTAAGTAATGCAGCAGAGTCCTTAAATAATGCAACAAAGTCCTTAAATAATGCAGCAGAGTCCTTAAATAATGCAACAAAGTCCTTAAATAATGCAGCAGAGTCCTTAAATAATGCAACAAAGTCCTTAAATAATGCAGCAGAGTCCTTAAATAATGCAAAAAAGTCCTTAAATAATGCAGCAGAGTCCTTAAATAATGCAACAAAGTCCTTAAATAATGCAGCAGAGTCCTTAAATAATGCAGAAAAGTCCTTAAATAATGCAGCAGAGTCCTTAAATACTTCAGCATAGTCCTTAAATAATGCAGCAAAGTCCTTGAATAATTTAGCAGAATCCTTAAATAATGCAACAAAGTCCTTAAATAATGCAGAAGAGTCCTTAAATAATGCAGCACATTCCTTAAATATTGCAGCAAAGTCTTTAAATAATGCAATAAAGTCCATAAATAATGCAGCAAAGTTCTTAAATAATGCAGCAGAGTCCTTAAATACCACAGCAGAGTCCTTAAATAATGCAGCAAAGTCTTTAAATAATGCAACAAAGTCCTTAAATAATGCAGCAGAGTCCTTAAATAATGCAGAAGAGTCCTTAAATAATCCAGCCAAGTCCTTAAATAATGCAGCAGAGTCCTTAAATAATGCAACAAAATCCTTAAATAATGCAGAAGAGTCCTTAAATAATCCAGCCAAGTCCTTAAATCATCCAGCAGGGTCCTTAAATAATCCAGCCAAGTCCTTAAATAATGCAGCAGAGTCCTTAAATAATGCAGCAAAGTCCTTAAATAATGCAGCAGAGTCCTTAAATACTTCAGCATAGTCCTTAAATAATGCAGCAAAGTCCTTGAATAATGCAGCAGAGTCCTTAAATAATGCAACAAAGTCATTAAATAATGCTGCAGAGTCCTTAAATAATGCAGCAAATTCCTTAAATAATGCAGCAAAGTCTTTAAATAATGCAATAAAGTCCATAAATAATGCAGCAAAGTCCTTAAATAATGCAGCAGAGTACTGAAATACCGCAGCAGGGTCCTTAAATAATGCAGCAAAGTCATTAAATAATGAAGTAGAGTCCTTAAATAATGCAACAACGTCCTTAAATGATGCAGCAGAGTCCTTAAATAATGCAACAAAGTCCTTAAATAATGCAGCAGAGTCCTTAAATAATGCAACAAAGTCCTTAAACAATGCAGCAGAGTCCTTAAATAATGCAGAAGAGTCCTTAAATAATGCAACCAAGACCTTAAATAATGCAGCAGAGTCCTTAAATAATGCAACAAAGTACTTAAATAATGCAGCAGAGTCCTTAAGTAACGTAGCAGAGTACTTAAATAATGCAGCAAAGTCATTAAATAATGCAGCAGAGTCCTTTAATAATGCAACAAATTCCTTAAATAATGCAGCAGAGTCCTTAAATAATGCAATAAAGTCCATAAATAATGCAGCAAAGTCCTTAAATAATTCAGCAGAGTGCTGAAATACCGCAGCAGGGTCCTTAAATAATGCAGCAGAGTCCTTAAATAATGCAACAAAGTCCTTAAATAATGCAGCAGAGTCCTTAAATAATGCAGCAAAGTCCTTAAATAATGCAGCAGAGTCCTTAAATAATCCAGCCAAGTCCTTAAATAATGCAGCAAAGTCCTTAAATAATGCAGCAGAGTACTGAAATAGCGCAGCAGGATCCTTAAATAATGCAGCAGAGTCCTTAAATAATGCAACAAAGTCCTTAAATAATGCAGAACAGTCCTTAAATAATGCAATAAAGTTCTTAAATAATGCAGCACAGTCCTTAAATAATGCAGCAGAGTCCTTAATAATGCAACAAAGTCCTTAAATAATGCAGCAGAGTCCTTAAATAATGCAGCACATTCCTTAAATAATGCAGCAGAGTCCTTAAATAATCCAGCCAAGTCCTTAAATACTGCTGCAGAGTACTTAAATAATGCAGCAAAGTCCTTAAATAATGCAGCAGAGTCCTTAAATAATGCAACAAAGTACTTAAATAATGCAGAAGAGTCCTTAAAAATGCAACAAAGTCCTTAAATAATGCAGCTGAGTCCTTAAATAATGCAGCAAAGTCCTTAAATAATGCAGCAGAGTCCTTAAATAATGCAGCAAAGTCCTTAAATAATCCAGCCAATTCCTTAAATAATGCAACAAAGTCCTTAAATAATGCAGCAGAGTACTGAAATACCGCAGCAGGATCCTTAAATAATGCAACAGAGTCCTTAAATAATGCAACAAAGTCCTTAAATAATGCAGAACAGTCCTTAAATAATGCAATAAAGTCCTTAAATAATGCAGCAAAGTCCTTAAATAATGCAGCAGAGTCCTTAAATAATGCAACAAAGTCCTTAAATAATGCAGCAGAGTCCTTAAATAATGCAACAAAGTCCTTAAATAATGCAGCAGAGTCCTTAAATAATGCAGCACATTCCTTAAATAATGCAGCAGAGTCCTTAAATAATCCAGCCAAGTCCTTAAATAATGCAGCAGAGTCCTTAAATAATGCATCAGAGTCCTTAAATACTGCAGCAGAGTCCTTAAATAATGCAGCAAAGTCATTAAATAATGCAGAAGAGTCCTTAAATAATGCAGCAAAGTCCTTATATAATGCATCAGAGTCCTTAAATAATGCAGCAGAGTCCTTAAATACCACAGCAGAGTCCTTAAATAATGCAGCAAAGTCTTTAAATAATGCAGCACAGTCCTTAAATAATCCAGCCAAGTCCTTAAATAATGCAGCAGAGTCCTTAAATAATGCAGAAAAGTCCTTAAATAACGCAGCAGAGTCCTTAAATACTTCAGCATAGTCCTTAAATAATGCAGCAAAGTCCTTGAATAATGCAGCAGAGTCCTTAAATAATGCAACAAAGTCTTTAAATAATGCAGAAGAGTCCTTAAATAATGCAGCAAATTCCTTAAATAATGCAGCAAAGTCTTTAAATAATGCAACAAAGTCCATAAATAATGCAGCAAAGTTCTTAAATAATGCAGCAGAGTCCTTAAATACCACAGCAGAGTCCTTAAATAATGCAGCAAAGTCTTTAAATAATGCAACAAAGTCCTTAAATAATGCAGCAGAGTCCTTAAATAATGCAGAAGAGTCCTTAAATAATCCAGCCAAGTCCTTAAATAATGCAGCAGAGTCCTTAAATAATGCAACAAAATCCTTAAATAATGCAGAAGAGTCCTTAAATAATCCAGCCAAGTCCTTAAATCATGCAGCAGGGTCCTTAAATAATCCAGCCAAGTCCTTAAATAATGCAACAAAGTCCTTAAATAATGCAGCAGATTACTGAAATACTGCAGCAGGGTCATTAAATAATGCTGCAGTGTCCTTAAATAATGCAGCAAATTCCTTAAATAATGCAGCAAAGTCTTTAAATAATGCAATAAAGTCCTTAAATAATGCAGCAGAGTACTGAAATACCGCAGCAGGGTCCTTAAATAATGCAGCAAAGTCGTTAAATAATGAAGTAGAGTCCTTAAATAATGCAACAATGTCCTTAAATGATGCAGCAGAGTCCTTAAATAATGCAACAAAGTCCTTAAATAATGCAGCAGAGTCCTTAAATAATGCAGCAGAGTACTGAAATACCGCAGCAGGGTCCTTAAATAATGCAGCAAAGTCGTTAAATAATGAAGTAGAGTCCTTAAATAATGCAACAAAGTCCTTAAATGATGCAGCAGAGTCCTTAAATATTGCAACAAAGTCCTTAAATAATGCAGCAGAGTACTTAAATAATGCAACAAAGTCCTTAAACAATGCAGAAGAGTCCTTAAATAATGCAGAAGAGTCCTTAAATAATGCAACCAAGACCTTAAATAATACAACAGAGTCCTTAAATAATGCAACAAAGTACTTAAATAATGCAGCAGAGTCCTTAAGTACCGTAGCAGAGTCCTTAAATACTGCAGCAAAGTCCTTAAATAATGCAGCAGAGTCCTTAAATAATGCAGCAAAGTCATTAAATAATGCAGCAGAGTCCTTAAATAATGCAACAAATTCCTTAAATAATGCAGCAGAGTCCTTAAATAATGCAATAAAGTCCAAAAATAATGCAGCAAAGTCCTTAAATAATTCAGCAGAGTGCTGAAATACCGCAGCAGGGTCCTTAAATAATGCAGCAGAGTCCTTAAATAATGCAACAAAGTCCTTAAATAATGCAGCAGGGTCCTTAAATAATGCAACAAAGTCCTTAAATAATGCAGCAGAGTCCTTAAAAAATGCAGTAAAGTCCGTAAATAATGCAGCAGAGTCCTTAAATAATCCAGCCAAGTCCTTAAATAATGCAACAAAGTCCTTAAATAATGCAGCAGATTACTGAAATACTGCAGCAGGGTCCTTAAATAATGCAGCAGAGTCCTTAAATAATGCAACAAAGTCCTTAAATAATGCAGCAGAGTCCTTAAATAATGCAACAAAGTCCTTAAATAATGCAGCAGAGTCCTTAAATAATGCAACAAAGTCCTTAAATAATGCAGCAGAGTCCTTAAATAATGCAAAAAAGTCCTTAAATAATGCAGCAGAGTCCTTAAATAATGCAACAAAGTCCTTAAATAATGCAGCAGAGCCCTTAAATAATGCAGAAAAGTCCTTAAATAATGCAGCAGAGTCCTTAAATACTTCAGCATAGTCCTTAAATAATGCAGCAAAGTCCTTGAATAATTTAGCAGAATCCTTAAATAATGCAATAAAGTCCTTAAATAATGCAGAAGAGTCCTTAAATAATGCAGCAAATTCCTTAAATATTGCAGCAAAGTCTTTAAATAATGCAATAAAGTCCATAAATAATGCAGCAAAGTTCTTAAATAATGCAGCAGAGTCCTTAAATACCACAGCAGAGTCCTTAAATAATGCAGCAAAGTCTTTAAATAATGCAACAAAGTCCTTAAATAATGCAACAAAATCCTTAAATAATGCAGAAGAGTCCTTAAATAATCCAGCCAAGTCCTTAAATCATGCAGCAGGGTCCTTAAATAATCCAGCCAAGTCCTTAAATAATGCAGCAGAGTCCTTAAATAATGCAGCAAAGTCCTTAAATAATGCAGCAGAGTCCTTAAATACTTCAGCATAGTCCTTAAATAATGCAGCAAAGTCCTTGAATAATGCAGCAGAGTCCTTAAATAATGCAACAAAGTCATTAAATAATGCTGCAGAGTCCTTAAATAATGCAGCAAATTCCTTAAATAATGCAGCAAAGTCTTTAAATAATGCAATAAAGTCCATAAATAATGCAGCAAAGTCCTTAAATAATGCAGCAGAGTACTGAAATACCGCAGCAGGGTCCTTAAATAATGCAGCAAAGTCGTTAAATAATGAAGTAGAGTCCTTAAATAATGCAACAACGTCCTTAAATGATGCAGCAGAGTCCTTAAATAATGCAACAAAGTCCTTAAATAATGCAGCAGAGTCCTTAAATAATGCAACAAAGTCCTTAAACAATGCAGCAGAGTCCTTAAATAATGCAGAAGAGTCCTTAAATAATGCAACCAAGACCTTAAATAATGCAGCAGAGTCCTTAAATAATGCAACAAAGTACTTAAATAATGCAGCAGAGTCCTTAAGTAACGTAGCAGAGTACTTAAATAATGCAGCAAAGTCATTAAATAATGCAGCAGAGTCCTTTAATAATGCAACAAATTCCTTAAATAATGCAGCAGAGTCCTTAAATAATGCAATAAAGTCCATAAATAATGCAGCAAAGTCCTTAAATAATTCAGCAGAGTGCTGAAATACCGCAGCAGGGTCCTTAAATAATGCAGCAGAGTCCTTAAATAATGCAACAAAGTCCTTAAATAATGCAGCAGAGTCCTTAAATAATGCAGCAAAATCCTTAAATAATGCAGCAGAGTCCTTAAATAATCCAGCCAAGTCCTTAAATAATGCAGCAAAGTCCTTAAATAATGCAGCAGAGTATTGAAATACCGCAGCAGGATCCTTAAATAATGCAGCAGAGTCCTTAAATAATGCAACAAAGTCCTTAAATAATGCAGAACAGTCCTTAAATAATGCAATAAAGTCCTTAAATAATGCAGCAAAGTCCTTAAATAATGCAGCAGAGTCCTTAAATAATGCAACAAAGTCCTTAAATAATGCAGCAGAGTCCTTAAATAATGCAGCACATTCCTTAAATAATGCAGCAGAGTCCTTAAATAATCCAGCCAAGTCCTTAAATACTGCTGCAGAGTACTTAAATAATGCAGCAAAGTCCTTAAATAATGCAGCAGAGTCCTTAAATAATGCAACAAAGTACTTAAATAATGCAGAAGAGTCCTTAAATAATGCAACAAAGTCCTTAAATAATGCAGCTGAGTACTTAAATAATGCAACAAAGTACTTAAATAATGCAGCAGAGTCCTTAAGTACCGTATCAGAGTCCTTAAATAATGCAGCAAAGTCCTTAAATAATGCAGCAGAGTCCTTAAATAATGCAGCAAAGTCCTTAAATAATCCAGCCAATTCCTTAAATAATGCAACAAAGTCCTTAAATAATGCAGCAGATTACTGAAATACTGCAGCAGGGTCCTTAAATAATGCAGCAGAGTCCTTAAATAATGCAACAAAGTCCTTAAATAATGCAGAACAGTCCTTAAATAATGCAATAAAGTCCTTAAATAATGCAGCAAAGTCCTTAAATAATGCAGCAGAGTCCTTAAATAATGCAACAAAGTCCTTAAATAATGCAGCAGAGTCCTTAAATAATGCAGCACATTCCTTAAATAATGCAGCAGAGTCCTTAAATAATCCAGCCAAGTCCTTAAATACTGCTGCAGAGTACTTAAATAATGCAGCAAAGTCCTTAAATAATGCAGCAGAGTCCTTAAATAATGCAACAAAGTACTTAAATAATGCAGAAGAGTCCTTAAATAATGCAACAAAGTCCTTAAATAATGCAGCTGAGTACTTAAATAATGCAACAAAGTACTTAAATAATGCAGCAGAGTCCTTAAGTACCGTATCAGAGTCCTTAAATAATGCAGCAAAGTCCTTAAATAATGCAGCAGAGTCCTTAAATAATGCAGCAAAGTCCTTAAATAATCCAGCCAATTCCTTAAATAATGCAACAAAGTCCTTAAATAATGCAGCAGATTACTGAAATACTGCAGCAGGGTCCTTAAATAATGCAGCAGAGTCCTTAAATAATGCAACAAAGTCCTTAAATAATGCAGCAGAGTCCTTAAATAATGCAACAAAGTCCTTAAGTAATGCAGCAGAGTCCTTAAATAATGCAATAAAGTCCATAAATAATGCAGCAAAGTCCTTAAATAATTCAGCAGAGTGCTGAAATACCGCAGCAGGGTCCTTAAAAAATGCAGCAGAGTCCTTAAATAATGCAACAAAGTCCTTAAATAATGCAGCAGGGTCCTTAAATAATGCAACAAAGTCCTTAAATAATGCAGCAGAGTCCTTAAATAATGCAGCAAAGTCCTTAAATAATGCAGCAGAGTCCTTAAATAATCCAGCCAAGTCCTTAAATAATGCAACAAAGTCCTTAAATAATGCAGCAGAGTCCTTAAATAATGCAGCAAAGTCCTTAAATAATGCAGCAGAGTCCTTAAATAATCCAGCCAAGTCCTTAAATAATGCAGCAACGTCTTTAAATAATGCAATAAAGTCCATAAATAATGCAGCAAATTCCTTAAATAATGCAGCAGAGTACTGAAATACCGCAGCAGGATCCTTAAATAATGCAACAGAGTCCTTAAATAATGCAGCAGATTACTGAAATACTGCAGCAGGGTCATTAAATAATGCTGCAGAGTCCTTAAATAATGCAGCAAATTCCTTAAATAATGCAGCAAAGTCTTTAAATAATGCAATAAAGTCCTTAAATAATGCAGCAGAGTACTGAAATACCGCAGCGGGGTCCTTAAATAATGCAGCAAAGTCGTTAAATAATGAAGTAGAGTCCTTAAATAATGCAACAACGTCCTTAAATGATGCAGCAGAGTCCTTAAATAATGCAACAAAGTCCTTAAATAATGCAGCAGAGTCCTTAAATAATGCAGCAGAGTACTGAAATACCGCAGCAGGGTCCTTAAATAATGCACCAAAGTCGTTAAATAATGAAGTAGAGTCCTTAAATAATGCAACAAAGTCCTTAAATGATGCAGCAGAGTCCTTAAATAATGCAATAAAGTCCTTAAATAATGCAGCAGAGTCCTTAAATAATGCAACAAAGTCCTTAAACAATGCAGCAGAGTCCTTAAATAATGCAGAAGAGTCCTTAAATAATGCAACCAAGACCTTAAATAATGCAGCAGAGTCCTTAAATAATCCAGCAAAGTCCTTAAATAATGCAGCAGATTACTGAAATACGGCAGCAGGGTCCTTAAATAATGCAGCAGAGTCCTTATATAATGCAACAAAGTCCTTAAATAATGCAGCAGAGTCCTTAAATAATGCAACAAAGTCCTTAAATAATGCAGCACAGTCCTTAAATAATCCAGCAAAGTCCTTAAATAATGCAGCAAAGTCTTTAAATAATGCAATAAAGTCCATAAATGATGCAGCAAATTCCTTAAATAATGCAGCAGAGTACTGAAATACCGCAGCAGGATCCTTAAATAATGCAACAGAGTCCTTAAATAATGCAACAAAGTCCTTAAATAATGCAGAACAGTCCTTAAATAATGCAATAAAGTCCTTAAATAATGCAGCAAAGTCCTTAAATAATGCAGCAGAGTCCTTAAATAATGCAACAAAGTCCTAAAATAATGCAGCAGAGTCCTTAAATAATGCAACAAAGTCCTTAAATAATGCAGCAGAGTCCTTAAATAATGCAGCACATTCCTTAAATAATGCAGCAGAGTCCTTAAATAATCCAGCCAAGTCCTTAAATAATGCAGCAGAGTCCTTAAACAATGCAGAAAAGTCGTTAAATAAAGCAGCAGAGTCCTCAAATACTGCAGCAGAGTCCTTAAATAATGCAGCAAAGTCATTAAATAATGCAGAAGAGTCCTTAAATAATGCAGCAAAGTCCTTATATAATGCATCAGAGTCCTTAAATAATGCAGCAGAGTCCTTAAATACCACAGCAGAGTCCTTAAATAATGCAGCAAAGTCTTTAAATAATGCAGCACAGTCCTTAAATAATCCAGCCAAGTCCTTAAATAATGCAGCAGAGTCCTTAAATAATGCAGAAAAGTCCTTAAATAATGCAGCAGAGTCCTTAAATACTTCAGCATAGTCCTTAAATAATGCAGCAAAGTCCTTGAATAATGCAGCAGAGTCCTTAAATAATGCAACAAAGTCTTTAAATAATGCAATAAAGTCCATAAATAATGCAGCAAAGTTCTTAAATAATGCAGCAGAGTCCTTAAATAACACAGCAGAGTCCTTAAATAATACAGCAAAGTCTTTAAATAATGCAACAAAGTCCTTAAATAATGCAGCAGAGTCCTTAAATAATGCAGAAGAGTCCTTAAATAATCCAGCCAAGTCCTTAAATAATGCAGCAGAGTCCTTAAATAATGCAACAAAATCCTTAAATAATGCAGAAGAATCCTTAAATAATCCAGCCAAGTCCTTAAATCATGCAGCAGGGTCCTTAAATAATCCAGCCAAGTCCTTAAATAATGCAACAAAGTCCTTAAATAATGCAGCAGATTACTGAAATACTGCAGCAGGGTCATTAAATAATGCTGCAGTGTCCTTAAATAATGCAGCAAATTCCTTAAATAATGCAGCAAAGTCTTTAAATAATGCAATAAAGTCCTTAAATAATGCAGCAGAGTACTGAAATACCGCAGCAGGGTCCTTAAATAATGCAGCAAAGTCGTTAAATAATGAAGTAGAGTCCTTAAATAATGCAACAATGTCCTTAAATGATGCAGCAGAGTCCTTAAATAATGCAACAAAGTCCTTAAATAATCCAGCCAAGTCCTTAAATAATGCAGCAGAGTCCTTAAATAATGCAGAAAAGTCCTTAAATAATGCAGCAGAGTCCTTAAATACTTCAGCATAGTCCTTAAATAATGCAGCAAAGTCCTTGAATAATGCAGCAGAGTCCTTAAATAATGCAACAAAGTCTTTAAATAATGCAATAAAGTCCATAAATAATGCAGCAAAGTTCTTAAATAATGCAGCAGAGTCCTTAAATAACACAGCAGAGTCCTTAAATAATGCAGCAGAGTCCTTAAATAATGCAACAAAGTCCTTAAATAATGCAGCAGAGTCCTTAAATAATGCAGCACATTCCTTAAATAATGCAGCAGAGTCCTTAAATAATCCAGCCAAGTCCTTAAATAATGCAGCAGAGTCCTTAAATAATGCATCAGAGTCCTTAAATACTGCAGCAGAGTCCTTAAATAATGCAGCAAAGTCATTAAATAATGCAGAAGAGTCCTTAAATAATGCAGCAAAGTCCTTATATAATGCATCAGAGTCCTTAAATAATGCAGCAGAGTCCTTAAATACCACAGCAGAGTCCTTAAATAATGCAGCAAAGTCTTTAAATAATGCAGCACAGTCCTTAAATAATCCAGCCAAGTCCTTAAATAATGCAGCAGAGTCCTTAAATAATGCAGAAAAGTCCTTAAATAACGCAGCAGAGTCCTTAAATACTTCAGCATAGTCCTTAAATAATGCAGCAAAGTCCTTGAATAATGCAGCAGAGTCCTTAAATAATGCAACAAAGTCTTTAAATAATGCAGAAGAGTCCTTAAATAATGCAGCAAATTCCTTAAATAATGCAGCAAAGTCTTTAAATAATGCAACAAAGTCCATAAATAATGCAGCAAAGTTCTTAAATAATGCAGCAGAGTCCTTAAATACCACAGCAGAGTCCTTAAATAATGCAGCAAAGTCTTTAAATAATGCAACAAAGTCCTTAAATAATGCAGCAGAGTCCTTAAATAATGCAGAAGAGTCCTTAAATAATCCAGCCAAGTCCTTAAATAATGCAGCAGAGTCCTTAAATAATGCAACAAAATCCTTAAATAATGCAGAAGAGTCCTTAAATAATCCAGCCAAGTCCTTAAATCATGCAGCAGGGTCCTTAAATAATCCAGCCAAGTCCTTAAATAATGCAACAAAGTCCTTAAATAATGCAGCAGATTACTGAAATACTGCAGCAGGGTCATTAAATAATGCTGCAGTGTCCTTAAATAATGCAGCAAATTCCTTAAATAATGCAGCAAAGTCTTTAAATAATGCAATAAAGTCCTTAAATAATGCAGCAGAGTACTGAAATACCGCAGCAGGGTCCTTAAATAATGCAGCAAAGTCGTTAAATAATGAAGTAGAGTCCTTAAATAATGCAACAATGTCCTTAAATGATGCAGCAGAGTCCTTAAATAATGCAACAAAGTCCTTAAATAATGCAGCAGAGTCCTTAAATAATGCAGCAGAGTACTGAAATACCGCAGCAGGGTCCTTAAATAATGCAGCAAAGTCGTTAAATAATGAAGTAGAGTCCTTAAATAATGCAACAAAGTCCTTAAATGATGCAGCAGAGTCCTTAAATATTGCAAAAAAGTCCTTAAATAATGCAGCAGAGTACTTAAATAATGCAACAAAGTCCTTAAACAATGCAGAAGAGTCCTTAAATAATGCAGAAGAGTCCTTAAATAATGCAACCAAGACCTTAAATAATACAACAGAGTCCTTAAATAATGCAACAAAGTACTTAAATAATGCAGCAGAGTCCTTAAGTACCGTAGCAGAGTCCTTAAATACTGCAGCAAAGTCCTTAAATAATGCAGCAGAGTCCTTAAATAATGCAGCAAAGTCATTAAATAATGCAGCAGAGTCCTTAAATAATGCAACAAATTCCTTAAATAATGCAGCAGAGTCCTTAAATAATGCAATAAAGTCCAAAAATAATGCAGCAAAGTCCTTAAATAATTCAGCAGAGTGCTGAAATACCGCAGCAGGGTCCTTAAATAATGCAGCAGAGTCCTTAAATAATGCAACAAAGTCCTTAAATAATGCAGCAGGGTCCTTAAATAATGCAACAAAGTCCTTAAATAATGCAGCAGAGTCCTTAAAAAATGCAGTAAAGTCCGTAAATAATGCAGCAGAGTCCTTAAATAATCCAGCCAAGTCCTTAAATAATGCAACAAAGTCCTTAAATAATGCAGCAGATTACTGAAATACTGCAGCAGGGTCCTTAAATAATGCAGCAGAGTCCTTAAATAATGCAACAAAGTCCTTAAATAATGCAGCAGAGTCCTTAAATAATGCAACAAAGTCCTTAAATAATGCAGCAGAGTCCTTAAATAATGCAACAAAGTCCTTAAATAATGCAGCAGAGTCCTTAAATAATGCAAAAAAGTCCTTAAATAATGCAGCAGAGTCCTTAAATAATGCAACAAAGTCCTTAAATAATGCAGCAGAGCCCTTAAATAATGCAGAAAAGTCCTTAAATAATGCAGCAGAGTCCTTAAATACTTCAGCATAGTCCTTAAATAATGCAGCAAAGTCCTTGAATAATTTAGCAGAATCCTTAAATAATGCAACAAAGTCCTTAAATAATGCAGAAGAGTCCTTAAATAATGCAGCAAATTCCTTAAATATTGCAGCAAAGTCTTTAAATAATGCAATAAAGTCCATAAATAATGCAGCAAAGTTCTTAAATAATGCAGCAGAGTCCTTAAATACCACAGCAGAGTCCTTAAATAATGCAGCAAAGTCTTTAAATAATGCAACAAAGTCCTTAAATAATGCAACAAAATCCTTAAATAATGCAGAAGAGTCCTTAAATAATCCAGCCAAGTCCTTAAATCATGCAGCAGGGTCCTTAAATAATCCAGCCAAGTCCTTAAATAATGCAGCAGAGTCCTTAAATAATGCAGCAAAGTCCTTAAATAATGCAGCAGAGTCCTTAAATACTTCAGCATAGTCCTTAAATAATGCAGCAAAGTCCTTGAATAATGCAGCAGAGTCCTTAAATAATGCAACAAAGTCATTAAATAATGCTGCAGAGTCCTTAAATAATGCAGCAAATTCCTTAAATAATGCAGCAAAGTCTTTAAATAATGCAATAAAGTCCATAAATAATGCAGCAAAGTCCTTAAATAATGCAGCAGAGTACTGAAATACCGCAGCAGGGTCCTTAAATAATGCAGCAAAGTCGTTAAATAATGAAGTAGAGTCCTTAAATAATGCAACAACGTCCTTAAATGATGCAGCAGAGTCCTTAAATAATGCAACAAAGTCCTTAAATAATGCAGCAGAGTCCTTAAATAATGCAACAAAGTCCTTAAACAATGCAGCAGAGTCCTTAAATAATGCAGAAGAGTCCTTAAATAATGCAACCAAGACCTTAAATAATGCAGCAGAGTCCTTAAATAATGCAACAAAGTACTTAAATAATGCAGCAGAGTCCTTAAATAATGCAGCAAAGTCCTTAAATAATGCAGCAGAGTCCTTAAATAATCCAGCCAAGTCCTTAAATAATGCAGCAACGTCTTTAAATAATGCAATAAAGTCCATAAATAATGCAGCAAATTCCTTAAATAATGCAGCAGAGTACTGAAATACCGCAGCAGGATCCTTAAATAATGCAACAGAGTCCTTAAATAATGCAGCAGATTACTGAAATACTGCAGCAGGGTCATTAAATAATGCTGCAGAGTCCTTAAATAATGCAGCAAATTCCTTAAATAATGCAGCAAAGTCTTTAAATAATGCAATAAAGTCCTTAAATAATGCAGCAGAGTACTGAAATACCGCAGCGGGGTCCTTAAATAATGCAGCAAAGTCGTTAAATAATGAAGTAGAGTCCTTAAATAATGCAACAACGTCCTTAAATGATGCAGCAGAGTCCTTAAATAATGCAACAAAGTCCTTAAATAATGCAGCAGAGTCCTTAAATAATGCAGCAGAGTACTGAAATACCGCAGCAGGGTCCTTAAATAATGCACCAAAGTCGTTAAATAATGAAGTAGAGTCCTTAAATAATGCAACAAAGTCCTTAAATGATGCAGCAGAGTCCTTAAATAATGCAATAAAGTCCTTAAATAATGCAGCAGAGTCCTTAAATAATGCAACAAAGTCCTTAAACAATGCAGCAGAGTCCTTAAATAATGCAGAAGAGTCCTTAAATAATGCAACCAAGACCTTAAATAATGCAGCAGAGTCCTTAAATAATCCAGCAAAGTCCTTAAATAATGCAGCAGATTACTGAAATACGGCAGCAGGGTCCTTAAATAATGCAGCAGAGTCCTTATATAATGCAACAAAGTCCTTAAATAATGCAGCAGAGTCCTTAAATAATGCAACAAAGTCCTTAAATAATGCAGCACAGTCCTTAAATAATCCAGCAAAGTCCTTAAATAATGCAGCAAAGTCTTTAAATAATGCAATAAAGTCCATAAATGATGCAGCAAATTCCTTAAATAATGCAGCAGAGTACTGAAATACCGCAGCAGGATCCTTAAATAATGCAACAGAGTCCTTAAATAATGCAACAAAGTCCTTAAATAATGCAGAACAGTCCTTAAATAATGCAATAAAGTCCTTAAATAATGCAGCAAAGTCCTTAAATAATGCAGCAGAGTCCTTAAATAATGCAACAAAGTCCTAAAATAATGCAGCAGAGTCCTTAAATAATGCAACAAAGTCCTTAAATAATGCAGCAGAGTCCTTAAATAATGCAGCACATTCCTTAAATAATGCAGCAGAGTCCTTAAATAATCCAGCCAAGTCCTTAAATAATGCAGCAGAGTCCTTAAACAATGCAGAAAAGTCGTTAAATAAAGCAGCAGAGTCCTCAAATACTGCAGCAGAGTCCTTAAATAATGCAGCAAAGTCATTAAATAATGCAGAAGAGTCCTTAAATAATGCAGCAAAGTCCTTATATAATGCATCAGAGTCCTTAAATAATGCAGCAGAGTCCTTAAATACCACAGCAGAGTCCTTAAATAATGCAGCAAAGTCTTTAAATAATGCAGCACAGTCCTTAAATAATCCAGCCAAGTCCTTAAATAATGCAGCAGAGTCCTTAAATAATGCAGAAAAGTCCTTAAATAATGCAGCAGAGTCCTTAAATACTTCAGCATAGTCCTTAAATAATGCAGCAAAGTCCTTGAATAATGCAGCAGAGTCCTTAAATAATGCAACAAAGTCTTTAAATAATGCAATAAAGTCCATAAATAATGCAGCAAAGTTCTTAAATAATGCAGCAGAGTCCTTAAATAACACAGCAGAGTCCTTAAATAATACAGCAAAGTCTTTAAATAATGCAACAAAGTCCTTAAATAATGCAGCAGAGTCCTTAAATAATGCAGAAGAGTCCTTAAATAATCCAGCCAAGTCCTTAAATAATGCAGCAGAGTCCTTAAATAATGCAACAAAATCCTTAAATAATGCAGAAGAATCCTTAAATAATCCAGCCAAGTCCTTAAATCATGCAGCAGGGTCCTTAAATAATCCAGCCAAGTCCTTAAATAATGCAACAAAGTCCTTAAATAATGCAGCAGATTACTGAAATACTGCAGCAGGGTCATTAAATAATGCTGCAGTGTCCTTAAATAATGCAGCAAATTCCTTAAATAATGCAGCAAAGTCTTTAAATAATGCAATAAAGTCCTTAAATAATGCAGCAGAGTACTGAAATACCGCAGCAGGGTCCTTAAATAATGCAGCAAAGTCATTAAATAATGAAGTAGAGTCCTTAAATAATGCAACAATGTCCTTAAATGATGCAGCAGAGTCCTTAAATAATGCAACAAAGTCCTTAAATAATCCAGCCAAGTCCTTAAATAATGCAGCAGAGTCCTTAAATAATGCAGAAAAGTCCTTAAATAATGCAGCAGAGTCCTTAAATACTTCAGCATAGTCCTTAAATAATGCAGCAAAGTCCTTGAATAATGCAGCAGAGTCCTTAAATAATGCAACAAAGTCTTTAAATAATGCAATAAAGTCCATAAATAATGCAGCAAAGTTCTTAAATAATGCAGCAGAGTCCTTAAATAACACAGCAGAGTCCTTAAATAATGCAGCAGAGTCCTTAAATAATGCAACAAAGTCCTTAAATAATGCAGCAGAGTCCTTAAATAATGCAGCACATTCCTTAAATAATGCAGCAGAGTCCTTAAATAATCCAGCCAAGTCCTTAAATAATGCAGCAGAGTCCTTAAATAATGCATCAGAGTCCTTAAATACTGCAGCAGAGTCCTTAAATAATGCAGCAAAGTCATTAAATAATGCAGAAGAGTCCTTAAATAATGCAGCAAAGTCCTTATATAATGCATCAGAGTCCTTAAATAATGCAGCAGAGTCCTTAAATACCACAGCAGAGTCCTTAAATAATGCAGCAAAGTCTTTAAATAATGCAGCACAGTCCTTAAATAATCCAGCCAAGTCCTTAAATAATGCAGCAGAGTCCTTAAATAATGCAGAAAAGTCCTTAAATAACGCAGCAGAGTCCTTAAATACTTCAGCATAGTCCTTAAATAATGCAGCAAAGTCCTTGAATAATGCAGCAGAGTCCTTAAATAATGCAACAAAGTCTTTAAATAATGCAGAAGAGTCCTTAAATAATGCAGCAAATTCCTTAAATAATGCAGCAAAGTCTTTAAATAATGCAACAAAGTCCATAAATAATGCAGCAAAGTTCTTAAATAATGCAGCAGAGTCCTTAAATACCACAGCAGAGTCCTTAAATAATGCAGCAAAGTCTTTAAATAATGCAACAAAGTCCTTAAATAATGCAGCAGAGTCCTTAAATAATGCAGAAGAGTCCTTAAATAATCCAGCCAAGTCCTTAAATAATGCAGCAGAGTCCTTAAATAATGCAACAAAATCCTTAAATAATGCAGAAGAGTCCTTAAATAATCCAGCCAAGTCCTTAAATCATGCAGCAGGGTCCTTAAATAATCCAGCCAAGTCCTTAAATAATGCAACAAAGTCCTTAAATAATGCAGCAGATTACTGAAATACTGCAGCAGGGTCATTAAATAATGCTGCAGTGTCCTTAAATAATGCAGCAAATTCCTTAAATAATGCAGCAAAGTCTTTAAATAATGCAATAAAGTCCTTAAATAATGCAGCAGAGTACTGAAATACCGCAGCAGGGTCCTTAAATAATGCAGCAAAGTCGTTAAATAATGAAGTAGAGTCCTTAAATAATGCAACAATGTCCTTAAATGATGCAGCAGAGTCCTTAAATAATGCAACAAAGTCCTTAAATAATGCAGCAGAGTCCTTAAATAATGCAGCAGAGTACTGAAATACCGCAGCAGGGTCCTTAAATAATGCAGCAAAGTCGTTAAATAATGAAGTAGAGTCCTTAAATAATGCAACAAAGTCCTTAAATGATGCAGCAGAGTCCTTAAATATTGCAAAAAAGTCCTTAAATAATGCAGCAGAGTACTTAAATAATGCAACAAAGTCCTTAAACAATGCAGAAGAGTCCTTAAATAATGCAGAAGAGTCCTTAAATAATGCAACCAAGACCTTAAATAATACAACAGAGTCCTTAAATAATGCAACAAAGTACTTAAATAATGCAGCAGAGTCCTTAAGTACCGTAGCAGAGTCCTTAAATACTGCAGCAAAGTCCTTAAATAATGCAGCAGAGTCCTTAAATAATGCAGCAAAGTCATTAAATAATGCAGCAGAGTCCTTAAATAATGCAACAAATTCCTTAAATAATGCAGCAGAGTCCTTAAATAATGCAATAAAGTCCAAAAATAATGCAGCAAAGTCCTTAAATAATTCAGCAGAGTGCTGAAATACCGCAGCAGGGTCCTTAAATAATGCAGCAGAGTCCTTAAATAATGCAACAAAGTCCTTAAATAATGCAGCAGGGTCCTTAAATAATGCAACAAAGTCCTTAAATAATGCAGCAGAGTCCTTAAAAAATGCAGTAAAGTCCGTAAATAATGCAGCAGAGTCCTTAAATAATCCAGCCAAGTCCTTAAATAATGCAACAAAGTCCTTAAATAATGCAGCAGATTACTGAAATACTGCAGCAGGGTCCTTAAATAATGCAGCAGAGTCCTTAAATAATGCAACAAAGTCCTTAAATAATGCAGCAGAGTCCTTAAATAATGCAACAAAGTCCTTAAATAATGCAGCAGAGTCCTTAAATAATGCAACAAAGTCCTTAAATAATGCAGCAGAGTCCTTAAATAATGCAAAAAAGTCCTTAAATAATGCAGCAGAGTCCTTAAATAATGCAACAAAGTCCTTAAATAATGCAGCAGAGCCCTTAAATAATGCAGAAAAGTCCTTAAATAATGCAGCAGAGTCCTTAAATACTTCAGCATAGTCCTTAAATAATGCAGCAAAGTCCTTGAATAATTTAGCAGAATCCTTAAATAATGCAACAAAGTCCTTAAATAATGCAGAAGAGTCCTTAAATAATGCAGCAAATTCCTTAAATATTGCAGCAAAGTCTTTAAATAATGCAATAAAGTCCATAAATAATGCAGCAAAGTTCTTAAATAATGCAGCAGAGTCCTTAAATACCACAGCAGAGTCCTTAAATAATGCAGCAAAGTCTTTAAATAATGCAACAAAGTCCTTAAATAATGCAACAAAATCCTTAAATAATGCAGAAGAGTCCTTAAATAATCCAGCCAAGTCCTTAAATCATGCAGCAGGGTCCTTAAATAATCCAGCCAAGTCCTTAAATAATGCAGCAGAGTCCTTAAATAATGCAGCAAAGTCCTTAAATAATGCAGCAGAGTCCTTAAATACTTCAGCATAGTCCTTAAATAATGCAGCAAAGTCCTTGAATAATGCAGCAGAGTCCTTAAATAATGCAACAAAGTCATTAAATAATGCTGCAGAGTCCTTAAATAATGCAGCAAATTCCTTAAATAATGCAGCAAAGTCTTTAAATAATGCAATAAAGTCCATAAATAATGCAGCAAAGTCCTTAAATAATGCAGCAGAGTACTGAAATACCGCAGCAGGGTCCTTAAATAATGCAGCAAAGTCGTTAAATAATGAAGTAGAGTCCTTAAATAATGCAACAACGTCCTTAAATGATGCAGCAGAGTCCTTAAATAATGCAACAAAGTCCTTAAATAATGCAGCAGAGTCCTTAAATAATGCAACAAAGTCCTTAAACAATGCAGCAGAGTCCTTAAATAATGCAGAAGAGTCCTTAAATAATGCAACCAAGACCTTAAATAATGCAGCAGAGTCCTTAAATAATGCAACAAAGTACTTAAATAATGCAGCAGAGTCCTTAAGTAACGTAGCAGAGTACTTAAATAATGCAGCAAAGTCATTAAATAATGCAGCAGAGTCCTTTAATAATGCAACAAATTCCTTAAATAATGCAGCAGAGTCCTTAAATAATGCAATAAAGTCCATAAATAATGCAGCAAAGTCCTTAAATAATTCAGCAGAGTGCTGAAATACCGCAGCAGGGTCCTTAAATAATGCAGCAGAGTCCTTAAATAATGCAACAAAGTCCTTAAATAATGCAGCAGAGTCCTTAAATAATGCAGCAAAATCCTTAAATAATGCAGCAGAGTCCTTAAATAATCCAGCCAAGTCCTTAAATAATGCAGCAAAGTCCTTAAATAATGCAGCAGAGTATTGAAATACCGCAGCAGGATCCTTAAATAATGCAGCAGAGTCCTTAAATAATGCAACAAAGTCCTTAAATAATGCAGAACAGTCCTTAAATAATGCAATAAAGTCCTTAAATAATGCAGCAAAGTCCTTAAATAATGCAGCAGAGTCCTTAAATAATGCAACAAAGTCCTTAAATAATGCAGCAGAGTCCTTAAATAATGCAGCACATTCCTTAAATAATGCAGCAGAGTCCTTAAATAATCCAGCCAAGTCCTTAAATACTGCTGCAGAGTACTTAAATAATGCAGCAAAGTCCTTAAATAATGCAGCAGAGTCCTTAAATAATGCAACAAAGTACTTAAATAATGCAGAAGAGTCCTTAAATAATGCAACAAAGTCCTTAAATAATGCAGCTGAGTACTTAAATAATGCAACAAAGTACTTAAATAATGCAGCAGAGTCCTTAAGTACCGTATCAGAGTCCTTAAATAATGCAGCAAAGTCCTTAAATAATGCAGCAGAGTCCTTAAATAATGCAGCAAAGTCCTTAAATAATCCAGCCAATTCCTTAAATAATGCAACAAAGTCCTTAAATAATGCAGCAGATTACTGAAATACTGCAGCAGGGTCCTTAAATAATGCAGCAGAGTCCTTAAATAATGCAACAAAGTCCTTAAATAATGCAGAACAGTCCTTAAATAATGCAATAAAGTCCTTAAATAATGCAGCAAAGTCCTTAAATAATGCAGCAGAGTCCTTAAATAATGCAACAAAGTCCTTAAATAATGCAGCAGAGTCCTTAAATAATGCAGCACATTCCTTAAATAATGCAGCAGAGTCCTTAAATAATCCAGCCAAGTCCTTAAATACTGCTGCAGAGTACTTAAATAATGCAGCAAAGTCCTTAAATAATGCAGCAGAGTCCTTAAATAATGCAACAAAGTACTTAAATAATGCAGAAGAGTCCTTAAATAATGCAACAAAGTCCTTAAATAATGCAGCTGAGTACTTAAATAATGCAACAAAGTACTTAAATAATGCAGCAGAGTCCTTAAGTACCGTATCAGAGTCCTTAAATAATGCAGCAAAGTCCTTAAATAATGCAGCAGAGTCCTTAAATAATGCAGCAAAGTCCTTAAATAATCCAGCCAATTCCTTAAATAATGCAACAAAGTCCTTAAATAATGCAGCAGATTACTGAAATACTGCAGCAGGGTCCTTAAATAATGCAGCAGAGTCCTTAAATAATGCAACAAAGTCCTTAAATAATGCAGCAGAGTCCTTAAATAATGCAACAAAGTCCTTAAGTAATGCAGCAGAGTCCTTAAATAATGCAATAAAGTCCATAAATAATGCAGCAAAGTCCTTAAATAATTCAGCAGAGTGCTGAAATACCGCAGCAGGGTCCTTAAAAAATGCAGCAGAGTCCTTAAATAATGCAACAAAGTCCTTAAATAATGCAGCAGGGTCCTTAAATAATGCAACAAAGTCCTTAAATAATGCAGCAGAGTCCTTAAATAATGCAGCAAAGTCCTTAAATAATGCAGCAGAGTCCTTAAATAATCCAGCCAAGTCCTTAAATAATGCAACAAAGTCCTTAAATAATGCAGCAGAGTCCTTAAATAATGCAGCAAAGTCCTTAAATAATGCAGCAGAGTCCTTAAATAATCCAGCCAAGTCCTTAAATAATGCAGCAACGTCTTTAAATAATGCAATAAAGTCCATAAATAATGCAGCAAATTCCTTAAATAATGCAGCAGAGTACTGAAATACCGCAGCAGGATCCTTAAATAATGCAACAGAGTCCTTAAATAATGCAGCAGATTACTGAAATACTGCAGCAGGGTCATTAAATAATGCTGCAGAGTCCTTAAATAATGCAGCAAATTCCTTAAATAATGCAGCAAAGTCTTTAAATAATGCAATAAAGTCCTTAAATAATGCAGCAGAGTACTGAAATACCGCAGCGGGGTCCTTAAATAATGCAGCAAAGTCGTTAAATAATGAAGTAGAGTCCTTAAATAATGCAACAACGTCCTTAAATGATGCAGCAGAGTCCTTAAATAATGCAACAAAGTCCTTAAATAATGCAGCAGAGTCCTTAAATAATGCAGCAGAGTACTGAAATACCGCAGCAGGGTCCTTAAATAATGCACCAAAGTCGTTAAATAATGAAGTAGAGTCCTTAAATAATGCAACAAAGTCCTTAAATGATGCAGCAGAGTCCTTAAATAATGCAATAAAGTCCTTAAATAATGCAGCAGAGTCCTTAAATAATGCAACAAAGTCCTTAAACAATGCAGCAGAGTCCTTAAATAATGCAGAAGAGTCCTTAAATAATGCAACCAAGACCTTAAATAATGCAGCAGAGTCCTTAAATAATCCAGCAAAGTCCTTAAATAATGCAGCAGATTACTGAAATACGGCAGCAGGGTCCTTAAATAATGCAGCAGAGTCCTTATATAATGCAACAAAGTCCTTAAATAATGCAGCAGAGTCCTTAAATAATGCAACAAAGTCCTTAAATAATGCAGCACAGTCCTTAAATAATCCAGCAAAGTCCTTAAATAATGCAGCAAAGTCTTTAAATAATGCAATAAAGTCCATAAATGATGCAGCAAATTCCTTAAATAATGCAGCAGAGTACTGAAATACCGCAGCAGGATCCTTAAATAATGCAACAGAGTCCTTAAATAATGCAACAAAGTCCTTAAATAATGCAGAACAGTCCTTAAATAATGCAATAAAGTCCTTAAATAATGCAGCAAAGTCCTTAAATAATGCAGCAGAGTCCTTAAATAATGCAACAAAGTCCTAAAATAATGCAGCAGAGTCCTTAAATAATGCAACAAAGTCCTTAAATAATGCAGCAGAGTCCTTAAATAATGCAGCACATTCCTTAAATAATGCAGCAGAGTCCTTAAATAATCCAGCCAAGTCCTTAAATAATGCAGCAGAGTCCTTAAACAATGCAGAAAAGTCGTTAAATAAAGCAGCAGAGTCCTCAAATACTGCAGCAGAGTCCTTAAATAATGCAGCAAAGTCATTAAATAATGCAGAAGAGTCCTTAAATAATGCAGCAAAGTCCTTATATAATGCATCAGAGTCCTTAAATAATGCAGCAGAGTCCTTAAATACCACAGCAGAGTCCTTAAATAATGCAGCAAAGTCTTTAAATAATGCAGCACAGTCCTTAAATAATCCAGCCAAGTCCTTAAATAATGCAGCAGAGTCCTTAAATAATGCAGAAAAGTCCTTAAATAATGCAGCAGAGTCCTTAAATACTTCAGCATAGTCCTTAAATAATGCAGCAAAGTCCTTGAATAATGCAGCAGAGTCCTTAAATAATGCAACAAAGTCTTTAAATAATGCAATAAAGTCCATAAATAATGCAGCAAAGTTCTTAAATAATGCAGCAGAGTCCTTAAATAACACAGCAGAGTCCTTAAATAATACAGCAAAGTCTTTAAATAATGCAACAAAGTCCTTAAATAATGCAGCAGAGTCCTTAAATAATGCAGAAGAGTCCTTAAATAATCCAGCCAAGTCCTTAAATAATGCAGCAGAGTCCTTAAATAATGCAACAAAATCCTTAAATAATGCAGAAGAATCCTTAAATAATCCAGCCAAGTCCTTAAATCATGCAGCAGGGTCCTTAAATAATCCAGCCAAGTCCTTAAATAATGCAACAAAGTCCTTAAATAATGCAGCAGATTACTGAAATACTGCAGCAGGGTCATTAAATAATGCTGCAGTGTCCTTAAATAATGCAGCAAATTCCTTAAATAATGCAGCAAAGTCTTTAAATAATGCAATAAAGTCCTTAAATAATGCAGCAGAGTACTGAAATACCGCAGCAGGGTCCTTAAATAATGCAGCAAAGTCATTAAATAATGAAGTAGAGTCCTTAAATAATGCAACAATGTCCTTAAATGATGCAGCAGAGTCCTTAAATAATGCAACAAAGTCCTTAAATAATCCAGCCAAGTCCTTAAATAATGCAGCAGAGTCCTTAAATAATGCAGAAAAGTCCTTAAATAATGCAGCAGAGTCCTTAAATACTTCAGCATAGTCCTTAAATAATGCAGCAAAGTCCTTGAATAATGCAGCAGAGTCCTTAAATAATGCAACAAAGTCTTTAAATAATGCAATAAAGTCCATAAATAATGCAGCAAAGTTCTTAAATAATGCAGCAGAGTCCTTAAATAACACAGCAGAGTCCTTAAATAATGCAGCAAAGTCTTTAAATAATGCAACAAAGTCCTTAAATAATGCAGCAGAGTCCTTAAATAATGCAGAAGAGTCCTTAAATAATCCAGCCAAGTCCTTAAATAATGCAGCAGAGTCCTTAAATAATGCAACAAAATCCTTAAATAATGCAGAAGAATCCTTAAATAATCCAGCCAAGTCCTTAAATCATGCAGCAGGGTCCTTAAATAATCCAGCCAAGTCCTTAAATAATGCAACAAAGTCCTTAAATAATGCAGCAGATTACTGAAATACTGCAGCAGGGTCATTAAATAATGCTGCAGTGTCCTTAAATAATGCAGCAAATTCCTTAAATAATGCAGCAAAGTCTTTAAATAATGCAATAAAGTCCTTAAATAATGCAGCAGAGTACTGAAATACCGCAGCAGGGTCCTTAAATAATGCAGCAAAGTCGTTAAATAATGAAGTAGAGTCCTTAAATAATGCAACAATGTCCTTAAATGATGCAGCAGAGTCCTTAAATAATGCAACAAAGTCCTTAAATAATGCAGCAGAGTCCTTAAATAATGCAGCAGAGTACTGAAATACCGCAGCAGGGTCCTTAAATAATGCAGCAAAGTCGTTAAATAATGAAGTAGAGTCCTTAAATAATGCAACAAAGTCCTTAAATGATGCAGCAGAGTCCTTAAATAATGCAACAAAGTCCTTAAATAATGCAGCAGAGTACTTAAATAATGCAACAAAGTCCTTAAACAATGCAGCAGAGTCCTTAAATAATGCAGAAGAGTCCTTAAATAATGCAACCAAGACCTTAAATAATGCAACAGAGTCCTTAAATAATGCAACAAAGTACTTAAATAATGCAGCAGAGTCCTTAAGTACCGTAGCAGAGTCCTTAAATACTGCAGCAACGTCCTTAAATAATGCAGCAGAGTCCTTAAATAATGCAACAAAGTCCTTAAATAATGCAGAACAGTCCTTAAATAATGCAATAAAGTTCTTAAATAATGCAGCACAGTCCTTAAATAATGCAGCAGAGTCCTTAATAATGCAACAAAGTCCTTAAATAATGCAGCAGAGTCCTTAAATAATGCAGCACATTCCTTAAATAATGCAGCAGAGTCCTTAAATAATCCAGCCAAGTCCTTAAATACTGCTGCAGAGTACTTAAATAATGCAGCAAAGTCCTTAAATAATGCAGCAGAGTCCTTAAATAATGCAACAAAGTACTTAAATAATGCAGAAGAGTCCTTAAAAATGCAACAAAGTCCTTAAATAATGCAGCTGAGTCCTTAAATAATGCAGCAAAGTCCTTAAATAATGCAGCAGAGTCCTTAAATAATGCAGCAAAGTCCTTAAATAATCCAGCCAATTCCTTAAATAATGCAACAAAGTCCTTAAATAATGCAGCAGAGTACTGAAATACCGCAGCAGGATCCTTAAATAATGCAACAGAGTCCTTAAATAATGCAACAAAGTCCTTAAATAATGCAGAACAGTCCTTAAATAATGCAATAAAGTCCTTAAATAATGCAGCAAAGTCCTTAAATAATGCAGCAGAGTCCTTAAATAATGCAACAAAGTCCTTAAATAATGCAGCAGAGTCCTTAAATAATGCAACAAAGTCCTTAAATAATGCAGCAGAGTCCTTAAATAATGCA
Organism: Phyllobates terribilis; assembly: GCF_046119375.1. NCBI lineage: Eukaryota > Metazoa > Chordata > Amphibia > Anura > Dendrobatidae > Phyllobates > Phyllobates terribilis. Next base: position 1,854,280 of record NW_027362955.1, on the reverse strand, counting down.
GCACATTCCTTAAATAATGCAGCAGAGTCCTTAAATAATCCAGCCAAGTCCTTAAATAATGCAGCAGAGTCCTTAAATAATGCATCAGAGTCCTTAAATACTGCAGCAGAGTCCTTAAATACCACAGCAGAGTCCTTAAATAATGCAGCAAAGTCTTTAAATAATGCAGCACAGTCCTTAAATAATCCAGCCAAGTCCTTAAATAATGCAGCAGAGTCCTTAAATAATGCAGAAAAGTCCTTAAATAACGCAGCAGAGTCCTTAAATACTTCAGCATAGTCCTTAAATAATGCAGCAAAGTCCTTGAATAATGCAGCAGAGTCCTTAAATAATGCAACAAAGTCTTTAAATAATGCAGAAGAGTCCTTAAATAATGCAGCAAATTCCTTAAATAATGCAGCAAAGTCTTTAAATAATGCAACAAAGTCCATAAATAATGCAGCAAAGTTCTTAAATAATGCAGCAGAGTCCTTAAATACCACAGCAGAGTCCTTAAATAATGCAGCAAAGTCTTTAAATAATGCAACAAAGTCCTTAAATAATGCAGCAGAGTCCTTAAATAATGCAGAAGAGTCCTTAAATAATCCAGCCAAGTCCTTAAATAATGCAGCAGAGTCCTTAAATAATGCAACAAAATCCTTAAATAATGCAGAAGAGTCCTTAAATAATCCAGCCAAGTCCTTAAATCATGCAGCAGGGTCCTTAAATAATCCAGCCAAGTCCTTAAATAATGCAACAAAGTCCTTAAATAATGCAGCAGATTACTGAAATACTGCAGCAGGGTCATTAAATAATGCTGCAGTGTCCTTAAATAATGCAGCAAATTCCTTAAATAATGCAGCAAAGTCTTTAAATAATGCAATAAAGTCCTTAAATAATGCAGCAGAGTACTGAAATACCGCAGCAGGGTCCTTAAATAATGCAGCAAAGTCGTTAAATAATGAAGTAGAGTCCTTAAATAATGCAACAATGTCCTTAAATGATGCAGCAGAGTCCTTAAATAATGCAACAAAGTCCTTAAATAATGCAGCAGAGTCCTTAAATAATGCAGCAGAGTACTGAAATACCGCAGCAGGGTCCTTAAATAATGCAGCAAAGTCGTTAAATAATGAAGTAGAGTCCTTAAATAATGCAACAAAGTCCTTAAATGATGCAGCAGAGTCCTTAAATATTGCAACAAAGTCCTTAAATAATGCAGCAGACTACTTAAATAATGCAACAAAGTCCTTAAACAATGCAGAAGAGTCCTTAAATAATGCAGAAGAGTCCTTAAATAATGCAACCAAGACCTTAAATAATACAACAGAGTCCTTAAATAATGCAACAAAGTACTTAAATAATGCAGCAGAGTCCTTAAGTACCGTAGCAGAGTCCTTAAATACTGCAGCAAAGTCCTTAAATAATGCAGCAGAGTCCTTAAATAATGCAGCAAAGTCATTAAATAATGCAGCAGAGTCCTTAAATAATGCAACAAATTCCTTAAATAATGCAGCAGAGTCCTTAAATAATGCAATAAAGTCCAAAAATAATGCAGCAAAGTCCTTAAATAATTCAGCAGAGTGCTGAAATACCGCAGCAGGGTCCTTAAATAATGCAGCAGAGTCCTTAAATAATGCAACAAAGTCCTTAAATAATGCAGCAGGGTCCTTAAATAATGCAACAAAGTCCTTAAATAATGCAGCAGAGTCCTTAAAAAATGCAGTAAAGTCCGTAAATAATGCAGCAGAGTCCTTAAATAATCCAGCCAAGTCCTTAAATAATGCAACAAAGTCCTTAAATAATGCAGCAGATTACTGAAATACTGCAGCAGGGTCCTTAAATAATGCAGCAGAGTCCTTAAATAATGCAACAAAGTCCTTAAATAATGCAGCAGAGTCCTTAAATAATGCAACAAAGTCCTTAAATAATGCAGCAGAGTCCTTAAATAATGCAACAAAGTCCTTAAATAATGCAGCAGAGTCCTTAAATAATGCAAAAAAGTCCTTAAATAATGCAGCAGAGTCCTTAAATAATGCAACAAAGTCCTTAAATAATGCAGCAGAGCCCTTAAATAATGCAGAAAAGTCCTTAAATAATGCAGCAGAGTCCTTAAATACTTCAGCATAGTCCTTAAATAATGCAGCAAAGTCCTTGAATAATTTAGCAGAATCCTTAAATAATGCAACAAAGTCCTTAAATAATGCAGAAGAGTCCTTAAATAATGCAGCAAATTCCTTAAATATTGCAGCAAAGTCTTTAAATAATGCAATAAAGTCCATAAATAATGCAGCAAAGTTCTTAAATAATGCAGCAGAGTCCTTAAATACCACAGCAGAGTCCTTAAATAATGCAGCAAAGTCTTTAAATAATGCAACAAAGTCCTTAAATAATGCAACAAAATCCTTAAATAATGCAGAAGAGTCCTTAAATAATCCAGCCAAGTCCTTAAATCATGCAGCAGGGTCCTTAAATAATCCAGCCAAGTCCTTAAATAATGCAGCAGAGTCCTTAAATAATGCAGCAAAGTCCTTAAATAATGCAGCAGAGTCCTTAAATACTTCAGCATAGTCCTTAAATAATGCAGCAAAGTCCTTGAATAATGCAGCAGAGTCCTTAAATAATGCAACAAAGTCATTAAATAATGCTGCAGAGTCCTTAAATAATGCAGCAAATTCCTTAAATAATGCAGCAAAGTCTTTAAATAATGCAATAAAGTCCATAAATAATGCAGCAAAGTCCTTAAATAATGCAGCAGAGTACTGAAATACCGCAGCAGGGTCCTTAAATAATGCAGCAAAGTCGTTAAATAATGAAGTAGAGTCCTTAAATAATGCAACAACGTCCTTAAATGATGCAGCAGAGTCCTTAAATAATGCAACAAAGTCCTTAAATAATGCAGCAGAGTCCTTAAATAATGCAACAAAGTCCTTAAACAATGCAGCAGAGTCCTTAAATAATGCAGAAGAGTCCTTAAATAATGCAACCAAGACCTTAAATAATGCAGCAGAGTCCTTAAATAATGCAACAAAGTACTTAAATAATGCAGCAGAGTCCTTAAGTAACGTAGCAGAGTACTTAAATAATGCAGCAAAGTCATTAAATAATGCAGCAGAGTCCTTTAATAATGCAACAAATTCCTTAAATAATGCAGCAGAGTCCTTAAATAATGCAATAAAGTCCATAAATAATGCAGCAAAGTCCTTAAATAATTCAGCAGAGTGCTGAAATACCGCAGCAGGGTCCTTAAATAATGCAGCAGAGTCCTTAAATAATGCAACAAAGTCCTTAAATAATGCAGCAGAGTCCTTAAATAATGCAGCAAAATCCTTAAATAATGCAGCAGAGTCCTTAAATAATCCAGCCAAGTCCTTAAATAATGCAGCAAAGTCCTTAAATAATGCAGCAGAGTATTGAAATACCGCAGCAGGATCCTTAAATAATGCAGCAGAGTCCTTAAATAATGCAACAAAGTCCTTAAATAATGCAGAACAGTCCTTAAATAATGCAATAAAGTCCTTAAATAATGCAGCAAAGTCCTTAAATAATGCAGCAGAGTCCTTAAATAATGCAACAAAGTCCTTAAATAATGCAGCAGAGTCCTTAAATAATGCAGCACATTCCTTAAATAATGCAGCAGAGTCCTTAAATAATCCAGCCAAGTCCTTAAATACTGCTGCAGAGTACTTAAATAATGCAGCAAAGTCCTTAAATAATGCAGCAGAGTCCTTAAATAATGCAACAAAGTACTTAAATAATGCAGAAGAGTCCTTAAATAATGCAACAAAGTCCTTAAATAATGCAGCTGAGTACTTAAATAATGCAACAAAGTACTTAAATAATGCAGCAGAGTCCTTAAGTACCGTATCAGAGTCCTTAAATAATGCAGCAAAGTCCTTAAATAATGCAGCAGAGTCCTTAAATAATGCAGCAAAGTCCTTAAATAATCCAGCCAATTCCTTAAATAATGCAACAAAGTCCTTAAATAATGCAGCAGATTACTGAAATACTGCAGCAGGGTCCTTAAATAATGCAGCAGAGTCCTTAAATAATGCAACAAAGTCCTTAAATAATGCAGAACAGTCCTTAAATAATGCAATAAAGTCCTTAAATAATGCAGCAAAGTCCTTAAATAATGCAGCAGAGTCCTTAAATAATGCAACAAAGTCCTTAAATAATGCAGCAGAGTCCTTAAATAATGCAGCACATTCCTTAAATAATGCAGCAGAGTCCTTAAATAATCCAGCCAAGTCCTTAAATACTGCTGCAGAGTACTTAAATAATGCAGCAAAGTCCTTAAATAATGCAGCAGAGTCCTTAAATAATGCAACAAAGTACTTAAATAATGCAGAAGAGTCCTTAAATAATGCAACAAAGTCCTTAAATAATGCAGCTGAGTACTTAAATAATGCAACAAAGTACTTAAATAATGCAGCAGAGTCCTTAAGTACCGTATCAGAGTCCTTAAATAATGCAGCAAAGTCCTTAAATAATGCAGCAGAGTCCTTAAATAATGCAGCAAAGTCCTTAAATAATCCAGCCAATTCCTTAAATAATGCAACAAAGTCCTTAAATAATGCAGCAGATTACTGAAATACTGCAGCAGGGTCCTTAAATAATGCAGCAGAGTCCTTAAATAATGCAACAAAGTCCTTAAATAATGCAGCAGAGTCCTTAAATAATGCAACAAAGTCCTTAAGTAATGCAGCAGAGTCCTTAAATAATGCAATAAAGTCCATAAATAATGCAGCAAAGTCCTTAAATAATTCAGCAGAGTGCTGAAATACCGCAGCAGGGTCCTTAAAAAATGCAGCAGAGTCCTTAAATAATGCAACAAAGTCCTTAAATAATGCAGCAGGGTCCTTAAATAATGCAACAAAGTCCTTAAATAATGCAGCAGAGTCCTTAAATAATGCAGCAAAGTCCTTAAATAATGCAGCAGAGTCCTTAAATAATCCAGCCAAGTCCTTAAATAATGCAACAAAGTCCTTAAATAATGCAGCAGAGTCCTTAAATAATGCAGCAAAGTCCTTAAATAATGCAGCAGAGTCCTTAAATAATCCAGCCAAGTCCTTAAATAATGCAGCAACGTCTTTAAATAATGCAATAAAGTCCATAAATAATGCAGCAAATTCCTTAAATAATGCAGCAGAGTACTGAAATACCGCAGCAGGATCCTTAAATAATGCAACAGAGTCCTTAAATAATGCAGCAGATTACTGAAATACTGCAGCAGGGTCATTAAATAATGCTGCAGAGTCCTTAAATAATGCAGCAAATTCCTTAAATAATGCAGCAAAGTCTTTAAATAATGCAATAAAGTCCTTAAATAATGCAGCAGAGTACTGAAATACCGCAGCGGGGTCCTTAAATAATGCAGCAAAGTCGTTAAATAATGAAGTAGAGTCCTTAAATAATGCAACAACGTCCTTAAATGATGCAGCAGAGTCCTTAAATAATGCAACAAAGTCCTTAAATAATGCAGCAGAGTCCTTAAATAATGCAGCAGAGTACTGAAATACCGCAGCAGGGTCCTTAAATAATGCACCAAAGTCGTTAAATAATGAAGTAGAGTCCTTAAATAATGCAACAAAGTCCTTAAATGATGCAGCAGAGTCCTTAAATAATGCAATAAAGTCCTTAAATAATGCAGCAGAGTCCTTAAATAATGCAACAAAGTCCTTAAACAATGCAGCAGAGTCCTTAAATAATGCAGAAGAGTCCTTAAATAATGCAACCAAGACCTTAAATAATGCAGCAGAGTCCTTAAATAATCCAGCAAAGTCCTTAAATAATGCAGCAGATTACTGAAATACGGCAGCAGGGTCCTTAAATAATGCAGCAGAGTCCTTATATAATGCAACAAAGTCCTTAAATAATGCAGCAGAGTCCTTAAATAATGCAACAAAGTCCTTAAATAATGCAGCACAGTCCTTAAATAATCCAGCAAAGTCCTTAAATAATGCAGCAAAGTCTTTAAATAATGCAATAAAGTCCATAAATGATGCAGCAAATTCCTTAAATAATGCAGCAGAGTACTGAAATACCGCAGCAGGATCCTTAAATAATGCAACAGAGTCCTTAAATAATGCAACAAAGTCCTTAAATAATGCAGAACAGTCCTTAAATAATGCAATAAAGTCCTTAAATAATGCAGCAAAGTCCTTAAATAATGCAGCAGAGTCCTTAAATAATGCAACAAAGTCCTAAAATAATGCAGCAGAGTCCTTAAATAATGCAACAAAGTCCTTAAATAATGCAGCAGAGTCCTTAAATAATGCAGCACATTCCTTAAATAATGCAGCAGAGTCCTTAAATAATCCAGCCAAGTCCTTAAATAATGCAGCAGAGTCCTTAAACAATGCAGAAAAGTCGTTAAAAAAAGCAGCAGAGTCCTCAAATACTGCAGCAGAGTCCTTAAATAATGCAGCAAAGTCATTAAATAATGCAGAAGAGTCCTTAAATAATGCAGCAAAGTCCTTATATAATGCATCAGAGTCCTTAAATAATGCAGCAGAGTCCTTAAATACCACAGCAGAGTCCTTAAATAATGCAGCAAAGTCTTTAAATAATGCAGCACAGTCCTTAAATAATCCAGCCAAGTCCTTAAATAATGCAGCAGAGTCCTTAAATAATGCAGAAAAGTCCTTAAATAATGCAGCAGAGTCCTTAAATACTTCAGCATAGTCCTTAAATAATGCAGCAAAGTCCTTGAATAATGCAGCAGAGTCCTTAAATAATGCAACAAAGTCTTTAAATAATGCAATAAAGTCCATAAATAATGCAGCAAAGTTCTTAAATAATGCAGCAGAGTCCTTAAATAACACAGCAGAGTCCTTAAATAATACAGCAAAGTCTTTAAATAATGCAACAAAGTCCTTAAATAATGCAGCAGAGTCCTTAAATAATGCAGAAGAGTCCTTAAATAATCCAGCCAAGTCCTTAAATAATGCAGCAGAGTCCTTAAATAATGCAACAAAATCCTTAAATAATGCAGAAGAATCCTTAAATAATCCAGCCAAGTCCTTAAATCATGCAGCAGGGTCCTTAAATAATCCAGCCAAGTCCTTAAATAATGCAACAAAGTCCTTAAATAATGCAGCAGATTACTGAAATACTGCAGCAGGGTCATTAAATAATGCTGCAGTGTCCTTAAATAATGCAGCAAATTCCTTAAATAATGCAGCAAAGTCTTTAAATAATGCAATAAAGTCCTTAAATAATGCAGCAGAGTACTGAAATACCGCAGCAGGGTCCTTAAATAATGCAGCAAAGTCATTAAATAATGAAGTAGAGTCCTTAAATAATGCAACAATGTCCTTAAATGATGCAGCAGAGTCCTTAAATAATGCAACAAAGTCCTTAAATAATCCAGCCAAGTCCTTAAATAATGCAGCAGAGTCCTTAAATAATGCAGAAAAGTCCTTAAATAATGCAGCAGAGTCCTTAAATACTTCAGCATAGTCCTTAAATAATGCAGCAAAGTCCTTGAATAATGCAGCAGAGTCCTTAAATAATGCAACAAAGTCTTTAAATAATGCAATAAAGTCCATAAATAATGCAGCAAAGTTCTTAAATAATGCAGCAGAGTCCTTAAATAACACAGCAGAGTCCTTAAATAATGCAGCAAAGTCTTTAAATAATGCAACAAAGTCCTTAAATAATGCAGCAGAGTCCTTAAATAATGCAGAAGAGTCCTTAAATAATCCAGCCAAGTCCTTAAATAATGCAGCAGAGTCCTTAAATAATGCAACAAAATCCTTAAATAATGCAGAAGAATCCTTAAATAATCCAGCCAAGTCCTTAAATCATGCAGCAGGGTCCTTAAATAATCCAGCCAAGTCCTTAAATAATGCAACAAAGTCCTTAAATAATGCAGCAGATTACTGAAATACTGCAGCAGGGTCATTAAATAATGCTGCAGTGTCCTTAAATAATGCAGCAAATTCCTTAAATAATGCAGCAAAGTCTTTAAATAATGCAATAAAGTCCTTAAATAATGCAGCAGAGTACTGAAATACCGCAGCAGGGTCCTTAAATAATGCAGCAAAGTCGTTAAATAATGAAGTAGAGTCCTTAAATAATGCAACAATGTCCTTAAATGATGCAGCAGAGTCCTTAAATAATGCAACAAAGTCCTTAAATAATGCAGCAGAGTCCTTAAATAATGCAGCAGAGTACTGAAATACCGCAGCAGGGTCCTTAAATAATGCAGCAAAGTCGTTAAATAATGAAGTAGAGTCCTTAAATAATGCAACAAAGTCCTTAAATGATGCAGCAGAGTCCTTAAATAATGCAACAAAGTCCTTAAATAATGCAGCAGAGTACTTAAATAATGCAACAAAGTCCTTAAACAATGCAGCAGAGTCCTTAAATAATGCAGAAGAGTCCTTAAATAATGCAACCAAGACCTTAAATAATGCAACAGAGTCCTTAAATAATGCAACAAAGTACTTAAATAATGCAGCAGAGTCCTTAAGTACCGTAGCAGAGTCCTTAAATACTGCAGCAAAGTCCTTAAATAATGCAGCAGAGTCCTTAAATAATGCAGCAAAGTCATTAAATAATGCAGCAGAGTCCTTAAATAATGCAACAAATTCCTTAAATAATGCAGCAGAGTCCTTAAATAATGCAATAAAGTCCATAAATAATGCAGCAAAGTCCTTAAATAATTCAGCAGAGTGCTGAAATACCGCAGCAGGGTCCTTAAATAATGCAGCAGAGTCCTTAAATAATGCAACAAAGTCCTTAAATAATGCAGCAGGGTCCTTAAATAATGCAACAAAGTCCTTAAATAATGCAGCAGAGTCCTTAAAAAATGCAGTAAAGTCCGTAAATAATGCAGCAGAGTCCTTAAATAATCCAGCCAAGTCCTTAAATAATGCAACAAAGTCCTTAAATAATGCAGCAGATTACTGAAATACTGCAGCAGGGTCTTTAAATAATGCAGCAGAGTCCTTAAATAATGCAACAAAGTCCTTAAATAATGCAGCAGAGTCCTTAAATAATGCAACAAAGTCCTTAAATAATGCAGCAGAGTCCTTAAATAATGCAACAAAGTCCTTAAATAATGCAGCAGAGTCCTTAAATAATGCAAAAAAGTCCTTAAATAATGCAGCAGAGTCCTTAAATAATGCAGAAGAGTCCTTAAATAATGCAGCAAATTCCTTAAATATTGCAGCAAAGTCTTTAAATAATGCAATAAAGTCCATAAATAATGCAGCAAAGTTCTTAAATAATGCAGCAGAGTCCTTAAATACCACAGCAGAGTCCTTAAATAATGCAGCAAAGTCTTTAAATAATGCAACAAAGTCCTTAAATAATGCAGCAGAGTCCTTAAATAATGCAGAAGAGTCCTTAAATAATCCAGCCAAGTCCTTAAATAATGCAGCAGAGTCCTTAAATAATCCAGCCAAGTCCTTAAATCATGCAGCAGGGTCCTTAAATAATCCAGCCAAGTCCTTAAATAATGCAGCAGAGTCCTTAAATAATGCAGCAAAGTCCTTAAATAATGCAGCATAGTCCTTAAATACTTCAGCATAGTCCTTAAATAATGCAGCAAAGTCGTTAAATAATGAAGTAGAGTCCTTAAATAATGCAACAACGTCCTTAAATGATGCAGCAGAGTCCTTAAAAAATGCAACAAAGTCCTTAAATAATGCAGCAGAGTCCTTAAATAATGCAACAAAGTCCTTAAACAATGCAGCAGAGTCCTTAAATAATGCAGAAGAGTCCTTAAATAATGCAACCAAGACCTTAAATAATGCAGCAGAGTCCTTAAATAATGCAACAAAGTACTTAAATAATGCAGCAGAGTCCTTAAGTAACGTAGCAGAGTACTTAAATAATGCAGCAAAGTCATTAAATAATGCAGCAGAGTCCTTTAATAATGCAACAAATTCCTTAAATAATGCAGCAGAGTCCTTAAATAATCCAGCCAAGTCCTTAAATAATGCAGCAAAGTCCTTAAATAATGCAGCAGAGTCCTTAAATAATGCAGCAAAGTCCTTAAATAATCCAGCCAATTCCTTAAATAATGCAACAAAGTCCTTAAATAATGCAGCAGATTACTGAAATACTGCAGCAGGGTCCTTAAATAATGCAGCAGAGTCCTTAAATAATGCAACAAAGTCCTTAAATAATGCAGAACAGTCCTTAAATAATGCAATAAAGTCCTTAAATAATGCAGCAAAGTCCTTAAATAATGCAGCAGAGTCCTTAAATAATGCAACAAAGTCCTTAAATAATGCAGCAGAGTCCTTAAATAATGCAGCACATTCCTTAAATAATGCAGCAGAGTCCTTAAATAATCCAGCCAAGTCCTTAAATACTGCTGCAGAGTACTTAAATAATGCAGCAAAGTCCTTAGATAATGCAGCAGAGTCCTTAAATAATGCAACAAAGTACTTAAATAATGCAGAAGAGTCCTTAAATAATGCAACAAAGTCCTTAAATAATGCAGCTGAGTACTTAAATAATGCAACAAAGTACTTAAATAATGCAGCAGAGTCCTTAAGTACCGTATCAGAGTCCTTAAATAATGCAGCAAAGTCCTTAAATAATGCAGCAGAGTCCTTAAATAATGCAGCAAAGTCCTTAAATAATCCAGCCAATTCCTTAAATAATGCAACAAAGTCCTTAAATAATGCAGCAGATTACTGAAATACTGCAGCAGGGTCCTTAAATAATGCAGCAGAGTCCTTAAATAATGCAACAAAGTCCTTAAATAATGCAGCAGAGTCCTTAAATAATGCAACAAAGTCCTTAAGTAATGCAGCAGAGTCCATAAATAATGCAATAAAGTCCATAAATAATGCAGCAAAGTCCTTAAATAATTCAGCAGAGTGCTGAAATACCGCAGCAGGGTCCTTAAAAAATGCAGCAGAGTCCTTAAATAATGCAACAAAGTCCTTAAATAATGCAGCAGGGTCCTTAAATAATGCAACAAAGTCCTTAAATAATGCAGCAGAGTCCTTAAATAATGCAGCAAAGTCCTTAAATAATGCAGCAGAGTCCTTAAATAATGCAGCAAAGTCCTTAAATAATGCAGCAAAGTCCTTAAATAATGCAGCAGAGTCCTTAAGTAATCCAGCCAAGTCCTTAAATAATGCAACAAAGTCCTTAAATAATGCAGCAGAGTCCTTAAATAATGCAGCAAAGTCCTTAAATAATGCAGCAGAGTCCTTAAGTAATCCAGCCAAGTCCTTAAATAATGCAGCAACGTCTTTAAATAATGCAATAAAGTCCATAAATAATGCAGCAAATTCCTTAAATAATGCAGCAGAGTACTGAAATACCGCAGCAGGATCCTTAAATAATGCAACAGAGTCCTTAAATAATGCAGCAGATTACTGAAATACTGCAGCAGGGTCATTAAATAATGCTGCAGAGTCCTTAAATAATGCAGCAAATTCCTTAAATAATGCAGCAAAGTCTTTAAATAATGCAATAAAGTCCTTAAATAATGCAGCAGAGTACTGAAATACCGCAGCGGGGTCCTTAAATAATGCAGCAAAGTCGTTAAATAATGAAGTAGAGTCCTTAAATAATGCAACAACGTCCTTAAATGATGCAGCAGAGTCCTTAAATAATGCAACAAAGTCCTTAAATAATGCAGCAGAGTCCTTAAATAATGCAGCAGAGTACTGAAATACCGCAGCAGGGTCCTTAAATAATGCACCAAAGTCGTTAAATAATGAAGTAGAGTCCTTAAATAATGCAACAAAGTCCTTAAATGATGCAGCAGAGTCCTTAAATAATGCAATAAAGTCCTTAAATAATGCAGCAGAGTCCTTAAATAATGCAACAAAGTCCTTAAACAATGCAGCAGAGTCCTTAAATAATGCAGAAGAGTCCTTAAATAATGCAACCAAGACCTTAAATAATGCAGCAGAGTCCTTAAATAATCCAGCAAAGTCCTTAAATAATGCAGCAGATTACTGAAATACGGCAGCAGGGTCCTTAAATAATGCAGCAGAGTCCTTATATAATGCAACAAAGTCCTTAAATAATGCAGCAGAGTCCTTAAATAATGCAACAAAGTCCTTAAATAATGCAGCACAGTCCTTAAATAATCCAGCAAAGTCCTTAAATAATGCAGCAAAGTCTTTAAATAATGCAATAAAGTCCATAAATGATGCAGCAAATTCCTTAAATAATGCAGCAGAGTACTGAAATACCGCAGCAGGATCCTTAAATAATGCAACAGAGTCCTTAAATAATGCAACAAAGTCCTTAAATAATGCAGAACAGTCCTTAAATAATGCAATAAAGTCCTTAAATAATGCAGCAAAGTCCTTAAATAATGCAGCAGAGTCCTTAAATAATGCAACAAAGTCCTAAAATAATGCAGCAGAGTCCTTAAATAATGCAACAAAGTCCTTAAATAATGCAGCAGAGTCCTTAAATAATGCAGCACATTCCTTAAATAATGCAGCAGAGTCCTTAAATAATCCAGCCAAGTCCTTAAATAATGCAGCAGAGTCCTTAAACAATGCAGAAAAGTCGTTAAATAAAGCAGCAGAGTCCTCAAATACTGCAGCAGAGTCCTTAAATAATGCAGCAAAGTCATTAAATAATGCAGAAGAGTCCTTAAATAATGCAGCAAAGTCCTTATATAATGCATCAGAGTCCTTAAATAATGCAGCAGAGTCCTTAAATACCACAGCAGAGTCCTTAAATAATGCAGCAAAGTCTTTAAATAATGCAGCACAGTCCTTAAATAATCCAGCCAAGTCCTTAAATAATGCAGCAGAGTCCTTAAATAATGCAGAAAAGTCCTTAAATAATGCAGCAGAGTCCTTAAATACTTCAGCATAGTCCTTAAATAATGCAGCAAAGTCCTTGAATAATGCAGCAGAGTCCTTAAATAATGCAACAAAGTCTTTAAATAATGCAATAAAGTCCATAAATAATGCAGCAAAGTTCTTAAATAATGCAGCAGAGTCCTTAAATAACACAGCAGAGTCCTTAAATAATGCAGCAAAGTCTTTAAATAATGCAACAAAGTCCTTAAATAATGCAGCAGAGTCCTTAAATAATGCAGAAGAGTCCTTAAATAATCCAGCCAAGTCCTTAAATAATGCAGCAGAGTCCTTAAATAATGCAACAAAATCCTTAAATAATGCAGAAGAATCCTTAAATAATCCAGCCAAGTCCTTAAATCATGCAGCAGGGTCCTTAAATAATCCAGCCAAGTCCTTATATAATGCAACAAAGTCCTTAAATAATGCAGCAGATTACTGAAATACTGCAGCAGGGTCATTAAATAATGCTGCAGTGTCCTTAAATAATGCAGCAAATTCCTTAAATAATGCAGCAAAGTCTTTAAATAATGCAATAAAGTCCTTAAATAATGCAGCAGAGTACTGAAATACCGCAGCAGGGTCCTTAAATAATGCAGCAAAGTCGTTAAATAATGAAGTAGAGTCCTTAAATAATGCAACAATGTCCTTAAATGATGCAGCAGAGTCCTTAAATAATGCAACAAAGTCCTTAAATAATGCAGCAGAGTCCTTAAATAATGCAGCAGAGTACTGAAATACCGCAGCAGGGTCCTTAAATAATGCAGCAAAGTCGTTAAATAATGAAGTAGAGTCCTTAAATAATGCAACAAAGTCCTTAAATGATGCAGCAGAGTCCTTAAATAATGCAACAAAGTCCTTAAATAATGCAGCAGAGTACTTAAATAATGCAACAAAGTCCTTAAACAATGCAGCAGAGTCCTTAAATAATGCAGAAGAGTCCTTAAATAATGCAACCAAGACCTTAAATAATGCAACAGAGTCCTTAAATAATGCAACAAAGTACTTAAATAATGCAGCAGAGTCCTTAAGTACCGTAGCAGAGTCCTTAAATACTGCAGCAAAGTCCTTAAATAATGCAGCAGAGTTCTTAAATAATGCAGCAAAGTCATTAAATAATGCAGCAGAGTCCTTAAATAATGCAACAAATTCCTTAAATAATGCAGCAGAGTCCTTAAATAATGCAATAAAGTCCATAAATAATGCAGCAAAGTCCTTAAATAATTCAGCAGAGTGCTGAAATACCGCAGCAGGGTCCTTAAATAATGCAGCAGAGTCCTTAAATAATGCAACAAAGTCCTTAAATAATGCAGCAGGGTCCTTAAATAATGCAACAAAGTCCTTAAATAATGCAGCAGAGTCCTTAAAAAATGCAGTAAAGTCCGTAAATAATGCAGCAGAGTCCTTAAATAATCCAGCCAAGTCCTTAAATAATGCAACAAAGTCCTTAAATAATGCAGCAGATTACTGAAATACTGCAGCAGGGTCTTTAAATAATGCAGCAGAGTCCTTAAATAATGCAACAAAGTCCTTAAATAATGCAGCAGAGTCCTTAAATAATGCAACAAAGTCCTTAAATAATGCAGCAGAGTCCTTAAATAATGCAACAAAGTCCTTAAATAATGCAGCAGAGTCCTTAAATAATGCAAAAAAGTCCTTAAATAATGCAGCAGAGTCCTTAAATAATGCAGAAGAGTCCTTAAATAATGCAGCAAATTCCTTAAATATTGCAGCAAAGTCTTTAAATAATGCAATAAAGTCCATAAATAATGCAGCAAAGTTCTTAAATAATGCAGCAGAGTCCTTAAATACCACAGCAGAGTCCTTAAATAATGCAGCAAAGTCTTTAAATAATGCAACAAAGTCCTTAAATAATGCAGCAGAGTCCTTAAATAATGCAGAAGAGTCCTTAAATAATCCAGCCAAGTCCTTAAATAATGCAGCAGAGTCCTTAAATAATCCAGCCAAGTCCTTAAATCATGCAGCAGGGTCCTTAAATAATCCAGCCAAGTCCTTAATTAATGCAGCAGAGTCCTTAAATAATGCAGCAAAGTCCTTAAATAATGCAGCATAGTCCTTAAATACTTCAGCATAGTCCTTAAATAATGCAGCAAAGTCGTTAAATAATGAAGTAGAGTCCTTAAATAATGCAACAACGTCCTTAAATGATGCAGCAGAGTCCTTAAAAAATGCAACAAAGTCCTTAAATAATGCAGCAGAGTCCTTAAATAATGCAACAAAGTCCTTAAACAATGCAGCAGAGTCCTTAAATAATGCAGAAGAGTCCTTAAATAATGCAACCAAGACCTTAAATAATGCAGCAGAGTCCTTAAATAATGCAACAAAGTACTTAAATAATGCAGCAGAGTCCTTAAGTAACGTAGCAGAGTACTTAAATAATGCAGCAAAGTCATTAAATAATGCAGCAGAGTCCTTTAATAATGCAACAAATTCCTTAAATAATGCAGCAGAGTCCTTAAATAATCCAGCCAAGTCCTTAAATAATGCAGCAAAGTCCTTAAATAATGCAGCAGAGTACTGAAATACCGCAGCAGGATCCTTAAATAATGCAGCAGAGTCCTTAAATAATGCAACAAAGTCCTTAAATAATGCAGAACAGTCCTTAAATAATGCAATAAAGTCCTTAAATAATGCAGCAAAGTCCTTAAATAATGCAGCAGAGTCCTTAAATAATGCAACAAAGTCCTTAAATAATGCAGCAGAGTCCTTAAATAATGCAGCACATTCCTTAAATAATGCAGCAGAGTCCTTAAATAATCCAGCCAAGTCCTTAAATACTGCTGCAGAGTACTTAAATAATGCAGCAAAGTCCTTAAATAATGCAGCAGAGTCCTTAAATAATGCAACAAAGTACTTAAATAATGCAGAAGAGTCCTTAAATAATGCAACAAAGTCCTTAAATAATGCAGCTGAGTACTTAAATAATGCAACAAAGTACTTAAATAATGCAGTAGAGTCCTTAAGTACCGTATCAGAGTCCTTAAATAATGCAGCAAAGTCCTTAAATAATGCAGCAGAGTCCTTAAATAATGCAGCAAAGTCCTTAAATAATCCAGCCAATTCCTTAAATAATGCAACAAAGTCCTTAAATAATGCAGCAGATTACTGAAATAGTGCAGCAGGGTCCTTAAATAATGCAGCAGAGTCCTTAAATAATGCAACAAAGTCCTTAAATAATGCAGCAGAGTCCTTAAATAATGCAACAAAGTCCTTAAATAATGCAGCAGAGTCCTTAAATAATGCAGCAGAGTACTGAAATACCGCAGCAGGGTCCTTAAATAATGCAGCAAAGTCGTTAAATAATGAAGTAGAGTCCTTAAATAATGCAACAAAGTCCTTAAATGATGCAGCAGAGTCCTTAAATAATGCAACAAAGTCCTTAAATAATGCAGCAGAGTCCTTAAATAATGCAATAAAGTCCATAAATAATGCAGCAAAGTCCTTAAATAATTCAGCAGAGTGCTGAAATACCGCAGCAGGGTCCTTAAATAATGCAGCAGAGTCCTTAAATAATGCAACAAAGTCCTTAAATAATGCAGCAGGGTCCTTAAATAATGCAGAAGAGTCCTTAAATAATGCAACCAAGACCTTAAATAATGCAGCAGAGTCCTTAAATAATGCAACAAAGTACTTAAATAATGCAGCAGAGTCCTTAAGTAACGTAGCAGAGTACTTAAATAATGCAGCAAAGTCATTAAATAATGCAGCAGAGTCCTTTAATAATGCAACAAATTCCTTAAATAATGCAGCAGAGTCCTTAAATAATCCAGCCAAGTCCTTAAATAATGCAGCAAAGTCCTTAAATAATGCAGCAGAGTACTGAAATACCGCAGCAGGATCCTTAAATAATGCAGCAGAGTCCTTAAATAATGCAACAAAGTCCTTAAATAATGCAGAACAGTCCTTAAATAATGCAATAAAGTCCTTAAATAATGCAGCAAAGTCCTTAAATAATGCAGCAGAGTCCTTAAATAATGCAACAAAGTCCTTAAATAATGCAGCAGAGTCCTTAAATAATGCAGCACATTCCTTAAATAATGCAGCAGAGTCCTTAAATAATCCAGCCAAGTCCTTAAATACTGCTGCAGAGTACTTAAATAATGCAGCAAAGTCCTTAAATAATGCAGCAGAGTCCTTAAATAATGCAACAAAGTACTTAAATAATGCAGAAGAGTCCTTAAATAATGCAACAAAGTCCTTAAATAATGCAGCTGAGTACTTAAATAATGCAACAAAGTACTTAAATAATGCAGTAGAGTCCTTAAGTACCGTATCAGAGTCCTTAAATAATGCAGCAAAGTCCTTAAATAATGCAGCAGAGTCCTTAAATAATGCAGCAAAGTCCTTAAATAATCCAGCCAATTCCTTAAATAATGCAACAAAGTCCTTAAATAATGCAGCAGATTACTGAAATAGTGCAGCAGGGTCCTTAAATAATGCAGCAGAGTCCTTAAATAATGCAACAAAGTCCTTAAATAATGCAGCAGAGTCCTTAAATAATGCAACAAAGTCCTTAAATAATGCAGCAGAGTCCTTAAATAATGCAGCAGAGTACTGAAATACCGCAGCAGGGTCCTTAAATAATGCAGCAAAGTCGTTAAATAATGAAGTAGAGTCCTTAAATAATGCAACAAAGTCCTTAAATGATGCAGCAGAGTCC
This sequence comes from Phyllobates terribilis, assembly GCF_046119375.1. Lineage (NCBI taxonomy): Eukaryota > Metazoa > Chordata > Amphibia > Anura > Dendrobatidae > Phyllobates > Phyllobates terribilis. Next base: position 1,836,820 of record NW_027362955.1, on the reverse strand, counting down.
TTAAATAATGCAACAAAGTCCTTAAATAATGCAGCAGAGTCCTTAAATAATGCAATAAAGTCCATAAATAATGCAGCAAAGTCCTTAAATAATTCAGCAGAGTGCTGAAATACCGCAGCAGGGTCCTTAAATAATGCAGCAGAGTCCTTAAATAATGCAACAAAGTCCTTAAATAATGCAGCAGGGTCCTTAAATAATGCAACAAAGTCCTTAAATAATGCAGCAGAGTCCTTAAATAATGCAGCAAAGTCCTTAAATAATGCAGCAGAGTCCTTAAATAATCCAGCCAAGTCCTTAAATAATGCAACAAAGTCCTTAAATAATGCAGCAGATTACTGAAATACTGCAGCAGGGTCCTTAAATAATGCAGCAGAGTCCTTAAATAATGCAACAAAGTCCTTAAATAATGCAGCAGAGTCCTTAAATAATGCAACAAAGTCCTTAAATAATGCAGCAGAGTCCTTAAATAATGCAGCAGAGTCCTTAAATAATGCAGCAAAGTCCTTAAATAATGCAGCAGAGTCCTTAAATAATCCAGCCAAGTCCTTAAATAATGCAGCAAAGTCCTTAAATAATGCAGCAGAGTACTGAAATACCGCAGCAGGATCCTTAAATAATGCAGCAGAGTCCTTAAATAATGCAACAAAGTCCTTAAATAATGCAGAACAGTCCTTAAATAATGCAATAAAGTCCTTAAATAATGCAGCAGAGTCCTTAAATAATGCAGCAGAGTACTGAAATACCGCAGCAGGGTCCTTAAATAATGCAGCAAAGTCATTAAATAATGAAGTAGAGTCCTTAAATAATGCAACAAAGTCCTTAAATGATGCAGCAGAGTCCTTAAATAATGCAACAAAGTCCTTAAATAATGCAGCAGAGTCCTTAAATAATGCAATAAAGTCCATAAATAATGCAGCAAAGTCCTTAAATAATTCAGCAGAGTGCTGAAATACCGCAGCAGGGTCCTTAAATAATGCAGCAGAGTCCTTAAATAATGCAACAAAGTCCTTAAATAATGCAGCAGGGTCCTTAAATAATGCAACAAAGTCCTTAAATAATGCAGCAGAGTCCTTAAATAATGCAGCAAAGTCCTTAAATAATGCAGCAGAGTCCTTAAATAATCCAGCCAAGTCCTTAAATAATGCAACAAAGTCCTTAAATAATGCAGCAGATTACTGAAATACTGCAGCAGGGTCCTTAAATAATGCAGCAGAGTCCTTAAATAATGCAACAAAGTACTTAAATAATGCAGAAGAGTCCTTAAATAATGCAACAAAGTCCTTAAATAATGCAGCTGAGTACTTAAATAATGCAACAAAGTACTTAAATAATGCAGTAGAGTCCTTAAGTACCGTATCAGAGTCCTTAAATAATGCAGCAAAGTCCTTAAATAATGCAGCAGAGTCCTTAAATAATGCAGCAAAGTCCTTAAATAATCCAGCCAATTCCTTAAATAATGCAACAAAGTCCTTAAATAATGCAGCAGATTACTGAAATAGTGCAGCAGGGTCCTTAAATAATGCAGCAGAGTCCTTAAATAATGCAACAAAGTCCTTAAATAATGCAGCAGAGTCCTTAAATAATGCAACAAAGTCCTTAAATAATGCAGCAGAGTCCTTAAATAATGCAGCAGAGTACTGAAATACCGCAGCAGGGTCCTTAAATAATGCAGCAAAGTCGTTAAATAATGAAGTAGAGTCCTTAAATAATGCAACAAAGTCCTTAAATGATGCAGCAGAGTCCTTAAATAATGCAACAAAGTCCTTAAATAATGCAGCAGAGTCCTTAAATAATGCAATAAAGTCCATAAATAATGCAGCAAAGTCCTTAAATAATTCAGCAGAGTGCTGAAATACCGCAGCAGGGTCCTTAAATAATGCAGCAGAGTCCTTAAATAATGCAACAAAGTCCTTAAATAATGCAGCAGGGTCCTTAAATAATGCAACAAAGTCCTTAAATAATGCAGCAGAGTCCTTAAATAATGCAGCAAAGTCCTTAAATAATGCAGCAGAGTCCTTAAATAATCCAGCCAAGTCCTTAAATAATGCAACAAAGTCCTTAAATAATGCAGCAGATTACTGAAATACTGCAGCAGGGTCCTTAAATAATGCAGCAGAGTCCTTAAATAATGCAACAAAGTCCTTAAATAATGCAGCAGAGTCCTTAAATAATGCAACAAAGTCCTTAAATAATGCAGCAGAGTCCTTAAATAATGCAGCAGAGTCCTTAAATAATGCAGCAGAGTCCTTAAGTAACGTAGCAGAGTACTTAAATAATGCAGCAAAGTCATTAAATAATGCAGCAGAGTCCTTTAATAATGCAACAAATTCCTTAAATAATGCAGCAGAGTCCTTAAATAATCCAGCCAAGTCCTTAAATAATGCAGCAAAGTCCTTAAATAATGCAGCAGAGTACTGAAATACCGCAGCAGGATCCTTAAATAATGCAGCAGAGTCCTTAAATAATGCAACAAAGTCCTTAAATAATGCAGAACAGTCCTTAAATAATGCAATAAAGTCCTTAAATAATGCAGCAAAGTCCTTAAATAATGCAGCAGAGTCCTTAAATAATGCAACAAAGTCCTTAAATAATGCAGCAGAGTCCTTAAATAATGCAGCACATTCCTTAAATAATGCAGCAGAGTCCTTAAATAATCCAGCCAAGTCCTTAAATACTGCTGCAGAGTACTTAAATAATGCAGCAAAGTCCTTAAATAATGCAGCAGAGTCCTTAAATAATGCAACAAAGTACTTAAATAATGCAGAAGAGTCCTTAAATAATGCAACAAAGTCCTTAAATAATGCAGCTGAGTACTTAAATAATGCAACAAAGTACTTAAATAATGCAGTAGAGTCCTTAAGTACCGTATCAGAGTCCTTAAATAATGCAGCAAAGTCCTTAAATAATGCAGCAGAGTCCTTAAATAATGCAGCAAAGTCCTTAAATAATCCAGCCAATTCCTTAAATAATGCAACAAAGTCCTTAAATAATGCAGCAGATTACTGAAATAGTGCAGCAGGGTCCTTAAATAATGCAGCAGAGTCCTTAAATAATGCAACAAAGTCCTTAAATAATGCAGCAGAGTCCTTAAATAATGCAACAAAGTCCTTAAATAATGCAGCAGAGTCCTTAAATAATGCAGCAGAGTACTGAAATACCGCAGCAGGGTCCTTAAATAATGCAGCAAAGTCGTTAAATAATGAAGTAGAGTCCTTAAATAATGCAACAAAGTCCTTAAATGATGCAGCAGAGTCCTTAAATAATGCAACAAAGTCCTTAAATAATGCAGCAGAGTCCTTAAATAATGCAATAAAGTCCATAAATAATGCAGCAAAGTCCTTAAATAATTCAGCAGAGTGCTGAAATACCGCAGCAGGGTCCTTAAATAATGCAGCAGAGTCCTTAAATAATGCAACAAAGTCCTTAAATAATGCAGCAGGGTCCTTAAATAATGCAACAAAGTCCTTAAATAATGCAGCAGAGTCCTTAAATAATGCAGCAAAGTCCTTAAATAATGCAGCAGAGTCCTTAAATAATCCAGCCAAGTCCTTAAATAATGCAACAAAGTCCTTAAATAATGCAGCAGATTACTGAAATACTGCAGCAGGGTCCTTAAATAATGCAGCAGAGTCCTTAAATAATGCAACAAAGTCCTTAAATAATGCAGCAGAGTCCTTAAATAATGCAACAAAGTCCTTAAATAATGCAGCAGAGTCCTTAAATAATGCAGCAGAGTCCTTAAATAATGCAGCAAAGTCCTTAAATAATGCAGCAGAGTCCTTAAATAATCCAGCCAAGTCCTTAAATAATGCAGCAAAGTCCTTAAATAATGCAGCAGAGTACTGAAATAACGCAGCAGGATCCTTAAATAATGCAGCAGAGTCCTTAAATAATGCAACAAAGTCCTTAAATAATGCAGAACAGTCCTTAAATAATGCAATAAAGTCCTTAAATAATGCAGCAGAGTCCTTAAATAATGCAGCAGAGTACTGAAATACCGCAGCAGGGTCCTTAAATAATGCAGCAAAGTCATTAAATAATGAAGTAGAGTCCTTAAATAATGCAACAAAGTCCTTAAATGATGCAGCAGAGTCCTTAAATAATGCAACAAAGTCCTTAAATAATGCAGCAGAGTCCTTAAATAATGCAATAAAGTCCATAAATAATGCAGCAAAGTCCTTAAATAATTCAGCAGAGTGCTGAAATACCGCAGCAGGGTCCTTAAATAATGCAGCAGAGTCCTTAAATAATGCAACAAAGTCCTTAAATAATGCAGCAGGGTCCTTAAATAATGCAACAAAGTCCTTAAATAATGCAGCAGAGTCCTTAAATAATGCAGCAAAGTCCTTAAATAATCCAGCAGAGTCCTTAAATAATCCAGCCAAGTCCTTAAATAATGCAACAAAGTCCTTAAATAATGCAGCAGATTACTGAAATACTGCAGCAGGGTCCTTAAATAATGCAGCAGAGTCCTTAAATAATGCAACAAAGTACTTAAATAATGCAGAAGAGTCCTTAAATAATGCAACAAAGTCCTTAAATAATGCAGCTGAGTACTTAAATAATGCAACAAAGTACTTAAATAATGCAGTAGAGTCCTTAAGTACCGTATCAGAGTCCTTAAATAATGCAGCAAAGTCCTTAAATAATGCAGCAGAGTCCTTAAATAATGCAGCAAAGTCCTTAAATAATCCAGCCAATTCCTTAAATAATGCAACAAAGTCCTTAAATAATGCAGCAGATTACTGAAATAGTGCAGCAGGGTCCTTAAATAATGCAGCAGAGTCCTTAAATAATGCAACAAAGTCCTTAAATAATGCAGCAGAGTCCTTAAATAATGCAACAAAGTCCTTAAATAATGCAGCAGAGTCCTTAAATAATGCAGCAGAGTACTGAAATACCGCAGCAGGGTCCTTAAATAATGCAGCAAAGTCGTTAAATAAAGAAGTAGAGTCCTTAAATAATGCAACAAAGTCCTTAAATGATGCAGCAGAGTCCTTAAATAATGCAACAAAGTCCTTAAATAATGCAGCAGAGTCCTTAAATAATGCAATAAAGTCCATAAATAATGCAGCAAAGTCCTTAAATAATTCAGCAGAGTGCTGAAATACCGCAGCAGGGTCCTTAAATAATGCAGCAGAGTCCTTAAATAATGCAACAAAGTCCTTAAATAATGCAGCAGGGTCCTTAAATAATGCAACAAAGTCCTTAAATAATGCAGCAGAGTCCTTAAATAATGCAGCAAAGTCCTTAAATAATGCAGCAGAGTCCTTAAATAATCCAGCCAAGTCCTTAAATAATGCAACAAAGTCCTTAAATAATGCAGCAGATTACTGAAATACTGCAGCAGGGTCCTTAAATAATGCAGCAGAGTCCTTAAATAATGCAACAAAGTCCTTAAATAATGCAGCAGAGTCCTTAAATAATGCAACAAAGTCCTTAAATAATGCAGCAGAGTCCTTAAATAATGCAGCAGAGTCCTTAAATAATGCAGCAAAGTCCTTAAATAATGCAGCAGAGTCCTTAAATAATCCAGCCAAGTCCTTAAATAATGCAGCAAAGTCCTTAAATAATGCAGCAGAGTACTGAAATACCGCAGCAGGATCCTTAAATAATGCAGCAGAGTCCTTAAATAATGCAACAAAGTCCTTAAATAATGCAGAACAGTCCTTAAATAATGCAATAAAGTCCTTAAATAATGCAGCAGAGTCCTTAAATAATGCAGCAGAGTACTGAAATACCGCAGCAGGGTCCTTAAATAATGCAGCAAAGTCATTAAATAATGAAGTAGAGTCCTTAAATAATGCAACAAAGTCCTTAAATGATGCAGCAGAGTCCTTAAATAATGCAACAAAGTCCTTAAATAATGCAGCAGAGTCCTTAAATAATGCAATAAAGTCCATAAATAATGCAGCAAAGTCCTTAAATAATTCAGCAGAGTGCTGAAATACCGCAGCAGGGTCCTTAAATAATGCAGCAGAGTCCTTAAATAATGCAACAAAGTCCTTAAATAATGCAGCAGGGTCCTTAAATAATGCAACAAAGTCCTTAAATAATGCAGCAGAGTCCTTAAATAATGCAGCAAAGTCCTTAAATAATGCAGCAGAGTCCTTAAATAATCCAGCCAAGTCCTTAAATAATGCAACAAAGTCCTTAAATAATGCAGCAGATTACTGAAATACTGCAGCAGGGTCCTTAAATAATGCAGCAGAGTCCTTAAATAATGCAACAAAGTACTTAAATAATGCAGAAGAGTCCTTAAATAATGCAACAAAGTCCTTAAATAATGCAGCTGAGTACTTAAATAATGCAACAAAGTACTTAAATAATGCAGTAGAGTCCTTAAGTACCGTATCAGAGTCCTTAAATAATGCAGCAAAGTCCTTAAATAATGCAGCAGAGTCCTTAAATAATGCAGCAAAGTCCTTAAATAATCCAGCCAATTCCTTAAATAATGCAACAAAGTCCTTAAATAATGCAGCAGATTACTGAAATAGTGCAGCAGGGTCCTTAAATAATGCAGCAGAGTCCTTAAATAATGCAACAAAGTCCTTAAATAATGCAGCAGAGTCCTTAAATAATGCAACAAAGTCCTTAAATAATGCAGCAGAGTCCTTAAATAATGCAGCAGAGTACTGAAATACCGCAGCAGGGTCCTTAAATAATGCAGCAAAGTCGTTAAATAATGAAGTAGAGTCCTTAAATAATGCAACAAAGTCCTTAAATGATGCAGCAGAGTCCTTAAATAATGCAACAAAGTCCTTAAATAATGCAGCAGAGTCCTTAAATAATGCAATAAAGTCCATAAATAATGCAGCAAAGTCCTTAAATAATTCAGCAGAGTGCTGAAATACCGCAGCAGGGTCCTTAAATAATGCAGCAGAGTCCTTAAATAATGCAACAAAGTCCTTAAATAATGCAGCAGGGTCCTTAAATAATGCAACAAAGTCCTTAAATAATGCAGCAGAGTCCTTAAATAATGCAGCAAAGTCCTTAAATAATGCAGCAGAGTCCTTAAATAATCCAGCCAAGTCCTTAAATAATGCAACAAAGTCCTTAAATAATGCAGCAGATTACTGAAATACTGCAGCAGGGTCCTTAAATAATGCAGCAGAGTCCTTAAATAATGCAACAAAGTCCTTAAATAATGCAGCAGAGTCCTTAAATAATGCAACAAAGTCCTTAAATAATGCAGCAGAGTCCTTAAATAATGCAGCAGAGTCCTTAAATAATGCAGCAAAGTCCTTAAATAATGCAGCAGAGTCCTTAAATAATCCAGCCAAGTCCTTAAATAATGCAGCAAAGTCCTTAAATAATGCAGCAGAGTACTGAAATACCGCAGCAGGATCCTTAAATAATGCAGCAGAGTCCTTAAATAATGCAACAAAGTCCTTAAATAATGCAGAACAGTCCTTAAATAATGCAATAAAGTCCTTAAATAATGCAGCAGAGTCCTTAAATAATGCAGCAGAGTACTGAAATACCGCAGCAGGGTCCTTAAATAATGCAGCAAAGTCGTTAAATAATGAAGTAGAGTCCTTAAATAATGCAACAAAGTCCTTAAATGATGCAGCAGAGTCCTTAAATAATGCAACAAAGTCCTTAAATAATGCAGCAGAGTCCTTAAATAATGCAATAAAGTCCATAAATAATGCAGCAAAGTCCTTAAATAATTCAGCAGAGTGCTGAAATACCGCAGCAGGGTCCTTAAATAATGCAGCAGAGTCCTTAAATAATGCAACAAAGTCCTTAAATAATGCAGCAGGGTCCTTAAATAATGCAACAAAGTCCTTAAATAATGCAGCAGAGTCCTTAAATAATGCAGCAAAGTCCTTAAATAATGCAGCAGAGTCCTTAAATAATCCAGCCAAGTCCTTAAATAATGCAACAAAGTCCTTAAATAATGCAGCAGATTACTGAAATACTGCAGCAGGGTCCTTAAATAATGCAGCAGAGTCCTTAAATAATGCAACAAAGTCCTTAAATAATGCAGCAGAGTCCTTAAATAATGCAACAAAGTCCTTAAATAATGCAGCAGAGTCCTTAAATAATGCAGCAAAGTCCTTAAATAATGCAGCACAGTCCTTAAATAATCCAGCCAAGTCCTTAAATAATGCAGCAACGTCTTTAAATAATGCAATAAAGTCCATAAATAATGCAGCAAATTCCTTAAATAATGCAGCAGAGTACTGAAATACCGCAGCAGGATCCTTAAATAATGCAACAGAGTCCTTAAATAATGCAGCAGATTACTGAAATACTGCAGCAGGGTCATTAAATAATGCTGCAGAGTCCTTAAATAATGCAGCAAATTCCTTAAATAATGCAGCAAAGTCTTTAAATAATGCAATAAAGTCCTTAAATAATGCAGCAGAGTACTGAAATACCGCAGCGGGGTCCTTAAATAATGCAGCAAAGTCGTTAAATAATGAAGTAGAGTCCTTAAATAATGCAACAACGTCCTTAAATGATGCAGCAGAGTCCTTAAATAATGCAACAAAGTCCTTAAATAATGCAGCAGAGTCCTTAAATAATGCAGCAGAGTACTGAAATACCGCAGCAGGGTCCTTAAATAATGCACCAAAGTCGTTAAATAATGAAGTAGAGTCCTTAAATAATGCAACAAAGTCCTTAAATGATGCAGCAGAGTCCTTAAATAATGCAACAAAGTCCTTAAATAATGCAGCAGAGTCCTTAAATAATGCAACAAAGTCCTTAAACAATGCAGCAGAGTCCTTAAATAATGCAGAAGAGTCCTTAAATAATGCAACCAAGACCTTAATGCAGCAGAGTCCTTAAATAATGCAACAAAGTACTTAAATAATGCAGCAGAGTCCTTAAGTACCATAGCAGAGTCCTTAAATACTGCAGCAAAGTCCTTAAATAATGCAGCAGAGTCCTTAAATAATGCAGCAAAGTCATTAAATAATGCAGCAGAGTCCTTAAATAATGCAACAAATTCCTTAAATAATGCAGCAGAGTCCTTAAATAATGCAATAAAGTCCATAAATAATGCAGCAAAGTCCTTAAATAATGCAACAAAGTCCTTAAATAATGCAGCAGGGTCCTTAAATAATGCAACAAAGTCCTTAAATAATGCAGCAGAGTCCTTAAAAAATGCAGCAAAGTCCGTAAATAATGCAGCAGAGTCCTTAAATAATCCAGCCAAGTCCTTAAATAATGCAGCAGATTACTGAAATACGGCAGCAGGGTCCTTAAATAATGCAGCAGAGTCCTTATATAATGCAACAAAGTCCTTAAATAATGCAGCAGAGTCCTTAAATAATGCAACAAAGTCCTTAAGTAATGCAGCAGAGTCCTTAAATAATGCAGCAAAGTCCTTAAATAATGCAGCACAGTCCTTAAATAATCCAGCAAAGTCCTTAAATAATGCAGCAAAGTCTTTAAATAATGCAATAAAGTCCATAAATGATGCAGCAAATTCCTTAAATAATGCAGCAGAGTACGGAAATACCGCAGCAGGATCCTTAAACAATGCAACAGAGTCCTTAAATAATGCAACAAAGTCCTTAAATAATGCAGAACAGTCCTTAAATAATGCAATAAAGTCCTTAAATAATGCAGCAAAGTCCTTAAATAATGCAGCAGAGTCCTTAAATAATGCAACAAAGTCCTAAAATAATGCAGCAGAGTCCTTAAATAATGCAACAAAGTCCTTAAATAATGCAGCAGAGTCCTTAAATAATGCAGCACATTCCTTAAATAATGCAGCAGAGTCCTTAAATAATCCAGCCAAGTCCTTAAATAATGCAGCAGAGTCCTTAAACAATGCAGAAAAGTCGTTAAATAAAGCAGCAGAGTCCTCAAATACTGCAGCAGAGTCCTTAAATAATGCAGCAAAGTCATTAAATAATGCAGAAGAGTCCTTAAATAATGCAGCAAAGTCCTTATATAATGCATCAGAGTCCTTAAATAATGCAGCAGAGTCCTTAAATACCACAGCAGAGTCCTTAAATAATGCAGCAAAGTCTTTAAATAATGCAGCACAGTCCTTAAATAATCCAGCCAAGTCCTTAAATAATGCAGCAGAGTCCTTAAATAATGCAGAAAAGTCCTTAAATAATGCAGCAGAGTCCTTAAATACTTCAGCATAGTCCTTAAATAATGCAGCAAAGTCCTTGAATAATGCAGCAGAGTCCTTAAATAACACAGCAGAGTCCTTAAATAATACAGCAAAGTCTTTAAATAATGCAACAAAGTCCTTAAATAATGCAGCAGAGTCCTTAAATAATGCAGAAGAGTCCTTAAATAATCCAGCCAAGTCCTTAAATAATGCAGCAGAGTCCTTAAATAATGCAGAAGAATCCTTAAATAATCCAGCCAAGTCCTTAAATCATGCAGCAGGGTCCTTAAATAATCCAGCCAAGTCCTTAAATAATGCAACAAAGTCCTTAAATAATGCAGCAGATTACTGAAATACTGCAGCAGGGTCATTAAATAATGCTGCAGTGTCCTTAAATAATGCAGCAAATTCCTTAAATAATGCAGCAAAGTCTTTAAATAATGCAATAAAGTCCTTAAATAATGCAGCAGAGTACTGAAATACCGCAGCAGGGTCCTTAAATAATGCAGCAAAGTCATTAAATAATGAAGTAGAGTCCTTAAATAATGCAACAATGTCCTTAAATGATGCAGCAGAGTCCTTAAATAATGCAACAAAGTCCTTAAATAATCCAGCCAAGTCCTTAAATAATGCAGCAGAGTCCTTAAATAATGCAGAAAAGTCCTTAAATAATGCAGCAGAGTCCTTAAATACTTCAGCATAGTCCTTAAAAAATGCAGCAAAGTCCTTGAATAATGCAGCAGAGTCCTTAAATAATGCAACAAAGTCTTTAAATAATGCAATAAAGTCCATAAATAATGCAGCAAAGTTCTTAAATAATGCAGCAGAGTCCTTAAATAACACAGCAGAGTCCTTAAATAATGCAGCAAAGTCTTTAAATAATGCAACAAAGTCCTTAAATAATGCAGCAGAGTCCTTAAATAATGCAGAAGAGTCCTTAAATAATCCAGCCAAGTCCTTAAATAATGCAGCAGAGTCCTTAAATAATGCAACAAAATCCTTAAATAATGCAGAAGAATCCTTAAATAATCCAGCCAAGTCCTTAAATTATGCAGCAGGGTCCTTAAATAATCCAGCCAAGTCCTTAAATAATGCAACAAAGTCCTTAAATAATGCAGCAGATTACTGAAATACTGCAGCAGGGTCCTTAAATAATGCAGCAGAGTCCTTAAATAATGCAACAAAGTACTTAAATAATGCAGAAGAGTCCTTAAATAATGCAACAAAGTCCTTAAATAATGCAGCTGAGTACTTAAATAATGCAACAAAGTACTTAAATAATGCAGTAGAGTCCTTAAGTACCGTATCAGAGTCCTTAAATAATGCAGCAAAGTCCTTAAATAATGCAGCAGAGTCCTTAAATAATGCAGCAAAGTCCTTAAATAATCCAGCCAATTCCTTAAATAATGCAACAAAGTCCTTAAATAATGCAGCAGATTACTGAAATAGTGCAGCAGGGTCCTTAAATAATGCAGCAGAGTCCTTAAATAATGCAACAAAGTCCTTAAATAATGCAGCAGAGTCCTTAAATAATGCAACAAAGTCCTTAAATAATGCAGCAGAGTCCTTAAATAATGCAGCAGAGTACTGAAATACCGCAGCAGGGTCCTTAAATAATGCAGCAAAGTCGTTAAATAAAGAAGTAGAGTCCTTAAATAATGCAACAAAGTCCTTAAATGATGCAGCAGAGTCCTTAAATAATGCAACAAAGTCCTTAAATAATGCAGCAGAGTCCTTAAATAATGCAATAAAGTCCATAAATAATGCAGCAAAGTCCTTAAATAATTCAGCAGAGTGCTGAAATACCGCAGCAGGGTCCTTAAATAATGCAGCAGAGTCCTTAAATAATGCAACAAAGTCCTTAAATAATGCAGCAGGGTCCTTAAATAATGCAACAAAGTCCTTAAATAATGCAGCAGAGTCCTTAAATAATGCAGCAAAGTCCTTAAATAATGCAGCAGAGTCCTTAAATAATCCAGCCAAGTCCTTAAATAATGCAACAAAGTCCTTAAATAATGCAGCAGATTACTGAAATACTGCAGCAGGGTCCTTAAATAATGCAGCAGAGTCCTTAAATAATGCAACAAAGTCCTTAAATAATGCAGCAGAGTCCTTAAATAATGCAACAAAGTCCTTAAATAATGCAGCAGAGTCCTTAAATAATGCAGCAGAGTCCTTAAATAATGCAGCAAAGTCCTTAAATAATGCAGCAGAGTCCTTAAATAATCCAGCCAAGTCCTTAAATAATGCAGCAAAGTCCTTAAATAATGCAGCAGAGTACTGAAATACCGCAGCAGGATCCTTAAATAATGCAGCAGAGTCCTTAAATAATGCAACAAAGTCCTTAAATAATGCAGAACAGTCCTTAAATAATGCAATAAAGTCCTTAAATAATGCAGCAGAGTCCTTAAATAATGCAGCAGAGTACTGAAATACCGCAGCAGGGTCCTTAAATAATGCAGCAAAGTCATTAAATAATGAAGTAGAGTCCTTAAATAATGCAACAAAGTCCTTAAATGATGCAGCAGAGTCCTTAAATAATGCAACAAAGTCCTTAAATAATGCAGCAGAGTCCTTAAATAATGCAATAAAGTCCATAAATAATGCAGCAAAGTCCTTAAATAATTCAGCAGAGTGCTGAAATACCGCAGCAGGGTCCTTAAATAATGCAGCAGAGTCCTTAAATAATGCAACAAAGTCCTTAAATAATGCAGCAGGGTCCTTAAATAATGCAACAAAGTCCTTAAATAATGCAGCAGAGTCCTTAAATAATGCAGCAAAGTCCTTAAATAATGCAGCAGAGTCCTTAAATAATCCAGCCAAGTCCTTAAATAATGCAACAAAGTCCTTAAATAATGCAGCAGATTACTGAAATACTGCAGCAGGGTCCTTAAATAATGCAGCAGAGTCCTTAAATAATGCAACAAAGTACTTAAATAATGCAGAAGAGTCCTTAAATAATGCAACAAAGTCCTTAAATAATGCAGCTGAGTACTTAAATAATGCAACAAAGTACTTAAATAATGCAGTAGAGTCCTTAAGTACCGTATCAGAGTCCTTAAATAATGCAGCAAAGTCCTTAAATAATGCAGCAGAGTCCTTAAATAATGCAGCAAAGTCCTTAAATAATCCAGCCAATTCCTTAAATAATGCAACAAAGTCCTTAAATAATGCAGCAGATTACTGAAATAGTGCAGCAGGGTCCTTAAATAATGCAGCAGAGTCCTTAAATAATGCAACAAAGTCCTTAAATAATGCAGCAGAGTCCTTAAATAATGCAACAAAGTCCTTAAATAATGCAGCAGAGTCCTTAAATAATGCAGCAGAGTACTGAAATACTGCAGCAGGGTCCTTAAATAATGCAGCAAAGTCGTTAAATAATGAAGTAGAGTCCTTAAATAATGCAACAAAGTCCTTAAATGATGCAGCAGAGTCCTTAAATAATGCAACAAAGTCCTTAAATAATGCAGCAGAGTCCTTAAATAATGCAATAAAGTCCATAAATAATGCAGCAAAGTCCTTAAATAATTCAGCAGAGTGCTGAAATACCGCAGCAGGGTCCTTAAATAATGCAGCAGAGTCCTTAAATAATGCAACAAAGTCCTTAAATAATGCAGCAGGGTCCTTAAATAATGCAACAAAGTCCTTAAATAATGCAGCAGAGTCCTTAAATAATGCAGCAAAGTCCTTAAATAATGCAGCAGAGTCCTTAAATAATCCAGCCAAGTCCTTAAATAATGCAACAAAGTCCTTAAATAATGCAGCAGATTACTGAAATACTGCAGCAGGGTCCTTAAATAATGCAGCAGAGTCCTTAAATAATGCAACAAAGTCCTTAAATAATGCAGCAGAGTCCTTAAATAATGCAACAAAGTCCTTAAATAATGCAGCAGAGTCCTTAAATAATGCAGCAGAGTCCTTAAATAATGCAGCAAAGTCCTTAAATAATGCAGCAGAGTCCTTAAATAATCCAGCCAAGTCCTTAAATAATGCAGCAAAGTCCTTAAATAATGCAGCAGAGTACTGAAATACCGCAGCAGGATCCTTAAATAATGCAGCAGAGTCCTTAAATAATGCAACAAAGTCCTTAAATAATGCAGAACAGTCCTTAAATAATGCAATAAAGTCCTTAAATAATGCAGCAGAGTCCTTAAATAATGCAGCAGAGTACTGAAATACCGCAGCAGGGTCCTTAAATAATGCAGCAAAGTCGTTAAATAATGAAGTAGAGTCCTTAAATAATGCAACAAAGTCCTTAAATGATGCAGCAGAGTCCTTAAATAATGCAACAAAGTCCTTAAATAATGCAGCAGAGTCCTTAAATAATGCAATAAAGTCCATAAATAATGCAGCAAAGTCCTTAAATAATTCAGCAGAGTGCTGAAATACCGCAGCAGGGTCCTTAAATAATGCAGCAGAGTCCTTAAATAATGCAACAAAGTCCTTAAATAATGCAGCAGGGTCCTTAAATAATGCAACAAAGTCCTTAAATAATGCAGCAGAGTCCTTAAATAATGCAGCAAAGTCCTTAAATAATGCAGCAGAGTCCTTAAATAATCCAGCCAAGTCCTTAAATAATGCAACAAAGTCCTTAAATAATGCAGCAGATTACTGAAATACTGCAGCAGGGTCCTTAAATAATGCAGCAGAGTCCTTAAATAATGCAACAAAGTCCTTAAATAATGCAGCAGAGTCCTTAAATAATGCAACAAAGTCCTTAAATAATGCAGCAGAGTCCTTAAATAATGCAGCAAAGTCCTTAAATAATGCAGCACAGTCCTTAAATAATCCAGCCAAGTCCTTAAATAATGCAGCAACGTCTTTAAATAATGCAATAAAGTCCATAAATAATGCAGCAAATTCCTTAAATAATGCAGCAGAGTACTGAAATACCGCAGCAGGATCCTTAAATAATGCAACAGAGTCCTTAAATAATGCAGCAGATTACTGAAATACTGCAGCAGGGTCATTAAATAATGCTGCAGAGTCCTTAAATAATGCAGCAAATTCCTTAAATAATGCAGCAAAGTCTTTAAATAATGCAATAAAGTCCTTAAATAATGCAGCAGAGTACTGAAATACCGCAGCGGGGTCCTTAAATAATGCAGCAAAGTCGTTAAATAATGAAGTAGAGTCCTTAAATAATGCAACAACGTCCTTAAATGATGCAGCAGAGTCCTTAAATAATGCAACAAAGTCCTTAAATAATGCAGCAGAGTCCTTAAATAATGCAGCAGAGTACTGAAATACCGCAGCAGGGTCCTTAAATAATGCACCAAAGTCGTTAAATAATGAAGTAGAGTCCTTAAATAATGCAACAAAGTCCTTAAATGATGCAGCAGAGTCCTTAAATAATGCAACAAAGTCCTTAAATAATGCAGCAGAGTCCTTAAATAATGCAACAAAGTCCTTAAACAATGCAGCAGAGTCCTTAAATAATGCAGAAGAGTCCTTAAATAATGCAACCAAGACCTTAATGCAGCAGAGTCCTTAAATAATGCAACAAAGTACTTAAATAATGCAGCAGAGTCCTTAAGTACCATAGCAGAGTCCTTAAATACTGCAGCAAAGTCCTTAAATAATGCAGCAGAGTCCTTAAATAATGCAGCAAAGTCATTAAATAATGCAGCAGAGTCCTTAAATAATGCAACAAATTCCTTAAATAATGCAGCAGAGTCCTTAAATAATGCAATAAAGTCCATAAATAATGCAGCAAAGTCCTTAAATAATGCAACAAAGTCCTTAAATAATGCAGCAGGGTCCTTAAATAATGCAACAAAGTCCTTAAATAATGCAGCAGAGTCCTTAAAAAATGCAGCAAAGTCCGTAAATAATGCAGCAGAGTCCTTAAATAATCCAGCCAAGTCCTTAAATAATGCAGCAGATTACTGAAATACGGCAGCAGGGTCCTTAAATAATGCAGCAGAGTCCTTATATAATGCAACAAAGTCCTTAAATAATGCAGCAGAGTCCTTAAATAATGCAACAAAGTCCTTAAGTAATGCAGCAGAGTCCTTAAATAATGCAGCAAAGTCCTTAAATAATGCAGCACAGTCCTTAAATAATCCAGCAAAGTCCTTAAATAATGCAGCAAAGTCTTTAAATAATGCAATAAAGTCCATAAATGATGCAGCAAATTCCTTAAATAATGCAGCAGAGTACGGAAATACCGCAGCAGGATCCTTAAACAATGCAACAGAGTCCTTAAATAATGCAACAAAGTCCTTAAATAATGCAGAACAGTCCTTAAATAATGCAATAAAGTCCTTAAATAATGCAGCAAAGTCCTTAAATAATGCAGCAGAGTCCTTAAATAATGCAACAAAGTCCTAAAATAATGCAGCAGAGTCCTTAAATAATGCAACAAAGTCCTTAAATAATGCAGCAGAGTCCTTAAATAATGCAGCACATTCCTTAAATAATGCAGCAGAGTCCTTAAATAATCCAGCCAAGTCCTTAAATAATGCAGCAGAGTCCTTAAACAATGCAGAAAAGTCGTTAAATAAAGCAGCAGAGTCCTCAAATACTGCAGCAGAGTCCTTAAATAATGCAGCAAAGTCATTAAATAATGCAGAAGAGTCCTTAAATAATGCAGCAAAGTCCTTATATAATGCATCAGAGTCCTTAAATAATGCAGCAGAGTCCTTAAATACCACAGCAGAGTCCTTAAATAATGCAGCAAAGTCTTTAAATAATGCAGCACAGTCCTTAAATAATCCAGCCAAGTCCTTAAATAATGCAGCAGAGTCCTTAAATAATGCAGAAAAGTCCTTAAATAATGCAGCAGAGTCCTTAAATACTTCAGCATAGTCCTTAAATAATGCAGCAAAGTCCTTGAATAATGCAGCAGAGTCCTTAAATAACACAGCAGAGTCCTTAAATAATACAGCAAAGTCTTTAAATAATGCAACAAAGTCCTTAAATAATGCAGCAGAGTCCTTAAATAATGCAGAAGAGTCCTTAAATAATCCAGCCAAGTCCTTAAATAATGCAGCAGAGTCCTTAAATAATGCAGAAGAATCCTTAAATAATCCAGCCAAGTCCTTAAATCATGCAGCAGGGTCCTTAAATAATCCAGCCAAGTCCTTAAATAATGCAACAAAGTCCTTAAATAATGCAGCAGATTACTGAAATACTGCAGCAGGGTCATTAAATAATGCTGCAGTGTCCTTAAATAATGCAGCAAATTCCTTAAATAATGCAGCAAAGTCTTTAAATAATGCAATAAAGTCCTTAAATAATGCAGCAGAGTACTGAAATACCGCAGCAGGGTCCTTAAATAATGCAGCAAAGTCATTAAATAATGAAGTAGAGTCCTTAAATAATGCAACAATGTCCTTAAATGATGCAGCAGAGTCCTTAAATAATGCAACAAAGTCCTTAAATAATCCAGCCAAGTCCTTAAATAATGCAGCAGAGTCCTTAAATAATGCAGAAAAGTCCTTAAATAATGCAGCAGAGTCCTTAAATACTTCAGCATAGTCCTTAAAAAATGCAGCAAAGTCCTTGAATAATGCAGCAGAGTCCTTAAATAATGCAACAAAGTCTTTAAATAATGCAATAAAGTCCATAAATAATGCAGCAAAGTTCTTAAATAATGCAGCAGAGTCCTTAAATAACACAGCAGAGTCCTTAAATAATGCAGCAAAGTCTTTAAATAATGCAACAAAGTCCTTAAATAATGCAGCAGAGTCCTTAAATAATGCAGAAGAGTCCTTAAATAATCCAGCCAAGTCCTTAAATAATGCAGCAGAGTCCTTAAATAATGCAACAAAATCCTTAAATAATGCAGAAGAATCCTTAAATAATCCAGCCAAGTCCTTAAATTATGCAGCAGGGTCCTTAAATAATCCAGCCAAGTCCTTAAATAATGCAACAAAGTCCTTAAATAATGCAGCAGATTACTGAAATACTGCAGCAGGGTCATTAAATAATGCTGCAGTGTCCTTAAATAATGCAGCAAATTCCTTAAATAATGCAGCAAAGTCTTTAAATAATGCAATAAAGTCCTTAAATAATGCAGCAGAGTACTGAAATACCGCAGCAGGGTCCTTAAATAATGCAGCAAAGTCGTTAAATAATG
Organism: Phyllobates terribilis; assembly: GCF_046119375.1. Lineage (NCBI taxonomy): Eukaryota > Metazoa > Chordata > Amphibia > Anura > Dendrobatidae > Phyllobates > Phyllobates terribilis. Next base: position 1,818,653 of record NW_027362955.1, on the reverse strand, counting down.
AAGTAGAGTCCTTAAATAATGCAACAAAGTCCTTAAATAATGCAGCAGATAACTGAAATAGTGCAGCAGGGTCCTTAAATAATGCAGCAGAGTCCTTAAATAATGCAACAAAGTCCTTAAATAATGCAGCAGAGTCCTTAAATAATGCAACAAAGTCCTTAAATAATGCAGCAGAGTCCTTAAATAATGCAGCAGAGTACTGAAATACCGCAGCAGGGTCCTTAAATAATGCAGCAAAGTCGTTAAATAATGAAGTAGAGTCCTTAAATAATGCAACAAAGTCCTTAAATGATGCAGCAGAGTCCTTAAATAATGCAACAAAGTCCTTAAATAATGCAGCAGAGTCCTTAAATAATGCAATAAAGTCCATAAATAATGCAGCAAAGTCCTTAAATAATTCAGCAGAGTGCTGAAATACCGCAGCAGGGTCCTTAAATAATGCAGCAGAGTCTTTAAATAATGCAACAAAGTCCTTAAATAATGCAGCAGGGTCCTTAAATAATGCAACAAAGTCCTTAAATAATGCAGCAGAGTCCTTAAATAATGCAGCAAAGTCCTTAAATAATGCAGCAGAGTCCTTAAATAATCCAGCCAAGTCCTTAAATAATGCAACAAAGTCCTTAAATAATGCAGCAGATTACTGAAATACTGCAGCAGGGTCCTTAAATAATGCAGCAGAGTCCTTAAATAATGCAACAAAGTCCTTAAATAATGCAGCAGAGTCCTTAAATAATGCAACAAAGTCCTTAAATAATGCAGCAGAGTCCTTAAATAATGCAGCAGAGTCCTTAAATAATGCAGCAAAGTCCTTAAATAATGCAGCAGAGTCCTTAAATAATCCAGCCAAGTCCTTAAATAATGCAGCAAAGTCCTTAAATAATGCAGCAGAGTACTGAAATACCGCAGCAGGATCCTTAAATAATGCAGCAGAGTCCTTAAATAATGCAACAAAGTCCTTAAATAATGCAGAACAGTCCTTAAATAATGCAATAAAGTCCTTAAATAATGCAGCAGAGTCCTTAAATAATGCAGCAGAGTACTGAAATACCGCAGCAGGGTCCTTAAATAATGCAGCAAAGTCATTAAATAATGAAGTAGAGTCCTTAAATAATGCAACAAAGTCCTTAAATGATGCAGCAGAGTCCTTAAATAATGCAACAAAGTCCTTAAATAATGCAGCAGAGTCCTTAAATAATGCAATAAAGTCCATAAATAATGCAGCAAAGTCCTTAAATAATTCAGCAGAGTGCTGAAATACCGCAGCAGGGTCCTTAAATAATGCAGCAGAGTCCTTAAATAATGCAACAAAGTCCTTAAATAATGCAGCAGGGTCCTTAAATAATGCAACAAAGTCCTTAAATAATGCAGCAGAGTCCTTAAATAATGCAGCAAAGTCCTTAAATAATGCAGCAGAGTCCTTAAATAATCCAGCCAAGTCCTTAAATAATGCAACAAAGTCCTTAAATAATGCAGCAGATTACTGAAATACTGCAGCAGGGTCCTTAAATAATGCAGCAGAGTCCTTAAATAATGCAACAAAGTACTTAAATAATGCAGAAGAGTCCTTAAATAATGCAACAAAGTCCTTAAATAATGCAGCTGAGTACTTAAATAATGCAACAAAGTACTTAAATAATGCAGTAGAGTCCTTAAGTACCGTATCAGAGTCCTTAAATAATGCAGCAAAGTCCTTAAATAATGCAGCAGAGTCCTTAAATAATGCAGCAAAGTCCTTAAATAATCCAGCCAATTCCTTAAATAATGCAACAAAGTCCTTAAATAATGCAGCAGATTACTGAAATAGTGCAGCAGGGTCCTTAAATAATGCAGCAGAGTCCTTAAATAATGCAACAAAGTCCTTAAATAATGCAGCAGAGTCCTTAAATAATGCAACAAAGTCCTTAAATAATGCAGCAGAGTCCTTAAATAATGCAGCAGAGTACTGAAATACCGCAGCAGGGTCCTTAAATAATGCAGCAAAGTCGTTAAATAATGAAGTAGAGTCCTTAAATAATGCAACAAAGTCCTTAAATGATGCAGCAGAGTCCTTAAATAATGCAACAAAGTCCTTAAATAATGCAGCAGAGTCCTTAAATAATGCAATAAAGTCCATAAATAATGCAGCAAAGTCCTTAAATAATTCAGCAGAGTGCTGAAATACCGCAGCAGGGTCCTTAAATAATGCAGCAGAGTCCTTAAATAATGCAACAAAGTCCTTAAATAATGCAGCAGGGTCCTTAAATAATGCAACAAAGTCCTTAAATAATGCAGCAGAGTCCTTAAATAATGCAGCAAAGTCCTTAAATAATGCAGCAGAGTCCTTAAATAATCCAGCCAAGTCCTTAAATAATGCAACAAAGTCCTTAAATAATGCAGCAGATTACTGAAATACTGCAGCAGGGTCCTTAAATAATGCATCAGAGTCCTTAAATAATGCAACAAAGTCCTTAAATAATGCAGCAGAGTCCTTAAATAATGCAACAAAGTCCTTAAATAATGCAGCAGAGTCCTTAAATAATGCAGCAGAGTCCTTAAATAATCCAGCCAAGTCCTTAAATAATGCAGCAAAGTCCTTATATAATGCAGCAGAGTACTGAAATACCGCAGCAGGATCCTTAAATAATGCAGCAGAGTCCTTAAATAATGCAACAAAGTCCTTAAATAATGCAGAACAGTCCTTAAATAATGCAATAAAGTCCTTAAATAATGCAGCAGAGTCCTTAAATAATGCAGCAGAGTACTGAAATACCGCAGCAGGGTCCTTAAATAATGCAGCAAAGTCGTTAAATAATGAAGTAGAGTCCTTAAATAATGCAACAAAGTCCTTAAATGATGCAGCAGAGTCCTTAAATAATGCAACAAAGTCCTTAAATAATGCAGCAGAGTCCTTAAATAATGCAATAAAGTCCATAAATAATGCAGCAAAGTCCTTAAATAATTCAGCAGAGTGCTGAAATACCGCAGCAGGGTCCTTAAATAATGCAGCAGAGTCCTTAAATAATGCAACAAAGTCCTTAAATAATGCAGCAGGGTCCTTAAATAATGCAACAAAGTCCTTAAATAATGCAGCAGAGTCCTTAAATAATGCAGCAAAGTCCTTAAATAATGCAGCAGAGTCCTTAAATAATCCAGCCAAGTCCTTAAATAATGCAGCAAAGTCCTTAAATAATGCAGCAGAGTACTGAAATACCGCAGCAGGATCCTTAAATAATGCAGCAGAGTCCTTAAATAATGCAACAAAGTCCTTAAATAATGCAGAACAGTCCTTAAATAATGCAATAAAGTCCTTAAATAATGCAGCAGAGTCCTTAAATAATGCAGCAGAGTACTGAAATACCGCAGCAGGGTCCTTAAATAATGCAGCAAAGTCGTTAAATAATGAAGTAGAGTCCTTAAATAATGCAACAAAGTCCTTAAATGATGCAGCAGAGTCCTTAAATAATGCAACAAAGTCCTTAAATAATGCAGCAGAGTCCTTAAATAATGCAATAAAGTCCATAAATAATGCAGCAAAGTCCTTAAATAATTCAGCAGAGTGCTGAAATACCGCAGCAGGGTCCTTAAATAATGCAGCAGAGTCCTTAAATAATGCAACAAAGTCCTTAAATAATGCAGCAGGGTCCTTAAATAATGCAACAAAGTCCTTAAATAATGCAGCAGAGTCCTTAAATAATGCAGCAAAGTCCTTAAATAATGCAGCAGAGTCCTTAAATAATCCAGCCAAGTCCTTAAATAATGCAACAAAGTCCTTAAATAATGCAGCAGATTACTGAAATACTGCAGCAGGGTCCTTAAATAATGCAGCAGAGTCCTTAAATAATGCAACAAAGTCCTTAAATAATGCAGCAGAGTCCTTAAATAATGCAACAAAGTCCTTAAATAATGCAGCAGAGTCCTTAAATAATGCAGCAAAGTCCTTAAATAATGCAGCACAGTCCTTAAATAATCCAGCCAAGTCCTTAAATAATGCAGCAACGTCTTTAAATAATGCAATAAAGTCCATAAATAATGCAGCAAATTCCTTAAATAATGCAGCAGAGTACTGAAATACCGCAGCAGGATCCTTAAATAATGCAACAGAGTCCTTAAATAATGCAGCAGATTACTGAAATACTGCAGCAGGGTCATTAAATAATGCTGCAGAGTACTTAAATAATGCAGCAAATTCCTTAAATAATGCAGCAAAGTCTTTAAATAATGCAATAAAGTCCTTAAATAATGCAGCAGAGTACTGAAATACCGCAGCGGGGTCCTTAAATAATGCAGCAAAGTCGTTAAATAATGAAGTAGAGTCCTTAAATAATGCAACAACGTCCTTAAATGATGCAGCAGAGTCCTTAAATAATGCAACAAAGTCCTTAAATAATGCAGCAGAGTCCTTAAATAATGCAGCAGAGTACTGAAATACCGCAGCAGGGTCCTTAAATAATGCACCAAAGTCGTTAAATAATGAAGTAGAGTCCTTAAATAATGCAACAAAGTCCTTAAATGATGCAGCAGAGTCCTTAAATAATGCAACAAAGTCCTTAAATAATGCAGCAGAGTCCTTAAATAATGCAACAAAGTCCTTAAACAATGCAGCAGAGTCCTTAAATAATGCAGAAGAGTCCTTAAATAATGCAACCAAGACCTTAATGCAGCAGAGTCCTTAAATAATGCAACAAAGTACTTAAATAATGCAGCAGAGTCCTTAAGTACCATAGCAGAGTCCTTAAATACTGCAGCAAAGTCCTTAAATAATGCAGCAGAGTCCTTAAATAATGCAGCAAAGTCATTAAATAATGCAGCAGAGTCCTTAAATAATGCAACAAATTCCTTAAATAATGCAGCAGAGTCCTTAAATAATGCAATAAAGTCCATAAATAATGCAGCAAAGTCCTTAAATAATGCAACAAAGTCCTTAAATAATGCAGCAGGGTCCTTAAATAATGCAACAAAGTCCTTAAATAATGCAGCAGATTCCTTAAAAAATGCAGCAAAGTCCGTAAATAATGCAGCAGAGACCTTAAATAATCCAGCCAAGTCCTTAAATAATGCAGCAGATTACTGAAATACGGCAGCAGGGTCCTTAAATAATGCAGCAGAGTCCTTATATAATGCAACAAAGTCCTTAAATAATGCAGCAGAGTCCTTAAATAATGCAACAAAGTCCTTAAGTAATGCAGCAGAGTCCTTAAATAATGCAGCAAAGTCCTTAAATAATGCAGCACAGTCCTTAAATAATCCAGCAAAGTCCTTAAATAATGCAGCAAAGTCTTTAAATAATGCAATAAAGTCCATAAATGATGCAGCAAATTCCTTAAATAATGCAGCAGAGTACTGAAATACCGCAGCAGGATCCTTAAATAATGCAACAGAGTCCTTAAATAATGCAACAAAGTCCTTAAATAATGCAGAACAGTCCTTAAATAATGCAATAAAGTCCTTAAATAATGCAGCAAAGTCCTTAAATAATGCAGCAGAGTCCTTAAATAATGCAACAAAGTCCTAAAATAATGCAGCAGAGTCCTTAAATAATGCAACAAAGTCCTTAAATAATGCAGCAGAGTCCTTAAATAATGCAGCACATTCCTTAAATAATGCAGCAAAGTCCTTAAATAATCCAGCCAAGTCCTTAAATAATGCAGCAGAGTCCTTAAACAATGCAGAAAAGTCGTTAAATAAAGCAGCAGAGTCCTCAAATACTGCAGCATAGTCCTTAAATAATGCAGCAAAGTCATTAAATAATGCAGAAGAGTCCTTAAATAATGCAGCAAAATCCTTATATAATGCATCAGAGTCCTTAAATAATGCAGCAGAGTCCTTAAATACCACAGCAGAGTCCTTAAATAATGCAGCAAAGTCTTTAAATAATGCAGCACAGTCCTTAAATAATCCAGCCAAGTCCTTAAATAATGCAGCAGAGTCCTTAAATAATGCAGAAAAGTCCTTAAATAATGCAGCAGAGTCCTTAAATACTTCAGCATAGTCCTTAAATAATGCAGCAAAGTCCTTGAATAATGCAGCAGAGTCCTTAAATAACACAGCAGAGTCCTTAAATAATACAGCAAAGTCTTTAAATAATGCAACAAAGTCCTTAAATAATGCAGCAGAGTCCTTAAATAATGCAGAAGAGTCCTTAAATAATCCAGCCAAGTCCTTAAATAATGCAGCAGAGTCCTTAAATAATGCAGAAGAATCCTTAAATAATCCAGCCAAGTCCTTAAATCATGCAGCAGGGTCCTTAAATAATCCAGCCAAGTCCTTAAATAATGCAACAAAGTCCTTAAATAATGCAGCAGATTACTGAAATACTGCAGCAGGGTAATTAAATAATGCTGCAGTGTCCTTAAATAATGCAGCAAATTCCTTAAATAATGCAGCAAAGTCTTTAAATAATGCAATAAAGTCCTTAAATAATGCAGCAGAGTACTGAAATAGCGCAGCAGGGTCCTTAAATAATGCAGCAAAGTCATTAAATAATGAAGTAGAGTCCTTAAATAATGCAACAATGTCCTTAAATGATGCAGCAGAGTCCTTAAATAATGCAACAAAGTCCTTAAATAATCCAGCCAAGTCCTTAAATAATGCAGCAGAGTCCTTAAATAATGCAGAAAAGTCCTTAAATAATGCAGCAGAGTCCTTAAATACTTCAGCATAGTCCTTAAAAAATGCAGCAAAGTCCTTGAATAATGCAGCAGAGTCCTTAAATAATGCAACAAAGTCTTTAAATAATGCAATAAAGTCCATAAATAATGCAGCAAAGTTCTTAAATAATGCAGCAGAGTCCTTAAATAACACAGCAGAGTCCTTAAATAATGCAGCAAAGTCTTTAAATAATGCAACAAAGTCCTTAAATAATGCAGCAGAGTCCTTAAATAATGCAGAAGAGTCCTTAAATAATCCAGCCAAGTCCTTAAATAATGCAGCAGAGTCCTTAAATAATGCAACAAAATCCTTAAATAATGCAGAAGAATCCTTAAATAATCCAGCCAAGTCCTTAAATCATGCAGCAGGGTCCTTAAATAATCCAGCCAAGTCCTTAAATAATGCAACAAAGTCCTTAAATAATGCAGCAGATTACTGAAATACTGCAGCAGGGTCATTAAATAATGCTGCAGTGTCCTTAAATAATGCAGCAAATTCCTTAAATAATGCAGCAAAGTCTTTAAATAATGCAATAAAGTCCTTAAATAATGCAGCAGAGTACTGAAATACCGCAGCAGGGTCCTTAAATAATGCAGCAAAGTCGTTAAATAATGAAGTAGAGTCCTTAAATAATGCAACAATGTCCTTAAATGATGCAGCAGAGTCCTTAAATAATGCATCAAAGTCCTTAAATAATGCAGCAGAGTCCTTAAATAATGCAGCAGAGTACTGAAATACCGCAGCAGGGTCCTTAAATAATGCAGCAAAGTCGTTAAATAATGAAGTAGAGTCCTTAAATAATGCAACAAAGTCCTTAAATGATGCAGCAGAGTCCTTAAATAATGCAACAAAGTTCTTAAATAATGCAGCAGAGTACTTAAATAATGCAACAAAGTCCTTAAACAATGCAGCAGAGTCCTTAAATAATGCAGAAGAGTCCTTAAATAATGCAACCAAGACCTTAAATAATGCAACAGAGTCCTTAAATAATGCAACAAAGTACTTAAATAATGCAGCAGAGTCCTTAAGTACCGTAGCAGAGTCCTTAAATACTGCAGCAAAGTCCTTAAATAATGCAGCAGAGTCCTTAAATAATGCAGCAAAGTCATTAAATAATGCAGCAGAGTCCTTAAATAATGCAACAAATTCCTTAAATAATGCAGCAGAGTCCTTAAATAATGCAATAAAGTCCATAAATAATGCAGCAAAGTTCTTAAATAATGCAACAAAGTCCTTAAATAATGCAGCAGAGTCCTTAAATAATGCAACAAAGTCCTTAAATAATGCAGCAGAGTCCTTAAATAATGCAAAAAAGTCCTTAAATAATGCAGCAGAGTCCTTAAATAATGCAACAAAGTCCTTAAATAATGCAGCAGAGTCCTTAAATAATGCAGACAAGTCCTTAAATAATGCAGCAGAGTCCTTAAATACTTCAGCATAGTCCTTAAATAATGCAGCAAAGTCCTTGAATAATTTAGCAGAATCCTTAAATAATGCAACAAAGTCCTTAAATAATGCAGAAGAGTCCTTAAATAATGCAGCAAATTCCTTAAATATTGCAGCAAAGTCTTTAAATAATGCAATAAAGTCCATAAATAATGCAGCAAAGTTCTTAAATAATGCAGCAGAGTCCTTAAATACCACAGCAGAGTCCTTAAATAATGCAGCAAAGTCTTTAAATAATGCAACAAAGTCCTTAAATAATGCAGTAGAGTCCTTAAATAATGCAGAAGAGTCCTTAAATAATCCAGCCAAGTCCTTAAATAATGCAGCAGAGTCCTTAAATAATGCAACAAAATCCTTAAATAATGCAGAAGAGTCCTTAAATAATCCAGCCAAGTCCTTAAATCATGCAGCAGGGTCCTTAAATTATCCAGCCAAGTCCTTAAATAATGCAGCAGAGTCCTTAAATAATGCAGCAAAGTCCTTAAATAATGCAGCATAGTCCTTAAATACTTCAGCATAGTCCTTAAATAATGCAGCAAAGTCGTTAAATAATGAAGTAGAGTCCTTAAATAATGCAACAACGTCCTTAAATGATGCAGCAGAGTCCTTAAATAATGCAACAAAGTCCTTAAATAATGCAGCAGAGTCCTTAAATAATGCAACAAAGTCCTTAAACAATGCAGCAGAGTCCTTAAATAATGCAGAAGAGTCCTTAAATAATGCAACCAAGACCTTAAATAATGCAGCAGAGTCCTTAAATAATGCAACAAAGTACTTAAATAATGCAGCAGAGTCCTTAAGTAACGTAGCAGAGTACTTAAATAATGCAGCAAAGTCATTAAATAATGCAGTAGAGTCCTTTAATAATGCAACAAATTCCTTAAATAATGCAGCAGAGTCCTTAAATAATCCAGCCAAGTCCTTAAATAATGCAGCAAAGTCCTTAAATAATGCAGCAGAGTACTGAAATACCGCAGCAGGATCCTTAAATAATGCAGCAGAGTCCTTAAATAATGCAACAAAGTCCTTAAATAATGCAGAACAGTCCTTAAATAATGCAATAAAGTCCTTAAATAATGCAGCAAAGTCCTTAAATAATGCAGCAGAGTCCTTAAATAATGCAACAAAGTCCTTAAATAATGCAGCAGAGTCCTTAAATAATGCAGCACATTCCTTAAATAATGCAGCAGAGTCCTTAAATAATCCAGCCAAGTCCTTAAATACTGCTGCAGAGTACTTAAATAATGCAGCAAAGTCCTTAAATAATGCAGCAGAGTCCTTAAATAATGCAACAAAGTACTTAAATAATGCAGAAGAGTCCTTAAATAATGCAACAAAGTCCTTAAATAATGCAGCTGAGTACTTAAATAATGCAACAAAGTACTTAAATAATGCAGTAGAGTCCTTAAGTACCGTATCAGAGTCCTTAAATAATGCAGCAAAGTCCTTAAATAATGCAGCAGAGTCCTTAAATAATGCAGCAAAGTCCTTAAATAATCCAGCCAATTCCTTAAATAATGCAACAAAGTCCTTAAATAATGCAGCAGATTACTGAAATAGTGCAGCAGGGTCCTTAAATAATGCAGCAGAGTCCTTAAATAATGCAACAAAGTCCTTAAATAATGCAGCAGAGTCCTTAAATAATGCAACAAAGTCCTTAAATAATGCAGCAGAGTCCTTAAATAATGCAGCAGAGTACTGAAATACCGCAGCAGGGTCCTTAAATAATGCAGCAAAGTCGTTAAATAATGAAGTAGAGTCCTTAAATAATGCAAGAAAGTCCTTAAATGATGCAGCAGAGTCCTTAAATAATGCAACAAAGTCCTTAAATAATGCAGCAGAGTCCTTAAATAATGCAATAAAGTCCATAAATAATGCAGCAAAGTCCTTAAATAATTCAGCAGAGTGCTGAAATACCGCAGCAGGGTCCTTAAATAATGCAGCAGAGTCCTTAAATAATGCAAAAAAGTCCTTAAATAATGCAGCAGGGTCCTTAAATAATGCAACAAAGTCCTTAAATAATGCAGCAGAGTCCTTAAATAATGCAGCAAAGTCCTTAAATAATGCAGCAGAGTCCTTAAATAATCCAGCCAAGTCCTTAAATAATGCAACAAAGTCCTTAAATAATGCAGCAGATTACTGAAATACTGCAGCAGGGTCCTTAAATAATGCAGCAGAGTCCTTAAATAATGCAACAAAGTCCTTAAACAATGCAGCAGAGTCCTTAAATAATGCAGAAGAGTCCTTAAATAATGCAACCAAGACCTTAATGCAGCAGAGTCCTTAAATAATGCAACAAAGTACTTAAATAATGCAGCAGAGTCCTTAAGTACCGTAGCAGAGTCCTTAAATACTGCAGCAAAGTCCTTAAATGATGCAGCAGAGTCCTTAAATAATGCAGCAAAGTCATTAAATAATGCAGCAGAGTCCTTAAATAATGCAACAAATTCCTTAAATAATGCAGCAGAGTCCTTAAATAATGCAATAAAGTCCATAAATAATGCAGCAAAGTCCTTAAATAATGCAACAAAGTCCTTAAATAATGCAGCAGGGTCCTTAAATAATGCAACAAAGTCCTTAAATAATGCAGCAGAGTCCTTAAAAAATGCAGCAAAGTCCGTAAATAATGCAGCAGAGTCCTTAAATAATCCAGCCAAGTCCTTAAATAATGCAGCAGATTACTGAAATACGGCAGCAGGGTCCTTAAATAATGCAGCAGAGTCCTTATATAATGCAACAAAGTCCTTAAATAATGCAGCAGAGTCCTTAAATAATGCAACAAAGTCCTTAAGTAATGCAGCAGAGTCCTTAAATAATGCAGCAAAGTCCTTAAATAATGCAGCACAGTCCTTAAATAATCCAGCAAAGTCCATAAATGATGCAGCAAATTCCTTAAATAATGCAGCAGAGTACTGAAATACCGCAGCAGGATCCTTAAATAATGCAACAGAGTCCTTAAATAATGCAACAAAGTCCTTAAATAATGCAGAACAGTCCTTAAATAATGCAATAAAGTCCTTAAATAATGCAGCAAAGTCCTTAAATAATGCAGCAGAGTCCTTAAATAATGCAACAAAGTCCTAAAATAATGCAGCAGAGTCCTTAAATAATGCAGCACATTCCTTAAATAATGCAGCAGAGTCCTTAAATAATCCAGCCAAGTCCTTAAATAATGCAGCAGAGTCCTTAAATAATGCAGAAAAGTCGTTAAATAAAGCAGCAGAGTCCTCAAATACTGCAGCAGAGTCCTTAAATAATGCAGCAAAGTCATTAAATAATGCAGAAGAGTCCTTAAATAATGCAGCAAAGTCCTTATATAATGCATCAGAGTCCTTAAATAATGCAGCAGAGTCCTTAAATACCACAGCAGAGTCCTTAAATAATGCAGCAAAGTTTTTAAATAATGCAGCACAGTCCTTAAATAATCCTGCCAAGTCCTTAAATAATGCAGCAGAGTCCTTAAATAATGCAGAAAAGTCCTTAAATAATGCAGCAGAGACCTTAAATACTTCAGCATAGTCCTTAAATAATGCAGCAAAGTCCTTGAATAATGCAGCAGAGTCCTTAAATAATGCAACAAAGTCCTTAAATAATGCAGAAGAGTCCTTAAATAATGCAGCAAATTCCTTAAATAATGCAGCAAAGTCTTTAAATAATGCAATAAAGTCCATAAATAATGCAGCAAAGTTCTTAAATAATGCAGCAGAGTCTTTAAATACCACAGCAGAGTCCTTAAATAATGCAGCAAAGTCTTTAAATAATGCAACAAAGTCCTTAAATAATGCAGCAGAGTCCTTAAATAATGCAGAAGAGTCCTTAAATAATCCAGCCAAGTCCTTAAATAATGCAGCAGAGTCCTTAAATAATGCAACAAAATCCTTAAATAATGCAGAAGAGTCCTTAAATAATCCAGCCAAGTCCTTAAATCATGCAGCAGGGTCCTTAAATAATCCAGCCAAGTCCTTAAATAATGCAGCAGAGTCCTTAAATAATGCAACAAAATCCTTATATAATGCAGAAGAGTCCTTAAATAATCCAGCCAAGTCCTTAAATCATGCAGCAGGGTCCTTAAATAATCCAGCCAAGTCCTTAAATAATGCAACAAAGTCCTTAAATAATGCAGCAGATTACTGAAATACTGCAGCAGGGTCATTAAATAATGCTGCAGTGTCCTTAAATAATGCAGCAAATTCCTTAAATAATGCAGCAAAGTCTTTAAATAATGCAATAAAGTCCTTAAATAATGCAGCAGAGTACTGAAATACCGCAGCAGGGTCCTTAAATAATGCAGCAAAGTCGTTAAATAATGAAGTAGAGTCCTTAAATAATGCAACAACGTCCTTAAATGATGCAGCAGAGTCCTTAAATAATGCAACAAAGTCCTTAAATAATGCAGCAGAGTCCTTAAATAATGCAGCAAAGTCCTTAAATAATGCAGCAGAGTCCTTAAATAATCCAGCCAAGTCCTTAAATAATGCAGCAAAGTCCTTAAATAATGCAGCAGAGTACTGAAATACCGCAGCAGGATCCTTAAATAATGCAGCAGAGTCCTTAAATAATGCAACAAAGTCCTTAAATAATGCAGAACAGTCCTTAAATAATGCAATAAAGTCCTTAAATAATGCAGCAAAGTCCTTAAATAATGCAGCAGAGTCCTTAAATAATGCAACAAAGTCCTTAAATAATGCAGCAGAGTCCTTAAATAATGCAGCACATTCCTTAAATAATGCAGCAGAGTCCTTAAATAATCCAGCCAAGTCCTTAAATACTGCTGCAGAGTACTTAAATAATGCAGCAAAGTACTTAAATAATGCAGCAGAGTCCTTAAATAATGCAACAAAGTACTTAAATAATGCAGAAGAGTCCTTAAATAATGCAACAAAGTCCTTAAATAATGCAGCTGAGTACTTAAATAATGCAACAAAGTACTTAAATAATGCAGCAGAGTCCTTAAGTACCGTATCAGAGTCCTTAAATAATGCAGCAAAGTCCTTAAATAATGCAGCAGAGTCCTTAAATAATGCAGCAAAGTCCTTAAATAATCCAGCCAATTCCTTAAATAATGCAACAAAGTCCTTAAATAATGCAGCAGATTACTGAAATACTGCAGCAGGGTCCTTAAATAATGCAGCAGAGTCCTTAAATAATGCAACAAAGTCCTTAAATAATGCAGCAGAGTCCTTAAATAATGCAACAAAGTCCTTAAATAATGCAGCAGAGTCCTTAAATAATGCAATAAAGTCCATAAATAATGCAGCAAAGTCCTTAAATAATTCAGCAGAGTGCTGAAATACCGCAGCAGGGTCCTTAAATAATGCAGCAGAGTCCTTAAATAATGCAACAAAGTCCTTAAATAATGCAGCAGGGTCCTTAAATAATGCAACAAAGTCCTTAAATAATGCAGCAGAGTCCTTAAATAATGCAGCAAAGTCCTTAAATAATGCAGCAGAGTCCTTAAATAATCCAGCCAAGTCCTTAAATAATGCAACAAAGTCCTTAAATAATGCAGCAGATTACTGAAATACTGCAGCAGGGTCCTTAAATAATGCAGCAGAGTCCTTAAATAATGCAACAAAGTCCTTAAATAATGCAGCAGAGTCCTTAAATAATGCAACAAAGTCCTTAAATAATGCAGCAGAGTCCTTAAATAATGCAGCAAAGTCCTTAAATAATGCAGCACAGTCCTTAAATAATCCAGCCAAGTCCTTAAATAATGCAGCAACGTCTTTAAATAATGCAATAAAGTCCATAAATAATGCAGCAAATTCCTTAAATAATGCAGCAGAGTACTGAAATACCGCAGCAGGATCCTTAAATAATGCAACAGAGTCCTTAAATAATGCAGCAGATTACTGAAATACTGCAGCAGGGTCATTAAATAATGCTGCAGAGTCCTTAAATAATGCAGCAAATTCCTTAAATAATGCAGCAAAGTCTTTAAATAATGCAATAAAGTCCTTAAATAATGCAGCAGAGTACTGAAATACCGCAGCGGGGTCCTTAAATAATGCAGCAAAGTCGTTAAATAATGAAGTAGAGTCCTTAAATAATGCAACAACGTCCTTAAATGATGCAGCAGAGTCATTAAATAATGCAACAAAGTCCTTAAATAATGCAGCAGAGTCCTTAAATAATGCAGCAGAGTACTGAAATACCGCAGCAGGGTCCTTAAATAATGCACCAAAGTCGTTAAATAATGAAGTAGAGTCCTTAAATAATGCAACAAAGCCCTTAAATGATGCAGCAGAGTCCTTAAATAATGCAACAAAGTCCTTAAATAATGCAGCAGAGTCCTTAAATAATGCAACAAAGTCCTTAAACAATGCAGCAGAGTCCTTAAATAATGCAGAAGAGTCCTTAAATAATGCAACCAAGACCTTAATGCAGCAGAGTCCTTAAATAATGCAACAAAGTACTTAAATAATGCAGCAGAGTCCTTAAGTACCATAGCAGAGTCCTTAAATACTGCAGCAAAGTCCTTAAATAATGCAGCAGAGTCCTTAAATAATGCAGCAAAGTCATTAAATAATGCAGCAGAGTCCTTAAATAATGCAACAAATTCCTTAAATAATGCAGCAGAGTCCTTAAATAATGCAATAAAGTCCAAAAATAATGCAGCAAAGTCCTTAAATAATGCAACAAAGTCCTTAAATAATGCAGCAGGGTCCTTAAATAATGCAACAAAGTCCTTAAATAATGCAGCAGAGTCCTTAAAAAATGCAGCAAAGTCCGTAAATAATGCAGCAGAGTCCTTAAATAATCCAGCCAAGTCCTTAAATAATGCAGCAGATTACTGAAATACGGCAGCAGGGTCCTTAAATAATGCAGCAGAGTCCTTATATAATGCAACAAAGTCCTTAAATAATGCAGCAGAGTCCTTAAATAATGCAACAAAGTCCTTAAGTAATGCAGCAGAGTCCTTAAATAATGCAGCAAAGTCCTTAAATAATGCAGCACAGTCCTTAAATAATCCAGCAAAGTCCTTAAATAATGCAGCAAAGTCTTTAAATAATGCAATAAAGTCCATAAATGATGCAGCAAATTCCTTAAATAATGCAGCAGAGTACTGAAATACCGCAGCAGGATCCTTAAATAATGCAACAGAGTCCTTAAATAATGCAACAAAGTCCTTAAATAATGCAGAACAGTCCTTAAATAATGCAATAAAGTCCTTAAATAATGCAGCAGAGTCCTTAAATAATGCAACAAAGTCCTAAAATAATGCAGCAGAGTCCTTAAATAATGCAACAAAGTCCTTAAATAATGCAGCAGAGTCCTTATATAATGCAGCACATTCCTTAAATAATGCAGCAGAGTCCTTAAATAATCCAGCCAAGTCCTTAAATAATGCAGCAGAGTCCTTAAACAATGCAGAAAAGTCGTTAAATAAAGCAGCAGAGTCCTCAAATACTGCAGCAGAGTCCTTAAATAATGCAGCAAAGTCATTAAATAATGCAGAAGAGTCCTTAAATAATGCAGCAAAGTCCTTATATAATGCATCAGAGTACTTAAATAATGCAGCAGAGTCCTTAAATACCACAGCAGAGTCCTTAAATAATGCAGCAAAGTCTTTAAATAATGCAGCACAGTCCTTAAATAATCCAGCCAAGTCCTTAAATAATGCAGCAGAGTCCTTAAATAATGCAGAAAAGTCCTAAATAATGCAGCAGAGTCCTTAAATACTTCAGCATAGTCCTTAAATAATGCAGCAAAGTCCTTGAATAATGCAGCAGAGTCCTTAAATAATGCAACAAAGTCTTTAAATAATGCAATAAAGTCCATAAATAATGCAGCAAAGTTCTTAAATAATGCAGCAGAGTCCTTAAATAACACAGCAGAGTCCTTAAATAATGCAGCAAAGTCTTTAAATAATGCAACAAAGTCCTTAAATAATGCAGCAGAGTCCTTAAATAATGCAGAAGAGTCCTTAAATAATCCAGCCAAGTCCTTAAATAATGCAGCAGAGTCCTTAAATAATGCAACAAAATCCTTAAATAATGCAGAAGAATCCTTAAATAATCCAGCCAAGTCCTTAAATCATGCAGCAGGGTCCTTAAATAATCCAGCCAAGTCCTTAAATAATGCAACAAAGTCCTTAAATAATGCAGCAGATTACTGAAATACTGCAGCAGGGTCATTAAATAATGCTGCAGTGTCCTTAAATAATGCAGCAAATTCCTTAAATAATGCAGCAAAGTCTTTAAATAATGCAATAAAGTCCTTAAATAATGCAGCAGAGTACTGAAATACCGCAGCAGGGTCCTTAAATAATGCAGCAAAGTCGTTAAATAATGAAGTAGAGTCCTTAAATAATGCAACAATGTCCTTAAATGATGCAGCAGAGTCCTTAAATAATGCAACAAAGTCCTTAAATAATGCAGCACAGTCCTTAAATAATCCAGCCAAGTCCTTAAATAATGCAGCAGAGTCCTTAAATAATGCAGAAAAGTCCTTAAATAATGCAGCAGAGTCCTTAAATACTTCAGCATAGTCCTTAAATAATGCAGCAAAGTCCTTGAATAATGCAGCAAAGTCCTTAAATAATGCAACAAAGTCTTTAAATAATGCAATAAAGTCCATAAATAATGCAGCAAAGTTCTTAAATAATGCAGCAGAGTCCTTAAATAACACAGCAGAGTCCTTAAATAATGCAGCAAGGCCTTTAAATAATGCAACAAAGTCCTTAAATAATGCAGCAGAGTCCTTAAATAATGCAGAAGAGTCCTTAAATAATCCAGCCAAGTCCTTAAATAATGCAGCAGAGTCCTTAAATAATGCAACAAAATCCTTAAATAATGCAGAAGAATCCTTAAATAATCCAGCCAAGTCCTTAAATCATGCAGCAGGGTCCTTAAATAATCCAGCCAAGTCCTTAAATAATGCAACAAAGTCCTTAAATAATGCAGCAGATTACTGAAATACTGCAGCAGTGTCCTTAAATAATGCTGCAGTGTCCTTAAATAATGCAGCAAATTCCTTAAATAATGCAGCAAAGTCTTTAAATAATGCAATAAAGTCCTTAAATAATGCAGCAGAGTACTGAAATACCGCAGCAGGGTCCTTAAATAATGCAGCAAAGTCGTTAAATAATGAAGTAGAGTCCTTAAATAATGCAACAATGTCCTTAAATGATGCAGCAGAGTCCTTAAATAATGCAACAAAGTCCTTAAATAATGCAGCAGAGTCCTTAAATAATGCAGCAGAGTACTGAAATACCGCAGCAGGGTCCTTAAATAATGCAGCAAAGTCGTTAAATAATGAAGTAGAGTCCTTAAATAATGCAACAAAGTCCTTAAATGATGCAGCAGAGTCCTTAAATAATGCAACAAAGTCCTTAAATAATGCAGCAGAGTACTTAAATAATGCAACAAAGTCCTTAAACAATGCAGCAGAGTCCTTAAATAATGCAGAAGAGTCCTTAAATAATGCAACCAAGACCTTAAATAATGCAACAGAGTCCTTAAATAATGCAACAAAGTACTTAAATAATGCAGCAGAGTCCTTAAGTACCGTAGCAGAGTCCTTAACTACTGCAGCAAAGTCCTTAAATAATGCAGCAGAGTCCTTAAATAATGCAGCAAAGTCATTAAATAATGCAGCAGAGTCCTTAAATAATGCAACAAATTCCTTAAATAATGCAGCAGAGTCCTTAAATAATGCAATAAAGTCCATAAATAATGCAGCAAATTCCTTAAATAATGCAGCAGAGTACTGAAATACCGCAGCAGGATCCTTAAATAATGCAACAGAGTCCTTAAATAATGCAGCAGATTACTGAAATACTGCAGCAGGGTCATTAAATAATGCTGCAGAGTCCTTAAATAATGCAGCAAATTCCTTAAATAATGCAGCAAAGTCTTTAAATAATGCAATAAAGTCCTTAAATAATGCAGCAGAGTACTGAAATACCGCAGCGGGGTCCTTAAATAATGCAGCAAAGTCGTTAAATAATGAAGTAGAGTCCTTAAATAATGCAACAAAGTCCTTAAATGATGCAGCAGAGTCCTTAAATAATGCAACAAAGTCCTTAAATAATGCAGCAGAGTCCTTAAATAATGCAACAAAGTCCTTAAACAATGCAGCAGAGTCCTTAAATAATGCAGAAGAGTCCTTAAATAATGCAACCAAGACCTTAATGCAGCAGAGTCCTTAAATAATGCAACAAAGTACTTAAATAATGCAGCAGAGTCCTTAAGTACCATAGCAGAGTCCTTAAATACTGCAGCAAAGTCCTTAAACAATGCAGCAGAGTCCTTAAATAATGCAGCAAAGTCATTAAATAATGCAGCAGAGTCCTTAAATAATGCAACAAATTCCTTAAATAATGCAGCAGAGTCCTTAAATAATGCAATAAAGTCCATAAATAATGCAGCAAAGTCCTTAAATAATGCAACAAAGTCCTTAAATAATGCAGCAGGGTCCTTAAATAATGCAACAAAGTCCTTAAATAATGCAGCAGAGTCCTTAAAAAATGCAGCAAAGTCCGTAAATAATGCAGCAGAGTCCTTAAATAATCCAGCCAAGTCCTTAAATAATGCAGCAGATTACTGAAATACGGCAGCAGGGTCCTTAAATAATGCAGCAGAGTCCTTATATAATGCAACAAAGTCCTTAAATAATGCAGCAGAGTCCTTAAATAATGCAACAAAGTCCTTAAGTAATGCAGCAGAGTCCTTAAATAATGCAGCAAAGTCCTTAAATAATGCAGCACAGTCCTTAAATAATCCAGCAAAGTCCTTAAATAATGCAGCAAAGTCTTTAAATAATGCAATAAAGTCCATAAATGATGCAGCAAATTCCTTAAATAATGCAGCAGAGTACTGAAATACCGCAGCAGGATCCTTAAATAATGCAACAGAGTCCTTATATAATGCAACAAAGTCCTTAAATAATGCAATAAAGTCCTTAAATAATGCAGCAAAGTCCTTAAATAATGCAGCAGAGTCCTTAAATAATGCAACAAAGTCCTAAAATAATGCAGCAGAGTCCTTAAATAATGCAACAAAGTCCTTAAATAATGCAGCAGAGTCCTTAAATAATGCAGCACATTCCTTAAATAATGCAGCAGAGTCCTTAAATAATCCAGCCAAGTCCTTAAATAATGCAGCAGAGTCCTTAAACAATGCAGAAAAGTCGTTAAATAAAGCAGCAGAGTCCTCAAATACTGCAGCAGAGTCCTTAAATAATGCAGCAAAGTCATTAAATAATGCAGAAGAGTCCTTAAATAATGCAGCAAAGTCCTTATATAATGCATCAGAGTCCTTAAATAATGCAGCAGAGTCCGTAAATACCACAGCAGAGTCCTTAAATAATGCAGCAAAGTCTTTAAATAATGCAGCACAGTCCTTAAATAATCCAGCCAAGTCCTTAAATAATGCAGCAGAGTCCTTAAATAATGCAGAAAAGTCCTAAATAATGCAGCAGAGTCCTTAAATACTTCAGCATAGTCCTTAAATAATGCAGCAAAGTCCTTGAATAATGCAGCAGAGTCCTTAAATAATGCAACAAAGTCTTTAAATAATGCAATAAAGTCCTTAAATAATGCAGCAAAGTCCTTAAATAATGCAGCAAAGTCTTTAAATAATGCAACAAAGTCCTTAAATAATGCAGCAGAGTCCTTAAATAATGCAGAAGAGTCCTTAAATAATCCAGCCAAGTCCTTAAATAATGCAGCAGGGTCCTTAAATAATCCAGCCAAGTCCTTAAATAATGCAACAAAGTCCTTAAATAATGCAGCAGATTACTGAAATACTGCAGCAGGGTCATTAAATAATGCTGCAGTGTCCTTAAATAATGCAGCAAATTCCTTAAATAATGCAGCAAAGTCTTTAAATAATGCAATAAAGTCCTTAAATAATGCAGCAGAGTACTGAAATACCGCAGCAGGGTCCTTAAATAATGCAGCAAAGTCGTTAAATAATGAAGTAGAGTCCTTAAATAATGCAACAATGTCCTTAAATGATGCAGCAGAGTCCTTAAATAATGCAACAAAGTCCTTAAGTAATGCAGCAGAGTCCTTAAATAATGCAGCAGAGTACTGAAATACCGCAGCAGGGTCCTTAAATAATGCAGCAAAGTCGTTAAATAATGAAGTAGAGTCCTTAAATAATGCAACAAAGTCCTTAAATGATGCAGCAGAGTCCTTAAATAATGCAACAAAGTCCTTAAATAATGCAGCAGAGTACTTAAATAATGCAACAAAGTCCTTAAACAATGCAGCAGAGTCCTTAAATAATGCAGAAGAGTCCTTAAATAATGCAACCAAGACCTTAAATAATGCAACAGAGTCCTTAAATAATGCAACAAAGTACTTAAATAATGCAGCAGAGTCCTTAAGTACCGTAGCAGAGTCCTTAAATACTGCAGCAAAGTCCTTAAATAATGCAGCAGAGTCCTTAAATAATGCAGCAAAGTCATTAAATAATGCAGCAGAGTCCTTAAATAATGCAACAAATTCCTTAAATAATGCAGCAGAGTCCTTAAATAATGCAATAAAGTCCATAAATAATGCAGCAAAGTCCTTAAATAATTCAGCAGAGTGCTGAAATACCGCAGCAGGGTCCTTAAATAATGCAGCAGAGTCCTTAAATAATGCAACAAAGTCCTTAAATAATGCAGCAGGGTCCTTAAATAATGCAACAAAGTCCTTAAATAATGCAGCAGAGTCCTTAAAAAATGCAGTAAAGTCCGTAAATAATGCAGCAGAGTCCTTAAATAATCCAGCCAAGTCCTTAAATAATGCAACAAAGTCCTTAAATAATGCAGCAGATTACTGAAATACTGCAGCAGGGTCCTTAAATAATGCAGCAGAGTCCTTAAATAATGCAACAAAGTCCTTAAATAATGCAGCAGAGTCCTTAAATAATGCAACAAAGTCCTTAAATAATGCAGCAGAGTCCTTAAATAATGCAACAAAGTCCTTAAATAATGCAGCAGAGTCCTTAAATAATGCAAACAAGTCCTTAAATAATGCAGCAGAGTCCTTAAATAATGCAACAAAGTCCTTAAATAATGCAGCAGAGTCCTTAAATAATGCAGAAAAGTCCTTAAATAATGCAGCAGAGTCCTTAAGTACCGTAGCAGAGTCCTTAACTACTGCAGCAAAGTCCTTAAATAATGCAACAAATTCCTTAAATAATGCAGCAGAGTCCTTAAATAATGCAATAAAGTCCATAAATAATGCAGCAAATTCCTTAAATAATGCAGCAGAGTACTGAAATACCGCAGCAGGATCCTTAAATAATGCAACAGAGTCCTTAAATAATGCAGCAGATTACTGAAATACTGCAGCAGGGTCATTAAATAATGCTGCAGAGTCCTTAAATAATGCAGCAAATTCCTTAAATAATGCAGCAAAGTCTTTAAATAATGCAATAAAGTCCTTAAATAATGCAGCAGAGTACTGAAATACCGCAGCGGGGTCCTTAAATAATGCAGCAAAGTCGTTAAATAATGAAGTAGAGTCCTTAAATAATGCAACAACGTCCTTAAATGATGCAGCAGAGTCCTTAAATAATGCAACAAAGTCCTTAAATAATGCAGCAGAGTCCTTAAATAATGCAGCAGAGTACTGAAATACCGCAGCAGGGTCCTTAAATAATGCACCAAAGTCGTTAAATAATGAAGTAGAGTCCTTAAATAATGCAACAAAGTCCTTAAATGATGCAGCAGAGTCCTTAAATAATGCAACAAAGTCCTTAAATAATGCAGCAGAGTCCTTAAATAATGCAACAAAGTCCTTAAACAATGCAGCAGAGTCCTTAAATAATGCAGAAGAGTCCTTAAATAATGCAACCAAGACCTTAATGCAGCAGAGTCCTTAAATAATGCAACAAAGTACTTAAATAATGCAGCAGAGTCCTTAAGTACCATAGCAGAGTCCTTAAATACTGCAGCAAAGTCCTTAAATAATGCAGCAGAGTCCTTAAATAATGCAGCAAAGTCATTAAATAATGCAGCAGAGTCCTTAAATAATGCAACAAATTCCTTAAATAATGCAGCAGAGTCCTTAAATAATGCAATAAAGTCCATAAATAATGCAGCAAAGTCCTTAAATAATGCAACAAAGTCCTTAAATAATGCAACAAAGTCCTTAAATAATGCAACAAAGTCCTTAAATAATGCAGCAGAGTCCTTAAAAAATGCAGCAAAGTCCGTAAATAATGCAGCAGAGTCCTTAAATAATCCAGCCAAGTCCTTAAATAATGCAGCAGATTACTGAAATACGGCAGCAGGGTCCTTAAATAATGCAGCAGAGTCCTTATATAATGCAACAAAGTCCTTAAATAATGCAGCAGAGTCCTTAAATAATGCAACAAAGTCCTTAAGTAATGCAGCAGAGTCCTTAAATTATGCAGCAAAGTCCTTAAATAATGCAGCACAGTCCTTAAATAATCCAGCAAAGTCCTTAAATAATGCAGCAAAGTCTTTAAATAATGCAATAAAGTCCATAAATGATGCAGCAAATTCCTTAAATAATGCAGCAGAGTACTGAAATACCGCAGCAGGATCCTTAAATAATGCAACAGAGTCCTTAAATAATGCAACAAAGTCCTTAAATAATGCAGAACAGTCCTTAAATAATGCAATAAAGTCCTTAAATAATGCAGCAAAGTCCTTAAATAATGCAGCAGAGTCCTTAAATAATGCAACAAAGTCCTAAAATAATGCAGCAGAGTCCTTAAATAATGCAACAAAGTCCTTAAATAATGCAGCAGAGTCCTTAAATAATGCAGCACATTCCTTAAATAATGCAGCAGAGTCCTTAAATAATCCAGCCAAGTCCTTAAATAATGCAGCAGAGTCCTTAAACAATGCAGAAAAGTCGTTAAATAAAGCAGCAGAGTCCTCAAATACTGCAGCAGAGTCCTTAAATAATGCAGCAAAGTCATTAAATAATGCAGAAGAGTCCTTAAATAATGCAGCAAAGTCCTTATATAATGCATCAGAGTCCTTAAATAATGCAGCAGAGTCCTTAAATACCACAGCAGAGTCCTTAAATAATGCAGCAAAGTCTTTAAATAATGCAGCACAGTCCTTAAATAATCCAGCCAAGTCCTTAAATAATGCAGCAGAGTCCTTAAATAATGCAGAAAAGTCCTAAATAATGCAGCAGAGTCCTTAAATACTTCAGCATAGTCCTTAAATAATGCAGCAAAGTCCTTGAATAATGCAGCAGAGTCCTTAAATAATGCAACAAAGTCTTTAAATAATGCAATAAAGTCCATAAATAATGCAGCAAAGTTCTTAAATAATGCAGCAGAGTCCTTAAATAACACAGCAGAGTCCTTAAATAATGCAGCAAAGTCTTTAAATAATGCAACAAAGTCCTTAAATAATGCAGCAGAGTCCTTAAATAATGCAGAAGAGTCCTTAAATAATCCAGCCAAGTCCTTAAATAATGCAGCAGAGTCCTTAAATAATGCAACAAAATCCTTAAATAATGCAGAAGAATCCTTAAATAATCCAGCCAAGTCCTTAAATCATGCAGCAGGGTCCTTAAATAATCCAGCCAAGTCCTTAAATAATGCAACAAAGTCCTTAAATAATGCAGCAGATTACTGAAATACTGCAGCAGGGTCATTAAATAATGCTGCAGTGTCCTTAAATAATGCAGCAAAGTCTTTAAATAATGCAATAAAGTCCTTAAATAATGCAGCAGAGTACTGAAATACCGCAGCAGGGTCCTTAAATAATGCAGCAAAGTCATTAAATAATGAAGTAGAGTCCTTAAATAATGCAACAATGTCCTTAAATGATGCAGCAGAGTCCTTAAATAATGCAACAAAGTCCTTAAATAATGCAGCAGAGTCCTTAAATAATGCAGCAGAGTACTGAAATACCGCAGCAGGGTCCTTAAATAATGCAGCAAAGTCGTTAAATAATGAAGTAGAGTCCTTAAATAATGCAACAAAGTCCTTAAATGATGCAGCAGAGTCCTTAAATAATGCAACAAAGTCCTTAAATAATGCAGCAGAGTACTTAAATAATGCAACAAAGTCCTTAAACAATGCAGCAGAGTCCTTAAATAATGCAGAAGAGTCCTTAAATAATGCAACCAAGACCTTAAATAATGCAACAGAGTCCTTAAATAATGCAACAAAGTACTTAAATAATGCAGCAGAGTCCTTAAGTACCGTAGCAGAGTCCTTAAATACTGCAGCAAAGTCCTTAAATAATGCAGCAGAGTCCTTAAATAATGCAGCAAAGTCATTAAATAATGCAGCAGAGTCCTTAAATAATGCAACAAATTCCTTAAATAATGCAGCAGAGTCCTTAAATAATGCAATAAAGTCCATAAATAATGCAGCAAAGTCCTTAAATAATTCAGCAGAGTGCTGAAATACCGCAGCAGGGTCCTTAAATAATGCAGCAGAGTCCTTAAATAATGCAACAAAGTCCTTAAATAATGCAGCAGGGTCCTTAAATAATGCAACAAAGTCCTTAAATAATGCAGCAGAGTCCTTAAAAAATGCAGTAAAGTCCGTAAATAATGCAGCAGAGTCCTTAAATAATCCAGCCAAGTCCTTAAATAATGCAACAAAGTCCTTAAATAATGCAGCAGATTACTGAAATACTGCAGCAGGGTCCTTAAATAATGCAGCAGAGTCCTTAAATAATGCAACAAAGTCCTTAAATAATGCAGCAGAGTCCTTAAATAATGCAACAAAGTCCTTAAATAATGCAGCAGAGTCCTTAAATAATGCAACAAAGTCCTTAAATAATGCAGCAGAGTCCTTAAATAATGCAAACAAGTCCTTAAATAATGCAGCAGAGTCCTTAAATAATGCAACAAAGTCCTTAAATAATGCAGCAGAGTCCTTAAATAATGCAGAAAAGTCCTTAAATAATGCAGCAGAGTCCTTAAGTACCGTAGCAGAGTCCTTAACTACTGCAGCAAAGTCCTTAAATAATGCAGCAGAGTCCTTAAATAATGCAGCAAAGTCATTAAATAATGCAGCAGAGTCCTTAAATAATGCAACAAATTCCTTAAATAATGCAGCAGAGTCCTTAAATAATGCAATAAAGTCCATAAATAATGCAGCAAATTCCTTAAATAATGCAGCAGAGTACTGAAATACCGCAGCAGGATCCTTAAATAATGCAACAGAGTCCTTAAATAATGCAGCAGATTACTGAAATACTGCAGCAGGGTCATTAAATAATGCTGCAGAGTCCTTAAATAATGCAGCAAATTCCTTAAATAATGCAGCAAAGTCTTTAAATAATGCAATAAAGTCCTTAAATAATGCAGCAGAGTACTGAAATACCGCAGCGGGGTCCTTAAATAATGCAGCAAAGTCGTTAAATAATGAAGTAGAGTCCTTAAATAATGCAACAACGTCCTTAAATGATGCAGCAGAGTCCTTAAATAATGCAACAAAGTCCTTAAATAATGCAGCAGAGTCCTTAAATAATGCAGCAGAGTACTGAAATACCGCAGCAGGGTCCTTAAATAATGCACCAAAGTCGTTAAATAATGAAGTAGAGTCCTTAAATAATGCAACAAAGTCCTTAAATGATGCAGCAGAGTCCTTAAATAATGCAACAAAGTCCTTAAATAATGCAGCAGAGTCCTTAAATAATGCAACAAAGTCCTTAAACAATGCAGCAGAGTCCTTAAATAATGCAGAAGAGTCCTTAAATAATGCAACCAAGACCTTAATGCAGCAGAGTCCTTAAATAATGCAACAAAGTACTTAAATAATGCAGCAGAGTCCTTAAGTACCATAGCAGAGTCCTTAAATACTGCAGCAAAGTCCTTAAATAATGCAGCAGAGTCCTTAAATAATGCAGCAAAGTCATTAAATAATGCAGCAGAGTCCTTAAATAATGCAACAAATTCCTTAAATAATGCAGCAGAGTCCTTAAATAATGCAATAAAGTCCAAAAATAATGCAGCAAAGTCCTTAAATAATGCAACAAAGTCCTTAAATAATGCAGCAGGGTCCTTAAATAATGCAACAAAGTCCTTAAATAATGCAGCAGAGTCCTTAAAAAATGCAGCAAAGTCCGTAAATAATGCAGCAGAGTCCTTAAATAATCCAGCCAAGTCCTTAAATAATGCAGCAGATTACTGAAATACGGCAGCAGGGTCCTTAAATAATGCAGCAGAGTCCTTATATAATGCAACAAAGTCCTTAAATAATGCAGCAGAGTCCTTAAATAATGCAACAAAGTCCTTAAGTAATGCAGCAGAGTCCTTAAATAATGCAGCAAAGTCCTTAAATAATGCAGCACAGTCCTTAAATAATCCAGCAAAGTCCTTAAATAATGCAGCAAAGTCTTTAAATAATGCAATAAAGTCCATAAATGATGCAGCAAATTCCTTAAATAATGCAGCAGAGTACTGAAATACCGCAGCAGGATCCTTAAATAATGCAACAGAGTCCTTAAATAATGCAACAAAGTCCTTAAATAATGCAGAACAGTCCTTAAATAATGCAATAAAGTCCTTAAATAATGCAGCAGAGTCCTTAAATAATGCAACAAAGTCCTAAAATAATGCAGCAGAGTCCTTAAATAATGCAACAAAGTCCTTAAATAATGCAGCAGAGTCCTTATATAATGCAGCACATTCCTTAAATAATGCAGCAGAGTCCTTAAATAATCCAGCCAAGTCCTTAAATAATGCAGCAGAGTCCTTAAACAATGCAGAAAAGTCGTTAAATAAAGCAGCAGAGTCCTCAAATACTGCAGCAGAGTCCTTAAATAATGCAGCAAAGTCATTAAATAATGCAGAAGAGTCCTTAAATAATGCAGCAAAGTCCTTATATAATGCATCAGAGTACTTAAATAATGCAGCAGAGTCCTTAAATACCACAGCAGAGTCCTTAAATAATGCAGCAAAGTCTTTAAATAATGCAGCACAGTCCTTAAATAATCCAGCCAAGTCCTTAAATAATGCAGCAGAGTCCTTAAATAATGCAGAAAAGTCCTAAATAATGCAGCAGAGTCCTTAAATACTTCAGCATAGTCCTTAAATAATGCAGCAAAGTCCTTGAATAATGCAGCAGAGTCCTTAAATAATGCAACAAAGTCTTTAAATAATGCAATAAAGTCCATAAATAATGCAGCAAAGTTCTTAAATAATGCAGCAGAGTCCTTAAATAACACAGCAGAGTCCTTAAATAATGCAGCAAAGTCTTTAAATAATGCAACAAAGTCCTTAAATAATGCAGCAGAGTCCTTAAATAATGCAGAAGAGTCCTTAAATAATCCAGCCAAGTCCTTAAATAATGCAGCAGAGTCCTTAAATAATGCAACAAAATCCTTAAATAATGCAGAAGAATCCTTAAATAATCCAGCCAAGTCCTTAAATCATGCAGCAGGGTCCTTAAATAATCCAGCCAAGTCCTTAAATAATGCAACAAAGTCCTTAAATAATGCAGCAGATTACTGAAATACTGCAGCAGGGTCATTAAATAATGCTGCAGTGTCCTTAAATAATGCAGCAAATTCCTTAAATAATGCAGCAAAGTCTTTAAATAATGCAATAAAGTCCTTAAATAATGCAGCAGAGTACTGAAATACCGCAGCAGGGTCCTTAAATAATGCAGCAAAGTCGTTAAATAATGAAGTAGAGTCCTTAAATAATGCAACAATGTCCTTAAATGATGCAGCAGAGTCCTTAAATAATGCAACAAAGTCCTTAAATAATGCAGCAGAGTCCTTAAATAATGCAGCAGAGTACTGAAATACCGCAGCAGGGTCCTTAAATAATGCAGCAAAGTCGTTAAATAATGAAGTAGAGTCCTTAAATAATGCAACAAAGTCCTTAAATGATGCAGCAGAGTCCTTAAATAATGCAACAAAGTCCTTAAATAATGCAGCAGAGTACTTAAATAATGCAACAAAGTCCTTAAACAATGCAGCAGAGTCCTTAAATAATGCAGAAGAGTCCTTAAATAATGCAACCAAGACCTTAAATAATGCAACAGAGTCCTTAAATAATGCAACAAAGTACTTAAATAATGCAGCAGAGTCCTTAAGTACCGTAGCAGAGTCCTTAAATACTGCAGCAAAGTCCTTAAATAATGCAGCAGAGTCCTTAAATAATGCAGCAAAGTCATTAAATAATGCAGCAGAGTCCTTAAATAATGCAACAAATTCCTTAAATAATGCAGCAGAGTCCTTAAATAATGCAATAAAGTCCATAAATAATGCAGCAAAGTCCTTAAATAATTCAGCAGAGTGCTGAAATACCGCAGCAGGGTCCTTAAATAATGCAGCAGAGTCCTTAAATAATGCAACAAAGTCCTTAAATAATGCAGCAGGGTCCTTAAATAATGCAACAAAGTCCTTAAATAATGCAGCAGAGTCCTTAAAAAATGCAGTAAAGTCCGTAAATAATGCAGCAGAGTCCTTAAATAATCCAGCCAAGTCCTTAAATAATGCAACAAAGTCCTTAAATAATGCAGCAGATTACTGAAATACTGCAGCAGGGTCCTTAAATAATGCAGCAGAGTCCTTAAATAATGCAACAAAGTCCTTAAATAATGCAGCAGAGTCCTTAAATAATGCAACAAAGTCCTTAAATAATGCAGCAGAGTCCTTAAATAATGCAACAAAGTCCTTAAATAATGCAGCAGAGTCCTTAAATAATGCAAACAAGTCCTTAAATAATGCAGCAGAGTCCTTAAATAATGCAACAAAGTCCTTAAATAATGCAGCAGAGTCCTTAAATAATGCAGAAAAGTCCTTAAATAATGCAGCAGAGTCCTTAAGTACCGTAGCAGAGTCCTTAACTACTGCAGCAAAGTCCTTAAATAATGCAGCAGAGTCCTTAAATAATGCAGCAAAGTCATTAAATAATGCAGCAGAGTCCTTAAATAATGCAACAAATTCCTTAAATAATGCAGCAGAGTCCTTAAATAATGCAATAAAGTCCATAAATAATGCAGCAAATTCCTTAAATAATGCAGCAGAGTACTGAAATACCGCAGCAGGATCCTTAAATAATGCAACAGAGTCCTTAAATAATGCAGCAGATTACTGAAATACTGCAGCAGGGTCATTAAATAATGCTGCAGAGTCCTTAAATAATGCAGCAAATTCCTTAAATAATGCAGCAAAGTCTTTAAATAATGCAATAAAGTCCTTAAATAATGCAGCAGAGTACTGAAATACCGCAGCGGGGTCCTTAAATAATGCAGCAAAGTCGTTAAATAATGAAGTAGAGTCCTTAAATAATGCAACAACGTCCTTAAATGATGCAGCAGAGTCCTTAAATAATGCAACAAAGTCCTTAAATAATGCAGCAGAGTCCTTAAATAATGCAGCAGAGTACTGAAATACCGCAGCAGGGTCCTTAAATAATGCACCAAAGTCGTTAAATAATGAAGTAGAGTCCTTAAATAATGCAACAAAGTCCTTAAATGATGCAGCAGAGTCCTTAAATAATGCAACAAAGTCCTTAAATAATGCAGCAGAGTCCTTAAATAATGCAACAAAGTCCTTAAACAATGCAGCAGAGTCCTTAAATAATGCAGAAGAGTCCTTAAATAATGCAACCAAGACCTTAATGCAGCAGAGTCCTTAAATAATGCAACAAAGTACTTAAATAATGCAGCAGAGTCCTTAAGTACCATAGCAGAGTCCTTAAATACTGCAGCAAAGTCCTTAAATAATGCAGCAGAGTCCTTAAATAATGCAGCAAAGTCATTAAATAATGCAGCAGAGTCCTTAAATAATGCAACAAATTCCTTAAATAATGCAGCAGAGTCCTTAAATAATGCAATAAAGTCCAAAAATAATGCAGCAAAGTCCTTAAATAATGCAACAAAGTCCTTAAATAATGCAGCAGGGTCCTTAAATAATGCAACAAAGTCCTTAAATAATGCAGCAGAGTCCTTAAAAAATGCAGCAAAGTCCGTAAATAATGCAGCAGAGTCCTTAAATAATCCAGCCAAGTCCTTAAATAATGCAGCAGATTACTGAAATACGGCAGCAGGGTCCTTAAATAATGCAGCAGAGTCCTTATATAATGCAACAAAGTCCTTAAATAATGCAGCAGAGTCCTTAAATAATGCAACAAAGTCCTTAAGTAATGCAGCAGAGTCCTTAAATAATGCAGCAAAGTCCTTAAATAATGCAGCACAGTCCTTAAATAATCCAGCAAAGTCCTTAAATAATGCAGCAAAGTCTTTAAATAATGCAATAAAGTCCATAAATGATGCAGCAAATTCCTTAAATAATGCAGCAGAGTACTGAAATACCGCAGCAGGATCCTTAAATAATGCAACAGAGTCCTTAAATAATGCAACAAAGTCCTTAAATAATGCAGAACAGTCCTTAAATAATGCAATAAAGTCCTTAAATAATGCAGCAGAGTCCTTAAATAATGCAACAAAGTCCTAAAATAATGCAGCAGAGTCCTTAAATAATGCAACAAAGTCCTTAAATAATGCAGCAGAGTCCTTATATAATGCAGCACATTCCTTAAATAATGCAGCAGAGTCCTTAAATAATCCAGCCAAGTCCTTAAATAATGCAGCAGAGTCCTTAAACAATGCAGAAAAGTCGTTAAATAAAGCAGCAGAGTCCTCAAATACTGCAGCAGAGTCCTTAAATAATGCAGCAAAGTCATTAAATAATGCAGAAGAGTCCTTAAATAATGCAGCAAAGTCCTTATATAATGCATCAGAGTACTTAAATAATGCAGCAGAGTCCTTAAATACCACAGCAGAGTCCTTAAATAATGCAGCAAAGTCTTTAAATAATGCAGCACAGTCCTTAAATAATCCAGCCAAGTCCTTAAATAATGCAGCAGAGTCCTTAAATAATGCAGAAAAGTCCTAAATAATGCAGCAGAGTCCTTAAATACTTCAGCATAGTCCTTAAATAATGCAGCAAAGTCCTTGAATAATGCAGCAGAGTCCTTAAATAATGCAACAAAGTCTTTAAATAATGCAATAAAGTCCATAAATAATGCAGCAAAGTTCTTAAATAATGCAGCAGAGTCCTTAAATAACACAGCAGAGTCCTTAAATAATGCAGCAAAGTCTTTAAATAATGCAACAAAGTCCTTAAATAATGCAGCAGAGTCCTTAAATAATGCAGAAGAGTCCTTAAATAATCCAGCCAAGTCCTTAAATAATGCAGCAGAGTCCTTAAATAATGCAACAAAATCCTTAAATAATGCAGAAGAATCCTTAAATAATCCAGCCAAGTCCTTAAATCATGCAGCAGGGTCCTTAAATAATCCAGCCAAGTCCTTAAATAATGCAACAAAGTCCTTAAATAATGCAGCAGATTACTGAAATACTGCAGCAGGGTCATTAAATAATGCTGCAGTGTCCTTAAATAATGCAGCAAATTCCTTAAATAATGCAGCAAAGTCTTTAAATAATGCAATAAAGTCCTTAAATAATGCAGCAGAGTACTGAAATACCGCAGCAGGGTCCTTAAATAATGCAGCAAAGTCGTTAAATAATGAAGTAGAGTCCTTAAATAATGCAACAATGTCCTTAAATGATGCAGCAGAGTCCTTAAATAATGCAACAAAGTCCTTAAATAATGCAGCAGAGTCCTTAAATAATGCAGCAGAGTACTGAAATACCGCAGCAGGGTCCTTAAATAATGCAGCAAAGTCGTTAAATAATGAAGTAGAGTCCTTAAATAATGCAACAAAGTCCTTAAATGATGCAGCAGAGTCCTTAAATAATGCAACAAAGTCCTTAAATAATGCAGCAGAGTACTTAAATAATGCAACAAAGTCCTTAAACAATGCAGCAGAGTCCTTAAATAATGCAGAAGAGTCCTTAAATAATGCAACCAAGACCTTAAATAATGCAACAGAGTCCTTAAATAATGCAACAAAGTACTTAAATAATGCAGCAGAGTCCTTAAGTACCGTAGCAGAGTCCTTAACTACTGCAGCAAAGTCCTTAAATAATGCAGCAGAGTCCTTAAATAATGCAGCAAAGTCATTAAATAATGCAGCAGAGTCCTTAAATAATGCAACAAATTCCTTAAATAATGCAGCAGAGTCCTTAAATAATGCAATAAAGTCCATAAATAATGCAGCAAATTCCTTAAATAATGCAGCAGAGTACTGAAATACCGCAGCAGGATCCTTAAATAATGCAACAGAGTCCTTAAATAATGCAGCAGATTACTGAAATACTGCAGCAGGGTCATTAAATAATGCTGCAGAGTCCTTAAATAATGCAGCAAATTCCTTAAATAATGCAGCAAAGTCTTTAAATAATGCAATAAAGTCCTTAAATAATGCAGCAGAGTACTGAAATACCGCAGCGGGGTCCTTAAATAATGCAGCAAAGTCGTTAAATAATGAAGTAGAGTCCTTAAATAATGCAACAAAGTCCTTAAATGATGCAGCAGAGTCCTTAAATAATGCAACAAAGTCCTTAAATAATGCAGCAGAGTCCTTAAATAATGCAACAAAGTCCTTAAACAATGCAGCAGAGTCCTTAAATAATGCAGAAGAGTCCTTAAATAATGCAACCAAGACCTTAATGCAGCAGAGTCCTTAAATAATGCAACAAAGTACTTAAATAATGCAGCAGAGTCCTTAAGTACCATAGCAGAGTCCTTAAATACTGCAGCAAAGTCCTTAAACAATGCAGCAGAGTCCTTAAATAATGCAGCAAAGTCATTAAATAATGCAGCAGAGTCCTTAAATAATGCAACAAATTCCTTAAATAATGCAGCAGAGTCCTTAAATAATGCAATAAAGTCCATAAATAATGCAGCAAAGTCCTTAAATAATGCAACAAAGTCCTTAAATAATGCAGCAGGGTCCTTAAATAATGCAACAAAGTCCTTAAATAATGCAGCAGAGTCCTTAAAAAATGCAGCAAAGTCCGTAAATAATGCAGCAGAGTCCTTAAATAATCCAGCCAAGTCCTTAAATAATGCAGCAGATTACTGAAATACGGCAGCAGGGTCCTTAAATAATGCAGCAGAGTCCTTATATAATGCAACAAAGTCCTTAAATAATGCAGCAGAGTCCTTAAATAATGCAACAAAGTCCTTAAGTAATGCAGCAGAGTCCTTAAATAATGCAGCAAAGTCCTTAAATAATGCAGCACAGTCCTTAAATAATCCAGCAAAGTCCTTAAATAATGCAGCAAAGTCTTTAAATAATGCAATAAAGTCCATAAATGATGCAGCAAATTCCTTAAATAATGCAGCAGAGTACTGAAATACCGCAGCAGGATCCTTAAATAATGCAACAGAGTCCTTATATAATGCAACAAAGTCCTTAAATAATGCAATAAAGTCCTTAAATAATGCAGCAAAGTCCTTAAATAATGCAGCAGAGTCCTTAAATAATGCAACAAAGTCCTAAAATAATGCAGCAGAGTCCTTAAATAATGCAACAAAGTCCTTAAATAATGCAGCAGAGTCCTTAAATAATGCAGCACATTCCTTAAATAATGCAGCAGAGTCCTTAAATAATCCAGCCAAGTCCTTAAATAATGCAGCAGAGTCCTTAAACAATGCAGAAAAGTCGTTAAATAAAGCAGCAGAGTCCTCAAATACTGCAGCAGAGTCCTTAAATAATGCAGCAAAGTCATTAAATAATGCAGAAGAGTCCTTAAATAATGCAGCAAAGTCCTTATATAATGCATCAGAGTCCTTAAATAATGCAGCAGAGTCCGTAAATACCACAGCAGAGTCCTTAAATAATGCAGCAAAGTCTTTAAATAATGCAGCACAGTCCTTAAATAATCCAGCCAAGTCCTTAAATAATGCAGCAGAGTCCTTAAATAATGCAGAAAAGTCCTAAATAATGCAGCAGAGTCCTTAAATACTTCAGCATAGTCCTTAAATAATGCAGCAAAGTCCTTGAATAATGCAGCAGAGTCCTTAAATAATGCAACAAAGTCTTTAAATAATGCAATAAAGTCCTTAAATAATGCAGCAAAGTCCTTAAATAATGCAGCAAAGTCTTTAAATAATGCAACAAAGTCCTTAAATAATGCAGCAGAGTCCTTAAATAATGCAGAAGAGTCCTTAAATAATCCAGCCAAGTCCTTAAATAATGCAGCAGGGTCCTTAAATAATCCAGCCAAGTCCTTAAATAATGCAACAAAGTCCTTAAATAATGCAGCAGATTACTGAAATACTGCAGCAGGGTCATTAAATAATGCTGCAGTGTCCTTAAATAATGCAGCAAATTCCTTAAATAATGCAGCAAAGTCTTTAAATAATGCAATAAAGTCCTTAAATAATGCAGCAGAGTACTGAAATACCGCAGCAGGGTCCTTAAATAATGCAGCAAAGTCGTTAAATAATGAAGTAGAGTCCTTAAATAATGCAACAATGTCCTTAAATGATGCAGCAGAGTCCTTAAATAATGCAACAAAGTCCTTAAGTAATGCAGCAGAGTCCTTAAATAATGCAGCAGAGTACTGAAATACCGCAGCAGGGTCCTTAAATAATGCAGCAAAGTCGTTAAATAATGAAGTAGAGTCCTTAAATAATGCAACAAAGTCCTTAAATGATGCAGCAGAGTCCTTAAATAATGCAACAAAGTCCTTAAATAATGCAGCAGAGTACTTAAATAATGCAACAAAGTCCTTAAACAATGCAGCAGAGTCCTTAAATAATGCAGAAGAGTCCTTAAATAATGCAACCAAGACCTTAAATAATGCAACAGAGTCCTTAAATAATGCAACAAAGTACTTAAATAATGCAGCAGAGTCCTTAAGTACCGTAGCAGAGTCCTTAAATACTGCAGCAAAGTCCTTAAATAATGCAGCAGAGTCCTTAAATAATGCAGCAAAGTCATTAAATAATGCAGCAGAGTCCTTAAATAATGCAACAAATTCCTTAAATAATGCAGCAGAGTCCTTAAATAATGCAATAAAGTCCAAAAATAATGCAGCAAAGTCCTTAAATAATGCAACAAAGTCCTTAAATAATGCAGCAGGGTCCTTAAATAATGCAACAAAGTCCTTAAATAATGCAGCAGAGTCCTTAAAAAATGCAGCAAAGTCCGTAAATAATGCAGCAGAGTCCTTAAATAATCCAGCCAAGTCCTTAAATAATGCAGCAGATTACTGAAATACGGCAGCAGGGTCCTTAAATAATGCAGCAGAGTCCTTATATAATGCAACAAAGTCCTTAAATAATGCAGCAGAGTCCTTAAATAATGCAACAAAGTCCTTAAGTAATGCAGCAGAGTCCTTAAATAATGCAGCAAAGTCCTTAAATAATGCAGCACAGTCCTTAAATAATCCAGCAAAGTCCTTAAATAATGCAGCAAAGTCTTTAAATAATGCAATAAAGTCCATAAATGATGCAGCAAATTCCTTAAATAATGCAGCAGAGTACTGAAATACCGCAGCAGGATCCTTAAATAATGCAACAGAGTCCTTAAATAATGCAACAAAGTCCTTAAATAATGCAGAACAGTCCTTAAATAATGCAATAAAGTCCTTAAATAATGCAGCAGAGTCCTTAAATAATGCAACAAAGTCCTAAAATAATGCAGCAGAGTCCTTAAATAATGCAACAAAGTCCTTAAATAATGCAGCAGAGTCCTTATATAATGCAGCACATTCCTTAAATAATGCAGCAGAGTCCTTAAATAATCCAGCCAAGTCCTTAAATAATGCAGCAGAGTCCTTAAACAATGCAGAAAAGTCGTTAAATAAAGCAGCAGAGTCCTCAAATACTGCAGCAGAGTCCTTAAATAATGCAGCAAAGTCATTAAATAATGCAGAAGAGTCCTTAAATAATGCAGCAAAGTCCTTATATAATGCATCAGAGTACTTAAATAATGCAGCAGAGTCCTTAAATACCACAGCAGAGTCCTTAAATAATGCAGCAAAGTCTTTAAATAATGCAGCACAGTCCTTAAATAATCCAGCCAAGTCCTTAAATAATGCAGCAGAGTCCTTAAATAATGCAGAAAAGTCCTAAATAATGCAGCAGAGTCCTTAAATACTTCAGCATAGTCCTTAAATAATGCAGCAAAGTCCTTGAATAATGCAGCAGAGTCCTTAAATAATGCAACAAAGTCTTTAAATAATGCAATAAAGTCCATAAATAATGCAGCAAAGTTCTTAAATAATGCAGCAGAGTCCTTAAATAACACAGCAGAGTCCTTAAATAATGCAGCAAAGTCTTTAAATAATGCAACAAAGTCCTTAAATAATGCAGCAGAGTCCTTAAATAATGCAGAAGAGTCCTTAAATAATCCAGCCAAGTCCTTAAATAATGCAGCAGAGTCCTTAAATAATGCAACAAAATCCTTAAATAATGCAGAAGAATCCTTAAATAATCCAGCCAAGTCCTTAAATCATGCAGCAGGGTCCTTAAATAATCCAGCCAAGTCCTTAAATAATGCAACAAAGTCCTTAAATAATGCAGCAGATTACTGAAATACTGCAGCAGGGTCATTAAATAATGCTGCAGTGTCCTTAAATAATGCAGCAAATTCCTTAAATAATGCAGCAAAGTCTTTAAATAATGCAATAAAGTCCTTAAATAATGCAGCAGAGTACTGAAATACCGCAGCAGGGTCCTTAAATAATGCAGCAAAGTCGTTAAATAATGAAGTAGAGTCCTTAAATAATGCAACAATGTCCTTAAATGATGCAGCAGAGTCCTTAAATAATGCAACAAAGTCCTTAAATAATGCAGCAGAGTCCTTAAATAATGCAGCAGAGTACTGAAATACCGCAGCAGGGTCCTTAAATAATGCAGCAAAGTCGTTAAATAATGAAGTAGAGTCCTTAAATAATGCAACAAAGTCCTTAAATGATGCAGCAGAGTCCTTAAATAATGCAACAAAGTCCTTAAATAATGCAGCAGAGTACTTAAATAATGCAACAAAGTCCTTAAACAATGCAGCAGAGTCCTTAAATAATGCAGAAGAGTCCTTAAATAATGCAACCAAGACCTTAAATAATGCAACAGAGTCCTTAAATAATGCAACAAAGTACTTAAATAATGCAGCAGAGTCCTTAAGTACCGTAGCAGAGTCCTTAACTACTGCAGCAAAGTCCTTAAATAATGCAGCAGAGTCCTTAAATAATGCAGCAAAGTCATTAAATAATGCAGCAGAGTCCTTAAATAATGCAACAAATTCCTTAAATAATGCAGCAGAGTCCTTAAATAATGCAATAAAGTCCATAAATAATGCAGCAAATTCCTTAAATAATGCAGCAGAGTACTGAAATACCGCAGCAGGATCCTTAAATAATGCAACAGAGTCCTTAAATAATGCAGCAGATTACTGAAATACTGCAGCAGGGTCATTAAATAATGCTGCAGAGTCCTTAAATAATGCAGCAAATTCCTTAAATAATGCAGCAAAGTCTTTAAATAATGCAATAAAGTCCTTAAATAATGCAGCAGAGTACTGAAATACCGCAGCGGGGTCCTTAAATAATGCAGCAAAGTCGTTAAATAATGAAGTAGAGTCCTTAAATAATGCAACAAAGTCCTTAAATGATGCAGCAGAGTCCTTAAATAATGCAACAAAGTCCTTAAATAATGCAGCAGAGTCCTTAAATAATGCAACAAAGTCCTTAAACAATGCAGCAGAGTCCTTAAATAATGCAGAAGAGTCCTTAAATAATGCAACCAAGACCTTAATGCAGCAGAGTCCTTAAATAATGCAACAAAGTACTTAAATAATGCAGCAGAGTCCTTAAGTACCATAGCAGAGTCCTTAAATACTGCAGCAAAGTCCTTAAACAATGCAGCAGAGTCCTTAAATAATGCAGCAAAGTCATTAAATAATGCAGCAGAGTCCTTAAATAATGCAACAAATTCCTTAAATAATGCAGCAGAGTCCTTAAATAATGCAATAAAGTCCATAAATAATGCAGCAAAGTCCTTAAATAATGCAACAAAGTCCTTAAATAATGCAGCAGGGTCCTTAAATAATGCAACAAAGTCCTTAAATAATGCAGCAGAGTCCTTAAAAAATGCAGCAAAGTCCGTAAATAATGCAGCAGAGTCCTTAAATAATCCAGCCAAGTCCTTAAATAATGCAGCAGATTACTGAAATACGGCAGCAGGGTCCTTAAATAATGCAGCAGAGTCCTTATATAATGCAACAAAGTCCTTAAATAATGCAGCAGAGTCCTTAAATAATGCAACAAAGTCCTTAAGTAATGCAGCAGAGTCCTTAAATAATGCAGCAAAGTCCTTAAATAATGCAGCACAGTCCTTAAATAATCCAGCAAAGTCCTTAAATAATGCAGCAAAGTCTTTAAATAATGCAATAAAGTCCATAAATGATGCAGCAAATTCCTTAAATAATGCAGCAGAGTACTGAAATACCGCAGCAGGATCCTTAAATAATGCAACAGAGTCCTTATATAATGCAACAAAGTCCTTAAATAATGCAATAAAGTCCTTAAATAATGCAGCAAAGTCCTTAAATAATGCAGCAGAGTCCTTAAATAATGCAACAAAGTCCTAAAATAATGCAGCAGAGTCCTTAAATAATGCAACAAAGTCCTTAAATAATGCAGCAGAGTCCTTAAATAATGCAGCACATTCCTTAAATAATGCAGCAGAGTCCTTAAATAATCCAGCCAAGTCCTTAAATAATGCAGCAGAGTCCTTAAACAATGCAGAAAAGTCGTTAAATAAAGCAGCAGAGTCCTCAAATACTGCAGCAGAGTCCTTAAATAATGCAGCAAAGTCATTAAATAATGCAGAAGAGTCCTTAAATAATGCAGCAAAGTCCTTATATAATGCATCAGAGTCCTTAAATAATGCAGCAGAGTCCGTAAATACCACAGCAGAGTCCTTAAATAATGCAGCAAAGTCTTTAAATAATGCAGCACAGTCCTTAAATAATCCAGCCAAGTCCTTAAATAATGCAGCAGAGTCCTTAAATAATGCAGAAAAGTCCTAAATAATGCAGCAGAGTCCTTAAATACTTCAGCATAGTCCTTAAATAATGCAGCAAAGTCCTTGAATAATGCAGCAGAGTCCTTAAATAATGCAACAAAGTCTTTAAATAATGCAATAAAGTCCTTAAATAATGCAGCAAAGTCCTTAAATAATGCAGCAAAGTCTTTAAATAATGCAACAAAGTCCTTAAATAATGCAGCAGAGTCCTTAAATAATGCAGAAGAGTCCTTAAATAATCCAGCCAAGTCCTTAAATAATGCAGCAGGGTCCTTAAATAATCCAGCCAAGTCCTTAAATAATGCAACAAAGTCCTTAAATAATGCAGCAGATTACTGAAATACTGCAGCAGGGTCATTAAATAATGCTGCAGTGTCCTTAAATAATGCAGCAAATTCCTTAAATAATGCAGCAAAGTCTTTAAATAATGCAATAAAGTCCTTAAATAATGCAGCAGAGTACTGAAATACCGCAGCAGGGTCCTTAAATAATGCAGCAAAGTCGTTAAATAATGAAGTAGAGTCCTTAAATAATGCAACAATGTCCTTAAATGATGCAGCAGAGTCCTTAAATAATGCAACAAAGTCCTTAAGTAATGCAGCAGAGTCCTTAAATAATGCAGCAGAGTACTGAAATACCGCAGCAGGGTCCTTAAATAATGCAGCAAAGTCGTTAAATAATGAAGTAGAGTCCTTAAATAATGCAACAAAGTCCTTAAATGATGCAGCAGAGTCCTTAAATAATGCAACAAAGTCCTTAAATAATGCAGCAGAGTACTTAAATAATGCAACAAAGTCCTTAAACAATGCAGCAGAGTCCTTAAATAATGCAGAAGAGTCCTTAAATAATGC
Organism: Phyllobates terribilis; assembly: GCF_046119375.1. NCBI lineage: Eukaryota > Metazoa > Chordata > Amphibia > Anura > Dendrobatidae > Phyllobates > Phyllobates terribilis. Next base: position 1,778,880 of record NW_027362955.1, on the reverse strand, counting down.
AACCAAGACCTTAAATAATGCAACAGAGTCCTTAAATAATGCAACAAAGTACTTAAATAATGCAGCAGAGTCCTTAAGTACCGTAGCAGAGTCCTTAAATACTGCAGCAAAGTCCTTAAATAATGCAGCAGAGTCCTTAAATAATGCAGCAAAGTCATTAAATAATGCAGCAGAGTCCTTAAATAATGCAACAAATTCCTTAAATAATGCAGCAGAGTCCTTAAATAATGCAATAAAGTCCATAAATAATGCAGCAAAGTCCTTAAATAATTCAGCAGAGTGCTGAAATACCGCAGCAGGGTCCTTAAATAATGCAGCAGAGTCCTTAAATAATGCAACAAAGTCCTTAAATAATGCAGCAGGGTCCTTAAATAATGCAACAAAGTCCTTAAATAATGCAGCAGAGTCCTTAAAAAATGCAGTAAAGTCCGTAAATAATGCAGCAGAGTCCTTAAATAATCCAGCCAAGTCCTTAAATAATGCAACAAAGTCCTTAAATAATGCAGCAGATTACTGAAATACTGCAGCAGGGTCCTTAAATAATGCAGCAGAGTCCTTAAATAATGCAACAAAGTCCTTAAATAATGCAGCAGAGTCCTTAAATAATGCAACAAAGTCCTTAAATAATGCAGCAGAGTCCTTAAATAATGCAACAAAGTCCTTAAATAATGCAGCAGAGTCCTTAAATAATGCAAACAAGTCCTTTAATAATGCAGCAGAGTCCTTAAATAATGCAACAAAGTCCTTAAATAATGCAGCAGAGTCCTTAAATAATGCAGAAAAGTCCTTAAATAATGCAGCAGAGTCCTTAAGTACCGTAGCAGAGTCCTTAACTACTGCAGCAAAGTCCTTAAATAATGCAACAAATTCCTTAAATAATGCAGCAGAGTCCTTAAATAATGCAATAAAGTCCATAAATAATGCAGCAAATTCCTTAAATAATGCAGCAGAGTACTGAAATACCGCAGCAGGATCCTTAAATAATGCAACAGAGTCCTTAAATAATGCAGCAGATTACTGAAATACTGCAGCAGGGTCATTAAATAATGCTGCAGAGTCCTTAAATAATGCAGCAAATTCCTTAAATAATGCAGCAAAGTCTTTAAATAATGCAATAAAGTCCTTAAATAATGCAGCAGAGTACTGAAATACCGCAGCGGGGTCCTTAAATAATGCAGCAAAGTCGTTAAATAATGAAGTAGAGTCCTTAAATAATGCAACAACGTCCTTAAATGATGCAGCAGAGTCCTTAAATAATGCAACAAAGTCCTTAAATAATGCAGCAGAGTCCTTAAATAATGCAGCAGAGTACTGAAATACCGCAGCAGGGTCCTTAAATAATGCACCAAAGTCGTTAAATAATGAAGTAGAGTCCTTAAATAATGCAACAAAGTCCTTAAATGATGCAGCAGAGTCCTTAAATAATGCAACAAAGTCCTTAAATAATGCAGCAGAGTCCTTAAATAATGCAACAAAGTCCTTAAACAATGCAGCAGAGTCCTTAAATAATGCAGAAGAGTCCTTAAATAATGCAACCAAGACCTTAATGCAGCAGAGTCCTTAAATAATGCAACAAAGTACTTAAATAATGCAGCAGAGTCCTTAAGTACCATAGCAGAGTCCTTAAATACTGCAGCAAAGTCCTTAAATAATGCAGCAGAGTCCTTAAATAATGCAGCAAAGTCATTAAATAATGCAGCAGAGTCCTTAAATAATGCAACAAATTCCTTAAATAATGCAGCAGAGTCCTTAAATAATGCAATAAAGTCCATAAATAATGCAGCAAAGTCCTTAAATAATGCAACAAAGTCCTTAAATAATGCAACAAAGTCCTTAAATAATGCAACAAAGTCCTTAAATAATGCAGCAGAGTCCTTAAAAAATGCAGCAAAGTCCGTAAATAATGCAGCAGAGTCCTTAAATAATCCAGCCAAGTCCTTAAATAATGCAGCAGATTACTGAAATACGGCAGCAGGGTCCTTAAATAATGCAGCAGAGTCCTTATATAATGCAACAAAGTCCTTAAATAATGCAGCAGAGTCCTTAAATAATGCAACAAAGTCCTTAAGTAATGCAGCAGAGTCCTTAAATTATGCAGCAAAGTCCTTAAATAATGCAGCACAGTCCTTAAATAATCCAGCAAAGTCCTTAAATAATGCAGCAAAGTCTTTAAATAATGCAATAAAGTCCATAAATGATGCAGCAAATTCCTTAAATAATGCAGCAGAGTACTGAAATACCGCAGCAGGATCCTTAAATAATGCAACAGAGTCCTTAAATAATGCAACAAAGTCCTTAAATAATGCAGAACAGTCCTTAAATAATGCAATAAAGTCCTTAAATAATGCAGCAAAGTCCTTAAATAATGCAGCAGAGTCCTTAAATAATGCAACAAAGTCCTAAAATAATGCAGCAGAGTCCTTAAATAATGCAACAAAGTCCTTAAATAATGCAGCAGAGTCCTTAAATAATGCAGCACATTCCTTAAATAATGCAGCAGAGTCCTTAAATAATCCAGCCAAGTCCTTAAATAATGCAGCAGAGTCCTTAAACAATGCAGAAAAGTCGTTAAATAAAGCAGCAGAGTCCTCAAATACTGCAGCAGAGTCCTTAAATAATGCAGCAAAGTCATTAAATAATGCAGAAGAGTCCTTAAATAATGCAGCAAAGTCCTTATATAATGCATCAGAGTCCTTAAATAATGCAGCAGAGTCCTTAAATACCACAGCAGAGTCCTTAAATAATGCAGCAAAGTCTTTAAATAATGCAGCACAGTCCTTAAATAATCCAGCCAAGTCCTTAAATAATGCAGCAGAGTCCTTAAATAATGCAGAAAAGTCCTAAATAATGCAGCAGAGTCCTTAAATACTTCAGCATAGTCCTTAAATAATGCAGCAAAGTCCTTGAATAATGCAGCAGAGTCCTTAAATAATGCAACAAAGTCTTTAAATAATGCAATAAAGTCCATAAATAATGCAGCAAAGTTCTTAAATAATGCAGCAGAGTCCTTAAATAACACAGCAGAGTCCTTAAATAATGCAGCAAAGTCTTTAAATAATGCAACAAAGTCCTTAAATAATGCAGCAGAGTCCTTAAATAATGCAGAAGAGTCCTTAAATAATCCAGCCAAGTCCTTAAATAATGCAGCAGAGTCCTTAAATAATGCAACAAAATCCTTAAATAATGCAGAAGAATCCTTAAATAATCCAGCCAAGTCCTTAAATCATGCAGCAGGGTCCTTAAATAATCCAGCCAAGTCCTTAAATAATGCAACAAAGTCCTTAAATAATGCAGCAGATTACTGAAATACTGCAGCAGGGTCATTAAATAATGCTGCAGTGTCCTTAAATAATGCAGCAAAGTCTTTAAATAATGCAATAAAGTCCTTAAATAATGCAGCAGAGTACTGAAATACCGCAGCAGGGTCCTTAAATAATGCAGCAAAGTCGTTAAATAATGAAGTAGAGTCCTTAAATAATGCAACAATGTCCTTAAATGATGCAGCAGAGTCCTTAAATAATGCAACAACGTCCTTAAATAATGCAGCACAGTCCTTAAATAATCCAGCCAAGTCCTTAAATAATGCAGCAGAGTCCTTAAATAATGCAGAAAAGTCCTTAAATAATGCAGCAGAGTCCTTAAATACGTCAGCATAGTCCTTAAATAATGCAGCAAAGTCCTTGAATAATGCAGCAGAGTCCTTAAATAATGCAACAAAGTCTTTAAATAATGCAATAAAGTCCATAAATAATGCAGCAAAGTTCTTAAATAATGCAGCAGAGTCCTTAAATAACACAGCAGAGTCCTTAAATAATGCAGCAAAGTCTTTAAATAATGCAACAAAGTCCTTAAATAATGCAGCAGAGTCCTTAAATAATGCAGAAGAGTCCTTAAATAATCCAGCCAAGTCCTTAAATAATGCAGCAGAGTCCTTAAATAATGCAACAAAATCCTTAAATAATGCAGAAGAATCCTTAAATAATCCAGCCAAGTCCTTAAATCATGCAGCAGGGTCCTTAAATAATCCAGCCAAGTCCTTAAATAATGCAACAAAGTCCTTAAATAATGCAGCAGATTACTGAAATACTGCAGCAGGGTCATTAAATAATGCTGCAGTGTCCTTAAATAATGCAGCAAATTCCTTAAATAATGCAGCAAAGTCTTTAAATAATGCAATAAAGTCCTTAAATAATGCAGCAGAGTACTGAAATACCGCAGCAGGGTCCTTAAATAATGCAGCAAAGTCATTAAATAATGAAGTAGAGTCCTTAAATAATGCAACAATGTCCTTAAATGATGCAGCAGAGTCCTTAAATAATGCAACAAAGTCCTTAAATAATGCAGCAGAGTCCTTAAATAATGCAGCAGAGTACTGAAATACCGCAGCAGGGTCCTTAAATAATGCAGCAAAGTCGTTAAATAATGAAGTAGAGTCCTTAAATAATGCAACAAAGTCCTTAAATGATGCAGCAGAGTCCTTAAATAATGCAACAAAGTCCTTAAATAATGCAGCAGAGTAGTTAAATAATGCAACAAAGTCCTTAAACAATGCAGCAGAGTCCTTAAATAATGCAGAAGAGTCCTTAAATAATGCAACCAAGACCTTAAATAATGCAACAGAGTCCTTAAATAATGCAACAAAGTACTTAAATAATGCAGCAGAGTCCTTAAGTACCGTAGCAGAGTCCTTAAATACTGCAGCAAAGTCCTTAAATAATGCAGCAGAGTCCTTAAATAATGCAGCAAAGTCATTAAATAATGCAGCAGAGTCCTTAAATAATGCAACAAATTCCTTAAATAATGCAGCAGAGTCCTTAAATAATGCAATAAAGTCCATAAATAATGCAGCAAAGTCCTTAAATAATTCAGCAGAGTGCTGAAATACCGCAGCAGGGTCCTTAAATAATGCAGCAGAGTCCTTAAATAATGCAACAAAGTCCTTAAATAATGCAGCAGGGTCCTTAAATAATGCAACAAAGTCCTTAAATAATGCAGCAGAGTCCTTAAAAAATGCAGTAAAGTCCGTAAATAATGCAGCAGAGTCCTTAAATAATCCAGCCAAGTCCTTAAATAATGCAACAAAGTCCTTAAATAATGCAGCAGATTACTGAAATACTGCAGCAGGGTCCTTAAATAATGCAGCAGAGTCCTTAAATAATGCAACAAAGTCCTTAAATAATGCAGCAGAGTCCTTAAATAATGCAACAAAGTCCTTAAATAATGCAGCAGAGTCCTTAAATAATGCAACAAAGTCCTTAAATAATGCAGCAGAGTCCTTAAATAATGCAAACAAGTCCTTAAATAATGCAGCAGAGTCCTTAAATAATGCAACAAAGTCCTTAAATAATGCAGCAGAGTCCTTAAATAATGCAGAAAAGTCCTTAAATAATGCAGCAGAGTCCTTAAGTACCGTAGCAGAGTCCTTAACTACTGCAGCAAAGTCCTTAAATAATGCAGCAGAGTCCTTAAATAGTGCAGCAAAGTCATTAAATAATGCAGCAGAGTCCTTAAATAATGCAACAAATTCCTTAAATAATGCAGCAGAGTCCTTAAATAATGCAATAAAGTCCATAAATAATGCAGCAAATTCCTTAAATAATGCAGCAGAGTACTGAAATACCGCAGCAGGATCCTTAAATAATGCAACAGAGTCCTTAAATAATGCAGCAGATTACTGAAATACTGCAGCAGGGTCATTAAATAATGCTGCAGAGTCCTTAAATAATGCAGCAAATTCCTTAAATAATGCAGCAAAGTCTTTAAATAATGCAATAAAGTCCTTAAATAATGCAGCAGAGTACTGAAATACCGCAGCGGGGTCCTTAAATAATGCAGCAAAGTCGTTAAATAATGAAGTAGAGTCCTTAAATAATGCAACAACGTCATTAAATAATGCAGAAGAGTCCTTAAATAATGCAGCAAAGTCCTTATATAATGCATCAGAGTCCTTAAATAATGCAGCAGAGTCCGTAAATACCACAGCAGAGTCCTTAAATAATGCAGCAAAGTCTTTAAATAATGCAGCACAGTCCTTAAATAATCCAGCCAAGTCCTTAAATAATGCAGCAGAGTCCTTAAATAATGCAGAAAAGTCCTAAATAATGCAGCAGAGTCCTTAAATACTTCAGCATAGTCCTTAAATAATGCAGCAAAGTCCTTGAATAATGCAGCAGAGTCCTTAAATAATGCAACAAAGTCTTTAAATAATGCAATAAAGTCCTTAAATAATGCAGCAAAGTCCTTAAATAATGCAGCAAAGTCTTTAAATAATGCAACAAAGTCCTTAAATAATGCAGCAGAGTCCTTAAATAATGCAGAAGAGTCCTTAAATAATCCAGCCAAGTCCTTAAATAATGCAGCAGGGTCCTTAAATAATCCAGCCAAGTCCTTAAATAATGCAACAAAGTCCTTAAATAATGCAGCAGATTACTGAAATACTGCAGCAGGGTCATTAAATAATGCTGCAGTGTCCTTAAATAATGCAGCAAATTCCTTAAATAATGCAGCAAAGTCTTTAAATAATGCAATAAAGTCCTTAAATAATGCAGCAGAGTACTGAAATACCGCAGCAGGGTCCTTAAATAATGCAGCAAAGTCGTTAAATAATGAAGTAGAGTCCTTAAATAATGCAACAATGTCCTTAAATGATGCAGCAGAGTCCTTAAATAATGCAACAAAGTCCTTAAGTAATGCAGCAGAGTCCTTAAATAATGCAGCAGAGTACTGAAATACCGCAGCAGGGTCCTTAAATAATGCAGCAAAGTCGTTAAATAATGAAGTAGAGTCCTTAAATAATGCAACAAAGTCCTTAAATGATGCAGCAGAGTCCTTAAATAATGCAACAAAGTCCTTAAATAATGCAGCAGAGTACTTAAATAATGCAACAAAGTCCTTAAACAATGCAGCAGAGTCCTTAAATAATGCAGAAGAGTCCTTAAATAATGCAACCAAGACCTTAAATAATGCAACAGAGTCCTTAAATAATGCAACAAAGTACTTAAATAATGCAGCAGAGTCCTTAAGTACCGTAGCAGAGTCCTTAAATACTGCAGCAAAGTCCTTAAATAATGCAGCAGAGTCCTTAAATAATGCAGCAAAGTCATTAAATAATGCAGCAGAGTCCTTAAATAATGCAACAAATTCCTTAAATAATGCAGCAGAGTCCTTAAATAATGCAATAAAGTCCATAAATAATGCAGCAAAGTCCTTAAATAATTCAGCAGAGTGCTGAAATACCGCAGCAGGGTCCTTAAATAATGCAGCAGAGTCCTTAAATAATGCAACAAAGTCCTTAAATAATGCAGCAGGGTCCTTAAATAATGCAACAAAGTCCTTAAATAATGCAGCAGAGTCCTTAAAAAATGCAGTAAAGTCCGTAAATAATGCAGCAGAGTCCTTAAATAATCCAGCCAAGTCCTTAAATAATGCAACAAAGTCCTTAAATAATGCAGCAGATTACTGAAATACTGCAGCAGGGTCCTTAAATAATGCAGCAGAGTCCTTAAATAATGCAACAAAGTCCTTAAATAATGCAGCAGAGTCCTTAAATAATGCAGAAAAGTCCTTAAATAATGCAGCAGAGTCCTTAAGTACCGTAGCAGAGTCCTTAACTACTGCAGCAAAGTCCTTAAATAATGCAACAAATTCCTTAAATAATGCAGCAGAGTCCTTAAATAATGCAATAAAGTCCATAAATAATGCAGCAAATTCCTTAAATAATGCAGCAGAGTACTGAAATACCGCAGCAGGATCCTTAAATAATGCAACAGAGTCCTTAAATAATGCAGCAGATTACTGAAATACTGCAGCAGGGTCATTAAATAATGCTGCAGAGTCCTTAAATAATGCAGCAAATTCCTTAAATAATGCAGCAAAGTCTTTAAATAATGCAATAAAGTCCTTAAATAATGCAGCAGAGTACTGAAATACCGCAGCGGGGTCCTTAAATAATGCAGCAAAGTCGTTAAATAATGAAGTAGAGTCCTTAAATAATGCAACAACGTCCTTAAATGATGCAGCAGAGTCCTTAAATAATGCAACAAAGTCCTTAAATAATGCAGCAGAGTCCTTAAATAATGCAGCAGAGTACTGAAATACCGCAGCAGGGTCCTTAAATAATGCACCAAAGTCGTTAAATAATGAAGTAGAGTCCTTAAATAATGCAACAAAGTCCTTAAATGATGCAGCAGAGTCCTTAAATAATGCAACAAAGTCCTTAAATAATGCAGCAGAGTCCTTAAATAATGCAACAAAGTCCTTAAACAATGCAGCAGAGTCCTTAAATAATGCAGAAGAGTCCTTAAATAATGCAACCAAGACCTTAATGCAGCAGAGTCCTTAAATAATGCAACAAAGTACTTAAATAATGCAGCAGAGTCCTTAAGTACCATAGCAGAGTCCTTAAATACTGCAGCAAAGTCCTTAAATAATGCAGCAGAGTCCTTAAATAATGCAGCAAAGTCATTAAATAATGCAGCAGAGTCCTTAAATAATGCAACAAATTCCTTAAATAATGCAGCAGAGTCCTTAAATAATGCAATAAAGTCCATAAATAATGCAGCAAAGTCCTTAAATAATGCAACAAAGTCCTTAAATAATGCAACAAAGTCCTTAAATAATGCAACAAAGTCCTTAAATAATGCAGCAGAGTCCTTAAAAAATGCAGCAAAGTCCGTAAATAATGCAGCAGAGTCCTTAAATAATCCAGCCAAGTCCTTAAATAATGCAGCAGATTACTGAAATACGGCAGCAGGGTCCTTAAATAATGCAGCAGAGTCCTTATATAATGCAACAAAGTCCTTAAATAATGCAGCAGAGTCCTTAAATAATGCAACAAAGTCCTTAAGTAATGCAGCAGAGTCCTTAAATTATGCAGCAAAGTCCTTAAATAATGCAGCACAGTCCTTAAATAATCCAGCAAAGTCCTTAAATAATGCAGCAAAGTCTTTAAATAATGCAATAAAGTCCATAAATGATGCAGCAAATTCCTTAAATAATGCAGCAGAGTACTGAAATACCGCAGCAGGATCCTTAAATAATGCAACAGAGTCCTTAAATAATGCAACAAAGTCCTTAAATAATGCAGAACAGTCCTTAAATAATGCAATAAAGTCCTTAAATAATGCAGCAAAGTCCTTAAATAATGCAGCAGAGTCCTTAAATAATGCAACAAAGTCCTAAAATAATGCAGCAGAGTCCTTAAATAATGCAACAAAGTCCTTAAATAATGCAGCAGAGTCCTTAAATAATGCAGCACATTCCTTAAATAATGCAGCAGAGTCCTTAAATAATCCAGCCAAGTCCTTAAATAATGCAGCAGAGTCCTTAAACAATGCAGAAAAGTCGTTAAATAAAGCAGCAGAGTCCTCAAATACTGCAGCAGAGTCCTTAAATAATGCAGCAAAGTCATTAAATAATGCAGAAGAGTCCTTAAATAATGCAGCAAAGTCCTTATATAATGCATCAGAGTCCTTAAATAATGCAGCAGAGTCCTTAAATACCACAGCAGAGTCCTTAAATAATGCAGCAAAGTCTTTAAATAATGCAGCACAGTCCTTAAATAATCCAGCCAAGTCCTTAAATAATGCAGCAGAGTCCTTAAATAATGCAGAAAAGTCCTAAATAATGCAGCAGAGTCCTTAAATACTTCAGCATAGTCCTTAAATAATGCAGCAAAGTCCTTGAATAATGCAGCAGAGTCCTTAAATAATGCAACAAAGTCTTTAAATAATGCAATAAAGTCCATAAATAATGCAGCAAAGTTCTTAAATAATGCAGCAGAGTCCTTAAATAACACAGCAGAGTCCTTAAATAATGCAGCAAAGTCTTTAAATAATGCAACAAAGTCCTTAAATAATGCAGCAGAGTCCTTAAATAATGCAGAAGAGTCCTTAAATAATCCAGCCAAGTCCTTAAATAATGCAGCAGAGTCCTTAAATAATGCAACAAAATCCTTAAATAATGCAGAAGAATCCTTAAATAATCCAGCCAAGTCCTTAAATCATGCAGCAGGGTCCTTAAATAATCCAGCCAAGTCCTTAAATAATGCAACAAAGTCCTTAAATAATGCAGCAGATTACTGAAATACTGCAGCAGGGTCATTAAATAATGCTGCAGTGTCCTTAAATAATGCAGCAAAGTCTTTAAATAATGCAATAAAGTCCTTAAATAATGCAGCAGAGTACTGAAATACCGCAGCAGGGTCCTTAAATAATGCAGCAAAGTCGTTAAATAATGAAGTAGAGTCCTTAAATAATGCAACAATGTCCTTAAATGATGCAGCAGAGTCCTTAAATAATGCAACAACGTCCTTAAATAATGCAGCACAGTCCTTAAATAATCCAGCCAAGTCCTTAAATAATGCAGCAGAGTCCTTAAATAATGCAGAAAAGTCCTTAAATAATGCAGCAGAGTCCTTAAATACGTCAGCATAGTCCTTAAATAATGCAGCAAAGTCCTTGAATAATGCAGCAGAGTCCTTAAATAATGCAACAAAGTCTTTAAATAATGCAATAAAGTCCATAAATAATGCAGCAAAGTTCTTAAATAATGCAGCAGAGTCCTTAAATAACACAGCAGAGTCCTTAAATAATGCAGCAAAGTCTTTAAATAATGCAACAAAGTCCTTAAATAATGCAGCAGAGTCCTTAAATAATGCAGAAGAGTCCTTAAATAATCCAGCCAAGTCCTTAAATAATGCAGCAGAGTCCTTAAATAATGCAACAAAATCCTTAAATAATGCAGAAGAATCCTTAAATAATCCAGCCAAGTCCTTAAATCATGCAGCAGGGTCCTTAAATAATCCAGCCAAGTCCTTAAATAATGCAACAAAGTCCTTAAATAATGCAGCAGATTACTGAAATACTGCAGCAGGGTCATTAAATAATGCTGCAGTGTCCTTAAATAATGCAGCAAATTCCTTAAATAATGCAGCAAAGTCTTTAAATAATGCAATAAAGTCCTTAAATAATGCAGCAGAGTACTGAAATACCGCAGCAGGGTCCTTAAATAATGCAGCAAAGTCATTAAATAATGAAGTAGAGTCCTTAAATAATGCAACAATGTCCTTAAATGATGCAGCAGAGTCCTTAAATAATGCAACAAAGTCCTTAAATAATGCAGCAGAGTCCTTAAATAATGCAGCAGAGTACTGAAATACCGCAGCAGGGTCCTTAAATAATGCAGCAAAGTCGTTAAATAATGAAGTAGAGTCCTTAAATAATGCAACAAAGTCCTTAAATGATGCAGCAGAGTCCTTAAATAATGCAACAAAGTCCTTAAATAATGCAGCAGAGTAGTTAAATAATGCAACAAAGTCCTTAAACAATGCAGCAGAGTCCTTAAATAATGCAGAAGAGTCCTTAAATAATGCAACCAAGACCTTAAATAATGCAACAGAGTCCTTAAATAATGCAACAAAGTACTTAAATAATGCAGCAGAGTCCTTAAGTACCGTAGCAGAGTCCTTAAATACTGCAGCAAAGTCCTTAAATAATGCAGCAGAGTCCTTAAATAATGCAGCAAAGTCATTAAATAATGCAGCAGAGTCCTTAAATAATGCAACAAATTCCTTAAATAATGCAGCAGAGTCCTTAAATAATGCAATAAAGTCCATAAATAATGCAGCAAAGTCCTTAAATAATTCAGCAGAGTGCTGAAATACCGCAGCAGGGTCCTTAAATAATGCAGCAGAGTCCTTAAATAATGCAACAAAGTCCTTAAATAATGCAGCAGGGTCCTTAAATAATGCAACAAAGTCCTTAAATAATGCAGCAGAGTCCTTAAAAAATGCAGTAAAGTCCGTAAATAATGCAGCAGAGTCCTTAAATAATCCAGCCAAGTCCTTAAATAATGCAACAAAGTCCTTAAATAATGCAGCAGATTACTGAAATACTGCAGCAGGGTCCTTAAATAATGCAGCAGAGTCCTTAAATAATGCAACAAAGTCCTTAAATAATGCAGCAGAGTCCTTAAATAATGCAACAAAGTCCTTAAATAATGCAGCAGAGTCCTTAAATAATGCAACAAAGTCCTTAAATAATGCAGCAGAGTCCTTAAATAATGCAAACAAGTCCTTAAATAATGCAGCAGAGTCCTTAAATAATGCAACAAAGTCCTTAAATAATGCAGCAGAGTCCTTAAATAATGCAGAAAAGTCCTTAAATAATGCAGCAGAGTCCTTAAGTACCGTAGCAGAGTCCTTAACTACTGCAGCAAAGTCCTTAAATAATGCAGCAGAGTCCTTAAATAGTGCAGCAAAGTCATTAAATAATGCAGCAGAGTCCTTAAATAATGCAACAAATTCCTTAAATAATGCAGCAGAGTCCTTAAATAATGCAATAAAGTCCATAAATAATGCAGCAAATTCCTTAAATAATGCAGCAGAGTACTGAAATACCGCAGCAGGATCCTTAAATAATGCAACAGAGTCCTTAAATAATGCAGCAGATTACTGAAATACTGCAGCAGGGTCATTAAATAATGCTGCAGAGTCCTTAAATAATGCAGCAAATTCCTTAAATAATGCAGCAAAGTCTTTAAATAATGCAATAAAGTCCTTAAATAATGCAGCAGAGTACTGAAATACCGCAGCGGGGTCCTTAAATAATGCAGCAAAGTCGTTAAATAATGAAGTAGAGTCCTTAAATAATGCAACAACGTCATTAAATAATGCAGAAGAGTCCTTAAATAATGCAGCAAAGTCCTTATATAATGCATCAGAGTCCTTAAATAATGCAGCAGAGTCCGTAAATACCACAGCAGAGTCCTTAAATAATGCAGCAAAGTCTTTAAATAATGCAGCACAGTCCTTAAATAATCCAGCCAAGTCCTTAAATAATGCAGCAGAGTCCTTAAATAATGCAGAAAAGTCCTAAATAATGCAGCAGAGTCCTTAAATACTTCAGCATAGTCCTTAAATAATGCAGCAAAGTCCTTGAATAATGCAGCAGAGTCCTTAAATAATGCAACAAAGTCTTTAAATAATGCAATAAAGTCCTTAAATAATGCAGCAAAGTCCTTAAATAATGCAGCAAAGTCTTTAAATAATGCAACAAAGTCCTTAAATAATGCAGCAGAGTCCTTAAATAATGCAGAAGAGTCCTTAAATAATCCAGCCAAGTCCTTAAATAATGCAGCAGGGTCCTTAAATAATCCAGCCAAGTCCTTAAATAATGCAACAAAGTCCTTAAATAATGCAGCAGATTACTGAAATACTGCAGCAGGGTCATTAAATAATGCTGCAGTGTCCTTAAATAATGCAGCAAATTCCTTAAATAATGCAGCAAAGTCTTTAAATAATGCAATAAAGTCCTTAAATAATGCAGCAGAGTACTGAAATACCGCAGCAGGGTCCTTAAATAATGCAGCAAAGTCGTTAAATAATGAAGTAGAGTCCTTAAATAATGCAACAATGTCCTTAAATGATGCAGCAGAGTCCTTAAATAATGCAACAAAGTCCTTAAGTAATGCAGCAGAGTCCTTAAATAATGCAGCAGAGTACTGAAATACCGCAGCAGGGTCCTTAAATAATGCAGCAAAGTCGTTAAATAATGAAGTAGAGTCCTTAAATAATGCAACAAAGTCCTTAAATGATGCAGCAGAGTCCTTAAATAATGCAACAAAGTCCTTAAATAATGCAGCAGAGTACTTAAATAATGCAACAAAGTCCTTAAACAATGCAGCAGAGTCCTTAAATAATGCAGAAGAGTCCTTAAATAATGCAACCAAGACCTTAAATAATGCAACAGAGTCCTTAAATAATGCAACAAAGTACTTAAATAATGCAGCAGAGTCCTTAAGTACCGTAGCAGAGTCCTTAAATACTGCAGCAAAGTCCTTAAATAATGCAGCAGAGTCCTTAAATAATGCAGCAAAGTCATTAAATAATGCAGCAGAGTCCTTAAATAATGCAACAAATTCCTTAAATAATGCAGCAGAGTCCTTAAATAATGCAATAAAGTCCATAAATAATGCAGCAAAGTCCTTAAATAATTCAGCAGAGTGCTGAAATACCGCAGCAGGGTCCTTAAATAATGCAGCAGAGTCCTTAAATAATGCAACAAAGTCCTTAAATAATGCAGCAGGGTCCTTAAATAATGCAACAAAGTCCTTAAATAATGCAGCAGAGTCCTTAAAAAATGCAGTAAAGTCCGTAAATAATGCAGCAGAGTCCTTAAATAATCCAGCCAAGTCCTTAAATAATGCAACAAAGTCCTTAAATAATGCAGCAGATTACTGAAATACTGCAGCAGGGTCCTTAAATAATGCAGCAGAGTCCTTAAATAATGCAACAAAGTCCTTAAATAATGCAGCAGAGTCCTTAAATAATGCAACAAAGTCCTTAAATAATGCAGCAGAGTCCTTAAATAATGCAACAAAGTCCTTAAATAATGCAGCAGAGTCCTTAAATAATGCAAACAAGTCCTTAAATAATGCAGCAGAGTCCTTAAATAATGCAACAAAGTCCTTAAATAATGCAGCAGAGTCCTTAAATAATGCAGAAAAGTCCTTAAATAATGCAGCAGAGTCCTTAAGTACCGTAGCAGAGTCCTTAACTACTGCAGCAAAGTCCTTAAATAATGCAACAAATTCCTTAAATAATGCAGCAGAGTCCTTAAATAATGCAATAAAGTCCATAAATAATGCAGCAAATTCCTTAAATAATGCAGCAGAGTACTGAAATACCGCAGCAGGATCCTTAAATAATGCAACAGAGTCCTTAAATAATGCAGCAGATTACTGAAATACTGCAGCAGGGTCATTAAATAATGCTGCAGAGTCCTTAAATAATGCAGCAAATTCCTTAAATAATGCAGCAAAGTCTTTAAATAATGCAATAAAGTCCTTAAATAATGCAGCAGAGTACTGAAATACCGCAGCGGGGTCCTTAAATAATGCAGCAAAGTCGTTAAATAATGAAGTAGAGTCCTTAAATAATGCAACAACGTCCTTAAATGATGCAGCAGAGTCCTTAAATAATGCAACAAAGTCCTTAAATAATGCAGCAGAGTCCTTAAATAATGCAGCAGAGTACTGAAATACCGCAGCAGGGTCC
Organism: Phyllobates terribilis; assembly: GCF_046119375.1. Lineage (NCBI taxonomy): Eukaryota > Metazoa > Chordata > Amphibia > Anura > Dendrobatidae > Phyllobates > Phyllobates terribilis. The sequence goes on along the minus strand of NW_027362955.1, from coordinate 1,763,825 downwards.
TTAAATAATGCACCAAAGTCGTTAAATAATGAAGTAGAGTCCTTAAATAATGCAACAAAGTCCTTAAATGATGCAGCAGAGTCCTTAAATAATGCAACAAAGTCCTTAAATAATGCAGCAGAGTCCTTAAATAATGCAACAAAGTCCTTAAACAATGCAGCAGAGTCCTTAAATAATGCAGAAGAGTCCTTAAATAATGCAACCAAGACCTTAATGCAGCAGAGTCCTTAAATAATGCAACAAAGTACTTAAATAATGCAGCAGAGTCCTTAAGTACCATAGCAGAGTCCTTAAATACTGCAGCAAAGTCCTTAAATAATGCAGCAGAGTCCTTAAATAATGCAGCAAAGTCATTAAATAATGCAGCAGAGTCCTTAAATAATGCAACAAATTCCTTAAATAATGCAGCAGAGTCCTTAAATAATGCAATAAAGTCCATAAATAATGCAGCAAAGTCCTTAAATAATGCAACAAAGTCCTTAAATAATGCAACAAAGTCCTTAAATAATGCAGCAGAGTCCTTAAAAAATGCAGCAAAGTCCGTAAATAATGCAGCAGAGTCCTTAAATAATCCAGCCAAGTCCTTAAATAATGCAGCAGATTACTGAAATACGGCAGCAGGGTCCTTAAATAATGCAGCAGAGTCCTTATATAATGCAACAAAGTCCTTAAATAATGCAGCAGAGTCCTTAAATAATGCAACAAAGTCCTTAAGTAATGCAGCAGAGTCCTTAAATTATGCAGCAAAGTCCTTAAATAATGCAGCACAGTCCTTAAATAATCCAGCAAAGTCCTTAAATAATGCAGCAAAGTCTTTAAATAATGCAATAAAGTCCATAAATGATGCAGCAAATTCCTTAAATAATGCAGCAGAGTACTGAAATACCGCAGCAGGATCCTTAAATAATGCAACAGAGTCCTTAAATAATGCAACAAAGTCCTTAAATAATGCAGAACAGTCCTTAAATAATGCAATAAAGTCCTTAAATAATGCAGCAAAGTCCTTAAATAATGCAGCAGAGTCCTTAAATAATGCAACAAAGTCCTAAAATAATGCAGCAGAGTCCTTAAATAATGCAACAAAGTCCTTAAATAATGCAGCAGAGTCCTTAAATAATGCAGCACATTCCTTAAATAATGCAGCAGAGTCCTTAAATAATCCAGCCAAGTCCTTAAATAATGCAGCAGAGTCCTTAAACAATGCAGAAAAGTCGTTAAATAAAGCAGCAGAGTCCTCAAATACTGCAGCAGAGTCCTTAAATAATGCAGCAAAGTCATTAAATAATGCAGAAGAGTCCTTAAATAATGCAGCAAAGTCCTTATATAATGCATCAGAGTCCTTAAATAATGCAGCAGAGTCCTTAAATACCACAGCAGAGTCCTTAAATAATGCAGCAAAGTCTTTAAATAATGCAGCACAGTCCTTAAATAATCCAGCCAAGTCCTTAAATAATGCAGCAGAGTCCTTAAATAATGCAGAAAAGTCCTAAATAATGCAGCAGAGTCCTTAAATACTTCAGCATAGTCCTTAAATAATGCAGCAAAGTCCTTGAATAATGCAGCAGAGTCCTTAAATAATGCAACAAAGTCTTTAAATAATGCAATAAAGTCCATAAATAATGCAGCAAAGTTCTTAAATAATGCAGCAGAGTCCTTAAATAACACAGCAGAGTCCTTAAATAATGCAGCAAAGTCTTTAAATAATGCAACAAAGTCCTTAAATAATGCAGCAGAGTCCTTAAATAATGCAGAAGAGTCCTTAAATAATCCAGCCAAGTCCTTAAATAATGCAGCAGAGTCCTTAAATAATGCAACAAAATCCTTAAATAATGCAGAAGAATCCTTAAATAATCCAGCCAAGTCCTTAAATCATGCAGCAGGGTCCTTAAATAATCCAGCCAAGTCCTTAAATAATGCAACAAAGTCCTTAAATAATGCAGCAGATTACTGAAATACTGCAGCAGGGTCATTAAATAATGCTGCAGTGTCCTTAAATAATGCAGCAAAGTCTTTAAATAATGCAATAAAGTCCTTAAATAATGCAGCAGAGTACTGAAATACCGCAGCAGGGTCCTTAAATAATGCAGCAAAGTCGTTAAATAATGAAGTAGAGTCCTTAAATAATGCAACAATGTCCTTAAATGATGCAGCAGAGTCCTTAAATAATGCAACAAAGTCCTTAAATAATGCAGCACAGTCCTTAAATAATCCAGCCAAGTCCTTAAATAATGCAGCAGAGTCCTTAAATAATGCAGAAAAGTCCTTAAATAATGCAGCAGAGTCCTTAAATACGTCAGCATAGTCCTTAAATAATGCAGCAAAGTCCTTGAATAATGCAGCAGAGTCCTTAAATAATGCAACAAAGTCTTTAAATAATGCAATAAAGTCCATAAATAATGCAGCAAAGTTCTTAAATAATGCAGCAGAGTCCTTAAATAACACAGCAGAGTCCTTAAATAATGCAGCAAAGTCTTTAAATAATGCAACAAAGTCCTTAAATAATGCAGCAGAGTCCTTAAATAATGCAGAAGAGTCCTTAAATAATCCAGCCAAGTCCTTAAATAATGCAGCAGAGTCCTTAAATAATGCAACAAAATCCTTAAATAATGCAGAAGAATCCTTAAATAATCCAGCCAAGTCCTTAAATCATGCAGCAGGGTCCTTAAATAATCCAGCCAAGTCCTTAAATAATGCAACAAAGTCCTTAAATAATGCAGCAGATTACTGAAATACTGCAGCAGGGTCATTAAATAATGCTGCAGTGTCCTTAAATAATGCAGCAAATTCCTTAAATAATGCAGCAAAGTCTTTAAATAATGCAATAAAGTCCTTAAATAATGCAGCAGAGTACTGAAATACCGCAGCAGGGTCCTTAAATAATGCAGCAAAGTCATTAAATAATGAAGTAGAGTCCTTAAATAATGCAACAATGTCCTTAAATGATGCAGCAGAGTCCTTAAATAATGCAACAAAGTCCTTAAATAATGCAGCAGAGTCCTTAAATAATGCAGCAGAGTACTGAAATACCGCAGCAGGGTCCTTAAATAATGCAGCAAAGTCGTTAAATAATGAAGTAGAGTCCTTAAATAATGCAACAAAGTCCTTAAATGATGCAGCAGAGTCCTTAAATAATGCAACAAAGTCCTTAAATAATGCAGCAGAGTACTTAAATAATGCAACAAAGTCCTTAAACAATGCAGCAGAGTCCTTAAATAATGCAGAAGAGTCCTTAAATAATGCAACCAAGACCTTAAATAATGCAACAGAGTCCTTAAATAATGCAACAAAGTACTTAAATAATGCAGCAGAGTCCTTAAGTACCGTAGCAGAGTCCTTAAATACTGCAGCAAAGTCCTTAAATAATGCAGCAGAGTCCTTAAATAATGCAGCAAAGTCATTAAATAATGCAGCAGAGTCCTTAAATAATGCAACAAATTCCTTAAATAATGCAGCAGAGTCCTTAAATAATGCAATAAAGTCCATAAATAATGCAGCAAAGTCCTTAAATAATTCAGCAGAGTGCTGAAATACCGCAGCAGGGTCCTTAAATAATGCAGCAGAGTCCTTAAATAATGCAACAAAGTCCTTAAATAATGCAGCAGGGTCCTTAAATAATGCAACAAAGTCCTTAAATAATGCAGCAGAGTCCTTAAAAAATGCAGTAAAGTCCGTAAATAATGCAGCAGAGTCCTTAAATAATCCAGCCAAGTCCTTAAATAATGCAACAAAGTCCTTAAATAATGCAGCAGATTACTGAAATACTGCAGCAGGGTCCTTAAATAATGCAGCAGAGTCCTTAAATAATGCAACAAAGTCCTTAAATAATGCAGCAGAGTCCTTAAATAATGCAACAAAGTCCTTAAATAATGCAGCAGAGTCCTTAAATAATGCAACAAAGTCCTTAAATAATGCAGCAGAGTCCTTAAATAATGCAAACAAGTCCTTAAATAATGCAGCAGAGTCCTTAAATAATGCAACAAAGTCCTTAAATAATGCAGCAGAGTCCTTAAATAATGCAGAAAAGTCCTTAAATAATGCAGCAGAGTCCTTAAGTACCGTAGCAGAGTCCTTAACTACTGCAGCAAAGTCCTTAAATAATGCAGCAGAGTCCTTAAATAATGCAGCAAAGTCATTAAATAATGCAGCAGAGTCCTTAAATAATGCAACAAATTCCTTAAATAATGCAGCAGAGTCCTTAAATAATGCAATAAAGTCCATAAATAATGCAGCAAATTCCTTAAATAATGCAGCAGAGTACTGAAATACCGCAGCAGGATCCTTAAATAATGCAACAGAGTCCTTAAATAATGCAGCAGATTACTGAAATACTGCAGCAGGGTCATTAAATAATGCTGCAGAGTCCTTAAATAATGCAGCAAATTCCTTAAATAATGCAGCAAAGTCTTTAAATAATGCAATAAAGTCCTTAAATAATGCAGCAGAGTACTGAAATACCGCAGCGGGGTCCTTAAATAATGCAGCAAAGTTGTTAAATAATGAAGTAGAGTCCTTAAATAATGCAACAACGTCCTTAAATGATGCAGCAGAGTCCTTAAATAATGCAACAAAGTCCTTAAATAATGCAGCAGAGTCCTTAAATAATGCAGCAGAGTACTGAAATACCGCAGCAGGGTCCTTAAATAATGCACCAAAGTCGTTAAATAATGAAGTAGAGTCCTTAAATAATGCAACAAAGTCCTTAAATGATGCAGCAGAGTCCTTAAATAATGCAACAAAGTCCTTAAATAATGCAGCAGAGTCCTTAAATAATGCAACAAAGTCCTTAAACAATGCAGCAGAGTCCTTAAATAATGCAGAAGAGTCCTTAAATAATGCAACCAAGACCTTAATGCAGCAGAGTCCTTAAATAATGCAACAAAGTACTTAAATAATGCAGCAGAGTCCTTAAGTACCATAGCAGAGTCCTTAAATACTGCAGCAAAGTCCTTAAATAATGCAGCAGAGTCCTTAAATAATGCAGCAAAGTCATTAAATAATGCAGCAGAGTCCTTAAATAATGCAACAAATTCCTTAAATAATGCAGCAGAGTCCTTAAATAATGCAATAAAGTCCATAAATAATGCAGCAAAGTCCTTAAATAATGCAACAAAGTCCTTAAATAATGCAGCAGGGTCCTTAAATAATGCAACAAAGTCCTTAAATAATGCAGCAGAGTCCTTAAAAAATGCAGCAAAGTCCGTAAATAATGCAGCAGAGTCCTTAAATAATCCAGCCAAGTCCTTAAATAATGCAGCAGATTACTGAAATACGGCAGCAGGGTCCTTAAATAATGCAGCAGAGTCCTTATATAATGCAACAAAGTCCTTAAATAATGCAGCAGAGTCCTTAAATAATGCAACAAAGTCCTTAAGTAATGCAGCAGAGTCCTTAAATAATGCAGCAAAGTCCTTAAATAATGCAGCACAGTCCTTAAATAATCCAGCAAAGTCCTTAAATAATGCAGCAAAGTCTTTAAATAATGCAATAAAGTCCATAAATGATGCAGCAAATTCCTTAAATAATGCAGCAGAGTACTGAAATACCGCAGCAGGATCCTTAAATAATGCAACAGAGTCCTTAAATAATGCAACAAAGTCCTTAAATAATGCAGAACAGTCCTTAAATAATGCAATAAAGTCCTTAAATAATGCAGCAAAGTCCTTAAATAATGCAGCAGAGTCCTTAAATAATGCAACAAAGTCCTAAAATAATGCAGCAGAGTCCTTAAATAATGCAACAAAGTCCTTAAATAATGCAGCAGAGTCCTTAAATAATGCAGCACATTCCTTAAATAATGCAGCAGAGTCCTTAAACAATGCAGAAAAGTCGTTAAATAAAGCAGCAGAGTCCTCAAATACTGCAGCAGAGTCCTTAAATAATGCAGCAAAGTCATTAAATAATGCAGAAGAGTCCTTAAATAATGCAGCAAAGTCCTTATATAATGCATCAGAGTCCTTAAATAATGCAGCAGAGTCCTTAAATACCACAGCAGAGTCCTTAAATAATGTAGCAAAGTCTTTAAATAATGCAGCACAGTCCTTAAATAATCCAGCCAAGTCCTTAAATAATGCAGCAGAGTCCTTAAATAATGCAGAAAAGTCCTAAATAATGCAGCAGAGTCCTTAAATACTTCAACATAGTCCTTAAATAATGCAGCAAAGTCCTTGAATAATGCAGCAGAGTCCTTAAATAATGCAACAAAGTCTTTAAATAATGCAATAAAGTCCATAAATAATGCAGCAAAGTTCTTAAATAATGCAGCAGAGTCCTTAAATAACACAGCAGAGTCCTTAAATAATGCAGCAAAGTCTTTAAATAATGCAACAAAGTCCTTAAATAATGCAGCAGAGTCCTTAAATAATGCAGAAGAGTCCTTAAATAATCCAGCCAAGTCCTTAAATAATGCAGCAGAGTCCTTAAATAATGCAACAAAATCCTTAAATAATGCAGAAGAATCCTTAAATAATCCAGCCAAGTCCTTAAATCATGCAGCAGGGTCCTTAAATAATCCAGCCAAGTCCTTAAATAATGCAACAAAGTCCTTAAATAATGCAGCAGATTACTGAAATACTGCAGCAGGGTCATTAAATAATGCTGCAGTGTCCTTAAATAATGCAGCAAATTCCTTAAATAATGCAGCAAAGTCTTTAAATAATGCAATAAAGTCCTTAAATAATGCAGCAGAGTACTGAAATACCGCAGCAGGGTCCTTAAATAATGCAGCAAAGTCGTTAAATAATGAAGTAGAGTCCTTAAATAATGCAACAATGTCCTTAAATGATGCAGCAGAGTCCTTAAATAATGCAACAAAGTCCTTAAATAATGCAGCACAGTCCTTAAATAATCCAGCCAAGTCCTTAAATAATGCAGCAGAGTCCTTAAATAATGCAGAAAAGTCCTTAAATAATGCAGCAGAGTCCTTAAATACTTCAGCATAGTCCTTAAATAATGCAGCAAAGTCCTTGAATAATGCAGCAGAGTCCTTAAATAATGCAACAAAGTCTTTAAATAATGCAATAAAGTCCATAAATAATGCAGCAAAGTTCTTAAATAATGCAGCAGAGTCCTTAAATAACACAGCAGAGTCCTTAAATAATGCAGCAAAGTCTTTAAATAATGCAACAAAGTCCTTAAATAATGCAGCAGAGTCCTTAAATAATGCAGAAGAGTCCTTAAATAATCCAGCCAAGTCCTTAAATAATGCAGCAGAGTCCTTAAATAATGCAACAAAATCCTTAAATAATGCAGAAGAATCCTTAAATAATCCAGCCAAGTCCTTAAATCATGCAGCAGGGTCCTTAAATAATCCAGCCAAGTCCTTAAATAATGCAACAAAGTCCTTAAATAATGCAGCAGATTACTGAAATACTGCAGCAGGGTCATTAAATAATGCTGCAGTGTCCTTAAATAATGCAGCAAATTCCTTAAATAATGCAGCAAAGTCTTTAAATAATGCAATAAAGTCCTTAAATAATGCAGCAGAGTACTGAAATACCGCAGCAGGGTCCTTAAATAATGCAGCAAAGTCGTTAAATAATGAAGTAGAGTCCTTAAATAATGCAACAATGTCCTTAAATGATGCAGCAGAGTCCTTAAATAATGCAACAAAGTCCTTAAATAATGCAGCACAGTCCTTAAATAATCCAGCCAAGTCCTTAAATAATGCAGCAGAGTCCTTAAATAATGCAGAAAAGTCCTTAAATAATGCAGCAGAGTCCTTAAATACTTCAGCATAGTCCTTAAATAATGCAGCAAAGTCCTTGAATAATGCAGCAGAGTCCTTAAATAATGCAACAAAGTCTTTAAATAATGCAATAAAGTCCATAAATAATGCAGCAAAGTTCTTAAATAATGCAGCAGAGTCCTTAAATAACACAGCAGAGTCCTTAAATAATGCAGCAAAGTCTTTAAATAATGCAACAAAGTCCTTAAATAATGCAGCAGAGTCCTTAAATAATGCAGAAGAGTCCTTAAATAATCCAGCCAAGTCCTTAAATAATGCAGCAGAGTTCTTAAATAATGCAACAAAATCCTTAAATAATGCAGAAGAATCCTTAAATAATCCAGCCAAGTCCTTAAATCATGCAGCAGGGTCCTTAAATAATCCAGCCAAGTCCTTAAATGATGCAACAAAGTCCTTAAATAATGCAGCAGATTACTGAAATACTGCAGCAGGGTCATTAAATAATGCTGCAGTGTCCTTAAATAATGCAGCAAATTCCTTAAATAATGCAGCAAAGTCTTTAAATAATGCAATAAAGTCCTTAAATAATGCAGCAGAGTACTGAAATACCGCAGCAGGGTCCTTAAATAATGCAGCAAAGTCGTTAAATAATGAAGTAGAGTCCTTAAATAATGCAACAATGTCCTTAAATGATGCAGCAGAGTCCTTAAATAATGCAACAAAGTCCTTAAATAATGCAGCACAGTCCTTAAATAATCCAGCCAAGTCCTTAAATAATGCAGCAGAGTCCTTAAATAATGCAGAAAAGTCCTTAAATAATGCAGCAGAGTCCTTAAATACTTCAGCATAGTCCTTAAATAATGCAGCAAAGTCCTTGAATAATGCAGCAGAGTCCTTAAATAATGCAACAAAGTCTTTAAATAATGCAATAAAGTCCATAAATAATGCAGCAAAGTTCTTAAATAATGCAGCAGAGTCCTTAAATAACACAGCAGAGTCCTTAAATAATGCAGCAAAGTCTTTAAATAATGCAACAAAGTCCTTAAATAATGCAGCAGAGTCCTTAAATAATGCAGAAGAGTCCTTAAATAATCCAGCCAAGTCCTTAAATAATGCAGCAGAGTCCTTAAATAATGCAACAAAATCCTTAAATAATGCAGAAGAATCCTTAAATAATCCAGCCAAGTCCTTAAATCATGCAGCAGGGTCCTTAAATAATCCAGCCAAGTCCTTAAATAATGCAACAAAGTCCTTAAATAATGCAGCAGATTACTGAAATACTGCAGCAGGGTCATTAAATAATGCTGCAGTGTCCTTAAATAATGCAGCAAATTCCTTAAATAATGCAGCAAAGTCTTTAAATAATGCAATAAAGTCCTTAAATAATGCAGCAGAGTACTGAAATACCGCAGCAGGGTCCTTAAATAATGCAGCAAAGTCATTAAATAATGAAGTAGAGTCCTTAAATAATGCAACAATGTCCTTAAATGATGCAGCAGAGTCCTTAAATAATGCAACAAAGTCCTTAAATAATGCAGCAGAGTCCTTAAATAATGCAGCAGAGTACTGAAATACCGCAGCAGGGTCCTTAAATAATGCAGCAAAGTCGTTAAATAATGAAGTAGAGTCCTTAAATAATGCAACAAAGTCCTTAAATGATGCAGCAGAGTCCTTAAATAATGCAACAAAGTCCTTAAATAATGCAGCAGAGTACTTAAATAATGCAACAAAGTCCTTAAACAATGCAGCAGAGTCCTTGAATAATGCAGAAGAGTCCTTAAATAATGCAACCAAGACCTTAAATAATGCAACAGAGTCCTTAAATAATGCAACAAAGTACTTAAATAATGCAGCAGAGTCCTTAAGTACCGTAGCAGAGTCCTTAAATACTGCAGCAAAGTCCTTAAATAATGCAGCAGAGTCCTTAAATAATGCAGCAAAGTCATTAAATAATGCAGCAGAGTCCTTAAATAATGCAACAAATTCCTTAAATTATGCAGCAGAGTCCTTAAATAATGCAATAAAGTCCATAAATAATGCAGCAAAGTCCTTAAATAATTCAGCAGAGTGCTGAAATACCGCAGCAGGGTCCTTAAATAATGCAGCAGAGTCCTTAAATAATGCAACAAAGTCCTTAAATAATGCAGCAGGGTCCTTAAATAATGCAACAAAGTCCTTAAATAATGCAGCAGAGTCCTTAAAAAATGCAGTAAAGTCCGTAAATAATGCAGCAGAGTCCTTAAATAATCCAGCCAAGTCCTTAAATAATGCAACAAAGTCCTTAAATAATGCAGCAGATTACTGAAATACTGCAGCAGGGTCCTTAAATAATGCAGCAGAGTCCTTAAATAATGCAACAAAGTCCTTAAATAATGCAGCAGAGTCCTTAAATAATGCAGCAAAGTCATTAAATAATGAAGTAGAGTCCTTAAATAATGCAACAATGTCCTTAAATGATGCAGCAGAGTCCTTAAATAATGCAACAAAGTCCTTAAATAATGCAGCAGAGTCCTTAAATAATGCAGCAGAGTACTGAAATACCGCAGCAGGGTCCTTAAATAATGCAGCAAAGTCGTTAAATAATGAAGTAGAGTCCTTAAATAATGCAACAAAGTCCTTAAATGATGCAGCAGAGTCCTTAAATAATGCAACAAAGTCCTTAAATAATGCAGCAGAGTACTTAAATAATGCAACAAAGTCCTTAAACAATGCAGCAGAGTCCTTAAATAATGCAGAAGAGTCCTTAAATAATGCAACCAAGACCTTAAATAATGCAACAGAGTCCTTAAATAATGCAACAAAGTACTTAAATAATGCAGCAGAGTCCTTAAGTACCGTAGCAGAGTCCTTAAATACTGCAGCAAAGTCCTTAAATAATGCAGCAGAGTCCTTAAATAATGCAGCAAAGTCATTAAATAATGCAGCAGAGTCCTTAAATAATGCAACAAATTCCTTAAATAATGCAGCAGAGTCCTTAAATAATGCAATAAAGTCCATAAATAATGCAGCAAAGTCCTTAAATAATTCAGCAGAGTGCTGAAATACCGCAGCAGGGTCCTTAAATAATGCAGCAGAGTCCTTAAATAATGCAACAAAGTCCTTAAATAATGCAGCAGGGTCCTTAAATAATGCAACAAAGTCCTTAAATAATGCAGCAGAGTCCTTAAAAAATGCAGTAAAGTCCGTAAATAATGCAGCAGAGTCCTTAAATAATCCAGCCAAGTCCTTAAATAATGCAACAAAGTCCTTAAATAATGCAGCAGATTACTGAAATACTGCAGCAGGGTCCTTAAATAATGCAGCAGAGTCCTTAAATAATGCAACAAAGTCCTTAAATAATGCAGCAGAGTCCTTAAATAATGCAACAAAGTCCTTAAATAATGCAGCAGAGTCCTTAAATAATGCAACAAAGTCCTTAAATAATGCAGCAGAGTCCTTAAATAATGCAGAAAAGTCCTTAAATAATGCAGCAGAGTCCTTAAGTACCGTAGCAGAGTCCTTAACTACTGCAGCAAAGTCCTTAAATAATGCAGCAGAGTCCTTAAATAATGCAGCAAAGTCATTAAATAATGCAGCAGAGTCCTTAAATAATGCAACAAATTCCTTAAATAATGCAGCAGAGTCCTTAAATAATGCAATAAAGTCCATAAATAATGCAGCAAATTCCTTAAATAATGCAGCAGAGTACTGAAATACCGCAGCAGGATCCTTAAATAATGCAACAGAGTCCTTAAATAATGCAGCATATTACTGAAATACTGCAGCAGGGTCATTAAATAATGCTGCAGAGTCCTTAAATAATGCAGCAAATTCCTTAAATAATGCAGCAAAGTCTTTAAATAATGCAATAAAGTCCTTAAATAATGCAGCAGAGTACTGAAATACCGCAGCGGGGTCCTTAAATAATGCAGCAAAGTCGTTAAATAATGAAGTAGAGTCCTTAAATAATGCAACAACGTCCTAAAATGATGCAGCAGAGTCCTTAAATAATGCAACAAAGTCCTTAAATAATGCAGCAGAGTCCTTAAATAATGCAGCAGAGTACTGAAATACCGCAGCAGGGTCCTTAAATAATGCACCAAAGTCATTAAATAATGAAGTAGAGTCCTTAAATAATGCAACAAAGTCCTTAAATGATGCAGCAGAGTCCTTAAATAATGCAACAAAGTCCTTAAATAATGCAGCAGAGTCCTTAAATAATGCAACAAAGTCCTTAAACAATGCAGCAGAGTCCTTAAATAATGCAGAAGAGTCCTTAAATAATGCAACCAAGACCTTAATGCAGCAGAGTCCTTAAATAATGCAACAAAGTACTTAAATAATGCAGCAGAGTCCTTAAGTACCATAGCAGAGTCCTTAAATACTGCAGCAAAGTCCTTAAATAATGCAGCAGAGTCCTTAAATAATGCAGCAAAGTCATTAAATAATGCAGCAGAGTCCTTAAATAATGCAACAAATTCCTTAAATAATGCAGCAGAGTCCTTAAATAATGCAATAAAGTCCATAAATAATGCAGCAAAGTCCTTAAATAATGCAACAAAGTCCTTAAATAATGCAGCAGGGTCCTTAAATAATGCAACAAAGTCCTTAAATAATGCAGCAGAGTCCTTAAAAAATGCAGCAAAGTCCGTAAATAATGCAGCAGAGTCCTTAAATAATCCAGCCAAGTGCTTAAATAATGCAGCAGATTACTGAAATACGGCAGCAGGGTCCTTAAATAATGCAGCAGAGTCCTTATATAATGCAACAAAGTCCTTAAATAATGCAGCAGAGTCCTTAAATAATGCAACAAAGTCCTTAAGTAATGCAGCAGAGTCCTTAAATAATGCAGCAAAGTCCTTAAATAATGCAGCACAGTCCTTAAATAATCCAGCAAAGTCCTTAAATAATGCAGCAAAGTCTTTAAATAATGCAATAAAGTCCATAAATGATGCAGCAAATTCCTTAAATAATGCAGCAGAGTACTGAAATACCGCAGCAGGATCCTTAAATAATGCAACAGAGTCCTTAAATAATGCAACAAAGTCCTTAAATAATGCAGAACAGTCCTTAAATAATGCAATAAAGTCCTTAAATAATGCAGCAAAGTCCTTAAATAATGCAGCAGAGTCCTTAAATAATGCAACAAAGTCCTAAAATAATGCAGCAGAGTCCTTAAATAATGCAACAAAGTCCTTAAATAATGCAGCAGAGTCCTTAAATAATGCAGCACATTCCTTAAATAATGCAGCAGAGTCCTTAAATAATCCAGCCAAGTCCTTAAATAATGCAGCAGAGTCCTTAAACAATGCAGAAAAGTCGTTAAATAAAGCAGCAGAGTCCTCAAATACTGCAGCAGAGTCCTTAAATAATGCAGCAAAGTCATTAAATAATGCAGAAGAGTCCTTAAATAATGCAGCAAAGTCCTTATATAATGCATCAGAGTCCTTAAATAATGCAGCAGAGTCCTTAAATACCACAGCAGAGTCCTTAAATAATGCAGCAAAGTCTTTAAATAATGCAGCACAGTCCTTAAATAATCCAGCCAAGTCCTTAAATAATGCAGCAGAGTCCTTAAATAATGCAGAAAAGTCCTAAATAATGCAGCAGAGTCCTTAAATACTTCAACATAGTCCTTAAATAATGCAGCAAAGTCCTTGAATAATGCAGCAGAGTCCTTAAATAATGCAACAAAGTCTTTAAATAATGCAATAAAGTCCATAAATAATGCAGCAAAGTTCTTAAATAATGCAGCAGAGTCCTTAAATAACACAGCAGAGTCCTTAAATAATGCAGCAAAGTCTTTAAATAATGCAACAAAGTCCTTAAATAATGCAGCAGAGTCCTTAAATAATGCAGAAGAGTCCTTAAATAATCCAGCCAAGTCCTTAAATAATGCAGCAGAGTCCTTAAATAATGCAACAAAATCCTTAAATAATGCAGAAGAATCCTTAAATAATCCAGCCAAGTCCTTAAATCATGCAGCAGGGTCCTTAAATAATCCAGCCAAGTCCTTAAATAATGCAACAAAGTCCTTAAATAATGCAGCAGATTACTGAAATACTGCAGCAGGGTCATTAAATAATGCTGCAGTGTCCTTAAATAATGCAGCAAATTCCTTAAATAATGCAGCAAAGTCTTTAAATAATGCAATAAAGTCCTTAAATAATGCAGCAGAGTACTGAAATACCGCAGCAGGGTCCTTAAATAATGCAGCAAAGTCGTTAAATAATGAAGTAGAGTCCTTAAATAATGCAACAATGTCCTTAAATGATGCAGCAGAGTCCTTAAATAATGCAACAAAGTCCTTAAATAATGCAGCACAGTCCTTAAATAATCCAGCCAAGTCCTTAAATAATGCAGCAGAGTCCTTAAATAATGCAGAAAAGTCCTTAAATAATGCAGCAGAGTCCTTAAATACTTCAGCATAGTCCTTAAATAATGCAGCAAAGTCCTTGAATAATGCAGCAGAGTCCTTAAATAATGCAACAAAGTCCTTAAGTAATGCAGCAGAGTCCTTAAATAATGCAGCAAAGTCCTTAAATAATGCAGCACAGTCCTTAAATAATCCAGCAAAGTCCTTAAATAATGCAGCAAAGTCTTTAAATAATGCAATAAAGTCCATAAATGATGCAGCAAATTCCTTAAATAATGCAGCAGAGTACTGAAATACCGCAGCAGGATCCTTAAATAATGCAACAGCGTCCTTAAATAATGCAACAAAGTCCTTAAATAATGCAGAACAGTCCTTAAATAATGCAATAAAGTCCTTAAATAATGCAGCAAAGTCCTTAAATAATGCAGCAGAGTCCTTAAATAATGCAACAAAGTCCTAAAATAATGCAGCAGAGTCCTTAAATAATGCAACAAAGTCCTTAAATAATGCAGCAGAGTCCTTAAATAATGCAGCACATTCCTTAAATAATGCAGCAGAGTCCTTAAATAATCCAGCCAAGTCCTTAAATAATGCAGCAGAGTCCTTAAACAATGCAGAAAAGTCGTTAAATAAAGCAGCAGAGTCCTCAAATACTGCAGCAGAGTCCTTAAATAATGCAGCAAAGTCATTAAATAATGCAGAAGAGTCCTTAAATAATGCAGCAAAGTCCTTATATAATGCATCAGAGTCCTTAAATAATGCAGCAGAGTCCTTAAATACCACAGCAGAGTCCTTAAATAATGCAGCAAAGTCTTTAAATAATGCAGCACAGTCCTTAAATAATCCAGCCAAGTCCTTAAATAATGCAGCAGAGTCCTTAAATAATGCAGAAAAGTCCTAAATAATGCAGCAGAGTCCTTAAATACTTCAACATAGTCCTTAAATAATGCAGCAAAGTCCTTGAATAATGCAGCAGAGTCCTTAAATAATGCAACAAAGTCTTTAAATAATGCAATAAAGTCCATAAATAATGCAGCAAAGTTCTTAAATAATGCAGCAGAGTCCTTAAATAACACAGCAGAGTCCTTAAATAATGCAGCAAAGTCTTTAAATAATGCAACAAAGTCCTTAAATAATGCAGCAGAGTCCTTAAATAATGCAGAAGAGTCCTTAAATAATCCAGCCAAGTCCTTAAATAATGCAGCAGAGTCCTTAAATAATGCAACAAAATCCTTAAATAATGCAGAAGAATCCTTAAATAATCCAGCCAAGTCCTTAAATCATGCAGCAGGGTCCTTAAATAATCCAGCCAAGTCCTTAAATAATGCAACAAAGTCCTTAAATAATGCAGCAGATTACTGAAATACTGCAGCAGGGTCATTAAATAATGCTGCAGTGTCCTTAAATAATGCAGCAAATTCCTTAAATAATGCAGCAAAGTCTTTAAATAATGCAATAAAGTCCTTAAATAATGCAGCAGAGTACTGAAATACCGCAGCAGGGTCCTTAAATAATGCAGCAAAGTCGTTAAATAATGAAGTAGAGTCCTTAAATAATGCAACAATGTCCTTAAATGATGCAGCAGAGTCCTTAAATAATGCAACAAAGTCCTTAAATAATGCAGCACAGTCCTTAAATAATCCAGCCAAGTCCTTAAATAATGCAGCAGAGTCCTTAAATAATGCAGAAAAGTCCTTAAATAATGCAGCAGAGTCCTTAAATACTTCAGCATAGTCCTTAAATAATGCAGCAAAGTCCTTGAATAATGCAGCAGAGTCCTTAAATAATGCAACAAAGTCTTTAAATAATGCAATAAAGTCCATAAATAATGCAGCAAAGTTCTTAAATAATGCAGCAGAGTCCTTAAATAATGCAAACAAGTCCTTAAATAATGCAGCAGAGTCCTTAAATAATGCAACAAAGTCCTTAAATAATGCAGCAGAGTCCTTAAATAATGCAGAAAAGTCCTTAAATAATGCAGCAGAGTCCTTAAGTACCGTAGCAGAGTCCTTAACTACTGCAGCAAAGTCGTTAAATAATGCAGCAGAGTCCTTAAATAATGCAGCAAAGTCATTAAATAATGCAGCAGAGTCCTTAAATAATGCAACAAATTCCTTAAATAATGCAGCAGAGTCCTTAAATAATGCAATAAAGTCCATAAATAATGCAGCAAATTCCTTAAATAATGCAGCAGAGTACTGAAATACCGCAGCAGGATCCTTAAATAATGCAACAGAGTCCTTAAATAATGCAGCATATTACTGAAATACTGCAGCAGGGTCATTAAATAATGCTGCAGAGTCCTTAAATAATGCAGCAAATTCCTTAAATAATGCAGCAAAGTCTTTAAATAATGCAATAAAGTCCTTAAATAATGCAGCAGAGTACTGAAATACCGCAGCGGGGTCCTTAAATAATGCAGCAAAGTGGTTAAATAATGAAGTAGAGTCCTTAAATAATGCAACAACGTCCTAAAATGATGCAGCAGAGTCCTTAAATAATGCAACAAAGTCCTTAAATAATGCAGCAGAGTCCTTAAATAATGCAGCAGAGTACTGAAATACCGCAGCAGGGTCCTTAAATAATGCACCAAAGTCATTAAATAATGAAGTAGAGTCCTTAAATAATGCAACAAAGTCCTTAAATGATGCAGCAGAGTCCTTAAATAATGCAACAAAGTCCTTAAATAATGCAGCAGAGTCCTTAAATAATGCAACAAAGTCCTTAAACAATGCAGCAGAGTCCTTAAATAATGCAGAAGAGTCCTTAAATAATGCAACCAAGACCTTAATGCAGCAGAGTCCTTAAATAATGCAACAAAGTACTTAAATAATGCAGCAGAGTCCTTAAGTACCATAGCAGAGTCCTTAAATACTGCAGCAAAGTCCTTAAATAATGCAGCAGAGTCCTTAAATAATGCAGCAAAGTCATTAAATAATGCAGCAGAGTCCTTAAATAATGCAACAAATTCCTTAAATAATGCAGCAGAGTCCTTAAATAATGCAATAAAGTCCATAAATAATGCAGCAAAGTCCTTAAATAATGCAACAAAGTCCTTAAATAATGCAGCAGGGTCCTTAAATAATGCAACAAAGTCCTTAAATAATGCAGCAGAGTCCTTAAAAATGCAGCAAAGTCCGTAAATAATGCAGCAGAGTCCTTAAATAATCCAGCCAAGTGCTTAAATAATGCAGCAGATTACTGAAATACGGCAGCAGGGTCCTTAAATAATGCAGCAGAGTCCTTATATAATGCAACAAAGTCCTTAAATAATGCAGCAGAGTCCTTAAATAATGCAACAAAGTCCTTAAGTAATGCAGCAGAGTCCTTAAATAATGCAGCAAAGTCCTTAAATAATGCAGCACAGTCCTTAAATAATCCAGCAAAGTCCTTAAATAATGCAGCAAAGTCTTTAAATAATGCAATAAAGTCCATAAATGATGCAGCAAATTCCTTAAATAATGCAGCAGAGTACTGAAATACCGCAGCAGGATCCTTAAATAATGCAACAGAGTCCTTAAATAATGCAACAAAGTCCTTAAATAATGCAGAACAGTCCTTAAATAATGCAATAAAGTCCTTAAATAATGCAGCAAAGTCCTTAAATAATGCAGCAGAGTCCTTAAATAATGCAACAAAGTCCTAAAATAATGCAGCAGAGTCCTTAAATAATGCAACAAAGTCCTTAAATAATGCAGCAGAGTCCTTAAATAATGCAGCACATTCCTTAAATAATGCAGCAGAGTCCTTAAATAATCCAGCCAAGTCCTTAAATAATGCAGCAGAGTCCTTAAACAATGCAGAAAAGTCGTTAAATAAAGCAGCAGAGTCCTCAAATACTGCAGCAGAGTCCTTAAATAATGCAGCAAAGTCATTAAATAATGCAGAAGAGTCCTTAAATAATGCAGCAAAGTCCTTATATAATGCATCAGAGTCCTTAAATAATGCAGCAGAGTCCTTAAATACCACAGCAGAGTCCTTAAATAATGCAGCAAAGTCTTTAAATAATGCAGCACAGTCCTTAAATAATCCAGCCAAGTCCTTAAATAATGCAGCAGAGTCCTTAAATAATGCAGAAAAGTCCTAAATAATGCAGCAGAGTCCTTAAATACTTCAACATAGTCCTTAAATAATGCAGCAAAGTCCTTGAATAATGCAGCAGAGTCCTTAAATAATGCAACAAAGTCTTTAAATAATGCAATAAAGTCCATAAATAATGCAGCAAAGTTCTTAAATAATGCAGCAGAGTCCTTAAATAACACAGCAGAGTCCTTAAATAATGCAGCAAAGTCTTTAAATAATGCAACAAAGTCCTTAAATAATGCAGCAGAGTCCTTAAATAATGCAGAAGAGTCCTTAAATAATCCAGCCAAGTCCTTAAATAATGCAGCAGAGTCCTTAAATAATGCAACAAAATCCTTAAATAATGCAGAAGAATCCTTAAATAATCCAGCCAAGTCCTTAAATCATGCAGCAGGGTCCTTAAATAATCCAGCCAAGTCCTTAAATAATGCAACAAAGTCCTTAAATAATGCAGCAGATTACTGAAATACTGCAGCAGGGTCATTAAATAATGCTGCAGTGTCCTTAAATAATGCAGCAAATTCCTTAAATAATGCAGCAAAGTCTTTAAATAATGCAATAAAGTCCTTAAATAATGCAGCAGAGTACTGAAATACCGCAGCAGGGTCCTTAAATAATGCAGCAAAGTCGTTAAATAATGAAGTAGAGTCCTTAAATAATGCAACAATGTCCTTAAATGATGCAGCAGAGTCCTTAAATAATGCAACAAAGTCCTTAAATAATGCAGCACAGTCCTTAAATAATCCAGCCAAGTCCTTAAATAATGCAGCAGAGTCCTTAAATAATGCAGAAAAGTCCTTAAATAATGCAGCAGAGTCCTTAAATACTTCAGCATAGTCCTTAAATAATGCAGCAAAGTCCTTGAATAATGCAGCAGAGTCCTTAAATAATGCAACAAAGTCCTTAAGTAATGCAGCAGAGTCCTTAAATAATGCAGCAAAGTCCTTAAATAATGCAGCACAGTCCTTAAATAATCCAGCAAAGTCCTTAAAAAATGCAGCAAAGTCTTTAAATAATGCAATAAAGTCCATAAATGATGCAGCAAATTCCTTAAATAATGCAGCAGAGTACTGAAATACCGCAGCAGGATCCTTAAATAATGCAACAGAGTCCTTAAATAATGCAACAAAGTCCTTAAATAATGCAGAACACTCCTTAAATAATGCAATAAAGTCCTTAAATAATGCAGCAAAGTCCTTAAATAATGCAGCAGAGTCCTTAAATAATGCAACAAAGTCCTAAAATAATGCAGCAGAGTCCTTAAATAATGCAACAAAGTCCTTAAATAATGCAGCAGAGTCCTTAAATAATGCAGCACATTCCTTAAATAATGCAGCAGAGTCCTTAAATAATCCAGCCAAGTCCTTAAATAATGCAGCAGAGTCCTTAAACAATGCAGAAAAGTCGTTAAATAAAGCAGCAGAGTCCTCAAATACTGCAGCAGAGTCCTTAAATAATGCAGCAAAGTCATTAAATAATGCAGAAGAGTCCTTAAATAATGCAGCAAAGTCCTTATATAATGCATCAGAGTCCTTAAATAATGCAGCAGAGTCCTTAAATACCACAGCAGAGTCCTTAAATAATGCAGCAAAGTCTTTAAATAATGCAGCACAGTCCTTAAATAATCCAGCCAAGTCCTTAAATAATGCAGCAGAGTCCTTAAATAATGCAGAAAAGTCCTAAATAATGCAGCAGAGTCCTTAAATACTTCAACATAGTCCTTAAATAATGCAGCAAAGTCCTTGAATAATGCAGCAGAGTCCTTAAATAATGCAACAAAGTCTTTAAATAATGCAATAAAGTCCATAAATAATGCAGCAAAGTTCTTAAATAATGCAGCAGAGTCCTTAAATAACACAGCAGAGTCCTTAAATAATGCAGCAAAGTCTTTAAATAATGCAACAAAGTCCTTAAATAATGCAGCAGAGTCCTTAAATAATGCAGAAGAGTCCTTAAATAATCCAGCCAAGTCCTTAAATAATGCAGCAGAGTCCTTAAATAATGCAACAAAATCCTTAAATAATGCAGAAGAATCCTTAAATAATCCAGCCAAGTCCTTAAATCATGCAGCAGGGTCCTTAAATAATCCAGCCAAGTCCTTAAATAATGCAACAAAGTCCTTAAATAATGCAGCAGATTACTGAAATACTGCAGCAGGGTCATTAAATAATGCTGCAGTGTCCTTAAATAATGCAGCAAATTCCTTAAATAATGCAGCAAAGTCTTTAAATAATGCAATAAAGTCCTTAAATAATGCAGCAGAGTACTGAAATACCGCAGCAGGGTCCTTAAATAATGCAGCAAAGTCGTTAAATAATGAAGTAGAGTCCTTAAATAATGCAACAATGTCCTTAAATGATGCAGCAGAGTCCTTAAATAATGCAACAAAGTCCTTAAATAATGCAGCACAGTCCTTAAATAATCCAGCCAAGTCCTTAAATAATGCAGCAGAGTCCTTAAATAATGCAGAAAAGTCCTTAAATAATGCAGCAGAGTCCTTAAATACTTCAGCATAGTCCTTAAATAATGCAGCAAAGTCCTTGAATAATGCAGCAGAGTCCTTAAATAATGCAACAAAGTCTTTAAATAATGCAATAAAGTCCATAAATAATGCAGCAAAGTTCTTAAATAATGCAGCAGAGTCCTTAAATAACACAGCAGAGTCCTTAAATAATGCAGCAAAGTCTTTAAATAATGCAACAAAGTCCTTAAATAATGCAGCAGAGTCCTTAAATAATGCAGAAGAGTCCTTAAATAATCCAGCCAAGTCCTTAAATAATGCAGCAGAGTCCTTAAATAATGCAACAAAATCCTTAAATAATGCAGAAGAATCCTTAAATAATCCAGCCAAGTCCTTAAATCATGCAGCAGGGTCCTTAAATAATCCAGCCAAGTCCTTAAATAATGCAACAAAGTCCTTAAATAATGCAGCAGATTACTGAAATACTGCAGCAGGGTCATTAAATAATGCTGCAGTGTCCTTAAATAATGCAGCAAATTCCTTAAATAATGCAGCAAAGTCTTTAAATAATGCAATAAAGTCCTTAAATAATGCAGCAGAGTACTGAAATACCGCAGCAGGGTCCTTAAATAATGCAGCAAAGTCATTAAATAATGAAGTAGAGTCCTTAAATAATGCAACAATGTCCTTAAATGATGCAGCAGAGTCCTTAAATAATGCAACAAAGTCCTTAAATAATGCAGCAGAGTCCTTAAATAATGCAGCAGAGTACTGAAATACCGCAGCAGGGTCCTTAAATAATGCAGCAAAGTCGTTAAATAATGAAGTAGAGTCCTTAAATAATGCAACAAAGTCCTTAAATGATGCAGCAGAGTCCTTAAATAATGCAACAAAGTCCTTAAATAATGCAGCAGAGTACTTAAATAATGCAACAAAGTCCTTAAACAATGCAGCAGAGTCCTTGAATAATGCAGAAGAGTCCTTAAATAATGCAACCAAGACCTTAAATAATGCAACAGAGTCCTTAAATAATGCAACAAAGTACTTAAATAATGCAGCAGAGTCCTTAAGTACCGTAGCAGAGTCCTTAAATACTGCAGCAAAGTCCTTAAATAATGCAGCAGAGTCCTTAAATAATGCAGCAAAGTCATTAAATAATGCAGCAGAGTCCTTAAATAATGCAACAAATTCCTTAAATAATGCAGCAGAGTCCTTAAATAATGCAATAAAGTCCATAAATAATGCAGCAAAGTCCTTAAATAATTCAGCAGAGTGCTGAAATACCGCAGCAGGGTCCTTAAATAATGCAGCAGAGTCCTTAAATAATGCAACAAAGTCCTTAAATAATGCAGCAGGGTCCTTAAATAATGCAACAAAGTCCTTAAATAATGCAGCAGAGTCCTTAAAAAATGCAGTAAAGTCCGTAAATAATGCAGCAGAGTCCTTAAATAATCCAGCCAAGTCCTTAAATAATGCAACAAAGTCCTTAAATAATGCAGCAGATTACTGAAATACTGCAGAAGGGTCCTTAAATAATGCAGCAGAGTCCTTAAATAATGCAACAAAGTCCTTAAATAATGCAGCAGAGTCCTTAAATAATGCAGCAAAGTCATTAAATAATGAAGTAGAGTCCTTAAATAATGCAACAATGTCCTTAAATCATGCAGCAGAGTCCTTAAATAATGCAACAAAGTCCTTAAATAATGCAGCAGAGTCCTTAAATAATGCAGCAGAGTACTGAAATACCGCAGCAGGGTCCTTAAATAATGCAGCAAAGTCGTTAAATAATGAAGTAGAGTCCTTAAATAATGCAACAAAGTCCTTAAATGATGCAGCAGAGTCCTTAAATAATGCAACAAAGTCCTTAAATAATGCAGCAGAGTACTTAAATAATGCAACAAAGTCCTTAAACAATGCAGCAGAGTCCTTAAATAATGCAGAAGAGTCCTTAAATAATGCAACCAAGACCTTAAATAATGCAACAGAGTCCTTAAATAATGCAACAAAGTACTTAAATAATGCAGCAGAGTCCTTAAGTACCGTAGCAGAGTCCTTAAATACTGCAGCAAAGTCCTTAAATAATGCAGCAGAGTCCTTAAATAATGCAGCATAGTCATTAAATAATGCAGCAGAGTCCTTAAATAATGCAACAAATTCCTTAAATAATGCAGCAGAGTCCTTAAATAATGCAATAAAGTCCATAAATAATGCAGCAAAGTCCTTAAATAATTCAGCAGAGTGCTGAAATACCGCAGCAGGGTCCTTAAATAATGCAGCAGAGTCCTTAAATAATGCAACAAAGTCCTTAAATAATGCAGCAGGGTCCTTAAATAATGCAACAAAGTCCTTAAATAATGCAGCAGAGTCCTTAAAAAATGCAGTAAAGTCCGTAAATAATGCAGCAGAGTCCTTAAATAATCCAGCCAAGTCCTTAAATAATGCAACAAAGTCCTTAAATAATGCAGCAGATTACTGAAATACTGCAGCAGGGTCCTTAAATAATGCAGCAGAGTCCTTAAATAATGCAACAAAGTCCTTAAATAATGCAGCAGAGTCCTTAAATAATGCAACAAAGTCCTTAAATAATGCAGCAGAGTCATTAAATAATGCAACAAAGTCCTTAAATAATGCAGCAGAGTCCTTAAATAATGCAAACAAGTCCTTAAATAATGCAGCAGAGTCCTTAAATAATGCAACAAAGTCCTTAAATAATGCAGCAGAGTCCTTAAATAATGCAGAAAAGTCCTTAAATAATGCAGCAGAGTCCTTAAGTACCGTAGCAGAGTCCTTAACTACTGCAGCAAAGTCCTTAAATAATGCAGCAGAGTCCTTAAATAATGCAGCAAAGTCATTAAATAATGCAGCAGAGTCCTTAAATAATGCAACAAATTCCTTAAATAATGCAGCAGAGTCCTTAAATAATGCAATAAAGTCCATAAATAATGCAGCAAATTCCTTAAATAATGCAGCAGAGTACTGAAATACCGCAGCAGGATCCTTAAATAATGCAACAGAGTCCTTAAATAATGCAGCAGATTACTGAAATACTGCAGCAGGGTCATTAAATAATGCTGCAGAGTCCTTAAATAATGCAGCAAATTCCTTAAATAATGCAGCAAAGTCTTTAAATAATGCAATAAAGTCCTTAAATAATGCAGCAGAGTACTGAAATACCGCAGCGGGGTCCTTAAATAATGCAGCAAAGTCGTTAAATAATGAAGTAGAGTCCTTAAATAATGCAACAACGTCCTAAAATGATGCAGCAGAGTCCTTAAATAATGCAACAAAGTCCTTAAATAATGCAGCAGAGTCCTTAAATAATGCAGCAGAGTACTGAAATACCGCAGCAGGGTCCTTAAATAATGCACCAAAGTCGTTAAATAATGAAGTAGAGTCCTTAAATAATGCAACAAAGTCCTTAAATGATGCAGCAGAGTCCTTAAATAATGCAACAAAGTCCTTAAATAATGCAGCAGAGTCCTTAAATAATGCAACAAAGTCCTTAAACAATGCAGCAGAGTCCTTAAATAATGCAGAAGAGTCCTTAAATAATGCAACCAAGACCTTAATGCAGCAGAGTCCTTAAATAATGCAACAAAGTACTTAAATAATGCAGCAGAGTCCTTAAGTACCATAGCAGAGTCCTTAAATACTGCAGCAAAGTCCTTAAATAATGCAGCAGAGTCCTTAAATAATGCAGCAAAGTCATTAAATAATGCAGCAGAGTCCTTAAATAATGCAACAAATTCCTTAAATAATGCAGCAGAGTCCTTAAATAATGCAATAAAGTCCATAAATAATGCAGCAAAGTCCTTAAATAATGCAACAAAGTCCTTAAATAATGCAGCAGGGTCCTTAAATAATGCAACAAAGTCCTTAAATAATGCAGCAGAGTCCTTAAAAAATGCAGCAAAGTCCGTAAATAATGCAGCAGAGTCCTTAAATAATCCAGCCAAGTGCTTAAATAATGCAGCAGATTACTGAAATACGGCAGCAGGGTCCTTAAATAATGCAGCAGAGTCCTTATATAATGCAACAAAGTCCTTAAATAATGCAGCAGAGTCCTTAAATAATGCAACAAAGTCCTTAAGTAATGCAGCAGAGTCCTTAAATAATGCAGCAAAGTCCTTAAATAATGCAGCACAGTCCTTAAATAATCCAGCAAAGTCCTTAAATAATGCAGCAAAGTCTTTAAATAATGCAATAAAGTCCATAAATGATGCAGCAAATTCCTTAAATAATGCAGCAGAGTACTGAAATACCGCAGCAGGATCCTTAAATAATGCAACAGAGTCCTTAAATAATGCAACAAAGTCCTTAAATAATGCAGAACAGTCCTTAAATAATGCAATAAAGTCCTTAAATAATGCAGCAAAGTCCTTAAATAATGCAGCAGAGTCCTTAAATAATGCAACAAAGTCCTAAAATAATGCAGCAGAGTCCTTAAATAATGCAACAAAGTCCTTAAATAATGCAGCAGAGTCCTTAAATAATGCAGCACATTCCTTAAATAATGCAGCAGAGTCCTTAAATAATCCAGCCAAGTCCTTAAATAATGCAGCAGAGTCCTTAAACAATGCAGAAAAGTCGTTAAATAAAGCAGCAGAGTCCTCAAATACTGCAGCAGAGTCCTTAAATAATGCAGCAAAGTCATTAAATAATGCAGAAGAGTCCTTAAATAATGCAGCAAAGTCCTTATATAATGCATCAGAGTCCTTAAATAATGCAGCAGAGTCCTTAAATACCACAGCAGAGTCCTTAAATAATGCAGCAAAGTCTTAAAATAATGCAGCACAGTCCTTAAATAATCCAGCCAAGTCCTTAAATAATGCAGCAGAGTCCTTAAATAATGCAGAAAAGTCCTAAATAATGCAGCAGAGTCCTTAAATAATGCAACAAAGTCTTTAAATAATGCAATAAAGTCCATAAATAATGCAGCAAAGTTCTTAAATAATGCAGCAGAGTCCTTAAATAACACAGCAGAGTCCTTAAATAATGCAGCAAAGTCTTTAAATAATGCAACAAAGTCCTTAAATAATGCAGCAGAGTCCTTAAATAATGCAGAAGAGTCCTTAAATAATCCAGCCAAGTCCTTAAATAATGCAGCAGAGTCCTTAAATAATGCAGCAGAGTCCTTAAATACCACAGCAGAGTCCTTAAATAATGCAGCAAAGTCTTTAAATAATGCAGCACAGTCCTTAAATAATCCAGCCAAGTCCTTAAATAATGCAGCAGAGTCCTTAAATAATGCAGAAAAGTCCTAAATAATGCAGCAGAGTCCTTAAATAATGCAACAAAGTCTTTAAATAATGCAATAAAGTCCATAAATAATGCAGCAAAGTTCTTAAATAATGCAGCAGAGTCCTTAAATAACACAGCAGAGTCCTTAAATAATGCAGCAAAGTCTTTAAATAATGCAACAAAGTCCTTAAATAATGCAGCAGAGTCCTTAAATAATGCAGAAGAGTCCTTAAATAATCCAGCCAAGTCCTTAAATAATGCAGCAGAGTCCTTAAATAATGCAATAAAGTCCATAAATAATGCAGCAAAGTCCTTAAATAATTCAGCAGAGTGCTGAAATACCGCAGCAGGGTCCTTAAATAATGCAGCAGAGTCCTTAAATAATGCAACAAAGTCCTTAAATAATGCAGCAGGGTCCTTAAATAATGCAACAAAGTCCTTAAATAATGCAGCAGAGTCCTTAAAAAATGCAGTAAAGTCCGTAAATAATGCAGCAGAGTCCTTAAATAATCCAGCCAAGTCCTTAAATAATGCAACAAAGTCCTTAAATAATGCAGCAGATTACTGAAATACTGCAGCAGGGTCCTTAAATAATGCAGCAGAGTCCTTAAATAATGCAACAAAGTCCTTAAATAATGCAGCAGAGTCCTTAAATAATGCAACAAAGTCCTTAAATAATGCAGCAGAGTCATTAAATAATGCAACAAAGTCCTTAAATAATGCAGCAGAGTCCTTAAATAATGCAAACAAGTCCTTAAATAATGCAGCAGAGTCCTTAAATAATGCAACAAAGTCCTTAAATAATGCAGCAGAGTCCTTAAATAATGCAGAAAAGTCCTTAAATAATGCAGCAGAGTCCTTAAGTACCGTAGCAGAGTCCTTAACTACTGCAGCAAAGTCCTTAAATAATGCAGCAGAGTCCTTAAATAATGCAGCAAAGTCATTAAATAATGCAGCAGAGTCCTTAAATAATGCAACAAATTCCTTAAATAATGCAGCAGAGTCCTTAAATAATGCAATAAAGTCCATAAATAATGCAGCAAATTCCTTAAATAATGCAGCAGAGTACTGAAATACCGCAGCAGGATCCTTAAATAATGCAACAGAGTCCTTAAATAATGCAGCAGATTACTGAAATACTGCAGCAGGGTCATTAAATAATGCTGCAGAGTCCTTAAATAATGCAGCAAATTCCTTAAATAATGCAGCAAAGTCTTTAAATAATGCAATAAAGTCCTTAAATAATGCAGCAGAGTACTGAAATACCGCAGCGGGGTCCTTAAATAATGCAGCAAAGTCGTTAAATAATGAAGTAGAGTCCTTAAATAATGCAACAACGTCCTAAAATGATGCAGCAGAGTCCTTAAATAATGCAACAAAGTCCTTAAATAATGCAGCAGAGTCCTTAAATAATGCAGCAGAGTACTGAAATACCGCAGCAGGGTCCTTAAATAATGCACCAAAGTCGTTAAATAATGAAGTAGAGTCCTTAAATAATGCAACAAAGTCCTTAAATGATGCAGCAGAGTCCTTAAATAATGCAACAAAGTCCTTAAATAATGCAGCAGAGTCCTTAAATAATGCAACAAAGTCCTTAAACAATGCAGCAGAGTCCTTAAATAATGCAGAAGAGTCCTTAAATAATGCAACCAAGACCTTAATGCAGCAGAGTCCTTAAATAATGCAACAAAGTACTTAAATAATGCAGCAGAGTCCTTAAGTACCATAGCAGAGTCCTTAAATACTGCAGCAAAGTCCTTAAATAATGCAGCAGAGTCCTTAAATAATGCAGCAAAGTCATTAAATAATGCAGCAGAGTCCTTAAATAATGCAACAAATTCCTTAAATAATGCAGCAGAGTCCTTAAATAATGCAATAAAGTCCATAAATAATGCAGCAAAGTCCTTAAATAATGCAACAAAGTCCTTAAATAATGCAGCAGGGTCCTTAAATAATGCAACAAAGTCCTTAAATAATGCAGCAGAGTCCTTAAAAAATGCAGCAAAGTCCGTAAATAATGCAGCAGAGTCCTTAAATAATCCAGCCAAGTGCTTAAATAATGCAGCAGATTACTGAAATACGGCAGCAGGGTCCTTAAATAATGCAGCAGAGTCCTTATATAATGCAACAAAGTCCTTAAATAATGCAGCAGAGTCCTTAAATAATGCAACAAAGTCCTTAAGTAATGCAGCAGAGTCCTTAAATAATGCAGCAAAGTCCTTAAATAATGCAGCACAGTCCTTAAATAATCCAGCAAAGTCCTTAAATAATGCAGCAAAGTCTTTAAATAATGCAATAAAGTCCATAAATGATGCAGCAAATTCCTTAAATAATGCAGCAGAGTACTGAAATACCGCAGCAGGATCCTTAAATAATGCAACAGAGTCCTTAAATAATGCAACAAAGTCCTTAAATAATGCAGAACAGTCCTTAAATAATGCAATAAAGTCCTTAAATAATGCAGCAAAGTCCTTAAATAATGCAGCAGAGTCCTTAAATAATGCAACAAAGTCCTAAAATAATGCAGCAGAGTCCTTAAATAATGCAACAAAGTCCTTAAATAATGCAGCAGAGTCCTTAAATAATGCAGCACATTCCTTAAATAATGCAGCAGAGTCCTTAAATAATCCAGCCAAGTCCTTAAATAATGCAGCAGAGTCCTTAAACAATGCAGAAAAGTCGTTAAATAAAGCAGCAGAGTCCTCAAATACTGCAGCAGAGTCCTTAAATAATGCAGCAAAGTCATTAAATAATGCAGAAGAGTCCTTAAATAATGCAGCAAAGTCCTTATATAATGCATCAGAGTCCTTAAATAATGCAGCAGAGTCCTTAAATACCACAGCAGAGTCCTTAAATAATGCAGCAAAGTCTTAAAATAATGCAGCACAGTCCTTAAATAATCCAGCCAAGTCCTTAAATAATGCAGCAGAGTCCTTAAATAATGCAGAAAAGTCCTAAATAATGCAGCAGAGTCCTTAAATAATGCAACAAAGTCTTTAAATAATGCAATAAAGTCCATAAATAATGCAGCAAAGTTCTTAAATAATGCAGCAGAGTCCTTAAATAACACAGCAGAGTCCTTAAATAATGCAGCAAAGTCTTTAAATAATGCAACAAAGTCCTTAAATAATGCAGCAGAGTCCTTAAATAATGCAGAAGAGTCCTTAAATAATCCAGCCAAGTCCTTAAATAATGCAGCAGAGTCCTTAAATAATGCAGCAGAGTCCTTAAATACCACAGCAGAGTCCTTAAATAATGCAGCAAAGTCTTTAAATAATGCAGCACAGTCCTTAAATAATCCAGCCAAGTCCTTAAATAATGCAGCAGAGTCCTTAAATAATGCAGAAAAGTCCTAAATAATGCAGCAGAGTCCTTAAATAATGCAACAAAGTCTTTAAATAATGCAATAAAGTCCATAAATAATGCAGCAAAGTTCTTAAATAATGCAGCAGAGTCCTTAAATAACACAGCAGAGTCCTTAAATAATGCAGCAAAGTCTTTAAATAATGCAACAAAGTCCTTAAATAATGCAGCAGAGTCCTTAAATAATGCAGAAGAGTCCTTAAATAATCCAGCCAAGTCCTTAAATAATGCAGCAGAGTCCTTAAATAATGCAATAAAGTCCATAAATAATGCAGCAAAGTCCTTAAATAATTCAGCAGAGTGCTGAAATACCGCAGCAGGGTCCTTAAATAATGCAGCAGAGTCCTTAAATAATGCAACAAAGTCCTTAAATAATGCAGCAGGGTTCTTAAATAATGCAACAAAGTCCTTAAATAATGCAGCAGAGTCCTTAAATAATGCAGCAAAGTCCTTAAATAATGCAGCAGAGTCCTTAAACAATGCAGAAAAGTCGTTAAATAAAGCAGCAGAGTCCTCAAATACTGCAGCAGAGTCCTTAAATAATGCAGCAAAGTCATTAAATAATGCAGAAGAGTCCTTAAATAATGCAATAAAGTCCTTAAATAATGCAGCAAAGTCCTTAAATAATGCAGCAGAGTCCTTAAATAATGCAACAAAGTCCTAAAATAATGCAGCAGAGTCCTTAAATAATGCAACAAAGTCCTTAAATAATGCAGCAGAGTCCTTAAATAATGCAGCACATTCCTTAAATAATGCAGCAGAGTCCTTAAATAATCCAGCCAAGTCCTTAAATAATGCAGCAGAGTCCTTAAACAATGCAGAAAAGTCGTTAAATAAAGCAGCAGAGTCCTCAAATACTGCAGCAGAGTCCTTAAATAATGCAGCAAAGTCATTAAATAATGCAGAAGAGTCCTTAAATAATGCAGCAAAGTCCTTATATAATGCATCAGAGTCCTTAAATAATGCAGCAGAGTCCTTAAATACCACAGCAGAGTCCTTAAATAATGCAGCAAAGTCTTAAAATAATGCAGCACAGTCCTTAAATAATCCAGCCAAGTCCTTAAATAATGCAGCAGAGTCCTTAAATAATGCAGAAAAGTCCTAAATAATGCAGCAGAGTCCTTAAATAATGCAACAAAGTCTTTAAATAATGCAATAAAGTCCATAAATAATGCAGCAAAGTTCTTAAATAATGCAGCAGAGTCCTTAAATAACACAGCAGAGTCCTTAAATAATGCAGCAAAGTCTTTAAATAATGCAACAAAGTCCTTAAATAATGCAGCAGAGTCCTTAAATAATGCAGAAGAGTCCTTAAATAATCCAGCCAAGTCCTTAAATAATGCAGCAGAGTCCTTAAATAATGCAACAAAATCCTTAAATAATGCAGAAGAATCCTTAAATAATCCAGCCAAGTCCTTAAATCATGCAGCAGGGTCCTTAAATAATCCAGCCAAGTCCTTAAATAATGCAACAAAGTCCTTAAATAATGCAGCAGATTACTGAAATACTGCAGCAGGGTCATTAAATAATGCTGCAGTGTCCTTAAATAATGCAGCAAATTCCTTAAATAATGCAGCAAAGTCTTTAAATAATGCAATAAAGTCCTTAAATAATGCAGCAGAGTACTGAAATAACGCAGCAGGGTCCTTAAATAATGCAGCAAAGTCGTTAAATAATGAAGTAGAGTCCTTAAATAATGCAACAATGTCCTTAAATGATGCAGCAGAGTCCTTAAATAATGCAACAAAGTCCTTAAATAATGCAGCACAGTCCTTAAATAATCCAGCCAAGTCCTTAAATAATGCAGCAGAGTCCTTAAATAATGCAGAAAAGTCCTTAAATAATGCAGCAGAGTCCTTAAATACTTCAGCATAGTCCTTAAATAATGCAGCAAAGTCCTTGAATAATGCAGCAGAGTCCTTAAATAATGCAACAAAGTCTTTAAATAATGCAATAAAGTCCATAAATAATGCAGCAAAGTTCTTAAATAATGCAGCAGAGTCCTTAAATAACACAGCAGAGTCCTTAAATAATGCAGCAAAGTCTTTAAATAATGCAACAAAGTCCTTAAATAATGCAGCAGAGTCCTTAAATAATGCAGAAGAGTCCTTAAATAATCCAGCCAAGTCCTTAAATAATGCAGCAGAGTCCTTAAATAATGCAACAAAATCCTTAAATAATGCAGAAGAATCCTTAAATAATCCAGCCAAGTCCTTAAATCATGCAGCAGGGTCCTTAAATAATCCAGCCAAGTCCTTAAATAATGCAACAAAGTCCTTAAATAATGCAGCAGATTACTGAAATACTGCAGCAGGGTCATTAAATAATGCTGCAGTGTCCTTAAATAATGCAGCAAATTCCTTAAATAATGCAGCAAAGTCTTTAAATAATGCAATAAAGTCCTTAAATAATGCAGCAGAGTACTGAAATACCGCAGCAGGGTCCTTAAATAATGCAGCAAAGTCGTTAAATAATGAAGTAGAGTCCTTAAATAATGCAACAATGTCCTTAAATGATGCAGCAGAGTCCTTAAATAATGCAACAAAGTCCTTAAATAATGCAGCAGAGTCCTTAAATAATGCAGCAGAGTACTGAAATACCGCAGCAGGGTCCTTAAATAATGCAGCAAAGTCGTTAAATAATGAAGTAGAGTCCTTAAATAATGCAACAAAGTCCTTAAATGATGCAGCAGAGTCCTTAAATAATGCAACAAAGTCCTTAAATAATGCAGCAGAGTACTTAAATAATGCAACAAAGTCCTTAAACAATGCAGCAGAGTCCTTAAATAATGCAGAAGAGTCCTTAAATAATGCAACCAAGACCTTAAATAATGCAACAGAGTCCTTAAATAATGCAACAAAGTACTTAAATAATGCAGCAGAGTCCTTAAGTACCGTAGCAGAGTCCTTAAATACTGCAGCAAAGTCCTTAAATAATGCAGCAGAGTCCTTAAATAATGCAGCAAAGTCATTAAATAATGCAGCAGAGTCCTTAAATAATGCAACAAATTCCTTAAATAATGCAGCAGAGTCCTTAAATAATGCAATAAAGTCCATAAATAATGCAGCAAAGTCCTTAAATAATTCAGCAGAGTGCTGAAATACCGCAGCAGGGTCCTTAAATAATGCAGCAGAGTCCTTAAATAATGCAACAAAGTCCTTAAATAATGCAGCAGGGTCCTTAAATAATGCAACAATGTCCTTAAATAATGCAGCAGAGTCCTTAAAAAATGCAGTAAAGTCCGTAAATAATGCAGCAGAGTCCTTAAATAATCCAGCCAAGTCCTTAAATAATGCAACAAAGTCCTTAAATAATGCAGCAGATTACTGAAATACTGCAGCAGGGTCCTTAAATAATGCAGCAGAGTCCTTAAATAATGCAACAAAGTCCTTAAATAATGCAGCAGAGTCCTTAAATAATGCAACAAAGTCCTTAAATAATGCAGCAGAGTCCTTAAATAATGCAACAAAGTCCTTAAATAATGCAGCAGAGTCCTTAAATAATGCAAACAAGTCCTTAAATAATGCAGCAGAGTCCTTAAATAATGCAACAAAGACCTTAAATAATGCAGCCGAGTCCTTAAATAATGCAGAAAAGTCCTTAAATAATGCAGCAGAGTCCTTAAATACTTCAGCATAGTCCTTAAATAATGCAGCAAAGTCCTTGAATAATTTAGCAGAATCCTTAAATAATGCAACAAAGTCCTTAAATAATGCAGAAGAGTCCTTAAATAATGCAGCAAATTCCTTAAATATTGCAGCAAAGTCTTTAAATAATGCAATAAAGTCCATAAATAATGCAGCAAAGTTCTTAAATAATGCAGCAGAGTCCTTAAATACCACAGCAGAGTCCTTAAATAATGAAGCAAAGTCTTTAAATAATGCAACAAAGTCCTTAAATAATGCAGCAGAGTCCTTAAATAATGCAGAAGAGTCCTTAAATAATCCAGCCAAGTCCTTAAATAATGCAGCAGAGTCCTTAAATAATGCAACAAAATCCTTAAATAATGCAGAAGAGTCCTTAAATAATCCAGCCAAGTCCTTAAATCATGCAGCAGGGTCCTTAAATAATCCAGCCAAGTCCTTAAATAATGCAGCAGAGTCCTTAAATAATGCAGCAAAGTCCTTAAATAATGCAGCAGAGTCCTTAAATACTTCAGCATAGTCCTTAAATAATGCAGCAAAGTCCTTGAATAATGCAGCAGAGTCCTTAAATAATGCAACAAAGTCATTAAATAATGCTGCAGAGTCCTTAAATAATGCAGCAAATTCCTTAAATAATGCAGCAAAGTCTTTAAATAATGCAATAAAGTCCATAAATAATGCAGCAAAGTCCTTAAATAATGCAGCAGAGTACTGAAATACCGCAGCAGGGTCCTTAAATAATGCAGCAAAGTCGTTAAATAATGAAGTAGAGTCCTTAAATAATGCAACAACGTCCTTAAATGATGCAGCAGAGTCCTTAAATAATGCAACAAAGTCCTTAAATAATGCAGCAGAGTCCTTAAATAATGCAACAAAGTCCTTAAACAATGCAGCAGAGTCCTTAAATAATGCAGAAGAGTCCTTAAATAATGCAACCAAGACCTTAAATAATGCAGCAGAGTCCTTAAATAATGCAACAAAGTACTTAAATAATGCAGCAGAGTCTTTAAGTAACGTAGCAGAGTACTTAAATAATGCAGCAAAGTCATTAAATAATGCAGCAGAGTCCTTTAATAATGCAACAAATTCCTTAAATAATGCAGCAGAGTCCTTAAATAATGCAATAAAGTCCATAAATAACGCAGCAAAGTCCTTAAATAATTCAGCAGAGTACTGAAATACCGCAGCAGGGTCCTTAAATAATGCAGCAGAGTCCTTAAATAATGCAACAAAGTCCTTAAATAATGCAGCAGAGTCCTTAAATAATGCAGCAAAGTCCTTAAATAATGCAGCAGAGTCCTTAAATAATCCAGCCAAGTCCTTAAATAATGCAGCAAAGTCCTTAAATAATGCAGCAGAGTACTGAAATACCGCAGCAGGATCCTTAAATAATGCAGCAGAGTCCTTAAATAATGCAACAAAGTCCTTAAATAATGCAGAACAGTCCTTAAATAATGCAATAAAGTCCTTAAATAATGCAGCAAAGTCCTTAAATAATGCAGCAGAGTCCTTAAATAATGCAACAAAGTCCTAAAATAATGCAGCAGAGTCCTTAAATAATGCAACAAAGTCCTTAAATAATGCAGCAGAGTCCTTATATAATGCAGCACATTCCTTAAATAATGCAGCAGAGTCCTTAAATAATCCAGACAAGTCCTTAAATAATGCAGCAGAGTCCTTAAACAATGCAGAAAAGTCATTAAATAAAGCAGCAGAGTCCTCAAATACTGCAGCAGAGTCCTTAAATAATGCAGCAAAGTCATTAAATAATGCAGAAGAGTCCTTAAATAATGCAGCAAAGTCCTTATATAATGCATCAGAGTCCTTTAATAATGCAGCAGAGTCCTTAAATACCACAGCAGAGTCCTTAAATAATGCAGCAAAGTCTTTAAATAATGCAGCACAGTCCTTAAATAATCCAGCCAAGTCCTTAAATAATGCAGCAGAGTCCTTAAATAATGCAGAAAAGTCCTAAATAATGCAGCAGAGTCCTTAAATACTTCAGCATAGTCCTTAAATAATGCAGCAAAGTCCTTGAATAATGCAGCAGAGTCCTTAAATAATGCAACAAAGTCTTTAAATAATGCAATAAAGTCCATAAATAATGCAGCAAAGTTCTTAAATAATGCAGCAGAGTCCTTAAATAACACAGCAGAGTCCTTAAATAATGCAGCAAAGTCTTTAAATAATGCAACAAAGTCCTTAAATAATGCAGCAGAGTCCTTAAATAATGCAGAAGAGTCCTTAAATAATCCAGCCAAGTCCTTAAATAATGCAGCAGAGTCCTTAAATGATGCAACAAAATCCTTAAATAATGCAGAAGAATCCTTAAATAATCCAGCCAAGTCCTTAAATCATGCAGCAGGGTCCTTAAATAATCCAGCCAAGTCCTTAAATAATGCAACAAAGTCCTTAAATAATGCAGAAAAGTCCTAAATAATGCAGCAGAGTCCTTAAATACTTCAGCATAGTCCTTAAATAATGCAGCAAAGTCCTTGAATAATGCAGCAGAGTCCTTAAATAATGCAACAAAGTCTTTAAATAATGCAATAAAGTCCATAAATAATGCAGCAAAGTTCTTAAATAATGCAGCAGAGTCCTTAAATAACACAGCAGAGTCCTTAAATAATGCAGCAAAGTCTTTAAATAATGCAACAAAGTCCTTAAATAATGCAGCAGAGTCCTTAAATAATGCAGAAGAGTCCTTAAATAATCCAGCCAAGTCCTTAAATAATGCAGCAGAGTCCTTAAATGATGCAACAAAATCCTTAAATAATGCAGAAGAATCCTTAAATAATCCAGCCAAGTCCTTAAATCATGCAGCAGGGTCCTTAAATAATCCAGCCAAGTCCTTAAATAATGCAACAAAGTCCTTAAATAATGCAGCAGAGTACTGAAATACTGCAGCAGGGTCATTAAATAATGCTGCAGTGTCCTTAAATAATGCAGCAAATTCCTTAAATAATGCAGCAAAGTCTTTAAATAATGCAATAAAGTCCTTAAATAATGCAGCAGAGTACTGAAATACCGCAGCAGGGTCCTTAAATAATGCAGCAAAGTCGTTAAATAATGAAGTAGAGTCCTTAAATAATGCAACAATGTCCTTAAATGATGCAGCAGAGTCCTTAAATAATGCAACAAAGTCCTTAAATAATGCAGCAGAGTCCTTAAATAATGCAGCAGAGTACTGAAATACCGCAGCAGGGTCCTTAAATAATGCAGCAAAGTCGTTAAATAATGAAGTAGAGTCCTTAAATAATGCAACAAAGTCCTTAAATGATGCAGCAGAGTCCTTAAATAATGCAACAAAGTCCTTAAATAATGCAGCAGAGTACTTAAATAATGCAACAAAGTCCTTAAACAATGCAGCAGAGTCCTTAAATAATGCAGAAGAGTCCTTAAATAATGCAACCAAGACCTTAAATAATGCAACAGAGTCCTTAAATAATGCAACAAAGTACTTAAATAATGCAGCAGAGTCCTTAAGTACCGTAGCAGAGTCCTTAAATACTGCAGCAAAGTCCTTAAATAATGCAGCAGAGTCCTTAAATAATGCAGCAAAGTCATTAAATAATGCAGCAGAGTCCTTAAATAATGCAACAAATTCCTTAAATAATGCAGCAGAGTCCTTAAATAATGCAATAAAGTCCATAAATAATGCAGCAAAGTCCTTAAATAATTCAGCAGAGTGCTGAAATACCGCAGCAGGGTCCTTAAATAATGCAGCAGAGTCCTTAAATAATGCAACAAAGTCCTTAAATAATGCAGCAGGGTCCTTAAATAATGCAACAAAGTCCTTAAATAATGCAGCAGAGTCCTTAAAAAATGCAGTAAAGTCCGTAAATAATGCAGCAGAGTCCTTAAATAATCCAGCCAAGTCCTTAAATAATGCAACAAAGTCCTTAAATAATGCAGCAGATTACTGAAATACTGCAGCAGGGTCCTTAAATAATGCAGCAGAGTCCTTAAATAATGCAACAAAGTCCTTAAATAATGCAGCAGAGTCCTTAAATAATGCAACAAAGTCCTTAAATAATGCAGCAGAGTCCTTAAATAATGCAACAAAGTCCTTAAATAATGCAGCAGAGTCCTTAAATAATGCAAACAAGTCCTTAAATAATGCAGCAGAGTCCTTAAATAATGCAACAAAGACCTTAAATAATGCAGCCGAGTCCTTAAATAATGCAGAAAAGTCCTTAAATAATGCAGCAGAGTCCTTAAATACTTCAGCATAGTCCTTAAATAATGCAGCAAAGTCCTTGAATAATTTAGCAGAATCCTTAAATAATGCAACAAAGTCCTTAAATAATGCAGAAGAGTCCTTAAATAATGCAGCAAATTCCTTAAATATTGCAGCAAAGTCTTTAAATAATGCAATAAAGTCCATAAATAATGCAGCAAAGTTCTTAAATAATGCAGCAGAGTCCTTAAATACCACAGCAGAGTCCTTAAATAATGAAGCAAAGTCTTTAAATAATGCAACAAAGTCCTTAAATAATGCAGCAGAGTCCTTAAATAATGCAGAAGAGTCCTTAAATAATCCAGCCAAGTCCTTAAATAATGCAGCAGAGTCCTTAAATAATGCAACAAAATCCTTAAATAATGCAGAAGAGTCCTTAAATAATCCAGCCAAGTCCTTAAATCATGCAGCAGGGTCCTTAAATAATCCAGCCAAGTCCTTAAATAATGCAGCAGAGTCCTTAAATAATGCAGCAAAGTCCTTAAATAATGCAGCAGAGTCCTTAAATACTTCAGCATAGTCCTTAAATAATGCAGCAAAGTCCTTGAATAATGCAGCAGAGTCCTTAAATAATGCAACAAAGTCATTAAATAATGCTGCAGAGTCCTTAAATAATGCAGCAAATTCCTTAAATAATGCAGCAAAGTCTTTAAATAATGCAATAAAGTCCATAAATAATGCAGCAAAGTCCTTAAATAATGCAGCAGAGTACTGAAATACCGCAGCAGGGTCCTTAAATAATGCAGCAAAGTCGTTAAATAATGAAGTAGAGTCCTTAAATAATGCAACAACGTCCTTAAATGATGCAGCAGAGTCCTTAAATAATGCAACAAAGTCCTTAAATAATGCAGCAGAGTCCTTAAATAATGCAACAAAGTCCTTAAACAATGCAGCAGAGTCCTTAAATAATGCAGAAGAGTCCTTAAATAATGCAACCAAGACCTTAAATAATGCAGCAGAGTCCTTAAATAATGCAACAAAGTACTTAAATAATGCAGCAGAGTCTTTAAGTAACGTAGCAGAGTACTTAAATAATGCAGCAAAGTCATTAAATAATGCAGCAGAGTCCTTTAATAATGCAACAAATTCCTTAAATAATGCAGCAGAGTCCTTAAATAATGCAATAAAGTCCATAAATAATGCAGCAAAGTCCTTAAATAATTCAGCAGAGTACTGAAATACCGCAGCAGGGTCCTTAAATAATGCAGCAGAGTCCTTAAATAATGCAACAAAGTCCTTAAATAATGCAGCAGAGTCCTTAAATAATGCAGCAAAGTCCTTAAATAATGCAGCAGAGTCCTTAAATAATCCAGCCAAGTCCTTAAATAATGCAGCAAAGTCCTTAAATAATGCAGCAGAGTACTGAAATACCGCAGCAGGATCCTTAAATAATGCAGCAGAGTCCTTAAATAATGCAACAAAGTCCTTAAATAATGCAGAACAGTCCTTAAATAATGCAATAAAGTCCTTAAATAATGCAGCAAAGTCCTTAAATAATGCAGCAGAGTCCTTAAATAATGCAACAAAGTCCTAAAATAATGCAGCAGAGTCCTTAAATAATGCAACAAAGTCCTTAAATAATGCAGCAGAGTCCTTATATAATGCAGCACATTCCTTAAATAATGCAGCAGAGTCCTTAAATAATCCAGCCAAGTCCTTAAATAATGCAGCAGAGTCCTTAAACAATGCAGAAAAGTCGTTAAATAAAGCAGCAGAGTCCTCAAATACTGCAGCAGAGTCCTTAAATAATGCAGCAAAGTCATTAAATAATGCAGAAGAGTCCTTAAATAATGCAGCAAAGTCCTTATATAATGCATCAGAGTCCTTTAATAATGCAGCAGAGTCCTTAAATACCACAGCAGAGTCCTTAAATAATGCAGCAAAGTCTTTAAATAATGCAGCACAGTCCTTAAATAATCCAGCCAAGTCCTTAAATAATGCAGCAGAGTCCTTAAATAATGCAGAAAAGTCCTAAATAATGCAGCAGAGTCCTTAAATACTTCAGCATAGTCCTTAAATAATGCAGCAAAGTCCTTGAATAATGCAGCAGAGTCCTTAAATAATGCAACAAAGTCTTTAAATAATGCAATAAAGTCCATAAATAATGCAGCAAAGTTCTTAAATAATGCAGCAGAGTCCTTAAATAACACAGCAGAGTCCTTAAATAATGCAGCAAAGTCTTTAAATAATGCAACAAAGTCCTTAAATAATGCAGCAGAGTCCTTAAATAATGCAGAAGAGTCCTTAAATAATCCAGCCAAGTCCTTAAATAATGCAGCAGAGTCCTTAAATAATGCAACAAAATCCTTAAATAATGCAGAAGAATCCTTAAATAATCCAGCCAAGTCCTTAAATCATGCAGCAGGGTCCTTAAATAATCCAGCCAAGTCCTTAAATAATGCAACAAAGTCCTTAAATAATGCAGCAGATTACTGAAATACTGCAGCAGGGTCATTAAATAATGCTGCAGTGTCCTTAAATAATGCAGCAAATTCCTTAAATAATGCAGCAAAGTCTTTAAATAATGCAATAAAGTCCTTAAATAATGCAGCAGAGTACTGAAATACCGCAGCAGGGTCCTTAAATAATGCAGCAAAGTCGTTAAATAATGAAGTAGAGTCCTTAAATAATGCAACAATGTCCTTAAATGATGCAGCAGAGTCCTTAAATAATGCAACAAAGTCCTTAAATAATGCAGCACAGTCCTTAAATAATCCAGCCAAGTCCTTAAATAATGCAGCAGAGTCCTTAAATAATGCAGAAAAGTCCTTAAATAATGCAGCAGAGTCCTTAAATACTTCAGCATAGTCCTTAAATAATGCAGCAAAGTCCTTGAATAATGCAGCAAAGTCCTTAAATAATGCAACAAAGTCTTTAAATAATGCAATAAAGTCCATAAATAATGCAGCAAAGTTCTTAAATAATGCAGCAGAGTCCTTAAATAACACAGCAGAGTCCTTAAATAATGCAGCAAGGCCTTTAAATAATGCAACAAAGTCCTTAAATAATGCAGCAGAGTCCTTAAATAATGCAGAAGAGTCCTTAAATAATCCTGCCAAGTCCTTAAATAATGCAGCAGAGTCCTTAAATAATGCAACAAAATCCTTAAATAATGCAGAAGAATCCTTAAATAATCCAGCCAAGTCCTTAAATCATGCAGCAGGGTCCTTAAATAATCCAGCCAAGTCCTTAAATAATGCAACAAAGTCCTTAAATAATGCAGCAGATTACTGAAATACTGCAGCAGGGTCATTAAATAATGCTGCAGTGTCCTTAAATAATGCAGCAAATTCCTTAAATAATGCAGCAAAGTCTTTAAATAATGCAATAAAGTCCTTAAATAATGCAGCAGAGTACTGAAATACCGCAGCAGGGTCCTTAAATAATGCAGCAAAGTCGTTAAATAATGAAGTAGAGTCCTTAAATAATGCAACAATGTCCTTAAATGATGCAGCAGAGTCCTTAAATAATGCAACAAAGTCCTTAAATAATGCAGCAAATTCCTTAAATAATGCAGCAAAGTCTTTAAATAATGCAATAAAGTCCTTAAATA
Source organism: Phyllobates terribilis (assembly GCF_046119375.1). Classification (NCBI taxonomy): domain Eukaryota; kingdom Metazoa; phylum Chordata; class Amphibia; order Anura; family Dendrobatidae; genus Phyllobates; species Phyllobates terribilis. The sequence continues at coordinate 1,723,201 of NW_027362955.1, read as the reverse complement.
ATGCAGCAGAGTACTGAAATACCGCAGCAGGGTCCTTAAATAATGCAGCAAAGTCGTTAAATAATGAAGTAGAGTCCTTAAATAATGCAACAATGTCCTTAAATGATGCAGCAGAGTCCTTAAATAATGCAACAAAGTCCTTAAATAATGCAGCACAGTCCTTAAATAATCCAGCCAAGTCCTTAAATAATGCAGCAGAGTCCTTAAATAATGCAGAAAAGTCCTTAAATAATGCAGCAGAGTCCTTAAATACTTCAGCATAGTCCTTAAATAATGCAGCAAAGTCCTTGAATAATGCAGCAAAGTCCTTAAATAATGCAACAAAGTCTTTAAATAATGCAATAAAGTCCATAAATAATGCAGCAAAGTTCTTAAATAATGCAGCAGAGTCCTTAAATAACACAGCAGAGTCCTTAAATAATGCAGCAAGGCCTTTAAATAATGCAACAAAGTCCTTAAATAATGCAGCAGAGTCCTTAAATAATGCAGAAGAGTCCTTAAATAATCCTGCCAAGTCCTTAAATAATGCAGCAGAGTCCTTAAATAATGCAACAAAATCCTTAAATAATGCAGAAGAATCCTTAAATAATCCAGCCAAGTCCTTAAATCATGCAGCAGGGTCCTTAAATAATCCAGCCAAGTCCTTAAATAATGCAACAAAGTCCTTAAATAATGCAGCAGATTACTGAAATACTGCAGCAGGGTCATTAAATAATGCTGCAGTGTCCTTAAATAATGCAGCAAATTCCTTAAATAATGCAGCAAAGTCTTTAAATAATGCAATAAAGTCCTTAAATAATGCAGCAGAGTACTGAAATACCGCAGCAGGGTCCTTAAATAATGCAGCAAAGTCGTTAAATAATGAAGTAGAGTCCTTAAATAATGCAACAATGTCCTTAAATGATGCAGCAGAGTCCTTAAATAATGCAACAAAGTCCTTAAATAATGCAGCAGAGTCCTTAAATAATGCAGCAGAGTACTGAAATACCGCAGCAGGGTCCTTAAATAATGCAGCAAAGTCGTTAAATAATGAAGTAGAGTCCTTAAATAATGCAACAAAGTCCTTAAATGATGCAGCAGAGTCCTTAAATAATGCAACAAAGTCCTTAAATAATGCAGCAGAGTACTTAAATAATGCAACAAAGTCCTTAAACAATGCAGCAGAGTCCTTAAATAATGCAGAAGAGTCCTTAAATAATGCAACCAAGACCTTAAATAATGCAACAGAGTCCTTAAATAATGCAACAAAGTACTTAAATAATGCAGCAGAGTCCTTAAGTACCGTAGCAGAGTCCTTAAATACTGCAGCAAAGTCCTTAAATAATGCAGCAGAGTCCTTAAATAATGCAGCAAAGTCATTAAATAATGCAGCAGAGTCCTTAAATAATGCAACAAATTCCTTAAATAATGCAGCAGAGTCCTTAAATAATGCAATAAAGTCCATAAATAATGCAGCAAATTCCTTAAATAATGCAGCAGAGTACTGAAATACCGCAGCAGGATCCTTAAATAATGCAACAGAGTCCTTAAATAATGCAGCAGATTACTGAAATACTGCAGCAGGGTCATTAAATAATGCTGCAGAGTCCTTAAATAATGCAGCAAATTCCTTAAATAATGCAGCAAAGTCTTTAAATAATGCAGTAAAGTCCTTAAATAATGCAGCAGAGTACTGAAATACCGCAGCGGGGTCCTTAAATAATGCAGCAAAGTCGTTAAATAATGAAGTAGAGTCCTTAAATAATGCAACAACGTCCTTAAATGATGCAGCAGAGTCCTTAAATAATGCAACAAAGTCCTTAAATAATGCAGCAGAGTCCTTAAATAATGCAGCAGAGTACTGAAATACCGCAGCAGGGTCCTTAAATAATGCACCAAAGTCGTTAAATAATGAAGTAGAGTCCTTAAATAATGCAACAAAGTCCTTAAATGATGCAGCAGAGTCCTTAAATAATGCAACAAAGTCCTTAAATAATGCAGCAGAGTCCTTAAATAATGCAACAAAGTCCTTAAACAATGCAGCAGAGTCCTTAAATAATGCAGAAGAGTCCTTAAATAATGCAACCAAGACCTTAATGCAGCAGAGTCCTTAAATAATGCAACAAAGTACTTAAATAATGCAGCAGAGTCCTTAAGTACCATATCAGAGTCCTTAAATACTGCAGCAAAGTCCTTAAATAATGCAGCAGAGTCCTTAAATAAAGCAGCAAAGTCATTAAATAATGCAGCAGAGTCCTTAAATAATGCAACAAATTCCTTAAATAATGCAGCAGAGTCCTTAAATAATGCAATAAAGTCCATAAATAATGCAGCAAAGTCCTTAAATAATGCAACAAAGTCCTTAAATAATGCAGCAGGGTCCTTAAATAATGCAACAAAGTCCTTAAATAATGCAGCAGAGTCCTTAAAAAATGCAGCAAAGTCCGTAAATAATGCAGCAGAGTCCTTAAATAATCCAGCCAAGTCCTTAAATAATGCAGCAGATTACTGAAATACGGCAGCAGGGTCCTTAAATAATGCAGCAGAGTCCTTATATAATGCAACAAAGTCCTTAAATAATGCAGCAGAGTCCTTAAATAATGCAACAAAGTCCTTAAGTAATGCAGCAGAGTCCTTAAATAATGCAACAAAGTCCTTAAACAATGCAGCAGAGTCCTTAAATAATGCAGAAGAGTCCTTAAATAATGCAACCAAGACCTTAAATAATGCAGCAGAGTCCTTAAATAATGCAACAAAGTACTTAAATAATGCAGCAGAGTCTTTAAGTAACGTAGCAGAGTACTTAAATAATGCAGCAAAGTCATTAAATAATGCAGCAGAGTCCTTTAATAATGCAACAAATTCCTTAAATAATGCAGCAGAGTCCTTAAATAATGCAATAAAGTCCATAAATAATGCAGCAAAGTCCTTAAATAATTCAGCAGAGTACTGAAATACCGCAGCAGGGTCCTTAAATAATGCAGCAGAGTCCTTAAATAATGCAACAAAGTCCTTAAATAATGCAGCAGAGTCCTTAAATAATGCAGCAAAGTCCTTAAATAATGCAGCAGAGTCCTTAAATAATCCAGCCAAGTCCTTAAATAATGCAGCAAAGTCCTTAAATAATGCAGCAGAGTACTGAAATACCGCAGCAGGATCCTTAAATAATGCAGCAGAGTCCTTAAATAATGCAACAAAGTCCTTAAATAATGCAGAACAGTCCTTAAATAATGCAATAAAGTCCTTAAATAATGCAGCAAAGTCCTTAAATAATGCAGCAGAGTCCTTAAATAATGCAACAAAGTCCTAAAATAATGCAGCAGAGTCCTTAAATAATGCAACAAAGTCCTTAAATAATGCAGCAGAGTCCTTATATAATGCAGCACATTCCTTAAATAATGCAGCAGAGTCCTTAAATAATCCAGCCAAGTCCTTAAATAATGCAGCAGAGTCCTTAAACAATGCAGAAAAGTCGTTAAATAAAGCAGCAGAGTCCTCAAATACTGCAGCAGAGTCCTTAAATAATGCAGCAAAGTCATTAAATAATGCAGAAGAGTCCTTAAATAATGCAGCAAAGTCCTTATATAATGCATCAGAGTCCTTTAATAATGCAGCAGAGTCCTTAAATACCACAGCAGAGTCCTTAAATAATGCAGCAAAGTCTTTAAATAATGCAGCACAGTCCTTAAATAATCCAGCCAAGTCCTTAAATAATGCAGCAGAGTCCTTAAATAATGCAGAAAAGTCCTAAATAATGCAGCAGAGTCCTTAAATACTTCAGCATAGTCCTTAAATAATGCAGCAAAGTCCTTGAATAATGCAGCAGAGTCCTTAAATAATGCAACAAAGTCTTTAAATAATGCAATAAAGTCCATAAATAATGCAGCAAAGTTCTTAAAAAATGCAGCAGAGTCCTTAAATAACACAGCAGAGTCCTTAAATAATGCAGCAAAGTCTTTAAATAATGCAACAAAGTCCTTAAATAATGCAGCAGAGTCCTTAAATAATGCAGAAGAGTCCTTAAATAATCCAGCCAAGTCCTTAAATAATGCAGCAGAGTCCTTAAATAATGCAACAAAATCCTTAAATAATGCAGAAGAATCCTTAAATAATCCAGCCAAGTCCTTAAATCATGCAGCAGGGTCCTTAAATAATCCAGCCAAGTCCTTAAATAATGCAACAAAGTCCTTAAATAATGCAGCAGATTACTGAAATACTGCAGCAGGGTCATTAAATAATGCTGCAGTGTCCTTAAATAATGCAGCAAATTCCTTAAATAATGCAGCAAAGTCTTTAAATAATGCAATAAAGTCCTTAAATAATGCAGCAGAGTACTGAAATACCGCAGCAGGGTCCTTAAATAATGCAGCAAAGTCGTTAAATAATGAAGTAGAGTCCTTAAATAATGCAACAATGTCCTTAAATGATGCAGCAGAGTCCTTAAATAATGCAACAAAGTCCTTAAATAATGCAGCACAGTCCTTAAATAATCCAGCCAAGTCCTTAAATAATGCAGCAGAGTCCTTAAATAATGCAGAAAAGTCCTTAAATAATGCAGCAGAGTCCTTAAATACTTCAGCATAGTCCTTAAATAATGCAGCAAAGTCCTTGAATAATGCAGCAAAGTCCTTAAATAATGCAACAAAGTCTTTAAATAATGCAATAAAGTCCATAAATAATGCAGCAAAGTTCTTAAATAATGCAGCAGAGTCCTTAAATAACACAGCAGAGTCCTTAAATAATGCAGCAAGGCCTTTAAATAATGCAACAAAGTCCTTAAATAATGCAGCAGAGTCCTTAAATAATGCAGAAGAGTCCTTAAATAATCCTGCCAAGTCCTTAAATAATGCAGCAGAGTCCTTAAATAATGCAACAAAATCCTTAAATAATGCAGAAGAATCCTTAAATAATCCAGCCAAGTCCTTAAATCATGCAGCAGGGTCCTTAAATAATCCAGCCAAGTCCTTAAATAATGCAACAAAGTCCTTAAATAATGCAGCAGATTACTGAAATACTGCAGCAGGGTCATTAAATAATGCTGCAGTGTCCTTAAATAATGCAGCAAATTCCTTAAATAATGCAGCAAAGTCTTTAAATAATGCAATAAAGTCCTTAAATAATGCAGCAGAGTACTGAAATACCGCAGCAGGGTCCTTAAATAATGCAGCAAAGTCGTTAAATAATGAAGTAGAGTCCTTAAATAATGCAACAATGTCCTTAAATGATGCAGCAGAGTCCTTAAATAATGCAACAAAGTCCTTAAATAATGCAGCAAATTCCTTAAATAATGCAGCAAAGTCTTTAAATAATGCAATAAAGTCCTTAAATAATGCAGCAGAGTACTGAAATACCGCAGCAGGGTCCTTAAATAATGCAGCAAAGTCGTTAAATAATGAAGTAGAGTCCTTAAATAATGCAACAATGTCCTTAAATGATGCAGCAGAGTCCTTAAATAATGCAACAAAGTCCTTAAATAATGCAGCACAGTCCTTAAATAATCCAGCCAAGTCCTTAAATAATGCAGCAGAGTCCTTAAATAATGCAGAAAAGTCCTTAAATAATGCAGCAGAGTCCTTAAATACTTCAGCATAGTCCTTAAATAATGCAGCAAAGTCCTTGAATAATGCAGCAAAGTCCTTAAATAATGCAACAAAGTCTTTAAATAATGCAATAAAGTCCATAAATAATGCAGCAAAGTTCTTAAATAATGCAGCAGAGTCCTTAAATAACACAGCAGAGTCCTTAAATAATGCAGCAAGGCCTTTAAATAATGCAACAAAGTCCTTAAATAATGCAGCAGAGTCCTTAAATAATGCAGAAGAGTCCTTAAATAATCCTGCCAAGTCCTTAAATAATGCAGCAGAGTCCTTAAATAATGCAACAAAATCCTTAAATAATGCAGAAGAATCCTTAAATAATCCAGCCAAGTCCTTAAATCATGCAGCAGGGTCCTTAAATAATCCAGCCAAGTCCTTAAATAATGCAACAAAGTCCTTAAATAATGCAGCAGATTACTGAAATACTGCAGCAGGGTCATTAAATAATGCTGCAGTGTCCTTAAATAATGCAGCAAATTCCTTAAATAATGCAGCAAAGTCTTTAAATAATGCAATAAAGTCCTTAAATAATGCAGCAGAGTACTGAAATACCGCAGCAGGGTCCTTAAATAATGCAGCAAAGTCGTTAAATAATGAAGTAGAGTCCTTAAATAATGCAACAATGTCCTTAAATGATGCAGCAGAGTCCTTAAATAATGCAACAAAGTCCTTAAATAATGCAGCAGAGTCCTTAAATAATGCAGCAGAGTACTGAAATACCGCAGCAGGGTCCTTAAATAATGCAGCAAAGTCGTTAAATAATGAAGTAGAGTCCTTAAATAATGCAACAAAGTCCTTAAATGATGCAGCAGAGTCCTTAAATAATGCAACAAAGTCCTTAAATAATGCAGCAGAGTACTTAAATAATGCAACAAAGTCCTTAAACAATGCAGCAGAGTCCTTAAATAATGCAGAAGAGTCCTTAAATAATGCAACCAAGACCTTAAATAATGCAACAGAGTCCTTAAATAATGCAACAAAGTACTTAAATAATGCAGCAGAGTCCTTAAGTACCGTAGCAGAGTCCTTAAATACTGCAGCAAAGTCCTTAAATAATGCAGCAGAGTCCTTAAATAATGCAGCAAAGTCATTAAATAATGCAGCAGAGTCCTTAAATAATGCAACAAATTCCTTAAATAATGCAGCAGAGTCCTTAAATAATGCAATAAAGTCCATAAATAATGCAGCAAATTCCTTAAATAATGCAGCAGAGTACTGAAATACCGCAGCAGGATCCTTAAATAATGCAACAGAGTCCTTAAATAATGCAGCAGATTACTGAAATACTGCAGCAGGGTCATTAAATAATGCTGCAGAGTCCTTAAATAATGCAGCAAATTCCTTAAATAATGCAGCAAAGTCTTTAAATAATGCAGTAAAGTCCTTAAATAATGCAGCAGAGTACTGAAATACCGCAGCGGGGTCCTTAAATAATGCAGCAAAGTCGTTAAATAATGAAGTAGAGTCCTTAAATAATGCAACAACGTCCTTAAATGATGCAGCAGAGTCCTTAAATAATGCAACAAAGTCCTTAAATAATGCAGCAGAGTCCTTAAATAATGCAGCAGAGTACTGAAATACCGCAGCAGGGTCCTTAAATAATGCACCAAAGTCGTTAAATAATGAAGTAGAGTCCTTAAATAATGCAACAAAGTCCTTAAATGATGCAGCAGAGTCCTTAAATAATGCAACAAAGTCCTTAAATAATGCAGCAGAGTCCTTAAATAATGCAACAAAGTCCTTAAACAATGCAGCAGAGTCCTTAAATAATGCAGAAGAGTCCTTAAATAATGCAACCAAGACCTTAATGCAGCAGAGTCCTTAAATAATGCAACAAAGTACTTAAATAATGCAGCAGAGTCCTTAAGTACCATATCAGAGTCCTTAAATACTGCAGCAAAGTCCTTAAATAATGCAGCAGAGTCCTTAAATAATGCAGCAAAGTCATTAAATAATGCAGCAGAGTCCTTAAATAATGCAACAAATTCCTTAAATAATGCAGCAGAGTCCTTAAATAATGCAATAAAGTCCATAAATAATGCAGCAAAGTACTTAAATAATGCAACAAAGTCCTTAAATAATGCAGCAGGGTCCTTAAATAATGCAACAAAGTCCTTAAATAATGCAGCAGAGTCCTTAAAAAATGCAGCAAAGTCCGTAAATAATGCAGCAGAGTCCTTAAATAATCCAGCCAAGTCCTTAAATAATGCAGCAGATTACTGAAATACGGCAGCAGGGTCCTTAAATAATGCAGCAGAGTCCTTATATAATGCAACAAAGTCCTTAAATAATGCAGCAGAGTCCTTAAATAATGCAACAAATTCCTTAAGTAATGCAGCAGAGTCCTTAAATAATGCAGCAAAGTCCTTAAATAATGCAGCACAGTCCTTAAATAATCCAGCAAAGTCCTTAAATAATGCAGCAAATTCCTTAAATAATGCAGCAGAGTACTGAAATACCGCAGCATGATCCTTAAATAATGCAACAGAGTCCTTAAATAATGCAACAAAGTCCTTAAATAATGCAGAACAGTCCTTAAATAATGCAATAAAGTCCTTAAATAATGCAGCAAAGTCCTTAAATAATGCAGCAGAGTCCTTAAATAATGCAACAAAGTCCTAAAATAATGCAGCAGAGTCCTTAAATAATGCAACAAAGTCCTTAAATAATGCAGCAGAGTCCTTAAATAATGCAGCACATTCCTTAAATAATGCAGCAGAGTCCTTAAATAATCCAGCCAAGTCGTTAAATAATGCAGCAGAGTCCTTAAACAATGCAGAAAAGTCGTTAAATAAAGCAGCAGAGTCCTCAAATACTGCAGCAGAGTCCTTAAATAATGCAGCAAAGTCATTAAATAATGCAGAAGAGTCCTTAAATAATGCAGCAAAGTCCTTATATAATGCATCAGAGTCCTTAAATAATGCAGCAGAGTCCTTAAATACCACAGCAGAGTCCTTAAATAATGCAGCAAAGTCTTTAAATAATGCAGCACAGTCCTTAAATAATCCAGCCAAGTCCTTAAATAATGCAGCAGAGTCCTTAAATAATGCAGAAAAGTCCTAAATAATGCAGCAGAGTCCTTAAATACTTCAGCATAGTCCTTAAATAATGCAGCAAAGTCCTTGAATAATGCAGCAGAGTCCTTAAATAATGCAACAAAGTCTTTAAATAATGCAATAAAGTCCATAAATAATGCAGCAAAGTTCTTAAATAATGCAGCAGAGTCCTTAAATAACACAGCAGAGTCCTTAAATAATGCAGCAAAGTCTTTAAATAATGCAACAAAGTCCTTAAATAATGCAGCAGAGTCCTTAAATAATGCAGAAGAGTCCTTAAATAATCCAGCCAAGTCCTTAAATAATGCAGCAGAGTCCTTAAATAATGCAACAAAATCCTTAAATAATGCAGAAGAATCCTTAAATAATCCAGCCAAGTCCTTAAATCATGCAGCAGGGTCCTTAAATAATCCAGCCAAGTCCTTAAATAATGCAACAAAGTCCTTAAATAATGCAGCAGATTACTGAAATACTGCAGCAGGGTCATTAAATAATGCTGCAGTGTCCTTAAATAATGCAGCAAATTCCTTAAATAATGCAGCAAAGTCTTTAAATAATGCAATAAAGTCCTTAAATAATGCAGCAGAGTACTGAAATACCGCAGCAGGGTCCTTAAATAATGCAGCAAAGTCGTTAAATAATGAAGTAGAGTCCTTAAATAATGCAACAATGTCCTTAAATGATGCAGCAGAGTCCTTAAATAATGCAACAAAGTCCTTAAATAATGCAGCACAGTCCTTAAATAATCCAGCCAAGTCCTTAAATAATGCAGCAGAGTCCTTAAATAATGCAGAAAAGTCCTTAAATAATGCAGCAGAGTCCTTAAATACTTCAGCATAGTCCTTAAATAATGCAGCAAAGTCCTTGAATAATGCAGCAGAGTCCTTAAATAATGCAACAAAGTCTTTAAATAATGCAATAACGTCCATAAATAATGCAGCAAAGTTCTTAAATAATGCAGCAGAGTCCTTAAATAACACAGCAGAGTCCTTAAATAATGCAGCAAAGTCTTTAAATAATGCAACAAAGTCCTTAAATAATGCAGCAGAGTCCTTAAATAATGCAGAAGAGTCCTTAAATAATCCAGCCAAGTCCTTAAATAATGCAGCAGAGTCCTTAAATAATGCAACAAAATCCTTAAATAATGCAGAAGAATCCTTAAATAATCCAGCCAAGTCCTTAAATCATGCAGCAGGGTCCTTAAATAATCCAGCCAAGTCCTTAAATAATGCAACAAAGTCCTTAAATAATGCAGCAGATTACTGAAATACTGCAGCAGGGTCATTAAATAATGCTGCAGTGTCCTTAAATAATGCAGCAAATTCCTTAAATAATGCAGCAAAGTCTTTAAATAATGCAATAAAGTCCTTAAATAATGCAGCAGAGTACTGAAATACCGCAGCAGGGTCCTTAAATAATGCAGCAAAGTCGTTAAATAATGAAGTAGAGTCCTTAAATAATGCAACAATGTCCTTAAATGATGCAGCAGAGTCCTTAAATAATGCAACAAAGTCCTTAAATAATGCAGCAGAGTCCTTAAATAATGCAGCAGAGTACTGAAATACCGCAGCAGGGTCCTTAAATAATGCAGCAAAGTCGTTAAATAATGAAGTAGAGTCCTTAAATAATGCAACAAAGTCCTTAAATGATGCAGCAGAGTCCTTAAATAATGCAACAAAGTCCTTAAATAATGCAGCAGAGTACTTAAATAATGCAACAAAGTCCTTAAACAATGCAGCAGAGTCCTTAAATAATGCAGAAGAGTCCTTAAATAATGCAACCAAGACCTTAAATAATGCAACAGAGTCCTTAAATAATGCAACAAAGTACTTAAATAATGCAGCAGAGTCCTTAAGTACCGTAGCAGAGTCCTTAAATACTGCAGCAAAGTCCTTAAATAATGCAGCAGAGTCCTTAAATAATGCAGCAAAGTCATTAAATAATGCAGCAGAGTCCTTAAATAATGCAACAAATTCCTTAAATAATGCAGCAGAGACCTTAAATAATTCAATAAAGTCCATAAATAATGCAGCAAATTCCTTAAATAATGCAGCAGAGTACTGAAATACCGCAGCAGGATCCTTAAATAATGCAACAGAGTCCTTAAATAATGCAGCAGATTACTGAAATACTGCAGCAGGGTCATTAAATAATGCTGCAGAGTCCTTAAATAATGCAGCAAATTCCTTAAATAATGCAGCAAAGTCTTTAAATAATGCAATAAAGTCCTTAAATAATGCAGCAGAGTACTGAAATACCGCAGCGGGGTCCTTAAATAATGCAGCAAAGTCGTTAAATAATGAAGTAGAGTCCTTAAATAATGCAACAACGTCCTTAAATGATGCAGCAGAGTCCTTAAATAATGCAACAAAGTCCTTAAATAATGCAGCAGAGTCCTTAAATAATGCAGCAGAGTACTGAAATACCGCAGCAGGGTCCTTAAATAATGCACCAAAGTCGTTAAATAATGAAGTAGAGTCCTTAAATAATGCAACAAAGTCCTTAAATGATGCAGCAGAGTCCTTAAATAATGCAACAAAGTCCTTAAATAATGCAGCAGAGTCCTTAAATAATGCAACAAAGTCCTTAAACAATGCAGCAGAGTCCTTAAATAATGCAGAAGAGTCCTTAAATAATGCAACCAAGACCTTAATGCAGCAGAGTCCTTAAATAATGCAACAAAGTACTTAAATAATGCAGCAGAGTCCTTAAGTACCATATCAGAGTCCTTAAATACTGCAGCAAAGTCCTTAAATAATGCAGCAGAGTCCTTAAATAATGCAGCAAAGTCATTAAATAATGCAGCAGAGTCCTTAAATAATGCAACAAATTCCTTAAATAATGCAGCAGAGTCCTTAAATAATGCAATAAAGTCCATAAATAATGCAGCAAAGTACTTAAATAATGCAACAAAGTCCTTAAATAATGCAGCAGGGTCCTTAAATAATGCAACAAAGTCCTTAAATAATGCAGCAGAGTCCTTAAAAAATGCAGCAAAGTCCGTAAATAATGCAGCAGAGTCCTTAAATAATCCAGCCAAGTCCTTAAATAATGCAGCAGATTACTGAAATACGGCAGCAGGGTCCTTAAATAATGCAGCAGAGTCCTTATATAATGCAACAAAGTCCTTAAATAATGCAGCAGAGTCCTTAAATAATGCAACAAAGTCCTTAAGTAATGCAGCAGAGTCCTTAAATAATGCAGCAAAGTCCTTAAATAATGCAGCACAGTCCTTAAATAATCCAGCAAAGTCCTTAAATAATGCAGCAAATTCCTTAAATAATGCAGCAGAGTACTGAAATACCGCAGCATGATCCTTAAATAATGCAACAGAGTCCTTAAATAATGCAACAAAGTCCTTAAATAATGCAGAACAGTCCTTAAATAATGCAATAAAGTCCTTAAATAATGCAGCAAAGTCCTTAAATAATGCAGCAGAGTCCTTAAATAATGCAACAAAGTCCTAAAATAATGCAGCAGAGTCCTTAAATAATGCAACAAAGTCCTTAAATAATGCAGCAGAGTCCTTAAATAATGCAGCACATTCCTTAAATAATGCAGCAGAGTCCTTAAATAATCCAGCCAAGTCGTTAAATAATGCAGCAGAGTCCTTAAACAATGCAGAAAAGTCGTTAAATAAAGCAGCAGAGTCCTCAAATACTGCAGCAGAGTCCTTAAATAATGCAGCAAAGTCATTAAATAATGCAGAAGAGTCCTTAAATAATGCAGCAAAGTCCTTATATAATGCATCAGAGTCCTTAAATAATGCAGCAGAGTCCTTAAATACCAAAGCAGAGTCCTTAAATAATGCAGCAAAGTCTTTAAATAATGCAGCACAGTCCTTAAATAATCCAGCCAAGTCCTTAAATAATGCAGCAGAGTCCTTAAATAATGCAGAAAAGTCCTAAATAATGCAGCAGAGTCCTTAAATACTTCAGCATAGTCCTTAAATAATGCAGCAAAGTCCTTGAATAATGCAGCAGAGTCCTTAAATAATGCAACAAAGTCTTTAAATAATGCAATAAAGTCCATAAATAATGCAGCAAAGTTCTTAAATAATGCAGCAGAGTCCTTAAATAACACAGCAGAGTCCTTAAATAATGCAGCAAAGTCTTTAAATAATGCAACAAAGTCCTTAAATAATGCAGCAGAGTCCTTAAATAATGCAGAAGAGTCCTTAAATAATCCAGCCAAGTCCTTAAATAATGCAGCAGAGTCCTTAAATAATGCAACAAAATCCTTAAATAATGCAGAAGAATCCTTAAATAATCCAGCCAAGTCCTTAAATCATGCAGCAGGGTCCTTAAATAATCCAGCCAAGTCCTTAAATAATGCAACAAAGTCCTTAAATAATGCAGCAGATTACTGAAATACTGCAGCAGGGTCATTAAATAATGCTGCAGTGTCCTTAAATAATGCAGCAAATTCCTTAAATAATGCAGCAAAGTCTTTAAATAATGCAATAAAGTCCTTAAATAATGCAGCAGAGTACTGAAATACCGCAGCAGGGTCCTTAAATAATGCAGCAAAGTCGTTAAATAATGAAGTAGAGTCCTTAAATAATGCAACAATGTCCTTAAATGATGCAGCAGAGTCCTTAAATAATGCAACAAAGTCCTTAAATAATGCAGCACAGTCCTTAAATAATCCAGCCAAGTCCTTAAATAATGCAGCAGAGTCCTTAAATAATGCAGAAAAGTCCTTAAATAATGCAGCAGAGTCCTTAAATAATGCAGCAAAGTCCTTGAATAATGCAGCAGAGTCCTTAAATAATGCAACAAAGTCTTTAAATAATGCAATAACGTCCATAAATAATGCAGCAAAGTTCTTAAATAATGCAGCAGAGTCCTTAAATAACACAGCAGAGTCCTTAAATAATGCAGCAAAGTCTTTAAATAATGCAACAAAGTCCTTAAATAATGCAGCAGAGTCCTTAAATAATGCAGAAGAGTCCTTAAATAATCCAGCCAAGTCCTTAAATAATGCAGCAGAGTCCTTAAATAATGCAACAAAATCCTTAAATAATGCAGAAGAATCCTTAAATAATCCAGCCAAGTCCTTAAATCATGCAGCAGGGTCCTTAAATAATCCAGCCAAGTCCTTAAATAATGCAACAAAGTCCTTAAATAATGCAGCAGATTACTGAAATACTGCAGCAGGGTCATTAAATAATGCTGCAGTGTCCTTAAATAATGCAGCAAATTCCTTAAATAATGCAGCAAAGTCTTTAAATAATGCAATAAAGTCCTTAAATAATGCAGCAGAGTACTGAAATACCGCAGCAGGGTCCTTAAATAATGCAGCAAAGTCGTTAAATAATGAAGTAGAGTCCTTAAATAATGCAACAATGTCCTTAAATGATGCAGCAGAGTCCTTAAATAATGCAACAAAGTCCTTAAATAATGCAGCAGAGTCCTTAAATAATGCAGCAGAGTACTGAAATACCGCAGCAGGGTCCTTAAATAATGCAGCAAAGTCGTTAAATAATGAAGTAGAGTCCTTAAATAATGCAACAAAGTCCTTAAATGATGCAGCAGAGTCCTTAAATAATGCAACAAAGTCCTTAAATAATGCAGCAGAGTACTTAAATAATGCAACAAAGTCCTTAAACAATGCAGCAGAGTCCTTAAATAATGCAGAAGAGTCCTTAAATAATGCAACCAAGACCTTAAATAATGCAACAGAGTCCTTAAATAATGCAACAAAGTACTTAAATAATGCAGCAGAGTCCTTAAGTACCGTAGCAGAGTCCTTAAATACTGCAGCAAAGTCCTTAAATAATGCAGCAGAGTCCTTAAATAATGCAGCAAAGTCATTAAATAATGCAGCAGAGTCCTTAAATAATGCAACAAATTCCTTAAATAATGCAGCAGAGACCTTAAATAATTCAATAAAGTCCATAAATAATGCAGCAAATTCCTTAAATAATGCAGCAGAGTACTGAAATACCGCAGCAGGATCCTTAAATAATGCAACAGAGTCCTTAAATAATGCAGCAGATTACTGAAATACTGCAGCAGGGTCATTAAATAATGCTGCAGAGTCCTTAAATAATGCAGCAAATTCCTTAAATAATGCAGCAAAGTCTTTAAATAATGCAATAAAGTCCTTAAATAATGCAGCAGAGTACTGAAATACCGCAGCGGGGTCCTTAAATAATGCAGCAAAGTCGTTAAATAATGAAGTAGAGTCCTTAAATAATGCAACAACGTCCTTAAATGATGCAGCAGAGTCCTTAAATAATGCAACAAAGTCCTTAAATAATGCAGCAGAGTCCTTAAATAATGCAGCAGAGTACTGAAATACCGCAGCAGGGTCCTTAAATAATGCACCAAAGTCGTTAAATAATGAAGTAGAGTCCTTAAATAATGCAACAAAGTCCTTAAATGATGCAGCAGAGTCCTTAAATAATGCAACAAAGTCCTTAAATAATGCAGCAGAGTCCTTAAATAATGCAACAAAGTCCTTAAACAATGCAGCAGAGTCCTTAAATAATGCAGAAGAGTCCTTAAATAATGCAACCAAGACCTTAATGCAGCAGAGTCCTTAAATAATGCAACAAAGTACTTAAATAATGCAGCAGAGTCCTTAAGTACCATATCAGAGTCCTTAAATACTGCAGCAAAGTCCTTAAATAATGCAGCAGAGTCCTTAAATAATGCAGCAAAGTCCTTAAATAATGCAGCAGAGTACTGAAATACCGCAGCAGGATCCTTAAATAATGCCACAGAGTCCTTAAATAATGCAACAAAGTCCTTAAATAATGCAGAACAGTCCTTAAATAATGCAATAAAGTCCTTAAATAATGCAGCAAAGTCCTTAAATAATGCAGCAGAGTCCTTAAATAATGCAACAAAGTACTAAAATAATGCAGCAGAGTCCTTAAATAATGCAGCACATTCCTTAAATAATGCAGCAGAGTCCTTAAATAATCCAGCCAAGTCCTTAAATAATGCAGCAGAGTCCTTAAATAATGCAGAAAAGTCGTTAAATAAAGCAGCAGAGTCCTCAAATACTGCAGCAGAGTCCTTAAATAATGCAGCAAAGTCATTAAATAATGCAGAAGAGTCCTTAAATAATGCAGCAAAGTCCTTATATAATGCATCAGAGTCCTTAAATAATGCAGCAGAGTCCTTAAATACCACAGCAGAGTCCTTAAATAATGCAGCAAAGTTTTTAAATAATGCAGCACAGTCCTTAAATAATCCAGCCAAGTCCTTAAATAATGCAGCAGAGTCCTTAAATAATGCAGAAAAGTCCTTAAATAATGCAGCAGAGACCTTAAATACTTCAGCATAGTCCTTAAATAATGCAGCAAAGTCCTTGAATAATGCAGCAGAGTCCTTAAATAATGCAACAAAGTCCTTAAATAATGCAGAAGAGTCCTTAAATAATGCAGCAAATTCCTTAAATAATGCAGCAAAGTCTTTAAATAATGCAATAAAGTCCATAAATAATGCAGCAAAGTTCTTAAATAATGCAGCAGAGTCCTTAAATACCACAGCAGAGTCCTTAAATAATGCAGCAAAGTCTTTAAATAATGCAACAAAGTCCTTAAATAATGCAGCAGAGTCCTTAAATAATGCAGAAGAGTCCTTAAATAATCCAGCCAAGTCCTTAAATAATGCAGCAGAGTCCTTAAATAATGCAACAAAATCCTTAAATAATGCAGAAGAGTCCTTAAATAATCCAGCCAAGTCCTTAAATCATGCAGCAGGGTCCTTAAATAATGCCGCAGAGTCCTTATATAATGCAACAAAGTCCTTAAATAATGCAGCAGAGTCCTTAAATAATGCAACAAAGTCCTTAAGTAATGCAGCAGAGTCCTTAAATAATGCAGCAAAGTCCTTAAATAATGCAGCACAGTCCTTAAATAATCCAGCAAAGTCCTTAAATAATGCAGCAAAGTCTTTAAATAATGCAATAAAGTCCATAAATGATGCAGCAAATTCCTTAAATAATGCAGCAGAGTACTGAAATACCGCAGCAGGATCCTTAAATAATGCAACAGAGTCCTTAAATAATGCAACAAAGTCCTTAAATAATGCAGAACAGTCCTTAAATAATGCAATAAAGTCCTTAAATATTGCAGCAAAGTCCTTAAATAATGCAGCAGAGTCCTTAAATAATGCAACAAAGTCCTAAAATAATGCAGCAGAGTCCTTAAATAATGCAGCACATTCCTTAAATAATGCAGCAGAGTCCTTAAATAATCCAGCCAAGTCCTTAAATAATGCAGCAGAGTCCTTAAATAATGCAGAAAAGTCGTTAAATAAAGCAGCAGAGTCCTCAAATACTGCAGCAGAGTCCTTAAATAATGCAGCAAAGTCATTAAATAATGCAGAAGAGTCCTTAAATAATGCAGCAAAGTCCTTATATAATGCATCAGAGTCCTTAAATAATGCAGCAGAGTCCTTAAATACCACAGCAGAGTCCTTAAATAATGCAGCAAAGTTTTTAAATAATGCAGCACAGTCCTTAAATAATCCAGCCAAGTCCTTAAATAATGCAGCAGAGTCCTTAAATAATGCAGAAAAGTCCTTAAATAATGCAGCAGAGACCTTAAATACTTCAGCATAGTCCTTAAATAATGCAGCAAAGTCCTTGAATAATGCAGCAGAGTCCTTAAATAATGCAACAAAGTCCTTAAATAATGCAGAAGAGTCCTTAAATAATGCAGCAAATTCCTTAAATAATGCAGCAAAGTCTTTAAATAATGCAATAAAGTCCATAAATAATGCAGCAAAGTTCTTAAATAATGCAGCAGAGTCCTTAAATACCACAGCAGAGTCCTTAAATAATGCAGCAAAGTCTTTAAATAATGCAACAAAGTCCTTAAATAATGCAGCAGAGTCCTTAAATAATGCAGAAGAGTCCTTAAATAATCCAGCCAAGTCCTTGAATAATGCAGCAAAGTCCTTGAATAATGCAGCAAAGTCCTTAAATAATGCAGCAGAGTCCTTAAATAATGCAGCAGAGACCTTAAATACTTCAGCATAGTCCTTAAATAATGCAGCAAAGTCCTTGAATAATGCAGCAAAGTCCTTAAATAATGCAGCAGAGTCCTTAAATAATGCAGCAAAGTCCTTAAATAATCCAGCCAATTCCTTAAATAATGCAACAAAGTCCTTAAATAATGCAGCAGATTACTGAAATAGTGCAGCAGGGTCCTTAAATAATGCAGCAGAGTCCTTAAATAATGCAGCAAAGTCCTTAAATAATGCAGCAGAGTCCTTAAATAATCCAGCCAAGTCCTTAAATAATGCAACAAAGTCCTTAAATAATGCAGCAGATTACTGAAATACTGCAGCAGGGTCCTTAAATAATGCAGCAGAGTCCTTAAATAATGCAACAAAGTCCTTAAATAATGCAGCAGAGTCCTTAAACAATGCAACAAAGTCCTTAAATAATGCAGCAGAGTCCTTAAATAATGCAGCAAAGTCCTTAAATAATGCAGCAGAGTACTTAAATAATGCAACAAAGTCCTTAAACAATGCAGCAGAGTCCTTAAATAATGCAGAAGAGTCCTTAAATAATGCAACCAAGACCTTAAATAATGCAACAGAGTCCTTAAATAATGCAACAAAGTACTTAAACAATGCAGCAGAGTCCTTAAGTACCGTAGCAGAGTCCTTAAATACTGCAGCAAAGTCCTTAAATAATGCAGCAGAGTCCTTAAATAATGCAGCAAAGTCATTAAATAATGCAGCAGAGTCCTTAAATAATGCAACAAATTCCTTAAATAATGCAGCAGAGTCCTTAAATAATGCAATAAAGTCCATAAATAATGCAGCAAAGTCCTTAAATAATTCAGCAGAGTGCTGAAATACCGCAGCAGGGTCCTTAAATAATGCAGCAGAGTCCTTAAATAATGCAACAAAGTCCTTAAATAATGCAGCAGGGTCCTTAAATAATGCAACAAAGTCCTTAAATAATGCAGCAGAGTCCTTAAAAAATGCAGTAAAGTCCGTAAATAATGCAGCAGAGTCCTTAAATAATCCAGCCAAGTCCTTAAATAATGCAACAAAGTCCTTAAATAATGCAGCAGATTACTGAAATACTGCAGCAGGGTCCTTAAATAATGCAGCAGAGTCCTTAAATAATGCAACAAAGTCCTTAAATAATGCAGCAGAGTCCTTAAATAATGCAACAAAGTCCTTAAATAATGCAGCAGAGTCCTTAAATAATGCAACAAAGTCCTTAAATAATGCAGCAGAGTCCTTAAATAATGCAAACAAGTCCTTAAATAATGCAGCAGAGTCCTTAAATAATGCAACAAAGTCCTTAAATAATGCAGCCGAGTCCTTAAATAATGCAGAAAAGTCCTTAAATAATGCAGCAGAGTCCTTAAATACTTCAGCATAGTCCTTAAATAATGCAGCAAAGTCCTTGAATAATTTAGCAGAATCCTTAAATAATGCAACAAAGTCCTTAAATAATGCAGAAGAGTCCTTAAATAATGCAGCAAATTCCTTAAATATTGCAGCAAAGTCTTTAAATAATGCAATAAAGTCCATAAATAATGCAGCAAAGTTCTTAAATAATGCAGCAGAGTCCTTAAATACCACAGCAGAGTCCTTAAATAATGAAGCAAAGTCTTTAAATAATGCAACAAAGTCCTTAAATAATGCAGCAGAGTCCTTAAATAATGCAGAAGAGTCCTTAAATAATCCAGCCAAGTCCTTAAATAATGCAGCAGAGTCCTTAAATAATGCAACAAAATCCTTAAATAATGCAGAAGAGTCCTTAAATAATCCAGCCAAGTCCTTAAATCATGCAGCAGGGTCCTTAAATAATCCAGCCAAGTCCTTAAATAATGCAGCAGAGTCCTTAAATAATGCAGCAAAGTCCTTAAATAATGCAGCAGAGTCCTTAAATACTTCAGCATAGTCCTTAAATAATGCAGCAAAGTCCTTGAATAATGCAGCAGAGTCCTTAAATAATGCAACAAAGTCATTAAATAATGCTGCAGAGTCCTTAAATAATGCAGCAAATTCCTTAAATAATGCAGCAAAGTCTTTAAATAATGCAATAAAGTCCATAAATAATGCAGCAAAGTCCTTAAATAATGCAGCAGAGTACTGAAATACCGCAGCAGGGTCCTTAAATAATGCAGCAAAGTCGTTAAATAATGAAGTAGAGTCCTTAAATAATGCAACAACGTCCTTAAATGATGCAGCAGAGTCCTTAAATAATGCAACAAAGTCCTTAAATAATGCAGCAGAGTCCTTAAATAATGCAACAAAGTCCTTAAACAATGCAGCAGAGTCCTTAAATAATGCAGAAGAGTCCTTAAATAATGCAACCAAGACCTTAAATAATGCAGCAGAGTCCTTAAATAATGCAACAAAGTACTTAAATAATGCAGCAGAGTCTTTAAGTAACGTAGCAGAGTACTTAAATAATGCAGCAAAGTCATTAAATAATGCAGCAGAGTCCTTAAATAATGCAACAAAGTCATTAAATAATGCTGCAGAGTCCTTAAATAATGCAGCAAATTCCTTAAATAATGCAGCAAAGTCTTTAAATAATGCAATAAAGTCCATAAATAATGCAGCAAAGTCCTTAAATAATTCAGCAGAGTACTGAAATACCGCAGCAGGGTCCTTAAATAATGCAGCAGAGTCCTTAAATAATGCAACAAAGTCCTTAAATAATGCATCAGAGTCCTTAAATAATGCAGCAAAGTCCTTAAATAATGCAGCAGAGTCCTTAAATAATCCAGCCAAGTCCTTAAATAATGCAGCAAAGTCCTTAAATAATGCAGCAGAGTACTGAAATACCGCAGCAGGATCCTTAAATAATGCAGCAGAGTCCTTAAATAATGCAACAAAGTCCTTAAATAATGCAGAACAGTCCTTAAATAATGCAATAAAGTCCTTAAATAATGCAGCAAAGTCCTTAAATAATGCAGCAGAGTCCTTAAATAATGCAACAAAGTCCTAAAATAATGCAGCAGAGTCCTTAAATAATGCAACAAAGTCCTTAAATAATGCAGCAGAGTCCTTATATAATGCAGCACATTCCTTAAATAATGCAGCAGAGTCCTTAAATAATCCAGCCAAGTCCTTAAATAATGCAGCAGAGTCCTTAAACAATGCAGAAAAGTCGTTAAATAAAGCAGCAGAGTCCTCAAATACTGCAGCAGAGTCCTTAAATAATGCAGCAAAGTCATTAAATAATGCAGAAGAGTCCTTAAATAATGCAGCAAAGTCCTTATATAATGCATCAGAGTCCTTTAATAATGCAGCAGAGTCCTTAAATACCACAGCAGAGTCCTTAAATAATGCAGCAAAGTCTTTAAATAATGCAGCACAGTCCTTAAATAATCCAGCCAAGTCCTTAAATAATGCAGCAGAGTCCTTAAATAATGCAGAAAAGTCCTAAATAATGCAGCAGAGTCCTTAAATACTTCAGCATAGTCCTTAAATAATGCAGCAAAGTCCTTGAATAATGCAGCAGAGTCCTTAAATAATGCAACAAAGTCTTTAAATAATGCAATAAAGTCCATAAATAATGCAGCAAAGTTCTTAAATAATGCAGCAGAGTCCTTAAATAACACAGCAGAGTCCTTAAATAATGCAGCAAAGTCTTTAAATAATGCAACAAAGTCCTTAAATAATGCAGCAGAGTCCTTAAATAATGCAGAAGAGTCCTTAAATAATCCAGCCAAGTCCTTAAATAATGCAGCAGAGTCCTTAAATAATGCAACAAAATCCTTAAATAATGCAGAAGAATCCTTAAATAATCCAGCCAAGTCCTTAAATCATGCAGCAGGGTCCTTAAATAATCCAGCCAAGTCCTTAAATAATGCAACAAAGTCCTTAAATAATGCAGCAGATTACTGAAATACTGCAGCAGGGTCATTAAATAATGCTGCAGTGTCCTTAAATAATGCAGCAAATTCCTTAAATAATGCAGCAAAGTCTTTAAATAATGCAATAAAGTCCTTAAATAATGCAGCAGAGTACTGAAATACCGCAGCAGGGTCCTTAAATAATGCAGCAAAGTCGTTAAATAATGAAGTAGAGTCCTTAAATAATGCAACAATGTCCTTAAATGATGCAGCAGAGTCCTTAAATAATGCAACAAAGTCCTTAAATAATGCAGCACAGTCCTTAAATAATCCAGCCAAGTCCTTAAATAATGCAGCAGAGTCCTTAAATAATGCAGAAAAGTCCTTAAATAATGCAGCAGAGTCCTTAAATACTTCAGCATAGTCCTTAAATAATGCAGCAAAGTCCTTGAATAATGCAGCAAAGTCCTTAAATAATGCAACAAAGTCTTTAAATAATGCAATAAAGTCCATAAATAATGCAGCAAAGTTCTTAAATAATGCAGCAGAGTCCTTAAATAACACAGCAGAGTCCTTAAATAATGCAGCAAGGCCTTTAAATAATGCAACAAAGTCCTTAAATAATGCAGCAGAGTCCTTAAATAATGCAGAAGAGTCCTTAAATAATCCTGCCAAGTCCTTAAATAATGCAGCAGAGTCCTTAAATAATGCAACAAAATCCTTAAATAATGCAGAAGAATCCTTAAATAATCCAGCCAAGTCCTTAAATCATGCAGCAGGGTCCTTAAATAATCCAGCCAAGTCCTTAAATAATGCAACAAAGTCCTTAAATAATGCAGCAGATTACTGAAATACTGCAGCAGGGTCATTAAATAATGCTGCAGTGTCCTTAAATAATGCAGCAAATTCCTTAAATAATGCAGCAAAGTCTTTAAATAATGCAATAAAGTCCTTAAATAATGCAGCAGAGTACTGAAATACCGCAGCAGGGTCCTTAAATAATGCAGCAAAGTCGTTAAATAATGAAGTAGAGTCCTTAAATAATGCAACAATGTCCTTAAATGATGCAGCAGAGTCCTTAAATAATGCAACAAAGTCCTTAAATAATGCAGCAAATTCCTTAAATAATGCAGCAAAGTCTTTAAATAATGCAATAAAGTCCTTAAATAATGCAGCAGAGTACTGAAATACCGCAGCAGGGTCCTTAAATAATGCAGCAAAGTCGTTAAATAATGAAGTAGAGTCCTTAAATAATGCAACAATGTCCTTAAATGATGCAGCAGAGTCCTTAAATAATGCAACAAAGTCCTTAAATAATGCAGCACAGTCCTTAAATAATCCAGCCAAGTCCTTAAATAATGCAGCAGAGTCCTTAAATAATGCAGAAAAGTCCTTAAATAATGCAGCAGAGTCCTTAAATACTTCAGCATAGTCCTTAAATAATGCAGCAAAGTCCTTGAATAATGCAGCAAAGTCCTTAAATAATGCAACAAAGTCTTTAAATAATGCAATAAAGTCCATAAATAATGCAGCAAAGTTCTTAAATAATGCAGCAGAGTCCTTAAATAACACAGCAGAGTCCTTAAATAATGCAGCAAGGCCTTTAAATAATGCAACAAAGTCCTTAAATAATGCAGCAGAGTCCTTAAATAATGCAGAAGAGTCCTTAAATAATCCTGCCAAGTCCTTAAATAATGCAGCAGAGTCCTTAAATAATGCAACAAAATCCTTAAATAATGCAGAAGAATCCTTAAATAATCCAGCCAAGTCCTTAAATCATGCAGCAGGGTCCTTAAATAATCCAGCCAAGTCCTTAAATAATGCAACAAAGTCCTTAAATAATGCAGCAGATTACTGAAATACTGCAGCAGGGTCATTAAATAATGCTGCAGTGTCCTTAAATAATGCAGCAAATTCCTTAAATAATGCAGCAAAGTCTTTAAATAATGCAATAAAGTCCTTAAATAATGCAGCAGAGTACTGAAATACCGCAGCAGGGTCCTTAAATAATGCAGCAAAGTCGTTAAATAATGAAGTAGAGTCCTTAAATAATGCAACAATGTCCTTAAATGATGCAGCAGAGTCCTTAAATAATGCAACAAAGTCCTTAAATAATGCAGCAGAGTCCTTAAATAATGCAGCAGAGTACTGAAATACCGCAGCAGGGTCCTTAAATAATGCAGCAAAGTCGTTAAATAATGAAGTAGAGTCCTTAAATAATGCAACAAAGTCCTTAAATGATGCAGCAGAGTCCTTAAATAATGCAACAAAGTCCTTAAATAATGCAGCAGAGTACTTAAATAATGCAACAAAGTCCTTAAACAATGCAGCAGAGTCCTTAAATAATGCAGAAGAGACCTTAAATAATGCAACCAAGACCTTAAATAATGCAACAGAGTCCTTAAATAATGCAACAAAGTACTTAAATAATGCAGCAGAGTCCTTAAGTACCGTAGCAGAGTCCTTAAATACTGCAGCAAAGTCCTTAAATAATGCAGCAGAGTCCTTAAATAATGCAGCAAAGTCATTAAATAATGCAGCAGAGTCCTTAAATAATGCAACAAATTCCTTAAATAATGCAGCAGAGTCCTTAAATAATGCAATAAAGTCCATAAATAATGCAGCAAATTCCTTAAATAATGCAGCAGAGTACTGAAATACCGCAGCAGGATCCTTAAATAATGCAACAGAGTCCTTAAATAATGCAGCAGATTACTGAAATACTGCAGCAGGGTCATTAAATAATGCTGCAGAGTCCTTAAATAATGCAGCAAATTCCTTAAATAATGCAGCAAAGTCTTTAAATAATGCAGTAAAGTCCTTAAATAATGCAGCAGAGTACTGAAATACCGCAGCGGGGTCCTTAAATAATGCAGCAAAGTCGTTAAATAATGAAGTAGAGTCCTTAAATAATGCAACAACGTCCTTAAATGATGCAGCAGAGTCCTTAAATAATGCAACAAAGTCCTTAAATAATGCAGCAGAGTCCTTAAATAATGCAGCAGAGTACTGAAATACCGCAGCAGGGTCCTTAAATAATGCACCAAAGTCGTTAAATAATGAAGTAGAGTCCTTAAATAATGCAACAAAGTCCTTAAATGATGCAGCAGAGTCCTTAAATAATGCAACAAAGTCCTTAAATAATGCAGCAGAGTCCTTAAATAATGCAACAAAGTCCTTAAACAATGCAGCAGAGTCCTTAAATAATGCAGAAGAGTCCTTAAATAATGCAACCAAGACCTTAATGCAGCAGAGTCCTTAAATAATGCAACAAAGTACTTAAATAATGCAGCAGAGTCCTTAAGTACCATATCAGAGTCCTTAAATACTGCAGCAAAGTCCTTAAATAATGCAGCAGAGTCCTTAAATAATGCAGCAAAGTCATTAAATAATGCAGCAGAGTCCTTAAATAATGCAACAAATTCCTTAAGTAATGCAGCAGAGTCCTTAAATAATGCAATAAAGTCCATAAATAATGCAGCAAAGTCCTTAAATAATGCAACAAAGTCCTTAAATAATGCAGCAGGGTCCTTAAATAATGCAACAAAGTCCTTAAATAATGCAGCAGAGTCCTTAAAAAATGCAGCAAAGTCCGTAAATAATGCAGCAGAGTCCTTAAATAATCCAGCCAAGTCCTTAAATAATGCAGCAGATTACTGAAATACGGCAGCAGGGTCCTTAAATAATGCAGCAGAGTCCTTATATAATGCAACAAAGTCCTTAAATAATGCAGCAGAGTCCTTAAATAATGCAACAAAGTCCTTAAGTAATGCAGCAGAGTCCTTAAATAATGCAGCAAAGTCCTTAAATAATGCAGCACAGTCCTTAAATAATCC
The DNA here is from genome assembly GCF_046119375.1 of Phyllobates terribilis. NCBI lineage: Eukaryota > Metazoa > Chordata > Amphibia > Anura > Dendrobatidae > Phyllobates > Phyllobates terribilis. The sequence goes on along the minus strand of NW_027362955.1, from coordinate 1,697,937 downwards.
AGCAAAGTCCTTAAATAATGCAGCAAATTCCTTAAATAATGCAGCAGAGTACTGAAATACCGCAGCATGATCCTTAAATAATGCAACAGAGTCCTTAAATAATGCAACAAAGTCCTTAAATAATGCAGAACAGTCCTTAAATAATGCAATAAAGTCCTTAAATAATGCAGCAAAGTCCTTAAATAATGCAGCAGAGTCCTTAAATAATGCAACAAAGTCCTAAAATAATGCAGCAGAGTCCTTAAATAATGCAACAAAGTCCTTAAATAATGCAGCAGAGTCCTTAAATAATGCAGCACATTCCTTAAATAATGCAGCAGAGTCCTTAAATAATCCAGCCAAGTCGTTAAATAATGCAGCAGAGTCCTTAAACAATGCAGAAAAGTCGTTAAATAAAGCAGCAGAGTCCTCAAATACTGCAGCAGAGTCCTTAAATAATGCAGCAAAGTCATTAAATAATGCAGAAGAGTCCTTAAATAATGCAGCAAAGTCCTTATATAATGCATCAGAGTCCTTAAATAATGCAGCAGAGTCCTTAAATACCACAGCAGAGTCCTTAAATAATGCAGCAAAGTCTTTAAATAATGCAGCACAGTCCTTAAATAATCCAGCCAAGTCCTTAAATAATGCAGCAGAGTCCTTAAATAATGCAGAAAAGTCCTAAATAATGCAGCAGAGTCCTTAAATACTTCAGCATAGTCCTTAAATAATGCAGCAAAGTCCTTGAATAATGCAGCAGAGTCCTTAAATAATGCAACAAAGTCTTTAAATAATGCAATAAAGTCCATAAATAATGCAGCAAAGTTCTTAAATAATGCAGCAGAGTCCTTAAATAACACAGCAGAGTCCTTAAATAATGCAGCAAAGTCTTTAAATAATGCAACAAAGTCCTTAAATAATGCAGCAGAGTCCTTAAATAATGCAGAAGAGTCCTTAAATAATCCAGCCAAGTCCTTAAATAATGCAGCAGAGTCCTTAAATAATGCAACAAAATCCTTAAATAATGCAGAAGAATCCTTAAATAATCCAGCCAAGTCCTTAAATCATGCAGCAGGGTCCTTAAATAATCCAGCCAAGTCCTTAAATAATGCAACAAAGTCCTTAAATAATGCAGCAGATTACTGAAATACTGCAGCAGGGTCATTAAATAATGCTGCAGTGTCCTTAAATAATGCAGCAAATTCCTTAAATAATGCAGCAAAGTCTTTAAATAATGCAATAAAGTCCTTAAATAATGCAGCAGAGTACTGAAATACCGCAGCAGGGTCCTTAAATAATGCAGCAAAGTCGTTAAATAATGAAGTAGAGTCCTTAAATAATGCAACAATGTCCTTAAATGATGCAGCAGAGTCCTTAAATAATGCAACAAAGTCCTTAAATAATGCAGCACAGTCCTTAAATAATCCAGCCAAGTCCTTAAATAATGCAGCAGAGTCCTTAAATAATGCAGAAAAGTCCTTAAATAATGCAGCAGAGTCCTTAAATACTTCAGCATAGTCCTTAAATAATGCAGCAAAGTCCTTGAATAATGCAGCAGAGTCCTTAAATAATGCAACAAAGTCTTTAAATAATGCAATAAAGTCCATAAATAATGCAGCAAAGTTCTTAAATAATGCAGCAGAGTCCTTAAATAACACAGCAGAGTCCTTAAATAATGCAGCAAAGTCTTTAAATAATGCAACAAAGTCCTTAAATAATGCAGCAGAGTCCTTAAATAATGCAGAAGAGTCCTTAAATAATCCAGCCAAGTCCTTAAATAATGCAGCAGAGTCCTTAAATAATGCAACAAAATCCTTAAATAATGCAGAAGAATCCTTAAATAATCCAGCCAAGTCCTTAAATCATGCAGCAGGGTCCTTAAATAATCCAGCCAAGTCCTTAAATAATGCAACAAAGTCCTTAAATAATGCAGCAGATTACTGAAATACTGCAGCAGGGTCATTAAATAATGCTGCAGTGTCCTTAAATAATGCAGCAAATTCCTTAAATAATGCAGCAAAGTCTTTAAATAATGCAATAAAGTCCTTAAATAATGCAGCAGAGTACTGAAATACCGCAGCAGGGTCCTTAAATAATGCAGCAAAGTCGTTAAATAATGAAGTAGAGTCCTTAAATAATGCAACAATGTCCTTAAATGATGCAGCAGAGTCCTTAAATAATGCAACAAAGTCCTTAAATAATGCAGCAGAGTCCTTAAATAATGCAGCAGAGTACTGAAATACCGCAGCAGGGTCCTTAAATAATGCAGCAAAGTCGTTAAATAATGAAGTAGAGTCCTTAAATAATGCAACAAAGTCCTTAAATGATGCAGCAGAGTCCTTAAATAATGCAACAAAGTCCTTAAATAATGCAGCAGAGTACTTAAATAATGCAACAAAGTCCTTAAACAATGCAGCAGAGTCCTTAAATAATGCAGAAGAGTCCTTAAATAATGCAACCAAGACCTTAAATAATGCAACAGAGTCCTTAAATAATGCAACAAAGTACTTAAATAATGCAGCAGAGTCCTTAAGTACCGTAGCAGAGTCCTTAAATACTGCAGCAAAGTCCTTAAATAATGCAGCAGAGTCCTTAAATAATGCAGCAAAGTCATTAAATAATGCAGCAGAGTCCTTAAATAATGCAACAAATTCCTTAAATAATGCAGCAGAGACCTTAAATAATTCAATAAAGTCCATAAATAATGCAGCAAATTCCTTAAATAATGCAGCAGAGTACTGAAATACCGCAGCAGGATCCTTAAATAATGCAACAGAGTCCTTAAATAATGCAGCAGATTACTGAAATACTGCAGCAGGGTCATTAAATAATGCTGCAGAGTCCTTAAATAATGCAGCAAATTCCTTAAATAATGCAGCAAAGTCTTTAAATAATGCAATAAAGTCCTTAAATAATGCAGCAGAGTACTGAAATACCGCAGCGGGGTCCTTAAATAATGCAGCAAAGTCGTTAAATAATGAAGTAGAGTCCTTAAATAATGCAACAACGTCCTTAAATGATGCAGCAGAGTCCTTAAATAATGCAACAAAGTCCTTAAATAATGCAGCAGAGTCCTTAAATAATGCAGCAGAGTACTGAAATACCGCAGCAGGGTCCTTAAATAATGCACCAAAGTCGTTAAATAATGAAGTAGAGTCCTTAAATAATGCAACAAAGTCCTTAAATGATGCAGCAGAGTCCTTAAATAATGCAACAAAGTCCTTAAATAATGCAGCAGAGTCCTTAAATAATGCAACAAAGTCCTTAAACAATGCAGCAGAGTCCTTAAATAATGCAGAAGAGTCCTTAAATAATGCAACCAAGACCTTAATGCAGCAGAGTCCTTAAATAATGCAACAAAGTACTTAAATAATGCAGCAGAGTCCTTAAGTACCATATCAGAGTCCTTAAATACTGCAGCAAAGTCCTTAAATAATGCAGCAGAGTCCTTAAATAATGCAGCAAAGTCCTTAAATAATGCAGCAGAGTACTGAAATACCGCAGCAGGATCCTTAAATAATGCCACAGAGTCCTTAAATAATGCAACAAAGTCCTTAAATAATGCAGAACAGTCCTTAAATAATGCAATAAAGTCCTTAAATAATGCAGCAAAGTCCTTAAATAATGCAGCAGAGTCCTTAAATAATGCAACAAAGTACTAAAATAATGCAGCAGAGTCCTTAAATAATGCAGCACATTCCTTAAATAATGCAGCAGAGTCCTTAAATAATCCAGCCAAGTCCTTAAATAATGCAGCAGAGTCCTTAAATAATGCAGAAGAGTCCTTAAATAATCCAGCCAAGTCCTTGAATAATGCAGCAAAGTCCTTGAATAATGCAGCAAAGTCCTTAAATAATGCAGCAGAGTCCTTAAATAATGCAGCAGAGACCTTAAATACTTCAGCATAGTCCTTAAATAATGCAGCAAAGTCCTTGAATAATGCAGCAAAGTCCTTAAATAATGCAGCAGAGTCCTTAAATAATGCAGCAAAGTCCTTAAATAATCCAGCCAATTCCTTAAATAATGCAACAAAGTCCTTAAATAATGCAGCAGATTACTGAAATAGTGCAGCAGGGTCCTTAAATAATGCAGCAGAGTCCTTAAATAATGCAGCAAAGTCCTTAAATAATGCAGCAGAGTCCTTAAATAATCCAGCCAAGTCCTTAAATAATGCAACAAAGTCCTTAAATAATGCAGCAGATTACTGAAATACTGCAGCAGGGTCCTTAAATAATGCAGCAGAGTCCTTAAATAATGCAACAAAGTCCTTAAATAATGCAGCAGAGTCCTTAAACAATGCAACAAAGTCCTTAAATAATGCAGCAGAGTCCTTAAATAATGCAGCAAAGTCCTTAAATAATGCAGCAGAGTACTTAAATAATGCAACAAAGTCCTTAAACAATGCAGCAGAGTCCTTAAATAATGCAGAAGAGTCCTTAAATAATGCAACCAAGACCTTAAATAATGCAACAGAGTCCTTAAATAATGCAACAAAGTACTTAAATAATGCAGCAGAGTCCTTAAGTACCGTAGCAGAGTCCTTAAATACTGCAGCAAAGTCCTTAAATAATGCAGCAGAGTCCTTAAATAATGCAGCAAAGTCATTAAATAATGCAGCAGAGTCCTTAAATAATGCAACAAATTCCTTAAATAATGCAGCAGAGTCCTTAAAAAATGCAATAAAGTCCATAAATAATGCAGCAAAGTCCTTAAATAATTCAGCAGAGTGCTGAAATACCGCAGCAGGGTCCTTAAATAATGCAGCAGAGTCCTTAAATAATGCAACAAAGTCCTTAAATAATGCAGCAGGGTCCTTAAATAATGCAACAAAGTCCTTAAATAATGCAGCAGAGTCCTTAAAAAATGCAGTAAAGTCCGTAAATAATGCAGCAGAGTCCTTAAATAATCCAGCCAAGTCCTTAAATAATGCAACAAAGTCCTTAAATAATGCAGCAGATTACTGAAATACTGCAGCAGGGTCATTAAATAATGCTGCAGTGTCCTTAAATAATGCAGCAAATTCCTTAAATAATGCAGCAAAGTCTTTAAATAATGCAATAAAGTCCTTAAATAATGCAGCAGAGTACTGAAATACCGCAGCAGGGTCCTTAAATAATGCAGCAAAGTCGTTAAATAATGAAGTAGAGTCCTTAAATAATGCAACAATGTCCTTAAATGATGCAGCAGAGTCCTTAAATAATGCAACAAAGTCCTTAAATAATGCAGCACAGTCCTTAAATAATCCAGCCAAGTCCTTAAATAATGCAGCAGAGTCCTTAAATAATGCAGAAAAGTCCTTAAATAATGCAGCAGAGTCCTTAAATACTTCAGCATAGTCCTTAAATAATGCAGCAAAGTCCTTGAATAATGCAGCAGAGTCCTTAAATAATGCAACAAAGTCTTTAAATAATGCAATAAAGTCCATAAATAATGCAGCAAAGTTCTTAAATAATGCAGCAGAGTCCTTAAATAACACAGCAGAGTCCTTAAATAATGCAGCAAAGTCTTTAAATAATGCAACAAAGTCCTTAAATAATGCAGCAGAGTCCTTAAATAATGCAGAAGAGTCCTTAAATAATCCAGCCAAGTCCTTAAATAATGCAGCAGAGTCCTTAAATAATGCAACAAAATCCTTAAATAATGCAGAAGAATCCTTAAATAATCCAGCCAAGTCCTTAAATCATGCAGCAGGGTCCTTAAATAATCCAGCCAAGTCCTTAAATAATGCAACAAAGTCCTTAAATAATGCAGCAGATTACTGAAATACTGCAGCAGGGTCATTAAATAATGCTGCAGTGTCCTTAAATAATGCAGCAAATTCCTTAAATAATGCAGCAAAGTCTTTAAATAATGCAATAAAGTCCTTAAATAATGCAGCAGAGTACTGAAATACCGCAGCAGGGTCCTTAAATAATGCAGCAAAGTCGTTAAATAATGAAGTAGAGTCCTTAAATAATGCAACAATGTCCTTAAATGATGCAGCAGAGTCCTTAAATAATGCAACAAAGTCCTTAAATAATGCAGCAGAGTCCTTAAATAATGCAGCAGAGTACTGAAATACCGCAGCAGGGTCCTTAAATAATGCAGCAAAGTCGTTAAATAATGAAGTAGAGTCCTTAAATAATGCAACAAAGTCCTTAAATGATGCAGCAGAGTCCTTAAATAATGCAACAAAGTCCTTAAATAATGCAGCAGAGTACTTAAATAATGCAACAAAGTCCTTAAACAATGCAGCAGAGTCCTTAAATAATGCAGAAGAGTCCTTAAATAATGCAACCAAGACCTTAAATAATGCAACAGAGTCCTTAAATAATGCAACAAAGTACTTAAATAATGCAGCAGAGTCCTTAAGTACCGTAGCAGAGTCCTTAAATACTGCAGCAAAGTCCTTAAATAATGCAGCAGAGTCCTTAAATAATGCAGCAAAGTCATTAAATAATGCAGCAGAGTCCTTAAATAATGCAACAAATTCCTTAAATAATGCAGCAGAGACCTTAAATAATTCAATAAAGTCCATAAATAATGCAGCAAATTCCTTAAATAATGCAGCAGAGTACTGAAATACCGCAGCAGGATCCTTAAATAATGCAACAGAGTCCTTAAATAATGCAGCAGATTACTGAAATACTGCAGCAGGGTCATTAAATAATGCTGCAGAGTCCTTAAATAATGCAGCAAATTCCTTAAATAATGCAGCAAAGTCTTTAAATAATGCAATAAAGTCCTTAAATAATGCAGCAGAGTACTGAAATACCGCAGCGGGGTCCTTAAATAATGCAGCAAAGTCGTTAAATAATGAAGTAGAGTCCTTAAATAATGCAACAACGTCCTTAAATGATGCAGCAGAGTCCTTAAATAATGCAACAAAGTCCTTAAATAATGCAGCAGAGTCCTTAAATAATGCAGCAGAGTACTGAAATACCGCAGCAGGGTCCTTAAATAATGCACCAAAGTCGTTAAATAATGAAGTAGAGTCCTTAAATAATGCAACAAAGTCCTTAAATGATGCAGCAGAGTCCTTAAATAATGCAACAAAGTCCTTAAATAATGCAGCAGAGTCCTTAAATAATGCAACAAAGTCCTTAAACAATGCAGCAGAGTCCTTAAATAATGCAGAAGAGTCCTTAAATAATGCAACCAAGACCTTAATGCAGCAGAGTCCTTAAATAATGCAACAAAGTACTTAAATAATGCAGCAGAGTCCTTAAGTACCATATCAGAGTCCTTAAATACTGCAGCAAAGTCCTTAAATAATGCAGCAGAGTCCTTAAATAATGCAGCAAAGTCCTTAAATAATGCAGCAGAGTACTGAAATACCGCAGCAGGATCCTTAAATAATGCCACAGAGTCCTTAAATAATGCAACAAAGTCCTTAAATAATGCAGAACAGTCCTTAAATAATGCAATAAAGTCCTTAAATAATGCAGCAAAGTCCTTAAATAATGCAGCAGAGTCCTTAAATAATGCAACAAAGTACTAAAATAATGCAGCAGAGTCCTTAAATAATGCAGCACATTCCTTAAATAATGCAGCAGAGTCCTTAAATAATCCAGCCAAGTCCTTAAATAATGCAGCAGAGTCCTTAAATAATGCAGAAGAGTCCTTAAATAATCCAGCCAAGTCCTTGAATAATGCAGCAAAGTCCTTGAATAATGCAGCAAAGTCCTTAAATAATGCAGCAGAGTCCTTAAATAATGCAGCAGAGACCTTAAATACTTCAGCATAGTCCTTAAATAATGCAGCAAAGTCCTTGAATAATGCAGCAAAGTCCTTAAATAATGCAGCAGAGTCCTTAAATAATGCAGCAAAGTCCTTAAATAATCCAGCCAATTCCTTAAATAATGCAACAAAGTCCTTAAATAATGCAGCAGATTACTGAAATAGTGCAGCAGGGTCCTTAAATAATGCAGCAGAGTCCTTAAATAATGCAGCAAAGTCCTTAAATAATGCAGCAGAGTCCTTAAATAATCCAGCCAAGTCCTTAAATAATGCAACAAAGTCCTTAAATAATGCAGCAGATTACTGAAATACTGCAGCAGGGTCCTTAAATAATGCAGCAGAGTCCTTAAATAATGCAACAAAGTCCTTAAATAATGCAGCAGAGTCCTTAAACAATGCAACAAAGTCCTTAAATAATGCAGCAGAGTCCTTAAATAATGCAGCAAAGTCCTTAAATAATGCAGCAGAGTACTTAAATAATGCAACAAAGTCCTTAAACAATGCAGCAGAGTCCTTAAATAATGCAGAAGAGTCCTTAAATAATGCAACCAAGACCTTAAATAATGCAACAGAGTCCTTAAATAATGCAACAAAGTACTTAAATAATGCAGCAGAGTCCTTAAGTACCGTAGCAGAGTCCTTAAATACTGCAGCAAAGTCCTTAAATAATGCAGCAGAGTCCTTAAATAATGCAGCAAAGTCATTAAATAATGCAGCAGAGTCCTTAAATAATGCAACAAATTCCTTAAATAATGCAGCAGAGTCCTTAAAAAATGCAATAAAGTCCATAAATAATGCAGCAAAGTCCTTAAATAATTCAGCAGAGTGCTGAAATACCGCAGCAGGGTCCTTAAATAATGCAGCAGAGTCCTTAAATAATGCAACAAAGTCCTTAAATAATGCAGCAGGGTCCTTAAATAATGCAACAAAGTCCTTAAATAATGCAGCAGAGTCCTTAAAAAATGCAGTAAAGTCCGTAAATAATGCAGCAGAGTCCTTAAATAATCCAGCCAAGTCCTTAAATAATGCAACAAAGTCCTTAAATAATGCAGCAGATTACTGAAATACTGCAGCAGGGTCCTTAAATAATGCAGCAGAGTCCTTAAATAATGCAACAAAGTCCTTAAATAATGCAGCAGAGTCCTTAAATAATGCAACAAAGTCCTTAAATAATGCAGCAGAGTCCTTAAATAATGCAACAAAGTCCTTAAATAATGCAGCAGAGTCCTTAAATAATGCAAACAAGTCCTTAAATAATGCAGCAGAGTCCTTAAATAATGCAACAAAGTCCTTAAATAATGCAGCCGAGTCCTTAAATAATGCAGAAAAGTCCTTAAATAATGCAGCAGAGTCCTTAAATACTTCAGCATAGTCCATAAATAATGCAGCAAAGTCCTTGAATAATTTAGCAGAATCCTTAAATAATGCAACAAAGTCCTTAAATAATGCAGAAGAGTCCTTAAATAATGCAGCAAATTCCTTAAATATTGCAGCAAAGTCTTTAAATAATGCAATAAAGTCCATAAATAATGCAGCAAAGTTCTTAAATAATGCAGCAGAGTCCTTAAATACCACAGCAGAGTCCTTAAATAATGAAGCAAAGTCTTTAAATAATGCAACAAAGTCCTTAAATAATGCAGCAGAGTCCTTAAATAATGCAGAAGAGTCCTTAAATAATCCAGCCAAGTCCTTAAATAATGCAGCAGAGTCCTTAAATAATGCAACAAAATCCTTAAATAATGCAGAAGAGTCCTTAAATAATCCAGCCAAGTCCTTAAATCATGCAGCAGGGTCCTTAAATAATCCAGCCAAGTCCTTAAATAATGCAGCAGAGTCCTTAAATAATGCAGCAAAGTCCTTAAATAATGCAGCAGAGTCCTTAAATACTTCAGCATAGTCCTTAAATAATGCAGCAAAGTCCTTGAATAATGCAGCAGAGTCCTTAAATAATGCAACAAAGTCCTTAAATAATGCAGCAGAGTACTGAAATACCGCAGCAGGATCCTTAAATAATGCAGCAGAGTCCTTAAATAATGCAACAAAGTCCTTAAATAATGCAGAACAGTCCTTAAATAATGCAATAAAGTCCTTAAATAATGCAGCAAAGTCCTTAAATAATGCAGCAGAGTCCTTAAATAATGCAACAAAGTCCTAAAATAATGCAGCAGAGTCCTTAAATAATGCAACAAAGTCCTTAAATAATGCAGCAGAGTCCTTATATAATGCAGCACATTCCTTAAATAATGCAGCAGAGTCCTTAAATAATCCAGCCAAGTCCTTAAATAATGCAGCAGAGTCCTTAAACAATGCAGAAAAGTCGTTAAATAAAGCAGCAGAGTCCTCAAATACTGCAGCAGAGTCCTTAAATAATGCAGCAAAGTCATTAAATAATGCAGAAGAGTCCTTAAATAATGCAGCAAAGTCCTTATATAATGCATCAGAGTCCTTTAATAATGCAGCAGAGTCCTTAAATACCACAGCAGAGTCCTTAAATAATGCAGCAAAGTCTTTAAATAATGCAGCACAGTCCTTAAATAATCCAGCCAAGTCCTTAAATAATGCAGCAGAGTCCTTAAATAATGCAGAAAAGTCCTAAATAATGCAGCAGAGTCCTTAAATACTTCAGCATAGTCCTTAAATAATGCAGCAAAGTCCTTGAATAATGCAGCAGAGTCCTTAAATAATGCAACAAAGTCTTTAAATAATGCAATAAAGTCCATAAATAATGCAGCAAAGTTCTTAAATAATGCAGCAGAGTCCTTAAATAACACAGCAGAGTCCTTAAATAATGCAGCAAAGTCTTTAAATAATGCAACAAAGTCCTTAAATAATGCAGCAGAGTCCTTAAATAATGCAGAAGAGTCCTTAAATAATCCAGCCAAGTCCTTAAATAATGCAGCAGAGTCCTTAAATAATGCAACAAAATCCTTAAATAATGCAGAAGAATCCTTAAATAATCCAGCCAAGTCCTTAAATCATGCAGCAGGGTCCTTAAATAATCCAGCCAAGTCCTTAAATAATGCAACAAAGTCCTTAAATAATGCAGCAGATTACTGAAATACTGCAGCAGGGTCATTAAATAATGCTGCAGTGTCCTTAAATAATGCAGCAAATTCCTTAAATAATGCAGCAAAGTCTTTAAATAATGCAATAAAGTCCTTAAATAATGCAGCAGAGTACTGAAATACCGCAGCAGGGTCCTTAAATAATGCAGCAAAGTCGTTAAATAATGAAGTAGAGTCCTTAAATAATGCAACAATGTCCTTAAATGATGCAGCAGAGTCCTTAAATAATGCAACAAAGTCCTTAAATAATGCAGCAGAGTCCTTAAATAATGCAGCAGAGTACTGAAATACCGCAGCAGGGTCCTTAAATAATGCAGCAAAGTCGTTAAATAATGAAGTAGAGTCCTTAAATAATGCAACAAAGTCCTTAAATGATGCAGCAGAGTCCTTAAATAATGCAACAAAGTCCTTAAATAATGCAGCAGAGTACTTAAATAATGCAACAAAGTCCTTAAACAATGCAGCAGAGTCCTTAAATAATGCAGAAGAGTCCTTAAATAATGCAACCAAGACCTTAAATAATGCAACAGAGTCCTTAAATAATGCAACAAAGTACTTAAATAATGCAGCAGAGTCCTTAAGTACCGTAGCAGAGTCCTTAAATACTGCAGCAAAGTCCTTAAATAATGCAGCAGAGTCCTTAAATAATGCAGCAAAGTCATTAAATAATGCAGCAGAGTCCTTAAATAATGCAACAAATTCCTTAAATAATGCAGCAGAGACCTTAAATAATTCAATAAAGTCCATAAATAATGCAGCAAATTCCTTAAATAATGCAGCAGAGTACTGAAATACCGCAGCAGGATCCTTAAATAATGCAACAGAGTCCTTAAATAATGCAGCAGATTACTGAAATACTGCAGCAGGGTCATTAAATAATGCTGCAGAGTCCTTAAATAATGCAGCAAATTCCTTAAATAATGCAGCAAAGTCTTTAAATAATGCAATAAAGTCCTTAAATAATGCAGCAGAGTACTGAAATACCGCAGCGGGGTCCTTAAATAATGCAGCAAAGTCGTTAAATAATGAAGTAGAGTCCTTAAATAATGCAACAACGTCCTTAAATGATGCAGCAGAGTCCTTAAATAATGCAACAAAGTCCTTAAATAATGCAGCAGAGTCCTTAAATAATGCAGCAGAGTACTGAAATACCGCAGCAGGGTCCTTAAATAATGCACCAAAGTCGTTAAATAATGAAGTAGAGTCCTTAAATAATGCAACAAAGTCCTTAAATGATGCAGCAGAGTCCTTAAATAATGCAACAAAGTCCTTAAATAATGCAGCAGAGTCCTTAAATAATGCAACAAAGTCCTTAAACAATGCAGCAGAGTCCTTAAATAATGCAGAAGAGTCCTTAAATAATGCAACCAAGACCTTAATGCAGCAGAGTCCTTAAATAATGCAACAAAGTACTTAAATAATGCAGCAGAGTCCTTAAGTACCATATCAGAGTCCTTAAATACTGCAGCAAAGTCCTTAAATAATGCAGCAGAGTCCTTAAATAATGCAGCAAAGTCCTTAAATAATGCAGCAGAGTACTGAAATACCGCAGCAGGATCCTTAAATAATGCCACAGAGTCCTTAAATAATGCAACAAAGTCCTTAAATAATGCAGAACAGTCCTTAAATAATGCAATAAAGTCCTTAAATAATGCAGCAAAGTCCTTAAATAATGCAGCAGAGTCCTTAAATAATGCAACAAAGTACTAAAATAATGCAGCAGAGTCCTTAAATAATGCAGCACATTCCTTAAATAATGCAGCAGAGTCCTTAAATAATCCAGCCAAGTCCTTAAATAATGCAGCAGAGTCCTTAAATAATGCAGAAGAGTCCTTAAATAATCCAGCCAAGTCCTTGAATAATGCAGCAAAGTCCTTGAATAATGCAGCAAAGTCCTTAAATAATGCAGCAGAGTCCTTAAATAATGCAGCAGAGACCTTAAATACTTCAGCATAGTCCTTAAATAATGCAGCAAAGTCCTTGAATAATGCAGCAAAGTCCTTAAATAATGCAGCAGAGTCCTTAAATAATGCAGCAAAGTCCTTAAATAATCCAGCCAATTCCTTAAATAATGCAACAAAGTCCTTAAATAATGCAGCAGATTACTGAAATAGTGCAGCAGGGTCCTTAAATAATGCAGCAGAGTCCTTAAATAATGCAGCAAAGTCCTTAAATAATGCAGCAGAGTCCTTAAATAATCCAGCCAAGTCCTTAAATAATGCAACAAAGTCCTTAAATAATGCAGCAGATTACTGAAATACTGCAGCAGGGTCCTTAAATAATGCAGCAGAGTCCTTAAATAATGCAACAAAGTCCTTAAATAATGCAGCAGAGTCCTTAAACAATGCAACAAAGTCCTTAAATAATGCAGCAGAGTCCTTAAATAATGCAGCAAAGTCCTTAAATAATGCAGCAGAGTACTTAAATAATGCAACAAAGTCCTTAAACAATGCAGCAGAGTCCTTAAATAATGCAGAAGAGTCCTTAAATAATGCAACCAAGACCTTAAATAATGCAACAGAGTCCTTAAATAATGCAACAAAGTACTTAAATAATGCAGCAGAGTCCTTAAGTACCGTAGCAGAGTCCTTAAATACTGCAGCAAAGTCCTTAAATAATGCAGCAGAGTCCTTAAATAATGCAGCAAAGTCATTAAATAATGCAGCAGAGTCCTTAAATAATGCAACAAATTCCTTAAATAATGCAGCAGAGTCCTTAAAAAATGCAATAAAGTCCATAAATAATGCAGCAAAGTCCTTAAATAATTCAGCAGAGTGCTGAAATACCGCAGCAGGGTCCTTAAATAATGCAGCAGAGTCCTTAAATAATGCAACAAAGTCCTTAAATAATGCAGCAGGGTCCTTAAATAATGCAACAAAGTCCTTAAATAATGCAGCAGAGTCCTTAAAAAATGCAGTAAAGTCCGTAAATAATGCAGCAGAGTCCTTAAATAATCCAGCCAAGTCCTTAAATAATGCAACAAAGTCCTTAAATAATGCAGCAGATTACTGAAATACTGCAGCAGGGTCCTTAAATAATGCAGCAGAGTCCTTAAATAATGCAACAAAGTCCTTAAATAATGCAGCAGAGTCCTTAAATAATGCAACAAAGTCCTTAAATAATGCAGCAGAGTCCTTAAATAATGCAACAAAGTCCTTAAATAATGCAGCAGAGTCCTTAAATAATGCAAACAAGTCCTTAAATAATGCAGCAGAGTCCTTAAATAATGCAACAAAGTCCTTAAATAATGCAGCCGAGTCCTTAAATAATGCAGAAAAGTCCTTAAATAATGCAGCAGAGTCCTTAAATACTTCAGCATAGTCCATAAATAATGCAGCAAAGTCCTTGAATAATTTAGCAGAATCCTTAAATAATGCAACAAAGTCCTTAAATAATGCAGAAGAGTCCTTAAATAATGCAGCAAATTCCTTAAATATTGCAGCAAAGTCTTTAAATAATGCAATAAAGTCCATAAATAATGCAGCAAAGTTCTTAAATAATGCAGCAGAGTCCTTAAATACCACAGCAGAGTCCTTAAATAATGAAGCAAAGTCTTTAAATAATGCAACAAAGTCCTTAAATAATGCAGCAGAGTCCTTAAATAATGCAGAAGAGTCCTTAAATAATCCAGCCAAGTCCTTAAATAATGCAGCAGAGTCCTTAAATAATGCAACAAAATCCTTAAATAATGCAGAAGAGTCCTTAAATAATCCAGCCAAGTCCTTAAATCATGCAGCAGGGTCCTTAAATAATCCAGCCAAGTCCTTAAATAATGCAGCAGAGTCCTTAAATAATGCAGCAAAGTCCTTAAATAATGCAGCAGAGTCCTTAAATACTTCAGCATAGTCCTTAAATAATGCAGCAAAGTCCTTGAATAATGCAGCAGAGTCCTTAAATAATGCAACAAAGTCCTTAAATAATGCAGCAGAGTACTGAAATACCGCAGCAGGATCCTTAAATAATGCAGCAGAGTCCTTAAATAATGCAACAAAGTCCTTAAATAATGCAGAACAGTCCTTAAATAATGCAATAAAGTCCTTAAATAATGCAGCAAAGTCCTTAAATAATGCAGCAGAGTCCTTAAATAATGCAACAAAGTCCTAAAATAATGCAGCAGAGTCCTTAAATAATGCAACAAAGTCCTTAAATAATGCAGCAGAGTCCTTATATAATGCAGCACATTCCTTAAATAATGCAGCAGAGTCCTTAAATAATCCAGCCAAGTCCTTAAATAATGCAGCAGAGTCCTTAAACAATGCAGAAAAGTCGTTAAATAAAGCAGCAGAGTCCTCAAATACTGCAGCAGAGTCCTTAAATAATGCAGCAAAGTCATTAAATAATGCAGAAGAGTCCTTAAATAATGCAGCAAAGTCCTTATATAATGCATCAGAGTCCTTTAATAATGCAGCAGAGTCCTTAAATACCACAGCAGAGTCCTTAAATAATGCAGCAAAGTCTTTAAATAATGCAGCACAGTCCTTAAATAATCCAGCCAAGTCCTTAAATAATGCAGCAGAGTCCTTAAATAATGCAGAAAAGTCCTAAATAATGCAGCAGAGTCCTTAAATACTTCAGCATAGTCCTTAAATAATGCAGCAAAGTCCTTGAATAATGCAGCAGAGTCCTTAAATAATGCAACAAAGTCTTTAAATAATGCAATAAAGTCCATAAATAATGCAGCAAAGTTCTTAAATAATGCAGCAGAGTCCTTAAATAACACAGCAGAGTCCTTAAATAATGCAGCAAAGTCTTTAAATAATGCAACAAAGTCCTTAAATAATGCAGCAGAGTCCTTAAATAATGCAGAAGAGTCCTTAAATAATCCAGCCAAGTCCTTAAATAATGCAGCAGAGTCCTTAAATAATGCAACAAAATCCTTAAATAATGCAGAAGAATCCTTAAATAATCCAGCCAAGTCCTTAAATCATGCAGCAGGGTCCTTAAATAATCCAGCCAAGTCCTTAAATAATGCAACAAAGTCCTTAAATAATGCAGCAGATTACTGAAATACTGCAGCAGGGTCATTAAATAATGCTGCAGTGTCCTTAAATAATGCAGCAAATTCCTTAAATAATGCAGCAAAGTCTTTAAATAATGCAATAAAGTCCTTAAATAATGCAGCAGAGTACTGAAATACCGCAGCAGGGTCCTTAAATAATGCAGCAAAGTCGTTAAATAATGAAGTAGAGTCCTTAAATAATGCAACAATGTCCTTAAATGATGCAGCAGAGTCCTTAAATAATGCAACAAAGTCCTTAAATAATGCAGCACAGTCCTTAAATAATCCAGCCAAGTCCTTAAATAATGCAGCAGAGTCCTTAAATAATGCAGAAAAGTCCTTAAATAATGCAGCAGAGTCCTTAAATACTTCAGCATAGTCCTTAAATAATGCAGCAAAGTCCTTGAATAATGCAGCAAAGTCCTTAAATAATGCAACAAAGTCTTTAAATAATGCAATAAAGTCCATAAATAATGCAGCAAAGTTCTTAAATAATGCAGCAGAGTCCTTAAATAACACAGCAGAGTCCTTAAATAATGCAGCAAGGCCTTTAAATAATGCAACAAAGTCCTTAAATAATGCAGCAGAGTCCTTAAATAATGCAGAAGAGTCCTTAAATAATCCTGCCAAGTCCTTAAATAATGCAGCAGAGTCCTTAAATAATGCAACAAAATCCTTAAATAATGCAGAAGAATCCTTAAATAATCCAGCCAAGTCCTTAAATCATGCAGCAGGGTCCTTAAATAATCCAGCCAAGTCCTTAAATAATGCAACAAAGTCCTTAAATAATGCAGCAGATTACTGAAATACTGCAGCAGGGTCATTAAATAATGCTGCAGTGTCCTTAAATAATGCAGCAAATTCCTTAAATAATGCAGCAAAGTCTTTAAATAATGCAATAAAGTCCTTAAATAATGCAGCAGAGTACTGAAATACCGCAGCAGGGTCCTTAAATAATGCAGCAAAGTCGTTAAATAATGAAGTAGAGTCCTTAAATAATGCAACAATGTCCTTAAATGATGCAGCAGAGTCCTTAAATAATGCAACAAAGTCCTTAAATAATGCAGCAAATTCCTTAAATAATGCAGCAAAGTCTTTAAATAATGCAATAAAGTCCTTAAATAATGCAGCAGATTACTGAAATACCGCAGCAGGGTCCTTAAATAATGCAGCAAAGTCGTTAAATAATGAAGTAGAGTCCTTAAATAATGCAACAATGTCCTTAAATGATGCAGCAGAGTCCTTAAATAATGCAACAAAGTCCTTAAATAATGCAGCACAGTCCTTAAATAATCCAGCCAAGTCCTTAAATAATGCAGCAGAGTCCTTAAATAATGCAGAAAAGTCCTTAAATAATGCAGCAGAGTCCTTAAATACTTCAGCATAGTCCTTAAATAATGCAGCAAAGTCCTTGAATAATGCAGCAAAGTCCTTAAATAATGCAACAAAGTCTTTAAATAATGCAATAAAGTCCATAAATAATGCAGCAAAGTTCTTAAATAATGCAGCAGAGTCCTTAAATAACACAGCAGAGTCCTTAAATAATGCAGCAAGGCCTTTAAATAATGCAACAAAGTCCTTAAATAATGCAGCAGAGTCCTTAAATAATGCAGAAGAGTCCTTAAATAATCCTGCCAAGTCCTTAAATAATGCAGCAGAGTCCTTAAATAATGCAACAAAATCCTTAAATAATGCAGAAGAATCCTTAAATAATCCAGCCAAGTCCTTAAATCATGCAGCAGGGTCCTTAAATAATCCAGCCAAGTCCTTAAATAATGCAACAAAGTCCTTAAATAATGCAGCAGATTACTGAAATACTGCAGCAGGGTCATTAAATAATGCTGCAGTGTCCTTAAATAATGCAGCAAATTCCTTAAATAATGCAGCAAAGTCTTTAAATAATGCAATAAAGTCCTTAAATAATGCAGCAGAGTACTGAAATACCGCAGCAGGGTCCTTAAATAATGCAGCAAAGTCGTTAAATAATGAAGTAGAGTCCTTAAATAATGCAACAATGTCCTTAAATGATGCAGCAGAGTCCTTAAATAATGCAACAAAGTCCTTAAATAATGCAGCAGAGTCCTTAAATAATGCAGCAGAGTACTGAAATACCGCAGCAGGGTCCTTAAATAATGCAGCAAAGTCGTTAAATAATGAAGTAGAGTCCTTAAATAATGCAACAAAGTCCTTAAATGATGCAGCAGAGTCCTTAAATAATGCAACAAAGTCCTTAAATAATGCAGCAGAGTACTTAAATAATGCAACAAAGTCCTTAAACAATGCAGCAGAGTCCTTAAATAATGCAGAAGAGACCTTAAATAATGCAACCAAGACCTTAAATAATGCAACAGAGTCCTTAAATAATGCAACAAAGTACTTAAATAATGCAGCAGAGTCCTTAAGTACCGTAGCAGAGTCCTTAAATACTGCAGCAAAGTCCTTAAATAATGCAGCAGAGTCCTTAAATAATGCAGCAAAGTCATTAAATAATGCAGCAGAGTCCTTAAATAATGCAACAAATTCCTTAAATAATGCAGCAGAGTCCTTAAATAATGCAATAAAGTCCATAAATAATGCAGCAAATTCCTTAAATAATGCAGCAGAGTACTGAAATACCGCAGCAGGATCCTTAAATAATGCAACAGAGTCCTTAAATAATGCAGCAGATTACTGAAATACTGCAGCAGGGTCATTAAATAATGCTGCAGAGTCCTTAAATAATGCAGCAAATTCCTTAAATAATGCAGCAAAGTCTTTAAATAATGCAGTAAAGTCCTTAAATAATGCAGCAGAGTACTGAAATACCGCAGCGGGGTCCTTAAATAATGCAGCAAAGTCGTTAAATAATGAAGTAGAGTCCTTAAATAATGCAACAACGTCCTTAAATGATGCAGCAGAGTCCTTAAATAATGCAACAAAGTCCTTAAATAATGCAGCAGAGTCCTTAAATAATGCAGCAGAGTACTGAAATACCGCAGCAGGGTCCTTAAATAATGCACCAAAGTCGTTAAATAATGAAGTAGAGTCCTTAAATAATGCAACAAAGTCCTTAAATGATGCAGCAGAGTCCTTAAATAATGCAACAAAGTCCTTAAATAATGCAGCAGAGTCCTTAAATAATGCAACAAAGTCCTTAAACAATGCAGCAGAGTCCTTAAATAATGCAGAAGAGTCCTTAAATAATGCAACCAAGACCTTAATGCAGCAGAGTCCTTAAATAATGCAACAAAGTACTTAAATAATGCAGCAGAGTCCTTAAGTACCATATCAGAGTCCTTAAATACTGCAGCAAAGTCCTTAAATAATGCAGCAGAGTCCTTAAATAATGCAGCAAAGTCATTAAATAATGCAGCAGAGTCCTTAAATAATGCAACAAATTCCTTAAGTAATGCAGCAGAGTCCTTAAATAATGCAATAAAGTCCATAAATAATGCAGCAAAGTCCTTAAATAATGCAACAAAGTCCTTAAATAATGCAGCAGGGTCCTTAAATAATGCAACAAAGTCCTTAAATAATGCAGCAGAGTCCTTAAAAAATGCAGCAAAGTCCGTAAATAATGCAGCAGAGTCCTTAAATAATCCAGCCAAGTCCTTAAATAATGCAGCAGATTACTGAAATACGGCAGCAGGGTCCTTAAATAATGCAGCAGAGTCCTTATATAATGCAACAAAGTCCTTAAATAATGCAGCAGAGTCCTTAAATAATGCAACAAAGTCCTTAAGTAATGCAGCAGAGTCCTTAAATAATGCAGCAAAGTCCTTAAATAATGCAGCACAGTCCTTAAATAATCCAGCAAAGTCCTTAAATAATGCAGCAAATTCCTTAAATAATGCAGCAGAGTACTGAAATACCGCAGCATGATCCTTAAATAATGCAACAGAGTCCTTAAATAATGCAACAAAGTCCTTAAATAATGCAGAACAGTCCTTAAATAATGCAATAAAGTCCTTAAATAATGCAGCAAAGTCCTTAAATAATGCAGCAGAGTCCTTAAATAATGCAACAAAGTCCTAAAATAATGCAGCAGAGTCCTTAAATAATGCAACAAAGTCCTTAAATAATGCAGCAGAGTCCTTAAATAATGCAGCACATTCCTTAAATAATGCAGCAGAGTCCTTAAATAATCCAGCCAAGTCGTTAAATAATGCAGCAGAGTCCTTAAACAATGCAGAAAAGTCGTTAAATAAAGCAGCAGAGTCCTCAAATACTGCAGCAGAGTCCTTAAATAATGCAGCAAAGTCATTAAATAATGCAGAAGAGTCCTTAAATAATGCAGCAAAGTCCTTATATAATGCATCAGAGTCCTTAAATAATGCAGCAGAGTCCTTAAATACCACAGCAGAGTCCTTAAATAATGCAGCAAAGTCTTTAAATAATGCAGCACAGTCCTTAAATAATCCAGCCAAGTCCTTAAATAATGCAGCAGAGTCCTTAAATAATGCAGAAAAGTCCTAAATAATGCAGCAGAGTCCTTAAATACTTCAGCATAGTCCTTAAATAATGCAGCAAAGTCCTTGAATAATGCAGCAGAGTCCTTAAATAATGCAACAAAGTCTTTAAATAATGCAATAAAGTCCATAAATAATGCAGCAAAGTTCTTAAATAATGCAGCAGAGTCCTTAAATAACACAGCAGAGTCCTTAAATAATGCAGCAAAGTCTTTAAATAATGCAACAAAGTCCTTAAATAATGCAGCAGAGTCCTTAAATAATGCAGAAGAGTCCTTAAATAATCCAGCCAAGTCCTTAAATAATGCAGCAGAGTCCTTAAATAATGCAACAAAATCCTTAAATAATGCAGAAGAATCCTTAAATAATCCAGCCAAGTCCTTAAATCATGCAGCAGGGTCCTTAAATAATCCAGCCAAGTCCTTAAATAATGCAACAAAGTCCTTAAATAATGCAGCAGATTACTGAAATACTGCAGCAGGGTCATTAAATAATGCTGCAGTGTCCTTAAATAATGCAGCAAATTCCTTAAATAATGCAGCAAAGTCTTTAAATAATGCAATAAAGTCCTTAAATAATGCAGCAGAGTACTGAAATACCGCAGCAGGGTCCTTAAATAATGCAGCAAAGTCGTTAAATAATGAAGTAGAGTCCTTAAATAATGCAACAATGTCCTTAAATGATGCAGCAGAGTCCTTAAATAATGCAACAAAGTCCTTAAATAATGCAGCACAGTCCTTAAATAATCCAGCCAAGTCCTTAAATAATGCAGCAGAGTCCTTAAATAATGCAGAAAAGTCCTTAAATAATGCAGCAGAGTCCTTAAATACTTCAGCATAGTCCTTAAATAATGCAGCAAAGTCCTTGAATAATGCAGCAGAGTCCTTAAATAATGCAACAAAGTCTTTAAATAATGCAATAAAGTCCATAAATAATGCAGCAAAGTTCTTAAATAATGCAGCAGAGTCCTTAAATAACACAGCAGAGTCCTTAAATAATGCAGCAAAGTCTTTAAATAATGCAACAAAGTCCTTAAATAATGCAGCAGAGTCCTTAAATAATGCAGAAGAGTCCTTAAATAATCCAGCCAAGTCCTTAAATAATGCAGCAGAGTCCTTAAATAATGCAACAAAATCCTTAAATAATGCAGAAGAATCCTTAAATAATCCAGCCAAGTCCTTAAATCATGCAGCAGGGTCCTTAAATAATCCAGCCAAGTCCTTAAATAATGCAACAAAGTCCTTAAATAATGCAGCAGATTACTGAAATACTGCAGCAGGGTCATTAAATAATGCTGCAGTGTCCTTAAATAATGCAGCAAATTCCTTAAATAATGCAGCAAAGTCTTTAAATAATGCAATAAAGTCCTTAAATAATGCAGCAGAGTACTGAAATACCGCAGCAGGGTCCTTAAATAATGCAGCAAAGTCGTTAAATAATGAAGTAGAGTCCTTAAATAATGCAACAATGTCCTTAAATGATGCAGCAGAGTCCTTAAATAATGCAACAAAGTCCTTAAATAATGCAGCAGAGTCCTTAAATAATGCAGCAGAGTACTGAAATACCGCAGCAGGGTCCTTAAATAATGCAGCAAAGTCGTTAAATAATGAAGTAGAGTCCTTAAATAATGCAACAAAGTCCTTAAATGATGCAGCAGAGTCCTTAAATAATGCAACAAAGTCCTTAAATAATGCAGCAGAGTACTTAAATAATGCAACAAAGTCCTTAAACAATGCAGCAGAGTCCTTAAATAATGCAGAAGAGTCCTTAAATAATGCAACCAAGACCTTAAATAATGCAACAGAGTCCTTAAATAATGCAACAAAGTACTTAAATAATGCAGCAGAGTCCTTAAGTACCGTAGCAGAGTCCTTAAATACTGCAGCAAAGTCCTTAAATAATGCAGCAGAGTCCTTAAATAATGCAGCAAAGTCATTAAATAATGCAGCAGAGTCCTTAAATAATGCAACAAATTCCTTAAATAATGCAGCAGAGACCTTAAATAATTCAATAAAGTCCATAAATAATGCAGCAAATTCCTTAAATAATGCAGCAGAGTACTGAAATACCGCAGCAGGATCCTTAAATAATGCAACAGAGTCCTTAAATAATGCAGCAGATTACTGAAATACTGCAGCAGGGTCATTAAATAATGCTGCAGAGTCCTTAAATAATGCAGCAAATTCCTTAAATAATGCAGCAAAGTCTTTAAATAATGCAATAAAGTCCTTAAATAATGCAGCAGAGTACTGAAATACCGCAGCGGGGTCCTTAAATAATGCAGCAAAGTCGTTAAATAATGAAGTAGAGTCCTTAAATAATGCAACAACGTCCTTAAATGATGCAGCAGAGTCCTTAAATAATGCAACAAAGTCCTTAAATAATGCAGCAGAGTCCTTAAATAATGCAGCAGAGTACTGAAATACCGCAGCAGGGTCCTTAAATAATGCACCAAAGTCGTTAAATAATGAAGTAGAGTCCTTAAATAATGCAACAAAGTCCTTAAATGATGCAGCAGAGTCCTTAAATAATGCAACAAAGTCCTTAAATAATGCAGCAGAGTCCTTAAATAATGCAACAAAGTCCTTAAACAATGCAGCAGAGTCCTTAAATAATGCAGAAGAGTCCTTAAATAATGCAACCAAGACCTTAATGCAGCAGAGTCCTTAAATAATGCAACAAAGTACTTAAATAATGCAGCAGAGTCCTTAAGTACCATATCAGAGTCCTTAAATACTGCAGCAAAGTCCTTAAATAATGCAGCAGAGTCCTTAAATAATGCAGCAAAGTCCTTAAATAATGCAGCAGAGTACTGAAATACCGCAGCAGGATCCTTAAATAATGCCACAGAGTCCTTAAAT
This sequence comes from Phyllobates terribilis, assembly GCF_046119375.1. Taxonomy (NCBI): domain Eukaryota; kingdom Metazoa; phylum Chordata; class Amphibia; order Anura; family Dendrobatidae; genus Phyllobates; species Phyllobates terribilis. The sequence continues at coordinate 1,674,866 of NW_027362955.1, read as the reverse complement.
AATGCAACAAAGTCCTTAAATAATGCAGAACAGTCCTTAAATAATGCAATAAAGTCCTTAAATAATGCAGCAAAGTCCTTAAATAATGCAGCAGAGTCCTTAAATAATGCAACAAAGTACTAAAATAATGCAGCAGAGTCCTTAAATAATGCAGCACATTCCTTAAATAATGCAGCAGAGTCCTTAAATAATCCAGCCAAGTCCTTAAATAATGCAGCAGAGTCCTTAAATAATGCAGAAGAGTCCTTAAATAATCCAGCCAAGTCCTTGAATAATGCAGCAAAGTCCTTGAATAATGCAGCAAAGTCCTTAAATAATGCAGCAGAGTCCTTAAATAATGCAGCAGAGACCTTAAATACTTCAGCATAGTCCTTAAATAATGCAGCAAAGTCCTTGAATAATGCAGCAAAGTCCTTAAATAATGCAGCAGAGTCCTTAAATAATGCAGCAAAGTCCTTAAATAATCCAGCCAATTCCTTAAATAATGCAACAAAGTCCTTAAATAATGCAGCAGATTACTGAAATAGTGCAGCAGGGTCCTTAAATAATGCAGCAGAGTCCTTAAATAATGCAGCAAAGTCCTTAAATAATGCAGCAGAGTCCTTAAATAATCCAGCCAAGTCCTTAAATAATGCAACAAAGTCCTTAAATAATGCAGCAGATTACTGAAATACTGCAGCAGGGTCCTTAAATAATGCAGCAGAGTCCTTAAATAATGCAACAAAGTCCTTAAATAATGCAGCAGAGTCCTTAAACAATGCAACAAAGTCCTTAAATAATGCAGCAGAGTCCTTAAATAATGCAGCAAAGTCCTTAAATAATGCAGCAGAGTACTTAAATAATGCAACAAAGTCCTTAAACAATGCAGCAGAGTCCTTAAATAATGCAGAAGAGTCCTTAAATAATGCAACCAAGACCTTAAATAATGCAACAGAGTCCTTAAATAATGCAACAAAGTACTTAAATAATGCAGCAGAGTCCTTAAGTACCGTAGCAGAGTCCTTAAATACTGCAGCAAAGTCCTTAAATAATGCAGCAGAGTCCTTAAATAATGCAGCAAAGTCATTAAATAATGCAGCAGAGTCCTTAAATAATGCAACAAATTCCTTAAATAATGCAGCAGAGTCCTTAAATAATGCAATAAAGTCCATAAATAATGCAGCAAAGTCCTTAAATAATTCAGCAGAGTGCTGAAATACCGCAGCAGGGTCCTTAAATAATGCAGCAGAGTCCTTAAATAATGCAACAAAGTCCTTAAATAATGCAGCAGGGTCCTTAAATAATGCAACAAAGTCCTTAAATAATGCAGCAGAGTCCTTAAAAAATGCAGTAAAGTCCGTAAATAATGCAGCAGAGTCCTTAAATAATCCAGCCAAGTCCTTAAATAATGCAACAAAGTCCTTAAATAATGCAGCAGATTACTGAAATACTGCAGCAGGGTCCTTAAATAATGCAGCAGAGTCCTTAAATAATGCAACAAAGTCCTTAAATAATGCAGCAGAGTCCTTAAATAATGCAACAAAGTCCTTAAATAATGCAGCAGAGTCCTTAAATAATGCAACAAAGTCCTTAAATAATGCAGCAGAGTCCTTAAATAATGCAAACAAGTCCTTAAATAATGCAGCAGAGTCCTTAAATAATGCAACAAAGTCCTTAAATAATGCAGCCGAGTCCTTAAATAATGCAGAAAAGTCCTTAAATAATGCAGCAGAGTCCTTAAATACTTCAGCATAGTCCTTAAATAATGCAGCAAAGTCCTTGAATAATTTAGCAGAATCCTTAAATAATGCAACAAAGTCCTTAAATAATGCAGAAGAGTCCTTAAATAATGCAGCAAATTCCTTAAATATTGCAGCAAAGTCTTTAAATAATGCAATAAAGTCCATAAATAATGCAGCAAAGTTCTTAAATAATGCAGCAGAGTCCTTAAATACCACAGCAGAGTCCTTAAATAATGAAGCAAAGTCTTTAAATAATGCAACAAAGTCCTTAAATAATGCAGCAGAGTCCTTAAATAATGCAGAAGAGTCCTTAAATAATCCAGCCAAGTCCTTAAATAATGCAGCAGAGTCCTTAAATAATGCAACAAAATCCTTAAATAATGCAGAAGAGTCCTTAAATAATCCAGCCAAGTCCTTAAATCATGCAGCAGGGTCCTTAAATAATCCACCCAAGTCCTTAAATAATGCAGCAGAGTCCTTAAATAATGCAGCAAAGTCCTTAAATAATGCAGCAGAGTCCTTAAATACTTCAGCATAGTCCTTAAATAATGCAGCAAAGTCCTTGAATAATGCAGCAGAGTCCTTAAATAATGCAACAAAGTCATTAAATAATGCTGCAGAGTCCTTAAATAATGCAGCAAATTCCTTAAATAATGCAGCAAAGTCTTTAAATAATGCAATAAAGTCCATAAATTATGCAGCAAAGTCCTTAAATAATGCAGCAGAGTACTGAAATACCGCAGCAGGGTCCTTAAATAATGCAGCAAAGTCGTTAAATAATGAAGTAGAGTCCTTAAATAATGCAACAACGTCCTTAAATGATGCAGCAGAGTCCTTAAATAATGCAACAAAGTCCTTAAATAATGCAGCAGAGTCCTTAAATAATGCAACAAAGTCCTTAAACAATGCAGCAGAGTCCTTAAATAATGCAGAAGAGTCCTTAAATAATGCAACCAAGACCTTAAATAATGCAGCAGAGTCCTTAAATAATGCAACAAAGTACTTAAATAATGCAGCAGAGTCTTTAAGTAACGTAGCAGAGTACTTAAATAATGCAGCAAAGTCATTAAATAATGCAGCAGAGTCCTTTAATAATGCAACAAATTCCTTAAATAATGCAGCAGAGTCCTTAAATAATGCAATAAAGTCCATAAATAATGCAGCAAAGTCCTTAAATAATTCAGCAGAGTACTGAAATACCGCAGCAGGGTCCTTAAATAATGCAGCAGAGTCCTTAAATAATGCAACAAAGTCCTTAAATAATGCAGCAGAGTCCTTAAATAATGCAGCAAAGTCCTTAAATAATGCAGCAGAGTCCTTAAATAATCCAGCCAAGTCCTTAAATAATGCAGCAAAGTCCTTAAATAATGCAGCAGAGTACTGAAATACCGCAGCAGGATCCTTAAATAATGCAGCAGAGTCCTTAAATAATGCAACAAAGTCCTTAAATAATGCAGAACAGTCCTTAAATAATGCAATAAAGTCCTTAAATAATGCAGCAAAGTCCTTAAATAATGCAGCAGAGTCCTTAAATAATGCAACAAAGTCCTAAAATAATGCAGCAGAGTCCTTAAATAATGCAACAAAGTCCTTAAATAATGCAGCAGAGTCCTTATATAATGCAGCACATTCCTTAAATAATGCAGCAGAGTCCTTAAATAATCCAGCCAAGTCCTTAAATAATGCAGCAGAGTCCTTAAACAATGCAGAAAAGTCGTTAAATAAAGCAGCAGAGTCCTCAAATACTGCAGCAGAGTCCTTAAATAATGCAGCAAAGTCATTAAATAATGCAGAAGAGTCCTTAAATAATGCAGCAAAGTCCTTATATAATGCATCAGAGTCCTTTAATAATGCAGCAGAGTCCTTAAATACCACAGCAGAGTCCTTAAATAATGCAGCAAAGTCTTTAAATAATGCAGCACAGTCCTTAAATAATCCAGCCAAGTCCTTAAATAATGCAGCAGAGTCCTTAAATAATGCAGAAAAGTCCTAAATAATGCAGCAGAGTCCTTAAATACTTCAGCATAGTCCTTAAATAATGCAGCAAAGTCCTTGAATAATGCAGCAAAGTCCTTAAATAATGCAACAAAGTCTTTAAATAATGCAATAAAGTCCATAAATAATGCAGCAAAGTTCTTAAATAATGCAGCAGAGTCCTTAAATAACACAGCAGAGTCCTTAAATAATGCAGCAAGGCCTTTAAATAATGCAACAAAGTCCTTAAATAATGCAGCAGAGTCCTTAAATAATGCAGAAGAGTCCTTAAATAATCCTGCCAAGTCCTTAAATAATGCAGCAGAGTCCTTAAATAATGCAACAAAATCCTTAAATAATGCAGAAGAATCCTTAAATAATCCAGCCAAGTCCTTAAATCATGCAGCAGGGTCCTTAAATAATCCAGCCAAGTCCTTAAATAATGCAACAAAGTCCTTAAATAATGCAGCAGATTACTGAAATACTGCAGCAGGGTCATTAAATAATGCTGCAGTGTCCTTAAATAATGCAGCAAATTCCTTAAATAATGCAGCAAAGTCTTTAAATAATGCAATAAAGTCCTTAAATAATGCAGCAGAGTACTGAAATACCGCAGCAGGGTCCTTAAATAATGCAGCAAAGTCGTTAAATAATGAAGTAGAGTCCTTAAATAATGCAACAATGTCCTTAAATGATGCAGCAGAGTCCTTAAATAATGCAACAAAGTCCTTAAATAATGCAGCAAATTCCTTAAATAATGCAGCAAAGTCTTTAAATAATGCAATAAAGTCCTTAAATAATGCAGCAGAGTACTGAAATACCGCAGCAGGGTCCTTAAATAATGCAGCAAAGTCGTTAAATAATGAAGTAGAGTCCTTAAATAATGCAACAATGTCCTTAAATGATGCAGCAGAGTCCTTAAATAATGCAACAAAGTCCTTAAATAATGCAGCACAGTCCTTAAATAATCCAGCCAAGTCCTTAAATAATGCAGCAGAGTCCTTAAATAATGCAGAAAAGTCCTTAAATAATGCAGCAGAGTCCTTAAATACTTCAGCATAGTCCTTAAATAATGCAGCAAAGTCCTTGAATAATGCAGCAAAGTCCTTAAATAATGCAACAAAGTCTTTAAATAATGCAATAAAGTCCATAAATAATGCAGCAAAGTTCTTAAATAATGCAGCAGAGTCCTTAAATAACACAGCAGAGTCCTTAAATAATGCAGCAAGGCCTTTAAATAATGCAACAAAGTCCTTAAATAATGCAGCAGAGTCCTTAAATAATGCAGAAGAGTCCTTAAATAATCCTGCCAAGTCCTTAAATAATGCAGCAGAGTCCTTAAATAATGCAACAAAATCCTTAAATAATGCAGAAGAATCCTTAAATAATCCAGCCAAGTCCTTAAATCATGCAGCAGGGTCCTTAAATAATCCAGCCAAGTCCTTAAATAATGCAACAAAGTCCTTAAATAATGCAGCAGATTACTGAAATACTGCAGCAGGGTCATTAAATAATGCTGCAGTGTCCTTAAATAATGCAGCAAATTCCTTAAATAATGCAGCAAAGTCTTTAAATAATGCAATAAAGTCCTTAAATAATGCAGCAGAGTACTGAAATACCGCAGCAGGGTCCTTAAATAATGCAGCAAAGTCGTTAAATAATGAAGTAGAGTCCTTAAATAATGCAACAATGTCCTTAAATGATGCAGCAGAGTCCTTAAATAATGCAACAAAGTCCTTAAATAATGCAGCAGAGTCCTTAAATAATGCAGCAGAGTACTGAAATACCGCAGCAGGGTCCTTAAATAATGCAGCAAAGTCGTTAAATAATGAAGTAGAGTCCTTAAATAATGCAACAAAGTCCTTAAATGATGCAGCAGAGTCCTTAAATAATGCAACAAAGTCCTTAAATAATGCAGCAGAGTACTTAAATAATGCAACAAAGTCCTTAAACAATGCAGCAGAGTCCTTAAATAATGCAGAAGAGTCCTTAAATAATGCAACCAAGACCTTAAATAATGCAACAGAGTCCTTAAATAATGCAACAAAGTACTTAAATAATGCAGCAGAGTCCTTAAGTACCGTAGCAGAGTCCTTAAATACTGCAGCAAAGTCCTTAAATAATGCAGCAGAGTCCTTAAATAATGCAGCAAAGTCATTAAATAATGCAGCAGAGTCCTTAAATAATGCAACAAATTCCTTAAATAATGCAGCAGAGTCCTTAAATAATGCAATAAAGTCCATAAATAATGCAGCAAATTCCTTAAATAATGCAGCAGAGTACTGAAATACCGCAGCAGGATCCTTAAATAATGCAACAGAGTCCTTAAATAATGCAGCAGATTACTGAAATACTGCAGCAGGGTCATTAAATAATGCTGCAGAGTCCTTAAATAATGCAGCAAATTCCTTAAATAATGCAGCAAAGTCTTTAAATAATGCAGTAAAGTCCTTAAATAATGCAGCAGAGTACTGAAATACCGCAGCGGGGTCCTTAAATAATGCAGCAAAGTCGTTAAATAATGAAGTAGAGTCCTTAAATAATGCAACAACGTCCTTAAATGATGCAGCAGAGTCCTTAAATAATGCAACAAAGTCCTTAAATAATGCAGCAGAGTCCTTAAATAATGCAGCAGAGTACTGAAATACCGCAGCAGGGTCCTTAAATAATGCACCAAAGTCGTTAAATAATGAAGTAGAGTCCTTAAATAATGCAACAAAGTCCTTAAATGATGCAGCAGAGTCCTTAAATAATGCAACAAAGTCCTTAAATAATGCAGCAGAGTCCTTAAATAATGCAACAAAGTCCTTAAACAATGCAGCAGAGTCCTTAAATAATGCAGAAGAGTCCTTAAATAATGCAACCAAGACCTTAATGCAGCAGAGTCCTTAAATAATGCAACAAAGTACTTAAATAATGCAGCAGAGTCCTTAAGTACCATATCAGAGTCCTTAAATACTGCAGCAAAGTCCTTAAATAATGCAGCAGAGTCCTTAAATAATGCAGCAAAGTCATTAAATAATGCAGCAGAGTCCTTAAATAATGCAACAAATTCCTTAAATAATGCAGCAGAGTCCTTAAATAATGCAATAAAGTCCATAAATAATGCAGCAAAGTCCTTAAATAATGCAACAAAGTCCTTAAATAATGCAGCAGGGTCCTTAAATAATGCAACAAAGTCCTTAAATAATGCAGCAGAGTCCTTAAAAATGCAGCAAAGTCCGTAAATAATGCAGCAGAGTCCTTAAATAATCCAGCCAAGTCCTTAAATAATGCAGCAGATTACTGAAATACGGCAGCAGGGTCCTTAAATAATGCAGCAGAGTCCTTATATAATGCAACAAAGTCCTTAAATAATGCAGCAGAGTCCTTAAATAATGCAACAAAGTCCTTAAGTAATGCAGCAGAGTCCTTAAATAATGCAGCAAAGTCCTTAAATAATGCAGCACAGTCCTTAAATAATCCAGCAAAGTCCTTAAATAATGCAGCAAATTCCTTAAATAATGCAGCAGAGTACTGAAATACCGCAGCATGATCCTTAAATAATGCAACAGAGTCCTTAAATAATGCAACAAAGTCCTTAAATAATGCAGAACAGTCCTTAAATAATGCAATAAAGTCCTTAAATAATGCAGCAAAGTCCTTAAATAATGCAGCAGAGTCCTTAAATAATGCAACAAAGTCCTAAAATAATGCAGCAGAGTCCTTAAATAATGCAACAAAGTCCTTAAATAATGCAGCAGAGTCCTTAAATAATGCAGCACATTCCTTAAATAATGCAGCAGAGTCCTTAAATAATCCAGCCAAGTCGTTAAATAATGCAGCAGAGTCCTTAAACAATGCAGAAAAGTCGTTAAATAAAGCAGCAGAGTCCTCAAATACTGCAGCAGAGTCCTTAAATAATGCAGCAAAGTCATTAAATAATGCAGAAGAGTCCTTAAATAATGCAGCAAAGTCCTTATATAATGCATCAGAGTCCTTAAATAATGCAGCAGAGTCCTTAAATACCACAGCAGAGTCCTTAAATAATGCAGCAAAGTCTTTAAATAATGCAGCACAGTCCTTAAATAATCAAGCCAAGTCCTTAAATAATGCAGCAGAGTCCTTAAATAATGCAGAAAAGTCCTAAATAATGCAGCAGAGTCCTTAAATACTTCAGCATAGTCCTTAAATAATGCAGCAAAGTCCTTGAATAATGCAGCAGAGTCCTTAAATAATGCAACAAAGTCTTTAAATAATGCAATAAAGTCCATAAATAATGCAGCAAAGTTCTTAAATAATGCAGCAGAGTCCTTAAATAACACAGCAGAGTCCTTAAATAATGCAGCAAAGTCTTTAAATAATGCAACAAAGTCCTTAAATAATGCAGCAGAGTCCTTAAATAATGCAGAAGAGTCCTTAAATAATCCAGCCAAGTCCTTAAATAATGCAGCAGAGTCCTTAAATAATGCAACAAAATCCTTAAATAATGCAGAAGAATCCTTAAATAATCCAGCCAAGTCCTTAAATCATGCAGCAGGGTCCTTAAATAATCCAGCCAAGTCCTTAAATAATGCAACAAAGTCCTTAAATAATGCAGCAGATTACTGAAATACTGCAGCAGGGTCATTAAATAATGCTGCAGTGTCCTTAAATAATGCAGCAAATTCCTTAAATAATGCAGCAAAGTCTTTAAATAATGCAATAAAGTCCTTAAATAATGCAGCAGAGTACTGAAATACCGCAGCAGGGTCCTTAAATAATGCAGCAAAGTCGTTAAATAATGAAGTAGAGTCCTTAAATAATGCAACAATGTCCTTAAATGATGCAGCAGAGTCCTTAAATAATGCAACAAAGTCCTTAAATAATGCAGCACAGTCCTTAAATAATCCAGCCAAGTCCTTAAATAATGCAGCAGAGTCCTTAAATAATGCAGAAAAGTCCTTAAATAATGCAGCAGAGTCCTTAAATACTTCAGCATAGTCCTTAAATAATGCAGCAAAGTCCTTGAATAATGCAGCAGAGTCCTTAAATAATGCAACAAAGTCTTTAAATAATGCAATAAAGTCCATAAATAATGCAGCAAAGTTCTTAAATAATGCAGCAGAGTCCTTAAATAACACAGCAGAGTCCTTAAATAATGCAGCAAAGTCTTTAAATAATGCAACAAAGTCCTTAAATAATGCAGCAGAGTCCTTAAATAATGCAGAAGAGTCCTTAAATAATCCAGCCAAGTCCTTAAATAATGCAGCAGAGTCCTTAAATAATGCAACAAAATCCTTAAATAATGCAGAAGAATCCTTAAATAATCCAGCCAAGTCCTTAAATCATGCAGCAGGGTCCTTAAATAATCCAGCCAAGTCCTTAAATAATGCAACAAAGTCCTTAAATAATGCAGCAGATTACTGAAATACTGCAGCAGGGTCATTAAATAATGCTGCAGTGTCCTTAAATAATGCAGCAAATTCCTTAAATAATGCAGCAAAGTCTTTAAATAATGCAATAAAGTCCTTAAATAATGCAGCAGAGTACTGAAATACCGCAGCAGGGTCCTTAAATAATGCAGCAAAGTCGTTAAATAATGAAGTAGAGTCCTTAAATAATGCAACAATGTCCTTAAATGATGCAGCAGAGTCCTTAAATAATGCAACAAAGTCCTTAAATAATGCAGCAGAGTCCTTAAATAATGCAGCAGAGTACTGAAATACCGCAGCAGGGTCCTTAAATAATGCAGCAAAGTCGTTAAATAATGAAGTAGAGTCCTTAAATAATGCAACAAAGTCCTTAAATGATGCAGCAGAGTCCTTAAATAATGCAACAAAGTCCTTAAATAATGCAGCAGAGTACTTAAATAATGCAACAAAGTCCTTAAACAATGCAGCAGAGTCCTTAAATAATGCAGAAGAGTCCTTAAATAATGCAACCAAGACCTTAAATAATGCAACAGAGTCCTTAAATAATGCAACAAAGTACTTAAATAATGCAGCAGAGTCCTTAAGTACCGTAGCAGAGTCCTTAAATACTGCAGCAAAGTCCTTAAATAATGCAGCAGAGTCCTTAAATAATGCAGCAAAGTCATTAAATAATGCAGCAGAGTCCTTAAATAATGCAACAAATTCCTTAAATAATGCAGCAGAGACCTTAAATAATTCAATAAAGTCCATAAATAATGCAGCAAATTCCTTAAATAATGCAGCAGAGTACTGAAATACCGCAGCAGGATCCTTAAATAATGCAACAGAGTCCTTAAATAATGCAGCAGATTACTGAAATACTGCAGCAGGGTCATTAAATAATGCTGCAGAGTCCTTAAATAATGCAGCAAATTCCTTAAATAATGCAGCAAAGTCTTTAAATAATGCAATAAAGTCCTTAAATAATGCAGCAGAGTACTGAAATACCGCAGCGGGGTCCTTAAATAATGCAGCAAAGTCGTTAAATAATGAAGTAGAGTCCTTAAATAATGCAACAACGTCCTTAAATGATGCAGCAGAGTCCTTAAATAATGCAACAAAGTCCTTAAATAATGCAGCAGAGTCCTTAAATAATGCAGCAGAGTACTGAAATACCGCAGCAGGGTCCTTAAATAATGCACCAAAGTCGTTAAATAATGAAGTAGAGTCCTTAAATAATGCAACAAAGTCCTTAAATGATGCAGCAGAGTCCTTAAATAATGCAACAAAGTCCTTAAATAATGCAGCAGAGTCCTTAAATAATGCAACAAAGTCCTTAAACAATGCAGCAGAGTCCTTAAATAATGCAGAAGAGTCCTTAAATAATGCAACCAAGACCTTAATGCAGCAGAGTCCTTAAATAATGCAACAAAGTACTTAAATAATGCAGCAGAGTCCTTAAGTACCATATCAGAGTCCTTAAATACTGCAGCAAAGTCCTTAAATAATGCAGCAGAGTCCTTAAATAATGCAGCAAAGTCCTTAAATAATGCAGCAGAGTACTGAAATACCGCAGCAGGATCCTTAAATAATGCCACAGAGTCCTTAAATAATGCAACAAAGTCCTTAAATAATGCAGAACAGTCCTTAAATAATGCAATAAAGTCCATAAATAATGCAGCAAAGTCCTTAAATAATGCAGCAGAGTCCTTAAATAATGCAACAAAGTACTAAAATAATGCAGCAGAGTCCTTAAATAATGCAGCACATTCCTTAAATAATGCAGCAGAGTCCTTAAATAATCCAGCCAAGTCCTTAAATAATGCAGCAGAGTCCTTAAATAATGCAGAAAAGTCGTTAAATAAAGCAGCAGAGTCCTCAAATACTGCAGCAGAGTCCTTAAATAATGCAGCAAAGTCATTAAATAATGCAGAAGAGTCCTTAAATAATGCAGCAAAGTCCTTATATAATGCATCAGAGTCCTTAAATAATGCAGCAGAGTCCTTAAATACCACAGCAGAGTCCTTAAATAATGCAGCAAAGTTTTTAAATAATGCAGCACAGTCCTTAAATAATCCAGCCAAGTCCTTAAATAATGCAGCAGAGTCCTTAAATAATGCAGAAAAGTCCTTAAATAATGCAGCAGAGACCTTAAATACTTCAGCATAGTCCTTAAATAATGCAGCAAAGTCCTTGAATAATGCAGCAGAGTCCTTAAATAATGCAACAAAGTCCTTAAATAATGCAGAAGAGTCCTTAAATAATGCAGCAAATTCCTTAAATAATGCAGCAAAGTCTTTAAATAATGCAATAAAGTCCATAAATAATGCAGCAAAGTTCTTAAATAATGCAGCAGAGTCCTTAAATACCACAGCAGAGTCCTTAAATAATGCAGCAAAGTCTTTAAATAATGCAACAAAGTCCTTAAATAATGCAGCAGAGTCCTTAAATAATGCAGAAGAGTCCTTAAATAATCCAGCCAAGTCCTTAAATAATGCAGCAGAGTCCTTAAATAATGCAACAAAATCCTTAAATAATGCAGAAGAGTCCTTAAATAATCCAGCCAAGTCCTTAAATCATGCAGCAGGGTCCTTAAATAATGCCGCAGAGTCCTTATATAATGCAACAAAGTCCTTAAATAATGCAGCAGAGTCCTTAAATAATGCAACAAAGTCCTTAAGTAATGCAGCAGAGTCCTTAAATAATGCAGCAAAGTCCTTAAATAATGCAGCACAGTCCTTAAATAATCCAGCAAAGTCCTTAAATAATGCAGCAAAGTCTTTAAATAATGCAATAAAGTCCATAAATGATGCAGCAAATTCCTTAAATAATGCAGCAGAGTACTGAAATACCGCAGCAGGATCCTTAAATAATGCAACAGAGTCCTTAAATAATGCAACAAAGTCCTTAAATAATGCAGAACAGTCCTTAAATAATGCAATAAAGTCCTTAAATAATGCAGCAAAGTCCTTAAATAATGCAGCAGAGTCCTTAAATAATGCAACAAAGTCCTAAAATAATGCAGCAGAGTCCTTAAATAATGCAGCACATTCCTTAAATAATGCAGCAGAGTCCTTAAATAATCCAGCCAAGTCCTTAAATAATGCAGCAGAGTCCTTAAATAATGCAGAAAAGTCGTTAAATAAAGCAGCAGAGTCCTCAAATACTGCAGCAGAGTCCTTAAATAATGCAGCAAAGTCATTAAATAATGCAGAAGAGTCCTTAAATAATGCAGCAAAGTCCTTATATAATGCATCAGAGTCCTTAAATAATGCAGCAGAGTCCTTAAATACCACAGCAGAGTCCTTAAATAATGCAGCAAAGTTTTTAAATAATGCAGCACAGTCCTTAAATAATCCAGCCAAGTCCTTAAATAATGCAGCAGAGTCCTTAAATAATGCAGAAAAGTCCTTAAATAATGCAGCAGAGACCTTAAATACTTCAGCATAGTCCTTAAATAATGCAGCAAAGTCCTTGAATAATGCAGCAGAGTCCTTAAATAATGCAACAAAGTCCTTAAATAATGCAGAAGAGTCCTTAAATAATGCAGCAAATTCCTTAAATAATGCAGCAAAGTCTTTAAATAATGCAATAAAGTCCATAAATAATGCAGCAAAGTTCTTAAATAATGCAGCAGAGTCCTTAAATACCACAGCAGAGTCCTTAAATAATGCAGCAAAGTCTTTAAATAATGCAACAAAGTCCTTAAATAATGCAGCAGAGTCCTTAAATAATGCAGAAGAGTCCTTAAATAATCCAGCCAAGTCCTTGAATAATGCAGCAAAGTCCTTGAATAATGCAGCAAAGTCCTTAAATAATGCAGCAGAGTCCTTAAATAATGCAGCAGAGACCTTAAATACTTCAGCATAGTCCTTAAATAATGCAGCAAAGTCCTTGAATAATGCAGCAAAGTCCTTAAATAATGCAGCAGAGTCCTTAAATAATGCAGCAAAGTCCTTAAATAATCCAGCCAATTCCTTAAATAATGCAACAAAGTCCTTAAATAATGCAGCAGATTACTGAAATAGTGCAGCAGGGTCCTTAAATAATGCAGCAGAGTCCTTAAATAATGCAGCAAAGTCCTTAAATAATGCAGCAGAGTCCTTAAATAATCCAGCCAAGTCCTTAAATAATGCAACAAAGTCCTTAAATAATGCAGCAGATTACTGAAATACTGCAGCAGGGTCCTTAAATAATGCAGCAGAGTCCTTAAATAATGCAACAAAGTCCTTAAATAATGCAGCAGAGTCCTTAAACAATGCAACAAAGTCCTTAAATAATGCAGCAGAGTCCTTAAATAATGCAGCAAAGTCCTTAAATAATGCAGCACAGTCCTTAAATAATCCAGCCAAGTCCTTAAATAATGCAACAAAGTCCTTAAATAATGCAGCAGAGTCCTTAAATAATGCAACAAAGTCCTTAAACAATGCAGCAGAGTCCTTAAATAATGCAGAAGAGTCCTTAAATAATGCAACCAAGACCTTAATGCAGCAGAGTCCTTAAATAATGCAACAAAGTACTTAAATAATGCAGCAGAGTCCTTAAGTACCATAGCAGAGTCCTTAAATACTGCAGCAAAGTCCTTAAATGATGCAGCAGAGTCCTTAAATAATGCAGCAAAGTCATTAAATAATGCAGCAGAGTCCTTAAATAATGGAACGAATTCCTTAAATAATGCAGCAGAGTCCTTAAATAATGCAATAAAGTCCATAAATAATGCAGCAAAGTCCTTAAATAATGCAACAAAGTCCTTAAATAATGCAGCAGTGTCATTAAATAATGCAACAAAGTCCTTAAATAATGCAGCAGAGTCCTTAAAAAATGCAGCAAAGTCCGTAAATAATGCAGCAGAGTCCTTAAATAATCCAGCCAAGTCCTTAAATAATGCAGCAGATTACTGAAATACGGCAGCAGGGTCCTTAAATAATGCAGCAGAGTCCTTATATAATGCAACAAAGTCCTTAAATAATGCAGCAGAGTCCTTAAATAATGCAACAATGTCCTTAAGTAATGCAGCAGAGTCCTTAAATAATGCAGCAAAGTCCTTAAATAATGCAGCACAGTCCTTAAATAATCCAGCAAAGTCCATAAATGATGCAGCAAATTCCTTAAATAATGCAGCAGAGTACTGAAATACCGCAGCAGGATCCTTAAATAATGCCACAGAGTCCTTAAATAATGCAACAAAGTCCTTAAATAATGCAGAACAGTCCTTAAATAATGCAATAAAGTCCTTAAATAATGCAGCAAAGTCCTTAAATAATGCAGCAGAGTCCTTAAATAATGCAACAAAGTCCTAAAATAATGCAGCAGAGTCCTTAAATAATGCAGCACATTCCTTAAATAATGCAGCAGAGTCCTTAAATAATCCAGCCAAGTCCTTAAATAATGCAGCAGAGTCCTTAAATAATGCAGAAAAGTCGTTAAATAAAGCAGCAGAGTCCTCAAATACTGCAGCAGAGTCCTTAAATAATGCAGCAAAGTCATTAAATAATGCAGAAGAGTCCTTAAATAATGCAGCAAAGTCCTTATATAATGCATCAGAGTCCTTAAATAATGCAGCAGAGTCCTTAAATACCACAGCAGAGTCCTTAAATAATGCAGCAAAGTTTTTAAATAATGCAGCACAGTCCTTAAATAATCCAGCCAAGTCCTTAAATAATGCAGCAGAGTCCTTAAATAATGCAGAAAAGTCCTTAAATAATGCAGCAGAGACCTTAAATACTTCAGCATAGTCCTTAAATAATGCAGCAAAGTCCTTGAATAATGCAGCAGAGTCCTTAAATAATGCAACAAAGTCCTTAAATAATGCAGAAGAGTCCTTAAATAATGCAGCAAATTCCTTAAATAATGCAGCAAAGTCTTTAAATAATGCAATAAAGTCCATAAATAATGCAGCAAAGTTCTTAAATAATGCAGCAGAGTCCTTAAATACCACAGCAGAGTCCTTAAATAATGCAGCAAAGTCTTTAAATAATGCAACAAAGTCCTTAAATAATGCAGCAGAGTCCTTAAATAATGCAGAAGAGTCCTTAAATAATCCAGCCAAGTCCTTAAATAATGCAGCAGAGTCCTTAAATAATGCAACAAAATCCTTAAATAATGCAGAAGAGTCCTTAAATAATCCAGCCAAGTCCTTAAATCATGCAGCAGGGTCCTTAAATAATGCCGCAGAGTCCTTATATAATGCAACAAAGTCCTTAAATAATGCAGCAGAGTCCTTAAATAATGCAACAAAGTCCTTAAGTAATGCAGCAGAGTCCTTAAATAATGCAGCAAAGTCCTTAAATAATGCAGCACAGTCCTTAAATAATCCAGCAAAGTCCTTAAATAATGCAGCAAAGTCTTTAAATAATGCAATAAAGTCCATAAATGATGCAGCAAATTCCTTAAATAATGCAGCAGAGTACTGAAATACCGCAGCAGGATCCTTAAATAATGCAACAGAGTCCTTAAATAATGCAACAAAGTCCTTAAATAATGCAGAACAGTCCTTAAATAATGCAATAAAGTCCTTAAATAATGCAGCAAAGTCCTTAAATAATGCAGCAGAGTCCTTAAATAATGCAACAAAGTCCTAAAATAATGCAGCAGAGTCCTTAAATAATGCAGCACATTCCTTAAATAATGCAGCAGAGTCCTTAAATAATCCAGCCAAGTCCTTAAATAATACAGCAGAGTCCTTAAATAATGCAGAAAAGTCGTTAAATAAAGCAGCAGAGTCCTCAAATACTGCAGCAGAGTCCTTAAATAATGCAGCAAAGTCATTAAATAATGCAGAAGAGTCCTTAAATAATGCAGCAAAGTCCTTATATAATGCATCAGAGTCCTTAAATAATGCAGCAGAGTCCTTAAATACCACAGCAGAGTCCTTAAATAATGCAGCAAAGTTTTTAAATAATGCAGCACAGTCCTTAAATAATCCAGCCAAGTCCTTAAATAATGCAGCAGAGTCCTTAAATAATGCAGAAAAGTCCTTAAATAATGCAGCAGAGACCTTAAATACTTCAGCATAGTCCTTAAATAATGCAGCAAAGTCCTTGAATAATGCAGCAGAGTCCTTAAATAATGCAACAAAGTCCTTAAATAATGCAGAAGAGTCCTTAAATAATGCAGCAAATTCCTTAAATAATGCAGCAAAGTCTTTAAATAATGCAATAAAGTCCATAAATAATGCAGCAAAGTTCTTAAATAATGCAGCAGAGTCCTTAAATACCACAGCAGAGTCCTTAAATAATGCAGCAAAGTCTTTAAATAATGCAACAAAGTCCTTAAATAATGCAGCAGAGTCCTTAAATAATGCAGAAGAGTCCTTAAATAATCCAGCCAAGTCCTTAAATAATGCAGCAGAGTCCTTAAATAATGCAACAAAATCCTTAAATAATGCAGAAGAGTCCTTAAATAATCCAGCCAAGTCCTTAAATCATGCAGCAGGGTCCTTAAATAATCCAGCCAAGTCCTTAAATAATGCAGCAGAGTCCTTAAATAATGCAACAAAATCCTTATATAATGCAGAAGAGTCCTTAAATAATCCAGCCAAGTCCTTAAATCATGCAGCAGGGTCCTTAAATAATCCAGCCAAGTCCTTAAATAATGCAACAAAGTCCTTAAATAATGCAGCAGATTACTGAAATACTGCAGCAGGGTCATTAAATAATGCTGCAGTGTCCTTAAATAATGCAGCAAATTCCTTAAATAATGCAGCAAAGTCTTTAAATAATGCAATAAAGTCCTTAAATAATGCAGCAGAGTACTGAAATACCGCAGCAGGGTCCTTAAATAATGCAGCAAAGTCGTTAAATAATGAAGTAGAGTCCTTAAATAATGCAACAACGTCCTTAAATGATGCAGCAGAGTCCTTAAATAATGCAACAAAGTCCTTAAATAATGCAGCAGAGTCCTTAAATAATGCAGCAGAGTACTGAAATACCGCAGCAGGGTCCTTAAATAATGCAGCAAAGTCGTTAAATAATGAAGTAGAGTCCTTAAATAATGCAACAAAGTCCTTAAATGATGCAGCAGAGTCCTTAAATAATGCAACAAAGTCCTTAAATAATGCAGCAGAGTACTTAAATAATGCAACAAAGTCCTTAAACAATGCAGCAGAGTCCTTAAATAATGCAGAAGAGTCCTTAAATAATGCAACCAAGACCTTAAATAATGCAACAGAGTCCTTAAATAATGCAACAAAGTACTTAAATAATGCAGCAGAGTCCTTAAGTACCGTAGCAGAGTCCTTAAATACTGCAGCAAAGTCCTTAAATAATGCAGCAGAGTCCTTAAATAATGCAGCAAAGTCATTAAATAATGCAGCAGAGTCCTTAAATAATGCAACAAATTCCTTAAATAATGCAGCAGGGTCCTTAAATAATGCAACAAAGTCCTTAAATAATGCAGCAGAGTCCTTAAAAAATGCAGTAAAGTCCGTAAATAATGCAGCAGAGTCCTTAAATAATCCAGCCAAGTCCTTAAATAATGCAACAAAGTCCTTAAATAATGCAGCAGATTACTGAAATACTGCAGCAGGGTCCTTAAATAATGCAGCAGAGTCCTTAAATAATGCAACAAAGTCCTTAAATAATGCAGCAGAGTCCTTAAATAATGCAACAAAGTCCTTAAATAATGCAGCAGAGTCCTTAAATAACACAGCAGAGTCCTTAAATAATGCAGCAAAGTCTTTAAATAATGCAACAAAGTCCTTAAATAATGCAGCAGATTACTGAAATACTGCAGCAGGGTCATTAAATAATGCTGCAGTGTCCTTAAATAATGCAGCAAATTCCTTAAATAATGCAGCAAAGTCTTTAAATAATGCAATAAAGTCCTTAAATAATGCAGCAGAGTACTGAAATACCGCAGCAGGGTCCTTAAATAATGCAGCAAAGTCGTTAAATAATGAAGTAGAGTCCTTAAATAATGCAACAACGTCCTTAAATGATGCAGCAGAGTCCTTAAATAATGCAACAAAGTCCTTAAATAATGCAGCAGAGTCCTTAAATAATGCAGCAGAGTACTGAAATACCGCAGCAGGGTCCTTAAATAATGCAGCAAAGTCGTTAAATAATGAAGTAGAGTCCTTAAATAATGCAACAAAGTCCTTAAATGATGCAGCAGAGTCCTTAAATAATGCAACAAAGTCCTTAAATAATGCAGCAGAGTACTTAAATAATGCAACAAAGTCCTTAAACAATGCAGCAGAGTCCTTAAATAATGCAGAAGAGTCCTTAAATAATGCAACCAAGACCTTAAATAATGCAACAGAGTCCTTAAATAATGCAACAAAGTACTTAAATAATGCAGCAGAGTCCTTAAGTACCGTAGCAGAGTCCTTAAATACTGCAGCAAAGTCCTTAAATAATGCAGCAGAGTCCTTAAATAATGCAGCAAAGTCATTAAATAATGCAGCAGAGTCCTTAAATAATGCAACAAATTCCTTAAATAATGCAGCAGGGTCCTTAAATAATGCAACAAAGTCCTTAAATAATGCAGCAGAGTCCTTAAAAAATGCAGTAAAGTCCGTAAATAATGCAGCAGAGTCCTTAAATAATCCAGCCAAGTCCTTAAATAATGCAACAAAGTCCTTAAATAATGCAGCAGATTACTGAAATACTGCAGCAGGGTCCTTAAATAATGCAGCAGAGTCCTTAAATAATGCAACAAAGTCCTTAAATAATGCAGCAGAGTCCTTAAATAATGCAACAAAGTCCTTAAATAATGCAGCAGAGTCCTTAAATAATGCAACAAAGTACTTAAATAATGCAGCAGAGTCCTTAAGTACTGTAGCAGAGTCCTTAAATACTGCAGCAAAGTCCTTAAATAATGCAGCAGAGTCCTTAAATAATGCAGCAAAGTCATTAAATAATGCAGCAGAGTCCTTAAATAATGCAACAAATTCCTTAAATAATGCAGCAGAGTCCTTAAATAATGCAATAAAGTCCATAAATAATGCAGCAAAGTCCTTAAATAATGCAACAAAGTCCTTAAATAATGCAGCAGGGTCCTTAAATAATGCAACAAAGTCCTTAAATAATGCAGCAGAGTCCTTAAAAAATGCAGCAAAGTCCGTAAATAATGCAGCAGAGTCCTTAAATAATCCAGCCAAGTCCTTAAATAATGCAGCAGATTACTGAAATACGGCAGCAGGGTCCTTAAATAATGCAGCAGAGTCCTTATATAATGCAACAAAGTCCTTAAATAATGCAGCAGAGTCCTTAAATAATGCAACAAAGTCCTTAAGTAATGCAGCAGAGTCCTTAAATAATGCAGCAAAGTCCTTAAATAATTCAGCACAGTCCTTAAATAATCCAGCAAAGTCCTTAAATAATGCAGCAAAGTCTTTAAATAATGCAATAAAGTCCATAAATGATGCAGCAAATTCTTTAAATAATGCAGCAGAGTACTGAAATACCGCAGCAGGATCCTTAAATAATGCAACAGAGTCCTTAAATAATGCAACAAAGTCCTTAAATAATGCAGAACAGTCCTTAAATAATGCAATAAAGTCCTTAAATAATGCAGCAAAGTCCTTAAATAATGCAGCAGAGTCCTTAAATAATGCAACAAAGTCCTAAAATAATGCAGCAGAGTCCTGAAATAATGCAACAAAGTCCTTAAATAATGCAGCAGAGTCCTTAAATAATGCAGCACATTCCTTAAATAATGCAGCAGAGTCCTTAAATAATGCAGAAAAGTCGTTAAATAAAGCAGCAGAGTCCTTAAATACTGCAGCAGAGTCCTTAAATAATGCAGCAAAGTCATTAAATAATGCAGAAGAGTCCTTAAATAATGCAGCAAAGTCCTTATATAATGCATCAGAGTCCTTAAATAATGCAGCAGAGTCCTTAAATACCACAGCAGAGTCCTTAAATAATGCAGCAAAGTCTTTAAATAATGCAGCACAGTCCTTAAATAATCCAGCCAAGTCCTTAAATAATGCAGCAGAGTCCTTAAATAATGCAGAAAAGTCCTTAAATAATGCAGCAGAGACCTTAAATACTTCAGCATAGTCCTTAAATAATGCAGCAAAGTCCTTGAATAATGCAGCAGAGTCCTTAAATAATGCAACAAAGTCCTTAAATAATGCAGAAGAGTCCTTAAATAATGCAGCAAATTCCTTAAATAATGCAGCAAAGTCTTTAAATAATGCAATAAAGTCCATAAATAATGCAGCAAAGTTCTTAAATAATGCAGCAGAGTCCTTAAATACCACAGCAGAGTCCTTAAATAATGCAGCAAAGTCTTTAAATAATGCAACAAAGTCCTTAAATAATGCAGCAGAGTCCTTAAATAATGCAGAAGAGTCCTTAAATAATCCAGCCAAGTCCTTAAATAATGCAGCAGAGTCCTTAAATAATGCAACAAAATCCTTAAATAATGCAGAAGAGTCCTTAAATAATCCAGCCAAGTCCTTAAATCATGCAGCAGGGTACTTAAATAATCCAGCCAAGTCCTTAAATAATGCAGCAGAGTCCTTAAACAATGCAGCAGAGTCCTTAAATAATGCAGAAGAGTCCTTAAATAATGCAACCAAGACCTTAATGCAGCAGAGTCCTTAAATAATGCAACAAAGTACTTAAATAATGCAGCAGAGTCCTTAAGTACCGTAGCAGAGTCCTTAAATACTGCAGCAAAGTCCTTAAATAATGCAGCAGAGTCCTTAAATAATGCAACAAAGTCCTTAAATAATGCAGCAGGGTCCTTAAATAATGCAACAAAGTCCTTAAATAATGCAGCAGAGTCCTTAAAAAATGCAGCAAAGTCCGTAAATAATGCAGCAGAGTCCTTAAATAATCCAGCCAAGTCCTTAAATAATGCAGCAGATTACTGAAATACGGCAGCAGGGTCCTTAAATAATGCAGCAGAGTCCTTATATAATGCAACAAAGTCCTTAAATAATGCAGCAGAGTCCTTAAATAATGCAACAAAGTCCTTAAGTAATGCAGCAGAGTCCTTAAATAATGCAGCAAAGTCCTTAAATAATGCAGCACAGTCCTTAAATAATCCAGCAAAGTCCTTAAATAATGTAGCAAAGTCTTTAAATAATGCAATAAAGTCCATAAATGATGCAGCAAATTCCTTAAATAATGCAGCAGAGTACTGAAATACCGCAGCATGATCCTTAAATAATGCAACAGAGTCCTTAAATAATGCAACAAAGTCCTTAAATAATGCAGAACAGTCCTTAAATAATGCAATAAAGTCCTTAAATAATGCAGCAAAGTCCTTAAATAATGCAGCAGAGTCCTTAAATAATGCAACAAAGTCCTAAAATAATGCAGCAGAGTCCTTAAATAATGCAACAAAGTCCTTAAAAAATGCAGCAGAGTCCTTAAATAATGCAGCAGAGTCCTTAAATAATGCAGCGCATTCCTTAAATAATGCAGCAGAGTCCTTAAATAATCAAGCCAAGTCCTTAAATAATGCAGCAGAGTCCTTAAATAATGCAGAAAAGTCGTTAAATAAAGCAGCAGAGTCCTTAAATACTGCAGCAGAGTCCTTAAATAATGCAGCAAAGTCATTAAATAATGCAGAAGAGTCCTTAAATAATGCAGCAAAGTCCTTATATAATGCATCAGAGTCCTTAAATAATGCAGCAGAGTCCTTAAATACCACAGCAGAGTCCTTAAATAATGCAGCACAGTCCTTAAATAATCCAGCCAAGTCCTTAAATAATGCAGCAGAGTCCTTAAATAATGCAGAAAAGTCCTTAAATAATGCAGCAGAGACCTTAAATACTTCAGCATAGTCCTTAAATAATGCAGCAAAGTCCTTGAATAATGCAGCAGAGTCCTTAAATAATGCAACAAAGTCCTTAAATAATGCAGAACAGTCCTTAAATAATGCAGCAAATTCCTTAAATAATGCAGCAAAGTCTTTAAATAATGCAATAAAGTCCATAAATAATGCAGCAAAGTTCTTAAATAATGCAGCAGAGTCCTTAAATACCACAGCAGAGTCCTTAAATAATGCAGAAGAGTCCTTAAATAATCCAGCCAAGTTCTTAAATAATGCAGCAGAGTCCTTAAATAATGCAACAAAATCCTTAAATAATGCAGAAGAGTCCTTAAATAATCCAGCCAAGTCCTTAAATCATGCAGCAGGGTCCTTAAATAATCCAGCCAAGTCCTTAAATAATGCAGCAGAGTCCTTAAACAATGCAGCAGAGTCCTTAAATAATGCAGAAGAGTCCTTAAATAATGCAACCAAGACCTTAATGCAGCAGAGTCCTTAAATAATGCAACAAAGTACTTAAATAATGCAGCAGAGTCCTTAAGTACCGTAGCAGAGTCCTTAAATACTGCAGCAAAGTCCTTAAATAATGCAGCAGAGTCCTTAAATAATGCAGCAAAGTCATTAAATAATGCAGCAGAGTCCTTAAATAATGCAACAAATTCCTTAAATAATGCAGCAGAGTCCTTAAATAATGCAATAAAGTCCATAAATAATGCAGCAAAGTCCTTAAATAATGCAACAAAGTCCTTAAATAATACAGCAGGGTCCTTAAATAATGCAACAAAGTCCTTAAATAATGCAGCAGAGTCCTTAACAAATGCAGCAAAGTCCGTAAATAATGCAGCAGAGTCCTTAAATAATCCAGCCAAGTCCTTAAATAATGCAGCAGATTACTGAAATACGGCAGCAGGGTCCTTAAATAATGCAGCAGAGTCCTTATATAATGCAACAAAGTCCTTAAGTACTGTAGCAGAGTCCTTAAATACTGCAGCAAAGTCCTTAAATAATGCAGCAGAGTCCTTAAATAATGCAGCAAAGTCATTAAATAATGCAGCAGAGTCCTTAAATAATGCAACAAATTCCTTAAATAATGCAGCAGAGTCCTTAAATAATGCAATAAAGTCCATAAATAATGCAGCAAAGTCCTTAAATAATGCAACAAAGTCCTTAAATAATGCAGCAGGGTCCTTATATAATGCAACAAAGTCCTTAAATAATGCAGCAGAGTCCTTAAAAAATGCAGCAAAGTCCGTAAATAATGCAGCAGAGTCCTTAAATAATCCAGCCAAGTCCTTAAATAATGCAGCAGATTACTGAAATACGGCAGCAGGGTCCTTAAATAATGCAGCAGAGTCCTTATATAATGCAACAAAGTCCTTAAATAATGCAGCAGAGTCCTTAAATAATGCAACAAAGTCCTTAAGTAATGCAGCAGAGTCCTTAAATAATGCAGCAAAGTCCTTAAATAATGCAGCACAGTCCTTAAATAATCCAGCAAAGTCCTTAAATAATGCAGCAAAGTCTTTAAATAATGCAATAAAGTCCATAAATGATGCAGCAAATTCCTTAAATAATGCAGCAGAGTACTGAAATACCGCAGCAGGATCCTTAAATAATGCAACAGAGTCCTTAAATAATGCAACAAAGTCCTTAAATAATGCAGAACAGTCCTTAAATAATGCAATAAAGTCCTTAAATAATGCAGCAAAGTCCTTAAATAATGCAGCAGAGTCCTGAAATAATGCAACAAAGTCCTTAAATAATGCAGCAGAGTCCTTAAATAATGCAGCACATTCCTTAAATAATGCAGCAGAGTCCTTAAATAATCCAGCCAAGTCCTTAAATAATGCAGCAGAGTCCTTAAATAATGCAGAAAAGTCGTTAAATAAAGCAGCAGAGTCCTTAAATACTGCAGCAGAGTCCTTAAATAATGCAGCAAAGTCATTAAATAATGCAGAAGAGTCCTTAAATAATGCAGCAAAGTCCTTATATAATGCATCAGAGTCCTTAAATAATGCAGCAGAGTCCTTAAATACCACAGCAGAGTCCTTAAATAATGCAGCAAAGTCTTTAAATAATGCAGCACAGTCCTTAAATAATCCAGCCAAGTCCTTAAATAATGCAGCAGAGTCCTTAAATAATGCAGAAAAGTCCTTAAATAATGCAGCAGAGACCTTAAATACTTCAGCATAGTCCTTAAATAATGCAGCAAAGTCCTTGAATAATGCAGCAGAGTCCTTAAATAATGCAACAAAGTCCTTAAATAATGCAGAAGAGTCCTTAAATAATGCAGCAAATTCCTTAAATAATGCAGCAAAGTCTTTAAATAATGCAATAAAGTCCATAAATAATGCAGCAAAGTTCTTAAATAATGCAGCAGAGTCCTTAAATACCACAGCAGAGTCCTTAAATAATGCAGCAAAGTCTTTAAATAATGCAACAAAGTCCTTAAATAATGCAGCAGAGTCCTTAAATAATGCAGAAGAGTCCTTAAATAATCCAGCCAAGTCCTTAAATAATGCAGCAGAGTCCTTAAATAATGCAACAAAATCCTTAAATAATGCAGAAGAGTCCTTAAATAATCCAGCCAAGTCCTTAAATCATGCAGCAGGGTACTTAAATAATCCAGCCAAGTCCTTAAATAATGCAGCAGAGTCCTTAAACAATGCAGCAGAGTCCTTAAATAATGCAGAAGAGTCCTTAAATAATGCAACCAAGACCTTAATGCAGCAGAGTCCTTAAATAATGCAACAAAGTACTTAAATAATGCAGCAGAGTCCTTAAGTACCGTAGCAGAGTCCTTAAATACTGCAGCAAAGTCCTTAAGTAATGCAGCAGAGTCCTTAAATAATGCAGCAAAGTCATTAAATAATGCAGCAGAGTCCTTAAATAATGCAACAAATTCCTTAAATAATGCAGCAGAGTCCTTAAATAATGCAATAAAGTCCATAAATAATGCAGCAAAGTCCTTAAATAATGCAACAAAGTCCTTAAATAATGCAGCAGGGTCCTTAAATAATGCAACAAAGTCCTTAAATAATGCAGCAGAGTCCTTAAAAAATGCAGCAAAGTCCGTAAATAATGCAGCAGAGTCCTTAAATAATCCAGCCAAGTCCTTAAATAATGCAGCAGATTACTGAAATACGGCAGCAGGGTCCTTAAATAATGCAGCAGAGTCCTTATATAATGCAACAAAGTCCTTAAATAATGCAGCAGAGTCCTTAAATAATGCAACAAAGTCCTTAAGTAATGCAGCAGAGTCCTTAAATAATGCAGCAAAGTCCTTAAATAATGCAGCACAGTCCTTAAATAATCCAGCAAAGTCCTTAAATAATGTAGCAAAGTCTTTAAATAATGCAATAAAGTCCATAAATGATGCAGCAAATTCCTTAAATAATGCAGCAGAGTACTGAAATACCGCAGCATGATCCTTAAATAATGCAACAGAGTCCTTAAATAATGCAACAAAGTCCTTAAATAATGCAGAACAGTCCTTAAATAATGCAATAAAGTCCTTAAATAATGCAGCAAAGTCCTTAAATAATGCAGCAGAGTCCTTAAATAATGCAACAAAGTCCTAAAATAATGCAGCAGAGTCCTTAAATAATGCAACAAAGTCCTTAAAAAATGCAGCAGAGTCCTTAAATAATGCAGCAGAGTCCTTAAATAATGCAGCGCATTCCTTAAATAATGCAGCAGAGTCCTTAAATAATCAAGCCAAGTCCTTAAATAATGCAGCAGAGTCCTTAAATAATGCAGAAAAGTCGTTAAATAAAGCAGCAGAGTCCTTAAATACTGCAGCAGAGTCCTTAAATAATGCAGCAAAGTCATTAAATAATGCAGAAGAGTCCTTAAATAATGCAGCAAAGTCATTAAATAATGCAGAAGAGTCCTTAAATAATGCAGCAAAGTCCTTATATAATGCATCAGAGTCCTTAAATAATGCAGCAGAGTCCTTAAATACCACAGCAGAGTCCTTAAATAATGCAGCAAAGTCTTTAAATAATGCAGCACAGTCCTTAAATAATCCAGCCAAGTCCTTAAATAATGCAGCAGAGTCCTTAAATAATGCAGCAAAGTCCTTAAATAATGCAGCAGAGACCTTAAATACTTCAGCATAGTCCTTAAATAATGCAGCAAAGTCCTTGAATAATGCAGCAGAGTCCTTAAATAATGCAACAAAGTCCTTAAATAATGCAGAAGAGTCCTTAAATAATGCAGCAAATTCCTTAAATAATGCAGCAAAGTCTTTAAATAATGCAATAAAGTCCATAAATAATGCAGCAAAGTTCTTAAATAATGCAGCAGAGTCCTTAAATACCACAGCAGAGTCCTTAAATAATGCAGCAAAGTCTTTAAATAATGCAACAAAGTCCTTAAATAATGCAGCAGAGTCCTTAAATAATGCAGAAGAGTCCTTAAATAATCCAGCCAAGTCCTTAAATAATGCAGCAGAGTCCTTAAATAATGCAACAAAATCCTTAAATAATGCAGAAGAGTCCTTAAATAATCCAGCCAAGTCCTTAAATCATGCAGCAGGGTACTTAAATAATCCAGCCAAGTCCTTAAATAATGCAGCAGAGTCCTTAAACAATGCAGCAGAGTCCTTAAATAATGCAGAAGAGTCCTTAAATAATGCAACCAAGACCTTAATGCAGCAGAGTCCTTAAATAATGCAACAAAGTACTTAAATAATGCAGCAGAGTCCTTAAGTACCGTAGCAGAGTCCTTAAATACTGCAGCAAAGTCCTTAAGTAATGCAGCAGAGTCCTTAAATAATGCAGCAAAGTCATTAAATAATGCAGCAGAGTCCTTAAATAATGCAACAAATTCCTTAAATAATGCAGCAGAGTCCTTAAATAATGCAATAAAGTCCATAAATAATGCAGCAAAGTCCTTAAATAATGCAACAAAGTCCTTAAATAATGCAGCAGGGTCCTTAAATAATGCAACAAAGTCCTTAAATAATGCAGCAGAGTCCTTAAAAAATGCAGCAAAGTCCGTAAATAATGCAGCAGAGTCCTTAAATAATCCAGCCAAGTCCTTAAATAATGCAGCAGATTACTGAAATACGGCAGCAGGGTCCTTAAATAATGCAGCAGAGTCCTTATATAATGCAACAAAGTCCTTAAATAATGCAGCAGAGTCCTTAAATAATGCAACAAAGTCCTTAAGTAATGCAGCAGAGTCCTTAAATAATGCAGCAAAGTCCTTAAATAATGCAGCACAGTCCTTAAATAATCCAGCAAAGTCCTTAAATAATGTAGCAAAGTCTTTAAATAATGCAATAAAGTCCATAAATGATGCAGCAAATTCCTTAAATAATGCAGCAGAGTACTGAAATACCGCAGCAGGATCCTTAAATAATGCAACAGAGTCCTTAAATAATGCAACAAAGTCCTTAAATAATGCAGAACAGTCCTTAAATAATGCAATAAAGTCCTTAAATAATGCAGCAAAGTCCTTAAATAATGCAGCAGAGTCCTTAAATAATGCAACAAAGTCCTAAAATAATGCAGCAGAGTCCTTAAATAATGCAACAAAGTCCTTAAAAAATGCAGCAGAGTCCTTAAATAATGCAGCAGAGTCCTTAAATAATGCAGCGCATTCCTTAAATAATGCAGCAGAGTCCTTAAATAATCAAGCCAAGTCCTTAAATAATGCAGCAGAGTCCTTAAATAATGCAGAAAAGTCGTTAAATAAAGCAGCAGAGTCCTTAAATACTGCAGCAGAGTCCTTAAATAATGCAGCAAAGTCATTAAATAATGCAGAAGAGTCCTTAAATAATGCAGCAAAGTCCTTATATAATGCATCAGAGTCCTTAAATAATGCAGCAGAGTCCTTAAATACCACAGCAGAGTCCTTAAATAATGCAGCACAGTCCTTAAATAATCCAGCCAAGTCCTTAAATAATGCAGCAGAGTCCTTAAATAATGCAGAAAAGTCCTTAAATAATGCAGCAGAGACCTTAAATACTTCAGCATAGTCCTTAAATAATGCAGCAAAGTCCTTGAATAATGCAGCAGAGTCCTTAAATAATGCAACAAAGTCCTTAAATAATGCAGAACAGTCCTTAAATAATGCAGCAAATTCCTTAAATAATGCAGCAAAGTCTTTAAATAATGCAATAAAGTCCATAAATAATGCAGCAAAGTTCTTAAATAATGCAGCAGAGTCCTTAAATACCACAGCAGAGTCGTTAAATAATGCAGCAAAGTCTTTAAATAATGCAACAAAGTCCTTAAATAATGCAGCAGAGTCCTTAAATAATGCAGAAGAGTCCTTAAATAATCCAGCCAAGTTCTTAAATAATGCAGCAGAGTCCTTAAATAATGCAACAAAATCCTTAAATAATGCAGAAGAGTCCTTAAATAATCCAGCCAAGTCCTTAAATCATGCAGCAGGGTCCTTAAATAATCCAGCCAAGTCCTTAAATAATGCAGCAGAGTCCTTAAACAATGCAGCAGAGTCCTTAAATAATGCAGAAGAGTCCTTAAATAATGCAACCAAGACCTTAATGCAGCAGAGTCCTTAAATAATGCAACAAAGTACTTAAATAATGCAGCAGAGTCCTTAAGTACCGTAGCAGAGTCCTTAAATACTGCAGCAAAGTCCTTAAATAATGCAGCAGAGTCCTTAAATAATGCAGCAAAGTCATTAAATAATGCAGCAGAGTCCTTAAATAATGCAACAAATTCCTTAAATAATGCAGCAGAGTCCTTAAATAATGCAATAAAGTCCATAAATAATGCAGCAAAGTCCTTAAATAATGCAACAAAGTCCTTAAATAATGCAGCAGGGTCCTTAAATAATGCAACAAAGTCCTTAAATAATGCAGCAGAGTCCTTAACAAATGCAGCAAAGTCCGTAAATAATGCAGCAGAGTCCTTAAATAATCCAGCCAAGTCCTTAAATAATGCAGCAGATTACTGAAATACGGCAGCAGGGTCCTTAAATAATGCAGCAGAGTCCTTATATAATGCAACAAAGTCCTTAAGTACTGTAGCAGAGTCCTTAAATACTGCAGCAAAGTCCTTAAATAATGCAGCAGAGTCCTTAAATAATGCAGCAAAGTCATTAAATAATGCAGCAGAGTCCTTAAATAATGCAACAAATTCCTTAAATAATGCAGCAGAGTCCTTAAATAATGCAATAAAGTCCATAAATAATGCAGCAAAGTCCTTAAATAATGCAACAAAGTCCTTAAATAATGCAGCAGGGTCCTTATATAATGCAACAAAGTCCTTAAATAATGCAGCAGAGTCCTTAAAAAATGCAGCAAAGTCCGTAAATAATGCAGCAGAGTCCTTAAATAATCCAGCCAAGTCCTTAAATAATGCAGCAGATTACTGAAATACGGCAGCAGGGTCCTTAAATAATGCAGCAGAGTCCTTATATAATGCAACAAAGTCCTTAAATAATGCAGCAGAGTCCTTAAATAATGCAACAAAGTCCTTAAGTAATGCAGCAGAGTCCTTAAATAATGCAGCAAAGTCCTTAAATAATGCAGCACAGTCCTTAAATAATCCAGCAAAGTCCTTAAATAATGCAGCAAAGTCTTTAAATAATGCAATAAAGTCCATAAATGATGCAGCAAATTCCTTAAATAATGCAGCAGAGTACTGAAATACCGCAGCAGGATCCTTAAATAATGCAACAGAGTCCTTAAATAATGCAACAAAGTCCTTAAATAATGCAGAACAGTCCTTAAATAATGCAATAAAGTCCTTAAATAATGCAGCAAAGTCCTTAAATAATGCAGCAGAGTCCTTAAATAATGCAACAAAGTCCTAAAATAATGCAGCAGAGTCCTGAAATAATGCAACAAAGTCCTTAAATAATGCAGCAGAGTCCTTAAATAATGCAGCACATTCCTTAAATAATGCAGCAGAGTCCTTAAATAATCCAGCCAAGTCCTTAAATAATGCAGCAGAGTCCTTAAATAATGCAGAAAAGTCGTTAAATAAAGCAGCAGAGTCCTTAAATACTGCAGCAGAGTCCTTAAATAATGCAACAAAGTCCTAAAATAATGCAGCAGAGTCCTTAAATAATGCAACAAAGTCCTTAAAAAATGCAGCAGAGTCCTTAAATAATGCAGCAGAGTCCTTAAATAATCCAGCCAAGTCCTTAAATAATGCAGCAGAGTCCTTAAATAATGCAGCAAAGTCCTTAAATAATGCAGCAGAGACCTTAAATACTTCAGCATAGTCCTTAAATAATGCAGCAAAGTCCTTGAATAATGCAGCAGAGTCCTTAAATAATGCAACAAAGTCCTTAAATAATGCAGAAGAGTCCTTAAATAATGCAGCAAATTCCTTAAATAATGCAGCAAAGTCTTTAAATAATGCAATAAAGTCCATAAATAATGCAGCAAAGTTCTTAAATAATGCAGCAGAGTCCTTAAATACCACAGCAGAGTCCTTAAATAATGCAGCAAAGTCTTTAAATAATGCAACAAAGTCCTTAAATAATGCAGCAGAGTCCTTAAATAATGCAGAAGAGTCCTTAAATAATCCAGCCAAGTCCTTAAATAATGCAGCAGAGTCCTTAAATAATGCAACAAAATCCTTAAATAATGCAGAAGAGTCCTTAAATAATCCAGCCAAGTCCTTAAATCATGCAGCAGGGTACTTAAATAATCCAGCCAAGTCCTTAAATAATGCAGCAGAGTCCTTAAACAATGCAGCAGAGTCCTTAAATAATGCAGAAGAGTCCTTAAATAATGCAACCAAGACCTTAATGCAGCAGAGTCCTTAAATAATGCAACAAAGTACTTAAATAATGCAGCAGAGTCCTTAAGTACCGTAGCAGAGTCCTTAAATACTGCAGCAAAGTCCTTAAGTAATGCAGCAGAGTCCTTAAATAATGCAGCAAAGTCATTAAATAATGCAGCAGAGTCCTTAAATAATGCAACAAATTCCTTAAATAATGCAGCAGAGTCCTTAAATAATGCAATAAAGTCCATAAATAATGCAGCAAAGTCCTTAAATAATGCAACAAAGTCCTTAAATAATGCAGCAGGGTCCTTAAATAATGCAACAAAGTCCTTAAATAATGCAGCAGAGTCCTTAAAAAATGCAGCAAAGTCCGTAAATAATGCAGCAGAGTCCTTAAATAATCCAGCCAAGTCCTTAAATAATGCAGCAGATTACTGAAATACGGCAGCAGGGTCCTTAAATAATGCAGCAGAGTCCTTATATAATGCAACAAAGTCCTTAAATAATGCAGCAGAGTCCTTAAATAATGCAACAAAGTCCTTAAGTAATGCAGCAGAGTCCTTAAATAATGCAGCAAAGTCCTTAAATAATGCAGCACAGTCCTTAAATAATCCAGCAAAGTCCTTAAATAATGTAGCAAAGTCTTTAAATAATGCAATAAAGTCCATAAATGATGCAGCAAATTCCTTAAATAATGCAGCAGAGTACTGAAATACCGCAGCAGGATCCTTAAATAATGCAACAGAGTCCTTAAATAATGCAACAAAGTCCTTAAATAATGCAGAACAGTCCTTAAATAATGCAATAAAGTCCTTAAATAATGCAGCAAAGTCCTTAAATAATGCAGCAGAGTCCTTAAATAATGCAACAAAGTCCTAAAATAATGCAGCAGAGTCCTTAAATAATGCAACAAAGTCCTTAAAAAATGCAGCAGAGTCCTTAAATAATGCAGCAGAGTCCTTAAATAATGCAGCGCATTCCTTAAATAATGCAGCAGAGTCCTTAAATAATCAAGCCAAGTCCTTAAATAATGCAGCAGAGTCCTTAAATAATGCAGAAAAGTCGTTAAATAAAGCAGCAGAGTCCTTAAATACTGCAGCAGAGTCCTTAAATAATGCAGCAAAGTCATTAAATAATGCAGAAGAGTCCTTAAATAATGCAGCAAAGTCCTTATATAATGCATCAGAGTCCTTAAATAATGCAGCAGAGTCCTTAAATACCACAGCAGAGTCCTTAAATAATGCAGCACAGTCCTTAAATAATCCAGCCAAGTCCTTAAATAATGCAGCAGAGTCCTTAAATAATGCAGAAAAGTCCTTAAATAATGCAGCAGAGACCTTAAATACTTCAGCATAGTCCTTAAATAATGCAGCAAAGTCCTTGAATAATGCAGCAGAGTCCTTAAATAATGCAACAAAGTCCTTAAATAATGCAGAACAGTCCTTAAATAATGCAGCAAATTCCTTAAATAATGCAGCAAAGTCTTTAAATAATGCAATAAAGTCCATAAATAATGCAGCAAAGTTCTTAAATAATGCAGCAGAGTCCTTAAATACCACAGCAGAGTCGTTAAATAATGCAGCAAAGTCTTTAAATAATGCAACAAAGTCCTTAAATAATGCAGCAGAGTCCTTAAATAATGCAGAAGAGTCCTTAAATAATCCAGCCAAGTTCTTAAATAATGCAGCAGAGTCCTTAAATAATGCAACAAAATCCTTAAATAATGCAGAAGAGTCCTTAAATAATCCAGCCAAGTCCTTAAATCATGCAGCAGGGTCCTTAAATAATCCAGCCAAGTCCTTAAATAATGCAGCAGAGTCCTTAAACAATGCAGCAGAGTCCTTAAATAATGCAGAAGAGTCCTTAAATAATGCAACCAAGACCTTAATGCAGCAGAGTCCTTAAATAATGCAACAAAGTACTTAAATAATGCAGCAGAGTCCTTAAGTACCGTAGCAGAGTCCTTAAATACTGCAGCAAAGTCCTTAAATAATGCAGCAGAGTCCTTAAATAATGCAGCAAAGTCATTAAATAATGCAGCAGAGTCCTTAAATAATGCAACAAATTCCTTAAATAATGCAGCAGAGTCCTTAAATAATGCAATAAAGTCCATAAATAATGCAGCAAAGTCCTTAAATAATGCAACAAAGTCCTTAAATAATGCAGCAGGGTCCTTAAATAATGCAACAAAGTCCTTAAATAATGCAGCAGAGTCCTTAACAAATGCAGCAAAGTCCGTAAATAATGCAGCAGAGTCCTTAAATAATCCAGCCAAGTCCTTAAATAATGCAGCAGATTACTGAAATACGGCAGCAGGGTCCTTAAATAATGCAGCAGAGTCCTTATATAATGCAACAAAGTCCTTAAGTACTGTAGCAGAGTCCTTAAATACTGCAGCAAAGTCCTTAAATAATGCAGCAGAGTCCTTAAATAATGCAGCAAAGTCATTAAATAATGCAGCAGAGTCCTTAAATAATGCAACAAATTCCTTAAATAATGCAGCAGAGTCCTTAAATAATGCAATAAAGTCCATAAATAATGCAGCAAAGTCCTTAAATAATGCAACAAAGTCCTTAAATAATGCAGCAGGGTCCTTATATAATGCAACAAAGTCCTTAAATAATGCAGCAGAGTCCTTAAAAAATGCAGCAAAGTCCGTAAATAATGCAGCAGAGTCCTTAAATAATCCAGCCAAGTCCTTAAATAATGCAGCAGATTACTGAAATACGGCAGCAGGGTCCTTAAATAATGCAGCAGAGTCCTTATATAATGCAACAAAGTCCTTAAATAATGCAGCAGAGTCCTTAAATAATGCAACAAAGTCCTTAAGTAATGCAGCAGAGTCCTTAAATAATGCAGCAAAGTCCTTAAATAATGCAGCACAGTCCTTAAATAATCCAGCAAAGTCCTTAAATAATGCAGCAAAGTCTTTAAATAATGCAATAAAGTCCATAAATGATGCAGCAAATTCCTTAAATAATGCAGCAGAGTACTGAAATACCGCAGCAGGATCCTTAAATAATGCAACAGAGTCCTTAAATAATGCAACAAAGTCCTTAAATAATGCAGAACAGTCCTTAAATAATGCAATAAAGTCCTTAAATAATGCAGCAAAGTCCTTAAATAATGCAGCAGAGTCCTTAAATAATGCAACAAAGTCCTAAAATAATGCAGCAGAGTCCTGAAATAATGCAACAAAGTCCTTAAATAATGCAGCAGAGTCCTTAAATAATGCAGCACATTCCTTAAATAATGCAGCAGAGTCCTTAAATAATCCAGCCAAGTCCTTAAATAATGCAGCAGAGTCCTTAAATAATGCAGAAAAGTCGTTAAATAAAGCAGCAGAGTCCTTAAATACTGCAGCAGAGTCCTTAAATAATGCAGCAAAGTCATTAAATAATGCAGAAGAGTCCTTAAATAATGCAGCAAAGTCCTTATATAATGCATCAGAGTCCTTAAATAATGCAGCAGAGTCCTTAAATACCACAGCAGAGTCCTTAAATAATGCAGCAAAGTCTTTAAATAATGCAGCACAGTCCTTAAATAATCCAGCCAAGTCCTTAAATAATGCAGCAGAGTCCTTAAATAATGCAGAAAAGTCCTTAAATAATGCAGCAGAGACCTTAAATACTTCAGCATAGTCCTTAAATAATGCAGCAAAGTCCTTGAATAATGCAGCAGAGTCCTTAAATAATGCAACAAAGTCCTTAAATAATGCAGAAGAGTCCTTAAATAATGCAGCAAATTCCTTAAATAATGCAGCAAAGTCTTTAAATAATGCAATAAAGTCCATAAATAATGCAGCAAAGTTCTTAAATAATGCAGCAGAGTCCTTAAATACCACAGCAGAGTCCTTAAATAATGCAGCAAAGTCTTTAAATAATGCAACAAAGTCCTTAAATAATGCAGCAGAGTCCTTAAATAATGCAGAAGAGTCCTTAAATAATCCAGCCAAGTCCTTAAATAATGCAGCAGAGTCCTTAAATAATGCAACAAAATCCTTAAATAATGCAGAAGAGTCCTTAAATAATCCAGCCAAGTCCTTAAATCATGCAGCAGGGTACTTAAATAATCCAGCCAAGTCCTTAAATAATGCAGCAGAGTCCTTAAACAATGCAGCAGAGTCCTTAAATAATGCAGAAGAGTCCTTAAATAATGCAACCAAGACCTTAATGCAGCAGAGTCCTTAAATAATGCAACAAAGTA
Source organism: Phyllobates terribilis (assembly GCF_046119375.1). Taxonomy (NCBI): domain Eukaryota; kingdom Metazoa; phylum Chordata; class Amphibia; order Anura; family Dendrobatidae; genus Phyllobates; species Phyllobates terribilis. The sequence goes on along the minus strand of NW_027362955.1, from coordinate 1,640,144 downwards.
CTTAAATAATGCAGCAGAGTCCTTAAGTACCGTAGCAGAGTCCTTAAATACTGCAGCAAAGTCCTTAAGTAATGCAGCAGAGTCCTTAAATAATGCAGCAAAGTCATTAAATAATGCAGCAGAGTCCTTAAATAATGCAACAAATTCCTTAAATAATGCAGCAGAGTCCTTAAATAATGCAATAAAGTCCATAAATAATGCAGCAAAGTCCTTAAATAATGCAACAAAGTCCTTAAATAATGCAGCAGGGTCCTTAAATAATGCAACAAAGTCCTTAAATAATGCAGCAGAGTCCTTAAAAAATGCAGCAAAGTCCGTAAATAATGCAGCAGAGTCCTTAAATAATCCAGCCAAGTCCTTAAATAATGCAGCAGATTACTGAAATACGGCAGCAGGGTCCTTAAATAATGCAGCAGAGTCCTTATATAATGCAACAAAGTCCTTAAATAATGCAGCAGAGTCCTTAAATAATGCAACAAAGTCCTTAAGTAATGCAGCAGAGTCCTTAAATAATGCAGCAAAGTCCTTAAATAATGCAGCACAGTCCTTAAATAATCCAGCAAAGTCCTTAAATAATGTAGCAAAGTCTTTAAATAATGCAATAAAGTCCATAAATGATGCAGCAAATTCCTTAAATAATGCAGCAGAGTACTGAAATACCGCAGCATGATCCTTAAATAATGCAACAGAGTCCTTAAATAATGCAACAAAGTCCTTAAATAATGCAGAACAGTCCTTAAATAATGCAATAAAGTCCTTAAATAATGCAGCAAAGTCCTTAAATAATGCAGCAGAGTCCTTAAATAATGCAACAAAGTCCTAAAATAATGCAGCAGAGTCCTTAAATAATGCAACAAAGTCCTTAAAAAATGCAGCAGAGTCCTTAAATAATGCAGCAGAGTCCTTAAATAATGCAGCGCATTCCTTAAATAATGCAGCAGAGTCCTTAAATAATCAAGCCAAGTCCTTAAATAATGCAGCAGAGTCCTTAAATAATGCAGAAAAGTCGTTAAATAAAGCAGCAGAGTCCTTAAATACTGCAGCAGAGTCCTTAAATAATGCAGCAAAGTCATTAAATAATGCAGAAGAGTCCTTAAATAATGCAGCAAAGTCCTTATATAATGCATCAGAGTCCTTAAATAATGCAGCAGAGTCCTTAAATACCACAGCAGAGTCCTTAAATAATGCAGCACAGTCCTTAAATAATCCAGCCAAGTCCTTAAATAATGCAGCAGAGTCCTTAAATAATGCAGAAAAGTCCTTAAATAATGCAGCAGAGACCTTAAATACTTCAGCATAGTCCTTAAATAATGCAGTAAAGTCCTTGAATAATGCAGCAGAGTCCTTAAATAATGCAACAAAGTCCTTAAATAATGCAGAACAGTCCTTAAATAATGCAGCAAATTCCTTAAATAATGCAGCAAAGTCTTTAAATAATGCAATAAAGTCCATAAATAATGCAGCAAAGTTCTTAAATAATGCAGCAGAGTCCGTAAATACCACAGCAGAGTCCTTAAATAATGCAGCAAAGTCTTTAAATAATGCAACAAAGTCCTTAAATAATGCAGCAGAGTCCTTAAATAATGCAGAAGAGTCCTTAAATAATCCAGCCAAGTTCTTAAATAATGCAGCAGAGTCCTTAAATAATGCAACAAAATCCTTAAATAATGCAGAAGAGTCCTTAAATAATCCAGCCAAGTCCTTAAATCATGCAGCAGGGTCCTTAAATAATCCAGCCAAGTCCTTAAATAATGCAGCAGAGTCCTTAAACAATGCAGCAGAGTCCTTAAATAATGCAGAAGAGTCCTTAAATAATGCAACCAAGACCTTAATGCAGCAGAGTCCTTAAATAATGCAACAAAGTACTTAAATAATGCAGCAGAGTCCTTAAGTACCGTAGCAGAGTCCTTAAATACTGCAGCAAAGTCCTTAAATAATGCAGCAGAGTCCTTAAATAATGCAGCAAAGTCATTAAATAATGCAGCAGAGTCCTTAAATAATGCAACAAATTCCTTAAATAATGCAGCAGAGTCCTTAAATAATGCAATAAAGTCCATAAATAATGCAGCAAAGTCCTTAAATAATGCAACAAAGTCCTTAAATAATGCAGCAGGGTCCTTAAATAATGCAACAAAGTCCTTAAATAATGCAGCAGAGTCCTTAACAAATGCAGCAAAGTCCGTAAATAATGCAGCAGAGTCCTTAAATAATCCAGCCAAGTCCTTAAATAATGCAGCAGATTACTGAAATACGGCAGCAGGGTCCTTAAATAATGCAGCAGAGTCCTTATATAATGCAACAAAGTCCTTAAATAATGCAGCAGAGTCCTTAAATAATGCAACAAAGTCCTTAAGTAATGCAGCAGAGTCCTTAAATAATGCAGCAAAGTCCTTAAATAATGCAGCACAGTCCTTAAATAATCCAGCAAAGTCCTTAAATAATGCAGCAAAGTCTTTAAATAATGCAATAAAGTCCATAAATGATGCAGCAAATTCCTTAAATAATGCAGCAGAGTACTGAAATACCGCAGCAGGATCCTTAAATAATGCAACAGAGTCCTTAAATAATGCAACAAAGTCCTTAAATAATGCAGAACAGTCCTTAAATAATGCAATAAAGTCCTTAAATAATGCAGCAAAGTCCTTAAATAATGCAGCAGAGTCCTTAAATAATGCAACAAAGTCCTAAAATAATGCAGCAGAGTCCTGAAATAATGCAACAAAGTCCTTAAATAATGCAGCAGAGTCCTTAAATAATGCAGCACATTCCTTAAATAATGCAGCAGAGTCCTTAAATAATCCAGCCAAGTCCTTAAATAATGCAGCAGAGTCCTTAAATAATGCAGAAAAGTCGTTAAATAAAGCAGCAGAGTCCTTAAATACTGCAGCAGAGTCCTTAAATAATGCAACAAAGTCCTAAAATAATGCAGCAGAGTCCTTAAATAATGCAACAAAGTCCTTAAAAAATGCAGCAGAGTCCTTAAATAATGCAGCAGAGTCCTTAAATAATCCAGCCAAGTCCTTAAATAATGCAGCAGAGTCCTTAAATAATGCAGCAAAGTCCTTAAATAATGCAGCAGAGACCTTAAATACTTCAGCATAGTCCTTAAATAATGCAGCAAAGTCCTTGAATAATGCAGCAGAGTCCTTAAATAATGCAACAAAGTCCTTAAATAATGCAGAAGAGTCCTTAAATAATGCAGCAAATTCCTTAAATAATGCAGCAAAGTCTTTAAATAATGCAATAAAGTCCATAAATAATGCAGCAAAGTTCTTAAATAATGCAGCAGAGTCCTTAAATACCACAGCAGAGTCCTTAAATAATGCAGCAAAGTCTTTAAATAATGCAACAAAGTCCTTAAATAATGCAGCAGAGTCCTTAAATAATGCAGAAGAGTCCTTAAATAATCCAGCCAAGTCCTTAAATAATGCAGCAGAGTCCTTAAATAATGCAACAAAATCCTTAAATAATGCAGAAGAGTCCTTAAATAATCCAGCCAAGTCCTTAAATCATGCAGCAGGGTACTTAAATAATCCAGCCAAGTCCTTAAATAATGCAGCAGAGTCCTTAAACAATGCAGCAGAGTCCTTAAATAATGCAGAAGAGTCCTTAAATAATGCAACCAAGACCTTAATGCAGCAGAGTCCTTAAATAATGCAACAAAGTACTTAAATAATGCAGCAGAGTCCTTAAGTACCGTAGCAGAGTCCTTAAATACTGCAGCAAAGTCCTTAAGTAATGCAGCAGAGTCCTTAAATAATGCAGCAAAGTCATTAAATAATGCAGCAGAGTCCTTAAATAATGCAACAAATTCCTTAAATAATGCAGCAGAGTCCTTAAATAATGCAATAAAGTCCATAAATAATGCAGCAAAGTCCTTAAATAATGCAACAAAGTCCTTAAATAATGCAGCAGGGTCCTTAAATAATGCAACAAAGTCCTTAAATAATGCAGCAGAGTCCTTAAAAAATGCAGCAAAGTCCGTAAATAATGCAGCAGAGTCCTTAAATAATCCAGCCAAGTCCTTAAATAATGCAGCAGATTACTGAAATACGGCAGCAGGGTCCTTAAATAATGCAGCAGAGTCCTTATATAATGCAACAAAGTCCTTAAATAATGCAGCAGAGTCCTTAAATAATGCAACAAAGTCCTTAAGTAATGCAGCAGAGTCCTTAAATAATGCAGCAAAGTCCTTAAATAATGCAGCACAGTCCTTAAATAATCCAGCAAAGTCCTTAAATAATGTAGCAAAGTCTTTAAATAATGCAATAAAGTCCATAAATGATGCAGCAAATTCCTTAAATAATGCAGCAGAGTACTGAAATACCGCAGCAGGATCCTTAAATAATGCAACAGAGTCCTTAAATAATGCAACAAAGTCCTTAAATAATGCAGAACAGTCCTTAAATAATGCAATAAAGTCCTTAAATAATGCAGCAAAGTCCTTAAATAATGCAGCAGAGTCCTTAAATAATGCAACAAAGTCCTAAAATAATGCAGCAGAGTCCTTAAATAATGCAACAAAGTCCTTAAAAAATGCAGCAGAGTCCTTAAATAATGCAGCAGAGTCCTTAAATAATGCAGCGCATTCCTTAAATAATGCAGCAGAGTCCTTAAATAATCAAGCCAAGTCCTTAAATAATGCAGCAGAGTCCTTAAATAATGCAGAAAAGTCGTTAAATAAAGCAGCAGAGTCCTTAAATACTGCAGCAGAGTCCTTAAATAATGCAGCAAAGTCATTAAATAATGCAGAAGAGTCCTTAAATAATGCAGCAAAGTCCTTATATAATGCATCAGAGTCCTTAAATAATGCAGCAGAGTCCTTAAATACCACAGCAGAGTCCTTAAATAATGCAGCACAGTCCTTAAATAATCCAGCCAAGTCCTTAAATAATGCAGCAGAGTCCTTAAATAATGCAGAAAAGTCCTTAAATAATGCAGCAGAGACCTTAAATACTTCAGCATAGTCCTTAAATAATGCAGCAAAGTCCTTGAATAATGCAGCAGAGTCCTTAAATAATGCAACAAAGTCCTTAAATAATGCAGAACAGTCCTTAAATAATGCAGCAAATTCCTTAAATAATGCAGCAAAGTCTTTAAATAATGCAATAAAGTCCATAAATAATGCAGCAAAGTTCTTAAATAATGCAGCAGAGTCCTTAAATACCACAGCAGAGTCGTTAAATAATGCAGCAAAGTCTTTAAATAATGCAACAAAGTCCTTAAATAATGCAGCAGAGTCCTTAAATAATGCAGAAGAGTCCTTAAATAATCCAGCCAAGTTCTTAAATAATGCAGCAGAGTCCTTAAATAATGCAACAAAATCCTTAAATAATGCAGAAGAGTCCTTAAATAATCCAGCCAAGTCCTTAAATCATGCAGCAGGGTCCTTAAATAATCCAGCCAAGTCCTTAAATAATGCAGCAGAGTCCTTAAACAATGCAGCAGAGTCCTTAAATAATGCAGAAGAGTCCTTAAATAATGCAACCAAGACCTTAATGCAGCAGAGTCCTTAAATAATGCAACAAAGTACTTAAATAATGCAGCAGAGTCCTTAAGTACCGTAGCAGAGTCCTTAAATACTGCAGCAAAGTCCTTAAGTAATGCAGCAGAGTCCTTAAATAATGCAGCAAAGTCATTAAATAATGCAGCAGAGTCCTTAAATAATGCAACAAATTCCTTAAATAATGCAGCAGAGTCCTTAAATAATGCAATAAAGTCCATAAATAATGCAGCAAAGTCCTTAAATAATGCAACAAAGTCCTTAAATAATGCAGCAGGGTCCTTAAATAATGCAACAAAGTCCTTAAATAATGCAGCAGAGTCCTTAAAAAATGCAGCAAAGTCCGTAAATAATGCAGCAGAGTCCTTAAATAATCCAGCCAAGTCCTTAAATAATGCAGCAGATTACTGAAATACGGCAGCAGGGTCCTTAAATAATGCAGCAGAGTCCTTATATAATGCAACAAAGTCCTTAAATAATGCAGCAGAGTCCTTAAATAATGCAACAAAGTCCTTAAGTAATGCAGCAGAGTCCTTAAATAATGCAGCAAAGTCCTTAAATAATGCAGCACAGTCCTTAAATAATCCAGCAAAGTCCTTAAATAATGTAGCAAAGTCTTTAAATAATGCAATAAAGTCCATAAATGATGCAGCAAATTCCTTAAATAATGCAGCAGAGTACTGAAATACCGCAGCATGATCCTTAAATAATGCAACAGAGTCCTTAAATAATGCAACAAAGTCCTTAAATAATGCAGAACAGTCCTTAAATAATGCAATAAAGTCCTTAAATAATGCAGCAAAGTCCTTAAATAATGCAGCAGAGTCCTTAAATAATGCAACAAAGTCCTAAAATAATGCCGCAGAGTCCTTAAATAATGCAACAAAGTCCTTAAAAAATGCAGCAGAGTCCTTAAATAATGCAGCAGAGTCCTTAAATAATGCAGCGCATTCCTTAAATAATGCAGCAGAGTCCTTAAATAATCAAGCCAAGTCCTTAAATAATGCAGCAGAGTCCTTAAATAATGCAGAAAAGTCGTTAAATAAAGCAGCAGAGTCCTTAAATACTGCAGCAGAGTCCTTAAATAATGCAGCAAAGTCATTAAATAATGCAGAAGAGTCCTTAAATAATGCAGCAAAGTCCTTATATAATGCATCAGAGTCCTTAAATAATGCAGCAGAGTCCTTAAATACCACAGCAGAGTCCTTAAATAATGCAGCACAGTCCTTAAATAATCCAGCCAAGTCCTTAAATAATGCAGCAGAGTCCTTAAATAATGCAGAAAAGTCCTTAAATAATGCAGCAGAGACCTTAAATACTTCAGCATAGTCCTTAAATAATGCAGTAAAGTCCTTGAATAATGCAGCAGAGTCCTTAAATAATGCAACAAAGTCCTTAAATAATGCAGAACAGTCCTTAAATAATGCAGCAAATTCCTTAAATAATGCAGCAAAGTCTTTAAATAATGCAATAAAGTCCATAAATAATGCAGCAAAGTTCTTAAATAATGCAGCAGAGTCCTTAAATACCACAGCAGAGTCCTTAAATAATGCAGCAAAGTCTTTAAATAATGCAACAAAGTCCTTAAATAATGCAGCAGAGTCCTTAAATAATGCAGAAGAGTCCTTAAATAATCCAGCCAAGTTCTTAAATAATGCAGCAGAGTCCTTAAATAATGCAACAAAATCCTTAAATAATGCAGAAGAGTCCTTAAATAATCCAGCCAAGTCCTTAAATCATGCAGCAGGGTCCTTAAATAATCCAGCCAAGTCCTTAAATAATGCAGCAGAGTCCTTAAACAATGCAGCAGAGTCCTTAAATAATGCAGAAGAGTCCTTAAATAATGCAACCAAGACCTTAATGCAGCAGAGTCCTTAAATAATGCAACAAAGTACTTAAATAATGCAGCAGAGTCCTTAAGTACCGTAGCAGAGTCCTTAAATACTGCAGCAAAGTCCTTAAATAATGCAGCAGAGTCCTTAAATAATGCAGCAAAGTCATTAAATAATGCAGCAGAGTCCTTAAATAATGCAACAAATTCCTTAAATAATGCAGCAGAGTCCTTAAATAATGCAATAAAGTCCATAAATAATGCAGCAAAGTCCTTAAATAATGCAACAAAGTCCTTAAATAATGCAGCAGGGTCCTTAAATAATGCAACAAAGTCCTTAAATAATGCAGCAGAGTCCTTAACAAATGCAGCAAAGTCCGTAAATAATGCAGCAGAGTCCTTAAATAATCCAGCCAAGTCCTTAAATAATGCAGCAGATTACTGAAATACGGCAGCAGGGTCCTTAAATAATGCAGCAGAGTCCTTATATAATGCAACAAAGTCCTTAAATAATGCAGCAGAGTCCTTAAATAATGCAACAAAGTCCTTAAGTAATGCAGCAGAGTCCTTAAATAATGCAGCAAAGTCCTTAAATAATGCAGCACAGTCCTTAAATAATCCAGCAAAGTCCTTAAATAATGCAGCAAAGTCTTTAAATAATGCAATAAAGTCCATAAATGATGCAGCAAATTCCTTAAATAATGCAGCAGAGTACTGAAATACCGCAGCAGGATCCTTAAATAATGCAACAGAGTCCTTAAATAATGCAACAAAGTCCTTAAATAATGCAGAACAGTCCTTAAATAATGCAATAAAGTCCTTAAATAATGCAGCAAAGTCCTTAAATAATGCAGCAGAGTCCTTAAATAATGCAACAAAGTCCTAAAATAATGCAGCAGAGTCCTGAAATAATGCAACAAAGTCCTTAAATAATGCAGCAGAGTCCTTAAATAATGCAGCACATTCCTTAAATAATGCAGCAGAGTCCTTAAATAATCCAGCCAAGTCCTTAAATAATGCAGCAGAGTCCTTAAATAATGCAGAAAAGTCGTTAAATAAAGCAGCAGAGTCCTTAAATACTGCAGCAGAGTCCTTAAATAATGCAACAAAGTCCTAAAATAATGCAGCAGAGTCCTTAAATAATGCAACAAAGTCCTTAAAAAATGCAGCAGAGTCCTTAAATAATGCAGCAGAGTCCTTAAATAATCCAGCCAAGTCCTTAAATAATGCAGCAGAGTCCTTAAATAATGCAGCAAAGTCCTTAAATAATGCAGCAGAGACCTTAAATACTTCAGCATAGTCCTTAAATAATGCAGCAAAGTCCTTGAATAATGCAGCAGAGTCCTTAAATAATGCAACAAAGTCCTTAAATAATGCAGAAGAGTCCTTAAATAATGCAGCAAATTCCTTAAATAATGCAGCAAAGTCTTTAAATAATGCAATAAAGTCCATAAATAATGCAGCAAAGTTCTTAAATAATGCAGCAGAGTCCTTAAATACCACAGCAGAGTCCTTAAATAATGCAGCAAAGTCTTTAAATAATGCAACAAAGTCCTTAAATAATGCAGCAGAGTCCTTAAATAATGCAGAAGAGTCCTTAAATAATCCAGCCAAGTCCTTAAATAATGCAGCAGAGTCCTTAAATAATGCAACAAAATCCTTAAATAATGCAGAAGAGTCCTTAAATAATCCAGCCAAGTCCTTAAATCATGCAGCAGGGTACTTAAATAATCCAGCCAAGTCCTTAAATAATGCAGCAGAGTCCTTAAACAATGCAGCAGAGTCCTTAAATAATGCAGAAGAGTCCTTAAATAATGCAACCAAGACCTTAATGCAGCAGAGTCCTTAAATAATGCAACAAAGTACTTAAATAATGCAGCAGAGTCCTTAAGTACCGTAGCAGAGTCCTTAAATACTGCAGCAAAGTCCTTAAGTAATGCAGCAGAGTCCTTAAATAATGCAGCAAAGTCATTAAATAATGCAGCAGAGTCCTTAAATAATGCAACAAATTCCTTAAATAATGCAGCAGAGTCCTTAAATAATGCAATAAAGTCCATAAATAATGCAGCAAAGTCCTTAAATAATGCAACAAAGTCCTTAAATAATGCAGCAGGGTCCTTAAATAATGCAACAAAGTCCTTAAATAATGCAGCAGAGTCCTTAAAAAATGCAGCAAAGTCCGTAAATAATGCAGCAGAGTCCTTAAATAATCCAGCCAAGTCCTTAAATAATGCAGCAGATTACTGAAATACGGCAGCAGGGTCCTTAAATAATGCAGCAGAGTCCTTATATAATGCAACAAAGTCCTTAAATAATGCAGCAGAGTCCTTAAATAATGCAACAAAGTCCTTAAGTAATGCAGCAGAGTCCTTAAATAATGCAGCAAAGTCCTTAAATAATGCAGCACAGTCCTTAAATAATCCAGCAAAGTCCTTAAATAATGTAGCAAAGTCTTTAAATAATGCAATAAAGTCCATAAATGATGCAGCAAATTCCTTAAATAATGCAGCAGAGTACTGAAATACCGCAGCAGGATCCTTAAATAATGCAACAGAGTCCTTAAATAATGCAACAAAGTCCTTAAATAATGCAGAACAGTCCTTAAATAATGCAATAAAGTCCTTAAATAATGCAGCAAAGTCCTTAAATAATGCAGCAGAGTCCTTAAATAATGCAACAAAGTCCTAAAATAATGCAGCAGAGTCCTTAAATAATGCAACAAAGTCCTTAAAAAATGCAGCAGAGTCCTTAAATAATGCAGCAGAGTCCTTAAATAATGCAGCGCATTCCTTAAATAATGCAGCAGAGTCCTTAAATAATCAAGCCAAGTCCTTAAATAATGCAGCAGAGTCCTTAAATAATGCAGAAAAGTCGTTAAATAAAGCAGCAGAGTCCTTAAATACTGCAGCAGAGTCCTTAAATAATGCAGCAAAGTCATTAAATAATGCAGAAGAGTCCTTAAATAATGCAGCAAAGTCCTTATATAATGCATCAGAGTCCTTAAATAATGCAGCAGAGTCCTTAAATACCACAGCAGAGTCCTTAGATAATGCAGCACAGTCCTTAAATAATCCAGCCAAGTCCTTAAATAATGCAGCAGAGTCCTTAAATAATGCAGAAAAGTCCTTAAATAATGCAGCAGAGACCTTAAATACTTCAGCATAGTCCTTAAATAATGCAGCAAAGTCCTTGAATAATGCAGCAGAGTCCTTAAATAATGCAACAAAGTCCTTAAATAATGCAGAACAGTCCTTAAATAATGCAGCAAATTCCTTAAATAATGCAGCAAAGTCTTTAAATAATGCAATAAAGTCCATAAATAATGCAGCAAAGTTCTTAAATAATGCAGCAGAGTCCTTAAATACCACAGCAGAGTCGTTAAATAATGCAGCAAAGTCTTTAAATAATGCAACAAAGTCCTTAAATAATGCAGCAGAGTCCTTAAATAATGCAGAAGAGTCCTTAAATAATCCAGCCAAGTTCTTAAATAATGCAGCAGAGTCCTTAAATAATGCAACAAAATCCTTAAATAATGCAGAAGAGTCCTTAAATAATCCAGCCAAGTCCTTAAATCATGCAGCAGGGTCCTTAAATAATCCAGCCAAGTCCTTAAATAATGCAGCAGAGTCCTTAAACAATGCAGCAGAGTCCTTAAATAATGCAGAAGAGTCCTTAAATAATGCAACCAAGACCTTAATGCAGCAGAGTCCTTAAATAATGCAACAAAGTACTTAAATAATGCAGCAGAGTCCTTAAGTACCGTAGCAGAGTCCTTAAATACTGCAGCAAAGTCCTTAAATAATGCAGCAGAGTCCTTAAATAATGCAGCAAAGTCATTAAATAATGCAGCAGAGTCCTTAAATAATGCAACAAATTCCTTAAATAATGCAGCAGAGTCCTTAAATAATGCAATAAAGTCCATAAATAATGCAGCAAAGTCCTTAAATAATGCAACAAAGTCCTTAAATAATGCAGCAGGGTCCTTAAATAATGCAACAAAGTCCTTAAATAATGCAGCAGAGTCCTTAACAAATGCAGCAAAGTCCGTAAATAATGCAGCAGAGTCCTTAAATAATCCAGCCAAGTCCTTAAATAATGCAGCAGATTACTGAAATACGGCAGCAGGGTCCTTAAATAATGCAGCAGAGTCCTTATATAATGCAACAAAGTCCTTAAGTACTGTAGCAGAGTCCTTAAATACTGCAGCAAAGTCCTTAAATAATGCAGCAGAGTCCTTAAATAATGCAGCAAAGTCATTAAATAATGCAGCAGAGTCCTTAAATAATGCAACAAATTCCTTAAATAATGCAGCAGAGTCCTTAAATAATGCAATAAAGTCCATAAATAATGCAGCAAAGTCCTTAAATAATGCAACAAAGTCCTTAAATAATGCAGCAGGGTCCTTATATAATGCAACAAAGTCCTTAAATAATGCAGCAGAGTCCTTAAAAAATGCAGCAAAGTCCGTAAATAATGCAGCAGAGTCCTTAAATAATCCAGCCAAGTCCTTAAATAATGCAGCAGATTACTGAAATACGGCAGCAGGGTCCTTAAATAATGCAGCAGAGTCCTTATATAATGCAACAAAGTCCTTAAATAATGCAGCAGAGTCCTTAAATAATGCAACAAAGTCCTTAAGTAATGCAGCAGAGTCCTTAAATAATGCAGCAAAGTCCTTAAATAATGCAGCACAGTCCTTAAATAATCCAGCAAAGTCCTTAAATAATGCAGCAAAGTCTTTAAATAATGCAATAAAGTCCATAAATGATGCAGCAAATTCCTTAAATAATGCAGCAGAGTACTGAAATACCGCAGCAGGATCCTTAAATAATGCAACAGAGTCCTTAAATAATGCAACAAAGTCCTTAAATAATGCAGAACAGTCCTTAAATAATGCAATAAAGTCCTTAAATAATGCAGCAAAGTCCTTAAATAATGCAGCAGAGTCCTTAAATAATGCAACAAAGTCCTAAAATAATGCAGCAGAGTCCTGAAATAATGCAACAAAGTCCTTAAATAATGCAGCAGAGTCCTTAAATAATGCAGCACATTCCTTAAATAATGCAGCAGAGTCCTTAAATAATCCAGCCAAGTCCTTAAATAATGCAGCAGAGTCCTTAAATAATGCAGAAAAGTCGTTAAATAAAGCAGCAGAGTCCTTAAATACTGCAGCAGAGTCCTTAAATAATGCAGCAAAGTCATTAAATAATGCAGAAGAGTCCTTAAATAATGCAGCAAAGTCCTTATATAATGCATCAGAGTCCTTAAATAATGCAGCAGAGTCCTTAAATACCACAGCAGAGTCCTTAAATAATGCAGCAAAGTCTTTAAATAATGCAGCACAGTCCTTAAATAATCCAGCCAAGTCCTTAAATAATGCAGCAGAGTCCTTAAATAATGCAGAAAAGTCCTTAAATAATGCAGCAGAGACCTTAAATACTTCAGCATAGTCCTTAAATAATGCAGCAAAGTCCTTGAATAATGCAGCAGAGTCCTTAAATAATGCAACAAAGTCCTTAAATAATGCAGAAGAGTCCTTAAATAATGCAGCAAATTCCTTAAATAATGCAGCAAAGTCTTTAAATAATGCAATAAAGTCCATAAATAATGCAGCAAAGTTCTTAAATAATGCAGCAGAGTCCTTAAATACCACAGCAGAGTCCTTAAATAATGCAGCAAAGTCTTTAAATAATGCAACAAAGTCCTTAAATAATGCAGCAGAGTCCTTAAATAATGCAGAAGAGTCCTTAAATAATCCAGCCAAGTCCTTAAATAATGCAGCAGAGTCCTTAAATAATGCAACAAAATCCTTAAATAATGCAGAAGAGTCCTTAAATAATCCAGCCAAGTCCTTAAATCATGCAGCAGGGTACTTAAATAATCCAGCCAAGTCCTTAAATAATGCAGCAGAGTCCTTAAACAATGCAGCAGAGTCCTTAAATAATGCAGAAGAGTCCTTAAATAATGCAACCAAGACCTTAATGCAGCAGAGTCCTTAAATAATGCAACAAAGTACTTAAATAATGCAGCAGAGTCCTTAAGTACCGTAGCAGAGTCCTTAAATACTGCAGCAAAGTCCTTAAGTAATGCAGCAGAGTCCTTAAATAATGCAGCAAAGTCATTAAATAATGCAGCAGAGTCCTTAAATAATGCAACAAATTCCTTAAATAATGCAGCAGAGTCCTTAAATAATGCAATAAAGTCCATAAATAATGCAGCAAAGTCCTTAAATAATGCAACAAAGTCCTTAAATAATGCAGCAGGGTCCTTAAATAATGCAACAAAGTCCTTAAATAATGCAGCAGAGTCCTTAAAAAATGCAGCAAAGTCCGTAAATAATGCAGCAGAGTCCTTAAATAATCCAGCCAAGTCCTTAAATAATGCAGCAGATTACTGAAATACGGCAGCAGGGTCCTTAAATAATGCAGCAGAGTCCTTATATAATGCAACAAAGTCCTTAAATAATGCAGCAGAGTCCTTAAATAATGCAACAAAGTCCTTAAGTAATGCAGCAGAGTCCTTAAATAATGCAGCAAAGTCCTTAAATAATGCAGCACAGTCCTTAAATAATCCAGCAAAGTCCTTAAATAATGTAGCAAAGTCTTTAAATAATGCAATAAAGTCCATAAATGATGCAGCAAATTCCTTAAATAATGCAGCAGAGTACTGAAATACCGCAGCATGATCCTTAAATAATGCAACAGAGTCCTTAAATAATGCAACAAAGTCCTTAAATAATGCAGAACAGTCCTTAAATAATGCAATAAAGTCCTTAAATAATGCAGCAAAGTCCTTAAATAATGCAGCAGAGTCCTTAAATAATGCAACAAAGTCCTAAAATAATGCAGCAGAGTCCTTAAATAATGCAACAAAGTCCTTAAAAAATGCAGCAGAGTCCTTAAATAATGCAGCAGAGTCCTTAAATAATGCAGCGCATTCCTTAAATAATGCAGCAGAGTCCTTAAATAATCAAGCCAAGTCCTTAAATAATGCAGCAGAGTCCTTAAATAATGCAGAAAAGTCGTTAAATAAAGCAGCAGAGTCCTTAAATACTGCAGCAGAGTCCTTAAATAATGCAGCAAAGTCATTAAATAATGCAGAAGAGTCCTTAAATAATGCAGCAAAGTCCTTATATAATGCATCAGAGTCCTTAAATAATGCAGCAGAGTCCTTAAATACCACAGCAGAGTCCTTAAATAATGCAGCACAGTCCTTAAATAATCCAGCCAAGTCCTTAAATAATGCAGCAGAGTCCTTAAATAATGCAGAAAAGTCCTTAAATAATGCAGCAGAGACCTTAAATACTTCAGCATAGTCCTTAAATAATGCAGTAAAGTCCTTGAATAATGCAGCAGAGTCCTTAAATAATGCAACAAAGTCCTTAAATAATGCAGAACAGTCCTTAAATAATGCAGCAAATTCCTTAAATAATGCAGCAAAGTCTTTAAATAATGCAATAAAGTCCATAAATAATGCAGCAAAGTTCTTAAATAATGCAGCAGAGTCCTTAAATACCACAGCAGAGTCCTTAAATAATGCAGCAAAGTCTTTAAATAATGCAACAAAGTCCTTAAATAATGCAGCAGAGTCCTTAAATAATGCAGAAGAGTCCTTAAATAATCCAGCCAAGTTCTTAAATAATGCAGCAGAGTCCTTAAATAATGCAACAAAATCCTTAAATAATGCAGAAGAGTCCTTAAATAATCCAGCCAAGTCCTTAAATCATGCAGCAGGGTCCTTAAATAATCCAGCCAAGTCCTTAAATAATGCAGCAGAGTCCTTAAACAATGCAGCAGAGTCCTTAAATAATGCAGAAGAGTCCTTAAATAATGCAACCAAGACCTTAATGCAGCAGAGTCCTTAAATAATGCAACAAAGTACTTAAATAATGCAGCAGAGTCCTTAAGTACCGTAGCAGAGTCCTTAAATACTGCAGCAAAGTCCTTAAATAATGCAGCAGAGTCCTTAAATAATGCAGCAAAGTCATTAAATAATGCAGCAGAGTCCTTAAATAATGCAACAAATTCCTTAAATAATGCAGCAGAGTCCTTAAATAATGCAATAAAGTCCATAAATAATGCAGCAAAGTCCTTAAATAATGCAACAAAGTCCTTAAATAATGCAGCAGGGTCCTTAAATAATGCAACAAAGTCCTTAAATAATGCAGCAGAGTCCTTAACAAATGCAGCAAAGTCCGTAAATAATGCAGCAGAGTCCTTAAATAATCCAGCCAAGTCCTTAAATAATGCAGCAGATTACTGAAATACGGCAGCAGGGTCCTTAAATAATGCAGCAGAGTCCTTATATAATGCAACAAAGTCCTTAAATAATGCAGCAGAGTCCTTAAATAATGCAACAAAGTCCTTAAGTAATGCAGCAGAGTCCTTAAATAATGCAGCAAAGTCCTTAAATAATGCAGCACAGTCCTTAAATAATCCAGCAAAGTCCTTAAATAATGCAGCAAAGTCTTTAAATAATGCAATAAAGTCCATAAATGATGCAGCAAATTCCTTAAATAATGCAGCAGAGTACTGAAATACCGCAGCAGGATCCTTAAATAATGCAACAGAGTCCTTAAATAATGCAACAAAGTCCTTAAATAATGCAGAACAGTCCTTAAATAATGCAATAAAGTCCTTAAATAATGCAGCAAAGTCCTTAAATAATGCAGCAGAGTCCTTAAATAATGCAACAAAGTCCTAAAATAATGCAGCAGAGTCCTTAAATAATGCAACAAAGTCCTTAAATAATGCAGCAAAGTCCTTAAATAATGCAGCAGAGTCCTTAAATACCACAGCAGAGTCCTTAAATAATGCAGCAAAGTCTTTAAATAATGCAGCACAGTCCTTAAATAATCCAGCCAAGTCCTTAAATAATGCAGCAGAGTCCTTAAATAATGCAGAAAAGTCCTTAAATAATGCAGCAGAGACCTTAAATACTTCAGCATAGTCCTTAAATAATGCAGCAAAGTCCTTGAATAATGCAGCAGAGTCCTTAAATAATGCAACAAAGTCCTTAAATAATGCAGAAGAGTCCTTAAATAATGCAGCAAATTCCTTAAATAATGCAGCAAAGTCTTTAAATAATGCAATAAAGTCCATAAATAATGCAGCAAAGTTCTTAAATAATGCAGCAGAGTCCTTAAATACCACAGCAGAGTCCTTAAATAATGCAGCAAAGTCTTTAAATAATGCAACAAAGTCCTTAAATAATGCAGCAGAGTCCTTAAATAATGCAGAAGAGTCCTTAAATAATCCAGCCAAGTCCTTAAATAATGCAGCAGAGTCCTTAAATAATGCAACAAAATCCTTAAATAATGCAGAAGAGTCCTTAAATAATCCAGCCAAGTCCTTAAATCATGCAGCAGGGTACTTAAATAATCCAGCCAAGTCCTTAAATAATGCAGCAGAGTCCTTAAACAATGCAGCAGAGTCCTTAAATAATGCAGAAGAGTCCTTAAATAATGCAACCAAGACCTTAATGCAGCAGAGTCCTTAAATAATGCAACAAAGTACTTAAATAATGCAGCAGAGTCCTTAAGTACCGTAGCAGAGTCCTTAAATACTGCAGCAAAGTCCTTAAGTAATGCAGCAGAGTCCTTAAATAATGCAGCAAAGTCATTAAATAATGCAGCAGAGTCCTTAAATAATGCAACAAATTCCTTAAATAATGCAGCAGAGTCCTTAAATAATGCAATAAAGTCCATAAATAATGCAGCAAAGTCCTTAAATAATGCAACAAAGTCCTTAAATAATGCAGCAGGGTCCTTAAATAATGCAACAAAGTCCTTAAATAATGCAGCAGAGTCCTTAAAAAATGCAGCAAAGTCCGTAAATAATGCAGCAGAGTCCTTAAATAATCCAGCCAAGTCCTTAAATAATGCAGCAGATTACTGAAATACGGCAGCAGGGTCCTTAAATAATGCAGCAGAGTCCTTATATAATGCAACAAAGTCCTTAAATAATGCAGCAGAGTCCTTAAATAATGCAACAAAGTCCTTAAGTAATGCAGCAGAGTCCTTAAATAATGCAGCAAAGTCCTTAAATAATGCAGCACAGTCCTTAAATAATCCAGCAAAGTCCTTAAATAATGTAGCAAAGTCTTTAAATAATGCAATAAAGTCCATAAATGATGCAGCAAATTCCTTAAATAATGCAGCAGAGTACTGAAATACCGCAGCATGATCCTTAAATAATGCAACAGAGTCCTTAAATAATGCAACAAAGTCCTTAAATAATGCAGAACAGTCCTTAAATAATGCAATAAAGTCCTTAAATAATGCAGCAAAGTCCTTAAATAATGCAGCAGAGTCCTTAAATAATGCAACAAAGTCCTAAAATAATGCAGCAGAGTCCTTAAATAATGCAACAAAGTCCTTAAAAAATGCAGCAGAGTCCTTAAATAATGCAGCAGAGTCCTTAAATAATGCAGCGCATTCCTTAAATAATGCAGCAGAGTCCTTAAATAATCAAGCCAAGTCCTTAAATAATGCAGCAGAGTCCTTAAATAATGCAGAAAAGTCGTTAAATAAAGCAGCAGAGTCCTTAAATACTGCAGCAGAGTCCTTAAATAATGCAGCAAAGTCATTAAATAATGCAGAAGAGTCCTTAAATAATGCAGCAAAGTCCTTATATAATGCATCAGAGTCCTTAAATAATGCAGCAGAGTCCTTAAATACCACAGCAGAGTCCTTAAATAATGCAGCACAGTCCTTAAATAATCCAGCCAAGTCCTTAAATAATGCAGCAGAGTCCTTAAATAATGCAGAAAAGTCCTTAAATAATGCAGCAGAGACCTTAAATACTTCAGCATAGTCCTTAAATAATGCAGTAAAGTCCTTGAATAATGCAGCAGAGTCCTTAAATAATGCAACAAAGTCCTTAAATAATGCAGAACAGTCCTTAAATAATGCAGCAAATTCCTTAAATAATGCAGCAAAGTCTTTAAATAATGCAATAAAGTCCATAAATAATGCAGCAAAGTTCTTAAATAATGCAGCAGAGTCCTTAAATACCACAGCAGAGTCCTTAAATAATGCAGCAAAGTCTTTAAATAATGCAACAAAGTCCTTAAATAATGCAGCAGAGTCCTTAAATAATGCAGAAGAGTCCTTAAATAATCCAGCCAAGTTCTTAAATAATGCAGCAGAGTCCTTAAATAATGCAACAAAATCCTTAAATAATGCAGAAGAGTCCTTAAATAATCCAGCCAAGTCCTTAAATCATGCAGCAGGGTCCTTAAATAATCCAGCCAAGTCCTTAAATAATGCAGCAGAGTCCTTAAACAATGCAGCAGAGTCCTTAAATAATGCAGAAGAGTCCTTAAATAATGCAACCAAGACCTTAATGCAGCAGAGTCCTTAAATAATGCAACAAAGTACTTAAATAATGCAGCAGAGTCCTTAAGTACCGTAGCAGAGTCCTTAAATACTGCAGCAAAGTCCTTAAATAATGCAGCAGAGTCCTTAAATAATGCAGCAAAGTCATTAAATAATGCAGCAGAGTCCTTAAATAATGCAACAAATTCCTTAAATAATGCAGCAGAGTCCTTAAATAATGCAATAAAGTCCATAAATAATGCAGCAAAGTCCTTAAATAATGCAACAAAGTCCTTAAATAATGCAGCAGGGTCCTTAAATAATGCAACAAAGTCCTTAAATAATGCAGCAGAGTCCTTAACAAATGCAGCAAAGTCCGTAAATAATGCAGCAGAGTCCTTAAATAATCCAGCCAAGTCCTTAAATAATGCAGCAGATTACTGAAATACGGCAGCAGGGTCCTTAAATAATGCAGCAGAGTCCTTATATAATGCAACAAAGTCCTTAAATAATGCAGCAGAGTCCTTAAATAATGCAACAAAGTCCTTAAGTAATGCAGCAGAGTCCTTAAATAATGCAGCAAAGTCCTTAAATAATGCAGCACAGTCCTTAAATAATCCAGCAAAGTCCTTAAATAATGCAGCAAAGTCTTTAAATAATGCAATAAAGTCCATAAATGATGCAGCAAATTCCTTAAATAATGCAGCAGAGTACTGAAATACCGCAGCAGGATCCTTAAATAATGCAACAGAGTCCTTAAATAATGCAACAAAGTCCTTAAATAATGCAGAACAGTCCTTAAATAATGCAATAAAGTCCTTAAATAATGCAGCAAAGTCCTTAAATAATGCAGCAGAGTCATTAAAAAATGCAACAAAGTCCTAAAATAATGCAGCAGAGTCCTTAAATAATGCAACAAAGTCCTTAAATAATGCAGCAAAGTCCTTAAATAATGCAGCAGAGTCCTTAAATACCACAGCAGAGTCCTTAAATAATGCAGCAAAGTCTTTAAATAATGCAGCACAGTCCTTAAATAATCCAGCCAAGTCCTTAAATAATGCAGCAGAGTCCTTAAATAATGCAGAAAAGTCCTTAAATAATGCAGCAGAGACCTTAAATACTTCAGCATAGTCCTTAAATAATGCAGCAAAGTCCTTGAATAATGCAGCAGAGTCCTTAAATAATGCAACAAAGTCCTTAAATAATGCAGAAGAGTCCTTAAATAATGCAGCAAATTCCTTAAATAATGCAGCAAAGTCTTTAAATAATGCAATAAAGTCCATAAATAATGCAGCAAAGTTCTTAAATAATGCAGCAGAGTCCTTAAATACCACAGCAGAGTCCTTAAATAATGCAGCAAAGTCTTTAAATAATGCAACAAAGTCCTTAAATAATGCAGCAGAGTCCTTAAATAATGCAGAAGAGTCCTTAAATAATCCAGCCAAGTCCTTAAATAATGCAGCAGAGTCCTTAAATAATGCAACAAAATCCTTAAATAATGCAGAAGAGTCCTTAAATAATCCAGCCAAGTCCTTAAATCATGCAGCAGGGTACTTAAATAATCCAGCCAAGTCCTTAAATAATGCAGCAGAGTCCTTAAACAATGCAGCAGAGTCCTTAAATAATGCTGAAGAGTCCTTAAATAATGCAACCAAGACCTTAATGCAGCAGAGTCCTTAAATAATGCAACAAAGTACTTAAATAATGCAGCAGAGTCCTTAAGTACCGTAGCAGAGTCCTTAAATACTGCAGCAAAGTCCTTAAATAATGCAGCAGAGTCCTTAAATAATGCAGCAAAGTCATTAAATAATGCAGCAGAGTCCTTAAATAATGCAACAAATTCCTTAAATAATGCAGCAGAGTCCTTAAATAATGCAATAAAGTCCATAAATAATGCAGCAAAGTCCTTAAATAATGCAACAAAGTCCTTAAATAATGCAGCAGGGTCCTTAAATAATGCAACAAAGTCCTTAAATAATGCAGCAGAGTCCTTAAAAAATGCAGCAAAGTCCGTAAATAATGCAGCAGAGTCCTTAAATAATCCAGCCAAGTCCTTAAATAATGCAGCAGATTACTGAAATACGGCAGCAGGGTCCTTAAATAATGCAGCAGAGTCCTTATATAATGCAACAAAGTCCTTAAATAATGCAGCAGAGTCCTTAAATAATGCAACAAAGTCCTTAAGTAATGCAGCAGAGTCCTTAAATAATGCAGCAAAGTCCTTAAATAATGCAGCACAGTCCTTAAATAATCCAGCAAAGTCCTTAAATAATGTAGCAAAGTCTTTAAATAATGCAATAAAGTCCATAAATGATGCAGCAAATTCCTTAAATAATGCAGCAGAGTACTGAAATACCGCAGCATGATCCTTAAATAATGCAACAGAGTCCTTAAATAATGCAACAAAGTCCTTAAATAATGCAGAACAGTCCTTAAATAATGCAATAAAGTCCTTAAATAATGCAGCAAAGTCCTTAAATAATGCAGCAGAGTCCTTAAATAATGCAACAAAGTCCTAAAATAATGCAGCAGAGTCCTTAAATAATGCAACAAAGTCCTTAAATAATGCAGCAGAGTCCTTAAATAATGCAGCAGAGTCCTTAAATAATGCAGCGCATTCCTTAAATAATGCAGGAGAGTCCTTAAATAATCCAGCCAAGTCCTTAAATAATGCAGCAGAGTCCTTAAATAATGCAGAAAAGTCGTTAAATAAAGCAGCAGAGTCCTTAAATACTGCAGCAGAGTCCTTAAATAATGCAGCAAAGTCATTAAATAATGCAGAAGAGTCCTTAAATAATGCAGCAAAGTCCTTATATAATGCATCAGAGTCCTTAAATAATGCAGCAGAGTCCTTAAATACCACAGCAGAGTCCTTAAATAATGCAGCACAGTCCTTAAATAATCCAGCCAAGTCCTTAAATAATGCAGCAGAGTCCTTAAATAATGCAGAAAAGTCCTTAAATAATGCAGCAGAGACCTTAAATACTTCAGCATAGTCCTTAAATAATGCAGCAAAGTCCTTGAATAATGCAGCAGAGTCCTTAAATAATGCAACAAAGTCCTTAAATAATGCAGAACAGTCCTTAAATAATGCAGCAAATTCCTTAAATAATGCAGCAAAGTCTTTAAATAATGCAATAAAGTCCATAAATAATGCAGCAAAGTTCTTAAATAATGCAGCAGAGTCCTTAAATACCACAGCAGAGTCCTTAAATAATGCAGCAAAGTCTTTAAATAATGCAACAAAGTCCTTAAATAATGCAGCAGAGTCCTTAAATAATGCAGAAGAGTCCTTAAATAATCCAGCCAAGTTCTTAAATAATGCAGCAGAGTCCTTAAATAATGCAACAAAATCCTTAAATAATGCAGAAGAGTCTTTAAATAATCCAGCCAAGTCCTTAAATCATGCAGCAGGGTCCTTAAATAATCCAGCCAAGTCCTTAAATAATGCAGCAGAGTCCTTAAACAATGCAGCAGAGTCCTTAAATAATGCAGAAGAGTCCTTAAATAATGCAACCAAGACCTTAATGCAGCAGAGTCCTTAAATAATGCAACAAAGTACTTAAATAATGCAGCAGAGTCCTTAAGTACCGTAGCAGAGTCCTTAAATACTGCAGCAAAGTCCTTAAATAATGCAGCAGAGTCCTTAAATAATGCAGCAGAGTCCTTAAATAATGCAGAAAAGTCCTTATATAATGCATCAGAGTCCTTAAATAATGCAGCAGAGTCCTTAAATACCACAGCAGAGTCCTTAAATAATGCAGCACAGTCCTTAAATAATCCAGCCAAGTCCTTAAATAATGCAGCAGAGTCCTTAAATAATGCAGAAAAGTCCTTAAATAATGCAGCATAGACCTTAAATACTTCAGCATAGTCCTTAAATAATGCAGCAAAGTCCTTGAATAATGCAGCAGAGTCCTTAAATAATGCAACAAAGTCCTTAAATAATGCAGAAGAGTCCTTAAATAATGCAGCAAATTCCTTAAATAATGCAGCAAAGTCTTTAAATAATGCAATAAAGTCCATAAATAATGCAGCAGAGTCCTTAAATAATGCAGAAGAGTCCTTAAATAATCCAGCCAAGTTCTTAAATAATGCAGCAGAGTCCTTAAATAATGCAACAAAATCCTTAAATAATGCAGAAGAGTCCTTAAATAATCCAGCCAAGTCCTTAAATCATGCAGCAGGGTCCTTAAATAATCCAGCCAAGTCCTTAAATAATGCAGCAGAGTCCTTAAACAATGCAGCAGAGTCCTTAAATAATGCAGAAGAGTCCTTAAATAATGCAACCAAGACCTTAATGCAGCAGAGTCCTTAAATAATGCAACAAAGTACTTAAATAATGCAGCAGAGTCCTTAAGTACCGTAGCAGAGTCCTTAAATACTGCAGCAAAGTCCTTAAATAATGCAGCAGAGTCCTTAAATAATGCAGCAAAGTCCTTAAATAATGCAGCAGAGTCCTTAAATAATGCAACAAATTCCTTAAATAATGCAGCAGAGTCCTTAAATAATGCAATAAAGTCCATAAATAATGCAGCAAAGTCCTTAAATAATGCAACAAAGTCCTTAAATAATGCAGCAGGGTCCTTAAATAATGCAACAAAGTCCTTAAATAATGCAGCAGAGTCCTTAACAAATGCAGCAAAGTCCGTAAATAATGCAGCAGAGTCCTTAAATAATCCAGCCAAGTCCTTAAATAATGCAGCAGATTACTGAAATACGGCAGCAGGGTCCTTAAATAATGCAGCAGAGTCCTTATATAATGCAACAAAGTCCTTAAATAATGCAGCAGAGTCCTTAAATAATGCAACAAAGTCCTTAAGTAATGCAGCAGAGTCCTTAAATAATGCAGCAAAGTCCTTAAATAATGCAGCACAGTCCTTAAATAATCCAGCAAAGTCCTTAAATAATGCAGCAAAGTCTTTAAATAATGCAATAAAGTCCATAAATGATGCAGCAAATTCCTTAAATAATGCAGCAGAGTACTGAAATACCGCAGCAGGATCCTTAAATAATGCAACAGAGTCCTTAAATAATGCAACAAAGTCCTTAAATAATGCAGAACAGTCCTTAAATAATGCAATAAAGTCCTTAAATAATGCAGCAAAGTCCTTAAATAATGCAGCAGAGTCCTTAAATAATGCAACAAAGTCCTAAAATAATGCAGCAGAGTCCTTAAATAATGCAACAAAGCCCTTAAATAATGCAGCAGAGTCCTTAAATAATTGCAGCACATTCCTTAAATAATGCAGCAGAGTCCTTAAATAATCCAGCCAAGTCCTTAAATAATGCAGCAGAGTCCTTAAATAATGCAGAAAAGTCGTTAAATAAAGCAGCAGAGTCCTTAAATACTGCAGCAGAGTCCTTAAATAATGCAGCAAAGTCATTAAATAATGCAGAAGAGTCCTTAAATAATGCAGCAAAGTCCTTATATAATGCATCAGAGTCCTTAAATAATGCAGCAGAGTCCTTAAATACCACAGCAGAGTCCTTAAATAATGCAGCAAAGTCTTTAAATAATGCAGCACAGTCCTTAAATAATCCAGCCAAGTCCTTAAATAATGCAGCAGAGTCCTTAAATAATGCAGAAAAGTCCTTAAATAATGCAGCAGAGACCTTAAATACTTCAGCATAGTCCTTAAATAATGCAGCAAAGTCCTTGAATAATGCAGCAGAGTCCTTAAATAATGCAACAAAGTCCTTAAATAATGCAGTGGGGTCCTTAAATAATGCAGCAAATTCCTTAAATAATGCAGCAAAGTCTTTAAATAATGCAATAAAGTCCATAAATAATGCAGCAAAGTTCTTAAATAATGCAGCAGAGTCCTTAAATACCACAGCAGAGTCCTTAAATAATGCAGCAAAGTCTTTAAATAATGCAACAAAGTCCTTAAATAATGCAGCAGAGTCCTTAAATAATGCAGAAGAGTCCTTAAATAATCCAGCCAAGTCCTTAAATAATGCAGCAGAGTCCTTAAATAATGCAACAAAATCCTTAAATAATGCAGAAGAGTCCTTAAATAATCCAGCCAAGTCCTTAAATCATGCAGCAGGGTACTTAAATAATCCAGCCAAGTCCTTAAATAATGCAGCAGAGTCCTTAAACAATGCAGCAGAGTCCTTAAATAATGCAGAAGAGTCCTTAAATAATGCAACCAAGACCTTAATGCAGCAGAGTCCTTAAATAATGCAACAAAGTACTTAAATAATGCAGCAGAGTCCTTAAGTACCGTAGCAGAGTCCTTAAATACTGCAGCAATGTCCTTAAATAATGTAGCAGAGTCCTTAAATAATGCAGCAAAGTCATTAAATAATGCAGCAGAGTCCTTAAATAATGCAACAAATTCCTTAAATAATGCAGCAGAGTCCTTAAATAATGCAATAAAGTCCATAAATAATGCAGCAAAGTCCTTAAATAATGCAACAAAGTCCTTAAATAATGCAGCAGGGTCCTTAAATAATGCAACAAAGTCCTTAAATAATGCAGCAGAGTCCTTAAAAAATGCAGCAAAGTCCGTAAATAATGCAGCAGAGTCCTTAAATAATCCAGCCAAGTCCTTAAATAATGCAGCAGATTACTGAAATACGGCAGCAGGGTCCTTAAATAATGCAGCAGAGTCCTTATATAATGCAACAAAGTCCTTAAATAATGCAGCAGAGTCCTTAAATAATGCAACAAAGTCCTTAAGTAATGCAGCAGAGTCCTTAAATAATGCAGCAAAGTCCTTAAATAATGCAGCACAGTCCTTAAATAATCCAGCAAAGTCCTTAAATAATGTAGCAAAGTCTTTAAATAATGCAATAAAGTCCATAAATGATGCAGCAAATTCCTTAAATAATGCAGCAGAGTACTGAAATACCGCAGCAGGATCCTTAAATAATGCAACAGAGTCCTTAAATAATGCAACAAAGTCCTTAAATAATGCAGAACAGTCCTTAAATAATGCAATAAAGTCCTTAAATAATGCAGCAAAGTCCTTAAATAATGCAGCAGAGTCCTTAAATAATGCAACAAAGTCCTAAAATAATGCAGCAGAGTCCTTAAATAATGCAACAAAGTCCTTAAATAATGCAGCAAAGTCCTTAAATAATGCAGCAGAGTCCTTAAATACCACAGCAGAGTCCTTAAATAATGCAGCAAAGTCTTTAAATAATGCAGCACAGTCCTTAAATAATCCAGCCAAGTCCTTAAATAATGCAGCAGAGTCCTTAAATAATGCAGAAAAGTCCTTAAATAATGCAGCAGAGACCTTAAATACTTCAGCATAGTCCTTAAATAATGCAGCAAAGTCCTTGAATAATGCAGCAGAGTCCTTAAATAATGCAACAAAGTCCTTAAATAATGCAGAAGAGTCCTTAAATAATGCAGCAAATTCCTTAAATAATGCAGCAAAGTCTTTAAATAATGCAATAAAGTCCATAAATAATGCAGCAAAGTTCTTAAATAATGCAGCAGAGTCCTTAAATACCACAGCAGAGTCCTTAAATAATGCAGCAAAGTCTTTAAATAATGCAACAAAGTCCTTAAATAATGCAGCAGAGTCCTTAAATAATGCAGAAGAGTCCTTAAATAATCCAGCCAAGTCCTTAAATAATGCAGCAGAGTCCTTAAATAATGCAACAAAATCCTTAAATAATGCAGAAGAGTCCTTAAATAATCCAGCCAAGTCCTTAAATCATGCAGCAGGGTACTTAAATAATCCAGCCAAGTCCTTAAATAATGCAGCAGAGTCCTTAAACAATGCAGCAGAGTCCTTAAATAATGCTGAAGAGTCCTTAAATAATGCAACCAAGACCTTAATGCAGCAGAGTCCTTAAATAATGCAACAAAGTACTTAAATAATGCAGCAGAGTCCTTAAGTACCGTAGCAGAGTCCTTAAATACTGCAGCAAAGTCCTTAAATAATGCAGCAGAGTCCTTAAATAATGCAGCAAAGTCATTAAATAATGCAGCAGAGTCCTTAAATAATGCAACAAATTCCTTAAATAATGCAGCAGAGTCCTTAAATAATGCAATAAAGTCCATAAATAATGCAGCAAAGTCCTTAAATAATGCAACAAAGTCCTTAAATAATGCAGCAGGGTCCTTAAATAATGCAACAAAGTCCTTAAATAATGCAGCAGAGTCCTTAAAAAATGCAGCAAAGTCCGTAAATAATGCAGCAGAGTCCTTAAATAATCCAGCCAAGTCCTTAAATAATGCAGCAGATTACTGAAATACGGCAGCAGGGTCCTTAAATAATGCAGCAGAGTCCTTATATAATGCAACAAAGTCCTTAAATAATGCAGCAGAGTCCTTAAATAATGCAACAAAGTCCTTAAGTAATGCAGCAGAGTCCTTAAATAATGCAGCAAAGTCCTTAAATAATGCAGCACAGTCCTTAAATAATCCAGCAAAGTCCTTAAATAATGTAGCAAAGTCTTTAAATAATGCAATAAAGTCCATAAATGATGCAGCAAATTCCTTAAATAATGCAGCAGAGTACTGAAATACCGCAGCATGATCCTTAAATAATGCAACAGAGTCCTTAAATAATGCAACAAAGTCCTTAAATAATGCAGAACAGTCCTTAAATAATGCAATAAAGTCCTTAAATAATGCAGCAAAGTCCTTAAATAATGCAGCAGAGTCCTTAAATAATGCAACAAAGTCCTAAAATAATGCAGCAGAGTCCTTAAATAATGCAACAAAGTCCTTAAATAATGCAGCAGAGTCCTTAAATAATGCAGCAGAGTCCTTAAATAATGCAGCGCATTCCTTAAATAATGCAGGAGAGTCCTTAAATAATCCAGCCAAGTCCTTAAATAATGCAGCAGAGTCCTTAAATAATGCAGAAAAGTCGTTAAATAAAGCAGCAGAGTCCTTAAATACTGCAGCAGAGTCCTTAAATAATGCAGCAAAGTCATTAAATAATGCAGAAGAGTCCTTAAATAATGCAGCAAAGTCCTTATATAATGCATCAGAGTCCTTAAATAATGCAGCAGAGTCCTTAAATACCACAGCAGAGTCCTTAAATAATGCAGCACAGTCCTTAAATAATCCAGCCAAGTCCTTAAATAATGCAGCAGAGTCCTTAAATAATGCAGAAAAGTCCTTAAATAATGCAGCAGAGACCTTAAATACTTCAGCATAGTCCTTAAATAATGCAGCAAAGTCCTTGAATAATGCAGCAGAGTCCTTAAATAATGCAACAAAGTCCTTAAATAATGCAGAACAGTCCTTAAATAATGCAGCAAATTCCTTAAATAATGCAGCAAAGTCTTTAAATAATCCAGCAAAGTCCTTAAATAATGTAGCAAAGTCTTTAAATAATGCAATAAAGTCCATAAATGATGCAGCAAATTCCTTAAATAATGCAGCAGAGTACTGAAATACCGCAGCAGGATCCTTAAATAATGCAACAGAGTCCTTAAATAATGCAACAAAGTCCTTAAATAATGCAGAACAGTCCTTAAATAATGCAATAAAGTCCTTAAATAATGCAGCAAAGTCCTTAAATAATGCAGCAGAGTCCTTAAATAATGCAACAAAGTCCTAAAATAATGCAGCAGAGTCCTTAAATAATGCAACAAAGTCCTTAAATAATGCAGCAAAGTCCTTAAATAATGCAGCAGAGTCCTTAAATACCACAGCAGAGTCCTTAAATAATGCAGCAAAGTCTTTAAATAATGCAGCACAGTCCTTAAATAATCCAGCCAAGTCCTTAAATAATGCAGCAGAGTCCTTAAATAATGCAGAAAAGTCCTTAAATAATGCAGCAGAGACCTTAAATACTTCAGCATAGTCCTTAAATAATGCAGCAAAGTCCTTGAATAATGCAGCAGAGTCCTTAAATAATGCAACAAAGTCCTTAAATAATGCAGAAGAGTCCTTAAATAATGCAGCAAATTCCTTAAATAATGCAGCAAAGTCTTTAAATAATGCAATAAAGTCCATAAATAATGCAGCAAAGTTCTTAAATAATGCAGCAGAGTCCTTAAATACCACAGCAGAGTCCTTAAATAATGCAGCAAAGTCTTTAAATAATGCAACAAAGTCCTTAAATAATGCAGCAGAGTCCTTAAATAATGCAGAAGAGTCCTTAAATAATCCAGCCAAGTCCTTAAATAATGCAGCAGAGTCCTTAAATAATGCAACAAAATCCTTAAATAATGCAGAAGAGTCCTTAAATAATCCAGCCAAGTCCTTAAATCATGCAGCAGGGTACTTAAATAATCCAGCCAAGTCCTTAAATAATGCAGCAGAGTCCTTAAACAATGCAGCAGAGTCCTTAAATAATGCAGAAGAGTCCTTAAATAATGCAACCAAGACCTTAATGCAGCAGAGTCCTTAAATAATGCAACAAAGTACTTAAATAATGCAGCAGAGTCCTTAAGTACCGTAGCAGAGTCCTTAAATACTGCAGCAATGTCCTTAAATAATGTAGCAGAGTCCTTAAATAATGCAGCAAAGTCATTAAATAATGCAGCAGAGTCCTTAAATAATGCAACAAATTCCTTAAATAATGCAGCAGAGTCCTTAAATAATGCAATAAAGTCCATAAATAATGCAGCAAAGTCCTTAAATAATGCAACAAAGTCCTTAAATAATGCAGCAGGGTCCTTAAATAATGCAACAAAGTCCTTAAATAATGCAGCAGAGTCCTTAAAAAATGCAGCAAAGTCCGTAAATAATGCAGCAGAGTCCTTAAATAATCCAGCCAAGTCCTTAAATAATGCAGCAGATTACTGAAATACGGCAGCAGGGTCCTTAAATAATGCAGCAGAGTCCTTATATAATGCAACAAAGTCCTTAAATAATGCAGCAGAGTCCTTAAATAATGCAACAAAGTCCTTAAGTAATGCAGCAGAGTCCTTAAATAATGCAGCAAAGTCCTTAAATAATGCAGCACAGTCCTTAAATAATCCAGCAAAGTCCTTAAATAATGTAGCAAAGTCTTTAAATAATGCAATAAAGTCCATAAATGATGCAGCAAATTCCTTAAATAATGCAGCAGAGTACTGAAATACCGCAGCAGGATCCTTAAATAATGCAACAGAGTCCTTAAATAATGCAACAAAGTCCTTAAATAATGCAGAACAGTCCTTAAATAATGCAATAAAGTCCTTAAATAATGCAGCAAAGTCCTTAAATAATGCAGCAGAGTCCTTAAATAATGCAACAAAGTCCTAAAATAATGCAGCAGAGTCCTTAAATAATGCAACAAAGTCCTTAAATAATGCAGCAAAGTCCTTAAATAATGCAGCAGAGTCCTTAAATACCACAGCAGAGTCCTTAAATAATGCAGCAAAGTCTTTAAATAATGCAGCACAGTCCTTAAATAATCCAGCCAAGTCCTTAAATAATGCAGCAGAGTCCTTAAATAATGCAGAAAAGTCCTTAAATAATGCAGCAGAGACCTTAAATACTTCAGCATAGTCCTTAAATAATGCAGCAAAGTCCTTGAATAATGCAGCAGAGTCCTTAAATAATGCAACAAAGTCCTTAAATAATGCAGAAGAGTCCTTAAATAATGCAGCAAATTCCTTAAATAATGCAGCAAAGTCTTTAAATAATGCAATAAAGTCCATAAATAATGCAGCAAAGTTCTTAAATAATGCAGCAGAGTCCTTAAATACCACAGCAGAGTCCTTAAATAATGCAGCAAAGTCTTTAAATAATGCAACAAAGTCCTTAAATAATGCAGCAGAGTCCTTAAATAATGCAGAAGAGTCCTTAAATAATCCAGCCAAGTCCTTAAATAATGCAGCAGAGTCCTTAAATAATGCAACAAAATCCTTAAATAATGCAGAAGAGTCCTTAAATAATCCAGCCAAGTCCTTAAATCATGCAGCAGGGTACTTAAATAATCCAGCCAAGTCCTTAAATAATGCAGCAGAGTCCTTAAACAATGCAGCAGAGTCCTTAAATAATGCTGAAGAGTCCTTAAATAATGCAACCAAGACCTTAATGCAGCAGAGTCCTTAAATAATGCAACAAAGTACTTAAATAATGCAGCAGAGTCCTTAAGTACCGTAGCAGAGTCCTTAAATACTGCAGCAAAGTCCTTAAATAATGCAGCAGAGTCCTTAAATAATGCAGCAAAGTCATTAAATAATGCAGCAGAGTCCTTAAATAATGCAACAAATTCCTTAAATAATGCAGCAGAGTCCTTAAATAATGCAATAAAGTCCATAAATAATGCAGCAAAGTCCTTAAATAATGCAACAAAGTCCTTAAATAATGCAGCAGGGTCCTTAAATAATGCAACAAAGTCCTTAAATAATGCAGCAGAGTCCTTAAAAAATGCAGCAAAGTCCGTAAATAATGCAGCAGAGTCCTTAAATAATCCAGCCAAGTCCTTAAATAATGCAGCAGATTACTGAAATACGGCAGCAGGGTCCTTAAATAATGCAGCAGAGTCCTTATATAATGCAACAAAGTCCTTAAATAATGCAGCAGAGTCCTTAAATAATGCAACAAAGTCCTTAAGTAATGCAGCAGAGTCCTTAAATAATGCAGCAAAGTCCTTAAATAATGCAGCACAGTCCTTAAATAATCCAGCAAAGTCCTTAAATAATGTAGCAAAGTCTTTAAATAATGCAATAAAGTCCATAAATGATGCAGCAAATTCCTTAAATAATGCAGCAGAGTACTGAAATACCGCAGCATGATCCTTAAATAATGCAACAGAGTCCTTAAATAATGCAACAAAGTCCTTAAATAATGCAGAACAGTCCTTAAATAATGCAATAAAGTCCTTAAATAATGCAGCAAAGTCCTTAAATAATGCAGCAGAGTCCTTAAATAATGCAACAAAGTCCTAAAATAATGCAGCAGAGTCCTTAAATAATGCAACAAAGTCCTTAAATAATGCAGCAGAGTCCTTAAATAATGCAGCAGAGTCCTTAAATAATGCAGCGCATTCCTTAAATAATGCAGGAGAGTCCTTAAATAATCCAGCCAAGTCCTTAAATAATGCAGCAGAGTCCTTAAATAATGCAGAAAAGTCGTTAAATAAAGCAGCAGAGTCCTTAAATACTGCAGCAGAGTCCTTAAATAATGCAGCAAAGTCATTAAATAATGCAGAAGAGTCCTTAAATAATGCAGCAAAGTCCTTATATAATGCATCAGAGTCCTTAAATAATGCAGCAGAGTCCTTAAATACCACAGCAGAGTCCTTAAATAATGCAGCACAGTCCTTAAATAATCCAGCCAAGTCCTTAAATAATGCAGCAGAGTCCTTAAATAATGCAGAAAAGTCCTTAAATAATGCAGCAGAGACCTTAAATACTTCAGCATAGTCCTTAAATAATGCAGCAAAGTCCTTGAATAATGCAGCAGAGTCCTTAAATAATGCAACAAAGTCCTTAAATAATGCAGAACAGTCCTTAAATAATGCAGCAAATTCCTTAAATAATGCAGCAAAGTCTTTAAATAATCCAGCAAAGTCCTTAAATAATGTAGCAAAGTCTTTAAATAATGCAATAAAGTCCATAAATGATGCAGCAAATTCCTTAAATAATGCAGCAGAGTACTGAAATACCGCAGCAGGATCCTTAAATAATGCAACAGAGTCCTTAAATAATGCAACAAAGTCCTTAAATAATGCAGAACAGTCCTTAAATAATGCAATAAAGTCCTTAAATAATGCAGCAAAGTCCTTAAATAATGCAGCAGAGTCCTTAAATAATGCAACAAAGTCCTAAAATAATGCAGCAGAGTCCTTAAATAATGCAACAAAGTCCTTAAATAATGCAGCAAAGTCCTTAAATAATGCAGCAGAGTCCTTAAATACCACAGCAGAGTCCTTAAATAATGCAGCAAAGTCTTTAAATAATGCAGCACAGTCCTTAAATAATCCAGCCAAGTCCTTAAATAATGCAGCAGAGTCCTTAAATAATGCAGAAAAGTCCTTAAATAATGCAGCAGAGACCTTAAATACTTCAGCATAGTCCTTAAATAATGCAGCAAAGTCCTTGAATAATGCAGCAGAGTCCTTAAATAATGCAACAAAGTCCTTAAATAATGCAGAAGAGTCCTTAAATAATGCAGCAAATTCCTTAAATAATGCAGCAAAGTCTTTAAATAATGCAATAAAGTCCATAAATAATGCAGCAAAGTTCTTAAATAATGCAGCAGAGTCCTTAAATACCACAGCAGAGTCCTTAAATAATGCAGCAAAGTCTTTAAATAATGCAACAAAGTCCTTAAATAATGCAGCAGAGTCCTTAAATAATGCAGAAGAGTCCTTAAATAATCCAGCCAAGTCCTTAAATAATGCAGCAGAGTCCTTAAATAATGCAACAAAATCCTTAAATAATGCAGAAGAGTCCTTAAATAATCCAGCCAAGTCCTTAAATCATGCAGCAGGGTACTTAAATAATCCAGCCAAGTCCTTAAATAATGCAGCAGAGTCCTTAAACAATGCAGCAGAGTCCTTAAATAATGCTGAAGAGTCCTTAAATAATGCAACCAAGACCTTAATGCAGCAGAGTCCTTAAATAATGCAACAAAGTACTTAAATAATGCAGCAGAGTCCTTAAGTACCGTAGCAGAGTCCTTAAATACTGCAGCAAAGTCCTTAAATAATGCAGCAGAGTCCTTAAATAATGCAGCAAAGTCATTAAATAATGCAGCAGAGTCCTTAAATAATGCAACAAATTCCTTAAATAATGCAGCAGAGTCCTTAAATAATGCAATAAAGTCCATAAATAATGCAGCAAAGTCCTTAAATAATGCAACAAAGTCCTTAAATAATGCAGCAGGGTCCTTAAATAATGCAACAAAGTCCTTAAATAATGCAGCAGAGTCCTTAAAAAATGCAGCAAAGTCCGTAAATAATGCAGCAGAGTCCTTAAATAATCCAGCCAAGTCCTTAAATAATGCAGCAGATTACTGAAATACGGCAGCAGGGTCCTTAAATAATGCAGCAGAGTCCTTATATAATGCAACAAAGTCCTTAAATAATGCAGCAGAGTCCTTAAATAATGCAACAAAGTCCTTAAGTAATGCAGCAGAGTCCTTAAATAATGCAGCAAAGTCCTTAAATAATGCAGCACAGTCCTTAAATAATCCAGCAAAGTCCTTAAATAATGTAGCAAAGTCTTTAAATAATGCAATAAAGTCCATAAATGATGCAGCAAATTCCTTAAATAATGCAGCAGAGTACTGAAATACCGCAGCATGATCCTTAAATAATGCAACAGAGTCCTTAAATAATGCAACAAAGTCCTTAAATAATGCAGAACAGTCCTTAAATAATGCAATAAAGTCCTTAAATAATGCAGCAAAGTCCTTAAATAATGCAGCAGAGTCCTTAAATAATGCAACAAAGTCCTAAAATAATGCAGCAGAGTCCTTAAATAATGCAACAAAGTCCTTAAATAATGCAGCAGAGTCCTTAAATAATGCAGCAGAGTCCTTAAATAATGCAGCGCATTCCTTAAATAATGCAGGAGAGTCCTTAAATAATCCAGCCAAGTCCTTAAATAATGCAGCAGAGTCCTTAAATAATGCAGAAAAGTCGTTAAATAAAGCAGCAGAGTCCTTAAATACTGCAGCAGAGTCCTTAAATAATGCAGCAAAGTCATTAAATAATGCAGAAGAGTCCTTAAATAATGCAGCAAAGTCCTTATATAATGCATCAGAGTCCTTAAATAATGCAGCAGAGTCCTTAAATACCACAGCAGAGTCCTTAAATAATGCAGCACAGTCCTTAAATAATCCAGCCAAGTCCTTAAATAATGCAGCAGAGTCCTTAAATAATGCAGAAAAGTCCTTAAATAATGCAGCAGAGACCTTAAATACTTCAGCATAGTCCTTAAATAATGCAGCAAAGTCCTTGAATAATGCAGCAGAGTCCTTAAATAATGCAACAAAGTCCTTAAATAATGCAGAACAGTCCTTAAATAATGCAGCAAATTCCTTAAATAATGCAGCAAAGTCTTTAAATAATGCAATAAAGTCCATAAATAATGCAGCAAAGTTCTTAAATAATGCAGCAGAGTCCTTAAATACAACAGCAGAGTCCTTAAATAATGCAGCAAAGTCTTTAAATAATGCAACAAAGTCCTTAAATAATGCAGCAGAGTCCTTAAATAATGCAGAAGAGTCCTTAAATAATCCAGCCAAGTTCTTAAATAATGCAGCAGAGTCCTTAAATAATGCAACAAAATCCTTAAATAATGCAGAAGAGTCTTTAAATAATCCAGCCAAGTCCTTAAATCATGCAGCAGGGTCCTTAAATAATCCAGCCAAGTCCTTAAATAATGCAGCAGAGTCCTTAAACAATGCAGCAGAGTCCTTAAATAATGCAGAAGAGTCCTTAAATAATGCAACCAAGACCTTAATGCAGCAGAGTCCTTAAATAATGCAACAAAGTACTTAAATAATGCAGCAGAGTCCTTAAGTACCGTAGCAGAGTCCTTAAATACTGCAGCAAAGTCCTTAAATAATGCAGCAGAGTCCTTAAATAATGCAGCAGAGTCCTTAAATAATGCAGAAAAGTCCTTATATAATGCATCAGAGTCCTTAAATAATGCAGCAGAGTCCTTAAATACCACAGCAGAGTCCTTAAATAATGCAGCACAGTCCTTAAATAATCCAGCCAAGTCCTTAAATAATGCAGCAGAGTCCTTAAATAATGCAGAAAAGTCCTTAAATAATGCAGCATAGACCTTAAATACTTCAGCATAGTCCTTAAATAATGCAGCAAAGTCCTTGAATAATGCAGCAGAGTCCTTAAATAATGCAACAAAGTCCTTAAATAATGCAGAAGAGTCCTTAAATAATGCAGCAAATTCCTTAAATAATGCAGCAAAGTCTTTAAATAATGCAATAAAGTCCATAAATAATGCAGCAAAGTTCTTAAATAATGCAGCAGAGTCCTTAAATACCACAGCAGAGTCCTTAAATAATGCAGCAAAGTCTTTAAATAATGCAACAAAGTCCTTAAATAATGCAGCAGAGTCCTTAAATAATGCAGAAGAGTCCTTAAATAATCCAGCCAAGTTCTTAAATAATGCAGCAGAGTCCTTAAATAATGCAACAAAATCCTTAAATAATGCAGAAGAGTCCTTAAATAATCCAGCCAAGTCCTTAAATCATGCAGCAGGGTCCTTAAATAATCCAGCCAAGTCCTTAAATAATGCAGCAGAGTCCTTAAACAATGCAGCAGAGTCCTTAAATAATGCAGAAGAGTCCTTAAATAATGCAACCAAGACCTTAATGCAGCAGAGTCCTTAAATAATGCAACAAAGTACTTAAATAATGCAGCAGAGTCCTTAAGTACCGTAGCAGAGTCCTTAAATAATGCAATAAAGTCCATAAATAATGCAGCAAAGTCCTTAAATAATGCAACAAAGTCCTTAAATAATGCAGCAGGGTCCTTAAATAATGCAACAAAGTCCTTAAATAATGCAGCAGAGTCCTTAACAAATGCAGCAAAGTCCGTAAATAATGCAGCAGAGTCCTTAAATAATCCAGCCAAGTCCTTAAATAATGCAGCAGATTACTGAAATACGGCAGCAGGGTCCTTAAATAATGCAGCAGAGTCCTTATATAATGCAACAAAGTCCTTAAATAATGCAGCAGAGTCCTTAAATAATGCAACAAAGTCCTTAAGTAATGCAGCAGAGTCCTTAAATAATGCAGCAAAGTCCTTAAATAATGCAGCACAGTCCTTAAATAATCCAGCAAAGTCCTTAAATAATGCAGCAAAGTCTTTAAATAATGCAATAAAGTCCATAAATGATGCAGCAAATTCCTTAAATAATGCAGCAGAGTACTGAAATACCGCAGCAGGATCCTTAAATAATGCAACAGAGTCCTTAAATAATGCAACAAAGTCCTTAAATAATGCAGAACAGTCCTTAAATAATGCAATAAAGTCCTTAAATAATGCAGCAAAGTCCTTAAATAATGCAGCAGAGTCCTTAAATAATGCAACAAAGTCCTAAAATAATGCAGCAGAGTCCTTAAATAATGCAACAAAGCCCTTAAATAATGCAGCAGAGTCCTTAAATAATTGCAGCACATTCCTTAAATAATGCAGCAGAGTCCTTAAATAATCCAGCCAAGTCCTTAAATAATGCAGCAGAGTCCTTAAATAATGCAGAAAAGTCGTTAAATAAAGCAGCAGAGTCCTTAAATACTGCAGCAGAGTCCTTAAATAATGCAGCAAAGTCATTAAATAATGCAGAAGAGTCCTTAAATAATGCAGCAAAGTCCTTATATAATGCATCAGAGTCCTTAAATAATGCAGCAGAGTCCTTAAATACCACAGCAGAGTCCTTAAATAATGCAGCAAAGTCTTTAAATAATGCAGCACAGTCCTTAAATAATCCAGCCAAGTCCTTAAATAATGCAGCAGAGTCCTTAAATAATGCAGAAAAGTCCTTAAATAATGCAGCAGAGACCTTAAATACTTCAGCATAGTCCTTAAATAATGCAACAAAGTCCTTGAATAATGCAGCAGAGTCCTTAAATAATGCAACAAAGTCCTTAAATAATGCAGAAGAGTCCTTAAATAATGCAGCAAATTCCTTAAATAATGCAGCAAAGTCTTTAAATAATGCAATAAAGTCCATAAATAATGCAGCAAAGTTCTTAAATAATGCAGCAGAGTCCTTAAATACCACAGCAGAGTCCTTAAATAATGCAGCAAAGTCTTTAAATAATGCAACAAAGTCCTTAAATAATGCAGCAGAGTCCTTAAATAATGCAGAAGAGTCCTTAAATAATCCAGCAAAGTCCTTAAATAATGCAGCAGAGTCCTTAAATAATGCAACAAAATCCTTAAATAATGCAGAAGAGTCCTTAAATAATCCAGCCAAGTCCTTAAATCATGCAGCAGGGTACTTAAATAATCCAGCCAAGTCCTTAAATAATGCAGCAGAGTCCTTAAACAATGCAGCAGAGTCCTTAAATAATGCAGAAGAGTCCTTAAATAATGCAACCAAGACCTTAATGCAGCAGAGTCCTTAAATAATGCAACAAAGTACTTAAATAATGCAGCAGAGTCCTTAAGTACCGTAGCAGAGTCCTTAAATACTGCAGCAATGTCCTTAAATAATGTAGCAGAGTCCTTAAATAATGCAGCAAAGTCATTAAATAATGCAGCAGAGTCCTTAAATAATGCAACAAATTCCTTAAATAATGCAGCAGAGTCCTTAAATAATGCAATAAAGTCCATAAATAATGCAGCAAAGTCCTTAAATAATGCAACAAAGTCCTTAAATAATGCAGAAGGGTCCTTAAATAATGCAACAAAGTCCTTAAATAATGCAGCAGAGTCCTTAAAAAATGCAGCAAAGTCCGTAAATAATGCAGCAGAGTCCTTAAATAATCCAGCCAAGTCCTTAAATAATGCAGCAGATTACTGAAATACGGCAGCAGGGTCCTTAAATAATGCAGCAGAGTCCTTATATAATGCAACAAAGTCCTTAAATAATGCAGCAGAGTCCTTAAATAATGCAACAAAGTCCTTAAGTAATGCAGCAGAGTCCTTAAATAATGCAGCAAAGTCCTTAAATAATGCAGCACAGTCCTTAAATAATCCAGCAAAGTCCTTAAATAATGTAGCAAAGTCTTTAAATAATGCAATAAAGTCCATAAATGATGCAGCAAATTCCTTAAATAATGCAGCAGAGTACTGAAATACCGCAGCATGATCCTTAAATAATGCAACAGAGTCCTTAAATAATGCAACAAAGTCCTTAAATAATGCAGAACAGTCCTTAAATAATGCAATAAAGTCCTTAAATAATGCAGCAAAGTCCTTAAATAATGCAGCAGAGTCCTTAAATAATGCAACAAAGTCCTAAAATAATGCAGCAGAGTCCTTAAATAATGCAACAAAGTCCTTAAATAATGCAGCAGAGTCCTTAAATAATGCAGCAGAGTCCTTAAATAATGCAGCGCATTCCTTAAATAATGCAGGAGAGTCCTTAAATAATCCAGCCAAGTCCTTAAATAATGCAGCAGAGTCCTTAAATAATGCAGAAAAGTCGTTAAATAAAGCAGCAGAGTCCTTAAATACTGCAGCAGAGTCCTTAAATAATGCAGCAAAGTCATTAAATAATGCAGAAGAGTCCTTAAATAATGCAGCAAAGTCCTTATATAATGCATCAGAGTCCTTAAATAATGCAGCAGAGTCCTTAAATACCACAGCAGAGTCCTTAAATAATGCAGCACAGTCCTTAAATAATCCAGCCAAGTCCTTAAATAATGCAGCAGAGTCCTTAAATAATGCAGAAAAGTCCTTAAATAATGCAGCAGAGACCTTAAATACTTCAGCATAGTCCTTAAATAATGCAGCAAAGTCCTTGAATAATGCAGCAGAGTCCTTAAATAATGCAACAAAGTCCTTAAATAATGCAGAACAGTCCTTAAATAATGCAGCAAATTCCTTAAATAATGCAGCAAAGTCTTTAAATAATGCAATAAAGTCCATAAATAATGCAGCAAAGTTCTTAAATAATGCAGCAGAGTCCTTAAATACCACAGCAGAGTCCTTAAATAATGCAGCAAAGTCTTTAAATAATGCAACAAAGTCCTTAAATAATGCAGCAGAGTCCTTAAATAATGCAGAAGAGTCCTTAAATAATCCAGCCAAGTCCTTAAATAATGCAGCAGAGTCCTTAAATAATGCAACAAAATCCTTAAATAATGCAGAAGAGTCCTTAAATAATCCAGCCAAGTCCTTAAATCATGCAGCAGGGTACTTAAATAATCCAGCCAAGTCCTTAAATAATGCAGCAGAGTCCTTAAACAATGCAGCAGAGTCCTTAAATAATGCTGAAGAGTCCTTAAATAATGCAACCAAGACCTTAATGCAGCAGAGTCCTTAAATAATGCAACAAAGTACTTAAATAATGCAGCAGAGTCCTTAAGTACCGTAGCAGAGTCCTTAAATACTGCAGCAAAGTCCTTAAATAATGCAGCAGAGTCCTTAAATAATGCAGCAAAGTCATTAAATAATGCAGCAGAGTCCTTAAATAATGCAACAAATTCCTTAAATAATGCAGCAGAGTCCTTAAATAATGCAATAAAGTCCATAAATAATGCAGCAAAGTCCTTAAATAATGCAACAAAGTCCTTAAATAATGCAGCAGGGTCCTTAAATAATGCAACAAAGTCCTTAAATAATGCAGCAGAGTCCTTAAAAAATGCAGCAAAGTCCGTAAATAATGCAGCAGAGTCCTTAAATAATCCAGCCAAGTCCTTAAATAATGCAGCAGATTACTGAAATACGGCAGCAGGGTCCTTAAATAATGCAGCAGAGTCCTTATATAATGCAACAAAGTCCTTAAATAATGCAGCAGAGTCCTTAAATAATGCAACAAAGTCCTTAAGTAATGCAGCAGAGTCCTTAAATAATGCAGCAAAGTCCTTAAATAATGCAGCACAGTCCTTAAATAATCCAGCAAAGTCCTTAAATAATGTAGCAAAGTCTTTAAATAATGCAATAAAGTCCATAAATGATGCAGCAAATTC
The DNA here is from genome assembly GCF_046119375.1 of Phyllobates terribilis. Classification (NCBI taxonomy): domain Eukaryota; kingdom Metazoa; phylum Chordata; class Amphibia; order Anura; family Dendrobatidae; genus Phyllobates; species Phyllobates terribilis. Next base: position 1,600,015 of record NW_027362955.1, on the reverse strand, counting down.
CTTAAATAATGCAGCAGAGTACTGAAATACCGCAGCATGATCCTTAAATAATGCAACAGAGTCCTTAAATAATGCAACAAAGTCCTTAAATAATGCAGAACAGTCCTTAAATAATGCAATAAAGTCCTTAAGTAATGCAGCAAAGTCCTTAAATAATGCAGCAGAGTCCTTAAATAATGCAACAAAGTCCTAAAATAATGCAGCAGAGTCCTTAAATAATGCAACAAAGTCCTTAAATAATGCAGCAGAGTCCTTAAATAATGCAGCAGAGTCCTTAAATAATGCAGCGCATTCCTTAAATAATGCAGGAGAGTCCTTAAATAATCCAGCCAAGTCCTTAAATAATGCAGCAGAGTCCTTAAATAATGCAGAAAAGTCGTTAAATAAAGCAGCAGAGTCCTTAAATACTGCAGCAGAGTCCTTAAATAATGCAGCAAAGTCATTAAATAATGCAGAAGAGTCCTTAAATAATGCAGCAAAGTCCTTATATAATGCATCAGAGTCCTTAAATAATGCAGCAGAGTCCTTAAATACCACAGCAGAGTCCTTAAATAATGCAGCACAGTCCTTAAATAATCCAGCCAAGTCCTTAAATAATGCAGCAGAGTCCTTAAATAATGCAGAAAAGTCCTTAAATAATGCAGCAGAGACCTTAAATACTTCAGCATAGTCCTTAAATAATGCAGCAAAGTCCTTGAATAATGCAGCAGAGTCCTTAAATAATGCAACAAAGTCCTTAAATAATGCAGAACAGTCCTTAAATAATGCAGCAAATTCCTTAAATAATGCAGCAAAGTCTTTAAATAATGCAATAAAGTCCATAAATAATGCAGCAAAGTTCTTAAATAATGCAGCAGAGTCCTTAAATACCACAGCAGAGTCCTTAAATAATGCAGCAAAGTCTTTAAATAATGCAACAAAGTCCTTAAATAATGCAGCAGAGTCCTTAAATAATGCAGAAGAGTCCTTAAATAATCCAGCCAAGTTCTTAAATAATGCAGCAGAGTCCTTAAATAATGCAACAAAATCCTTAAATAATGCAGAAGAGTCTTTAAATAATCCAGCCAAGTCCTTAAATCATGCAGCAGGGTCCTTAAATAATCCAGCCAAGTCCTTAAATAATGCAGCAGAGTCCTTAAACAATGCAGCAGAGTCCTTAAATAATGCAGAAGAGTCCTTAAATAATGCAACCAAGACCTTAATGCAGCAGAGTCCTTAAATAATGCAACAAAGTACTTAAATAATGCAGCAGAGTCCTTAAGTACCGTAGCAGAGTCCTTAAATACTGCAGCAAAGTCCTTAAATAATGCAGCAGAGTCCTTAAATAATGCAGCAGAGTCCTTAAATAATGCAGAAAAGTCCTTATATAATGCATCAGAGTCCTTAAATAATGCAGCAGAGTCCTTAAATACCACAGCAGAGTCCTTAAATAATGCAGCACAGTCCTTAAATAATCCAGCCAAGTCCTTAAATAATGCAGCAGAGTCCTTAAATAATGCAGAAAAGTCCTTAAATAATGCAGCATAGACCTTAAATACTTCAGCATAGTCCTTAAATAATGCAGCAAAGTCCTTGAATAATGCAGCAGAGTCCTTAAATAATGCAACAAAGTCCTTAAATAATGCAGAAGAGTCCTTAAATAATGCAGCAAATTCCTTAAATAATGCAGCAAAGTCTTTAAATAATGCAATAAAGTCCATAAATAATGCAGCAAAGTTCTTAAATAATGCAGCAGAGTCCTTAAATACCACAGCAGAGTCCTTAAATAATGCAGCAAAGTCTTTAAATAATGCAACAAAGTCCTTAAATAATGCAGCAGAGTCCTTAAATAATGCAGAAGAGTCCTTAAATAATCCAGCCAAGTTCTTAAATAATGCAGCAGAGTCCTTAAATAATGCAACAAAATCCTTAAATAATGCAGAAGAGTCCTTAAATAATCCAGCCAAGTCCTTAAATCATGCAGCAGGGTCCTTAAATAATCCAGCCAAGTCCTTAAATAATGCAGCAGAGTCCTTAAACAATGCAGCAGAGTCCTTAAATAATGCAGAAGAGTCCTTAAATAATGCAACCAAGACCTTAATGCAGCAGAGTCCTTAAATAATGCAACAAAGTACTTAAATAATGCAGCAGAGTCCTTAAGTACCGTAGCAGAGTCCTTAAATAATGCAATAAAGTCCATAAATAATGCAGCAAAGTCCTTAAATAATGCAACAAAGTCCTTAAATAATGCAGCAGGGTCCTTAAATAATGCAACAAAGTCCTTAAATAATGCAGCAGAGTCCTTAACAAATGCAGCAAAGTCCGTAAATAATGCAGCAGAGTCCTTAAATAATCCAGCCAAGTCCTTAAATAATGCAGCAGATTACTGAAATACGGCAGCAGGGTCCTTAAATAATGCAGCAGAGTCCTTATATAATGCAACAAAGTCCTTAAATAATGCAGCAGAGTCCTTAAATAATGCAACAAAGTCCTTAAGTAATGCAGCAGAGTCCTTAAATAATGCAGCAAAGTCCTTAAATAATGCAGCACAGTCCTTAAATAATCCAGCAAAGTCCTTAAATAATGCAGCAAAGTCTTTAAATAATGCAATAAAGTCCATAAATGATGCAGCAAATTCCTTAAATAATGCAGCAGAGTACTGAAATACCGCAGCAGGATCCTTAAATAATGCAACAGAGTCCTTAAATAATGCAACAAAGTCCTTAAATAATGCAGAACAGTCCTTAAATAATGCAATAAAGTCCTTAAATAATGCAGCAAAGTCCTTAAATAATGCAGCAGAGTCCTTAAATAATGCAACAAAGTCCTAAAATAATGCAGCAGAGTCCTTAAATAATGCAACAAAGCCCTTAAATAATGCAGCAGAGTCCTTAAATAATTGCAGCACATTCCTTAAATAATGCAGCAGAGTCCTTAAATAATCCAGCCAAGTCCTTAAATAATGCAGCAGAGTCCTTAAATAATGCAGAAAAGTCGTTAAATAAAGCAGCAGAGTCCTTAAATACTGCAGCAGAGTCCTTAAATAATGCAGCAAAGTCATTAAATAATGCAGAAGAGTCCTTAAATAATGCAGCAAAGTCCTTATATAATGCATCAGAGTCCTTAAATAATGCAGCAGAGTCCTTAAATACCACAGCAGAGTCCTTAAATAATGCAGCAAAGTCTTTAAATAATGCAGCACAGTCCTTAAATAATCCAGCCAAGTCCTTAAATAATGCAGCAGAGTCCTTAAATAATGCAGAAAAGTCCTTAAATAATGCAGCAGAGACCTTAAATACTTCAGCATAGTCCTTAAATAATGCAGCAAAGTCCTTGAATAATGCAGCAGAGTCCTTAAATAATGCAACAAAGTCCTTAAATAATGCAGAAGAGTCCTTAAATAATGCAGCAAATTCCTTAAATAATGCAGCAAAGTCTTTAAATAATGCAATAAAGTCCATAAATAATGCAGCAAAGTTCTTAAATAATGCAGCAGAGTCCTTAAATACCACAGCAGAGTCCTTAAATAATGCAGCAAAGTCTTTAAATAATGCAACAAAGTCCTTAAATAATGCAGCAGAGTCCTTAAATAATGCAGAAGAGTCCTTAAATAATCCAGCCAAGTCCTTAAATAATGCAGCAGAGTCCTTAAATAATGCAACAAAATCCTTAAATAATGCAGAAGAGTCCTTAAATAATCCAGCCAAGTCCTTAAATCATGCAGCAGGGTACTTAAATAATCCAGCCAAGTCCTTAAATAATGCAGCAGAGTCCTTAAACAATGCAGCAGAGTCCTTAAATAATGCAGAAGAGTCCTTAAATAATGCAACCAAGACCTTAATGCAGCAGAGTCCTTAAATAATGCAACAAAGTACTTAAATAATGCAGCAGAGTCCTTAAGTACCGTAGCAGAGTCCTTAAATACTGCAGCAATGTCCTTAAATAATGTAGCAGAGTCCTTAAATAATGCAGCAAAGTCATTAAATAATGCAGCAGAGTCCTTAAATAATGCAACAAATTCCTTAAATAATGCAGCAGAGTCCTTAAATAATGCAATAAAGTCCATAAATAATGCAGCAAAGTCCTTAAATAATGCAACAAAGTCCTTAAATAATGCAGAAGGGTCCTTAAATAATGCAACAAAGTCCTTAAATAATGCAGCAGAGTCCTTAAAAAATGCAGCAAAGTCCGTAAATAATGCAGCAGAGTCCTTAAATAATCCAGCCAAGTCCTTAAATAATGCAGCAGATTACTGAAATACGGCAGCAGGGTCCTTAAATAATGCAGCAGAGTCCTTATATAATGCAACAAAGTCCTTAAATAATGCAGCAGAGTCCTTAAATAATGCAACAAAGTCCTTAAGTAATGCAGCAGAGTCCTTAAATAATGCAGCAAAGTCCTTAAATAATGCAGCACAGTCCTTAAATAATCCAGCAAAGTCCTTAAATAATGTAGCAAAGTCTTTAAATAATGCAATAAAGTCCATAAATGATGCAGCAAATTCCTTAAATAATGCAGCAGAGTACTGAAATACCGCAGCATGATCCTTAAATAATGCAACAGAGTCCTTAAATAATGCAACAAAGTCCTTAAATAATGCAGAACAGTCCTTAAATAATGCAATAAAGTCCTTAAATAATGCAGCAAAGTCCTTAAATAATGCAGCAGAGTCCTTAAATAATGCAACAAAGTCCTAAAATAATGCAGCAGAGTCCTTAAATAATGCAACAAAGTCCTTAAATAATGCAGCAGAGTCCTTAAATAATGCAGCAGAGTCCTTAAATAATGCAGCGCATTCCTTAAATAATGCAGGAGAGTCCTTAAATAATCCAGCCAAGTCCTTAAATAATGCAGCAGAGTCCTTAAATAATGCAGAAAAGTCGTTAAATAAAGCAGCAGAGTCCTTAAATACTGCAGCAGAGTCCTTAAATAATGCAGCAAAGTCATTAAATAATGCAGAAGAGTCCTTAAATAATGCAGCAAAGTCCTTATATAATGCATCAGAGTCCTTAAATAATGCAGCAGAGTCCTTAAATACCACAGCAGAGTCCTTAAATAATGCAGCACAGTCCTTAAATAATCCAGCCAAGTCCTTAAATAATGCAGCAGAGTCCTTAAATAATGCAGAAAAGTCCTTAAATAATGCAGCAGAGACCTTAAATACTTCAGCATAGTCCTTAAATAATGCAGCAAAGTCCTTGAATAATGCAGCAGAGTCCTTAAATAATGCAACAAAGTCCTTAAATAATGCAGAACAGTCCTTAAATAATGCAGCAAATTCCTTAAATAATGCAGCAAAGTCTTTAAATAATGCAATAAAGTCCATAAATAATGCAGCAAAGTTCTTAAATAATGCAGCAGAGTCCTTAAATACCACAGCAGAGTCCTTAAATAATGCAGCAAAGTCTTTAAATAATGCAACAAAGTCCTTAAATAATGCAGCAGAGTCCTTAAATAATGCAGAAGAGTCCTTAAATAATCCAGCCAAGTTCTTAAATAATGCAGCAGAGTCCTTAAATAATGCAACAAAATCCTTAAATAATGCAGAAGAGTCTTTAAATAATCCAGCCAAGTCCTTAAATCATGCAGCAGGGTCCTTAAATAATCCAGCCAAGTCCTTAAATAATGCAGCAGAGTCCTTAAACAATGCAGCAGAGTCCTTAAATAATGCAGAAGAGTCCTTAAATAATGCAACCAAGACCTTAATGCAGCAGAGTCCTTAAATAATGCAACAAAGTACTTAAATAATGCAGCAGAGTCCTTAAGTACCGTAGCAGAGTCCTTAAATACTGCAGCAAAGTCCTTAAATAATGCAGCAGAGTCCTTAAATAATGCAGCAGAGTCCTTAAATAATGCAGAAAAGTCCTTATATAATGCATCAGAGTCCTTAAATAATGCAGCAGAGTCCTTAAATACCACAGCAGAGTCCTTAAATAATGCAGCACAGTCCTTAAATAATCCAGCCAAGTCCTTAAATAATGCAGCAGAGTCCTTAAATAATGCAGAAAAGTCCTTAAATAATGCAGCATAGACCTTAAATACTTCAGCATAGTCCTTAAATAATGCAGCAAAGTCCTTGAATAATGCAGCAGAGTCCTTAAATAATGCAACAAAGTCCTTAAATAATGCAGAAGAGTCCTTAAATAATGCAGCAAATTCCTTAAATAATGCAGCAAAGTCTTTAAATAATGCAATAAAGTCCATAAATAATGCAGCAAAGTTCTTAAATAATGCAGCAGAGTCCTTAAATACCACAGCAGAGTCCTTAAATAATGCAGCAAAGTCTTTAAATAATGCAACAAAGTCCTTAAATAATGCAGCAGAGTCCTTAAATAATGCAGAAGAGTCCTTAAATAATCCAGCCAAGTTCTTAAATAATGCAGCAGAGTCCTTAAATAATGCAACAAAATCCTTAAATAATGCAGAAGAGTCCTTAAATAATCCAGCCAAGTCCTTAAATCATGCAGCAGGGTCCTTAAATAATCCAGCCAAGTCCTTAAATAATGCAGCAGAGTCCTTAAACAATGCAGCAGAGTCCTTAAATAATGCAGAAGAGTCCTTAAATAATGCAACCAAGACCTTAATGCAGCAGAGTCCTTAAATAATGCAACAAAGTACTTAAATAATGCAGCAGAGTCCTTAAGTACCGTAGCAGAGTCCTTAAATACTGCAGCAAAGTCCTTAAATAATGCAGCAGAGTCCTTAAATAATGCAGCAAAGTCATTAAATAATGCAGCAGAGTCCTTAAATAATGCAACAAATTCCTTAAATAATGCAGCAGAGTCCTTAAATAATGCAATAAAGTCCATAAATAATGCAGCAAAGTCCTTAAATAATGCAACAAAGTCCTTAAATAATGCAGCAGGGTCCTTAAATAATGCAACAAAGTCCTTAAATAATGCAGCAGAGTCCTTAACAAATGCAGCAAAGTCCGTAAATAATGCAGCAGAGTCCTTAAATAATCCAGCCAAGTCCTTAAATAATGCAGCAGATTACTGAAATACGGCAGCAGGGTCCTTAAATAATGCAGCAGAGTCCTTATATAATGCAACAAAGTCCTTAAATAATGCAGCAGAGTCCTTAAATAATGCAACAAAGTCCTTAAGTAATGCAGCAGAGTCCTTAAATAATGCAGCAAAGTCCTTAAATAATGCAGCACAGTCCTTAAATAATCCAGCAAAGTCCTTAAATAATGCAGCAAAGTCTTTAAATAATGCAATAAAGTCCATAAATGATGCAGCAAATTCCTTAAATAATGCAGCAGAGTACTGAAATACCGCAGCAGGATCCTTAAATAATGCAACAGAGTCCTTAAATAATGCAACAAAGTCCTTAAATAATGCAGAACAGTCCTTAAATAATGCAATAAAGTCCTTAAATAATGCAGCAAAGTCCTTAAATAATGCAGCAGAGTCCTTAAATAATGCAACAAAGTCCTAAAATAATGCAGCAGAGTCCTTAAATAATGCAACAAAGCCCTTAAATAATGCAGCAGAGTCCTTAAATAATTGCAGCACATTCCTTAAATAATGCAGCAGAGTCCTTAAATAATCCAGCCAAGTCCTTAAATAATGCAGCAGAGTCCTTAAATAATGCAGAAAAGTCGTTAAATAAAGCAGCAGAGTCCTTAAATACTGCAGCAGAGTCCTTAAATAATACAGCAAAGTCATTAAATAATGCAGAAGAGTCCTTAAATAATGCAGCAAAGTCCTTATATAATGCATCAGAGTCCTTAAATAATGCAGCAGAGTCCTTAAATACCACAGCAGAGTCCTTAAATAATGCAGCAAAGTCTTTAAATAATGCAGCACAGTCCTTAAATAATCCAGCCAAGTCCTTAAATAATGCAGCAGAGTCCTTAAATAATGCAGAAAAGTCCTTAAATAATGCAGCAGAGACCTTAAATACTTCAGCATAGTCCTTAAATAATGCAGCAAAGTCCTTGAATAATGCAGCAGAGTCCTTAAATAATGCAACAAAGTCCTTAAATAATGCAGAAGAGTCCTTAAATAATGCAGCAAATTCCTTAAATAATGCAGCAAAGTCTTTAAATAATGCAATAAAGTCCATAAATAATGCAGCAAAGTTCTTAAATAATGCAGCAGAGTCCTTAAATACCACAGCAGAGTCCTTAAATAATGCAGCAAAGTCTTTAAATAATGCAACAAAGTCCTTAAATAATGCAGCAGAGTCCTTAAATAATGCAGAAGAGTCCTTAAATAATCCAGCCAAGTCCTTAAATAATGCAGCAGAGTCCTTAAATAATGCAACAAAATCCTTAAATAATGCAGAAGAGTCCTTAAATAATCCAGCCAAGTCCTTAAATCATGCAGCAGGGTACTTAAATAATCCAGCCAAGTCCTTAAATAATGCAGCAGAGTCCTTAAACAATGCAGCAGAGTCCTTAAATAATGCTGAAGAGTCCTTAAATAATGCAACCAAGACCTTAATGCAGCAGAGTCCTTAAATAATGCAACAAAGTACTTAAATAATGCAGCAGAGTCCTTAAGTACCGTAGCAGAGTCCTTAAATACTGCAGCAAAGTCCTTAAATAATGCAGCAGAGTCCTTAAATAATGCAGCAAAGTCATTAAATAATGCAGCAGAGTCCTTAAATAATGCAACAAATTCCTTAAATAATGCAGCAGAGTCCTTAAATAATGCAATAAAGTCCATAAATAATGCAGCAAAGTCCTTAAATAATGCAACAAAGTCCTTAAATAATGCAGCAGGGTCCTTAAATAATGCAACAAAGTCCTTAAATAATGCAGCAGAGTCCTTAAAAAATGCAGCAAAGTCCGTAAATAATGCAGCAGAGTCCTTAAATAATCCAGCCAAGTCCTTAAATAATGCAGCAGATTACTGAAATACGGCAGCAGGGTCCTTAAATAATGCAGCAGAGTCCTTATATAATGCAACAAAGTCCTTAAATAATGCAGCAGAGTCCTTAAATAATGCAACAAAGTCCTTAAGTAATGCAGCAGAGTCCTTAAATAATGCAGCAAAGTCCTTAAATAATGCAGCACAGTCCTTAAATAATCCAGCAAAGTCCTTAAATAATGTAGCAAAGTCTTTAAATAATGCAATAAAGTCCATAAATGATGCAGCAAATTCCTTAAATAATGCAGCAGAGTACTGAAATACCGCAGCATGATCCTTAAATAATGCAACAGAGTCCTTAAATAATGCAACAAAGTCCTTAAATAATGCAGAACAGTCCTTAAATAATGCAATAAAGTCCTTAAATAATGCAGCAAAGTCCTTAAATAATGCAGCAGAGTCCTTAAATAATGCAACAAAGTCCTAAAATAATGCAGCAGAGTCCTTAAATAATGCAACAAAGTCCTTAAATAATGCAGCAGAGTCCTTAAATAATGCAGCAGAGTCCTTAAATAATGCAGCGCATTCCTTAAATAATGCAGGAGAGTCCTTAAATAATCCAGCCAAGTCCTTAAATAATGCAGCAGAGTCCTTAAATAATGCAGAAAAGTCGTTAAATAAAGCAGCAGAGTCCTTAAATACTGCAGCAGAGTCCTTAAATAATGCAGCAAAGTCATTAAATAATGCAGAAGAGTCCTTAAATAATGCAGCAAAGTCCTTATATAATGCATCAGAGTCCTTAAATAATGCAGCAGAGTCCTTAAATACCACAGCAGAGTCCTTAAATAATGCAGCACAGTCCTTAAATAATCCAGCCAAGTCCTTAAATAATGCAGCAGAGTCCTTAAATAATGCAGAAAAGTCCTTAAATAATGCAGCAGAGACCTTAAATACTTCAGCATAGTCCTTAAATAATGCAGCAAAGTCCTTGAATAATGCAGCAGAGTCCTTAAATAATGCAACAAAGTCCTTAAATAATGCAGAACAGTCCTTAAATAATGCAGCAAATTCCTTAAATAATGCAGCAAAGTCTTTAAATAATGCAATAAAGTCCATAAATAATGCAGCAAAGTTCTTAAATAATGCAGCAGAGTCCTTAAATACCACAGCAGAGTCCTTAAATAATGCAGCAAAGTCTTTAAATAATGCAACAAAGTCCTTAAATAATGCAGCAGAGTCCTTAAATAATGCAGAAGAGTCCTTAAATAATCCAGCCAAGTTCTTAAATAATGCAGCAGAGTCCTTAAATAATGCAACAAAATCCTTAAATAATGCAGAAGAGTCTTTAAATAATCCAGCCAAGTCCTTAAATCATGCAGCAGGGTCCTTAAATAATCCAGCCAAGTCCTTAAATAATGCAGCAGAGTCCTTAAACAATGCAGCAGAGTCCTTAAATAATGCAGAAGAGTCCTTAAATAATGCAACCAAGACCTTAATGCAGCAGAGTCCTTAAATAATGCAACAAAGTACTTAAATAATGCAGCAGAGTCCTTAAGTACCGTAGCAGAGTCCTTAAATACTGCAGCAAAGTCCTTAAATAATGCAGCAGAGTCCTTAAATAATGCAGCAGAGTCCTTAAATAATGCAGAAAAGTCCTTATATAATGCATCAGAGTCCTTAAATAATGCAGCAGAGTCCTTAAATACCACAGCAGAGTCCTTAAATAATGCAGCACAGTCCTTAAATAATCCAGCCAAGTCCTTAAATAATGCAGCAGAGTCCTTAAATAATGCAGAAAAGTCCTTAAATAATGCAGCATAGACCTTAAATACTTCAGCATAGTCCTTAAATAATGCAGCAAAGTCCTTGAATAATGCAGCAGAGTCCTTAAATAATGCAACAAAGTCCTTAAATAATGCAGAAGAGTCCTTAAATAATGCAGCAAATTCCTTAAATAATGCAGCAAAGTCTTTAAATAATGCAATAAAGTCCATAAATAATGCAGCAAAGTTCTTAAATAATGCAGCAGAGTCCTTAAATACCACAGCAGAGTCCTTAAATAATGCAGCAAAGTCTTTAAATAATGCAACAAAGTCCTTAAATAATGCAGCAGAGTCCTTAAATAATGCAGAAGAGTCCTTAAATAATCCAGCCAAGTTCTTAAATAATGCAGCAGAGTCCTTAAATAATGCAACAAAATCCTTAAATAATGCAGAAGAGTCCTTAAATAATCCAGCCAAGTCCTTAAATCATGCAGCAGGGTCCTTAAATAATCCAGCCAAGTCCTTAAATAATGCAGCAGAGTCCTTAAACAATGCAGCAGAGTCCTTAAATAATGCAGAAGAGTCCTTAAATAATGCAACCAAGACCTTAATGCAGCAGAGTCCTTAAATAATGCAACAAAGTACTTAAATAATGCAGCAGAGTCCTTAAGTACCGTAGCAGAGTCCTTAAATAATGCAATAAAGTCCATAAATAATGCAGCAAAGTCCTTAAATAATGCAACAAAGTCCTTAAATAATGCAGCAGGGTCCTTAAATAATGCAACAAAGTCCTTAAATAATGCAGCAGAGTCCTTAACAAATGCAGCAAAGTCCGTAAATAATGCAGCAGAGTCCTTAAATAATCCAGCCAAGTCCTTAAATAATGCAGCAGATTACTGAAATACGGCAGCAGGGTCCTTAAATAATGCAGCAGAGTCCTTATATAATGCAACAAAGTCCTTAAATAATGCAGCAGAGTCCTTAAATAATGCAACAAAGTCCTTAAGTAATGCAGCAGAGTCCTTAAATAATGCAGCAAAGTCCTTAAATAATGCAGCACAGTCCTTAAATAATCCAGCAAAGTCCTTAAATAATGCAGCAAAGTCTTTAAATAATGCAATAAAGTCCATAAATGATGCAGCAAATTCCTTAAATAATGCAGCAGAGTACTGAAATACCGCAGCAGGATCCTTAAATAATGCAACAGAGTCCTTAAATAATGCAACAAAGTCCTTAAATAATGCAGAACAGTCCTTAAATAATGCAATAAAGTCCTTAAATAATGCAGCAAAGTCCTTAAATAATGCAGCAGAGTCCTTAAATAATGCAACAAAGTCCTAAAATAATGCAGCAGAGTCCTTAAATAATGCAACAAAGCCCTTAAATAATGCAGCAGAGTCCTTAAATAATTGCAGCACATTCCTTAAATAATGCAGCAGAGTCCTTAAATAATCCAGCCAAGTCCTTAAATAATGCAGCAGAGTCCTTAAATAATGCAGAAAAGTCGTTAAATAAAGCAGCAGAGTCCTTAAATACTGCAGCAGAGTCCTTAAATAATGCAGCAAAGTCATTAAATAATGCAGAAGAGTCCTTAAATAATGCAGCAAAGTCCTTATATAATGCATCAGAGTCCTTAAATAATGCAGCAGAGTCCTTAAATACCACAGCAGAGTCCTTAAATAATGCAGCAAAGTCTTTAAATAATGCAGCACAGTCCTTAAATAATCCAGCCAAGTCCTTAAATAATGCAGCAGAGTCCTTAAATAATGCAGAAAAGTCCTTAAATAATGCAGCAGAGACCTTAAATACTTCAGCATAGTCCTTAAATAATGCAGCAAAGTCCTTGAATAATGCAGCAGAGTCCTTAAATAATGCAACAAAGTCCTTAAATAATGCAGAAGAGTCCTTAAATAATGCAGCAAATTCCTTAAATAATGCAGCAAAGTCTTTAAATAATGCAATAAAGTCCATAAATAATGCAGCAAAGTTCTTAAATAATGCAGCAGAGTCCTTAAATACCACAGCAGAGTCCTTAAATAATGCAGCAAAGTCTTTAAATAATGCAACAAAGTCCTTAAATAATGCAGCAGAGTCCTTAAATAATGCAGAAGAGTCCTTAAATAATCCAGCCAAGTCCTTAAATAATGCAGCAGAGTCCTTAAATAATGCAACAAAATCCTTAAATAATGCAGAAGAGTCCTTAAATAATCCAGCCAAGTCCTTAAATCATGCAGCAGGGTACTTAAATAATCCAGCCAAGTCCTTAAATAATGCAGCAGAGTCCTTAAACAATGCAGCAGAGTCCTTAAATAATGCAGAAGAGTCCTTAAATAATGCAACCAAGACCTTAATGCAGCAGAGTCCTTAAATAATGCAACAAAGTACTTAAATAATGCAGCAGAGTCCTTAAGTACCGTAGCAGAGTCCTTAAATACTGCAGCAATGTCCTTAAATAATGTAGCAGAGTCCTTAAATAATGCAGCAAAGTCATTAAATAATGCAGCAGAGTCCTTAAATAATGCAACAAATTCCTTAAATAATGCAGCAGAGTCCTTAAATAATGCAATAAAGTCCATAAATAATGCAGCAAAGTCCTTAAATAATGCAACAAAGTCCTTAAATAATGCAGAAGGGTCCTTAAATAATGCAACAAAGTCCTTAAATAATGCAGCAGAGTCCTTAAAAAATGCAGCAAAGTCCGTAAATAATGCAGCAGAGTCCTTAAATAATCCAGCCAAGTCCTTAAATAATGCAGCAGATTACTGAAATACGGCAGCAGGGTCCTTAAATAATGCAGCAGAGTCCTTATATAATGCAACAAAGTCCTTAAATAATGCAGCAGAGTCCTTAAATAATGCAACAAAGTCCTTAAGTAATGCAGCAGAGTCCTTAAATAATGCAGCAAAGTCCTTAAATAATGCAGCACAGTCCTTAAATAATCCAGCAAAGTCCTTAAATAATGTAGCAAAGTCTTTAAATAATGCAATAAAGTCCATAAATGATGCAGCAAATTCCTTAAATAATGCAGCAGAGTACTGAAATACCGCAGCATGATCCTTAAATAATGCAACAGAGTCCTTAAATAATGCAACAAAGTCCTTAAATAATGCAGAACAGTCCTTAAATAATGCAATAAAGTCCTTAAATAATGCAGCAAAGTCCTTAAATAATGCAGCAGAGTCCTTAAATAATGCAACAAAGTCCTAAAATAATGCAGCAGAGTCCTTAAATAATGCAACAAAGTCCTTAAATAATGCAGCAGAGTCCTTAAATAATGCAGCAGAGTCCTTAAATAATGCAGCGCATTCCTTAAATAATGCAGGAGAGTCCTTAAATAATCCAGCCAAGTCCTTAAATAATGCAGCAGAGTCCTTAAATAATGCAGAAAAGTCGTTAAATAAAGCAGCAGAGTCCTTAAATACTGCAGCAGAGTCCTTAAATAATGCAGCAAAGTCATTAAATAATGCAGAAGAGTCCTTAAATAATGCAGCAAAGTCCTTATATAATGCATCAGAGTCCTTAAATAATGCAGCAGAGTCCTTAAATACCACAGCAGAGTCCTTAAATAATGCAGCACAGTCCTTAAATAATCCAGCCAAGTCCTTAAATAATGCAGCAGAGTCCTTAAATAATGCAGAAAAGTCCTTAAATAATGCAGCAGAGACCTTAAATACTTCAGCATAGTCCTTAAATAATGCAGCAAAGTCCTTGAATAATGCAGCAGAGTCCTTAAATAATGCAACAAAGTCCTTAAATAATGCAGAACAGTCCTTAAATAATGCAGCAAATTCCTTAAATAATGCAGCAAAGTCTTTAAATAATGCAATAAAGTCCATAAATAATGCAGCAAAGTTCTTAAATAATGCAGCAGAGTCCTTAAATACCACAGCAGAGTCCTTAAATAATGCAGCAAAGTCTTTAAATAATGCAACAAAGTCCTTAAATAATGCAGCAGAGTCCTTAAATAATGCAGAAGAGTCCTTAAATAATCCAGCCAAGTTCTTAAATAATGCAGCAGAGTCCTTAAATAATGCAACAAAATCCTTAAATAATGCAGAAGAGTCTTTAAATAATCCAGCCAAGTCCTTAAATCATGCAGCAGGGTCCTTAAATAATCCAGCCAAGTCCTTAAATAATGCAGCAGAGTCCTTAAACAATGCAGCAGAGTCCTTAAATAATGCAGAAGAGTCCTTAAATAATGCAACCAAGACCTTAATGCAGCAGAGTCCTTAAATAATGCAACAAAGTACTTAAATAATGCAGCAGAGTCCTTAAGTACCGTAGCAGAGTCCTTAAATACTGCAGCAAAGTCCTTAAATAATGCAGCAGAGTCCTTAAATAATGCAGCAGAGTCCTTAAATAATGCAGAAAAGTCCTTATATAATGCATCAGAGTCCTTAAATAATGCAGCAGAGTCCTTAAATACCACAGCAGAGTCCTTAAATAATGCAGCACAGTCCTTAAATAATCCAGCCAAGTCCTTAAATAATGCAGCAGAGTCCTTAAATAATGCAGAAAAGTCCTTAAATAATGCAGCATAGACCTTAAATACTTCAGCATAGTCCTTAAATAATGCAGCAAAGTCCTTGAATAATGCAGCAGAGTCCTTAAATAATGCAACAAAGTCCTTAAATAATGCAGAAGAGTCCTTAAATAATGCAGCAAATTCCTTAAATAATGCAGCAAAGTCTTTAAATAATGCAATAAAGTCCATAAATAATGCAGCAAAGTTCTTAAATAATGCAGCAGAGTCCTTAAATACCACAGCAGAGTCCTTAAATAATGCAGCAAAGTCTTTAAATAATGCAACAAAGTCCTTAAATAATGCAGCAGAGTCCTTAAATAATGCAGAAGAGTCCTTAAATAATCCAGCCAAGTTCTTAAATAATGCAGCAGAGTCCTTAAATAATGCAACAAAATCCTTAAATAATGCAGAAGAGTCCTTAAATAATCCAGCCAAGTCCTTAAATCATGCAGCAGGGTCCTTAAATAATCCAGCCAAGTCCTTAAATAATGCAGCAGAGTCCTTAAACAATGCAGCAGAGTCCTTAAATAATGCAGAAGAGTCCTTAAATAATGCAACCAAGACCTTAATGCAGCAGAGTCCTTAAATAATGCAACAAAGTACTTAAATAATGCAGCAGAGTCCTTAAGTACCGTAGCAGAGTCCTTAAATACTGCAGCAAAGTCCTTAAATAATGCAGCAGAGTCCTTAAATAATGCAGCAAAGTCATTAAATAATGCAGCAGAGTCCTTAAATAATGCAACAAATTCCTTAAATAATGCAGCAGAGTCCTTAAATAATGCAATAAAGTCCATAAATAATGCAGCAAAGTCCTTAAATAATGCAACAAAGTCCTTAAATAATGCAGCAGGGTCCTTAAATAATGCAACAAAGTCCTTAAATAATGCAGCAGAGTCCTTAACAAATGCAGCAAAGTCCGTAAATAATGCAGCAGAGTCCTTAAATAATCCAGCCAAGTCCTTAAATAATGCAGCAGATTACTGAAATACGGCAGCAGGGTCCTTAAATAATGCAGCAGAGTCCTTATATAATGCAACAAAGTCCTTAAATAATGCAGCAGAGTCCTTAAATAATGCAACAAAGTCCTTAAGTAATGCAGCAGAGTCCTTAAATAATGCAGCAAAGTCCTTAAATAATGCAGCACAGTCCTTAAATAATCCAGCAAAGTCCTTAAATAATGCAGCAAAGTCTTTAAATAATGCAATAAAGTCCATAAATGATGCAGCAAATTCCTTAAATAATGCAGCAGAGTACTGAAATACCGCAGCAGGATCCTTAAATAATGCAACAGAGTCCTTAAATAATGCAACAAAGTCCTTAAATAATGCAGAACAGTCCTTAAATAATGCAATAAAGTCCTTAAATAATGCAGCAAAGTCCTTAAATAATGCAGCAGAGTCCTTAAATAATGCAACAAAGTCCTAAAATAATGCAGCAGAGTCCTTAAATAATGCAACAAAGCCCTTAAATAATGCAGCAGAGTCCTTAAATAATTGCAGCACATTCCTTAAATAATGCAGCAGAGTCCTTAAATAATCCAGCCAAGTCCTTAAATAATGCAGCAGAGTCCTTAAATAATGCAGAAAAGTCGTTAAATAAAGCAGCAGAGTCCTTAAATACTGCAGCAGAGTCCTTAAATAATGCAGCAAAGTCATTAAATAATGCAGAAGAGTCCTTAAATAATGCAGCAAAGTCCTTATATAATGCATCAGAGTCCTTAAATAATGCAGCAGAGTCCTTAAATACCACAGCAGAGTCCTTAAATAATGCAGCAAAGTCTTTAAATAATGCAGCACAGTCCTTAAATAATCCAGCCAAGTCCTTAAATAATGCAGCAGAGTCCTTAAATAATGCAGAAAAGTCCTTAAATAATGCAGCAGAGACCTTAAATACTTCAGCATAGTCCTTAAATAATGCAGCAAAGTCCTTGAATAATGCAGCAGAGTCCTTAAATAATGCAACAAAGTCCTTAAATAATGCAGAAGAGTCCTTAAATAATGCAGCAAATTCCTTAAATAATGCAGCAAAGTCTTTAAATAATGCAATAAAGTCCATAAATAATGCAGCAAAGTTCTTAAATAATGCAGCAGAGTCCTTAAATACCACAGCAGAGTCCTTAAATAATGCAGCAAAGTCTTTAAATAATGCAACAAAGTCCTTAAATAATGCAGCAGAGTCCTTAAATAATGCAGAAGAGTCCATAAATAATCCAGCCAAGTCCTTAAATAATGCAGCAGAGTCCTTAAATAATCCAGCCAAGTCCTTAAATAATGCAGAAGAGTCCTTAAATAATCCAGCCAAGTCCTTAAATCATGCAGCAGGGTACTTAAATAATCCAGCCAAGTCCTTAAATAATGCAGCAGAGTCCTTAAACAATGCAGCAGAGTCCTTAAATAATGCAGAAGAGTCCTTAAATAATGCAACCAAGACCTTAATGCAGCAGAGTCCTTAAATAATGCAACAAAGTACTTAAATAATGCAGCAGAGTCCTTAAGTACCGTAGCAGAGTCCTTAAATACTGCAGCAATGTCCTTAAATAATGTAGCAGAGTCCTTAAATAATGCAATAAAGTCCATAAATAATGCAGCAAAGTCCTTAAATAATGCAACAAAGTCCTTAAATAATGCAGCAGGGTCCTTAAGTAATGCAACAAAGTCCTTAAATAATGCAGCAGAGTCCTTAAAAAATGCAGCAAAGTCCGTAAATAATGCAGCAGAGTCCTTAAATAATCCAGCCAAGTCCTTAAATAATGCATCAGATTACTGAAATACGGCAGCAGGGTCCTTAAATAATGCAGCAGTGTCCTTATATAATGCAACAAAGTCCTTAAATAATGCAGCAGAGTCCTTAAATAATGCAACAAAGTCCTTAAGTAATGCAGCAGAGTCCTTAAATAATGCAGCAAAGTCCTTAAATAATGCAGCACAGTCCTTAAATAATCCAGCAAAGTCCTTAAATAATGCAGCAAAGTCTTTAAATAATGCAATAAAGTCCATAAATGATGCAGCAAATTCCTTAAATAATGCAGCAGAGTACTGAAATACCGCAGCAGGATCCTTAAATAATGCAACAGAGTCCTTAAATAATGCAACAAAGTCCTTAAATAATGCAGAACAGTCCTTAAATAATGCAATAAAGTCCTTAAATAATGCAGCAAAGTCCTTAAATAATGCAGCAGAGTCCTTAAATAATGCAACAAAGTCCTAAAATAATGCAGCAGAGTCCTTAAATAATACAACAAAGTCCTTAAATAATGCAGCAGAGTCCTTAAATAATGCAGCACATTCCTTAAATAATGCAGCAGAGTCCTTAAATAATCCAGCCAAGTCCTTAAATAATGCAGCAGAGTCCTTAAATAATGCAGAAAAGTCGTTAAATAAAGCAGCAGAGTCCTTAAATACTGCAGCAGAGTCCTTAAATAATGCAGCAAAGTCATTAAATAATGCAGAAGAGTCCTTAAATAATGCAGCAAAGTCCTTATATAATGCATCAGAGTCCTTAAATAATGCAGCAGAGTCCTTAAATACCACAGCAGAGTCCTTAAATAATGCAGCAAAGTCTTTAAATAATGCAGCACAGTCCTTAAATAATCCAGCCAAGTCCTTAAATAATGCAGCAGAGTCCTTAAATAATGCAGAAAAGTCCTTAAATAATGCAGCAGAGACCTTAAATACTTCAGCATAGTCCTTAAATAATGCAGCAAAGTCCTTGAATAATGCAGCAGAGTCCTTAAATAATGCAACAAAGTCCTTAAATAATGCAGAAGCGTCCTTAAATAATGCAGCAAATTCCTTAAATAATGCAGCAAAGTCTTTAAATAATGCAATAAAGTCCATAAATAATGCAGCAGGGTCCTTAAATAATGCAACAAAGTCCTTAAATAATGCAGCAGAGTCCTTAAAAAATGCAGTAAAGTCCGTAAATAATGCAGCAGAGTCCTTAAATAATCCAGCCAAGTCCTTAAATAATGCAACAAAGTCCTTAAATAATGCAGCAGATTACTGAAATACTGCAGCAGGTTCCTTAAATAATGCAGCAGAGTCCTTAAATAATGCAACAAAGTCCTTAAATAATGCAGCAGAGTCCTTAAATAATGCAACAAAGTCCTTAAATAATGCAGCAGAGTCCTTAAATAATGCAACAAAGTACTTAAATAATGCTGCAGAGTCCTTAAGTACTGTAGCAGAGTCCTTAAATACTGCAGCAAAGTCCTTAAATAATGCAGCAGAGTCCTTAAATAATGCAGCAAAGTCATTAAATAATGCAGCAGAGTCCTTAAATAATGCAACAAATTCCTTAAATAATGCAGCAGAGTCCTTAAATAATGCAATAAAGTCCATAAATAATGCAGCAAAGTCCTTAAATAATGCAACAAAGTCCTTAAATAATGCAGCAGGGTCCTTAAATAATGCAACAAAGTCCTTAAATAATGCAGCAGAGTCCTTAAAAAATGCAGCAAAGTCCGTAAATAATGCAGCAGAGTCCTTAAATAATCCAGCCAAGTCCTTAAATAATGCAGCAGATTACTGAAATACGGCAGCAGGGTCCTTAAATAATGCAGCAGAGTCCTTATATAATGCAACAAAGTCCTTAAATAATACAGCAGAGTCCTTAAATAATGCAACAAAGTCCTTAAGTAATGCAGCAGAGTCCTTAAATAATGCAGCAAAGTCCTTAAATAATGCAGCACAGTCCTTAAATAATCCAGCAAAGTCCTTAAATAATGCAGCAAAGTCTTTAAATAATGCAATAAAGTCCATAAATGATGCAGCAAATTCCTTAAATAATGCAGCAGAGTACTGAAATACCGCAGCAGGATCCTTAAATAATGCAACAGAGTCCTTAAATAATGCAACAAAGTCCTTAAATAATGCAGAACAGTCCTTAAATAATGCAATAAAGTCCTTAAATAATGCAGCAAAGTCCTTAAATAATGCAGCAGAGTCCTTAAATAATGCAACAAAGTCCTTAAATAATGCAGCAGAGTCCTTGAATAATGCAGCACATTCCTTAAATAATGCAGCAGAGTCCTTAAATAATCCAGCCAAGTCCTTAAATAATGCAGCAGAGTCCTTAAATAATACAGAAAAGTCGTTAAATAAAGCAGCAGAGTCCTTAAATACTGCAGCAGAGTCCTTAAATAATGCAGCAAAGTCATTAAATAATGCAGAAGAGTCCTTAAGTAATGCAGCAAAGTCCTTATATAATGCATCAGAGTCCTTAAATAATGCAGCAGAGTCCTTAAATACCACAGCAGAGTCCTTAAATAATGCAGCAAAGTCTTTAAATAATGCAGCACAGTCCTTAAATAATCCAGCCAAGTCCTTAAATAATGCAGCAGAGTCCTTAAATAATGCAGAAAAGTCCTTAAATAATGCAGCAGAGACCTTAAATACTTAAGCATAGTCCTTAAATAATGCAGCAAAGTCCTTGAATAATGCAGCAGAGTCCTTAAATAATGCAACAAAGTCCTTAAATAATGCAGAAGAGTCCTTAAATAATGCAGCAAATTCCTTAAATAATGCAGCAAAGTCTTTAAATAATGCAATAAAGTCCATAAATAATGCAGCAAAGTTCTTAAATAATGCAGCAGAGTCCTTAAATACCACAGCAGAGTCCTTAAATAATGCAGCAAAGTCTTTAAATAATGCAACAAAGTCCTTAAATAATGCAGCAGAGTCCTTAAATAATGCAGAAGAGTCCTTAAATAATCCAGCCAAGTCCTTAAATAATGCAGCAGAGTCCTTAAATAATGCAACAAAATCCTTAAATAATGCAGAAGAGTCCTTAAATAATCCAGCCAAGTCCTTAAATCATGCTGCAGGGTACTTAAATAATCCAGCCAAGTCCTTAAATAATGCAGCAGAGTCCTTAAACAATGCAGCAGAGTCCTTAAATAATGCAGAAGAGTCCTTAAATAATGCAACCAAGACCTTAATGCAGCAGAGTCCTTAAATAATGCAACAAAGTACTTAAATAATGCAGCAGAGTCCTTAAGTACCGTAGCAGAGTCCTTAAATACTGCAGCAATGTCCTTAAATAATGCAGCAGAGTCCTTAAATAATGCAATAAAGTCCATAAATAATGCAGCAAAGTCCTTAAATAATGCAACAAAGTCCTTAAATAATGCAGCAGGGTCCTTAAGTAATGCAACAAAGTCCTTAAATAATGCAGCAGAGTCCTTAAAAAATGCAGCAAAGTCCGTAAATAATGCAGCAGAGTCCTTAAATAATCCAGCCAAGTCCTTAAATAATGCATCAGATTACTGAAATACGGCAGCAGGGTCCTTAAATAATGCAGCAGAGTCCTTATATAATGCAACAAAGTCCTTAAATAATGCAGCAGAGTCCTTAAATAATGCAACAAAGTCCTTAAGTAATGCAGCAGAGTCCTTAAATAATGCAGCAAAGTCCTTAAATAATGCAGCACAGTCCTTAAATAATCCAGCAAAGTCCTTAAATAATGCAGCAAAGTCTTTAAATAATGCAATAAAGTCCATAAATGATGCAGCAAATTCCTTAAATAATGCAGCAGAGTACTGAAATACCGCAGCAGGATCCTTAAATAATGCAACAGAGTCCTTAAATAATGCAACAAAGTCCTTAAATAATGCAGAACAGTCCTTAAATAATGCAATAAAGTCCTTAAATAATGCAGCAAAGTCCTTAAATAATGCAGCAGAGTCCTTAAATAATGCAACAAAGTCCTAAAATAATGCAGCAGAGTCCTTAAATAATGCAACAAAGTCCTTAAATAATGCAGAACAGTCCTTAAATAATGCAATAAAGTCCTTAAATAATGCAGCAAAGTCCTTGAATAATGCAGCATATTCCTTAAATAATGCAGCAGAGTCCTTAAATAATCCAGCCAAGTCCTTAAATAATGCAGCAGAGTCCTTAAATAATGCAGAAAAGTCGTTAAATAAAGCAGCAGAGTCCTTAAATACTGCAGCAGAGTCCTTAAATAATGCAGCAAAGTCATTAAATAATGCAGAAGAGTCCTTAAGTAATGCAGCAAAGTCCTTATATAATGCATCAGAGTCCTTAAATAATGCAGCAGAGTCCTTAAATACCACAGCA
Organism: Phyllobates terribilis; assembly: GCF_046119375.1. Classification (NCBI taxonomy): domain Eukaryota; kingdom Metazoa; phylum Chordata; class Amphibia; order Anura; family Dendrobatidae; genus Phyllobates; species Phyllobates terribilis. The sequence continues at coordinate 1,577,850 of NW_027362955.1, read as the reverse complement.
GAGTCCTTAAATAATGCAGCAAAGTCTTTAAATAATGCAGCACAGTCCTTAAATAATCCAGCCAAGTCCTTAAATAATGCAGCAGAGTCCTTAAATAATGCAGAAAAGTCCTTAAATAATGCAGCAGAGACCTTAAATACTTCAGCATAGTCCTTAAATAATGCAGCAAAGTCCTTGAATAATGCAGCAGAGTCCTTAAATAATGCAACAAAGTCCTTAAATAATGCAGAAGAGTCCTTAAATAATGCAGCAAATTCCTTAAATAATGCAGCAAAGTCTTTAAATAATGCAATAAAGTCCATAAATAATGCAGCAAAGTTCTTAAATAATGCAGCAGAGTCCTTAAATACCACAGCAGAGTCCTTAAATAATGCAGCAAAGTCTTTAAATAATGCAACAAAGTCCTTAAATAATGCAGCAGAGTCCTTAAATAATGCAGAAGAGTCCTTAAATAATCCAGCCAAGTCCTTAAATAATGCAGCAGAGTCCTTAAATAATGCAACAAAATCCTTAAATAATGCAGAAGAGTCCTTAAATAATCCAGCCAAGTCCTTAAATCATGCAGCAGGGTACTTAAATAATCCAGCCAAGTCCTTAAATAATGCAGCAGAGTCCTTAAACAATGCAACAGAGTCCTTAAATAATGCAGAAGAGTCCTTAAATAATGCAACCAAGACCTTAATGCAGCAGAGTCCTTAAATAATGCAACAAAGTACTTAAATAATGCAGCAGAGTCCTTAAGTACCGTAGCAGAGTCCTTAAATACTGCAGCAATGTCCTTAAATAATGCAGCAGAGTCCTTAAATAATGCAATAAAGTCCATAAATATTGCAGCAAAGTCCGTAAATAATGCAGCAGAGTCCTTAAATAATCCAGCCAAGTCCTTAAATAATGCATCAGATTACTGAAATACGGCAGCAGGGTCCTTAAATAATGCAGCAGAGTCCTTATATAATGCAACAAAGTCCTTAAATAATGCAGCAGAGTCCTTAAATAATGCAACAAAGTCCTTAAGTAATGCAGCAGAGTCCTTAAATAATGCAGCAAAGTCCTTAAATAATGCAGCACAGTCCTTAAATAATCCAGCAAAGTCCTTAAATAATGCAGCAAAGTCTTTAAATAATGCAATAAAGTCCATAAATGATGCAGCAAATTCCTTAAATAATGCAGCAGAGTACTGAAATACCGCAGCAGGATCCTTAAATAATGCAACAGAGTCCTTAAATAATGCAACAAAGTCCTTAAATAATGCAGAACAGTCCTTAAATAATGCAATAAAGTCCTTAAATAATGCAGCAAAGTCCTTAAATAATGCAGCAGAGTCCTTAAATAATGCAACAAAGTCCTAAAATAATGCAGCAGAGTCCTTAAATAATGCAACAAAGTCCTTAAATAATGCAGCAGAGTCCTTAAATAATGCAGCACATTCCTTAAATAATGCAGCAGAGTCCTTAAATAATCCAGCCAAGTCCTTAAATAATGCAGCAGAGTCCTTAAATAATGCAGAAAAGTCGTTAAATAAAGCAGCAGAGTCCTTAAATACTGCAGCAGAGTCCTTAAATAATGCAGCAAAGTCATTAAATAATGCAGAAGAGTCCTTAAATAATGCAGCAAAGTCCTTATATAATGCATCAGAGTCCTTAAATAATGCAGCAGAGTCCTTAAATACCACAGCAGAGTCCTTAAATAATGCAGCAAAGTCTTTAAATAATGCAGCACAGTCCTTAAATAATCCAGCCAAGTCCTTAAATAATGCAGCAGAGTCCTTAAATAATGCAGAAAAGTCCTTAAATAATGCAGCAGAGACCTTAAATACTTCAGCATAGTCCTTAAATAATGCAGCAAAGTCCTTGAATAATGCAGCAGAGTCCTTAAATAATGCAACAAAGTCCTTAAATAATGCAGAAGCGTCCTTAAATAATGCAGCAAATTCCTTAAATAATGCAGCAAAGTCTTTAAATAATGCAATAAAGTCCATAAATAATGCAGCAGGGTCCTTAATTTATGCAACAAAGTCCTTAAATAATGCAGCAGAGTCCTTAAAAAATGCAGTAAAGTCCGTAAATAATGCATCAGAGTCCTTAAATAATCCAGCCAAGTCCTTAAATAATGCAACAAAGTCCTTAAATAATGCAGCAGATTACTGAAATACTGCAGCAGGGTCCTTAAATAATGCAGCAGAGTCCTTAAATAATGCAACATAGTCCTTAAATAATGCAGCAGAGTCCTTAAATAATGCAACAAAGTCCTTAAATAATGCAGCAGAGTCCTTAAATAATGCAACAAAGTACTTAAATAATGCAGCAGAGTCCTTAAGTACTGTAGCAGAGTCCTTAAATACTGCAGCAGAGTCCTTAAATAATGCAGCAAAGTCATTAAATAATGCAGCAGAGTCCTTAAATAATGCAACAAATTCCTTAAATAATGCAGCAGAGTCCTTAAATAATGCAATAAAGTCCATAAATAATGCAGCAAAGTCCTTAAATAATGCAACAAAGTCCTTAAATAATGCAGCAGGGTCCTTAAATAATGCAACAAAGTCCTTAAATAATGCAGCAGAGTCCTTAAAAAATGCAGCAAAGTCCGTAAATAATGCAGCAGAGTCCTTAAATAATCCAGCCAAGTCCTTAAATAATGCAGCAGATTACTGAAATACGGCAGCAGGGTCCTTAAATAATGCAGCAGAGTCCTTATATAATGCAACAAAGTCCTTAAATAATACAGCAGAGTCCTTAAATAATGCAACAAAGTCCTTAAGTAATGCAGCAGAGTCCTTAAATAATGCAGCAAAGTCCTTAAATAATGCAGCACAGTCCTTAAATAATCCAGCAAAGTCCTTAAATAATGCAGCAAAGTCTTTAAATAATGCAATAAAGTCCATAAATGATGCAGCAAATTCCTTAAATAATGCAGCAGAGTACTGAAATACCGCAGCAGGATCCTTAAATAATGCAGCAGAGTCCTTAAATAATGCAACAAAGTCCTTAAATAATGCAGAACAGTCCTTAAATAATGCAATAAAGTCCTTAAATAATGCAGCAAAGTCCTTAAATAATGCAGCAGAGTCCTTAAATAATGCAACAAAGTCCTAAAATAATGCAGCAGAGTCCTTAAATAATGCAACAAAGTCCTTAAATAATGCAGCAGAGTCCTTAAATAATGCAGCGCATTCCTTAAATAATGCAGCAGAGTCCTTAAATAATCCAGCCAAGTCCTTAAATAATGCAGCAGAGTCCTTAAATAATGCAGAAAAGTCGTTAAATAAAGCAGCAGAGTCCTTAAATACTGCAGCAGAGTCCTTAAATAATGCAGCAAAGTCATTAAATAATGCAAAAGAGTCCTTAAATAATGCAGCAAAGTCCTTATATAATGCATCAGAGTCCTTAAATAATGCAGCAGAGTCCTTAAATACCACAGCAGAGTCCTTAAATAATGCAGCAAAGTCTTTAAATAATGCAGCACAGTCCTTAAATAATCCAGCCAAGTCCTTAAATAATGCAGCAGAGTCCTTAAATAATGCAGAAAAGTCCTTAAATAATGCAGCAGAGACCTTAAATACTTCAGCATAGTCCTTAAATAATGCAGCAAAGTCCTTGAATAATGCAGCAGAGTCCTTAAATAATGCAACAAAGTCCTTAAATAATGCAGAACAGTCCTTAAATAATGCAGCAAATTCCTTAAATAATGCAGCAAAGTCTTTAAATAATGCAATAAAGTCCATAAATAATGCAGCAAAGTTCTAAAATAATGCAGCAGAGTCCTTAAATACCACAGCAGAGTCCTTAAATAATGCAGCAAAGTCTTTAAATAATGCAACAAAGTCCTTAAATAATGCAGCAGAGTCCTTAAATAATGCAGAAGAGTCCTTAAATAATCCAGCCAAGTCCTTAAATAATGCAGCAGAGTCCTTAAATAATGCAACAAAATCCTTAAATAATGCAGAAGAGTCCTTAAATAATCCAGCCAAGTCCTTAAATCATGCAGCAGGGTCCTTAAATAATCCAGCCAAGTCCTTAAATAATGCAGCAGAGTCCTTAAATAATGCAGAAGAGTCCTTAAATAATGCAACCAAGACCTTAATGCAGCAGAGTCCTTAAATAATGCAACAAAGTACTTAAATAATGCAGCAGAGTCCTTAAGTACCGTAGCAGAGTCCTTAAATACTGCAGCAAAGTCCTTAAATAATGCAGCAGAGTCCTTAAATAATGCAGCAAAGTCATTAAATAATGCAGCAGAGTCCTTAAATAATGCAACAAATTCCTTAAATAATGCAGCAGAGTCCTTAAATAATGCAATAAAGTCCATAAATAATGCAGCAAAGTCCTTAAATAATGCAACAAAGTCCTTAAATAATGCAGCAGGGTCCTTAAATAATGCAACAAAGTCCTTAAATAATGCAGCAGAGTCCTTAAAAAATGCAGCAAAGTCCGTAAATAATGCAGCAGAGTCCTTAAATAATCCAGCCAAGTCCTTAAATAATGCAGCAGATTACTGAAATACGGCAGCAGGGTCCTTAAATAATGCAGCAGAGTCCTTATATAATGCAACAAAGTCCTTAAATAATGCAGCAGAGTCCTTAAATAATGCAACAAAGTCCTTAAGTAATGCAGCAGAGTCCTTAAGTAATGCAGCAAAGTCCTTAAATAATGCAGCACAGTCCTTAAATAATCCAGCAAAGTCCTTAAATAATGCAGCAAAGTCTTTAAATAATGCAATAAAGTCCATAATTGATGCAGCAAATTCCTTAAATAATGCAGCAGAGTACTGAAATACCGCAGCAGGATCCTTAAATAATGCAACAGAGTCCTTAAATAATGCAACAAAGTCCTTAAATAATGCAGAACAGTCCTTAAATAATGCAATAAAGTCCTTAAATAATGCAGCAAAGTCCTTAAATAATGCAGCAGAGTCCTTAAATAATGCAACAAAGTCCTAAAATAATGCAGAAGAGTCCTGAAATAATGCAACAAAGTCCTTAAATAATGCAGCAGAGTCCTTAAATAATGCAGCACATTCCTTAAATAATGCAGCAGAGTCCTTAAATAATCCAGCCAAGTCCTTAAATAATGCAGCAGAGTCCTTAAATAATGCAGAAAAGTCGTTAAATAAAGCAGCAGAGTCCTTAAATACTGCAGCAGAGTCCTTAAATAATGCAGCAAAGTCATTAAATAATGCAGAAGAGTCCTTAAATAATGCAGCAAAGTCCTTATATAATGCATCAGAGTCCTTAAATAATGCAGCAGAGTCCTTAAATACCACAGCAGAGTCCTTAAATAATGCAGCAAAGTCTTTAAATAATGCAGCACAGTCCTTAAATAATCCAGCCAAGTCCTTAAATAATGCAGCAGAGTCCTTAAATAATGCAGAAAAGTCCTTAAATAATGCAGCAGAGACCTTAAATACTTCAGCATAGTCCTTAAATAATGCAGCAAAGTCCTTGAATAATGCAGCAGAGTCCTTAAATAATGCAACAAAGTCCTTAAATAATGCAGAAGAGTCCTTAAATAATGCAGCAAATTCCTTAAATAATGCAGCAAAGTCTTTAAATAATGCAATAAAGTCCATAAATAATGCAGCAAAGTCCTTAAATAATGCAGCAGAGTCCTTAAACAATGCAGCAGAGTCCTTAAATAATGCAGAAGAGTCCTTAAATAATGCAACCAAGACCTTAATGCAGCAGAGTCCTTAAATAATGCAACAAAGTACTTAAATAATGCAGCAGAGTCCTTAAGTACCGTAGCAGAGTCCTTAAATACTGCAGCAATGTCCTTAAATAATGCAGCAGAGTCCTTAAATAATGCAATAAAGTCCATAAATATTGCAGCAAAGTCCGTAAATAATGCAGCAGAGTCCTTAAATAATCCAGCCAAGTCCTTAAATAATGCATCAGATTACTGAAATACGGCAGCAGGGTCCTTAAATAATGCAGCAGAGTCCTTATATAATGCAACAAAGTCCTTAAATAATGCAGCAGAGTCCTTAAATAATGCAACAAAGTCCTTAAGTAATGCAGCAGAGTCCTTAAATAATGCAGCAAAGTCCTTAAATAATGCAGCACAGTCCTTAAATAATCCAGCAAAGTCCTTAAATAATGCAGCAAAATCTTTAAATAATGCAATAAAGTCCATAAATGATGCAGCAAATTCCTTAAATAATGCAGCAGAGTACTGAAATACCGCAGCAGGATCCTTAAATAATGCAACAGAGTCCTTAAATAATGCAACAAAGTCCTTAAATAATGCAGAACAGTCCTTAAATAATGCAATAAAGTCCTTAAATAATGCAGCAAAGTCCTTAAATAATGCAGCAGAGTCCTTAAATAATGCAACAAAGTCCTAAAATAATGCAGCAGAGTCCTTAAATAATGCAGAAAAGTCCTTAAATAATGCAGCAGAGACCTTAAATACTTCAGCATAGTCCTTAAATAATGCAGCAAAGTCCTTGAATAATGCAGCAGAGTCCTTAAATAATGCAACAAAGTCCTTAAATAATGCAGAAGCGTCCTTAAATAATGCAGCAAATTCCTTAAATAATGCAGCAAAGTCTTTAAATAATGCAATAAAGTCCATAAATAATGCAGCAGGGTCCTTAATTTATGCAACAAAGTCCTTAAATAATGCAGCAGAGTCCTTAAAAAATGCAGTAAAGTCCGTAAATAATGCATCAGAGTCCTTAAATAATCCAGCCAAGTCCTTAAATAATGCAACAAAGTCCTTAAATAATGCAGCAGATTACTGAAATACTGCAGCAGGGTCCTTAAATAATGCAGCAGAGTCCTTAAATAATGCAACATAGTCCTTAAATAATGCAGCAGAGTCCTTAAATAATGCAACAAAGTCCTTAAATAATGCAGCAGAGTCCTTAAATAATGCAACAAAGTACTTAAATAATGCAGCAGAGTCCTTAAGTACTGTAGCAGAGTCCTTAAATACTGCAGCAGAGTCCTTAAATAATGCAGCAAAGTCATTAAATAATGCAGCAGAGTCCTTAAATAATGCAACAAATTCCTTAAATAATGCAGCAGAGTCCTTAAATAATGCAATAAAGTCCATAAATAATGCAGCAAAGTCCTTAAATAATGCAACAAAGTCCTTAAATAATGCAGCAGGGTCCTTAAATAATGCAACAAAGTCCTTAAATAATGCAGCAGAGTCCTTAAAAAATGCAGCAAAGTCCGTAAATAATGCAGCAGAGTCCTTAAATAATCCAGCCAAGTCCTTAAATAATGCAGCAGATTACTGAAATACGGCAGCAGGGTCCTTAAATAATGCAGCAGAGTCCTTATATAATGCAAAAAAGTCCTTAAATAATACAGCAGAGTCCTTAAATAATGCAACAAAGTCCTTAAGTAATGCAGCAGAGTCCTTAAATAATGCAGCAAAGTCCTTAAATAATGCAGCACAGTCCTTAAATAATCCAGCAAAGTCCTTAAATAATGCAGCAAAGTCTTTAAATAATGCAATAAAGTCCATAAATGATGCAGCAAATTCCTTAAATAATGCAGCAGAGTACTGAAATACCGCAGCAGGATCCTTAAATAATGCAGCAGAGTCCTTAAATAATGCAACAAAGTCCTTAAATAATGCAGAACAGTCCTTAAATAATGCAATAAAGTCCTTAAATAATGCAGCAAAGTCCTTAAATAATGCAGCAGAGTCCTTAAATAATGCAACAAAGTCCTAAAATAATGCAGCAGAGTCCTTAAATAATGCAACAAAGTCCTTAAATAATGCAGCAGAGTCCTTAAATAATGCAGCGCATTCCTTAAATAATGCAGCAGAGTCCTTAAATAATCCAGCCAAGTCCTTAAATAATGCAGCAGAGTCCTTAAATAATGCAGAAAAGTTGTTAAATAAAGCAGCAGAGTCCTTAAATACTGCAGCAGAGTCCTTAAATAATGCAGCAAAGTCATTAAATAATGCAAAAGAGTCCTTAAATAATGCAGCAAAGTCCTTATATAATGCATCAGAGTCCTTAAATAATGCAGCAGAGTCCTTAAATACCACAGCAGAGTCCTTAAATAATGCAGCAAAGTCTTTAAATAATGCAGCACAGTCCTTAAATAATCCAGCCAAGTCCTTAAATAATGCAGCAGAGTCCTTAAATAATGCAGAAAAGTCCTTAAATAATGCAGCAGAGACCTTAAATACTTCAGCATAGTCCTTAAATAATGCAGCAAAGTCCTTGAATAATGCAGCAGAGTCCTTAAATAATGCAACAAAGTCCTTAAATAATGCAGAACAGTCCTTAAATAATGCAGCAAATTCCTTAAATAATGCAGCAAAGTCTTTAAATAATGCAATAAAGTCCATAAATAATGCAGCAAAGTTCTTAAATAATGCAGCAGAGTCCTTAAATACCACAGCAGAGTCCTTAAATAATGCAGCAAAGTCTTTAAATAATGCAACAAAGTCCTTAAATAATGCAGCAGAGTCCTTAAATAATGCAGAAGAGTCCTTAAATAATCCAGCCAAGTCCTTAAATAATGCAGCAGAGTCCTTAAATAATGCAACAAAATCCTTAAATAATGCAGAAGAGTCCTTAAATAATCCAGCCAAGTCCTTAAATCATGCAGCAGGGTCCTTAAATAATCCAGCCAAGTCCTTAAATAATGCAGCAGAGTCCTTAAATAATGCAGAAGAGTCCTTAAATAATGCAACCAAGACCTTAATGCAGCAGAGTCCTTAAATAATGCAACAAAGTACTTAAATAATGCAGCAGAGTCCTTAAGTACCGTAGCAGAGTCCTTAAATACTGCAGCAAAGTCCTTAAATAATGCAGCAGAGTCCTTAAATAATGCAGCAAAGTCATTAAATAATGCAGCAGAGTCCTTAAATAATGCAACAAATTCCTTAAATAATGCAGCAGAGTCCTTAAATAATGCAATAAAGTCCATAAATAATGCAGCAAAGTCCTTAAATAATGCAACAAAGTCCTTAAATAATGCAGCAGGGTCCTTAAATAATGCAACAAAGTCCTTAAATAATGCAGCAGAGTCCTTAAAAAATGCAGCAAAGTCCGTAAATAATGCAGCAGAGTCCTTAAATAATCCAGCCAAGTCCTTAAATAATGCAGCAGATTACTGAAATACGGCAGCAGGGTCCTTAAATAATGCAGCAGAGTCCTTATATAATGCAACAAAGTCCTTAAATAATGCAGCAGAGTCCTTAAATAATGCAACAAAGTCCTTAAGTAATGCAGCAGAGTCCTTAAATAATGCAGCAAAGTCCTTAAATAATGCAGCACAGTCCTTAAATAATCCAGCAAAGTCCTTAAATAATGCAGCAAAGTCTTTAAATAATGCAATAAAGTCCATAATTGATGCAGCAAATTCCTTAAATAATGCAGCAGAGTACTGAAATACCGCAGCAGGATCCTTAAATAATGCAACAGAGTCCTTAAATAATGCAACAAAGTCCTTAAATAATGCAGAACAGTCCTTAAATAATGCAATAAAGTCCTTAAATAATGCAGCAAAGTCCTTAAATAATGCAGCAGAGTCCTTAAATAATGCAACAAAGTCCTAAAATAATGCAGCAGAGTCCTGAAATAATGCAACAAAGTCCTTAAATAATGCAGCAGAGTCCTTAAATAATGCAGCACATTCCTTAAATAATGCAGCAGAGTCCTTAAATAATCCAGCCAAGTCCTTAAATAATGCAGCAGAGTCCTTAAATAATGCAGAAAAGTCGTTAAATAAAGCAGCAGAGTCCTTAAATACTGCAGCAGAGTCCTTAAATAATGCAGCAAAGTCATTAAATAATGCAGAAGAGTCCTTAAATAATGCAGCAAAGTCCTTATATAATGCATCAGAGTCCTTAAATAATGCAGCAGAGTCCTTAAATACCACAGCAGAGTCCTTAAATAATGCAGCAAAGTCTTTAAATAATGCAGCACAGTCCTTAAATAATCCAGCCAAGTCCTTAAATAATGCAGCAGAGTCCTTAAATAATGCAGAAAAGTCCTTAAATAATGCAGCAGAGACCTTAAATACTTCAGCATAGTCCTTAAATAATGCAGCAAAGTCCTTGAATAATGCAGCAGAGTCCTTAAATAATGCAACAAAGTCCTTAAATAATGCAGAAGAGTCCTTAAATAATGCAGCAAATTCCTTAAATAATGCAGCAAAGTCTTTAAATAATACAATAAAGTCCATAAATAATGCAGCAAAGTCCTTAAATAATGCAGCAGAGTCCTTAAACAATGCAGCAGAGTCCTTAAATAATGCAGAAGAGTCCTTAAATAATGCAACCAAGACCTTAATGCAGCAGAGTCCTTAAATAATGCAACAAAGTACTTAAATAATGCAGCAGAGTCCTTAAGTACCGTAGCAGAGTCCTTAAATACTGCAGCAATGTCCTTAAATAATGCAGCAGAGTCCTTAAATAATGCAATAAAGTCCATAAATAATGCAGCAAAGTCCTTAAATAATGCAACAAAGTCCTTAAATAATGCAGCAGGGTCCTTAAGTAATGCAACAAAGTCCTTAAATAATGCAGCAGAGTCCTTAAAAAATGCAGCAAAGTCCGTAAATAATGCAGCAGAGTCCTTAAATAATCCAGCCAAGTCCTTAAATAAAGCAGCAGATTACTGAAATACGGCAGCAGGGTCCTTAAATAATGCAGCAGAGTCCTTATATAATGCAACAAAGTCCTTAAATAATGCAGCAGAGTCCTTAAATAATGCAACAAAGTCCTTAAGTAATGCAGCAGAGTCCTTAAATAATGCAGCAAAGTCCTTAAATAATGCAGCACAGTCCTTAAATAATCCAGCAAAGTCCTTAAATAATGCAGCAAAGTCCTTATATAATGCATCAGAGTCCTTAAATAATGCAGCAGAGTCCTTAAATACCACAGCAGAGTCCTTAAATAATGCAGCAAAGTCTTTAAATAATGCAGCACAGTCCTTAAATAATCCAGCCAAGTCCTTAAATAATGCAGCAGAGTCCTTAAATAATGCAGAAAAGTCCTTAAATAATGCAGCAGAGACCTTAAATACTTCAGCATAGTCCTTAAATAATGCAGCAAAGTCCTTGAATAATGCAGCAGAGTCCTTAAATAATGCAATAAAGTCCATAAATAATGCAGCAGGGTCCTTAAATAATGCAACAAAGTCCTTAAATAATGCAGCAGAGTCCTTAAAAAATGCAGTAAAGTCCGTAAATAATGCAGCAGAGTCCTTAAATAATCCAGCCAAGTCCTTAAATAATGCAACAAAGTCCTTAAATAATGCAGCAGATTACTGAAATACTGCAGCAGGGTCCTTAAATAATGCAGCAGAGTCCTTAAATAATGCAACAAAGTCCTTAAATAATGCAGCAGAGTCCTTAAATAATGCAACAAAGTCCTTAAATAATGCAGCAGGGTCCTTAAATAATGCAACAAAGTCCTTAAATAATGCAGCAGAGTCCTTAAAAAATGCAGCAAAGTACTTAAATAATGCAGAAGAGTCCTTAAATAATGCAACCAAGACCTTAATGCAGCAGAGTCCTTAAATAATGCAACAAAGTACTTAAATAATGCAGCAGAGTCCTTAAGTACCGTAGCAGAGTCCTTAAATACTGCAGCAAAGTCCTTAAATAATGCAGCAGAGTCCTTAAATAATGCAGCAAAGTCATTAAATAATGCAGCAGAGTCCTTAAATAATGCAACAAATTCCTTAAATAATGCAGCAGAGTCCTTAAATAATGCAATAAAGTCCATAAATAATGCAGCAAAGTCCTTAAATAATGCAACAAAGTCCTTAAATAATGCAGCAGGGTCCTTAAATAATGCAACAAAGTCCTTAAATAATGCAGCAGAGTCCTTAAAAAATGCAGCAAAGTCCGTAAATAATGCAGCAGAGTCCTTAAATAATCCAGCCAAGTCCTTAAATAATGCAGCAGATTACTGAAATACGGCAGCAGGGTCCTTAAATAATGCAGCAGAGTCCTTATATAATGCAACGAAGTCCTTAAATAATGCAGCAGAGTCCTTAAATAATGCAACAAAGTCCTTAAGTAATGCAGCAGAGTCCTTAAATAATGCAGCAAAGTCCTTAAATAATGCAGCACAGTCCTTAAATAATCCAGCAAAGTCCTTAAATAATGCAGCAAAGTCTTTAAATAATGCAATAAAGTCCATAATTGATGCAGCAAATTCCTTAAATAATGCAGCAGAGTACTGAAATACCGCAGCAGGATCCTTAAATAATGCATCAGAGTCCTTAAATAATGCAACAAAGTCCTTAAATAATGCAGAACAGTCCTTAAATAATGCAATAAAGTCCTTAAATAATGCAGCAAAGTCCTTAAATAATGCAGCAGAGTCCTTAAATAATGCAACAAAGTCCTAAAATAATGCAGCAGAGTCCTGAAATAATGCAACAAAGTCCTTAAATAATGCAGCAGAGTCCTTAAATAATGCAGCACATTCCTTAAATAATGCAGCAGAGTCCTTAAATAATCCAGCCAAGTCCTTAAATAATGCAGCAGAGTCCTTAAATAATGCAGAAAAGTCGTTAAATAAAGCAGCAGAGTCCTTAAATACTGCAGCAGAGTCCTTAAATAATGCAGCAAAGTCATTAAATAATGCAGAAGAGTCCTTAAATAATGCAGCAAAGTCCTTATATAATGCATCAGAGTCCTTAAATAATGCAGCAGAGTCCTTAAATACCACAGCAGAGTCCTTAAATAATGCAGCAAAGTCTTTAAATAATGCAGCACAGTCCTTAAATAATCCAGCCAAGTCCTTAAATAATGCAGCAGAGTCCTTAAATAATGCAGAAAAGTCCTTAAATAATGCAGCAGAGACCTTAAATACTTCAGCATAGTCCTTAAATAATGCAGCAAAGTCCTTGAATAATGCAGCAGAGTCCTTAAATAATGCAACAAAGTCCTTAAATAATGCAGAAGAGTCCTTAAATAATGCAGAAAATTCCTTAAATAATGCAGCAAAGTCTTTAAATAATGCAATAAAGTCCATAAATAATGCAGCAAAGTCCTTAAATAATGCAGCAGAGTCCTTAAATAATGCAGAAGAGTCCTTAAATAATGCAACCAAGACCTTAATGCAGCAGAGTCCTTAAATAATGCAACAAAGTACTTAAATAATGCAGCAGAGTCCTTAAGTACCGTAGCAGAGTCCTTAAATACTGCAGCAATGTCCTTAAATAATGCAGCAGAGTCCTTAAATAATGCAATAAAGTCCATAAATAATGCAGCAAAGTCCTTAAATAATGCAACAAAGTCCTTAAATAATGCAGCAGGGTCCTTAAGTAATGCAACAAAGTCCTTAAATAATGCAGCAGAGTCCTTAAAAAATGCAGCAAAGTCCGTAAATAATGCAGCAGAGTCCTTAAATAATCCAGCCAAGTCCTTAAATAATGCAGCAGATTACTGAAATACGGCAGCAGGGTCCTTAAATAATGCAGCAGAGTCCTTATATAATGCAACAAAGTCCTTAAATAATGCAGCAGAGTCCTTAAATAATGCAACAAAGTCCTTAAGTAATGCAGCAGAGTCCTTAAATAATGCAGCAAAGTCCTTAAATAATGCAGCACAGTCCTTAAATAATCCAGCAAAGTCCTTAAATAATGCAGCAAAGTCCTTATATAATGCATCAGAGTCCTTAAATAATGCAGCAGAGTCCTTAAATACCACAGCAGAGTCCTTAAATAATGCAGCAATGTCTTTAAATAATGCAGCACAGTCCTTAAATAATCCAGCCAAGTCCTTAAATAATGCAGCAGAGTCCTTAAATAATGCAGAAAAGTCCTTAAATAATGCAGCAGAGACCTTAAATACTTCAGCATAGTCCTTAAATAATGCAGCAAAGTCCTTGAATAATGCAGCAGAGTCCTTAAATAATGCAACAAAGTCCTTAAATAATGCAGAAGCGTCCTTAAATAATGCAGCAAATTCCTTAAATAATGCAGCAAAGTCTTTAAATAATGCAATAAAGTCCATAAATAATGCAGCAGGGTCCTTAAATAATGCAACAAAGTCCTTAAATAATGCAGCAGAGTCCTTAAAAAATGCAGTAAAGTCCGTAAATAATGCAGCAGAGTCCTTAAATAATCCAGCCAAGTCCTTAAATAATGCAACAAAGTCCTTAAATAATGCAGCAGAGTCCTTAAATAATGCAACAAAGTCCTTAAATAATGCAGCAGAGTCCTTAAATAATGCAACAAAGTCCTTAAATAATGCAGCAGGGTCCTTAAATAATGCAACAAAGTCCTTAAATAATGCAGCAGAGTCCTTAAAAAATGCAGCAAAGTCCGTAAATAATGCAGCAGAGTCCTTAAATAATCCAGCCAAGTCCTTAAATAATGCAGCAGATTACTGAAATACGGCAGCAGGGTCCTTAAATAATGCAGCAGAGTCCTTATATAATGCAACAAAGTCCTTAAATAATACAGCAGAGTCCTTAAATAATGCAACAAAGTCCTTAAGTAATGCAGCAGAGTCCTTAAATAATGCAGCAAAGTCCTTAAATAATGCAGCACAGTCCTTAAATAATCCAGCAAAGTCCTTAAATAATGCAGCAAAGTCTTTAAATAATGCAATAAAGTCCATAAATGATGCAGCAAATTCCTTAAATAATGCAGCAGAGTACTGAAATACCGCAGTAGGATCCTTAAATAATGCAACAGAGTCCTTAAATAATGCAACAAAGTCCTTAAATAATGCAGAACAGTCCTTAAATAATGCAATAAAGTCCTTAAATAATGCAGCAAAGTCCTTAAATAATGCAGCAGAGTCCTTAAATAATGCAACAAAGTCCTAAAATAATGCAGCAGAGTCCTTAAATAATGCAACAAAGTCCTTAAATAATGCAGCAGAGTCCTTAAATAATGCAGCACATTCCTTAAATAATGCAGCAGAGTCCTTAAATAATCCAGCCAAGTCCTTAAATAATGCAGCAGAGTCCTTAAATAATGCAGAAAAGTCGTTAAATAAAGCAGCAGAGTCCTTAAATACTGCAGCAGAGTCCTTAAATAATGCAGCAAAGTCATTAAATAATGCAGAAGAGTCCTTAAATAATGCAGCAAAGTCCTTATATAATGCATCAGAGTCCTTAAATAATGCAGCAGAGTCCTTAAATACCACAGCAGAGTCCTTAAATAATGCAGCAAAGTCTTTAAATAATGCAGCACAGTCCTTAAATAATCCAGCCAAGTCCTTAAATAATGCAGAAAAGTCCTTAAATAATGCAGCAGAGACCTTAAATACTTCAGCATAGTCCTTAAATAATGCAGCAAAGTCCTTGAATAATGCAGCAGAGTCCTTAAATAATGCAACAAAGTCCTTAAATAATGCAGAAGAGTCCTTAAATAATGCAACAAATTCCTTAAATAATGCAGCAGAGTCCTTAAATAATGCAATAAAGTCCATAAATAATGCAGCAAAGTCCTTAAATAATGCAACAAAGTCCTTAAATAATGCAGCAGGGTCCTTAAATAATGCAACAAAATCCTTAAATAATGCAGCAGAGTCCTTAAAAAATGCAGCAAAGTCCGTAAATAATGCAGCAGAGTCCTTAAATAATCCAGCCAAGTCCTTAAATAATGCAGCAGATTACTGAAATACGGCAGCAGGGTCCTTAAATAATGCAGCAGAGTCCTTATATAATGCAACAAAGTCCTTAAATAATGCAGCAGAGTCCTTAAATAATGCAACAAAGTCCTTAAGTAATGCAGCAGAGTCCTTAAATAATGCAGCAAAGTCCTTAAATAATGCAGCACAGTCCTTAAATAATCCAGCAAAGTCCTTAAATAATGCAGCAAAGTCTTTAAATAATGCAATAAAGTCCATAATTGATGCAGCAAATTCCTTAAATAATGCAGCAGAGTACTGAAATACCGCAGCAGGATCCTTAAATAATGCAACAGAGTCCTTAAATAATGCAACAAAGTCCTTAAATAATGCAGAACAGTCCTTAAATAATGCAATAAAGTCCTTAAATAATGCAGCAAAGTCCTTAAATAATGCAGCAGAGTCCTTAAATAATGCAACAAAGTCCTAAAATAATGCAGCAGAGTCCTGAAATAATGCAACAAAGTCCTTAAATAATGCAGCAGAGTCCTTAAATAATGCAGCACAATCCTTAAATAATGCAGCAGAGTCCTTAAATAATCCAGCCAAGTCCTTAAATAATGCAGCAGAGTCCTGAAATAATGCAACAAAGTCCTTAAATAATGCAGCAGAGTCCTTAAATAATGCAGCACATTCCTTAAATAATGCAGCAGAGTCCTTAAATAATCCAGCCAAGTCCTTAAATAATGCAGCAGAGTCCTTAAATAATGCAGAAAAGTCGTTAAATAAAGCAGCAGAGTCCTTAAATACTGCAGCAGAGTCCTTAAATAATGCAGCAAAGTCATTAAATAATGCAGAAGAGTCCTTAAATAATGCAGCAAAGTCCTTATATAATGCATCAGAGTCCTTAAATAATGCAGCAGAGTCCTTAAATACCACAGCAGAGTCCTTAAATAATGCAGCAAAGTCTTTAAATAATGCAGCACAGTCCTTAAATAATCCAGCCAAGTCCTTAAATAATGCAGCAGAGTCCTTAAATAATGCAGAAAAGTCCTTAAATAATGCAGCAGAGACCTTAAATACTTCAGCATAGTCCTTAAATAATGCAGCAAAGTCCTTGAATAATGCAGCAGAGTCCTTAAATAATGCAACAAAGTCCTTAAATAATGCAGAAGAGTCCTTAAATAATGCAGCAAATTCCTTAAATAATGCAGCAAAGTCTTTAAATAATGCAATAAAGTCCATAAATAATGCAGCAAAGTCCTTAAATAATGCAGCAGAGTCCTTAAATAATGCAGAAGAGTCCTTAAATAATGCAACCAAGACCTTAATGCAGCAGAGTCCTTAAATAATGCAACAAAGTACTTAAATAATGCAGCAGAGTCCTTAAGTACCGTAGCAGAGTCCTTAAATACTGCAGCAATGTCCTTAAATAATGCAGCAGAGTCCTTAAATAATGCAATAAAGTCCATAAATAATGCAGCAAAGTCCTTAAATAATGCAACAAAGTCCTTAAATAATGCAGCAGGGTCCTTAAGTAATGCAACAAAGTCCTTAAATAATGCAGCAGAGTCCTTAAAAAATGCAGCAAAGTCCGTAAATAATGCAGCAGAGTCCTTAAATAATCCAGCCAAGTCCTTAAATAATGCAGCAGATTACTGAAATACGGCAGCAGGGTCCTTAAATAATGCAGCAGAGTCCTTATATAATGCAACAAAGTCCTTAAATAATGCAGCAGAGTCCTTAAATAATGCAACAAAGTCCTTAAGTAATGCAGCAGAGTCCTTAAATAATGCAGCAAAGTCCTTAAATAATGCAGCACAGTCCTTAAATAATCCAGCAAAGTCCTTAAATAATGCAGCAAAGTCCTTATATAATGCATCAGAGTCCTTAAATAATGCAGCAGAGTCCTTAAATACCACAGCAGAGTCCTTAAATAATGCAGCAATGTCTTTAAATAATGCAGCACAGTCCTTAAATAATCCAGCCAAGTCCTTAAATAATGCAGCAGAGTCCTTAAATAATGCAGAAAAGTCCTTAAATAATGCAGCAGAGACCTTAAATACTTCAGCATAGTCCTTAAATAATGCAGCAAAGTCCTTGAATAATGCAGCAGAGTCCTTAAATAATGCAACAAAGTCCTTAAATAATGCAGAAGCGTCCTTAAATAATGCAACAAATTCCTTAAATAATGCAGCAGAGTCCTTAAATAATGCAATAAAGTCCATAAATAATGCAGCAAAGTCCTTAAATAATGCAACAAAGTCCTTAAATAATGCAGCAGGGTCCTTAAATAATGCAACAAAATCCTTAAATAATGCAGCAGAGTCCTTAAAAAATGCAGCAAAGTCCGTAAATAATGCAGCAGAGTCCTTAAATAATCCAGCCAAGTCCTTAAATAATGCAGCAGATTACTGAAATACGGCAGCAGGGTCCTTAAATAATGCAGCAGAGTCCTTATATAATGCAACAAAGTCCTTAAATAATGCAGCAGAGTCCTTAAATAATGCAACAAAGTCCTTAAGTAATGCAGCAGAGTCCTTAAATAATGCAGCAAAGTCCTTAAATAATGCAGCACAGTCCTTAAATAATCCAGCAAAGTCCTTAAATAATGCAGCAAAGTCTTTAAATAATGCAATAAAGTCCATAATTGATGCAGCAAATTCCTTAAATAATGCAGCAGAGTACTGAAATACCGCAGCAGGATCCTTAAATAATGCAACAGAGTCCTTAAATAATGCAACAAAGTCCTTAAATAATGCAGAACAGTCCTTAAATAATGCAATAAAGTCCTTAAATAATGCAGCAAAGTCCTTAAATAATGCAGCAGAGTCCTTAAATAATGCAACAAAGTCCTAAAATAATGCAGCAGAGTCCTGAAATAATGCAACAAAGTCCTTAAATAATGCAGCAGAGTCCTTAAATAATGCAGCACAATCCTTAAATAATGCAGCAGAGTCCTTAAATAATCCAGCCAAGTCCTTAAATAATGCAGCAGAGTCCTGAAATAATGCAACAAAGTCCTTAAATAATGCAGCAGAGTCCTTAAATAATGCAGCACATTCCTTAAATAATGCAGCAGAGTCCTTAAATAATCCAGCCAAGTCCTTAAATAATGCAGCAGAGTCCTTAAATAATGCAGAAAAGTCGTTAAATAAAGCAGCAGAGTCCTTAAATACTGCAGCAGAGTCCTTAAATAATGCAGCAAAGTCATTAAATAATGCAGAAGAGTCCTTAAATAATGCAGCAAAGTCCTTATATAATGCATCAGAGTCCTTAAATAATGCAGCAGAGTCCTTAAATACCACAGCAGAGTCCTTAAATAATGCAGCAAAGTCTTTAAATAATGCAGCACAGTCCTTAAATAATCCAGCCAAGTCCTTAAATAATGCAGCAGAGTCCTTAAATAATGCAGAAAAGTCCTTAAATAATGCAGCAGAGACCTTAAATACTTCAGCATAGTCCTTAAATAATGCAGCAAAGTCCTTGAATAATGCAGCAGAGTCCTTAAATAATGCAACAAAGTCCTTAAATAATGCAGAAGAGTCCTTAAATAATGCAGCAAATTCCTTAAATAATGCAGCAAAGTCTTTAAATAATGCAATAAAGTCCATAAATAATGCAGCAAAGTCCTTAAATAATGCAGCAGAGTCCTTAAATAATGCAGAAGAGTCCTTAAATAATGCAACCAAGACCTTAATGCAGCAGAGTCCTTAAATAATGCAACAAAGTACTTAAATAATGCAGCAGA
The DNA here is from genome assembly GCF_046119375.1 of Phyllobates terribilis. NCBI lineage: Eukaryota > Metazoa > Chordata > Amphibia > Anura > Dendrobatidae > Phyllobates > Phyllobates terribilis. The sequence goes on along the minus strand of NW_027362955.1, from coordinate 1,558,585 downwards.
GTCCTTAAGTACCGTAGCAGAGTCCTTAAATACTGCAGCAATGTCCTTAAATAATGCAGCAGAGTCCTTAAATAATGCAATAAAGTCCATAAATAATGCAGCAAAGTCCTTAAATAATGCAACAAAGTCCTTAAATAATGCAGCAGGGTCCTTAAGTAATGCAACAAAGTCCTTAAATAATGCAGCAGAGTCCTTAAAAAATGCAGCAAAGTCCGTAAATAATGCAGCAGAGTCCTTAAATAATCCAGCCAAGTCCTTAAATAATGCAGCAGATTACTGAAATACGGCAGCAGGGTCCTTAAATAATGCAGCAGAGTCCTTATATAATGCAACAAAGTCCTTAAATAATGCAGCAGAGTCCTTAAATAATGCAACAAAGTCCTTAAGTAATGCAGCAGAGTCCTTAAATAATGCAGCAAAGTCCTTAAATAATGCAGCACAGTCCTTAAATAATCCAGCAAAGTCCTTAAATAATGCAGCAAAGTCCTTATATAATGCATCAGAGTCCTTAAATAATGCAGCAGAGTCCTTAAATACCACAGCAGAGTCCTTAAATAATGCAGCAATGTCTTTAAATAATGCAGCACAGTCCTTAAATAATCCAGCCAAGTCCTTAAATAATGCAGCAGAGTCCTTAAATAATGCAGAAAAGTCCTTAAATAATGCAGCAGAGACCTTAAATACTTCAGCATAGTCCTTAAATAATGCAGCAAAGTCCTTGAATAATGCAGCAGAGTCCTTAAATAATGCAACAAAGTCCTTAAATAATGCAGAAGCGTCCTTAAATAATGCAACAAATTCCTTAAATAATGCAGCAGAGTCCTTAAATAATGCAATAAAGTCCATAAATAATGCAGCAAAGTCCTTAAATAATGCAACAAAGTCCTTAAATAATGCAGCAGGGTCCTTAAATAATGCAACAAAATCCTTAAATAATGCAGCAGAGTCCTTAAAAAATGCAGCAAAGTCCGTAAATAATGCAGCAGAGTCCTTAAATAATCCAGCCAAGTCCTTAAATAATGCAGCAGATTACTGAAATACGGCAGCAGGGTCCTTAAATAATGCAGCAGAGTCCTTATATAATGCAACAAAGTCCTTAAATAATGCAGCAGAGTCCTTAAATAATGCAACAAAGTCCTTAAGTAATGCAGCAGAGTCCTTAAATAATGCAGCAAAGTCCTTAAATAATGCAGCACAGTCCTTAAATAATCCAGCAAAGTCCTTAAATAATGCAGCAAAGTCTTTAAATAATGCAATAAAGTCCATAATTGATGCAGCAAATTCCTTAAATAATGCAGCAGAGTACTGAAATACCGCAGCAGGATCCTTAAATAATGCAACAGAGTCCTTAAATAATGCAACAAAGTCCTTAAATAATGCAGAACAGTCCTTAAATAATGCAATAAAGTCCTTAAATAATGCAGCAAAGTCCTTAAATAATGCAGCAGAGTCCTTAAATAATGCAACAAAGTCCTAAAATAATGCAGCAGAGTCCTGAAATAATGCAACAAAGTCCTTAAATAATGCAGCAGAGTCCTTAAATAATGCAGCACAATCCTTAAATAATGCAGCAGAGTCCTTAAATAATCCAGCCAAGTCCTTAAATAATGCAGCAGAGTCCTGAAATAATGCAACAAAGTCCTTAAATAATGCAGCAGAGTCCTTAAATAATGCAGCACATTCCTTAAATAATGCAGCAGAGTCCTTAAATAATCCAGCCAAGTCCTTAAATAATGCAGCAGAGTCCTTAAATAATGCAGAAAAGTCGTTAAATAAAGCAGCAGAGTCCTTAAATACTGCAGCAGAGTCCTTAAATAATGCAGCAAAGTCATTAAATAATGCAGAAGAGTCCTTAAATAATGCAGCAAAGTCCTTATATAATGCATCAGAGTCCTTAAATAATGCAGCAGAGTCCTTAAATACCACAGCAGAGTCCTTAAATAATGCAGCAAAGTCTTTAAATAATGCAGCACAGTCCTTAAATAATCCAGCCAAGTCCTTAAATAATGCAGCAGAGTCCTTAAATAATGCAGAAAAGTCCTTAAATAATGCAGCAGAGACCTTAAATACTTCAGCATAGTCCTTAAATAATGCAGCAAAGTCCTTGAATAATGCAGCAGAGTCCTTAAATAATGCAACAAAGTCCTTAAATAATGCAGAAGAGTCCTTAAATAATGCAGCAAATTCCTTAAATAATGCAGCAAAGTCTTTAAATAATGCAATAAAGTCCATAAATAATGCAGCAAAGTCCTTAAATAATGCAGCAGAGTCCTTAAATAATGCAGAAGAGTCCTTAAATAATGCAACCAAGACCTTAATGCAGCAGAGTCCTTAAATAATGCAACAAAGTACTTAAATAATGCAGCAGAGTCCTTAAGTACCGTAGCAGAGTCCTTAAATACTGCAGCAATGTCCTTAAATAATGCAGCAGAGTCCTTAAATAATGCAATAAAGTCCATAAATAATGCAGCAAAGTCCTTAAATAATGCAACAAAGTCCTTAAATAATGCAGCAGGGTCCTTAAGTAATGCAACAAAGTCCTTAAATAATGCAGCAGAGTCCTTAAAAAATGCAGCAAAGTCCGTAAATAATGCAGCAGAGTCCTTAAATAATCCAGCCAAGTCCTTAAATAATGCAGCAGATTACTGAAATACGGCAGCAGGGTCCTTAAATAATGCAGCAGAGTCCTTATATAATGCAACAAAGTCCTTAAATAATGCAGCAGAGTCCTTAAATAATGCAACAAAGTCCTTAAGTAATGCAGCAGAGTCCTTAAATAATGCAGCAAAGTCCTTAAATAATGCAGCACAGTCCTTAAATAATCCAGCAAAGTCCTTAAATAATGCAGCAAAGTCCTTATATAATGCATCAGAGTCCTTAAATAATGCAGCAGAGTCCTTAAATACCACAGCAGAGTCCTTAAATAATGCAGCAATGTCTTTAAATAATGCAGCACAGTCCTTAAATAATCCAGCCAAGTCCTTAAATAATGCAGCAGAGTCCTTAAATAATGCAGAAAAGTCCTTAAATAATGCAGCAGAGACCTTAAATACTTCAGCATAGTCCTTAAATAATGCAGCAAAGTCCTTGAATAATGCAGCAGAGTCCTTAAATAATGCAACAAAGTCCTTAAATAATGCAGAAGCGTCCTTAAATAATGCAACAAATTCCTTAAATAATGCAGCAGAGTCCTTAAATAATGCAATAAAGTCCATAAATAATGCAGCAAAGTCCTTAAATAATGCAACAAAGTCCTTAAATAATGCAGCAGGGTCCTTAAATAATGCAACAAAATCCTTAAATAATGCAGCAGAGTCCTTAAAAAATGCAGCAAAGTCCGTAAATAATGCAGCAGAGTCCTTAAATAATCCAGCCAAGTCCTTAAATAATGCAGCAGATTACTGAAATACGGCAGCAGGGTCCTTAAATAATGCAGCAGAGTCCTTATATAATGCAACAAAGTCCTTAAATAATGCAGCAGAGTCCTTAAATAATGCAACAAAGTCCTTAAGTAATGCAGCAGAGTCCTTAAATAATGCAGCAAAGTCCTTAAATAATGCAGCACAGTCCTTAAATAATCCAGCAAAGTCCTTAAATAATGCAGCAAAGTCTTTAAATAATGCAATAAAGTCCATAATTGATGCAGCAAATTCCTTAAATAATGCAGCAGAGTACTGAAATACCGCAGCAGGATCCTTAAATAATGCAACAGAGTCCTTAAATAATGCAACAAAGTCCTTAAATAATGCAGAACAGTCCTTAAATAATGCAATAAAGTCCTTAAATAATGCAGCAAAGTCCTTAAATAATGCAGCAGAGTCCTTAAATAATGCAACAAAGTCCTAAAATAATGCAGCAGAGTCCTGAAATAATGCAACAAAGTCCTTAAATAATGCAGCAGAGTCCTTAAATAATGCAGCACAATCCTTAAATAATGCAGCAGAGTCCTTAAATAATCCAGCCAAGTCCTTAAATAATGCAGCAGAGTCCTGAAATAATGCAACAAAGTCCTTAAATAATGCAGCAGAGTCCTTAAATAATGCAGCACATTCCTTAAATAATGCAGCAGAGTCCTTAAATAATCCAGCCAAGTCCTTAAATAATGCAGCAGAGTCCTTAAATAATGCAGAAAAGTCGTTAAATAAAGCAGCAGAGTCCTTAAATACTGCAGCAGAGTCCTTAAATAATGCAGCAAAGTCATTAAATAATGCAGAAGAGTCCTTAAATAATGCAGCAAAGTCCTTATATAATGCATCAGAGTCCTTAAATAATGCAGCAGAGTCCTTAAATACCACAGCAGAGTCCTTAAATAATGCAGCAAAGTCTTTAAATAATGCAGCACAGTCCTTAAATAATCCAGCCAAGTCCTTAAATAATGCAGCAGAGTCCTTAAATAATGCAGAAAAGTCCTTAAATAATGCAGCAGAGACCTTAAATACTTCAGCATAGTCCTTAAATAATGCAGCAAAGTCCTTGAATAATGCAGCAGAGTCCTTAAATAATGCAACAAAGTCCTTAAATAATGCAGAAGAGTCCTTAAATAATGCAGCAAATTCCTTAAATAATGCAGCAAAGTCTTTAAATAATGCAATAAAGTCCATAAATAATGCAGCAAAGTCCTTAAATAATGCAGCAGAGTCCTTAAATAATGCAGAAGAGTCCTTAAATAATGCAACCAAGACCTTAATGCAGCAGAGTCCTTAAATAATGCAACAAAGTACTTAAATAATGCAGCAGAGTCCTTAAGTACCGTAGCAGAGTCCTTAAATACTGCAGCAATGTCCTTAAATAATGCAGCAGAGTCCTTAAATAATGCAATAAAGTCCATAAATAATGCAGCAAAGTCCTTAAATAATGCAACAAAGTCCTTAAATAATGCAGCAGGGTCCTTAAGTAATGCAACAAAGTCCTTAAATAATGCAGCAGAGTCCTTAAAAAATGCAGCAAAGTCCGTAAATAATGCAGCAGAGTCCTTAAATAATCCAGCCAAGTCCTTAAATAATGCAGCAGATTACTGAAATACGGCAGCAGGGTCCTTAAATAATGCAGCAGAGTCCTTATATAATGCAACAAAGTCCTTAAATAATGCAGCAGAGTCCTTAAATAATGCAACAAAGTCCTTAAGTAATGCAGCAGAGTCCTTAAATAATGCAGCAAAGTCCTTAAATAATGCAGCACAGTCCTTAAATAATCCAGCAAAGTCCTTAAATAATGCAGCAAAGTCCTTATATAATGCATCAGAGTCCTTAAATAATGCAGCAGAGTCCTTAAATACCACAGCAGAGTCCTTAAATAATGCAGCAATGTCTTTAAATAATGCAGCACAGTCCTTAAATAATCCAGCCAAGTCCTTAAATAATGCAGCAGAGTCCTTAAATAATGCAGAAAAGTCCTTAAATAATGCAGCAGAGACCTTAAATACTTCAGCATAGTCCTTAAATAATGCAGCAAAGTCCTTGAATAATGCAGCAGAGTCCTTAAATAATGCAACAAAGTCCTTAAATAATGCAGAAGCGTCCTTAAATAATGCAGCAAATTCCTTAAATAATGCAGCAAAGTCTTTAAATAATGCAATAAAGTCCATAAATAATGCAGCAGGGTCCTTAAATAATGCAACAAAGTCCTTAAATAATGCAGCAGAGTCCTTAAAAAATGCAGTAAAGTCCGTAAATAATGCAGCAGAGTCCTTAAATAATCCAGCCAAGTCCTTAAATAATGCAACAAAGTCCTTAAATAATGCAGCAGAGTCCTTAAATAATGCAACAAAGTCCTTAAATAATGCAGCAGAGTCCTTAAATAATGCAACAAAGTCCTTAAATAATGCAGCAGGGTCCTTAAATAATGCAACAAAGTCCTTAAATAATGCAGCAGAGTCCTTAAAAAATGCAGCAAAGTCCGTAAATAATGCAGCAGAGTCCTTAAATAATCCAGCCAAGTCCTTAAATAATGCAGCAGATTACTGAAATACGGCAGCAGGGTCCTTAAATAATGCAGCAGAGTCCTTATATAATGCAACAAAGTCCTTAAATAATACAGCAGAGTCCTTAAATAATGCAACAAAGTCCTTAAGTAATGCAGCAGAGTCCTTAAATAATGCAGCAAAGTCCTTAAATAATGCAGCACAGTCCTTAAATAATCCAGCAAAGTCCTTAAATAATGCAGCAAAGTCTTTAAATAATGCAATAAAGTCCATAAATGATGCAGCAAATTCCTTAAATAATGCAGCAGAGTACTGAAATACCGCAGTAGGATCCTTAAATAATGCAACAGAGTCCTTAAATAATGCAACAAAGTCCTTAAATAATGCAGAACAGTCCTTAAATAATGCAATAAAGTCCTTAAATAATGCAGCAAAGTCCTTAAATAATGCAGCAGAGTCCTTAAATAATGCAACAAAGTCCTAAAATAATGCAGCAGAGTCCTTAAATAATGCAACAAAGTCCTTAAATAATGCAGCAGAGTCCTTAAATAATGCAGCACATTCCTTAAATAATGCAGCAGAGTCCTTAAATAATCCAGCCAAGTCCTTAAATAATGCAGCAGAGTCCTTAAATAATGCAGAAAAGTCGTTAAATAAAGCAGCAGAGTCCTTAAATACTGCAGCAGAGTCCTTAAATAATGCAGCAAAGTCATTAAATAATGCAGAAGAGTCCTTAAATAATGCAGCAAAGTCCTTATATAATGCATCAGAGTCCTTAAATAATGCAGCAGAGTCCTTAAATACCACAGCAGAGTCCTTAAATAATGCAGCAAAGTCTTTAAATAATGCAGCACAGTCCTTAAATAATCCAGCCAAGTCCTTAAATAATGCAGAAAAGTCCTTAAATAATGCAGCAGAGACCTTAAATACTTCAGCATAGTCCTTAAATAATGCAGCAAAGTCCTTGAATAATGCAGCAGAGTCCTTAAATAATGCAACAAAGTCCTTAAATAATGCAGAAGAGTCCTTAAATAATGCAACAAATTCCTTAAATAATGCAGCAGAGTCCTTAAATAATGCAATAAAGTCCATAAATAATGCAGCAAAGTCCTTAAATAATGCAACAAAGTCCTTAAATAATGCAGCAGGGTCCTTAAATAATGCAACAAAATCCTTAAATAATGCAGCAGAGTCCTTAAAAAATGCAGCAAAGTCCGTAAATAATGCAGCAGAGTCCTTAAATAATCCAGCCAAGTCCTTAAATAATGCAGCAGATTACTGAAATACGGCAGCAGGGTCCTTAAATAATGCAGCAGAGTCCTTATATAATGCAACAAAGTCCTTAAATAATGCAGCAGAGTCCTTAAATAATGCAACAAAGTCCTTAAGTAATGCAGCAGAGTCCTTAAATAATGCAGCAAAGTCCTTAAATAATGCAGCACAGTCCTTAAATAATCCAGCAAAGTCCTTAAATAATGCAGCAAAGTCTTTAAATAATGCAATAAAGTCCATAATTGATGCAGCAAATTCCTTAAATAATGCAGCAGAGTACTGAAATACCGCAGCAGGATCCTTAAATAATGCAACAGAGTCCTTAAATAATGCAACAAAGTCCTTAAATAATGCAGAACAGTCCTTAAATAATGCAATAAAGTCCTTAAATAATGCAGCAAAGTCCTTAAATAATGCAGCAGAGTCCTTAAATAATGCAACAAAGTCCTAAAATAATGCAGCAGAGTCCTGAAATAATGCAACAAAGTCCTTAAATAATGCAGCAGAGTCCTTAAATAATGCAGCACAATCCTTAAATAATGCAGCAGAGTCCTTAAATAATCCAGCCAAGTCCTTAAATAATGCAGCAGAGTCCTTAAATAATGCAGAAAAGTCGTTAAATAAAGCAGCAGAGTCCTTAAATACTGCAGCAGAGTCCTTAAATAATGCAGCAAAGTCATTAAATAATGCAGAAGAGTCCTTAAATAATGCAGCAAAGTCCTTATATAATGCATCAGAGTCCTTAAATAATGCAGCAGAGTCCTTAAATACCACAGCAGAGTCCTTAAATAATGCAGCAAAGTCTTTAAATAATGCAGCACAGTCCTTAAATAATCCAGCCAAGTCCTTAAATAATGCAGCAGAGTCCTTAAATAATGCAGAAAAGTCCTTAAATAATGCAGCAGAGACCTTAAATACTTCAGCATAGTCCTTAAATAATGCAGCAAAGTCCTTGAATAATGCAGCAGAGTCCTTAAATAATGCAACAAAGTCCTTAAATAATGCAGAAGAGTCCTTAAATAATGCAGCAAATTCCTTAAATAATGCAGCAAAGTCTTTAAATAATGCAATAAAGTCCATAAATAATGCAGCAAAGTCCTTAAATAATGCAGCAGAGTCCTTAAATAATGCAGAAGAGTCCTTAAATAATGCAACCAAGACCTTAATGCAGCAGAGTCCTTAAATAATGCAACAAAGTACTTAAATAATGCAGCAGAGTCCTTAAGTACCGTAGCAGAGTCCTTAAATACTGCAGCAATGTCCTTAAATAATGCAGCAGAGTCCTTAAATAATGCAATAAAGTCCATAAATAATGCAGCAAAGTCCTTAAATAATGCAACAAAGTCCTTAAATAATGCAGCAGGGTCCTTAAGTAATGCAACAAAGTCCTTAAATAATGCAGCAGAGTCCTTAAAAAATGCAGCAAAGTCCGTAAATAATGCAGCAGAGTCCTTAAATAATCCAGCCAAGTCCTTAAATAATGCAGCAGATTACTGAAATACGGCAGCAGGGTCCTTAAATAATGCAGCAGAGTCCTTATATAATGCAACAAAGTCCTTAAATAATGCAGCAGAGTCCTTAAATAATGCAACAAAGTCCTTAAGTAATGCAGCAGAGTCCTTAAATAATGCAGCAAAGTCCTTAAATAATGCAGCACAGTCCTTAAATAATCCAGCAAAGTCCTTAAATAATGCAGCAAAGTCCTTATATAATGCATCAGAGTCCTTAAATAATGCAGCAGAGTCCTTAAATACCACAGCAGAGTCCTTAAATAATGCAGCAAAGTCTTTAAATAATGCAGCACAGTCCTTAAATAATCCAGCCAAGTCCTTAAATAATGCAGCAGAGTCCTTAAATAATGCAGAAAAGTCCTTAAATAATGCAGCAGAGACCTTAAATACTTCAGCATAGTCCTTAAATAATGCAGCAAAGTCCTTGAATAATGCAGCAGAGTCCTTAAATAATGCAACAAAGTCCTTAAATAATGCAGAAGAGTCCTTAAATAATGCAGCAAATTCCTTAAATAATGCAGCAAAGTCTTTAAATAATGCAATAAAGTCCATAAATAATGCAGCAAAGTCCTTAAATAATGCAGCAGAGTCCTTAAATAATGCAGAAGAGTCCTTAAATAATGCAACCAAGACCTTAATGCAGCAGAGTCCTTAAATAATGCAACAAAGTACTTAAATAATGCAGCAGAGTCCTTAAGTACCGTAGCAGAGTCCTTAAATACTGCAGCAATGTCCTTAAATAATCCAGCCAAGTCCTTAAATAATGCAGCAGAGTCCTTAAATAATGCAGAAAAGTCGTTAAATAAAGCAGCAGAGTCCTTAAATACTGCAGCAGAGTCCTTAAATAATGCAGCAAAGTCATTAAATAATGCAGAAGAGTCCTTAAATAATGCAGCAAAGTCCTTATATAATGCATCAGAGTCCTTAAATAATGCAGCAGAGTCCTTAAATACCACAGCAGAGTCCTTAAATAATGCAGCAAAGTCTTTAAATAATGCAGCACAGTCCTTAAATAATCCAGCCAAGTCCTTAAATAATGCAGAAAAGTCCTTAAATAATGCAGCAGAGACCTTAAATACTTCAGCATAGTCCTTAAATAATGCAGCAAAGTCCTTGAATAATGCAGCAGAGTCCTTAAATAATGCAACAAAGTCCTTAAATAATGCAGAAGAGTCCTTAAATAATGCAACAAATTCCTTAAATAATGCAGCAGAGTCCTTAAATAATGCAATAAAGTCCATAAATAATGCAGCAAAGTCCTTAAATAATGCAACAAAGTCCTTAAATAATGCAGCAGGGTCCTTAAATAATGCAACAAAATCCTTAAATAATGCAGCAGAGTCCTTAAAAAATGCAGCAAAGTCCGTAAATAATGCAGCAGAGTCCTTAAATAATCCAGCCAAGTCCTTAAATAATGCAGCAGATTACTGAAATACGGCAGCAGGGTCCTTAAATAATGCAGCAGAGTCCTTATATAATGCAACAAAGTCCTTAAATAATGCAGCAGAGTCCTTAAATAATGCAACAAAGTCCTTAAGTAATGCAGCAGAGTCCTTAAATAATGCAGCAAAGTCCTTAAATAATGCAGCACAGTCCTTAAATAATCCAGCAAAGTCCTTAAATAATGCAGCAAAGTCTTTAAATAATGCAATAAAGTCCATAATTGATGCAGCAAATTCCTTAAATAATGCAGCAGAGTACTGAAATACCGCAGCAGGATCCTTAAATAATGCAACAGAGTCCTTAAATAATGCAACAAAGTCCTTAAATAATGCAGAACAGTCCTTAAATAATGCAATAAAGTCCTTAAATAATGCAGCAAAGTCCTTAAATAATGCAGCAGAGTCCTTAAATAATGCAACAAAGTCCTAAAATAATGCAGCAGAGTCCTGAAATAATGCAACAAAGTCCTTAAATAATGCAGCAGAGTCCTTAAATAATGCAGCACAATCCTTAAATAATGCAGCAGAGTCCTTAAATAATCCAGCCAAGTCCTTAAATAATGCAGCAGAGTCCTGAAATAATGCAACAAAGTCCTTAAATAATGCAGCAGAGTCCTTAAATAATGCAGCACATTCCTTAAATAATGCAGCAGAGTCCTTAAATAATCCAGCCAAGTCCTTAAATAATGCAGCAGAGTCCTTAAATAATGCAGAAAAGTCGTTAAATAAAGCAGCAGAGTCCTTAAATACTGCAGCAGAGTCCTTAAATAATGCAGCAAAGTCATTAAATAATGCAGAAGAGTCCTTAAATAATGCAGCAAAGTCCTTATATAATGCATCAGAGTCCTTAAATAATGCAGCAGAGTCCTTAAATACCACAGCAGAGTCCTTAAATAATGCAGCAAAGTCTTTAAATAATGCAGCACAGTCCTTAAATAATCCAGCCAAGTCCTTAAATAATGCAGCAGAGTCCTTAAATAATGCAGAAAAGTCCTTAAATAATGCAGCAGAGACCTTAAATACTTCAGCATAGTCCTTAAATAATGCAGCAAAGTCCTTGAATAATGCAGCAGAGTCCTTAAATAATGCAACAAAGTCCTTAAATAATGCAGAAGAGTCCTTAAATAATGCAGCAAATTCCTTAAATAATGCAGCAAAGTCTTTAAATAATGCAATAAAGTCCATAAATAATGCAGCAAAGTCCTTAAATAATGCAGCAGAGTCCTTAAATAATGCAGAAGAGTCCTTAAATAATGCAACCAAGACCTTAATGCAGCAGAGTCCTTAAATAATGCAACAAAGTACTTAAATAATGCAGCAGAGTCCTTAAGTACCGTAGCAGAGTCCTTAAATACTGCAGCAATGTCCTTAAATAATGCAGCAGAGTCCTTAAATAATGCAATAAAGTCCATAAATAATGCAGCAAAGTCCTTAAATAATGCAACAAAGTCCTTAAATAATGCAGCAGGGTCCTTAAGTAATGCAACAAAGTCCTTAAATAATGCAGCAGAGTCCTTAAAAAATGCAGCAAAGTCCGTAAATAATGCAGCAGAGTCCTTAAATAATCCAGCCAAGTCCTTAAATAATGCAGCAGATTACTGAAATACGGCAGCAGGGTCCTTAAATAATGCAGCAGAGTCCTTATATAATGCAACAAAGTCCTTAAATAATGCAGCAGAGTCCTTAAATAATGCAACAAAGTCCTTAAGTAATGCAGCAAAGTCCTTATATAATGCAGCACAGTCCTTAAATAATCCAGCAAAGTCCTTAAATAATGCAGCAAAGTCCTTATATAATGCATCAGAGTCCTTAAATAATGCAGCAGAGTCCTTAAATACCACAGCAGAGTCCTTAAATAATGCAGCAATGTCTTTAAATAATGCAGCACAGTCCTTAAATAATCCAGCCAAGTCCTTAAATAATGCAGCAGAGTCCTTAAATAATGCAGAAAAGTCCTTAAATAATGCAGCAGAGACCTTAAATACTTCAGCATAGTCCTTAAATAATGCAGCAAAGTCCTTGAATAATGCAGCAGAGTCCTTAAATAATGCAACAAAGTCCTTAAATAATGCAGAAGCGTCCTTAAATAATGCAGCAAATTCCTTAAATAATGCAGCAAAGTCTTTAAATAATGCAATAAAGTCCATAAATAATGCAGCAGGGTCCTTAAATAATGCAACAAAGTCCTTAAATAATGCAGCAGAGTCCTTAAAAAATGCAGTAAAGTCCGTAAATAATGCAGCAGAGTCCTTAAATAATCCAGCCAAGTCCTTAAATAATGCAACAAAGTCCTTAAATAATGCAGCAGAGTCCTTAAATAATGCAACAAAGTCCTTAAATAATGCAGCAGAGTCCTTAAATAATGCAACAAAGTCCTTAAATAATGCAGCAGGGTCCTTAAATAATGCAACAAAGTCCTTAAATAATGCAGCAGAGTCCTTAAAAAATGCAGCAAAGTCCGTAAATAATGCAGCAGAGTCCTTAAATAATCCAGCCAAGTCCTTAAATAATGCAGCAGATTACTGAAATACGGCAGCAGGGTCCTTAAATAATGCAGCAGAGTCCTTATATAATGCAACAAAGTCCTTAAATAATACAGCAGAGTCCTTAAATAATGCAACAAAGTCCTTAAGTAATGCAGCAGAGTCCTTAAATAATGCAGCAAAGTCCTTAAATAATGCAGCACAGTCCTTAAATAATCCAGCAAAGTCCTTAAATAATGCAGCAAAGTCTTTAAATAATGCAATAAAGTCCATAAATGATGCAGCAAATTCCTTAAATAATGCAGCAGAGTACTGAAATACCGCAGTAGGATCCTTAAATAATGCAACAGAGTCCTTAAATAATGCAACAAAGTCCTTAAATAATGCAGAACAGTCCTTAAATAATGCAATAAAGTCCTTAAATAATGCAGCAAAGTCCTTAAATAATGCAGCAGAGTCCTTAAATAATGCAACAAAGTCCTAAAATAATGCAGCAGAGTCCTTAAATAATGCAACAAAGTCCTTAAATAATGCAGCAGAGTCCTTAAATAATGCAGCACATTCCTTAAATAATGCAGCAGAGTCCTTAAATAATCCAGCCAAGTCCTTAAATAATGCAGCAGAGTCCTTAAATAATGCAGAAAAGTCGTTAAATAAAGCAGCAGAGTCCTTAAATACTGCAGCAGAGTCCTTAAATAATGCAGCAAAGTCATTAAATAATGCAGAAGAGTCCTTAAATAATGCAGCAAAGTCCTTATATAATGCATCAGAGTCCTTAAATAATGCAGCAGAGTCCTTAAATACCACAGCAGAGTCCTTAAATAATGCAGCAAAGTCTTTAAATAATGCAGCACAGTCCTTAAATAATCCAGCCAAGTCCTTAAATAATGCAGAAAAGTCCTTAAATAATGCAGCAGAGACCTTAAATACTTCAGCATAGTCCTTAAATAATGCAGCAAAGTCCTTGAATAATGCAGCAGAGTCCTTAAATAATGCAACAAAGTCCTTAAATAATGCAGAAGAGTCCTTAAATAATGCAACAAATTCCTTAAATAATGCAGCAGAGTCCTTAAATAATGCAATAAAGTCCATAAATAATGCAGCAAAGTCCTTAAATAATGCAACAAAGTCCTTAAATAATGCAGCAGGGTCCTTAAATAATGCAACAAAATCCTTAAATAATGCAGCAGAGTCCTTAAAAAATGCAGCAAAGTCCGTAAATAATGCAGCAGAGTCCTTAAATAATCCAGCCAAGTCCTTAAATAATGCAGCAGATTACTGAAATACGGCAGCAGGGTCCTTAAATAATGCAGCAGAGTCCTTATATAATGCAACAAAGTCCTTAAATAATGCAGCAGAGTCCTTAAATAATGCAACAAAGTCCTTAAGTAATGCAGCAGAGTCCTTAAATAATGCAGCAAAGTCCTTAAATAATGCAGCACAGTCCTTAAATAATCCAGCAAAGTCCTTAAATAATGCAGCAAAGTCTTTAAATAATGCAATAAAGTCCATAATTGATGCAGCAAATTCCTTAAATAATGCAGCAGAGTACTGAAATACCGCAGCAGGATCCTTAAATAATGCAACAGAGTCCTTAAATAATGCAACAAAGTCCTTAAATAATGCAGAACAGTCCTTAAATAATGCAATAAAGTCCTTAAATAATGCAGCAAAGTCCTTAAATAATGCAGCAGAGTCCTTAAATAATGCAACAAAGTCCTAAAATAATGCAGCAGAGTCCTGAAATAATGCAACAAAGTCCTTAAATAATGCAGCAGAGTCCTTAAATAATGCAGCACAATCCTTAAATAATGCAGCAGAGTCCTTAAATAATCCAGCCAAGTCCTTAAATAATGCAGCAGAGTCCTTAAATAATGCAGAAAAGTCGTTAAATAAAGCAGCAGAGTCCTTAAATACTGCAGCAGAGTCCTTAAATAATGCAGCAAAGTCATTAAATAATGCAGAAGAGTCCTTAAATAATGCAGCAAAGTCCTTATATAATGCATCAGAGTCCTTAAATAATGCAGCAGAGTCCTTAAATACCACAGCAGAGTCCTTAAATAATGCAGCAAAGTCTTTAAATAATGCAGCACAGTCCTTAAATAATCCAGCCAAGTCCTTAAATAATGCAGCAGAGTCCTTAAATAATGCAGAAAAGTCCTTAAATAATGCAGCAGAGACCTTAAATACTTCAGCATAGTCCTTAAATAATGCAGCAAAGTCCTTGAATAATGCAGCAGAGTCCTTAAATAATGCAACAAAGTCCTTAAATAATGCAGAAGAGTCCTTAAATAATGCAGCAAATTCCTTAAATAATGCAGCAAAGTCTTTAAATAATGCAATAAAGTCCATAAATAATGCAGCAAAGTCCTTAAATAATGCAGCAGAGTCCTTAAATAATGCAGAAGAGTCCTTAAATAATGCAACCAAGACCTTAATGCAGCAGAGTCCTTAAATAATGCAACAAAGTACTTAAATAATGCAGCAGAGTCCTTAAGTACCGTAGCAGAGTCCTTAAATACTGCAGCAATGTCCTTAAATAATGCAGCAGAGTCCTTAAATAATGCAATAAAGTCCATAAATAATGCAGCAAAGTCCTTAAATAATGCAACAAAGTCCTTAAATAATGCAGCAGGGTCCTTAAGTAATGCAACAAAGTCCTTAAATAATGCAGCAGAGTCCTTAAAAAATGCAGCAAAGTCCGTAAATAATGCAGCAGAGTCCTTAAATAATCCAGCCAAGTCCTTAAATAATGCAGCAGATTACTGAAATACGGCAGCAGGGTCCTTAAATAATGCAGCAGAGTCCTTATATAATGCAACAAAGTCCTTAAATAATGCAGCAGAGTCCTTAAATAATGCAACAAAGTCCTTAAGTAATGCAGCAGAGTCCTTAAATAATGCAGCAAAGTCCTTAAATAATGCAGCACAGTCCTTAAATAATCCAGCAAAGTCCTTAAATAATGCAGCAAAGTCCTTATATAATGCATCAGAGTCCTTAAATAATGCAGCAGAGTCCTTAAATACCACAGCAGAGTCCTTAAATAATGCAGCAAAGTCTTTAAATAATGCAGCACAGTCCTTAAATAATCCAGCCAAGTCCTTAAATAATGCAGCAGAGTCCTTAAATAATGCAGAAAAGTCCTTAAATAATGCAGCAGAGACCTTAAATACTTCAGCATAGTCCTTAAATAATGCAGCAAAGTCCTTGAATAATGCAGCAGAGTCCTTAAATAATGCAACAAAGTCCTTAAATAATGCAGAAGCGTCCTTAAATAATGCAGCACATTCCTTAAATAATGCAGCAAAGTCTTTAAATAATGCAATAAAGTCCATAAATAATGCAGCAGGGTCCTTAAATAATGCAACAAAGTCCTTAAATAATGCAGCAGAGTCCTTAAAAAATGCAGTAAAGTCCGTAAATAATGCAGCAGAGTCCTTAAATAATCCAGCCAAGTCCTTAAATAATGCAACAAAGTCCTTAAATAATGCAGCAGAGTCCTTAAATAATGCAACAAAGTCCTTAAATAATGCAGCAGAGTCCTTAAATAATGCAACAAAGTCCTTAAATAATGCAGCAGGGTCCTTAAATAATGCAACAAAGTCCTTAAATAATGCAGCAGAGTCCTTAAAAAATGCAGCAAAGTCCGTAAATAATGCAGCAGAGTCCTTAAATAATCCAGCCAAGTCCTTAAATAATGCAGCAGATTACTGAAATACGGCAGCAGGGTCCTTAAATAATGCAGCAGAGTCCTTATATAATGCAACAAAGTCCTTAAATAATACAGCAGAGTCCTTAAATAATGCAACAAAGTCCTTAAGTAATGCAGCAGAGTCCTTAAATAATGCAGCAAAGTCCTTAAATAATGCAGCACAGTCCTTAAATAATCCAGCAAAGTCCTTAAATAATGCAGCAAAGTCTTTAAATAATGCAATAAAGTCCATAAATGATGCAGCAAATTCCTTAAATAATGCAGCAGAGTACTGAAATACCGCAGTAGGATCCTTAAATAATGCAACAGAGTCCTTAAATAATGCAACAAAGTCCTTAAATAATGCAGAACAGTCCTTAAATAATGCAATAAAGTCCTTAAATAATGCAGAAGCGTCCTTAAATAATGCAGCAAATTCCTTAAATAATGCAGCAAAGTCTTTAAATAATGCAATAAAATACATAAATAATGCAGCAGGGTCCTTAAATAATGCAACAAAGTCCTTAAATAATGCAGCAGAGTCCTTAAAAAATGCAGTAAAGTCCGTAAATAATGCAGCAGAGTCCTTAAATAATCCAGCCAAGTCCTTAAATAATGCAACAAAGTCCTTAAATAATGCAGCAGAGTCCTTAAATAATGCAACAAAGTCCTTAAATAATGCAGCAGAGTCCTTAAATAATGCAACAAAGTCCTTAAATAATGCAGCAGGGTCCTTAAATAATGCAACAAAGTCCTTAAATAATGCAGCAGAGTCCTTAAAAAATGCAGCAAAGTCCGTAAATAATGCAGCAGAGTCCTTAAATAATCCAGCCAAGTCCTTAAATAATGCAGCAGATTACTGAAATACGGCAGCAGGGTCCTTAAATAATGCAGCAGAGTCCTTATATAATGCAACAAAGTCCTTAAATAATACAGCAGAGTCCTTAAATAATGCAACAAAGTCCTTAAGTAATGCAGCAGAGTCCTTAAATAATGCAGCAAAGTCCTTAAATAATGCAGCACAGTCCTTAAATAATCCAGCAAAGTCCTTAAATAATGCAGCAAAGTCTTTAAATAATGCAATAAAGTCCATAAATGATGCAGCAAATTCCTTAAATAATGCAGCAGAGTACTGAAATACCGCAGTAGGATCCTTAAATAATGCAACAGAGTCCTTAAATAATGCAACAAAGTCCTTAAATAATGCAGAACAGTCCTTAAATAATGCAATAAAGTCCTTAAATAATGCAGCAAAGTCCTTAAATAATGCAGCAGAGTCCTTAAATAATGCAACAAAGTCCTAAAATAATGCAGCAGAGTCCTTAAATAATGCAACAAAGTCCTTAAATAATGCAGCAGAGTCCTTAAATAATGCAGCACATTCCTTAAATAATGCAGCAGAGTCCTTAAATAATCCAGCCAAGTCCTTAAATAATGCAGCAGAGTCCTTAAATAATGCAGAAAAGTCGTTAAATAAAGCAGCAGAGTCCTTAAATACTGCAGCAGAGTACTTAAATAATGCAGCAAAGTCATTAAATAATGCAGAAGAGTCCTTAAATAATGCAGCAAAGTCCTTATATAATGCATCAGAGTCCTTAAATAATGCAGCAGAGTCCTTAAATACCACAGCAGAGTCCTTAAATAATGCAACAAAGTCCTTAAATAATGCAGCAGGGTCCTTAAATAATGCAACAAAGTCCTTAAATAATGCAGCAGAGTCCTTAAAAAATGCAGCAAAGTACTTAAATAATGCAGAAGAGTCCTTAAATAATGCAACCAAGACCTTAATGCAGCAGAGTCCTTAAATAATGCAACAAAGTACTTAAATAATGCAGCAGAGTCCTTAAGTACCGTAGCAGAGTCCTTAAATACTGCAGCAAAGTCCTTAAATAATGCAGCAGAGTCCTTAAATAATGCAGCAAAGTCATTAAATAATGCAGCAGAGTCCTTAAATAATGCAACAAATTCCTTAAATAATGCAGCAGAGTCCTTAAATAATGCAATAAAGTCCATAAATAATGCAGCAAAGTCCTTAAATAATGCAACAAAGTCCTTAAATAATGCAGCAGGGTCCTTAAATAATGCAACAAAGTCCTTAAATAATGCAGCAGAGTCCTTAAAAAATGCAGCAAAGTCCGTAAATAATGCAGCAGAGTCCTTAAATAATCCAGCCAAGTCCTTAAATAATGCAGCAGATTACTGAAATACGGCAGCAGGGTCCTTAAATAATGCAGCAGAGTCCTTATATAATGCAACGAAGTCCTTAAATAATGCAGCAGAGTCCTTAAATAATGCAACAAAGTCCTTAAGTAATGCAGCAGAGTCCTTAAATAATGCAGCAAAGTCCTTAAATAATGCAGCACAGTCCTTAAATAATCCAGCAAAGTCCTTAAATAATGCAGCAAAGTCTTTAAATAATGCAATAAAGTCCATAATTGATGCAGCAAATTCCTTAAATAATGCAGCAGAGTACTGAAATACCGCAGCAGGATCCTTAAATAATGCATCAGAGTCCTTAAATAATGCAACAAAGTCCTTAAATAATGCAGAACAGTCCTTAAATAATGCAATAAAGTCCTTAAATAATGCAGCAAAGTCCTTAAATAATGCAGCAGAGTCCTTAAATAATGCAACAAAGTCCTAAAATAATGCAGCAGAGTCCTGAAATAATGCAACAAAGTCCTTAAATAATGCAGCAGAGTCCTTAAATAATGCAGCACATTCCTTAAATAATGCAGCAGAGTCCTTAAATAATCCAGCTAAGTCCTTAAATAATGCAGCAGAGTCCTTAAATAATGCAGAAAAGTCGTTAAATAAAGCAGCAGAGTCCTTAAATACTGCAGCAGAGTCCTTAAATAATGCAGCAAAGTCATTAAATAATGCAGAAGAGTCCTTAAATAATGCAGCAAAGTCCTTATATAATGCATCAGAGTCCTTAAATAATGCAGCAGAGTCCTTAAATACCACAGCAGAGTCCTTAAATAATGCAGCAAAGTCTTTAAATAATGCAGCACAGTCCTTAAATAATCCAGCCAAGTCCTTAAATAATGCAGCAGAGTCCTTAAATAATGCAGAAAAGTCCTTAAATAATGCAGCAGAGACCTTAAATACTTCAGCATAGTCCTTAAATAATGCAGCAAAGTCCTTGAATAATGCAGCAGAGTCCTTAAATAATGCAACAAAGTCCTTAAATAATGCAGAAGAGTCCTTAAATAATGCAGCAAATTCCTTAAATAATGCAGCAAAGTCTTTAAATAATGCAATAAAGTCCATAAATAATGCAGCAAAGTCCTTAAATAATGCAGCAGAGTCCTTAAATAATGCAGAAGAGTCCTTAAATAATGCAACCAAGACCTTAATGCAGCAGAGTCCTTAAATAATGCAACAAAGTACTTAAATAATGCAGCAGAGTCCTTAAGTACCGTAGCAGAGTCCTTAAATACTGCAGCAATGTCCTTAAATAATGCAGCAGAGTCCTTAAATAATGCAATAAAGTCCATAAATAATGCAGCAAAGTCCTTAAATAATGCAACAAAGTCCTTAAATAATGCAGCAGGGTCCTTAAGTAATGCAACAAAGTCCTTAAATAATGCAGCAGAGTCCTTAAAAAATGCAGCAAAGTCCGTAAATAATGCAGCAGAGTCCTTAAATAATCCAGCCAAGTCCTTAAATAATGCAGCAGATTACTGAAATACGGCAGCAGGGTCCTTAAATAATGCAGCAGAGTCCTTATATAATGCAACAAAGTCCTTAAATAATGCAGCAGAGTCCTTAAATAATGCAACAAAGTCCTTAAGTAATGCAGCAGAGTCCTTAAATAATGCAGCAAAGTCCTTAAATAATGCAGCACAGTCCTTAAATAATCCAGCAAAGTCCTTAAATAATGCAGCAAAGTCCTTATATAATGCATCAGAGTCCTTAAATAATGCAGCAGAGTCCTTAAATACCACAGCAGAGTCCTTAAATAATGCAGCAAAGTCTTTAAATAATGCAGCACAGTCCTTAAATAATCCAGCCAAGTCCTTAAATAATGCAGCAGAGTCCTTAAATAATGCAGAAAAGTCCTTAAATAATGCAGCAGAGACCTTAAATACTTCAGCATAGTCCTTAAATAATGCAGCAAAGTCCTTGAATAATGCAGCAGAGTCCTTAAATAATGCAACAAAGTCCTTAAATAATGCAGAAGCGTCCTTAAATAATGCAGCAAATTCCTTAAATAATGCAGCAAAGTCTTTAAATAATGCAATAAAGTCCATAAATAATGCAGCAGGGTCCTTAAATAATGCAACAAAGTCCTTAAATAATGCAGCAGAGTCCTTAAAAAATGCAGTAAAGTCCGTAAATAATGCAGCAGAGTCCTTAAATAATCCAGCCAAGTCCTTAAATAATGCAACAAAGTCCTTAAATAATGCAGCAGAGTCCTTAAAAAATGCAGCAAAGTCCGTAAATAATGCAGCAGAGTCCTTAAATAATCCAGCCAAGTCCTTAAATAATGCAGCAGATTACTGAAATACGGCAGCAGGGTCCTTAAATAATGCAGCAGAGTCCTTATATAATGCAACAAAGTCCTTAAATAATACAGCAGAGTCCTTAAATAATGCAACAAAGTCCTTAAGTAATGCAGCAGAGTCCTTAAATAATGCAGCAAAGTCCTTAAATAATGCAGCACAGTCCTTAAATAATCCAGCAAAGTCCTTAAATAATGCAGCAAAGTCTTTAAATAATGCAATAAAGTCCATAAATGATGCAGCAAATTCCTTAAATAATGCAGCAGAGTACTGAAATACCGCAGTAGGATCCTTAAATAATGCAACAGAGTCCTTAAATAATGCAACAAAGTCCTTAAATAATGCAGAACAGTCCTTAAATAATGCAATAAAGTCCTTAAATAATGCAGCAAAGTCCTTAAATAATGCAGCAGAGTCCTTAAATAATGCAACAAAGTCCTAAAATAATGCAGCAGAGTCCTTAAATAATGCAACAAAGTCCTTAAATAATGCAGCAGAGTCCTTAAATAATGCAGCACATTCCTTAAATAATGCAGCAGAGTCCTTAAATAATCCAGCCAAGTCCTTAAATAATGCAGCAGAGTCCTTAAATAATGCAGAAAAGTCGTTAAATAAAGCAGCAGAGTCCTTAAATACTGCAGCAGAGTCCTTAAATAATGCAGCAAAGTCATTAAATAATGCAGAAGAGTCCTTAAATAATGCAGCAAAGTCCTTATATAATGCATCAGAGTCCTTAAATAATGCAGCAGAGTCCTTAAATACCACAGCAGAGTCCTTAAATAATGCAGCAAAGTCTTTAAATAATGCAGCACAGTCCTTAAATAATCCAGCCAAGTCCTTAAATAATGCAGAAAAGTCCTTAAATAATGCAGCAGAGACCTTAAATACTTCAGCATAGTCCTTAAATAATGCAGCAAAGTCCTTGAATAATGCAGCAGAGTCCTTAAATAATGCAACAAAGTCCTTAAATAATGCAGAAGAGTCCTTAAATAATGCAACAAATTCCTTAAATAATGCAGCAGAGTCCTTAAATAATGCAATAAAGTCCATAAATAATGCAGCAAAGTCCTTAAATAATGCAACAAAGTCCTTAAATAATGCAGCAGGGTCCTTAAATAATGCAACAAAATCCTTAAATAATGCAGCAGAGTCCTTAAAAAATGCAGCAAAGTCCGTAAATAATGCAGCAGAGTCCTTAAATAATCCAGCCAAGTCCTTAAATAATGCAGCAGATTACTGAAATACGGCAGCAGGGTCCTTAAATAATGCAGCAGAGTCCTTATATAATGCAACAAAGTCCTTAAATAATGCAGCAGAGTCCTTAAATAATGCAACAAAGTCCTTAAGTAATGCAGCAGAGTCCTTAAATAATGCAGCAAAGTCCTTAAATAATGCAGCACAGTCCTTAAATAATCCAGCAAAGTCCTTAAATAATGCAGCAAAGTCTTTAAATAATGCAATAAAGTCCATAATTGATGCAGCAAATTCCTTAAATAATGCAGCAGAGTACTGAAATACCGCAGCAGGATCCTTAAATAATGCAACAGAGTCCTTAAATAATGCAACAAAGTCCTTAAATAATGCAGAACAGTCCTTAAATAATGCAATAAAGTCCTTAAATAATGCAGCAAAGTCCTTAAATAATGCAGCAGAGTCCTTAAATAATGCAACAAAGTCCTAAAATAATGCAGCAGAGTCCTGAAATAATGCAACAAAGTCCTTAAATAATGCAGCAGAGTCCTTAAATAATGCAGCACATTCCTTAAATAATGCAGCAGAGTCCTTAAATAATCCAGCTAAGTCCTTAAATAATGCAGCAGAGTCCTTAAATAATGCAGAAAAGTCGTTAAATAAAGCAGCAGAGTCCTTAAATACTGCAGCAGAGTCCTTAAATAATGCAGCAAAGTCATTAAATAATGCAGAAGAGTCCTTAAATAATGCAGCAAAGTCCTTATATAATGCATCAGAGTCCTTAAATAATGCAGCAGAGTCCTTAAATACCACAGCAGAGTCCTTAAATAATGCAGCAAAGTCTTTAAATAATGCAGCACAGTCCTTAAATAATCCAGCCAAGTCCTTAAATAATGCAGCAGAGTCCTTAAATAATGCAGAAAAGTCCTTAAATAATGCAGCAGAGACCTTAAATACTTCAGCATAGTCCTTAAATAATGCAGCAAAGTCCTTGAATAATGCAGCAGAGTCCTTAAATAATGCAACAAAGTCCTTAAATAATGCAGAAGAGTCCTTAAATAATGCAGCAAATTCCTTAAATAATGCAGCAAAGTCTTTAAATAATGCAATAAAGTCCATAAATAATGCAGCAAAGTCCTTAAATAATGCAGCAGAGTCCTTAAATAATGCAGAAGAGTCCTTAAATAATGCAACCAAGACCTTAATGCAGCAGAGTCCTTAAATAATGCAACAAAGTACTTAAATAATGCAGCAGAGTCCTTAAGTACCGTAGCAGAGTCCTTAAATACTGCAGCAATGTCCTTAAATAATGCAGCAGAGTCCTTAAATAATGCAATAAAGTCCATAAATAATGCAGCAAAGTCCTTAAATAATGCAACAAAGTCCTTAAATAATGCAGCAGGGTCCTTAAGTAATGCAACAAAGTCCTTAAATAATGCAGCAGAGTCCTTAAAAAATGCAGCAAAGTCCGTAAATAATGCAGCAGAGTCCTTAAATAATCCAGCCAAGTCCTTAAATAATGCAGCAGATTACTGAAATACGGCAGCAGGGTCCTTAAATAATGCAGCAGAGTCCTTATATAATGCAACAAAGTCCTTAAATAATGCAGCAGAGTCCTTAAATAATGCAACAAAGTCCTTAAGTAATGCAGCAGAGTCCTTAAATAATGCAGCAAAGTCCTTAAATAATGCAGCACAGTCCTTAAATAATCCAGCAAAGTCCTTAAATAATGCAGCAAAGTCCTTATATAATGCATCAGAGTCCTTAAATAATGCAGCAGAGTCCTTAAATACCACAGCAGAGTCCTTAAATAATGCAGCAAAGTCTTTAAATAATGCAGCACAGTCCTTAAATAATCCAGCCAAGTCCTTAAATAATGCAGCAGAGTCCTTAAATAATGCAGAAAAGTCCTTAAATAATGCAGCAGAGACCTTAAATACTTCAGCATAGTCCTTAAATAATGCAGCAAAGTCCTTGAATAATGCAGCAGAGTCCTTAAATAATGCAACAAAGTCCTTAAATAATGCAGAAGCGTCCTTAAATAATGCAGCAAATTCCTTAAATAATGCAGCAAAGTCTTTAAATAATGCAATAAAGTCCATAAATAATGCAGCAGGGTCCTTAAATAATGCAACAAAGTCCTTAAATAATGCAGCAGAGTCCTTAAAAAATGCAGTAAAGTCCGTAAATAATGCAGCAGAGTCCTTAAATAATCCAGCCAAGTCCTTAAATAATGCAACAAAGTCCTTAAATAATGCAGCAGAGTCCTTAAATAATGCAACAAAGTCCTTAAATAATGCAGCAGAGTCCTTAAATAATGCAACAAAGTCCTTAAATAATGCAGCAGGGTCCTTAAATAATGCAACAAAGTCCTTAAATAATGCAGCAGAGTCCTTAAAAAATGCAGCAAAGTCCGTAAATAATGCAGCAGAGTCCTTAAATAATCCAGCCAAGTCCTTAAATAATGCAGCAGATTACTGAAATACGGCAGCAGGGTCCTTAAATAATGCAGCAGAGTCCTTATATAATGCAACAAAGTCCTTAAATAATACAGCAGAGTCCTTAAATAATGCAACAAAGTCCTTAAGTAATGCAGCAGAGTCCTTAAATAATGCAGCAAAGTCCTTAAATAATGCAGCACAGTCCTTAAATAATCCAGCAAAGTCCTTAAATAATGCAGCAAAGTCTTTAAATAATGCAATAAAGTCCATAAATGATGCAGCAAATTCCTTAAATAATGCAGCAGAGTACTGAAATACCGCAGTAGGATCCTTAAATAATGCAACAGAGTCCTTAAATAATGCAACAAAGTCCTTAAATAATGCAGAACAGTCCTTAAATAATGCAATAAAGTCCTTAAATAATGCAGCAAAGTCCTTAAATAATGCAGCAGAGTCCTTAAATAATGCAACAAAGTCCTAAAATAATGCAGCAGAGTCCTTAAATAATGCAACAAAGTCCTTAAATAATGCAGCAGAGTCCTTAAATAATGCAGCACATTCCTTAAATAATGCAGCAGAGTCCTTAAATAATCCAGCCAAGTCCTTAAATAATGCAGCAGAGTCCTTAAATAATGCAGAAAAGTCGTTAAATAAAGCAGCAGAGTCCTTAAATACTGCAGCAGAGTCCTTAAATAATGCAGCAAAGTCATTAAATAATGCAGAAGAGTCCTTAAATAATGCAGCAAAGTCCTTATATAATGCATCAGAGTCCTTAAATAATGCAGCAGAGTCCTTAAATACCACAGCAGAGTCCTTAAATAATGCAGCAAAGTCTTTAAATAATGCAGCACAGTCCTTAAATAATCCAGCCAAGTCCTTAAATAATGCAGAAAAGTCCTTAAATAATGCAGCAGAGACCTTAAATACTTCAGCATAGTCCTTAAATAATGCAGCAAAGTCCTTGAATAATGCAGCAGAGTCCTTAAATAATGCAACAAAGTCCTTAAATAATGCAGAAGAGTCCTTAAATAATGCAACAAATTCCTTAAATAATGCAGCAGAGTCCTTAAATAATGCAATAAAGTCCATAAATAATGCAGCAAAGTCCTTAAATAATGCAACAAAGTCCTTAAATAATGCAGCAGGGTCCTTAAATAATGCAACAAAATCCTTAAATAATGCAGCAGAGTCCTTAAAAAATGCAGCACAGTCCGTAAATAATGCAGCAGAGTCCTTAAATAATCCAGCCAAGTCCTTAAATAATGCAGCAGATTACTGAAATACGGCAGCAGGGTCCTTAAATAATGCAGCAGAGTCGTTATATAATGCAACAAAGTCCTTAAATAATGCAGCAGAGTCCTTAAATAATGCAACAAAGTCCTTAAGTAATGCAGCAGAGTCCTTAAATAATGCAGCAAAGTCCTTAAATAATGCAGCACAGTCCTTAAATAATCCAGCAAAGTCCTTAAATAATGCAGCAAAGTCTTTAAATAATGCAATAAAGTCCATAATTGATGCAGCAAATTCCTTAAATAATGCAGCAGAGTACTGAAATACCGCAGCAGGATCCTTAAATAATGCAACAGAGTCCTTAAATAATGCAACAAAGTCCTTAAATAATGCAGAACAGTCCTTAAATAATGCAATAAAGTCCTTAAATAATGCAGCAAAGTCCTTAAATAATGCAGCAGAGTCCTTAAATAATGCAACAAAGTCCTAAAATAATGCAGCAGAGTCCTGAAATAATGCAACAAAGTCCTTAAATAATGCAGCAGAGTCCTTAAATAATGCAGCACAATCCTTAAATAATGCAGCAGAGTCCTTAAATAATCCAGCCAAGTCCTTAAATAATGCAGCAGAGTCCTTAAATAATGCAGAAAAGTCGTTAAATAAAGCAGCAGAGTCCTTAAATACTGCAGCAGAGTCCTTAAATAATGCAGCAAAGTCATTAAATAATGCAGAAGAGTCCTTAAATAATGCAGCAAAGTCCTTATATAATGCATCAGAGTCCTTAAATAATGCAGCAGAGTCCTTAAATACCACAGCAGAGTCCTTAAATAATGCAGCAAAGTCTTTAAATAATGCAGCACAGTCCTTAAATAATCCAGCCAAGTCCTTAAATAATGCAGCAGAGTCCTTAAATAATGCAGAAAAGTCCTTAAATAATGCAGCAGAGACCTTAAATACTTCAGCATAGTCCTTAAATAATGCAGCAAAGTCCTTGAATAATGCAGCAGAGTCCTTAAATAATGCAACAAAGTCCTTAAATAACGCAGAAGAGTCCTTAAATAATGCAGCAAATTCCTTAAATAATGCAGCAAAGTCTTTAAATAATGCAATAAAGTCCATAAATAATGCAGCAAAGTCCTTAAATAATGCAGCAGAGTCCTTAAATAATGCAGAAGAGTCCTTAAATAATGCAACCAAGACCTTAATGCAGCAGAGTCCTTAAATAATGCAACAAAGTACTTAAATAATGCAGCAGAGTCCTTAAGTACCGTAGCAGAGTCCTTAAATACTGCAGCAATGTCCTTAAATAATGCAGCAGAGTCCTTAAATAATGCAATAAAGTCCATAAATAATGCAGCAAAGTCCTTAAATAATGCAACAAAGTCCTTAAATAATGCAGCAGGGTCCTTAAGTAATGCAACAAAGTCCTTAAATAATGCAGCAGAGTCCTTAAAAAATGCAGCAAAGTCCGTAAATAATGCAGCAGAGTCCTTAAATAATCCAGCCAAGTCCTTAAATAATGCAGCAGATTACTGAAATACGGCAGCAGGGTCCTTAAATAATGCAGCAGAGTCCTTATATAATGCAACAAAGTCCTTAAATAATGCAGCAGAGTCCTTAAATAATGCAACAAAGTCCTTAAGTAATGCAGCAGAGTCCTTAAATAATGCAGCAAAGTCCTTAAATAATGCAGCACAGTCCTTAAATAATCCAGCAAAGTCCTTAAATAATGCAGCAAAGTCCTTATATAATGCATCAGAGTCCTTAAATAATGCAGCAGAGTCCTTAAATACCACAGCAGAGTCCTTAAATAATGCAGAAAAGTCCTTAAATAATGCAGCAGAGACCTTAAATACTTCAGCATAGTCCTTAAATAATGCAGCAAAGTCCTTGAATAATGCAGCAGAGTCCTTAAATAATGCAACAAAGTCCTTAAATAATGCAGAAGCGTCCTTAAATAATGCAGCAAATTCCTTAAATAATGCAGCAAAGTCTTTAAATAATGCAATAAAGTCCATAAATAATGCAGCAGGGTCCTTAAATCATGCAACAAAGTCCTTAAATAATGCAGCAGAGTCCTTAAAAAATGCAGTAAAGTCCGTAAATAATGCAGCAGAGTCCTTAAATAATCCAGCCAAGTCCTTAAATAATGCAACAAAGTCCTTAAATAATGCAGCAGAGTCCTTAAATAATGCAACAAAGTCCTTAAATAATGCAGCAGAGTCCTTAAATAATGCAACAAAGTCCTTAAATAATGCAGCAGGGTCCTTAAATAATGCAACAAAGTCCTTAAATAATGCAGCAGAGTCCTTAAAAAATGCAGCAAAGTCCGTAAATAATGCAGCAGAGTCCTTAAATAATCCAGCCAAGTCCTTAAATAATGCAGCAGATTACTGAAATACGGCAGCAGGGTCCTTAAATAATGCAGCAGAGTCCTTATATAATGCAACAAAGTCCTTAAATAATACAGCAGAGTCCTTAAATAATGCAACAAAGTCCTTAAGTAATGCAGCAGAGTCCTTAAATAATGCAGCAAAGTCCTTAAATAATGCAGCACAGTCCTTAAATAATCCAGCAAAGTCCTTAAATAATGCAGCAAAGTCTTTAAATAATGCAATAAAGTCCATAAATGATGCAGCAAATTCCTTAAATAATGCAGCAGAGTACTGAAATACCGCAGTAGGATCCTTAAATAATGCAACAGAGTCCTTAAATAATGCAACAAAGTCCTTAAATAATGCAGAACAGTCCTTAAATAATGCAATAAAGTCCTTAAATAATGCAGAAGCGTCCTTAAATAATGCAGCAAATTCCTTAAATAATGCAGCAAAGTCTTTAAATAATGCAATAAAGTCCATAAATAATGCAGCAGGGTCCTTAAATAATGCAACAAAGTCCTTAAATAATGCAGCAGAGTCCTTAAAAAATGCAGTAAAGTCCGTAAATAATGCAGCAGAGTCCTTAAATAATCCAGCCAAGTCCTTAAATAATGCAACAAAGTCCTTAAATAATGCAGCAGAGTCCTTAAATAATGCAACAAAGTCCTTAAATAATGCAGCAGAGTCCTTAAATAATGCAACAAAGTCCTTAAATAATGCAGCAGGGTCCTTAAATAATGCAACAAAGTCCTTAAATAATGCAGCAGAGTCCTTAAAAAATGCAGCAAAGTCCGTAAATAATGCAGCAGAGTCCTTAAATAATCCAGCCAAGTCCTTAAATAATGCAGCAGATTACTGAAATACGGCAGCAGGGTCCTTAAATAATGCAGCAGAGTCCTTATATAATGCAACAAAGTCCTTAAATAATACAGCAGAGTCCTTAAATAATGCAACAAAGTCCTTAAGTAATGCAGCAGAGTCCTTAAATAATGCAGCAAAGTCCTTAAATAATGCAGCACAGTCCTTAAATAATCCAGCAAAGTCCTTAAATAATGCAGCAAAGTCTTTAAATAATGCAATAAAGTCCATAAATGATGCAGCAAATTCCTTAAATAATGCAGCAGAGTACTGAAATACCGCAGTAGGATCCTTAAATAATGCAACAGAGTCCTTAAATAATGCAACAAAGTCCTTAAATAATGCAGAACAGTCCTTAAATAATGCAATAAAGTCCTTAAATAATGCAGCAAAGTCCTTAAATAATGCAGCAGAGTCCTTAAATAATTCAACAAAGTCCTAAAATAATGCAGCAGAGTCCTTAAATAATGCAACAAAGTCCTTAAATAATGCAGCAGAGTCCTTAAATAATGCAGCACATTCCTTAAATAATGCAGCAGAGTCCTTAAATAATCCAGCCAAGTCCTTAAATAATGCAGCAGAGTCCTTAAATAATGCAGAAAAGTCGTTAAATAAAGCAGCAGAGTCCTTAAATACTGCAGCAGAGTCCTTAAATAATGCAGCAAAGTCATTAAATAATGCAGAAGAGTCCTTAAATAATGCAGCAAAGTCCTTATATAATGCATCAGAGTCCTTAAATAATGCAGCAGAGTCCTTAAATACCACAGCAGAGTCCTTAAATAATGCAGCAAAGTATTTAAATAATGCAGCACAGTCCTTAAATAATCCAGCCAAGTCCTTAAATAATGCAGAAAAGTCCTTAAATAATGCAGCAGAGACCTTAAATACTTCAGCATAGTCCTTAAATAATGCAGCAAAGTCCTTGAATAATGCAGCAGAGTCCTTAAATAATGCAACAACGTCCTTAAATAATGCAGAAGAGTCCTTAAATAATGCAACAAATTCCTTAAATAATGCAGCAGAGTCCTTAAATAATGCAATAAAGTCCATAAATAATGCAGCAAAGTCCTTAAATAATGCAACAAAGTCCTTAAATAATGCAGCAGGGTCCTTAAATAATGCAACAAAATCCTTAAATAATGCAGCAGAGTCCTTAAAAAATGCAGCAAAGTCCGTAAATAATGCAGCAGAGTCCTTAAATAATCCAGCCAAGTCCTTAAATAATGCAGCAGATTACTGAAATAAGGCAGCAGGGTCCTTAAATAATGCAGCAGAGTCCTTATATAATGCAACAAAGTCCTTAAATAATGCAGCAGAGTCCTTAAATAATGCAACAAAGTCCTTAAGTAATGCAGCAGAGTCCTTAAATAATGCAGCAAAGTCCTTAAATAATGCAGCACAGTCCTTAAATAATCCAGCAAAGTCCTTAAATAATGCAGCAAAGTCTTTAAATAATGCAATAAAGTCCATAATTGATGCAGCAAATTCCTTAAATAATGCAGCAGAGTACTGAAATACCGCAGCAGGATCCTTAAATAATGCAACAGAGTCCTTAAATAATGCAACAAAGTCCTTAAATAATGCAGAACAGTCCTTAAATAATGCAATAAAGTCCTTAAATAATGCAGCAAAGTCCTTAAATAATGCAGCAGAGTCCTTAAATAATGCAACAAAGTCCTAAAATAATGCAGCAGAGTCCTGAAATAATGCAACAAAGTCCTTAAATAATGCAGCAGAGTCCTTAAATAATGCAGCACATTCCTTAAATAATGCAGCAGAGTCCTTAAATAATCCAGCCAAGTCCTTAAATAATGCAGCAGAGTCCTTAAATAATGCAGAAAAGTCGTTAAATAAAGCAGCAGAGTCCTTAAATACTGCAGCAGAGTCCTTAAATAATGCAGCAAAGTCATTAAATAATGCAGAAGAGTCCTTAAATAATGCAGCAAAGTCCTTATATAATGCATCAGAGTCCTTAAATAATGCAGCAGAGTCCTTAAATACCACAGCAGAGTCCTTAAATAATGCAGCAAAGTCTTTAAATAATGCAGCACAGTCCTTAAATAATCCAGCCAAGTCCTTAAATAATGCAGCAGAGTCCTTAAATAATGCAGAAAAGTCCTTAAATAATGCAGCAGAGACCTTAAATACTT
Source organism: Phyllobates terribilis (assembly GCF_046119375.1). Classification (NCBI taxonomy): domain Eukaryota; kingdom Metazoa; phylum Chordata; class Amphibia; order Anura; family Dendrobatidae; genus Phyllobates; species Phyllobates terribilis. The sequence goes on along the minus strand of NW_027362955.1, from coordinate 1,527,510 downwards.
CAGCATAGTCCTTAAATAATGCAGCAAAGTCCTTGAATAATGCAGCAGAGTCCTTAAATAATGCAACAAAGTCCTTAAATAATGCAGAAGAGTCCTTAAATAATGCAGCAAATTCCTTAAATAATGCAGCAAAGTCTTTAAATAATGCAATAAAGTCCATAAATAATGCAGCAAAGTCCTTAAATAATGCAGCAGAGTCCTTAAATAATGCAGAAGAGTCCTTAAATAATGCAACCAAGACCTTAATGCAGCAGAGTCCTTAAATAATGCAACAAAGTACTTAAATAATGCAGCAGAGTCCTTAAGTACCGTAGCAGAGTCCTTAAATACTGCAGCAATGTCCTTAAATAATGCAGCAGAGTCCTTAAATAATGCAATAAAGTCCATAAATAATGCAGCAAAGTCCTTAAATAATGCAACAAAGTCCTTAAATAATGCAGCAGGGTCCTTAAGTAATGCAACAAAGTCCTTAAATAATGCAGCAGAGTCCTTAAAAAATGCAGCAAAGTCCGTAAATAATGCAGCAGAGTCCTTAAATAATCCAGCCAAGTCCTTAAATAATGCAGCAGATTACTGAAATACGGCAGCAGGGTCCTTAAATAATGCAGCAGAGTCCTTATATAATGCAACAAAGTCCTTAAATAATGCAGCAGAGTCCTTAAATAATGCAACAAAGTCCTTAAGTAATGCAGCAGAGTCCTTAAATAATGCAGCAAAGTCCTTAAATAATGCAGCACAGTCCTTAAATAATCCAGCAAAGTCCTTAAATAATGCAGCAAAGTCCTTATATAATGCATCAGAGTCCTTAAATAATGCAGCAGAGTCCTTAAATACCACAGCAGAGTCCTTAAATAATGCAGCAAAGTCTTTAAATAATGCAGCACAGTCCTTAAATAATCCAGCCAAGTCCTTAAATAATGCAGCAGAGTCCTTAAATAATGCAGAAAAGTCCTTAAATAATGCAGCAGAGACCTTAAATACTTCAGCATAGTCCTTAAATAATGCAGCAAAGTCCTTGAATAATGCAGCAGAGTCCTTAAATAATGCAACAAAGTCCTTAAATAATGCAGAAGCGTCCTTAAATAATGCAGCAAATTCCTTAAATAATGCAGCAAAGTCTTTAAATAATGCAATAAAGTCCATAAATAATGCAGCAGGGTCCTTAAATAATGCAACAAAGTCCTTAAATAATGCAGCAGAGTCCTTAAAAAATGCAGTAAAGTCCGTAAATAATGCAGCAGAGTCCTTAAATAATCCAGCCAAGTCCTTAAATAATGCAACAAAGTCCTTAAATAATGCAGCAGAGTCCTTAAATAATGCAACAAAGTCCTTAAATAATGCAGCAGAGTCCTTAAATAATGCAACAAAGTCCTTAAATAATGCAGCAGGGTCCTTAAATAATGCAACAAAGTCCTTAAATAATGCAGCAGAGTCCTTAAAAAATGCAGCAAAGTCCGTAAATAATGCAGCAGAGTCCTTAAATAATCCAGCCAAGTCCTTAAATAATGCAGCAGATTACTGAAATACGGCAGCAGGGTCCTTAAATAATGCAGCAGAGTCCTTATATAATGCAACAAAGTCCTTAAATAATACAGCAGAGTCCTTAAATAATGCAACAAAGTCCTTAAGTAATGCAGCAGAGTCCTTAAATAATGCAGCAAAGTCCTTAAATAATGCAGCACAGTCCTTAAATAATCCAGCAAAGTCCTTAAATAATGCAGCAAAGTCTTTAAATAATGCAATAAAGTCCATAAATGATGCAGCAAATTCCTTAAATAATGCAGCAGAGTACTGAAATACCGCAGTAGGATCCTTAAATAATGCAACAGAGTCCTTAAATAATGCAACAAAGTCCTTAAATAATGCAGAACAGTCCTTAAATAATGCAATAAAGTCCTTAAATAATGCAGCAAAGTCCTTAAATAATGCAGCAGAGTCCTTAAATAATGCAACAAAGTCCTAAAATAATGCAGCAGAGTCCTTAAATAATGCAACAAAGTCCTTAAATAATGCAGCAGAGTCCTTAAATAATGCAGCACATTCCTTAAATAATGCAGCAGAGTCCTTAAATAATCCAGCCAAGTCCTTAAATAATGCAGCAGAGTCCTTAAATAATGCAGAAAAGTCGTTAAATAAAGCAGCAGAGTCCTTAAATACTGCAGCAGAGTCCTTAAATAATGCAGCAAAGTCATTAAATAATGCAGAAGAGTCCTTAAATAATGCAGCAAAGTCCTTATATAATGCATCAGAGTCCTTAAATAATGCAGCAGAGTCCTTAAATACCACAGCAGAGTCCTTAAATAATGCAGCAAAGTCTTTAAATAATGCAGCACAGTCCTTAAATAATCCAGCCAAGTCCTTAAATAATGCAGAAAAGTCCTTAAATAATGCAGCAGAGACCTTAAATACTTCAGCATAGTCCTTAAATAATGCAGCAAAGTCCTTGAATAATGCAGCAGAGTCCTTAAATAATGCAACAAAGTCCTTAAATAATGCAGAAGAGTCCTTAAATAATGCAACAAATTCCTTAAATAATGCAGCAGAGTCCTTAAATAATGCAATAAAGTCCATAAATAATGCAGCAAAGTCCTTAAATAATGCAACAAAGTCCTTAAATAATGCAGCAGGGTCCTTAAATAATGCAACAAAATCCTTAAATAATGCAGCAGAGTCCTTAAAAAATGCAGCAAAGTCCGTAAATAATGCAGCAGAGTCCTTAAATAATCCAGCCAAGTCCTTAAATAATGCAGCAGATTACTGAAATACGGCAGCAGGGTCCTTAAATAATGCAGCAGAGTCCTTAAATAATGCAACAAAGTCCTTAAGTAATGCAGCAGAGTCCTTAAATAATGCAGCAAAGTCCTTAAATAATGCAGCACAGTCCTTAAATAATCCAGCAAAGTCCTTAAATAATGCAGCAAAGTCTTTAAATAATGCAATAAAGTCCATAATTGATGCAGCAAATTCCTTAAATAATGCAGCAGAGTACTGAAATACCGCAGCAGGATCCTTAAATAATGCAACAGAGTCCTTAAATAATGCAACAAAGTCCTTAAATAATGCAGAACAGTCCTTAAATAATGCAATAAAGTCCTTAAATAATGCAGCAAAGTCCTTAAATAATGCAGCAGAGTCCTTAAATAATGCAACAAAGTCCTAAAATAATGCAGCAGAGTCCTGAAATAATGCAACAAAGTCCTTAAATAATGCAGCAGAGTCCTTAAATAATGCAGCACATTCCTTAAATAATGCAGCAGAGTCCTTAAATAATCCAGCCAAGTCCTTAAATAATGCAGCAGAGTCCTTAAATAATGCAGAAAAGTCGTTAAATAAAGCAGCAGAGTCCTTAAATACTGCAGCAGAGTCCTTAAATAATGCAGCAAAGTCATTAAATAATGCAGAAGAGTCCTTAAATAATGCAGCAAAGTCCTTATATAATGCATCAGAGTCCTTAAATAATGCAGCAGAGTCCTTAAATACCACAGCAGAGTCCTTAAATAATGCAGCAAAGTCTTTAAATAATGCAGCACAGTCCTTAAATAATCCAGCCAAGTCCTTAAATAATGCAGCAGAGTCCTTAAATAATGCAGAAAAGTCCTTAAATAATGCAGCAGAGACCTTAAATACTTCAGCATAGTCCTTAAATAATGCAGCAAAGTCCTTGAATAATGCAGCAGAGTCCTTAAATAATGCAACAAAGTCCTTAAATAATGCAGAAGAGTCCTTAAATAATGCAGCAAATTCCTTAAATAATGCAGCAAAGTCTTTAAATAATGCAATAAAGTCCATAAATAATGCAGCAAAGTCCTTAAATAATGCAGCAGAGTCCTTAAATAATGCAGAAGAGTCCTTAAATAATGCAACCAAGACCTTAATGCAGCAGAGTCCTTAAATAATGCAACAAAGTACTTAAATAATGCAGCAGAGTCCTTAAGTACCGTAGCAGAGTCCTTAAATACTGCAGCAATGTCCTTAAATAATGCAGCAGAGTCCTTAAATAATGCAATAAAGTCCATAAATAATGCAGCAAAGTCCTTAAATAATGCAACAAAGTCCTTAAATAATGCAGCAGGGTCCTTAAGTAATGCAACAAAGTCCTTAAATAATGCAGCAGAGTCCTTAAAAAATGCAGCAAAGTCCGTAAATAATGCAGCAGAGTCCTTAAATAATCCAGCCAAGTCCTTAAATAATGCAGCAGATTACTGAAATACGGCAGCAGGGTCCTTAAATAATGCAGCAGAGTCCTTATATAATGCAACAAAGTCCTTAAATAATGCAGCAGAGTCCTTAAATAATGCAACAAAGTCCTTAAGTAATGCAGCAGAGTCCTTAAATAATGCAGCAAAGTCCTTAAATAATGCAGCACAGTCCTTAAATAATCCAGCAAAGTCCTTAAATAATGCAGCAAAGTCCTTATATAATGCATCAGAGTCCTTAAATAATGCAGCAGAGTCCTTAAATACCACAGCAGAGTCCTTAAATAATGCAGCAAAGTCTTTAAATAATGCAGCACAGTCCTTAAATAATCCAGCCAAGTCCTTAAATAATGCAGCAGAGTCCTTAAATAATGCAGAAAAGTCCTTAAATAATGCAGCAGAGACCTTAAATACTTCAGCATAGTCCTTAAATAATGCAGCAAAGTCCTTGAATAATGCAGCAGAGTCCTTAAATAATGCAACAAAGTCCTTAAATAATGCAGAAGCGTCCTTAAATAATGCAGCAAATTCCTTAAATAATGCAGCAAAGTCTTTAAATAATGCAATAAAGTCCATAAATAATGCAGCAGGGTCCTTAAATAATGCAACAAAGTCCTTAAATAATGCAGCAGAGTCCTTAAAAAATGCAGTAAAGTCCGTAAATAATGCAGCAGAGTCCTTAAATAATCCAGCCAAGTCCTTAAATAATGCAACAAAGTCCTTAAATAATGCAGCAGAGTCCTTAAATAATGCAACAAAGTCCTTAAATAATGCAGCAGAGTCCTTAAATAATGCAACAAAGTCCTTAAATAATGCAGCAGGGTCCTTAAATAATGCAACAAAGTCCTTAAATAATGCAGTAGAGTCCTTAAAAAATGCAGCAAAGTCCGTAAATAATGCAGCAGAGTCCTTAAATAATCCAGCCAAGTCCTTAAATAATGCAGCAGATTACTGAAATACGGCAGCAGGGTCCTTAAATAATGCAGCAGAGTCCTTATATAATGCAACAAAGTCCTTAAATAATACAGCAGAGTCCTTAAATAATGCAACAAAGTCCTTAAGTAATGCAGCAGAGTCCTTAAATAATGCAGCAAAGTCCTTAAATAATGCAGCACAGTCCTTAAATAATCCAGCAAAGTCCTTAAATAATGCAGCAAAGTCTTTAAATAATGCAATAAAGTCCATAAATAATGCAGCAAATTCCTTAAATAATGCAGCAGAGTACTGAAATACCGCAGTAGGATCCTTAAATAATGCAACAGAGTCCTTAAATAATGCAACAAAGTCCTTAAATAATGCAGAACAGTCCTTAAATAATGCAATAAAGTCCTTAAATAATGCAGCAAAGTCCTTAAATAATGCAGCAGAGTCCTTAAATAATGCAACAAAGTCCTAAAATAATGCAGCAGAGTCCTTAAATAATGCAACAAAGTCCTTAAATAATGCAGCAGAGTCCTTAAATAATGCAGCACATTCCTTAAATAATGCAGCAGAGTCCTTAAATAATCCAGCCAAGTCCTTAAATAATGCAGCAGAGTCCTTAAATAATGCAGAAAAGTCGTTAAATAAAGCAGCAGAGTCCTTAAATACTGCAGCAGAGTCCTTAAATAATGCAGCAAAGTCATTAAATAATGCAGAAGAGTCCTTAAATAATGCAGCAAAGTCCTTATATAATGCATCAGAGTCCTTAAATAATGCAGCAGAGTCCTTAAATACCACAGCAGAGTCCTTAAATAATGCAGCAAAGTCTTTAAATAATGCAGCACAGTCCTTAAATAATCCAGCCAAGTCCTTAAATAATGCAGAAAAGTCCTTAAATAATGCAGCAGAGACCTTAAATACTTCAGCATAGTCCTTAAATAATGCAGCAAAGTCCTTGAATAATGCAGCAGAGTCCTTAAATAATGCAACAAAGTCCTTAAATAATGCAGAAGAGTCCTTAAATAATGCAACAAATTCCTTAAATAATGCAGCAGAGTCCTTAAATAATGCAATAAAGTCCATAAATAATGCAGCAAAGTCCTTAAATAATGCAAAAAAGTCCTTAAATAATGCAGCAGGGTCCTTAAATAATGCAACAAAATCCTTAAATAATGCAGCAGAGTCCTTAAAAAATGCAGCAAAGTCCGTAAATAATGCAGCAGAGTCCTTAAATAATCCAGCCAAGTCCTTAAATAATGCAGCAGATTACTGAAATACGGCAGCAGGGTCCTTAAATAATGCAGCAGAGTCCTTATATAATGCAACAAAGTCCTTAAATAATGCAGCAGAGTCCTTAAATAATGCAACAAAGTCCTTAAGTAATGCAGCAGAGTCCTTAAATAATGCAGCAAAGTCCTTAAATAATGCAGCACAGTCCTTAAATAATCCAGCAAAGTCCTTAAATAATGCAGCAAAGTCTTTAAATAATGCAATAAAGTCCATAATTGATGCAGCAAATTCCTTAAATAATGCAGCAGAGTACTGAAATACCGCAGCAGGATCCTTAAATAATGCAACAGAGTCCTTAAATAATGCAACAAAGTCCTTAAATAATGCAGAACAGTCCTTAAATAATGCAATAAAGTCCTTAAATAATGCAGCAAAGTCCTTAAATAATGCAGCAGAGTCCTTAAATAATGCAACAAAGTCCTAAAATAATGCAGCAGAGTCCTGAAATAATGCAACAAAGTCCTTAAATAATGCAGCAGAGTCCTTAAATAATGCAGCACATTCCTTAAATAATGCAGCAGAGTCCTTAAATAATCCAGCCAAGTCCTTAAATAATGCAGCAGAGTCCTTAAATAATGCAGAAAAGTCCTTAAATAATGCAGCAGAGACCTTAAATACTTCAGCATAGTCCTTAAATAATGCAGCAAAGTCCTTGAATAATGCAGCAGAGTCCTTAAATAATGCAACAAAGTCCTTAAATAATGCAGAAGCGTCCTTAAATAATGCAGCAAATTCCTTAAATAATGCAGCAAAGTCTTTAAATAATGCAATAAAGTCCATAAATAATGCAGCAGGGTCCTTAAATAATGCAACAAAGTCCTTAAATAATGCAGCAGAGTCCTTAAAAAATGCAGTAAAGTCCGTAAATAATGCAGCAGAGTCCTTAAATAATCCAGCCAAGTCCTTAAATAATGCAACAAAGTCCTTAAATAATGCAGCAGAGTCCTTAAATAATGCAACAAAGTCCTTAAATAATGCAGCAGAGTCCTTAAATAATGCAACAAAGTCCTTAAATAATGCAGCAGGGTCCTTAAATAATGCAACAAAGTCCTTAAATAATGCAGCAGAGTCCTTAAAAAATGCAGCAAAGTCCGTAAATAATGCAGCAGAGTCCTTAAATAATCCAGCCAAGTCCTTAAATAATGCAGCAGATTACTGAAATACGGCAGCAGGGTCCTTAAATAATGCAGCAGAGTCCTTATATAATGCAACAAAGTCCTTAAATAATACAGCAGAGTCCTTAAATAATGCAACAAAGTCCTTAAGTAATGCAGCAGAGTCCTTAAATAATGCAGCAAAGTCCTTAAATAATGCAGCACAGTCCTTAAATAATCCAGCAAAGTCCTTAAATAATGCAGCAAAGTCTTTAAATAATGCAATAAAGTCCATAAATAATGCAGCAAATTCCTTAAATAATGCAGCAGAGTACTGAAATACCGCAGTAGGATCCTTAAATAATGCAACAGAGTCCTTAAATAATGCAACAAAGTCCTTAAATAATGCAGAACAGTCCTTAAATAATGCAATAAAGTCCTTAAATAATGCAGCAAAGTCCTTAAATAATGCAGCAGAGTCCTTAAATAATGCAACAAAGTCCTAAAATAATGCAGCAGAGTCCTTAAATAATGCAACAAAGTCCTTAAATAATGCAGCAGAGTCCTTAAATAATGCAGCACATTCCTTAAATAATGCAGCAGAGTCCTTAAATAATCCAGCCAAGTCCTTAAATAATGCAGCAGAGTCCTTAAATAATGCAGAAAAGTCGTTAAATAAAGCAGCAGAGTCCTTAAATACTGCAGCAGAGTCCTTAAATAATGCAGCAAAGTCATTAAATAATGCAGAAGAGTCCTTAAATAATGCAGCAAAGTCCTTATATAATGCATCAGAGTCCTTAAATAATGCAGCAGAGTCCTTAAATACCACAGCAGAGTCCTTAAATAATGCAGCAAAGTCTTTAAATAATGCAGCACAGTCCTTAAATAATCCAGCCAAGTCCTTAAATAATGCAGAAAAGTCCTTAAATAATGCAGCAGAGACCTTAAATACTTCAGCATAGTCCTTAAATAATGCAGCAAAGTCCTTGAATAATGCAGCAGAGTCCTTAAATAATGCAACAAAGTCCTTAAATAATGCAGAAGAGTCCTTAAATAATGCAACAAATTCCTTAAATAATGCAGCAGAGTCCTTAAATAATGCAATAAAGTCCATAAATAATGCAGCAAAGTCCTTAAATAATGCAAAAAAGTCCTTAAATAATGCAGCAGGGTCCTTAAATAATGCAACAAAATCCTTAAATAATGCAGCAGAGTCCTTAAAAAATGCAGCAAAGTCCGTAAATAATGCAGCAGAGTCCTTAAATAATCCAGCCAAGTCCTTAAATAATGCAGCAGATTACTGAAATACGGCAGCAGGGTCCTTAAATAATGCAGCAGAGTCCTTATATAATGCAACAAAGTCCTTAAATAATGCAGCAGAGTCCTTAAATAATGCAACAAAGTCCTTAAGTAATGCAGCAGAGTCCTTAAATAATGCAGCAAAGTCCTTAAATAATGCAGCACAGTCCTTAAATAATCCAGCAAAGTCCTTAAATAATGCAGCAAAGTCTTTAAATAATGCAATAAAGTCCATAATTGATGCAGCAAATTCCTTAAATAATGCAGCAGAGTACTGAAATACCGCAGCAGGATCCTTAAATAATGCAACAGAGTCCTTAAATAATGCAACAAAGTCCTTAAATAATGCAGAACAGTCCTTAAATAATGCAATAAAGTCCTTAAATAATGCAGCAAAGTCCTTAAATAATGCAGCAGAGTCCTTAAATAATGCAACAAAGTCCTAAAATAATGCAGCAGAGTCCTGAAATAATGCAACAAAGTCCTTAAATAATGCAGCAGAGTCCTTAAATAATGCAGCACATTCCTTAAATAATGCAGCAGAGTCCTTAAATAATCCAGCCAAGTCCTTAAATAATGCAGCAGAGTCCTTAAATAATGCAGAAAAGTCGTTAAATAAAGCAGCAGAGTCCTTAAATACTGCAGCAGAGTCCTTAAATAATGCAGCAAAGTCATTAAATAATGCAGAAGAGTCCTTAAATAATGCAGCAAAGTCCTTATATAATGCATCAGAGTCCTTAAATAATGCAGCAGAGTCCTTAAATACCACAGCAGAGTCCTTAAATAATGCAGCAAAGTCTTTAAATAATGCAGCACAGTCCTTAAATAATCCAGCCAAGTCCTTAAATAATGCAGCAGAGTCCTTAAATAATGCAGAAAAGTCCTTAAATAATGCAGCAGAGACCTTAAATACTTCAGCATAGTCCTTAAATAATGCAGCAAAGTCCTTGAATAATGCAGCAGAGTCCTTAAATAATGCAACAAAGTCCTTAAATAATGCAGAAGAGTCCTTAAATAATGCAGCAAATTCCTTAAATAATGCAGCAAAGTCTTTAAATAATGCAATAAAGTCCATAAATAATGCTGCAAAGTCCTTAAATAATGCAGCAGAGTCCTTAAACAATGCAGCAGAGTCCTTAAATAATGCAGAAGAGTCCTTAAATAATGCAACCAAGACCTTAATGCAGCAGAGTCCTTAAATAATGCAACAAAGTACTTAAATAATGCAGCAGAGTCCTTAAGTACCGTAGCAGAGTCCTTAAATACTGCAGCAATGTCCTTAAATAATGCAGCAGAGTCCTTAAATAATGCAATAAAGTCCATAAATAATGCAGCAAAGTCCTTAAATAATGCAACAAAGTCCTTAAATAATGCAGCAGGGTCCTTAAGTAATGCAACAAAGTCCTTAAATAATGCAGCAGAGTCCTTAAAAAATGCAGCAAAGTCCGTAAATAATGCAGCAGAGTCCTTAAATAATCCAGCCAAGTCCTTAAATAATGCAGCAGATTACTGAAATACGGCAGCAGGGTCCTTAAATAATGCAGCAGAGTCCTTATATAATGCAACAAAGTCCTTAAATAATGCAGCAGAGTCCTTAAATAATGCAACAAAGTCCTTAAGTAATGCAGCAGAGTCCTTAAATAATGCAGCAAAGTCCTTAAATAATGCAGCACAGTCCTTAAATAATCCAGCAAAGTCCTTAAATAATGCAGCAAAGTCCTTATATAATGCATCAGAGTCCTTAAATAATGCAGCAGAGTCCTTAAATACCACAGCAGAGTCCTTAAATAATGCAGCAAAGTCTTTAAATAATGCAGCACAGTCCTTAAATAATCCAGCCAAGTCCTTAAATAATGCAGCAGAGTCCTTAAATAATGCAGAAAAGTCCTTAAATAATGCAGCAGAGACCTTAAATACTTCAGCATAGTCCTTAAATAATGCAGCAAAGTCCTTGAATAATGCAGCAGAGTCCTTAAATAATGCAACAAAGTCCTTAAATAATGCAGAAGCGTCCTTAAATAATGCAGCAAATTACTTAAATAATGCAGCAAAGTCTTTAAATAATGCAATAAAGTCCATAAATAATGCAGCAGGGTCCTTAAATAATGCAACAAAGTCCTTAAATAATGCAGCAGAGTCCTTAAAAAATGCAGTAAAGTCCGTAAATAATGCAGCAGAGTCCTTAAATAATCCAGCCAAGTCCTTAAATAATGCAACAAAGTCCTTAAATAATGCAGCAGAGTCCTTAAATAATGCAACAAAGTCCTTAAATAATGCAGCAGAGTCCTTAAATAATGCAACAAAGTCCTTAAATAATGCAGCAGGGTCCTTAAATAATGCAACAAAGTCCTTAAATAATGCAGCAGAGTCCTTAAAAAATGCAGCAAAGTCCGTAAATAATGCAGCAGAGTCCTTAAATAATCCAGCCAAGTCCTTAAATAATGCAGCAGATTACTGAAATACGGCAGCAGGGTCCTTAAATAATGCAGCAGAGTCCTTATATAATGCAACAAAGTCCTTAAATAATACAGCAGAGTCCTTAAATAATGCAACAAAGTCCTTAAGTAATGCAGCAGAGTCCTTAAATAATGCAGCAAAGTCCTTAAATAATGCAGCACAGTCCTTAAATAATCCAGCAAAGTCCTTAAATAATGCAGCAAAGTCTTTAAATAATGCAATAAAGTCCATAAATGATGCAGCAAATTCCTTAAATAATGCAGCAGAGTACTGAAATACCGCAGCAGGATCCTTAAATAATGCAACAGAGTCCTTAAATAATGCAACAAAGTCCTTAAATAATGCAGAACAGTCCTTAAATAATGCAATAAAGTCCTTAAATAATGCAGCAAAGTCCTTAAATAATGCAGCAGAGTCCTTAAATAATGCAACAAAGTCCTAAAATAATGCAGCAGAGTCCTTAAATAATGCAACAAAGTCCTTAAATAATGCAGCAGAGTCCTTAAATAATGCAGCACATTCCTTAAATAATGCAGCAGAGTCCTTAAATAATCCAGCCAAGTCCTTAAATAATGCAGCAGAGTCCTTAAATAATGCAGAAAAGTCGTTAAATAAAGCAGCAGAGTCCTTAAATACTGCAGCAGAGTCCTTAAATAATGCAGCAAAGTCATTAAATAATGCAGAAGAGTCCTTAAATAATGCAGCAAAGTCCTTATATAATGCATCAGAGTCCTTAAATAATGCAGCAGAGTCCTTAAATACCACAGCAGAGTCCTTAAATAATGCAGCAAAGTCTTTAAATAATGCAGCACAGTCCTTAAATAATCCAGCCAAGTCCTTAAATAATGCAGAAAAGTCCTTAAATAATGCAGCAGAGACCTTAAATACTTCAGCATAGTCCTTAAATAATGCAGCAAAGTCCTTGAATAATGCAGCAGAGTCCTTAAATAATGCAACAAAGTCCTTAAATAATGCAGAAGAGTCCTTAAATAATGCAGCAAATTCCTTAAATAATGCAGCAAAGTCTTTAAATAATGCAATAAAGTCCATAAATAATGCAGCAAAGTTCTTAAATAATGCAGCAGAGTCCTTAAATACCACAGCAGAGTCCTTAAATAATGCAGCAAAGTCTTTAAATAATGCAACAAAGTCCTTAAATAATGCAGCAGAGTCCTTAAATAATGCAGAAGAGTCCTTAAATAATCCAGCCAAGTCCTTAAATAATGCAGCAGAGTCCTTAAATAATGCAACAAAATCCTTAAATAATGCAGAAGAGTCCTTAAATAATCCAGCCAAGTCCTTAAATCATGCAGCAGGGTACTTAAATAATCCAGCCAAGTCCTTAAATAATGCAGCAGAGTCCTTAAACAATGCAGCAGAGTCCTTAAATAATGCAGAAGAGTCCTTAAATAATGCAACCAAGACCTTAATGCAGCAGAGTCCTTAAATAATGCAACAAAGTACTTAAATAATGCAGCAGAGTCCTTAAGTACCGTAGCAGAGTCCTTAAATACTGCAGCAATGTCCTTAAATAATGCAGCAGAGTCCTTAAATAATGCAATAAAGTCCATAAATAATGCAGCAAAGTCCTTAAATAATGCAACAAAGTCCTTAAATAATGCAGCAGGGTCCTTAAGTAATGCAACAAAGTCCTTAAATAATGCAGCAGAGTCCTTAAAAAATGCAGCAAAGTCCGTAAATAATGCAGCAGAGTCCTTAAATAATCCAGCCAAGTCCTTAAATAATGCAGCAGATTACTGAAATACGGCAGCAGGGTCCTTAAATAATGCAGCAGAGTCCTTATATAATGCAACAAAGTCCTTAAATAATGCAGCAGAGTCCTTAAATAATGCAGCAAAGTCCTTAAATAATGCAGCACAGTCCTTAAATAATCCAGCAAAGTCCTTAAATAATGCAGCAAAGTCTTTAAATAATGCAATAAAGTCCATAAATGATGCAGCAAATTCCTTAAATAATGCAGCAGAGTACTGAAATACCGAAGCAGGATCCTTAAATAATGCAACAGAGTCCTTAAATAATGCAACAAAGTCCTTAAATAATGCAGAACAGTCCTTAAATAATGCAATAAAGTCCTTAAATAATGCAGCAAAGTCCTTAAATAATGCAGCAGAGTCCTTAAATAATGCAACAAAGTCCTAAAATAATGCAGCAGAGTCCTTAAATAATGCAACAAAGTCCTTAAATAATGCAGCAGAGTCCTTAAATAATGCAGCACATTCCTTAAATAATGCAGCAGAGTCCTTAAATAATCCAGCCAAGTCCTTAAATAATGCAGCAGAGTCCTTAAATAATGCAGAAAAGTCGTTAAATAAAGCAGCAGAGTCCTTAAATACTGCAGCAGAGTCCTTAAATAATGCAGCAAAGTCATTAAATAATGCAGAAGAGTCCTTAAATAATGCAGCAAAGTCCTTATATAATGCATCAGAGTCCTTAAATAATGCAGCAGAGTCCTTAAATACCACAGCAGAGTCCTTAAATAATGCAGCAAAGTCTTTAAATAATGCAGCACAGTCCTTAAATAATCCAGCCAAGTCCTTAAATAATGCAGCAGAGTCCTTAAATAATGCAGAAAAGTCCTTAAACAATGCAGCAGAGACCTTAAATACTTCAGCATAGTCCTTAAATAATGCAGCAAAGTCCTTGAATAATGCAGCAGAGTCCTTAAATAATGCAACAAAGTCCTTAAATAATGCAGAAGCGTCCTTAAATAATGCAGCAAATTCCTTAAATAATGCAGCAAAGTCTTTAAATAATGCAATAAAGTCCATAAATAATGCAGCAGGGTCCTTAAATAATGCAACAAAGTCCTTAAATAATGCAGCAGAGTCCTTAAAAAATGCAGTAAAGTCCGTAAATAATGCAGCAGAGTCCTTAAATAATCCAGCCAAGTCCTTAAATAATGCAACAAAGTCCTTAAATAATGCAGCAGATTACTGAAATACTGCAGCAGGGTCCTTAAATAATGCAGCAGAGTCCTTAAATAATGCAACAAAGTCCTTAAATAATGCAGCAGAGTCCTTAAATAATGCAACAAAGTCCTTAAATAATGCAGCAGAGTCCTTAAATAATGCAACAAAGTACTTAAATAATGCAGCAGAGTCCTTAAGTACTGTAGCAGAGTCCTTAAATACTGCAGCAAAGTCCTTAAATAATGCAGCAGAGTCCTTAAATAATGCAGCAAAGTCATTAAATAATGCAGCAGAGTCCTTAAATAATGCAACAAATTCCTTAAATAATGCAGCAGAGTCCTTAAATAATGCAATAAAGTCCATAAATAATGCAGCAAAGTCCTTAAATAATGCAACAAAGTCCTTAAATAATGCAGCAGGGTCCTTAAATAATGCAACAAAGTCCTTAAATAATGCAGCAGAGTCCTTAAAAAATGCAGCAAAGTCCGTAAATAATGCAGCAGAGTCCTTAAATAATCCAGCCAAGTCCTTAAATAATGCAGCAGATTACTGAAATACGGCAGCAGGGTCCTTAAATAATGCAGCAAAGTCTTTAAATAATGCAGCACAGTCCTTAAATAATCCAGCCAAGTCCTTAAATAATGCAGCAGAGTCCTTAAATAATGCAACAAAGTCCTTAAATAATGCAGCAGAGTCCTTAAATAATGCAGCACATTCCTTAAATAATGCAGCAGAGTCCTTAAATAATCCAGCCAAGTCCTTAAATAATGCAGCAGAGTCCTTAAATAATGCAGAAAAGTCGTTAAATAAAGCAGCAGAGTCCTTAAATACTGCAGCAGAGTCCTTAAATAATGCAGCAAAGTCATTAAATAATGCAGAAGAGTCCTTAAATAATGCAGCAAAGTCCTTATATAATGCATCAGAGTCCTTAAATAATGCAGCAGAGTCCTTAAATACCACAGCAGAGTCCTTAAATAATGCAGCAAAGTCTTTAAATAATGCAGCACAGTCCTTAAATAATCCAGCCAAGTCCTTAAATAATGCAGAAAAGTCCTTAAATAATGCAGCAGAGACCTTAAATACTTCAGCATAGTCCTTAAATAATGCAGCAAAGTCCTTGAATAATGCAGCAGAGTCCTTAAATAATGCAACAAAGTCCTTAAATAATGCAGAAGAGTCCTTAAATAATGCAACAAATTCCTTAAATAATGCAGCAGAGTCCTTAAATAATGCAATAAAGTCCATAAATAATGCAGCAAAGTCCTTAAATAATGCAATAAAGTCCATAAATAATGCTGCAAAGTCCTTAAATAATGCAGCAGAGTCCTTAAACAATGCAGCAGAGTCCTTAAATAATGCAGAAGAGTCCTTAAATAATGCAACCAAGACCTTAATGCAGCAGAGTCCTTAAATAATGCAACAAAGTACTTAAATAATGCAGCAGAGTCCTTAAGTACCGTAGCAGAGTCCTTAAATACTGCAGCAATGTCCTTAAATAATGCAGCAGAGTCCTTAAATAATGCAATAAAGTCCATAAATAATGCAGCAAAGTCCTTAAATAATGCAACAAAGTCCTTAAATAATGCAGCAGGGTCCTTAAGTAATGCAACAAAGTCCTTAAATAATGCAGCAGAGTCCTTAAAAAATGCAGCAAAGTCCGTAAATAATGCAGCAGAGTCCTTAAATAATCCAGCCAAGTCCTTAAATAATGCAGCAGATTACTGAAATACGGCAGCAGGGTCCTTAAATAATGCAGCAGAGTCCTTATATAATGCAACAAAGTCCTTAAATAATGCAGCAGAGTCCTTAAATAATGCAACAAAGTCCTTAAGTAATGCAGCAGAGTCCTTAAATAATGCAGCAAAGTCCTTAAATAATGCAGCACAGTCCTTAAATAATCCAGCAAAGTCCTTAAATAATGCAGCAAAGTCCTTATATAATGCATCAGAGTCCTTAAATAATGCAGCAGAGTCCTTAAATACCACAGCAGAGTCCTTAAATAATGCAGCAAAGTCTTTAAATAATGCAGCACAGTCCTTAAATAATCCAGCCAAGTCCTTAAATAATGCAGCAGAGTCCTTAAATAATGCAGAAAAGTCCTTAAATAATGCAGCAGAGACCTTAAATACTTCAGCATAGTCCTTAAATAATGCAGCAAAGTCCTTGAATAATGCAGCAGAGTCCTTAAATAATGCAACAAAGTCCTTAAATAATGCAGAAGCGTCCTTAAATAATGCAGCAAATTACTTAAATAATGCAGCAAAGTCTTTAAATAATGCAATAAAGTCCATAAATAATGCAGCAGGGTCCTTAAATAATGCAACAAAGTCCTTAAATAATGCAGCAGAGTCCTTAAAAAATGCAGTAAAGTCCGTAAATAATGCAGCAGAGTCCTTAAATAATCCAGCAAAGTCCTTAAATAATGCAGCAAAGTCTTTAAATAATGCAATAAAGTCCATAAATGATGCAGCAAATTCCTTAAATAATGCAGCAGAGTACTGAAATACCGCAGCAGGATCCTTAAATAATGCAACAGAGTCCTTAAATAATGCAACAAAGTCCTTAAATAATGCAGAACAGTCCTTAAATAATGCAATAAAGTCCTTAAATAATGCAGCAAAGTCCTTAAATAATGCAGCAGAGTCCTTAAATAATGCAACAAAGTCCTAAAATAATGCAGCAGAGTCCTTAAATAATGCAACAAAGTCCTTAAATAATGCAGCAGAGTCCTTAAATAATGCAGCACATTCCTTAAATAATGCAGCAGAGTCCTTAAATAATCCAGCCAAGTCCTTAAATAATGCAGCAGAGTCCTTAAATAATGCAGAAAAGTCGTTAAATAAAGCAGCAGAGTCCTTAAATACTGCAGCAGAGTCCTTAAATAATGCAGCAAAGTCATTAAATAATGCAGAAGAGTCCTTAAATAATGCAGCAAAGTCCTTATATAATGCATCAGAGTCCTTAAATAATGCAGCAGAGTCCTTAAATACCACAGCAGAGTCCTTAAATAATGCAGCAAAGTCTTTAAATAATGCAGCACAGTCCTTAAATAATCCAGCCAAGTCCTTAAATAATGCAGAAAAGTCCTTAAATAATGCAGCAGAGACCTTAAATACTTCAGCATAGTCCTTAAATAATGCAGCAAAGTCCTTGAATAATGCAGCAGAGTCCTTAAATAATGCAACAAAGTCCTTAAATAATGCAGAAGAGTCCTTAAATAATGCAGCAAATTCCTTAAATAATGCAGCAAAGTCTTTAAATAATGCAATAAAGTCCATAAATAATGCAGCAAAGTTCTTAAATAATGCAGCAGAGTCCTTAAATACCACAGCAGAGTCCTTAAATAATGCAGCAAAGTCTTTAAATAATGCAACAAAGTCCTTAAATAATGCAGCAGAGTCCTTAAATAATGCAGAAGAGTCCTTAAATAATCCAGCCAAGTCCTTAAATAATGCAGCAGAGTCCTTAAATAATGCAACAAAATCCTTAAATAATGCAGAAGAGTCCTTAAATAATCCAGCCAAGTCCTTAAATCATGCAGCAGGGTACTTAAATAATCCAGCCAAGTCCTTAAATAATGCAGCAGAGTCCTTAAACAATGCAGCAGAGTCCTTAAATAATGCAGAAGAGTCCTTAAATAATGCAACCAAGACCTTAATGCAGCAGAGTCCTTAAATAATGCAACAAAGTACTTAAATAATGCAGCAGAGTCCTTAAGTACCGTAGCAGAGTCCTTAAATACTGCAGCAATGTCCTTAAATAATGCAGCAGAGTCCTTAAATAATGCAATAAAGTCCATAAATAATGCAGCAAAGTCCTTAAATAATGCAACAAAGTCCTTAAATAATGCAGCAGGGTCCTTAAGTAATGCAACAAAGTCCTTAAATAATGCAGCAGAGTCCTTAAAAAATGCAGCAAAGTCCGTAAATAATGCAGCAGAGTCCTTAAATAATCCAGCCAAGTCCTTAAATAATGCAGCAGATTACTGAAATACGGCAGCAGGGTCCTTAAATAATGCAGCAGAGTCCTTATATAATGCAACAAAGTCCTTAAATAATGCAGCAGAGTCCTTAAATAATGCAGCAAAGTCCTTAAATAATGCAATAAAGTCCATAAATGATGCAGCAAATTCCTTAAATAATGCAGCAGAGTACTGAAATACCGAAGCAGGATCCTTAAATAATGCAACAGAGTCCTTAAATAATGCAACAAAGTCCTTAAATAATGCAGAACAGTCCTTAAATAATGCAATAAAGTCCTTAAATAATGCAGCAAAGTCCTTAAATAATGCAGCAGAGTCCTTAAATAATGCAACAAAGTCCTAAAATAATGCAGCAGAGTCCTTAAATAATGCAACAAAGTCCTTAAATAATGCAGCAGAGTCCTTAAATAATGCAGCACATTCCTTAAATAATGCAGCAGAGTCCTTAAATAATCCAGCCAAGTCCTTAAATAATGCAGCAGAGTCCTTAAATAATGCAGAAAAGTCGTTAAATAAAGCAGCAGAGTCCTTAAATACTGCAGCAGAGTCCTTAAATAATGCAGCAAAGTCATTAAATAATGCAGAAGAGTCCTTAAATAATGCAGCAAAGTCCTTATATAATGCATCAGAGTCCTTAAATAATGCAGCAGAGTCCTTAAATACCACAGCAGAGTCCTTAAATAATGCAGCAAAGTCTTTAAATAATGCAGCACAGTCCTTAAATAATCCAGCCAAGTCCTTAAATAATGCAGCAGAGTCCTTAAATAATGCAGAAAAGTCCTTAAACAATGCAGCAGAGACCTTAAATACTTCAGCATAGTCCTTAAATAATGCAGCAAAGTCCTTGAATAATGCAGCAGAGTCCTTAAATAATGCAACAAAGTCCTTAAATAATGCAGAAGCGTCCTTAAATAATGCAGCAAATTCCTTAAATAATGCAGCAAAGTCTTTAAATAATGCAATAAAGTCCATAAATAATGCAGCAGGGTCCTTAAATAATGCAACAAAGTCCTTAAATAATGCAGCAGAGTCCTTAAAAAATGCAGTAAAGTCCGTAAATAATGCAGCAGAGTCCTTAAATAATCCAGCCAAGTCCTTAAATAATGCAACAAAGTCCTTAAATAATGCAGCAGATTACTGAAATACTGCAGCAGGGTCCTTAAATAATGCAGCAGAGTCCTTAAATAATGCAACAAAGTCCTTAAATAATGCAGCAGAGTCCTTAAATAATGCAACAAAGTCCTTAAATAATGCAGCAGAGTCCTTAAATAATGCAACAAAGTACTTAAATAATGCAGCAGAGTCCTTAAGTACTGTAGCAGAGTCCTTAAATACTGCAGCAAAGTCCTTAAATAATGCAGCAGAGTCCTTAAATAATGCAGCAAAGTCATTAAATAATGCAGCAGAGTCCTTAAATAATGCAACAAATTCCTTAAATAATGCAGCAGAGTCCTTAAATAATGCAATAAAGTCCATAAATAATGCAGCAAAGTCCTTAAATAATGCAACAAAGTCCTTAAATAATGCAGCAGGGTCCTTAAATAATGCAACAAAGTCCTTAAATAATGCAGCAGAGTCCTTAAAAAATGCAGCAAAGTCCGTAAATAATGCAGCAGAGTCCTTAAATAATCCAGCCAAGTCCTTAAATAATGCAGCAGATTACTGAAATACGGCAGCAGGGTCCTTAAATAATGCAGCAAAGTCTTTAAATAATGCAGCACAGTCCTTAAATAATCCAGCCAAGTCCTTAAATAATGCAGCAGAGTCCTTAAATAATGCAACAAAGTCCTTAAATAATGCAGCAGAGTCCTTAAATAATGCAGCACATTCCTTAAATAATGCAGCAGAGTCCTTAAATAATCCAGCCAAGTCCTTAAATAATGCAGCAGAGTCCTTAAATAATGCAGAAAAGTCGTTAAATAAAGCAGCAGAGTCCTTAAATACTGCAGCAGAGTCCTTAAATAATGCAGCAAAGTCATTAAATAATGCAGAAGAGTCCTTAAATAATGCAGCAAAGTCCTTATATAATGCATCAGAGTCCTTAAATAATGCAGCAGAGTCCTTAAATACCACAGCAGAGTCCTTAAATAATGCAGCAAAGTCTTTAAATAATGCAGCACAGTCCTTAAATAATCCAGCCAAGTCCTTAAATAATGCAGAAAAGTCCTTAAATAATGCAGCAGAGACCTTAAATACTTCAGCATAGTCCTTAAATAATGCAGCAAAGTCCTTGAATAATGCAGCAGAGTCCTTAAATAATGCAACAAAGTCCTTAAATAATGCAGAAGAGTCCTTAAATAATGCAACAAATTCCTTAAATAATGCAGCAGAGTCCTTAAATAATGCAATAAAGTCCATAAATAATGCAGCAAAGTCCTTAAATAATGCAATAAAGTCCATAAATAATGCTGCAAAGTCCTTAAATAATGCAGCAGAGTCCTTAAACAATGCAGCAGAGTCCTTAAATAATGCAGAAGAGTCCTTAAATAATGCAACCAAGACCTTAATGCAGCAGAGTCCTTAAATAATGCAACAAAGTACTTAAATAATGCAGCAGAGTCCTTAAGTACCGTAGCAGAGTCCTTAAATACTGCAGCAATGTCCTTAAATAATGCAGCAGAGTCCTTAAATAATGCAATAAAGTCCATAAATAATGCAGCAAAGTCCTTAAATAATGCAACAAAGTCCTTAAATAATGCAGCAGGGTCCTTAAGTAATGCAACAAAGTCCTTAAATAATGCAGCAGAGTCCTTAAAAAATGCAGCAAAGTCCGTAAATAATGCAGCAGAGTCCTTAAATAATCCAGCCAAGTCCTTAAATAATGCAGCAGATTACTGAAATACGGCAGCAGGGTCCTTAAATAATGCAGCAGAGTCCTTATATAATGCAACAAAGTCCTTAAATAATGCAGCAGAGTCCTTAAATAATGCAACAAAGTCCTTAAGTAATGCAGCAGAGTCCTTAAATAATGCAGCAAAGTCCTTAAATAATGCAGCACAGTCCTTAAATAATCCAGCAAAGTCCTTAAATAATGCAGCAAAGTCCTTATATAATGCATCAGAGTCCTTAAATAATGCAGCAGAGTCCTTAAATACCACAGCAGAGTCCTTAAATAATGCAGCAAAGTCTTTAAATAATGCAGCACAGTCCTTAAATAATCCAGCCAAGTCCTTAAATAATGCAGCAGAGTCCTTAAATAATGCAGAAAAGTCCTTAAATAATGCAGCAGAGACCTTAAATACTTCAGCATAGTCCTTAAATAATGCAGCAAAGTCCTTGAATAATGCAGCAGAGTCCTTAAATAATGCAACAAAGTCCTTAAATAATGCAGAAGCGTCCTTAAATAATGCAGCAAATTACTTAAATAATGCAGCAAAGTCTTTAAATAATGCAATAAAGTCCATAAATAATGCAGCAGGGTCCTTAAATAATGCAACAAAGTCCTTAAATAATGCAGCAGAGTCCTTAAAAAATGCAGTAAAGTCCGTAAATAATGCAGCAGAGTCCTTAAATAATCCAGCCAAGTCCTTAAATAATGCAACAAAGTCCTTAAATAATGCAGCAGAGTCCTTAAATAATGCAACAAAGTCCTTAAATAATGCAGCAGAGTCCTTAAATAATGCAACAAAGTCCTTAAATAATGCAGCAGGGTCCTTAAATAATGCAACAAAGTCCTTAAATAATGCAGCAGAGTCCTTAAAAAATGCAGCAAAGTCCGTAAATAATGCAGCAGAGTCCTTAAATAATCCAGCCAAGTCCTTAAATAATGCAGCAGATTACTGAAATACGGCAGCAGGGTCCTTAAATAATGCAGCAGAGTCCTTATATAATGCAACAAAGTCCTTAAATAATACAGCAGAGTCCTTAAATAATGCAACAAAGTCCTTAAGTAATGCAGCAGAGTCCTTAAATAATGCAGCAAAGTCCTTAAATAATGCAGCACAGTCCTTAAATAATCCAGCAAAGTCCTTAAATAATGCAGCAAAGTCTTTAAATAATGCAATAAAGTCCATAAATGATGCAGCAAATTCCTTAAATAATGCAGCAGAGTACTGAAATACCGCAGCAGGATCCTTAAATAATGCAACAGAGTCCTTAAATAATGCAACAAAGTCCTTAAATAATGCAGAACAGTCCTTAAATAATGCAATAAAGTCCTTAAATAATGCAGCAAAGTCCTTAAATAATGCAGCAGAGTCCTTAAATAATGCAACAAAGTCCTAAAATAATGCAGCAGAGTCCTTAAATAATGCAACAAAGTCCTTAAATAATGCAGCAGAGTCCTTAAATAATGCAGCACATTCCTTAAATAATGCAGCAGAGTCCTTAAATAATCCAGCCAAGTCCTTAAATAATGCAGCAGAGTCCTTAAATAATGCAGAAAAGTCGTTAAATAAAGCAGCAGAGTCCTTAAATACTGCAGCAGAGTCCTTAAATAATGCAGCAAAGTCATTAAATAATGCAGAAGAGTCCTTAAATAATGCAGCAAAGTCCTTATATAATGCATCAGAGTCCTTAAATAATGCAGCAGAGTCCTTAAATACCACAGCAGAGTCCTTAAATAATGCAGCAAAGTCTTTAAATAATGCAGCACAGTCCTTAAATAATCCAGCCAAGTCCTTAAATAATGCAGAAAAGTCCTTAAATAATGCAGCAGAGACCTTAAATACTTCAGCATAGTCCTTAAATAATGCAGCAAAGTCCTTGAATAATGCAGCAGAGTCCTTAAATAATGCAACAAAGTCCTTAAATAATGCAGAAGAGTCCTTAAATAATGCAGCAAATTCCTTAAATAATGCAGCAAAGTCTTTAAATAATGCAATAAAGTCCATAAATAATGCAGCAAAGTTCTTAAATAATGCAGCAGAGTCCTTAAATACCACAGCAGAGTCCTTAAATAATGCAGCAAAGTCTTTAAATAATGCAACAAAGTCCTTAAATAATGCAGCAGAGTCCTTAAATAATGCAGAAGAGTCCTTAAATAATCCAGCCAAGTCCTTAAATAATGCAGCAGAGTCCTTAAATAATGCAACAAAATCCTTAAATAATGCAGAAGAGTCCTTAAATAATCCAGCCAAGTCCTTAAATCATGCAGCAGGGTACTTAAATAATCCAGCCAAGTCCTTAAATAATGCAGCAGAGTCCTTAAACAATGCAGCAGAGTCCTTAAATAATGCAGAAGAGTCCTTAAATAATGCAACCAAGACCTTAATGCAGCAGAGTCCTTAAATAATGCAACAAAGTACTTAAATAATGCAGCAGAGTCCTTAAGTACCGTAGCAGAGTCCTTAAATACTGCAGCAATGTCCTTAAATAATGCAGCAGAGTCCTTAAATAATGCAATAAAGTCCATAAATAATGCAGCAAAGTCCTTAAATAATGCAACAAAGTCCTTAAATAATGCAGCAGGGTCCTTAAGTAATGCAACAAAGTCCTTAAATAATGCAGCAGAGTCCTTAAAAAATGCAGCAAAGTCCGTAAATAATGCAGCAGAGTCCTTAAATAATCCAGCCAAGTCCTTAAATAATGCAGCAGATTACTGAAATACGGCAGCAGGGTCCTTAAATAATGCAGCAGAGTCCTTATATAATGCAACAAAGTCCTTAAATAATGCAGCAGAGTCCTTAAATAATGCAGCAAAGTCCTTAAATAATGCAGCACAGTCCTTAAATAATCCAGCAAAGTCCTTAAATAATGCAGCAAAGTCTTTAAATAATGCAATAAAGTCCATAAATGATGCAGCAAATTCCTTAAATAATGCAGCAGAGTACTGAAATACCGAAGCAGGATCCTTAAATAATGCAACAGAGTCCTTAAATAATGCAACAAAGTCCTTAAATAATGCAGAACAGTCCTTAAATAATGCAATAAAGTCCTTAAATAATGCAGCAAAGTCCTTAAATAATGCAGCAGAGTCCTTAAATAATGCAACAAAGTCCTAAAATAATGCAGCAGAGTCCTTAAATAATGCAACAAAGTCCTTAAATAATGCAGCAGAGTCCTTAAATAATGCAGCACATTCCTTAAATAATGCAGCAGAGTCCTTAAATAATCCAGCCAAGTCCTTAAATAATGCAGCAGAGTCCTTAAATAATGCAGAAAAGTCGTTAAATAAAGCAGCAGAGTCCTTAAATACTGCAGCAGAGTCCTTAAATAATGCAGCAAAGTCATTAAATAATGCAGAAGAGTCCTTAAATAATGCAGCAAAGTCCTTATATAATGCATCAGAGTCCTTAAATAATGCAGCAGAGTCCTTAAATACCACAGCAGAGTCCTTAAATAATGCAGCAAAGTCTTTAAATAATGCAGCACAGTCCTTAAATAATCCAGCCAAGTCCTTAAATAATGCAGCAGAGTCCTTAAATAATGCAGAAAAGTCCTTAAACAATGCAGCAGAGACCTTAAATACTTCAGCATAGTCCTTAAATAATGCAGCAAAGTCCTTGAATAATGCAGCAGAGTCCTTAAATAATGCAACAAAGTCCTTAAATAATGCAGAAGCGTCCTTAAATAATGCAGCAAATTGCTTAAATAATGCAGCAAAGTCTTTAAATAATGCAATAAAGTCCATAAATAATGCAGCAGGGTCCTTAAATAATGCAACAAAGTCCTTAAATAATGCAGCAGAGTCCTTAAAAAATGCAGTAAAGTCCGTAAATAATGCAGCAGAGTCCTTAAATAATCCAGCCAAGTCCTTAAATAATGCAACAAAGTCCTTAAATAATGCAGCAGATTACTGAAATACTGCAGCAGGGTCCTTAAATAATGCAGCAGAGTCCTTAAATAATGCAACAAAGTCCTTAAATAATGCAGCAGAGTCCTTAAATAATGCAACAAAGTCCTTAAATAATGCAGCAGAGTCCTTAAATAATGCAACAAAGTACTTAAATAATGCAGCAGAGTCCTTAAGTACTGTAGCAGAGTCCTTAAATACTGCAGCAAAGTCCTTAAATAATGCAGCAGAGTCCTTAAATAATGCAGCAAAGTCATTAAATAATGCAGCAGAGTCCTTAAATAATGCAACAAATTCCTTAAATAATGCAGCAGAGTCCTTAAATAATGCAATAAAGTCCATAAATAATGCAGCAAAGTCCTTAAATAATGCAACAAAGTCCTTAAATAATGCAGCAGGGTCCTTAAATAATGCAACAAAGTCCTTAAATAATGCAGCAGAGTCCTTAAAAAATGCAGCAAAGTCCGTAAATAATGCAGCAGAGTCCTTAAATAATCCAGCCAAGTCCTTAAATAATGCAGCAGATTACTGAAATACGGCAGCAGGGTCCTTAAATAATGCAGCAAAGTCTTTAAATAATGCAGCACAGTCCTTAAATAATCCAGCCAAGTCCTTAAATAATGCAGCAGAGTCCTTAAATAATGCAACAAAGTCCTTAAATAATGCAGCAGAGTCCTTAAATAATGCAGCACATTCCTTAAATAATGCAGCAGAGTCCTTAAATAATCCAGCCAAGTCCTTAAATAATGCAGCAGAGTCCTTAAATAATGCAGAAAAGTCGTTAAATAAAGCAGCAGAGTCCTTAAATACTGCAGCAGAGTCCTTAAATAATGCAGCAAAGTCATTAAATAATGCAGAAGAGTCCTTAAATAATGCAGCAAAGTCCTTATATAATGCATCAGAGTCCTTAAATAATGCAGCAGAGTCCTTAAATACCACAGCAGAGTCCTTAAATAATGCAGCAAAGTCTTTAAATAATGCAATAAAGTCCATAAATAATGCAGCAAAGTTCTTAAATAATGCAGCAGAGTCCTTAAATACCACAGCAGAGTCCTTAAATAATGCAGCAAAGTCTTTAAATAATGCAACAAAGTCCTTAAATAATGCAGCAGAGTCCTTAAATAATGCAGAAGAGTCCTTAAATAATCCAGCCAAGTCCTTAAATAATGCAGCAGAGTCCTTAAATAATGCAACAAAATCCTTAAATAATGCAGAAGAGTCCTTAAATAATCCAGCCAAGTCCTTAAATCATGCAGCAGGGTACTTAAATAATCCAGCCAAGTCCTTAAATAATGCAGCAGAGTCCTTAAACAATGCAGCAGAGTCCTTAAATAATGCAGAAGAGTCCTTAAATAATGCAACCAAGACCTTAATGCAGCAGAGTCCTTAAATAATGCAACAAAGTACTTAAATAATGCAGCAGAGTCCTTAAGTACCGTAGCAGAGTCCTTAAATACTGCAGCAATGTCCTTAAATAATGCAGCAGAGTCCTTAAATAATGCAATAAAGTCCATAAATAATGCAGCAAAGTCCTTAAATAATGCAACAAAGTCCTTAAATAATGCAGCAGGGTCCTTAAGTAATGCAACAAAGTCCTTAAATAATGCAGCAGAGTCCTTAAAAAATGCAGCAAAGTCCGTAAATAATGCAGCAGAGTCCTTAAATAATCCAGCCAAGTCCTTAAATAATGCAGCAGATTACTGAAATACGGCAGCAGGGTCCTTAAATAATGCAGCAGAGTCCTTATATAATGCAACAAAGTCCTTAAATAATGCAGCAGAGTCCTTAAATAATGCAGCAAAGTCCTTAAATAATGCAGCACAGTCCTTAAATAATCCAGCAAAGTCCTTAAATAATGCAGCAAAGTCTTTAAATAATGCAATAAAGTCCATAAATGATGCAGCAAATTCCTTAAATAATGCAGCAGAGTACTGAAATACCGAAGCAGGATCCTTAAATAATGCAACAGAGTCCTTAAATAATGCAACAAAGTCCTTAAATAATGCAGAACAGTCCTTAAATAATGCAATAAAGTCCTTAAATAATGCAGCAAAGTCCTTAAATAATGCAGCAGAGTCCTTAAATAATGCAACAAAGTCCTAAAATAATGCAGCAGAGTCCTTAAATAATGCAACAAAGTCCTTAAATAATGCAGCAGAGTCCTTAAATAATGCAGCACATTCCTTAAATAATGCAGCAGAGTCCTTAAATAATCCAGCCAAGTCCTTAAATAATGCAGCAGAGTCCTTAAATAATGCAGAAAAGTCGTTAAATAAAGCAGCAGAGTCCTTAAATACTGCAGCAGAGTCCTTAAATAATGCAGCAAAGTCATTAAATAATGCAGAAGAGTCCTTAAATAATGCAGCAAAGTCCTTATATAATGCATCAGAGTCCTTAAATAATGCAGCAGAGTCCTTAAATACCACAGCAGAGTCCTTAAATAATGCAGCAAAGTCTTTAAATAATGCAGCACAGTCCTTAAATAATCCAGCCAAGTCCTTAAATAATGCAGCAGAGTCCTTAAATAATGCAGAAAAGTCCTTAAACAATGCAGCAGAGACCTTAAATACTTCAGCATAGTCCTTAAATAATGCAGCAAAGTCCTTGAATAATGCAGCAGAGTCCTTAAATAATGCAACAAAGTCCTTAAATAATGCAGAAGCGTCCTTAAATAATGCAGCAAATTGCTTAAATAATGCAGCAAAGTCTTTAAATAATGCAATAAAGTCCATAAATAATGCAGCAGGGTCCTTAAATAATGCAACAAAGTCCTTAAATAATGCAGCAGAGTCCTTAAAAAATGCAGTAAAGTCCGTAAATAATGCAGCAGAGTCCTTAAATAATCCAGCCAAGTCCTTAAATAATGCAACAAAGTCCTTAAATAATGCAGCAGATTACTGAAATACTGCAGCAGGGTCCTTAAATAATGCAGCAGAGTCCTTAAATAATGCAACAAAGTCCTTAAATAATGCAGCAGAGTCCTTAAATAATGCAACAAAGTCCTTAAATAATGCAGCAGAGTCCTTAAATAATGCAACAAAGTACTTAAATAATGCAGCAGAGTCCTTAAGTACTGTAGCAGAGTCCTTAAATACTGCAGCAAAGTCCTTAAATAATGCAGCAGAGTCCTTAAATAATGCAGCAAAGTCATTAAATAATGCAGCAGAGTCCTTAAATAATGCAACAAATTCCTTAAATAATGCAGCAGAGTCCTTAAATAATGCAATAAAGTCCATAAATAATGCAGCAAAGTCCTTAAATAATGCAACAAAGTCCTTAAATAATGCAGCAGGGTCCTTAAATAATGCAACAAAGTCCTTAAATAATGCAGCAGAGTCCTTAAAAAATGCAGCAAAGTCCGTAAATAATGCAGCAGAGTCCTTAAATAATCCAGCCAAGTCCTTAAATAATGCAGCAGATTACTGAAATACGGCAGCAGGGTCCTTAAATAATGCAGCAAAGTCTTTAAATAATGCAGCACAGTCCTTAAATAATCCAGCCAAGTCCTTAAATAATGCAGCAGAGTCCTTAAATAATGCAACAAAGTCCTTAAATAATGCAGCAGAGTCCTTAAATAATGCAGCACATTCCTTAAATAATGCAGCAGAGTCCTTAAATAATCCAGCCAAGTCCTTAAATAATGCAGCAGAGTCCTTAAATAATGCAGAAAAGTCGTTAAATAAAGCAGCAGAGTCCTTAAATACTGCAGCAGAGTCCTTAAATAATGCAGCAAAGTCATTAAATAATGCAGAAGAGTCCTTAAATAATGCAGCAAAGTCCTTATATAATGCATCAGAGTCCTTAAATAATGCAGCAGAGTCCTTAAATACCACAGCAGAGTCCTTAAATAATGCAGCAAAGTCTTTAAATAATGCAGCACAGTCCTTAAATAATCCAGCCAAGTCCTTAAATAATGCAGAAAAGTCCTTAAATAATGCAGCAGAGACCTTAAATACTTCAGCATAGTCCTTAAATAATGCAGCAAAGTCCTTGAATAATGCAGCAGAGTCCTTAAATAATGCAACAAAGTCCTTAAATAATGCAGAAGAGTCCTTAAATAATGCAACAAATTCCTTAAATAATGCAGCAGAGTCCTTAAATAATGCAATAAAGTCCATAAATAATGCAGCAAAGTCCTTAAATAATGCAAAAAAGTCCTTAAATAATGCAGCAGGGTCCTTAAATAATGCAACAAAATCCTTAAATAATGCAGCAGAGTCCTTAAAAAATGCAGCAAAGTCCGTAAATAATGCAGCAGAGTCCTTAAATAATCCAGCCAAGTCCTTAAATAATGCAGCAGATTACTGAAATACGGCAGCAGGGTCCTTAAATAATGCAGCAGAGTCCTTATATAATGCAACAAAGTCCTTAAATAATGCAGCAGAGTCCTTAAATAATGCAACAAAGTCCTTAAGTAATGCAGCAGAGTCCTTAAATAATGCAGCAAAGTCCTTAAATAATGCAGCACAGTCCTTAAATAATCCAGCAAAGTCCTTAAATAATGCAGCAAAGTCTTTAAATAATGCAATAAAGTCCATAATTGATGCAGCAAATTCCTTAAATAATGCAGCAGAGTACTGAAATACCGCAGCAGGATCCTTAAATAATGCAACAGAGTCCTTAAATAATGCAACAAAGTCCTTAAATAATGCAGAACAGTCCTTAAATAATGCAATAAAGTCCTTAAATAATGCAGCAAAGTCCTTAAATAATGCAGCAGAGTCCTTAAATAATGCAACAAAGTCCTAAAATAATGCAGCAGAGTCCTGAAATAATGCAACAAAGTCCTTAAATAATGCAGCAGAGTCCTTAAATAATGCAGCACATTCCTTAAATAATGCAGCAGAGTCCTTAAATAATCCAGCCAAGTCCTTAAATAATGCAGCAGAGTCCTTAAATAATGCAGAAAAGTCGTTAAATAAAGCAGCAGAGTCCTTAAATACTGCAGCAGAGTCCTTAAATAATGCAGCAAAGTCATTAAATAATGCAGAAGAGTCCTTAAATAATGCAGCAAAGTCCTTATATAATGCATCAGAGTCCTTAAATAATGCAGCAGAGTCCTTAAATACCACAGCAGAGTCCTTAAATAATGCAGCAAAGTCTTTAAATAATGCAGCACAGTCCTTAAATAATCCAGCCAAGTCCTTAAATAATGCAGCAGAGTCCTTAAATAATGCAGAAAAGTCCTTAAATAATGCAGCAGAGACCTTAAATACTTCAGCATAGTCCTTAAATAATGCAGCAAAGTCCTTGAATAATGCAGCAGAGTCCTTAAATAATGCAACAAAGTCCTTAAATAATGCAGAAGAGTCCTTAAATAATGCAGCAAATTCCTTAAATAATGCAGCAAAGTCTTTAAATAATGCAATAAAGTCCATAAATAATGCTGCAAAGTCCTTAAATAATGCAGCAGAGTCCTTAAACAATGCAGCAGAGTCCTTAAATAATGCAGAAGAGTCCTTAAATAATGCAACCAAGACCTTAATGCAGCAGAGTCCTTAAATAATGCAACAAAGTACTTAAATAATGCAGCAGAGTCCTTAAGTACCGTAGCAGAGTCCTTAAATACTGCAGCAATGTCCTTAAATAATGCAGCAGAGTCCTTAAATAATGCAATAAAGTCCATAAATAATGCAGCAAAGTCCTTAAATAATGCAACAAAGTCCTTAAATAATGCAGCAGGGTCCTTAAGTAATGCAACAAAGTCCTTAAATAATGCAGCAGAGTCCTTAAAAAATGCAGCAAAGTCCGTAAATAATGCAGCAGAGTCCTTAAATAATCCAGCCAAGTCCTTAAATAATGCAGCAGATTACTGAAATACGGCAGCAGGGTCCTTAAATAATGCAGCAGAGTCCTTATATAATGCAACAAAGTCCTTAAATAATGCAGCAGAGTCCTTAAATAATGCAACAAAGTCCTTAAGTAATGCAGCAGAGTCCTTAAATAATGCAGCAAAGTCCTTAAATAATGCAGCACAGTCCTTAAATAATCCAGCAAAGTCCTTAAATAATGCAGCAAAGTCCTTATATAATGCATCAGAGTCCTTAAATAATGCAGCAGAGTCCTTAAATACCACAGCAGAGTCCTTAAATAATGCAGCAAAGTCTTTAAATAATGCAGCACAGTCCTTAAATAATCCAGCCAAGTCCTTAAATAATGCAGCAGAGTCCTTAAATAATGCAGAAAAGTCCTTAAATAATGCAGCAGAGACCTTAAATACTTCAGCATAGTCCTTAAATAATGCAGCAAAGTCCTTGAATAATGCAGCAGAGTCCTTAAATAATGCAACAAAGTCCTTAAATAATGCAGAAGCGTCCTTAAATAATGCAGCAAATTACTTAAATAATGCAGCAAAGTCTTTAAATAATGCAATAAAGTCCATAAATAATGCAGCAGGGTCCTTAAATAATGCAACAAAGTCCTTAAATAATGCAGCAGAGTCCTTAAAAAATGCAGTAAAGTCCGTAAATAATGCAGCAGAGTCCTTAAATAATCCAGCCAAGTCCTTAAATAATGCAACAAAGTCCTTAAATAATGCAGCAGAGTCCTTAAATAATGCAACAAAGTCCTTAAATAATGCAGCAGAGTCCTTAAATAATGCAACAAAGTCCTTAAATAATGCAGCAGGGTCCTTAAATAATGCAACAAAGTCCTTAAATAATGCAGCAGAGTCCTTAAAAAATGCAGCAAAGTCCGTAAATAATGCAGCAGAGTCCTTAAATAATCCAGCCAAGTCCTTAAATAATGCAGCAGATTACTGAAATACGGCAGCAGGGTCCTTAAATAATGCAGCAGAGTCCTTATATAATGCAACAAAGTCCTTAAATAATACAGCAGAGTCCTTAAATAATGCAACAAAGTCCTTAAGTAATGCAGCAGAGTCCTTAAATAATGCAGCAAAGTCCTTAAATAATGCAGCACAGTCCTTAAATAATCCAGCAAAGTCCTTAAATAATGCAGCAAAGTCTTTAAATAATGCAATAAAGTCCATAAATGATGCAGCAAATTCCTTAAATAATGCAGCAGAGTACTGAAATACCGCAGCAGGATCCTTAAATAATGCAACAGAGTCCTTAAATAATGCAACAAAGTCCTTAAATAATGCAGAACAGTCCTTAAATAATGCAATAAAGTCCTTAAATAATGCAGCAAAGTCCATAAATAATGCAGCAGAGTCCTTAAATAATGCAACAAAGTCCTAAAATAATGCAGCAGAGTCCTTAAATAATGCAACAAAGTCCTTAAATAATGCAGCAGAGTCCTTAAATAATGCAGCACATTCCTTAAATAATGCAGCAGAGTCCTTAAATAATCCAGCCAAGTCCTTAAATAATGCAGCAGAGTCCTTAAATAATGCAGAAAAGTCGTTAAATAAAGCAGCAGAGTCCTTAAATACTGCAGCAGAGTCCTTAAATAATGCAGCAAAGTCATTAAATAATGCAGAAGAGTCCTTAAATAATGCAGCAAAGTCCTTATATAATGCATCAGAGTCCTTAAATAATGCAGCAGAGTCCTTAAATACCACAGCAGAGTCCTTAAATAATGCAGCAAAGTCTTTAAATAATGCAGCACAGTCCTTAAATAATCCAGCCAAGTCCTTAAATAATGCAGAAAAGTCCTTAAATAATGCAGCAGAGACCTTAAATACTTCAGCATAGTCCTTAAATAATGCAGCAAAGTCCTTGAATAATGCAGCAGAGTCCTTAAATAATGCAACAAAGTCCTTAAATAATGCAGAAGAGTCCTTAAATAATGCAGCAAATTCCTTAAATAATGCAGCAAAGTCTTTAAATAATGCAATAAAGTCCATAAATAATGCAGCAAAGTTCTTAAATAATGCAGCAGAGTCCTTAAATACCACAGCAGAGTCCTTAAATAATGCAGCAAAGTCTTTAAATAATGCAACAAAGTCCTTAAATAATGCAGCAGAGTCCTTAAATAATGCAGAAGAGTCCTTAAATAATCCAGCCAAGTCCTTAAATAATGCAGCAGAGTCCTTAAATAATGCAACAAAATCCTTAAATAATGCAGAAGAGTCCTTAAATAATCCAGCCAAGTCCTTAAATCATGCAGCAGGGTACTTAAATAATCCAGCCAAGTCCTTAAATAATGCAGCAGAGTCCTTAAACAATGCAGCAGAGTCCTTAAATAATGCAGAAGAGTCCTTAAATAATGCAACCAAGACCTTAATGCAGCAGAGTCCTTAAATAATGCAACAAAGTACTTAAATAATGCAGCAGAGTCCTTAAGTACCGTAGCAGAGTCCTTAAATACTGCAGCAATGTCCTTAAATAATGCAGCAGAGTCCTTAAATAATGCAATAAAGTCCATAAATAATGCAGCAAAGTCCTTAAATAATGCAACAAAGTCCTTAAATAATGCAGCAGGGTCCTTAAGTAATGCAACAAAGTCCTTAAATAATGCAGCAGAGTCCTTAAAAAATGCAGCAAAGTCCGTAAATAATGCAGCAGAGTCCTTAAATAATCCAGCCAAGTCCTTAAATAATGCAGCAGATTACTGAAATACGGCAGCAGGGTCCTTAAATAATGCAGCAGAGTCCTTATATAATGCAACAAAGTCCTTAAATAATGCAGCAGAGTCCTTAAATAATGCAGCAAAGTCCTTAAATAATGCAGCACAGTCCTTAAATAATCCAGCAAAGTCCTTAAATAATGCAGCAAAGTCTTTAAATAATGCAATAAAGTCCATAAATGATGCAGCAAATTCCTTAAATAATGCAGCAGAGTACTGAAATACCGAAGCAGGATCCTTAAATAATGCAACAGAGTCCTTAAATAATGCAACAAAGTCCTTAAATAATGCAGAACAGTCCTTAAATAATGCAATAAAGTCCTTAAATAATGCAGCAAAGTCCTTAAATAATGCAGCAGAGTCCTTAAATAATGCAACAAAGTCCTAAAATAATGCAGCAGAGTCCTTAAATAATGCAACAAAGTCCTTAAATAATGCAGCAGAGTCCTTAAATAATGCAGCACATTCCTTAAATAATGCAGCAGAGTCCTTAAATAATCCAGCCAAGTCCTTAAATAATGCAGCAGAGTCCTTAAATAATGCAGAAAAGTCGTTAAATAAAGCAGCAGAGTCCTTAAATACTGCAGCAGAGTCCTTAAATAATGCAGCAAAGTCATTAAATAATGCAGAAGAGTCCTTAAATAATGCAGCAAAGTCCTTATATAATGCATCAGAGTCCTTAAATAATGCAGCAGAGTCCTTAAATACCACAGCAGAGTCCTTAAATAATGCAGCAAAGTCTTTAAATAATGCAGCACAGTCCTTAAATAATCCAGCCAAGTCCTTAAATAATGCAGCAGAGTCCTTAAATAATGCAGAAAAGTCCTTAAACAATGCAGCAGAGACCTTAAATACTTCAGCATAGTCCTTAAATAATGCAGCAAAGTCCTTGAATAATGCAGCAGAGTCCTTAAATAATGCAACAAAGTCCTTAAATAATGCAGAAGCGTCCTTAAATAATGCAGCAAATTCCTTAAATAATGCAGCAAAGTCTTTAAATAATGCAATAAAGTCCATAAATAATGCAGCAGGGTCCTTAAATAATGCAACAAAGTCCTTAAATAATGCAGCAGAGTCCTTAAAAAATGCAGTAAAGTCCGTAAATAATGCAGCAGAGTCCTTAAATAATCCAGCCAAGTCCTTAAATAATGCAACAAAGTCCTTAAATAATGCAGCAGATTACTGAAATACTGCAGCAGGGTCCTTAAATAATGCAGCAGAGTCCTTAAATAATGCAACAAAGTCCTTAAATAATGCAGCAGAGTCCTTAAATAATGCAACAAAGTCCTTAAATAATGCAGCAGAGTCCTTAAATAATGCAACAAAGTACTTAAATAATGCAGCAGAGTCCTTAAGTACTGTAGCAGAGTCCTTAAATACTGCAGCAAAGTCCTTAAATAATGCAGCAGAGTCCTTAAATAATGCAGCAAAGTCATTAAATAATGCAGCAGAGTCCTTAAATAATGCAACAAATTCCTTAAATAATGCAGCAGAGTCCTTAAATAATGCAATAAAGTCCATAAATAATGCAGCAAAGTCCTTAAATAATGCAACAAAGTCCTTAAATAATGCAGCAGGGTCCTTAAATAATGCAACAAAGTCCTTAAATAATGCAGCAGAGTCCTTAAAAAATGCAGCAAAGTCCGTAAATAATGCAGCAGAGTCCTTAAATAATCCAGCCAAGTCCTTAAATAATGCAGCAGATTACTGAAATACGGCAGCAGGGTCCTTAAATAATGCAGCAAAGTCTTTAAATAATGCAGCACAGTCCTTAAATAATCCAGCCAAGTCCTTAAATAATGCAGCAGAGTCCTTAAATAATGCAGAAAAGTCCTTAAATAATGCAGCAGAGACCTTAAATACTTCAGCATAGTCCTTAAATAATGCAGCAAAGTCCTTGAATAATGCAGCAGAGTCCTTAAATAATGCAACAAAGTCCTTAAATAATGCAGAAGAGTCCTTAAATAATGCAGCAAATTCCTTAAATAATGCAGCAAAGTCTTTAAATACTGCAATAAAGTCCATAACTAATGCTGCAAAGTCCTTAAATAATGCAGCAGAGTCCTTAAACAATGCAGCAGAGTCCTTAAATAATGCAGAAGAGTCCTTAAATAATACAACCAAGACCTTAATGCAGCAGAGTCCTTAAATAATGCAACAAAGTACTTAAATAATGCAGCAGAGTCCTTAAGTACCGTAGCAGAGTCCTTAAATACTGCAGCAATGTCCTTAAATAATGCAGCAGAGTCCTTAAATAATGCAATAAAGTCCATAAATAATGCAGCAAAGTCCTTAAATAATGCAACAAAGTCCTTAAATAATGCAGCAGGGTCCTTAAGTAATGCAACAAAGTCCTTAAATAATGCAGCAGAGTCCTTAAAAAATGCAGCAAAGTCCGTAAATAATGCAGCAGAGTCCTTAAATAATCCAGCCAAGTCCTTAAATAATGCAGCAGATTACTGAAATACGGCAGCAGGGTCCTTAAATAATGCAGCAGAGTCCTTATATAATGCAACAAAGTCCTTAAATAATGCAGCAGAGTCCTTAAATAATGCAACAAAGTCCTTAAGTAATGCAGCAGAGTCTTTAAATAATGCAGCAAAGTCCTTAAATAATGCAGCACAGTCCTTAAATAATCCAGCAAAGTCCTTAAATAATGCAGCAAAGTCCTTATATAATGCATCAGAGTCCTTAAATAATGCAGCAGAGTCCTTAAATACCACAGCAGAGTCCTTAAATAATGCAGCAAAGTCTTTAAATAATGCAGCACAGTCCTTAAATAATCCAGCCAAGTCCTTAAATAATGCAGCAGAGTCCTTAAATAATGCAGAAAAGTCCTTAAATAATGCAGCAGAGACCTTAAATACTTCAGCATAGTCCTTAAATAATGCAGCAAAGTCCTTGAATAATGCAGCAGAGTCCTTAAATAATGCAACAAAGTCCTTAAATAATTCAGAAGCGTCCTTAAATAATGCAGCAAATTACTTAAATAATGCAGCAAAGTCTTTAAATAATGCAATAAAGTCCATAAATAATGCAGCAGGGTCCTTAAATAATGCAACAAAGTCCTTAAATAATGCAGCAGAGTCCTTAAAAAATGCAGTAAAGTCCGTAAATAATGCAGCAGAGTCCTTAAATAATCCAGCCAAGTCCTTAAATAATGCAACAAAGTCCTTAAATAATGCAGCAGAGTCCTTAAATAATGCAACAAAGTCCTTAAATAATGCAGCAGAGTCCTTAAAAAATGCAGCAAAGTCCGTAAATAATGCAGCAGAGTCCTTAAATAATCCAGCCAAGTCCTTAAATAATGCAGCAGATTACTGAAATACGGCAGCAGGGTCCTTAAATAATGCAGCAGAGTCCTTATATAATGCAACAAAGTCCTTAAATAATACAGCAGAGTCCTTAAATAATGCAACAAAGTCCTTAAGTAATGCAGCAGAGTCCTTAAATAATGCAGCAAAGTCCTTAAATAATGCAGCACAGTCCTTAAATAATCCAGCAAAGTCCTTAAATAATGCAGCAAAGTCTTTAAATAATGCAATAAAGTCCATAAATGATGCAGCAAATTCCTTAAATAATGCAGCAGAGTACTGAAATACCGCAGCAGGATCCTTAAATAATGCAACAGAGTCCTTAAATAATGCAACAAAGTCCTTAAATAATGCAGAACAGTCCTTAAATAATGCAATAAAGTCCTTAAATAATGCAGCAAAGTCCTTAAATAATGCAGCAGAGTCCTTAAATAATGCAACAAAGTCCTAAAATAATGCAGCAGAGTCCTTAAATAATGCAACAAAGTCCTTAAATAATGCAGCAGAGTCCTTAAATAATGCAGCACATTCCTTAAATAATGCAGCAGAGTCCTTAAATAATCCAGCCAAGTCCTTAAATAATGCAGCAGAGTCCTTAAATAATGCAGAAAAGTCGTTAAATAAAGCAGCAGAGTCCTTAAATACTGCAGCAGAGTCCTTAAATAATGCAGCAAAGTCATTAAATAATGCAGAAGAGTCCTTAAATAATGCAGCAAAGTCCTTATATAATGCATCAGAGTCCTTAAATAATGCAGCAGAGTCCTTAAATACCACAGCAGAGTCCTTAAATAATGCAGCAAAGTCTTTAAATAATGCAGCACAGTCCTTAAATAATCCAGCCAAGTCCTTAAATAATGCAGAAAAGTCCTTAAATAATGCAGCAGAGACCTTAAATACTTCAGCATAGTCCTTAAATAATGCAGCAAAGTCCTTGAATAATGCAGCAGAGTCCTTAAATAATGCAACAAAGTCCTTAAATAATGCAGAAGAGTCCTTAAATAATGCAGCAAATTCCTTAAATAATGCAGCAAAGTCTTTAAATAATGCAATAAAGTCCATAAATAATGCAGCAAAGTTCTTAAATAATGCAGCAGAGTCCTTAAATACCACAGCAGAGTCCTTAAATAATGCAGCAAAGTCTTTAAATAATGCAACAAAGTCCTTAAATAATGCAGCAGAGTCCTTAAATAATGCAGAAGAGTCCTTAAATAATCCAGCCAAGTCCTTAAATAATGCAGCAGAGTCCTTAAATAATGCAACAAAATCCTTAAATAATGCAGAAGAGTCCTTAAATAATCCAGCCAAGTCCTTAAATCATGCAGCAGGGTACTTAAATAATCCAGCCAAGTCCTTAAATAATGCAGCAGAGTCCTTAAACAATGCAGCAGAGTCCTTAAATAATGCAGAAGAGTCCTTAAATAATGCAACCAAGACCTTAATGCAGCAGAGTCCTTAAATAATGCAACAAAGTACTTAAATAATGCAGCAGAGTCCTTAAGTACCGTAGCAGAGTCCTTAAATACTGCAGCAATGTCCTTAAATAATGCAGCAGAGTCCTTAAATAATGCAATAAAGTCCATAAATAATGCAGCAAAGTCCTTAAATAATGCAACAAAGTCCTTAAATAATGCAGCAGGGTCCTTAAGTAATGCAACAAAGTCCTTAAATAATGCAGCAGAGTCCTTAAAAAATGCAGCAAAGTCCGTAAATAATGCAGCAGAGTCCTTAAATAATCCAGCCAAGTCCTTAAATAATGCAGCAGATTACTGAAATACGGCAGCAGGGTCCTTAAATAATGCAGCAGAGTCCTTATATAATGCAACAAAGTCCTTAAATAATGCAGCAGAGTCCTTAAATAATGCAGCAAAGTCCTTAAATAATGCAGCACAGTCCTTAAATAATCCAGCAAAGTCCTTAAATAATGCAGCAAAGTCTTTAAATAATGCAATAAAGTCCATAAATGATGCAGCAAATTCCTTAAATAATGCAGCAGAGTACTGAAATACCGAAGCAGGATCCTTAAATAATGCAACAGAGTCCTTAAATAATGCAACAAAGTCCTTAAATAATGCAGAACAGTCCTTAAATAATGCAATAAAGTCCTTAAATAATGCAGCAAAGTCCTTAAATAATGCAGCAGAGTCCTTAAATAATGCAACAAAGTCCTAAAATAATGCAGCAGAGTCCTTAAATAATGCAACAAAGTCCTTAAATAATGCAGCAGAGTCCTTAAATAATGCAGCACATTCCTTAAATAATGCAGCAGAGTCCTTAAATAATCCAGCCAAGTCCTTAAATAATGCAGCAGAGTCCTTAAATAATGCAGAAAAGTCGTTAAATAAAGCAGCAGAGTCCTTAAATACTGCAGCAGAGTCCTTAAATAATGCAGCAAAGTCATTAAATAATGCAGAAGAGTCCTTAAATAATGCAGCAAAGTCCTTATATAATGCATCAGAGTCCTTAAATAATGCAGCAGAGTCCTTAAATACCACAGCAGAGTCCTTAAATAATGCAGCAAAGTCTTTAAATAATGCAGCACAGTCCTTAAATAATCCAGCCAAGTCCTTAAATAATGCAGCAGAGTCCTTAAATAATGCAGAAAAGTCCTTAAACAATGCAGCAGAGACCTTAAATACTTCAGCATAGTCCTTAAATAATGCAGCAAAGTCCTTGAATAATGCAGCAGAGTCCTTAAATAATGCAACAAAGTCCTTAAATAATGCAGAAGCGTCCTTAAATAATGCAGCAAATTCCTTAAATAATGCAGCAAAGTCTTTAAATAATGCAATAAAGTCCATAAATAATGCAGCAGGGTCCTTAAATAATGCAACAAAGTCCTTAAATAATGCAGCAGAGTCCTTAAAAAATGCAGTAAAGTCCGTAAATAATGCAGCAGAGTCCTTAAATAATCCAGCCAAGTCCTTAAATAATGCAACAAAGTCCTTAAATAATGCAGCAGATTACTGAAATACTGCAGCAGGGTCCTTAAATAATGCAGCAGAGTCCTTAAATAATGCAACAAAGTCCTTAAATAATGCAGCAGAGTCCTTAAATAATGCAACAAAGTCCTTAAATAATGCAGCAGAGTCCTTAAATAATGCAACAAAGTACTTAAATAATGCAGCAGAGTCCTTAAGTACTGTAGCAGAGTCCTTAAATACTGCAGCAAAGTCCTTAAATAATGCAGCAGAGTCCTTAAATAATGCAGCAAAGTCATTAAATAATGCAGCAGAGTCCTTAAATAATGCAACAAATTCCTTAAATAATGCAGCAGAGTCCTTAAATAATGCAATAAAGTCCATAAATAATGCAGCAAAGTCCTTAAATAATGCAACAAAGTCCTTAAATAATGCAGCAGGGTCCTTAAATAATGCAACAAAGTCCTTAAATAATGCAGCAGAGTCCTTAAAAAATGCAGCAAAGTCCGTAAATAATGCAGCAGAGTCCTTAAATAATCCAGCCAAGTCCTTAAATAATGCAGCAGATTACTGAAATACGGCAGCAGGGTCCTTAAATAATGCAGCAAAGTCTTTAAATAATGCAGCACAGTCCTTAAATAATCCAGCCAAGTCCTTAAATAATGCAGCAGAGTCCTTAAATAATGCAGAAAAGTCCTTAAATAATGCAGCAGAGACCTTAAATACTTCAGCATAGTCCTTAAATAATGCAGCAAAGTCCTTGAATAATGCAGCAGAGTCCTTAAATAATGCAACAAAGTCCTTAAATAATGCAGAAGAGTCCTTAAATAATGCAGCAAATTCCTTAAATAATGCAGCAAAGTCTTTAAATACTGCAATAAAGTCCATAACTAATGCTGCAAAGTCCTTAAATAATGCAGCAGAGTCCTTAAACAATGCAGCAGAGTCCTTAAATAATGCAGAAGAGTCCTTAAATAATACAACCAAGACCTTAATGCAGCAGAGTCCTTAAATAATGCAACAAAGTACTTAAATAATGCAGCAGAGTCCTTAAGTACCGTAGCAGAGTCCTTAAATACTGCAGCAATGTCCTTAAATAATGCAGCAGAGTCCTTAAATAATGCAATAAAGTCCATAAATAATGCAGCAAAGTCCTTAAATAATGCAACAAAGTCCTTAAATAATGCAGCAGGGTCCTTAAGTAATGCAACAAAGTCCTTAAATAATGCAGCAGAGTCCTTAAAAAATGCAGCAAAGTCCGTAAATAATGCAGCAGAGTCCTTAAATAATCCAGCCAAGTCCTTAAATAATGCAGCAGATTACTGAAATACGGCAGCAGGGTCCTTAAATAATGCAGCAGAGTCCTTATATAATGCAACAAAGTCCTTAAATAATGCAGCAGAGTCCTTAAATAATGCAACAAAGTCCTTAAGTAATGCAGCAGAGTCTTTAAATAATGCAGCAAAGTCCTTAAATAATGCAGCACAGTCCTTAAATAATCCAGCAAAGTCCTTAAATAATGCAGCAAAGTCCTTATATAATGCATCAGAGTCCTTAAATAATGCAGCAGAGTCCTTAAATACCACAGCAGAGTCCTTAAATAATGCAGCAAAGTCTTTAAATAATGCAGCACAGTCCTTAAATAATCCAGCCAAGTCCTTAAATAATGCAGCAGAGTCCTTAAATAATGCAGAAAAGTCCTTAAATAATGCAGCAGAGACCTTAAATACTTCAGCATAGTCCTTAAATAATGCAGCAAAGTCCTTGAATAATGCAGCAGAGTCCTTAAATAATGCAACAAAGTCCTTAAATAATTCAGAAGCGTCCTTAAATAATGCAGCAAATTACTTAAATAATGCAGCAAAGTCTTTAAATAATGCAATAAAGTCCATAAATAATGCAGCAG
This sequence comes from Phyllobates terribilis, assembly GCF_046119375.1. Lineage (NCBI taxonomy): Eukaryota > Metazoa > Chordata > Amphibia > Anura > Dendrobatidae > Phyllobates > Phyllobates terribilis. The sequence goes on along the minus strand of NW_027362955.1, from coordinate 1,485,938 downwards.
GGTCCTTAAATAATGCAACAAAGTCCTTAAATAATGCAGCAGAGTCCTTAAAAAATGCAGTAAAGTCCGTAAATAATGCAGCAGAGTCCTTAAATAATCCAGCCAAGTCCTTAAATAATGCAACAAAGTCCTTAAATAATGCAGCAGAGTCCTTAAATAATGCAACAAAGTCCTTAAATAATGCAGCAGAGTCCTTAAAAAATGCAGCAAAGTCCGTAAATAATGCAGCAGAGTCCTTAAATAATCCAGCCAAGTCCTTAAATAATGCAGCAGATTACTGAAATACGGCAGCAGGGTCCTTAAATAATGCAGCAGAGTCCTTATATAATGCAACAAAGTCCTTAAATAATACAGCAGAGTCCTTAAATAATGCAACAAAGTCCTTAAGTAATGCAGCAGAGTCCTTAAATAATGCAGCAAAGTCCTTAAATAATGCAGCACAGTCCTTAAATAATCCAGCAAAGTCCTTAAATAATGCAGCAAAGTCTTTAAATAATGCAATAAAGTCCATAAATGATGCAGCAAATTCCTTAAATAATGCAGCAGAGTACTGAAATACCGCAGCAGGATCCTTAAATAATGCAACAGAGTCCTTAAATAATGCAACAAAGTCCTTAAATAATGCAGAACAGTCCTTAAATAATGCAATAAAGTCCTTAAATAATGCAGCAAAGTCCTTAAATAATGCAGCAGAGTCCTTAAATAATGCAACAAAGTCCTAAAATAATGCAGCAGAGTCCTTAAATAATGCAACAAAGTCCTTAAATAATGCAGCAGAGTCCTTAAATAATGCAGCACATTCCTTAAATAATGCAGCAGAGTCCTTAAATAATCCAGCCAAGTCCTTAAATAATGCAGCAGAGTCCTTAAATAATGCAGAAAAGTCGTTAAATAAAGCAGCAGAGTCCTTAAATACTGCAGCAGAGTCCTTAAATAATGCAGCAAAGTCATTAAATAATGCAGAAGAGTCCTTAAATAATGCAGCAAAGTCCTTATATAATGCATCAGAGTCCTTAAATAATACAGCAGAGTCCTTAAATACCACAGCAGAGTCCTTAAATAATGCAGCAAAGTCTTTAAATAATGCAGCACAGTCCTTAAATAATCCAGCCAAGTCCTTAAATAATGCAGAAAAGTCCTTAAATAATGCAGCAGAGACCTTAAATACTTCAGCATAGTCCTTAAATAATGCAGCAAAGTCCTTGAATAATGCAGCAGAGTCCTTAAATAATGCAACAAAGTCCTTAAATAATGCAGAAGAGTCCTTAAATAATGCAGCAAATTCCTTAAATAATGCAGCAAAGTCTTTAAATAATGCAATAAAGTCCATAAATAATGCAGCAAAGTTCTTAAATAATGCAGCAGAGTCCTTAAATACCACAGCAGAGTCCTTAAATAATGCAGCAAAGTCTTTAAATAATGCAACAAAGTCCTTAAATAATGCAGCAGAGTCCTTAAATAATGCAGAAGAGTCCTTAAATAATCCAGCCAAGTCCTTAAATAATGCAGCAGAGTCCTTAAATAATGCAACAAAATCCTTAAATAATGCAGAAGAGTCCTTAAATAATCCAGCCAAGTCCTTAAATCATGCAGCAGGGGACTTAAATAATCCAGCCAAGTCCTTAAATAATGCAGCAGAGTCCTTAAACAATGCAGCAGAGTCCTTAAATAATGCAGAAGAGTCCTTAAATAATGCAACCAAGACCTTAATGCAGCAGAGTCCTTAAATAATGCAACAAAGTACTTAAATAATGCAGCAGAGTCCTTAAGTACCGTAGCAGAGTCCTTAAATACTGCAGCAATGTCCTTAAATAATGCAGCAGAGTCCTTAAATAATGCAATAAAGTCCATAAATAATGCAGCAAAGTCCTTAAATAATGCAACAAAGTCCTTAAATAATGCAGCAGGGTCCTTAAGTAATGCAACAAAGTCCTTAAATAATGCAGCAGAGTCCTTAAAAAATGCAGCAAAGTCCGTAAATAATGCAGCAGAGTCCTTAAATAATCCAGCCAAGTCCTTAAATAATGCAGCAGATTACTGAAATACGGCAGCAGGGTCCTTAAATAATGCAGCAGAGTCCTTATATAATGCAACAAAGTCCTTAAATAATGCAGCAGAGTCCTTAAATAATGCAACAAAGTCCTTAAGTAATGCAGCAGAGTCCTTAAATAATGCAGCAAAGTCCTTAAATAATGCAGCACAGTCCTTAAATAATCCAGCAAAGTCCTTAAATAATGCAGCAAAGTCTTTAAATAATGCAATAAAGTCCATAAATGATGCAGCAAATTCCTTAAATAATGCAGCAGAGTACTGAAATACCGAAGCAGGATCCTTAAATAATGCAACAGAGTCCTTAAATAATGCAACAAAGTCCTTAAATAATGCAGAACAGTCCTTAAATAATGCAATAAAGTCCTTAAATAATGCAGCAAAGTCCTTAAATAATGCAGCAGAGTCCTTAAATAATGCAACAAAGTCCTAAAATAATGCAGCAGAGTCCTTAAATAATGCAACAAAGTCCTTAAATAATGCAGCAGAGTCCTTAAATAATGCAGCACATTCCTTAAATAATGCAGCAGAGTCCTTAAATAATCCAGCCAAGTCCTTAAATAATGCAGCAGAGTCCTTAAATAATGCAGAAAAGTCGTTAAATAAAGCAGCAGAGTCCTTAAATACTGCAGCAGAGTCCTTAAATAATGCAGCAAAGTCATTAAATAATGCAGAAGAGTCCTTAAATAATGCAGCAAAGTCCTTATATAATGCATCAGAGTCCTTAAATAATGCAGCAGAGTCCTTAAATACCACAGCAGAGTCCTTAAATAATGCAGCAAAGTCTTTAAATAATGCAGCACAGTCCTTAAATAATCCAGCCAAGTCCTTAAATAATGCAGCAGAGTCCTTAAATAATGCAGAAAAGTCCTTAAACAATGCAGCAGAGACCTTAAATACTTCAGCATAGTCCTTAAATAATGCAGCAAAGTCCTTGAATAATGCAGCAGAGTCCTTAAATAATGCAACAAAGTCCTTAAATAATGCAGAAGCGTCCTTAAATAATGCAGCAAATTCCTTAAATAATGCAGCAAAGTCTTTAAATAATGCAATAAAGTCCATAAATAATGCAGCAGGGTCCTTAAATAATGCAACAAAGTCCTTAAATAATGCAGCAGAGTCCTTAAAAAATGCAGTAAAGTCCGTAAATAATGCAGCAGAGTCCTTAAATAATCCAGCCAAGTCCTTAAATAATGCAACAAAGTCCTTAAATAATGCAGCAGATTACTGAAATACTGCAGCAGGGTCCTTAAATAATGCAGCAGAGTCCTTAAATAATGCAACAAAGTCCTTAAATAATGCAGCAGAGTCCTTAAATAATGCAACAAAGTCCTTAAATAATGCAGCAGAGTCCTTAAATAATGCAACAAAGTACTTAAATAATGCAGCAGAGTCCTTAAGTACTGTAGCAGAGTCCTTAAATACTGCAGCAAAGTCCTTAAATAATGCAGCAGAGTCCTTAAATAATGCAGCAAAGTCATTAAATAATGCAGCAGAGTCCTTAAATAATGCAACAAATTCCTTAAATAATGCAGCAGAGTCCTTAAATAATGCAATAAAGTCCATAAATAATGCAGCAAAGTCCTTAAATAATGCAACAAAGTCCTTAAATAATGCAGCAGGGTCCTTAAATAATGCAACAAAGTCCTTAAATAATGCAGCAGAGTCCTTAAAAAATGCAGCAAAGTCCGTAAATAATGCAGCAGAGTCCTTAAATAATCCAGCCAAGTCCTTAAATAATGCAGCAGATTACTGAAATACGGCAGCAGGGTCCTTAAATAATGCAGCAAAGTCTTTAAATAATGCAGCACAGTCCTTAAATAATCCAGCCAAGTCCTTAAATAATGCAGCAGAGTCCTTAAATAATGCAGAAAAGTCCTTAAATAATGCAGCAGAGACCTTAAATACTTCAGCATAGTCCTTAAATAATGCAGCAAAGTCCTTGAATAATGCAGCAGAGTCCTTAAATAATGCAACAAAGTCCTTAAATAATGCAGAAGAGTCCTTAAATAATGCAGCAAATTCCTTAAATAATGCAGCAAAGTCTTTAAATAATGCAATAAAGTCCATAAATAATGCTGCAAAGTCCTTAAATAATGCAGCAGAGTCCTTAAACAATGCAGCAGAGTCCTTAAATAATGCAGAAGAGTCCTTAAATAATACAACCAAGACCTTAATGCAGCAGAGTCCTTAAATAATGCAACAAAGTACTTAAATAATGCAGCAGAGTCCTTAAGTACCGTAGCAGAGTCCTTAAATACTGCAGCAATGTCCTTAAATAATGCAGCAGAGTCCTTAAATAATGCAATAAAGTCCATAAATAATGCAGCAAAGTCCTTAAATAATGCAACAAAGTCCTTAAATAATGCAGCAGGGTCCTTAAGTAATGCAACAAAGTCCTTAAATAATGCAGCAGAGTCCTTAAAAAATGCAGCAAAGTCCGTAAATAATGCAGCAGAGTCCTTAAATAATCCAGCCAAGTCCTTAAATAATGCAGCAGATTACTGAAATACGGCAGCAGGGTCCTTAAATAATGCAGCAGAGTCCTTATATAATGCAACAAAGTCCTTAAATAATGCAGCAGAGTCCTTAAATAATGCAACAAAGTCCTTAAGTAATGCAGCAGAGTCTTTAAATAATGCAGCAAAGTCCTTAAATAATGCAGCACAGTCCTTAAATAATCCAGCAAAGTCCTTAAATAATGCAGCAAAGTCCTTATATAATGCATCAGAGTCCTTAAATAATGCAGCAGAGTCCTTAAATACCACAGCAGAGTCCTTAAATAATGCAGCAAAGTCTTTAAATAATGCAGCACAGTCCTTAAATAATCCAGCCAAGTCCTTAAATAATGCAGCAGAGTCCTTAAATAATGCAGAAAAGTCCTTAAATAATGCAGCAGAGACCTTAAATACTTCAGCATAGTCCTTAAATAATGCAGCAAAGTCCTTGAATAATGCAGCAGAGTCCTTAAATAATGCAACAAAGTCCTTAAATAATGCAGAAGCGTCCTTAAATAATGCAGCAAATTAATTAAATAATGCAGCAAAGTCTTTAAATAATGCAATAAAGTCCATAAATAATGCAGCAGGGTCCTTAAATAATGCAACAAAGTCCTTAAATAATGCAGCAGAGTCCTTAAAAAATGCAGTAAAGTCCGTAAATAATGCAGCAGAGTCCTTAAATAATCCAGCCAAGTCCTTAAATAATGCAACAAAGTCCTTAAATAATGCAGCAGAGTCCTTAAATAATGCAACAAAGTCCTTAAATAATGCAGCAGAGTCCTTAAAAAATGCAGCAAAGTCCGTAAATAATGCAGCAGAGTCCTTAAATAATCCAGCCAAGTCCTTAAATAATGCAGCAGATTACTGAAATACGGCAGCAGGGTCCTTAAATAATGCAGCAGAGTCCTTATATAATGCAACAAAGTCCTTAAATAATACAGCAGAGTCCTTAAATAATGCAACAAAGTCCTTAAGTAATGCAGCAGAGTCCTTAAATAATGCAGCAAAGTCCTTAAATAATGCAGCACAGTCCTTAAATAATCCAGCAAAGTCCTTAAATAATGCAGCAAAGTCTTTAAATAATGCAATAAAGTCCATAAATGATGCAGCAAATTCCTTAAATAATGCAGCAGAGTACTGAAATACCGCAGCAGGATCCTTAAATAATGCAACAGAGTCCTTAAATAATGCAACAAAGTCCTTAAATAATGCAGAACAGTCCTTAAATAATGCAATAAAGTCCTTAAATAATGCAGCAAAGTCCTTAAATAATGCAGCAGAGTCCTTAAATAATGCAACAAAGTCCTAAAATAATGCAGCAGAGTCCTTAAATAATGCAACAAAGTCCTTAAATAATGCAGCAGAGTCCTTAAATAATGCAGCACATTCCTTAAATAATGCAGCAGAGTCCTTAAATAATCCAGCCAAGTCCTTAAATAATGCAGCAGAGTCCTTAAATAATGCAGAAAAGTCGTTAAATAAAGCAGCAGAGTCCTTAAATACTGCAGCAGAGTCCTTAAATAATGCAGCAAAGTCATTAAATAATGCAGAAGAGTCCTTAAATAATGCAGCAAAGTCCTTATATAATGCATCAGAGTCCTTAAATAATACAGCAGAGTCCTTAAATACCACAGCAGAGTCCTTAAATAATGCAGCAAAGTCTTTAAATAATGCAGCACAGTCCTTAAATAATCCAGCCAAGTCCTTAAATAATGCAGAAAAGTCCTTAAATAATGCAGCAGAGACCTTAAATACTTCAGCATAGTCCTTAAATAATGCAGCAAAGTCCTTGAATAATGCAGCAGAGTCCTTAAATAATGCAACAAAGTCCTTAAATAATGCAGAAGAGTCCTTAAATAATGCAGCAAATTCCTTAAATAATGCAGCAAAGTCTTTAAATAATGCAATAAAGTCCATAAATAATGCAGCAAAGTTCTTAAATAATGCAGCAGAGTCCTTAAATACCACAGCAGAGTCCTTAAATAATGCAGCAAAGTCTTTAAATAATGCAACAAAGTCCTTAAATAATGCAGCAGAGTCCTTAAATAATGCAGAAGAGTCCTTAAATAATCCAGCCAAGTCCTTAAATAATGCAGCAGAGTCCTTAAATAATGCAACAAAATCCTTAAATAATGCAGAAGAGTCCTTAAATAATCCAGCCAAGTCCTTAAATCATGCAGCAGGGGACTTAAATAATCCAGCCAAGTCCTTAAATAATGCAGCAGAGTCCTTAAACAATGCAGCAGAGTCCTTAAATAATGCAGAAGAGTCCTTAAATAATGCAACCAAGACCTTAATGCAGCAGAGTCCTTAAATAATGCAACAAAGTACTTAAATAATGCAGCAGAGTCCTTAAGTACCGTAGCAGAGTCCTTAAATACTGCAGCAATGTCCTTAAATAATGCAGCAGAGTCCTTAAATAATGCAATAAAGTCCATAAATAATGCAGCAAAGTCCTTAAATAATGCAACAAAGTCCTTAAATAATGCAGCAGGGTCCTTAAGTAATGCAACAAAGTCCTTAAATAATGCAGCAGAGTCCTTAAAAAATGCAGCAAAGTCCGTAAATAATGCAGCAGAGTCCTTAAATAATCCAGCCAAGTCCTTAAATAATGCAGCAGATTACTGAAATACGGCAGCAGGGTCCTTAAATAATGCAGCAGAGTCCTTATATAATGCAACAAAGTCCTTAAATAATGCAGCAGAGTCCTTAAATAATGCAACAAAGTCCTTAAGTAATGCAGCAGAGTCCTTAAATAATGCAGCAAAGTCCTTAAATAATGCAGCACAGTCCTTAAATAATCCAGCAAAGTCCTTAAATAATGCAGCAAAGTCTTTAAATAATGCAATAAAGTCCATAAATGATGCAGCAAATTCCTTAAATAATGCAGCAGAGTACTGAAATACCGAAGCAGGATCCTTAAATAATGCAACAGAGTCCTTAAATAATGCAACAAAGTCCTTAAATAATGCAGAACAGTCCTTAAATAATGCAATAAAGTCCTTAAATAATGCAGCAAAGTCCTTAAATAATGCAGCAGAGTCCTTAAATAATGCAACAAAGTCCTAAAATAATGCAGCAGAGTCCTTAAATAATGCAACAAAGTCCTTAAATAATGCAGCAGAGTCCTTAAATAATGCAGCACATTCCTTAAATAATGCAGCAGAGTCCTTAAATAATCCAGCCAAGTCCTTAAATAATGCAGCAGAGTCCTTAAATAATGCAGAAAAGTCGTTAAATAAAGCAGCAGAGTCCTTAAATACTGCAGCAGAGTCCTTAAATAATGCAGCAAAGTCATTAAATAATGCAGAAGAGTCCTTAAATAATGCAGCAAAGTCCTTATATAATGCATCAGAGTCCTTAAATAATGCAGCAGAGTCCTTAAATACCACAGCAGAGTCCTTAAATAATGCAGCAAAGTCTTTAAATAATGCAGCACAGTCCTTAAATAATCCAGCCAAGTCCTTAAATAATGCAGCAGAGTCCTTAAATAATGCAGAAAAGTCCTTAAACAATGCAGCAGAGACCTTAAATACTTCAGCATAGTCCTTAAATAATGCAGCAAAGTCCTTGAATAATGCAGCAGAGTCCTTAAATAATGCAACAAAGTCCTTAAATAATGCAGAAGCGTCCTTAAATAATGCAGCAAATTCCTTAAATAATGCAGCAAAGTCTTTAAATAATGCAATAAAGTCCATAAATAATGCAGCAGGGTCCTTAAATAATGCAACAAAGTCCTTAAATAATGCAGCAGAGTCCTTAAAAAATGCAGTAAAGTCCGTAAATAATGCAGCAGAGTCCTTAAATAATCCAGCCAAGTCCTTAAATAATGCAACAAAGTCCTTAAATAATGCAGCAGATTACTGAAATACTGCAGCAGGGTCCTTAAATAATGCAGCAGAGTCCTTAAATAATGCAACAAAGTCCTTAAATAATGCAGCAGAGTCCTTAAATAATGCAACAAAGTCCTTAAATAATGCAGCAGAGTCCTTAAATAATGCAACAAAGTACTTAAATAATGCAGCAGAGTCCTTAAGTACTGTAGCAGAGTCCTTAAATACTGCAGCAAAGTCCTTAAATAATGCAGCAGAGTCCTTAAATAATGCAGCAAAGTCATTAAATAATGCAGCAGAGTCCTTAAATAATGCAACAAATTCCTTAAATAATGCAGCAGAGTCCTTAAATAATGCAATAAAGTCCATAAATAATGCAGCAAAGTCCTTAAATAATGCAACAAAGTCCTTAAATAATGCAGCAGGGTCCTTAAATAATGCAACAAAGTCCTTAAATAATGCAGCAGAGTCCTTAAAAAATGCAGCAAAGTCCGTAAATAATGCAGCAGAGTCCTTAAATAATCCAGCCAAGTCCTTAAATAATGCAGCAGATTACTGAAATACGGCAGCAGGGTCCTTAAATAATGCAGCAAAGTCTTTAAATAATGCAGCACAGTCCTTAAATAATCCAGCCAAGTCCTTAAATAATGCAGCAGAGTCCTTAAATAATGCAGAAAAGTCCTTAAATAATGCAGCAGAGACCTTAAATACTTCAGCATAGTCCTTAAATAATGCAGCAAAGTCCTTGAATAATGCAGCAGAGTCCTTAAATAATGCAACAAAGTCCTTAAATAATGCAGAAGAGTCCTTAAATAATGCAGCAAATTCCTTAAATAATGCAACAAAGTCCTTAAATAATGCAGAAGCGTCCTTAAATAATGCAGCAAATTAATTAAATAATGCAGCAAAGTCTTTAAATAATGCAATAAAGTCCATAAATAATGCAGCAGGGTCCTTAAATAATGCAACAAAGTCCTTAAATAATGCAGCAGAGTCCTTAAAAAATGCAGTAAAGTCCGTAAATAATGCAGCAGAGTCCTTAAATAATCCAGCCAAGTCCTTAAATAATGCAACAAAGTCCTTAAATAATGCAGCAGAGTCCTTAAATAATGCAACAAAGTCCTTAAATAATGCAGCAGAGTCCTTAAAAAATGCAGCAAAGTCCGTAAATAATGCAGCAGAGTCCTTAAATAATCCAGCCAAGTCCTTAAATAATGCAGCAGATTACTGAAATACGGCAGCAGGGTCCTTAAATAATGCAGCAGAGTCCTTATATAATGCAACAAAGTCCTTAAATAATACAGCAGAGTCCTTAAATAATGCAACAAAGTCCTTAAGTAATGCAGCAGAGTCCTTAAATAATGCAGCAAAGTCCTTAAATAATGCAGCACAGTCCTTAAATAATCCAGCAAAGTCCTTAAATAATGCAGCAAAGTCTTTAAATAATGCAATAAAGTCCATAAATGATGCAGCAAATTCCTTAAATAATGCAGCAGAGTACTGAAATACCGCAGCAGGATCCTTAAATAATGCAACAGAGTCCTTAAATAATGCAACAAAGTCCTTAAATAATGCAGAACAGTCCTTAAATAATGCAATAAAGTCCTTAAATAATGCAGCAAAGTCCTTAAATAATGCAGCAGAGTCCTTAAATAATGCAACAAAGTCCTAAAATAATGCAGCAGAGTCCTTAAATAATGCAACAAAGTCCTTAAATAATGCAGCAGAGTCCTTAAATAATGCAGCACATTCCTTAAATAATGCAGCAGAGTCCTTAAATAATCCAGCCAAGTCCTTAAATAATGCAGCAGAGTCCTTAAATAATGCAGAAAAGTCGTTAAATAAAGCAGCAGAGTCCTTAAATACTGCAGCAGAGTCCTTAAATAATGCAGCAAAGTCATTAAATAATGCAGAAGAGTCCTTAAATAATGCAGCAAAGTCCTTATATAATGCATCAGAGTCCTTAAATAATACAGCAGAGTCCTTAAATACCACAGCAGAGTCCTTAAATAATGCAGCAAAGTCTTTAAATAATGCAGCACAGTCCTTAAATAATCCAGCCAAGTCCTTAAATAATGCAGAAAAGTCCTTAAATAATGCAGCAGAGACCTTAAATACTTCAGCATAGTCCTTAAATAATGCAGCAAAGTCCTTGAATAATGCAGCAGAGTCCTTAAATAATGCAACAAAGTCCTTAAATAATGCAGAAGAGTCCTTAAATAATGCAGCAAATTCCTTAAATAATGCAGCAAAGTCTTTAAATAATGCAATAAAGTCCATAAATAATGCAGCAAAGTTCTTAAATAATGCAGCAGAGTCCTTAAATACCACAGCAGAGTCCTTAAATAATGCAGCAAAGTCTTTAAATAATGCAACAAAGTCCTTAAATAATGCAGCAGAGTCCTTAAATAATGCAGAAGAGTCCTTAAATAATCCAGCCAAGTCCTTAAATAATGCAGCAGAGTCCTTAAATAATGCAACAAAATCCTTAAATAATGCAGAAGAGTCCTTAAATAATCCAGCCAAGTCCTTAAATCATGCAGCAGGGGACTTAAATAATCCAGCCAAGTCCTTAAATAATGCAGCAGAGTCCTTAAACAATGCAGCAGAGTCCTTAAATAATGCAGAAGAGTCCTTAAATAATGCAACCAAGACCTTAATGCAGCAGAGTCCTTAAATAATGCAACAAAGTACTTAAATAATGCAGCAGAGTCCTTAAGTACCGTAGCAGAGTCCTTAAATACTGCAGCAATGTCCTTAAATAATGCAGCAGAGTCCTTAAATAATGCAATAAAGTCCATAAATAATGCAGCAAAGTCCTTAAATAATGCAACAAAGTCCTTAAATAATGCAGCAGGGTCCTTAAGTAATGCAACAAAGTCCTTAAATAATGCAGCAGAGTCCTTAAAAAATGCAGCAAAGTCCGTAAATAATGCAGCAGAGTCCTTAAATAATCCAGCCAAGTCCTTAAATAATGCAGCAGATTACTGAAATACGGCAGCAGGGTCCTTAAATAATGCAGCAGAGTCCTTATATAATGCAACAAAGTCCTTAAATAATGCAGCAGAGTCCTTAAATAATGCAACAAAGTCCTTAAGTAATGCAGCAGAGTCCTTAAATAATGCAGCAAAGTCCTTAAATAATGCAGCACAGTCCTTAAATAATCCAGCAAAGTCCTTAAATAATGCAGCAAAGTCTTTAAATAATGCAATAAAGTCCATAAATGATGCAGCAAATTCCTTAAATAATGCAGCAGAGTACTGAAATACCGAAGCAGGATCCTTAAATAATGCAACAGAGTCCTTAAATAATGCAACAAAGTCCTTAAATAATGCAGAACAGTCCTTAAATAATGCAATAAAGTCCTTAAATAATGCAGCAAAGTCCTTAAATAATGCAGCAGAGTCCTTAAATAATGCAACAAAGTCCTAAAATAATGCAGCAGAGTCCTTAAATAATGCAACAAAGTCCTTAAATAATGCAGCAGAGTCCTTAAATAATGCAGCACATTCCTTAAATAATGCAGCAGAGTCCTTAAATAATCCAGCCAAGTCCTTAAATAATGCAGCAGAGTCCTTAAATAATGCAGAAAAGTCGTTAAATAAAGCAGCAGAGTCCTTAAATACTGCAGCAGAGTCCTTAAATAATGCAGCAAAGTCATTAAATAATGCAGAAGAGTCCTTAAATAATGCAGCAAAGTCCTTATATAATGCATCAGAGTCCTTAAATAATGCAGCAGAGTCCTTAAATACCACAGCAGAGTCCTTAAATAATGCAGCAAAGTCTTTAAATAATGCAGCACAGTCCTTAAATAATCCAGCCAAGTCCTTAAATAATGCAGCAGAGTCCTTAAATAATGCAGAAAAGTCCTTAAACAATGCAGCAGAGACCTTAAATACTTCAGCATAGTCCTTAAATAATGCAGCAAAGTCCTTGAATAATGCAGCAGAGTCCTTAAATAATGCAACAAAGTCCTTAAATAATGCAGAAGCGTCCTTAAATAATGCAGCAAATTCCTTAAATAATGCAGCAAAGTCTTTAAATAATGCAATAAAGTCCATAAATAATGCAGCAGGGTCCTTAAATAATGCAACAAAGTCCTTAAATAATGCAGCAGAGTCCTTAAAAAATGCAGTAAAGTCCGTAAATAATGCAGCAGAGTCCTTAAATAATCCAGCCAAGTCCTTAAATAATGCAACAAAGTCCTTAAATAATGCAGCAGATTACTGAAATACTGCAGCAGGGTCCTTAAATAATGCAGCAGAGTCCTTAAATAATGCAACAAAGTCCTTAAATAATGCAGCAGAGTCCTTAAATAATGCAACAAAGTCCTTAAATAATGCAGCAGAGTCCTTAAATAATGCAACAAAGTACTTAAATAATGCAGCAGAGTCCTTAAGTACTGTAGCAGAGTCCTTAAATACTGCAGCAAAGTCCTTAAATAATGCAGCAGAGTCCTTAAATAATGCAGCAAAGTCATTAAATAATGCAGCAGAGTCCTTAAATAATGCAACAAATTCCTTAAATAATGCAGCAGAGTCCTTAAATAATGCAATAAAGTCCATAAATAATGCAGCAAAGTCCTTAAATAATGCAACAAAGTCCTTAAATAATGCAGCAGGGTCCTTAAATAATGCAACAAAGTCCTTAAATAATGCAGCAGAGTCCTTAAAAAATGCAGCAAAGTCCGTAAATAATGCAGCAGAGTCCTTAAATAATCCAGCCAAGTCCTTAAATAATGCAGCAGATTACTGAAATACGGCAGCAGGGTCCTTAAATAATGCAGCAAAGTCTTTAAATAATGCAGCACAGTCCTTAAATAATCCAGCCAAGTCCTTAAATAATGCAGCAGAGTCCTTAAATAATGCAGAAAAGTCCTTAAATAATGCAGCAGAGACCTTAAATACTTCAGCATAGTCCTTAAATAATGCAGCAAAGTCCTTGAATAATGCAGCAGAGTCCTTAAATAATGCAACAAAGTCCTTAAATAATGCAGAAGAGTCCTTAAATAATGCAGCAAATTCCTTAAATAATGCAGCAAAGTCTTTAAATAATGCAATAAAGTCCATAAATAATGCTGCAAAGTCCTTAAATAATGCAGCAGAGTCCTTAAACAATGCAGCAGAGTCCTTAAATAATGCAGAAGAGTCCTTAAATAATACAACCAAGACCTTAATGCAGCAGAGTCCTTAAATAATGCAACAAAGTACTTAAATAATGCAGAAAAGTCCTTAAATAATGCAGCAGAGACCTTAAATACTTCAGCATAGTCCTTAAATAATGCAGCAAAGTCCTTGAATAATGCAGCAGAGTCCTTAAATAATGCAACAAAGTCCTTAAATAATGCAGAAGAGTCCTTAAATAATGCAGCAAATTCCTTAAATAATGCAGCAAAGTCTTTAAATAATGCAATAAAGTCCATAAATAATGCTGCAAAGTCCTTAAATAATGCAGCAGAGTCCTTAAACAATGCAGCAGAGTCCTTAAATAATGCAGAAGAGTCCTTAAATAATACAACCAAGACCTTAATGCAGCAGAGTCCTTAAATAATGCAACAAAGTACTTAAATAATGCAGCAGAGTCCTTAAGTACCGTAGCAGAGTCCTTAAATACTGCAGCAATGTCCTTAAATAATGCAGCAGAGTCCTTAAATAATGCAATAAAGTCCATAAATAATGCAGCAAAGTCCTTAAATAATGCAACAAAGTCCTTAAATAATGCAGCAGGGTCCTTAAGTAATGCAACAAAGTCCTTAAATAATGCAGCAGAGTCCTTAAAAAATGCAGCAAAGTCCGTAAATAATGCAGCAGAGTCCTTAAATAATCCAGCCAAGTCCTTAAATAATGCAGCAGATTACTGAAATACGGCAGCAGGGTCCTTAAATAATGCAGCAGAGTCCTTATATAATGCAACAAAGTCCTTAAATAATGCAGCAGAGTCCTTAAATAATGCAACAAAGTCCTTAAGTAATGCAGCAGAGTCTTTAAATAATGCAGCAAAGTCCTTAAATAATGCAGCACAGTCCTTAAATAATCCAGCAAAGTCCTTAAATAATGCAGCAAAGTCCTTATATAATGCATCAGAGTCCTTAAATAATGCAGCAGAGTCCTTAAATACCACAGCAGAGTCCTTAAATAATGCAGCAAAGTCTTTAAATAATGCAGCACAGTCCTTAAATAATCCAGCCAAGTCCTTAAATAATGCAGCAGAGTCCTTAAATAATGCAGAAAAGTCCTTAAATAATGCAGCAGAGACCTTAAATACTTCAGCATAGTCCTTAAATAATGCAGCAAAGTCCTTGAATAATGCAGCAGAGTCCTTAAATAATGCAACAAAGTCCTTAAATAATGCAGAAGCGTCCTTAAATAATGCAGCAAATTAATTAAATAATGCAGCAAAGTCTTTAAATAATGCAATAAAGTCCATAAATAATGCAGCAGGGTCCTTAAATAATGCAACAAAGTCCTTAAATAATGCAGCAGAGTCCTTAAAAAATGCAGTAAAGTCCGTAAATAATGCAGCAGAGTCCTTAAATAATCCAGCCAAGTCCTTAAATAATGCAACAAAGTCCTTAAATAATGCAGCAGAGTCCTTAAATAATGCAACAAAGTCCTTAAATAATGCAGCAGAGTCCTTAAAAAATGCAGCAAAGTCCGTAAATAATGCAGCAGAGTCCTTAAATAATCCAGCCAAGTCCTTAAATAATGCAGCAGATTACTGAAATACGGCAGCAGGGTCCTTAAATAATGCAGCAGAGTCCTTATATAATGCAACAAAGTCCTTAAATAATACAGCAGAGTCCTTAAATAATGCAACAAAGTCCTTAAGTAATGCAGCAGAGTCCTTAAATAATGCAGCAAAGTCCTTAAATAATGCAGCACAGTCCTTAAATAATCCAGCAAAGTCCTTAAATAATGCAGCAAAGTCTTTAAATAATGCAATAAAGTCCATAAATGATGCAGCAAATTCCTTAAATAATGCAGCAGAGTACTGAAATACCGCAGCAGGATCCTTAAATAATGCAACAGAGTCCTTAAATAATGCAACAAAGTCCTTAAATAATGCAGAACAGTCCTTAAATAATGCAATAAAGTCCTTAAATAATGCAGCAAAGTCCTTAAATAATGCAGCAGAGTCCTTAAATAATGCAACAAAGTCCTAAAATAATGCAGCAGAGTCCTTAAATAATGCAACAAAGTCCTTAAATAATGCAGCAGAGTCCTTAAATAATGCAGCACATTCCTTAAATAATGCAGCAGAGTCCTTAAATAATCCAGCCAAGTCCTTAAATAATGCAGCAGAGTCCTTAAATAATGCAGCAAAGTCCTTAAATAATGCAGCACAGTCCTTAAATAATCCAGCAAAGTCCTTAAATAATGCAGCAAAGTCTTTAAATAATGCAATAAAGTCCATAAATGATGCAGCAAATTCCTTAAATAATGCAGCAGAGTACTGAAATACCGAAGCAGGATCCTTAAATAATGCAACAGAGTCCTTAAATAATGCAACAAAGTCCTTAAATAATGCAGAACAGTCCTTAAATAATGCAATAAAGTCCTTAAATAATGCAGCAAAGTCCTTAAATAATGCAGCAGAGTCCTTAAATAATGCAACAAAGTCCTAAAATAATGCAGCAGAGTCCTTAAATAATGCAACAAAGTCCTTAAATAATGCAGCAGAGTCCTTAAATAATGCAGCACATTCCTTAAATAATGCAGCAGAGTCCTTAAATAATCCAGCCAAGTCCTTAAATAATGCAGCAGAGTCCTTAAATAATGCAGAAAAGTCGTTAAATAAAGCAGCAGAGTCCTTAAATACTGCAGCAGAGTCCTTAAATAATGCAGCAAAGTCATTAAATAATGCAGAAGAGTCCTTAAATAATGCAGCAAAGTCCTTATATAATGCATCAGAGTCCTTAAATAATGCAGCAGAGTCCTTAAATACCACAGCAGAGTCCTTAAATAATGCAGCAAAGTCTTTAAATAATGCAGCACAGTCCTTAAATAATCCAGCCAAGTCCTTAAATAATGCAGCAGAGTCCTTAAATAATGCAGAAAAGTCCTTAAACAATGCAGCAGAGACCTTAAATACTTCAGCATAGTCCTTAAATAATGCAGCAAAGTCCTTGAATAATGCAGCAGAGTCCTTAAATAATGCAACAAAGTCCTTAAATAATGCAGAAGCGTCCTTAAATAATGCAGCAAATTCCTTAAATAATGCAGCAAAGTCTTTAAATAATGCAATAAAGTCCATAAATAATGCAGCAGGGTCCTTAAATAATGCAACAAAGTCCTTAAATAATGCAGCAGAGTCCTTAAAAAATGCAGTAAAGTCCGTAAATAATGCAGCAGAGTCCTTAAATAATCCAGCCAAGTCCTTAAATAATGCAACAAAGTCCTTAAATAATGCAGCAGATTACTGAAATACTGCAGCAGGGTCCTTAAATAATGCAGCAGAGTCCTTAAATAATGCAACAAAGTCCTTAAATAATGCAGCAGAGTCCTTAAATAATGCAACAAAGTCCTTAAATAATGCAGCAGAGTCCTTAAATAATGCAACAAAGTACTTAAATAATGCAGCAGAGTCCTTAAGTACTGTAGCAGAGTCCTTAAATACTGCAGCAAAGTCCTTAAATAATGCAGCAGAGTCCTTAAATAATGCAGCAAAGTCATTAAATAATGCAGCAGAGTCCTTAAATAATGCAACAAATTCCTTAAATAATGCAGCAGAGTACTTAAATAATCCAGCCAAGTCCTTAAATAATGCAGCAGAGTCCTTAAATAATGCAACAAAATCCTTAAATAATGCAGAAGAATCCTTAAATAATCCAGCCAAGTCCTTAAATCATGCAGCAGGGTCCTTAAATAATCCAGCCAAGTCCTTAAATAATGCAACAAAGTCCTTAAATAATGCAGCAGATTACTGAAATACTGCAGCAGGGTCATTAAATAATGCTGCAGTGTCCTTAAATAATGCAGCAAATTCCTTAAATAATGCAGCAAAGTCTTTAAATAATGCAATAAAGTCCTTAAATAATGCAGCAGAGTACTGAAATACCGCAGCAGGGTCCTTAAATAATGCAGCAAAGTCATTAAATAATGAAGTAGAGTCCTTAAATAATGCAACAATGTCCTTAAATGATGCAGCAGAGTCCTTAAATAATGCAACAAAGTCCTTAAATAATGCAGCAGAGTCCTTAAATAATGCAGCAGAGTACTGAAATACCGCAGCAGGGTCCTTAAATAATGCAGCAAAGTCGTTAAATAATGAAGTAGAGTCCTTAAATAATGCAACAAAGTCCTTAAATGATGCAGCAGAGTCCTTAAATAATGCAACAAAGTCCTTAAATAATGCAGCAGAGTACTTAAATAATGCAGCAAAGTCCTTAAATAATGCAGCACAGTCCTTAATTAATCCAGCCAAGTCCTTAAATAATGCAGCAAAGTCTTTAAATAATGCAATAAAGTCCATAAATAATGCAGCAAAGTCCTTAAATAATTCAGCAGAGTGCTGAAATACCGCAGCAGGGTCCTTAAATAATGCAGCAGAGTCCTTAAATAATGCAACAAAGTCCTTAAATAATGCAGCACGGTCCTTAAATAATGCAACAAAGTCCTTAAATAATGCAGCAGAGTCCTTAAATAATGCAGCAAAGTCCTTAAATAATGCAGCAGAGTCCTTAAATAATCCAGCCAAGTCCTTAAATAATGCAACAAAGTCCTTAGATAATGCAGCAGATTACTGAAATACTGCAGCGGGGTCCTTAAATAATGCAGCAGAGTCCTTAAATAATGCAACAAAGTCCTTAAATAATGCAGCAGAGTCCTTAAATAATGCAACAAAGTCCTTAAATAATGCAGCAGAGTCCTTAAATAATGCAGCAGAGTACTGAAATACCGCAGCAGGGTCCTTAAATAATGCAGCAAAGTCGTTAAATAATGAAGTAGAGTCCTTAAATAATGCAACAAAGTCCTTAAATGATGCAGCAGAGTCCTTAAATAATGCAACAAAGTCCTTAAATAATGCAGCAGAGTCCTTAAATAATGCAATAAAGTCCATAAATAATCCAGCCAAGTCCTTAAATAATGCAGCAGATTACTGAAATACGGCAGCAGGGTCCTTAAATAATGCAGCAGAGTCCTTATATAATGCAACAAAGTCCTTAAATAATACAGCAGAGTCCTTAAATAATGCAACAAAGTCCTTAAGTAATGCAGCAGAGTCCTTAAATAATGCAGCAAAGTCCTTAAATAATGCAGCACAGTCCTTAAATAATCCAGCAAAGTCCTTAAATAATGCAGCAAAGTCTTTAAATAATGCAATAAAGTCCATAAATGATGCAGCAAATTCCTTAAATAATGCAGCAGAGTACTGAAATACCGCAGCAGGATCCTTAAATAATGCAACAGAGTCCTTAAATAATGCAACAAAGTCCTTAAATAATGCAGAACAGTCCTTAAATAATGCAATAAAGTCCTTAAATAATGCAGCAAAGTCCATAAATAATGCAGCAGAGTCCTTAAATAATGCAACAAAGTCCTAAAATAATGCAGCAGAGTCCTTAAATAATGCAACAAAGTCCTTAAATAATGCAGCAGAGTCCTTAAATAATGCAGCACATTCCTTAAATAATGCAGCAGAGTCCTTAAATAATCCAGCCAAGTCCTTAAATAATGCAGCAGAGTCCTTAAATAATGCAGAAAAGTCGTTAAATAAAGCAGCAGAGTCCTTAAATACTGCAGCAGAGTCCTTAAATAATGCAGCAAAGTCATTAAATAATGCAGAAGAGTCCTTAAATAATGCAGCAAAGTCCTTATATAATGCATCAGAGTCCTTAAATAATGCAGCAGAGTCCTTAAATACCACAGCAGAGTCCTTAAATAATGCAGCAAAGTCTTTAAATAATGCAGCACAGTCCTTAAATAATCCAGCCAAGTCCTTAAATAATGCAGAAAAGTCCTTAAATAATGCAGCAGAGACCTTAAATACTTCAGCATAGTCCTTAAATAATGCAGCAAAGTCCTTGAATAATGCAGCAGAGTCCTTAAATAATGCAACAAAGTCCTTAAATAATGCAGAAGAGTCCTTAAATAATGCAGCAAATTCCTTAAATAATGCAGCAAAGTCTTTAAATAATGCAATAAAGTCCATAAATAATGCAGCAAAGTTCTTAAATAATGCAGCAGAGTCCTTAAATACCACAGCAGAGTCCTTAAATAATGCAGCAAAGTCTTTAAATAATGCAACAAAGTCCTTAAATAATGCAGCAGAGTCCTTAAATAATGCAGAAGAGTCCTTAAATAATCCAGCCAAGTCCTTAAATAATGCAGCAGAGTCCTTAAATAATGCAACAAAATCCTTAAATAATGCAGAAGAGTCCTTAAATAATCCAGCCAAGTCCTTAAATCATGCAGCAGGGTACTTAAATAATCCAGCCAAGTCCTTAAATAATGCAGCAGAGTCCTTAAACAATGCAGCAGAGTCCTTAAATAATGCAGAAGAGTCCTTAAATAATGCAACCAAGACCTTAATGCAGCAGAGTCCTTAAATAATGCAACAAAGTACTTAAATAATGCAGCAGAGTCCTTAAGTACCGTAGCAGAGTCCTTAAATACTGCAGCAATGTCCTTAAATAATGCAGCAGAGTCCTTAAATAATGCAATAAAGTCCATAAATAATGCAGCAAAGTCCTTAAATAATGCAACAAAGTCCTTAAATAATGCAGCAGGGTCCTTAAGTAATGCAACAAAGTCCTTAAATAATGCAGCAGAGTCCTTAAAAAATGCAGCAAAGTCCGTAAATAATGCAGCAGAGTCCTTAAATAATCCAGCCAAGTCCTTAAATAATGCAGCAGATTACTGAAATACGGCAGCAGGGTCCTTAAATAATGCAGCAGAGTCCTTATATAATGCAACAAAGTCCTTAAATAATGCAGCAGAGTCCTTAAATAATGCAGCAAAGTCCTTAAATAATGCAGCACAGTCCTTAAATAATCCAGCAAAGTCCTTAAATAATGCAGCAAAGTCTTTAAATAATGCAATAAAGTCCATAAATGATGCAGCAAATTCCTTAAATAATGCAGCAGAGTACTGAAATACCGAAGCAGGATCCTTAAATAATGCAACAGAGTCCTTAAATAATGCAACAAAGTCCTTAAATAATGCAGAACAGTCCTTAAATAATGCAATAAAGTCCTTAAATAATGCAGCAAAGTCCTTAAATAATGCAGCAGAGTCCTTAAATAATGCAACAAAGTCCTAAAATAATGCAGCAGAGTCCTTAAATAATGCAACAAAGTCCTTAAATAATGCAGCAGAGTCCTTAAATAATGCAGCACATTCCTTAAATAATGCAGCAGAGTCCTTAAATAATCCAGCCAAGTCCTTAAATAATGCAGCAGAGTCCTTAAATAATGCAGAAAAGTCGTTAAATAAAGCAGCAGAGTCCTTAAATACTGCAGCAGAGTCCTTAAATAATGCAGCAAAGTCATTAAATAATGCAGAAGAGTCCTTAAATAATGCAGCAAAGTCCTTATATAATGCATCAGAGTCCTTAAATAATGCAGCAGAGTCCTTAAATACCACAGCAGAGTCCTTAAATAATGCAGCAAAGTCTTTAAATAATGCAGCACAGTCCTTAAATAATCCAGCCAAGTCCTTAAATAATGCAGCAGAGTCCTTAAATAATGCAGAAAAGTCCTTAAACAATGCAGCAGAGACCTTAAATACTTCAGCATAGTCCTTAAATAATGCAGCAAAGTCCTTGAATAATGCAGCAGAGTCCTTAAATAATGCAACAAAGTCCTTAAATAATGCAGAAGCGTCCTTAAATAATGCAGCAAATTCCTTAAATAATGCAGCAAAGTCTTTAAATAATGCAATAAAGTCCATAAATAATGCAGCAGGGTCCTTAAATAATGCAACAAGGTCCTTAAATAATGCAGCAGAGTCCTTAAAAAATGCAGTAAAGTCCGTAAATAATGCAGCAGAGTCCTTAAATAATCCAGCCAAGTCCTTAAATAATGCAACAAAGTCCTTAAATAATGCAGCAGATTACTGAAATACTGCAGCAGGGTCCTTAAATAATGCAGCAGAGTCCTTAAATAATGCAACAAAGTCCTTAAATAATGCAGCAGAGTCCTTAAATAATGCAACAAAGTCCTTAAATAATGCAGCAGAGTCCTTAAATAATGCAACAAAGTACTTAAATAATGCAGCAGAGTCCTTAAGTACTGTAGCAGAGTCCTTAAATACTGCAGCAAAGTCCTTAAATAATGCAGCAGAGTCCTTAAATAATGCAGCAAAGTCATTAAATAATGCAGCAGAGTCCTTAAATAATGCAACAAATTCCTTAAATAATGCAGCAGAGTCCTTAAATAATGCAATAAAGTCCATAAATAATGCAGCAAAGTCCTTAAATAATGCAGCAGGGTCCTTAATAATGCAACAAAGTCCTTAAATAATGCAGCAGAGTCCTTAAAAAATGCAGCAAAGTCCGTAAATAATGCAGCAGAGTCCTTAAATAATCCAGCCAAGTCCTTAAATAATGCAGCAGATTACTGAAATACGGCAGCAGGGTCCTTAAATAATGCAGCAAAGTCTTTAAATAATGCAGCACAGTCCTTAAATAATCCAGCCAAGTCCTTAAATAATGCAGCAGAGTCCTTAAATAATGCAGAAAAGTCCTTAAATAATGCAGCAGAGACCTTAAATACTTCAGCATAGTCCTTAAATAATGCAGCAAAGTCCTTGAATAATGCAGCAGAGTCCTTAAATAATGCAACAAAGTCCTTAAATAATGCAGAAGAGTCCTTAAATAATGCAGCAAATTCCTTAAATAATGCAGCAAAGTCTTTAAATAATGCAATAAAGTCCATAAATAATGCTGCAAAGTCCTTAAATAATGCAGCAGAGTCCTTAAACAATGCAGCAGAGTCCTTAAATAATGCAGAAGAGTCCTTAAATAATACAACCAAGACCTTAATGCAGCAGAGTCCTTAAATAATGCAACAAAGTACTTAAATAATGCAGCAGAGTCCTTAAGTACCGTAGCAGAGTCCTTAAATACTGCAGCAATGTCCTTAAATAATGCAGCAGAGTCCTTAAATAATGCAATAAAGTCCATAAATAATGCAGCAAAGTCCTTAAATAATGCAACAAAGTCCTTAAATAATGCAGCAGGGTCCTTAAGTAATGCAACAAAGTCCTTAAATAATGCAGCAGAGTCCTTAAAAAATGCAGCAAAGTCCGTAAATAATGCAGCAGAGTCCTTAAATAATCCAGCCAAGTCCTTAAATAATGCAGCAGATTACTGAAATACGGCAGCAGGGTCCTTAAATAATGCAGCAGAGTCCTTATATAATGCAACAAAGTCCTTAAATAATGCAGCAGAGTCCTTAAATAATGCAACAAAGTCCTTAAGTAATGCAGCAGAGTCTTTAAATAATGCAGCAAAGTCCTTAAATAATGCAGCACAGTCCTTAAATAATCCAGCAAAGTCCTTAAATAATGCAACAAAGTCCTTAAATAATGCAGCAGAGTCCTTAAAAAATGCAGTAAAGTCCGTAAATAATGCAGCAGAGTCCTTAAATAATCCAGCAAGTCCTTAAATAATGCAACAAAGTCCTTAAATAATGCAGCAGATTACTGAAATACTGCAGCAGGGTCCTTAAATAATGCAGCAGAGTCCTTAAATAATGCAACAAAGTCCTTAAATAATGCAGCAGAGTCCTTAAATAATGCAACAAAGTCCTTAAATAATGCAGCAGAGTCCTTAAATAATGCAACAAAGTACTTAAATAATGCAGCAGAGTCCTTAAGTACTGTAGCAGAGTCCTTAAATACTGCAGCAAAGTCCTTAAATAATGCAGCAGAGTCTTAACTAATGCAGCAAAGTCATTAAATAATGCAGCAGAGTCCTTAAATAATGCAACAAATTCCTTAAATAATGCAGCAGAGTACTTAAATAATCCAGCCAAGTCCTTAAATAATGCAGCAGAGTCCTTAAATAATGCAACAAAATCCTTAAATAATGCAGAAGAATCCTTAAATAATCCAGCCAAGTCCTTAAATCATGCAGCAGGGTCCTTAAATAATCCAGCCAAGTCCTTAAATAATGCAACAAAGTCCTTAAATAATGCAGCAGATTACTGAAATACTGCAGCAGGGTCATTAAATAATGCTGCAGTGTCCTTAAATAATGCAGCAAATTCCTTAAATAATGCAGCAAAGTCTTTAAATAATGCAATAAAGTCCTTAAATAATGCAGCAGAGTACTGAAATACCGCAGCAGGGTCCTTAAATAATGCAGCAAAGTCATTAAATAATGAAGTAGAGTCCTTAAATAATGCAACAATGTCCTTAAATGATGCAGCAGAGTCCTTAAATAATGCAACAAAGTCCTTAAATAATGCAGCAGAGTCCTTAAATAATGCAGCAGAGTACTGAAATACCGCAGCAGGGTCCTTAAATAATGCAGCAAAGTCGTTAAATAATGAAGTAGAGTCCTTAAATAATGCAACAAAGTCCTTAAATGATGCAGCAGAGTCCTTAAATAATGCAACAAAGTCCTTAAATAATGCAGCAGAGTACTTAAATAATGCAGCAAAGTCCTTAAATAATGCAGCACAGTCCTTAATTAATCCAGCCAAGTCCTTAAATAATGCAGCAAAGTCTTTAAATAATGCAATAAAGTCCATAAATAATGCAGCAAAGTCCTTAAATAATTCAGCAGAGTGCTGAAATACCGCAGCAGGGTCCTTAAATAATGCAGCAGAGTCCTTAAATAATGCAACAAAGTCCTTAAATAATGCAGCACGGTCCTTAAATAATGCAACAAAGTCCTTAAATAATGCAGCAGAGTCCTTAAATAATGCAGCAAAGTCCTTAAATAATGCAGCAGAGTCCTTAAATAATCCAGCCAAGTCCTTAAATAATGCAACAAAGTCCTTAGATAATGCAGCAGATTACTGAAATACTGCAGCGGGGTCCTTAAATAATGCAGCAGAGTCCTTAAATAATGCAACAAAGTCCTTAAATAATGCAGCAGAGTCCTTAAATAATGCAACAAAGTCCTTAAATAATGCAGCAGAGTCCTTAAATAATGCAGCAGAGTACTGAAATACCGCAGCAGGGTCCTTAAATAATGCAGCAAAGTCGTTAAATAATGAAGTAGAGTCCTTAAATAATGCAACAAAGTCCTTAAATGATGCAGCAGAGTCCTTAAATAATGCAACAAAGTCCTTAAATAATGCAGCAGAGTCCTTAAATAATGCAATAAAGTCCATAAATAATCCAGCCAAGTCCTTAAATAATGCAGCAGATTACTGAAATACGGCAGCAGGGTCCTTAAATAATGCAGCAGAGTCCTTATATAATGCAACAAAGTCCTTAAATAATACAGCAGAGTCCTTAAATAATGCAACAAAGTCCTTAAGTAATGCAGCAGAGTCCTTAAATAATGCAGCAAAGTCCTTAAATAATGCAGCACAGTCCTTAAATAATCCAGCAAAGTCCTTAAATAATGCAGCAAAGTCTTTAAATAATGCAATAAAGTCCATAAATGATGCAGCAAATTCCTTAAATAATGCAGCAGAGTACTGAAATACCGCAGCAGGATCCTTAAATAATGCAACAGAGTCCTTAAATAATGCAACAAAGTCCTTAAATAATGCAGAACAGTCCTTAAATAATGCAATAAAGTCCTTAAATAATGCAGCAAAGTCCATAAATAATGCAGCAGAGTCCTTAAATAATGCAACAAAGTCCTAAAATAATGCAGCAGAGTCCTTAAATAATGCAACAAAGTCCTTAAATAATGCAGCAGAGTCCTTAAATAATGCAGCACATTCCTTAAATAATGCAGCAGAGTCCTTAAATAATCCAGCCAAGTCCTTAAATAATGCAGCAGAGTCCTTAAATAATGCAGAAAAGTCGTTAAATAAAGCAGCAGAGTCCTTAAATACTGCAGCAGAGTCCTTAAATAATGCAGCAAAGTCATTAAATAATGCAGAAGAGTCCTTAAATAATGCAGCAAAGTCCTTATATAATGCATCAGAGTCCTTAAATAATGCAGCAGAGTCCTTAAATACCACAGCAGAGTCCTTAAATAATGCAGCAAAGTCTTTAAATAATGCAGCACAGTCCTTAAATAATCCAGCCAAGTCCTTAAATAATGCAGAAAAGTCCTTAAATAATGCAGCAGAGACCTTAAATACTTCAGCATAGTCCTTAAATAATGCAGCAAAGTCCTTGAATAATGCAGCAGAGTCCTTAAATAATGCAACAAAGTCCTTAAATAATGCAGAAGAGTCCTTAAATAATGCAGCAAATTCCTTAAATAATGCAGCAAAGTCTTTAAATAATGCAATAAAGTCCATAAATAATGCAGCAAAGTTCTTAAATAATGCAGCAGAGTCCTTAAATACCACAGCAGAGTCCTTAAATAATGCAGCAAAGTCTTTAAATAATGCAACAAAGTCCTTAAATAATGCAGCAGAGTCCTTAAATAATGCAGAAGAGTCCTTAAATAATCCAGCCAAGTCCTTAAATAATGCAGCAGAGTCCTTAAATAATGCAACAAAATCCTTAAATAATGCAGAAGAGTCCTTAAATAATCCAGCCAAGTCCTTAAATCATGCAGCAGGGTACTTAAATAATCCAGCCAAGTCCTTAAATAATGCAGCAGAGTCCTTAAACAATGCAGCAGAGTCCTTAAATAATGCAGAAGAGTCCTTAAATAATGCAACCAAGACCTTAATGCAGCAGAGTCCTTAAATAATGCAACAAAGTACTTAAATAATGCAGCAGAGTCCTTAAGTACCGTAGCAGAGTCCTTAAATACTGCAGCAATGTCCTTAAATAATGCAGCAGAGTCCTTAAATAATGCAATAAAGTCCATAAATAATGCAGCAAAGTCCTTAAATAATGCAACAAAGTCCTTAAATAATGCAGCAGGGTCCTTAAGTAATGCAACAAAGTCCTTAAATAATGCAGCAGAGTCCTTAAAAAATGCAGCAAAGTCCGTAAATAATGCAGCAGAGTCCTTAAATAATCCAGCCAAGTCCTTAAATAATGCAGCAGATTACTGAAATACGGCAGCAGGGTCCTTAAATAATGCAGCAGAGTCCTTATATAATGCAACAAAGTCCTTAAATAATGCAGCAGAGTCCTTAAATAATGCAGCAAAGTCCTTAAATAATGCAGCACAGTCCTTAAATAATCCAGCAAAGTCCTTAAATAATGCAGCAAAGTCTTTAAATAATGCAATAAAGTCCATAAATGATGCAGCAAATTCCTTAAATAATGCAGCAGAGTACTGAAATACCGAAGCAGGATCCTTAAATAATGCAACAGAGTCCTTAAATAATGCAACAAAGTCCTTAAATAATGCAGAACAGTCCTTAAATAATGCAATAAAGTCCTTAAATAATGCAGCAAAGTCCTTAAATAATGCAGCAGAGTCCTTAAATAATGCAACAAAGTCCTAAAATAATGCAGCAGAGTCCTTAAATAATGCAACAAAGTCCTTAAATAATGCAGCAGAGTCCTTAAATAATGCAGCACATTCCTTAAATAATGCAGCAGAGTCCTTAAATAATCCAGCCAAGTCCTTAAATAATGCAGCAGAGTCCTTAAATAATGCAGAAAAGTCGTTAAATAAAGCAGCAGAGTCCTTAAATACTGCAGCAGAGTCCTTAAATAATGCAGCAAAGTCATTAAATAATGCAGAAGAGTCCTTAAATAATGCAGCAAAGTCCTTATATAATGCATCAGAGTCCTTAAATAATGCAGCAGAGTCCTTAAATACCACAGCAGAGTCCTTAAATAATGCAGCAAAGTCTTTAAATAATGCAGCACAGTCCTTAAATAATCCAGCCAAGTCCTTAAATAATGCAGCAGAGTCCTTAAATAATGCAGAAAAGTCCTTAAACAATGCAGCAGAGACCTTAAATACTTCAGCATAGTCCTTAAATAATGCAGCAAAGTCCTTGAATAATGCAGCAGAGTCCTTAAATAATGCAACAAAGTCCTTAAATAATGCAGAAGCGTCCTTAAATAATGCAGCAAATTCCTTAAATAATGCAGCAAAGTCTTTAAATAATGCAATAAAGTCCATAAATAATGCAGCAGGGTCCTTAAATAATGCAACAAAGTCCTTAAATAATGCAGCAGAGTCCTTAAAAAATGCAGTAAAGTCCGTAAATAATGCAGCAGAGTCCTTAAATAATCCAGCCAAGTCCTTAAATAATGCAACAAAGTCCTTAAATAATGCAGCAGATTACTGAAATACTGCAGCAGGGTCCTTAAATAATGCAGCAGAGTCCTTAAATAATGCAACAAAGTCCTTAAATAATGCAGCAGAGTCCTTAAATAATGCAACAAAGTCCTTAAATAATGCAGCAGAGTCCTTAAATAATGCAACAAAGTACTTAAATAATGCAGCAGAGTCCTTAAGTACTGTAGCAGAGTCCTTAAATACTGCAGCAAAGTCCTTAAATAATGCAGCAGAGTCCTTAAATAATGCAGCAAAGTCATTAAATAATGCAGCAGAGTCCTTAAATAATGCAACAAATTCCTTAAATAATGCAGCAGAGTCCTTAAATAATGCAATAAAGTCCATAAATAATGCAGCAAAGTCCTTAAATAATGCAACAAAG
Source organism: Phyllobates terribilis (assembly GCF_046119375.1). Taxonomy (NCBI): domain Eukaryota; kingdom Metazoa; phylum Chordata; class Amphibia; order Anura; family Dendrobatidae; genus Phyllobates; species Phyllobates terribilis. The sequence goes on along the minus strand of NW_027362955.1, from coordinate 1,457,898 downwards.
TCCTTAAATAATGCAGCAGGGTCCTTAAATAATGCAACAAAGTCCTTAAATAATGCAGCAGAGTCCTTAAAAAATGCAGCAAAGTCCGTAAATAATGCAGCAGAGTCCTTAAATAATCCAGCCAAGTCCTTAAATAATGCAGCAGATTACTGAAATACGGCAGCAGGGTCCTTAAATAATGCAGCAAAGTCTTTAAATAATGCAGCACAGTCCTTAAATAATCCAGCCAAGTCCTTAAATAATGCAGCAGAGTCCTTAAATAATGCAGAAAAGTCCTTAAATAATGCAGCAGAGACCTTAAATACTTCAGCATAGTCCTTAAATAATGCAGCAAAGTCCTTGAATAATGCAGCAGAGTCCTTAAATAATGCAACAAAGTCCTTAAATAATGCAGAAGAGTCCTTAAATAATGCAGCAAATTCCTTAAATAATGCAGCAAAGTCTTTAAATAATGCAATAAAGTCCATAAATAATGCTGCAAAGTCCTTAAATAATGCAGCAGAGTCCTTAAACAATGCAGCAGAGTCCTTAAATAATGCAGAAGAGTCCTTAAATAATACAACCAAGACCTTAATGCAGCAGAGTCCTTAAATAATGCAACAAAGTACTTAAATAATGCAGCAGAGTCCTTAAGTACCGTAGCAGAGTCCTTAAATACTGCAGCAATGTCCTTAAATAATGCAGCAGAGTCCTTAAATAATGCAATAAAGTCCATAAATAATGCAGCAAAGTCCTTAAATAATGCAACAAAGTCCTTAAATAATGCAGCAGGGTCCTTAAGTAATGCAACAAAGTCCTTAAATAATGCAGCAGAGTCCTTAAAAAATGCAGCAAAGTCCGTAAATAATGCAGCAGAGTCCTTAAATAATCCAGCCAAGTCCTTAAATAATGCAGCAGATTACTGAAATACGGCAGCAGGGTCCTTAAATAATGCAGCAGAGTCCTTATATAATGCAACAAAGTCCTTAAATAATGCAGCAGAGTCCTTAAATAATGCAACAAAGTCCTTAAGTAATGCAGCAGAGTCTTTAAATAATGCAGCAAAGTCCTTAAATAATGCAGCACAGTCCTTAAATAATCCAGCAAAGTCCTTAAATAATGCAGCAAAGTCCTTATATAATGCATCAGAGTCCTTAAATAATGCAGCAGAGTCCTTAAATACCACAGCAGAGTCCTTAAATAATGCAGCAAAGTCTTTAAATAATGCAGCACAGTCCTTAAATAATCCAGCCAAGTCCTTAAATAATGCAGCAGAGTCCTTAAATAATGCAGAAAAGTCCTTAAATAATGCAGCAGAGACCTTAAATACTTCAGCATAGTCCTTAAATAATGCAGCAAAGTCCTTGAATAATGCAGCAGAGTCCTTAAATAATGCAACAAAGTCCTTAAATAATTCAGAAGCGTCCTTAAATAATGCAGCAAATTACTTAAATAATGCAGCAAAGTCTTTAAATAATGCAATAAAGTCCATAAATAATGCAGCAGGGTCCTTAAATAATGCAACAAAGTCCTTAAATAATGCAGCAGAGTCCTTAAAAAATGCAGTAAAGTCCGTAAATAATGCAGCAGAGTCCTTAAATAATCCAGCCAAGTCCTTAAATAATGCAACAAAGTCCTTAAATAATGCAGCAGAGTCCTTAAATAATGCAACAAAGTCCTTAAATAATGCAGCAGAGTCCTTAAAAAATGCAGCAAAGTCCGTAAATAATGCAGCAGAGTCCTTAAATAATCCAGCCAAGTCCTTAAATAATGCAGCAGATTACTGAAATACGGCAGCAGGGTCCTTAAATAATGCAGCAGAGTCCTTATATAATGCAACAAAGTCCTTAAATAATACAGCAGAGTCCTTAAATAATGCAACAAAGTCCTTAAGTAATGCAGCAGAGTCCTTAAATAATGCAGCAAAGTCCTTAAATAATGCAGCACAGTCCTTAAATAATCCAGCAAAGTCCTTAAATAATGCAGCAAAGTCTTTAAATAATGCAATAAAGTCCATAAATGATGCAGCAAATTCCTTAAATAATGCAGCAGAGTACTGAAATACCGCAGCAGGATCCTTAAATAATGCAACAGAGTCCTTAAATAATGCAACAAAGTCCTTAAATAATGCAGAACAGTCCTTAAATAATGCAATAAAGTCCTTAAATAATGCAGCAAAGTCCTTAAATAATGCAGCAGAGTCCTTAAATAATGCAACAAAGTCCTAAAATAATGCAGCAGAGTCCTTAAATAATGCAACAAAGTCCTTAAATAATGCAGCAGAGTCCTTAAATAATGCAGCACATTCCTTAAATAATGCAGCAGAGTCCTTAAATAATCCAGCCAAGTCCTTAAATAATGCAGCAGAGTCCTTAAATAATGCAGAAAAGTCGTTAAATAAAGCAGCAGAGTCCTTAAATACTGCAGCAGAGTCCTTAAATAATGCAGCAAAGTCATTAAATAATGCAGAAGAGTCCTTAAATAATGCAGCAAAGTCCTTATATAATGCATCAGAGTCCTTAAATGATACAGCAGAGTCCTTAAATACCACAGCAGAGTCCTTAAATAATGCAGCAAAGTCTTTAAATAATGCAGCACAGTCCTTAAATAATCCAGCCAAGTCCTTAAATAATGCAGAAAAGTCCTTAAATAATGCAGCAGAGACCTTAAATACTTCAGCATAGTCCTTAAATAATGCAGCAAAGTCCTTGAATAATGCAGCAGAGTCCTTAAATAATGCAACAAAGTCCTTAAATAATGCAGAAGAGTCCTTAAATAATGCAGCAAATTCCTTAAATAATGCAGCAAAGTCTTTAAATAATGCAATAAAGTCCATAAATAATGCAGCAAAGTTCTTAAATAATGCAGCAGAGTCCTTAAATACCACAGCAGAGTCCTTAAATAATGCAGCAAAGTCTTTAAATAATGCAACAAAGTCCTTAAATAATGCAGCAGAGTCCTTAAATAATGCAGAAGAGTCCTTAAATAATCCAGCCAAGTCCTTAAATAATGCAGCAGAGTCCTTAAATAATGCAACAAAATCCTTAAATAATGCAGAAGAGTCCTTAAATAATCCAGCCAAGTCCTTAAATCATGCAGCAGGGGACTTAAATAATCCAGCCAAGTCCTTAAATAATGCAGCAGAGTCCTTAAACAATGCAGCAGAGTCCTTAAATAATGCAGAAGAGTCCTTAAATAATGCAACCAAGACCTTAATGCAGCAGAGTCCTTAAATAATGCAACAAAGTACTTAAATAATGCAGCAGAGTCCTTAAGTACCGTAGCAGAGTCCTTAAATACTGCAGCAATGTCCTTAAATAATGCAGCAGAGTCCTTAAATAATGCAATAAAGTCCATAAATAATGCAGCAAAGTCCTTAAATAATGCAACAAAGTCCTTAAATAATGCAGCAGGGTCCTTAAGTAATGCAACAAAGTCCTTAAATAATGCAGCAGAGTCCTTAAAAAATGCAGCAAAGTCCGTAAATAATGCAGCAGAGTCCTTAAATAATCCAGCCAAGTCCTTAAATAATGCAGCAGATTACTGAAATACGGCAGCAGGGTCCTTAAATAATGCAGCAGAGTCCTTATATAATGCAACAAAGTCCTTAAATAATGCAGCAGAGTCCTTAAATAATGCAACAAAGTCCTTAAGTAATGCAGCAGAGTCCTTAAATAATGCAGCAAAGTCCTTAAATAATGCAGCACAGTCCTTAAATAATCCAGCAAAGTCCTTAAATAATGCAGCAAAGTCTTTAAATAATGCAATAAAGTCCATAAATGATGCAGCAAATTCCTTAAATAATGCAGCAGAGTACTGAAATACCGAAGCAGGATCCTTAAATAATGCAACAGAGTCCTTAAATAATGCAACAAAGTCCTTAAATAATGCAGAACAGTCCTTAAATAATGCAATAAAGTCCTTAAATAATGCAGCAAAGTCCTTAAATAATGCAGCAGAGTCCTTAAATAATGCAACAAAGTCCTAAAATAATGCAGCAGAGTCCTTAAATAATGCAACAAAGTCCTTAAATAATGCAGCAGAGTCCTTAAATAATGCAGCACATTCCTTAAATAATGCAGCAGAGTCCTTAAATAATCCAGCCAAGTCCTTAAATAATGCAGCAGAGTCCTTAAATAATGCAGAAAAGTCGTTAAATAAAGCAGCAGAGTCCTTAAATACTGCAGCAGAGTCCTTAAATAATGCAGCAAAGTCATTAAATAATGCAGAAGAGTCCTTAAATAATGCAGCAAAGTCCTTATATAATGCATCAGAGTCCTTAAATAATGCAGCAGAGTCCTTAAATACCACAGCAGAGTCCTTAAATAATGCAGCAAAGTCTTTAAATAATGCAGCACAGTCCTTAAATAATCCAGCCAAGTCCTTAAATAATGCAGCAGAGTCCTTAAATAATGCAGAAAAGTCCTTAAACAATGCAGCAGAGACCTTAAATACTTCAGCATAGTCCTTAAATAATGCAGCAAAGTCCTTGAATAATGCAGCAGAGTCCTTAAATAATGCAACAAAGTCCTTAAATAATGCAGAAGCGTCCTTAAATAATGCAGCAAATTCCTTAAATAATGCAGCAAAGTCTTTAAATAATGCAATAAAGTCCATAAATAATGCAGCAGGGTCCTTAAATAATGCAACAAAGTCCTTAAATAATGCAGCAGAGTCCTTAAAAAATGCAGTAAAGTCCGTAAATAATGCAGCAGAGTCCTTAAATAATCCAGCCAAGTCCTTAAATAATGCAACAAAGTCCTTAAATAATGCAGCAGATTACTGAAATACTGCAGCAGGGTCCTTAAATAATGCAGCAGAGTCCTTAAATAATGCAACAAAGTCCTTAAATAATGCAGCAGAGTCCTTAAATAATGCAACAAAGTCCTTAAATAATGCAGCAGAGTCCTTAAATAATGCAACAAAGTACTTAAATAATGCAGCAGAGTCCTTAAGTACTGTAGCAGAGTCCTTAAATACTGCAGCAAAGTCCTTAAATAATGCAGCAGAGTCCTTAAATAATGCAGCAAAGTCATTAAATAATGCAGCAGAGTCCTTAAATAATGCAACAAATTCCTTAAATAATGCAGCAGAGTCCTTAAATAATGCAATAAAGTCCATAAATAATGCAGCAAAGTCCTTAAATAATGCAACAAAGTCCTTAAATAATGCAGCAGGGTCCTTAAATAATGCAACAAAGTCCTTAAATAATGCAGCAGAGTCCTTAAAAAATGCAGCAAAGTCCGTAAATAATGCAGCAGAGTCCTTAAATAATCCAGCCAAGTCCTTAAATAATGCAGCAGATTACTGAAATACGGCAGCAGGGTCCTTAAATAATGCAGCAAAGTCTTTAAATAATGCAGCACAGTCCTTAAATAATCCAGCCAAGTCCTTAAATAATGCAGCAGAGTCCTTAAATAATGCAGAAAAGTCCTTAAATAATGCAGCAGAGACCTTAAATACTTCAGCATAGTCCTTAAATAATGCAGCAAAGTCCTTGAATAATGCAGCAGAGTCCTTAAATAATGCAACAAAGTCCTTAAATAATGCAGAAGAGTCCTTAAATAATGCAGCAAATTCCTTAAATAATGCAGCAAAGTCTTTAAATAATGCAATAAAGTCCATAAATAATGCTGCAAAGTCCTTAAATAATGCAGCAGAGTCCTTAAACAATGCAGCAGAGTCCTTAAATAATGCAGAAGAGTCCTTAAATAATACAACCAAGACCTTAATGCAGCAGAGTCCTTAAATAATGCAACAAAGTACTTAAATAATGCAGCAGAGTCCTTAAGTACCGTAGCAGAGTCCTTAAATACTGCAGCAATGTCCTTAAATAATGCAGCAGAGTCCTTAAATAATGCAATAAAGTCCATAAATAATGCAGCAAAGTCCTTAAATAATGCAACAAAGTCCTTAAATAATGCAGCAGGGTCCTTAAGTAATGCAACAAAGTCCTTAAATAATGCAGCAGAGTCCTTAAAAAATGCAGCAAAGTCCGTAAATAATGCAGCAGAGTCCTTAAATAATCCAGCCAAGTCCTTAAATAATGCAGCAGATTACTGAAATACGGCAGCAGGGTCCTTAAATAATGCAGCAGAGTCCTTATATAATGCAACAAAGTCCTTAAATAATGCAGCAGAGTCCTTAAATAATGCAACAAAGTCCTTAAGTAATGCAGCAGAGTCTTTAAATAATGCAGCAAAGTCCTTAAATAATGCAGCACAGTCCTTAAATAATCCAGCAAAGTCCTTAAATAATGCAGCAAAGTCCTTATATAATGCATCAGAGTCCTTAAATAATGCAGCAGAGTCCTTAAATACCACAGCAGAGTCCTTAAATAATGCAGCAAAGTCTTTAAATAATGCAGCACAGTCCTTAAATAATCCAGCCAAGTCCTTAAATAATGCAGCAGAGTCCTTAAATAATGCAGAAAAGTCCTTAAATAATGCAGCAGAGACCTTAAATACTTCAGCATAGTCCTTAAATAATGCAGCAAAGTCCTTGAATAATGCAGCAGAGTCCTTAAATAATGCAACAAAGTCCTTAAATAATGCAGAAGCGTCCTTAAATAATGCAGCAAATTAATTAAATAATGCAGCAAAGTCTTTAAATAATGCAATAAAGTCCATAAATAATGCAGCAGGGTCCTTAAATAATGCAACAAAGTCCTTAAATAATGCAGCAGAGTCCTTAAAAAATGCAGTAAAGTCCGTAAATAATGCAGCAGAGTCCTTAAATAATCCAGCCAAGTCCTTAAATAATGCAACAAAGTCCTTAAATAATGCAGCAGAGTCCTTAAATAATGCAACAAAGTCCTTAAATAATGCAGCAGAGTCCTTAAAAAATGCAGCAAAGTCCGTAAATAATGCAGCAGAGTCCTTAAATAATCCAGCCAAGTCCTTAAATAATGCAGCAGATTACTGAAATACGGCAGCAGGGTCCTTAAATAATGCAGCAGAGTCCTTATATAATGCAACAAAGTCCTTAAATAATACAGCAGAGTCCTTAAATAATGCAACAAAGTCCTTAAGTAATGCAGCAGAGTCCTTAAATAATGCAGCAAAGTCCTTAAATAATGCAGCACAGTCCTTAAATAATCCAGCAAAGTCCTTAAATAATGCAGCAAAGTCTTTAAATAATGCAATAAAGTCCATAAATGATGCAGCAAATTCCTTAAATAATGCAGCAGAGTACTGAAATACCGCAGCAGGATCCTTAAATAATGCAACAGAGTCCTTAAATAATGCAACAAAGTCCTTAAATAATGCAGAACAGTCCTTAAATAATGCAATAAAGTCCTTAAATAATGCAGCAAAGTCCTTAAATAATGCAGCAGAGTCCTTAAATAATGCAACAAAGTCCTAAAATAATGCAGCAGAGTCCTTAAATAATGCAACAAAGTCCTTAAATAATGCAGCAGAGTCCTTAAATAATGCAGCACATTCCTTAAATAATGCAGCAGAGTCCTTAAATAATCCAGCCAAGTCCTTAAATAATGCAGCAGAGTCCTTAAATAATGCAGAAAAGTCGTTAAATAAAGCAGCAGAGTCCTTAAATACTGCAGCAGAGTCCTTAAATAATGCAGCAAAGTCATTAAATAATGCAGAAGAGTCCTTAAATAATGCAGCAAAGTCCTTATATAATGCATCAGAGTCCTTAAATAATACAGCAGAGTCCTTAAATACCACAGCAGAGTCCTTAAATAATGCAGCAAAGTCTTTAAATAATGCAGCACAGTCCTTAAATAATCCAGCCAAGTCCTTAAATAATGCAGAAAAGTCCTTAAATAATGCAGCAGAGACCTTAAATACTTCAGCATAGTCCTTAAATAATGCAGCAAAGTCCTTGAATAATGCAGCAGAGTCCTTAAATAATGCAACAAAGTCCTTAAATAATGCAGAAGAGTCCTTAAATAATGCAGCAAATTCCTTAAATAATGCAGCAAAGTCTTTAAATAATGCAATAAAGTCCATAAATAATGCAGCAAAGTTCTTAAATAATGCAGCAGAGTCCTTAAATACCACAGCAGAGTCCTTAAATAATGCAGCAAAGTCTTTAAATAATGCAACAAAGTCCTTAAATAATGCAGCAGAGTCCTTAAATAATGCAGAAGAGTCCTTAAATAATCCAGCCAAGTCCTTAAATAATGCAGCAGAGTCCTTAAATAATGCAACAAAATCCTTAAATAATGCAGAAGAGTCCTTAAATAATCCAGCCAAGTCCTTAAATCATGCAGCAGGGGACTTAAATAATCCAGCCAAGTCCTTAAATAATGCAGCAGAGTCCTTAAACAATGCAGCAGAGTCCTTAAATAATGCAGAAGAGTCCTTAAATAATGCAACCAAGACCTTAATGCAGCAGAGTCCTTAAATAATGCAACAAAGTACTTAAATAATGCAGCAGAGTCCTTAAGTACCGTAGCAGAGTCCTTAAATACTGCAGCAATGTCCTTAAATAATGCAGCAGAGTCCTTAAATAATGCAATAAAGTCCATAAATAATGCAGCAAAGTCCTTAAATAATGCAACAAAGTCCTTAAATAATGCAGCAGGGTCCTTAAGTAATGCAACAAAGTCCTTAAATAATGCAGCAGAGTCCTTAAAAAATGCAGCAAAGTCCGTAAATAATGCAGCAGAGTCCTTAAATAATCCAGCCAAGTCCTTAAATAATGCAGCAGATTACTGAAATACGGCAGCAGGGTCCTTAAATAATGCAGCAGAGTCCTTATATAATGCAACAAAGTCCTTAAATAATGCAGCAGAGTCCTTAAATAATGCAACAAAGTCCTTAAGTAATGCAGCAGAGTCCTTAAATAATGCAGCAAAGTCCTTAAATAATGCAGCACAGTCCTTAAATAATCCAGCAAAGTCCTTAAATAATGCAGCAAAGTCTTTAAATAATGCAATAAAGTCCATAAATGATGCAGCAAATTCCTTAAATAATGCAGCAGAGTACTGAAATACCGAAGCAGGATCCTTAAATAATGCAACAGAGTCCTTAAATAATGCAACAAAGTCCTTAAATAATGCAGAACAGTCCTTAAATAATGCAATAAAGTCCTTAAATAATGCAGCAAAGTCCTTAAATAATGCAGCAGAGTCCTTAAATAATGCAACAAAGTCCTAAAATAATGCAGCAGAGTCCTTAAATAATGCAACAAAGTCCTTAAATAATGCAGCAGAGTCCTTAAATAATGCAGCACATTCCTTAAATAATGCAGCAGAGTCCTTAAATAATCCAGCCAAGTCCTTAAATAATGCAGCAGAGTCCTTAAATAATGCAGAAAAGTCGTTAAATAAAGCAGCAGAGTCCTTAAATACTGCAGCAGAGTCCTTAAATAATGCAGCAAAGTCATTAAATAATGCAGAAGAGTCCTTAAATAATGCAGCAAAGTCCTTATATAATGCATCAGAGTCCTTAAATAATGCAGCAGAGTCCTTAAATACCACAGCAGAGTCCTTAAATAATGCAGCAAAGTCTTTAAATAATGCAGCACAGTCCTTAAATAATCCAGCCAAGTCCTTAAATAATGCAGCAGAGTCCTTAAATAATGCAGAAAAGTCCTTAAACAATGCAGCAGAGACCTTAAATACTTCAGCATAGTCCTTAAATAATGCAGCAAAGTCCTTGAATAATGCAGCAGAGTCCTTAAATAATGCAACAAAGTCCTTAAATAATGCAGAAGCGTCCTTAAATAATGCAGCAAATTCCTTAAATAATGCAGCAAAGTCTTTAAATAATGCAATAAAGTCCATAAATAATGCAGCAGGGTCCTTAAATAATGCAACAAAGTCCTTAAATAATGCAGCAGAGTCCTTAAAAAATGCAGTAAAGTCCGTAAATAATGCAGCAGAGTCCTTAAATAATCCAGCCAAGTCCTTAAATAATGCAACAAAGTCCTTAAATAATGCAGCAGATTACTGAAATACTGCAGCAGGGTCCTTAAATAATGCAGCAGAGTCCTTAAATAATGCAACAAAGTCCTTAAATAATGCAGCAGAGTCCTTAAATAATGCAACAAAGTCCTTAAATAATGCAGCAGAGTCCTTAAATAATGCAACAAAGTACTTAAATAATGCAGCAGAGTCCTTAAGTACTGTAGCAGAGTCCTTAAATACTGCAGCAAAGTCCTTAAATAATGCAGCAGAGTCCTTAAATAATGCAGCAAAGTCATTAAATAATGCAGCAGAGTCCTTAAATAATGCAACAAATTCCTTAAATAATGCAGCAGAGTCCTTAAATAATGCAATAAAGTCCATAAATAATGCAGCAAAGTCCTTAAATAATGCAACAAAGTCCTTAAATAATGCAGCAGGGTCCTTAAATAATGCAACAAAGTCCTTAAATAATGCAGCAGAGTCCTTAAAAAATGCAGCAAAGTCCGTAAATAATGCAGCAGAGTCCTTAAATAATCCAGCCAAGTCCTTAAATAATGCAGCAGATTACTGAAATACGGCAGCAGGGTCCTTAAATAATGCAGCAAAGTCTTTAAATAATGCAGCACAGTCCTTAAATAATCCAGCCAAGTCCTTAAATAATGCAGCAGAGTCCTTAAATAATGCAGAAAAGTCCTTAAATAATGCAGCAGAGACCTTAAATACTTCAGCATAGTCCTTAAATAATGCAGCAAAGTCCTTGAATAATGCAGCAGAGTCCTTAAATAATGCAACAAAGTCCTTAAATAATGCAGAAGAGTCCTTAAATAATGCAGCAAATTCCTTAAATAATGCAACAAAGTCCTTAAATAATGCAGAAGCGTCCTTAAATAATGCAGCAAATTAATTAAATAATGCAGCAAAGTCTTTAAATAATGCAATAAAGTCCATAAATAATGCAGCAGGGTCCTTAAATAATGCAACAAAGTCCTTAAATAATGCAGCAGAGTCCTTAAAAAATGCAGTAAAGTCCGTAAATAATGCAGCAGAGTCCTTAAATAATCCAGCCAAGTCCTTAAATAATGCAACAAAGTCCTTAAATAATGCAGCAGAGTCCTTAAATAATGCAACAAAGTCCTTAAATAATGCAGCAGAGTCCTTAAAAAATGCAGCAAAGTCCGTAAATAATGCAGCAGAGTCCTTAAATAATCCAGCCAAGTCCTTAAATAATGCAGCAGATTACTGAAATACGGCAGCAGGGTCCTTAAATAATGCAGCAGAGTCCTTATATAATGCAACAAAGTCCTTAAATAATACAGCAGAGTCCTTAAATAATGCAACAAAGTCCTTAAGTAATGCAGCAGAGTCCTTAAATAATGCAGCAAAGTCCTTAAATAATGCAGCACAGTCCTTAAATAATCCAGCAAAGTCCTTAAATAATGCAGCAAAGTCTTTAAATAATGCAATAAAGTCCATAAATGATGCAGCAAATTCCTTAAATAATGCAGCAGAGTACTGAAATACCGCAGCAGGATCCTTAAATAATGCAACAGAGTCCTTAAATAATGCAACAAAGTCCTTAAATAATGCAGAACAGTCCTTAAATAATGCAATAAAGTCCTTAAATAATGCAGCAAAGTCCTTAAATAATGCAGCAGAGTCCTTAAATAATGCAACAAAGTCCTAAAATAATGCAGCAGAGTCCTTAAATAATGCAACAAAGTCCTTAAATAATGCAGCAGAGTCCTTAAATAATGCAGCACATTCCTTAAATAATGCAGCAGAGTCCTTAAATAATCCAGCCAAGTCCTTAAATAATGCAGCAGAGTCCTTAAATAATGCAGAAAAGTCGTTAAATAAAGCAGCAGAGTCCTTAAATACTGCAGCAGAGTCCTTAAATAATGCAGCAAAGTCATTAAATAATGCAGAAGAGTCCTTAAATAATGCAGCAAAGTCCTTATATAATGCATCAGAGTCCTTAAATAATACAGCAGAGTCCTTAAATACCACAGCAGAGTCCTTAAATAATGCAGCAAAGTCTTTAAATAATGCAGCACAGTCCTTAAATAATCCAGCCAAGTCCTTAAATAATGCAGAAAAGTCCTTAAATAATGCAGCAGAGACCTTAAATACTTCAGCATAGTCCTTAAATAATGCAGCAAAGTCCTTGAATAATGCAGCAGAGTCCTTAAATAATGCAACAAAGTCCTTAAATAATGCAGAAGAGTCCTTAAATAATGCAGCAAATTCCTTAAATAATGCAGCAAAGTCTTTAAATAATGCAATAAAGTCCATAAATAATGCAGCAAAGTTCTTAAATAATGCAGCAGAGTCCTTAAATACCACAGCAGAGTCCTTAAATAATGCAGCAAAGTCTTTAAATAATGCAACAAAGTCCTTAAATAATGCAGCAGAGTCCTTAAATAATGCAGAAGAGTCCTTAAATAATCCAGCCAAGTCCTTAAATAATGCAGCAGAGTCCTTAAATAATGCAACAAAATCCTTAAATAATGCAGAAGAGTCCTTAAATAATCCAGCCAAGTCCTTAAATCATGCAGCAGGGGACTTAAATAATCCAGCCAAGTCCTTAAATAATGCAGCAGAGTCCTTAAACAATGCAGCAGAGTCCTTAAATAATGCAGAAGAGTCCTTAAATAATGCAACCAAGACCTTAATGCAGCAGAGTCCTTAAATAATGCAACAAAGTACTTAAATAATGCAGCAGAGTCCTTAAGTACCGTAGCAGAGTCCTTAAATACTGCAGCAATGTCCTTAAATAATGCAGCAGAGTCCTTAAATAATGCAATAAAGTCCATAAATAATGCAGCAAAGTCCTTAAATAATGCAACAAAGTCCTTAAATAATGCAGCAGGGTCCTTAAGTAATGCAACAAAGTCCTTAAATAATGCAGCAGAGTCCTTAAAAAATGCAGCAAAGTCCGTAAATAATGCAGCAGAGTCCTTAAATAATCCAGCCAAGTCCTTAAATAATGCAGCAGATTACTGAAATACGGCAGCAGGGTCCTTAAATAATGCAGCAGAGTCCTTATATAATGCAACAAAGTCCTTAAATAATGCAGCAGAGTCCTTAAATAATGCAACAAAGTCCTTAAGTAATGCAGCAGAGTCCTTAAATAATGCAGCAAAGTCCTTAAATAATGCAGCACAGTCCTTAAATAATCCAGCAAAGTCCTTAAATAATGCAGCAAAGTCTTTAAATAATGCAATAAAGTCCATAAATGATGCAGCAAATTCGTTAAATAATGCAGCAGAGTACTGAAATACCGAAGCAGGATCCTTAAATAATGCAACAGAGTCCTTAAATAATGCAACAAAGTCCTTAAATAATGCAGAACAGTCCTTAAATAATGCAATAAAGTCCTTAAATAATGCAGCAAAGTCCTTAAATAATGCAGCAGAGTCCTTAAATAATGCAACAAAGTCCTAAAATAATGCAGCAGAGTCCTTAAATAATGCAACAAAGTCCTTAAATAATGCAGCAGAGTCCTTAAATAATGCAGCACATTCCTTAAATAATGCAGCAGAGTCCTTAAATAATCCAGCCAAGTCCTTAAATAATGCAGCAGAGTCCTTAAATAATGCAGAAAAGTCGTTAAATAAAGCAGCAGAGTCCTTAAATACTGCAGCAGAGTCCTTAAATAATGCAGCAAAGTCATTAAATAATGCAGAAGAGTCCTTAAATAATGCAGCAAAGTCCTTATATAATGCATCAGAGTCCTTAAATAATGCAGCAGAGTCCTTAAATACCACAGCAGAGTCCTTAAATAATGCAGCAAAGTCTTTAAATAATGCAGCACAGTCCTTAAATAATCCAGCCAAGTCCTTAAATAATGCAGCAGAGTCCTTAAATAATGCAGAAAAGTCCTTAAACAATGCAGCAGAGACCTTAAATACTTCAGCATAGTCCTTAAATAATGCAGCAAAGTCCTTGAATAATGCAGCAGAGTCCTTAAATAATGCAACAAAGTCCTTAAATAATGCAGAAGCGTCCTTAAATAATGCAGCAAATTCCTTAAATAATGCAGCAAAGTCTTTAAATAATGCAATAAAGTCCATAAATAATGCAGCAGGGTCCTTAAATAATGCAACAAAGTCCTTAAATAATGCAGCAGAGTCCTTAAAAAATGCAGTAAAGTCCGTAAATAATGCAGCAGAGTCCTTAAATAATCCAGCCAAGTCCTTAAATAATGCAACAAAGTCCTTAAATAATGCAGCAGATTACTGAAATACTGCAGCAGGGTCCTTAAATAATGCAGCAGAGTCCTTAAATAATGCAACAAAGTCCTTAAATAATGCAGCAGAGTCCTTAAATAATGCAACAAAGTCCTTAAATAATGCAGCAGAGTCCTTAAATAATGCAACAAAGTACTTAAATAATGCAGCAGAGTCCTTAAGTACTGTAGCAGAGTCCTTAAATACTGCAGCAAAGTCCTTAAATAATGCAGCAGAGTCCTTAAATAATGCAGCAAAGTCATTAAATAATGCAGCAGAGTCCTTAAATAATGCAACAAATTCCTTAAATAATGCAGCAGAGTCCTTAAATAATGCAATAAAGTCCATAAATAATGCAGCAAAGTCCTTAAATAATGCAACAAAGTCCTTAAATAATGCAGCAGGGTCCTTAAATAATGCAACAAAGTCCTTAAATAATGCAGCAGAGTCCTTAAAAAATGCAGCAAAGTCCGTAAATAATGCAGCAGAGTCCTTAAATAATCCAGCCAAGTCCTTAAATAATGCAGCAGATTACTGAAATACGGCAGCAGGGTCCTTAAATAATGCAGCAAAGTCTTTAAATAATGCAGCACAGTCCTTAAATAATCCAGCCAAGTCCTTAAATAATGCAGCAGAGTCCTTAAATAATGCAGAAAAGTCCTTAAATAATGCAGCAGAGACCTTAAATACTTCAGCATAGTCCTTAAATAATGCAGCAAAGTCCTTGAATAATGCAGCAGAGTCCTTAAATAATGCAACAAAGTCCTTAAATAATGCAGAAGAGTCCTTAAATAATGCAGCAAATTCCTTAAATAATGCAGCAAAGTCTTTAAATAATGCAATAAAGTCCATAAATAATGCTGCAAAGTCCTTAAATAATGCAGCAGAGTCCTTAAACAATGCAGCAGAGTCCTTAAATAATGCAGAAGAGTCCTTAAATAATACAACCAAGACCTTAATGCAGCAGAGTCCTTAAATAATGCAACAAAGTACTTAAATAATGCAGAAAAGTCCTTAAATAATGCAGCAGAGACCTTAAATACTTCAGCATAGTCCTTAAATAATGCAGCAAAGTCCTTGAATAATGCAGCAGAGTCCTTAAATAATGCAACAAAGTCCTTAAATAATGCAGAAGAGTCCTTAAATAATGCAGCAAATTCCTTAAATAATGCAGCAAAGTCTTTAAATAATGCAATAAAGTCCATAAATAATGCTGCAAAGTCCTTAAATAATGCAGCAGAGTCCTTAAACAATGCAGCAGAGTCCTTAAATAATGCAGAAGAGTCCTTAAATAATACAACCAAGACCTTAATGCAGCAGAGTCCTTAAATAATGCAACAAAGTACTTAAATAATGCAGCAGAGTCCTTAAGTACCGTAGCAGAGTCCTTAAATACTGCAGCAATGTCCTTAAATAATGCAGCAGAGTCCTTAAATAATGCAATAAAGTCCATAAATAATGCAGCAAAGTCCTTAAATAATGCAACAAAGTCCTTAAATAATGCAGCAGGGTCCTTAAGTAATGCAACAAAGTCCTTAAATAATGCAGCAGAGTCCTTAAAAAATGCAGCAAAGTCCGTAAATAATGCAGCAGAGTCCTTAAATAATCCAGCCAAGTCCTTAAATAATGCAGCAGATTACTGAAATACGGCAGCAGGGTCCTTAAATAATGCAGCAGAGTCCTTATATAATGCAACAAAGTCCTTAAATAATGCAGCAGAGTCCTTAAATAATGCAACAAAGTCCTTAAGTAATGCAGCAGAGTCTTTAAATAATGCAGCAAAGTCCTTAAATAATGCAGCACAGTCCTTAAATAATCCAGCAAAGTCCTTAAATAATGCAGCAAAGTCCTTATATAATGCATCAGAGTCCTTAAATAATGCAGCAGAGTCCTTAAATACCACAGCAGAGTCCTTAAATAATGCAGCAAAGTCTTTAAATAATGCAGCACAGTCCTTAAATAATCCAGCCAAGTCCTTAAATAATGCAGCAGAGTCCTTAAATAATGCAGAAAAGTCCTTAAATAATGCAGCAGAGACCTTAAATACTTCAGCATAGTCCTTAAATAATGCAGCAAAGTCCTTGAATAATGCAGCAGAGTCCTTAAATAATGCAACAAAGTCCTTAAATAATGCAGAAGCGTCCTTAAATAATGCAGCAAATTAATTAAATAATGCAGCAAAGTCTTTAAATAATGCAATAAAGTCCATAAATAATGCAGCAGGGTCCTTAAATAATGCAACAAAGTCCTTAAATAATGCAGCAGAGTCCTTAAAAAATGCAGTAAAGTCCGTAAATAATGCAGCAGAGTCCTTAAATAATCCAGCCAAGTCCTTAAATAATGCAACAAAGTCCTTAAATAATGCAGCAGAGTCCTTAAATAATGCAACAAAGTCCTTAAATAATGCAGCAGAGTCCTTAAAAAATGCAGCAAAGTCCGTAAATAATGCAGCAGAGTCCTTAAATAATCCAGCCAAGTCCTTAAATAATGCAGCAGATTACTGAAATACGGCAGCAGGGTCCTTAAATAATGCAGCAGAGTCCTTATATAATGCAACAAAGTCCTTAAATAATACAGCAGAGTCCTTAAATAATGCAACAAAGTCCTTAAGTAATGCAGCAGAGTCCTTAAATAATGCAGCAAAGTCCTTAAATAATGCAGCACAGTCCTTAAATAATCCAGCAAAGTCCTTAAATAATGCAGCAAAGTCTTTAAATAATGCAATAAAGTCCATAAATGATGCAGCAAATTCCTTAAATAATGCAGCAGAGTACTGAAATACCGCAGCAGGATCCTTAAATAATGCAACAGAGTCCTTAAATAATGCAACAAAGTCCTTAAATAATGCAGAACAGTCCTTAAATAATGCAATAAAGTCCTTAAATAATGCAGCAAAGTCCTTAAATAATGCAGCAGAGTCCTTAAATAATGCAACAAAGTCCTAAAATAATGCAGCAGAGTCCTTAAATAATGCAACAAAGTCCTTAAATAATGCAGCAGAGTCCTTAAATAATGCAGCACATTCCTTAAATAATGCAGCAGAGTCCTTAAATAATCCAGCCAAGTCCTTAAATAATGCAGCAGAGTCCTTAAATAATGCAGCAAAGTCCTTAAATAATGCAGCACAGTCCTTAAATAATCCAGCAAAGTCCTTAAATAATGCAGCAAAGTCTTTAAATAATGCAATAAAGTCCATAAATGATGCAGCAAATTCCTTAAATAATGCAGCAGAGTACTGAAATACCGAAGCAGGATCCTTAAATAATGCAACAGAGTCCTTAAATAATGCAACAAAGTCCTTAAATAATGCAGAACAGTCCTTAAATAATGCAATAAAGTCCTTAAATAATGCAGCAAAGTCCTTAAATAATGCAGCAGAGTCCTTAAATAATGCAACAAAGTCCTAAAATAATGCAGCAGAGTCCTTAAATAATGCAGCACATTCCTTAAATAATGCAGCAGAGTCCTTAAATAATCCAGCCAAGTCCTTAAATAATGCAGCAGAGTCCTTAAATAATGCAGAAAAGTCGTTAAATAAAGCAGCAGAGTCCTTAAATACTGCAGCAGAGTCCTTAAATAATGCAGCAAAGTCATTAAATAATGCAGAAGAGTCCTTAAATAATGCAGCAAAGTCCTTATATAATGCATCAGAGTCCTTAAATAATGCAGCAGAGTCCTTAAATACCACAGCAGAGTCCTTAAATAATGCAGCAAAGTCTTTAAATAATGCAGCACAGTCCTTAAATAATCCAGCCAAGTCCTTAAATAATGCAGCAGAGTCCTTAAATAATGCAACAAAGTCCTTAAATAATGCAGCAGAGTCCTTAAATAATGCAGCACATTCCTTAAATAATGCAGCAGAGTCCTTAAATAATCCAGCCAAGTCCTTAAATAATGCAGCAGAGTCCTTAAATAATGCAGAAAAGTCGTTAAATAAAGCAGCAGAGTCCTTAAATACTGCAGCAGAGTCCTTAAATAATGCAGCAAAGTCATTAAATAATGCAGAAGAGTCCTTAAATAATGCAGCAAAGTCCTTATATAATGCATCAGAGTCCTTAAATAATGCAGCAGAGTCCTTAAATACCACAGCAGAGTCCTTAAATAATGCAGCAAAGTCTTTAAATAATGCAGCACAGTCCTTAAATAATCCAGCCAAGTCCTTAAATAATGCAGCAGAGTCCTTAAATAATGCAGAAAAGTCCTTAAACAATGCAGCAGAGACCTTAAATACTTCAGCATAGTCCTTAAATAATGCAGCAAAGTCCTTGAATAATGCAGCAGAGTCCTTAAATAATGCAACAAAGTCCTTAAATAATGCAGAAGCGTCCTTAAATAATGCAGCAAATTCCTTAAATAATGCAGCAAAGTCTTTAAATAATGCAATAAAGTCCATAAATAATGCAGCAGGGTCCTTAAATAATGCAACAAAGTCCTTAAATAATGCAGCAGAGTCCTTAAAAAATGCAGTAAAGTCCGTAAATAATGCAGCAGAGTCCTTAAATAATCCAGCCAAGTCCTTAAATAATGCAACAAAGTCCTTAAATAATGCAGCAGATTACTGAAATACTGCAGCAGGGTCCTTAAATAATGCAGCAGAGTCCTTAAATAATGCAACAAAGTCCTTAAATAATGCAGCAGAGTCCTTAAATAATGCAACAAAGTCCTTAAATAATGCAGCAGAGTCCTTAAATAATGCAACAAAGTACTTAAATAATGCAGCAGAGTCCTTAAGTACTGTAGCAGAGTCCTTAAATACTGCAGCAAAGTCCTTAAATAATGCAGCAGAGTCCTTAAATAATGCAGCAAAGTCATTAAATAATGCAGCAGAGTCCTTAAATAATGCAACAAATTCCTTAAATAATGCAGCAGAGTCCTTAAATAATGCAATAAAGTCCATAAATAATGCAGCAAAGTCCTTAAATAATGCAACAAAGTCCTTAAATAATGCAGCAGGGTCCTTAAATAATGCAACAAAGTCCTTAAATAATGCAGCAGAGTCCTTAAAAAATGCAGCAAAGTCCGTAAATAATGCAGCAGAGTCCTTAAATAATCCAGCCAAGTCCTTAAATAATGCAGCAGATTACTGAAATACGGCAGCAGGGTCCTTAAATAATGCAGCAAAGTCTTTAAATAATGCAGCACAGTCCTTAAATAATCCAGCCAAGTCCTTAAATAATGCAGCAGAGTCCTTAAATAATGCAGAAAAGTCCTTAAATAATGCAGCAGAGACCTTAAATACTTCAGCATAGTCCTTAAATAATGCAGCAAAGTCCTTGAATAATGCAGCAGAGTCCTTAAATAATGCAACAAAGTCCTTAAATAATGCAGAAGAGTCCTTAAATAATGCAGCAAATTCCTTAAATAATGCAGCAAAGTCTTTAAATAATGCAATAAAGTCCATAAATAATGCTGCAAAGTCCTTAAATAATGCAGCAGAGTCCTTAAACAATGCAGCAGAGTCCTTAAATAATGCAGAAGAGTCCTTAAATAATACAACCAAGACCTTAATGCAGCAGAGTCCTTAAATAATGCAACAAAGTACTTAAATAATGCAGAAAAGTCCTTAAATAATGCAGCAGAGACCTTAAATACTTCAGCATAGTCCTTAAATAATGCAGCAAAGTCCTTGAATAATGCAGCAGAGTCCTTAAATAATGCAACAAAGTCCTTAAATAATGCAGAAGAGTCCTTAAATAATGCAGCAAATTCCTTAAATAATGCAGCAAAGTCTTTAAATAATGCAATAAAGTCCATAAATAATGCTGCAAAGTCCTTAAATAATGCAGCAGAGTCCTTAAACAATGCAGCAGAGTCCTTAAATAATGCAGAAGAGTCCTTAAATAATACAACCAAGACCTTAATGCAGCAGAGTCCTTAAATAATGCAACAAAGTACTTAAATAATGCAGCAGAGTCCTTAAGTACCGTAGCAGAGTCCTTAAATACTGCAGCAATGTCCTTAAATAATGCAGCAGAGTCCTTAAATAATGCAATAAAGTCCATAAATAATGCAGCAAAGTCCTTAAATAATGCAACAAAGTCCTTAAATAATGCAGCAGGGTCCTTATATAATGCAACAAAGTCCTTAAATAATGCAGCAGAGTCCTTAAATAATGCAACAAAGTCCTTAAGTAATGCAGCAGAGTCTTTAAATAATGCAGCAAAGTCCTTAAATAATGCAGCACAGTCCTTAAATAATCCAGCAAAGTCCTTAAATAATGCAGCAAAGTCCTTATATAATGCATCAGAGTCCTTAAATAATGCAGCAGAGTCCTTAAATACCACAGCAGAGTCCTTAAATAATGCAGCAAAGTCTTTAAATAATGCAGCACAGTCCTTAAATAATCCAGCCAAGTCCTTAAATAATGCAGCAGAGTCCTTAAATAATGCAGAAAAGTCCTTAAATAATGCAGCAGAGACCTTAAATACTTCAGCATAGTCCTTAAATAATGCAGCAAAGTCCTTGAATAATGCAGCAGAGTCCTTAAATAATGCAACAAAGTCCTTAAATAATGCAGAAGCGTCCTTAAATAATGCAGCAAATTAATTAAATAATGCAGCAAAGTCTTTAAATAATGCAATAAAGTCCATAAATAATGCAGCAGGGTCCTTAAATAATGCAACAAAGTCCTTAAATAATGCAGCAGAGTCCTTAAAAAATGCAGTAAAGTCCGTAAATAATGCAGCAGAGTCCTTAAATAATCCAGCCAAGTCCTTAAATAATGCAACAAAGTCCTTAAATAATGCAGCAGAGTCCTTAAATAATGCAACAAAGTCCTTAAATAATGCAGCAGAGTCCTTAAAAAATGCAGCAAAGTCCGTAAATAATGCAGCAGAGTCCTTAAATAATCCAGCCAAGTCCTTAAATAATGCAGCAGATTACTGAAATACGGCAGCAGGGTCCTTAAATAATGCAGCAGAGTCCTTATATAATGCAACAAAGTCCTTAAATAATACAGCAGAGTCCTTAAATAATGCAACAAAGTCCTTAAGTAATGCAGCAGAGTCCTTAAATAATGCAGCAAAGTCCTTAAATAATGCAGCACAGTCCTTAAATAATCCAGCAAAGTCCTTAAATAATGCAGCAAAGTCTTTAAATAATGCAATAAAGTCCATAAATGATGCAGCAAATTCCTTAAATAATGCAGCAGAGTACTGAAATACCGCAGCAGGATCCTTAAATAATGCAACAGAGTCCTTAAATAATGCAACAAAGTCCTTAAATAATGCAGAACAGTCCTTAAATAATGCAATAAAGTCCTTAAATAATGCAGCAAAGTCCTTAAATAATGCAGCAGAGTCCTTAAATAATGCAACAAAGTCCTAAAATAATGCAGCAGAGTCCTTAAATAATGCAACAAAGTCCTTAAATAATGCAGCAGAGTCCTTAAATAATGCAGCACATTCCTTAAATAATGCAGCAGAGTCCTTAAATAATCCAGCCAAGTCCTTAAATAATGCAGCAGAGTCCTTAAATAATGCAGAAAAGTCGTTAAATAAAGCAGCAGAGTCCTTAAATACTGCAGCAGAGTCCTTAAATAATGCAGCAAAGTCATTAAATAATGCAGAAGAGTCCTTAAATAATGCAGCAAAGTCCTTATATAATGCATCAGAGTCCTTAAATAATACAGCAGAGTCCTTAAATACCACAGCAGAGTCCTTAAATAATGCAGCAAAGTCTTTAAATAATGCAGCACAGTCCTTAAATAATCCAGCCAAGTCCTTAAATAATGCAGAAAAGTCCTTAAATAATGCAGCAGAGACCTTAAATACTTCAGCATAGTCCTTAAATAATGCAGCAAAGTCCTTGAATAATGCAGCAGAGTCCTTAAATAATGCAACAAAGTCCTTAAATAATGCAGAAGAGTCCTTAAATAATGCAGCAAATTCCTTAAATAATGCAGCAAAGTCTTTAAATAATGCAATAAAGTCCATAAATAATGCAGCAAAGTTCTTAAATAATGCAGCAGAGTCCTTAAATACCACAGCAGAGTCCTTAAATAATGCAGCAAAGTCTTTAAATAATGCAACAAAGTCCTTAAATAATGCAGCAGAGTCCTTAAATAATGCAGAAGAGTCCTTAAATAATCCAGCCAAGTCCTTAAATAATGCAGCAGAGTCCTTAAATAATGCAACAAAATCCTTAAATAATGCAGAAGAGTCCTTAAATAATCCAGCCAAGTCCTTAAATCATGCAGCAGGGGACTTAAATAATCCAGCCAAGTCCTTAAATAATGCAGCAGAGTCCTTAAACAATGCAGCAGAGTCCTTAAATAATGCAGAAGAGTCCTTAAATAATGCAACCAAGACCTTAATGCAGCAGAGTCCTTAAATAATGCAACAAAGTACTTAAATAATGCAGCAGAGTCCTTAAGTACCGTAGCAGAGTCCTTAAATACTGCAGCAATGTCCTTAAATAATGCAGCAGAGTCCTTAAATAATGCAATAAAGTCCATAAATAATGCAGCAAAGTCCTTAAATAATGCAACAAAGTCCTTAAATAATGCAGCAGGGTCCTTAAGTAATGCAACAAAGTCCTTAAATAATGCAGCAGAGTCCTTAAAAAATGCAGCAAAGTCCGTAAATAATGCAGCAGAGTCCTTAAATAATCCAGCCAAGTCCTTAAATAATGCAGCAGATTACTGAAATACGGCAGCAGGGTCCTTAAATAATGCAGCAGAGTCCTTATATAATGCAACAAAGTCCTTAAATAATGCAGCAGAGTCCTTAAATAATGCAACAAAGTCCTTAAGTAATGCAGCAGAGTCCTTAAATAATGCAGCAAAGTCCTTAAATAATGCAGCACAGTCCTTAAATAATCCAGCAAAGTCCTTAAATAATGCAGCAAAGTCTTTAAATAATGCAATAAAGTCCATAAATGATGCAGCAAATTCCTTAAATAATGCAGCAGAGTACTGAAATACCGAAGCAGGATCCTTAAATAATGCAACAGAGTCCTTAAATAATGCAACAAAGTCCTTAAATAATGCAGAACAGTCCTTAAATAATGCAATAAAGTCCTTAAATAATGCAGCAAAGTCCTTAAATAATGCAGCAGAGTCCTTAAATAATGCAACAAAGTCCTAAAATAATGCAGCAGAGTCCTTAAATAATGCAACAAAGTCCTTAAATAATGCAGCAGAGTCCTTAAATAATGCAGCACATTCCTTAAATAATGCAGCAGAGTCCTTAAATAATCCAGCCAAGTCCTTAAATAATGCAGCAGAGTCCTTAAATAATGCAGAAAAGTCGTTAAATAAAGCAGCAGAGTCCTTAAATACTGCAGCAGAGTCCTTAAATAATGCAGCAAAGTCATTAAATAATGCAGAAGAGTCCTTAAATAATGCAGCAAAGTCCTTATATAATGCATCAGAGTCCTTAAATAATGCAGCAGAGTCCTTAAATACCACAGCAGAGTCCTTAAATAATGCAGCAAAGTCTTTAAATAATGCAGCACAGTCCTTAAATAATCCAGCCAAGTCCTTAAATAATGCAGCAGAGTCCTTAAATAATGCAGAAAAGTCCTTAAACAATGCAGCAGAGACCTTAAATACTTCAGCATAGTCCTTAAATAATGCAGCAAAGTCCTTGAATAATGCAGCAGAGTCCTTAAATAATGCAACAAAGTCCTTAAATAATGCAGAAGCGTCCTTAAATAATGCAGCAAATTCCTTAAATAATGCAGCAAAGTCTTTAAATAATGCAATAAAGTCCATAAATAATGCAGCAGGGTCCTTAAATAATGCAACAAAGTCCTTAAATAATGCAGCAGAGTCCTTAAAAAATGCAGTAAAGTCCGTAAATAATGCAGCAGAGTCCTTAAATAATCCAGCCAAGTCCTTAAATAATGCAACAAAGTCCTTAAATAATGCAGCAGATTACTGAAATACTGCAGCAGGGTCCTTAAATAATGCAGCAGAGTCCTTAAATAATGCAACAAAGTCCTTAAATAATGCAGCAGAGTCCTTAAATAATGCAACAAAGTCCTTAAATAATGCAGCAGAGTCCTTAAATAATGCAACAAAGTACTTAAATAATGCAGCAGAGTCCTTAAGTACTGTAGCAGAGTCCTTAAATACTGCAGCAAAGTCCATAAATAATGCAGCAGAGTCCTTAAATAATGCAGCAAAGTCATTAAATAATGCAGCAGAGTCCTTAAATAATGCAACAAATTCCTTAAATAATGCAGCAGAGTCCTTAAATAATGCAATAAAGTCCATAAATAATGCAGCAAAGTCCTTAAATAATGCAACAAAGTCCTTAAATAATGCAGCAGGGTCCTTAAATAATGCAACAAAGTCCTTAAATAATGCAGCAGAGTCCTTAAAAAATGCAGCAAAGTCCGTAAATAATGCAGCAGAGTCCTTAAATAATCCAGCCAAGTCCTTAAATAATGCAGCAGATTACTGAAATACGGCAGCAGGGTCCTTAAATAATGCAGCAAAGTCTTTAAATAATGCAGCACAGTCCTTAAATAATCCAGCCAAGTCCTTAAATAATGCAGCAGAGTCCTTAAATAATGCAGAAAAGTCCTTAAATAATGCAGCAGAGACCTTAAATACTTCAGCATAGTCCTTAAATAATGCAGCAAAGTCCTTGAATAATGCAGCAGAGTCCTTAAATAATGCAACAAAGTCCTTAAATAATGCAGAAGAGTCCTTAAATAATGCAGCAAATTCCTTAAATAATGCAGCAAAGTCTTTAAATAATGCAATAAAGTCCATAAATAATGCTGCAAAGTCCTTAAATAATGCAGCAGAGTCCTTAAACAATGCAGCAGAGTCCTTAAATAATGCAGAAGAGTCCTTAAATAATACAACCAAGACCTTAATGCAGCAGAGTCCTTAAATAATGCAACAAAGTACTTAAATAATGCAGCAGAGTCCTTAAGTACCGTAGCAGAGTCCTTAAATACTGCAGCAATGTCCTTAAATAATGCAGCAGAGTCCTTAAATAATGCAATAAAGTCCATAAATAATGCAGCAAAGTCCTTAAATAATGCAACAAAGTCCTTAAATAATGCAGCAGGGTCCTTAAGTGATGCAACAAAGTCCTTAAATAATGCAGCAGAGTCCTTAAAAAATGCAGCAAAGTCCGTAAATAATGCAGCAGAGTCCTTAAATAATCCAGCCAAGTCCTTAAATAATGCAGCAGATTACTGAAATACGGCAGCAGGGTCCTTAAATAATGCAGCAGAGTCCTTATATAATGCAACAAAGTCGTTAAATAATGCAGCAGAGTCCTTAAATAATGCAACAAAGTCCTTAAGTAATGCAGCAGAGTCCTTAAATAATGCAGCAAAGTCCTTAAATAATGCAGCACAGTCCTTAAATAATCCAGCAAAGTCCTTAAATAATGCAGCAGAGTCCTTAAATAATGCAACAAAGTCCTAAAATAATGCAGCAGAGTCCTTAAATAATGCAACAAAGTCCTTAAATAATGCAGCAGAGTCCTTAAATAATGCAGCACATTCCTTAAATAATGCAGCAGAGTCCTTAAATAATCCAGCCAAGTCCTTAAATAATGCAGCAGAGTCCTTAAATAATGCAGAAAAGTCGTTAAATAAAGCAGCAGAGTCCTTAAATACTGCAGCAGAGTCCTTAAATAATGCAGCAAAGTCATTAAATAATGCAGAAGAGTCCTTAAATAATGCAGCAAAGTCCTTATATAATGCATCAGAGTCCTTAAATAATGCAGCAGAGTCCTTAAATACCACAGCAGAGTCCTTAAATAATGCAGCAAAGTCTTTAAATAATGCAGCACAGTCCTTAAATAATCCAGCCAAGTCCTTAAATAATGCAGCAGAGTCCTTAAATAATGCAGAAAAGTCCTTAAACAATGCAGCAGAGACCTTAAATACTTCAGCATAGTCCTTAAATAATGCAGCAAAGTCCTTGAATAATGCAGCAGAGTCCTTAAATAATGCAACAAAGTCCTTAAATAATGCAGAAGCGTCCTTAAATAATGCAGCAAATTCCTTAAATAATGCAGCAAAGTCTTTAAATAATGCAATAAAGTCCATAAATAATGCAGCAGGGTCCTTAAATAATGCAACAAAGTCCTTAAATAATGCAGCAGAGTCCTTAAAAAATGCAGTAAAGTCCGTAAATAATGCAGCAGAGTCCTTAAATAATCCAGCCAAGTCCTTAAATAATGCAACAAAGTCCTTAAATAATGCAGCAGATTACTGAAATACTGCAGCAGGGTCCTTAAATAATGCAGCAGAGTCCTTAAATAATGCAACAAAGTCCTTAAATAATGCAGCAGAGTCCTTAAATAATGCAACAAAGTCCTTAAATAATGCAGCAGAGTCCTTAAATAATGCAACAAAGTACTTAAATAATGCAGCAGAGTCCTTAAGTACTGTAGCAGAGTCCTTAAATACTGCAGCAAAGTCCTTAAATAATGCAGCAGAGTCCTTAAATAATGCAGCAAAGTCATTAAATAATGCAGCAGAGTCCTTAAATAATGCAACAAATTCCTTAAATAATGCAGCAGAGTCCTTAAATAATGCAATAAAGTCCATAAATAATGCAGCAAAGTCCTTAAATAATGCAACAAAGTCCTTAAATAATGCAGCAGGGTCCTTAAATAATGCAACAAAGTCCTTAAATAATGCAGCAGAGTCCTTAAAAAATGCAGCAAAGTCCGTAAATAATGCAGCAGAGTCCTTAAATAATCCAGCCAAGTCCTTAAATAATGCAGCAGATTACTGAAATACGGCAGCAGGGTCCTTAAATAATGCAGCAAAGTCTTTAAATAATGCAGCACAGTCCTTAAATAATCCAGCCAAGTCCTTAAATAATGCAGCAGAGTCCTTAAATAATGCAGAAAAGTCCTTAAATAATGCAGCAGAGACCTTAAATACTTCAGCATAGTCCTTAAATAATGCAGCAAAGTCCTTGAATAATGCAGCAGAGTCCTTAAATAATGCAACAAAGTCCTTAAATAATGCAGAAGAGTCCTTAAATAATGCAGCAAATTCCTTAAATAATGCAGCAAAGTCTTTAAATAATGCAATAAAGTCCATAAATAATGCTGCAAAGTCCTTAAATAATGCAGCAGAGTCCTTAAACAATGCAGCAGAGTCCTTAAATAATGCAGAAGAGTCCTTAAATAATACAACCAAGACCTTAATGCAGCAGAGTCCTTAAATAATGCAACAAAGTACTTAAATAATGCAGCAGAGTCCTTAAGTACCGTAGCAGAGTCCTTAAATACTGCAGCAATGTCCTTAAATAATGCAGCAGAGTCCTTAAATAATGCAATAAAGTCCATAAATAATGCAGCAAAGTCCTTAAATAATGCAACAAAGTCCTTAAATAATGCAGCAGGGTCCTTAAGTGATGCAACAAAGTCCTTAAATAATGCAGCAGAGTCCTTAAAAAATGCAGCAAAGTCCGTAAATAATGCAGCAGAGTCCTTAAATAATCCAGCCAAGTCCTTAAATAATGCAGCAGATTACTGAAATACGGCAGCAGGGTCCTTAAATAATGCAGCAGAGTCCTTATATAATGCAACAAAGTCGTTAAATAATGCAGCAGAGTCCTTAAATAATGCAACAAAGTCCTTAAGTAATGCAGCAGAGTCCTTAAATAATGCAGCAAAGTCCTTAAATAATGCAGCACAGTCCTTAAATAATCCAGCAAAGTCCTTAAATAATGCAGCAGAGTCCTTAAATAATGCAACAAAGTCCTAAAATAATGCAGCAGAGTCCTTAAATAATGCAACAAAGTCCTTAAATAATGCAGCAGAGTCCTTAAATAATGCAGCACATTCCTTAAATAATGCAGCAGAGTCCTTAAATAATCCAGCCAAGTCCTTAAATAATGCAGCAGAGTCCTTAAATAATGCAGAAAAGTCGTTAAATAAAGCAGCAGAGTCCTTAAATACTGCAGCAGAGTCCTTAAATAATGCAGCAAAGTCATTAAATAATGCAGAAGAGTCCTTAAATAATGCAGCAAAGTCCTTATATAATGCATCAGAGTCCTTAAATAATGCAGCAGAGTCCTTAAATACCACAGCAGAGTCCTTAAATAATGCAGCAAAGTCTTTAAATAATGCAGCACAGTCCTTAAATAATCCAGCCAAGTCCTTAAATAATGCAGCAGAGTCCTTAAATAATGCAGAAAAGTCCTTAAACAATGCAGCAGAGACCTTAAATACTTCAGCATAGTCCTTAAATAATGCAGCAAAGTCCTTGAATAATGCAGCAGAGTCCTTAAATAATGCAACAAAGTCCTTAAATAATGCAGAAGCGTCCTTAAATAATGCAGCAAATTCCTTAAATAATGCAGCAAAGTCTTTAAATAATGCAATAAAGTCCATAAATAATGCAGCAGGGTCCTTAAATAATGCAACAAAGTCCTTAAATAATGCAGCAGAGTCCTTAAAAAATGCAGTAAAGTCCGTAAATAATGCAGCAGAGTCCTTAAATAATCCAGCCAAGTCCTTAAATAATGCAACAAAGTCCTTAAATAATGCAGCAGATTACTGAAATACTGCAGCAGGGTCCTTAAATAATGCAGCAGAGTCCTTAAATAATGCAACAAAGTCCTTAAATAATGCAGCAGAGTCCTTAAATAATGCAACAAAGTCCTTAAATAATGCAGCAGAGTCCTTAAATAATGCAACAAAGTACTTAAATAATGCAGCAGAGTCCTTAAGTACTGTAGCAGAGTCCTTAAATACTGCAGCAAAGTCCTTAAATAATGCAGCAGAGTCCTTAAATAATGCAGCAAAGTCATTAAATAATGCAGCAGAGTCCTTAAATAATGCAACAAATTCCTTAAATAATGCAGCAGAGTCCTTAAATAATGCAATAAAGTCCATAAATAATGCAGCAAAGTCCTTAAATAATGCAACAAAGTCCTTAAATAATGCAGCAGGGTCCTTAAATAATGCAACAAAGTCCTTAAATAATGCAGCAGAGTCCTTAAAAAATGCAGCAAAGTCCGTAAATAATGCAGCAGAGTCCTTAAATAATCCAGCCAAGTCCTTAAATAATGCAGCAGATTACTGAAATACGGCAGCAGGGTCCTTAAATAATGCAGCAAAGTCTTTAAATAATGCAGCACAGTCCTTAAATAATCCAGCCAAGTCCTTAAATAATGCAGCAGAGTCCTTAAATAATGCAGAAAAGTCCTTAAATAATGCAGCAGAGACCTTAAATACTTCAGCATAGTCCTTAAATAATGCAGCAAAGTCCTTGAATAATGCAGCAGAGTCCTTAAATAATGCAACAAAGTCCTTAAATAATGCAGAAGAGTCCTTAAATAATGCAGCAAATTCCTTAAATAATGCAGCAAAGTCTTTAAATAATGCAATAAAGTCCATAAATAATGCTGCAAAGTCCTTAAATAATGCAGCAGAGTCCTTAAACAATGCAGCAGAGTCCTTAAATAATGCAGAAGAGTCCTTAAATAATACAACCAAGACCTTAATGCAGCAGAGTCCTTAAATAATGCAACAAAGTACTTAAATAATGCAGCAGAGTCCTTAAGTACCGTAGCAGAGTCCTTAAATACTGCAGCAATGTCCTTAAATAATGCAGCAGAGTCCTTAAATAATGCAATAAAGTCCATAAATAATGCAGCAAAGTCCTTAAATAATGCAACAAAGTCCTTAAATAATGCAGCAGGGTCCTTAAGTGATGCAACAAAGTCCTTAAATAATGCAGCAGAGTCCTTAAAAAATGCAGCAAAGTCCGTAAATAATGCAGCAGAGTCCTTAAATAATCCAGCCAAGTCCTTAAATAATGCAGCAGATTACTGAAATACGGCAGCAGGGTCCTTAAATAATGCAGCAGAGTCCTTATATAATGCAACAAAGTCGTTAAATAATGCAGCAGAGTCCTTAAATAATGCAACAAAGTCCTTAAGTAATGCAGCAGAGTCCTTAAATAATGCAGCAAAGTCCTTAAATAATGCAGCACAGTCCTTAAATAATCCAGCAAAGTCCTTAAATAATGCAGCAAAGTCCTTATATAATGCATCAGAGTCCTTAAATAATGCAGCAGAGTCCTTAAATACCACAGCAGAGTCCTTAAATAATGCAGCAAAGTCTTTAAATAATGCAGCACAGTCC
The DNA here is from genome assembly GCF_046119375.1 of Phyllobates terribilis. NCBI lineage: Eukaryota > Metazoa > Chordata > Amphibia > Anura > Dendrobatidae > Phyllobates > Phyllobates terribilis. Next base: position 1,427,728 of record NW_027362955.1, on the reverse strand, counting down.
TTAAATAATCCAGCCAAGTCCTTAAATAATGCAGCAGAGTCCTTAAATAATGCAGAAAAGTCCTTAAATAATGCAGCAGAGACCTTAAATACTTCAGCATAGTCCTTAAATAATGCAGCAAAGTCCTTGAATAATGCAGCAGAGTCCTTAAATAATGCAACAAAGTCCTTAAATAATGCAGAAGCGTCCTTAAATAATGCAGCAAATTACTTAAATAATGCAGCAAAGTCTTTAAATAATGCAATAAAGTCCATAAATAATGCAGCAGGGTCCTTAAATAATGCAACAAAGTCCTTAAATAATGCAGCAGAGTCCTTAAAAAATGCAGTAAAGTCCGTAAATAATGCAGCAGAGTCCTTAAATAATCCAGCCAAGTCCTTAAATAATGCAACAAAGTCCTTAAATAATGCAGCAGAGTCCTTAAATAATGCAACAAAGTCCTTAAATAATGCAGCAGAGTCCTTAAAAAATGCAGCAAAGTCCGTAAATAATGCAGCAGAGTCCTTAAATAATCCAGCCAAGTCCTTAAATAATGCAGCAGATTACTGAAATACGGCAGCAGGGTCCTTAAATAATGCAGCAGAGTCCTTATATAATGCAACAAAGTCCTTAAATAATACAGCAGAGTCCTTAAATAATGCAACAAAGTCCTTAAGTAATGCAGCAGAGTCCTTAAATAATGCAGCAAAGTCCTTAAATAATGCAGCACAGTCCTTAAATAATCCAGCAAAGTCCTTAAATAATGCAGCAAAGTCTTTAAATAATGCAATAAAGTCCATAAATGATGCAGCAAATTCCTTAAATAATGCAGCATAGTTCTGAAATACCGCAGCAGGATCCTTAAATAATGCAACAGAGTCCTTAAATAATGCAACAAAGTCCTTAAATAATGCAGAACAGTCCTTAAATAATGCAATAAAGTCCTTAAATAATGCAGCAAAGTCCTTAAATAATGCAGCAGAGTCCTTAAATAATGCAACAAAGTCCTAAAATAATGCAGCAGAGTCCTTAAATAATGCAACAAAGTCCTTAAATAATGCAGCAGAGTCCTTAAATAATGCAGCACATTCCTTAAATAATGCAGCAGAGTCCTTAAATAATCCAGCCAAGTCCTTAAATAATGCAGCAGAGTCCTTAAATAATGCAGAAAAGTCGTTAAATAAAGCAGCAGAGTCCTTAAATACTGCAGCAGAGTCCTTAAATAATGCAGCAAAGTCATTAAATAATGCAGAAGAGTCCTTAAATAATGCAGCAAAGTCCTTATATAATGCATCGGAGTCCTTAAATAATGCAGCAGAGTCCTTAAATACCACAGCAGAGTCCTTAAATAATGCAGCAAAGTCTTTAAATAATGCAGCACAGTCCTTAAATAATCCAGCCAAGTCCTTAAATAATGCAGAAAAGTCCTTAAATAATGCAGCAGAGACCTTAAATACTTCAGCATAGTCCTTAAATAATGCAGCAAAGTCCTTGAATAATGCAGCAGAGTCCTTAAATAATGCAACAAAGTCCTTAAATAATGCAGAAGAGTCCTTAAATAATGCAGCAAATTCCTTAAATAATGCAGCAAAGTCTTTAAATAATGCAATAAAGTCCATAAATAATGCAGCAAAGTTCTTAAATAATGCAGCAGAGTCCTTAAATACCACAGCAGAGTCCTTAAATAATGCAGCAAAGTCTTTAAATAATGCAACAAAGTCCTTAAATAATGCAGCAGAGTCCTTAAATAATGCAGAAGAGTCCTTAAATAATCCAGCCAAGTCCTTAAATAATGCAGCAGAGTCCTTAAATAATGCAACAAAATCCTTAAATAATGCAGAAGAGTCCTTAAATAATCCAGCCAAGTCCTTAAATCATGCAGCAGGGTACTTAAATAATCCAGCCAAGTCCTTAAATAATGCAGCAGAGTCCTTAAACAATGCAGCAGAGTCCTTAAATAATGCAGAAGAGTCCTTAAATAATGCAACCAAGACCTTAATGCAGCAGAGTCCTTAAATAATGCAACAAAGTACTTAAATAATGCAGCAGAGTCCTTAAGTACCGTAGCAGAGTCCTTAAATACTGCAGCAATGTCCTTAAATAATGCAGCAGAGTCCTTAAATAATGCAATAAAGTCCATAAATAATGCAGCAAAGTCCTTAAATAATGCAACAAAGTCCTTAAATAATGCAGCAGGGTCCTTAAGTAATGCAACAAAGTCCTTAAATAATGCAGCAGAGTCCTTAAAAAATGCAGCAAAGTCCGTAAATAATGCAGCAGAGTCCTTAAATAATCCAGCCAAGTCCTTAAATAATGCAGCAGATTACTGAAATACGGCAGCAGGGTCCTTAAATAATGCAGCAGAGTCCTTATATAATGCAACAAAGTCCTTAAATAATGCAGCAGAGTCCTTAAATAATGCAACAAAGTCCTTAAGTAATGCAGCAGAGTCCTTAAATAATGCAGCAAAGTCCTTAAATAATGCAGCACAGTCCTTAAATAATCCAGCAAAGTCCTTAAATAATGCAGCAAAGTCTTTAAATAATGCAATAAAGTCCATAAATGATGCAGCAAATTCCTTAAATAATGCAGCAGAGTACTGAAATACCGAAGCAGGATCCTTAAATAATGCAACAGAGTCCTTAAATAATGCAACAAAGTCCTTAAATAATGCAGAACAGTCCTTAAATAATGCAATAAAGTCCTTAAATAATGCAGCAAAGTCCTTAAATAATGCAGCAGAGTCCTTAAATAATGCAACAAAGTCCTAAAATAATGCAGCAGAGTCCTTAAATAATGCAACAAAGTCCTTAAATAATGCAGCAGAGTCCTTAAATAATGCAGCACATTCCTTAAATAATGCAGCAGAGTCCTTAAATAATCCAGCCAAGTCCTTAAATAATGCAGCAGAGTCCTTAAATAATGCAGAAAAGTCGTTAAATAAAGCAGCAGAGTCCTTAAATACTGCAGCAGAGTCCTTAAATAATGCAGCAAAGTCATTAAATAATGCAGAAGAGTCCTTAAATAATGCAGCAAAGTCCTTATATAATGCATCAGAGTCCTTAAATAATGCAGCAGAGTCCTTAAATACCACAGCAGAGTCCTTAAATAATGCAGCAAAGTCTTTAAATAATGCAGCACAGTCCTTAAATAATCCAGCCAAGTCCTTAAATAATGCAGCAGAGTCCTTAAATAATGCAGAAAAGTCCTTAAACAATGCAGCAGAGACCTTAAATACTTCAGCATAGTCCTTAAATAATGCAGCAAAGTCCTTGAATAATGCAGCAGAGTCCTTAAATAATGCAACAAAGTCCTTAAATAATGCAGAAGCGTCCTTAAATAATGCAGCAAATTCCTTAAATAATGCAGCAAAGTCTTTAAATAATGCAATAAAGTCCATAAATAATGCAGCAGGGTCCTTAAATAATGCAACAAAGTCCTTAAATAATGCAGCAGAGTCCTTAAAAAATGCAGTAAAGTCCGTAAATAATGCAGCAGAGTCCTTAAATAATCCAGCCAAGTCCTTAAATAATGCAACAAAGTCCTTAAATAATGCAGCAGATTACTGAAATACTGCAGCAGGGTCCTTAAATAATGCAGCAGAGTCCTTAAATAATGCAACAAAGTCCTTAAATAATGCAGCAGAGTCCTTAAATAATGCAACAAAGTCCTTAAATAATGCAGCAGAGTCCTTAAATAATGCAACAAAGTACTTAAATAATGCAGCAGAGTCCTTAAGTACTGTAGCAGAGTCCTTAAATACTGCAGCAAAGTCCTTAAATAATGCAGCAGAGTCCTTAAATAATGCAGCAAAGTCATTAAATAATGCAGCAGAGTCCTTAAATAATGCAACAAATTCCTTAAATAATGCAGCAGAGTCCTTAAATAATGCAATAAAGTCCATAAATAATGCAGCAAAGTCCTTAAATAATGCAACAAAGTCCTTAAATAATGCAGCAGGGTCCTTAAATAATGCAACAAAGTCCTTAAATAATGCAGCAGAGTCCTTAAAAAATGCAGCAAAGTCCGTAAATAATGCAGCAGAGTCCTTAAATAATCCAGCCAAGTCCTTAAATAATGCAGCAGATTACTGAAATACGGCAGCAGGGTCCTTAAATAATGCAGCAGAGTCCTTATATAATGCAACAAAGTCCTTAAATAATACAGCAGAGTCCTTAAATAATGCAACAAAGTCCTTAAGTAATGCAGCAGAGTCCTTAAATAATGCAGCAAAGTCCTTAAATAATGCAGCACAGTCCTTAAATAATCCAGCAAAGTCCTTAAATAATGCAGCAAAGTCTTTAAATAATGCAATAAAGTCCATAAATGATGCAGCAAATTCCTTAAATAATGCAGCAGAGTACTGAAATACCGCAGCAGGATCCTTAAATAATGCAGCAGAGTCCTTAAATAATGCAACAAAGTCCTTAAATAATGCAGAACAGTCCTTAAATAATGCAATAAAGTCCTTAAATAATGCAACAAAGTCCTTAAGTAATGCAGCAGAGTCCTTAAATAATGCAGCAAAGTCCTTAAATAATGCAGCACAGTCCTTAAATAATCCAGCAAAGTCCTTAAATAATGCAGCAAAGTCTTTAAATAATGCAATAAAGTCCATAAATGATGCAGCAAATTCCTTAAATAATGCAGCAGAGTACTGAAATACCGCAGCAGGATCCTTAAATAATGCAGCAGAGTCCTTAAATAATGCAACAAAGTCCTTAAATAATGCAGAACAGTCCTTAAATAATGCAACAAAGTCCTTAAATAATGCAGCAGAGTCCTTAAATAATGCAGCAGAGTCCTTAAATAATGCAGCGCATTCCTTAAATAATGCAGCAGAGTCCTTAAATAATCCAGCCAAGTCCTTAAATAATGCAGCAGAGTCCTTAAATAATGCAGAAAAGTCATTAAATAAAGCAGCAGAGTCCTTAAATACTGCAGCAGAGTCCTTAAATAATGCAGCAAAGTCATTAAATAATGCAGAAGAGTCCTTAAATAATGCAGCAAAGTCCTTATATAATGCATCAGAGTCCTTAAATAATGCAGCAGAGTCCTTAAATACCACAGCAGAGTCCTTAAATAATGCAGCAAAGTCTTTAAATAATGCAGCACAGTCCTTAAATAATCCAGCCAAGTCCTTAAATAATGCAGCAGAGTCCTTAAATAATGCAGAAAAGTCCTTAAATAATGCAGCAGAGACCTTAAATACTTCAGCATAGTCCTTGAATAATGCAGCAGAGTCCTTAAATAATGCAACAAAGTCCTTAAATAATGCAGAACAGTCCTTAAATAATGCAGCAAATTCCTTAAATAATGCAGCAAAGTCTTTAAATAATGCAATAAAGTCCATAAATAATGCAGCAAAGTTCTTAAATAATGCAGCAGAGTCCTTAAATACCACAGCAGAGTCCTTAAATAATGCAGCAAAGTCTTTAAATAATGCAACAAAGTCCTTAAATAATGCAGCAGAGTCCTTAAATAATGCAGAAGAGTCCTTAAATAATCCAGCCAAGTCCTTAAATAATGCAGCAGAGTCCTTAAATAATGCAACAAAATCCTTAAATAATGCAGAAGAGTCCTTAAATAATCCAGCCAAGTCCTTAAATCATGCAGCAGGGTCCTTAAATAATCCAGCCAAGTCCTTAAATAATGCAGCAGAGTCCTTAAACAATGCAGCAGAGTCCTTAAATAATGCAGAAGAGTCCTTAAATAATGCAACCAAGACCTTAATGCAGCAGAGTCCTTAAATAATGCAACAAAGTACTTAAATAATGCAGCAGAGTCCTTAAGTACCGTAGCAGAGTCCTTAAATACTGCAGCAAAGTCCTTAAATAATGCAGCAGAGTCCTTAAATAATGCAGCAAAGTCATTAAATAATGCAGCAGAGTCCTTAAATAATGCAACAAATTCCTTAAATAATGCAGCAGAGTCCTTAAATAATGCAATAAAGTCCATAAATAATGCAGCAAAGTCCTTAAATAATGCAACAAAGTCCTTAAATAATGCAGCAGGGTCCTTAAATAATGCAACAAAGTCCTTAAATAATGCAGCAGAGTCCTTAAAAAATGCAGCAAAGTCCGTAAATAATGCAGCAGAGTCCTTAAATAATCCAGCCAAGTCCTTAAATAATGCAGCAGATTACTGAAATACGGCAGCAGGGTCCTTAAATAATGCAGCAGAGTCCTTATATAATGCAACAAAGTCCTTAAATAATGCAGCAGAGTCCTTAAATAATGCAACAAAGTCCTTAAGTAATGCAGCAGAGTCCTTAAATAATGCAGCAAAGTCCTTAAATAATGCAGCACAGTCCTTAAATAATCCAGCAAAGTCCTTAAATAATGCAGCAAAGTCTTTAAATAATGCAATAAAGTCCATAATTGATGCAGCAAATTCCTTAAATAATGCAGCAGAGTACTGAAATACCGCAGCAGGATCCTTAAATAATGCAACAGAGTCCTTAAATAATGCAACAAAGTCCTTAAATAATGCAGAACAGTCCTTAAATAATGCAATAAAGTCCTTAAATAATGCAGCAAAGTCCTTAAATAATGCAGCAGAGTCCTTAAATAATGCAACAAAGTCCTAAAATAATGCAGCAGAGTCCTGAAATAATGCAACAAAGTCCTTAAATAATGCAGCAGAGTCCTTAAATAATGCAGCACATTCCTTAAATAATGCAGCAGAGTCCTTAAATAATCCAGCCAAGTCCTTAAATAATGCAGCAGAGTCCTTAAATAATGCAGAAAGGTTGTTAAATAAAGCAGCAGAGTCCTTAAATACTGCAGCAGAGTCCTTAAATAATGCAGCAAAGTCATTAAATAATGCATCAGAGTCCTTAAATAATGCAGCAGAGTCCTTAAATACCACAGCAGAGTCCTTAAATAATGCAGCAAAGTCTTTAAATAATGCAGCACAGTCCTTAAATAATCCAGCCAAGTCCTTAAATAATGCAGCAGAGTCCTTAAATAATGCAGAAAAGTCCTTAAATAATGCAGCAGAGACCTTAAATACTTCAGCATAGTCCTTAAATAATGCAGCAAAGTCCTTGAATAATGCAGCAGAGTCCTTAAATAATGCAACAAAGTCCTTAAATAATGCAGAAGAGTCCTTAAATAATGCAGCAAATTCCTTAAATAATGCAGCAAAGTCTTTAAATAATGCAATAAAGTCCATAAATAATGCAGCAAAGTCCTTAAATAATGCAGCAGAGTCCTTAAACAATGCAGCAGAGTCCTTAAATAATGCAGAAGAGTCCTTAAATAATGCAACCAAGACCTTAATGCAGCAGAGTCCTTAAATAATGCAACAAAGTACTTAAATAATGCAGCAGAGTCCTTAAGTACCGTAGCAGAGTCCTTAAATACTGCAGCAATGTCCTTAAATAATGCAGCAGAGTCCTTAAATAATGCAATAAAGTCCATAAATAATGCAGCAAAGTCCTTAAATAATGCAACAAAGTCCTTAAATAATGCAGCAGGGTCCTTAAGTAATGCAACAAAGTCCTTAAATAATGCAGCAGAGTCCTTAAAAAATGCAGCAAAGTCCGTAAATAATGCAGCAGAGTCCTTAAATAATCCAGCCAAGTCCTTAAATAATGCAGCAGATTACTGAAATACGGCAGCAGGGTCCTTAAATAATGCAGCAGAGTCCTTATATAATGCAACAAAGTCCTTAAATAATGCAGCAGAGTCCTTAAATAATGCAACAAAGTCCTTAAGTAATGCAGCAGAGTCCTTAAATAATGCAGCAAAGTCCTTAAATAATGCAGCACAGTCCTTAAATAATCCAGCAAAGTCCTTAAATAATGCAGCAAAGTCCTTATATAATGCATCAGAGTCCTTAAATAATGCAGCAGAGTCCTTAAATACCACAGCAGAGTCCTTAAATAATGCAGCAAAGTCTTTAAATAATGCAGCACAGTCCTTAAATAATCCAGCCAAGTCCTTAAATAATGCAGCAGAGTCCTTAAATAATGCAGAAAAGTCCTTAAATAATGCAGCAGAGACCTTAAATACTTCAGCATAGTCCTTAAATAATGCAGCAAAGTCCTTGAATAATGCAGCAGAGTCCTTAAATAATGCAACAAAGTCCTTAAATAATGCAGAAGCGTCCTTAAATAATGCAGCAAATTCCTTAAATAATGCAGCAAAGTCTTTAAATAATGCAATAAAGTCCATAAATAATGCAGCAGGGTCCTTATATAATGCAACAAAGTCCTTAAATAATGCAGCAGAGTCCTTAAAAAATGCAGTAAAGTCCGTAAATAATGCAGCAGAGTCCTTAAATAATCCAGCCAAGTCCTTAAATAATGCAACAAAGTCCTTAAATAATGCAGCAGATTACTGAAATACTGCAGCAGGGTCCTTAAATAATGCAGCAGAGTCCTTAAATAATGCAACAAAGTCCTTAAATAATGCAGCAGAGTCCTTAAATAATGCATCAAAGTCCTTAAATAATGCAGCAGAGTCCTTAAATAATGCAACAAAGTACTTAAATAATGCAGCAGAGTCCTTAAGTACTGTAGCAGAGTCCTTAAATACTGCAGCAAAGTCCTTAAATAATGCAGCAGAGTCCTTAAATAATGCAGCAAAGTCATTAAATAATGCAGCAGAGTCCTTAAATAATGCAACAAATTCCTTAAATAATGCAGCAGAGTCCTTAAATAATGCAATAAAGTCCATAATTAATGCAGCAAAGTCCTTAAATAATGCAACAAAGTCCTTAAATAATGCAGCAGGGTCCTTAAATAATGCAACAAAGTCCTTAAATAATGCAGCAGAGTCCTTAAAAAATGCAGCAAAGTCCGTAAATAATGCAGCAGAGTCCTTAAATAATCCAGCCAAGTCCTTAAATAATGCAGCAGAGTCCTTAAATACCACAGCAGAGTCCTTAAATAATGCAGCAAAGTCTTTAAATAATGCAGCACAGTCCTTAAATAATCCAGCCAAGTCCTTAAATAATGCAGCAGAGTCCTTAAATAATGCAGAAAAGTCCTTAAATAATGCAGCAGAGACCTTAAATACTTCAGCATAGTCCTTAAATAATGCAGCAAAGTCCTTGAATAATGCAGCAGAGTCCTTAAATAATGCAACAAAGTCCTTAAATAATGCAGAAGCGTCCTTAAATAATGCAGCAAATTCCTTAAATAATGCAGCAAAGTCTTTAAATAATGCAATAAAGTCCATAAATAATGCAGCAGGGTCCTTATATAATGCAACAAAGTCCTTAAATAATGCAGCAGAGTCCTTAAAAAATGCAGTAAAGTCCGTAAATAATGCAGCAGAGTCCTTAAATAATCCAGCCAAGTCCTTAAATAATGCAACAAAGTCCTTAAATAATGCAGCAGATTACTGAAATACTGCAGCAGGGTCCTTAAATAATGCAGCAGAGTCCTTAAATAATGCAACAAAGTCCTTAAATAATGCAGCAGAGTCCTTAAATAATGCATCAAAGTCCTTAAATAATGCAGCAGAGTCCTTAAATAATGCAACAAAGTACTTAAATAATGCAGCAGAGTCCTTAAGTACTGTAGCAGAGTCCTTAAATACTGCAGCAAAGTCCTTAAATAATGCAGCAGAGTCCTTAAATAATGCAGCAAAGTCATTAAATAATGCAGCAGAGTCCTTAAATAATGCAACAAATTCCTTAAATAATGCAGCAGAGTCCTTAAATAATGCAATAAAGTCCATAAATAATGCAGCAAAGTCCTTAAATAATGCAACAAAGTCCTTAAATAATGCAGCAGATTACTGAAATACGGCAGCAGGGTCCTTAAATAATGCAGCAGAGTCCTTATATAATGCAACAAAGTCCTTAAATAATACAGCAGAGTCCTTAAATAATGCAACAAAGTCCTTAAGTAATGCAGCAGAGTCCTTAAATAATGCAGCAAAGTCCTTAAATAATGCAGCACAGTCCTTAAATAATCCAGCAAAGTCCTTAAATAATGCAGCAAAGTCTTTAAATAATGCAATAAAGTCCATAAATGATGCAGCAAATTCCTTAAATAATGCAGCAGAGTACTGAAATACCGCAGCAGGATCCTTAAATAATGCAGCAGAGTCCTTAAATAATGCAACAAAGTCCTTAAATAATGCAGAACAGTCCTTAAATAATGCAATAAAGTCCTTAAATAATGCAGCAAAGTCCTTAAATAATGCAGCAGAGTCCTTAAATAATGCAACAAAGTCCTAAAATAATGCAGCAGAGTCCTTAAATAATGCAACAAAGTCCTTAAATAATGCAGCAGAGTCCTTAAATAATGCAGCAGAGTCCTTAAATAATGCAGCGCATTCCTTAAATAATGCAGCAGAGTCCTTAAATAATCCAGCCAAGTCCTTAAATAATGCAGCAGAGTCCTTAAATAATGCAGAAAAGTCGTTAAATAAAGCAGCAGAGTCCTTAAATACTGCAGCAGAGTCCTTAAATAATGCAGCAAAGTCATTAAATAATGCAGAAGAGTCCTTAAATAATGCAGCAAAGTCCTTATATAATGCATCAGAGTCCTTAAATAATGCAGCAGAGTCCTTAAATACCACAGCAGAGTCCTTAAATAATGCAGCAAAGTCTTTAAATAATGCAGCACAGTCCTTAAATAATCCAGCCAAGTCCTTAAATAATGCAGCAGAGTCCTTAAATAATGCAGAAAAGTCCTTAAATAATGCAGCAGAGACCTTAAATACTTCAGCATAGTCCTTAAATAATGCAGCAAAGTCCTTGAATAATGCAGCAGAGTCCTTAAATAATGCAACAAAGTCCTTAAATAATGCAGAACAGTCCTTAAATAATGCAACAAAGTCCTTAAATAATGCAGCAGATTACTGAAATACTGCAGCAGGGTCCTTAAATAATGCAGCAGAGTCCTTAAATAATGCAACAAAGTCCTTAAATAATGCAGCAGAGTCCTTAAATAATGCATCAAAGTCCTTAAATAATGCAGCAGAGTCCTTAAATAATGCAACAAAGTACTTAAATAATGCAGCAGAGTCCTTAAGTACTGTAGCAGAGTCCTTAAATACTGCAGCAAAGTCCTTAAATAATGCAGCAGAGTCCTTAAATAATGCAGCAAAGTCATTAAATAATGCAGCAGAGTCCTTAAATAATGCAACAAATTCCTTAAATAATGCAGCAGAGTCCTTAAATAATGCAATAAAGTCCATAAATAATGCAGCAAAGTCCTTAAATAATGCAACAAAGTCCTTAAATAATGCAGCAGGGTCCTTAAATAATGCAACAAAGTCCTTAAATAATGCAGCAGAGTCCTTAAAAAATGCAGCAAAGTCCGTAAATAATGCAGCAGAGTCCTTAAATAATCCAGCCAAGTCCTTAAATAATGCAGCAGATTACTGAAATACGGCAGCAGGGTCCTTAAATAATGCAGCAGAGTCCTTATATAATGCAACAAAGTCCTTAAATAATACAGCAGAGTCCTTAAATAATGCAACAAAGTCCTTAAGTAATGCAGCAGATTACTGAAATACGGCAGCAGGGTCCTTAAATAATGCAGCAGAGTCCTTATATAATGCAACAAAGTCCTTAAATAATGCAGCAGAGTCCTTAAATAATGCAACAAAGTCCTTAAGCAATGCAGCAGAGTCCTTAAATAATGCAGCAAAGTCCTTAAATAATGCAGCACAGTCCTTAAATAATCCAGCAAAGTCCTTAAATAATGCAGCAAAGTCCTTATATAATGCATCAGAGTCCTTAAATAATGCAGCAGAGTCCTTAAATACCACAGCAGAGTCCTTAAATAATGCAGCAAAGTCTTTAAATAATGCAGCACAGTCCTTAAATAATCCAGCCAAGTCCTTAAATAATGCAGCAGAGTCCTTAAATAATGCAGAAAAGTCCTTAAATAATGCAGCAGAGACCTTAAATACTTCAGCATAGTCCTTAAATAATGCAGCAAAGTCCTTGAATAATGCAGCAGAGTCCTTAAATAATGCAACAAAGTCCTTAAATAATGCAGAAGCGTCCTTAAATAATGCAGCAAATTCCTTAAATAATGCAGCAAAGTCTTTAAATAATGCAATAAAGTCCATAAATAATGCAGCAGGGTCCTTATATAATGCAACAAAGTCCTTAAATAATGCAGCAGAGTCCTTAAAAAATGCAGTAAAGTCCGTAAATAATGCAGCAGAGTCCTTAAATAATCCAGCCAAGTCCTTAAATAATGCAACAAAGTCCTTAAATAATGCAGCAGATTACTGAAATACTGCAGCAGGGTCCTTAAATAATGCAGCAGAGTCCTTAAATAATGCAACAAAGTCCTTAAATAATGCAGCAGAGTCCTTAAATAATGCATCAAAGTCCTTAAATAATGCAGCAGAGTCCTTAAATAATGCAACAAAGTACTTAAATAATGCAGCAGAGTCCTTAAGTACTGTAGCAGAGTCCTTAAATACTGCAGCAAAGTCCTTAAATAATGCAGCAGAGTCCTTAAATAATGCAGCAAAGTCATTAAATAATGCAGCAGAGTCCTTAAATAATGCAACAAATTCCTTAAATAATGCAGCAGAGTCCTTAAATAATGCAATAAAGTCCATAATTAATGCAGCAAAGTCCTTAAATAATGCAACAAAGTCCTTAAATAATGCAGCAGGGTCCTTAAATAATGCAACAAAGTCCTTAAATAATGCAGCAGAGTCCTTAAAAAATGCAGCAAAGTCCGTAAATAATGCAGCAGAGTCCTTAAATAATCCAGCCAAGTCCTTAAATAATGCAGCAGAGTCCTTAAATACCACAGCAGAGTCCTTAAATAATGCAGCAAAGTCTTTAAATAATGCAGCACAGTCCTTAAATAATCCAGCCAAGTCCTTAAATAATGCAGCAGAGTCCTTAAATAATGCAGAAAAGTCCTTAAATAATGCAGCAGAGACCTTAAATACTTCAGCATAGTCCTTAAATAATGCAGCAAAGTCCTTGAATAATGCAGCAGAGTCCTTAAATAATGCAACAAAGTCCTTAAATAATGCAGAAGCGTCCTTAAATAATGCAGCAAATTCCTTAAATAATGCAGCAAAGTCTTTAAATAATGCAATAAAGTCCATAAATAATGCAGCAGGGTCCTTATATAATGCAACAAAGTCCTTAAATAATGCAGCAGAGTCCTTAAAAAATGCAGTAAAGTCCGTAAATAATGCAGCAGAGTCCTTAAATAATCCAGCCAAGTCCTTAAATAATGCAACAAAGTCCTTAAATAATGCAGCAGATTACTGAAATACTGCAGCAGGGTCCTTAAATAATGCAGCAGAGTCCTTAAATAATGCAACAAAGTCCTTAAATAATGCAGCAGAGTCCTTAAATAATGCATCAAAGTCCTTAAATAATGCAGCAGAGTCCTTAAATAATGCAACAAAGTACTTAAATAATGCAGCAGAGTCCTTAAGTACTGTAGCAGAGTCCTTAAATACTGCAGCAAAGTCCTTAAATAATGCAGCAGAGTCCTTAAATAATGCAGCAAAGTCATTAAATAATGCAGCAGAGTCCTTAAATAATGCAACAAATTCCTTAAATAATGCAGCAGAGTCCTTAAATAATGCAATAAAGTCCATAAATAATGCAGCAAAGTCCTTAAATAATGCAACAAAGTCCTTAAATAATGCAGCAGATTACTGAAATACGGCAGCAGGGTCCTTAAATAATGCAGCAGAGTCCTTATATAATGCAACAAAGTCCTTAAATAATACAGCAGAGTCCTTAAATAATGCAACAAAGTCCTTAAGTAATGCAGCAGAGTCCTTAAATAATGCAGCAAAGTCCTTAAATAATGCAGCACAGTCCTTAAATAATCCAGCAAAGTCCTTAAATAATGCAGCAAAGTCTTTAAATAATGCAATAAAGTCCATAAATGATGCAGCAAATTCCTTAAATAATGCAGCAGAGTACTGAAATACCGCAGCAGGATCCTTAAATAATGCAGCAGAGTCCTTAAATAATGCAACAAAGTCCTTAAATAATGCAGAACAGTCCTTAAATAATGCAATAAAGTCCTTAAATAATGCAGCAAAGTCCTTAAATAATGCAGCAGAGTCCTTAAATAATGCAACAAAGTCCTAAAATAATGCAGCAGAGTCCTTAAATAATGCAACAAAGTCCTTAAATAATGCAGCAGAGTCCTTAAATAATGTAGCAGAGTCCTTAAATAATGCAGCGCATTCCTTAAATAATGCAGCAGAGTCCTTAAATAATCCAGCCAAGTCCTTAAATAATGCAGCAGAGTCCTTAAATAATGCAGAAAAGTCGTTAAATAAAGCAGCAGAGTCCTTAAATACTGCAGCAGAGTCCTTAAATAATGCAGCAAAGTCATTAAATAATGCAGAAGAGTCCTTAAATAATGCAGCAAAGTCCTTATATAATGCATCAGAGTCCTTAAATAATGCAGCAGAGTCCTTAAATACCACAGCAGAGTCCTTAAATAATGCAGCAAAGTCTTTAAATAATGCAGCACAGTCCTTAAATAATCCAGCCAAGTCCTTAAATAATGCAGCAGAGTCCTTAAATAATGCAGAAAAGTCCTTAAATAATGCAGCAGAGACCTTAAATACTTCAGCATAGTCCTTAAATAATGCAGCAAAGTCCTTGAATAATGCAGCAGAGTCCTTAAATAATGCAACAAAGTCCTTAAATAATGCAGAACAGTCCTTAAATAATGCAACAAAGTCCTTAAATAATGCAGCAGATTACTGAAATACTGCAGCAGGGTCCTTAAATAATGCAGCAGAGTCCTTAAATAATGCAACAAAGTCCTTAAATAATGCAGCAGAGTCCTTAAATAATGCATCAAAGTCCTTAAATAATGCAGCAGAGTCCTTAAATAATGCAACAAAGTACTTAAATAATGCAGCAGAGTCCTTAAGTACTGTAGCAGAGTCCTTAAATACTGCAGCAAAGTCCTTAAATAATGCAGCAGAGTCCTTAAATAATGCAGCAAAGTCATTAAATAATGCAGCAGAGTCCTTAAATAATGCAACAAATTCCTTAAATAATGCAGCAGAGTCCTTAAATAATGCAATAAAGTCCATAAATAATGCAGCAAAGTCCTTAAATAATGCAACAAAGTCCTTAAATAATGCAGCAGGGTCCTTAAATAATGCAACAAAGTCCTTAAATAATGCAGCAGAGTCCTTAAAAAATGCAGCAAAGTCCGTAAATAATGCAGCAGAGTCCTTAAATAATCCAGCCAAGTCCTTAAATAATGCAGCAGATTACTGAAATACGGCAGCAGGGTCCTTAAATAATGCAGCAGAGTCCTTATATAATGCAACAAAGTCCTTAAATAATACAGCAGAGTCCTTAAATAATGCAACAAAGTCCTTAAGTAATGCAGCAGAGTCCTTAAATAATGCAGCAAAGTCCTTAAATAATGCAGCACAGTCCTTAAATAATCCAGCAAAGTCCTTAAATAATGCAGCAAAGTCTTTAAATAATGCAATAAAGTCCATAAATGATGCAGCAAATTCCTTAAATAATGCAGCAGAGTACTGAAATACCGCAGCAGGATCCTTAAATAATGCAGCAGAGTCCTTAAATAATGCAACAAAGTCCTTAAATAATGCAGAACAGTCCTTAAATAATGCAATAAAGTCCTTAAATAATGCAGCAAAGTCCTTAAATAATGCAGCAGAGTCCTTAAATAATGCAACAAAGTCCTAAAATAATGCAGCAGAGTCCTTAAATAATGCAACAAAGTCCTTAAATAATGCAGCAGAGTCCTTAAATAATGCAGCAGAGTCCTTAAATAATGCAGCAGAGTCCTTAAATAATCCAGCCAAGTCCTTAAATAATGCAGCAGAGTCCTTAAATAATGCAGAAAAGTCGTTAAATAAAGCAGCAGAGTCCTTAAATACTGCAGCAGAGTCCTTAAATAATGCAGCAAAGTCATTAAATAATGCAGAAGAGTCCTTAAATAATGCAGCAAAGTCCTTATATAATGCATCAGAGTCCTTAAATAATGCAGCAGAGTCCTTAAATACCACAGCAGAGTCCTTAAATAATGCAGCAAAGTCTTTAAATAATGCAGCACAGTCCTTAAATAATCCAGCCAAGTCCTTAAATAATGCAGCAGAGTCCTTAAATAATGCAGAAAAGTCCTTAAATAATGCAGCAAAGTCTTTAAATAATGCAGCACAGTCCTTAAATAATCCAGCCAAGTCCTTAAATAATGCAGCAGAGTCCTTAAATAATGCAGAAAAGTCCTTAAATAATGCAGCAGAGACCTTAAATACTTCAGCATAGTCCTTAAATAATGCAGCAAAGTCCTTGAATAATGCAGCAGAGTCCTTAAATAATGCAACAAAGTCCTTAAATAATGCAGAACAGTCCTTAAATAATGCAACAAAGTCCTTAAATAATGCAGCAGATTACTGAAATACTGCAGCAGGGTCCTTAAATAATGCAGCAGAGTCCTTAAATAATGCAACAAAGTCCTTAAATAATGCAGCAGAGTCCTTAAATAATGCATCAAAGTCCTTAAATAATGCAGCAGAGTCCTTAAATAATGCAACAAAGTACTTAAATAATGCAGCAGAGTCCTTAAGTACTGTAGCAGAGTCCTTAAATACTGCAGCAAAGTCCTTAAATAATGCAGCAGAGTCCTTAAATAATGCAGCAAAGTCATTAAATAATGCAGCAGAGTCCTTAAATAATGCAACAAATTCCTTAAATAATGCAGCAGAGTCCTTAAATAATGCAATAAAGTCCATAAATAATGCAGCAAAGTCCTTAAATAATGCAACAAAGTCCTTAAATAATGCAGCAGGGTCCTTAAATAATGCAACAAAGTCCTTAAATAATGCAGCAGAGTCCTTAAAAAATGCAGCAAAGTCCGTAAATAATGCAGCAGAGTCCTTAAATAATCCAGCCAAGTCCTTAAATAATGCAGCAGATTACTGAAATACGGCAGCAGGGTCCTTAAATAATGCAGCAGAGTCCTTATATAATGCAACAAAGTCCTTAAATAATACAGCAGAGTCCTTAAATAATGCAACAAAGTCCTTAAGTAATGCAGCAGAGTCCTTAAATAATGCAGCAAAGTCCTTAAATAATGCAGCACAGTCCTTAAATAATCCAGCAAAGTCCTTAAATAATGCAGCAAAGTCTTTAAATAATGCAATAAAGTCCATAAATGATGCAGCAAATTCCTTAAATAATGCAGCAGAGTACTGAAATACCGCAGCAGGATCCTTAAATAATGCAGCAGAGTCCTTAAATAATGCAACAAAGTCCTTAAATAATGCAGAACAGTCCTTAAATAATGCAATAAAGTCCTTAAATAATGCAGCAAAGTCCTTAAATAATGCAGCAGAGTCCTTAAATAATGCAACAAAGTCCTAAAATAATGCAGCAGAGTCCTTAAATAATGCAACAAAGTCCTTAAATAATGCAGCAGAGTCCTTAAATAATGCAGCAGAGTCCTTAAATAATGCAGCGCATTCCTTAAATAATGCAGCAGAGTCCTTAAATAATCCAGCCAAGTCCTTAAATAATGCAGCAGAGTCCTTAAATAATGCAGAAAAGTCGTTAAATAAAGCAGCAGAGTCCTTAAATACTGCAGCAGAGTCCTTAAATAATGCAGCAAAGTCATTAAATAATGCAGAAGAGTCCTTAAATAATGCAGCAAAGTCCTTATATAATGCATCAGAGTCCTTAAATAATGCAGCAGAGTCCTTAAATACCACAGCAGAGTCCTTAAATAATGCAGCAAAGTCTTTAAATAATGCAGCACAGTCCTTAAATAATCCAGCCAAGTCCTTAAATAATGCAGCAGAGTCCTTAAATAATGCAGAAAAGTCCTTAAATAATGCAGCAGAGACCTTAAATACTTCAGCATAGTCCTTGAATAATGCAGCAGAGTCCTTAAATAATGCAACAAAGTCCTTAAATAATGCAGAACAGTCCTTAAATAATGCAGCAAATTCCTTAAATAATGCAGCAAAGTCCTTGAATAATGCAGCAGAGTCCTTAAATAATGCAACAAAGTCCTTAAATAATGCAGAACAGTCCTTAAATAATGCAACAAAGTCCTTAAATAATGCAGCAGATTACTGAAATACTGCAGCAGGGTCCTTAAATAATGCAGCAGAGTCCTTAAATAATGCAACAAAGTCCTTAAATAATGCAGCAGAGTCCTTAAATAATGCATCAAAGTCCTTAAATAATGCAGCAGAGTCCTTAAATAATGCAACAAAGTACTTAAATAATGCAGCAGAGTCCTTAAGTACTGTAGCAGAGTCCTTAAATACTGCAGCAAAGTCCTTAAATAATGCAGCAGAGTCCTTAAATAATGCAGCAAAGTCATTAAATAATGCAGCAGAGTCCTTAAATAATGCAACAAATTCCTTAAATAATGCAGCAGAGTCCTTAAATAATGCAATAAAGTCCATAAATAATGCAGCAAAGTCCTTAAATAATGCAACAAAGTCCTTAAATAATGCAGCAGGGTCCTTAAATAATGCAACAAAGTCCTTAAATAATGCAGCAGAGTCCTTAAAAAATGCAGCAAAGTCCGTAAATAATGCAGCAGAGTCCTTAAATAATCCAGCCAAGTCCTTAAATAATGCAGCAGATTACTGAAATACGGCAGCAGGGTCCTTAAATAATGCAGCAGAGTCCTTATATAATGCAACAAAGTCCTTAAATAATACAGCAGAGTCCTTAAATAATGCAACAAAGTCCTTAAGTAATGCAGCAGAGTCCTTAAATAATGCAGCAAAGTCCTTAAATAATGCAGCACAGTCCTTAAATAATCCAGCAAAGTCCTTAAATAATGCAGCAAAGTCTTTAAATAATGCAATAAAGTCCATAAATGATGCAGCAAATTCCTTAAATAATGCAGCAGAGTACTGAAATACCGCAGCAGGATCCTTAAATAATGCAGCAGAGTCCTTAAATAATGCAACAAAGTCCTTAAATAATGCAGAACAGTCCTTAAATAATGCAATAAAGTCCTTAAATAATGCAGCAAAGTCCTTAAATAATGCAGCAGAGTCCTTAAATAATGCAACAAAGTCCTAAAATAATGCAGCAGAGTCCTTAAATAATGCAACAAAGTCCTTAAATAATGCAGCAGAGTCCTTAAATAATGCAGCAGAGTCCTTAAATAATGCAGCGCATTCCTTAAATAATGCAGCAGAGTCCTTAAATAATCCAGCCAAGTCCTTAAATAATGCAGCAGAGTCCTTAAATAATGCAGAAAAGTCGTTAAATAAAGCAGCAGAGTCCTTAAATACTGCAGCAGAGTCCTTAAATAATGCAGCAAAGTCATTAAATAATGCAGAAGAGTCCTTAAATAATGCAGCAAAGTCCTTATATAATGCATCAGAGTCCTTAAATAATGCAGCAGAGTCCTTAAATACCACAGCAGAGTCCTTAAATAATGCAGCAAAGTCTTTAAATAATGCAGCACAGTCCTTAAATAATCCAGCCAAGTCCTTAAATAATGCAGCAGAGTCCTTAAATAATGCAGAAAAGTCCTTAAATAATGCAGCAGAGACCTTAAATACTTCAGCATAGTCCTTGAATAATGCAGCAGAGTCCTTAAATAATGCAACAAAGTCCTTAAATAATGCAGAACAGTCCTTAAATAATGCAGCAAATTCCTTAAATAATGCAGCAAAGTCTTTAAATAATGCAATAAAGTCCATAAATAATGCAGCAAAGTTCTTAAATAATGCAGCAGAGTCCTTAAATACCACAGCAGAGTCCTTAAATAATGCAGCAAAGTCTTTAAATAATGCAACAAAGTCCTTAAATAATGCAGCAGAGTCCTTAAATAATGCAGAAGAGTCCTTAAATAATCCAGCCAAGTCCTTAAATAATACAGCAGAGTCCTTAAATAATGCAACAAAATCCTTAAATAATGCAGAAGAGTCCTTAAATAATCCAGCCAAGTCCTTAAATCATGCAGCAGGGTCCTTAAATAATCCAGCCAAGTCCTTAAATAATGCAGCAGAGTCCTTAAACAATGCAGCAGAGTCCTTAAATAATGCAACAAAGTACTTAAATAATGCAGCAGAGTCCTTAAGTACCGTAGCAGAGTCCTTAAATACTGCAGCAAAGTCCTTAAATAATGCAGCAGAGTCCTTAAATAATGCTGCAAAGTCATTAAATAATGCAGCAGAGTCCTTAAATAATGCAACAAATTCCTTAAATAATGCAGCAGAGTCCTTAAATAATGCAATAAAGTCCATAAATAATGCAGCAAAGTCCTTAAATAATGCAACAAAGTCCTTAAATAATGCAGCAGGGTCCTTAAATAATGCAACAAAGTCCTTAAATAATGCAGCAGAGTCCTTAAAAAATGCAGCAAAGTCCGTAAATAATGCAGCAGAGTCCTTAAATAATCCAGCCAAGTCCTTAAATAATGCAGCAGATTACTGAAATACGGCAGCAGGGTCCTTAAATAATGCAGCAGAGTCCTTATATAATGCAACAAAGTCCTTAAATAATGCAGCAGAGTCCTTAAATAATGCAACAAAGTCCTTAAGTAATGCAGCAGAGTCCTTAAATAATGCAGCAAAGTCCTTAAATAATGCAGCACAGTCCTTAAATAATCCAGCAAAGTCCTTAAATAATGCAGCAAAGTCTTTAAATAATGCAATAAAGTCCATAATTGATGCAGCAAATTGCTTAAATAATGCAGCAGAGTACTGAAATACCGCAGCAGGATCCTTAAATAATGCAACAGAGTCCTTAAATAATGCAACAAAGTCCTTAAATAATGCAGAACAGTCCTTAAATAATGCAATAAAGTCCTTAAATAATGCAGCAAAGTCCTTAAATAATGCAGCAGAGTCCTTAAATAATGCAACAAAGTCCTAAAATAATGCAGCAGAGTCCTGAAATATTGCAACAAAGTCCTTAAATAATGCAGCAGAGTCCTTAAATAATGCAGCACATTCCTTAAATAATGCAGCAGAGTCCTTAAATAATCCAGCCAAGTCCTTAAATAATGCAGCAGAGTCCTTAAATAATGCAGAAAGGTCGTTAAATAAAGCAGCAGAGTCCTTAAATACTGCAGCAGAGTCCTTAAATAATGCAGCAAAGTCATTAAATAATGCATCAGAGTCCTTAAATAATGCAGCAGAGTCCTTAAATACCACAGCAGAGTCCTTAAATAATGCAGCAAAGTCTTTAAATAATGCAGCACAGTCCTTAAATAATCCAGCCAAGTCCTTAAATAATGCAGCAGAGTCCTTAAATAATGCAGAAAAGTCCTTAAATAATGCAGCAGAGACCATAAATACTTCAGCATAGTCCTTAAATAATGCAGCAAAGTCCTTGAATAATGCAGCAGAGTCCTTAAATAATGCAACAAAGTCCTTAAATAATGCAGAAGAGTCCTTAAATAATGCAGCAAATTCCTTAAATAATGCAGCAAAGTCTTTAAATAATGCAATAAAGTCCATAAATAATGCAGCAAAGTCCTTAAATAATGCAGCAGAGTCCTTAAACAATGCAGCAGAGTCCTTAAATAATGCAGAAGAGTCCTTAAATAATGCAACCAAGACCTTAATGCAGCAGAGTCCTTAAATAATGCAACAAAGTACTTAATGCAGCAGAGTCCTTAAATACCACAGCAGAGTCCTTAAATAATGCAGCAAAGTCTTTAAATAATGCAGCACAGTCCTTAAATAATCCAGCCAAGTCCTTAAATAATGCAACAAAGTCCTTAAGTAATGCAGCAAAGTCCTTAAATAATGCAGCACAGTCCTTAAATAATCCAGCAAAGTCCTTAAATAATGCAGCAAAGTCTTTAAATAATGCAATAAAGTCCATAAATGATGCAGCAAATTCCTTAAATAATGCAGCAGAGTACTGAAATACCGCAGCAGGATCCTTAAATAATGCAGCAGAGTCCTTAAATAATGCAACAAAGTCCTTAAATAATGCAGAACAGTCCTTAAATAATGCAATAAAGTCCTTAAATAATGCAGCAAAGTCCTTAAATAATGCAGCAGAGTCCTTAAATAATGCAACAAAGTCCTAAAATAATGCAGCAGAGTCCTTAAATAATGCAACAAAGTCCTTAAATAATGCAGCAGAGTCCTTAAATAATGCAGCAGAGTCCTTAAATAATGCAGCGCATTCCTTAAATAATGCAGCAGAGTCCTTAAATAATCCAGCCAAGTCCTTAAATAATGCAGCAGAGTCCTTAAATAATGCAGAAAAGTCGTTAAATAAAGCAGCAGAGTCCTTAAATACTGCAGCAGAGTCCTTAAATAATGCAGCAAAGTCATTAAATAATGCAGAAGAGTCCTTAAATAATGCAGCAAAGTCCTTATATAATGCATCAGAGTCCTTAAATAATGCAGCAGAGTCCTTAAATACCACAGCAGAGTCCTTAAATAATGCAGCAAAGTCTTTAAATAATGCAGCACAGTCCTTAAATAATCCAGCCAAGTCCTTAAATAATGCAGCAGAGTCCTTAAATAATGCAGAAAAGTCCTTAAATAATGCAGCAGAGACCTTAAATACTTCAGCATAGTCCTTGAATAATGCAGCAGAGTCCTTAAATAATGCAACAAAGTCCTTAAATAATGCAGAACAGTCCTTAAATAATGCAGCAAATTCCTTAAATAATGCAGCAAAGTCTTTAAATAATGCAATAAAGTCCATAAATAATGCAGCAAAGTTCTTAAATAATGCAGCAGAGTCCTTAAATACCACAGCAGAGTCCTTAAATAATGCAGCAAAGTCTTTAAATAATGCAACAAAGTCCTTAAATAATGCAGCAGAGTCCTTAAATAATGCAGAAGAGTCCTTAAATAATCCAGCCAAGTCCTTAAATAATGCAGCAGAGTCCTTAAATAATGCAACAAAATCCTTAAATAATGCAGAAGAGTCCTTAAATAATCCAGCCAAGTCCTTAAATCATGCAGCAGGGTCCTTAAATAATCCAGCCAAGTCCTTAAATAATGCAGCAGAGTCCTTAAACAATGCAGCAGAGTCCTTAAATAATGCAGAAGAGTCCTTAAATAATGCAACCAAGACCTTAATGCAGCAGAGTCCTTAAATAATGCAACAAAGTACTTAAATAATGCAGCAGAGTCCTTAAGTACCGTAGCAGAGTCCTTAAATACTGCAGCAAAGTCCTTAAATAATGCAGCAGAGTCCTTAAATAATGCAGCAAAGTCATTAAATAATGCAGCAGAGTCCTTAAATAATGCAACAAATTCCTTAAATAATGCAGCAGAGTCCTTAAATAATGCAATAAAGTCCATAAATAATGCAGCAAAGTCCTTAAATAATGCAACAAAGTCCTTAAATAATGCAGCAGGGTCCTTAAATAATGCAACAAAGTCCTTAAATAATGCAGCAGAGTCCTTAAAAAATGCAGCAAAGTCCGTAAATAATGCAGCAGAGTCCTTAAATAATCCAGCCAAGTCCTTAAATAATGCAGCAGATTACTGAAATACGGCAGCAGGGTCCTTAAATAATGCAGCAGAGTCCTTATATAATGCAACAAAGTCCTTAAATAATGCAGCAGATTCCTTAAATAATGCAACAAAGTCCTTAAGTAATGCAGCAGAGTCCTTAAATAATGCAGCAAAGTCCTTAAATAATGCAGCACAGTCCTTAAATAATCCAGCAAAGTCCTTAAATAATGCAGCAAAGTCTTTAAATAATGCAATAAAGTCCATAATTGATGCAGCAAATTCCTTAAATAATGCAGCAGAGTACTGAAATACCGCAGCAGGATCCTTAAATAATGCAACAGAGTCCTTAAATAATGCAACAAAGTCCTTAAATAATGCAGAACAGTCCTTAAATAATGCAATAAAGTCCTTAAATAATGCAGCAAAGTCCTTAAATAATGCAGCAGAGTCCTTAAATAATGCAACAAAGTCCTAAAATAATGCAGCAGAGTCCTGAAATAATGCAACAAAGTCCTTAAATAATGCAGCAGAGTCCTTAAATAATGCAGCACATTCCTTAAATAATGCAGCAGAGTCCTTAAATAATCCAGCCAAGTCCTTAAATAATGCAGCAGAGTCCTTAAATAATGCAGAAAGGTCGTTAAATAAAGCAGCAGAGTCCTTAAATACTGCAGCAGAGTCCTTAAATAATGCAGCAAAGTCATTAAATAATGCATCAGAGTCCTTAAATAATGCAGCAGAGTCCTTAAATACCACAGCAGAGTCCTTAAATAATGCAGCAAAGTCTTTAAATAATGCAGCACAGTCCTTAAATAATCCAGCCAAGTCCTTAAATAATGCAGCAGAGTCCTTAAATAATGCAGAAAAGTCCTTAAATAATGCAGCAGAGACCTTAAATACTTCAGCATAGTCCTTAAATAATGCAGCAAAGTCCTTGAATAATGCAGCAGAGTCCTTAAATAATGCAACAAAGTCCTTAAATAATGCAGAAGAGTCCTTAAATAATGCAGCAAATTCCTTAAATAATGCAGCAAAGTCTTTAAATAATGCAATAAAGTCCATAAATAATGCAGCAAAGTCCTTAAATAATGCAGCAGAGTCCTTAAACAATGCAGCAGAGTCCTTAAATAATGCAGAAGAGTCCTTAAATAATGCAACCAAGACCTTAATGCAGCAGAGTCCTTAAATAATGCAACAAAGTACTTAATGCAGCAGAGTCCTTAAGTACCGTAGCAGAGTCCTTAAATACTGCAGCAATGTCCTTAAATAATGCAGCAGAGTCCTTAAATAATGCAATAAAGTCCATAAATAATGCAGCAAAGTCCTTAAATAATGCAACAAAGTCCTTAAATAATGCAGCAGGGTCCTTAAGTAATGCAACAAAGTCCTTAAATAATGCAGCAGAGTCCTTAAAAAATGCAGCAAAGTCCGTAAATAATGCAGCAGAGTCCTTAAATAATCCAGCCAAGTCCTTAAATAATGCAGCAGATTACTGAAATACGGCAGCAGGGTCCTTAAATAATGCAGCAGAGTCCTTATATAATGCAACAAAGTCCTTAAATAATGCAGCAGAGTCCTTAAATAATGCAACAAAGTCCTTAAGTAATGCAGCAGAGTCCTTAAATAATGCAGCAAAGTCCTTAAATAATGCAGCACAGTCCTTAAATAATCCAGCAAAGTCCTTAAATAATGCAGCAAAGTCCTTATATAATGCATCAGAGTCCTTAAATAATGCAGCAGAGTCCTTAAATACCACAGCAGAGTCCTTAAATAATGCAGCAAAGTCTTTAAATAATGCAGCACAGTCCTTAAATAATCCAGCCAAGTCCTTAAATAATGCAGCAGAGTCCTTAAATAATGCAGAAAAGTCCTTAAATAATGCAGCAGAGACCTTAAATACTTCAGCATAGTCCTTAAATAATGCAGCACAGTCCTTAAATAATCCAGCAAAGTCCTTAAATAATGCAGCAAAGTCTTTAAATAATGCAATAAAGTCCATAAATGATGCAGCAAATTCCTTAAATAATGCAGCAGAGTACTGAAATACCGCAGCAGGATCCTTAAATAATGCAGCAGAGTCCTTAAATAATGCAACAAAGTCCTTAAATAATGCAGAACAGTCCTTAAATAATGCAATAAAGTCCTTAAATAATGCAGCAAAGTCCTTAAATAATGCAGCAGAGTCCTTAAATAATGCAACAAAGTCCTAAAATAATGCAGCAGAGTCCTTAAATAATGCAACAAAGTCCTTAAATAATGCAGCAGAGTCCTTAAATAATGCAGCAGAGTCCTTAAATAATGCAGCGCATTCCTTAAATAATGCAGCAGAGTCCTTAAATAATCCAGCCAAGTCCTTAAATAATGCAGCAGAGTCCTTAAATAATGCAGAAAAGTCGTTAAATAAAGCAGCAGAGTCCTTAAATACTGCAGCAGAGTCCTTAAATAATGCAGCAAAGTCATTAAATAATGCAGAAGAGTCCTTAAATAATGCAGCAAAGTCCTTATATAATGCATCAGAGTCCTTAAATAATGCAGCAGAGTCCTTAAATACCACAGCAGAGTCCTTAAATAATGCAGCAAAGTCTTTAAATAATGCAGCACAGTCCTTAAATAATCCAGCCAAGTCCTTAAATAATGCAGCAGAGTCCTTAAATAATGCAGAAAAGTCCTTAAATAATGCAGCAGAGACCTTAAATACTTCAGCATAGTCCTTGAATAATGCAGCAGAGTCCTTAAATAATGCAACAAAGTCCTTAAATAATGCAGAACAGTCCTTAAATAATGCAGCAAATTCCTTAAATAATGCAGCAAAGTCTTTAAATAATGCAATAAAGTCCATAAATAATGCAGCAAAGTTCTTAAATAATGCAGCAGAGTCCTTAAATACCACAGCAGAGTCCTTAAATAATGCAGCAAAGTCTTTAAATAATGCAACAAAGTCCTTAAATAATGCAGCAGAGTCCTTAAATAATGCAGAAGAGTCCTTAAATAATCCAGCCAAGTCCTTAAATAATGCAGCAGAGTCCTTAAATAATGCAACAAAATCCTTAAATAATGCAGAAGAGTCCTTAAATAATCCAGCCAAGTCCTTAAATCATGCAGCAGGGTCCTTAAATAATCCAGCCAAGTCCTTAAATAATGCAGCAGAGTCCTTAAACAATGCAGCAGAGTCCTTAAATAATGCAACAAAGTACTTAAATAATGCAGCAGAGTCCTTAAGTACCGTAGCAGAGTCCTTAAATACTGCAGCAAAGTCCTTAAATAATGCAGCAGAGTCCTTAAATAATGCTGCAAAGTCATTAAATAATGCAGCAGAGTCCTTAAATAATGCAACAAATTCCTTAAATAATGCAGCAGAGTCCTTAAATAATGCAATAAAGTCCATAAATAATGCAGCAAAGTCCTTAAATAATGCAACAAAGTCCTTAAATAATGCAGCAGGGTCCTTAAATAATGCAACAAAGTCCTTAAATAATGCAGCAGAGTCCTTAAAAAATGCAGCAAAGTCCGTAAATAATGCAGCAGAGTCCTTAAATAATCCAGCCAAGTCCTTAAATAATGCAGCAGATTACTGAAATACGGCAGCAGGGTCCTTAAATAATGCAGCAGAGTCCTTATATAATGCAACAAAGTCCTTAAATAATGCAGCAGAGTCCTTAAATAATGCAACAAAGTCCTTAAGTAATGCAGCAGAGTCCTTAAATAATGCAGCAAAGTCCTTAAATAATGCAGCACAGTCCTTAAATAATCCAGCAAAGTCCTTAAATAATGCAGCAAAGTCTTTAAATAATGCAATAAAGTCCATAATTGATGCAGCAAATTCCTTAAATAATGCAGCAGAGTACTGAAATACCGCAGCAGGATCCTTAAATAATGCAACAGAGTCCTTAAATAATGCAACAAAGTCCTTAAATAATGCAGAACAGTCCTTAAATAATGCAATAAAGTCCTTAAATAATGCAGCAAAGTCCTTAAATAATGCAGCAGAGTCCTTAAATAATGCAACAAAGTCCTAAAATAATGCAGCAGAGTCCTGAAATAATGCAACAAAGTCCTTAAATAATGCAGCAGAGTCCTTAAATAATGCAGCACATTCCTTAAATAATGCAGCAGAGTCCTTAAATAATCCAGCCAAGTCCTTAAATAATGCAGCAGAGTCCTTAAATAATGCAGAAAGGTCGTTAAATAAAGCAGCAGAGTCCTTAAATACTGCAGCAGAGTCCTTAAATAATGCAGCAAAGTCATTAAATAATGCATCAGAGTCCTTAAATAATGCAGCAGAGTCCTTAAATACCACAGCAGAGTCCTTAAATAATGCAGCAAAGTCTTTAAATAATGCAGCACAGTCCTTAAATAATCCAGCCAAGTCCTTAAATAATGCAGCAGAGTCCTTAAATAATGCAGAAAAGTCCTTAAATAATGCAGCAGAGACCTTAAATACTTCAGCATAGTCCTTAAATAATGCAGCAAAGTCCTTGAATAATGCAGCAGAGTCCTTAAATAATGCAACAAAGTCCTTAAATAATGCAGAAGAGTCCTTAAATAATGCAGCAAATTCCTTAAATAATGCAGCAAAGTCTTTAAATAATGCAATAAAGTCCATAAATAATGCAGCAAAGTCCTTAAATAATGCAGCAGAGTCCTTAAACAATGCAGCAGAGTCCTTAAATAATGCAGAAGAGTCCTTAAATAATGCAACCAAGACCTTAATGCAGCAGAGTCCTTAAATAATGCAACAAAGTACTTAATGCAGCAGAGTCCTTAAGTACCGTAGCAGAGTCCTTAAATACTGCAGCAATGTCCTTAAATAATGCAGCAGAGTCCTTAAATAATGCAATAAAGTCCATAAATAATGCAGCAAAGTCCTTAAATAATGCAACAAAGTCCTTAAATAATGCAGCAGGGTCCTTAAGTAATGCAACAAAGTCCTTAAATAATGCAGCAGAGTCCTTAAAAAATGCAGCAAAGTCCGTAAATAATGCAGCAGAGTCCTTAAATAATCCAGCCAAGTCCTTAAATAATGCAGCAGATTACTGAAATACGGCAGCAGGGTCCTTAAATAATGCAGCAGAGTCCTTATATAATGCAACAAAGTCCTTAAATAATGCAGCAGAGTCCTTAAATAATGCAACAAAGTCCTTAAGTAATGCAGCAGAGTCCTTAAATAATGCAGCAAAGTCCTTAAATAATGCAGCACAGTCCTTAAATAATCCAGCAAAGTCCTTAAATAATGCAGCAAAGTCCTTATATAATGCATCAGAGTCCTTAAATAATGCAGCAGAGTCCTTAAATACCACAGCAGAGTCCTTAAATAATGCAGCAAAGTCTTTAAATAATGCAGCACAGTCCTTAAATAATCCAGCCAAGTCCTTAAATAATGCAGCAGAGTCCTTAAATAATGCAGAAAAGTCCTTAAATAATGCAGCAGAGACCTTAAATACTTCAGCATAGTCCTTAAATAATGCAGCAAAGTCCTTGAATAATGCAGCAGAGTCCTTAAATAATGCAACAAAGTCCTTAAATAATGCAGAAGCGTCCTTAAATAATGCAGCAAATTCCTTAAATAATGCAGCAAAGTCTTTAAATAATGCAATAAAGTCCATAAATAATGCAGCAGGGTCCTTATATAATGCAACAAAGTCCTTAAATAATGCAGCAGAGTCCTTAAATAATGCAACAAAGTCCTTAAATAATGCAGCAGGGTCCTTAAATAATGCAACAAAGTCCTTAAATAATGCAGCAGAGTCCTTAAAAAATGCAGCAAAGTCCGTAAATAATGCAGCAGAGTCCTTAAATAATCCAGCCAAGTCCTTAAATAATGCAGCAGATTACTGAAATACGGCAGCAGGGTCCTTAAATAATGCAGCAGAGTCCTTATATAATGCAACAAAGTCCTTAAATAATACAGCAGAGTCCTTAAATAATGCAACAAAGTCCTTAAGTAATGCAGCAGAGTCCTTAAATAATGCAGCAAAGTCCTTAAATAATGCAGCACAGTCCTTAAATAATCCAGCAAAGTCCTTAAATAATGCAGCAAAGTCTTTAAATAATGCAATAAAGTCCATAAATGATGCAGCAAATTCCTTAAATAATGCAGCAGAGTACTGAAATACCGCAGCAGGATCCTTAAATAATGCAGCAGAGTCCTTAAATAATGCAACAAAGTCCTTAAATAATGCAGAACAGTCCTTAAATAATGCAATAAAGTCCTTAAATAATGCAGCAAAGTCCTTAAATAATGCAGCAGAGTCCTTAAATAATGCAACAAAGTCCTAAAATAATGCAGCAGAGTCCTTAAATAATGCAACAAAGTCCTTAAATAATGCAGCAGAGTCCTTAAAGAATGCAGCAGAGTCCTTAAATAATGCAGCGCATTCCTTAAATAATGCAGCAGAGTCCTTAAATAATCCAGCCAAGTAATTAAATAATGCAGCAGAGTCCTTAAATAATGCAGAAAAGTCGTTAAATAAAGCAGCAGAGTCCTTAAATACTGCAGCAGAGTCCTTAAATAATGCAGCAAAGTCATTAAATAATGCAGAAGAGTCCTTAAATAATGCAGCAAAGTCCTTATATAATGCATCAGAGTCCTTAAATAATGCAGCAGAGTCCTTAAATACCACAGCAGAGTCCTTAAATAATGCAGCAAAGTCTTTAAATAATGCAGCACAGTCCTTAAATAATCCAGCCAAGTCCTTAAATAATGCAGCAGAGTCCTTAAATAATGCAGAAAAGTCCTTAAATAATGCAGCAGAGACCTTAAATACTTCAGCATAGTCCTTGAATAATGCAACAAAGTACTTAAATAATGCAGCAGAGTCCTTAAGTACCGTAGCAGAGTCCTTAAATACTGCAGCAAAGTCCTTAAATAATGCAGCAGAGTCCTTAAATAATGCAGCAAAGTCATTAAATAATGCAGCAGAGTCCTTAAATAATGCAACAAATTCCTTAAATAATGCAGCAGAGTCCTTAAATAATGCAATAAAGTCCATAAATAATGCAGCAAAGTCCTTAAATAATGCAACAAAGTCCTTAAATAATGCAGCAGGGTCCTTAAATAATGCAACAAAGTCCTTAAATAATGCAGCAGAGTCCTTAAAAAATGCAGCAAAGTCCGTAAATAATGCAGCAGAGTCCTTAAATAATCCAGCCAAGTCCTTAAATAATGCAGCAGATTACTGAAATACGGCAGCAGGGTCCTTAAATAATGCAGCAGAGTCCTTATATAATGCAACAAAGTCCTTAAATAATGCAGCAGAGTCCTTAAATAATGCAACAAAGTCCTTAAGTAATGCAGCAGAGTCCTTAAATAATGCAGCAAAGTCCTTAAATAATGCAGCACAGTCCTTAAATAATCCAGCAAAGTCCTTAAATAATGCAGCAAAGTCTTTAAATAATGCAATAAAGTCCATAATTGATGCAGCAAATTCCTTAAATAATGCAGCAGAGTACTGAAATACCGCAGCAGGATCCTTAAATAATGCAACAGAGTCCTTAAATAATGCAACAAAGTCCTTAAATAATGCAGAACAGTCCTTAAATAATGCAATAAAGTCCTTAAATAATGCAGCAAAGTCCTTAAATAATGCAGCAGAGTCCTTAAATAATGCAACAAAGTCCTAAAATAATGCAGCAGAGTCCTGAAATAATGCAACAAAGTCCTTAAATAATGCAGCAGAGTCCTTAAATAATGCAGCACATTCCTTAAATAATGCAGCAGAGTCCTTAAATAATCCAGCCAAGTCCTTAAATAATGCAGCAGAGTCCTTAAATAATGCAGAAAGGTCGTTAAATAAAGCAGCAGAGTCCTTAAATACTGCAGCAGAGTCCTTAAATAATGCAGCAAAGTCATTAAATAATGCATCAGAGTCCTTAAATAATGCAGCAGAGTCCTTAAATACCACAGCAGAGTCCTTAAATAATGCAGCAAAGTCTTTAAATAATGCAGCACAGTCCTTAAATAATCCAGCCAAGTCCTTAAATAATGCAGCAGAGTCCTTAAATAATGCAGAAAAGTCCTTAAATAATGCAGCAGAGACCTTAAATACTTCAGCATAGTCCTTAAATAATGCAGCAAAGTCCTTGAATAATGCAGCAGAGTCCTTAAATAATGCAACAAAGTCCTTAAATAATGCAGAAGAGTCCTTAAATAATGCAGCAAATTCCTTAAATAATGCAGCAAAGTCTTTAAATAATGCAATAAAGTCCATAAATAATGCAGCAAAGTCCTTAAATAATGCAGCAGAGTCCTTAAACAATGCAGCAGAGTCCTTAAATAATGCAGAAGAGTCCTTAAATAATGCAACCAAGACCTTAATGCAGCAGAGTCCTTAAATAATGCAACAAAGTACTTAATGCAGCAGAGTCCTTAAGTACCGTAGCAGAGTCCTTAAATACTGCAGCAATGTCCTTAAATAATGCAGCAGAGTCCTTAAATAATGCAATAAAGTCCATAAATAATGCAGCAAAGTCCTTAAATAATGCAACAAAGTCCTTAAATAATGCAGCAGGGTCCTTAAGTAATGCAACAAAGTCCTTAAATAATGCAGCAGAGTCCTTAAAAAATGCAGCAAAGTCCGTAAATAATGCAGCAGAGTCCTTAAATAATCCAGCCAAGTCCTTAAATAATGCAGCAGATTACTGAAATACGGCAGCAGGGTCCTTAAATAATGCAGCAGAGTCCTTATATAATGCAACAAAGTCCTTAAATAATGCAGCAGAGTCCTTAAATAATGCAACAAAGTCCTTAAGTAATGCAGCAGAGTCCTTAAATAATGCAGCAAAGTCCTTAAATAATGCAGCACAGTCCTTAAATAATCCAGCAAAGTCCTTAAATAATGCAGCAAAGTCCTTATATAATGCATCAGAGTCCTTAAATAATGCAGCAGAGTCCTTAAATACCACAGCAGAGTCCTTAAATAATGCAGCAAAGTCTTTAAATAATGCAGCACAGTCCTTAAATAATCCAGCCAAGTCCTTAAATAATGCAGCAGAGTCCTTAAATAATGCAGAAAAGTCCTTAAATAATGCAGCAGAGACCTTAAATACTTCAGCATAGTCCTTAAATAATGCAGCAAAGTCCTTGAATAATGCAGCAGAGTCCTTAAATAATGCAACAAAGTCCTTAAATAATGCAGAAGCGTCCTTAAATAATGCAGCAAATTCCTTAAATAATGCAGCAAAGTCTTTAAATAATGCAATAAAGTCCATAAATAATGCAGCAGGGTCCTTATATAATGCAACAAAGTCCTTAAATAATGCAGCAGAGTCCTTAAATAATGCAACAAAGTCCTTAAATAATGCAGCAGGGTCCTTAAATAATGCAACAAAGTCCTTAAATAATGCAGCAGAGTCCTTAAAAAATGCAGCAAAGTCCGTAAATAATGCAGCAGAGTCCTTAAATAATCCAGCCAAGTCCTTAAATAATGCAGCAGATTACTGAAATACGGCAGCAGGGTCCTTAAATAATGCAGCAGAGTCCTTATATAATGCAACAAAGTCCTTAAATAATACAGCAGAGTCCTTAAATAATGCAACAAAGTCCTTAAGTAATGCAGCAGAGTCCTTAAATAATGCAGCAAAGTCCTTAAATAATGCAGCACAGTCCTTAAATAATCCAGCAAAGTCCTTAAATAATGCAGCAAAGTCTTTAAATAATGCAATAAAGTCCATAAATGATGCAGCAAATTCCTTAAATAATGCAGCAGAGTACTGAAATACCGCAGCAGGATCCTTAAATAATGCAGCAGAGTCCTTAAATAATGCAACAAAGTCCTTAAATAATGCAGAACAGTCCTTAAATAATGCAATAAAGTCCTTAAATAATGCAGCAAAGTCCTTAAATAATGCAGCAGAGTCCTTAAATAATGCAACAAAGTCCTAAAATAATGCAGCAGAGTCCTTAAATAATGCAACAAAGTCCTTAAATAATGCAGCAGAGTCCTTAAAGAATGCAGCAGAGTCCTTAAATAATGCAGCGCATTCCTTAAATAATGCAGCAGAGTCCTTAAATAATCCAGCCAAGTAATTAAATAATGCAGCAGAGTCCTTAAATAATGCAGAAGAGTCCTTAAATAATCCAGCCAAGTCCTTAAATAATGCAGCAGAGTCCTTAAATAATGCAACAAAATCCTTAAATAATGCAGAAGAGTCCTTAAATAATCCAGCCAAGTCCTTAAATCATGCAGCAGGGTCCTTAAATAATCCAGCCAAGTCCTTAAATAATGCAGCAGAGTCCTTAAACAATGCAGCAGAGTCCTTAAATAATGCAACAAAGTACTTAAATAATGCAGCAGAGTCCTTAAGTACCGTAGCAGAGTCCTTAAATACTGCAGCAAAGTCCTTAAATAATGCAGCAGAGTCCTTAAATAATGCTGCAAAGTCATTAAATAATGCAGCAGAGTCCTTAAATAATGCAACAAATTCCTTAAATAATGCAGCAGAGTCCTTAAATAATGCAATAAAGTCCATAAATAATGCAGCAAAGTCCTTAAATAATGCAACAAAGTCCTTAAATAATGCAGCAGGGTCCTTAAATAATGCAACAAAGTCCTTAAATAATGCAGCAGAGTCCTTAAAAAATGCAGCAAAGTCCGTAAATAATGCAGCAGAGTCCTTAAATAATCCAGCCAAGTCCTTAAATAATGCAGCAGATTACTGAAATACGGCAGCAGGGTCCTTAAATAATGCAGCAGAGTCCTTATATAATGCAACAAAGTCCTTAAATAATGCAGCAGAGTCCTTAAATAATGCAACAAAGTCCTTAAGTAATGCAGCAGAGTCCTTAAATAATGCAGCAAAGTCCTTAAATAATGCAGCACAGTCCTTAAATAATCCAGCAAAGTCCTTAAATAATGCAGCAAAGTCTTTAAATAATGCAATAAAGTCCATAATTGATGCAGCAAATTCCTTAAATAATGCAGCAGAGTACTGAAATACCGCAGCAGGATCCTTAAATAATGCAACAGAGTCCTTAAATAATGCAACAAAGTCCTTAAATAATGCAGAACAGTCCTTAAATAATGCAATAAAGTCCTTAAATAATGCAGCAAAGTCCTTAAATAATGCAGCAGAGTCCTTAAATAATGCAACAAAGTCCTAAAATAATGCAGCAGAGTCCTGAAATAATGCAACAAAGTCCTTAAATAATGCAGCAGAGTCCTTAAATAATGCAGCACATTCCTTAAATAATGCAGCAGAGTCCTTAAATAATCCAGCCAAGTCCTTAAATAATGCAGCAGAGTCCTTAAATAATGCAGAAAGGTCGTTAAATAAAGCAGCAGAGTCCTTAAATACTGCAGCAGAGTCCTTAAATAATGCAGCAAAGTCATTAAATAATGCATCAGAGTCCTTAAATAATGCAGCAGAGTCCTTAAATACCACAGCAGAGTCCTTAAATAATGCAGCAAAGTCTTTAAATAATGCAGCACAGTCCTTAAATAATCCAGCCAAGTCCTTAAATAATGCAGCAGAGTCCTTAAATAATGCAGAAAAGTCCTTAAATAATGCAGCAGAGACCTTAAATACTTCAGCATAGTCCTTAAATAATGCAGCAAAGTCCTTGAATAATGCAGCAGAGTCCTTAAATAATGCAACAAAGTCCTTAAATAATGCAGAAGAGTCCTTAAATAATGCAGCAAATTCCTTAAATAATGCAGCAAAGTCTTTAAATAATGCAATAAAGTCCATAAATAATGCAGCAAAGTCCTTAAATAATGCAGCAGAGTCCTTAAACAATGCAGCAGAGTCCTTAAATAATGCAGAAGAGTCCTTAAATAATGCAACCAAGACCTTAATGCAGCAGAGTCCTTAAATAATGCAACAAAGTACTTAATGCAGCAGAGTCCTTAAGTACCGTAGCAGAGTCCTTAAATACTGCAGCAATGTCCTTAAATAATGCAGCAGAGTCCTTAAATAATGCAATAAAGTCCATAAATAATGCAGCAAAGTCCTTAAATAATGCAACAAAGTCCTTAAATAATGCAGCAGGGTCCTTAAGTAATGCAACAAAGTCCTTAAATAATGCAGCAGAGTCCTTAAAAAATGCAGCAAAGTCCGTAAATAATGCAGCAGAGTCCTTAAATAATCCAGCCAAGTCCTTAAATAATGCAGCAGATTACTGAAATACGGCAGCAGGGTCCTTAAATAATGCAGCAGAGTCCTTATATAATGCAACAAAGTCCTTAAATAATGCAGCAGAGTCCTTAAATAATGCAACAAAGTCCTTAAGTAATGCAGCAGAGTCCTTAAATAATGCAGCAAAGTCCTTAAATAATGCAGCACAGTCCTTAAATAATCCAGCAAAGTCCTTAAATAATGCAGCAAAGTCCTTAAATAATGCAGAAAAGTCCTTAAATAATGCAGCAGAGACCTTAAATACTTCAGCATAGTCCTTAAATAATGCAGCAAAGTCCTTGAATAATGCAGCAGAGTCCTTAAATAATGCAACAAAGTCCTTAAATAATGCAGAAGAGTCCTTAAATAATGCAGCAAATTCCTTAAATAATGCAGCAAAGTCTTTAAATAATGCAATAAAGTCCATAAATAATGCAGCAAAGTCCGTAAATAATGCAGCAGAGTCCTTAAATAATCCAGCCAAGTCCTTAAATAATGCAGCAGATTACTGAAATACGGCAGCAGGGTCCTTAAATAATGCAGCAGAGTCCTTATATAATGCAACAAAGTCCTTAAATAATACAGCAGAGTCCTTAAATAATGCAACAAAGTCCTTAAGTAATGCAGCAGAGTCCTTAAATAATGCAGCAAAGTCCTTAAATAATGCAGCACAGTCCTTAAATAATCCAGCAAAGTCCTTAAATAATGCAGCAAAGTCTTTAAATAATGCAATAAAGTCCATAAATGATGCAGCAAATTCCTTAAATAATGCAGCAGAGTACTGAAATACCGCAGCAGGATCCTTAAATAATGCAGCAGAGTCCTTAAATAATGCAACAAAGTCCTTAAATAATGCAGAACAGTCCTTAAATAATGCAATAAAGTCCTTAAATAATGCAGCAAAGTCCTTAAATAATGCAGCAGAGTCCTTAAATAATGCAACAAAGTCCTAAAATAATGCAGCAGAGTCCTTAAATAATGCAACAAAGTCCTTAAATAATGCAGCAGAGTCCTTAAAGAATGCAGCAGAGTCCTTAAATAATGCAGCGCATTCCTTAAATAATGCAGCAGAGTCCTTAAATAATCCAGCCAAGTAATTAAATAATGCAGCAGAGTCCTTAAATAATGCAGAAGAGTCCTTAAATAATCCAGCCAAGTCCTTAAATAATGCAGCAGAGTCCTTAAATAATGCAACAAAATCCTTAAATAATGCAGAAGAGTCCTTAAATAATCCAGCCAAGTCCTTAAATCATGCAGCAGGGTCCTTAAATAATCCAGCCAAGTCCTTAAATAATGCAGCAGAGTCCTTAAACAATGCAGCAGAGTCCTTAAATAATGCAACAAAGTACTTAAATAATGCAGCAGAGTCCTTAAGTACCGTAGCAGAGTCCTTAAATACTGCAGCAAAGTCCTTAAATAATGCAGCAGAGTCCTTAAATAATGCTGCAAAGTCATTAAATAATGCAGCAGAGTCCTTAAATAATGCAACAAATTCCTTAAATAATGCAGCAGAGTCCTTAAATAATGCAATAAAGTCCATAAATAATGCAGCAAAGTCCTTAAATAATGCAACAAAGTCCTTAAATAATGCAGCAGGGTCCTTAAATAATGCAACAAAGTCCTTAAATAATGCAGCAGAGTCCTTAAAAAATGCAGCAAAGTCCGTAAATAATGCAGCAGAGTCCTTAAATAATCCAGCCAAGTCCTTAAATAATGCAGCAGATTACTGAAATACGGCAGCAGGGTCCTTAAATAATGCAGCAGAGTCCTTATATAATGCAACAAAGTCCTTAAATAATGCAGCAGAGTCCTTAAATAATGCAACAAAGTCCTTAAGTAATGCAGCAGAGTCCTTAAATAATGCAGCAAAGTCCTTAAATAATGCAGCACAGTCCTTAAATAATCCAGCAAAGTCCTTAAATAATGCAGCAAAGTCTTTAAATAATGCAATAAAGTCCATAATTGATGCAGCAAATTCCTTAAATAATGCAGCAGAGTACTGAAATACCGCAGCAGGATCCTTAAATAATGCAACAGAGTCCTTAAATAATGCAACAAAGTCCTTAAATAATGCAGAACAGTCCTTAAATAATGCAATAAAGTCCTTAAATAATGCAGCAAAGTCCTTAAATAATGCAGCAGAGTCCTTAAATAATGCAACAAAGTCCTAAAATAATGCAGCAGAGTCCTGAAATAATGCAACAAAGTCCTTAAATAATGCAGCAGAGTCCTTAAATAATGCAGCACATTCCTTAAATAATGCAGCAGAGTCCTTAAATAATCCAGCCAAGTCCTTAAATAATGCAGCAGAGTCCTTAAATAATGCAGAAAGGTCGTTAAATAAAGCAGCAGAGTCCTTAAATACTGCAGCAGAGTCCTTAAATAATGCAGCAAAGTCATTAAATAATGCATCAGAGTCCTTAAATAATGCAGCAGAGTCCTTAAATACCACAGCAGAGTCCTTAAATAATGCAGCAAAGTCTTTAAATAATGCAGCACAGTCCTTAAATAATCCAGCCAAGTCCTTAAATAATGCAGCAGAGTCCTTAAATAATGCAGAAAAGTCCTTAAATAATGCAGCAGAGACCTTAAATACTTCAGCATAGTCCTTAAATAATGCAGCAAAGTCCTTGAATAATGCAGCAGAGTCCTTAAATAATGCAACAAAGTCCTTAAATAATGCAGAAGAGTCCTTAAATAATGCAGCAAATTCCTTAAATAATGCAGCAAAGTCTTTAAATAATGCAATAAAGTCCATAAATAATGCAGCAAAGTCCTTAAATAATGCAGCAGAGTCCTTAAACAATGCAGCAGAGTCCTTAAATAATGCAGAAGAGTCCTTAAATAATGCAACCAAGACCTTAATGCAGCAGAGTCCTTAAATAATGCAACAAAGTACTTAATGCAGCAGAGTCCTTAAGTACCGTAGCAGAGTCCTTAAATACTGCAGCAATGTCCTTAAATAATGCAGCAGAGTCCTTAAATAATGCAATAAAGTCCATAAATAATGCAGCAAAGTCCTTAAATAATGCAACAAAGTCCTTAAATAATGCAGCAGGGTCCTTAAGTAATGCAACAAAGTCCTTAAATAATGCAGCAGAGTCCTTAAAAAATGCAGCAAAGTCCGTAAATAATGCAGCAGAGTCCTTAAATAATCCAGCCAAGTCCTTAAATAATGCAGCAGATTACTGAAATACGGCAGCAGGGTCCTTAAATAATGCAGCAGAGTCCTTATATAATGCAACAAAGTCCTTAAATAATGCAGCAGAGTCCTTAAATAATGCAACAAAGTCCTTAAGTAATGCAGCAGAGTCCTTAAATAATGCAGCAAAGTCCTTAAATAATGCAGCACAGTCCTTAAATAATCCAGCAAAGTCCTTAAATAATGCAGCAAAGTCCTTATATAATGCATCAGAGTCCTTAAATAATGCAGCAGAGTCCTTAAATACCACAGCAGAGTCCTTAAATAATGCAGCAAAGTCTTTAAATAATGCAGCACAGTCCTTAAATAATCCAGCCAAGTCCTTAAATAATGCAGCAGAGTCCTTAAATAATGCAGAAAAGTCCTTAAATAATGCAGCAGAGACCTTAAATACTTCAGCATAGTCCTTAAATAATGCAGCAAAGTCCTTGAATAATGCAGCAGAGTCCTTAAATAATGCAACAAAGTCCTTAAATAATGCAGAAGCGTCCTTAAATAATGCAGCAAATTCCTTAAATAATGCAGCAAAGTCTTTAAATAATGCAATAAAGTCCATAAATAATGCAGCAGGGTCCTTATATAATGCAACAAAGTCCTTAAATAATGCAGCAGAGTCCTTAAATAATGCAACAAAGTCCTTAAATAATGCAGCAGGGTCCTTAAATAATGCAACAAAGTCCTTAAATAATGCAGCAGAGTCCTTAAAAAATGCAGCAAAGTCCGTAAATAATGCAGCAGAGTCCTTAAATAATCCAGCCAAGTCCTTAAATAATGCAGCAGATTACTGAAATACGGCAGCAGGGTCCTTAAATAATGCAGCAGAGTCCTTATATAATGCAACAAAGTCCTTAAATAATACAGCAGAGTCCTTAAATAATGCAACAAAGTCCTTAAGTAATGCAGCAGAGTCCTTAAATAATGCAGCAAAGTCCTTAAATAATGCAGCACAGTCCTTAAATAATCCAGCAAAGTCCTTAAATAATGCAGCAAAGTCTTTAAATAATGCAATAAAGTCCATAAATGATGCAGCAAATTCCTTAAATAATGCAGCAGAGTACTGAAATACCGCAGCAGGATCCTTAAATAATGCAGCAGAGTCCTTAAATAATGCAACAAAGTCCTTAAATAATGCAGAACAGTCCTTAAATAATGCAATAAAGTCCTTAAATAATGCAGCAAAGTCCTTAAATAATGCAGCAGAGTCCTTAAATAATGCAACAAAGTCCTAAAATAATGCAGCAGAGTCCTTAAATAATGCAACAAAGTCCTTAAATAATGCAGCAGAGTCCTTAAAGAATGCAGCAGAGTCCTTAAATAATGCAGCGCATTCCTTAAATAATGCAGCAGAGTCCTTAAATAATCCAGCCAAGTAATTAAATAATGCAGCAGAGTCCTTAAATAATGCAGAAAAGTCGTTAAATAAAGCAGCAGAGTCCTTAAATACTGCAGCAGAGTCCTTAAATAATGCAGCAAAGTCATTAAATAATGCAGAAGAGTCCTTAAATAATGCAGCAAAGTCCTTATATAATGCATCAGAGTCCTTAAATAATGCAGCAGAGTCCTTAAATACCACAGCAGAGTCCTTAAATAATGCAGCAAAGTCTTTAAATAATGCAGCACAGTCCTTAAATAATCCAGCCAAGTCCTTAAATAATGCAGCAGAGTCCTTAAATAATGCAGAAAAGTCCTTAAATAATGCAGCAGAGACCTTAAATACTTCAGCATAGTCCTTGAATAATGCAACAAAGTACTTAAATAATGCAGCAGAGTCCTTAAGTACCGTAGCAGAGTCCTTAAATACTGCAGCAAAGTCCTTAAATAATGCAGCAGAGTCCTTAAATAATGCAGCAAAGTCATTAAATAATGCAGCAGAGTCCTTAAATAATGCAACAAATTCCTTAAATAATGCAGCAGAGTCCTTAAATAATGCAATAAAGTCCATAAATAATGCAGCAAAGTCCTTAAATAATGCAACAAAGTCCTTAAATAATGCAGCAGGGTCCTTAAATAATGCAACAAAGTCCTTAAATAATGCAGCAGAGTCCTTAAAAAATGCAGCAAAGTCCGTAAATAATGCAGCAGAGTCCTTAAATAATCCAGCCAAGTCCTTAAATAATGCAGCAGATTACTGAAATACGGCAGCAGGGTCCTTAAATAATGCAGCAGAGTCCTTATATAATGCAACAAAGTCCTTAAATAATGCAGCAGAGTCCTTAAATAATGCAACAAAGTCCTTAAGTAATGCAGCAGAGTCCTTAAATAATGCAGCAAAGTCCTTAAATAATGCAGCACAGTCCTTAAATAATCCAGCAAAGTCCTTAAATAATGCAGCAAAGTCTTTAAATAATGCAATAAAGTCCATAATTGATGCAGCAAATTCCTTAAATAATGCAGCAGAGTACTGAAATACCGCAGCAGGATCCTTAAATAATGCAACAGAGTCCTTAAATAATGCAACAAAGTCCTTAAATAATGCAGAACAGTCCTTAAATAATGCAATAAAGTCCTTAAATAATGCAGCAAAGTCCTTAAATAATGCAGCAGAGTCCTTAAATAATGCAACAAAGTCCTAAAATAATGCAGCAGAGTCCTGAAATAATGCAACAAAGTCCTTAAATAATGCAGCAGAGTCCTTAAATAATGCAGCACATTCCTTAAATAATGCAGCAGAGTCCTTAAATAATCCAGCCAAGTCCTTAAATAATGCAGCAGAGTCCTTAAATAATGCAGAAAGGTCGTTAAATAAAGCAGCAGAGTCCTTAAATACTGCAGCAGAGTCCTTAAATAATGCAGCAAAGTCATTAAATAATGCATCAGAGTCCTTAAATAATGCAGCAGAGTCCTTAAATACCACAGCAGAGTCCTTAAATAATGCAGCAAAGTCTTTAAATAATGCAGCACAGTCCTTAAATAATCCAGCCAAGTCCTTAAATAATGCAGCAGAGTCCTTAAATAATGCAGAAAAGTCCTTAAATAATGCAGCAGAGACCTTAAATACTTCAGCATAGTCCTTAAATAATGCAGCAAAGTCCTTGAATAATGCAGCAGAGTCCTTAAATAATGCAACAAAGTCCTTAAATAATGCAGAAGAGTCCTTAAATAATGCAGCAAATTCCTTAAATAATGCAGCAAAGTCTTTAAATAATGCAATAAAGTCCATAAATAATGCAGCAAAGTCCTTAAATAATGCAGCAGAGTCCTTAAACAATGCAGCAGAGTCCTTAAATAATGCAGAAGAGTCCTTAAATAATGCAACCAAGACCTTAATGCAGCAGAGTCCTTAAATAATGCAACAAAGTACTTAATGCAGCAGAGTCCTTAAGTACCGTAGCAGAGTCCTTAAATACTGCAGCAATGTCCTTAAATAATGCAGCAGAGTCCTTAAATAATGCAATAAAGTCCATAAATAATGCAGCAAAGTCCTTAAATAATGCAACAAAGTCCTTAAATAATGCAGCAGGGTCCTTAAGTAATGCAACAAAGTCCTTAAATAATGCAGCAGAGTCCTTAAAAAATGCAGCAAAGTCCGTAAATAATGCAGCAGAGTCCTTAAATAATCCAGCCAAGTCCTTAAATAATGCAGCAGATTACTGAAATACGGCAGCAGGGTCCTTAAATAATGCAGCAGAGTCCTTATATAATGCAACAAAGTCCTTAAATAATGCAGCAGAGTCCTTAAATAATGCAACAAAGTCCTTAAGTAATGCAGCAGAGTCCTTAAATAATGCAGCAAAGTCCTTAAATAATGCAGCACAGTCCTTAAATAATCCAGCAAAGTCCTTAAATAATGCAGCAAAGTCCTTATATAATGCATCAGAGTCCTTAAATAATGCAGCAGAGTCCTTAAATACCACAGCAGAGTCCTTAAATAATGCAGCAAAGTCTTTAAATAATGCAGCACAGTCCTTAAATAATCCAGCCAAGTCCTTAAATAATGCAGCAGAGTCCTTAAATAATGCAGAAAAGTCCTTAAATAATGCAGCAGAGACCTTAAATACTTCAGCATAGTCCTTAAATAATGCAGCAAAGTCCTTGAATAATGCAGCAGAGTCCTTAAATAATGCAACAAAGTCCTTAAATAATGCAGAAGCGTCCTTAAATAATGCAGCAAATTCCTTAAATAATGCAGCAAAGTCTTTAAATAATGCAATAAAGTCCATAAATAATGCAGCAGGGTCCTTATATAATGCAACAAAGTCCTTAAATAATGCAGCAGAGTCCTTAAATAATGCAACAAAGTCCTTAAATAATGCAGCAGGGTCCTTAAATAATGCAACAAAGTCCTTAAATAATGCAGCAGAGTCCTTAAAAAATGCAGCAAAGTCCGTAAATAATGCAGCAGAGTCCTTAAATAATCCAGCCAAGTCCTTAAATAATGCAGCAGATTACTGAAATACGGCAGCAGGGTCCTTAAATAATGCAGCAGAGTCCTTATATAATGCAACAAAGTCCTTAAATAATACAGCAGAGTCCTTAAATAATGCAACAAAGTCCTTAAGTAATGCAGCAGAGTCCTTAAATAATGCAGCAAAGTCCTTAAATAATGCAGCACAGTCCTTAAATAATCCAGCAAAGTCCTTAAATAATGCAGCAAAGTCTTTAAATAATGCAATAAAGTCCATAAATGATGCAGCAAATTCCTTAAATAATGCAGCAGAGTACTGAAATACCGCAGCAGGATCCTTAAATAATGCAGCAGAGTCCTTAAATAATGCAACAAAGTCCTTAAATAATGCAGAACAGTCCTTAAATAATGCAAT
Source organism: Phyllobates terribilis (assembly GCF_046119375.1). Taxonomy (NCBI): domain Eukaryota; kingdom Metazoa; phylum Chordata; class Amphibia; order Anura; family Dendrobatidae; genus Phyllobates; species Phyllobates terribilis. The sequence continues at coordinate 1,384,295 of NW_027362955.1, read as the reverse complement.
AAAGTCCTTAAATAATGCAGCAAAGTCCTTAAATAATGCAGCAGAGTCCTTAAATAATGCAACAAAGTCCTAAAATAATGCAGCAGAGTCCTTAAATAATGCAACAAAGTCCTTAAATAATGCAGCAGAGTCCTTAAAGAATGCAGCAGAGTCCTTAAATAATGCAGCGCATTCCTTAAATAATGCAGCAGAGTCCTTAAATAATCCAGCCAAGTAATTAAATAATGCAGCAGAGTCCTTAAATAATGCAGAAAAGTCGTTAAATAAAGCAGCAGAGTCCTTAAATACTGCAGCAGAGTCCTTAAATAATGCAGCAAAGTCATTAAATAATGCAGAAGAGTCCTTAAATAATGCAGCAAAGTCCTTATATAATGCATCAGAGTCCTTAAATAATGCAGCAGAGTCCTTAAATACCACAGCAGAGTCCTTAAATAATGCAGCAAAGTCTTTAAATAATGCAGCACAGTCCTTAAATAATCCAGCCAAGTCCTTAAATAATGCAGCAGAGTCCTTAAATAATGCAGAAAAGTCCTTAAATAATGCAGCAGAGACCTTAAATACTTCAGCATAGTCCTTGAATAATGCAACAAAGTACTTAAATAATGCAGCAGAGTCCTTAAGTACCGTAGCAGAGTCCTTAAATACTGCAGCAAAGTCCTTAAATAATGCAGCAGAGTCCTTAAATAATGCAGCAAAGTCATTAAATAATGCAGCAGAGTCCTTAAATAATGCAACAAATTCCTTAAATAATGCAGCAGAGTCCTTAAATAATGCAATAAAGTCCATAAATAATGCAGCAAAGTCCTTAAATAATGCAACAAAGTCCTTAAATAATGCAGCAGGGTCCTTAAATAATGCAACAAAGTCCTTAAATAATGCAGCAGAGTCCTTAAAAAATGCAGCAAAGTCCGTAAATAATGCAGCAGAGTCCTTAAATAATCCAGCCAAGTCCTTAAATAATGCAGCAGATTACTGAAATACGGCAGCAGGGTCCTTAAATAATGCAGCAGAGTCCTTATATAATGCAACAAAGTCCTTAAATAATGCAGCAGAGTCCTTAAATAATGCAACAAAGTCCTTAAGTAATGCAGCAGAGTCCTTAAATAATGCAGCAAAGTCCTTAAATAATGCAGCACAGTCCTTAAATAATCCAGCAAAGTCCTTAAATAATGCAGCAAAGTCTTTAAATAATGCAATAAAGTCCATAATTGATGCAGCAAATTCCTTAAATAATGCAGCAGAGTACTGAAATACCGCAGCAGGATCCTTAAATAATGCAACAGAGTCCTTAAATAATGCAACAAAGTCCTTAAATAATGCAGAACAGTCCTTAAATAATGCAATAAAGTCCTTAAATAATGCAGCAAAGTCCTTAAATAATGCAGCAGAGTCCTTAAATAATGCAACAAAGTCCTAAAATAATGCAGCAGAGTCCTGAAATAATGCAACAAAGTCCTTAAATAATGCAGCAGAGTCCTTAAATAATGCAGCACATTCCTTAAATAATGCAGCAGAGTCCTTAAATAATCCAGCCAAGTCCTTAAATAATGCAGCAGAGTCCTTAAATAATGCAGAAAGGTCGTTAAATAAAGCAGCAGAGTCCTTAAATACTGCAGCAGAGTCCTTAAATAATGCAGCAAAGTCATTAAATAATGCATCAGAGTCCTTAAATAATGCAGCAGAGTCCTTAAATACCACAGCAGAGTCCTTAAATAATGCAGCAAAGTCTTTAAATAATGCAGCACAGTCCTTAAATAATCCAGCCAAGTCCTTAAATAATGCAGCAGAGTCCTTAAATAATGCAGAAAAGTCCTTAAATAATGCAGCAGAGACCTTAAATACTTCAGCATAGTCCTTAAATAATGCAGCAAAGTCCTTGAATAATGCAGCAGAGTCCTTAAATAATGCAACAAAGTCCTTAAATAATGCAGAAGAGTCCTTAAATAATGCAGCAAATTCCTTAAATAATGCAGCAAAGTCTTTAAATAATGCAATAAAGTCCATAAATAATGCAGCAAAGTCCTTAAATAATGCAGCAGAGTCCTTAAACAATGCAGCAGAGTCCTTAAATAATGCAGAAGAGTCCTTAAATAATGCAACCAAGACCTTAATGCAGCAGAGTCCTTAAATAATGCAACAAAGTACTTAATGCAGCAGAGTCCTTAAGTACCGTAGCAGAGTCCTTAAATACTGCAGCAATGTCCTTAAATAATGCAGCAGAGTCCTTAAATAATGCAATAAAGTCCATAAATAATGCAGCAAAGTCCTTAAATAATGCAACAAAGTCCTTAAATAATGCAGCAGGGTCCTTAAGTAATGCAACAAAGTCCTTAAATAATGCAGCAGAGTCCTTAAAAAATGCAGCAAAGTCCGTAAATAATGCAGCAGAGTCCTTAAATAATCCAGCCAAGTCCTTAAATAATGCAGCAGATTACTGAAATACGGCAGCAGGGTCCTTAAATAATGCAGCAGAGTCCTTATATAATGCAACAAAGTCCTTAAATAATGCAGCAGAGTCCTTAAATAATGCAACAAAGTCCTTAAGTAATGCAGCAGAGTCCTTAAATAATGCAGCAAAGTCCTTAAATAATGCAGCACAGTCCTTAAATAATCCAGCAAAGTCCTTAAATAATGCAGCAAAGTCCTTATATAATGCATCAGAGTCCTTAAATAATGCAGCAGAGTCCTTAAATACCACAGCAGAGTCCTTAAATAATGCAGCAAAGTCTTTAAATAATGCAGCACAGTCCTTAAATAATCCAGCCAAGTCCTTAAATAATGCAGCAGAGTCCTTAAATAATGCAGAAAAGTCCTTAAATAATGCAGCAGAGACCTTAAATACTTCAGCATAGTCCTTAAATAATGCAGCAAAGTCCTTGAATAATGCAGCAGAGTCCTTAAATAATGCAACAAAGTCCTTAAATAATGCAGAAGCGTCCTTAAATAATGCAGCAAATTCCTTAAATAATGCAGCAAAGTCTTTAAATAATGCAATAAAGTCCATAAATAATGCAGCAGGGTCCTTATATAATGCAACAAAGTCCTTAAATAATGCAGCAGAGTCCTTAAATAATGCAACAAAGTCCTTAAATAATGCAGCAGGGTCCTTAAATAATGCAACAAAGTCCTTAAATAATGCAGCAGAGTCCTTAAAAAATGCAGCAAAGTCCGTAAATAATGCAGCAGAGTCCTTAAATAATCCAGCCAAGTCCTTAAATAATGCAGCAGATTACTGAAATACGGCAGCAGGGTCCTTAAATAATGCAGCAGAGTCCTTATATAATGCAACAAAGTCCTTAAATAATACAGCAGAGTCCTTAAATAATGCAACAAAGTCCTTAAGTAATGCAGCAGAGTCCTTAAATAATGCAGCAAAGTCCTTAAATAATGCAGCACAGTCCTTAAATAATCCAGCAAAGTCCTTAAATAATGCAGCAAAGTCTTTAAATAATGCAATAAAGTCCATAAATGATGCAGCAAATTCCTTAAATAATGCAGCAGAGTACTGAAATACCGCAGCAGGATCCTTAAATAATGCAGCAGAGTCCTTAAATAATGCAACAAAGTCCTTAAATAATGCAGAACAGTCCTTAAATAATGCAATAAAGTCCTTAAATAATGCAGCAAAGTCCTTAAATAATGCAGCAGAGTCCTTAAATAATGCAACAAAGTCCTAAAATAATGCAGCAGAGTCCTTAAATAATGCAACAAAGTCCTTAAATAATGCAGCAGAGTCCTTAAAGAATGCAGCAGAGTCCTTAAATAATGCAGCGCATTCCTTAAATAATGCAGCAGAGTCCTTAAATAATCCAGCCAAGTAATTAAATAATGCAGCAGAGTCCTTAAATAATGCAGAAAAGTCGTTAAATAAAGCAGCAGAGTCCTTAAATACTGCAGCAGAGTCCTTAAATAATGCAGCAAAGTCATTAAATAATGCAGAAGAGTCCTTAAATAATGCAGCAAAGTCCTTATATAATGCATCAGAGTCCTTAAATAATGCAGCAGAGTCCTTAAATACCACAGCAGAGTCCTTAAATAATGCAGCAAAGTCTTTAAATAATGCAGCACAGTCCTTAAATAATCCAGCCAAGTCCTTAAATAATGCAGCAGAGTCCTTAAATAATGCAGAAAAGTCCTTAAATAATGCAGCAGAGACCTTAAATACTTCAGCATAGTCCTTGAATAATGCAACAAAGTACTTAAATAATGCAGCAGAGTCCTTAAGTACCGTAGCAGAGTCCTTAAATACTGCAGCAAAGTCCTTAAATAATGCAGCAGAGTCCTTAAATAATGCAGCAAAGTCATTAAATAATGCAGCAGAGTCCTTAAATAATGCAACAAATTCCTTAAATAATGCAGCAGAGTCCTTAAATAATGCAATAAAGTCCATAAATAATGCAGCAAAGTCCTTAAATAATGCAACAAAGTCCTTAAATAATGCAGCAGGGTCCTTAAATAATGCAACAAAGTCCTTAAATAATGCAGCAGAGTCCTTAAAAAATGCAGCAAAGTCCGTAAATAATGCAGCAGAGTCCTTAAATAATCCAGCCAAGTCCTTAAATAATGCAGCAGATTACTGAAATACGGCAGCAGGGTCCTTAAATAATGCAGCAGAGTCCTTATATAATGCAACAAAGTCCTTAAATAATGCAGCAGAGTCCTTAAATAATGCAACAAAGTCCTTAAGTAATGCAGCAGAGTCCTTAAATAATGCAGCAAAGTCCTTAAATAATGCAGCACAGTCCTTAAATAATCCAGCAAAGTCCTTAAATAATGCAGCAAAGTCTTTAAATAATGCAATAAAGTCCATAATTGATGCAGCAAATTCCTTAAATAATGCAGCAGAGTACTGAAATACCGCAGCAGGATCCTTAAATAATGCAACAGAGTCCTTAAATAATGCAACAAAGTCCTTAAATAATGCAGAACAGTCCTTAAATAATGCAATAAAGTCCTTAAATAATGCAGCAAAGTCCTTAAATAATGCAGCAGAGTCCTTAAATAATGCAACAAAGTCCTAAAATAATGCAGCAGAGTCCTGAAATAATGCAACAAAGTCCTTAAATAATGCAGCAGAGTCCTTAAATAATGCAGCACATTCCTTAAATAATGCAGCAGAGTCCTTAAATAATCCAGCCAAGTCCTTAAATAATGCAGCAGAGTCCTTAAATAATGCAGAAAGGTCGTTAAATAAAGCAGCAGAGTCCTTAAATACTGCAGCAGAGTCCTTAAATAATGCAGCAAAGTCATTAAATAATGCATCAGAGTCCTTAAATAATGCAGCAGAGTCCTTAAATACCACAGCAGAGTCCTTAAATAATGCAGCAAAGTCTTTAAATAATGCAGCACAGTCCTTAAATAATCCAGCCAAGTCCTTAAATAATGCAGCAGAGTCCTTAAATAATGCAGAAAAGTCCTTAAATAATGCAGCAGAGACCTTAAATACTTCAGCATAGTCCTTAAATAATGCAGCAAAGTCCTTGAATAATGCAGCAGAGTCCTTAAATAATGCAACAAAGTCCTTAAATAATGCAGAAGAGTCCTTAAATAATGCAGCAAATTCCTTAAATAATGCAGCAAAGTCTTTAAATAATGCAATAAAGTCCATAAATAATGCAGCAAAGTCCTTAAATAATGCAGCAGAGTCCTTAAACAATGCAGCAGAGTCCTTAAATAATGCAGAAGAGTCCTTAAATAATGCAACCAAGACCTTAATGCAGCAGAGTCCTTAAATAATGCAACAAAGTACTTAATGCAGCAGAGTCCTTAAGTACCGTAGCAGAGTCCTTAAATACTGCAGCAATGTCCTTAAATAATGCAGCAGAGTCCTTAAATAATGCAATAAAGTCCATAAATAATGCAGCAAAGTCCTTAAATAATGCAACAAAGTCCTTAAATAATGCAGCAGGGTCCTTAAGTAATGCAACAAAGTCCTTAAATAATGCAGCAGAGTCCTTAAAAAATGCAGCAAAGTCCGTAAATAATGCAGCAGAGTCCTTAAATAATCCAGCCAAGTCCTTAAATAATGCAGCAGATTACTGAAATACGGCAGCAGGGTCCTTAAATAATGCAGCAGAGTCCTTATATAATGCAACAAAGTCCTTAAATAATGCAGCAGAGTCCTTAAATAATGCAACAAAGTCCTTAAGTAATGCAGCAGAGTCCTTAAATAATGCAGCAAAGTCCTTAAATAATGCAGCACAGTCCTTAAATAATCCAGCAAAGTCCTTAAATAATGCAGCAAAGTCCTTATATAATGCATCAGAGTCCTTAAATAATGCAGCAGAGTCCTTAAATACCACAGCAGAGTCCTTAAATAATGCAGCAAAGTCTTTAAATAATGCAGCACAGTCCTTAAATAATCCAGCCAAGTCCTTAAATAATGCAGCAGAGTCCTTAAATAATGCAGAAAAGTCCTTAAATAATGCAGCAGAGACCTTAAATACTTCAGCATAGTCCTTAAATAATGCAGCAAAGTCCTTGAATAATGCAGCAGAGTCCTTAAATAATGCAACAAAGTCCTTAAATAATGCAGAAGCGTCCTTAAATAATGCAGCAAATTCCTTAAATAATGCAGCAAAGTCTTTAAATAATGCAATAAAGTCCATAAATAATGCAGCAGGGTCCTTATATAATGCAACAAAGTCCTTAAATAATGCAGCAGAGTCCTTAAAAAATGCAGTAAAGTCCGTAAATAATGCAGCAGAGTCCTTAAATAATCCAGCCAAGTCCTTAAATAATGCAACAAAGTCCTTAAATAATGCAGCAGATTACTGAAATACTGCAGCAGGGTCCTTAAATAATGCAGCAGAGTCCTTAAATAATGCAACAAAGTCCTTAAATAATGCAGCAGAGTCCTTAAATAATGCATCAAAGTCCTTAAATAATGCAGCAGAGTCCTTAAATAATGCAACAAAGTACTTAAATAATGCAGCAGAGTCCTTAAGTACTGTAGCAGAGTCCTTAAATACTGCAGCAAAGTCCTTAAATAATGCAGCAGAGTCCTTAAATAATGCAGCAAAGTCATTAAATAATGCAGCAGAGTCCTTAAATAATGCAACAAATTCCTTAAATAATGCAGCAGAGTCCTTAAATAATGCAATAAAGTCCATAAATAATGCAGCAAAGTCCTTAAATAATGCAACAAAGTCCTTAAATAATGCAGCAGGGTCCTTAAATAATGCAACAAAGTCCTTAAATAATGCAGCAGAGTCCTTAAAAAATGCAGCAAAGTCCGTAAATAATGCAGCAGAGTCCTTAAATAATCCAGCCAAGTCCTTAAATAATGCAGCAGATTACTGAAATACGGCAGCAGGGTCCTTAAATAATGCAGCAGAGTCCTTATATAATGCAACAAAGTCCTTAAATAATACAGCAGAGTCCTTAAATAATGCAACAAAGTCCTTAAGTAATGCAGCAGAGTCCTTAAATAATGCAGCAAAGTCCTTAAATAATGCAGCACAGTCCTTAAATAATCCAGCAAAGTCCTTAAATAATGCAGCAAAGTCTTTAAATAATGCAATAAAGTCCATAAATGATGCAGCAAATTCCTTAAATAATGCAGCAGAGTACTGAAATACCGCAGCAGGATCCTTAAATAATGCAGCAGAGTCCTTAAATAATGCAACAAAGTCCTTAAATAATGCAGAACAGTCCTTAAATAATGCAATAAAGTCCTTAAATAATGCAGCAAAGTCCTTAAATAATGCAGCAGAGTCCTTAAATAATGCAACAAAGTCCTAAAATAATGCAGCAGAGTCCTTAAATAATGCAACAAAGTCCTTAAATAATGCAGCAGAGTCCTTAAATAATGCAGCAGAGTCCTTAAATAATGCAGCGCATTCCTTAAATAATGCAGCAGAGTCCTTAAATAATCCAGCCAAGTCCTTAAATAATGCAGCAGAGTCCTTAAATAATGCAGAAAAGTCGTTAAATAAAGCAGCAGAGTCCTTAAATACTGCAGCAGAGTCCTTAAATAATGCAGCAAAGTCATTAAATAATGCAGAAGAGTCCTTAAATAATGCAGCAAAGTCCTTATATAATGCAGCAGAGTCCTTAAATAATGCAGCAGAGTCCTTAAATACCACAGCAGAGTCCTTAAATAATGCAGCAAAGTCTTTAAATAATGCAGCACAGTCCTTAAATAATCCAGCCAAGTCCTTAAATAATGCAGCAGAGTCCTTAAATAATGCAGAAAAGTCCTTAAATAATGCAGCAGAGACCTTAAATACTTCAGCATAGTCCTTAAATAATGCAGCAAAGTCCTTGAATAATGCAGCAGAGTCCTTAAATAATGCAACAAAGTCCTTAAATAATGCAGAACAGTCCTTAAATAATGCAGCAAATTCCTTAAATAATGCAGCAAAGTCTTTAAATAATGCAATAAAGTCCATAAATAATGCAGCAAAGTTCTTAAATAATGCAGCAGAGTCCTTAAATACCACAGCAGAGTCCTTAAATAATGCAGCAAAGTCTTTAAATAATGCAACAAAGTCCTTAAATAATGCAGCAGAGTCCTTAAATAATGCAGAAGAGTCCTTAAATAATCCAGCCAAGTCCTTAAATAATGCAGCAGAGTCCTTAAATAATGCAACAAAATCCTTAAATAATGCAGAAGAGTCCTTAAATAATCCAGCCAAGTCCTTAAATCATGCAGCAGGGTCCTTAAATAATCCAGCCAAGTCCTTAAATAATGCAGCAGAGTCCTTAAACAATGCAGCAGAGTCCTTAAATAATGCAGAAGAGTCCTTAAATAATGCAACCAAGACCTTAATGCAGCAGAGTCCTTAAATAATGCAACAAAGTACTTAAATAATGCAGCAGAGTCCTTAAGTACCGTAGCAGAGTCCTTAAATACTGCAGCAAAGTCCTTAAATAATGCAGCAGAGTCCTTAAATAATGCAGCAAAGTCATTAAATAATGCAGCAGAGTCCTTAAATAATGCAACAAATTCCTTAAATAATGCAGCAGAGTCCTTAAATAATGCAATAAAGTCCATAAATAATGCAGCAAAGTCCTTAAATAATGCAACAAAGTCCTTAAATAATGCAGCAGGGTCCTTAAATAATGCAACAAAGTCCTTAAATAATGCAGCAGAGTCCTTAAATAATGCAGAAAAGTCCTTAAATAATGCAGCAGAGACCTTAAATACTTCAGCATAGTCCTTAAATAATGCAGCAAAGTCCTTGAATAATGCAGCAGAGTCCTTAAATAATGCAACAAAGTCCTTAAATAATGCAGAACAGTCCTTAAATAATGCAACAAAGTCCTTAAATAATGCAGCAGATTACTGAAATACTGCAGCAGGGTCCTTAAATAATGCAGCAGAGTCCTTAAATAATGCAACAAAGTCCTTAAATAATGCAGCAGAGTCCTTAAATAATGCATCAAAGTCCTTAAATAATGCAGCAGAGTCCTTAAATAATGCAACAAAGTACTTAAATAATGCAGCAGAGTCCTTAAGTACTGTAGCAGAGTCCTTAAATACTGCAGCAAAGTCCTTAAATAATGCAGCAGAGTCCTTAAATAATGCAGCAAAGTCATTAAATAATGCAGCAGAGTCCTTAAATAATGCAACAAATTCCTTAAATAATGCAGCAGAGTCCTTAAATAATGCAATAAAGTCCATAAATAATGCAGCAAAGTCCTTAAATAATGCAACAAAGTCCTTAAATAATGCAGCAGGGTCCTTAAATAATGCAACAAAGTCCTTAAATAATGCAGCAGAGTCCTTAAATAATGCAGCACAGTCCTTAAATAATCCAGCAAAGTCCTTAAATAATGCAGCAAAGTCCTTATATAATGCATCAGAGTCCTTAAATAATGCAGCAGAGTCCTTAAATACCACAGCAGAGTCCTTAAATAATGCAGCAAAGTCTTTAAATAATGCAGCACAGTCCTTAAATAATCCAGCCAAGTCCTTAAATAATGCAGCAGAGTCCTTAAATAATGCAGAAAAGTCCTTAAATAATGCAGCAGAGACCTTAAATACTTCAGCATAGTCCTTAAATAATGCAGCAAAGTCCTTGAATAATGCAGCAGAGTCCTTAAATAATGCAACAAAGTCCTTAAATAATGCAGAAGCGTCCTTAAATAATGCAGCAAATTCCTTAAATAATGCAGCAAAGTCTTTAAATAATGCAGCAGGGTCCTTAAATAATGCAACAAAGTCCTTAAATAATGCAGCAGAGTCCTTAAATAATGCAGAAAAGTCCTTAAATAATGCAGCAGAGACCTTAAATACTTCAGCATAGTCCTTAAATAATGCAGCAAAGTCCTTGAATAATGCAGCAGAGTCCTTAAATAATGCAACAAAGTCCTTAAATAATGCAGAACAGTCCTTAAATAATGCAACAAAGTCCTTAAATAATGCAGCAGATTACTGAAATACTGCAGCAGGGTCCTTAAATAATGCAGCAGAGTCCTTAAATAATGCAACAAAGTCCTTAAATAATGCAGCAGAGTTCTTAAATAATGCATCAAAGTCCTTAAATAATGCAGCAGAGTCCTTAAATAATGCAACAAAGTACTTAAATAATGCAGCAGAGTCCTTAAGTACTGTAGCAGAGTCCTTAAATACTGCAGCAAAGTCCTTAAATAATGCAGCAGAGTCCTTAAATAATGCAGCAAAGTCATTAAATAATGCAGCAGAGTCCTTAAATAATGCAACAAATTCCTTAAATAATGCAGCAGAGTCCTTAAATAATGCAATAAAGTCCATAAATAATGCAGCAAAGTCCTTAAATAATGCAACAAAGTCCTTAAATAATGCAGCAGGGTCCTTAAATAATGCAACAAAGTCCTTAAATAATGCAGCAGAGTCCTTAAAAAATGCAGCAAAGTCCGTAAATAATGCAGCAGAGTCCTTAAATAATCCAGCCAAGTCCTTAAATAATGCAGCAGATTACTGAAATACGGCAGCAGGGTCCTTAAATAATGCAGCAGAGTCCTTATATAATGCAACAAAGTCCTTAAATAATACAGCAGAGTCCTTAAATAATGCAACAAAGTCCTTAAGTAATGCAGCAGAGTCCTTAAATAATGCAGCAAAGTCCTTAAATAATGCAGCACAGTCCTTAAATAATCCAGCAAAGTCCTTAAATAATGCAGCAAAGTCTTTAAATAATGCAATAAAGTCCAAAAATGATGCAGCAAATTCCTTAAATAATGCAGCAGAGTACTGAAATACCGCAGCAGGATCCTTAAATAATGCAGCAGAGTCCTTAAATAATGCAACAAAGTCCTTAAATAATGCAGAACAGTCCTTAAATAATGCAATAAAGTCCTTAAATAATGCAGCAAAGTCCTTAAATAATGCAGCAGAGTCCTTAAATAATGCAACAAAGTCCTAAAATAATGCAGCAGAGTCCTTAAATAATGCAACAAAGTCCTTAAATAATGCAGCAGAGTCCTTAAATAATGCAGCAGAGTCCTTAAATAATGCAGCGCATTCCTTAAATAATGCAGCAGAGTCCTTAAATAATCCAGCCAAGTCCTTAAATAATGCAGCAGAGTCCTTAAATAATGCAGAAAAGTCGTTAAATAAAGCAGCAGAGTCCTTAAATACTGCAGCAGAGTCCTTAAATAATGCAGCAAAGTCATTAAATAATGCAGAAGAGTCCTTAAATAATGCAGCAAAGTCCTTATATAATGCATCAGAGTCCTTAAATAATGCAGCAGAGTCCTTAAATACCACAGCAGAGTCCTTAAATAATGCAGCAAAGTCTTTAAATAATGCAGCACAGTCCTTAAATAATCCAGCCAAGTCCTTAAATAATGCAGCAGAGTCCTTAAATAATGCAGAAAAGTCCTTAAATAATGCAGCAGAGACCTTAAATACTTCAGCATAGTCCTTGAATAATGCAGCAGAGTCCTTAAATAATGCAACAAAGTCCTTAAATAATGCAGAACAGTCCTTAAATAATGCAGCAAATTCCTTAAATAATGCAGCAAAGTCTTTAAATAATGCAATAAAGTCCATAAATAATGCAGCAAAGTTCTTAAATAATGCAGCAGAGTCCTTAAATACCACAGCAGAGTCCTTAAATAATGCAGCAAAGTCTTTAAATAATGCAACAAAGTCCTTAAATAATGCAGCAGAGTCCTTAAATAATGCAGAAGAGTCCTTAAATAATCCAGCCAAGTCCTTAAATAATGCAGCAGAGTCCTTAAATAATGCAACAAAATCCTTAAATAATGCAGAAGAGTCCTTAAATAATCCAGCCAAGTCCTTAAATCATGCAGCAGGGTCCTTAAATAATCCAGCCAAGTCCTTAAATAATGCAGCAGAGTCCTTAAACAATGCAGCAGAGTCCTTAAATAATGCAGAAGAGTCCTTAAATAATGCAACCAAGACCTTAATGCAGCAGAGTCCTTAAATAATGCAACAAAGTACTTAAATAATGCAGCAGAGTCCTTAAGTACCGTAGCAGAGTCCTTAAATACTGCAGCAAAGTCCTTAAATAATGCAGCAGAGTCCTAAAATAATGCAGCAAAGTCATTAAATAATGCAGCAGAGTCCTTAAATAATGCAACAAATTCCTTAAATAATGCAGCAGAGTCCTTAAATAATGCAATAAAGTCCATAAATAATGCAGCAAAGTCCTTAAATAATGCAACAAAGTCCTTAAATAATGCAGCAGGGTCCTTAAATAATGCAACAAAGTCCTTAAATAATGCAGCAGAGTCCTTAAAAAATGCAGCAAAGTCCGTAAATAATGCAGCAGAGTCCTTAAATAATCCAGCCAAGTCCTTAAATAATGCAGCAGATTACTGAAATACGGCAGCAGGGTCCTTAAATAATGCAGCAGAGTCCTTATATAATGCAACAAAGTCCTTAAATAATGCAGCAGAGTCCTTAAATAATGCAACAAAGTCCTTAAGTAATGCAGCAGAGTCCTTAAATAATGCAGCAAAGTCCTTAAATAATGCAGCACAGTCCTTAAATAATCCAGCAAAGTCCTTAAATAATGCAGCAAAGTCTTTAAATAATGCAATAAAGTCCATAATTGATGCAGCAAATTCCTTAAATAATGCAGCAGAGTACTGAAATACCGCAGCAGGATCCTTAAATAATGCAACAGAGTCCTTAAATAATGCAACAAAGTCCTTAAATAATGCAGAACAGTCCTTAAATAATGCAATAAAGTCCTTAAATAATGCAGCAAAGTCCTTAAATAATGCAGCAGAGTCCTTAAATAATGCAACAAAGTCCTAAAATAATGCAGCAGAGTCCTGAAATAATGCAACAAAGTCCTTAAATAATGCAGCAGAGTCCTTAAATAATGCAGCACATTCCTTAAATAATGCAGCAGAGTCCTTAAATAATCCAGCCAAGTCCTTAAATAATGCAGCAGAGTCCTTAAATAATGCAGAAAGGTCGTTAAATAAAGCAGCAGAGTCCTTAAATACTGCAGCAGAGTCCTTAAATAATGCAGCAAAGTCATTAAATAATGCATCAGAGTCCTTAAATAATGCAGCAGAGTCCTTAAATACCACAGCAGAGTCCTTAAATAATGCAGCAAAGTCTTTAAATAATGCAGCACAGTCCTTAAATAATCCAGCCAAGTCCTTAAATAATGCAGCAGAGTCCTTAAATAATGCAGAAAAATCCTTAAATAATGCTGCAGAGACCTTAAATACTTCAGCATAGTCCTTAAATAATGCAGCAAAGTCCTTGAATAATGCAGCAGAGTCCTTAAATAATGCAACAAAGTCCTTAAATAATGCAGAAGAGTCCTTAAATAATGCAGCAAATTCCTTAAATAATGCAGCAAAGTCTTTAAATAATGCAATAAAGTCCATAAATAATGCAGCAAAGTCCTTAAATAATGCAGCAGAGTCCTTAAACAATGCAGCAGAGTCCTTAAATAATGCAGAAGAGTCCTTAAATAATGCAACCAAGACCTTAATGCAGCAGAGTCCTTAAATAATGCAACAAAGTACTTAAATAATGCAGCAGAGTCCTTAAGTACCGTAGCAGAGTCCTTAAATACTGCAGCAATGTCCTTAAATAATGCAGCAGAGTCCTTAAATAATGCAATAAAGTCCATAAATAATGCAGCAAAGTCCTTAAATAATGCAACAAAGTCCTTAAATAATGCAGCAGGGTCCTTAAGTAATGCAACAAAGTCCTTAAATAATGCAGCAGAGTCCTTAAAAATGCAGCAAAGTCCGTAAATAATGCAGCAGAGTCCTTAAATAATCCAGCCAAGTCCTTAAATAATGCAGCAGATTACTGAAATAATGCAGAAAAGTCCTTAAATAATGCAGCAGAGACCTTAAATACTTCAGCATAGTCCTTAAATAATGCAGCAAAGTCCTTGAATAATGCAGCAGAGTCCTTAAATAATGCAACAAAGTCCTTAAATAATGCAGAAGCGTCCTTAAATAATGCAGCAAATTCCTTAAATAATGCAGCAAAGTCTTTAAATAATGCAATAAAGTCCATAAATAATGCAGCAGGGTCCTTATATAATGCAACAAAGTCCTTAAATAATGCAGCAGAGTCCTTAAAAAATGCAGTAAAGTCCGTAAATAATGCAGCAGAGTCCTTAAATAATCCAGCCAAGTCCTTAAATAATGCAACAAAGTCCTTAAATAATGCAGCAGATTACTGAAATACTGCAGCAGGGTCCTTAAATAATGCAGCAGAGTCCTTAAATAATGCAACAAAGTCCTTAAATAATGCAGCAGAGTCCTTAAATAATGCATCAAAGTCCTTAAATAATGCAGCAGAGTCCTTAAATAATGCAACAAAGTACTTAAATAATGCAGCAGAGTCCTTAAGTACTGTAGCAGAGTCCTTAAATACTGCAGCAAAGTCCTTAAATAATGCAGCAGAGTCCTTAAATAATGCAGCAAAGTCATTAAATAATGCAGCAGAGTCCTTAAATAATGCAACAAATTCCTTAAATAATGCAGCAGAGTCCTTAAATAATGCAATAAAGTCCATAAATAATGCAGCAAAGTCCTTAAATAATGCAACAAAGTCCTTAAATAATGCAGCAGGGTCCTTAAATAATGCAACAAAGTCCTTAAATAATGCAGCAGAGTCCTTAAAAAATGCAGCAAAGTCCGTAAATAATGCAGCAGAGTCCTTAAATAATCCAGCCAAGTCCTTAAATAATGCAGCAGATTACTGAAATACGGCAGCAGGGTCCTTAAATAATGCAGCAGAGTCCTTATATAATGCAACAAAGTCCTTAAATAATACAGCAGAGTCCTTAAATAATGCAACAAAGTCCTTAAGTAATGCAGCAGAGTCCTTAAATAATGCAGCAAAGTCCTTAAATAATGCAGCACAGTCCTTAAATAATCCAGCAAAGTCCTTAAATAATGCAGCAAAGTCTTTAAATAATGCAATAAAGTCCATAAATGATGCAGCAAATTCCTTAAATAATGCAGCAGAGTACTGAAATACCGCAGCAGGATCCTTAAATAATGCAGCAGAGTCCTTAAATAATGCAACAAAGTCCTTAAATAATGCAGAACAGTCCTTAAATAATGCAATAAAGTCCTTAAATAATGCAGCAAAGTCTTTAAATAATGCAATAAAGTCCATAAATGATGCAGCAAATTCCTTAAATAATGCAGCAGAGTACTGAAATACCGCAGCAGGATCCTTAAATAATGCAGCAGAGTCCTTAAATAATGCAACAAAGTCCTTAAATAATGCAGAACAGTCCTTAAATAATGCAATAAAGTCCTTAAATAATGCAGCAAAGTCCTTAAATAATGCAGCAGAGTCCTTAAATAATGCAACAAAGTCCTAAAATAATGCAGCAGAGTCCTTAAATAATGCAACAAAGTCCTTAAATAATGCAGCAGAGTCCTTAAATAATGCAGCAGAGTCCTTAAATAATGCAGCGCATTCCTTAAATAATGCAGCAGAGTCCTTAAATAATCCAGCCAAGTCCTTAAATAATGCAGCAGAGTCCTTAAATAATGCAGAAAAGTCGTTAAATAAAGCAGCAGAGTCCTTAAATACTGCAGCAGAGTCCTTAAATAATGCAGCAAAGTCATTAAATAATGCAGAAGAGTCCTTAAATAATGCAGCAAAGTCCTTATATAATGCAGCAGAGTCCTTAAATAATGCAGCAGAGTCCTTAAATACCACAGCAGAGTCCTTAAATAATGCAGCAAAGTCTTTAAATAATGCAGCACAGTCCTTAAATATTCCAGCCAAGTCCTTAAATAATGCAGCAGAGTCCTTAAATAATGCAGAAAAGTCCTTAAATAATGCAGCAGAGACCTTAAATACTTCAGCATAGTCCTTAAATAATGCAGCAAAGTCCTTGAATAATGCAGCAGAGTCCTTAAATAATGCAACAAAGTCCTTAAATAATGCAGAACAGTCCTTAAATAATGCAGCAAATTCCTTAAATAATGCAGCAAAGTCTTTAAATAATGCAATAAAGTCCATAAATAATGCAGCAAAGTTCTTAAATAATGCAGCAGAGTCCTTAAATACCACAGCAGAGTCCTTAAATAATGCAGCAAAGTCTTTAAATAATGCAACAAAGTCCTTAAATAATGCAGCAGAGTCCTTAAATAATGCAGAAGAGTCCTTAAATAATCCAGCCAAGTCCTTAAATAATGCAGCAGAGTCCTTAAATAATGCAACAAAATCCTTAAATAATGCAGAAGAGTCCTTAAATAATCCAGCCAAGTCCTTAAATCATGCAGCAGGGTCCTTAAATAATCCAGCCAAGTCCTTAAATAATGCAGCAGAGTCCTTAAACAATGCAGCAGAGTCCTTAAATAATGCAGACAAGTCCTTAAATAATGCAACCAAGACCTTAATGCAGCAGAGTCCTTAAATAATGCAACAAAGTACTTAAATAATGCAGCAGAGTCCTTAAGTACCGTAGCAGAGTCCTTAAATACTGCAGCAAAGTCCTTAAATAATGCAGCAGAGTCCTTAAATAATGCAGCAAAGTCATTAAATAATGCAGCAGAGTCCTTAAATAATGCAACAAATTCCTTAAATAATGCAGCAGAGTCCTTAAATAATGCAATAAAGTCCATAAATAATGCAGCAAAGTCCTTAAATAATGCAACAAAGTCCTTAAATAATGCAGCAGGGTCCTTAAATAATGCAACAAAGTCCTTAAATAATGCAGCAGAGTCCTTAAATAATGCAGAAAAGTCCTTAAATAATGCAGCAGAGACCTTAAATACTTCAGCATAGTCCTTAAATAATGCAGCAAAGTCCTTGAATAATGCAGCAGAGTCCTTAAATAATGCAACAAAGTCCTTAAATAATGCAGAACAGTCCTTAAATAATGCAACAAAGTCCTTAAATAATGCAGCAGATTACTGAAATACTGCAGCAGGGTCCTTAAATAATGCAGCAGAGTCCTTAAATAATGCAACAAAGTCCTTAAATAATGCAGCAGAGTCCTTAAATAATGCATCAAAGTCCTTAAATAATGCAGCAGAGTCCTTAAATAATGCAACAAAGTACTTAAATAATGCAGCAGAGTCCTTAAGTACTGTAGCAGAGTCCTTAAATACTGCAGCAAAGTCCTTAAATAATGCAGCAGAGTCCTTAAATAATGCAGCAAAGTCATTAAATAATGCAGCAGAGTCCTTAAATAATGCAACAAATTCCTTAAATAATGCAGCAGAGTCCTTAAATAATGCAATAAAGTCCATAAATAATGCAGCAAAGTCCTTAAATAATGCAACAAAGTCCTTAAATAATGCAGCAGGGTCCTTAAATAATGCAACAAAGTCCTTA
Source organism: Phyllobates terribilis (assembly GCF_046119375.1). Lineage (NCBI taxonomy): Eukaryota > Metazoa > Chordata > Amphibia > Anura > Dendrobatidae > Phyllobates > Phyllobates terribilis. The sequence goes on along the minus strand of NW_027362955.1, from coordinate 1,366,552 downwards.
AATAATGCAGCAGAGTCCTTAAAAAATGCAGCAAAGTCCGTAAATAATGCAGCAGAGTCCTTAAATAATCCAGCCAAGTCCTTAAATAATGCAGCAGAATACTGAAATACGGCAGCAGGGTCCTTAAATAATGCAGCAGAGTCCTTATATAATGCAACAAAGTCCTTAAATAATACAGCAGAGTCCTTAAATAATGCAACAAAGTCCTTAAGTAATGCAGCAGAGTCCTTAAATAATGCAGCAAAGTCCTTAAATAATGCAGCACAGTCCTTAAATAATCCAGCAAAGTCCTTAAATAATGCAGCAAAGTCTTTAAATAATGCAATAAAGTCCATAAATGATGCAGCAAATTCCTTAAATAATGCAGCAGAGTACTGAAATACCGCAGCAGGATCCTTAAATAATGCAGCAGAGTCCTTAAATAATGCAACAAAGTCCTTAAATAATGCAGAACAGTCCTTAAATAATGCAATAAAGTCCTTAAATAATGCAGCAAAGTCCTTAAATAATGCAGCAGAGTCCTTAAATAATGCAACAAAGTCCTAAAATAATGCAGCAGAGTCCTTAAATAATGCAACAAAGTCCTTAAATAATGCAGCAGAGTCCTTAAATAATGCAGCAGAGTCCTTAAATAATGCAGAAAAGTCGTTAAATAAAGCAGCAGAGTCCTTAAATACTGCAGCAGAGTCCTTAAATAATGCAGCAAAGTCATTAAATAATGCAGAAGAGTCCTTAAATAATGCAGCAAAGTCCTTATATAATGCATCAGAGTCCTTAAATAATGCAGCAGAGTCCTTAAATACCACAGCAGAGTCCTTAAATAATGCAGCAAAGTCTTTAAATAATGCAGCACAGTCCTTAAATAATCCAGCCAAGTCCTTAAATAATGCAGCAGAGTCCTTAAATAATGCAGAAAAGTCCTTAAATAATGCAGCAGAGACCTTAAATACTTTAGCATAGTCCTTGAATAATGCAGCAGAGTCCTTAAATAATGCAACAAAGTCCTTAAATAATGCAGAACAGTCCTTAAATAATGCAGCAAATTCCTTAAATAATGCAGCAAAGTCTTTAAATAATGCAATAAAGTCCATAAATAATGCAGCAAAGTTCTTAAATAATGCAGCAGAGTCCTTAAATACCACAGCAGAGTCCTTAAATAATGCAGCAAAGTCTTTAAATAATGCAACAAAGTCCTTAAATAATGCAGCAGAGTCCTTAAATAATGCAGAAGAGTCCTTAAATAATCCAGCCAAGTCCTTAAATAATGCAGCAGAGTCCTTAAATAATGCAACAAAATCCTTAAATAATGCAGAAGAGTCCTTAAATAATCCAGCCAAGTCCTTAAATCATGCAGCAGGGTCCTTAAATAATCCAGCCAAGTCCTTAAATAATGCAGCAGAGTCCTTAAACAATGCAGCAGAGTCCTTAAATAATGCAGAAGAGTCCTTAAATAATGCAACCAAGACCTTAATGCAGCAGAGTCCTTAAATAATGCAACAAAGTACTTAAATAATGCAGCAGAGTCCTTAAGTACCGTAGCAGAGTCCTTAAATACTGCAGCAAAGTCCTTAAATAATGCAGCAGAGTCCTAAAATAATGCAGCAAAGTCATTAAATAATGCAGCAGAGTCCTTAAATAATGCAACAAATTCCTTAAATAATGCAGCAGAGTCCTTAAATAATGCAATAAAGTCCATAAATAATGCAGCAAAGTCCTTAAATAATGCAACAAAGTCCTTAAATAATGCAGCAGGGTCCTTAAATAATGCAACAAAGTCCTTAAATAATGCAGCAGAGTCCTTAAAAAATGCAGCAAAGTCCGTAAATAATGCAGCAGAGTCCTTAAATAATCCAGCCAAGTCCTTAAATAATGCAGCAGATTACTGAAATACGGCAGCAGGGTCCTTAAATAATGCAGCAGAGTCCTTATATAATGCAACAAAGTCCTTAAATAATGCAGCAGAGTCCTTAAATAATGCAACAAAGTCCTTAAGTAATGCAGCAGAGTCCTTAAATAATGCAGCAAAGTCCTTAAATAATGCAGCACAGTCCTTAAATAATCCAGCAAAGTCCTTAAATAATGCAGCAAAGTCTTTAAATAATGCAATAAAGTCCATAATTGATGCAGCAAATTCCTTAAATAATGCAGCAGAGTACTGAAATACCGCAGCAGGATCCTTAAATAATGCAACAGAGTCCTTAAATAATGCAACAAAGTCCTTAAATAATGCAGAACAGTCCTTAAATAATGCAACAAATTCCTTAAATAATGCAGCAGAGTCCTTAAATAATGCAATAAAGTCCATAAATAATGCAGCAAAGTCCTTAAATAATGCAACAAAGTCCTTAAATAATGCAGCAGGGTCCTTAAATAATGCAACAAAGTCCTTAAATAATGCAGCAGAGTCCTTAAAAAATGCAGCAAAGTCCGTAAATAATGCAGCAGAGTCCTTAAATAATCCAGCCAAGTCCTTAAATAATGCAGCAGATTACTGAAATACGGCAGCAGGGTCCTTAAATAATGCAGCAGAGTCCTTATATAATGCAACAAAGTCCTTAAATAATGCAGCAGAGTCCTTAAATAATGCAACAAAGTCCTTAAGTAATGCAGCAGAGTCCTTAAATAATGCAGCAAAGTCCTTAAATAATGCAATAAAGTCCATAAATAATGCAGCAAAGTCCTTAAATAATGCAACAAAGTCCTTAAATAATGCAGCAGGGTCCTTAAATAATGCAACAAAGTCCTTAAATAATGCAGCAGAGTCCTTAAAAAATGCAGCAAAGTCCGTAAATAATGCAGCAGAGTCCTTAAATAATCCAGCCAAGTCCTTAAATAATGCAGCAGATTACTGAAATACGGCAGCAGGGTCCTTAAATAATGCAGCAGAGTCCTTATATAATGCAACAAAGTCCTTAAATAATACAGCAGAGTCCTTAAATAATGCAACAAAGTCCTTAAGTAATGCAGCAGAGTCCTTAAATAATGCAGCAAAGTCCTTAAATAATGCAGCACAGTCCTTAAATAATCCAGCAAAGTCCTTAAATAATGCAGCAAAGTCTTTAAATAATGCAATAAAGTCCATAAATGATGCAGCAAATTCCTTAAATAATGCAGCAGAGTACTGAAATACCGCAGCAGGATCCTTAAATAATGCAGCAGAGTCCTTAAATAATGCAACAAAGTCCTTAAATAATGCAGAACAGTCCTTAAATAATGCAATAAAGTCCTTAAATAATGCAGCAAAGTCCTTAAATAATGCAGCAGAGTCCTTAAATAATGCAACAAAGTCCTAAAATAATGCAGCAGAGTCCTTAAATAATGCAACAAAGTCCTTAAATAATGCAGCAGAGTCCTTAAATAATGCAGCAGAGTCCTTAAATAATGCAGAAAAGTCGTTAAATAAAGCAGCAGAGTCCTTAAATACTGCAGCAGAGTCCTTAAATAATGCAGCAAAGTCATTAAATAATGCAGAAGAGTCCTTAAATAATGCAGCAAAGTCCTTATATAATGCATCAGAGTCCTTAAATAATGCAGCAGAGTCCTTAAATACCACAGCAGAGTCCTTAAATAATGCAGCAAAGTCTTTAAATAATGCAGCACAGTCCTTAAATAATCCAGCCAAGTCCTTAAATAATGCAGCAGAGTCCTTAAATAATGCAGAAAAGTCCTTAAATAATGCAGCAGAGACCTTAAATACTTTAGCATAGTCCTTGAATAATGCAGCAGAGTCCTTAAATAATGCAACAAAGTCCTTAAATAATGCAGAACAGTCCTTAAATAATGCAGCAAATTCCTTAAATAATGCAGCAAAGTCTTTAAATAATGCAATAAAGTCCATAAATAATGCAGCAAAGTTCTTAAATAATGCAGCAGAGTCCTTAAATACCACAGCAGAGTCCTTAAATAATGCAGCAAAGTCTTTAAATAATGCAACAAAGTCCTTAAATAATGCAGCAGAGTCCTTAAATAATGCAGAAGAGTCCTTAAATAATCCAGCCAAGTCCTTAAATAATGCAGCAGAGTCCTTAAATAATGCAACAAAATCCTTAAATAATGCAGAAGAGTCCTTAAATAATCCAGCCAAGTCCTTAAATCATGCAGCAGGGTCCTTAAATAATCCAGCCAAGTCCTTAAATAATGCAGCAGAGTCCTTAAACAATGCAGCAGAGTCCTTAAATAATGCAGAAGAGTCCTTAAATAATGCAACCAAGACCTTAATGCAGCAGAGTCCTTAAATAATGCAACAAAGTACTTAAATAATGCAGCAGAGTCCTTAAGTACCGTAGCAGAGTCCTTAAATACTGCAGCAAAGTCCTTAAATAATGCAGCAGAGTCCTAAAATAATGCAGCAAAGTCATTAAATAATGCAGCAGAGTCCTTAAATAATGCAACAAATTCCTTAAATAATGCAGCAGAGTCCTTAAATAATGCAATAAAGTCCATAAATAATGCAGCAAAGTCCTTAAATAATGCAACAAAGTCCTTAAATAATGCAGCAGGGTCCTTAAATAATGCAACAAAGTCCTTAAATAATGCAGCAGAGTCCTTAAAAAATGCAGCAAAGTCCGTAAATAATGCAGCAGAGTCCTTAAATAATCCAGCCAAGTCCTTAAATAATGCAGCAGATTACTGAAATACGGCAGCAGGGTCCTTAAATAATGCAGCAGAGTCCTTATATAATGCAACAAAGTCCTTAAATAATGCAGCAGAGTCCTTAAATAATGCAACAAAGTCCTTAAGTAATGCAGCAGAGTCCTTAAATAATGCAGCAAAGTCCTTAAATAATGCAGCACAGTCCTTAAATAATCCAGCAAAGTCCTTAAATAATGCAGCAAAGTCTTTAAATAATGCAATAAAGTCCATAATTGATGCAGCAAATTCCTTAAATAATGCAGCAGAGTACTGAAATACCGCAGCAGGATCCTTAAATAATGCAACAGAGTCCTTAAATAATGCAACAAAGTCCTTAAATAATGCAGAACAGTCCTTAAATAATGCAACAAATTCCTTAAATAATGCAGCAGAGTCCTTAAATAATGCAATAAAGTCCATAAATAATGCAGCAAAGTCCTTAAATAATGCAACAAAGTCCTTAAATAATGCAGCAGGGTCCTTAAATAATGCAACAAAGTCCTTAAATAATGCAGCAGAGTCCTTAAAAAATGCAGCAAAGTCCGTAAATAATGCAGCAGAGTCCTTAAATAATCCAGCCAAGTCCTTAAATAATGCAGCAGATTACTGAAATACGGCAGCAGGGTCCTTAAATAATGCAGCAGAGTCCTTATATAATGCAACAAAGTCCTTAAATAATGCAGCAGAGTCCTTAAATAATGCAACAAAGTCCTTAAGTAATGCAGCAGAGTCCTTAAATAATGCAGCAAAGTCCTTAAATAATGCAGCACAGTCCTTAAATAATCCAGCAAAGTCCTTAAATAATGCAGCAAAGTCTTTAAATAATGCAATAAAGTCCATAATTGATGCAGCAAATTCCTTAAATAATGCAGCAGAGTACTGAAATACCGCAGCAGGATCCTTAAATAATGCAACAGAGTCCTTAAATAATGCAACAAAGTCCTTAAATAATGCAGAACAGTCCTTAAATAATGCAATAAAGTCCTTAAATAATGCAGCAAAGTCCTTAAATAATGCAGCAGAGTCCTTAAATAATGCAACAAAGTCCTAAAATAATGCAGCAGAGTCCTGAAATAATGCAACAAAGTCCTTAAATAATGCAGCAGAGTCCTTAAATAATGCAGCACATTCCTTAAATAATGCAGCAGAGTCCTTAAATAATCCAGCCAAGTCCTTAAATAATGCAGCAGAGTCCTTAAATAATGCAGAAAGGTCGTTAAATAAAGCAGCAGAGTCCTTAAATACTGCAGCAGAGTCCTTAAATAATGCAGCAAAGTCATTAAATAATGCATCAGAGTCCTTAAATAATGCAGCAGACTCCTTAAATACCACAGCAGAGTCCTTAAATAATGCAGCAAAGTCTTTAAATAATGCAGCACAGTCCTTAAATAATCCAGCCAAGTCCTTAAATAATGCAGCAGAGTCCTTAAATAATGCAGAAAAATCCTTAAATAATGCTGCAGAGACCTTAAATACTTCAGCATAGTCCTTAAATAATGCAGCAAAGTCCTTGAATAATGCAGCAGAGTCCTTAAATAATGCAACAAAGTCCTTAAATAATGCAGAAGAGTCCTTAAATAATGCAGCAAATTCCTTAAATAATGCAGCAAAGTCTTTAAATAATGCAATAAAGTCCATAAATAATGCAGCAAAGTCCTTAAATAATGCAGCAGAGTCCTTAAACAATGCAGCAGAGTCCTTAAATAATGCAGAAGAGTCCTTAAATAATGCAACCAAGACCTTAATGCAGCAGAGTCCTTAAATAATGCAACAAAGTACTTAAATAATGCAGCAGAGTCCTTAAGTACCGTAGCAGAGTCCTTAAATACTGCAGCAATGTCCTTAAATAATGCAGCAGAGTCCTTAAATAATGCAATAAAGTCCATAAATAATGCAGCAAAGTCCTTAAATAATGCAACAAAGTCCTTAAATAATGCAGCAGGGTCCTTAAGTAATGCAACAAAGTCCTTAAATAATGCAGCAGAGTCCTTAAAAAATGCAGCAAAGTCCGTAAATAATGCAGCAGAGTCCTTAAATAATCCAGCCAAGTCCTTAAATAATGCAGCAGATTACTGAAATACGGCAGCAGGGTCCTTAAATAATGCAGCAGAGTCCTTATATAATGCAACAAAGTCCTTAAATAATGCAGCAGAGTCCTTAAATAATGCAACAAAGTCCTTAAGTAATGCAGCAGAGTCCTTAAATAATGCAGCAAAGTCCTTAAATAATGCAGCACAGTCCTTAAATAATCCAGCAAAGTCCTTAAATAATGCAGCAAAGTCCTTATATAATGCATCAGAGTCCTTAAATAATGCAGCAGAGTCCTTAAATACCACAGCAGAGTCCTTAAATAATGCAGCAAAGTCTTTAAATAATGCAGCACAGTCCTTAAATAATCCAGCCAAGTCCTTAAATAATGCAGCAGAGTCCTTAAATAATGCAGAAAAGTCCTTAAATAATGCAGCAGAGACCTTAAATACTTCAGCATAGTCCTTAAATAATGCAGCAAAGTCCTTGAATAATGCAGCAGAGTCCTTAAATAATGCAACAAAGTCCTTAAATAATGCAGAAGCGTCCTTAAATAATGCAGCAAATTCCTTAAATAATGCAGCAAAGTCTTTAAATAATGCAATAAAGTCCATAAATAATGCAGCAGGGTCCTTATATAATGCAACAAAGTCCTTAAATAATGCAGCAGAGTCCTTAAAAAATGCAGTAAAGTCCGTAAATAATGCAGCAGAGTCCTTAAATAATCCAGCCAAGTCCTTAAATAATGCAACAAAGTCCTTAAATAATGCAGCAGATTACTGAAATACTGCAGCAGGGTCCTTAAATAATGCAGCAGAGTCCTTAAATAATGCAACAAAGTCCTTAAATAATGCAGCAGAGTCCTTAAATAATGCATCAAAGTCCTTAAATAATGCAGCAGAGTCCTTAAATAATGCAACAAAGTACTTAAATAATGCAGCAGAGTCCTTAAGTACTGTAGCAGAGTCCTTAAATACTGCAGCAAAGTCCTTAAATAATGCAGCAGAGTCCTTAAATAATGCAGCAAAGTCATTAAATAATGCAGCAGAGTCCTTAAATAATGCAACAAATTCCTTAAATAATGCAGCAGAGTCCTTAAATAATGCAATAAAGTCCATAAATAATGCAGCAAAGTCCTTAAATAATGCAACAAAGTCCTTAAATAATGCAGCAGGGTCCTTAAATAATGCAACAAAGTCCTTAAATAATGCAGCAGAGTCCTTAAAAAATGCAGCAAAGTCCGTAAATAATGCAGCAGAGTCCTTAAATAATCCAGCCAAGTCCTTAAATAATGCAGCAGATTACTGAAATACGGCAGCAGGGTCCTTAAATAATGCAGCAGAGTCCTTATATAATGCAACAAAGTCCTTAAATAATACAGCAGAGCCCTTAAATAATGCAACAAAGTCCTTAAGTAATGCAGCAGAGTCCTTAAATAATGCAGCAAAGTCCTTAAATAATGCAGCACAGTCCTTAAATAATCCAGCAAAGTCCTTAAATAATGCAGCAAAGTCTTTAAATAATGCAATAAAGTCCATAAATGATGCAGCAAATTCCTTAAATAATGCAGCAGAGTACTGAAATACCGCAGCAGGATCCTTAAATAATGCAGCAGAGTCCTTAAATAATGCAACAAAGTCCTTAAATAATGCAGAACAGTCCTTAAATAATGCAATAAAGTCCTTAAATAATGCAGCAAAGTCCTTAAATAATGCAGCAGAGTCCTTAAATAATGCAACAAAGTCCTAAAATAATGCAGCAGAGTCCTTAAATAATGCAACAAAGTCCTTAAATAATGCAGCAGAGTCCTTAAATAATGCAGCAGAGTCCTTAAATAATGCAGCGCATTCCTTAAATAATGCAGCAGAGTCCTTAAATAATCCAGCCAAGTCCTTAAATAATGCAGCAGAGTCCTTAAATAATGCAGAAAAGTCGTTAAATAAAGCAGCAGAGTCCTTAAATACTGCAGCAGAGTCCTTAAATAATGCAGCAAAGTCATTAAATAATGCAGAAGAGTCCTTAAATAATGCAGCAAAGTCCTTATATAATGCATCAGAGTCCTTAAATAATGCAGCAGAGTCCTTAAATAATGCAGCAAAGTCTTTAAATAATGCAGCACAGTCCTTAAATAATCCAGCCAAGTCCTTAAATAATGCAGCAGAGTCCTTAAATAATGCAGAAAAGTCCTTAAATAATGCAGCAGAGACCTTAAATACTTCAGCATAGTCCTTAAATAATGCAGCAAAGTCCTTGAATAATTCAGCAGAGTCCTTAAATAATGCAACAAAGTCCTTAAATAATGCAGAACAGTCCTTAAATAATGCAGCAAATTCCTTAAATAATGCAGCAAAGTCTTTAAATAATGCAATAAAGTCCATAAATAATGCAGCAAAGTTCTTAAATAATGCAGCAGAGTCCTTAAATACCACAGCAGAGTCCTTAAATAATGCAGCAAAGTCTTTAACTAATGCAACAAAGTCCTTAAATAATGCAGCAGAGTCCTTAAATAATGCAGAAGAGTCCTTAAATAATCCAGCCAAGTCCTTAAATAATGCAGCAGAGTCCTTAAATAATGCAACAAAATCCTTAAATAATGCAGAAGAGTCCTTAAATAATCCAGCCAAGTCCTTAAATCATGCAGCAGGGTCCTTAAATAATCCAGCCAAGTCCTTAAAAAATGCAGCAGAGTCCTTAAACAATGCAGCAGAGTCCTTAAATAATGCAGAAGAGTCCTTAAATAATGCAACCAAGACCTTAATGCAGCAGAGTCCTTAAATAATGCAACAAAGTACTTAAATAATGCAGCAGAGTCCTTAAGTACCGTAGCAGAGTCCTTAAATACTGCAGCAAAGTCCTTAAATAATGCAGCAGAGTCCTTAAATAATGCAGCAAAGTCATTAAATAATGCAGCAGAGTCCTTAAATAATGCAACAAATTCCTTAAATAATGCAGCAGAGTCCTTAAATAATGCAATAAAGTCCATAAATAATGCAGCAAAGTCCTTAAATAATGCAACAAAGTCCTTAAATAATGCAGCAGGGTCCTTAAATAATGCAACAAAGTCCTTAAATAATGCAGCAGAGTCCTTAAAAAATGCAGCAAAGTCCGTAAATAATGCAGCAGAGTCCTTAAATAATCCAGCCAAGTCCTTAAATAATGCAGCAGATTACTGAAATACGGCAGCAGGGTCCTTAAATAATGCAGCAGAGTCCTTATATAATGCAACAAAGTCCTTAAATAATGCAGCAGAGTCCTTAAATAATGCAACAAAGTCCTTAAGTAATGCAGCAGAGTCCTTAAATAATGCAGCAAAGTCCTTAAATAATGCAGCACAGTCCTTAAATAATCCAGCAAAGTCCTTAAATAATGCAGCAAAGTCTTTAAATAATGCAATAAAGTCCATAATTGATGCAGCAAATTCCTTAAATAATGCAGCAGAGTACTGAAATACCGCAGCAGGATCCTTAAATAATGAAACAGAGTCCTTAAATAATGCAACAAAGTCCTTAAATAATGCAGAACAGTCCTTAAATAATGCAATAAAGTCCTTAAATAATGCAGCAAAGTCCTTATGTAATGCAGCAGAGTCCTTAAATAATGCAACAAAGTCCTAAAATAATGCAGCAGAGTCCTTAAATAATGCAACAAAGTCCTTAAATAATGCAGCAGAGTCCTTAAATAATGCAGCAGAGTCCTTAAATAATGCAGCGCATTCCTTAAATAATGCAGCAGAGTCCTTAAATAATCCAGCCAAGTCCTTAAATAATGCAGCAGAGTCCTTAAATAATGCAGAAAAGTCGTTAAATAAAGCAGCAGAGTCCTTAAATACTGCAGCAGAGTCCTTAAATAATGCAGCAAAGTCATTAAATAATGCAGAAGAGTCCTTAAATAATGCAGCAAAGTCCTTATATAATGCATCAGAGTCCTTAAATAATGCAGCAGAGTCCTTAAATACCACTGCAGAGTCCTTAAATAATGCAGCAAAGTCTTTAAATAATGCAGCACAGTCCTTAAATAATCCAGCCAAGTCCTTAAATAATGCAGCAGAGTCCTTAAATAATGCAGAAAAGTCCTTAAATAATGCAGCAGAGACCTTAAATACTTCAGCATAGTCCTTAAATAATGCAGCAAAGTCCTTGAATAATGCAGCAGAGTCCTTAAATAATGCAACAAAGTCCTTAAATAATGCAGAACAGTCCTTAAATAATGCAGCAAATTCCTTAAATAATGCAGCAAAGTCTTTAAATAATGCAATAAAGTCCATAAATAATGCAGCAAAGTTCTTAAATAATGCAGCAGAGTCCTTAAATACCACAGCAGAGTCCTTCAATAATGCAGCAAAGTCTTTAAATAATGCAACAAAGTCCTTAAATAATGCAGCAGAGTCCTTAAATAATGCAGAAGAGTCCTTAAATAATCCAGCCAAGTCCTTAAATAATGCAGCAGAGTCCTTAAATAATGCAACAAAATCCTTAAATAATGCAGAAGAGTCCTTAGATAATCCAGCCAAGTCCTTAAATCATGCAGCAGGGTCCTTAAATAATCCAGCCAAGTCCTTAAATAATGCAGCAGAGTCCTTAAACAATGCAGCATAGTCCTTAAATAATGCAGAAGAGTCCTTAAATAATGCAACCAAGACCTTAATGCAGCAGAGTCCTTAAATAATGCAACAAAGTACTTAAATAATGCAGCAGAGTCCTTAAGTACCGTAGCAGAGTCCTTAAATACTGCAGCAAAGTCCTTAAATAATGCAGCAGAGTCCTTAAATAATGCAGCAAAGTCATTAAATAATGCAGCAGAGTCCTTAAATAATGCAACAAATTCCTTAAATAATGCAGCAGAGTCCTTAAATAATGCAATAAAGTCCATAAATAATGCAGCAAAGTCCTTAAATAATCCAGCCAAGTCCTTAAATAATGCAGCAGATTACTGAAATACGGCAGCAGGGTCCTTAAATAATGCAGAACAGTCCTTAAATAATGCAATAAAGTCCTTAAATAATGCAGCAAAGTCCTTAAATAATGCAGCAGAGTCCTTAAATAATGCAACAAAGTCCTAAAATAATGCAGCAGAGTCCTTAAATAATGCAACAAAATCCTTAAATAATGCAGAAGAGTCCTTAGATAATCCAGCCAAGTCCTTAAATCATGCAGCAGGGTCCTTAAATAATCCAGCCAAGTCCTTAAATAATGCAGCAGAGTCCTTAAACAATGCAGCAGAGTCCTTAAATAATGCAGAAGAGTCCTTAAATAATGCAACCAAGACCTTAATGCAGCAGAGTCCTTAAATAATGCAACAAAGTACTTAAATAATGCAGCAGAGTCCTTAAGTACCGTAGCAGAGTCCTTAAATACTGCAGCAAAGTCCTTAAATAATGCAGCAGAGTCCTTAAATAATGCAGCAAAGTCATTAAATAATGCAGCAGAGTCCTTAAATAATGCAACAAATTCCTTAAATAATGCAGCAGAGTCCTTAAATAATGCAATAAAGTCCATAAATAATGCAGCAAAGTCCTTAAATAATGCAACAAAGTCCTTAAATAATGCAGCAGGGTCCTTAAATAATGCAACAAAGTCCTTAAATAATGCAGCAGAGTCCTTAAATAATGCAGAAAAGTCCTTAAATAATGCAGCAGAGACCTTAAATACTTCAGCATAGTCCTTAAATAATGCAGCAAAGTCCTTGAATAATGCAGCAGAGTCCTTAAATAATGCAACAAAGTCCTTAAATAATGCAGAACAGTCCTTAAATAATGCAACAAAGTCCTTAAATAATGCAGCAGATTACTGAAATACTGCAGCAGGGTCCTTAAATAATGCAGCAGAGTCCTTAAATAATGCAACAAAGTCCTTAAATAATGCAGCAGAGTCCTTAAATAATGCATCAAAGTCCTTAAATAATGCAGCAGAGTCCTTAAATAATGCAACAAAGTACTTAAATAATGCAGCAGAGTCCTTAAGTACTGTAGCAGAGTCCTTAAATACTGCAGCAAAGTCCTTAAATAATGCAGCAGAGTCCTTAAATAATGCAGCAAAGTCATTAAATAATGCAGCAGAGTCCTTAAATAATGCAACAAATTCCTTAAATAATGCAGCAGAGTCCTTAAATAATGCAATAAAGTCCATAAATAATGCAGCAAAGTCCTTAAATAATGCAACAAAGTCCTTAAATAATGCAGCAGGGTCCTTAAATAATGCAACAAAGTCCTTAAATAATGCAGCAGAGTCCTTAAAAAATGCAGCAAAGTCCGTAAATAATGCAGCAGAGTCCTTAAATAATCCAGCCAAGTCCTTAAATAATGCAGCAGATTACTGAAATACGGCAGCAGGGTCCTTAAATAATGCAGCAGAGTCCTTATATAATGCAACAAAGTCCTTAAATAATACAGCAGAGTCCTTAAATAATGCAACAAAGTCCTTAAGTAATGCAGCAGAGTCCTTAAATAATGCAGCAAAGTCCTTAAATAATGCAGCACAGTCCTTAAATAATCCAGCAAAGTCCTTAAATAATGCAGCAAAGTCTTTAAATAATGCAATAAAGTCCATAAATGATGCAGCAAATTCCTTAAATAATGCAGCAGAGTACTGAAATACCGCAGCAGGATCCTTAAATAATGCAGCAGAGTCCTTAAATAATGCAACAAAGTCCTTAAATAATGCAGAACAGTCCTTAAATAATGCAATAAAGTCCTTAAATAATGCAGCAAAGTCCTTAAATAATGCAGCAGAGTCCTTAAATAATGCAACAAAGTCCTAAAATAATGCAGCAGAGTCCTTAAATAATGCAACAAAGTCCTTAAATAATGCAGCAGAGTCCTTAAATAATGCAGCAGAGTCCTTAAATAACGCAGCGCATTCCTTAAATAATGCAGCAGAGTCCTTAAATAATCCAGCCAAGTCCTTAAATAATGCAGCAGAGTCCTTAAGTAATGCAGAAAAGTCGTTAAATAAAGCAGCAGAGTCCTTAAATACTGCAGCAGAGTCCTTAAATAATGCAGCAAAGTCATTAAATAATGCAGAAGAGTCCTTAAATAATGCAGCAAAGTCCTTATATAATGCATCAGAGTCCTTAAATAATGCAGCAGAGTCCTTAAATACCACAGCAGAGTCCTTAAATAATGCAGCAAAGTCTTTAAATAATGCAGCACAGTCCTTAAATAATCCAGCCAAGTCCTTAAATAATGCAGCAGAGTCCTTAAATAATGCAGAAAAGTCCTTAAATAATGCAGCAGAGACCTTAAATACTTCAGCATAGTCCTTGAATAATGCAGCAGAGTCCTTAAATAATGCAACAAAGTCCTTAAATAATGCAGAACAGTCCTTAAATAATGCAGCAAATTCCTTAAATAATGCAGCAAAGTCTTTAAATAATGCAATAAAGTCCATAAATAATGCAGCAAAGTTCTTAAATAATGCAGCAGAGTCCTTAAATACCACAGCAGAGTCCTTAAATAATGCAGCAAAGTCTTTAAATAATGCAACAAAGTCCTTAAATAATGCAGCAGAGTCCTTAAATAATGCAGAAGAGTCCTTAAATAATCCAGCCAAGTCCTTAAATAATGCAGCAGAGTCCTTAAATAATGCAACAAAATCCTTAAATAATGCAGAAGAGTCCTTAAATAATCCAGCCAAGTCCTTAAATCATGCAGCAGGGTCCTTAAATAATCCAGCCAAGTCCTTAAATAATGCAGCAGAGTCCTTAAACAATGCAGCAGAGTCCTTAAATAATGCAGAAGAGTCCTTAAATAATGCAACCAAGACCTTAATGCAGCAGAGTCCTTAAATAATGCAACAAAGTACTTAAATAATGCAGCAGAGTCCTTAAGTACCGTAGCAGAGTCCTTAAATACTGCAGCAAAGTCCTTAAATAATGCAGCAGAGTCCTTAAATAATGCAGCAAAGTCATTAAATAATGCAGCAGAGTCCTTAAATAATGCAACAAATTCCTTAAATAATGCAGCAGAGTCCTTAAATAATGCAATAAAGTCCATAAATAATGCAGCAAAGTCCTTAAATAATGCAACAAAGTCCTTAAATAATGCAGCAGGGTCCTTAAATAATGCAACAAAGTCCTTAAATAATGCAGCAGAGTCCTTAAAAAATGCAGCAAAGTCCGTAAATAATGCAGCAGAGTCCTTAAATAATCCAGCCAAGTCCTTAAATAATGCAGCAGATTACTGAAATACGGCAGCAGGGTCCTTAAATAATGCAGCAGAGTCCTTATATAATGCAACAAAGTCCTTAAATAATGCAGCAGAGTCCTTAAATAATGCAACAAAGTCCTTAAGTAATGCAGCAGAGTCCTTAAATAATGCAGCAAAGTCCTTAAATAATGCAGCACAGTCCTTAAATAATCCAGCAAAGTCCTTAAATAATGCAGCAAAGTCTTTAAATAATGCAATAAAGTCCATAATTGATGCAGCAAATTCCTTAAATAATGCAGCAGAGTACTGAAATACCGCAGCAGGATCCTTAAATAATGCAACAGAGTCCTTAAATAATGCAGCAAAGTCTTTAAATAATGCAGCACAGTCCTTAAATAATCCAGCCAAGTCCTTAAATAATGCAGCAGAGTCCTTAAATAATGCAGAAAAATCCTTAAATAATGCTGCAGAGACCTTAAATACTTCAGCATAGTCCTTAAATAATGCAGCAAAGTCCTTGAATAATGCAGCAGAGTCCTTAAATAATGCAACAAAGTCCTTAAATAATGCAGAAGAGTCCTTAAATAATGCAGCAAATTCCTTAAATAATGCAGCAAAGTCTTTAAATAATGCAATAAAGTCCATAAATAATGCAGCAAAGTCCTTAAATAATGCAGCAGAGTCCTTAAACAATGCAGCAGAGTCCTTAAATAATGCAGAAGAGTCCTTAAATAATGCAACCAAGACCTTAATGCAGCAGAGTCCTTAAATAATGCAACAAAGTACTTAAATAATGCAGCAGAGTCCTTAAGTACCGTAGCAGAGTCCTTAAATACTGCAGCAATGTCCTTAAATAATGCAGCAGAGTCCTTAAATAATGCAATAAAGTCCATAAATAATGCAGCAAAGTCCTTAAATAATGCAACAAAGTCCTTAAATAATGCAGCAGGGTCCTTAAGTAATGCAACAAAGTCCTTAAATAATGCAGCAGAGTCCTTAAAAAATGCAGCAAAGTCCGTAAATAATGCAGCAGAGTCCTTAAATAATCCAGCCAAGTCCTTAAATAATGCAGCAGATTACTGAAATACGGCAGCAGGGTCCTTAAATAATGCAGCAGAGTCCTTATATAATGCAACAAAGTCCTTAAATAATGCAGCAGAGTCCTTAAATAATGCAACAAAGTCCTTAAGTAATGCAGCAGAGTCCTTAAATAATGCAGCAAAGTCCTTAAATAATGCAGCACAGTCCTTAAATAATCCAGCAAAGTCCTTAAATAATGCAGCAAAGTCCTTATATAATGCATCAGAGTCCTTAAATAATGCAGCAGAGTCCTTAAATACCACAGCAGAGTCCTTAAATAATGCAGCAAAGTCTTTAAATAATGCAGCACAGTCCTTAAATAATCCAGCCAAGTCCTTAAATAATGCAGCAGAGTCCTTAAATAATGCAGAAAAGTCCTTAAATAATGCAGCAGAGACCTTAAATACTTCAGCATAGTCCTTAAATAATGCAGCAAAGTCCTTGAATAATGCAGCAGAGTCCTTAAATAATGCAACAAAGTCCTTAAATAATGCAGAAGCGTCCTTAAATAATGCAGCAAATTCCTTAAATAATGCAGCAAAGTCTTTAAATAATGCAATAAAGTCCATAAATAATGCAGCAGGGTCCTTATATAATGCAACAAAGTCCTTAAATAATGCAGCAGAGTCCTTAAAAAATGCAGTAAAGTCCGTAAATAATGCAGCAGAGTCCTTAAATAATCCAGCCAAGTCCTTAAATAATGCAACAAAGTCCTTAAATAATGCAGCAGATTACTGAAATACTGCAGCAGGGTCCTTAAATAATGCAGCAGAGTCCTTAAATAATGCAACAAAGTCCTTAAATAATGCAGCAGAGTCCTTAAATAATGCATCAAAGTCCTTAAATAATGCAGCAGAGTCCTTAAATAATGCAACAAAGTACTTAAATAATGCAGCAGAGTCCTTAAGTACTGTAGCAGAGTCCTTAAATACTGCAGCAAAGTCCTTAAATAATGCAGCAGAGTCCTTAAATAATGCAGCAAAGTCATTAAATAATGCAGCAGAGTCCTTAAATAATGCAACAAATTCCTTAAATAATGCAGCAGAGTCCTTAAATAATGCAATAAAGTCCATAAATAATGCAGCAAAGTCCTTAAATAATGCAACAAAGTCCTTAAATAATGCAGCAGGGTCCTTAAATAATGCAACAAAGTCCTTAAATAATGCAGCAGAGTCCTTAAAAAATGCAGCAAAGTCCGTAAATAATGCAGCAGAGTCCTTAAATAATCCAGCCAAGTCCTTAAATAATGCAGCAGATTACTGAAATACGGCAGCAGGGTCCTTAAATAATGCAGCAGAGTCCTTATATAATGCAACAAAGTCCTTAAATAACACAGCAGAGTCCTTAAATAATGCAACAAAGTCCTTAAGTAATGCAGCAGAGTCCTTAAATAATGCAGCAAAGTCCTTAAATAATGCAGCACAGTCCTTAAATAATCCAGCAAAGTCCTTAAATAATGCAGCAAAGTCTTTAAATAATGCAATAAAGTCCATAAATGATGCAGCAAATTCCTTAAATAATGCAGCAGAGTACTGAAATACCGCAGCAGGATCCTTAAATAATGCAGCAGAGTCCTTAAATAATGCAACAAAGTCCTTAAATAATGCAGAACAGTCCTTAAATAATGCAATAAAGTCCTTAAATAATGCAGCAAAGTCCTTAAATAATGCAGCAGAGTCCTTAAATAATGCAACAAAGTCCTAAAATAATGCAGCAGAGTCCTTAAATAATGCAACAAAGTCCTTAAATAATGCAGCAGAGTCCTTAAATAATGCAGCAGAGTCCTTAAATAATGCAGCGCATTCCTTAAATAATGCAGCAGAGTCCTTAAATAATCCAGCCAAGTCCTTAAATAATGCAGCAGAGTCCTTAAATAATGCAGAAAAGTCGTTAAATAAAGCAGCAGAGTCCTTAAATACTGCAGCAGAGTCCTTAAATAATGCAGCAAAGTCATTAAATAATGCAGAAGAGTCCTTAAATAATGCAGCAAAGTCCTTATATAATGCATCAGAGTCCTTAAATAATGCAGCAGAGTCCTTAAATACCACAGCAGAGTCCTTAAATAATGCAGCAAAGTCTTTAAATAATGCAGCACAGTCCTTAAATAATCCAGCCAAGTCCTTAAATAATGCAGCAGAGTCCTTAAATAATGCAGAAAAGTCCTTAAATAATGCAGCAGAGACCTTAAATACTTCAGCATAGTCCTTAAATAATGCAGCAAAGTCCTTGAATAATTCAGCAGAGTCCTTAAATAATGCAACAAAGTCCTTAAATAATGCAGAACAGTCCTTAAATAATGCAGCAAATTCCTTAAATAATGCAGCAAAGTCTTTAAATAATGCAATAAAGTCCATAAATAATGCAGCAAAGTTCTTAAATAATGCAGCAGAGTCCTTAAATACCACAGCAGAGTCCTTAAATAATGCAGCAAAGTCTTTAAATAATGCAACAAAGTCCTTAAATAATGCAGCAGAGTCCTTAAATAATGCAGAAGAGTCCTTAAATAATCCAGCCAAGTCCTTAAATAATGCAGCAGAGTCCTTAAATAATGCAACAAAATCCTTAAATAATGCAGAAGAGTCCTTAAATAATCCAGCCAAGTCCTTAAATCATGCAGCAGGGTCCTTAAATAATCCAGCCAAGTCCTTAAATAATGCAGCAGAGTCCTTAAACAATGCAGCAGAGTCCTTAAATAATGCAGAAGAGTCCTTAAATAATGCAACCAAGACCTTAATGCAGCAGAGTCCTTAAATAATGCAACAAAGTACTTAAATAATGCAGCAGAGTCCTTAAGTACCATAGCAGAGTCCTTAAATACTGCAGCAAAGTCCTTAAATAATGCAGCAGAGTCCTTAAATAATGCAGCAAAGTCATTAAATAATGCAGCAGAGTCCTTAAATAATGCAACAAATTCCTTAAATAATGCAGCAGAGTCCTTAAATAATGCAATAAAGTCCATAAATAATGCAGCAAAGTCCTTAAATAATGCAACAAAGTCCTTAAATAATGCAGCAGGGTCCTTAAATAATGCAACAAAGTCCTTAAATAATGCAGCAGAGTCCTTAAAAAATGCAGCAAAGTCCGTAAATAATGCAGCAGAGTCCTTAAATAATCCAGCCAAGTCCTTAAATAATGCAGCAGATTACTGAAATACGGCAGCAGGGTCCTTAAATAATGCAGCAGAGTCCTTATATAATGCAACAAAGTCCTTAAATAATGCAGCAGAGTCCTTAAATAATGCAACAAAGTCCTTAAGTAATGCAGCAGAGTCCTTAAATAATGCAGCAAAGTCCTTAAATAATGCAGCACAGTCCTTAAATAATCCAGCAAAGTCCTTAAATAATGCAGCAAAGTCTTTAAATAATGCAATAAAGTCCATAATTGATGCAGCAAATTCCTTAAATAATGCAGCAGAGTACTGAAATACCGCAGCAGGATCCTTAAATAATGAAACAGAGTCCTTAAATAATGCAACAAAGTCCTTAAATAATGCAGAACAGTCCTTAAATAATGCAATAAAGTCCTTAAATAATGCAGCAAAGTCCTTATGTAATGCAGCAGAGTCCTTAAATAATGCAACAAAGTCCTAAAATAATGCAGCAGAGTCCTTAAATAATGCAACAAAGTCCTTAAATAATGCAGCAGAGTCCTTAAATAATGCAGCAGAGTCCTTAAATAATGCAGCGCATTCCTTAAATAATGCAGCAGAGTCCTTAAATAATCCAGCCAAGTCCTTAAATAATGCAGCAGAGTCCTTAAATAATGCAGAAAAGTCGTTAAATAAAGCAGCAGAGTCCTTAAATACTGCAGCAGAGTCCTTAAATAATGCAGCAAAGTCATTAAATAATGCAGAAGAGTCCTTAAATAATGCAGCAAAGTCCTTATATAATGCATCAGAGTCCTTAAATAATGCAGCAGAGTCCTTAAATACCACTGCAGAGTCCTTAAATAATGCAGCAAAGTCTTTAAATAATGCAGCACAGTCCTTAAATAATCCAGCCAAGTCCTTAAATAATGCAGCAGAGTCCTTAAATAATGCAGAAAAGTCCTTAAATAATGCAGAAAAGTCCTTAAATAATGCAGCAGAGACCTTAAATACTTCAGCATAGTCCTTAAATAATGCAGCAAAGTCCTTGAATAATGCAGCAGAGTCCTTAAATAATGCAACAAAGTCCTTAAATAATGCAGAACAGTCCTTAAATAATGCAGCAAATTCCTTAAATAATGCAGCAAAGTCTTTAAATAATGCAATAAAGTCCATAAATAATGCAGCAAAGTTCTTAAATAATGCAGCAGAGTCCTTAAATACCACAGCAGAGTCCTTCAATAATGCAGCAAAGTCTTTAAATAATGCAACAAAGTCCTTAAATAATGCAGCAGAGTCCTTAAATAATGCAGAAGAGTCCTTAAATAATCCAGCCAAGTCCTTAAATAATGCAGCAGAGTCCTTAAATAATGCAACAAAATCCTTAAATAATGCAGAAGAGTCCTTAGATAATCCAGCCAAGTCCTTAAATCATGCAGCAGGGTCCTTAAATAATCCAGCCAAGTCCTTAAATAATGCAGCAGAGTCCTTAAACAATGCAGCAGAGTCCTTAAATAATGCAGAAGAGTCCTTAAATAATGCAACCAAGACCTTAATGCAGCAGAGTCCTTAAATAATGCAACAAAGTACTTAAATAATGCAGCAGAGTCCTTAAGTACCGTAGCAGAGTCCTTAAATACTGCAGCAAAGTCCTTAAATAATGCAGCAGAGTCCTTAAATAATGCAGCAAAGTCATTAAATAATGCAGCAGAGTCCTTAAATAATGCAACAAATTCCTTAAATAATGCAGCAGAGTCCTTAAATAATGCAATAAAGTCCATAAATAATGCAGCAAAGTCCTTAAATAATCCAGCCAAGTCCTTAAATAATGCAGCAGATTACTGAAATACGGCAGCAGGGTCCTTTAATAATGCAGAACAGTCCTTAAATAATGCAATAAAGTCCTTAAATAATGCAGCAAAGTCCTTAAATAATGCAGCAGAGTCCTTAAATAATGCAACAAAGTCCTAAAATAATGCAGCAGAGTCCTTAAATAATGCAACAAAGTCCTTAAATAATGCAGCAGAGTCCTTAAATAATGCAGCACATTCCTTAAATAATGCAGCAGAGTCCTTAAATAATCCAGCCAAGTCCTTAAAAAATGCAGCAGAGTCCTTAAATAATGCAGAAAAGTCGTTAAATAAAGCAGCAGAGTCCTTAAATACTGCAGCAGAGTCCTTAAATAATGCAGCAAAGTCATTAAATAATGCAGAAGAGTCCTTAAATAATGCAGCAAAGTCCTTATATAATGCATCAGAGTCCTTAAATAATGCAGCAGAGTCCTTAAATACCACAGCAGAGTCCTTAAATAATGCAGCAAAGTCTTTAAATAATGCAGCACAGTCCTTAAATAATCCAGCCAAGTCCTTAAATAATGCAGCAGAGTCCTTAAATAATGCAGAAAAGTCCTTAAATAATGCAGCAGAGACCTTAAATACTTCAGCATAGTCCTTAAATAATGCAGCAAAGTCCTTGAATAATGCAGCAGAGTCCTTAAATAATGCAACAAAGTCCTTAAATAATGCAGAAGCGTCCTTAAATAATGCAGCAAATTCCTTAAATAATGCAGCAAAGTCTTTAAATAATGCAATAAAGTCCATAAATAATGCAGCAGGGTCCTTAATTAATGCAACAAAGTCCTTAAATAATGCAGCAGAGTCCTTAAAAAATGCAGTAAAGTCCGTAAATAATGCAGCAGAGTCCTTAAATAATCCAGCCAAGTCCTTAAATAATGCAACAAAGTCCTTAAATAATGCAGCAGATTACTGAAATACTGCAGCAGGGTCCTTAAATAATGCAGCAGAGTCCTTAAATAATGCAACAAAGTCCTTAAATAATGCAGCAGAGTCCTTAAATAATGCAACAAAGTCCTTAAATAATGCAGCAGAGTCCTTAAATAATGCAACAAAGTACTTAAATAATGCAGCAGAGTCCTTAAGTACTGTAGCAGAGTCCTTAAATACTGCAGCAAAGTCCTTAAATAATGCAGCAGAGTCCTTAAATAATGCAGCAAAGTCATTAAATAATGCAGCAGAGTCCTTAAATAATGCAACAAATTCCTTAAATAATGCAGCAGAGTCCTTAAATAATGCAATAAAGTCCATAAATAATGCAGCAAAGTCCTTAAATAATGCAACAAAGTCCTTAAATAATGCAGCAGGGTCCTTAAATAATGCAACAAAGTCCTTAAATAATGCAGCAGAGTCCTTAAAAAATGCAGCAAAGTCCGTAAATAATGCAGCAGAGTCCTTAAATAATCCAGCCAAGTCCTTAAATAATGCAGCAGATTACTGAAATACGGCAGCAGGGTCCTTAAATAATGCAGCAGAGTCCTTATATAATGCAACAAAGTCCTTAAATAATACAGCAGAGTCCTTAAATAATGCAACAAAGTCCTTAAGTAATGCAGCAGAGTCCTTGAATAATGCAGCAAAGTCCTTAAATAATGCAGCACAGTCCTTAAATAATCCAGCAAAGTCCTTAAATAATGCAGCAAAGTCTTTAAATAATGCAATAAAGTCCATAAATGATGCAGCAAATTCCTTAAATAATGCAGCAGAGTACTGAAATACCGCAGCAGGATCCTTAAATAATGCAGCAGAGTCCTTAAATAATGCAACAAAGTCCTTAAGTAATGCAGCAGAGTCCTTGAATAATGCAGCAAAGTCCTTAAATAATGCAGCACAGTCCTTAAATAATGCAACAAAGTCCTTAAATAATGCAGAACAGTCCTTAAATAATGCAATAAAGTCCTTAAATAATGCAGCAAAGTCCTTAAATAATGCAGCAGAGTCCTTAAATAATGCAACAAAGTCCTAAAATAATGCAGCAGAGTCCTTAAATAATGCAACAAAGTCCTTAAATAATGCAGCAGAGTCCTTAAATAATGCAGCGCATTCCTTAAATAATGCAGCAGAGTCCTTAAATAATCCAGCCAAGTCCTTAAATAATGCAGCAGAGTCCTTAAATAATGCAGAAAAGTCGTTAAATAAAGCAGCAGAGTCCTTAAATACTGCAGCAGAGTCCTTAAATAATGCAGCAAAGTCATTAAATAATGCAAAAGAGTCCTTAAATAATGCAGCAAAGTCCTTATATAATGCATCAGAGTCCTTAAATAATGCAGCAGAGTCCTTAAATACCACAGCAGAGTCCTTAAATAATGCAGCAAAGTCTTTAAATAATGCAGCACAGTCCTTAAATAATCCAGCCAAGTCCTTAAATAATGCAGCAGAGTCCTTAAATAATGCAGAAAAGTCCTTAAATAATGCAGCAGAGACCTTAAATACTTCAGCATAGTCCTTAAATAATGCAGCAAAGTCCTTGAATAATGCAGCAGAGTCCTTAAATAATGCAACAAAGTCCTTAAATAATGCAGAACAGTCCTTAAATAATGCAGCAAATTCCTTAAATAATGCAGCAAAGTCTTTAAATAATGCAATAAAGTCCATAAATAATGCAGCAAAGTTCTTAAATAATGCAGCAGAGTCCTTAAATACCACAGCAGAGTCCTTAAATAATGCAGCAAAGTCTTTAAATAATGCAACAAAGTCCTTAAATAATGCAGCAGAGTCCTTAAATAATGCAGAAGAGTCCTTAAATAATCCAGCCAAGTCCTTAAATAATGCAGCAGAGTCCTTAAATAATGCAACAAAATCCTTAAATAATGCAGAAGAGTCCTTAAATAATCCAGCCAAGTCCTTAAATCATGCAGCAGGGTCCTTAAATAATCCAGCCAAGTCCTTAAATAATGCAGCAGAGTCCTTAAATAATGCAGAAGAGTCCTTAAATAATGCAACCAAGACCTTAATGCAGCAGAGTCCTTAAATAATGCAACAAAGTACTTAAATAATGCAGCAGAGTCCTTAAGTACCGTAGCAGAGTCCTTAAATACTGCAGCAAAGTCCTTAAATAATGCAGCAGAGTCCTTAAATAATGCAGCAAAGTCATTAAATAATGCAGCAGAGTCCTTAAATAATGCAACAAATTCCTTAAATAATGCAGCAGAGTCCTTAAATAATGCAATAAAGTCCATAAATAATGCAGCAAAGTCCTTAAATAATGCAACAAAGTCCTTAAATAATGCAGCAGGGTCCTTAAATAATGCAACAAAGTCCTTAAATAATGCAGCAGAGTCCTTAAATAATGCAGAAAAGTCCTTAAATAATGCAGCAGAGACCTTAAATACTTCAGCATAGTCCTTAAATAATGCAGCAAAGTCCTTGAATAATGCAGCAGAGTCCTTAAATAATGCAACAAAGTCCTTAAATAATGCAGAACAGTCCTTAAATAATGCAACAAAGTCCTTAAATAATGCAGCAGATTACTGAAATACTGCAGCAGGGTCCTTAAATAATGCAGCAGAGTCCTTAAATAATGCAACAAAGTCCTTAAATAATGCAGCAGAGTCCTTAAATAATGCATCAAAGTCCTTAAATAATGCAGCAGAGTCCTTAAATAATGCAACAAAGTACTTAAATAATGCAGCAGAGTCCTTAAGTACTGTAGCAGAGTCCTTAAATACTGCAGCAAAGTCCTTAAATAATGCAGCAGAGTCCTTAAATAATGCAGCAAAGTCATTAAATAATGCAGCAGAGTCCTTAAATAATGCAACAAATTCCTTAAATAATGCAGCAGAGTCCTTAAATAATGCAATAAAGTCCATAAATAATGCAGCAAAGTCCTTAAATAATGCAACAAAGTCCTTAAATAATGCAGCAGGGTCCTTAAATAATGCAACAAAGTCCTTAAATAATGCAGCAGAGTCCTTAAAAAATGCAGCAAAGTCCGTAAATAATGCAGCAGAGTCCTTAAATAATCCAGCCAAGTCCTTAAATAATGCAGAAGAGTCCTTAAATAATCCAGCCAAGTCCTTAAATAATGCAGCAGAGTCCTTAAATAATGCAACAAAATCCTTAAATAATGCAGAAGAGTCCTTAGATAATCCAGCCAAGTCCTTAAATCATGCAGCAGGGTCCTTAAATAATCCAGCCAAGTCCTTAAATAATGCAGCAGAGTCCTTAAACAATGCAGCAGAGTCCTTAAATAATGCAGAAGAGTCCTTAAATAATGCAACCAAGACCTTAATGCAGCAGAGTCCTTAAATAATGCAACAAAGTACTTAAATAATGCAGCAGAGTCCTTAAGTACCGTAGCAGAGTCCTTAAATACTGCAGCAAAGTCCTTAAATAATGCAGCAGAGTCCTTAAATAATGCAGCAAAGTCATTAAATAATGCAGCAGAGTCCTTAAATAATGCAACAAATTCCTTAAATAATGCAGCAGAGTCCTTAAATAATGCAATAAAGTCCATAAATAATGCAGCAAAGTCCTTAAATAATCCAGCCAAGTCCTTAAATAATGCAGCAGATTACTGAAATACGGCAGCAGGGTCCTTAAATAATGCAGAACAGTCCTTAAATAATGCAATAAAGTCCTTAAATAATGCAGCAAAGTCCTTAAATAATGCAGCAGAGTCCTTAAATAATGCAACAAAGTCCTAAAATAATGCAGCAGAGTCCTTAAATAATGCAACAAAGTCCTTAAATAATGCAGCAGAGTCCTTAAATAATGCAGCACATTCCTTAAATAATGCAGCAGAGTCCTTAAATAATCCAGCCAAGTCCTTAAATAATGCAGCAGAGTCCTTAAATAATGCAGAAAAGTCGTTAAATAAAGCAGCAGAGTCCTTAAATACTGCAGCAGAGTCCTTAAATAATGCAGCAAAGTCATTAAATAATGCAGAAGAGTCCTTAAATAATGCAGCAAAGTCCTTATATAATGCATCAGAGTCCTTAAATAATGCAGCAGAGTCCTTAAATACCACAGCAGAGTCCTTAAATAATGCAGCAAAGTCTTTAAATAATGCAGCACAGTCCTTAAATAATCCAGCCAAGTCCTTAAATAATGCAGCAGAGTCCTTAAATAATGCAGAAAAGTCCTTAAATAATGCAGCAGAGACCTTAAATACTTCAGCATAGTCCTTAAATAATGCAGCAAAGTCCTTGAATAATGCAGCAGAGTCCTTAAATAATGCAACAAAGTCCTTAAATAATGCAGAAGCGTCCTTAAATAATGCAGCAAATTCCTTAAATAATGCAGCAAAGTCTTTAAATAATGCAATAAAGTCCATAAATAATGCAGCAGGGTCCTTAATTAATGCAACAAAGTCCTTAAATAATGCAGCAGAGTCCTTAAAAAATGCAGTAAAGTCCGTAAATAATGCAGCAGAGTCCTTAAATAATCCAGCCAAGTCCTTAAATAATGCAACAAAGTCCTTAAATAATGCAGCAGATTACTGAAATACTGCAGCAGGGTCCTTAAATAATGCAGCAGAGTCCTTAAATAATGCAACAAAGTCCTTAAATAATGCAGCAGAGTCCTTAAATAATGCAACAAAGTCCTTAAATAATGCAGCAGAGTCCTTAAATAATGCAACAAAGTACTTAAATAATGCAGCAGAGTCCTTAAGTACTGTAGCAGAGTCCTTAAATACTGCAGCAAAGTCCTTAAATAATGCAGCAGAGTCCTTAAATAATGCAGCAAAGTCATTAAATAATGCAGCAGAGTCCTTAAATAATGCAACAAATTCCTTAAATAATGCAGCAGAGTCCTTAAATAATGCAATAAAGTCCATAAATAATGCAGCAAAGTCCTTAAATAATGCAACAAAGTCCTTAAATAATGCAGCAGGGTCCTTAAATAATGCAACAAAGTCCTTAAATAATGCAGCAGAGTCCTTAAAAAATGCAGCAAAGTCCGTAAATAATGCAGCAGAGTCCTTAAATAATCCAGCCAAGTCCTTAAATAATGCAGCAGATTACTGAAATACGGCAGCAGGGTCCTTAAATAATGCAGCAGAGTCCTTATATAATGCAACAAAGTCCTTAAATAATACAGCAGAGTCCTTAAATAATGCAACAAAGTCCTTAAGTAATGCAGCAGAGTCCTTGAATAATGCAGCAAAGTCCTTAAATAATGCAGCACAGTCCTTAAATAATCCAGCAAAGTCCTTAAATAATGCAGCAAAGTCTTTAAATAATGCAATAAAGTCCATAAATGATGCAGCAAATTCCTTAAATAATGCAGCAGAGTACTGAAATACCGCAGCAGGATCCTTAAATAATGCAGCAGAGTCCTTAAATAATGCAACAAAGTCCTTAAGTAATGCAGCAGAGTCCTTGAATAATGCAGCAAAGTCCTTAAATAATGCAGCACAGTCCTTAAATAATGCAACAAAGTCCTTAAATAATGCAGAACAGTCCTTAAATAATGCAATAAAGTCCTTAAATAATGCAGCAAAGTCCTTAAATAATGCAGCAGAGTCCTTAAATAATGCAACAAAGTCCTAAAATAATGCAGCAGAGTCCTTAAATAATGCAACAAAGTCCTTAAATAATGCAGCAGAGTCCTTAAATAATGCAGCGCATTCCTTAAATAATGCAGCAGAGTCCTTAAATAATCCAGCCAAGTCCTTAAATAATGCAGCAGAGTCCTTAAATAATGCAGAAAAGTCGTTAAATAAAGCAGCAGAGTCCTTAAATACTGCAGCAGAGTCCTTAAATAATGCAGCAAAGTCATTAAATAATGCAAAAGAGTCCTTAAATAATGCAGCAAAGTCCTTATATAATGCATCAGAGTCCTTAAATAATGCAGCAGAGTCCTTAAATACCACAGCAGAGTCCTTAAATAATGCAGCAAAGTCTTTAAATAATGCAGCACAGTCCTTAAATAATCCAGCCAAGTCCTTAAATAATGCAGCAGAGTCCTTAAATAATGCAGAAAAGTCCTTAAATAATGCAGCAGAGACCTTAAATACTTCAGCATAGTCCTTAAATAATGCAGCAAAGTCCTTGAATAATGCAGCAGAGTCCTTAAATAATGCAACAAAGTCCTTAAATAATGCAGAACAGTCCTTAAATAATGCAGCAAATTCCTTAAATAATGCAGCAAATTCTTTAAATAATGCAATAAAGTCCATAAATAATGCAGCAAAGTTCTTAAATAATGCAGCAGAGTCCTTAAATACCACAGCAGAGTCCTTAAATAATGCAGCAAAGTCTTTAAATAATGCAACAAAGTCCTTAAATAATGCAGCAGAGTCCTTAAATAATGCAGAAGAGTCCTTAAATAATCCAGCCAAGTCCTTAAATAATGCAGCAGAGTCCTTAAATAATGCAACAAAATCCTTAAATAATGCAGAAGAGTCCTTAAATAATCCAGCCAAGTCCTTAAATCATGCAGCAGGGTCCTTAAATAATCCAGCCAAGTCCTTAAATAATGCAGCAGAGTCCTTAAATAATGCAGAAGAGTCCTTAAATAATGCAACCAAGACCTTAATGCAGCAGAGTCCTTAAATAATGCAACAAAGTACTTAAATAATGCAGCAGAGTCCTTAAGTACCGTAGCAGAGTCCTTAAATACTGCAGCAAAGTCCTTAAATAATGCAGCAGAGTCCTTAAATAATGCAGCAAAGTCATTAAATAATGCAGCAGAGTCCTTAAATAATGCAACAAATTCCTTAAATAATGCAGCAGAGTCCTTAAATAATGCAATAAAGTCCATAAATAATGCAGCAAAGTCCTTAAATAATGCAACAAAGTCCTTAAATAATGCAGCAGGGTCCTTAAATAATGCAACAAAGTCCTTAAATAATGCAGCAGAGTCCTTAAATAATGCAGAAAAGTCCTTAAATAATGCAGCAGAGACCTTAAATACTTCAGCATAGTCCTTAAATAATGCAGCAAAGTCCTTGAATAATGCAGCAGAGTCCTTAAATAATGCAACAAAGTCCTTAAATAATGCAGAACAGTCCTTAAATAATGCAACAAAGTCCTTAAATAATGCAGCAGATTACTGAAATACTGCAGCAGGGTCCTTAAATAATGCAGCAGAGTCCTTAAATAATGCAACAAAGTCCTTAAATAATGCAGCAGAGTCCTTAAATAATGCATCAAAGTCCTTAAATAATGCAGCAGAGTCCTTAAATAATGCAACAAAGTACTTAAATAATGCAGCAGAGTCCTTAAGTACTGTAGCAGAGTCCTTAAATACTGCAGCAAAGTCCTTAAATAATGCAGCAGAGTCCTTAAATAATGCAGCAAAGTCATTAAATAATGCAGCAGAGTCCTTAAATAATGCAACAAATTCCTTAAATAATGCAGCAGAGTCCTTAAATAATGCAATAAAGTCCATAAATAATGCAGCAAAGTCCTTAAATAATGCAACAAAGTCCTTAAATAATGCAGCAGGGTCCTTAAATAATGCAACAAAGTCCTTAAATAATGCAGCAGAGTCCTTAAAAAATGCAGCAAAGTCCGTAAATAATGCAGCAGAGTCCTTAAATAATCCAGCCAAGTCCTTAAATAATGCAGCAGATTACTGAAATACGGCAGCAGGGTCCTTAAATAATGCAGCAGAGTCCTTATATAATGCAACAAAGTCCTTAAATAATACAGCAGAGTCCTTAAATTTTGCAACAAAGTCCTTAAGTAATGCAGCAGAGTCCTTAAATAATGCAGCAAAGTCCTTAAATAATGCAGCACAGTCCTTAAATAATCCAGCAAAGTCCTTAAATAATGCAGCAAAGTCTTTAAATAATGCAATAAAGTCCATAAATGATGCAGCAAATTCCTTAAATAATGCAGCAGAGTACTGAAATACCGCAGCAGGATCCTTAAATAATGCAGCAGAGTCCTTAAATAATGCAACAAAGTCCTTAAATAATGCAGAACAGTCCTTAAATAATGCAATAAAGTCCTTAAATAATGCAGCAAAGTCCTTAAATAATGCAGCAGAGTCCTTAAATAATGCAACAAAGTCCTAAAATAATGCAGCAGAGTCCTTAAATAATGCAACAAAGTCCTTAAATAATGCAGCAGAGTCCTTAAATAATGCAGCAGAGTCCTTAAATAACGCAGCGCATTCCTTAAATAATGCAGCAGAGTCCTTAAATAATCCAGCCAAGTCCTTAAATAATGCAGCAGAGTCCTTAAATAATGCAGAAAAGTCGTTAAATAAAGCAGCAGAGTCCTTAAATACTGCAGCAGAGTCCTTAAATAATGCAGCAAAGTCATTAAATAATGCAGAAGAGTCCTTAAATAATGCAGCAAAGTCCTTATATAATGCATCAGAGTCCTTAAATAATGCAGCAGAGTCCTTAAATACCACAGCAGAGTCCTTAAATAATGCAGCAAAGTCTTTAAATAATGCAGCACAGTCCTTAAATAATCCAGCCAAGTCCTTAAATAATGCAGCAGAGTCCTTAAATAATGCAGAAAAGTCCTTAAATAATGCAGCAGAGACCTTAAATACTTCAGCATAGTCCTTGAATAATGCAGCAGAGTCCTTAAATAATGCAACAAAGTCCTTAAATAATGCAGAACAGTCCTTAAATAATGCAGCAAATTCCTTAAATAATGCAGCAAAGTCTTTAAATAATGCAATAAAGTCCATAAATAATGCAGCAAAGTTCTTAAATAATGCAGCAGAGTCCTTAAATACCACAGCAGAGTCCTTAAATAATGCAGCAAAGTCTTTAAATAATGCAACAAAGTCCTTAAATAATGCAGCAGAGTCCTTAAATAATGCAGAAGAGTCCTTAAATAATCCAGCCAAGTCCTTAAATAATGCAGCAGAGTCCTTAAATAATGCAACAAAATCCTTAAATAATGCAGAAGAGTCCTTAAATAATCCAGCCAAGTCCTTAAATCATGCAGCAGGGTCCTTAAATAATCCAGCCAAGTCCTTAAATAATGCAGCAGAGTCCTTAAACAATGCAGCAGAGTCCTTAAATAATGCAGAAGAGTCCTTAAATAATGCAACCAAGACCTTAATGCAGCAGAGTCCTTAAATAATGCAACAAAGTACTTAAATAATGCAGCAGAGTCCTTAAGTACCGTAGCAGAGTCCTTAAATACTGCAGCAAAGTCCTTAAATAATGCAGCAGAGTCCTTAAATAATGCAGCAAAGTCATTAAATAATGCAGCAGAGTCCTTAAATAATGCAACAAATTCCTTAAATAATGCAGCAGAGTCCTTAAATAATGCAATAAAGTCCATAAATAATGCAGCAAAGTCCTTAAATAATGCAACAAAGTCCTTAAATAATGCAGCAGGGTCCTTAAATAATGCAACAAAGTCCTTAAATAATGCAGCAGAGTCCTTAAAAAATGCAGCAAAGTCCGTAAATAATGCAGCAGAGTCCTTAAATAATCCAGCCAAGTCCTTAAATAATGCAGCAGATTACTGAAATACGGCAGCAGGGTCCTTAAATAATGCAGCAGAGTCCTTATATAATGCAACAAAGTCCTTAAATAATGCAGCAGAGTCCTTAAATAATGCAACAAAGTCCTTAAGTAATGCAGCAGAGTCCTTAAATAATGCAGCAAAGTCCTTAAATAATGCAGCACAGTCCTTAAATAATCCAGCAAAGTCCTTAAATAATGCAGCAAAGTCTTTAAATAATGCAATAAAGTCCATAATTGATGCAGCAAATTCCTTAAATAATGCAGCAGAGTACTGAAATACCGCAGCAGGATCCTTAAATAATGCAACAGAGTCCTTAAATAATGCAACAAAGTCCTTAAATAATGCAGAACAGTCCTTAAATAATGCAATAAAGTCCTTAAATAATGCAGCAAAGTCCTTAAATAATGCAGCAGAGTCCTTAAATAATGCAACAAAGTCCTAAAATAATGCAGCAGAGTCCTGAAATAATGCAACAAAGTCCTTAAATAATGCAGCAGAGTCCTTAAATAATGCAGCACATTCCTTAAATAATGCAGCAGAGTCCTTAAATAATCCAGCCAAGTCCTTAAATAATGCAGCAGAGTCCTTAAGTAATGCAGAAAGGTCGTTAAATAAAGCAGCAGAGTCCTTAAATACTGCAGCAGAGTCCTTAAATAATGCAGCAAAGTCATTAAATAATGCATCAGAGTCCTTAAATAATGCAGCAGAGTCCTTAAATACCACAGCAGAGTCCTTAAATAATGCAGCAAAGTCTTTAAATAATGCAGCACAGTCCTTAAATAATCCAGCCAAGTCCTTAAATAATGCAGCAGAGTCCTTAAATAATGCAGAAAAATCCTTAAATAATGCTGCAGAGACCTTAAATACTTCAGCATAGTCCTTAAATAATGCAGCAAAGTCATTAAATAATGCAGAAGAGTCCTTAAATAATGCAGCAAAGTCCTTATATAATGCATCAGAGTCCTTAAATAATGCAGCAGAGTCCTTAAATACCACTGCAGAGTCCTTAAATAATGCAGCAAAGTCTTTAAATAATGCAGCACAGTCCTTAAATAATCCAGCCAAGTCCTTAAATAATGCAGCAGAGTCCTTAAATAATGCAGAAAAGTCCTTAAATAATGCAGAAAAGTCCTTAAATAATGCAGCAGAGACCTTAAATACTTCAGCATAGTCCTTAAATAATGCAGCAAAGTCCTTGAATAATGCAGCAGAGTCCTTAAATAATGCAACAAAGTCCTTAAATAATGCAGAACAGTCCTTAAATAATGCAGCAAATTCCTTAAATAATGCAGCAAAGTCTTTAAATAATGCAATAAAGTCCATAAATAATGCAGCAAAGTTCTTAAATAATGCAGCAGAGTCCTTAAATACCACAGCAGAGTCCTTCAATAATGCAGCAAAGTCTTTAAATAATGCAACAAAGTCCTTAAATAATGCAGCAGAGTCCTTAAATAATGCAGAAGAGTCCTTAAATAATCCAGCCAAGTCCTTAAATAATGCAGCAGAGTCCTTAAATAATGCAACAAAATCCTTAAATAATGCAGAAGAGTCCTTAGATAATCCAGCCAAGTCCTTAAATCATGCAGCAGGGTCCTTAAATAATCCAGCCAAGTCCTTAAATAATGCAGCAGAGTCCTTAAACAATGCAGCAGAGTCCTTAAATAATGCGGAAGAGTCCTTAAATAATGCAACCAAGACCTTAATGCAGCAGAGTCCTTAAATAATGCAACAAAGTACTTAAATAATGCAGCACAGTCCTTAAATAATCCAGCCAAGTCCTTAAATAATGCAGCAGAGTCCTTAAATAATGCAGAAAAGTCCTTAAATAATGCAGCAGAGACCTTAAATACTTCAGCATAGTCCTTAAATAATGCAGCAAAGTCCTTGAATAATGCAGCAGAGTCCTTAAATAATGCAACAAAGTCCTTAAATAATGCAGAAGCGTCCTTAAATAATGCAGCAAATTCCTTAAATAATGCAGCAAAGTCTTTAAATAATGCAATAAAGTCCATAAATAATGCAGCAGGGTCCTTAATTAATGCAACAAAGTCCTTAAATAATGCAGCAGAGTCCTTAAAAAATGCAGTAAAGTCCGTAAATAATGCAGCAGAGTCCTTAAATAATCCAGCCAAGTCCTTAAATAATGCAACAAAGTCCTTAAATAATGCAGCAGATTACTGAAATACTGCAGCAGGGTCCTTAAATAATGCAGCAGAGTCCTTAAATAATGCAACAAAGTCCTTAAATAATGCAGCAGAGTCCTTAAATAATGCAACAAAGTCCTTAAATAATGCAGCAGAGTCCTTAAATAATGCAACAAAGTACTTAAATAATGCAGCAGAGTCCTTAAGTACTGTAGCAGAGTCCTTAAATACTGCAGCAAAGTCCTTAAATAATGCAGCAGAGTCCTTAAATAATGCAGCAAAGTCATTAAATAATGCAGCAGAGTCCTTAAATAATGCAACAAATTCCTTAAATAATGCAGCAGAGTCCTTAAATAATGCAATAAAGTCCATAAATAATGCAGCAAAGTCCTTAAATAATGCAACAAAGTCCTTAAATAATGCAGCAGGGTCCTTAAATAATGCAACAAAGTCCTTAAATAATGCAGCAGAGTCCTTAAAAAATGCAGCAAAGTCCGTAAATAATGCAGCAGAGTCCTTAAATAATCCAGCCAAGTCCTTAAATAATGCAGCAGATTACTGAAATACGGCAGCAGGGTCCTTAAATAATGCAGCAGAGTCCTTATATAATGCAACAAAGTCCTTAAATAATACAGCAGAGTCCTTAAATAATGCAACAAAGTCCTTAAGTAATGCAGCAGAGTCCTTGAATAATGCAGCAAAGTCCTTAAATAATGCAGCACAGTCCTTAAATAATCCAGCAAAGTCCTTAAATAATGCAGCAAAGTCTTTAAATAATGCAATAAAGTCCATAAATGATGCAGCAAATTCCTTAAATAATGCAGCAGAGTACTGAAATACCGCAGCAGGATCCTTAAATAATGCAGCAGAGTCCTTAAATAATGCAACAAAGTCCTTAAGTAATGCAGCAGAGTCCTTGAATAATGCAGCAAAGTCCTTAAATAATGCAGCACAGTCCTTAAATAATGCAACAAAGTCCTTAAATAATGCAGAACAGTCCTTAAATAATGCAATAAAGTCCTTAAATAATGCAGCAAAGTCCTTAAATAATGCAGCAGAGTCCTTAAATAATGCAACAAAGTCCTAAAATAATGCAGCAGAGTCCTTAAATAATGCAACAAAGTCCTTAAATAATGCAGCAGAGTCCTTAAATAATGCAGCGCATTCCTTAAATAATGCAGCAGAGTCCTTAAATAATCCAGCCAAGTCCTTAAATAATGCAGCAGAGTCCTTAAATAATGCAGAAAAGTCGTTAAATAAAGCAGCAGAGTCCTTAAATACTGCAGCAGAGTCCTTAAATAATGCAGCAAAGTCATTAAATAATGCAAAAGAGTCCTTAAATAATGCAGCAAAGTCCTTATATAATGCATCAGAGTCCTTAAATAATGCAGCAGAGTCCTTAAATACCACAGCAGAGTCCTTAAATAATGCAGCAAAGTCTTTAAATAATGCAGCACAGTCCTTAAATAATCCAGCCAAGTCCTTAAATAATGCAGCAGAGTCCTTAAATAATGCAGAAAAGTCCTTAAATAATGCAGCAGAGACCTTAAATACTTCAGCATAGTCCTTAAATAATGCAGCAAAGTCCTTGAATAATGCAGCAGAGTCCTTAAATAATGCAACAAAGTCCTTAAATAATGCAGAACAGTCCTTAAATAATGCAGCAAATTCCTTAAATAATGCAGCAAAGTCTTTAAATAATGCAATAAAGTCCATAAATAATGCAGCAAAGTTCTTAAATAATGCAGCAGAGTCCTTAAATACCACAGCAGAGTCCTTAAATAATGCAGCAAAGTCTTTAAATAATGCAACAAAGTCCTTAAATAATGCAGCAGAGTCCTTAAATAATGCAGAAGAGTCCTTAAATAATCCAGCCAAGTCCTTAAATAATGCAGCAGAGTCCTTAAATAATGCAACAAAATCCTTAAATAATGCAGAAGAGTCCTTAAATAATCCAGCCAAGTCCTTAAATCATGCAGCAGGGTCCTTAAATAATCCAGCCAAGTCCTTAAATAATGCAGCAGAGTCCTTAAATAATGCAGAAGAGTCCTTAAATAATGCAACCAAGACCTTAATGCAGCAGAGTCCTTAAATAATGCAACAAAGTACTTAAATAATGCAGCAGAGTCCTTAAGTACCGTAGCAGAGTCCTTAAATACTGCAGCAAAGTCCTTAAATAATGCAGCAGAGTCCTTAAATAATGCAGCAAAGTCATTAAATAATGCAGCAGAGTCCTTAAATAATGCAACAAATTCCTTAAATAATGCAGCAGAGTCCTTAAATAATGCAATAAAGTCCATAAATAATGCAGCAAAGTCCTTAAATAATGCAACAAAGTCCTTAAATAATGCAGCAGGGTCCTTAAATAATGCAACAAAGTCCTTAAATAATGCAGCAGAGTCCTTAAATAATGCAGAAAAGTCCTTAAATAATGCAGCAGAGACCTTAAATACTTCAGCATAGTCCTTAAATAATGCAGCAAAGTCCTTGAATAATGCAGCAGAGTCCTTAAATAATGCAACAAAGTCCTTAAATAATGCAGAACAGTCCTTAAATAATGCAACAAAGTCCTTAAATAATGCAGCAGATTACTGAAATACTGCAGCAGGGTCCTTAAATAATGCAGCAGAGTCCTTAAATAATGCAACAAAGTCCTTAAATAATGCAGCAGAGTCCTTAAATAATGCATCAAAGTCCTTAAATAATGCAGCAGAGTCCTTAAATAATGCAACAAAGTACTTAAATAATGCAGCAGAGTCCTTAAGTACTGTAGCAGAGTCCTTAAATACTGCAGCAAAGTCCTTAAATAATGCAGCAGAGTCCTTAAATAATGCAGCAAAGTCATTAAATAATGCAGCAGAGTCCTTAAATAATGCAACAAATTCCTTAAATAATGCAGCAGAGTCCTTAAATAATGCAATAAAGTCCATAAATAATGCAGCAAAGTCCTTAAATAATGCAACAAAGTCCTTAAATAATGCAGCAGGGTCCTTAAATAATGCAACAAAGTCCTTAAATAATGCAGCAGAGTCCTTAAAAAATGCAGCAAAGTCCGTAAATAATGCAGCAGAGTCCTTAAATAATCCAGCCAAGTCCTTAAATAATGCAGCAGATTACTGAAATACGGCAGCAGGGTCCTTAAATAATGCAGCAGAGTCCTTATATAATGCAACAAAGTCCTTAAATAATACAGCAGAGTCCTTAAATTTTGCAACAAAGTCCTTAAGTAATGCAGCAGAGTCCTTAAATAATGCAGCAAAGTCCTTAAATAATGCAGCACAGTCCTTAAATAATCCAGCAAAGTCCTTAAATAATGCAGCAAAGTCTTTAAATAATGCAATAAAGTCCATAAATGATGCAGCAAATTCCTTAAATAATGCAGCAGAGTACTGAAATACCGCAGCAGGATCCTTAAATAATGCAGCAGAGTCCTTAAATAATGCAACAAAGTCCTTAAATAATGCAGAACAGTCCTTAAATAATGCAATAAAGTCCTTAAATAATGCAGCAAAGTCCTTAAATAATGCAGCAGAGTCCTTAAATAATGCAACAAAGTCCTAAAATAATGCAGCAGAGTCCTTAAATAATGCAACAAAGTCCTTAAATAATGCAGCAGAGTCCTTAAATAATGCAGCAGAGTCCTTAAATAACGCAGCGCATTCCTTAAATAATGCAGCAGAGTCCTTAAATAATCCAGCCAAGTCCTTAAATAATGCAGCAGAGTCCTTAAATAATGCAGAAAAGTCGTTAAATAAAGCAGCAGAGTCCTTAAATACTGCAGCAGAGTCCTTAAATAATGCAGCAAAGTCATTAAATAATGCAGAAGAGTCCTTAAATAATGCAGCAAAGTCCTTATATAATGCATCAGAGTCCTTAAATAATGCAGCAGAGTCCTTAAATACCACAGCAGAGTCCTTAAATAATGCAGCAAAGTCTTTAAATAATGCAGCACAGTCCTTAAATAATCCAGCCAAGTCCTTAAATAATGCAGCAGAGTCCTTAAATAATGCAGAAAAGTCCTTAAATAATGCAGCAGAGACCTTAAATACTTCAGCATAGTCCTTGAATAATGCAGCAGAGTCCTTAAATAATGCAACAAAGTCCTTAAATAATGCAGAACAGTCCTTAAATAATGCAGCAAATTCCTTAAATAATGCAGCAAAGTCTTTAAATAATGCAATAAAGTCCATAAATAATGCAGCAAAGTTCTTAAATAATGCAGCAGAGTCCTTAAATACCACAGCAGAGTCCTTAAATAATGCAGCAAAGTCTTTAAATAATGCAACAAAGTCCTTAAATAATGCAGCAGAGTCCTTAAATAATGCAGAAGAGTCCTTAAATAATCCAGCCAAGTCCTTAAATAATGCAGCAGAGTCCTTAAATAATGCAACAAAATCCTTAAATAATGCAGAAGAGTCCTTAAATAATCCAGCCAAGTCCTTAAATCATGCAGCAGGGTCCTTAAATAATCCAGCCAAGTCCTTAAATAATGCAGCAGAGTCCTTAAACAATGCAGCAGAGTCCTTAAATAATGCAGAAGAGTCCTTAAATAATGCAACCAAGACCTTAATGCAGCAGAGTCCTTAAATAATGCAACAAAGTACTTAAATAATGCAGCAGAGTCCTTAAGTACCGTAGCAGAGTCCTTAAATACTGCAGCAAAGTCCTTAAATAATGCAGCAGAGTCCTTAAATAATGCAGCAAAGTCATTAAATAATGCAGCAGAGTCCTTAAATAATGCAACAAATTCCTTAAATAATGCAGCAGAGTCCTTAAATAATGCAATAAAGTCCATAAATAATGCAGCAAAGTCCTTAAATAATGCAACAAAGTCCTTAAATAATGCAGCAGGGTCCTTAAATAATGCAACAAAGTCCTTAAATAATGCAGCAGAGTCCTTAAAAAATGCAGCAAAGTCCGTAAATAATGCAGCAGAGTCCTTAAATAATCCAGCCAAGTCCTTAAATAATGCAGCAGATTACTGAAATACGGCAGCAGGGTCCTTAAATAATGCAGCAGAGTCCTTATATAATGCAACAAAGTCCTTAAATAATGCAGCAGAGTCCTTAAATAATGCAACAAAGTCCTTAAGTAATGCAGCAGAGTCCTTAAATAATGCAGCAAAGTCCTTAAATAATGCAGCACAGTCCTTAAATAATCCAGCAAAGTCCTTAAATAATGCAGCAAAGTCTTTAAATAATGCAATAAAGTCCATAATTGATGCAGCAAATTCCTTAAATAATGCAGCAGAGTACTGAAATACCGCAGCAGGATCCTTAAATAATGCAACAGAGTCCTTAAATAATGCAACAAAGTCCTTAAATAATGCAGAACAGTCCTTAAATAATGCAATAAAGTCCTTAAATAATGCAGCAAAGTCCTTAAATAATGCAGCAGAGTCCTTAAATAATGCAACAAAGTCCTAAAATAATGCAGCAGAGTCCTGAAATAATGCAACAAAGTCCTTAAATAATGCAGCAGAGTCCTTAAATAATGCAGCACATTCCTTAAATAATGCAGCAGAGTCCTTAAATAATCCAGCCAAGTCCTTAAATAATGCAGCAGAGTCCTTAAGTAATGCAGAAAGGTCGTTAAATAAAGCAGCAGAGTCCTTAAATACTGCAGCAGAGTCCTTAAATAATGCAGCAAAGTCATTAAATAATGCATCAGAGTCCTTAAATAATGCAGCAGAGTCCTTAAATACCACAGCAGAGTCCTTAAATAATGCAGCAAAGTCTTTAAATAATGCAGCACAGTCCTTAAATAATCCAGCCAAGTCCTTAAATAATGCAGCAGAGTCCTTAAATAATGCAGAAAAATCCTTAAATAATGCTGCAGAGACCTTAAATACTTCAGCATAGTCCTTAAATAATGCAGCAAAGTCATTAAATAATGCAGAAGAGTCCTTAAATAATGCAGCAAAGTCCTTATATAATGCATCAGAGTCCTTAAATAATGCAGCAGAGTCCTTAAATACCACTGCAGAGTCCTTAAATAATGCAGCAAAGTCTTTAAATAATGCAGCACAGTCCTTAAATAATCCAGCCAAGTCCTTAAATAATGCAGCAGAGTCCTTAAATAATGCAGAAAAGTCCTTAAATAATGCAGAAAAGTCCTTAAATAATGCAGCAGAGACCTTAAATACTTCAGCATAGTCCTTAAATAATGCAGCAAAGTCCTTGAATAATGCAGCAGAGTCCTTAAATAATGCAACAAAGTCCTTAAATAATGCAGAACAGTCCTTAAATAATGCAGCAAATTCCTTAAATAATGCAGCAAAGTCTTTAAATAATGCAATAAAGTCCATAAATAATGCAGCAAAGTTCTTAAATAATGCAGC
The DNA here is from genome assembly GCF_046119375.1 of Phyllobates terribilis. NCBI lineage: Eukaryota > Metazoa > Chordata > Amphibia > Anura > Dendrobatidae > Phyllobates > Phyllobates terribilis. Next base: position 1,326,856 of record NW_027362955.1, on the reverse strand, counting down.
AGAGTCCTTAAATACCACAGCAGAGTCCTTCAATAATGCAGCAAAGTCTTTAAATAATGCAACAAAGTCCTTAAATAATGCAGCAGAGTCCTTAAATAATGCAGAAGAGTCCTTAAATAATCCAGCCAAGTCCTTAAATAATGCAGCAGAGTCCTTAAATAATGCAACAAAATCCTTAAATAATGCAGAAGAGTCCTTAGATAATCCAGCCAAGTCCTTAAATCATGCAGCAGGGTCCTTAAATAATCCAGCCAAGTCCTTAAATAATGCAGCAGAGTCCTTAAACAATGCAGCAGAGTCCTTAAATAATGCAGAAGAGTCCTTAAATAATGCAACCAAGACCTTAATGCAGCAGAGTCCTTAAATAATGCAACAAAGTACTTAAATAATGCAGCAGAGTCCTTAAGTACCGTAGCAGAGTCCTTAAATACTGCAGCAAAGTCCTTAAATAATGCAGCAGAGTCCTTAAATAATGCAGCAAAGTCATTAAATAATGCAGCAGAGTCCTTAAATAATGCAACAAATTCCTTAAATAATGCAGCAGAGTCCTTAAATAATGCAATAAAGTCCATAAATAATGCAGCAAAGTCCTTAAATAATCCAGCCAAGTCCTTAAATAATGCAGCAGATTACTGAAATACGGCAGCAGGGTCCTTAAATAATGCAGAACAGTCCTTAAATAATGCAATAAAGTCCTTAAATAATGCAGCAGAGTCCTTAAATAATGCAACAAAGTCCTTAAGTAATGCAGCAGAGTCCTTAAATAATGCAGCAAAGTCCTTAAATAATGCAGCACAGTCCTTAAATAATCCAGCAAAGTCCTTAAATAATGCAGCAAAGTCTTTAAATAATGCAATAAAGTCCATAATTGATGCAGCAAATTCCTTAAATAATGCAGCAGAGTACTGAAATACCGCAGCAGGATCCTTAAATAATGCAACAGAGTCCTTAAATAATGCAACAAAGTCCTTAAATAATGCAGAACAGTCCTTAAATAATGCAATAAAGTCCTTAAATAATGCAGCAAAGTCCTTAAATAATGCAGCAGAGTCCTTAAATAATGCAACAAAGTCCTAAAATAATGCAGCAGAGTCCTGAAATAATGCAACAAAGTCCTTAAATAATGCAGCAGAGTCCTTAAATAATGCAGCACATTCCTTAAATAATGCAGCAGAGTCCTTAAATAATCCAGCCAAGTCCTTAAATAATGCAGCAGAGTCCTTAAGTAATGCAGAAAGGTCGTTAAATAAAGCAGCAGAGTCCTTAAATACTGCAGCAGAGTCCTTAAATAATGCAGCAAAGTCATTAAATAATGCATCAGAGTCCTTAAATAATGCAGCAGAGTCCTTAAATACCACAGCAGAGTCCTTAAATAATGCAGCAAAGTCTTTAAATAATGCAGCACAGTCCTTAAATAATCCAGCCAAGTCCTTAAATAATGCAGCAGAGTCCTTAAATAATGCAGAAAAATCCTTAAATAATGCTGCAGAGACCTTAAATACTTCAGCATAGTCCTTAAATAATGCAGCAAAGTCATTAAATAATGCAGAAGAGTCCTTAAATAATGCAGCAAAGTCCTTATATAATGCATCAGAGTCCTTAAATAATGCAGCAGAGTCCTTAAATACCACTGCAGAGTCCTTAAATAATGCAGCAAAGTCTTTAAATAATGCAGCACAGTCCTTAAATAATCCAGCCAAGTCCTTAAATAATGCAGCAGAGTCCTTAAATAATGCAGAAAAGTCCTTAAATAATGCAGAAAAGTCCTTAAATAATGCAGCAGAGACCTTAAATACTTCAGCATAGTCCTTAAATAATGCAGCAAAGTCCTTGAATAATGCAGCAGAGTCCTTAAATAATGCAACAAAGTCCTTAAATAATGCAGAACAGTCCTTAAATAATGCAGCAAATTCCTTAAATAATGCAGCAAAGTCTTTAAATAATGCAATAAAGTCCATAAATAATGCAGCAAAGTTCTTAAATAATGCAGCAGAGTCCTTAAATACCACAGCAGAGTCCTTCAATAATGCAGCAAAGTCTTTAAATAATGCAACAAAGTCCTTAAATAATGCAGCAGAGTCCTTAAATAATGCAGAAGAGTCCTTAAATAATCCAGCCAAGTCCTTAAATAATGCAGCAGAGTCCTTAAATAATGCAACAAAATCCTTAAATAATGCAGAAGAGTCCTTAGATAATCCAGCCAAGTCCTTAAATCATGCAGCAGGGTCCTTAAATAATCCAGCCAAGTCCTTAAATAATGCAGCAGAGTCCTTAAACAATGCAGCAGAGTCCTTAAATAATGCAGAAGAGTCCTTAAATAATGCAACCAAGACCTTAATGCAGCAGAGTCCTTAAATAATGCAACAAAGTACTTAAATAATGCAGCAGAGTCCTTAAGTACCGTAGCAGAGTCCTTAAATACTGCAGCAAAGTCCTTAAATAATGCAGCAGAGTCCTTAAATAATGCAGCAAAGTCATTAAATAATGCAGCAGAGTCCTTAAATAATGCAACAAATTCCTTAAATAATGCAGCAGAGTCCTTAAATAATGCAATAAAGTCCATAAATAATGCAGCAAAGTCCTTAAATAATCCAGCCAAGTCCTTAAATAATGCAGCAGATTACTGAAATACGGCAGCAGGGTCCTTAAATAATGCAGAACAGTCCTTAAATAATGCAATAAAGTCCTTAAATAATGCAGCAAAGTCCTTAAATAATGCAGCAGAGTCCTTAAATAATGCAACAAAGTCCTAAAATAATGCAGCAGAGTCCTTAAATAATGCAACAAAGTCCTTAAATAATGCAGCAGAGTCCTTAAATAATGCAGCACATTCCTTAAATAATGCAGCAGAGTCCTTAAATAATCCAGCCAAGTCCTTAAATAATGCAGCAGAGTCCTTAAATAATGCAGAAAAGTCGTTAAATAAAGCAGCAGAGTCCTTAAATACTGCAGCAGAGTCCTTAAATAATGCAGCAAAGTCATTAAATAATGCAGAAGAGTCCTTAAATAATGCAGCAAAGTCCTTATATAATGCATCAGAGTCCTTAAATAATGCAGCAGAGTCCTTAAATACCACAGCAGAGTCCTTAAATAATGCAGCAAAGTCTTTAAATAATGCAGCACAGTCCTTAAATAATCCAGCCAAGTCCTTAAATAATGCAGCAGAGTCCTTAAATAATGCAGAAAAGTCCTTAAATAATGCAGCAGAGACCTTAAATACTTCAGCATAGTCCTTAAATAATGCAGCAAAGTCCTTGAATAATGCAGCAGAGTCCTTAAATAATGCAACAAAGTCCTTAAATAATGCAGAAGCGTCCTTAAATAATGCAGCAAATTCCTTAAATAATGCAGCAAAGTCTTTAAATAATGCAATAAAGTCCATAAATAATGCAGCAGGGTCCTTAATTAATGCAACAAAGTCCTTAAATAATGCAGCAGAGTCCTTAAAAAATGCAGTAAAGTCCGTAAATAATGCAGCAGAGTCCTTAAATAATCCAGCCAAGTCCTTAAATAATGCAACAAAGTCCTTAAATAATGCAGCAGATTACTGAAATACTGCAGCAGGGTCCTTAAATAATGCAGCAGAGTCCTTAAATAATGCAACAAAGTCCTTAAATAATGCAGCAGAGTCCTTAAATAATGCAACAAAGTCCTTAAATAATGCAGCAGAGTCCTTAAATAATGCAACAAAGTACTTAAATAATGCAGCAGAGTCCTTAAGTACTGTAGCAGAGTCCTTAAATACTGCAGCAAAGTCCTTAAATAATGCAGCAGAGTCCTTAAATAATGCAGCAAAGTCATTAAATAATGCAGCAGAGTCCTTAAATAATGCAACAAATTCCTTAAATAATGCAGCAGAGTCCTTAAATAATGCAATAAAGTCCATAAATAATGCAGCAAAGTCCTTAAATAATGCAACAAAGTCCTTAAATAATGCAGCAGGGTCCTTAAATAATGCAACAAAGTCCTTAAATAATGCAGCAGAGTCCTTAAAAAATGCAGCAAAGTCCGTAAATAATGCAGCAGAGTCCTTAAATAATCCAGCCAAGTCCTTAAATAATGCAGCAGATTACTGAAATACGGCAGCAGGGTCCTTAAATAATGCAGCAGAGTCCTTATATAATGCAACAAAGTCCTTAAATAATACAGCAGAGTCCTTAAATAATGCAACAAAGTCCTTAAGTAATGCAGCAGAGTCCTTGAATAATGCAGCAAAGTCCTTAAATAATGCAGCACAGTCCTTAAATAATCCAGCAAAGTCCTTAAATAATGCAGCAAAGTCTTTAAATAATGCAATAAAGTCCATAAATGATGCAGCAAATTCCTTAAATAATGCAGCAGAGTACTGAAATACCGCAGCAGGATCCTTAAATAATGCAGCAGAGTCCTTAAATAATGCAACAAAGTCCTTAAGTAATGCAGCAGAGTCCTTGAATAATGCAGCAAAGTCCTTAAATAATGCAGCACAGTCCTTAAATAATGCAACAAAGTCCTTAAATAATGCAGAACAGTCCTTAAATAATGCAATAAAGTCCTTAAATAATGCAGCAAAGTCCTTAAATAATGCAGCAGAGTCCTTAAATAATGCAACAAAGTCCTAAAATAATGCAGCAGAGTCCTTAAATAATGCAACAAAGTCCTTAAATAATGCAGCAGAGTCCTTAAATAATGCAGCGCATTCCTTAAATAATGCAGCAGAGTCCTTAAATAATCCAGCCAAGTCCTTAAATAATGCAGCAGAGTCCTTAAATAATGCAGAAAAGTCGTTAAATAAAGCAGCAGAGTCCTTAAATACTGCAGCAGAGTCCTTAAATAATGCAGCAAAGTCATTAAATAATGCAAAAGAGTCCTTAAATAATGCAGCAAAGTCCTTATATAATGCATCAGAGTCCTTAAATAATGCAGCAGAGTCCTTAAATACCACAGCAGAGTCCTTAAATAATGCAGCAAAGTCTTTAAATAATGCAGCACAGTCCTTAAATAATCCAGCCAAGTCCTTAAATAATGCAGCAGAGTCCTTAAATAATGCAGAAAAGTCCTTAAATAATGCAGCAGAGACCTTAAATACTTCAGCATAGTCCTTAAATAATGCAGCAAAGTCCTTGAATAATGCAGCAGAGTCCTTAAATAATGCAACAAAGTCCTTAAATAATGCAGAACAGTCCTTAAATAATGCAGCAAATTCCTTAAATAATGCAGCAAAGTCTTTAAATAATGCAATAAAGTCCATAAATAATGCAGCAAAGTTCTTAAATAATGCAGCAGAGTCCTTAAATACCACAGCAGAGTCCTTAAATAATGCAGCAAAGTCTTTAAATAATGCAACAAAGTCCTTAAATAATGCAGCAGAGTCCTTAAATAATGCAGAAGAGTCCTTAAATAATCCAGCCAAGTCCTTAAATAATGCAGCAGAGTCCTTAAATAATGCAACAAAATCCTTAAATAATGCAGAAGAGTCCTTAAATAATCCAGCCAAGTCCTTAAATCATGCAGCAGGGTCCTTAAATAATCCAGCCAAGTCCTTAAATAATGCAGCAGAGTCCTTAAATAATGCAGAAGAGTCCTTAAATAATGCAACCAAGACCTTAATGCAGCAGAGTCCTTAAATAATGCAACAAAGTACTTAAATAATGCAGCAGAGTCCTTAAGTACCGTAGCAGAGTCCTTAAATACTGCAGCAAAGTCCTTAAATAATGCAGCAGAGTCCTTAAATAATGCAGCAAAGTCATTAAATAATGCAGCAGAGTCCTTAAATAATGCAACAAATTCCTTAAATAATGCAGCAGAGTCCTTAAATAATGCAATAAAGTCCATAAATAATGCAGCAAAGTCCTTAAATAATGCAACAAAGTCCTTAAATAATGCAGCAGGGTCCTTAAATAATGCAACAAAGTCCTTAAATAATGCAGCAGAGTCCTTAAATAATGCAGAAAAGTCCTTAAATAATGCAGCAGAGACCTTAAATACTTCAGCATAGTCCTTAAATAATGCAGCAAAGTCCTTGAATAATGCAGCAGAGTCCTTAAATAATGCAACAAAGTCCTTAAATAATGCAGAACAGTCCTTAAATAATGCAACAAAGTCCTTAAATAATGCAGCAGATTACTGAAATACTGCAGCAGGGTCCTTAAATAATGCAGCAGAGTCCTTAAATAATGCAACAAAGTCCTTAAATAATGCAGCAGAGTCCTTAAATAATGCATCAAAGTCCTTAAATAATGCAGCAGAGTCCTTAAATAATGCAACAAAGTACTTAAATAATGCAGCAGAGTCCTTAAGTACTGTAGCAGAGTCCTTAAATACTGCAGCAAAGTCCTTAAATAATGCAGCAGAGTCCTTAAATAATGCAGCAAAGTCATTAAATAATGCAGCAGAGTCCTTAAATAATGCAACAAATTCCTTAAATAATGCAGCAGAGTCCTTAAATAATGCAATAAAGTCCATAAATAATGCAGCAAAGTCCTTAAATAATGCAACAAAGTCCTTAAATAATGCAGCAGGGTCCTTAAATAATGCAACAAAGTCCTTAAATAATGCAGCAGAGTCCTTAAAAAATGCAGCAAAGTCCGTAAATAATGCAGCAGAGTCCTTAAATAATCCAGCCAAGTCCTTAAATAATGCAGCAGATTACTGAAATACGGCAGCAGGGTCCTTAAATAATGCAGCAGAGTCCTTATATAATGCAACAAAGTCCTTAAATAATACAGCAGAGTCCTTAAATTTTGCAACAAAGTCCTTAAGTAATGCAGCAGAGTCCTTAAATAATGCAGCAAAGTCCTTAAATAATGCAGCACAGTCCTTAAATAATCCAGCAAAGTCCTTAAATAATGCAGCAAAGTCTTTAAATAATGCAATAAAGTCCATAAATGATGCAGCAAATTCCTTAAATAATGCAGCAGAGTACTGAAATACCGCAGCAGGATCCTTAAATAATGCAGCAGAGTCCTTAAATAATGCAACAAAGTCCTTAAATAATGCAGAACAGTCCTTAAATAATGCAATAAAGTCCTTAAATAATGCAGCAAAGTCCTTAAATAATGCAGCAGAGTCCTTAAATAATGCAACAAAGTCCTAAAATAATGCAGCAGAGTCCTTAAATAATGCAACAAAGTCCTTAAATAATGCAGCAGAGTCCTTAAATAATGCAGCAGAGTCCTTAAATAACGCAGCGCATTCCTTAAATAATGCAGCAGAGTCCTTAAATAATCCAGCCAAGTCCTTAAATAATGCAGCAGAGTCCTTAAATAATGCAGAAAAGTCGTTAAATAAAGCAGCAGAGTCCTTAAATACTGCAGCAGAGTCCTTAAATAATGCAGCAAAGTCATTAAATAATGCAGAAGAGTCCTTAAATAATGCAGCAAAGTCCTTATATAATGCATCAGAGTCCTTAAATAATGCAGCAGAGTCCTTAAATACCACAGCAGAGTCCTTAAATAATGCAGCAAAGTCTTTAAATAATGCAGCACAGTCCTTAAATAATCCAGCCAAGTCCTTAAATAATGCAGCAGAGTCCTTAAATAATGCAGAAAAGTCCTTAAATAATGCAGCAGAGACCTTAAATACTTCAGCATAGTCCTTGAATAATGCAGCAGAGTCCTTAAATAATGCAACAAAGTCCTTAAATAATGCAGAACAGTCCTTAAATAATGCAGCAAATTCCTTAAATAATGCAGCAAAGTCTTTAAATAATGCAATAAAGTCCATAAATAATGCAGCAAAGTTCTTAAATAATGCAGCAGAGTCCTTAAATACCACAGCAGAGTCCTTAAATAATGCAGCAAAGTCTTTAAATAATGCAACAAAGTCCTTAAATAATGCAGCAGAGTCCTTAAATAATGCAGAAGAGTCCTTAAATAATCCAGCCAAGTCCTTAAATAATGCAGCAGAGTCCTTAAATAATGCAACAAAATCCTTAAATAATGCAGAAGAGTCCTTAAATAATCCAGCCAAGTCCTTAAATCATGCAGCAGGGTCCTTAAATAATCCAGCCAAGTCCTTAAATAATGCAGCAGAGTCCTTAAACAATGCAGCAGAGTCCTTAAATAATGCAGAAGAGTCCTTAAATAATGCAACCAAGACCTTAATGCAGCAGAGTCCTTAAATAATGCAACAAAGTACTTAAATAATGCAGCAGAGTCCTTAAGTACCGTAGCAGAGTCCTTAAATACTGCAGCAAAGTCCTTAAATAATGCAGCAGAGTCCTTAAATAATGCAGCAAAGTCATTAAATAATGCAGCAGAGTCCTTAAATAATGCAACAAATTCCTTAAATAATGCAGCAGAGTCCTTAAATAATGCAATAAAGTCCATAAATAATGCAGCAAAGTCCTTAAATAATGCAACAAAGTCCTTAAATAATGCAGCAGGGTCCTTAAATAATGCAACAAAGTCCTTAAATAATGCAGCAGAGTCCTTAAAAAATGCAGCAAAGTCCGTAAATAATGCAGCAGAGTCCTTAAATAATCCAGCCAAGTCCTTAAATAATGCAGCAGATTACTGAAATACGGCAGCAGGGTCCTTAAATAATGCAGCAGAGTCCTTATATAATGCAACAAAGTCCTTAAATAATGCAGCAGAGTCCTTAAATAATGCAACAAAGTCCTTAAGTAATGCAGCAGAGTCCTTAAATAATGCAGCAAAGTCCTTAAATAATGCAGCACAGTCCTTAAATAATCCAGCAAAGTCCTTAAATAATGCAGCAAAGTCTTTAAATAATGCAATAAAGTCCATAATTGATGCAGCAAATTCCTTAAATAATGCAGCAGAGTACTGAAATACCGCAGCAGGATCCTTAAATAATGCAACAGAGTCCTTAAATAATGCAACAAAGTCCTTAAATAATGCAGAACAGTCCTTAAATAATGCAATAAAGTCCTTAAATAATGCAGCAAAGTCCTTAAATAATGCAGCAGAGTCCTTAAATAATGCAACAAAGTCCTAAAATAATGCAGCAGAGTCCTGAAATAATGCAACAAAGTCCTTAAATAATGCAGCAGAGTCCTTAAATAATGCAGCACATTCCTTAAATAATGCAGCAGAGTCCTTAAAAAATGCAGCAAAGTCCGTAAATAATGCAGCAGAGTCCTTAAATAATCCAGCCAAGTCCTTAAATAATGCAGCAGATTACTGAAATACGGCAGCAGGGTCCTTAAATAATGCAGCAGAGTCCTTATATAATGCAACAAAGTCCTTAAATAATACAGCAGAGTCCTTAAATAATGCAACAAAGTCCTTAAGTAATGCAGCAGAGTCCTTGAATAATGCAGCAAAGTCCTTAAATAATGCAGCACAGTCCTTAAATAATCCAGCAAAGTCCTTAAATAATGCAGCAAAGTCTTTAAATAATGCAATAAAGTCCATAAATGATGCAGCAAATTCCTTAAATAATGCAGCAGAGTACTGAAATACCGCAGCAGGATCCTTAAATAATGCAGCAGAGTCCTTAAATAATGCAACAAAGTCCTTAAGTAATGCAGCAGAGTCCTTGAATAATGCAGCAAAGTCCTTAAATAATGCAGCACAGTCCTTAAATAATGCAACAAAGTCCTTAAATAATGCAGAACAGTCCTTAAATAATGCAATAAAGTCCTTAAATAATGCAGCAAAGTCCTTAAATAATGCAGCAGAGTCCTTAAATAATGCAACAAAGTCCTAAAATAATGCAGCAGAGTCCTTAAATAATGCAACAAAGTCCTTAAATAATGCAGCAGAGTCCTTAAATAATGCAGCGCATTCCTTAAATAATGCAGCAGAGTCCTTAAATAATCCAGCCAAGTCCTTAAATAATGCAGCAGAGTCCTTAAATAATGCAGAAAAGTCGTTAAATAAAGCAGCAGAGTCCTTAAATACTGCAGCAGAGTCCTTAAATAATGCAGCAAAGTCATTAAATAATGCAAAAGAGTCCTTAAATAATGCAGCAAAGTCCTTATATAATGCATCAGAGTCCTTAAATAATGCAGCAGAGTCCTTAAATACCACAGCAGAGTCCTTAAATAATGCAGCAAAGTCTTTAAATAATGCAGCACAGTCCTTAAATAATCCAGCCAAGTCCTTAAATAATGCAGCAGAGTCCTTAAATAATGCAGAAAAGTCCTTAAATAATGCAGCAGAGACCTTAAATACTTCAGCATAGTCCTTAAATAATGCAGCAAAGTCCTTGAATAATGCAGCAGAGTCCTTAAATAATGCAACAAAGTCCTTAAATAATGCAGAACAGTCCTTAAATAATGCAGCAAATTCCTTAAATAATGCAGCAAAGTCTTTAAATAATGCAATAAAGTCCATAAATAATGCAGCAAAGTTCTTAAATAATGCAGCAGAGTCCTTAAATACCACAGCAGAGTCCTTAAATAATGCAGCAAAGTCTTTAAATAATGCAACAAAGTCCTTAAATAATGCAGCAGAGTCCTTAAATAATGCAGAAGAGTCCTTAAATAATCCAGCCAAGTCCTTAAATAATGCAGCAGAGTCCTTAAATAATGCAACAAAATCCTTAAATAATGCAGAAGAGTCCTTAAATAATCCAGCCAAGTCCTTAAATCATGCAGCAGGGTCCTTAAATAATCCAGCCAAGTCCTTAAATAATGCAGCAGAGTCCTTAAATAATGCAGAAGAGTCCTTAAATAATGCAACCAAGACCTTAATGCAGCAGAGTCCTTAAATAATGCAACAAAGTACTTAAATAATGCAGCAGAGTCCTTAAGTACCGTAGCAGAGTCCTTAAATACTGCAGCAAAGTCCTTAAATAATGCAGCAGAGTCCTTAAATAATGCAGCAAAGTCATTAAATAATGCAGCAGAGTCCTTAAATAATGCAACAAATTCCTTAAATAATGCAGCAGAGTCCTTAAATAATGCAATAAAGTCCATAAATAATGCAGCAAAGTCCTTAAATAATGCAACAAAGTCCTTAAATAATGCAGCAGGGTCCTTAAATAATGCAACAAAGTCCTTAAATAATGCAGCAGAGTCCTTAAATAATGCAGAAAAGTCCTTAAATAATGCAGCAGAGACCTTAAATACTTCAGCATAGTCCTTAAATAATGCAGCAAAGTCCTTGAATAATGCAGCAGAGTCCTTAAATAATGCAACAAAGTCCTTAAATAATGCAGAACAGTCCTTAAATAATGCAACAAAGTCCTTAAATAATGCAGCAGATTACTGAAATACTGCAGCAGGGTCCTTAAATAATGCAGCAGAGTCCTTAAATAATGCAACAAAGTCCTTAAATAATGCAGCAGAGTCCTTAAATAATGCATCAAAGTCCTTAAATAATGCAGCAGAGTCCTTAAATAATGCAACAAAGTACTTAAATAATGCAGCAGAGTCCTTAAGTACTGTAGCAGAGTCCTTAAATACTGCAGCAAAGTCCTTAAATAATGCAGCAGAGTCCTTAAATAATGCAGCAAAGTCATTAAATAATGCAGCAGAGTCCTTAAATAATGCAACAAATTCCTTAAATAATGCAGCAGAGTCCTTAAATAATGCAATAAAGTCCATAAATAATGCAGCAAAGTCCTTAAATAATGCAACAAAGTCCTTAAATAATGCAGCAGGGTCCTTAAATAATGCAACAAAGTCCTTAAATAATGCAGCAGAGTCCTTAAAAAATGCAGCAAAGTCCGTAAATAATGCAGCAGAGTCCTTAAATAATCCAGCCAAGTCCTTAAATAATGCAGCAGATTACTGAAATACGGCAGCAGGGTCCTTAAATAATGCAGCAGAGTCCTTATATAATGCAACAAAGTCCTTAAATAATACAGCAGAGTCCTTAAATTTTGCAACAAAGTCCTTAAGTAATGCAGCAGAGTCCTTAAATAATGCAGCAAAGTCCTTAAATAATGCAGCACAGTCCTTAAATAATCCAGCAAAGTCCTTAAATAATGCAGCAAAGTCTTTAAATAATGCAATAAAGTCCATAAATGATGCAGCAAATTCCTTAAATAATGCAGCAGAGTACTGAAATACCGCAGCAGGATCCTTAAATAATGCAGCAGAGTCCTTAAATAATGCAACAAAGTCCTTAAATAATGCAGAACAGTCCTTAAATAATGCAATAAAGTCCTTAAATAATGCAGCAAAGTCCTTAAATAATGCAGCAGAGTCCTTAAATAATGCAACAAAGTCCTAAAATAATGCAGCAGAGTCCTTAAATAATGCAACAAAGTCCTTAAATAATGCAGCAGAGTCCTTAAATAATGCAGCAGAGTCCTTAAATAACGCAGCGCATTCCTTAAATAATGCAGCAGAGTCCTTAAATAATCCAGCCAAGTCCTTAAATAATGCAGCAGAGTCCTTAAATAATGCAGAAAAGTCGTTAAATAAAGCAGCAGAGTCCTTAAATACTGCAGCAGAGTCCTTAAATAATGCAGCAAAGTCATTAAATAATGCAGAAGAGTCCTTAAATAATGCAGCAAAGTCCTTATATAATGCATCAGAGTCCTTAAATAATGCAGCAGAGTCCTTAAATACCACAGCAGAGTCCTTAAATAATGCAGCAAAGTCTTTAAATAATGCAGCACAGTCCTTAAATAATCCAGCCAAGTCCTTAAATAATGCAGCAGAGTCCTTAAATAATGCAGAAAAGTCCTTAAATAATGCAGCAGAGACCTTAAATACTTCAGCATAGTCCTTGAATAATGCAGCAGAGTCCTTAAATAATGCAACAAAGTCCTTAAATAATGCAGAACAGTCCTTAAATAATGCAGCAAATTCCTTAAATAATGCAGCAAAGTCTTTAAATAATGCAATAAAGTCCATAAATAATGCAGCAAAGTTCTTAAATAATGCAGCAGAGTCCTTAAATACCACAGCAGAGTCCTTAAATAATGCAGCAAAGTCTTTAAATAATGCAACAAAGTCCTTAAATAATGCAGCAGAGTCCTTAAATAATGCAGAAGAGTCCTTAAATAATCCAGCCAAGTCCTTAAATAATGCAGCAGAGTCCTTAAATAATGCAACAAAATCCTTAAATAATGCAGAAGAGTCCTTAAATAATCCAGCCAAGTCCTTAAATCATGCAGCAGGGTCCTTAAATAATCCAGCCAAGTCCTTAAATAATGCAGCAGAGTCCTTAAACAATGCAGCAGAGTCCTTAAATAATGCAGAAGAGTCCTTAAATAATGCAACCAAGACCTTAATGCAGCAGAGTCCTTAAATAATGCAACAAAGTACTTAAATAATGCAGCAGAGTCCTTAAGTACCGTAGCAGAGTCCTTAAATACTGCAGCAAAGTCCTTAAATAATGCAGCAGAGTCCTTAAATAATGCAGCAAAGTCATTAAATAATGCAGCAGAGTCCTTAAATAATGCAACAAATTCCTTAAATAATGCAGCAGAGTCCTTAAATAATGCAATAAAGTCCATAAATAATGCAGCAAAGTCCTTAAATAATGCAACAAAGTCCTTAAATAATGCAGCAGGGTCCTTAAATAATGCAACAAAGTCCTTAAATAATGCAGCAGAGTCCTTAAAAAATGCAGCAAAGTCCGTAAATAATGCAGCAGAGTCCTTAAATAATCCAGCCAAGTCCTTAAATAATGCAGCAGATTACTGAAATACGGCAGCAGGGTCCTTAAATAATGCAGCAGAGTCCTTATATAATGCAACAAAGTCCTTAAATAATGCAGCAGAGTCCTTAAATAATGCAACAAAGTCCTTAAGTAATGCAGCAGAGTCCTTAAATAATGCAGCAAAGTCCTTAAATAATGCAGCACAGTCCTTAAATAATCCAGCAAAGTCCTTAAATAATGCAGCAAAGTCTTTAAATAATGCAATAAAGTCCATAATTGATGCAGCAAATTCCTTAAATAATGCAGCAGAGTACTGAAATACCGCAGCAGGATCCTTAAATAATGCAACAGAGTCCTTAAATAATGCAACAAAGTCCTTAAATAATGCAGAACAGTCCTTAAATAATGCAATAAAGTCCTTAAATAATGCAGCAAAGTCCTTAAATAATGCAGCAGAGTCCTTAAATAATGCAACAAAGTCCTAAAATAATGCAGCAGAGTCCTGAAATAATGCAACAAAGTCCTTAAATAATGCAGCAGAGTCCTTAAATAATGCAGCACATTCCTTAAATAATGCAGCAGAGTCCTTAAATAATCCAGCCAAGTCCTTAAATAATGCAGCAGAGTCCTTAAGTAATGCAGAAAGGTCGTTAAATAAAGCAGCAGAGTCCTTAAATACTGCAGCAGAGTCCTTAAATAATGCAGCAAAGTCATTAAATAATGCAGAAGAGTCCTTAAATAATGCAGCAAAGTCCTTATATAATGCATCAGAGTCCTTAAATAATGCAGCAGAGTCCTTAAATACCACAGCAGAGTCCTTAAATAATGCAGCAAAGTCTTTAAATAATGCAGCACAGTCCTTAAATAATCCAGCCAAGTCCTTAAATAATGCAGCAGAGTCCTTAAATAATGCAGAAAAGTCCTTAAATAATGCAGCAGAGACCTTAAATACTTCAGCATAGTCCTTAAATAATGCAGCAAAGTCCTTGAATAATTCAGCAGAGTCCTTAAATAATGCAACAAAGTCCTTAAATAATGCAGAACAGTCCTTAAATAATGCAGCAAATTCCTTAAATAATGCAGCAAAGTCTTTAAATAATGCAATAAAGTCCATAAATAATGCAGCAAAGTTCTTAAATAATGCAGCAGAGTCCTTAAATACCACAGCAGAGTCCTTAAATAATGCAGCAAAGTCTTTAAATAATGCAACAAAGTCCTTAAATAATGCAGCAGAGTCCTTAAATAATGCAGAAGAGTCCTTAAATAATCCAGCCAAGTCCTTAAATAATGCAGCAGAGTCCTTAAATAATGCAACAAAATCCTTAAATAATGCAGAAGAGTCCTTAAATAATCCAGCCAAGTCCTTAAATCATGCAGCAGGGTCCTTAAATAATCCAGCCAAGTCCTTAAATAATGCAGCAGAGTCCTTAAACAATGCAGCAGAGTCCTTAAATAATGCAGAAGAGTCCTTAAATAATGCAACCAAGACCTTAATGCAGCAGAGTCCTTAAATAATGCAACAAAGTACTTAAATAATGCAGCAGAGTCCTTAAGTACCGTAGCAGAGTCCTTAAATACTGCAGCAAAGTCCTTAAATAATGCAGCAGAGTCCTTAAATAATGCAGCAAAGTCATTAAATAATGCAGCAGAGTCCTTAAATAATGCAACAAATTCCTTAAATAATGCAGCAGAGTCCTTAAATAATGCAATAAAGTCCATAAATAATGCAGCAAAGTCCTTAAATAATGCAACAAAGTCCTTAAATAATGCAGCAGGGTCCTTAAATAATGCAACAAAGTCCTTAAATAATGCAGCAGAGTCCTTAAAAAATGCAGCAAAGTCCGTAAATAATGCAGCAGAGTCCTTAAATAATCCAGCCAAGTCCTTAAATAATGCAGCAGATTACTGAAATACGGCAGCAGGGTCCTTAAATAATGCAGCAGAGTCCTTATAAAATGCAACAAAGTCCTTAAATAATGCAGCAGAGTCCTTAAATAATGCAACAAAGTCCTTAAGTAATGCAGCAGAGTCCTTAAATAATGCAGCAAAGTCCTTAAATAATGCAGCACAGTCCTTAAATAATCCAGCAAAGTCCTTAAATAATGCAGCAAAGTCTTTAAATAATGCAATAAAGTCCATAATTGATGCAGCAAATTCCTTAAATAATGCAGCAGAGTACTGAAATACCGCAGCAGGATCCTTAAATAATGAAACAGAGTCCTTAAATAATGCAACAAAGTCCTTAAATAATGCAGAACAGTCCTTAAATAATGCAATAAAGTCCTTAAATAATGCAGCAAAGTCCTTATGTAATGCAGCAGAGTCCTTAAATAATGCAACAAAGTCCTAAAATAATGCAGCAGAGTCCTTAAATAATGCAACAAAGTCCTTAAATAATGCAGCAGAGTCCTTAAATAATGCAGCAGAGTCCTTAAATAATGCAGCGCATTCCTTAAATAATGCAGCAGAGTCCTTAAATAATCCAGCCAAGTCCTTAAATAATGCAGCAGAGTCCTTAAATAATGCAGAAAAGTCGTTAAATAAAGCAGCAGAGTCCTTAAATACTGCAGCAGAGTCCTTAAATAATGCAGCAAAGTCATTAAATAATGCAGAAGAGTCCTTAAATAATGCAGCAAAGTCCTTATATAATGCATCAGAGTCCTTAAATAATGCAGCAGAGTCCTTAAATACCACTGCAGAGTCCTTAAATAATGCAGCAAAGTCTTTAAATAATGCAGCACAGTCCTTAAATAATCCAGCCAAGTCCTTAAATAATGCAGCAGAGTCCTTAAATAATGCAGAAAAGTCCTTAAATAATGCAGAAAAGTCCTTAAATAATGCAGCAGAGACCTTAAATACTTCAGCATAGTCCTTAAATAATGCAGCAAAGTCCTTGAATAATGCAGCAGAGTCCTTAAATAATGCAACAAAGTCCTTAAATAATGCAGAACAGTCCTTAAATAATGCAGCAAATTCCTTAAATAATGCAGCAAAGTCTTTAAATAATGCAATAAAGTCCATAAATAATGCAGCAAAGTTCTTAAATAATGCAGCAGAGTCCTTAAATACCACAGCAGAGTCCTTCAATAATGCAGCAAAGTCTTTAAATAATGCAACAAAGTCCTTAAATAATGCAGCAGAGTCCTTAAATAATGCAGAAGAGTCCTTAAATAATCCAGCCAAGTCCTTAAATAATGCAGCAGAGTCCTTAAATAATGCAACAAAATCCTTAAATAATGCAGAAGAGTCCTTAGATAATCCAGCCAAGTCCTTAAATCATGCAGCAGGGTCCTTAAATAATCCAGCCAAGTCCTTAAATAATGCAGCAGAGTCCTTAAACAATGCAGCAGAGTCCTTAAATAATGCAGAAGAGTCCTTAAATAATGCAACCAAGACCTTAATGCAGCAGAGTCCTTAAATAATGCAACAAAGTACTTAAATAATGCAGCAGAGTCCTTAAGTACCGTAGCAGAGTCCTTAAATACTGCAGCAAAGTCCTTAAATAATGCAGCAGAGTCCTTAAATAATGCAGCAAAGTCATTAAATAATGCAGCAGAGTCCTTAAATAATGCAACAAATTCCTTAAATAATGCAGCAGAGTCCTTAAATAATGCAATAAAGTCCATAAATAATGCAGCAAAGTCCTTAAATAATCCAGCCAAGTCCTTAAATAATGCAGCAGATTACTGAAATACGGCAGCAGGGTCCTTAAATAATGCAGAACAGTCCTTAAATAATGCAATAAAGTCCTTAAATAATGCAGCAAAGTCCTTAAATAATGCAGCAGAGTCCTTAAATAATGCAACAAAGTCCTAAAATAATGCAGCAGAGTCCTTAAATAATGCAACAAAGTCCTTAAATAATGCAGCAGAGTCCTTAAATAATGCAGCACATTCCTTAAATAATGCAGCAGAGTCCTTAAATAATCCAGCCAAGTCCTTAAATAATGCAGCAGAGTCCTTAAATAATGCAGAAAAGTCGTTAAATAAAGCAGCAGAGTCCTTAAATACTGCAGCAGAGTCCTTAAATAATGCAGCAAAGTCATTAAATAATGCAGAAGAGTCCTTAAATAATGCAGCAAAGTCCTTATATAATGCATCAGAGTCCTTAAATAATGCAGCAGAGTCCTTAAATACCACAGCAGAGTCCTTAAATAATGCAGCAAAGTCTTTAAATAATGCAGCACAGTCCTTAAATAATCCAGCCAAGTCCTTAAATAATGCAGCAGAGTCCTTAAATAATGCAGAAAAGTCCTTAAATAATGCAGCAGAGACCTTAAATACTTCAGCATAGTCCTTAAATAATGCAGCAAAGTCCTTGAATAATGCAGCAGAGTCCTTAAATAATGCAACAAAGTCCTTAAATAATGCAGAAGCGTCCTTAAATAATGCAGCAAATTCCTTAAATAATGCAGCAAAGTCTTTAAATAATGCAATAAAGTCCATAAATAATGCAGCAGGGTCCTTAATTAATGCAACAAAGTCCTTAAATAATGCAGCAGAGTCCTTAAAAAATGCAGTAAAGTCCGTAAATAATGCAGCAGAGTCCTTAAATAATCCAGCCAAGTCCTTAAATAATGCAACAAAGTCCTTAAATAATGCAGCAGATTACTGAAATACTGCAGCAGGGTCCTTAAATAATGCAGCAGAGTCCTTAAATAATGCAACAAAGTCCTTAAATAATGCAGCAGAGTCCTTAAATAATGCAACAAAGTCCTTAAATAATGCAGCAGAGTCCTTAAATAATGCAACAAAGTACTTAAATAATGCAGCAGAGTCCTTAAGTACTGTAGCAGAGTCCTTAAATACTGCAGCAAAGTCCTTAAATAATGCAGCAGAGTCCTTAAATAATGCAGCAAAGTCATTAAATAATGCAGCAGAGTCCTTAAATAATGCAACAAATTCCTTAAATAATGCAGCAGAGTCCTTAAATAATGCAATAAAGTCCATAAATAATGCAGCAAAGTCCTTAAATAATGCAACAAAGTCCTTAAATAATGCAGCAGGGTCCTTAAATAATGCAACAAAGTCCTTAAATAATGCAGCAGAGTCCTTAAAAAATGCAGCAAAGTCCGTAAATAATGCAGCAGAGTCCTTAAATAATCCAGCCAAGTCCTTAAATAATGCAGCAGATTACTGAAATACGGCAGCAGGGTCCTTAAATAATGCAGCAGAGTCCTTATATAATGCAACAAAGTCCTTAAATAATACAGCAGAGTCCTTAAATAATGCAACAAAGTCCTTAAGTAATGCAGCAGAGTCCTTGAATAATGCAGCAAAGTCCTTAAATAATGCAGCACAGTCCTTATATAATCCAGCAAAGTCCTTAAATAATGCAGCAAAGTCTTTAAATAATGCAATAAAGTCCATAAATGATGCAGCAAATTCCTTAAATAATGCAGCAGAGTACTGAAATACCGCAGCAGGATCCTTAAATAATGCAGCAGAGTCCTTAAATAATGCAACAAAGTCCTTAAGTAATGCAGCAGAGTCCTTGAATAATGCAGCAAAGTCCTTAAATAATGCAGCACAGTCCTTAAATAATGCAACAAAGTCCTTAAATAATGCAGAACAGTCCTTAAATAATGCAATAAAGTCCTTAAATAATGCAGCAAAGTCCTTAAATAATGCAGCAGAGTCCTTAAATAATGCAACAAAGTCCTAAAATAATGCAGCAGAGTCCTTAAATAATGCAACAAAGTCCTTAAATAATGCAGCAGAGTCCTTAAATAATGCAGCGCATTCCTTAAATAATGCAGCAGAGTCCTTAAATAATCCAGCCAAGTCCTTAAATAATGCAGCAGAGTCCTTAAATAATGCAGAAAAGTCGTTAAATAAAGCAGCAGAGTCCTTAAATACTGCAGCAGAGTCCTTAAATAATGCAGCAAAGTCATTAAATAATGCAAAAGAGTCCTTAAATAATGCAGCAAAGTCCTTATATAATGCATCAGAGTCCTTAAATAATGCAGCAGAGTCCTTAAATACCACAGCAGAGTCCTTAAATAATGCAGCAAAGTCTTTAAATAATGCAGCACAGTCCTTAAATAATCCAGCCAAGTCCTTAAATAATGCAGCAGAGTCCTTAAATAATGCAGAAAAGTCCTTAAATAATGCAGCAGAGACCTTAAATACTTCAGCATAGTCCTTAAATAATGCAGCAAAGTCCTTGAATAATGCAGCAGAGTCCTTAAATAATGCAACAAAGTCCTTATATAATGCAGAACAGTCCTTAAATAATGCAGCAAATTCCTTAAATAATGCAGCAAAGTCTTTAAATAATGCAATAAAGTCCATAAATAATGCAGCAAAGTTCTTAAATAATGCAGCAGAGTCCTTAAATACCACAGCAGAGTCCTTAAATAATGCAGCAAAGTCTTTAAATAATGCAACAAAGTCCTTAAATAATGCAGCAGATTACTGAAATACTGCAGCAGGGTCCTTAAATAATGCAGCAGAGTCCTTAAATAATGCAACAAAGTCCTTAAATAATGCAGCAGAGTCCTTAAATAATGCAACAAAGTCCTTAAATAATGCAGCAGGGTCCTTAAATAATGCAACAAAGTCCTTAAATAATGCAGCAGAGTCCTTAAAAAATGCAGCAAAGTACTTAAATAATGCAGAAGAGTCCTTAAATAATGCAACCAAGACCTTAATGCAGCAGAGTCCTTAAATAATGCAACAAAGTACTTAAATAATGCAGCAGAGTCCTTAAGTACCGTAGCAGAGTCCTTAAATACTGCAGCAAAGTCCTTAAATAATGCAGCAGAGTCCTTAAATAATGCAGCAAAGTCATTAAATAATGCAGCAGAGTCCTTAAATAATGCAACAAATTCCTTAAATAATGCAGCAGAGTCCTTAAATAATGCAATAAAGTCCATAAATAATGCAGCAAAGTCCTTAAATAATGCAACAAAGTCCTTAAATAATGCAGCAGGGTCCTTAAATAATGCAACAAAGTCCTTAAATAATGCAGCAGAGTCCTTAAAAAATGCAGCAAAGTCCGTAAATAATGCAGCAGAGTCCTTAAATAATCCAGCCAAGTCCTTAAATAATGCAGCAGATTACTGAAATACGGCAGCAGGGTCCTTAAATAATGCAGCAGAGTCCTTATATAATGCAACAAAGTCCTTAAATAATGCAGCAGAGTCCTTAAATAATGCAACAAAGTCCTTAAGTAATGCAGCAGAGTCCTTAAATAATGCAGCAAAGTCCTTAAATAATGCAGCACAGTCCTTAAATAATCCAGCAAAGTCCTTAAATAATGCAGCAAAGTCTTTAAATAATGCAATAAAGTCCATAATTGATGCAGCAAATTCCTTAAATAATGCAGCAGAGTACTGAAATACCGCAGCAGGATCCTTAAATAATGCAACAGAGTCCTTAAATAATGCAACAAAGTCCTTAAATAATGCAGAACAGTCCTTAAATAATGCAATAAAGTCCTTAAATAATGCAGCAAAGTCCTTAAATAATGCAGCAGAGTCCTTAAATAATGCAACAAAGTCCTAAAATAATGCAGCAGAGTCCTGAAATAATGCAACAAAGTCCTTAAATAATGCAGCAGAGTCCTTAAATAATGCAGCACATTCCTTAAATAATGCAGCAGAGTCCTTAAATAATCCAGCCAAGTCCTTAAATAATGCAGCAGAGTCCTTAAATAATGCAGAAAAGTCGTTAAATAAAGCAGCAGAGTCCTTAAATACTGCAGCAGAGTCCTTAAATAATGCAGCAAAGTCATTAAATAATGCAGAAGAGTCCTTAAATAATGCAGCAAAGTCCTTATATAATGCATCAGAGTCCTTAAATAATGCAGCAGAGTCCTTAAATACCACAGCAGAGTCCTTAAATAATGCAGCAAAGTCTTTAAATAATGCAGCACAGTCCTTAAATAATCCAGCCAAGTCCTTAAATAATGCAGCAGAGTCCTTAAATAATGCAGAAAAGTCCTTAAATAATGCAGCAGAGACCTTAAATACTTCAGCATAGTCCTTAAATAATGCAGCAAAGTCCTTGAATAATGCAGCAGAGTCCTTAAATAATGCAACAAAGTCCTTAAATAATGCAGAAGAGTCCTTAAATAATGCAGCAAATTCCTTAAATAATGCAGCAAAGTCTTTAAATAATGCAATAAAGTCCATAAATAATGCAGCAAAGTCCTTAAATAATGCAGCAGAGTCCTTAAATAATGCAGAAGAGTCCTTAAATAATGCAACCAAGACCTTAATGCAGCAGAGTCCTTAAATAATGCAACAAAGTACTTAAATAATGCAGCAGAGTCCTTAAGTACCGTAGCAGAGTCCTTAAATACTGCAGCAATGTCCTTAAATAATGCAGCAGAGTCCTTAAATAATGCAATAAAGTCCATAAATAATGCAGCAAAGTCCTTAAATAATGCAACAAAGTCCTTAAATAATGCAGCAGGGTCCTTAAATAATGCAACAAAGTCCTTAAATAATGCAGCAGAGTCCTTAAAAAATGCAGCAAAGTCCGTAAATAATGCAGCAGAGTCCTTAAATAATCCAGCCAAGTCCTTAAATAATGCAGCAGATTACTGAAATACGGCAGCAGGGTCCTTAAATAATGCAGCAGAGTCCTTATATAATGCAACAAAGTCCTTAAATAATACAGCAGAGTCCTTAAATAATGCAACAAAGTCCTTAAGTAATGCAGCAGAGTCCTTAAATAATGCAGCAAAGTCCTTAAATAATGCAGCACAGTCCTTAAATAATCCAGCAAAGTCCTTAAATAATGCAGCAAAGTTTTTAAATAATGCAATAAAGTCCATAAATGATGCAGCAAATTCCTTAAATAATGCAGCAGAGTACTGAAATACCGCAGCAGGATCCTTAAATAATGCAGCAGAGTCCTTAAATAATGCAACAAAGTCCTTAAATAATGCAGAACAGTCCTTAAATAATGCAATAAAGTCCTTAAATAATGCAGCAAAGTCCTTAAATAATGCAGCAGAGTCCTTAAATAATGCAACAAAGTCCTAAAATAATGCAGCAGAGTCCTTAAATAATGCAACAAAGTCCTTAAATAATGCAGCAGAGTCCTTAAATAATGCAGCAGAGTCCTTAAATAATGCAGCGCATTCCTTAAATAATGCAGCAGAGTCCTTAAATAATCCAGCCAAGTCCTTAAATAATGCAGCAGAGTCCTTAAATAATGCAGAAAAGTCGTTAAATAAAGCAGCAGAGTCCTTAAATACTGCAGCAGAGTCCTTAAATAATGCAGCAAAGTCATTAAATAATGCAGAAGAGTCCTTAAATAATGCAGCAAAGTCCTTATATAATGCATCAGAGTCCTTAAATAATGCAGCAGAGTCCTTAAATACCACAGCAGAGTCCTTAAATAATGCAGCAAAGTCTTTAAATAATGCAGCACAGTCCTTAAATAATCCAGCCAAGTCCTTAAATAATGCAGCAAAGTCCTTAAATAATGCAGCAGAGTCCTTAAATAATGCAGAAAAGTCCTTAAATAATGCAGCAGAGACCTTAAATACTTCAGCATAGTCCTTGAATAATGCAGCAGAGTCCTTAAATAATGCAACAAAGTCCTTAAATAATGCAGAACAGTCCTTAAATAATGCAGCAAATTCCTTAAATAATGCAGCAAAGTCTTTAAATAATGCAATAAAGTCCATAAATAATGCAGCAAAGTTCTTAAATAATGCAGCAGAGTCCTTAAATACCACAGCAGAGTCCTTAAATAATGCAGCAAAGTCTTTAAATAATGCAACAAAGTCCTTAAATAATGCAGCAGAGTCCTTAAATAATGCAGAAGAGTCCTTAAATAATCCAGCCAAGTCCTTAAATAATGCAGCAGAGTCCTTAAATAATGCAACAAAATCCTTAAATAATGCAGAAGAGTCCTTAAATAATCCAGCCAAGTCCTTAAATCATGCAGCAGGGTCCTTAAATAATCCAGCCAAGTCCTTAAATAATGCAGCAGAGTCCTTAAACAATGCAGCAGAGTCCTTAAATAATGCAGAAGAGTCCTTAAATAATGCAACCAAGACCTTAATGCAGCAGAGTCCTTAAATAATGCAACAAAGTACTTAAATAATGCAGCAGAGTCCTTAAGTACCGTAGCAGAGTCCTTAAATACTGCAGCAAAGTCCTTAAATAATGCAGCAGAGTCCTTAAATAATGCAGCAAAGTCATTAAATAATGCAGCAGAGTCCTTAAATAATGCAACAAATTCCTTAAATAATGCAGCAGAGTCCTTAAATAATGCAATAAAGTCCATAAATAATGCAGCAAAGTCCTTAAATAATGCAACAAAGTCCTTAAATAATGCAGCAGGGTCCTTAAATAATGCAACAAAGTCCTTAAATAATGCAGCAGAGTCCTTAAAAAATGCAGCAAAGTCCGTAAATAATGCAGCAGAGTCCTTAAATAATCCAGCCAAGTCCTTAAATAATGCAGCAGATTACTGAAATACGGCAGCAGGGTCCTTAAATAATGCAGCAGAGTCCTTATATAATGCAACAAAGTCCTTAAATAATGCAGCAGAGTCCTTAAATAATGCAACAAAGTCCTTAAGTAATGCAGCAGAGTCCTTAAATAATGCAGCAAAGTCCTTAAATAATGCAGCACAGTCCTTAAATAATCCAGCAAAGTCCTTAAATAATGCAGCAAAGTCTTTAAATAATGCAATAAAGTCCATAATTGATGCAGCAAATTCCTTAAATAATGCAGCAGAGTACTGAAATACCGCAGCAGGATCCTTAAATAATGCAACAGAGTCCTTAAATAATGCAACAAAGTCCTTAAATAATGCAGAACAGTCCTTAAATAATGCAATAAAGTCCTTAAATAATGCAGCAAAGTCCTTAAATAATGCAGCAGAGTCCTTAAATAATGCAACAAAGTCCTAAAATAATGCAGCAGAGTCCTGAAATAATGCAACAAAGTCCTTAAATAATGCAGCAGAGTCCTTAAATAATGCAGCACATTCCTTAAATAATGCAGCAGAGTCCTTAAATAATCCAGCCACGTCCTTAAATAATGCAGAAAGGTTGTTAAATAAAGCAGCAGAGTCCTTAAATACTGCAGCAGAGTCCTTAAATAATGCAGCAAAGTCATTAAATAATGCATCAGAGTCCTTAAATAATGCAGCAGAGTCCTTAAATACCACAGCAGAGTCCTTAAATAATGCAGCAAAGTCTTTAAATAATGCAGCACAGTCCTTAAATAATCCAGCCAAGTCCTTAAATAATGCAGCAGAGTCCTTAAATAATGCAGAAAAGTCCTTAAATAATGCAGCAGAGACCTTAAATACTTCAGCATAGTCCTTAAATAATGCAGCAAAGTCCTTGAATAATGCAGCAGAGTCCTTAAATAATGCAACAAAGTCCTTAAATAATGCAGAAGAGTCCTTAAATAATGCAGCAAATTCCTTAAATAATGCAGCAAAGTCTTTAAATAATGCAATAAAGTCCATAAATAATGCAGCAAAGTCCTTAAATAATGCAGCAGAGTCCTTAAACAATGCAGCAGAGTCCTTAAATAATGCAGAAGAGTCCTTAAATAATGCAACCAAGACCTTAATGCAGCAGAGTCCTTAAATAATGCAACAAAGTAATTAAATAATGCAGCAGAGTCCTTAAGTACCGTAGCAGAGTCCTTAAATACTGCAGCAATGTCCTTAAATAATGCAGAAGAGTCCTTAAATAATGCAATAAAGTCCATAAATAATGCAGCAAAGTCCTTAAATAATGCAACAAAGTCCTTAAATAATGCAGCAGGGTCCTTAAGTAATGCAACAAAGTCCTTAAATAATGCAGCAGAGTCCTTAAAAAATGCAGCTAAGTCCGTAAATAATGCAGCAGAGTCCTTAAATAATACAGCCAAGTCCTTAAATAATGCAGCAGATTACTGAAATACGGCAGCAGGGTCCTTAAATAATGCAGCAGAGTCCTTATATAATGCAACAAAGTCCTTAAATAATGCAGCAGAGTCCTTAAATAATGCAACAAAGTCCTTAAGTAATGCAGCAGAGTCCTTAAATAATGCAGCAAAGTCCTTAAATAATGCAGCACAGTCCTTAAATAATCCAGCAAAGTCCTTAAATAATGCAGCAAAGTCCTTATATAATGCATCAGAGTCCTTAAATAATGCAGCAGAGTCCTTAAATACCACAGCAGAGTCCTTAAATAATGCAGCAAAGTCTTTAAATAATGCAGCACAGTCCTTAAATAATCCAGCCAAGTCCTTAAATAATGCAGCAGAGTCCTTAAATAATGCAGAAAAGTCCTTAAATAATGCAGCAGAGACCTTAAATACTTCAGCATAGTCCTTAAATAATGAAGCAAAGTCCTTGAATAATGCAGCAGAGTCCTTAAATAATGCAACAAAGTCCTTAAATAATGCAGAAGCGTCCTTAAATAATGCAGCAAATTCCTTAAATAATGCAGCAAAGTCTTTAAATAATGCAATAAAGTCCATAAATAATGCAGCAGGGTCCTTATATAATGCAACAAAGTCCTTAAATAATGCAGCAGAGTCCTTAAAAAATGCAGTAAAGTCCGTAAATAATGCAGCAGAGTCCTTAAATAATCCAGCCAAGTCCTTAAATAATGCAACAAAGTCCTTAAATAATGCAGCAGATTACTGAAATACAGCAGCAGGGTCCTTAAATAATGCAGCAGAGTCCTTAAATAATGCAACAAAGTCCTTAAATAATGCAGCAGAGTCCTTAAATAATGCATCAAAGTCCTTAAATAATGCAGCAGAGTCCTTAAATAATGCAACAAAGTACTTAAATAATGCAGCAGAGTCCTTAAGTACTGTAGCAGAGTCCTTAAATACTGCAGCAAAGTCCTTAAATAATGCAGCAGAGTCCTTAAATAATGCAGCAAAGTCATTAAATAATGCAGCAGAGTCCTTAAATAATGCAACAAATTCCTTAAATAATGCAGCAGAGTCCTTAAATAATGCAATAAAGTCCATAAATAATGCAGCAAAGTCCTTAAATAATGCAACAAAGTCCTTAAATAATGCAGCAGGGTCCTTAAATAATGCAACAAAGTCCTTAAATAATGCAGCAGAGTCCTTAAAAAATGCAGCAAAGTCCGTAAATAATGCAGCAGAGTCCTTAAATAATCCAGCCAAGTCCTTAAATAATGCAGCAGATTACTGAAATACGGCAGCAGGGTCCTTAAATAATGCAGCAGAGTCCTTATATAATGCAACAAAGTCCTTAAATAATACAGCAGAGTCCTTAAATAATGCAACAAAGTCCTTAAGTAATGCAGCAGAGTCCTTAAATAATGCAGCAAAGTCCTTAAATAATGCAGCACAGTCCTTAAATAATCCAGCAAAGTCCTTAAATAATGCAGCAAAGTCTTTAAATAATGCAATAAAGTCCATAAATGATGCAGCAAATTCCTTAAATAATGCAGCAGAGTACTGAAATACCGCAGCAGGATCCTTAAATAATGCAGCAGAGTCCTTAAATAATGCAACAAAGTCCTTAAATAATGCAGAACAGTCCTTAAATAATGCAATAAAGTCCTTAAATAATGCAGCAAAGTCCTTAAATAATGCAGCAGAGTCCTTAAATAATGCAACAAAGTCCTAAAATAATGCAGCAGAGTCCTTAAATAATGCAACAAAGTCCTTAAATAATGCAGCAGAGTCCTTAAATAATGCAGCAGAGTCCTTAAATAATGCAGCGCATTCCTTAAATAATGCAGCAGAGTCCTTAAATAATCCAGCCAAGTCCTTAAATAATGCAGCAGAGTCCTTAAATAATGCAGAAAAGTCGTTAAATAAAGCAGCAGAGTCCTTAAATACTGCAGCAGAGTCCTTAAATAATGCAGCAAAGTCATTAAATAATGCAGAAGAGTCCTTAAATAATGCAGCAAAGTCCTTATATAATGCATCAGAGTCCTTAAATAATGCAGCAGAGTCCTTAAATACCACAGCAGAGTCCTTAAATAATGCAGCAAAGTCTTTAAATAATGCAGCACAGTCCTTAAATAATCCAGCCAAGTCCTTAAATAATGCAGCAAAGTCCTTAAATAATGCAGCAGAGTCCTTAAATAATGCAGAAAAGTCCTTAAATAATGCAGCAGAGACCTTAAATACTTCAGCATAGTCCTTGAATAATGCAGCAGAGTCCTTAAATAATGCAACAAAGTCCTTAAATAATGCAGAACAGTCCTTAAATAATGCAGCAAATTCCTTAAATAATGCAGCAAAGTCTTTAAATAATGCAATAAAGTCCATAAATAATGCAGCAAAGTTCTTAAATAATGCAGCAGAGTCCTTAAATACCACAGCAGAGTCCTTAAATAATGCAGCAAAGTCTTTAAATAATGCAACAAAGTCCTTAAATAATGCAGCAGAGTCCTTAAATAATGCAGAAGAGTCCTTAAATAATCCAGCCAAGTCCTTAAATAATGCAGCAGAGTCCTTAAATAATGCAACAAAATCCTTAAATAATGCAGAAGAGTCCTTAAATAATCCAGCCAAGTCCTTAAATCATGCAGCAGGGTCCTTAAATAATCCAGCCAAGTCCTTAAATAATGCAGCAGAGTCCTTAAACAATGCAGCAGAGTCCTTAAATAATGCAGAAGAGTCCTTAAATAATGCAACCAAGACCTTAATGCAGCAGAGTCCTTAAATAATGCAACAAAGTACTTAAATAATGCAGCAGAGTCCTTAAGTACCGTAGCAGAGTCCTTAAATACTGCAGCAAAGTCCTTAAATAATGCAGCAGAGTCCTTAAATAATGCAGCAAAGTCATTAAATAATGCAGCAGAGTCCTTAAATAATGCAACAAATTCCTTAAATAATGCAGCAGAGTCCTTAAATAATGCAATAAAGTCCATAAATAATGCAGCAAAGTCCTTAAATAATGCAACAAAGTCCTTAAATAATGCAGCAGGGTCCTTAAATAATGCAACAAAGTCCTTAAATAATGCAGCAGAGTCCTTAAAAAATGCAGCAAAGTCCGTAAATAATGCAGCAGAGTCCTTAAATAATCCAGCCAAGTCCTTAAATAATGCAGCAGATTACTGAAATACGGCAGCAGGGTCCTTAAATAATGCAGCAGAGTCCTTATATAATGCAACAAAGTCCTTAAATAATGCAGCAGAGTCCTTAAATAATGCAACAAAGTCCTTAAGTAATGCAGCAGAGTCCTTAAATAATGCAGCAAAGTCCTTAAATAATGCAGCACAGTCCTTAAATAATCCAGCAAAGTCCTTAAATAATGCAGCAAAGTCTTTAAATAATGCAATAAAGTCCATAATTGATGCAGCAAATTCCTTAAATAATGCAGCAGAGTACTGAAATACCGCAGCAGGATCCTTAAATAATGCAACAGAGTCCTTAAATAATGCAACAAAGTCCTTAAATAATGCAGAACAGTCCTTAAATAATGCAATAAAGTCCTTAAATAATGCAGCAAAGTCCTTAAATAATGCAGCAGAGTCCTTAAATAATGCAACAAAGTCCTAAAATAATGCAGCAGAGTCCTGAAATAATGCAACAAAGTCCTTAAATAATGCAGCAGAGTCCTTAAATAATGCAGCACATTCCTTAAATAATGCAGCAGAGTCCTTAAATAATCCAGCCACGTCCTTAAATAATGCAGAAAGGTTGTTAAATAAAGCAGCAGAGTCCTTAAATACTGCAGCAGAGTCCTTAAATAATGCAGCAAAGTCATTAAATAATGCATCAGAGTCCTTAAATAATGCAGCAGAGTCCTTAAATACCACAGCAGAGTCCTTAAATAATGCAGCAAAGTCTTTAAATAATGCAGCACAGTCCTTAAATAATCCAGCCAAGTCCTTAAATAATGCAGCAGAGTCCTTAAATAATGCAGAAAAGTCCTTAAATAATGCAGCAGAGACCTTAAATACTTCAGCATAGTCCTTAAATAATGCAGCAAAGTCCTTGAATAATGCAGCAGAGTCCTTAAATAATGCAACAAAGTCCTTAAATAATGCAGAAGAGTCCTTAAACAATGCAGCAAATTCCTTAAATAATGCAGCAAAGTCTTTAAATAATGCAATAAAGTCCATAAATAATGCAGCAAAGTCCTTAAATAATGCAGCAGAGTCCTTAAACAATGCAGCAGAGTCCTTAAATAATGCAGAAGAGTCCTTAAATAATGCAACCAAGACCTTAATGCAGCAGAGTCCTTAAATAATGCAACAAAGTAATTAAATAATGCAGCAGAGTCCTTAAGTACCGTAGCAGAGTCCTTAAATACTGCAGCAATGTCCTTAAATAATGCAGAAGAGTCCTTAAATAATGCAATAAAGTCCATAAATAATGCAGCAAAGTCCTTAAATAATGCAACAAAGTCCTTAAATAATGCAGCAGGGTCCTTAAGTAATGCAACAAAGTCCTTAAATAATGCAGCAGAGTCCTTAAAAAATGCAGCTAAGTCCGTAAATAATGCAGCAGAGTCCTTAAATAATACAGCCAAGTCCTTAAATAATGCAGCAGATTACTGAAATACGGCAGCAGGGTCCTTAAATAATGCAGCAGAGTCCTTATATAATGCAACAAAGTCCTTAAATAATGCAGCAGAGTCCTTAAATAATGCAACAAAGTCCTTAAGTAATGCAGCAGAGTCCTTAAATAATGCAGCAAAGTCCTTAAATAATGCAGCACAGTCCTTAAATAATCCAGCAAAGTCCTTAAATAATGCAGCAAAGTCCTTATATAATGCATCAGAGTCCTTAAATAATGCAGCAGAGTCCTTAAATACCACAGCAGAGTCCTTAAATAATGCAGCAAAGTCTTTAAATAATGCAGCACAGTCCTTAAATAATCCAGCCAAGTCCTTAAATAATGCAGCAGAGTCCTTAAATAATGCAGAAAAGTCCTTAAATAATGCAGCAGAGACCTTAAATACTTCAGCATAGTCCTTAAATAATGAAGCAAAGTCCTTGAATAATGCAGCAGAGTCCTTAAATAATGCAACAAAGTCCTTAAATAATGCAGAAGCGTCCTTAAATAATGCAGCAAATTCCTTAAATAATGCAGCAAAGTCTTTAAATAATGCAATAAAGTCCATAAATAATGCAGCAGGGTCCTTATATAATGCAACAAAGTCCTTAAATAATGCAGCAGAGTCCTTAAAAAATGCAGTAAAGTCCGTAAATAATGCAGCAGAGTCCTTAAATAATCCAGCCAAGTCCTTAAATAATGCAACAAAGTCCTTAAATAATGCAGCAGATTACTGAAATACAGCAGCAGGGTCCTTAAATAATGCAGCAGAGTCCTTAAATAATGCAACAAAGTCCTTAAATAATGCAGCAGAGTCCTTAAATAATGCATCAAAGTCCTTAAATAATGCAGCAGAGTCCTTAAATAATGCAACAAAGTACTTAAATAATGCAGCAGAGTCCTTAAGTACTGTAGCAGAGTCCTTAAATACTGCAGCAAAGTCCTTAAATAATGCAGCAGAGTCCTTAAATAATGCAGCAAAGTCATTAAATAATGCAGCAGAGTCCTTAAATAATGCAACAAATTCCTTAAATAATGCAGCAGAGTCCTTAAATAATGCAATAAAGTCCATAAATAATGCAGCAAAGTCCTTAAATAATGCAACAAAGTCCTTAAATAATGCAGCAGGGTCCTTAAATAATGCAACAAAGTCCTTAAATAATGCAGCAGAGTCCTTAAAAAATGCAGCAAAGTCCGTAAATAATGCAGCAGAGTCCTTAAATAATCCAGCCAAGTCCTTAAATAATGCAGCAGATTACTGAAATACGGCAGCAGGGTCCTTAAATAATGCAGCAGAGTCCTTATATAATGCAACAAAGTCCTTAAATAATACAGCAGAGTCCTTAAATAATGCAACAAAGTCCTTAAGTAATGCAGCAGAGTCCTTAAATAATGCAGCAAAGTCCTTAAATAATGCAGCACAGTCCTTAAATAATCCAGCAAAGTCCTTAAATAATGCAGCAAAGTCTTTAAATAATGCAATAAAGTCCATAAATGATGCAGCAAATTCCTTAAATAATGCAGCAGAGTACTGAAATACCGCAGCAGGATCCTTAAATAATGCAGCAGAGTCCTTAAATAATGCAACAAAGTCCTTAAATAATGCAGAACAGTCCTTAAATAATGCAATAAAGTCCTTAAATAATGCAGCAAAGTCCTTAAATAATGCAGCAGAGTCCTTAAATAATGCAACAAAGTCCTAAAATAATGCAGCAGAGTCCTTAAATAATGCAACAAAGTCCTTAAATAATGCAGCAGAGTCCTTAAATAATGCAGCAGAGTCCTTAAATAATGCAGCGCATTCCTTAAATAATGCAGCAGAGTCCTTAAATAATCCAGCCAAGTCCTTAAATAATGCAGCAGAGTCCTTAAATAATGCAGAAAAGTCGTTAAATAAAGCAGCAGAGTCCTTAAATACTGCAGCAGAGTCCTTAAATAATGCAGCAAAGTCATTAAATAATGCAGAAGAGTCCTTAAATAATGCAGCAAAGTCCTTATATAATGCATCAGAGTCCTTAAATAATGCAGCAGAGTCCTTAAATACCACAGCAGAGTCCTTAAATAATGCAGCAAAGTCTTTAAATAATGCAGCACAGTCCTTAAATAATCCAGCCAAGTCCTTAAATAATGCAGCAGAGTCCTTAAATAATGCAGAAAAGTCCTTAAATAATGCAGCAGAGACCTTAAATACTTCAGCATAGTCCTTAAATAATGCAGCAAAGTCCTTGAATAATGCAGCAGAGTCCTTAAATAATGCAACAAAGTCCTTAAATAATGCAGAACAGTCCTTAAATAATGCAACAAAGTCCTTAAATAATGCAGCAGATTACTGAAATACTGCAGCAGGGTCCTTAAATAATGCAGCAGAGTCCTTAAATAATGCAACAAAGTCCTTAAATAATGCAGCAGAGTCCTTAAATAATGCATCAAAGTCCTTAAATAATGCAGCAGAGTCCTTAAATAATGCAACAAAGTACTTAAATAATGCAGCAGAGTCCTTAAGTACTGTAGCAGAGTCCTTAAATACTGCAGCAAAGTCCTTAAATAATGCAGCAGAGTCCTTAAATAATGCAGCAAAGTCATTAAATAATGCAGCAGAGTCCTTAAATAATGCAACAAATTCCTTAAATAATGCAGCAGAGTCCTTAAATAATGCAATAAAGTCCATAAATAATGCAGCAAAGTCCTTAAATAATGCAACAAAGTCCTTAAATAATGCAGCAGGGTCCTTAAATAATGCAACAAAGTCCTTAAATAATGCAGCAGAGTCCTTAAAAAATGCAGCAAAGTCCGTAAATAATGCAGCAGAGTCCTTAAATAATCCAGCCAAGTCCTTAAATAATGCAGCAGATTACTGAAATACGGCAGCAGGGTCCTTAAATAATGCAGCAGAGTCCTTATATAATGCAACAAAGTCCTTAAATAATACAGCAGAGTCCTTAAATAATGCAACAAAGTCCTTAAGTAATGCAGCAGAGTCCTTAAATAATGCAGCAAAGTCCTTAAATAATGCAGCACAGTCCTTAAATAATCCAGCAAAGTCCTTAAATAATGCAGCAAAGTCTTTAAATAATGCAATAAAGTCCATAAATGATGCAGCAAATTCCTTAAATAATGCAGCAGAGTACTGAAATACCGCAGCAGGATCCTTAAATAATGCAGCAGAGTCCTTAAATAATGCAACAAAGTCCTTAAATAATGCAGAACAGTCCTTAAATAATGCAATAAAGTCCTTAAATAATGCAGCAAAGTCCTTAAATAATGCAGCAGAGTCCTTAAATAATGCAACAAAGTCCTAAAATAATGCAGCAGAGTCCTTAAATAATGCAACAAAGTCCTTAAATAATGCAGCAGAGTCCTTAAATAATGCAGCAGAGTCCTTAAATAATGCAGCGCATTCCTTAAATAATGCAGCAGAGTCCTTAAATAATCCAGCCAAGTCCTTAAATAATGCAGCAGAGTCCTTAAATAATGCAGAAAAGTCGTTAAATAAAGCAGCAGAGTCCTTAAATACTGCAGCAGAGTCCTTAAATAATGCAGCAAAGTCATTAAATAATGCAGAAGAGTCCTTAAATAATGCAGCAAAGTCCTTATATAATGCATCAGAGTCCTTAAATAATGCAGCAGAGTCCTTAAATACCACAGCAGAGTCCTTAAATAATGCAGCAAAGTCTTTAAATAATGCAGCACAGTCCTTAAATAATCCAGCCAAGTCCTTAAATAATGCAGCAGAGTCCTTAAATAATGCAGAAAAGTCCTTAAATAATGCAGCAGAGACCTTAAATACTTCAGCATAGTCCTTGAATAATGCAGCAGAGTCCTTAAATAATGCAACAAAGTCCTTAAATAATGCAGAACAGTCCTTAAATAATGCAGCAAATTCCTTAAATAATGCAGCAAAGTCTTTAAATAATGCAATAAAGTCCATAAATAATGCAGCAAAGTTCTTAAATAATGCAGCAGAGTCCTTAAATACCACAGCAGAGTCCTTAAATAATGCAGCAAAGTCTTTAAATAATGCAACAAAGTCCTTAAATAATGCAGCAGAGTCCTTAAATAATGCAGAAGAGTCCTTAAATAATCCAGCCAAGTCCTTAAATAATGCAGCAGAGTCCTTAAATAATGCAACAAAATCCTTAAATAATGCAGAAGAGTCCTTAAATAATCCAGCCAAGTCCTTAAATCATGCAGCAGGGTCCTTAAATAATCCAGCCAAGTCCTTAAATAATGCAGCAGAGTCCTTAAACAATGCAGCAGAGTCCTTAAATAATGCAGAAGAGTCCTTAAATAATGCAACCAAGACCTTAATGCAGCAGAGTCCTTAAATAATGCAACAAAGTACTTAAATAATGCAGCAGAGTCCTTAAGTACCGTAGCAGAGTCCTTAAATACTGCAGCAAAGTCCTTAAATAATGCAGCAGAGTCCTTAAATAATGCAGCAAAGTCATTAAATAATGCAGCAGAGTCCTTAAATAATGCAACAAATTCCTTAAATAATGCAGCAGAGTCCTTAAATAATGCAATAAAGTCCATAAATAATGCAGCAAAGTCCTTAAATAATGCAACAAAGTCCTTAAATAATGCAGCAGGGTCCTTAAATAATGCAACAAAGTCCTTAAATAATGCAGCAGAGTCCTTAAAAAATGCAGCAAAGTCCGTAAATAATGCAGCAGAGTCCTTAAATAATCCAGCCAAGTCCTTAAATAATGCAGCAGATTACTGAAATACGGCAGCAGGGTCCTTAAATAATGCAGCAGAGTCCTTATATAATGCAACAAAGTCCTTAAATAATGCAGCAGAGTCCTTAAATAATGCAACAAAGTCCTTAAGTAATGCAGCAGAGTCCTTAAATAATGCAGCAAAGTCCTTAAATAATGCAGCACAGTCCTTAAATAATCCAGCAAAGTCCTTAAATAATGCAGCAAAGTCTTTAAATAATGCAATAAAGTCCATAATTGATGCAGCAAATTCCTTAAATAATGCAGCAGAGTACTGAAATACCGCAGCAGGATCCTTAAATAATGCAACAGAGTCCTTAAATAATGCAACAAAGTCCTTAAATAATGCAGAACAGTCCTTAAATAATGCAATAAAGTCCTTAAATAATGCAGCAAAGTCCTTAAATAATGCAGCAGAGTCCTTAAATAATGCAACAAAGTCCTAAAATAATGCAGCAGAGTCCTGAAATAATGCAACAAAGTCCTTAAATAATGCAGCAGAGTCCTTAAATAATGCAGCACATTCCTTAAATAATGCAGCAGAGTCCTTAAATAATCCAGCCAAGTCCTTAAATAATGCAGCAGAGTCCTTAAATAATGCAGAAAGGTCGTTAAATAAAGCAGCAGAGTCCTTAAATACTGCAGCAGAGTCCTTAAATAATGCAGCAAAGTCATTAAATAATGCATCAGAGTCCTTAAATAATGCAGCAGAGTCCTTAAATACCACAGCAGAGTCCTTAAATAATGCAGCAAAGTCTTTAAATAATGCAGCACAGTCCTTAAATAATCCAGCCAAGTCCTTAAATAATGCAGCAGAGTCCTTAAATAATGCAGAAAAGTCCTTAAATAATGCAGCAGAGACCTTAAATACTTCAGCATAGTCCTTAAATAATGCAGCAAAGTCCTTGAATAATGCAGCAGAGTCCTTAAATAATGCAACAAAGTCCTTAAATAATGCAGAAGAGTCCTTAAATAATGCAGCAAATTCCTTAAATAATGCAGCAAAGTCTTTAAATAATGCAATAAAGTCCATAAATAATGCAGCAAAGTCCTTAAATAATGCAGCAGAGTCCTTAAACAATGCAGCAGAGTCCTTAAATAATGCAGAAGAGTCCTTAAATAATGCAACCAAGACCTTAATGCAGCAGAGTCCTTAAATAATGCAACAAAGTACTTAAATAATGCAGCAGAGTCCTTAAGTACCGTAGCAGAGTCCTTAAATACTGCAGCAATGTCCTTAAATAATGCAGCAGAGTCCTTAAATAATGCAATAAAGTCCATAAATAATGCAGCAAAGTCCTTAAATAATGCAACAAAGTCCTTAAATAATGCAGCAGGGTCCTTAAGTAATGCAACAAAGTCCTTAAATAATGCAGCAGAGTCCTTAAAAAATGCAGCAAAGTCCGTAAATAATGCAGCAGAGTCCTTAAATAATCCAGCCAAGTCCTTAAATAATGCAGCAGATTACTGAAATACGGCAGCAGGGTCCTTAAATAATGCAGCAGAGTCCTTATATAATGCAACAAAGTCCTTAAATAATGCAGCAGAGTCCTTAAATAATGCAACAAAGTCCTTAAGTAATGCAGCAGAGTCCTTAAATAATGCAGCAAAGTCCTTAAATAATGCAGCACAGTCCTTAAATAATCCAGCAAAGTCCTTAAATAATGCAGCAAAGTCCTTATATAATGCATCAGAGTCCTTAAATAATGCAGCAGAGTCCTTAAATACCACAGCAGAGTCCTTAAATAATGCAGCAAAGTCTTTAAATAATGCAGCACAGTCCTTAAATAATCCAGCCAAGTCCTTAAATAATGCAGCAGAGTCCTTAAATAATGCAGAAAAGTCCTTAAATAATGCAGCAGAGACCTTAAATACTTCAGCATAGTCCTTAAATAATGAAGCAAAGTCCTTGAATAATGCAGCAGAGTCCTTAAATAATGCAACAAAGTCCTTAAATAATGCAGAAGCGTCCTTAAATAATGCAGCAAATTCCTTAAATAATGCAGCAAAGTCTTTAAATAATGCAATAAAGTCCATAAATAATGCAGCAGGGTCCTTATATAATGCAACAAAGTCCTTAAATAATGCAGCAGAGTCCTTAAAAAATGCAGTAAAGTCCGTAAATAATGCAGCAGAGTCCTTAAATAATCCAGCCAAGTCCTTAAATAATGCAACAAAGTCCTTAAATAATGCAGCAGATTACTGAAATACAGCAGCAGGGTCCTTAAATAATGCAGCAGAGTCCTTAAATAATGCAACAAAGTCCTTAAATAATGCAGCAGAGTCCTTAAATAATGCATCAAAGTCCTTAAATAATGCAGCAGAGTCCTTAAATAATGCAACAAAGTACTTAAATAATGCAGCAGAGTCCTTAAGTACTGTAGCAGAGTCCTTAAATACTGCAGCAAAGTCCTTAAATAATGCAGCAGAGTCCTTAAATAATGCAGCAAAGTCATTAAATAATGCAGCAGAGTCCTTAAATAATGCAACAAATTCCTTAAATAATGCAGCAGAGTCCTTAAATAATGCAATAAAGTCCATAAATAATGCAGCAAAGTCCTTAAATAATGCAACAAAGTCCTTAAATAATGCAGCAGGGTCCTTAAATAATGCAACAAAGTCCTTAAATAATGCAGCAGAGTCCTTAAAAAATGCAGCAAAGTCCGTAAATAATGCAGCAGAGTCCTTAAATAATCCAGCCAAGTCCTTAAATAATGCAGCAGATTACTGAAATACGGCAGCAGGGTCCTTAAATAATGCAGCAGAGTCCTTATATAATGCAACAAAGTCCTTAAATAATACAGCAGAGTCCTTAAATAATGCAACAAAGTCCTTAAGTAATGCAGCAGAGTCCTTAAATAATGCAGCAAAGTCCTTAAATAATGCAGCACAGTCCTTAAATAATCCAGCAAAGTCCTTAAATAATGCAGCAAAGTCTTTAAATAATGCAATAAAGTCCATAAATGATGCAGCAAATTCCTTAAATAATGCAGCAGAGTACTGAAATACCGCAGCAGGATCCTTAAATAATGCAGCAGAGTCCTTAAATAATGCAACAAAGTCCTTAAATAATGCAGAACAGTCCTTAAATAATGCAATAAAGTCCTTAAATAATGCAGCAAAGTCCTTAAATAATGCAGCAGAGTCCTTAAATAATGCAACAAAGTCCTAAAATAATGCAGCAGAGTCCTTAAATAATGCAACAAAGTCCTTAAATAATGCAGCAGAGTCCTTAAATAATGCAGCAGAGTCCTTAAATAATGCAGCGCATTCCTTAAATAATGCAGCAGAGTCCTTAAATAATCCAGCCAAGTCCTTAAATAATGCAGCAGAGTCCTTAAATAATGCAGAAAAGTCGTTAAATAAAGCAGCAGAGTCCTTAAATACTGCAGCAGAGTCCTTAAATAATGCAGCAAAGTCATTAAATAATGCAGAAGAGTCCTTAAATAATGCAGCAAAGTCCTTATATAATGCATCAGAGTCCTTAAATAATGCAGCAGAGTCCTTAAATACCACAGCAGAGTCCTTAAATAATGCAGCAAAGTCTTTAAATAATGCAGCACAGTCCTTAAATAATCCAGCCAAGTCCTTAAATAATGCAGCAGAGTCCTTAAATAATGCAGAAAAGTCCTTAAATAATGCAGCAGAGACCTTAAATACTTCAGCATAGTCCTTAAATAATGCAGCAAAGTCCTTGAATAATGCAGCAGAGTCCTTAAATAATGCAACAAAGTCCTTAAATAATGCAGAACAGTCCTTAAATAATGCAACAAAGTCCTTAAATAATGCAGCAGATTACTGAAATACTGCAGCAGGGTCCTTAAATAATGCAGCAGAGTCCTTAAATAATGCAACAAAGTCCTTAAATAATGCAGCAGAGTCCTTAAATAATGCATCAAAGTCCTTAAATAATGCAGCAGAGTCCTTAAATAATGCAACAAAGTACTTAAATAATGCAGCAGAGTCCTTAAGTACTGTAGCAGAGTCCTTAAATACTGCAGCAAAGTCCTTAAATAATGCAGCAGAGTCCTTACATAATGCAGCAAAGTCATTAAATAATGCAGCAGAGTCCTTAAATAATGCAACAAATTCCTTAAATAATGCAGCAGAGTCCTTAAATAATGCAATAAAGTCCATAAATAATGCAGCAAAGTCCTTAAATAATGCAACAAAGTCCTTAAATAATGCAGCAGGGTCCTTAAATAATGCAACAAAGTCCTTAAATAATGCAGCAGAGTCCTTAAAAAATGCAGCAAAGTCCGTAAATAATGCAGCAGAGTCCTTAAATAATCCAGCCAAGTCCTTAAATAATGCAGCAGATTACTGAAATACGGCAGCAGGGTCCTTAAATAATGCAGCAGAGTCCTTATATAATGCAACAAAGTCCTTAAATAATACAGCAGAGTCCTTAAATAATGCAACAAAGTCCTTAAGTAATGCAGCAGAGTCCTTAAATAATGCAGCAAAGTCCTTAAATAATGCAGCACAGTCCTTAAATAATCCAGCAAAGTCCTTAAATAATGCAGCAAAGTCTTTAAATAATGCAATAAAGTCCATAAATGATGCAGCAAATTCCTTAAATAATGCAGCAGAGTACTGAAATACCGCAGCAGGATCCTTAAATAATGCAGCAGAGTCCTTAAATAATGCAACAAAGTCCTTAAATAATGCAGAACAGTCCTTAAATAATGCAATAAAGTCCTTAAATAATGCAGCAAAGTCCTTAAATAATGCAGCAGAGTCCTTAAATAATGCAACAAAGTCCTAAAATAATGCAGCAGAGTCCTTAAATAATGCAACAAAGTCCTTAAATAATGCAGCAGAGTCCTTAAATAATGCAGCAGAGTCCTTAAATAATGCAGCGCATTCCTTAAATAATGCAGCAGAGTCCTTAAATAATCCAGCCAAGTCCTTAACTAATGCAGCAGAGTCCTTAAATAATGCAGAAAAGTCGTTAAATAAAGCAGCAGAGTCCTTAAATACTGCAGCAGAGTCCTTAAATAATGCAGCAAAGTCATTAAATAATGCAGAAGAGTCCTTAAATAATGCAGCAAAGTCCTTATATAATGCATCAGAGTCCTTAAATAATGCAGCAGAGTCCTTAAATACCACAGCAGAGTCCTTAAATAACGCAGCAAAGTCTTTAAATAATGCAGCACAGTCCTTAAATAATCCAGCCAAGTCCTTAAATAATGCAGCAGAGTCCTTAAATAATGCAGAAAAGTCCTTAAATAATGCAGCAGAGACCTTAAATACTTCAGCATAGTCCTTGAATAATGCAGCAGAGTCCTTAAATAATGCAACAAAGTCCTTAAATAATGCAGAACAGTCCTTAAATAATGCAGCAAATTCCTTAAATAATGCAGCAAAGTCTTTAAATAATGCAATAAAGTCCATAAATAATGCAGCAAAGTTCTTAAATAATGCAGCAGAGTCCTTAAATACCACAGCAGAGTCCTTAAATAATGCAGCAAAGTCTTTAAATAATGCAACAAAGTCCTTAAATAATGCAGCAGAGTCCTTAAATAATGCAGAAGAGTCCTTAAATAATCCAGCCAAGTCCTTAAATAATGCAGCAGAGTCCTTAAATAATGCAACAAAATCCTTAAATAATGCAGAAGAGTCCTTAAATAATCCAGCCAAGTCCTTAAATCATGCAGCAGGGTCCTTAAATAATCCAGCCAAGTCCTTAAATAATGCAGCAGAGTCCTTAAACAATGCAGCAGAGTCCTTAAATAATGCAGAAGAGTCCTTAAATAATGCAACCAAGACCTTAATGCAGCAGAGTCCTTAAATAATGCAACAAAGTACTTAAATAATGCAGCAGAGTCCTTAAGTACCGTAGCAGAGTCCTTAAATACTGCAGCAAAGTCCTTAAATAATGCAGCAGAGTCCTTAAATAATGCAGCAAAGTCATTAAATAATGCAGCAGAGTCCTTAAATAATGCAACAAATTCCTTAAATAATGCAGCAGAGTCCTTAAATAATGCAATAAAGTCCATAAATAATGCAGCAAAGTCCTTAAATAATGCAACAAAGTCCTTAAATAATGCAGCAGGGTCCTTAAATAATGCAACAAAGTCCTTAAATAATGCAGCAGAGTCCTTAAAAAATGCAGCAAAGTCCGTAAATAATGCAGCAGAGTCCTTAAATAATCCAGCCAAGTCCTTAAATAATGCAGCAGATTACTGAAATACGGCAGCAGGGTCCTTAAATAATGCAGCAGAGTCCTTATATAATGCAACAAAGTCCTTAAATAATGCAGCAGAGTCCTTAAATAATGCAACAAAGTCCTTAAGTAATGCAGCAGAGTCCTTAAATAATGCAGCAAAGACCTTAAATAATGCAGCACAGTCCTTAAATAATCCAGCAAAGTCCTTAAATAATGCAGCAAAGTCTTTAAATAATGCAATAAAGTCCATAATTGATGCAGCAAATTCCTTAAATAATGCAGCAGAGTACTGAAATACCGCAGCAGGATCCTTAAATAATGCAACAGAGTCCTTAAATAATGCAACAAAGTCCTTAAATAATGCAGAACAGTCCTTAAATAATGCAATAAAGTCCTTAAATAATGCAGCAAAGTCCTTAAATAATGCAGCAGAGTCCTTAAATAATGCAACAAAGTCCTAAAATAATGCAGCAGAGTCCTGAAATAATGCAACAAAGTCCTTAAATAATGCAGCAGAGTCCTTAAATAATGCAGCACATTCCTTAAATAATGCAGCAGAGTCCTTAAATAATCCAGCCAAGTCCTTAAATAATGCAGCAGAGTCCTTAAATAATGCAGAAAGGTCGTTAAATAAAGCAGCAGAGTCCTTAAATACTGCAGCAGAGTCCTTAAATAATGCAGCAAAGTCATTAAATAATGCATCAGAGTCCTTAAATAATGCAGCAGAGTCCTTAAATACCACAGCAGAGTCCTTAAATAATGCAGCAAAGTCTTTAAATAATGCAGCACAGTCCTTAAATAATCCAGCCAAGTCCTTAAATAATGCAGCAGAGTCCTTAAATAATGCAGAAAAGTCCTTAAATAATGCAGCAGAGACCTTAAATACTTCAGCATAGTCCTTAAATAATGCAGCAAAGTCCTTGAATAATGCAGCAGAGTCCTTAAATAATGCAACAAAGTCCTTAAATAATGCAGAAGAGTCCTTAAATAATGCAGCAAATTCCTTAAATAATGCAGCAAAGTCTTTAAATAATGCAATAAAGTCCATAAATAATGCAGCAAAGTCCTTAAATAATGCAGCAGAGTCCTTAAACAATGCAGCAGAGTCCTTAAATAATGCAGAAGAGTCCTTAAATAATGCAACCAAGACCTTAATGCAGCAGAGTCCTTAAATAATGCAACAAAGTACTTAAATAATGCAGCAGAGTCCTTAAGTACCGTAGCAGAGTCCTTAAATACTGCAGCAATGTCCTTAAATAATGCAGCAGAGTCCTTAAATAATGCAATAAAGTCCATAAATAATGCAGCAAAGTCCTTAAATAATGCAACAAAGTCCTTAAATAATGCAGCAGGGTCCTTAAGTAATGCAACAAAGTCCTTAAATAATGCAGCAGAGTCCTTAAAAAATGCAGCAAAGTCCGTAAATAATGCAGCAGAGTCCTTAAATAATCCAGCCAAGTCCTTAAATAATGCAGCAGATTACTGAAATACGGCAGCAGGGTCCTTAAATAATGCAGCAGAGTCCTTATATAATGCAACAAAGTCCTTAAATAATACAGCAGAGTCCTTAAATAATGCAACAAAGTCCTTAAGTAATGCAGCAGAGTCCTTAAATAATGCAGCAAAGTCCTTAAATAATGCAGCACAGTCCTTAAATAATCCAGCAAAGTCCTTAAATAATGCAGCAAAGTCTTTAAATAATGCAATAAAGTCCATAAATGATGCAGCAAATTCCTTAAATAATGCAGCAGAGTACTGAAATACCGCAGCAGGATCCTTAAATAATGCAGCAGAGTCCTTAAATAATGCAACAAAGTCCTTAAATAATGCAGAACAGTCCTTAAATAATGCAATAAAGTCCTTAAATAATGCAGCAAAGTCCTTAAATAATGCAGCAGAGTCCTTAAATAATGCAACAAAGTCCTAAAATAATGCAGCAGAGTCCTTAAATAA
Organism: Phyllobates terribilis; assembly: GCF_046119375.1. NCBI lineage: Eukaryota > Metazoa > Chordata > Amphibia > Anura > Dendrobatidae > Phyllobates > Phyllobates terribilis. The sequence continues at coordinate 1,284,031 of NW_027362955.1, read as the reverse complement.
TGCAACAAAGTCCTTAAATAATGCAGCAGAGTCCTTAAATAATGCAGCAGAGTCCTTAAATAATGCAGCGCATTCCTTAAATAATGCAGCAGAGTCCTTAAATAATCCAGCCAAGTCCTTAAATAATGCAGCAGAGTCCTTAAATAATGCAGAAAAGTCGTTAAATAAAGCAGCAGAGTCCTTAAATACTGCAGCAGAGTCCTTAAATAATGCAGCAAAGTCATTAAATAATGCAGAAGAGTCCTTAAATAATGCAGCAAAGTCCTTATATAATGCATCAGAGTCCTTAAATAATGCAGCAGAGTCCTTAAATACCACAGCAGAGTCCTTAAATAATGCAGCAAAGTCTTTAAATAATGCAGCACAGTCCTTAAATAATCCAGCCAAGTCCTTAAATAATGCAGCAGAGTCCTTAAATAATGCAGAAAAGTCCTTAAATAATGCAGCAGAGACCTTAAATACTTCAGCATAGTCCTTGAATAATGCAGCAGAGTCCTTAAATAATGCAACAAAGTCCTTAAATAATGCAGAACAGTCCTTAAATAATGCAGCAAATTCCTTAAATAATGCAGCAAAGTCTTTAAATAATGCAATAAAGTCCATAAATAATGCAGCAAAGTTCTTAAATAATGCAGCAGAGTCCTTAAATACCACAGCAGAGTCCTTAAATAATGCAGCAAAGTCTTTAAATAATGCAACAAAGTCCTTAAATAATGCAGCAGAGTCCTTAAATAATGCAGAAGAGTCCTTAAATAATCCAGCCAAGTCCTTAAATAATGCAGCAGAGTCCTTAAATAATGCAACAAAATCCTTAAATAATGCAGAAGAGTCCTTAAATAATCCAGCCAAGTCCTTAAATCATGCAGCAGGGTCCTTAAATAATCCAGCCAAGTCCTTAAATAATGCAGCAGAGTCCTTAAACAATGCAGCAGAGTCCTTAAATAATGCAGAAGAGTCCTTAAATAATGCAACCAAGACCTTAATGCAGCAGAGTCCTTAAATAATGCAACAAAGTACTTAAATAATGCAGCAGAGTCCTTAAGTACCGTAGCAGAGTCCTTAAATACTGCAGCAAAGTCCTTAAATAATGCAGCAGAGTCCTTAAATAATGCAGCAAAGTCATTAAATAATGCAGCAGAGTCCTTAAATAATGCAACAAATTCCTTAAATAATGCAGCAGAGTCCTTAAATAATGCAATAAAGTCCATAAATAATGCAGCAAAGTACTTAAATAATGCAACAAAGTCCTTAAATAATGCAGCAGGGTCCTTAAATAATGCAACAAAGTCCTTAAATAATGCAGCAGAGTCCTTAAAAAATGCAGCAAAGTCCGTAAATAATGCAGCAGAGTCCTTAAATAATCCAGCCAAGTCCTTAAATAATGCAGCAGATTACTGAAATACGGCAGCAGGGTCCTTAAATAATGCAGCAGAGTCCTTATATAATGCAACAAAGTCCTTAAATAATGCAGCAGAGTCCTTAAATAATGCAACAAAGTCCTTAAGTAATGCAGCAGAGTCCTTAAATAATGCAGCAAAGTCCTTAAATAATGCAGCACAGTCCTTAAATAATCCAGCAAAGTCCTTAAATAATGCAGCAAAGTCTTTAAATAATGCAATAAAGTCCATAATTGATGCAGCAAATTCCTTAAATAATGCAGCAGAGTACTGAAATACCGCAGCAGGATCCTTAAATAATGCAACAGAGTCCTTAAATAATGCAACAAAGTCCTTAAATAATGCAGAACAGTCCTTAAATAATGCAATAAAGTCCTTAAATAATGCAGCAAAGTCCTTAAATAATGCAGCAGAGTCCTTAAATAATGCAACAAAGTCCTAAAATAATGCAGCAGAGTCCTGAAATAATGCAACAAAGTCCTTAAATAATGCAGCAGAGTCCTTAAATAATGCAGCACATTCCTTAAATAATGCAGCAGAGTCCTTAAATAATCCAGCCAAGTCCTTAAATAATGCAGCAGAGTCCTTAAATAATGCAGAAAGGTCGTTAAATAAAGCAGCAGAGTCCTTAAATACTGCAGCAGAGTCCTTAAATAATGCAGCAAAGTCATTAAATAATGCATCAGAGTCCTTAAATAATGCAGCAGAGTCCTTAAATACCACAGCAGAGTCCTTAAATAATGCAGCAAAGTCTTTAAATAATGCAGCACAGTCCTTAAATAATCCAGCCAAGTCCTTAAATAATGCAGCAGAGTCCTTAAATAATGCAGAAAAGTCCTTAAATAATGCAGCAGAGACCTTAAATACTTCAGCATAGTCCTTAAATAATGCAGCAAAGTCCTTGAATAATGCAGCAGAGTCCTTAAATAATGCAACAAAGTCCTTAAATAATGCAGAAGAGTCCTTAAATAATGCAGCAAATTCCTTAAATAATGCAGCAAAGTCTTTAAATAATGCAATAAAGTCCATAAATAATGCAGCAAAGTCCTTAAATAATGCAGCAGAGTCCTTAAACAATGCAGCAGAGTCCTTAAATAATGCAGAAGAGTCCTTAAATAATGCAACCAAGACCTTAATGCAGCAGAGTCCTTAAATAATGCAACAAAGTACTTAAATAATGCAGCAGAGTCCTTAAGTACCGTAGCAGAGTCCTTAAATACTGCAGCAATGTCCTTAAATAATGCAGCAGAGTCCTTAAATAATGCAATAAAGTCCATAAATAATGCAGCAAAGTCCTTAAATAATGCAACAAAGTCCTTAAATAATGCAGCAGGGTCCTTAAGTAATGCAACAAAGTCCTTAAATAATGCAGCAGAGTCCTTAAAAAATGCAGCAAAGTCCGTAAATAATGCAGCAGAGTCCTTAAATAATCCAGCCAAGTCCTTAAATAATGCAGCAGATTACTGAAATACGGCAGCAGGGTCCTTAAATAATGCAGCAGAGTCCTTATATAATGCAACAAAGTCCTTAAATAATGCAGCAGAGTCCTTAAATAATGCAACAAAGTCCTTAAGTAATGCAGCAGAGTCCTTAAATAATGCAGCAAAGTCCTTAAATAATGCAGCACAGTCCTTAAATAATCCAGCAAAGTCCTTAAATAATGCAGCAAAGTCCTTATATAATGCATCAGAGTCCTTAAATAATGCAGCAGAGTCCTTAAATACCACAGCAGAGTCCTTAAATAATGCAGCAAAGTCTTTAAATAATGCAGCACAGTCCTTAAATAATCCAGCCAAGTCCTTAAATAATGCAGCAGAGTCCTTAAATAATGCAGAAAAGTCCTTAAATAATGCAGCAGAGACCTTAAATACTTCAGCATAGTCCTTAAATAATGAAGCAAAGTCCTTGAATAATGCAGCAGAGTCCTTAAATAATGCAACAAAGTCCTTAAATAATGCAGAAGCGTCCTTAAATAATGCAGCAAATTCCTTAAATAATGCAGCAAAGTCTTTAAATAATGCAATAAAGTCCATAAATAATGCAGCAGGGTCCTTATATAATGCAACAAAGTCCTTAAATAATGCAGCAGAGTCCTTAAAAAATGCAGTAAAGTCCGTAAATAATGCAGCAGAGTCCTTAAATAATCCAGCCAAGTCCTTAAATAATGCAACAAAGTCCTTAAATAATGCAGCAGATTACTGAAATACAGCAGCAGGGTCCTTAAATAATGCAGCAGAGTCCTTAAATAATGCAACAAAGTCCTTAAATAATGCAGCAGAGTCCTTAAATAATGCATCAAAGTCCTTAAATAATGCAGCAGAGTCCTTAAATAATGCAACAAAGTACTTAAATAATGCAGCAGAGTCCTTAAGTACTGTAGCAGAGTCCTTAAATACTGCAGCAAAGTCCTTAAATAATGCAGCAGAGTCCTTAAATAATGCAGCAAAGTCATTAAATAATGCAGCAGAGTCCTTAAATAATGCAACAAATTCCTTAAATAATGCAGCAGAGTCCTTAAATAATGCAATAAAGTCCATAAATAATGCAGCAAAGTCCTTAAATAATGCAACAAAGTCCTTAAATAATGCAGCAGGGTCCTTAAATAATGCAACAAAGTCCTTAAATAATGCAGCAGAGTCCTTAAAAAATGCAGCAAAGTCCGTAAATAATGCAGCAGAGTCCTTAAATAATCCAGCCAAGTCCTTAAATAATGCAGCAGATTACTGAAATACGGCAGCAGGGTCCTTAAATAATGCAGCAGAGTCCTTATATAATGCAACAAAGTCCTTAAATAATACAGCAGAGTCCTTAAATAATGCAACAAAGTCCTTAAGTAATGCAGCAGAGTCCTTAAATAATGCAGCAAAGTCCTTAAATAATGCAGCACAGTCCTTAAATAATCCAGCAAAGTCCTTAAATAATGCAGCAAAGTCTTTAAATAATGCAATAAAGTCCATAAATGATGCAGCAAATTCCTTAAATAATGCAGCAGAGTACTGAAATACCGCAGCAGGATCCTTAAATAATGCAGCAGAGTCCTTAAATAATGCAACAAAGTCCTTAAATAATGCAGAACAGTCCTTAAATAATGCAATAAAGTCCTTAAATAATGCAGCAAAGTCCTTAAATAATGCAGCAGAGTCCTTAAATAATGCAACAAAGTCCTAAAATAATGCAGCAGAGTCCTTAAATAATGCAACAAAGTCCTTAAATAATGCAGCAGAGTCCTTAAATAATGCAGCAGAGTCCTTAAATAATGCAGCGCATTCCTTAAATAATGCAGCAGAGTCCTTAAATAATCCAGCCAAGTCCTTAAATAATGCAGCAGAGTCCTTAAATAATGCAGAAAAGTCGTTAAATAAAGCAGCAGAGTCCTTAAATACTGCAGCAGAGTCCTTAAATAATGCAGCAAAGTCATTAAATAATGCAGAAGAGTCCTTAAATAATGCAGCAAAGTCCTTATATAATGCATCAGAGTCCTTAAATAATGCAGCAGAGTCCTTAAATACCACAGCAGAGTCCTTAAATAATGCAGCAAAGTCTTTAAATAATGCAGCACAGTCCTTAAATAATCCAGCCAAGTCCTTAAATAATGCAGCAGAGTCCTTAAATAATGCAGAAAAGTCCTTAAATAATGCAGCAGAGACCTTAAATACTTCAGCATAGTCCTTAAATAATGCAGCAAAGTCCTTGAATAATGCAGCAGAGTCCTTAAATAATGCAACAAAGTCCTTAAATAATGCAGAACAGTCCTTAAATAATGCAACAAAGTCCTTAAATAATGCAGCAGATTACTGAAATACTGCAGCAGGGTCCTTAAATAATGCAGCAGAGTCCTTAAATAATGCAACAAAGTCCTTAAATAATGCAGCAGAGTCCTTAAATAATGCATCAAAGTCCTTAAATAATGCAGCAGAGTCCTTAAATAATGCAACAAAGTACTTAAATAATGCAGCAGAGTCCTTAAGTACTGTAGCAGAGTCCTTAAATACTGCAGCAAAGTCCTTAAATAATGCAGCAGAGTCCTTACATAATGCAGCAAAGTCATTAAATAATGCAGCAGAGTCCTTAAATAATGCAACAAATTCCTTAAATAATGCAGCAGAGTCCTTAAATAATGCAATAAAGTCCATAAATAATGCAGCAAAGTCCTTAAATAATGCAACAAAGTCCTTAAATAATGCAGCAGGGTCCTTAAATAATGCAACAAAGTCCTTAAATAATGCAGCAGAGTCCTTAAAAAATGCAGCAAAGTCCGTAAATAATGCAGCAGAGTCCTTAAATAATCCAGCCAAGTCCTTAAATAATGCAGCAGATTACTGAAATACGGCAGCAGGGTCCTTAAATAATGCAGCAGAGTCCTTATATAATGCAACAAAGTCCTTAAATAATACAGCAGAGTCCTTAAATAATGCAACAAAGTCCTTAAGTAATGCAGCAGAGTCCTTAAATAATGCAGCAAAGTCCTTAAATAATGCAGCACAGTCCTTAAATAATCCAGCAAAGTCCTTAAATAATGCAGCAAAGTCTTTAAATAATGCAATAAAGTCCATAAATGATGCAGCAAATTCCTTAAATAATGCAGCAGAGTACTGAAATACCGCAGCAGGATCCTTAAATAATGCAGCAGAGTCCTTAAATAATGCAACAAAGTCCTTAAATAATGCAGAACAGTCCTTAAATAATGCAATAAAGTCCTTAAATAATGCAGCAAAGTCCTTAAATAATGCAGCAGAGTCCTTAAATAATGCAACAAAGTCCTAAAATAATGCAGCAGAGTCCTTAAATAATGCAACAAAGTCCTTAAATAATGCAGCAGAGTCCTTAAATAATGCAGCAGAGTCCTTAAATAATGCAGCGCATTCCTTAAATAATGCAGCAGAGTCCTTAAATAATCCAGCCAAGTCCTTAAATAATGCAGCAGAGTCCTTAAATAATGCAGAAAAGTCGTTAAATAAAGCAGCAGAGTCCTTAAATACTGCAGCAGAGTCCTTAAATAATGCAGCAAAGTCATTAAATAATGCAGAAGAGTCCTTAAATAATGCAGCAAAGTCCTTATATAATGCATCAGAGTCCTTAAATAATGCAGCAGAGTCCTTAAATACCACAGCAGAGTCCTTAAATAATGCAGCAAAGTCTTTAAATAATGCAGCACAGTCCTTAAATAATCCAGCCAAGTCCTTAAATAATGCAGCAGAGTCCTTAAATAATGCAGAAAAGTCCTTAAATAATGCAGCAGAGACCTTAAATACTTCAGCATAGTCCTTGAATAATGCAGCAGAGTCCTTAAATAATGCAACAAAGTCCTTAAATAATGCAGAACAGTCCTTAAATAATGCAGCAAATTCCTTAAATAATGCAGCAAAGTCTTTAAATAATGCAATAAAGTCCATAAATAATGCAGCAAAGTTCTTAAATAATGCAGCAGAGTCCTTAAATACCACAGCAGAGTCCTTAAATAATGCAGCAAAGTCTTTAAATAATGCAACAAAGTCCTTAAATAATGCAGCAGAGTCCTTAAATAATGCAGAAGAGTCCTTAAATAATCCAGCCAAGTCCTTAAATAATGCAGCAGAGTCCTTAAATAATGCAACAAAATCCTTAAATAATGCAGAAGAGTCCTTAAATAATCCAGCCAAGTCCTTAAATCATGCAGCAGGGTCCTTAAATAATCCAGCCAAGTCCTTAAATAATGCAGCAGAGTCCTTAAACAATGCAGCAGAGTCCTTAAATAATGCAGAAGAGTCCTTAAATAATGCAACCAAGACCTTAATGCAGCAGAGTCCTTAAATAATGCAACAAAGTACTTAAATAATGCAGCAGAGTCCTTAAGTACCGTAGCAGAGTCCTTAAATACTGCAGCAAAGTCCTTAAATAATGCAGCAGAGTCCTTAAATAATGCAGCAAAGTCATTAAATAATGCAGCAGAGTCCTTAAATAATGCAACAAATTCCTTAAATAATGCAGCAGAGTCCTTAAATAATGCAATAAAGTCCATAAATAATGCAGCAAAGTCCTTAAATAATGCAACAAAGTCCTTAAATAATGCAGCAGGGTCCTTAAATAATGCAACAAAGTCCTTAAATAATGCAGCAGAGTCCTTAAAAAATGCAGCAAAGTCCGTAAATAATGCAGCAGAGTCCTTAAATAATCCAGCCAAGTCCTTAAATAATGCAGCAGATTACTGAAATACGGCAGCAGGGTCCTTAAATAATGCAGCAGAGTCCTTATATAATGCAACAAAGTCCTTAAATAATGCAGCAGAGTCCTTAAATAATGCAACAAAGTCCTTAAGTAATGCAGCAGAGTCCTTAAATAATGCAGCAAAGTCCTTAAATAATGCAGCACAGTCCTTAAATAATCCAGCAAAGTCCTTAAATAATGCAGCAAAGTCTTTAAATAATGCAATATAGTCCATAATTGATGCAGCAAATTCCTTAAATAATGCAGCAGAGTACTGAAATACCGCAGCAGGATCCTTAAATAATGCAACAGAGTCCTTAAATAATGCAACAAAGTCCTTAAATAATGCAGAACAGTCCTTAAATAATGCAATAAAGTCCTTAAATAATGCAGCAAAGTCCTTAAATAATGCAGCAGAGTCCTTAAATAATGCAACAAAGTCCTAAAATAATGCAGCAGAGTCCTGAAATAATGCAACAAAGTCCTTAAATAATGCAGCAGAGTCCTTAAATAATGCAGCACATTCCTTAAATAATGCAGCAGAGTCCTTAAATAATCCAGCCAAGTCCTTAAATAATGCAGCAGAGTCCTTAAATAATGCAGAAAGGTCGTTAAATAAAGCAGCAGAGTAATTAAATACTGCAGCAGAGTCCTTAAATAATGCAGCAAAGTCATTAAATAATGCATCAGAGTCCTTAAATAATGCAGCAGAGTCCTTAAATACCACAGCAAAGTCCTTAAATAATGCAGCAAAGTCTTTAAATAATGCAGCACAGTCCTTAAATAATCCAGCCAAGTCCTTAAATAATGCAGCAGAGTCCTTAAATAATGCAGAAAAGTCCTTAAATAATGCAGCAGAGACCTTAAATACTTCAGCATAGTCCTTAAATAATGCAGCAAAGTCCTTGAATAATGCAGCAGAGTCCTTAAATAATGCAACAAAGTCCTTAAATAATGCAGAAGAGTCCTTAAATAATGCAGCAAATTCCTTAAATAATGCAGCAAAGTCTTTAAATAATGCAATAAAGTCCATAAATAATGCAGCAAAGTCCTTAAATAATGCAGCAGAGTCCTTAAACAATGCAGCAGAGTCCTTAAATAATGCAGAAGAGTCCTTAAATAATGCAACCAAGACCTTAATGCAGCAGAGTCCTTAAATAATGCAACAAAGTACTTAAATAATGCAGCAGAGTCCTTAAGTACCGTAGCAGAGTCCTTAAATACTGCAGCAATGTCCTTAAATAATGCAGCAGAGTCCTTAAATAATGCAATAAAGTCCATAAATAATGCAGCAAAGTCCTTAAATAATGCAACAAAGTCCTTAAATAATGCAGCAGGGTCCTTAAGTAATGCAACAAAGTCCTTAAATAATGCAGCAGAGTCCTTAAAAAATGCAGCAAAGTCCGTAAATAATGCAGCAGAGTCCTTAAATAATCCAGCCAAGTCCTTAAATAATGCAGCAGATTACTGAAATACGGCAGCAGGGTCCTTAAATAATGCAGCAGAGTCCTTATATAATGCAACAAAGTCCTTAAATAATGCAGCAGAGTCCTTAAATAATGCAACAAAGTCCTTAAGTAATGCAGCAGAGTCCTTAAATAATGCAGCAAAGTCCTTAAATAATGCAGCACAGTCCTTAAATAATCCAGCAAAGTCCTTAAATAATGCAGCAAAGTCCTTATATAATGCATCAGAGTCCTTAAATAATGCAGCAGAGTCCTTAAATACCACAGCAGAGTCCTTAAATAATGCAGCAAAGTCTTTAAATAATGCAGCACAGTCCTTAAATAATCCAGCCAAGTCCTTAAATAATGCAGCAGAGTCCTTAAATAATGCAGAAAAGTCCTTAAATAATGCAGCAGAGACCTTAAATACTTCAGCATAGTCCTTAAATAATGCAGCAAAGTCCTTGAATAATGCAGCAGAGTCCTTAAATAATGCAACAAAGTCCTTAAATAATGCAGAAGCGTCCTTAAATAATGCAGCAAATTCCTTAAATAATGCAGCAAAGTCTTTAAATAATGCAATAAAGTCCATAAATAATGCAGCAGGGTCCTTATATAATGCAACAAAGTCCTTAAATAATGCAGCAGAGTCCTTAAAAAATGCAGTAAAGTCCGTAAATAATGCAGCAGAGTCCTTAAATAATCCAGCCAAGTCCTTAAATAATGCAACAAAGTCCTTAAATAATGCAGCAGATTACTGAAATACTGCAGCAGGGTCCTTAAATAATGCAGCAGAGTCCTTAAATAATGCAACAAAGTCCTTAAATAATGCAGCAGAGTCCTTAAATAATGCATCAAAGTCCTTAAATAATGCAGCAGAGTCCTTAAATAATGCAACAAAGTACTTAAATAATGCAGCAGAGTCCTTAAGTACTGTAGCAGAGTCCTTAAATACTGCAGCAAAGTCCTTAAATAATGCAGCAGAGTCCTTAAATAATGCAGCAAAGTCATTAAATAATGCAGCAGAGTCCTTAAATAATGCAACAAATTCCTTAAATAATGCAGCAGAGTCCTTAAATAATGCAATAAAGTTCATAAATAATGCAGCAAAGTCCTTAAATAATGCAACAAAGTCCTTAAATAATGCAGCGGGGTCCTTAAATAATGCAACAAAGTCCTTAAATAATGCAGCAGAGTCCTTAAAAAATGCAGCAAAGTCCGTAAATAATGCAGCAGAGTCCTTAAATAATCCAGCCAAGTCCTTAAATAATGCAGCAGATTACTGAAATACGGCAGCAGGGTCCTTAAATAATGCAGCAGAGTCCTTATATAATGCAACAAAGTCCTTAAATAATACAGCAGAGTCCTTAAATAATGCAACAAAGTCCTTAAGTAATGCAGCAGAGTCCTTAAATAATGCAGCAAAGTCCTTAAATAATGCAGCACAGTCCTTAAATAATCCAGCAAAGTCCTTAAATAATGCAGCAAAGTCTTTAAATAATGCAATAAAGTCCATAAATGATGCAGCAAATTCCTTAAATAATGCAGCAGAGTACTGAAATACCGCAGCAGGATCCTTAAATAATGCAGCAGAGTCCTTAAATAATGCAACAAAGTCCTTAAATAATGCAGAACAGTCCTTAAATAATGCAATAAAGTCCTTAAATAATGCAGCAAAGTCCTTAAATAATGCAGCAGAGTCCTTAAATAATGCAACAAAGTCCTAAAATAATGCAGCAGAGTCCTTAAATAATGCAACAAAGTCCTTAAATAATGCAGCAGAGTCCTTAAATAATGCAGCAGAGTCCTTAAATAATGCAGCGCATTCCTTAAATAATGCAGCAGAGTCCTTAAATAATCCAGCCAAGTCCTTAAATAATGCAGCAGAGTCCTTAAATAATGCAGAAAAGTCGTTAAATAAAGCAGCAGAGTCCTTAAATACTGCAGCAGAGTCCTTAAATAATGCAGCAAAGTCATTAAATAATGCAGAAGAGTCCTTAAATAATGCAGCAAAGTCCTTATATAATGCATCAGAGTCCTTAAATAATGCAGCAGAGTCCTTAAATAATGCAACAAAGTCCTTAAATAATGCAGCAGAGTCCTTAAAAAATGCAGCAAAGTCCGTAAATAATGCAGCAGAGTCCTTAAATAATCCAGCCAAGTCCTTAAATAATGCAGCAGATTACTGAAATACGGCAGCAGGGTCCTTAAATAATGCAGCAGAGTCCTTATATAATGCAACAAAGTCCTTAAATAATACAGCAGAGTCCTTAAATAATGCAACAAAGTCCTTAAGTAATGCAGCAGAGTCCTTAAATAATGCAGCAAAGTCCTTAAATAATGCAGCACAGTCCTTAAATAATCCAGCAAAGTCCTTAAATAATGCAGCAAAGTCTTTAAATAATGCAATAAAGTCCATAAATGATGCAGCAAATTCCTTAAATAATGCAGCAGAGTACTGAAATACCGCAGCAGGATCCTTAAATAATGCAGCAGAGTCCTTAAATAATGCAACAAAGTCCTTAAATAATGCAGAACAGTCCTTAAATAATGCAATAAAGTCCTTAAATAATGCAGCAAAGTCCTTAAATAATGCAGCAGAGTCCTTAAATAATGCAACAAAGTCCTAAAATAATGCAGCAGAGTCCTTAAATAATGCAACAAAGTCCTTAAATAATGCAGCAGAGTCCTTAAATAATGCAGCAGAGTCCTTAAATAATGCAGCGCATTCCTTAAATAATGCAGCAGAGTCCTTAAATAATCCAGCCAAGTCCTTAAATAATGCAGCAGAGTCCTTAAATAATGCAGAAAAGTCGTTAAATAAAGCAGCAGAGTCCTTAAATACTGCAGCAGAGTCCTTAAATAATGCAGCAAAGTCATTAAATAATGCAGAAGAGTCCTTAAATAATGCAGCAAAGTCCTTATATAATGCATCAGAGTCCTTAAATAATGCAGCAGAGTCCTTAAATACCACAGCAGAGTCCTTAAATAATGCAGCAAAGTCTTTAAATAATGCAGCACAGTCCTTAAATAATCCAGCCAAGTCCTTAAATAATGCAGCAGAGTCCTTAAATAATGCAGAAAAGTCCTTAAATAATGCAGCAGAGACCTTAAATACTTCAGCATAGTCCTTGAATAATGCAGCAGAGTCCTTAAATAATGCAACAAAGTCCTTAAATAATGCAGAACAGTCCTTAAATAATGCAGCAAATTCCTTAAATAATGCAGCAAAGTCTTTAAATAATGCAATAAAGTCCATAAATAATGCAGCAAAGTTCTTAAATAATGCAGCAGAGTCCTTAAATACCACAGCAGAGTCCTTAAATAATGCAGCAAAGTCTTTAAATAATGCAACAAAGTCCTTAAATAATGCAGCAGAGTCCTTAAATAATGCAGAAGAGTCCTTAAATAATCCAGCCAAGTCCTTAAATAATGCAGCAGAGTCCTTAAATAATGCAACAAAATCCTTAAATAATGCAGAAGAGTCCTTAAATAATCCAGCCAAGTCCTTAAATCATGCAGCAGGGTCCTTAAATAATCCAGCCAAGTCCTTAAATAATGCAGCAGAGTCCTTAAACAATGCAGCAGAGTCCTTAAATAATGCAGAAGAGTCCTTAAATAATGCAACCAAGACCTTAATGCAGCAGAGTCCTTAAATAATGCAACAAAGTACTTAAATAATGCAGCAGAGTCCTTAAGTACCGTAGCAGAGTCCTTAAATACTGCAGCAAAGTCCTTAAATAATGCAGCAGAGTCCTTAAATAATGCAGCAAAGTCATTAAATAATGCAGCAGAGTCCTTAAATAATGCAACAAATTCCTTAAATAATGCAGCAGAGTCCTTAAATAATGCAATAAAGTCCATAAATAATGCAGCAAAGTCCTTAAATAATGCAACAAAGTCCTTAAATAATGCAGCAGGGTCCTTAAATAATGCAACAAAGTCCTTAAATAATGCAGCAGAGTCCTTAAAAAATGCAGCAAAGTCCGTAAATAATGCAGCAGAGTCCTTAAATAATCCAGCCAAGTCCTTAAATAATGCAGCAGATTACTGAAATACGGCAGCAGGGTCCTTAAATAATGCAGCAGAGTCCTTATATAATGCAACAAAGTCCTTAAATAATGCAGCAGAGTCCTTAAATAATGCAACAAAGTCCTTAAGTAATGCAGCAGAGTCCTTAAATAATGCAGCAAAGTCCTTAAATAATGCAGCACAGTCCTTAAATAATCCAGCAAAGTCCTTAAATAATGCAGCAAAGTCTTTAAATAATGCAATATAGTCCATAATTGATGCAGCAAATTCCTTAAATAATGCAGCAGAGTACTGAAATACCGCAGCAGGATCCTTAAATAATGCAACAGAGTCCTTAAATAATGCAACAAAGTCCTTAAATAATGCAGAACAGTCCTTAAATAATGCAATAAAGTCCTTAAATAATGCAGCAAAGTCCTTAAATAATGCAGCAGAGTCCTTAAATAATGCAACAAAGTCCTAAAATAATGCAGCAGAGTCCTGAAATAATGCAACAAAGTCCTTAAATAATGCAGCAGAGTCCTTAAATAATGCAGCACATTCCTTAAATAATGCAGCAGAGTCCTTAAATAATCCAGCCAAGTCCTTAAATAATGCAGCAGAGTCCTTAAATAATGCAGAAAGGTCGTTAAATAAAGCAGCAGAGTAATTAAATACTGCAGCAGAGTCCTTAAATAATGCAGCAAAGTCATTAAATAATGCATCAGAGTCCTTAAATAATGCAGCAGAGTCCTTAAATACCACAGCAAAGTCCTTAAATAATGCAGCAAAGTCTTTAAATAATGCAGCACAGTCCTTAAATAATCCAGCCAAGTCCTTAAATAATGCAGCAGAGTCCTTAAATAATGCAGAAAAGTCCTTAAATAATGCAGCAGAGACCTTAAATACTTCAGCATAGTCCTTAAATAATGCAGCAAAGTCCTTGAATAATGCAGCAGAGTCCTTAAATAATGCAACAAAGTCCTTAAATAATGCAGAAGAGTCCTTAAATAATGCAGCAAATTCCTTAAATAATGCAGCAAAGTCTTTAAATAATGCAATAAAGTCCATAAATAATGCAGCAAAGTCCTTAAATAATGCAGCAGAGTCCTTAAACAATGCAGCAGAGTCCTTAAATAATGCAGAAGAGTCCTTAAATAATGCAACCAAGACCTTAATGCAGCAGAGTCCTTAAATAATGCAACAAAGTACTTAAATAATGCAGCAGAGTCCTTAAGTACCGTAGCAGAGTCCTTAAATACTGCAGCAATGTCCTTAAATAATGCAGCAGAGTCCTTAAATAATGCAATAAAGTCCATAAATAATGCAGCAAAGTCCTTAAATAATGCAACAAAGTCCTTAAATAATGCAGCAGGGTCCTTAAGTAATGCAACAAAGTCCTTAAATAATGCAGCAGAGTCCTTAAAAAATGCAGCAAAGTCCGTAAATAATGCAGCAGAGTCCTTAAATAATCCAGCCAAGTCCTTAAATAATGCAGCAGATTACTGAAATACGGCAGCAGGGTCCTTAAATAATGCAGCAGAGTCCTTATATAATGCAACAAAGTCCTTAAATAATGCAGCAGAGTCCTTAAATAATGCAACAAAGTCCTTAAGTAATGCAGCAGAGTCCTTAAATAATGCAGCAAAGTCCTTAAATAATGCAGCACAGTCCTTAAATAATCCAGCAAAGTCCTTAAATAATGCAGCAAAGTCCTTATATAATGCATCAGAGTCCTTAAATAATGCAGCAGAGTCCTTAAATACCACAGCAGAGTCCTTAAATAATGCAGCAAAGTCTTTAAATAATGCAGCACAGTCCTTAAATAATCCAGCCAAGTCCTTAAATAATGCAGCAGAGTCCTTAAATAATGCAGAAAAGTCCTTAAATAATGCAGCAGAGACCTTAAATACTTCAGCATAGTCCTTAAATAATGCAGCAAAGTCCTTGAATAATGCAGCAGAGTCCTTAAATAATGCAACAAAGTCCTTAAATAATGCAGAAGCGTCCTTAAATAATGCAGCAAATTCCTTAAATAATGCAGCAAAGTCTTTAAATAATGCAATAAAGTCCATAAATAATGCAGCAGGGTCCTTATATAATGCAACAAAGTCCTTAAATAATGCAGCAGAGTCCTTAAAAAATGCAGTAAAGTCCGTAAATAATGCAGCAGAGTCCTTAAATAATCCAGCCAAGTCCTTAAATAATGCAACAAAGTCCTTAAATAATGCAGCAGATTACTGAAATACTGCAGCAGGGTCCTTAAATAATGCAGCAGAGTCCTTAAATAATGCAACAAAGTCCTTAAATAATGCAGCAGAGTCCTTAAATAATGCATCAAAGTCCTTAAATAATGCAGCAGAGTCCTTAAATAATGCAACAAAGTACTTAAATAATGCAGCAGAGTCCTTAAGTACTGTAGCAGAGTCCTTAAATACTGCAGCAAAGTCCTTAAATAATGCAGCAGAGTCCTTAAATAATGCAGCAAAGTCATTAAATAATGCAGCAGAGTCCTTAAATAATGCAACAAATTCCTTAAATAATGCAGCAGAGTCCTTAAATAATGCAATAAAGTTCATAAATAATGCAGCAAAGTCCTTAAATAATGCAACAAAGTCCTTAAATAATGCAGCGGGGTCCTTAAATAATGCAACAAAGTCCTTAAATAATGCAGCAGAGTCCTTAAAAAATGCAGCAAAGTCCGTAAATAATGCAGCAGAGTCCTTAAATAATCCAGCCAAGTCCTTAAATAATGCAGCAGATTACTGAAATACGGCAGCAGGGTCCTTAAATAATGCAGCAGAGTCCTTATATAATGCAACAAAGTCCTTAAATAATACAGCAGAGTCCTTAAATAATGCAACAAAGTCCTTAAGTAATGCAGCAGAGTCCTTAAATAATGCAGCAAAGTCCTTAAATAATGCAGCACAGTCCTTAAATAATCCAGCAAAGTCCTTAAATAATGCAGCAAAGTCTTTAAATAATGCAATAAAGTCCATAAATGATGCAGCAAATTCCTTAAATAATGCAGCAGAGTACTGAAATACCGCAGCAGGATCCTTAAATAATGCAGCAGAGTCCTTAAATAATGCAACAAAGTCCTTAAATAATGCAGAACAGTCCTTAAATAATGCAATAAAGTCCTTAAATAATGCAGCAAAGTCCTTAAATAATGCAGCAGAGTCCTTAAATAATGCAACAAAGTCCTAAAATAATGCAGCAGAGTCCTTAAATAATGCAACAAAGTCCTTAAATAATGCAGCAGAGTCCTTAAATAATGCAGCAGAGTCCTTAAATAATGCAGCGCATTCCTTAAATAATGCAGCAGAGTCCTTAAATAATCCAGCCAAGTCCTTAAATAATGCAGCAGAGTCCTTAAATAATGCAGAAAAGTCGTTAAATAAAGCAGCAGAGTCCTTAAATACTGCAGCAGAGTCCTTAAATAATGCAGCAAAGTCATTAAATAATGCAGAAGAGTCCTTAAATAATGCAGCAAAGTCCTTATATAATGCATCAGAGTCCTTAAATAATGCAGCAGAGTCCTTAAATACCACAGCAGAGTCCTTAAATAATGCAGCAAAGTCTTTAAATAATGCAGCACAGTCCTTAAATAATCCAGCCAAGTCCTTAAATAATGCAGCAGAGTCCTTAAATAATGCAGAAAAGTCCTTAAATAATGCAGCAGAGACCTTAAATACTTCAGCATAGTCCTTAAATAATGCAGCAAAGTCCTTGAATAATTCAGCAGAGTCCTTAAATAATGCAACAAAGTCCTTAAATAATGCAGAACAGTCCTTAAATAATGCAGCAAATTCCTTAAATAATGCAGCAAAGTCTTTAAATAATGCAATAAAGTCCATAAATAATGCAGCAAAGTTCTTAAATAATGCAGCAGAGTCCTTAAATACCACAGCAGAGTCCTTAAATAATGCAGCAAAGTCTTTAAATAATGCAACAAAGTCCTTAAATAATGCAGCAGAGTCCTTAAATAATGCAGAAGAGTCCTTAAATAATCCAGCCAAGTCCTTAAATAATGCAGCAGAGTCCTTAAATAATGCAACAAAATCCTTAAATAATGCAGAAGAGTCCTTAAATAATCCAGCCAAGTCCTTAAATCATGCAGCAGGGTCCTTAAATAATCCAGCCAAGTCCTTAAATAATGCAGCAGAGTCCTTAAACAATGCAGCAGAGTCCTTAAATAATGCAGAAGATTCCTTAAATAATGCAACCAAGACCTTAATGCAGCAGAGTCCTTAAATAATGCAACAAAGTACTTAAATAATGCAGCAGAGTCCTTAAGTACCGTAGCAGAGTCCTTAAATACTGCAGCAAAGTCCTTAAATAATGCAGCAGAGTCCTTAAATAATGCAGCAAAGTCATTAAATAATGCAGCAGAGTCCTTAAATAATGCAACAAATTCCTTAAATAATGCAGCAGAGTCCTTAAATAATGCAATAAAGTCCATAAATAATGCAGCAAAGTCCTTAAATAATGCAACAAAGTCCTTAAATAATGCAGCAGGGTCCTTAAATAATGCAACAAAGTCCTTAAATAATGCAGCAGAGTCCTTAAAAAATGCAGCAAAGTCCGTAAATAATGCAGCAGAGTCCTTAAATAATCCAGCCAAGTCCTTAAATAATGCAGCAGATTACTGAAATACGGCAGCAGGGTCCTTAAATAATGCAGCAGAGTCCTTATATAATGCAACAAAGTCCTTAAATAATGCAGCAGAGTCCTTAAATAATGCAACAAAGTCCTTAAGTAATGCAGCAGAGTCCTTAAATAATGCAGCAAAGTCCTTAAATAATGCAGCACAGTCCTTAAATAATCCAGCAAAGTCCTTAAATAATGCAGCAAAGTCTTTAAATAATGCAATAAAGTCCATAATTGATGCAGCAAATTCCTTAAATAATGCAGCAGAGTACTGAAATACCGCAGCAGGATCCTTAAATAATGAAACAGAGTCCTTAAATAATGCAACAAAGTCCTTAAATAATGCAGAACAGTCCTTAAATAATGCAATAAAGTCCTTAAATAATGCAGCAAAGTCCTTATATAATGCAGCAGAGTCCTTAAATAATGCAACAAAGTCCTAAAATAATGCAGCAGAGTCCTTAAATAATGCAACAAAGTCCTTAAATAATGCAGCAGAGTCCTTAAATAATGCAGCAGAGTCCTTAAATAATGCAGCGCATTCCTTAAATAATGCAGCAGAGTCCTTAAATAATCCAGCCAAGTCCTTAAATAATGCAGCAGAGTCCTTAAATAATGCAGAAAAGTCGTTAAATAAAGCAGCAGAGTCCTTAAATACTGCAGCAGAGTCCTTAAATAATGCAGCAAAGTCATTAAATAATGCAGAAGAGTCCTTAAATAATGCAGCAAAGTCCTTATATAATGCATCAGAGTCCTTAAATAATGCAGCAGAGTCCTTAAATACCACTGCAGAGTCCTTAAATAATGCAGCAAAGTCTTTAAATAATGCAGCACAGTCCTTAAATAATCCAGCCAAGTCCTTAAATAATGCAGCAGAGTCCTTAAATAATGCAGAAAAGTCCTTAAATAATGCAGCAGAGACCTTAAATACTTCAGCATAGTCCTTAAATAATGCAGCAAAGTCCTTGAATAATGCAGCAGAGTCCTTAAATAATGCAACAAAGTCCTTAAATAATGCAGAACAGTCCTTAAATAATGCAGCAAATTCCTTAAATAATGCAGCAAAGTCTTTAAATTATGCAATAAAGTCCATAAATAATGCAGCAAAGTTCTTAAATAATGCAGCAGAGTCCTTAAATACCACAGCAGAGTCCTTCAATAATGCAGCAAAGTCTTTAAATAATGCAACAAAGTCCTTAAATAATGCAGCAGAGTCCTTAAATAATGCAGAAGAGTCCTTAAATAATCCAGCCAAGTCCTTAAATAATGCAGCAGAGTCCTTAAATAATGCAACAAAATCCTTAAATAATGCAGAAGAGTCCTTAGATAATCCAGCCAAGTCCTTAAATCATGCAGCAGGGTCCTTAAATAATCCAGCCAAGTCCTTAAATAATGCAGCAGAGTCCTTAAACAATGCAGCAGAGTCCTTAAATAATGCAGAAGAGTCCTTAAATAATGCAACCAAGACCTTAATGCAGCAGAGTCCTTAAATAATGCAACAAAGTACTTAAATAATGCAGCAGAGTCCTTAAGTACCGTAGCAGAGTCCTTAAATACTGCAGCAAAGTCCTTAAATAATGCAGCAGAGTCCTTAAATAATGCAGCAAAGTCATTAAATAATGCAACAAATTCCTTAAATAATGCAGCAGAGTCCTTAAATAATGCAATAAAGTCCATAAATAATGCAGCAAAGTCCTTAAATAATGCAACAAAGTCCTTAAATAATGCAGCAGGGTCCTTAAATAATGCAACAAAGTCCTTAAATAATGCAGCAGAGTCCTTAAAAAATGCAGCAAAGTCCGTAAATAATGCAGCAGAGTCCTTAAATAATCCAGCCAAGTCCTTAAATAATGCAGCAGATTACTGAAATACGGCAGCAGGGTCCTTAAATAATGCAGAACAGTCCTTAAATAATGCAATAAAGTCCTTAAATAATGCAGCAAAGTCCTTAAATAATGCAGCAGAGTCCTTAAATAATGCAACAAAGTCCTAAAATAATGCAGCAGAGTCCTTAAATAATGCAACAAAGTCCTTAAATAATGCAGCAGAGTCCTTAAATAATGCAGCACATTCCTTAAATAATGCAGCAGAGTCCTTAAATAATCCAGCCAAGTCCTTAAATAATGCAGCAGAGTCCTTAAATAATGCAGAAAAGTCGTTAAATAAAGCAGCAGAGTCCTTAAATACTGCAGCAGAGTCCTTAAATAATGCAGCAAAGTCATTAAATAATGCAGAAGAGTCCTTAAATAATGCAGCAAAGTCCTTATATAATGCATCAGAGTCCTTAAATAATGCAGCAGAGTCCTTAAATACCACAGCAGAGTCCTTAAATAATGCAGCAAAGTCTTTAAATAATGCAGCACAGTCCTTAAATAATCCAGCCAAGTCCTTAAATAATGCAGCAGAGTCCTTAAATAATGCAGAAAAGTCCTTAAATAATGCAGCAGAGACCTTAAATACTTCAGCATAGTCCTTAAATAATGCAGCAAAGTCCTTGAATAATGCAGCAGAGTCCTTAAATAATGCAACAAAGTCCTTAAATAATGCAGAAGCGTCCTTAAATAATGCAGCAAATTCCTTAAATAATGCAGCTAAGTCTTTAAATAATGCAATAAAGTCCATAAATAATGCAGCAGGGTCCTTAATTAATGCAACAAAGTCCTTAAATAATGCAGCAGAGTCCTTAAAAAATGCAGTAAAGTCCGTAAATAATGCAGCAGAGTCCTTAAATAATCCAGCCAAGTCCTTAAATAATGCAACAAAGTCCTTAAATAATGCAGCAGATTACTGAAATACTGCAGCAGGGTCCTTAAATAATGCAGCAGAGTCCTTAAAT
Organism: Phyllobates terribilis; assembly: GCF_046119375.1. NCBI lineage: Eukaryota > Metazoa > Chordata > Amphibia > Anura > Dendrobatidae > Phyllobates > Phyllobates terribilis. Next base: position 1,263,506 of record NW_027362955.1, on the reverse strand, counting down.
AATGCAACAAAGTCCTTAAATAATGCAGCAGAGTCCTTAAATAATGCAACAAAGTCCTTAAATAATGCAGCAGAGTCCTTAAATAATGCAACAAAGTACTTAAATAATGCAGCAGAGTCCTTAAGTACTGTAGCAGAGTCCTTAAATACTGCAGCAAAGTCCTTAAATAATGCAGCAGAGTCCTTAAATAATGCAGCAAAGTCATTAAATAATGCAGCAGAGTCCTTAAATAATGCAACAAATTCCTTAAATAATGCAGCAGAGTCCTTAAATAATGCAATAAAGTCCATAAATAATGCAGCAAAGTCCTTAAATAATGCAACAAAGTCCTTAAATAATGCAGCAGGGTCCTTAAATAATGCAACAAAGTCCTTAAATAATGCAGCAGAGTCCTTAAAAAATGCAGCAAAGTCCGTAAATAATGCAGCAGAGTCCTTAAATAATCCAGCCAAGTCCTTAAATAATGCAGCAGATTACTGAAATACGGCAGCAGGGTCCTTAAATAATGCAGCAGAGTCCTTATATAATGCAACAAAGTCCTTAAATAATGCAGCAGAGTCCTTAAATAATGCAACAAAGTCCTTAAGTAATGCAGCAGAGTCCTTAAATAATGCAGCAAAGTCCTTAAATAATGCAGCACAGTCCTTAAATAATCCAGCAAAGTCCTTAAATAATGCAGCAAAGTCTTTAAATAATGCAATAAAGTCCATAAATGATGCAGCAAATTCCTTAAATAATGCAGCAGAGTACTGAAATACCGCAGCATGATCCTTAAATAATGCAACAGAGTCCTTAAATAATGCAACAAAGTCCTTAAATAATGCAGAACAGTCCTTAAATAATGCAATAAAGTCCTTAAATAATGCAGCAAAGTCCTTAAATAATGCAGCAGAGTCCTTAAATAATGCAACAAAGTCCTAAAATAATGCAGCAGAGTCCTTAAATAATGCAACAAAGTCCTTAAATAATGCAGCAGAGTCCTTAAATAATGCAGCACATTCCTTAAATAATGCAGCAGAGTCCTTAAATAATCCAGCCAAGTCCTTAAATAATGCAGCAGAGTCCTTAAATAATGCAGAAAAGTCGTTAAATAAAGCAGCAGAGTCCTTAAATACTGCAGCAGAGTCCTTAAATAATGCAGCAAAGTCATTAAATAATGCAGAAGAGTCCTTAAATAATGCAGCAAAGTCCTTATATAATGCATCAGAGTCCTTAAATAATGCAGCAGAGTCCTTAAATACCACAGCAGAGTCCTTAAATAATGCAGCAAAGTCTTTAAATAATGCAGCACAGTCCTTAAATAATCCAGCCAAGTCCTTAAATAATGCAGCAGAGTCCTTAAATAATGCAGAAAAGTCCTTAAATAATGCAGCAGAGACCTTAAATACTTCAGCATAGTCCTTAAATAATGCAGCAAAGTCCTTGAATAATGCAGCAGAGTCCTTAAATAATGCAACAAAGTCCTTAAATAATGCAGAAGAGTCCTTAAATAATGCAGCAAATTCCTTAAATAATGCAGCAAAGTCTTTAAATAATGCAATAAAGTCCATAAATAATGCAGCAAAGTCCTTAAATAATGCAGCAGAGACCTTAAACAATGCAGCAGAGTCCTTAAATAATGCAGAAGAGTCCTTAAATAATGCAACCAAGACCTTAATGCAGCAGAGTCCTTAAATAATGCAACAAAGTACTTAAATAATGCAGCAGAGTCCTTAAGTACCGTAGCAGAGTCCTTAAATACTGCAGCAATGTCCTTAAATAATGCAGCAGAGTCATTAAATAATGCAATAAAGTCCATAAATAATGCAGCAAAGTCCTTAAATAATGCAACAAAGTCCTTAAATAATGCAGCAGGGTCCTTAAGTAATGCAACAAAGTCCTTAAATAATGCAGCAGAGTCCTTAAAAAATGCAGCAAATTCCGTAAATAATGCAGCAGAGTCCTTAAATAATCCAGCCAAGTCCTTAAATAATGCAGCAGATTACTGAAATACGGCAGCAGGGTCCTTAAATAATGCAGCAGAGTCCTTATATAATGCAACAAAGTCCTTAAATAATGCAGCAGAGTCCTTAAATAATGCAACAAAGTCCTTAAGTAATGCAGCAGAGTCCTTAAATAATGCAGCAAAGTCCTTAAATAATGCAGCACAGTCCTTAAATAATCCAGCAAAGTCCTTAAATAATGCAGCAAAGTCCTTATATAATGCATCAGAGTCCTTAAATAATGCAGCAGAGTCCTTAAATAAAACAGCAGAGTCCTTAAATATTGCAGCAAAGTCTTTAAATAATGCAGCACAGTCCTTAAATAATCCAGCCAAGTCCTTAAATAATGCAGCAGAGTCCTTAAATAATGCAGAAAAGTCCTTAAATAATGCAGCAGAGACCTTAAATACTTCAGCATAGTCCTTAAATAATGCAGCAAAGTCCTTGAATAATGCAGCAGAGTCCTTAAATAATGCAACAAAGTCCTTAAATAATGCAGAAGCGTCCTTAAATAATGCAGCAAATTCCTTAAATAATGCAGCAAAGTCTTTAAATAATGCAATAAAGTCCATAAATAATGCAGCAGGGTCCTTATATAATGCAACAAAGTCCTTAAATAATGCAGCAGAGTCCTTAAAAAATGCAGTAAAGTCCGTAAATAATGCAGCAGAGTCCTTAAATAATCCAGCCAAGTCCTTAAATAATGCAACAAAGTCCTTAAATAATGCAGCAGATTACTGAAATACTGCAGCAGGGTCCTTAAATAATGCAGCAGAGTCCTTAAATAATGCAACAAAGTCCTTAAATAATGCAGCAGAGTCCTTAAATAATGCATCAAAGTCCTTAAATAATGCAGCAGAGTCCTTAAATAATGCAACAAAGTACTTAAATAATGCAGCAGAGTCCTTAAGTACTGTAGCAGAGTCCTTAAATACTGCAGCAAAGTCCTTAAATAATGCAGCAGAGTCCTTAAATAATGCAGCAAAGTCATTAAATAATGCAGCAGAGTCCTTAAATAATGCAACAAATTCCTTAAATAATGCAGCAGAGTCCTTAAATAATGCAATAAAGTCCATAAATAATGCAGCAAAGTCCTTAAATAATGCAACAAAGTCCTTAAATAATGCAGCGGGGTCCTTAAATAATGCAACAAAGTCCTTAAATAATGCAGCAGAGTCCTTAAAAAATGCAGCAAAGTCCGTAAATAATGCAGCAGAGTCCTTAAATAATCCAGCCAAGTCCTTAAATAATGCAGCAGATTACTGAAATACGGCAGCAGGGTCCTTAAATAATGCAGCAGAGTCCTTATATAATGCAACAAAGTCCTTAAATAATACAGCAGAGTCCTTAAATAATGCAACAAAGTCCTTAAGTAATGCAGCAGAGTCCTTAAATAATGCAGCAAAGTCCTTAAATAATGCAGCACAGTCCTTAAATAATCCAGCAAAGTCCTTAAATAATGCAGCAAAGTCTTTAAATAATGCAATAAAGTCCATAAATGATGCAGCAAATTCCTTAAATAATGCAGCAGAGTACTGAAATACCGCAGCAGGATCCTTAAATAATGCAGCAGAGTCCTTAAATAATGCAACAAAGTCCTTAAATAATGCAGAACAGTCCTTAAATAATGCAATAAAGTCCTTAAATAATGCAGCAAAGTCCTTAAATAATGCAGCAGAGTCCTTAAATAATGCAACAAAGTCCTAAAATAATGCAGCAGAGTCCTTAAATAATGCAACAAAGTCCTTAAATAATGCAGCAGAGTCCTTAAATAATGCAGCAGAGTCCTTAAATAATGCAGCGCATTCCTTAAATAATGCAGCAGAGTCCTTAAATAATCCAGCCAAGTCCTTAAATAATGCAGCAGAGTCCTTAAATAATGCAGAAAAGTCGTTAAATAAAGCAGCAGAGTCCTTAAATACTGCAGCAGAGTCCTTAAATAATGCAGCAAAGTCATTAAATAATGCAGAAGAGTCCTTAAATAATGCAGCAAAGTCCTTATATAATGCATCAGAGTCCTTAAATAATGCAGCAGAGTCCTTAAATACCACAGCAGAGTCCTTAAATAATGCAGCAAAGTCTTTAAATAATGCAGCACAGTCCTTAAATAATCCAGCCAAGTCCTTAAATAATGCAGCAGAGTCCTTAAATAATGCAGAAAAGTCCTTAAATAATGCAGCAGAGACCTTAAATACTTCAGCATAGTCCTTAAATAATGCAGCAAAGTCCTTGAATAATTCAGCAGAGTCCTTAAATAATGCAACAAAGTCCTTAAATAATGCAGAACAGTCCTTAAATAATGCAGCAAATTCCTTAAATAATGCAGCAAAGTCTTTAAATAATGCAATAAAGTCCATAAATAATGCAGCAAAGTTCTTAAATAATGCAGCAGAGTCCTTAAATACCACAGCAGAGTCCTTAAATAATGCAGCAAAGTCTTTAAATAATGCAACAAAGTCCTTAAATAATGCAGCAGAGTCCTTAAATAATGCAGAAGAGTCCTTAAATAATCCAGCCAAGTCCTTAAATAATGCAGCAGAGTCCTTAAATAATGCAACAAAATCCTTAAATAATGCAGAAGTGTCCTTAAATAATCCAGCCAAGTCCTTAAATCATGCAGCAGGGTCCTTAAATAATCCAGCCAAGTCCTTAAATAATGCAGCAGAGTCCTTAAACAATGCAGCAGAGTCCTTAAATAATGCAGAAGATTCCTTAAATAATGCAACCAAGACCTTAATGCAGCAGAGTCCTTAAATAATGCAACAAAGTACTTAAATAATGCAGCAGAGTCCTTAAGTACCGTAGCAGAGTCCTTAAATACTGCAGCAAAGTCCTTAAATAATGCAGCAGAGTCCTTAAATAATGCAGCAAAGTCATTAAATAATGCAGCAGAGTCCTTAAATAATGCAACAAATTCCTTAAATAATGCAGCAGAGTCCTTAAATAATGCAATAAAGTCCATAAATAATGCAGCAAAGTCCTTAAATAATGCAACAAAGTCCTTAAATAATGCAGCAGGGTCCTTAAATAATGCAACAAAGTCCTTAAATAATGCAGCAGAGTCCTTAAAAAATGCAGCAAAGTCCGTAAATAATGCAGCAGAGTCCTTAAATAATCCAGCCAAGTCCTTAAATAATGCAGCAGATTACTGAAATACGGCAGCAGGGTCCTTAAATAATGCAGCAGAGTCCTTATATAATGCAACAAAGTCCTTAAATAATGCAGCAGAGTCCTTAAATAATGCAACAAAGTCCTTAAGTAATGCAGCAGAGTCCTTAAATAATGCAGCAAAGTCCTTAAATAATGCAGCACAGTCCTTAAATAATCCAGCAAAGTCCTTAAATAATGCAGCAAAGTCTTTAAATAATGCAATAAAGTCCATAATTGATGCAGCAAATTCCTTAAATAATGCAGCAGAGTACTGAAATACCGCAGCAGGATCCTTAAATAATGAAACAGAGTCCTTAAATAATGCAACAAAGTCCTTAAATAATGCAGAACAGTCCTTAAATAATGCAATAAAGTCCTTAAATAATGCAGCAAAGTCCTTATATAATGCAGCAGAGTCCTTAAATAATGCAACAAAGTCCTAAAATAATGCAGCAGAGTCCTTAAATAATGCAACAAAGTCCTTAAATAATGCAGCAGAGTCCTTAAATAATGCAGCAGAGTCCTTAAATAATGCAGCGCATTCCTTAAATAATGCAGCAGAGTCCTTAAATAATCCAGCCAAGTCCTTAAATAATGCAGCAGAGTCCTTAAATAATGCAGAAAAGTCGTTAAATAAAGCAGCAGAGTCCTTAAATACTGCAGCAGAGTCCTTAAATAATGCAGCAAAGTCATTAAATAATGCAGAAGAGTCCTTAAATAATGCAGCAAAGTCCTTATATAATGCATCAGAGTCCTTAAATAATGCAGCAGAGTCCTTAAATACCACTGCAGAGTCCTTAAATAATGCAGCAAAGTCTTTAAATAATGCAGCACAGTCCTTAAATAATCCAGCCAAGTCCTTAAATAATGCAGCAGAGTCCTTAAATAATGCAGAAAAGTCCTTAAATAATGCAGCAGAGACCTTAAATACTTCAGCATAGTCCTTAAATAATGCAGCAAAGTCCTTGAATAATGCAGCAGAGTCCTTAAATAATGCAACAAAGTCCTTAAATAATGCAGAACAGTCCTTAAATAATGCAGCAAATTCCTTAAATAATGCAGCAAAGTCTTTAAATTATGCAATAAAGTCCATAAATAATGCAGCAAAGTTCTTAAATAATGCAGCAGAGTCCTTAAATACCACAGCAGAGTCCTTCAATAATGCAGCAAAGTCTTTAAATAATGCAACAAAGTCCTTAAATAATGCAGCAGAGTCCTTAAATAATGCAGAAGAGTCCTTAAATAATCCAGCCAAGTCCTTAAATAATGCAGCAGAGTCCTTAAATAATGCAACAAAATCCTTAAATAATGCAGAAGAGTCCTTAGATAATCCAGCCAAGTCCTTAAATCATGCAGCAGGGTCCTTAAATAATCCAGCCAAGTCCTTAAATAATGCAGCAGAGTCCTTAAACAATGCAGCAGAGTCCTTAAATAATGCAGAAGAGTCCTTAAATAATGCAACCAAGACCTTAATGCAGCAGAGTCCTTAAATAATGCAACAAAGTACTTAAATAATGCAGCAGAGTCCTTAAGTACCGTAGCAGAGTCCTTAAATACTGCAGCAAATTCCTTAAATAATGCAGCAGAGTCCTTAAATAATGCAATAAAGTCCATAAATAATGCAGCAAAGTCCTTAAATAATGCAACAAAGTCCTTAAATAATGCAGCAGGGTCCTTAAATAATGCAACAAAGTCCTTAAATAATGCAGCAGAGTCCTTAAAAAATGCAGCAAAGTCCGTAAATAATGCAGCAGAGTCCTTAAATAATCCAGCCAAGTCCTTAAATAATGCAGCAGATTACTGAAATACGGCAGCAGGGTCCTTAAATAATGCAGCAGAGTCCTTATATAATGCAACAAAGTCCTTAAATAATGCAGCAGAGTCCTTAAATAATGCAACAAAGTCCTTAAGTAATGCAGCAGAGTCCTTAAATAATGCAGCAAAGTCCTTAAATAATGCAGCACAGTCCTTAAATAATCCAGCAAAGTCCTTAAATAATGCAGCAAAGTCTTTAAATAATGCAATAAAGTCCATAATTGATGCAGCAAATTCCTTAAATAATGCAGCAGAGTACTGAAATACCGCAGCAGGATCCTTAAATAATGAAACAGAGTCCTTAAATAATGCAACAAAGTCCTTAAATAATGCAGAACAGTCCTTAAATAATGCAATAAAGTCCTTAAATAATGCAGCAAAGTCCTTATATAATGCAGCAGAGTCCTTAAATAATGCAACAAAGTCCTAAAATAATGCAGCAGAGTCCTTAAATAATGCAACAAAGTCCTTAAATAATGCAGCAGAGTCCTTAAATAATGCAGCAGAGTCCTTAAATAATGCAGCGCATTCCTTAAATAATGCAGCAGAGTCCTTAAATAATCCAGCCAAGTCCTTAAATAATGCAGCAGAGTCCTTAAATAATGCAGAAAAGTCGTTAAATAAAGCAGCAGAGTCCTTAAATACTGCAGCAGAGTCCTTAAATAATGCAGCAAAGTCATTAAATAATGCAGAAGAGTCCTTAAATAATGCAGCAAAGTCCTTATATAATGCATCAGAGTCCTTAAATAATGCAGCAGAGTCCTTAAATACCACTGCAGAGTCCTTAAATAATGCAGCAAAGTCTTTAAATAATGCAGCACAGTCCTTAAATAATCCAGCCAAGTCCTTAAATAATGCAGCAGAGTCCTTAAATAATGCAGAAAAGTCCTTAAATAATGCAGCAGAGACCTTAAATACTTCAGCATAGTCCTTAAATAATGCAGCAAAGTCCTTGAATAATGCAGCAGAGTCCTTAAATAATGCAACAAAGTCCTTAAATAATGCAGAACAGTCCTTAAATAATGCAGCAAATTCCTTAAATAATGCAGCAAAGTCTTTAAATTATGCAATAAAGTCCATAAATAATGCAGCAAAGTTCTTAAATAATGCAGCAGAGTCCTTAAATACCACAGCAGAGTCCTTCAATAATGCAGCAAAGTCTTTAAATAATGCAACAAAGTCCTTAAATAATGCAGCAGAGTCCTTAAATAATGCAGAAGAGTCCTTAAATAATCCAGCCAAGTCCTTAAATAATGCAGCAGAGTCCTTAAATAATGCAACAAAATCCTTAAATAATGCAGAAGAGTCCTTAGATAATCCAGCCAAGTCCTTAAATCATGCAGCAGGGTCCTTAAATAATCCAGCCAAGTCCTTAAATAATGCAGCAGAGTCCTTAAACAATGCAGCAGAGTCCTTAAATAATGCAGAAGAGTCCTTAAATAATGCAACCAAGACCTTAATGCAGCAGAGTCCTTAAATAATGCAACAAAGTACTTAAATAATGCAGCAGAGTCCTTAAGTACCGTAGCAGAGTCCTTAAATACTGCAGCAAAGTCCTTAAATAATGCAGCAGAGTCCTTAAATAATGCAGCAAAGTCATTAAATAATGCAACAAATTCCTTAAATAATGCAGCAGAGTCCTTAAATAATGCAATAAAGTCCATAAATAATGCAGCAAAGTCCTTAAATAATGCAACAAAGTCCTTAAATAATGCAGCAGGGTCCTTAAATAATGCAACAAAGTCCTTAAATAATGCAGCAGAGTCCTTAAAAAATGCAGCAAAGTCCGTAAATAATGCAGCAGAGTCCTTAAATAATCCAGCCAAGTCCTTAAATAATGCAGCAGATTACTGAAATACGGCAGCAGGGTCCTTAAATAATGCAGAACAGTCCTTAAATAATGCAATAAAGTCCTTAAATAATGCAGCAAAGTCATTAAATAATGCAGCAGAGTCCTTAAATAATGCAACAAAGTCCTAAAATAATGCAGCAGAGTCCTTAAATAATGCAACAAAGTCCTTAAATAATGCAGCAGAGTCCTTAAATAATGCAGCACATTCCTTAAATAATGCAGCAGAGTCCTTAAATAATCCAGCCAAGTCCTTAAATAATGCAGCAGAGTCCTTAAATAATGCAGAAAAGTCGTTAAATAAAGCAGCAGAGTCCTTAAATACTGCAGCAGAGTCCTTAAATAATGCAGCAAAGTCATTAAATAATGCAGAAGAGTCCTTAAATAATGCAGCAAAGTCCTTATATAATGCATCAGAGTCCTTAAATAATGCAGCAGAGTCCTTAAATACCACAGCAGAGTCCTTAAATAATGCAGCAAAGTCTTTAAATAATGCAGCACAGTCCTTAAATAATCCAGCCAAGTCCTTAAATAATGCAGCAGAGTCCTTAAATAATGCAGAAAAGTCCTTAAATAATGCAGCAGAGACCTTAAATACTTCAGCATAGTCCTTAAATAATGCAGCAAAGTCCTTGAATAATGCAGCAGAGTCCTTAAATAATGCAACAAAGTCCTTAAATAATGCAGAAGCGTCCTTAAATAATGCAGCAAATTCCTTAAATAATGCAGCTAAGTCTTTAAATAATGCAATAAAGTCCATAAATAATGCAGCAGGGTCCTTAATTAATGCAACAAAGTCCTTAAATAATGCAGCAGAGTCCTTAAAAAATGCAGTAAAGTCCGTAAATAATGCAGCAGAGTCCTTAAATAATCCAGCCAAGTCCTTAAATAATGCAACAAAGTCCTTAAATAATGCAGCAGATTACTGAAATACTGCAGCAGGGTCCTTAAATAATGCAGCAGAGTCCTTAAATAATGCAACAAAGTCCTTAAATAATGCAGCAGAGTCCTTAAATAATGCAACAAAGTCCTTAAATAATGCAGCAGAGTCCTTAAATAATGCAACAAAGTACTTAAATAATGCAGCAGAGTCCTTAAGTACTGTAGCAGAGTCCTTAAATACTGCAGCAAAGTCCTTAAATAATGCAGCAGAGTCCTTAAATAATGCAGCAAAGTCATTAAATAATGCAGCAGAGTCCTTAAATAATGCAACAAATTCCTTAAATAATGCAGCAGAGTCCTTAAATAATGCAATAAAGTCCATAAATAATGCAGCAAAGTCCTTAAATAATGCAACAAAGTCCTTAAATAATGCAGCAGGGTCCTTAAATAATGCAACAAAGTCCTTAAATAATGCAGCAGAGTCCTTAAAAAATGCAGCAAAGTCCGTAAATAATGCAGCAGAGTCCTTAAATAATCCAGCCAAGTCCTTAAATAATGCAGCAGATTACTGAAATACGGCAGCAGGGTCCTTAAATAATGCAGCAGAGTCCTTATATAATGCAACAAAGTCCTTAAATAATGCAGCAGAGTCCTTAAATAATGCAACAAAGTCCTTAAGTAATGCAGCAGAGTCCTTAAATAATGCAGCAAAGTCCTTAAATAATGCAGCACAGTCCTTAAATAATCCAGCAAAGTCCTTAAATAATGCAGCAAAGTCTTTAAATAATGCAATAAAGTCCATAAATGATGCAGCAAATTCCTTAAATAATGCAGCAGAGTACTGAAATACCGCAGCAGGATCCTTAAATAATGCAACAGAGTCCTTAAATAATGCAACAAAGTCCTTAAATAATGCAGAACAGTCCTTAAATAATGCAATAAAGTCCTTAAATAATGCAGCAAAGTCCTTAAATAATGCAGCAGAGTCCTTAAATAATGCAACAAAGTCCTAAAATAATGCAGCAGAGTCCTTAAATAATGCAACAAAGTCCTTAAATAATGCAGCAGAGTCCTTAAATAATGCAGCACATTCCTTAAATAATGCAGCAGAGTCCTTAAATAATCCAGCCAAGTCCTTAAATAATGCAGCAGAGTCCTTAAATAATGCAGAAAAGTCGTTAAATAAAGCAGCAGAGTCCTTAAATACTGCAGCAGAGTCCTTAAATAATGCAGCAAAGTCATTAAATAATGCAGAAGAGTCCTTAAATAATGCAGCAAAGTCCTTATATAATGCATCAGAGTCCTTAAATAATGCAGCAGAGTCCTTAAATACCACAGCAGAGTCCTTAAATAATGCAGCAAAGTCTTTAAATAATGCAGCACAGTCCTTAAATAATCCAGCCAAGTCCTTAAATAATGCAGCAGAGTCCTTAAATAATGCAGAAAAGTCCTTAAATAATGCAGCAGAGACCTTAAATACTTCAGCATAGTCCTTAAATAATGCAGCAAAGTCCTTGAATAATGCAGCAGAGTCCTTAAATAATGCAACAAAGTCCTTAAATAATGCAGAAGAGTCCTTAAATAATGCAGCAAATTCCTTAAATAATGCAGCAAAGTCTTTAAATAATGCAATAAAGTCCATAAATAATGCAGCAAAGTCCTTAAATAATGCAGCAGAGTCCTTAAACAATGCAGCAGAGTCCTTAAATAATGCAGAAGAGTCCTTAAATAATGCAACCAAGACCTTAATGCAGCAGAGTCCTTAAATAATGCAACAAAGTACTTAAATAATGCAGCAGAGTCCTTAAGTACCGTAGCAGAGTCCTTAAATACTGCAGCAATGTCCTTAAATAATGCAGCAGAGTCATTAAATAATGCAATAAAGTCCATAAATAATGCAGCAAAGTCCTTAAATAATGCAACAAAGTCCTTAAATAATGCAGCAGGGTCCTTAAGTAATGCAACAAAGTCCTTAAATAATGCAGCAGAGTCCTTAAAAAATGCAGCAAATTCCGTAAATAATGCAGCAGAGTCCTTAAATAATCCAGCCAAGTCCTTAAATAATGCAGCAGATTACTGAAATACGGCAGCAGGGTCCTTAAATAATGCAGCAGAGTCCTTATATAATGCAACAAAGTCCTTAAATAATGCAGCAGAGTCCTTAAATAATGCAACAAAGTCCTTAAGTAATGCAGCAGAGTCCTTAAATAATGCAGCAAAGTCCTTAAATAATGCAGCACAGTCCTTAAATAATCCAGCAAAGTCCTTAAATAATGCAGCAAAGTCCTTATATAATGCATCAGAGTCCTTAAATAATGCAGCAGAGTCCTTAAATAAAACAGCAGAGTCCTTAAATAATGCAGCAAAGTCTTTAAATAATGCAGCACAGTCCTTAAATAATCCAGCCAAGTCCTTAAATAATGCAGCAGAGTCCTTAAATAATGCAGAAAAGTCCTTAAATAATGCAGCAGAGACCTTAAATACTTCAGCATAGTCCTTAAATAATGCAGCAAAGTCCTTGAATAATGCAGCAGAGTCCTTAAATAATGCAACAAAGTCCTTAAATAATGCAGAAGCGTCCTTAAATAATGCAGCAAATTCCTTAAATAATGCAGCAAAGTCTTTAAATAATGCAATAAAGTCCATAAATAATGCAGCAGGGTCCTTAAATAATGCAACAAAGTCCTTAAATAATGCAGCAGAGTCCTTAAAAAATGCAGTAAAGTCCGTAAATAATGCAGCAGAGTCCTTAAATAATCCAGCCAAGTCCTTAAATAATGTAACAAAGTCCTTAAATAATGCAGCAGATTACTGAAATACTGCAGCAGGGTCCTTAAATAATGCAGCAGAGTCCTTAAATAATGCAACAAAGTCCTTAAATAATGCAGCAGAGTCCTTAAATAATGCAACAAAGTCCTTAAATAATGCAGCAGAGTCCTTAAATAATGCAACAAAGTACTTAAATAATGCAGCAGAGTCCTTAAGTACTGTAGCAGAGTCCTTAAATACTGCAGCAAAGTCCTTAAATAATGCAGCAGAGTCCTTAAATAATGCAGCAAAGTCATTAAATAATGCAGCAGAGTCCTTAAATAATGCAACAAATTCCTTAAATAATGCAGCAGAGTCCTTAAATAATGCAATAAAGTCCATAAATAATGCAGCAAAGTCCTTAAATAATGCAACAAAGTCCTTAAATAATGCAGCAGGGTCCTTAAATAATGCAACAAAGTCCTTAAATAATGCAGCAGAGTCCTTAAAAAATGCAGCAAAGTCCGTAAATAATGCAGCAGAGTCCTTAAATAATCCAGCCAAGTCCTTAAATAATGCAGCAGATTACTGAAATACGGCAGCAGGGTCCTTAAATAATGCAGCAGAGTCCTTATATAATGCAACAAAGTCCTTAAATAATACAGCAGAGTCCTTAAATAATGCAACAAAGTCCTTAAGTAATGCAGCAGAGTCCTTAAATAATGCAGCAAAGTCCTTAAATAATGCAGCACAGTCCTTAAATAATCCAGCAAAGTCCTTAAATAATGCAGCAAAGTCTTTAAATAATGCAATAAAGTCCATAAATGATGCAGCAAATTCCTTAAATAATGCAGCAGAGTACTGAAATACCGCAGCAGGATCCTTAAATAATGCAGCAGAGTCCTTAAATAATGCAACAAAGTCCTTAAATAATGCAGAACAGTCCTTAAATAATGCAATAAAGTCCTTAAATAATGCAGCAAAGTCCTTAAATAATGCAGCAGAGTCCTTAAATAATGCAACAAAGTCATAAAATAATGCAGCAGAGTCCTTAAATAATGCAACAAAGTCCTTAAATAATGCAGCAGATTCCTTAAATAATGCAGCAGAGTCCTTAAATAATGCAGCGCATTCCTTAAATAGTGCAGCAGAGTCCTTAAATAATCCAGCCAAGTCCTTAAATAATGCAGCAGAGTCCTTAAATAATGCAGAAAAGTCGTTAAATAAAGCAGCAGAGTCCTTAAATACTGCAGCAGAGTCCTTAAATAATGCAGCAAAGTCATTAAATAATGCAGAAGAGTCCTTAAATAATGCAGCAAAGTCCTTATATAATGCATCAGAGTCCTTAAATAATGCAGCAGAGTCCTTAAATACCACAGCAGAGTCCTTAAATAATGCAGCAAAGTCTTTAAATAATGCAGCACAGTCCTTAAATAATCCAGCCAAGTCCTTAAATAATGCAGCAGAGTCCTTAAATAATGCAGAAAAGTCCTTAAATAATGCAGCAGAGACCTTAAATACTTCAGCATAGTCCTTAAATAATGCAGCAAAGTCCTTGAATAATGCAGCAGAGTCCTTAAATAATGCAGAAGAGTCCTTAAATAATGCAACCAAGACCTTAATGCAGCAGAGTCCTTAAATAATGCAACAAAGTACTTAAATAATGCAGCAGAGTCCTTAAGTACCGTAGCAGAGTCCTTAAATACTGCAGCAAAGTCCTTAAATAATGCAGCAGAGTCCTTAAATAATGCAGCAAAGTCATTAAATAATGCAACAAATTCCTTAAATAATGCAGCAGAGTCCTTAAATAATGCAATAAAGTCCATAAATAATGCAGCAAAGTCCTTAAATAATGCAACAAAGTCCTTAAATAATGCAGCAGGGTCCTTAAATAATGCAACAAAGTCCTTAAATAATGCAGCAGAGTCCTTAAAAAATGCAGCAAAGTCCGTAAATAATGCAGCAGAGTCCTTAAATAATCCAGCCAAGTCCTTAAATAATGCAGCAGATTACTGAAATACGGCAGCAGGGTCCTTAAATAATGCAGAACAGTCCTTAAATAATGCAATAAAGTCCTTAAATAATGCAGCAAAGTCCTTAAATAATGCAGCAGAGTCCTTAAATAATGCAACAAAGTCCTAAAATAATGCAGCAGAGTCCTTAAATAATGCAACAAAGTCCTTAAATAATGCAGCAGAGTCCTTAAATAATGCAGCACATTCCTTAAATAATGCAGCAGAGTCCTTAAATAATCCAGCCAAGTCCTTAAATAATGCAGCAGAGTCCTTAAATAATGCAGAAAAGTCGTTAAATAAAGCAGCAGAGTCCTTAAATACTGCAGCAGAGTCCTTAAATAATGCAGCAAAGTCATTAAATAATGCAGAAGAGTCCTTAAATAATGCAGCAAAGTCCTTATATAATGCATCAGAGTCCTTAAATAATGCAGCAGAGTCCTTAAATACCACAGCAGAGTCCTTAAATAATGCAGCAAAGTCTTTAAATAATGCAGCACAGTCCTTAAATAATCCAGCCAAGTCCTTAAATAATGCAGCAGAGTCCTTAAATAATGCAGAAAAGTCCTTAAATAATGCAGCAGAGACCTTAAATACTTCAGCATAGTCCTTAAATAATGCAGCAAAGTCCTTGAATAATGCAGCAGAGTCCTTAAATAATGCAACAAAGTCCTTAAATAATACAGAAGCGTCCTTAAATAATGCAGCAAATTCCTTAAATAATGCAGCTAAGTCTTTAAATAATGCAATAAAGTCCATAAATAATGCAGCAGGGTCCTTAATTAATGCAACAAAGTCCTTAAATAATGCAGCAGAGTCCTTAAAAAATGCAGTAAAGTCCGTAAATAATGCAGCAGAGTCCTTAAATAATCCAGCCAAGTCCTTAAATAATGCAACAAAGTCCTTAAATAATGCAGCAGATTACTGAAATACTGCAGCAGGGTCCTTAAATAATGCAGCAGAGTCCTTAAATAATGCAACAAAGTCCTTAAATAATGCAGCAGAGTCCTTAAATAATGCAACAAAGTCCTTAAATAATGCAGCAGAGTCCTTAAATAATGCAACAAAGTACTTAAATAATGCAGCAGAGTCCTTAAGTACTGTAGCAGAGTCCTTAAATACTGCAGCAAAGTCCTTAAATAATGCAGCAGAGTCCTTAAATAATGCAGCAAAGTCATTAAATAATGCAGCAGAGTCCTTAAATAATGCAACAAATTCCTTAAATAATGCAGCAGAGTCCTTAAATAATGCAATAAAGTCCATAAATAATGCAGCAAAGTCCTTAAATAATGCAACAAAGTCCTTAAATAATGCAGCAGGGTCCTTAAATAATGCAACAAAGTCCTTAAATAATGCAGCAGAGTCCTTAAAAAATGCAGCAAAGTCCGTAAATAATGCAGCAGAGTCCTTAAATAATCCAGCCAAGTCCTTAAATAATGCAGCAGATTACTGAAATACGGCAGCAGGGTCCTTAAATAATGCAGCAGAGTCCTTATATAATGCAACAAAGTCCTTAAATAATGCAGCAGAGTCCTTAAATAATGCAACAAAGTCCTTAAGTAATGCAGCAGAGTCCTTAAATAATGCAGCAAAGTCCTTAAATAATGCAGCACAGTCCTTAAATAATCCAGCAAAGTCCTTAAATAATGCAGCAAAGTCTTTAAATAATGCAATAAAGTCCATAAATGATGCAGCAAATTCCTTAAATAATGCAGCAGAGTACTGAAATACCGCAGCAGGATCCTTAAATAATGCAACAGAGTCCTTAAATAATGCAACAAAGTCCTTAAATAATGCAGCAGAGTCCTTAAATAATGCAGCACATTCCTTAAATAATGCAGCAGAGTCCTTAAATAATCCAGCCAAGTCCTTAAATAATGCAGCAGAGTCCTTAAATAATGCAGAAAAGTCGTTAAATAAAGCAGCAGAGTCCTTAAATACTGCAGCAGAGTCCTTAAATAATGCAGCAAAGTCATTAAATAATGCAGAAGAGTCCTTAAATAATGCAGCAAAGTCCTTATATAATGCATCAGAGTCCTTAAATAATGCAGCAGAGTCCTTAAATACCACAGCAGAGTCCTTAAATAATGCAGCAAAGTCTTTAAATAATGCAGCACAGTCCTTAAATAATCCAGCCAAGTCCTTAAATAATGCAGCAGAGTCCTTAAATAATGCAGAAAAGTCCTTAAATAATGCAGCAGAGACCTTAAATACTTCAGCATAGTCCTTAAATAATGCAGCAAAGTCCTTGAATAATGCAGCAGAGTCCTTAAATAATGCAACAAAGTCCTTAAATAATGCAGAAGAGTCCTTAAATAATGCAGCAAATTCCTTAAATAATGCAGCAAAGTCTTTAAATAATGCAATAAAGTCCATAAATAATGCAGCAAAGTCCTTAAATAATGCAGCAGAGTCCTTAAACAATGCAGCAGAGTCCTTAAATAATGCAGAAGAGTCCTTAAATAATGCAACCAAGACCTTAATGCAGCAGAGTCCTTAAATAATGCAACAAAGTACTTAAATAATGCAGCAGAGTCCTTAAGTACCGTAGCAGAGTCCTTAAATACTGCAGCAATGTCCTTAAATAATGCAGCAGAGTCATTAAATAATGCAATAAAGTCCATAAATAATGCAGCAAAGTCCTTAAATAATGCAACAAAG
The DNA here is from genome assembly GCF_046119375.1 of Phyllobates terribilis. Taxonomy (NCBI): domain Eukaryota; kingdom Metazoa; phylum Chordata; class Amphibia; order Anura; family Dendrobatidae; genus Phyllobates; species Phyllobates terribilis. Next base: position 1,246,407 of record NW_027362955.1, on the reverse strand, counting down.
TCCTTAAATAATGCAGCAGGGTCCTTAAGTAATGCAACAAAGTCCTTAAATAATGCAGCAGAGTCCTTAAAAAATGCAGCAAATTCCGTAAATAATGCAGCAGAGTCCTTAAATAATCCAGCCAAGTCCTTAAATAATGCAGCAGATTACTGAAATACGGCAGCAGGGTCCTTAAATAATGCAGCAGAGTCCTTATATAATGCAACAAAGTCCTTAAATAATGCAGCAGAGTCCTTAAATAATGCAACAAAGTCCTTAAGTAATGCAGCAGAGTCCTTAAATAATGCAGCAAAGTCCTTAAATAATGCAGCACAGTCCTTAAATAATCCAGCAAAGTCCTTAAATAATGCAGCAAAGTCCTTATATAATGCATCAGAGTCCTTAAATAATGCAGCAGAGTCCTTAAATAAAACAGCAGAGTCCTTAAATAATGCAGCAAAGTCTTTAAATAATGCAGCACAGTCCTTAAATAATCCAGCCAAGTCCTTAAATAATGCAGCAGAGTCCTTAAATAATGCAGAAAAGTCCTTAAATAATGCAGCAGAGACCTTAAATACTTCAGCATAGTCCTTAAATAATGCAGCAAAGTCCTTGAATAATGCAGCAGAGTCCTTAAATAATGCAACAAAGTCCTTAAATAATGCAGAAGCGTCCTTAAATAATGCAGCAAATTCCTTAAATAATGCAGCAAAGTCTTTAAATAATGCAATAAAGTCCATAAATAATGCAGCAGGGTCCTTAAATAATGCAACAAAGTCCTTAAATAATGCAGCAGAGTCCTTAAAAAATGCAGTAAAGTCCGTAAATAATGCAGCAGAGTCCTTAAATAATCCAGCCAAGTCCTTAAAAAATGTAACAAAGTCCTTAAATAATGCAGCAGATTACTGAAATACTGCAGCAGGGTCCTTAAATAATGCAGCAGAGTCCTTAAATAATGCAACAAAGTCCTTAAATAATGCAGCAGAGTCCTTAAATAATGCAACAAAGTCATTAAATAATGCAGCAGAGTCCTTAAATAATGCAACAAAGTACTTAAATAATGCAGCAGAGTCCTTAAGTACTGTAGCAGAGTCCTTAAATACTGCAGCAAAGTCCTTAAATAATGCAGCAGAGTCCTTAAATAATGCAGCAAAGTCATTAAATAATGCAGCAGAGTCCTTAAATAATGCAACAAATTCCTTAAATAATGCAGCAGAGTCCTTAAATAATGCAATAAAGTCCATAAATAATGCAGCAAAGTCCTTAAATAATGCAACAAAGTCCTTAAATAATGCAGCAGGGTCCTTAAATAATGCAACAAAGTCCTTAAATAATGCAGCAGAGTCCTTAAAAAATGCAGCAAAGTCCGTAAATAATGCAGCAGAGTCCTTAAATAATCCAGCCAAGTCCTTAAATAATGCAGCAGATTACTGAAATACGGCAGCAGGGTCCTTAAATAATGCAGCAGAGTCCTTATATAATGCAACAAAGTCCTTAAATAATACAGCAGAGTCCTTAAATAATGCAACAAAGTCCTTAAGTAATGCAGCAGAGTCCTTAAATAATGCAGCAAAGTCCTTAAATAATGCAGCACAGTCCTTAAATAATCCAGCAAAGTCCTTAAATAATGCAGCAAAGTCTTTAAATAATGCAATAAAGTCCATAAATGATGCAGCAAATTCCTTAAATAATGCAGCAGAGTACTGAAATACCGCAGCAGGATCCTTAAATAATGCAGCAGAGTCCTTAAATAATGCAACAAAGTCCTTAAATAATGCAGAACAGTCCTTAAATAATGCAATAAAGTCCTTAAATAATGCAGCAAAGTCCTTAAATAATGCAGCAGAGTCCTTAAATAATGCAACAAAGTCATAAAATAATGCAGCAGAGTCCTTAAATAATGCAACAAAGTCCTTAAATAATGCAGCAGATTCCTTAAATAATGCAGCAGAGTCCTTAAATAATGCAGCGCATTCCTTAAATAGTGCAGCAGAGTCCTTAAATAATCCAGCCAAGTCCTTAAATAATGCAGCAGAGTCCTTAAATAATGCAGAAAAGTCGTTAAATAAAGCAGCAGAGTCCTTAAATACTGCAGCAGAGTCCTTAAATAATGCAGCAAAGTCATTAAATAATGCAGAAGAGTCCTTAAATAATGCAGCAAAGTCCTTATATAATGCATCAGAGTCCTTAAATAATGCAGCAGAGTCCTTAAATACCACAGCAGAGTCCTTAAATAATGCAGCAAAGTCTTTAAATAATGCAGCACAGTCCTTAAATAATCCAGCCAAGTCCTTAAATAATGCAGCAGAGTCCTTAAATAATGCAGAAAAGTCCTTAAATAATGCAGCAGAGACCTTAAATACTTCAGCATAGTCCTTAAATAATGCAGCAAAGTCCTTGAATAATGCAGCAGAGTCCTTAAATAATGCAACAAAGTCCTTAAATAATGCAGAACAGTCCTTAAATAATGCAGCAAATTCCTTAAATAATGCAGCAAAGTCTTTAAATAATGCAATAAAGTCCATAAATAATGCAGCAAAGTTCTTAAATAATGCAGCAGAGTCCTTAAATACCACAGCAGAGTCCTTAAATAATGCAGCAAAGTCTTTAAATAATGCAACAAAGTCCTTAAATAATGCAGCAGAGTCCTTAAATAATGCAGAAGAGTCCTTAAATAATCCAGCCAAGTCCTTAAATAATGCAGCAGAGTCCTTAAATAATGCAACAAAATCCTTAAATAATGCAGAAGAGTCCTTAAATAATCCAGCCAAGTCCTTAAATCATGCAGCAGGGTCCTTAAATAATCCAGCCAAGTCCTTAAATAATGCAGCAGAGTCCTTAAACAATGCAGCAGAGTCCTTAAATAATGCAGAAGAGTCCTTAAATAATGCAACCAAGACCTTAATGCAGCAGAGTCCTTAAATAATGCAACAAAGTACTTAAATAATGCAGCAGAGTCCTTAAGTACCGTAGCAGAGTCCTTAAATACTGCAGCAAAGTCCTTAAATAATGCAGCAGAGTCCTTAAATAATGCAGCAAAGTCATTAAATAATGCAGCAGAGTCCTTAAATAATGCAACAAATTCCTTAAATAATGCAGCAGAGTCCTTAAATAATGCAATAAAGTCCATAAATAATGCAGCAAAGTCCTTAAATAATGCAACAAAGTCCTTAAATAATGCAGCAGGGTCCTTAAATAATGCAACAAAGTCCTTAAATAATGCAGCAGAGTCCTTAAAAAATGCAGCAAAGTCCGTAAATAATGCAGCAGAGTCCTTAAATAATCCAGCCAAGTCCTTAAATAATGCAGCAGATTACTGAAATACGGCAGCAGGGTCCTTAAATAATGCAGCAGAGTCCTTATATAATGCAACAAAGTCCTTAAATAATGCAGCAGAGTCCTTAAATAATGCAACAAAGTCCTTAAGTAATGCAGCAGAGTCCTTAAATAATGCAGCAAAGTCCTTAAATAATGCAGCACAGTCCTTAAATAATCCAGCAAAGTCCTTAAATAATGCAGCAAAGTCTTTAAATAATGCAATAAAGTCCATAATTGATGCAGCAAATTCCTTAAATAATGCAGCAGAGTACTGAAATACCGCAGCAGGATCCTTAAATAATGCAACAGAGTCCTTAAATAATGCAACAAAGTCCTTAAATAATGCAGAACAGTCCTTAAATAATGCAATAAAGTCCTTAAATAATGCAGCAAAGTCCTTATATAATGCAGCAGAGTCCTTAAATAATGCAACAAAGTCCTAAAATAATGCAGCAGAGTCCTTAAATAATGCAACAAAGTCCTTAAATAATGCAGCAGAGTCCTTAACTAATGCAGCAGAGTCCTTAAATAATGCAGCGCATTCCTTAAATAATGCAGCAGAGTCCTTAAATAATCCAGCCAAGTCCTTAAATAATGCAGCAGAGTCCTTAAATAATGCAGAAAAGTCGTTAAATAAAGCAGCAGAGTCCTTAAATACTGCAGCAGAGTCCTTAAATAATGCAGCAAAGTCATTAAATAATGCAGAAGAGTCCTTAAATAATGCAGCAAAGTCCTTATATAATGCATCAGAGTCCTTAAATAATGCAGCAGAGTCCTTAAATACCACTGCAGTGTCCTTAAATAATGCAGCAAAGTCTTTAAATAATGCAGCACAGTCCTTAAATAATCCAGCCAAGTCCTTAAATAATGCAGCAGAGTCCTTAAATAATGCAGAAAAGTCCTTAAATAATGCAGCAGAGACCTTAAATACTTCAGCATAGTCCTTAAATAATGCAGCAAAGTCCTTGAATAATGCAGCAGAGTCCTTAAATAATGCAACAAAGTCCTTAAATAATGCAGAACAGTCCTTAAATAATGCAGCAAATTCCTTAAATAATGCAGCAAAGTCTTTAAATAATGCAATAAAGTCCATAAATAATGCAGCAAAGTTCTTAAATAATGCAGCAGAGTCCTTAAATACCACAGCAGAGTCCTTCAATAATGCAGCAAAGTCTTTAAATAATGCAACAAAGTCCTTAAATAATGCAGCAGAGTCCTTAAATAATGCAGAAGAGTCCTTAAATAATCCAGCCAAGTCCTTAAATAATGCAGCAGAGTCCTTAAATAATGCAACAAAATCCTTAAATAATGCAGAAGAGTCCTTAAATAATCCAGCCAAGTCCTTAAATCATGCAGCAGGGTCCTTAAATAATCCAGCCAAGTCCTTAAATAATGCAGCAGAGTCCTTAAACAATGCAGCAGAGTCCTTAAATAATGCAGAAGAGTCCTTAAATAATGCAACCAAGACCTTAATGCAGCAGAGTCCTTAAATAATGCAACAAAGTACTTAAATAATGCAGCAGAGTCCTTAAGTACCGTAGCAGAGTCCTTAAATACTGCAGCAAAGTCCTTAAATAATGCAGCAGAGTCCTTAAATAATGCAGCAAAGTCATTAAATAATGCAGCAGAGTCCTTAAATAATGCAACAAATTCCTTAAATAATGCAGCAGAGTCCTTAAATAATGCAATAAAGTCCATAAATAATGCAGCAAAGTCCTTAAATAATGCAACAAAGTCCTTAAATAATGCAGCAGGGTCCTTAAATAATGCAACAAAGTCCTTAAATAATGCAGCAGAGTCCTTAAAAAATGCAGCAACGTCCGTAAAAAATGCAGCAGAGTCCTTAAATAATCCAGCCAAGTCCTTAAATAATGCAGCAGATTACTGAAATACGGCAGCAGGGTCCTTAAATAATGCAGCAGAGTCCTTATATAATGCAACAAAGTCCTTAAATAATGCAGCAGAGTCCTTAAATAATGCAACAAAGTCCTTAAGTAATGCAGCAGAGTCCTTAAATAATGCAGCAAAGTCCTTAAATAATGCAGCACAGTCCTTAAATAATCCAGCAAAGTCCTTAAATAATGCAGCAAAGTCTTTAAATAATGCAATAAAGTCCATAAATGATGCAGCACATTCCTTAAATAATGCAGCAGAGTACTGAAATACCGCAGCAGGATCCTTAAATAATGCAACAGAGTCCTTAAATAATGCAACAAAGTCCTTAAATAATGCAGAACAGTCCTTAAATAATGCAATAAAGTCCTTAAATAATGCAGCAAAGTCCTTAAATAATGCAGCAGAGTCCTTAAATAATGAAACAAAGTCCTAAAATAATGCAGCAGAGTCCTTAAATAATGCAACAAAGTCCTTAAATAATGCAGCAGAGTCCTTAAATAATGCAGCCCATTCCTTAAATAATGCAGCAGAGTCCTTAAATAATCCAGCCAAGTCCTTAAATAATGCAGCAGAGTCCTTAAATAATGCAGAAAAGTCGTTAAATAAAGCAGCAGAGTCCTTAAATACTGCAGCAGAGTCCTTAAATAATGCAGCAAAGTCATTAAATAATGCAGAAGAGTCCTTAAATAATGCAGCAAAGTCCTTATATAATGCATCAGAGTCCTTAAATAATGCAGCAGAGTCCTTAAATACCACAGCAGAGTCCTTAAATAATGCAGCAAAGTCTTTAAATAATGCAGCACAGTCCTTAAATAATCCAGCCAAGTCCTTAAATAATGCAGCAGAGTCCTTAAATAATGCAGAAAAGTCCTTAAATAATGCAGCAGAGACCTTAAATACTTCAGCATAGTCCTTAAATAATGCAGCAAAGTCCTTGAATAATGCAGCAGAGTCCTTAAATAATGCAACAAAGTCCTTAAATAATGCAGAAGAGTCCTTAAATAATGCAGCAAATTCCTTAAATAATGCAGCAAAGTCTTTAAATAATGCAATAAAGTCCATAAATAATGCAGCAAAGTCCTTAAATAATGCAGCAGAGTCCTTAAACAATGCAGCAGAGTCCTTAAATAATGCAGAAGAGTCCTTAAATAATGCAACCAAGACCTTAATGCAGCAGAGTCCTTAAATAATGCAACAAAGTACTTAAATAATGCAGCAGAGTCCTTAAGTACCGTAGCAGAGTCCTTAAATACTGCAGCAATGTCCTTAAATAATGCAGCAGAGTCCTTAAATAATGCAATAAAGTCCATAAATAATGCAGCAAAGTCCTTAAATAATGCAACAAAGTCCTTAAATAATGCAGCAGGGTCCTTAAGTAATGCAACAAAGTCCTTAAATAATGCAGCAGAGTCCTTAAAAAATGCAGCAAAGTCCGTAAATAATGCAGCAGTGTCCTTAAATAATCCAGCCAAGTCCTTAAATAATGCAGCAGATTACTGAAATACGGCAGCAGGGTCCTTAAATAATGCAGCAGAGTCCTTATATAATGCAACAAAGTCCTTAAATAATGCAGCAGAGTCCTTAAATAATGCAACAAAGTCCTTAAGTAATGCAGCAGAGTCCTTAAATAATGCAGCAAAGTCCTTAAATAATGCAGCACAGTCCTTAAATAATCCAGCAAAGTCCTTAAATAATGCAGCAAAGTCCTTATATAATGCATCAGAGTCCTTAAATAATGCAGCAGAGTCCTTAAATAAAACAGCAGAGTCCTTAAATAATGCAGCAAAGTCTTTAAATAATGCAGCACAGTCCTTAAATAATCCAGCCAAGTCCTTAAATAATGCAGCAGAGTCCTTAAATAATGCAGAAAAGTCCTTAAATAATGCAGCAGAGACCTTAAATACTTCAGCATAGTCCTTAAATAATGCAGCAAAGTCCTTGAATAATGCAGCAGAGTCCTTAAATAATGCAACAAAGTCCTTAAATAATGCAGAAGCGTCCTTAAATAATGCAGCAAATTCCTTAAATAATGCAGCAAAGTCTTTAAATAATGCAATAAAGTCCATAAATAATGCAGCAGGGTCCTTAAATAATGCAACAAAGTCCTTAAATAATGCAGCAGAGTCCTTAAAAAATGCACTAAAGTCCGTAAATAATGCAGCAGAGTCCTTAAATAATCCAGCCAAGTCCTTAAATAATGCAACAAAGTCCTTAAATAATGCAGCAGATTACTGAAATACTGCAGCAGGGTCCTTAAATAATGCAGCAGAGTCCTTAAATAATGCAACAAAGTCCTTAAATAATGCAGCAGAGTCCTTAAATAATGCAACAAAGTCCTTAAATAATGCAGCAGAGTCCTTAAATAATGCAACAAAGTACTTAAATAATGCAGCAGAGTCCTTAAGTACTGTAGCAGAGTCCTTAAATACTGCAGCAAAGTCCTTAAATAATGCAGCAGAGTCCTTAAATAATGCAGCAAAGTCATTAAATAATGCAGCAGAGTCCTTAAATAATGCAACAAATTCCTTAAATAATGCAGCAGAGTCCTTAAATAATGCAATAAAGTCCATAAATAATGCAGCAAAGTCCTTAAATAATGCAACAAAGTCCTTAAATAATGCAGCAGGGTCCTTAAATAATGCAACAAAGTCCTTAAATAATGCAGCAGAGTCCTTAAAAAATGCAGCAAAGTCCGTAAATAATGCAGCAGAGTCCTTAAATAATCCAGCCAAGTCCTTAAATAATGCAGCAGATTACTGAAATACGGCAGCAGGGTCCTTAAATAATGCAGCAGAGTCCTTATATAATGCAACAAAGTCCTTAAATAATACAGCAGAGTCCTTAAATAATGCAACAAAGTCCTTAAGTAATGCAGCAGAGTCCTTAAATAATGCAGCAAAGTCCTTAAATAATCTAGCACAGTCCTTAAATAATCCAGCAAAGTCCTTAAATAATGCAGCAAAGTCTTTAAATAATGCAATAAAGTCCATAAATGATGCAGCAAATTCCTTAAATAATGCAGCAGAGTACTGAAATACCGCAGGAGGATCCTTAAATAATGCAGCAGAGTCCTTAAATAATGCAACAAAGTCCTTAAATAATGCAGAACAGTCCTTAAATAATGCAATAAAGTCCTTAAATAATGCAGCAAAGTCCTTAAATAATGCAGCAGAGTCCTTAAATAATGCAACAAAGTCCTAAAATAATGCAGCAGAGTCCTTAAATAATGCAACAAAGTCCTTAAATAATGCAGCAGAGTCCTTAAATAATGCAGCAGAGTCCTTAAATAATGCAGCGCATTCCTTAAATAGTGCAGCAGAGTCCTTAAATAATCCAGCCAAGTCCTTAAATAATGCAGCAGAGTCCTTAAATAATGCAGAAAAGTCGTTAAATAAAGCAGCAGAGTCCTTAAATACTGCAGCAGAGTCCTTAAATAATGCAGCAAAGTCATTAAATAATGCAGAAGAGTCCTTAAATAATGCAGCAAAGTCCTTATATAATGCATCAGAGTCCTTAAATAATGCAGCAGAGTCCTTAAATACCACAGCAGAGTCCTTAAATAATGCAGCAAAGTCTTTAAATAATGCAGCACAGTCCTTAAATAATCCAGCCAAGTCCTTAAATAATGCAGCAGAGTCCTTAAATAATGCAGAAAAGTCCTTAAATAATGCAGCAGAGACCTTAAATACTTCAGCATAGTCCTTAAATAATGCAGCAAAGTCCTTGAATAATGCAGCAGAGTCCTTAAATAATGCAACAAAGTCCTTAAATAATGCAGAACAGTCCTTAAATAATGCAGCAAATTCCTTAAATAATGCAGCAAAGTCTTTAAATAATGCAATAAAGTCCATAAATAATGCAGCAAAGTTCTTAAATAATGCAGCAGAGTCCTTAAATACCACAGCAGAGTCCTTAAATAATGCAGCAAAGTCTTTAAATAATGCAACAAAGTCCTTAAATAATGCAGCAGAGTCCTTAAATAATGCAGAAGAGTCCTTAAATAATCCAGCCAAGTCCTTAAATAATGCAGCAGAGTCCTTAAATAATGCAACAAAATCCTTAAATAATGCAGAAGAGTCCTTAAATAATCCAGCCAAGTCCTTAAATAATGCAGCAGAGTCCTTAAACAATGCAGCAGAGTCCTTAAATAATGCAGAAGAGTCCTTAAATAATGCAACCAAGACCTTAATGCAGCAGAGTCCTTAAATAATGCAACAAAGAACTTAAATAATGCAGCAGAGTCCTTAAGTACCGTAGCAGAGTCCTTAAATACTGCAGCAAAGTCCTTAAATAATGCAGCAGAGTCCTTAAATAATGCAGCAAAGTCATTAAATAATGCAGCAGAGTCCTTAAATAATGCAAAAAATTCCTTAAATAATGCAGCAGAGTCCTTAAATAATGCAATAAAGTCCATAAATAATGCAGCAAAGTCCTTAAATAATGCAACAAAGTCCTTAAATAATGCAGCAGAGTCCTTAAAAAATGCAGCAAAGTCCGTAAATAATGCAGCAGAGTCCTTAAATAATCCAGCCAAGTCCTTAAATAATGCAGCAGATTACTGAAATACGGCAGCAGGGTCCTTAAATAATGCAGCAGAGTCCTTATATAATGCAACAAAGTCCTTAAATAATGCAGCAGAGTCCTTAAATAATGCAACAAAGTCCTTAAGTAATGCAGCAGAGTCCTTAAATAATGCAGCAAAGTCCTTAAATAATGCAGCACAGTCCTTAAATAATCCAGCAAAGTCCTTAAATAATGCAGCAAAGTCTTTAAATAATGCAATAAAGACCATAATTGATGCAGCAAATTCCTTAAATAATGCAGCAGAGTACTGAAATACCGCAGCAGGATCCTTAAATCATGCAGCAGGGTCCTTAAATAATCCAGCCAAGTCCTTAAATAATGCAGCAGAGTCCTTAAACAATGCAGCAGAGTCCTTAAATAATGCAGAAGAGTCCTTAAATAATGCAACCAAGACCTTAATGCAGCAGAGTCCTTAAATAATGCAACAAAGTACTTAAATAATGCAGCAGAGTCCTTAAGTACCGTAGCAGAGTCCTTAAATACTGCAGCAAAGTCCTTAAATAATGCAGCAGAGTCCTTAAATAATGCAGCAAAGTCATTAAATAATGCAGCAGAGTCCTTAAATAATGCAACAAATTCCTTAAATAATGCAGCAGAGTCCTTAAATAATGCAATAAAGTCCATAAATAATGCAGCAAAGTCCTTAAATAATGCAACAAAGTCCTTAAATAATGCAGCAGGGTCCTTAAATAATGCAACAAAGTCCTTAAATAATGCAGCAGAGTCCTTAAAAAATGCAGCAAAGTCCGTAAATAATGCAGCAGAGTCCTTAAATAATCCAGCCAAGTCCTTAAATAATGCAGCAGATTACTGAAATACGGCAGCAGGGTCCTTAAATAATGCAGCAGAGTCCTTATATAATGCAACAAAGTCCTTAAATAATGCAGCAGAGTCCTTAAATAATGCAACAAAGTCCTTAAGTAATGCAGCAGAGTCCTTAAATAATGCAGCAAAGTCCTTAAATAATGCAGCACAGTCCTTAAATAATCCAGCAAAGTCCTTAAATAATGCAGCAAAGTCTTTAAATAATGCAATAAAGTCCATAATTGATGCAGCAAATTCCTTAAATAATGCAGCAGAGTACTGAAATACCGCAGCAGGATCCTTAAATAATGCAACAGAGTCCTTAAATAATGCAACAAAGTCCTTAAATAATGCAGAACAGTCCTTAAATAATGCAATAAAGTCCTTAAATAATGCAGCAAAGTCCTTATATAATGCAGCAGAGTCCTTAAATAATGCAACAAAGTCCTAAAATAATGCAGCAGAGTCCTTAAATAATGCAACAAAGTCCTTAAATAATGCAGCAGAGTCCTTAAATAATGCAGCGCATTCCTTAAATAATGCAGCAGAGTCCTTAAATAATGCAGCAGAGTCCTTAAATAATCCAGCCAAGTCCTTAAATAATGCAGCAGAGTCCTTAAATAATGCAGAAAAGTCGTTAAATAAAGCAGCAGAGTCCTTAAATACTGCAGCAGAGTCCTTAAATAATGCAGCAAAGTCATTAAATAATGCAGAAGAGTCCTTAAATAATGCAGCAAAGTCCTTATATAATGCATCAGAGTCCTTAAATAATGCAGCAGAGTCCTTAAATACCACTGCAGAGTCCTTAAATAATGCAGCAAAGTCTTTAAATAATGCAGCACAGTCCTTAAATAATCCAGCCAAGTCCTTAAATAATGCAGCAGAGTCCTTAAATAATGCAGAAAAGTCCTTAAATAATGCAGCAGAGACCTTAAATACTTCAGCATAGTCCTTAAATAATGCAGCAAAGTCCTTGAATAATGCAGCAGAGTCCTTAAATAATGCAACAAAGTCCTTAAATAATGCAGAACAGTCCTTAAATAATGCAGCAAATTCCTTAAATAATGCAGCAAAGTCTTTAAATAATGCAATAAAGTCCATAAATAATGCAGCAAAGTTCTTAAATAATGCAGCAGAGTCCTTAAATACCACAGCAGAGTCCTTCAATAATGCAGCAAAGTCTTTAAATAATGCAACAAAGTCCTTAAATAATGCAGCAGAGTCCTTAAATAATGCAGAAGAGTCCTTAAATAATCCAGCCAAGTCCTTAAATAATGCAGCAGAGTCCTTAAATAATGCAACAAAATCCTTAAATAATGCAGAAGAGTCCTTAAATAATCCAGCCAAGTCCTTAAATCATGCAGCAGGGTCCTTAAATAATCCAGCCAAGTCCTTAAATAATGCAGCAGAGTCCTTAAACAATGCAGCAGAGTCCTTAAATAATGCAGAAGAGTCCTTAAATAATGCAACCAAGACCTTAATGCAGCAGAGTCCTTAAATAATGCAACAAAGTACTTAAATAATGCAGCAGAGTCCTTAAGTACCGTAGCAGAGTCCTTAAATACTGCAGCAAAGTCCTTAAATAATGCAGCAGAGTCCTTAAATAATGCAGCAAAGTCATTAAATAATGCAGCAGAGTCCTTAAATAATGCAACAAATTCCTTAAATAATGCAGCAGAGTCCTTAAATAATGCAATAAAGTCCATAAATAATGCAGCAAAGTCCTTAAATAATGCAACAAAGTCCTTAAATAATGCAGCAGGGTCCTTAAATAATGCAACAAAGTCCTTAAATAATGCAGCAGAGTCCTTAAAAAATGCAGCAAAGTCCGTAAATAATGCAGCAGAGTCCTTAAATAATCCAGCCAAGTCCTTAAATAATGCAGCAGATTACTGAAATACGGCAGCAGGGTCCTTAAATAATGCAGCAGAGTCCTTATATAATGCAACAAAGTCCTTAAATAATGCAGCAGAGTCCTTAAATAATGCAACAAAGTCCTTAAGTAATGCAGCAGAGTCCTTAAATAATGCAGCAAAGTCCTTAAATAATGCAGCACAGTCCTTAAATAATCCAGCAAAGTCCTTAAATAATGCAGCAAAGTATTTAAATAATGCAATAAAGTCCATAAATGATGCAGCAAATTCCTTAAATAATGCAGCAGAGTACTGAAATACCGCAGCAGGATCCTTAAATAATGCAACAGAGTCCTTAAATAATGCAACAAAGTCCTTAAATAATGCAGAACAGTCCTTAAATAATGCAATAAAGTCCTTAAATAATGCAGCAAAGTCCTTAAATAATGCAGCAGAGTCCTTAAATAATGCAACAAAGTCCTAAAATAATGCAGCAGAGTCCTTAAATAATGCAACAAAGTCCTTAAATAATGCAGCAGAGTACTTAAATAATGCAGCACATTCCTTAAATAATGCAGCAGAGTCCTTAAATAATCCAGCCAAGTCCTTAAATAATGCAGCAGAGTCCTTAAATAATGCAGAAAAGTCGTTAAATAAAGCAGCAGAGTCCTTAAATACTGCAGCAGAGTCCTTAAATAATGCAGCAAAGTCATTAAATAATGCAGAAGAGTCCTTAAATAATGCAGCAAAGTCCTTATATAATGCATCAGAGTCCTTAAATAATGCAGCAGAGTCCTTAAATACCACAGCAGAGTCCTTAAATAATGCAGCAAAGTCTTTAAATAATGCAGCACAGTCCTTAAATAATCCAGCCAAGTCCTTAAATAATGCAGCAGAGTCCTTAAATAATGCAGAAAAGTCCTTAAATAATGCAGCAGAGACCTTAAATACTTCAGCATAGTCCTTAAATAATGCAGCAAAGTCCTTGAATAATGCAGCAGAGTCCTTAAATAATGCAACAAAGTCCTTAAATAATGCAGAAGAGTCCTTAAATAATGCAGCAAATTCCTTAAATAATGCAGCAAAGTCTTTAAATAATGCAATAAAGTCCATAAATAATGCAGCAAAGTTCTTAAATAATGCAGCAGAGTCCTTAAATACCACAGCAGAGTCCTTAAATAATGCAGCAAAGTCTTTAAATAATGCAACAAAGTCCTTAAATAATGCAGCAGAGTCCTTAAATAATGCAATAGAGTCCTTAAATAATCCAGCCAAGTCCTTAAATAATGCAGCAGAGTCCTTAAATAATGCAACAAAATCATTAAATAATGCAGAAGAGTCCTTAAATAATCCAGCCAAGTCCTTAAATCATGCAGCAGGGTACTTAAATAATCCAGCCAAGTCCTTAAATAATGCAGCAGAGTCCTTAAACAATGCAGCAGAGTCCTTAAATAATGCAGAAGAGTCCTTAAATAATGCAACCAAGACCTTAATGCAGCAGAGTCCTTAAATAATGCAACAAAGTACTTAAATAATGCAGCAGAGTCCTTAAGTACCGTAGCAGAGTCCTTAAATACTGCAGCAAAGTCCTTAAATAATGCAGCAGAGTCCTTAAATAATGCAGCAAAGTCATTAAATAATGCAGCAGAGTCCTTAAATAATGCAATAAATTCCTTAAATAATGCAGCAGAGTCCTTAAATAATGCAATAAAGTCCATAAATAATGCAGCAAAGTCCTTAAATAATGCAGCAGAGTCCTTAAATAATGCAGCAAAGTCATTAAATAATGCAGCAGAGTCCTTAAATAATGCAACAAATTCCTTAAATAATGCAGCAGAGTCCTTAAATAATGCAATAAAGTCCATAAATGATGCAGCAAATTCCTTAAATAATGCAGCAGAGTACTGAAATACCGCAGCAGGATCCTTAAATAATGCAACAGAGTCCTTAAATAATGCAACAAAGTCCTTAAATAATGCAGAACAGTCCTTAAATAATGCAATAAAGTCCTTAAATAATGCAGCAAAGTCCTTAAATAATGCAGCAGAGTCCTTAAATAATGCAACAAAGTCCTAAAATAATGCAGCAGAGTCCTTAAATAATGCAACAAAGTCCTTAAATAATGCAGCAGAGTCCTTAAATAATGCAGCAGAGTCCTTAAATAATGCAGCGCATTCCTTAAATAATGCAGCAGAGTCCTTAAATAATCCAGCCAAGTCCTTAAATAATGCAGCAGAGTCCTTAAATAATGCAGAAAAGTCGTTAAATAAAGCAGCAGAGTCCTTAAATACTGCAGCAGAGTCCTTAAATAATGCAGCAAAGTCATTAAATAATGCAGAAGAGTGCTTAAATAATGCAGCAAAGTCCTTATATAATGCATCAGAGTCCTTAAATAATGCAGCAGAGTCCTTAAATACCACAGCAGAGTCCTTAAATAATGCAGCAAAGTCTTTAAATAATGCAGCACAGTCCTTAAATAATCCAGCCAAGTCCTTAAATAATGCAGCAGAGTCCTTAAATAATGCAGAAAAGTCCTTAAATAATGCAGCAGAGACCTTAAATACTTCAGCATAGTCCTTAAATAATGCAGCAAAGTCCTTGAATAATGCAGCAGAGTCCTTAAATAATGCAACAAAGTCCTTAAATAATGCAGAACAGTCCTTAAATAATGCAGCAAATTCCTTAAATAATGCAGCAGATTACTGAAATACGGCAGCAGGGTCCTTAAATAATGCAGCAGAGTCCTTATATAATGCAACAAAGTCCTTAAATAATGCAGCAGAGTCCTTAAATAATGCAACAAAGTCCTTAAGTAATGCAGCAGAGTCCTTAAATAATGCAGCAAAGTCCTTAAATAATGCAGCACAGTCCTTAAATAATCCAGCAAAGTCCTTAAATAATGCAGCAAAGTCTTTAAATAATGCAATAAAGTCCATAAATGATGCAGCAAATTCCTTAAATAATGCAGCAGAGTACTGAAATACCGCAGCAGGATCCTTAAATAATGCAACAGAGTCCTTAAATAATGCAACAAAGTCCTTAAATAATGCAGAACAGTCCTTAAATAATGCAATAAAGTCCTTAAATAATGCAGCAAAGTCCTTAAATAATGCAGCAGAGTCCTTAAATAATGCAACAAAGTAATGAAATAATGCAGAAGAGTCCTTAAATAATGCAACAAAGTCCTTAAATAATGCAGCTGAGTACTTAAATAATGCAACAAAGTACTTAAATAATGCAGTAGAGTCCTTAAGTGCCGTATCAGAGTCCTTAAATAATGCAGCAAAGTCCTTAAATAATGCAGCAGAGTCCTTAAATAATGCAGCAAAGTCCTTAAATAATCCAGCCAATTCCTTAAATAATGCAACAAAGTCCTTAAATAATGCAGCAGATTACTGAAATAGTGCAGCAGGGTCCTTAAATAATGCAGCAGAGTCCTTAAATAATGCAACAAAGTCCTAAAATAATGCAGCAGAGTCCTTAAATAATGCAACAAAGTCCTTAAATAATGCAGCAGAGTCCTTAAATAATGCAGCAGAGTACTGAAATACCGCAGCAGGGTCCTTAAATAATGCAGCAAAGTCGTTAAATAATGAAGTAGAGTCCTTAAATAATGCAACAAAGTCCTTAAATGATGCAGCAGAGTCCTTAAATAATGCAACAAAGTCCTTAAATAATGCAGCAGAGTCCTTAAATAATGCAATAAAGTCCATAAATAATGCAGCAAAGTCCTTAAATAATTCAGCAGAGTGCTGAAATACCGCAGCAGGGTCCTTAAATAATGCAGCAGAGTCCTTAAATAATGCAACAAAGTCCTTAAATAATGCAGCAGGGTCCTTAAATAATGCAACAAAGTCCTTAAATAATGCAGCAGAGTCCTTAAATAATGCAGCAAAGTCCTTAAATAATGCAGCAGAGTCCTTAAATAATGCAACAAAGTCCTTAAATAATGCAGCAGAGTCCTTAAATAATGCAACAAAGTCCTTAAATAATGCAGCAGAGTCCTTAAATAATGCAAACAAGTCCTTAAATAATGCAGCAGAGTCCTTAAATAATGCAACAAAGTCCTTAAATAATGCAGCAGAGTCCTTAAATAATGCAGAAAAGTCCTTAAATAATGCAGCAGAGTCCTTAAATACTTCAGCATAGTCCTTAAATAATGCAGCAAAGTCCTTGAATAATTTAGCAGAATCCTTAAATAATGCAACAAAGTCCTTAAATAATGCAGAAGAGTCCTTAAATAATGCAGCAAAGTCTTTAAATAATGCAATAAAGTCCATAAATAATGCAGCAAAGTTCTTAAATAATGCAGCAGAGTCCTTAAATACCACAGCAGAGTCCTTAAATAATGAAGCAAAGTCTTTAAATAATGCAACAAAGTCCTTAAATAATGCAGCAGAGTCCTTAAATAATGCAGAAGAGTCCTTAAATAATCCAGCCAAGTCCTTAAATAATGCAGCAGAGTCCTTAAATAATGCAGCAGAGTCCTTAAATAATCCAGCCAAGTCCTTAAATAATGCAGCAAAGTCCTTAAATAATGCAGCAGAGTACTGAAATACCGCAGCAGGATCCTTAAATAATGCAGCAGAGTCCTTAAGTAATGCAACAAAGTCCTTAAATAATGCAGAACAGTCCTTAAATAATGCAATAAAGTCCTTAAATAATGCAGCAAAGTCCTTAAATAATGCAGCAGACTCCTTAAATAATGCAGCAAAGTCCTTAAATAATGCAGCAGAGTCCTTAAATAATCCAGCCAAGTCCTTAAATAATGCAGCAAAGTCCTTAAATAATGCAGCAGAGTACTGAAATACTGCAGCAGGATCCTTAAATAATGCAGCAGAGTCCTTAAATAATGCAACAAAGTCCTTAAATAATGCAGAACAGTCCTTAAATAATGCAATAAAGTCCTTAAATAATGCAGCAAAGTCCTTAAATAATGCAGCAGAGTCCTTAAATAATGCAACAAAGTCCTTAAATAATGCAGCAGAGTCCTTAAATAATGCAGCACATTCCTTAAATAATGCAGCAGAGTCCTTAAATAATGCAGAAAAGTCCTTAAATAATGCAGCAGAGACCTTAAATACTTCAGCATAGTCCTTAAATAATGCAGCAAAGTCCTTGAATAATGCAGCAGAGTCCTTAAATAATGCAACAAAGTCCTTAAATAATGCAGAAGAGTCCTTAAATAATGCAGCAAATTCCTTAAATAATGCAGCAAAGTCTTTAAATAATGCAATAAAGTCCATAAATAATGCAGCAAAGTTCTTAAATAATGCAGCAGAGTCCTTAAATACCACAGCAGAGTCCTTAAATAATGCAGCAAAGTCTTTAAATAATGCAACAAAGTCCTTAAATAATGCAGCAGAGTCCTTAAATAATGCAATAGAGTCCTTAAATAATCCAGCCAAGTCCTTAAATAATGCAGCAGAGTCCTTAAATAATGCAACAAAATCATTAAATAATGCAGAAGAGTCCTTAAATAATCCAGCCAAGTCCTTAAATCATGCAGCAGGGTACTTAAATAATCCAGCCAAGTCCTTAAATAATGCAGCAGAGTCCTTAAACAATGCAGCAGAGTCCTTAAATAATGCAGAAGAGTCCTTAAATAATGCAACCAAGACCTTAATGCAGCAGAGTCCTTAAATAATGCAACAAAGTACTTAAATAATGCAGCAGAGTCCTTAAGTACCGTAGCAGAGTCCTTAAATACTGCAGCAAAGTCCTTAAATAATGCAGCAGAGTCCTTAAATAATGCAGCAAAGTCATTAAATAATGCAGCAGAGTCCTTAAATAATGCAATAAATTCCTTAAATAATGCAGCAGAGTCCTTAAATAATGCAATAAAGTCCATAAATAATGCAGCAAAGTCCTTAAATAATGCAGCAGAGTCCTTAAATAATGCAGCAAAGTCATTAAATAATGCAGCAGAGTCCTTAAATAATGCAACAAATTCCTTAAATAATGCAGCAGAGTCCTTAAATAATGCAATAAAGTCCATAAATGATGCAGCAAATTCCTTAAATAATGCAGCAGAGTACTGAAATACCGCAGCAGGATCCTTAAATAATGCAACAGAGTCCTTAAATAATGCAACAAAGTCCTTAAATAATGCAGAACAGTCCTTAAATAATGCAATAAAGTCCTTAAATAATGCAGCAAAGTCCTTAAATAATGCAGCAGAGTCCTTAAATAATGCAACAAAGTCCTAAAATAATGCAGCAGAGTCCTTAAATAATGCAACAAAGTCCTTAAATAATGCAGCAGAGTCCTTAAATAATGCAGCAGAGTCCTTAAATAATGCAGCGCATTCCTTAAATAATGCAGCAGAGTCCTTAAATAATCCAGCCAAGTCCTTAAATAATGCAGCAGAGTCCTTAAATAATGCAGAAAAGTCGTTAAATAAAGCAGCAGAGTCCTTAAATACTGCAGCAGAGTCCTTAAATAATGCAGCAAAGTCATTAAATAATGCAGAAGAGTGCTTAAATAATGCAGCAAAGTCCTTATATAATGCATCAGAGTCCTTAAATAATGCAGCAGAGTCCTTAAATACCACAGCAGAGTCCTTAAATAATGCAGCAAAGTCTTTAAATAATGCAGCACAGTCCTTAAATAATCCAGCCAAGTCCTTAAATAATGCAGCAGAGTCCTTAAATAATGCAGAAAAGTCCTTAAATAATGCAGCAGAGACCTTAAATACTTCAGCATAGTCCTTAAATAATGCAGCAAAGTCCTTGAATAATGCAGCAGAGTCCTTAAATAATGCAACAAAGTCCTTAAATAATGCAGAACAGTCCTTAAATAATGCAGCAAATTCCTTAAATAATGCAGCAGATTACTGAAATACGGCAGCAGGGTCCTTAAATAATGCAGCAGAGTCCTTATATAATGCAACAAAGTCCTTAAATAATGCAGCAGAGTCCTTAAATAATGCAACAAAGTCCTTAAGTAATGCAGCAGAGTCCTTAAATAATGCAGCAAAGTCCTTAAATAATGCAGCACAGTCCTTAAATAATCCAGCAAAGTCCTTAAATAATGCAGCAAAGTCTTTAAATAATGCAATAAAGTCCATAAATGATGCAGCAAATTCCTTAAATAATGCAGCAGAGTACTGAAATACCGCAGCAGGATCCTTAAATAATGCAACAGAGTCCTTAAATAATGCAACAAAGTCCTTAAATAATGCAGAACAGTCCTTAAATAATGCAATAAAGTCCTTAAATAATGCAGCAAAGTCCTTAAATAATGCAGCAGAGTCCTTAAATAATGCAACAAAGTAATGAAATAATGCAGAAGAGTCCTTAAATAATGCAACAAAGTCCTTAAATAATGCAGCTGAGTACTTAAATAATGCAACAAAGTACTTAAATAATGCAGTAGAGTCCTTAAGTGCCGTATCAGAGTCCTTAAATAATGCAGCAAAGTCCTTAAATAATGCAGCAGAGTCCTTAAATAATGCAGCAAAGTCCTTAAATAATCCAGCCAATTCCTTAAATAATGCAACAAAGTCCTTAAATAATGCAGCAGATTACTGAAATAGTGCAGCAGGGTCCTTAAATAATGCAGCAGAGTCCTTAAATAATGCAACAAAGTCCTAAAATAATGCAGCAGAGTCCTTAAATAATGCAACAAAGTCCTTAAATAATGCAGCAGAGTCCTTAAATAATGCAGCAGAGTACTGAAATACCGCAGCAGGGTCCTTAAATAATGCAGCAAAGTCGTTAAATAATGAAGTAGAGTCCTTAAATAATGCAACAAAGTCCTTAAATGATGCAGCAGAGTCCTTAAATAATGCAACAAAGTCCTTAAATAATGCAGCAGAGTCCTTAAATAATGCAATAAAGTCCATAAATAATGCAGCAAAGTCCTTAAATAATTCAGCAGAGTGCTGAAATACCGCAGCAGGGTCCTTAAATAATGCAGCAGAGTCCTTAAATAATGCAACAAAGTCCTTAAATAATGCAGCAGGGTCCTTAAATAATGCAACAAAGTCCTTAAATAATGCAGCAGAGTCCTTAAATAATGCAGCAAAGTCCTTAAATAATGCAGCAGAGTCCTTAAATAATGCAACAAAGTCCTTAAATAATGCAGCAGAGTCCTTAAATAATGCAACAAAGTCCTTAAATAATGCAGCAGAGTCCTTAAATAATGCAAACAAGTCCTTAAATAATGCAGCAGAGTCCTTAAATAATGCAACAAAGTCCTTAAATAATGCAGCAGAGTCCTTAAATAATGCAGAAAAGTCCTTAAATAATGCAGCAGAGTCCTTAAATACTTCAGCATAGTCCTTAAATAATGCAGCAAAGTCCTTGAATAATTTAGCAGAATCCTTAAATAATGCAACAAAGTCCTTAAATAATGCAGAAGAGTCCTTAAATAATGCAGCAAAGTCTTTAAATAATGCAATAAAGTCCATAAATAATGCAGCAAAGTTCTTAAATAATGCAGCAGAGTCCTTAAATACCACAGCAGAGTCCTTAAATAATGAAGCAAAGTCTTTAAATAATGCAACAAAGTCCTTAAATAATGCAGCAGAGTCCTTAAATAATGCAGAAGAGTCCTTAAATAATCCAGCCAAGTCCTTAAATAATGCAGCAGAGTCCTTAAATAATGCAGCAGAGTCCTTAAATAATCCAGCCAAGTCCTTAAATAATGCAGCAAAGTCCTTAAATAATGCAGCAGAGTACTGAAATACCGCAGCAGGATCCTTAAATAATGCAGCAGAGTCCTTAAGTAATGCAACAAAGTCCTTAAATAATGCAGAACAGTCCTTAAATAATGCAATAAAGTCCTTAAATAATGCAGCAAAGTCCTTAAATAATGCAGCAGACTCCTTAAATAATGCAGCAAAGTCCTTAAATAATGCAGCAGAGTCCTTAAATAATCCAGCCAAGTCCTTAAATAATGCAGCAAAGTCCTTAAATAATGCAGCAGAGTACTGAAATACTGCAGCAGGATCCTTAAATAATGCAGCAGAGTCCTTAAATAATGCAACAAAGTCCTTAAATAATGCAGAACAGTCCTTAAATAATGCAATAAAGTCCTTAAATAATGCAGCAAAGTCCTTAAATAATGCAGCAGAGTCCTTAAATAATGCAACAAAGTCCTTAAATAATGCAGCAGAGTCCTTAAATAATGCAGCACATTCCTTAAATAATGCAGCAGAGTCCTTAAATAATCCAGCCAAGTCCTTAAATACTGCTGCAGAGTACTTAAATAATGCAACAAAGTCCTTAAATAATGCAGCAGAGTCCTTAAATAATGCAACAAAGTAATGAAATAATGCAGAAGAGTCCTTAAATAATGCAACAAAGTCCTTAAATAATGCAGCTGAGTACTTAAATAATGCAACAAAGTACTTAAATAATGCAGTAGAGTCCTTAAGTGCCGTATCAGAGTCCTTAAATAATGCAGCAAAGTCCTTAAATAATGCAGCAGAGTCCTTAAATAATGCAGCAAAGTCCTTAAATAATCCAGCCAATTCCTTAAATAATGCAACAAAGTCCTTAAATAATGCAGCAGATTACTGAAATAGTGCAGCAGGGTCCTTAAATAATGCAGCAGAGTCCTTAAATAATGCAACAAAGTCCTAAAATAATGCAGCAGAGTCCTTAAATAATGCAACAAAGTCCTTAAATAATGCAGCAGAGTCCTTAAATAATGCAGCAGAGTACTGAAATACCGCAGCAGGGTCCTTAAATAATGCAGCAAAGTCGTTAAATAATGAAGTAGAGTCCTTAAATAATGCAACAAAGTCCTTAAATGATGCAGCAGAGTCCTTAAATAATGCAACAAAGTCCTTAAATAATGCAGCAGAGTCCTTAAATAATGCAATAAAGTCCATAAATAATTCAGCAAAGTCCTTAAATAATTCAGCAGAGTGCTGAAATACCGCAGCAGGGTCCTTAAATAATGCAGCAGAGTCCTTAAATAATGCAACAAAGTCCTTAAATAATGCAGCAGGGTCCTTAAATAATGCAACAAAGTCCTTAAATAATGCAGCAGAGTCCTTAAATAATGCAGCAAAGTCCTTAAATCATGCAGCAGGGTCCTTAAATAATCCAGCCAAGTCCTTAAATAATGCAACAAAGTCCTTAAATAATGCAGCAGATTACTGAAATACTGCAGCAGGGTCATTAAATAATGCTGCAGTGTCCTTAAATAATGCAGCAAATTCCTTAAATAATGCAGCAAAGTCTTTAAATAATGCAATAAAGTCCTTAAATAATGCAGCAGAGTACTGAAATACCGCAGCAGGGTCCTTAAATAATGCAGCAAAGTCGTTAAATAATGAAGTAGAGTCCTTAAATAATGCAACAATGTCCTTAAATGATGCAGCAGAGTCCTTAAATAATGCAACAAAGTCCTTAAATAATGCAGCAGAGTCCTTAAATAATGCAGCAGAGTACTGAAATACCGCAGCAGGGTCCTTAAATAATGCAGCAAAGTCGTTAAATAATGAAGTAGAGTCCTTAAATAATGCAACAAAGTCCTTAAATGATGCAGCAGAGTCCTTAAATAATGCAACAAAGTCCTTAAATAATGCAGCAGAGTACTTAAATAATGCAACAAAGTCCTTAAACAATGCAGCAGAGTCCTTAAATAATGCAGAAGAGTCCTTAAATAATGCAACCAAGACCTTAAATAATGCAACAGAGTCCTTAAATAATGCAACAAAGTACTTAAATAATGCAGCAGAGTCCTTAAGCACCGTAGCAGAGTCCTTAAATACTGCAGCAAAGTCCTTAAATAATGCAGCAGAGTCCTTAAATAATGCAGCAAAGTCATTAAATAATGCAGCAGAGTCCTTAAATAATGCAACAAATTCCTTAAATAATGCAGCAGAGTCCTTAAATAATGCAATAAAGTCCATAAATAATGCAGCAAAGTCCTTAAATAATTCAGCAGAGTGCTGAAATACCGCAGCAGGGTCCTTAAATAATGCAGCAGAGTCCTTAAATAATGCAACAAAGTCCTTAAATAATGCAGCAGGGTCCTTAAATAATGCAACAAAGTCCTTAAATAATGCAGCAGAGTCCTTAAAAAATGTAGTAAAGTCCGTAAATAATGCAGCAGAGTCCTTAAATAATCCAGCCAAGTCCTTAAATAATGCAACAAAGTCCTTAAATAATGCAGCAGATTACTGAAATACTGCAGCAGGGTCCTTAAATAATGCAGCAGAGTCCTTAAATAATGCAACAAAGTCCTTAAATAATGCAGCAGAGTCCTTAAATAATGCAACAAAGTCCTTAAATAATGCAGCAGAGTCCTTAAATAATGCAACAAAGTCCTTAAATAATGCAGCAGAGTCCTTAAATAATGCAAACAAGTCCTTAAATAATGCAGCAGAGTCCTTAAATAATGCAACAAAGTCCTTAAATAATGCAGCAGAGTCCTTAAATAATGCAGAAAAGTCCTTAAATAATGCAGCAGAGTCCTTAAATACTTCAGCATAGTCCTTAAATAATGCAGCAAAGTCCTTGAATAATTTAGCAGAATCCTTAAATAATGCAACAAAGTCCTTAAATAATGCAGAAGAGTCCTTAAATAATGCAGCAAATTCCTTAAATATTGCAGCAAAGTCTTTAAATAATGCAATAAAGTCCATAAATAATGCAGCAAAGTTCTTAAATAATGCAGCAGAGTCCTTAAATACCACAGCAGAGTCCTTAAATAATGAAGCAAAGTCTTTAAATAATGCAACAAAGTCCTTAAATAATGCAGCAGAGTCCTTAAATAATGCAGAAGAGTCCTTAAATAATCCAGCCAAGTCCTTAAATAATGCAGCAGAGTCCTTAAATAATGCAGCAGAGTCCTTAAATAATCCAGCCAAGTCCTTAAATAATGCAGCAAAGTCCTTAAATAATGCAGCAGAGTACTGAAATACCGCAGCAGGATCCTTAAATAATGCAGCAGAGTCCTTAAGTAATGCAACAAAGTCCTTAAATAATGCAGAACAGTCCTTAAATAATGCAATAAAGTCCTTAAATAATGCAGCAAAGTCCTTAAATAATGCAGCAGAGTCCTTAAATAATGCAGCAAAGTCCTTAAATAATGCAGCAGAGTCCTTAAATAATCCAGCCAAGTCCTTAAATAATGCAGCAAAGTCCTTAAATAATGCAGCAGAGTACTGAAATACCGCAGCAGGATCCTTAAATAATGCAGCAGAGTCCTTAAATAATGCAACAAAGTCCTTAAATAATGCAGAACAGTCCTTAAATAATGCAATAAAGTCCTTAAATAATGCAGCAAAGTCCTTAAATAATGCAGCAGAGTCCTTAAATAATGCAACAAAGTCCTTAAATAATGCAGCAGAGTCCTTAAATAATGCAGCACATTCCTTAAATAATGCAGCAGAGTCCTTAAATAATCCAGCCAAGTCCTTAAATACTGCTGCAGAGTACTTAAATAATGCAGCAAAGTCCTTAAATAATGCAGCAGAGTCCTTAAATAATGCAACAAAGTAATGAAATAATGCAGAAGAGTCCTTAAATAATGCAACAAAGTCCTTAAATAATGCAGCTGAGTACTTAAATAATGCAACAAAGTACTTAAATAATGCAGTAGAGTCCTTAAGTGCCGTATCAGAGTCCTTAAATAATGCAGCAAAGTCCTTAAATAATGCAGCAGAGTCCTTAAATAATGCAGCAAAGTCCTTAAATAATCCAGCCAATTCCTTAAATAATGCAACAAAGTACTTAAATAATGCAGCAGATTACTGAAATAGTGCAGCAGGGTCCTTAAATAATGCAGCAGAGTCCTTAAATAATGCAACAAAGTCCTAAAATAATGCAGCAGAGTCCTTAAATAATGCAACAAAGTCCTTAAATAATGCAGCAGAGTCCTTAAATAATGCA
Organism: Phyllobates terribilis; assembly: GCF_046119375.1. Lineage (NCBI taxonomy): Eukaryota > Metazoa > Chordata > Amphibia > Anura > Dendrobatidae > Phyllobates > Phyllobates terribilis. Next base: position 1,221,119 of record NW_027362955.1, on the reverse strand, counting down.
GCAGAGTACTGAAATACCGCAGCAGGGTCCTTAAATAATGCAGCAAAGTCGTTAAATAATGAAGTAGAGTCCTTAAATAATGCAACAAAGTCCTTAAATGATGCAGCAGAGTCCTTAAATAATGCAACAAAGTCCTTAAATAATGCAGCAGAGTCCTTAAATAATGCAATAAAGTCCATAAATAATGCAGCAAAGTCCTTAAATAATTCAGCAGAGTGCTGAAATACCGCAGCAGGGTCCTTAAATAATGCAGCAGAGTCCTTAAATAATGCAACAAAGTCCTTAAATAATGCAGCAGGGTCCTTAAATAATGCAACAAAGTCCTTAAATAATGCAGCAGAGTCCTTAAATAATGCAGCAAAGTCCTTAAATAATGCAGCAGAGTCCTTAAATAATCCAGCCAAGTCCTTAAATAATGCAACAAAGTCCTTAAATAATGCAGCAGATTACTGAAATACTGCAGCAGGGTCCTTAAATAATGCAGCAGAGTCCTTAAATAATGCAACAAAGTCCTTAAATAATGCAGCAGAGTCCTTAAATAATGCAACAAAGTCCTTAAATAATGCAGCAGAGTCCTTAAATAATGCAGCAAAGTCCTTAAATAATGCAGCACAGTCCTTAAATAATCCAGCCAAGTCCTTAAATAATGCAACAAAGTCCTTAAATAATGCAGCAGAGTCCTTAAATAATGCAACAAAGTCCTTAAACAATGCAGCAGAGTCCTTAAATAATGCAGCAAAGTCCTTAAATAATGCAGCAGAGTCCTTAAATAATCCAGCCAAGTCCTTAAATAATGCAGCAAAGTCCTTAAATAATGCAGCAGAGTACTGAAATACTGCAGCAGGATCCTTAAATAATGCAGCAGAGTCCTTAAATAATGCAACAAAGTCCTTAAATAATGCAGAACAGTCCTTAAATAATGCAATAAAGTCCTTAAATAATGCAGCAAAGTCCTTAAATAATGCAGTAGAGTCCTTAAATAATGCAACAAAGTCCTTAAATAATGCAGCAGAGTCCTTAAATAATGCAGCACATTCCTTAAATAATGCAGCAGAGTCCTTAAATAATCCAGCCAAGTCCTTAAATACTGCTGCAGAGTACTTAAATAATGCAGCAAAGTCCTTAAATAATGCAGCAGAGTCCTTAAATAATGCAACAAAGTAATGAAATAATGCAGAAGAGTCCTTAAATAATGCAACAAAGTCCTTAAATAATGCAGCTGAGTACTTAAATAATGCAACAAAGTACTTAAATAATGCAGTAGAGTCCTTAAGTGCCGTATCAGAGTCCTTAAATAATGCAGCAAAGTCCTTAAATAATGCAGCAGAGTCCTTAAATAATGCAGCAAAGTCCTTAAATAATCCAGCCAAGTCCTTAAATAATGCAACAAAGTCCTTAAATAATGCAGCAGATTACTGAAATACTGCAGCAGGGTCCTTAAATAATGCAGCAGAGTCCTTAAATAATGCAACAAAGTCCTTAAATAATGCAGCAGAGTCCTTAAATAATGCAACAAAGTCCTTAAATAATGCAGCAGAGTCCTTAAATAATGCAGCAAAGTCCTTAAATAATGCAGCACAGTCCTTAAATAATCCAGCCAAGTCCTTAAATAATGCAGCAAAGTCCTTAAATAATGCAGCAGAGTACTGAAATACTGCAGCAGGATCCTTAAATAATGCAGCAGAGTCCTTAAATAATGCAACAAAGTCCTTAAATAATGCAGAACAGTCCTTAAATAATGCAATAAAGTCCTTAAATAATGCAGCAAAGTCCTTAAATAATGCAGTAGAGTCCTTAAATAATGCAACAAAGTCCTTAAATAATGCAGCAGAGTCCTTAAATAATGCAGCACATTCCTTAAATAATGCAGCAGAGTCCTTAAATAATCCAGCCAAGTCCTTAAATACTGCTGCAGAGTACTTAAATAATGCAGCAAAGTCCTTAAATAATGCAGCAGAGTCCTTAAATAATGCAACAAAGTAATGAAATAATGCAGAAGAGTCCTTAAATAATGCAACAAAGTCCTTAAATAATGCAGCTGAGTACTTAAATAATGCAACAAAGTACTTAAATAATGCAGTAGAGTCCTTAAGTGCCGTATCAGAGTCCTTAAATAATGCAGCAAAGTCCTTAAATAATGCAGCAGAGTCCTTAAATAATGCAGCAAAGTCCTTAAATAATCCAGCCAATTCCTTAAATAATGCAACAAAGTCCTTAAATAATGCAGCAGATTACTGAAATAGTGCAGCAGGGTCCTTAAATAATGCAGCAGAGTCCTTAAATAATGCAACAAAGTCCTAAAATAATGCAGCAGAGTCCTTAAATAATGCAACAAAGTCCTTAAATAATGCAGCAGAGTCCTTAAATAATGCAGCAGAGTACTGAAATACCGCAGCAGGGTCCTTAAATAATGCAGCAAAGTCGTTAAATAATGAAGTAGAGTCCTTAAATAATGCAACAAAGTCCTTAAATGATGCAGCAGAGTCCTTAAATAATGCAACAAAGTCCTTAAATAATGCAGCAGAGTCCTTAAATAATGCAATAAAGTCCATAAATCATGCAGCAAAGTCCTTAAATAATTCAGCAGAGTGCTGAAATACCGCAGCAGGGTCCTTAAATAATGCAGCAGAGTCCTTAAATAATGCAACAAAGTCCTTAAATAATGCAGCAGGGTCCTTAAATAATGCAACAAAGTCCTTAAATAATGCAGCAGAGTCCTTAAATAATGCAGCAAAGTCCTTAAATCATGCAGCAGGGTCCTTAAATAATCCAGCCAAGTCCTTAAATAATGCAACAAAGTCCTTAAATAATGCAGCAGATTACTGAAATACTGCAGCAGGGTCATTAAATAATGCTGCAGTGTCCTTAAATAATGCAGCAAATTCCTTAAATAATGCAGCAAAGTCTTTAAATAATGCAATAAAGTCCTTAAATAATGCAGCAGAGTACTGAAATACCGCAGCAGGGTCCTTAAATAATGCAGCAAAGTCGTTAAATAATGAAGTAGAGTCCTTAAATAATGCAACAATGTCCTTAAATGATGCAGCAGAGTCCTTAAATAATGCAACAAAGTCCTTAAATAATGCAGCAGAGTCCTTAAATAATGCAGCAGAGTACTGAAATACCACAGCAGGGTCCTTAAATAATGCAGCAAAGTCGTTAAATAATGAAGTAGAGTCCTTAAATAATGCAACAAAGTCCTTAAATGATGCAGCAGAGTCCTTAAATAATGCAACAAAGTCCTTAAATAATGCAGCAGAGTACTTAAATAATGCAACAAAGTCCTTAAACAATGCAGCAGAGTCCTTAAATAATGCAGAAGAGTCCTTAAATAATGCAACCAAGACCTTAAATAATGCAACAGAGTCCTTAAATAATGCAACAAAGTACTTAAATAATGCAGCAGAGTCCTTAAGTACCGTAGCAGAGTCCTTAAATACTGCAGCAAAGTCCTTAAATAATGCAGCAGAGTCCTTAAATAATGCAGCAAAGTCATTAAATAATGCAGCAGAGTCCTTAAATAATGCAACAAATTCCTTAAATAATGCAGCAGAGTCCTTAAATAATGCAATAAAGTCCATAAATAATGCAGCAAAGTCCTTAAATAATTCAGCAGAGTGCTGAAATACCGCAGCAGGGTCCTTAAATAATGCAGCAGAGTCCTTAAATAATGCAACAAAGTCCTTAAATAATGCAGCAGGGTCCTTAAATAATGCAACAAAGTCCTTAAATAATGCAGCAGAGTCCTTAAAAAATGTAGTAAAGTCCGTAAATAATGCAGCAGAGTCCTTAAATAATCCAGCCAAGTCCTTAAATAATGCAACAAAGTCCTTAAATAATGCAGCAGATTACTGAAATACTGCAGCAGGGTCTTTAAATAATGCAGCAGAGTCCTTAAATAATGCAACAAAGTCCTTAAATAATGCAGCAGAGTCCTTAAATAATGCAACAAAGTCCTTAAATAATGCAGCAGAGTCCTTAAATAATGCAACAAAGTCCTTAAATAATGCAGCAGAGTCCTTAAATAATGCAAACAAGTCCTTAAATAATGCAGCAGAGTCCTTAAATAATGCAACAAAGTCCTTAAATAATGCAGCAGAGTCCTTAAATAATGCAGAAAAGTCCTTAAATAATGCAGCAGAGTCCTTAAATACTTCAGCATAGTCCTTAAATAATGCAGCAAAGTCCTTGAATAATTTAGCAGAATCCTTAAATAATGCAACAAAGTCCTTAAATAATGCAGAAGAGTCCTTAAATAATGCAGCAAATTCCTTAAATATTGCAGCAAAGTCTTTAAATAATGCAATAAAGTCCATAAATAATGCAGCAAAGTTCTTAAATAATGCAGCAGAGTCCTTAAATACCACAGCAGAGTCCTTAAATAATGAAGCAAAGTCTTTAAATAATGCAACAAAGTCCTTAAATAATGCAGCAGAGTCCTTAAATAATGCAGAAGAGTCCTTAAATAATCCAGCCAAGTCCTTAAATAATGCAGCAAAGTCCTTAAATAATGCAGCAGAGTCCTTAAATAATCCAGCCAAGTCCTTAAATAATGCAGCAAAGTCCTTAAATAATGCAGCAGAGTACTGAAATACTGCAGCAGGATCCTTAAATAATGCAGCAGAGTCCTTAAATAATGCAACAAAGTCCTTAAATAATGCAGAACAGTCCTTAAATAATGCAATAAAGTCCTTAAATAATGCAGCAAAGTCCTTAAATAATGCAGTAGAGTCCTTAAATAATGCAACAAAGTCCTTAAATAATGCAGCAGAGTCCTTAAATAATGCAGCACATTCCTTAAATAATGCAGCAGAGTCCTTAAATAATCCAGCCAAGTCCTTAAATACTGCTGCAGAGTACTTAAATAATGCAGCAAAGTCCTTAAATAATGCAGCAGAGTCCTTAAATAATGCAACAAAGTAATGAAATAATGCAGAAGAGTCCTTAAATAATGCAACAAAGTCCTTAAATAATGCAGCTGAGTACTTAAATAATGCAACAAAGTACTTAAATAATGCAGTAGAGTCCTTAAGTGCCGTATCAGAGTCCTTAAATAATGCAGCAAAGTCCTTAAATAATGCAGCAGAGTCCTTAAATAATGCAGCAAAGTCCTTAAATAATCCAGCCAAGTCCTTAAATAATGCAACAAAGTCCTTAAATAATGCAGCAGATTACTGAAATACTGCAGCAGGGTCCTTAAATAATGCAGCAGAGTCCTTAAATAATGCAACAAAGTCCTTAAATAATGCAGCAGAGTCCTTAAATAATGCAACAAAGTCCTTAAATAATGCAGCAGAGTCCTTAAATAATGCAGCAAAGTCCTTAAATAATGCAGCACAGTCCTTAAATAATCCAGCCAAGTCCTTAAATAATGCAACAAAGTCCTTAAATAATGCAGCAGAGTCCTTAAATAATGCAACAAAGTCCTTAAACAATGCAGCAGAGTCCTTAAATAATGCAGCAAAGTCCTTAAATAATGCAGCAGAGTCCTTAAATAATCCAGCCAAGTCCTTAAATAATGCAGCAAAGTCCTTAAATAATGCAGCAGAGTACTGAAATACTGCAGCAGGATCCTTAAATAATGCAGCAGAGTCCTTAAATAATGCAACAAAGTCCTTAAATAATGCAGAACAGTCCTTAAATAATGCAATAAAGTCCTTAAATAATGCAGCAAAGTCCTTAAATAATGCAGTAGAGTCCTTAAATAATGCAACAAAGTCCTTAAATAATGCAGCAGAGTCCTTAAATAATGCAGCACATTCCTTAAATAATGCAGCAGAGTCCTTAAATAATCCAGCCAAGTCCTTAAATACTGCTGCAGAGTACTTAAATAATGCAGCAAAGTCCTTAAATAATGCAGCAGAGTCCTTAAATAATGCAACAAAGTAATGAAATAATGCAGAAGAGTCCTTAAATAATGCAACAAAGTCCTTAAATAATGCAGCTGAGTACTTAAATAATGCAACAAAGTACTTAAATAATGCAGTAGAGTCCTTAAGTGCCGTATCAGAGTCCTTAAATAATGCAGCAAAGTCCTTAAATAATGCAGCAGAGTCCTTAAATAATGCAGCAAAGTCCTTAAATAATCCAGCCAATTCCTTAAATAATGCAACAAAGTCCTTAAATAATGCAGCAGATTACTGAAATAGTGCAGCAGGGTCCTTAAATAATGCAGCAGAGTCCTTAAATAATGCAACAAAGTCCTAAAATAATGCAGCAGAGTCCTTAAATAATGCAACAAAGTCCTTAAATAATGCAGCAGAGTCCTTAAATAATGCAGCAGAGTACTGAAATACCGCAGCAGGGTCCTTAAATAATGCAGCAAAGTCGTTAAATAATGAAGTAGAGTCCTTAAATAATGCAACAAAGTCCTTAAATGATGCAGCAGAGTCCTTAAATAATGCAACAAAGTCCTTAAATAATGCAGCAGAGTCCTTAAATAATGCAATAAAGTCCATAAATCATGCAGCAAAGTCCTTAAATAATTCAGCAGAGTGCTGAAATACCGCAGCAGGGTCCTTAAATAATGCAGCAGAGTCCTTAAATAATGCAACAAAGTCCTTAAATAATGCAGCAGGGTCCTTAAATAATGCAACAAAGTCCTTAAATAATGCAGCAGAGTCCTTAAATAATGCAGCAAAGTCCTTAAATCATGCAGCAGGGTCCTTAAATAATCCAGCCAAGTCCTTAAATAATGCAACAAAGTCCTTAAATAATGCAGCAGATTACTGAAATACTGCAGCAGGGTCATTAAATAATGCTGCAGTGTCCTTAAATAATGCAGCAAATTCCTTAAATAATGCAGCAAAGTCTTTAAATAATGCAATAAAGTCCTTAAATAATGCAGCAGAGTACTGAAATACCGCAGCAGGGTCCTTAAATAATGCAGCAAAGTCGTTAAATAATGAAGTAGAGTCCTTAAATAATGCAACAATGTCCTTAAATGATGCAGCAGAGTCCTTAAATAATGCAACAAAGTCCTTAAATAATGCAGCAGAGTCCTTAAATAATGCAGCAGAGTACTGAAATACCGCAGCAGGGTCCTTAAATAATGCAGCAAAGTCGTTAAATAATGAAGTAGAGTCCTTAAATAATGCAACAAAGTCCTTAAATGATGCAGCAGAGTCCTTAAATAATGCAACAAAGTCCTTAAATAATGCAGCAGAGTACTTAAATAATGCAACAAAGTCCTTAAACAATGCAGCAGAGTCCTTAAATAATGCAGAAGAGTCCTTAAATAATGCAACCAAGACCTTAAATAATGCAACAGAGTCCTTAAATAATGCAACAAAGTACTTAAATAATGCAGCAGAGTCCTTAAGTACCGTAGCAGAGTCCTTAAATACTGCAGCAAAGTCCTTAAATAATGCAGCAGAGTCCTTAAATAATGCAGCAAAGTCATTAAATAATGCAGCAGAGTCCTTAAATAATGCAACAAATTCCTTAAATAATGCAGCAGAGTCCTTAAATAATGCAATAAAGTCCATAAATAATGCAGCAAAGTCCTTAAATAATTCAGCAGAGTGCTGAAATACCGCAGCAGGGTCCTTAAATAATGCAGCAGAGTCCTTAAATAATGCAACAAAGTCCTTAAATAATGCAGCAGGGTCCTTAAATAATGCAACAAAGTCCTTAAATAATGCAGCAGAGTCCTTAAAAAATGTAGTAAAGTCCGTAAATAATGCAGCAGAGTCCTTAAATAATCCAGCCAAGTCCTTAAATAATGCAACAAAGTCCTTAAATAATGCAGCAGATTACTGAAATACTGCAGCAGGGTCCTTAAATAATGCAGCAGAGTCCTTAAATAATGCAACAAAGTCCTTAAATAATGCAGCAGAGTCCTTAAATAATGCAACAAAGTCCTTAAATAATGCAGCAGAGTCCTTAAATAATGCAACAAAGTCCTTAAATAATGCAGCAGAGTCCTTAAATAATGCAAACAAGTCCTTAAATAATGCAGCAGAGTCCTTAAATAATGCAACAAAGTCCTTAAATAATGCAGCAGAGTCCTTAAATAATGCAGAAAAGTCCTTAAATAATGCAGCAGAGTCCTTAAATACTTCAGCATAGTCCTTAAATAATGCAGCAAAGTCCTTGAATAATTTAGCAGAATCCTTAAATAATGCAACAAAGTCCTTAAATAATGCAGAAGAGTCCTTAAATAATGCAGCAAATTCCTTAAATATTGCAGCAAAGTCTTTAAATAATGCAATAAAGTCCATAAATAATGCAGCAAAGTTCTTAAATAATGCAGCAGAGTCCTTAAATACCACAGCAGAGTCCTTAAATAATGAAGCAAAGTCTTTAAATAATGCAACAAAGTCCTTAAATAATGCAGCAGAGTCCTTAAATAATGCAGAAGAGTCCTTAAATAATCCAGCCAAGTCCTTAAATAATGCAGCAGAGTCCTTAAATAATGCAGCAGAGTCCTTAAATAATCCAGCCAAGTCCTTAAATAATGCAGCAAAGTCCTTAAATAATGCAGCAGAGTACTGAAATACCGCAGCAGGATCCTTAAATAATGCAGCAGAGTCCTTAAATAATGCAACAAAGTCCTTAAATAATGCAGAACAGTCCTTAAATAATGCAATAAAGTCCTTAAATAATGCAGCAAAGTCCTTAAATAATGCAGCAGAGTCCTTAAATAATGCAGCAAAGTCCTTAAATAATGCAGCAGAGTCCTTAAATAATCCAGCCAAGTCCTTAAATAATGCAGCAAAGTCCTTAAATAATGCAGCAGAGTACAGAAATACCGCAGCAGGATCCTTAAATAATGCAGCAGAGTCCTTAAATAATGCAACAAAGTCCTTAAATAATGCAGAACAGTCCTTAAATAATGCAATAAAGTCCTTAAATAATGCAGCAAAGTCCTTAAATAATGCAGCAGAGTCCTTAAATAATGCAACAAAGTCCTTAAATAATGCAGCAGAGTCCTTAAATAATGCAGCACATTCCTTAAATAATGCAGCAGAGTCCTTAAATAATCCAGCCAAGTCCTTAAATACTGCTGCAGAGTACTTAAATAATGCAGCAAAGTCCTTAAATAATGCAGCAGAGTCCTTAAATAATGCAACAAAGTAATGAAATAATGCAGAAGAGTCCTTAAATAATGCAACAAAGTCCTTAAATAATGCAGCTGAGTACTTAAATAATGCAACAAAGTACTTAAATAATGCAGTAGAGTCCTTAAGTGCCGTATCAGAGTCCTTAAATAATGCAGCAAAGTCCTTAAATAATGCAGCAAAGTCCTTAAATAATGCAGCAGAGTCCTTAAATAATCCAGCCAAGTCCTTAAATAATGCAACAAAGTCCTTAAATAATGCAGCAGATTACTGAAATACTGCAGCAGGGTCCTTAAATAATGCAGCAGAGTCCTTAAATAATGCAACAAAGTCCTTAAATAATGCAGCAGAGTCCTTAAATAATGCAACAAAGTCCTTAAATAATGCAGCAGGGTCCTTAAATAATGCAACAAAGTCCTTAAATAATGCAGCAGAGTCCTTAAATAATGCAGCAAAGTCCTTAAATAATGCAGCAGAGTCCTTAAATAATCCAGCCAAGTCCTTAAATAATGCAACAAAGTCCTTAAATAATGCAGCAGATTACTGAAATACTGCAGCAGGGTCCTTAAATAATGCAGCAGAGTCCTTAAATAATGCAACAAAGTCCTTAAATAATGCAGCAGAGTCCTTAAATAATGCAACAAAGTCCTTAAATAATGCAGCAGAGTCCTTAAATAATGCAGCAAAGTCCTTAAATAATGCAGCACAGTCCTTAAATAATCCAGCCAAGTCCTTAAATAATGCAACAAAGTCCTTAAATAATGCAGCAGAGTCCTTAAATAATGCAACAAAGTCCTTAAACAATGCAGCAGAGTCCTTAAATAATGCAGCAAAGTCCTTAAATAATGCAGCAGAGTCCTTAAATAATCCAGCCAAGTCCTTAAATAATGCAGCAAAGTCCTTAAATAATGCAGCAGAGTACTGAAATACTGCAGCAGGATCCTTAAATAATGCAGCAGAGTCCTTAAATAATGCAACAAAGTCCTTAAATAATGCAGAACAGTCCTTAAATAATGCAATAAAGTCCTTAAATAATGCAGCAAAGTCCTTAAATAATGCAGTAGAGTCCTTAAATAATGCAACAAAGTCCTTAAATAATGCAGCAGAGTCCTTAAATAATGCAGCACATTCCTTAAATAATGCAGCAGAGTCCTTAAATAATCCAGCCAAGTCCTTAAATACTGCTGCAGAGTACTTAAATAATGCAGCAAAGTCCTTAAATAATGCAGCAGAGTCCTTAAATAATGCAACAAAGTAATGAAATAATGCAGAAGAGTCCTTAAATAATGCAACAAAGTCCTTAAATAATGCAGCTGAGTACTTAAATAATGCAACAAAGTACTTAAATAATGCAGTAGAGTCCTTAAGTGCCGTATCAGAGTCCTTAAATAATGCAGCAAAGTCCTTAAATAATGCAGCAGAGTCCTTAAATAATGCAGCAAAGTCCTTAAATAATCCAGCCAAGTCCTTAAATAATGCAACAAAGTCCTTAAATAATGCAGCAGATTACTGAAATACTGCAGCAGGGTCCTTAAATAATGCAGCAGAGTCCTTAAATAATGCAACAAAGTCCTTAAATAATGCAGCAGAGTCCTTAAATAATGCAACAAAGTCCTTAAATAATGCAGCAGAGTCCTTAAATAATGCAGCAAAGTCCTTAAATAATGCAGCACAGTCCTTAAATAATCCAGCCAAGTCCTTAAATAATGCAACAAAGTCCTTAAATAATGCAGCAGAGTCCTTAAATAATGCAACAAAGTCCTTAAACAATGCAGCAGAGTCCTTAAATAATGCAGCAAAGTCCTTAAATAATGCAGCAGAGTCCTTAAATAATCCAGCCAAGTCCTTAAATAATGCAGCAAAGTCCTTAAATAATGCAGCAGAGTACTGAAATACTGCAGCAGGATCCTTAAATAATGCAGCAGAGTCCTTAAATAATGCAACAAAGTCCTTAAATAATGCAGAACAGTCCTTAAATAATGCAATAAAGTCCTTAAATAATGCAGCAAAGTCCTTAAATAATGCAGTAGAGTCCTTAAATAATGCAACAAAGTCCTTAAATAATGCAGCAGAGTCCTTAAATAATGCAGCACATTCCTTAAATAATGCAGCAGAGTCCTTAAATAATCCAGCCAAGTCCTTAAATACTGCTGCAGAGTACTTAAATAATGCAGCAAAGTCCTTAAATAATGCAGCAGAGTCCTTAAATAATGCAACAAAGTAATGAAATAATGCAGAAGAGTCCTTAAATAATGCAACAAAGTCCTTAAATAATGCAGCTGAGTACTTAAATAATGCAACAAAGTACTTAAATAATGCAGTAGAGTCCTTAAGTGCCGTATCAGAGTCCTTAAATAATGCAGCAAAGTCCTTAAATAATGCAGCAGAGTCCTTAAATAATGCAGCAAAGTCCTTAAATAATCCAGCCAATTCCTTAAATAATGCAACAAAGTCCTTAAATAATGCAGCAGATTACTGAAATAGTGCAGCAGGGTCCTTAAATAATGCAGCAGAGTCCTTAAATAATGCAACAAAGTCCTAAAATAATGCAGCAGAGTCCTTAAATAATGCAACAAAGTCCTTAAATAATGCAGCAAAGTCCTTAAATAATTCAGCAGAGTACTGAAATACCGCAGCAGGGTCCTTAAATAATGCAGCAAAGTCGTTAAATAATGAAGTAGAGTCCTTAAATAATGCAACAAAGTCCTTAAATGATGCAGCAGAGTCCTTAAATAATGCAACAAAGTCCTTAAATAATGCAGCAGAGTCCTTAAATAATGCAATAAAGTCCATAAATCATGCAGCAAAGTCCTTAAATAATTCAGCAGAGTGCTGAAATACCGCAGCAGGGTCCTTAAATAATGCAGCAGAGTCCTTAAATAATGCAACAAAGTCCTTAAATAATGCAGCAGGGTCCTTAAATAATGCAACAAAGTCCTTAAATAATGCAGCAGAGTCCTTAAATAATGCAGCAAAGTCCTTAAATCATGCAGCAGGGTCCTTAAATAATCCAGCCAAGTCCTTAAATAATGCAACAAAGTCCTTAAATAATGCAGCAGATTACTGAAATACTGCAGCAGGGTCATTAAATAATGCTGCAGTGTCCTTAAATAATGCAGCAAATTCCTTAAATAATGCAGCAAAGTCTTTAAATAATGCAATAAAGTCCTTAAATAATGCAGCAGAGTACTGAAATACCGCAGCAGGGTCCTTAAATAATGCAGCAAAGTCGTTAAATAATGAAGTAGAGTCCTTAAATAATGCAACAATGTCCTTAAATGATGCAGCAGAGTCCTTAAATAATGCAACAAAGTCCTTAAATAATGCAGCAGAGTCCTTAAATAATGCAGCAGAGTACTGAAATACCGCAGCAGGGTCCTTAAATAATGCAGCAAAGTCGTTAAATAATGAAGTAGAGTCCTTAAATAATGCAACAAAGTCCTTAAATGATGCAGCAGAGTCCTTAAATAATGCAACAAAGTCCTTAAATAATGCAGCAGAGTACTTAAATAATGCAACAAAGTCCTTAAACAATGCAGCAGAGTCCTTAAATAATGCAGAAGAGTCCTTAAATAATGCAACCAAGACCTTAAATAATGCAACAGAGTCCTTAAATAATGCAACAAAGTACTTAAATAATGCAGCAGAGTCCTTAAGTACCGTAGCAGAGTCCTTAAATACTGCAGCAAAGTCCTTAAATAATGCAGCAGAGTCCTTAAATAATGCAGCAAAGTCATTAAATAATGCAGCAGAGTCCTTAAATAATGCAACAAATTCCTTAAATAATGCAGCAGAGTCCTTAAATAATGCAATAAAGTCCATAAATAATGCAGCAAAGTCCTTAAATAATTCAGCAGAGTGCTGAAATACCGCAGCAGGGTCCTTAAATAATGCAGCAGAGTCCTTAAATAATGCAACAAAGTCCTTAAATAATGCAGCAGGGTCCTTAAATAATGCAACAAAGTCCTTAAATAATGCAGCAGAGTCCTTAAAAAATGTAGTAAAGTCCGTAAATAATGCAGCAGAGTCCTTAAATAATCCAGCCAAGTCCTTAAATAATGCAACAAAGTCCTTAAATAATGCAGCAGATTACTGAAATACTGCAGCAGGGTCCTTAAATAATGCAGCAGAGTCCTTAAATAATGCAACAAAGTCCTTAAATAATGCAGCAGAGTCCTTAAATAATGCAACAAAGTCCTTAAATAATGCAGCAGAGTCCTTAAATAATGCAACAAAGTCCTTAAATAATGCAGCAGAGTCCTTAAATAATGCAAACAAGTCCTTAAATAATGCAGCAGAGTCCTTAAATAATGCAACAAAGTCCTTAAATAATGCAGCAGAGTCCTTAAATAATGCAGAAAAGTCCTTAAATAATGCAGCAGAGTCCTTAAATACTTCAGCATAGTCCTTAAATAATGCAGCAAAGTCCTTGAATAATTTAGCAGAATCCTTAAATAATGCAACAAAGTCCTTAAATAATGCAGAAGAGTCCTTAAATAATGCAGCAAATTCCTTAAATATTGCAGCAAAGTCTTTAAATAATGCAATAAAGTCCATAAATAATGCAGCAAAGTTCTTAAATAATGCAGCAGAGTCCTTAAATACCACAGCAGAGTCCTTAAATAATGAAGCAAAGTCTTTAAATAATGCAACAAAGTCCTTAAATAATGCAGCAGAGTCCTTAAATAATGCAGAAGAGTCCTTAAATAATCCAGCCAAGTCCTTAAATAATGCAGCAGAGTCCTTAAATAATGCAGCAGAGTCCTTAAATAATCCAGCCAAGTCCTTAAATAATGCAGCAAAGTCCTTAAATAATGCAGCAGAGTACTGAAATACCGCAGCAGGATCCTTAAATAATGCAGCAGAGTCCTTAAATAATGCAACAAAGTCCTTAAATAATGCAGAACAGTCCTTAAATAATGCAATAAAGTCCTTAAATAATGCAGCAAAGTCCTTAAATAATGCAGCAGAGTCCTTAAATAATGCAGCAAAGTCCTTAAATAATGCAGCAGAGTCCTTAAATAATCCAGCCAAGTCCTTAAATAATGCAGCAAAGTCCTTAAATAATGCAGCAGAGTACAGAAATACCGCAGCAGGATCCTTAAATAATGCAGCAGAGTCCTTAAATAATGCAACAAAGTCCTTAAATAATGCAGAACAGTCCTTAAATAATGCAATAAAGTCCTTAAATAATGCAGCAAAGTCCTTAAATAATGCAGCAGAGTCCTTAAATAATGCAACAAAGTCCTTAAATAATGCAGCAGAGTCCTTAAATAATGCAGCACATTCCTTAAATAATGCAGCAGAGTCCTTAAATAATCCAGCCAAGTCCTTAAATACTGCTGCAGAGTACTTAAATAATGCAGCAAAGTCCTTAAATAATGCAGCAGAGTCCTTAAATAATGCAACAAAGTAATGAAATAATGCAGAAGAGTCCTTAAATAATGCAACAAAGTCCTTAAATAATGCAGCTGAGTACTTAAATAATGCAACAAAGTACTTAAATAATGCAGTAGAGTCCTTAAGTGCCGTATCAGAGTCCTTAAATAATGCAGCAAAGTCCTTAAATAATGCAGCAGAGTCCTTAAATAATGCAGCAAAGTCCTTAAATAATCCAGCCAATTCCTTAAATAATGCAACAAAGTCCTTAAATAATGCAGCAGATTACTGAAATAGTGCAGCAGGGTCCTTAAATAATGCAGCAGAGTCCTTAAATAATGCAACAAAGTCCTAAAATAATGCAGCAGAGTCCTTAAATAATGCAACAAAGTCCTTAAATAATGCAGCAGAGTCCTTAAATAATGCAGCAGAGTACTGAAATACCGCAGCAGGGTCCTTAAATAATGCAGCAAAGTCGTTAAATAATGAAGTAGAGTCCTTAAATAATGCAACAAAGTCCTTAAATGATGCAGCAGAGTCCTTAAATAATGCAACAAAGTCCTTAAATAATGCAGCAGAGTCCTTAAATAATGCAATAAAGTCCATAAATAATGCAGCAAAGTCCTTAAATAATTCAGCAGAGTGCTGAAATACCGCAGCAGGGTCCTTAAATAATGCAGCAGAGTCCTTAAATAATGCAACAAAGTCCTTAAATAATGCAGCAGGGTCCTTAAATAATGCAACAAAGTCCTTAAATAATGCAGCAGAGTCCTTAAATAATGCAGCAAAGTCCTTAAATAATGCAGCAGAGTCCTTAAATAATCCAGCCAAGTCCTTAAATAATGCAACAAAGTCCTTAAATAATGCAGCAGATTACTGAAATACTGCAGCAGGGTCCTTAAATAATGCAGCAGAGTCCTTAAATAATGCAACAAAGTCCTTAAATAATGCAGCAGAGTCCTTAAATAATGCAACAAAGTCCTTAAATAATGCAGCAGAGTCCTTAAATAATGCAGCAAAGTCCTTAAATAATGCAGCACAGTCCTTAAATAATCCAGCCAAGTCCTTAAATAATGCAACAAAGTCCTTAAATAATGCAGCAGAGTCCTTAAATAATGCAACAAAGTCCTTAAACAATGCAGCAAAGTCCTTAAATAATGCAGCAAAGTCCTTAAATAATGCAGCAGAGTCCTTAAATAATCCAGCCAAGTCC
Source organism: Phyllobates terribilis (assembly GCF_046119375.1). Taxonomy (NCBI): domain Eukaryota; kingdom Metazoa; phylum Chordata; class Amphibia; order Anura; family Dendrobatidae; genus Phyllobates; species Phyllobates terribilis. The sequence goes on along the minus strand of NW_027362955.1, from coordinate 1,205,465 downwards.
TTAAATAATGCAGCAAAGTCCTTAAATAATGCAGCAGAGTACTGAAATACTGCAGCAGGATCCTTAAATAATGCAGCAGAGTCCTTAAATAATGCAACAAAGTCCTTAAATAATGCAGAACAGTCCTTAAATAATGCAATAAAGTCCTTAAATAATGCAGCAAAGTCCTTAAATAATGCAGCAGAGTCCTTAAATAATGCAACAAAGTCCTTAAATAATGCAGCAGAGTCCTTAAATAATGCAGCACATTCCTTAAATAATGCAGCAGAGTCCTTAAATAATCCAGCCAAGTCCTTAAATACTGCTGCAGAGTACTTAAATAATGCAGCAAAGTCCTTAAATAATGCAGCAGAGTCCTTAAATAATGCAACAAAGTAATGAAATAATGCAGAAGAGTCCTTAAATAATGCAACAAAGTCCTTAAATAATGCAGCTGAGTACTTAAATAATGCAACAAAGTACTTAAATAATGCAGTAGAGTCCTTAAGTGCCGTATCAGAGTCCTTAAATAATGCAGCAAAGTCCTTAAATAATGCAGCAGAGTCCTTAAATAATGCAGCAAAGTCCTTAAATAATCCAGCCAATTCCTTAAATAATGCTACAAAGTCCTTAAATAATGCAGCAGATTACTGAAATAGTGCAGCAGGGTCCTTAAATAATGCAGCAGAGTCCTTAAATAATGCAACAAAGTCCTAAAATAATGCAGCAGAGTCCTTAAATAATGCAACAAAGTCCTTAAATAATGCAGCAGAGTCCTTAAATAATGCAGCAGAGTACTGAAATACCGCAGCAGGGTCCTTAAATAATGCAGCAAAGTCGTTAAATAATGAAGTAGAGTCCTTAAATAATGCAACAAAGTCCTTAAATGATGCAGCAGAGTCCTTAAATAATGCAACAAAGTCCTTAAATAATGCAGCAGAGTCCTTAAATAATGCAATAAAGTCCATAAATCATGCAGCAAAGTCCTTAAATAATTCAGCAGAGTGCTGAAATACCGCAGCAGGGTCCTTAAATAATGCAGCAGAGTCCTTAAATAATGCAACAAAGTCCTTTAATAATGCAGCAGGGTCCTTAAATAATGCAACAAAGTCCTTAAATAATGCAGCAGAGTCCTTAAATAATGCAGCAAAGTCCTTAAATCATGCAGCAGGGTCCTTAAATAATCCAGCCAAGTCCTTAAATAATGCAACAAAGTCCTTAAATAATGCAGCAGATTACTGAAATACTGCAGCAGGGTCATTAAATAATGCTGCAGTGTCCTTAAATAATGCAGCAAATTCCTTAAATAATGCAGCAAAGTCTTTAAATAATGCAATAAAGTCCTTAAATAATGCAGCAGAGTACTGAAATACCGCAGCAGGGTCCTTAAATAATGCAGCAAAGTCGTTAAATAATGAAGTAGAGTCCTTAAATAATGCAACAATGTCCTTAAATGATGCAGCAGAGTCCTTAAATAATGCAACAAAGTCCTTAAATAATGCAGCAGAGTCCTTAAATAATGCAGCAGAGTACTGAAATACCGCAGCAGGGTCCTTAAATAATGCAGCAAAGTCGTTAAATAATGAAGTAGAGTCCTTAAAAAATGCAACAAAGTCCTTAAATGATGCAGCAGAGTCCTTAAATAATGCAACAAAGTCCTTAAATAATGCAGCAGAGTACTTAAATAATGCAACAAAGTCCTTAAACAATGCAGCAGAGTCCTTAAATAATGCAGAAGAGTCCTTAAATAATGCAACCAAGACCTTAAATAATGCAACAGAGTCCTTAAATAATGCAACAAAGTACTTAAATAATGCAGCAGAGTCCTTAAGTACCGTAGCAGAGTCCTTAAATACTGCAGCAAAGTCCTTAAATAATGCAGCAGAGTCCTTAAATAATGCAGCAAAAGTCATTAAATAATGCAGCAGAGTCCTTAAATAATGCAACAAATTCCTTAAATAATGCAGCAGAGTCCTTAAATAATGCAATAAAGTCCATAAATAATGCAGCAAAGTCCTTAAATAATTCAGCAGAGTGCTGAAATACCGCAGCAGGGTCCTTAAATAATGCAGCAGAGTCCTTAAATAATGCAACAAAGTCCTTAAATAATCCAGCAGGGTCCTTAAATAATGCAACAAAGTCCTTAAATAATGCAGCAGAGTCCTTAAAAATGTAGTAAAGTCCGTAAATAATGCAGCAGAGTCCTTAAATAATCCAGCCAAGTCCTTAAATAATGCAACAAAGTCCTTAAATAATGCAGCAGATTACTGAAATACTGCAGCAGGGTCCTTAAATAATGCAGCAGAGTCCTTAAATAATGCAACAAAGTCCTTAAATAATGCAGCAGAGTCCTTAAATAATGCAACAAAGTCCTTAAATAATGCAGCAGAGTCCTTAAATAATGCAACAAAGTCCTTAAATAATGCAGCAGAGTCCTTAAATAATGCAAACAAGTCCTTAAATAATGCAGCAGAGTCCTTAAATAATGCAACAAAGTCCTTAAATAATGCAGCAGAGTCCTTAAATAATGCAGAAAAGTCCTTAAATAATGCAGCAGAGTCCTTAAATACTTCAGCATAGTCCTTAAATAATGCAGCAAAGTCCTTGAATAATTTAGCAGAATCCTTAAATAATGCAACAAAGTCCTTAAATAATGCAGAAGAGTCCTTAAATAATGCAGCAAATTCCTTAAATATTGCAGCAAAGTCTTTAAATAATGCAATAAAGTCCATAAATAATGCAGCAAAGTTCTTAAATAATGCAGCAGAGTCCTTAAATACCACAGCAGAGTCCTTAAATAATGAAGCAAAGTCTTTAAATAATGCAACAAAGTCCTTAAATAATGCAGCAGAGTCCTTAAATAATGCAGAAGAGTCCTTAAATAATCCAGCCAAGTCCTTAAATAATGCAGCAGAGTCCTTAAATAATGCAGCAGAGTCCTTAAATAATCCAGCCAAGTCCTTAAATAATGCAGCAAAGTCCTTAAATAATGCAGCAGAGTACTGAAATACCGCAGCAGGATCCTTAAATAATGCAGCAGAGTCCTTAAATAATGCAACAAAGTCCTTAAATAATGCAGAACAGTCCTTAAATAATGCAATAAAGTCCTTAAATAATGCAGCAAAGTCCTTAAATAATGCAGCAGAGTCCTTAAATAATGCAGCAAAGTCCTTAAATAATGCAGCAGAGTCCTTAAATAATACAGCCAAGTCCTTAAATAATGCAGCAAAGTCCTTAAATAATGCAGCAGAGTACTGAAATACCGCAGCAGGATCCTTAAATAATGCAGCAGAGTCCTTAAATAATGCAACAAAGTCCTTAAATAATGCAGAACAGTCCTTAAATAATGCAATAAAGTCCTTAAATAATGCAGCAAAGTCCTTAAATAATGCAGCAGAGTCCTTAAATAATGCAACAAAGTCCTTAAATAATGCAGCAGAGTCCTTAAATAATGCAGCACATTCCTTAAATATGCAGCAGAGTCCTTAAATAATCCATCCAAGTCCTTAAATACTGCTGCAGAGTACTTAAATAATGCAGCAAAGTCCTTAAATAATGCAGCAGAGTCCTTAAATAATGCAACAAAGTAATGAAATAATGCAGAAGAGTCCTTAAATAATGCAACAAAGTCCTTAAATAATGCAGCTGAGTACTTAAATAATGCAACAAAGTACTTAAATAATGCAGTAGAGTCCTTAAGTGCCGTATCAGAGTCCTTAAATAATGCAGCAAAGTCCTTAAATAATGCAGCAGAGTCCTTAAATAATGCAGCAGAGTCCTTAAATAATCCAGCCAAGTCCTTAAATAATGCAGCAAAGTCCTTAAATAATGCAGCAGAGTACTGAAATACCGCAGCAGGATCCTTAAATAATGCAGCAGAGTCCTTAAATAATGCAACAAAGTCCTTAAATAATGCAGAACAGTCCTTAAATAATGCAATAAAGTCCTTAAATAATGCAGCAAAGTCCTTAAATAATGCAGCAGAGTCCTTAAATAATGCAGCAAAGTCCTTAAATAATGCAGCAGAGTCCTTAAATAATCCAGCCAAGTCCTTAAATAATGCAGCAAAGTCCTTAAATAATGCAGCAGAGTACAGAAATACCGCAGCAGGATCCTTAAATAATGCAGCAGAGTCCTTAAATAATGCAACAAAGTCCTTAAATAATGCAGAACAGTCCTTAAATAATGCAATAAAGTCCTTAAATAATGCAGCAAAGTCCTTAAATAATGCAGCAGAGTCCTTAAATAATGCAACAAAGTCCTTAAATAATGCAGCAGAGTCCTTAAATAATGCAGCACATTCCTTAAATAATGCAGCAGAGTCCTTAAATAATCCAGCCAAGTCCTTAAATACTGCTGCAGAGTACTTAAATAATGCAGCAAAGTCCTTAAATAATGCAGCAGAGTCCTTAAATAATGCAACAAAGTAATGAAATAATGCAGAAGAGTCCTTAAATAATGCAACAAAGTCCTTAAATAATGCAGCTGAGTACTTAAATAATGCAACAAAGTACTTAAATAATGCAGTAGAGTCCTTAAGTGCCGTATCAGAGTCCTTAAATAATGCAGCAAAGTCCTTAAATAATGCAGCAGAGTCCTTAAATAATGCAGCAAAGTCCTTAAATAATCCAGCCAATTCCTTAAATAATGCAACAAAGTCCTTAAATAATGCAGCAGATTACTGAAATAGTGCAGCAGGGTCCTTAAATAATGCAGCAGAGTCCTTAAATAATGCAACAAAGTCCTAAAATAATGCAGCAGAGTCCTTAAATAATGCAACAAAGTCCTTAAATAATGCAGCAGAGTCCTTAAATAATGCAGCAGAGTACTGAAATACCGCAGCAGGGTCCTTAAATAATGCAGCAAAGTCGTTAAATAATGAAGTAGAGTCCTTAAATAATGCAACAAAGTCCTTAAATGATGCAGCAGAGTCCTTAAATAATGCAACAAAGTCCTTAAATAATGCAGCAGAGTCCTTAAATAATGCAATAAAGTCCATAAATAATGCAGCAAAGTCCTTAAATAATTCAGCAGAGTGCTGAAATACCGCAGCAGGGTCCTTAAATAATGCAGCAGAGTCCTTAAATAATGCAACAAAGTCCTTAAATAATGCAGCAGGGTCCTTAAATAATGCAACAAAGTCCTTAAATAATGCAGCAGAGTCCTTAAATAATGCAGCAAAGTCCTTAAATAATGCAGCAGAGTCCTTAAATAATCCAGCCAAGTCCTTAAATAATGCAACAAAGTCCTTAAATAATGCAGCAGATTACTGAAATACTGCAGCAGGGTCCTTAAATAATGCAGCAGAGTCCTTAAATAATGCAACAAAGTCCTTAAATAATGCAGCAGAGTCCTTAAATAATGCAACAAAGTCCTTAAATAATGCAGCAGAGTCCTTAAATAATGCAGCAAAGTCCTTAAATAATGCAGCACAGTCCTTAAATAATCCAGCCAAGTCCTTAAATAATGCAACAAAGTCCTTAAATAATGCAGCAGAGTCCTTAAATAATGCAACAAAGTCCTTAAACAATGCAGCAAAGTCCTTAAATAATGCAGCAAAGTCCTTAAATAATGCAGCAGAGTCCTTAAATAATCCAGCCAAGTCCTTAAATAATGCAGCAAAGTCCTTAAATAATGCAGCAGAGTACTGAAATACTGCAGCAGGATCCTTAAATAATGCAGCAGAGTCCTTAAATAATGCAACAAAGTCCTTAAATAATGCAGAACAGTCCTTAAATAATGCAATAAAGTCCTTAAATAATGCAGCAAAGTCCTTAAATAATGCAGCAGAGTCCTTAAATAATGCAACAAAGTCCTTAAATAATGCAGCAGAGTCCTTAAATAATGCAGCACATTCCTTAAATAATGCAGCAGAGTCCTTAAATAATCCAGCCAAGTCCTTAAATACTGCTGCAGAGTACTTAAATAATGCAGCAAAGTCCTTAAATAATGCAGCAGAGTCCTTAAATAATGCAACAAAGTAATGAAATAATGCAGAAGAGTCCTTAAATAATGCAACAAAGTCCTTAAATAATGCAGCTGAGTACTTAAATAATGCAACAAAGTACTTAAATAATGCAGTAGAGTCCTTAAGTGCCGTATCAGAGTCCTTAAATAATGCAGCAAAGTCCTTAAATAATGCAGCAGAGTCCTTAAATAATGCAGCAAAGTCCTTAAATAATCCAGCCAATTCCTTAAATAATGCTACAAAGTCCTTAAATAATGCAGCAGATTACTGAAATAGTGCAGCAGGGTCCTTAAATAATGCAGCAGAGTCCTTAAATAATGCAACAAAGTCCTAAAATAATGCAGCAGAGTCCTTAAATAATGCAACAAAGTCCTTAAATAATGCAGCAGAGTCCTTAAATAATGCAGCAGAGTACTGAAATACCGCAGCAGGGTCCTTAAATAATGCAGCAAAGTCGTTAAATAATGAAGTAGAGTCCTTAAATAATGCAACAAAGTCCTTAAATGATGCAGCAGAGTCCTTAAATAATGCAACAAAGTCCTTAAATAATGCAGCAGAGTCCTTAAATAATGCAATAAAGTCCATAAATCATGCAGCAAAGTCCTTAAATAATTCAGCAGAGTGCTGAAATACCGCAGCAGGGTCCTTAAATAATGCAGCAGAGTCCTTAAATAATGCAACAAAGTCCTTTAATAATGCAGCAGGGTCCTTAAATAATGCAACAAAGTCCTTAAATAATGCAGCAGAGTCCTTAAATAATGCAGCAAAGTCCTTAAATCATGCAGCAGGGTCCTTAAATAATCCAGCCAAGTCCTTAAATAATGCAACAAAGTCCTTAAATAATGCAGCAGATTACTGAAATACTGCAGCAGGGTCATTAAATAATGCTGCAGTGTCCTTAAATAATGCAGCAAATTCCTTAAATAATGCAGCAAAGTCTTTAAATAATGCAATAAAGTCCTTAAATAATGCAGCAGAGTACTGAAATACCGCAGCAGGGTCCTTAAATAATGCAGCAAAGTCGTTAAATAATGAAGTAGAGTCCTTAAATAATGCAACAATGTCCTTAAATGATGCAGCAGAGTCCTTAAATAATGCAACAAAGTCCTTAAATAATGCAGCAGAGTCCTTAAATAATGCAGCAGAGTACTGAAATACCGCAGCAGGGTCCTTAAATAATGCAGCAAAGTCGTTAAATAATGAAGTAGAGTCCTTAAAAAATGCAACAAAGTCCTTAAATGATGCAGCAGAGTCCTTAAATAATGCAACAAAGTCCTTAAATAATGCAGCAGAGTACTTAAATAATGCAACAAAGTCCTTAAACAATGCAGCAGAGTCCTTAAATAATGCAGAAGAGTCCTTAAATAATGCAACCAAGACCTTAAATAATGCAACAGAGTCCTTAAATAATGCAACAAAGTACTTAAATAATGCAGCAGAGTCCTTAAGTACCGTAGCAGAGTCCTTAAATACTGCAGCAAAGTCCTTAAATAATGCAGCAGAGTCCTTAAATAATGCAGCAAAAGTCATTAAATAATGCAGCAGAGTCCTTAAATAATGCAACAAATTCCTTAAATAATGCAGCAGAGTCCTTAAATAATGCAATAAAGTCCATAAATAATGCAGCAAAGTCCTTAAATAATTCAGCAGAGTGCTGAAATACCGCAGCAGGGTCCTTAAATAATGCAGCAGAGTCCTTAAATAATGCAACAAAGTCCTTAAATAATCCAGCAGGGTCCTTAAATAATGCAACAAAGTCCTTAAATAATGCAGCAGAGTCCTTAAAAATGTAGTAAAGTCCGTAAATAATGCAGCAGAGTCCTTAAATAATCCAGCCAAGTCCTTAAATAATGCAACAAAGTCCTTAAATAATGCAGCAGATTACTGAAATACTGCAGCAGGGTCCTTAAATAATGCAGCAGAGTCCTTAAATAATGCAACAAAGTCCTTAAATAATGCAGCAGAGTCCTTAAATAATGCAACAAAGTCCTTAAATAATGCAGCAGAGTCCTTAAATAATGCAACAAAGTCCTTAAATAATGCAGCAGAGTCCTTAAATAATGCAAACAAGTCCTTAAATAATGCAGCAGAGTCCTTAAATAATGCAACAAAGTCCTTAAATAATGCAGCAGAGTCCTTAAATAATGCAGAAAAGTCCTTAAATAATGCAGCAGAGTCCTTAAATACTTCAGCATAGTCCTTAAATAATGCAGCAAAGTCCTTGAATAATTTAGCAGAATCCTTAAATAATGCAACAAAGTCCTTAAATAATGCAGAAGAGTCCTTAAATAATGCAGCAAATTCCTTAAATATTGCAGCAAAGTCTTTAAATAATGCAATAAAGTCCATAAATAATGCAGCAAAGTTCTTAAATAATGCAGCAGAGTCCTTAAATACCACAGCAGAGTCCTTAAATAATGAAGCAAAGTCTTTAAATAATGCAACAAAGTCCTTAAATAATGCAGCAGAGTCCTTAAATAATGCAGAAGAGTCCTTAAATAATCCAGCCAAGTCCTTAAATAATGCAGCAGAGTCCTTAAATAATGCAGCAGAGTCCTTAAATAATCCAGCCAAGTCCTTAAATAATGCAGCAAAGTCCTTAAATAATGCAGCAGAGTACTGAAATACCGCAGCAGGATCCTTAAATAATGCAGCAGAGTCCTTAAATAATGCAACAAAGTCCTTAAATAATGCAGAACAGTCCTTAAATAATGCAATAAAGTCCTTAAATAATGCAGCAAAGTCCTTAAATAATGCAGCAGAGTCCTTAAATAATGCAGCAAAGTCCTTAAATAATGCAGCAGAGTCCTTAAATAATACAGCCAAGTCCTTAAATAATGCAGCAAAGTCCTTAAATAATGCAGCAGAGTACTGAAATACCGCAGCAGGATCCTTAAATAATGCAGCAGAGTCCTTAAATAATGCAACAAAGTCCTTAAATAATGCAGAACAGTCCTTAAATAATGCAATAAAGTCCTTAAATAATGCAGCAAAGTCCTTAAATAATGCAGCAGAGTCCTTAAATAATGCAACAAAGTCCTTAAATAATGCAGCAGAGTCCTTAAATAATGCAGCACATTCCTTAAATATGCAGCAGAGTCCTTAAATAATCCATCCAAGTCCTTAAATACTGCTGCAGAGTACTTAAATAATGCAGCAAAGTCCTTAAATAATGCAGCAGAGTCCTTAAATAATGCAACAAAGTAATGAAATAATGCAGAAGAGTCCTTAAATAATGCAACAAAGTCCTTAAATAATGCAGCTGAGTACTTAAATAATGCAACAAAGTACTTAAATAATGCAGTAGAGTCCTTAAGTGCCGTATCAGAGTCCTTAAATAATGCAGCAAAGTCCTTAAATAATGCAGCAGAGTCCTTAAATAATGCAGCAAAGTCCTTAAATAATCCAGCCAATTCCTTAAATAATGCAACAAAGTCCTTAAATAATGCAGCAGATTACTGAAATAGTGCAGCAGGGTCCTTAAATAATGCAGCAGAGTCCTTAAATAATGCAACAAAGTCCTAAAATAATGCAGCAGAGTCCTTAAATAATGCAACAAAGTCCTTAAATAATGCAGCAGAGTCCTTAAATAATGCAGCAGAGTACTGAAATACCGCAGCAGGGTCCTTAAATAATGCAGCAAAGTCGTTAAATAATGAAGTAGAGTCCTTAAATAATGCAACAAAGTCCTTAAATAATGCAGCAGAGTCCTTAAATAATGCAACAAAGTCCTTAAATAATGCAGCAGAGTCCTTAAATAATGCAATAAAGTCCATAAATAATGCAGCAAAGTCCTTAAATAATTCAGCAGAGTGCTGAAATACCGCAGCAGGGTCCTTAAATAATGCAGCAGAGTCCTTAAATAATGCAACAAAGTCCTTAAATAATGCAGCAGGGTCCTTAAATAATGCAACAAAGTCCTTAAATAATGCAGCAGAGTCCTTAAATAATGCAGCAAAGTCCTTAAATAATGCAGCAGAGTCCTTAAATAATCCAGCCAAGTCCTTAAATAATGCAGCAGAGTCCTTAAATAATGCAGCAAAGTCCTTAAATAATGCAGCAGAGTCCTTAAATAATCCAGCCAAGTCCTTAAATAATGCAACAAAGTCCTTAAATAATGCAGCAGATTACTGAAATACTGCAGCAGGGTCCTTAAATAATGCAGCAGAGTCCTTAAATAATGCAACAAAGTCCTTAAATAATGCAGCAGAGTCCTTAAATAATGCAACAAAGTCCTTAAATAATGCAGCAGAGTCCTTAAATAATGCAGCAAAGTCCTTAAATAATGCAGCACAGTCCTTAAATAATCCAGCCAAGTCCTTAAATAATGCAACAAAGTCCTTAAATAATGCAGCAGAGTCCTTAAATAATGCAACAAAGTCCTTAAACAATGCAGCAGAGTCCTTAAATAATGCAGAAGAGTCCTTAAATAATGCAACCAAGACCTTAATGCAGCAGAGTCCTTAAATAATGCAACAAAGTACTTAAATAATGCAGCAGAGTCCTTAAGTACCATAGCAGAGTCCTTAAATACTGCAGCAAAGTCCTTAAATGATGCAGCAGAGTCCTTAAATAATGCAGCAAAGTCATTAAATAATGCAGCAGAGTCCTTAAATAATGCAACAAATTCCTTAAATAATGCAGCAGAGTCCTTAAATAATGCAATAAAGTCCATAAATAATGCAGCAAAGTCCTTAAATAATGCAACAAAGTCCTTAAATAATGCAGCAGGGTCCTTAAATAATGCAACAAAGTCCTTAAATAATGCAGCAGAGTCCTTAAAAAATGCAGCAAAGTCCGTAAATAATGCAGCAGAGTCCTTATATAATCCAGCCAAGTCCTTAAATAATGCAGCAGATTACTGAAATACGGCAGCAGGGTCCTTAAATAATGCAGCAGAGTCCTTATATAATGCAACAAAGTCCTTAAATAATGCAGCAGAGTCCTTAAATAATGCAACAAAGTCCTTAAGTAATGCAGCAGAGTCCTTAAATAATGCAGCAAAGTCCTTAAATAATGCAGCAGATTACTGAAATAGTGCAGCAGGGTCCTTAAATAATGCAGCAGAGTCCTTAAATAATGCAACAAAGTCCTAAAATAATGCAGCAGAGTCCTTAAATAATGCAACAAAGTCCTTAAATAATGCAGCAGAGTCCTTAAATAATGCAGCAGAGTACTGAAATACCGCAGCAGGGTCCTTAAATAATGCAGCAAAGTCGTTAAATAATGAAGTAGAGTCCTTAAATAATGCAACAAAGTCCTTAAATGATGCAGCAGAGTCCTTAAATAATGCAACAAAGTCCTTAAATAATGCAGCAGAGTCCTTAAATAATGCAATAAAGTCCATAAATAATGCAGCAAAGTCCTTAAATAATTCAGCAGAGTGCTGAAATACCGCAGCAGGGTCCTTAAATAATGCAGCAGAGTCCTTAAATAATGCAACAAAGTCCTTAAATAATGCAGCAGGGTACTTAAATAATGCAACAAAGTCCTTAAATAATGCAGCAGAGTCCTTAAATAATGCAGCAAAGTCCTTAAATAATGCAGCAGAGTCCTTAAATAATCCAGCCAAGTCCTTAAATAATGCAACAAAGTCCTTAAATAATGCAGCAGATTACTGAAATACTGCAGCAGGGTCCTTAAATAATGCAGCAGAGTCCTTAAATAATGCAACAAAGTCCTTAAATAATGCAGCAGAGTCCTTAAATAATGCAACAAAGTCCTTAAATAATGCAGCAGAGTCCTTAAATAATGCAGCAAAGTCCTTAAATAATGCAGCACAGTCCTTAAATAATCCAGCCAAGTCCTTAAATAATGCAACAAAGTCCTTAAATAATGCAGCAGAGTCCTTAAATAATGCAACAAAGTCCTTAAACAATGCAGCAGAGTCCTTAAATAATGCAGCAATGTCCTTAAATAATGCAGCAGAGTCCTTAAATAATCCAGCCAAGTCCTTAAATAATGCAGCAGAGTCCTTAAATAATGCAACAAAGTCCTTAAATAATGCAGCAGAGTCCTTAAATAATGCAGCAAAGTCCTTAAATAATGCAGCACAGTCCTTAAATAATCCAGCCAAGTCCTTAAATAATGCAACAAAGTCCTTAAATAATGCAGCAGAGTCCTTAAATAATGCAACAAAGTCCTTAAACAATGCAGCAGAGTCCTTAAATAATGCAACAAAGTCCTTAAATAATGCAGAACAGTCCTTAAATAATGCAATAAAGTCCTTAAATAATGCAGCAAAGTCCTTAAATAATGCAGCAGAGTCCTTAAATAATGCAACAAAGTCCTTAAATAATGCAGCAGAGTCCTTAAATAATGCAGCACATTCCTTAAATAATGCAGCAGAGTCCTTAAATAATCCAGCCAAGTCCTTAAATACTGCTGCAGAGTACTTAAATAATGCAGCAAAGTCCTTAAATAATGCAGCAGAGTCCTTAAATAATGCAACAAAGTAATGAAATAATGCAGAAGAGTCCTTAAATAATGCAACAAAGTCCTTAAATAATGCAGCTGAGTACTTAAATAATGCAACAAAGTACTTAAATAATGCAGTAGAGTCCTTAAGTGCCGTATCAGAGTCCTTAAATAATGCAGCAAAGTCCTTAAATAATGCAGCAGAGTCCTTAAATAATGCAGCAAAGTCCTTAAATAATCCAGCCAATTCCTTAAATAATGCAACAAAGTCCTTAAATAATGCAGCAGATTACTGAAATAGTGCAGCAGGGTCCTTAAATAATGCAGCAGAGTCCTTAAATAATGCAACAAAGTCCTAAAATAATGCAGCAGAGTCCTTAAATAATGCAACAAAGTCCTTAAATAATGCAGCAGAGTCCTTAAATAATGCAGCAGAGTACTGAAATACCGCAGCAGGGTCCTTAAATAATGCAGCAAAGTCGTTAAATAATGAAGTAGAGTCCTTAAATAATGCAACAAAGTCCTTAAATGATGCAGCAGAGTCCTTAAATAATGCAACAAAGTCCTTAAATAATGAGGCAGAGTCCTTAAATAATGCAATAAAGTCCATAAATCATGCAGCAAAGTCCTTAAATAATTCAGCAGAGTGCTGAAATACCGCAGCAGGGTCCTTAAATAATGCAGCAGAGTCCTTAAATAATGCAACAAAGTCCTTAAATAATGCAGCAGGGTCCTTAAATAATGCAACAAAGTCCTTAAATAATGCAGCAGAGTCCTTAAATAATGCAGCAAAGTCCTTAAATCATGCAGCAGGGTCCTTAAATAATCCAGCCAAGTCCTTAAATAATGCAACAAAGTCCTTAAATAATGCAGCAGATTACTGAAATACTGCAGCAGGGTCATTAAATAATGCTGCAGTGTCCTTAAATAATGCAGCAAATTCCTTAAATAATGCAGCAAAGTCTTTAAATAATGCAATAAAGTCCTTAAATAATGCAGCAGAGTACTGAAATACCGCAGCAGGGTCCTTAAATAATGCAGCAAAGTCGTTAAATAATGAAGTAGAGTCCTTAAATAATGCAACAATGTCCTTAAATGATGCAGCAGAGTCCTTAAATAATGCAACAAAGTCCTTAAATAATGCAGCAGAGTCCTTAAATAATGCAGCAGAGTACTGAAATACCGCAGCAGGGTCCTTAAATAATGCAGCAAAGTCGTTAAATAATGAAGTAGAGTCCTTAAATAATGCAACAAAGTCCTTAAATGATGCAGCAGAGTCCTTAAATAATGCAACAAAGTCCTTAAATAATGCAGCAGAGTACTTAAATAATGCAACAAAGTCCTTAAACAATGCAGCAGAGTCCTTAAATAATGCAGAAGAGTCCTTAAATAATGCAACCAAGACCTTAAATAATGCAACAGAGTCCTTAAATAATGCAACAAAGTACTTAAATAATGCAGCAGAGTCCTTAAGTACCGTAGCAGAGTCCTTAAATACTGCAGCAAAGTCCTTAAATAATGCAGCAGAGTCCTTAAATAATGCAGCAAAGTCATTAAATAATGCAGCAGAGTCCTTAAATAATGCAACAAATTCCTTAAATAATGCAGCAGAGTCCTTAAATAATGCAATAAAGTCCATAAATAATGCAGCAAAGTCCTTAAATAATTCAGCAGAGTGCTGAAATACCGCAGCAGGGTCCTTAAATAATGCAGCAGAGTCCTTAAATAATGCAACAAAGTCCTTAAATAATGCAGCAGGGTCCTTAAATAATGCAACAAAGTCCTTAAATAATGCAGCAGAGTCCTTAAAAATGTAGTAAAGTCCGTAAATAATGCAGCAGAGTCCTTAAATAATCCAGCCAAGTCCTTAAATAATGCAACAAAGTCCTTAAATAATGCAGCAGATTACTGAAATACTGCAGCAGGGTCCTTAAATAATGCAGCAGAGTCCTTAAATAATGCAACAAAGTCCTTAAATAATGCAGCAGAGTCCTTAAATAATGCAACAAAGTCCTTAAATAATGCAGCAGAGTCCTTAAATAATGCAACAAAGTCCTTAAATAATGCAGCAGAGTCCTTAAATAATGCAAACAAGTCCTTAAATAATGCAGCAGAGTCCTTAAATAATGCAACAAAGTCCTTAAATAATGCAGCAGAGTCCTTAAATAATGCAGAAAAGTCCTTAAATAATGCAGCAGAGTCCTTAAATACTTCAGCATAGTCCTTAAATAATGCAGCAAAGTCCTTGAATAATTTAGCAGAATCCTTAAATAATGCAACAAAGTCCTTAAATAATGCAGAAGAGTCCTTAAATAATGCAGCAAATTCCTTAAATATTGCAGCAAAGTCTTTAAATAATGCAATAAAGTCCATAAATAATGCAGCAAAGTTCTTAAATAATGCAGCAGAGTCCTTAAATACCACAGCAGAGTCCTTAAATAATGAAGCAAAGTCTTTAAATAATGCAACAAAGTCCTTAAATAATGCAGCAGAGTCCTTAAATAATGCAGAAGAGTCCTTAAATAATCCAGCCAAGTCCTTAAATAATGCAGCAGAGTCCTTAAATAATGCAGCAGAGTCCTTAAATAATCCAGCCAAGTCCTTAAATAATGCAGCAAAGTCCTTAAATAATGCAGCAGAGTACTGAAATACCGCAGCAGGATCCTTAAATAATGCAGCAGAGTCCTTAAATAATGCAACAAAGTCCTTAAATAATGCAGAACAGTCCTTAAATAATGCAATAAAGTCCTTAAATAATGCAGCAGAGTCCTTAAATAATGCAATAAAGTCCATAAATCATGCAGCAAAGTCCTTAAATAATTCAGCAGAGTGCTGAAATACCGCAGCAGGGTCCTTAAATAATGCAGCAGAGTCCTTAAATAATGCAACAAAGTCCTTTAATAATGCAGCAGGGTCCTTAAATAATGCAACAAAGTCCTTAAATAATGCAGCAGAGTCCTTAAATAATGCAGCAAAGTCCTTAAATCATGCAGCAGGGTCCTTAAATAATCCAGCCAAGTCCTTAAATAATGCAACAAAGTCCTTAAATAATGCAGCAGATTACTGAAATACTGCAGCAGGGTCATTAAATAATGCTGCAGTGTCCTTAAATAATGCAGCAAATTCCTTAAATAATGCAGCAAAGTCTTTAAATAATGCAATAAAGTCCTTAAATAATGCAGCAGAGTACTGAAATACCGCAGCAGGGTCCTTAAATAATGCAGCAAAGTCGTTAAATAATGAAGTAGAGTCCTTAAATAATGCAACAATGTCCTTAAATGATGCAGCAGAGTCCTTAAATAATGCAACAAAGTCCTTAAATAATGCAGCAGAGTCCTTAAATAATGCAGCAGAGTACTGAAATACCGCAGCAGGGTCCTTAAATAATGCAGCAAAGTCGTTAAATAATGAAGTAGAGTCCTTAAAAAATGCAACAAAGTCCTTAAATGATGCAGCAGAGTCCTTAAATAATGCAACAAAGTCCTTAAATAATGCAGCAGAGTACTTAAATAATGCAACAAAGTCCTTAAACAATGCAGCAGAGTCCTTAAATAATGCAGAAGAGTCCTTAAATAATGCAACCAAGACCTTAAATAATGCAACAGAGTCCTTAAATAATGCAACAAAGTACTTAAATAATGCAGCAGAGTCCTTAAGTACCGTAGCAGAGTCCTTAAATACTGCAGCAAAGTCCTTAAATAATGCAGCAGAGTCCTTAAATAATGCAGCAAAAGTCATTAAATAATGCAGCAGAGTCCTTAAATAATGCAACAAATTCCTTAAATAATGCAGCAGAGTCCTTAAATAATGCAATAAAGTCCATAAATAATGCAGCAAAGTCCTTAAATAATTCAGCAGAGTGCTGAAATACCGCAGCAGGGTCCTTAAATAATGCAGCAGAGTCCTTAAATAATGCAACAAAGTCCTTAAATAATCCAGCAGGGTCCTTAAATAATGCAACAAAGTCCTTAAATAATGCAGCAGAGTCCTTAAAAATGTAGTAAAGTCCGTAAATAATGCAGCAGAGTCCTTAAATAATCCAGCCAAGTCCTTAAATAATGCAACAAAGTCCTTAAATAATGCAGCAGATTACTGAAATACTGCAGCAGGGTCCTTAAATAATGCAGCAGAGTCCTTAAATAATGCAACAAAGTCCTTAAATAATGCAGCAGAGTCCTTAAATAATGCAACAAAGTCCTTAAATAATGCAGCAGAGTCCTTAAATAATGCAACAAAGTCCTTAAATAATGCAGCAGAGTCCTTAAATAATGCAAACAAGTCCTTAAATAATGCAGCAGAGTCCTTAAATAATGCAACAAAGTCCTTAAATAATGCAGCAGAGTCCTTAAATAATGCAGAAAAGTCCTTAAATAATGCAGCAGAGTCCTTAAATACTTCAGCATAGTCCTTAAATAATGCAGCAAAGTCCTTGAATAATTTAGCAGAATCCTTAAATAATGCAACAAAGTCCTTAAATAATGCAGAAGAGTCCTTAAATAATGCAGCAAATTCCTTAAATATTGCAGCAAAGTCTTTAAATAATGCAATAAAGTCCATAAATAATGCAGCAAAGTTCTTAAATAATGCAGCAGAGTCCTTAAATACCACAGCAGAGTCCTTAAATAATGAAGCAAAGTCTTTAAATAATGCAACAAAGTCCTTAAATAATGCAGCAGAGTCCTTAAATAATGCAGAAGAGTCCTTAAATAATCCAGCCAAGTCCTTAAATAATGCAACAGAGTCCTTAAATAATGCAGCAGAGTCCTTAAATAATCCAGCCAAGTCCTTAAATAATGCAGCAAAGTCCTTAAATAATGCAGCAGAGTACTGAAATACCGCAGCAGGATCCTTAAATAATGCAGCAGAGTCCTTAAATAATGCAACAAAGTCCTTAAATAATGCAGAACAGTCCTTAAATAATGCAATAAAGTCCTTAAATAATGCAGCAAAGTCCTTAAATAATGCAGCAGAGTCCTTAAATAATGCAGCAAAGTCCTTAAATAATGCAGCAGAGTCCTTAAATAATCCAGCCAAGTCCTTAAATAATGCAGCAAAGTCCTTAAATAATGCAGCAGAGTACTGAAATACCGCAGCAGGATCCTTAAATAATGCAGCAGAGTCCTTAAATAATGCAACAAAGTCCTTAAATAATGCAGAACAGTCCTTAAATAATGCAATAAAGTCCTTAAATAATGCAGCAAA
The DNA here is from genome assembly GCF_046119375.1 of Phyllobates terribilis. Taxonomy (NCBI): domain Eukaryota; kingdom Metazoa; phylum Chordata; class Amphibia; order Anura; family Dendrobatidae; genus Phyllobates; species Phyllobates terribilis. The sequence goes on along the minus strand of NW_027362955.1, from coordinate 1,187,899 downwards.
GTCCTTAAATAATGCAGCAGAGTCCTTAAATAATGCAACAAAGTCCTTAAATAATGCAGCAGAGTCCTTAAATAATGCAGCACATTCCTTAAATATGCAGCAGAGTCCTTAAATAATCCATCCAAGTCCTTAAATACTGCTGCAGAGTACTTAAATAATGCAGCAAAGTCCTTAAATAATGCAGCAGAGTCCTTAAATAATGCAACAAAGTAATGAAATAATGCAGAAGAGTCCTTAAATAATGCAACAAAGTCCTTAAATAATGCAGCTGAGTACTTAAATAATGCAACAAAGTACTTAAATAATGCAGTAGAGTCCTTAAGTGCCGTATCAGAGTCCTTAAATAATGCAGCAAAGTCCTTAAATAATGCAGCAGAGTCCTTAAATAATGCAACAAAGTCCTTAAATAATGCAGCAGAGTCCTTAAATAATGCAGAAAAGTCCTTAAATAATGCAGCAGAGTCCTTAAATACTTCAGCATAGTCCTTAAATAATGCAGCAAAGTCCTTGAATAATTTAGCAGAATCCTTAAATAATGCAACAAAGTCCTTAAATAATGCAGAAGAGTCCTTAAATAATGCAGCAAATTCCTTAAATATTGCAGCAAAGTCTTTAAATAATGCAATAAAGTCCATAAATAATGCAGCAAAGTTCTTAAATAATGCAGCAGAGTCCTTAAATACCACAGCAGAGTCCTTAAATAATGAAGCAAAGTCTTTAAATAATGCAACAAAGTCCTTAAATAATGCAGCAGAGTCCTTAAATAATGCAGAAGAGTCCTTAAATAATCCAGCCAAGTCCTTAAATAATGCAGCAGAGTCCTTAAATAATGCAGCAGAGTCCTTAAATAATCCAGCCAAGTCCTTAAATAATGCAGCAAAGTCCTTAAATAATGCAGCAGAGTACTGAAATACCGCAGCAGGATCCTTAAATAATGCAGCAGAGTCCTTAAATAATGCAACAAAGTCCTTAAATAATGCAGAACAGTCCTTAAATAATGCAATAAAGTCCTTAAATAATGCAGCAGAGTCCTTAAATAATGCAATAAAGTCCATAAATCATGCAGCAAAGTCCTTAAATAATTCAGCAGAGTGCTGAAATACCGCAGCAGGGTCCTTAAATAATGCAGCAGAGTCCTTAAATAATGCAACAAAGTCCTTTAATAATGCAGCAGGGTCCTTAAATAATGCAACAAAGTCCTTAAATAATGCAGCAGAGTCCTTAAATAATGCAGCAAAGTCCTTAAATCATGCAGCAGGGTCCTTAAATAATCCAGCCAAGTCCTTAAATAATGCAACAAAGTCCTTAAATAATGCAGCAGATTACTGAAATACTGCAGCAGGGTCATTAAATAATGCTGCAGTGTCCTTAAATAATGCAGCAAATTCCTTAAATAATGCAGCAAAGTCTTTAAATAATGCAATAAAGTCCTTAAATAATGCAGCAGAGTACTGAAATACCGCAGCAGGGTCCTTAAATAATGCAGCAAAGTCGTTAAATAATGAAGTAGAGTCCTTAAATAATGCAACAATGTCCTTAAATGATGCAGCAGAGTCCTTAAATAATGCAACAAAGTCCTTAAATAATGCAGCAGAGTCCTTAAATAATGCAGCAGAGTACTGAAATACCGCAGCAGGGTCCTTAAATAATGCAGCAAAGTCGTTAAATAATGAAGTAGAGTCCTTAAAAAATGCAACAAAGTCCTTAAATGATGCAGCAGAGTCCTTAAATAATGCAACAAAGTCCTTAAATAATGCAGCAGAGTACTTAAATAATGCAACAAAGTCCTTAAACAATGCAGCAGAGTCCTTAAATAATGCAGAAGAGTCCTTAAATAATGCAACCAAGACCTTAAATAATGCAACAGAGTCCTTAAATAATGCAACAAAGTACTTAAATAATGCAGCAGAGTCCTTAAGTACCGTAGCAGAGTCCTTAAATACTGCAGCAAAGTCCTTAAATAATGCAGCAGAGTCCTTAAATAATGCAGCAAAAGTCATTAAATAATGCAGCAGAGTCCTTAAATAATGCAACAAATTCCTTAAATAATGCAGCAGAGTCCTTAAATAATGCAATAAAGTCCATAAATAATGCAGCAAAGTCCTTAAATAATTCAGCAGAGTGCTGAAATACCGCAGCAGGGTCCTTAAATAATGCAGCAGAGTCCTTAAATAATGCAACAAAGTCCTTAAATAATCCAGCAGGGTCCTTAAATAATGCAACAAAGTCCTTAAATAATGCAGCAGAGTCCTTAAAAATGTAGTAAAGTCCGTAAATAATGCAGCAGAGTCCTTAAATAATCCAGCCAAGTCCTTAAATAATGCAACAAAGTCCTTAAATAATGCAGCAGATTACTGAAATACTGCAGCAGGGTCCTTAAATAATGCAGCAGAGTCCTTAAATAATGCAACAAAGTCCTTAAATAATGCAGCAGAGTCCTTAAATAATGCAACAAAGTCCTTAAATAATGCAGCAGAGTCCTTAAATAATGCAACAAAGTCCTTAAATAATGCAGCAGAGTCCTTAAATAATGCAAACAAGTCCTTAAATAATGCAGCAGAGTCCTTAAATAATGCAACAAAGTCCTTAAATAATGCAGCAGAGTCCTTAAATAATGCAGAAAAGTCCTTAAATAATGCAGCAGAGTCCTTAAATACTTCAGCATAGTCCTTAAATAATGCAGCAAAGTCCTTGAATAATTTAGCAGAATCCTTAAATAATGCAACAAAGTCCTTAAATAATGCAGAAGAGTCCTTAAATAATGCAGCAAATTCCTTAAATATTGCAGCAAAGTCTTTAAATAATGCAATAAAGTCCATAAATAATGCAGCAAAGTTCTTAAATAATGCAGCAGAGTCCTTAAATACCACAGCAGAGTCCTTAAATAATGAAGCAAAGTCTTTAAATAATGCAACAAAGTCCTTAAATAATGCAGCAGAGTCCTTAAATAATGCAGAAGAGTCCTTAAATAATCCAGCCAAGTCCTTAAATAATGCAACAGAGTCCTTAAATAATGCAGCAGAGTCCTTAAATAATCCAGCCAAGTCCTTAAATAATGCAGCAAAGTCCTTAAATAATGCAGCAGAGTACTGAAATACCGCAGCAGGATCCTTAAATAATGCAGCAGAGTCCTTAAATAATGCAACAAAGTCCTTAAATAATGCAGAACAGTCCTTAAATAATGCAATAAAGTCCTTAAATAATGCAGCAAAGTCCTTAAATAATGCAGCAGAGTCCTTAAATAATGCAGCAAAGTCCTTAAATAATGCAGCAGAGTCCTTAAATAATCCAGCCAAGTCCTTAAATAATGCAGCAAAGTCCTTAAATAATGCAGCAGAGTACTGAAATACCGCAGCAGGATCCTTAAATAATGCAGCAGAGTCCTTAAATAATGCAACAAAGTCCTTAAATAATGCAGAACAGTCCTTAAATAATGCAATAAAGTCCTTAAATAATGCAGCAAAGTCCTTAAATAATGCAGCAGAGTCCTTAAATAATGCAACAAAGTCCTTAAATAATGCAGCAGAGTCCTTAAATAATGCAGCACATTCCTTAAATATGCAGCAGAGTCCTTAAATAATCCATCCAAGTCCTTAAATACTGCTGCAGAGTACTTAAATAATGCAGCAAAGTCCTTAAATAATGCAGCAGAGTCCTTAAATAATGCAACAAAGTAATGAAATAATGCAGAAGAGTCCTTAAATAATGCAACAAAGTCCTTAAATAATGCAGCTGAGTACTTAAATAATGCAACAAAGTACTTAAATAATGCAGTAGAGTCCTTAAGTGCCGTATCAGAGTCCTTAAATAATGCAGCAAAGTCCTTAAATAATGCAGCAGAGTCCTTAAATAATGCAGCAAAGTCCTTAAATAATCCAGCCAATTCCTTAAATAATGCAACAAAGTCCTTAAATAATGCAGCAGATTACTGAAATAGTGCAGCAGGGTCCTTAAATAATGCAGCAGAGTCCTTAAATAATGCAACAAAGTCCTAAAATAATGCAGCAGAGTCCTTAAATAATGCAACAAAGTCCTTAAATAATGCAGCAGAGTCCTTAAATAATGCAGCAGAGTACTGAAATACCGCAGCAGGGTCCTTAAATAATGCAGCAAAGTCGTTAAATAATGAAGTAGAGTCCTTAAATAATGCAACAAAGTCCTTAAATAATGCAGCAGAGTCCTTAAATAATGCAACAAAGTCCTTAAATAATGCAGCAGAGTCCTTAAATAATGCAATAAAGTCCATAAATAATGCAGCAAAGTCCTTAAATAATTCAGCAGAGTGCTGAAATACCGCAGCAGGGTCCTTAAATAATGCAGCAGAGTCCTTAAATAATGCAACAAAGTCCTTAAATAATGCAGCAGGGTCCTTAAATAATGCAACAAAGTCCTTAAATAATGCAGCAGAGTCCTTAAATAATGCAGCAAAGTCCTTAAATAATGCAGCAGAGTCCTTAAATAATCCAGCCAAGTCCTTAAATAATGCAGCAGAGTCCTTAAATAATGCAGCAAAGTCCTTAAATAATGCAGCAGAGTCCTTAAATAATCCAGCCAAGTCCTTAAATAATGCAACAAAGTCCTTAAATAATGCAGCAGATTACTGAAATACTGCAGCAGGGTCCTTAAATAATGCAGCAGAGTCCTTAAATAATGCAACAAAGTCCTTAAATAATGCAGCAGAGTCCTTAAATAATGCAACAAAGTCCTTAAATAATGCAGCAGAGTCCTTAAATAATGCAGCAAAGTCCTTAAATAATGCAGCACAGTCCTTAAATAATCCAGCCAAGTCCTTAAATAATGCAACAAAGTCCTTAAATAATGCAGCAGAGTCCTTAAATAATGCAACAAAGTCCTTAAACAATGCAGCAGAGTCCTTAAATAATGCAGAAGAGTCCTTAAATAATGCAACCAAGACCTTAATGCAGCAGAGTCCTTAAATAATGCAACAAAGTACTTAAATAATGCAGCAGAGTCCTTAAGTACCATAGCAGAGTCCTTAAATACTGCAGCAAAGTCCTTAAATGATGCAGCAGAGTCCTTAAATAATGCAGCAAAGTCATTAAATAATGCAGCAGAGTCCTTAAATAATGCAACAAATTCCTTAAATAATGCAGCAGAGTCCTTAAATAATGCAATAAAGTCCATAAATAATGCAGCAAAGTCCTTAAATAATGCAACAAAGTCCTTAAATAATGCAGCAGGGTCCTTAAATAATGCAACAAAGTCCTTAAATAATGCAGCAGAGTCCTTAAAAAATGCAGCAAAGTCCGTAAATAATGCAGCAGAGTCCTTATATAATCCAGCCAAGTCCTTAAATAATGCAGCAGATTACTGAAATACGGCAGCAGGGTCCTTAAATAATGCAGCAGAGTCCTTATATAATGCAACAAAGTCCTTAAATAATGCAGCAGAGTCCTTAAATAATGCAACAAAGTCCTTAAGTAATGCAGCAGAGTCCTTAAATAATGCAGCAAAGTCCTTAAATAATGCAGCAGATTACTGAAATAGTGCAGCAGGGTCCTTAAATAATGCAGCAGAGTCCTTAAATAATGCAACAAAGTCCTAAAATAATGCAGCAGAGTCCTTAAATAATGCAACAAAGTCCTTAAATAATGCAGCAGAGTCCTTAAATAATGCAGCAGAGTACTGAAATACCGCAGCAGGGTCCTTAAATAATGCAGCAAAGTCGTTAAATAATGAAGTAGAGTCCTTAAATAATGCAACAAAGTCCTTAAATGATGCAGCAGAGTCCTTAAATAATGCAACAAAGTCCTTAAATAATGCAGCAGAGTCCTTAAATAATGCAATAAAGTCCATAAATAATGCAGCAAAGTCCTTAAATAATTCAGCAGAGTGCTGAAATACCGCAGCAGGGTCCTTAAATAATGCAGCAGAGTCCTTAAATAATGCAACAAAGTCCTTAAATAATGCAGCAGGGTCCTTAAATAATGCAACAAAGTCCTTAAATAATGCAGCAGAGTCCTTAAATAATGCAGCAAAGTCCTTAAATAATGCAGCAGAGTCCTTAAATAATCCAGCCAAGTCCTTAAATAATGCAACAAAGTCCTTAAATAATGCAGCAGATTACTGAAATACTGCAGCAGGGTCCTTAAATAATGCAGCAGAGTCCTTAAATAATGCAAAAAAGTCCTTAAATAATGCAGCAGAGTCCTTAAATAATGCAACAAAGTCCTTAAATAATGCAGCAGAGTCCTTAAATAATGCAGCAAAGTCCTTAAATAATGCAGCACAGTCCTTAAATAATCCAGCCAAGTCCTTAAATAATGCAACAAAGTCCTTAAATAATGCAGCAGAGTCCTTAAATAATGCAACAAAGTCCTTAAACAATGCAGCAGAGTCCTTAAATAATGCAGCAAAGTCCTTAAATAATGCAGCAGAGTCCTTAAATAATCCAGCCAAGTCCTTAAATAATGCAGCAAAGTCCTTAAATAATGCAGCAGAGTACTGAAATACTGCAGCAGGATCCTTAAATAATGCAGCAGAGTCCTTAAATAATGCAACAAAGTCCTTAAATAATGCAGAACAGTCCTTAAATAATGCAATAAAGTCCTTAAATAATGCAGCAAAGTCCTTAAATAATGCAGCAGAGTCCTTAAATAATGCAACAAAGTCCTTAAATAATGCAGCAGAGTCCTTAAATAATGCAGCACATTCCTTAAATAATGCAGCAGAGTCCTTAAATAATCCAGCCAAGTCCTTAAATACTGCTGCAGAGTACTTAAATAATGCAGCAAAGTCCTTAAATAATGCAGCAGAGTCCTTAAATAATGCAACAAAGTAATGAAATAATGCAGAAGAGTCCTTAAATAATGCAACAAAGTCCTTAAATAATGCAGCTGAGTACTTAAATAATGCAACAAAGTACTTAAATAATGCAGTAGAGTCCTTAAGTGCCGTATCAGAGTCCTTAAATAATGCAGCAAAGTCCTTAAATAATGCAGCAGAGTCCTTAAATAATGCAGCAAAGTCCTTAAATAATCCAGCCAATTCCTTAAATAATGCAACAAAGTCCTTAAATAATGCAGCAGATTACTGAAATAGTGCAGCAGGGTCCTTAAATAATGCAGCAGAGTCCTTAAATAATGCAACAAAGTCCTAAAATAATGCAGCAGAGTCCTTAAATAATGCAACAAAGTCCTTAAATAATGCAGCAGAGTCCTTAAATAATGCAGCAGAGTACTGAAATACCGCAGCAGGGTCCTTAAATAATGCAGCAAAGTCGTTAAATAATGAAGTAGAGTCCTTAAATAATGCAACAAAGTCCTTAAATGATGCAGCAGAGTCCTTAAATAATGCAACAAAGTCCTTAAATAATGCAGCAGAGTCCTTAAATAATGCAATAAAGTCCATAAATCATGCAGCAAAGTCCTTAAATAATTCAGCAGAGTGCTGAAATACCGCAGCAGGGTCCTTAAATAATGCAGCAGAGTCCTTAAATAATGCAACAAAGTCCTTAAATAATGCAGCAGGGTCCTTAAATAATGCAACAAAGTCCTTAAATAATGCAGCAGAGTCCTTAAATAATGCAGCAAAGTCCTTAAATCATGCAGCAGGGTCCTTAAATAATCCAGCCAAGTCCTTAAATAATGCAACAAAGTCCTTAAATAATGCAGCAGATTACTGAAATACTGCAGCAGGGTCATTAAATAATGCTGCAGTGTCCTTAAATAATGCAGCAAATTCCTTAAATAATGCAGCAAAGTCTTTAAATAATGCAATAAAGTCCTTAAATAATGCAGCAGAGTACTGAAATACCGCAGCAGGGTCCTTAAATAATGCAGCAAAGTCGTTAAATAATGAAGTAGAGTCCTTAAATAATGCAACAATGTCCTTAAATGATGCAGCAGAGTCCTTAAATAATGCAACAAAGTCCTTAAATAATGCAGCAGAGTCCTTAAATAATGCAGCAGAGTACTGAAATACCGCAGCAGGGTCCTTAAATAATGCAGCAAAGTCGTTAAATAATGAAGTAGAGTCCTTAAATAATGCAACAAAGTCCTTAAATGATGCAGCAGAGTCCTTAAATAATGCAACAAAGTCCTTAAATAATGCAGCAGAGTACTTAAATAATGCAACAAAGTCCTTAAACAATGCAGCAGAGTCCTTAAATAATGCAGAAGAGTCCTTAAATAATGCAACCAAGACCTTAAATAATGCAACAGAGTCCTTAAATAATGCAACAAAGTACTTAAATAATGCAGCAGAGTCCTTAAGTACCGTAGCAGAGTCCTTAAATACTGCAGCAAAGTCCTTAAATAATGCAGCAGAGTCCTTAAATAATGCAGCAAAGTCATTAAATAATGCAGCAGAGTCCTTAAATAATGCAACAAATTCCTTAAATAATGCAGCAGAGTCCTTAAATAATGCAATAAAGTCCATAAATAATGCAGCAAAGTCCTTAAATAATTCAGCAGAGTGCTGAAATACCGCAGCAGGGTCCTTAAATAATGCAGCAGAGTCCTTAAATAATGCAACAAAGTCCTTAAATAATGCAGCAGGGTCCTTAAATAATGCAACAAAGTCCTTAAATAATGCAGCAGAGTCCTTAAAAATGTAGTAAAGTCCGTAAATAATGCAGCAGAGTCCTTAAATAATCCAGCCAAGTCCTTAAATAATGCAACAAAGTCCTTAAATAATGCAGCAGATTACTGAAATACTGCAGCAGGGTCCTTAAATAATGCAGCAGAGTCCTTAAATAATGCAACAAAGTCCTTAAATAATGCAGCAGAGTCCTTAAATAATGCAACAAAGTCCTTAAATAATGCAGCAGAGTCCTTAAATAATGCAACAAAGTCCTTAAATAATGCAGCAGAGTCCTTAAATAATGCAAACAAGTCCTTAAATAATGCAGCAGAGTCCTTAAATAATGCAACAAAGTCCTTAAATAATGCAGCAGAGTCCTTAAATAATGCAGAAAAGTCCTTAAATAATGCAGCAGAGTCCTTAAATACTTCAGCATAGTCCTTAAATAATGCAGCAAAGTCCTTGAATAATTTAGCAGAATCCTTAAATAATGCAACAAAGTCCTTAAATAATGCAGAAGAGTCCTTAAATAATGCAGCAAATTCCTTAAATATTGCAGCAAAGTCTTTAAATAATGCAATAAAGTCCATAAATAATGCAGCAAAGTTCTTAAATAATGCAGCAGAGTCCTTAAATACCACAGCAGAGTCCTTAAATAATGAAGCAAAGTCTTTAAATAATGCAACAAAGTCCTTAAATAATGCAGCAGAGTCCTTAAATAATGCAGAAGAGTCCTTAAATAATCCAGCCAAGTCCTTAAATAATGCAGCAGAGTCCTTAAATAATGCAGCAGAGTCCTTAAATAATCCAGCCAAGTCCTTAAATAATGCAGCAAAGTCCTTAAATAATGCAGCAGAGTACTGAAATACCGCAGCAGGATCCTTAAATAATGCAGCAGAGTCCTTAAATAATGCAACAAAGTCCTTAAATAATGCAGAACAGTCCTTAAATAATGCAATAAAGTCCTTAAATAATGCAGCAAAGTCCTTAAATAATGCAGCAGAGTCCTTAAATAATGCAGCAAAGTCCTTAAATTATGCAGCAGAGTCCTTAAATAATCCAGCCAAGTCCTTAAATAATGCAGCAAAGTCCTTAAATAATGCAGCAAATTCCTTAAATATTGCAGCAAAGTCTTTAAATAATGCAATAAAGTCCATAAATAATGCAGCAAAGTTCTTAAATAATGCAGCAGAGTCCTTAAATACCACAGCAGAGTCCTTAAATAATGAAGCAAAGTCTTTAAATAATGCAACAAAGTCCTTAAATAATGCAGCAGAGTCCTTAAATAATGCAGAAGAGTCCTTAAATAATCCAGCCAAGTCCTTAAATAATGCAGCAGAGTCCTTAAATAATGCAGCAGAGTCCTTAAATAATCCAGCCAAGTCCTTAAATAATGCAGCAAAGTCCTTAAATAATGCAGCAGAGTACTGAAATACCGCAGCAGGATCCTTAAATAATGCAGCAGAGTCCTTAAATAATGCAACAAAGTCCTTAAATAATGCAGAACAGTCCTTAAATAATGCAATAAAGTCCTTAAATAATGCAGCAAAGTCCTTAAATAATGCAGCAGAGTCCTTAAATAATGCAGCAAAGTCCTTAAATAATGCAGCAGAGTCCTTAAATAATCCAGCCAAGTCCTTAAATAATGCAGCAAAGTCCTTAAATAATGCAGCAGAGTACTGAAATACCGCAGCAGGATCCTTAAATAATGCAGCAGAGTCCTTAAATAATGCAACAAAGTCCTTAAATAATGCAGAACAGTCCTTAAATAATGCAATAAAGTCCTTAAATAATGCAGCAAAGTCCTTAAATAATGCAGCAGAGTCCTTAAATAATGCAACAAAGTCCTTAAATAATGCAGCAGAGTCCTTAAATAATGCAGCACATTCCTTAAATAATGCAGCAGAGTCCTTAAATAATCCAGCCAAGTCCTTAAATACTGCTGCAGAGTACTTAAATAATGCAGCAAAGTCCTTAAATAATGCAGCAGAGTCCTTAAATAATGCAACAAAGTAATGAAATAATGCAGAAGAGTCCTTAAATAATGCAACAAAGTCCTTAAATAATGCAGCTGAGTACTTAAATAATGCAACAAAGTACTTAAATAATGCAGTAGAGTCCTTAAGTGCCGTATCAGAGTCCTTAAATAATGCAGCAAAGTCCTTAAATAATGCAGCAGAGTCCTTAAATAATGCAGCAAAGTCCTTAAATAATCCAGCCAATTCCTTAAATAATGCAACAAAGTCCTTAAATAATGCAGCAGATTACTGAAATAGTGCAGCAGGGTCCTTAAATAATGCAGCAGAGTCCTTAAATAATGCAACAAAGTCCTAAAATAATGCAGCAGAGTCCTTAAATAATGCAACAAAGTCCTTAAATAATGCAGCAGAGTCCTTAAATAATGCAGCAGAGTACTGAAATACCGCAGCAGGGTCCTTAAATAATGCAGCAAAGTCGTTAAATAATGAAGTAGAGTCCTTAAATAATGCAACAAAGTCCTTAAATGATGCAGCAGAGTCCTTAAATAATGCAACAAAGTCCTTAAATAATGCAGCAGAGTCCTTAAATAATGCAATAAAGTCCATAAATAATGCAGCAAAGTCCTTAAATAATTCAGCAGAGTGCTGAAATACCGCAGCAGGGTCCTTAAATAATGCAGCAGAGTCCTTAAATAATGCAACAAAGTCCTTAAATAATGCAGCAGGGTCCTTAAATAATGCAACAAAGTCCTTAAATAATGCAGCAGAGTCCTTAAATAATGCAGCAAAGTCCTTAAATAATGCAGCAGAGTCCTTAAATAATCCAGCCAAGTCCTTAAATAATGCAACAAAGTCCTTAAATAATGCAGCAGATTACTGAAATACTGCAGCAGGGTCCTTAAATAATGCAGCAGAGTCCTTAAATAATGCAACAAAGTCCTTAAATAATGCAGCAGAGTCCTTAAATAATGCAACAAAGTCCTTAAATAATGCAGCAGAGTCCTTAAATAATGCAGCAAAGTCCTTAAATAATGCAGCACAGTCCTTAAATAATCCAGCCAAGTCCTTAAATAATGCAACAAAGTCCTTAAATAATGCAGCAGAGTCCTTAAATAATGCAACAAAGTCCTTAAACAATGCAGCAGAGTCCTTAAATAATGCAGCAAAGTCCTTAAATAATGCAGCAGAGTCCTTAAATAATCCAGCCAAGTCCTTAAATAATGCAGCAAAGTCCTTAAATAATGCAGCAGAGTACTGAAATACTGCAGCAGGATCCTTAAATAATGCAGCAGAGTCCTTAAATAATGCAACAAAGTCCTTAAATAATGCAGAACAGTCCTTAAATAATGCAATAAAGTCCTTAAATAATGCAGCAAAGTCCTTAAATAATGCAGCAGAGTCCTTAAATAATGCAACAAAGTCCTTAAATAATGCAGCAGAGTCCTTAAATAATGCAGCACATTCCTTAAATAATGCAGCAGAGTCCTTAAATAATCCAGCCAAGTCCTTAAATACTGCTGCAGAGTACTTAAATAATGCAGCAAAGTCCTTAAATAATGCAGCAGAGTCCTTAAATAATGCAACAAAGTAATGAAATAATGCAGAAGAGTCCTTAAATAATGCAACAAAGTCCTTAAATAATGCAGCTGAGTACTTAAATAATGCAACAAAGTACTTAAATAATGCAGTAGAGTCCTTAAGTGCCGTATCAGAGTCCTTAAATAATGCAGCAAAGTCCTTAAATAATGCAGCAGAGTCCTTAAATAATGCAGCAAAGTCCTTAAATAATCCAGCCAATTCCTTAAATAATGCAACAAAGTCCTTAAATAATGCAGCAGATTACTGAAATAGTGCAGCAGGGTCCTTAAATAATGCAGCAGAGTCCTTAAATAATGCAACAAAGTCCTAAAATAATGCAGCAGAGTCCTTAAATAATGCAACAAAGTCCTTAAATAATGCAGCAGAGTCCTTAAATAATGCAGCAGAGTACTGAAATACCGCAGCAGGGTCCTTAAATAATGCAGCAAAGTCGTTAAATAATGAAGTAGAGTCCTTAAATAATGCAACAAAGTCCTTAAATGATGCAGCAGAGTCCTTAAATAATGCAACAAAGTCCTTAAATAATGCAGCAGAGTCCTTAAATAATGCAATAAAGTCCATAAATCATGCAGCAAAGTCCTTAAATAATTCAGCAGAGTGCTGAAATACCGCAGCAGGGTCCTTAAATAATGCAGCAGAGTCCTTAAATAATGCAACAAAGTCCTTAAATAATGCAGCAGGGTCCTTAAATAATGCAACAAAGTCCTTAAATAATGCAGCAGAGTCCTTAAATAATGCAGCAAAGTCCTTAAATCATGCAGCAGGGTCCTTAAATAATCCAGCCAAGTCCTTAAATAATGCAACAAAGTCCTTAAATAATGCAGCAGATTACTGAAATACTGCAGCAGGGTCATTAAATAATGCTGCAGTGTCCTTAAATAATGCAGCAAATTCCTTAAATAATGCAGCAAAGTCTTTAAATAATGCAATAAAGTCCTTAAATAATGCAGCAGAGTACTGAAATACCGCAGCAGGGTCCTTAAATAATGCAGCAAAGTCGTTAAATAATGAAGTAGAGTCCTTAAATAATGCAACAATGTCCTTAAATGATGCAGCAGAGTCCTTAAATAATGCAACAAAGTCCTTAAATAATGCAGCAGAGTCCTTAAATAATGCAGCAGAGTACTGAAATACCGCAGCAGGGTCCTTAAATAATGCAGCAAAGTCGTTAAATAATGAAGTAGAGTCCTTAAATAATGCAACAAAGTCCTTAAATGATGCAGCAGAGTCCTTAAATAATGCAACAAAGTCCTTAAATAATGCAGCAGAGTACTTAAATAATGCAACAAAGTCCTTAAACAATGCAGCAGAGTCCTTAAATAATGCAGAAGAGTCCTTAAATAATGCAACCAAGACCTTAAATAATGCAACAGAGTCCTTAAATAATGCAACAAAGTACTTAAATAATGCAGCAGAGTCCTTAAGTACCGTAGCAGAGTCCTTAAATACTGCAGCAAAGTCCTTAAATAATGCAGCAGAGTCCTTAAATAATGCAGCAAAGTCATTAAATAATGCAGCAGAGTCCTTAAATAATGCAACAAATTCCTTAAATAATGCAGCAGAGTCCTTAAATAATGCAATAAAGTCCATAAATAATGCAGCAAAGTCCTTAAATAATTCAGCAGAGTGCTGAAATACCGCAGCAGGGTCCTTAAATAATGCAGCAGAGTCCTTAAATAATGCAACAAAGTCCTTAAATAATGCAGCAGGGTCCTTAAATAATGCAACAAAGTCCTTAAATAATGCAGCAGAGTCCTTAAAAATGTAGTAAAGTCCGTAAATAATGCAGCAGAGTCCTTAAATAATCCAGCCAAGTCCTTAAATAATGCAACAAAGTCCTTAAATAATGCAGCAGATTACTGAAATACTGCAGCAGGGTCCTTAAATAATGCAGCAGAGTCCTTAAATAATGCAACAAAGTCCTTAAATAATGCAGCAGAGTCCTTAAATAATGCAACAAAGTCCTTAAATAATGCAGCAGAGTCCTTAAATAATGCAACAAAGTCCTTAAATAATGCAGCAGAGTCCTTAAATAATGCAAACAAGTCCTTAAATAATGCAGCAGAGTCCTTAAATAATGCAACAAAGTCCTTAAATAATGCAGCAGAGTCCTTAAATAATGCAGAAAAGTCCTTAAATAATGCAGCAGAGTCCTTAAATACTTCAGCATAGTCCTTAAATAATGCAGCAAAGTCCTTGAATAATTTAGCAGAATCCTTAAATAATGCAACAAAGTCCTTAAATAATGCAGAAGAGTCCTTAAATAATGCAGCAAATTCCTTAAATATTGCAGCAAAGTCTTTAAATAATGCAATAAAGTCCATAAATAATGCAGCAAAGTTCTTAAATAATGCAGCAGAGTCCTTAAATACCACAGCAGAGTCCTTAAATAATGAAGCAAAGTCTTTAAATAATGCAACAAAGTCCTTAAATAATGCAGCAGAGTCCTTAAATAATGCAGAAGAGTCCTTAAATAATCCAGCCAAGTCCTTAAATAATGCAGCAGAGTCCTTAAATAATGCAGCAGAGTCCTTAAATAATCCAGCCAAGTCCTTAAATAATGCAGCAAAGTCCTTAAATAATGCAGCAGAGTACTGAAATACCGCAGCAGGATCCTTAAATAATGCAGCAGAGTCCTTAAATAATGCAACAAAGTCCTTAAATAATGCAGAACAGTCCTTAAATAATGCAATAAAGTCCTTAAATAATGCAGCAAAGTCCTTAAATAATGCAGCAGAGTCCTTAAATAATGCAGCAAAGTCCTTAAATAATGCAGCAGAGTCCTTAAATAATCCAGCCAAGTCCTTAAATAATGCAGCAAAGTCCTTAAATAATGCAGCAAATTCCTTAAATATTGCAGCAAAGTCTTTAAATAATGCAATAAAGTCCATAAATAATGCAGCAAAGTTCTTAAATAATGCAGCAGAGTCCTTAAATACCACAGCAGAGTCCTTAAATAATGAAGCAAAGTCTTTAAATAATGCAACAAAGTCCTTAAATAATGCAGCAGAGTCCTTAAATAATGCAGAAGAGTCCTTAAATAATCCAGCCAAGTCCTTAAATAATGCAGCAGAGTCCTTAAATAATGCAGCAGAGTCCTTAAATAATCCAGCCAAGTCCTTAAATAATGCAGCAAAGTCCTTAAATAATGCAGCAGAGTACTGAAATACCGCAGCAGGATCCTTAAATAATGCAGCAGAGTCCTTAAATAATGCAACAAAGTCCTTAAATAATGCAGAACAGTCCTTAAATAATGCAATAAAGTCCTTAAATAATGCAGCAAAGTCCTTAAATAATGCAGCAGAGTCCTTAAATAAAGCAGCAAAGTCCTTAAATAATGCAGCAGAGTCCTTAAATAATCCAGCCAAGTCCTTAAATAATGCAGCAAAGTCCTTAAATAATGCAGCAGAGTACTGAAATACCGCAGCAGGATCCTTAAATAATGCAGCAGAGTCCTTAAATAATGCAACAAAGTCCTTAAATAATGCAGAACAGTCCTTAAATAATGCAATAAAGTCCTTAAATAATGCAGCAAAGTCCTTAAATAATGCAGCAGAGTCCTTAAATAATGCAACAAAGTCCTTAAATAATGCAGCAGAGTCCTTAAATAATGCAGCACATTCCTTAAATAATGCAGCAGAGTCCTTAAATAATCCAGCCAAGTCCTTAAATACTGCTGCAGAGTACTTAAATAATGCAGCAAAGTCCTTAAATAATGCAGCAGAGTCCTTAAATAATGCAACAAAGTAATGAAATAATGCAGAAGAGTCCTTAAATAATGCAACAAAGTCCTTAAATAATGCAGCTGAGTACTTAAATAATGCAACAAAGTACTTAAATAATGCAGTAGAGTCCTTAAGTGCCGTATCAGAGTCCTTAAATAATGCAGCAAAGTCCTTAAATAATGCAGCAGAGTCCTTAAATAATGCAGCAAAGTCCTTAAATAATCCAGCCAATTCCTTAAATAATGCAACAAAGTCCTTAAATAATGCAGCAGATTACTGAAATAGTGCAGCAGGGTCCTTAAATAATGCAGCAGAGTCCTTAAATAATGCAACAAAGTCCTTAAATAATGCAGCAAAGTCCTTAAATAATGCAGCAGAGTACTGAAATACCGCAGCAGGATCCTTAAATAATGCAGCAGAGTCCTTAAATAATGCAACAAAGTCCTTAAATAATGCAGAACAGTCCTTAAATAATGCAATAAAGTCCTTAAATAATGCAGCAAAGTCCTTAAATAATGCAGCAGAGTCCTTAAATAATGCAGCAAAGTCCTTAAATAATGCAGCAGAGTCCTTAAATAATCCAGCCAAGTCCTTAAATAATGCAGCAAAGTCCTTAAATAATGCAGCAGAGTACTGAAATACCGCAGCAGGATCCTTAAATAATGCAGCAGAGTCCTTAAATAATGCAACAAAGTCCTTAAATAATGCAGAACAGTCCTTAAATAATGCAATAAAGTCCTTAAATAATGCAGCAAAGTCCTTAAATAATGCAGCAGAGTCCTTAAATAATGCAACAAAGTCCTTAAATAATGCAGCAGAGTCCTTAAATAATGCAGCACATTCCTTAAATATGCAGCAGAGTCCTTAAATAATCCATCCAAGTCCTTAAATACTGCTGCAGAGTACTTAAATAATGCAGCAAAGTCCTTAAATAATGCAGCAGAGTCCTTAAATAATGCAACAAAGTAATGAAATAATGCAGAAGAGTCCTTAAATAATGCAACAAAGTCCTTAAATAATGCAGCTGAGTACTTAAATAATGCAACAAAGTACTTAAATAATGCAGTAGAGTCCTTAAGTGCCGTATCAGAGTCCTTAAATAATGCAGCAAAGTCCTTAAATAATGCAGCAGAGTCCTTAAATAATGCAGCAAAGTCCTTAAATAATCCAGCCAATTCCTTAAATAATGCAACAAAGTCCTTAAATAATGCAGCAGATTACTGAAATAGTGCAGCAGGGTCCTTAAATAATGCAGCAGAGTCCTTAAATAATGCAACAAAGTCCTAAAATAATGCAGCAGAGTCCTTAAATAATGCAACAAAGTCCTTAAATAATGCAGCAGAGTCCTTAAATAATGCAGCAGAGTACTGAAATACCGCAGCAGGGTCCTTAAATAATGCAGCAAAGTCGTTAAATAATGAAGTAGAGTCCTTAAATAATGCAACAAAGTCCTTAAATAATGCAGCAGAGTCCTTAAATAATGCAACAAAGTCCTTAAATAATGCAGCAGAGTCCTTAAATAATGCAATAAAGTCCATAAATAATGCAGCAAAGTCCTTAAATAATTCAGCAGAGTGCTGAAATACCGCAGCAGGGTCCTTAAATAATGCAGCAGAGTCCTTAAATAATGCAACAAAGTCCTTAAATAATGCAGCAGGGTCCTTAAATAATGCAACAAAGTCCTTAAATAATGCAGCAGAGTCCTTAAATAATGCAGCAAAGTCCTTAAATAATGCAGCAGAGTCCTTAAATAATCCAGCCAAGTCCTTAAATAATGCAGCAGAGTCCTTAAATAATGCAGCAAAGTCCTTAAATAATGCAGCAGAGTCCTTAAATAATCCAGCCAAGTCCTTAAATAATGCAACAAAGTCCTTAAATAATGCAGCAGATTACTGAAATACTGCAGCAGGGTCCTTAAATAATGCAGCAGAGTCCTTAAATAATGCAACAAAGTCCTTAAATAATGCAGCAGAGTCCTTAAATAATGCAACAAAGTCCTTAAATAATGCAGCAGAGTCCTTAAATAATGCAGCAAAGTCCTTAAATAATGCAGCACAGTCCTTAAATAATCCAGCCAAGTCCTTAAATAATGCAACAAAGTCCTTAAATAATGCAGCAGAGTCCTTAAATAATGCAACAAAGTCCTTAAACAATGCAGCAGAGTCCTTAAATAATGCAGAAGAGTCCTTAAATAATGCAACCAAGACCTTAATGCAGCAGAGTCCTTAAATAATGCAACAAAGTACTTAAATAATGCAGCAGAGTCCTTAAGTACCATAGCAGAGTCCTTAAATACTGCAGCAAAGTCCTTAAATGATGCAGCAGAGTCCTTAAATAATGCAGCAAAGTCATTAAATAATGCAGCAGAGTCCTTAAATAATGCAACAAATTCCTTAAATAATGCAGCAGAGTCCTTAAATAATGCAATAAAGTCCATAAATAATGCAGCAAAGTCCTTAAATAATGCAACAAAGTCCTTAAATAATGCAGCAGGGTCCTTAAATAATGCAACAAAGTCCTTAAATAATGCAGCAGAGTCCTTAAAAAATGCAGCAAAGTCCGTAAATAATGCAGCAGAGTCCTTATATAATCCAGCCAAGTCCTTAAATAATGCAGCAGATTACTGAAATACGGCAGCAGGGTCCTTAAATAATGCAGCAGAGTCCTTATATAATGCAACAAAGTCCTTAAATAATGCAGCAGAGTCCTTAAATAATGCAACAAAGTCCTTAAGTAATGCAGCAGAGTCCTTAAATAATGCAGCAAAGTCCTTAAATAATGCAGCAGATTACTGAAATAGTGCAGCAGGGTCCTTAAATAATGCAGCAGAGTCCTTAAATAATGCAACAAAGTCCTAAAATAATGCAGCAGAGTCCTTAAATAATGCAACAAAGTCCTTAAATAATGCAGCAGAGTCCTTAAATAATGCAGCAGAGTACTGAAATACCGCAGCAGGGTCCTTAAATAATGCAGCAAAGTCGTTAAATAATGAAGTAGAGTCCTTAAATAATGCAACAAAGTCCTTAAATGATGCAGCAGAGTCCTTAAATAATGCAACAAAGTCCTTAAATAATGCAGCAGAGTCCTTAAATAATGCAATAAAGTCCATAAATAATGCAGCAAAGTCCTTAAATAATTCAGCAGAGTGCTGAAATACCGCAGCAGGGTCCTTAAATAATGCAGCAGAGTCCTTAAATAATGCAACAAAGTCCTTAAATAATGCAGCAGGGTCCTTAAATAATGCAACAAAGTCCTTAAATAATGCAGCAGAGTCCTTAAATAATGCAGCAAAGTCCTTAAATAATGCAGCAGAGTCCTTAAATAATCCAGCCAAGTCCTTAAATAATGCAACAAAGTCCTTAAATAATGCAGCAGATTACTGAAATACTGCAGCAGGGTCCTTAAATAATGCAGCAGAGTCCTTAAATAATGCAACAAAGTCCTTAAATAATGCAGCAGAGTCCTTAAATAATGCAACAAAGTCCTTAAATAATGCAGCAGAGTCCTTAAATAATGCAGCAAAGTCCTTAAATAATGCAGCACAGTCCTTAAATAATCCAGCCAAGTCCTTAAATAATGCAACAAAGTCCTTAAATAATGCAGCAGAGTCCTTAAATAATGCAACAAAGTCCTTAAACAATGCAGCAGAGTCCTTAAATAATGCAGCAAAGTCCTTAAATAATGCAGCAGAGTCCTTAAATAATCCAGCCAAGTCCTTAAATAATGCAGCAAAGTCCTTAAATAATGCAGCAGAGTACTGAAATACTGCAGCAGGATCCTTAAATAATGCAGCAGAGTCCTTAAATAATGCAACAAAGTCCTTAAATAATGCAGAACAGTCCTTAAATAATGCAATAAAGTCCTTAAATAATGCAGCAAAGTCCTTAAATAATGCAGCAGAGTCCTTAAATAATGCAACAAAGTCCTTAAATAATGCAGCAGAGTCCTTAAATAATGCAGCACATTCCTTAAATAATGCAGCAGAGTCCTTAAATAATCCAGCCAAGTCCTTAAATACTGCTGCAGAGTACTTAAATAATGCAGCAAAGTCCTTAAATAATGCAGCAGAGTCCTTAAATAATGCAACAAAGTAATGAAATAATGCAGAAGAGTCCTTAAATAATGCAACAAAGTCCTTAAATAATGCAGCTGAGTACTTAAATAATGCAACAAAGTACTTAAATAATGCAGTAGAGTCCTTAAGTGCCGTATCAGAGTCCTTAAATAATGCAGCAAAGTCCTTAAATAATGCAGCAGAGTCCTTAAATAATGCAGCAAAGTCCTTAAATAATCCAGCCAATTCCTTAAATAATGCAACAAAGTCCTTAAATAATGCAGCAGATTACTGAAATAGTGCAGCAGGGTCCTTAAATAATGCAGCAGAGTCCTTAAATAATGCAACAAAGTCCTAAAATAATGCAGCAGAGTCCTTAAATAATGCAACAAAGTCCTTAAATAATGCAGCAGAGTCCTTAAATAATGCAGCAGAGTACTGAAATACCGCAGCAGGGTCCTTAAATAATGCAGCAAAGTCGTTAAATAATGAAGTAGAGTCCTTAAATAATGCAACAAAGTCCTTAAATGATGCAGCAGAGTCCTTAAATAATGCAACAAAGTCCTTAAATAATGCAGCAGAGTCCTTAAATAATGCAATAAAGTCCATAAATCATGCAGCAAAGTCCTTAAATAATTCAGCAGAGTGCTGAAATACCGCAGCAGGGTCCTTAAATAATGCAGCAGAGTCCTTAAATAATGCAACAAAGTCCTTAAATAATGCAGCAGGGTCCTTAAATAATGCAACAAAGTCCTTAAATAATGCAGCAGAGTCCTTAAATAATGCAGCAAAGTCCTTAAATCATGCAGCAGGGTCCTTAAATAATCCAGCCAAGTCCTTAAATAATGCAACAAAGTCCTTAAATAATGCAGCAGATTACTGAAATACTGCAGCAGGGTCATTAAATAATGCTGCAGTGTCCTTAAATAATGCAGCAAATTCCTTAAATAATGCAGCAAAGTCTTTAAATAATGCAATAAAGTCCTTAAATAATGCAGCAGAGTACTGAAATACCGCAGCAGGGTCCTTAAATAATGCAGCAAAGTCGTTAAATAATGAAGTAGAGTCCTTAAATAATGCAACAATGTCCTTAAATGATGCAGCAGAGTCCTTAAATAATGCAACAAAGTCCTTAAATAATGCAGCAGAGTCCTTAAATAATGCAGCAGAGTACTGAAATACCGCAGCAGGGTCCTTAAATAATGCAGCAAAGTCGTTAAATAATGAAGTAGAGTCCTTAAATAATGCAACAAAGTCCTTAAATGATGCAGCAGAGTCCTTAAATAATGCAACAAAGTCCTTAAATAATGCAGCAGAGTACTTAAATAATGCAACAAAGTCCTTAAACAATGCAGCAGAGTCCTTAAATAATGCAGAAGAGTCCTTAAATAATGCAACCAAGACCTTAAATAATGCAACAGAGTCCTTAAATAATGCAACAAAGTACTTAAATAATGCAGCAGAGTCCTTAAGTACCGTAGCAGAGTCCTTAAATACTGCAGCAAAGTCCTTAAATAATGCAGCAGAGTCCTTAAATAATGCAGCAAAGTCATTAAATAATGCAGCAGAGTCCTTAAATAATGCAACAAATTCCTTAAATAATGCAGCAGAGTCCTTAAATAATGCAATAAAGTCCATAAATAATGCAGCAAAGTCCTTAAATAATTCAGCAGAGTGCTGAAATACCGCAGCAGGGTCCTTAAATAATGCAGCAGAGTCCTTAAATAATGCAACAAAGTCCTTAAATAATGCAGCAGGGTCCTTAAATAATGCAACAAAGTCCTTAAATAATGCAGCAGAGTCCTTAAAAATGTAGTAAAGTCCGTAAATAATGCAGCAGAGTCCTTAAATAATCCAGCCAAGTCCTTAAATAATGCAACAAAGTCCTTAAATAATGCAGCAGATTACTGAAATACTGCAGCAGGGTCCTTAAATAATGCAGCAGAGTCCTTAAATAATGCAACAAAGTCCTTAAATAATGCAGCAGAGTCCTTAAATAATGCAACAAAGTCCTTAAATAATGCAGCAGAGTCCTTAAATAATGCAACAAAGTCCTTAAATAATGCAGCAGAGTCCTTAAATAATGCAAACAAGTCCTTAAATAATGCAGCAGAGTCCTTAAATAATGCAACAAAGTCCTTAAATAATGCAGCAGAGTCCTTAAATAATGCAGAAAAGTCCTTAAATAATGCAGCAGAGTCCTTAAATACTTCAGCATAGTCCTTAAATAATGCAGCAAAGTCCTTGAATAATTTAGCAGAATCCTTAAATAATGCAACAAAGTCCTTAAATAATGCAGAAGAGTCCTTAAATAATGCAGCAAATTCCTTAAATATTGCAGCAAAGTCTTTAAATAATGCAATAAAGTCCATAAATAATGCAGCAAAGTTCTTAAATAATGCAGCAGAGTCCTTAAATACCACAGCAGAGTCCTTAAATAATGAAGCAAAGTCTTTAAATAATGCAACAAAGTCCTTAAATAATGCAGCAGAGTCCTTAAATAATGCAGAAGAGTCCTTAAATAATCCAGCCAAGTCCTTAAATAATGCAGCAGAGTCCTTAAATAATGCAGCAGAGTCCTTAAATAATCCAGCCAAGTCCTTAAATAATGCAGCAAAGTCCTTAAATAATGCAGCAGAGTACTGAAATACCGCAGCAGGATCCTTAAATAATGCAGCAGAGTCCTTAAATAATGCAACAAAGTCCTTAAATAATGCAGAACAGTCCTTAAATAATGCAATAAAGTCCTTAAATAATGCAGCAAAGTCCTTAAATAATGCAGCAGAGTCCTTAAATAATGCAGCAAAGTCCTTAAATTATGCAGCAGAGTCCTTAAATAATCCAGCCAAGTCCTTAAATAATGCAGCAAAGTCCTTAAATAATGCAGCAAATTCCTTAAATATTGCAGCAAAGTCTTTAAATAATGCAATAAAGTCCATAAATAATGCAGCAAAGTTCTTAAATAATGCAGCAGAGTCCTTAAATACCACAGCAGAGTCCTTAAATAATGAAGCAAAGTCTTTAAATAATGCAACAAAGTCCTTAAATAATGCAGCAGAGTCCTTAAATAATGCAGAAGAGTCCTTAAATAATCCAGCCAAGTCCTTAAATAATGCAGCAGAGTCCTTAAATAATGCAGCAGAGTCCTTAAATAATCCAGCCAAGTCCTTAAATAATGCAGCAAAGTCCTTAAATAATGCAGCAGAGTACTGAAATACCGCAGCAGGATCCTTAAATAATGCAGCAGAGTCCTTAAATAATGCAACAAAGTCCTTAAATAATGCAGAACAGTCCTTAAATAATGCAATAAAGTCCTTAAATAATGCAGCAAAGTCCTTAAATAATGCAGCAGAGTCCTTAAATAATGCAGCAAAGTCCTTAAATAATGCAGCAGAGTCCTTAAATAATCCAGCCAAGTCCTTAAATAATGCAGCAAAGTCCTTAAATAATGCAGCAGAGTACTGAAATACCGCAGCAGGATCCTTAAATAATGCAGCAGAGTCCTTAAATAATGCAACAAAGTCCTTAAATAATGCAGAACAGTCCTTAAATAATGCAATAAAGTCCTTAAATAATGCAGCAAAGTCCTTAAATAATGCAGCAGAGTCCTTAAATAATGCAACAAAGTCCTTAAATAATGCAGCAGAGTCCTTAAATAATGCAGCACATTCCTTAAATAATGCAGCAGAGTCCTTAAATAATCCAGCCAAGTCCTTAAATACTGCTGCAGAGTACTTAAATAATGCAGCAAAGTCCTTAAATAATGCAGCAGAGTCCTTAAATAATGCAACAAAGTAATGAAATAATGCAGAAGAGTCCTTAAATAATGCAACAAAGTCCTTAAATAATGCAGCTGAGTACTTAAATAATGCAACAAAGTACTTAAATAATGCAGTAGAGTCCTTAAGTGCCGTATCAGAGTCCTTAAATAATGCAGCAAAGTCCTTAAATAATGCAGCAGAGTCCTTAAATAATGCAGCAAAGTCCTTAAATAATCCAGCCAATTCCTTAAATAATGCAACAAAGTCCTTAAATAATGCAGCAGATTACTGAAATAGTGCAGCAGGGTCCTTAAATAATGCAGCAGAGTCCTTAAATAATGCAACAAAGTCCTAAAATAATGCAGCAGAGTCCTTAAATAATGCAACAAAGTCCTTAAATAATGCAGCAGAGTCCTTAAATAATGCAGCAGAGTACTGAAATACCGCAGCAGGGTCCTTAAATAATGCAGCAAAGTCGTTAAATAATGAAGTAGAGTCCTTAAATAATGCAACAAAGTCCTTAAATGATGCAGCAGAGTCCTTAAATAATGCAACAAAGTCCTTAAATAATGCAGCAGAGTCCTTAAATAATGCAATAAAGTCCATAAATAATGCAGCAAAGTCCTTAAATAATTCAGCAGAGTGCTGAAATACCGCAGCAGGGTCCTTAAATAATGCAGCAGAGTCCTTAAATAATGCAACAAAGTCCTTAAATAATGCAGCAGGGTCCTTAAATAATGCAACAAAGTCCTTAAATAATGCAGCAGAGTCCTTAAATAATGCAGCAAAGTCCTTAAATAATGCAGCAGAGTCCTTAAATAATCCAGCCAAGTCCTTAAATAATGCAACAAAGTCCTTAAATAATGCAGCAGATTACTGAAATACTGCAGCAGGGTCCTTAAATAATGCAGCAGAGTCCTTAAATAATGCAACAAAGTCCTTAAATAATGCAGCAGAGTCCTTAAATAATGCAACAAAGTCCTTAAATAATGCAGCAGAGTCCTTAAATAATGCAGCAAAGTCCTTAAATAATGCAGCACAGTCCTTAAATAATCCAGCCAAGTCCTTAAATAATGCAACAAAGTCCTTAAATAATGCAGCAGAGTCCTTAAATAATGCAACAAAGTCCTTAAACAATGCAGCAGAGTCCTTAAATAATGCAGCAAAGTCCTTAAATAATGCAGCAGAGTCCTTAAATAATCCAGCCAAGTCCTTAAATAATGCAGCAAAGTCCTTAAATAATGCAGCAGAGTACTGAAATACTGCAGCAGGATCCTTAAATAATGCAGCAGAGTCCTTAAATAATGCAACAAAGTCCTTAAATAATGCAGAACAGTCCTTAAATAATGCAATAAAGTCCTTAAATAATGCAGCAAAGTCCTTAAATAATGCAGCAGAGTCCTTAAATAATGCAACAAAGTCCTTAAATAATGCAGCAGAGTCCTTAAATAATGCAGCACATTCCTTAAATAATGCAGCAGAGTCCTTAAATAATCCAGCCAAGTCCTTAAATACTGCTGCAGAGTACTTAAATAATGCAGCAAAGTCCTTAAATAATGCAGCAGAGTCCTTAAATAATGCAACAAAGTAATGAAATAATGCAGAAGAGTCCTTAAATAATGCAACAAAGTCCTTAAATAATGCAGCTGAGTACTTAAATAATGCAACAAAGTACTTAAATAATGCAGTAGAGTCCTTAAGTGCCGTATCAGAGTCCTTAAATAATGCAGCAAAGTCCTTAAATAATGCAGCAGAGTCCTTAAATAATGCAGCAAAGTCCTTAAATAATCCAGCCAATTCCTTAAATAATGCAACAAAGTCCTTAAATAATGCAGCAGATTACTGAAATAGTGCAGCAGGGTCCTTAAATAATGCAGCAGAGTCCTTAAATAATGCAACAAAGTCCTAAAATAATGCAGCAGAGTCCTTAAATAATGCAACAAAGTCCTTAAATAATGCAGCAGAGTCCTTAAATAATGCAGCAGAGTACTGAAATACCGCAGCAGGGTCCTTAAATAATGCAGCAAAGTCGTTAAATAATGAAGTAGAGTCCTTAAATAATGCAACAAAGTCCTTAAATGATGCAGCAGAGTCCTTAAATAATGCAACAAAGTCCTTAAATAATGCAGCAGAGTCCTTAAATAATGCAATAAAGTCCATAAATCATGCAGCAAAGTCCTTAAATAATTCAGCAGAGTGCTGAAATACCGCAGCAGGGTCCTTAAATAATGCAGCAGAGTCCTTAAATAATGCAACAAAGTCCTTAAATAATGCAGCAGGGTCCTTAAATAATGCAACAAAGTCCTTAAATAATGCAGCAGAGTCCTTAAATAATGCAGCAAAGTCCTTAAATCATGCAGCAGGGTCCTTAAATAATCCAGCCAAGTCCTTAAATAATGCAACAAAGTCCTTAAATAATGCAGCAGATTACTGAAATACTGCAGCAGGGTCATTAAATAATGCTGCAGTGTCCTTAAATAATGCAGCAAATTCCTTAAA
This sequence comes from Phyllobates terribilis, assembly GCF_046119375.1. Classification (NCBI taxonomy): domain Eukaryota; kingdom Metazoa; phylum Chordata; class Amphibia; order Anura; family Dendrobatidae; genus Phyllobates; species Phyllobates terribilis. The sequence continues at coordinate 1,161,738 of NW_027362955.1, read as the reverse complement.
TAATGCAGCAAAGTCTTTAAATAATGCAATAAAGTCCTTAAATAATGCAGCAGAGTACTGAAATACCGCAGCAGGGTCCTTAAATAATGCAGCAAAGTCGTTAAATAATGAAGTAGAGTCCTTAAATAATGCAACAATGTCCTTAAATGATGCAGCAGAGTCCTTAAATAATGCAACAAAGTCCTTAAATAATGCAGCAGAGTCCTTAAATAATGCAGCAGAGTACTGAAATACCGCAGCAGGGTCCTTAAATAATGCAGCAAAGTCGTTAAATAATGAAGTAGAGTCCTTAAATAATGCAACAAAGTCCTTAAATGATGCAGCAGAGTCCTTAAATAATGCAACAAAGTCCTTAAATAATGCAGCAGAGTACTTAAATAATGCAACAAAGTCCTTAAACAATGCAGCAGAGTCCTTAAATAATGCAGAAGAGTCCTTAAATAATGCAACCAAGACCTTAAATAATGCAACAGAGTCCTTAAATAATGCAACAAAGTACTTAAATAATGCAGCAGAGTCCTTAAGTACCGTAGCAGAGTCCTTAAATACTGCAGCAAAGTCCTTAAATAATGCAGCAGAGTCCTTAAATAATGCAGCAAAGTCATTAAATAATGCAGCAGAGTCCTTAAATAATGCAACAAATTCCTTAAATAATGCAGCAGAGTCCTTAAATAATGCAATAAAGTCCATAAATAATGCAGCAAAGTCCTTAAATAATTCAGCAGAGTGCTGAAATACCGCAGCAGGGTCCTTAAATAATGCAGCAGAGTCCTTAAATAATGCAACAAAGTCCTTAAATAATGCAGCAGGGTCCTTAAATAATGCAACAAAGTCCTTAAATAATGCAGCAGAGTCCTTAAAAATGTAGTAAAGTCCGTAAATAATGCAGCAGAGTCCTTAAATAATCCAGCCAAGTCCTTAAATAATGCAACAAAGTCCTTAAATAATGCAGCAGATTACTGAAATACTGCAGCAGGGTCCTTAAATAATGCAGCAGAGTCCTTAAATAATGCAACAAAGTCCTTAAATAATGCAGCAGAGTCCTTAAATAATGCAACAAAGTCCTTAAATAATGCAGCAGAGTCCTTAAATAATGCAACAAAGTCCTTAAATAATGCAGCAGAGTCCTTAAATAATGCAAACAAGTCCTTAAATAATGCAGCAGAGTCCTTAAATAATGCAACAAAGTCCTTAAATAATGCAGCAGAGTCCTTAAATAATGCAGAAAAGTCCTTAAATAATGCAGCAGAGTCCTTAAATACTTCAGCATAGTCCTTAAATAATGCAGCAAAGTCCTTGAATAATTTAGCAGAATCCTTAAATAATGCAACAAAGTCCTTAAATAATGCAGAAGAGTCCTTAAATAATGCAGCAAATTCCTTAAATATTGCAGCAAAGTCTTTAAATAATGCAATAAAGTCCATAAATAATGCAGCAAAGTTCTTAAATAATGCAGCAGAGTCCTTAAATACCACAGCAGAGTCCTTAAATAATGAAGCAAAGTCTTTAAATAATGCAACAAAGTCCTTAAATAATGCAGCAGAGTCCTTAAATAATGCAGAAGAGTCCTTAAATAATCCAGCCAAGTCCTTAAATAATGCAGCAGAGTCCTTAAATAATGCAGCAGAGTCCTTAAATAATCCAGCCAAGTCCTTAAATAATGCAGCAAAGTCCTTAAATAATGCAGCAGAGTACTGAAATACCGCAGCAGGATCCTTAAATAATGCAGCAGAGTCCTTAAATAATGCAACAAAGTCCTTAAATAATGCAGAACAGTCCTTAAATAATGCAATAAAGTCCTTAAATAATGCAGCAAAGTCCTTAAATAATGCAGCAGAGTCCTTAAATAATGCAGCAAAGTCCTTAAATAATGCAGCAGAGTCCTTAAATAATCCAGCCAAGTCCTTAAATAATGCAGCAAAGTCCTTAAATAATGCAGCAAATTCCTTAAATATTGCAGCAAAGTCTTTAAATAATGCAATAAAGTCCATAAATAATGCAGCAAAGTTCTTAAATAATGCAGCAGAGTCCTTAAATACCACAGCAGAGTCCTTAAATAATGAAGCAAAGTCTTTAAATAATGCAACAAAGTCCTTAAATAATGCAGCAGAGTCCTTAAATAATGCAGAAGAGTCCTTAAATAATCCAGCCAAGTCCTTAAATAATGCAGCAGAGTCCTTAAATAATGCAGCAGAGTCCTTAAATAATCCAGCCAAGTCCTTAAATAATGCAGCAAAGTCCTTAAATAATGCAGCAGAGTACTGAAATACCGCAGCAGGATCCTTAAATAATGCAGCAGAGTCCTTAAATAATGCAACAAAGTCCTTAAATAATGCAGAACAGTCCTTAAATAATGCAATAAAGTCCTTAAATAATGCAGCAAAGTCCTTAAATAATGCAGCAGAGTCCTTAAATAAAGCAGCAAAGTCCTTAAATAATGCAGCAGAGTCCTTAAATAATCCAGCCAAGTCCTTAAATAATGCAGCAAAGTCCTTAAATAATGCAGCAGAGTACTGAAATACCGCAGCAGGATCCTTAAATAATGCAGCAGAGTCCTTAAATAATGCAACAAAGTCCTTAAATAATGCAGAACAGTCCTTAAATAATGCAATAAAGTCCTTAAATAATGCAGCAAAGTCCTTAAATAATGCAGCAGAGTCCTTAAATAATGCAACAAAGTCCTTAAATAATGCAGCAGAGTCCTTAAATAATGCAGCACATTCCTTAAATAATGCAGCAGAGTCCTTAAATAATCCAGCCAAGTCCTTAAATACTGCTGCAGAGTACTTAAATAATGCAGCAAAGTCCTTAAATAATGCAGCAGAGTCCTTAAATAATGCAACAAAGTCATGAAATAATGCAGAAGAGTCCTTAAATAATGCAACAAAGTCCTTAAATAATGCAGCTGAGTACTTAAATAATGCAACAAAGTACTTAAATAATGCAGTAGAGTCCTTAAGTGCCGTATCAGAGTCCTTAAATAATGCAGCAAAGTCCTTAAATAATGCAGCAGAGTCCTTAAATAATGCAGCAAAGTCCTTAAATAATCCAGCCAATTCCTTAAATAATGCAACAAAGTCCTTAAATAATGCAGCAGATTACTGAAATAGTGCAGCAGGGTCCTTAAATAATGCAGCAGAGTCCTTAAATAATGCAACAAAGTCCTAAAATAATGCAGCAGAGTCCTTAAATAATGCAACAAAGTCCTTAAATAATGCAGCAGAGTCCTTAAATAATGCAGCAGAGTACTGAAATACCGCAGCAGGGTCCTTAAATAATGCAGCAAAGTCGTTAAATAATGAAGTAGAGTCCTTAAATAATGCAACAAAGTCCTTAAATAATGCAGCAGAGTCCTTAAATAATGCAACAAAGTCCTTAAATAATGCAGCAGAGTCCTTAAATAATGCAATAAAGTCCATAAATAATGCAGCAAAGTCCTTAAATAATTCAGCAGAGTGCTGAAATACCGCAGCAGGGTCCTTAAATAATGCAGCAGAGTCCTTAAATAATGCAACAAAGTCCTTAAATAATGCAGCAGGGTCCTTAAATAATGCAACAAAGTCCTTAAATAATGCAGCAGAGTCCTTAAATAATGCAGCAAAGTCCTTAAATAATGCAGCAGAGTCCTTAAATAATCCAGCCAAGTCCTTAAATAATGCAGCAGAGTCCTTAAATAATGCAGCAAAGTCCTTAAATAATGCAGCAGAGTCCTTAAATAATCCAGCCAAGTCCTTAAATAATGCAACAAAGTCCTTAAATAATGCAGCAGATTACTGAAATACTGCAGCAGGGTCCTTAAATAATGCAGCAGAGTCCTTAAATAATGCAACAAAGTCCTTAAATAATGCAGCAGAGTCCTTAAATAATGCAACAAAGTCCTTAAATAATGCAGCAGAGTCCTTAAATAATGCAGCAAAGTCCTTAAATAATGCAGCACAGTCCTTAAATAATCCAGCCAAGTCCTTAAATAATGCAACAAAGTCCTTAAATAATGCAGCAGAGTCCTTAAATAATGCAACAAAGTCCTTAAACAATGCAGCAGAGTCCTTAAATAATGCAGAAGAGTCCTTAAATAATGCAACCAAGACCTTAATGCAGCAGAGTCCTTAAATAATGCAACAAAGTACTTAAATAATGCAGCAGAGTCCTTAAGTACCATAGCAGAGTCCTTAAATACTGCAGCAAAGTCCTTAAATGATGCAGCAGAGTCCTTAAATAATGCAGCAAAGTCATTAAATAATGCAGCAGAGTCCTTAAATAATGCAACAAATTCCTTAAATAATGCAGCAGAGTCCTTAAATAATGCAATAAAGTCCATAAATAATGCAGCAAAGTCCTTAAATAATGCAACAAAGTCCTTAAATAATGCAGCAGGGTCCTTAAATAATGCAACAAAGTCCTTAAATAATGCAGCAGAGTCCTTAAAAAATGCAGCAAAGTCCGTAAATAATGCAGCAGAGTCCTTATATAATCCAGCCAAGTCCTTAAATAATGCAGCAGATTACTGAAATACGGCAGCAGGGTCCTTAAATAATGCAGCAGAGTCCTTATATAATGCAACAAAGTCCTTAAATAATGCAGCAGAGTCCTTAAATAATGCAACAAAGTCCTTAAGTAATGCAGCAGAGTCCTTAAATAATGCAGCAAAGTCCTTAAATAATGCAGCACAGTCCTTAAATAATCCAGCAAAGTCCATAAATGATGCAGCAAATTCCTTAAATAATGCAGCAGAGTACTGAAATACCGCAGCAGGATCCTTAAATAATGCCACAGAGTCCTTAAATAATGCAACAAAGTCCTTAAATAATGCAGAACAGTCCTTAAATAATGCAATAAAGTCCTTAAATAATGCAGCAAAGTCCTTAAATAATGCAGCAGAGTCCTTAAATAATGCAACAAAGTACTAAAATAATGCAGCAGAGTCCTTAAATAATGCAGCACATTCCTTAAATAATGCAGCAGAGTCCTTAAATAATCCAGCCAAGTCCTTAAATAATGCAGCAGAGTCCTTAAATAATGCAGAAAAGTCGTTAAATAAAGCAGCAGAGTCCTCAAATACTGCAGCAGAGTCCTTAAATAATGCAGCAAAGTCATTAAATAATGCAGAAGAGTCCTTAAATAATGCAGCAAAGTCCTTATATAATGCATCAGAGTCCTTAAATAATGCAGCAGAGTCCTTAAATACCACAGCAGAGTCCTTAAATAATGCAGCAAAGTTTTTAAATAATGCAGCACAGTCCTTAAATAATCCAGCCAAGTCCTTAAATAATGCAGCAGAGTCCTTAAATAATGCAGAAAAGTCCTTAAATAATGCAGCAGAGACCTTAAATACTTCAGCATAGTCCTTAAATAATGCAGCAAAGTCCTTGAATAATGCAGCAGAGTCCTTAAATAATGCAACAAAGTCCTTAAATAATGCAGAAGAGTCCTTAAATAATGCAGCAAATTCCTTAAATAATGCAGCAAAGTCTTTAAATAATGCAATAAAGTCCATAAATAATGCAGCAAAGTTCTTAAATAATGCAGCAGAGTCCTTAAATACCACAGCAGAGTCCTTAAATAATGCAGCAAAGTCTTTAAATAATGCAACAAAGTCCTTAAATAATGCAGCAGAGTCCTTAAATAATGCAGAAGAGTCCTTAAATAATCCAGCCAAGTCCTTAAATAATGCAGCAGAGTCCTTAAATAATGCAACAAAATCCTTAAATAATGCAGAAGAGTCCTTAAATAATCCAGCCAAGTCCTTAAATCATGCAGCAGGGTCCTTAAATAATGCCGCAGAGTCCTTATATAATGCAACAAAGTCCTTAAATAATGCAGCAGAGTCCTTAAATAATGCAACAAAGTCCTTAAGTAATGCAGCAGAGTCCTTAAATAATGCAGCAAAGTCCTTAAATAATGCAGCACAGTCCTTAAATAATCCAGCAAAGTCCTTAAATAATGCAGCAAAGTCATTAAATAATGCAATAAAGTCCATAAATGATGCAGCAAATTCCTTAAATAATGCAGCAGAGTACTGAAATACCGCAGCAGGATCCTTAAATAATGCAACAGAGTCCTTAAATAATGCAACACAGTCCTTAAATAATGCAGAACAGTCCTTAAATAATGCAATAAAGTCCTTAAATAATGCAGCAAAGTCCTTAAATAATGCAGCAGAGTCCTTAAATAATGCAACAAAGTCCTAAAATAATGCAGCAGAGTCCTTAAATAATGCAGCACATTCCTTAAATAATGCAGCAGAGTCCTTAAATAATCCAGCAAAGTCCTTAAATAATGCAGCAGAGTCCTTAAATAATGCAGAAAAGTCGTTAAATAAAGCAGCAGAGTCCTCAAATACTGCAGCAGAGTCCTTAAATAATGCAGCAAAGTCATTAAATAATGCAGAAGAGTCCTTAAATAATGCAGCAAAGTCCTTATATAATGCATCAGAGTCCTTAAATAATGCAGCAGAGTCCTTAAATAATGCAGCACATTCCTTAAATAATGCAGCAGAGTCCTTAAATAATCCAGCCAAGTCCTTAAATAATGCAGCAGAGTCCTTAAATAATGCAGAAAAGTCGTTAAATAAAGCAGCAGAGTCCTCAAATACTGCAGCAGAGTCCTTAAATAATGCAGCAAAGTCATTAAATAATGCAGAAGAGTCCTTAAATAATGCAGCAAAGTCCTTATATAATGCATCAGAGTCCTTAAATAATGCAGCAGAGTCCTTAAATACCACAGCAGAGTCCTTAAATAATGCAGCAAAGTTTTTAAATAATGCAGCACAGTCCTTAAATAATCCAGCCAAGTCCTTAAATAATGCAGCAGAGTCCTTAAATAATGCAGAAAAGTCCTTAAATAATGCAGCAGAGACCTTAAATACTTCAGCATAGTCCTTAAATAATGCAGCAAAGTCCTTGAATAAAGCAGCAGAGTCCTTAAATAATGCAGCAGAGTCCTTAAATAATGCAACAAAGTCCTTAAATAATGCAGCAGAGTCCTTAAATAATGCAGCAAAGTCCTTAAATAATGCAGCACAGTCCTTAAATAATCCAGCCAAGTCCTTAAATAATGCAACAAAGTCCTTAAATAATGCAGCAGAGTCCTTAAATAATGCAACAAAGTCCTTAAATAATGCAGCAGAGTCCTTAAATAATGCAACAAAGTCCTTAAACAATGCAGCAGAGTCCTTAAATAATGCAGAAGAGTCCTTAAATAATGCAACCAAGACCTTAATGCAGCAGAGTCCTTAAATAATGCAACAAAGTACTTAAATAATGCAGCAGAGTCCTTAAGTACCATAGCAGAGTCCTTAAATACTGCAGCAAAGTCCTTAAATGATGCAGCAGAGTCCTTAAATAATGCAGCAAAGTCATTAAATAATGCAGCAGAGTCCTTAAATAATGCAACAAATTCCTTAAATAATGCAGCAGAGTCCTTAAATAATGCAATAAAGTCCATAAATAATGCAGCAAAGTCCTTAAATAATGCAACAAAGTCCTTAAATAATGCAGCAGGGTCCTTAAATAATGCAACAAAGTCCTTAAATAATGCAGCAGAGTCCTTAAAAAATGCAGCAAAGTCCGTAAATAATGCAGCAGAGTCCTTATATAATCCAGCCAAGTCCTTAAATAATGCAGCAGATTACTGAAATACGGCAGCAGGGTCCTTAAATAATGCAGCAGAGTCCTTATATAATGCAACAAAGTCCTTAAATAATGCAGCAGAGTCCTTAAATAATGCAACAAAGTCCTTAAGTAATGCAACAGAGTCCTTAAATAATGCAGCAAAGTCCTTAAATAATGCAGCACAGTCCTTAAATAATCCAGCAAAGTCCATAAATGATGCAGCAAATTCCTTAAATAATGCAGCAGAGTACTGAAATACCGCAGCAGGATCCTTAAATAATGCCACAGAGTCCTTAAATAATGCAACAAAGTCCTTAAATAATGCAGAACAGTCCTTAAATAATGCAATAAAGTCCTTAAATAATGCAGCAAAGTCCTTAAATAATGCAGCAGAGTCCTTAAATAATGCAACAAAGTACTAAAATAATGCAGCAGAGTCCTTAAATAATGCAGCACATTCCTTAAATAATGCAGCAGAGTCCTTAAATAATCCAGCCAAGTCCTTAAATAATGCAGCAGAGTCCTTAAATAATGCAGAAAAGTCGTTAAATAAAGCAGCAGAGTCCTCAAATACTGCAGCAGAGTCCTTAAATAATGCAGCAAAGTCATTAAATAATGCAGAAGAGTCCTTAAATAATGCAGCAAAGTCCTTATATAATGCATCAGAGTCCTTAAATAATGCAGCAGAGTCCTTAAATACCACAGCAGAGTCCTTAAATAATGCAGCAAAGTTTTTAAATAATGCAGCACAGTCCTTAAATAATCCAGCCAAGTCCTTAAATAATGCAGCAGAGTCCTTAAATAATGCAGAAAAGTCCTTAAATAATGCAGCAGAGACCTTAAATACTTCAGCATAGTCCTTAAATAATGCAGCAAAGTCCTTGAATAATGCAGCAGAGTCCTTAAATAATGCAACAAAGTCCTTAAATAATGCAGAAGAGTCCTTAAATAATGCAGCAAATTCCTTAAATAATGCAGCAAAGTCTTTAAATAATGCAATAAAGTCCATAAATAATGCAGCAAAGTTCTTAAATAATGCAGCAGAGTCCTTAAATACCACAGCAGAGTCCTTAAATAATGCAGCAAAGTCTTTAAATAATGCAACAAAGTCCTTAAATAATGCAGCAGAGTCCTTAAATAATGCAGAAGAGTCCTTAAATAATCCAGCCAAGTCCTTAAATAATGCAGCAGAGTCCTTAAATAATGCAACAAAATCCTTAAATAATGCAGAAGAGTCCTTAAATAATCCAGCCAAGTCCTTAAATCATGCAGCAGGGTCCTTAAATAATGCCGCAGAGTCCTTATATAATGCAACAAAGTCCTTAAATAATGCAGCAGAGTCCTTAAATAATGCAACAAAGTCCTTAAGTAATGCAGCAGAGTCCTTAAATAATGCAGCAAAGTCCTTAAATAATGCAGCACAGTCCTTAAATAATCCAGCAAAGTCCTTAAATAATGCAGCAAAGTCATTAAATAATGCAATAAAGTCCATAAATGATGCAGCATATTCCTTAAATAATGCAGCAGAGTACTGAAATACCGCAGCAGGATCCTTAAATAATGCAACAGAGTCCTTAAATAATGCAACAAAGTCCTTAAATAATGCAGAACAGTCCTTAAATAATGCAATAAAGTCCTTAAATAATGCAGCAAAGTCCTTAAATAATGCAGCAGAGTCCTTAAATAATGCAACAAAGTCCTAAAATAATGCAGCAGAGTCCTTAAATAATGCAGCACATTCCTTAAATAATGCAGCAGAGTCCTTAAATAATCCAGCCAAGTCCTTAAATAATGCAGCAGAGTCCTTAAATAATGCAGAAAAGTCGTTAAATAAAGCAGCAGAGTCCTCAAATACTGCAGCAGAGTCCTTAAATAATGCAGCAAAGTCATTAAATAATGCAGAAGAGTCCTTAAATAATGCAGCAAAGTCCTTATATAATGCATCAGAGTCCTTAAAAAATGCAGCAGAGTCCTTAAATACCACAGCAGAGTCCTTAAATAATGCAGCAAAGTTTTTAAATAATGCAGCACAGTCCTTAAATAATCCAGCCAAGTCCTTAAATAATGCAGCAGAGTCCTTAAATAATGCAGAAAAGTCCTTAAATAATGCAGCAGAGACCTTAAATACTTCAGCATAGTCCTTAAATAATGCAGCAAAGTCCTTGAATAAAGCAGCAGAGTCCTTAAATAATGCAACAAAGTCCTTAAATAATGCAGAAGAGTCCTTAAATAATGCAGCAAATTCCTTAAATAATGCAGAAAAGTCTTTAAATAATGCAACAAAGTCCTTAAATAATGCAGCAGAGTCCTTAAATAATGCAGAAGAGTCCTTAAATAATCCAGCCAAGTCCTTAAATAATGCAACAAAATCCTTAAATAATGCAGAAGAGTCCTTAAATAATCCAGCCAAGTCCTTAAATCATGCAGCAGGGTCCTTAAATAATCCAGCCAAGTCCTTAAATAATGCAGCAGAGTCCTTAAATAATGCAACAAAATCCTTATATAATGCAGAAGAGTCCTTAAATAATCCAGCCAAGTCCTTAAATCATGCAGCAGGGTCCTTAAATAATCCAGCCAAGTCCTTAAATAATGCAACAAAGTCCTTAAATAATGCGGCAGATTACTGAAATACTGCAGCAGGGTCATTAAATAATGCTGCAGTGTCCTTAAATAATGCAGCAAATTCCTTAAATAATGCAGCAAAGTCTTTAAATAATGCAATAAAGTCCTTAAATAATGCAGCAGAGTACTGAAATACCGCAGCAGGGTCCTTAAATAATGCAGCAAAGTCGTTAAATAATGAAGTAGAGTCCTTAAATAATGCAACAACGTCCTTAAATGATGCAGCAGAGTCCTTAAATAATGCAACAAAGTCCTTAAATAATGCAGCAGAGTCCTTAAATAATGCAGCAGAGTACTGAAATAACGCAGCAGGGTCCTTAAATAATGCAGCAAAGTCGTTAAATAATGAAGTAGAGTCCTTAAATAATGCAACAAAGTCCTTAAATGATGCAGCAGAGTCCTTAAATAATGCAACAAAGTCCTTAAATAATGCAGCAGAGTCCTTAAATAATGCAGAAAAGTCCTTAAATAATGCAGCAGAGTCCTTAAATACTTCAGCATAGTCCTTAAATAATGCAGCAAAGTCCTTGAATAATTTAGCAGAATCCTTAAATAATGCAACAAAGTCCTTAAATAATGCAGAAGAGTCCTTAAATAATGCAGCAAATTCCTTAAATATTGCAGCAAAGTCTTTAAATAATGCAATAAAGTCCATAAATAATGCAGCAAAGTTCTTAAATAATGCAGCAGAGTCCTTAAATACCACAGCAGAGTCCTTAAATAATGAAGCAAAGTCTTTAAATAATGCAACAAAGTCCTTAAATAATGCAGCAGAGTCCTTAAATAATGCAGAAGAGTCCTTAAATAATCCAGCCAAGTCCTTAAATAATGCAGCAGAGTCCTTAAATAATGCAACAAAAACCTTAAATAATGCAGAAGAGTCCTTAAATAATCCAGCCAAGTCCTTAAATCATGCAGCAGGGTCCTTAAATAATCCAGCCAAGTCCTTAAATAATGCAGCAGAGTCCTTAAATAATGCAGCAAAGTCCTTAAATAATGCAGCAGAGTCCTTAAATACTTCAGCATAGTCCTTAAATAATGCAGCAAAGTCCTTGAATAATGCAGCAGAGTCCTTAAAAAATGCAACAAAGTCATTAAATAATGCTGCAGAGTCCTTAAATAATGCAGCAAATTCCTTAAATAATGCAGCAAAGTCTTTAAATAATGCAATAAAGTCCATAAATAATGCAGCAAAGTCCTTAAATAATGCAGCAGAGTACTGAAATACCGCAGCAGGGTCCTTAAATAATGCAGCAAAGTCGTTAAATAATGAAGTAGAGTCCTTAAATAATGCAACAACGTCCTTAAATGATGCAGCAGAGTCCTTAAATAATGCAACAAAGTCCTTAAATAATGCAGCAGAGTCCTTAAATAATGCAACAAAGTCCTTAAACAATGCAGCAGAGTCCTTAAATAATGCAGAAGAGTCCTTAAATAATGCAACCAAGACCTTAAATAATGCAGCAGAGTCCTTAAATAATGCAACAAAGTACTTAAATAATGCAGCAGAGTCCTTAAGTAACGTAGCAGAGTACTTAAATAATGCAGCAAAGTCATTAAATAATGCAGCAGAGTCCTTTAATAATGCAACAAATTCCTTAAATAATGCAGCAGAGTCCTTAAATAATGCAATAAAGTCCATAAATAATGCAGCAAAGTCCTTAAATAATTCAGCAGAGTACTGAAATACCGCAGCAGGGTCCTTAAATAATGCAGCAGAGTCCTTAAATAATCCAGCCAAGTCCTTAAATAATGCAGCAGAGTCCTTAAATAATGCAACAAAATCCTTAAATAATGCAGAAGAATCCTTAAATAATCCAGCCAAGTCCTTAAATCATGCAGCAGGGTCCTTAAATAATCCAGCCAAGTCCTTAAATAATGCAACAAAGTCCTTAAATAATGCAGCAGATTACTGAAATACTGCAGCAGGGTCATTAAATAATGCTGCAGTGTCCTTAAATAATGCAGCAAATTCCTTAAATAATGCAGCAAAGTCTTTAAGTCTTTAAATAATGCAATAAAGTCCTTAAATAATGCAGCAGAGTACTGAAATACCGCAGCAGGGTCCTTAAATAATGCAGCAAAGTCGTTAAATAATGAAGTAGAGTCCTTAAATAATGCAACAATGTCCTTAAATGATGCAGCAGAGTCCTTAAATAATGCAACAAAGTCCTTAAATAATGCAGCAGAGTCCTTAAATAATGCAGCAGAGTACTGAAATACCGCAGCAGGGTCCTTAAATAATGCAGCAAAGTCGTTAAATAATGAAGTAGAGTCCTTAAATAATGCAACAAAGTCCTTAAATGATGCAGCAGAGTCCTTAAATAATGCAACAAAGTCCTTAAATAATGCAGCAGAGTACTTAAATAATGCAACAAAGTCCTTAAACAATGCAGCAGAGTCCTTAAATAATGCAGAAGAGTCCTTAAATAATGCAACCAAGACCTTAAATAATGCAACAGAGTCCTTAAATAATGCAACAAAGTACTTAAATAATGCAGCAGAGTCCTTAAGTACCGTAGCAGAGTCCTTAAATACTGCAGCAAAGTCCTTAAATAATGCAGCAGAGTCCTTAAATAATGCAGCAAAGTCATTAAATAATGCAGCAGAGTCCTTAAATAATGCAACAAATTCCTTAAATAATGCAGCAGAGTCCTTAAATAATGCAATAAAGTCCATAAATAATGCAGCAAAGTCCTTAAATAATTCAGCAGAGTGCTGAAATACCGCAGCAGGGTCCTTAAATAATGCAGCAGAGTCCTTAAATAATGCAACAAAGTCCTTAAATAATGCAGCAGGGTCCTTAAATAATGCAACAAAGTCCTTAAATAATGCAGCAGAGTCCTTAAAAAATGCAGTAAAGTCCGTAAATAATGCAGCAGAGTCCTTAAATAATCCAGCCAAGTCCTTAAATAATGCAACAAAGTCCTTAAATAATGCAGCAGATTACTGAAATACTGCAGCAGGGTCCTTAAATAATGCAGCAGAGTCCTTAAATAATGTAACAAAGTCCTTAAATAATGCAGCAGAGTCCTTAAATAATGCAACAAAGTCCTTAAATAATGCAGCAGAGTCCTTAAATAATGCAACAAAGTCCTTAAATAATGCAGCAGAGTCCTTAAATAATGCAAACAAGTCCTTAAATAATGCAGCAGAGTCCTTAAATAATGCAACAAAGTCCTTAAATAATGCAGCAGAGTCCTTAAATAATGCAGAAAAGTCCTTAAATAATGCAGCAGAGTCCTTAAATACTTCAGCATAGTCCTTAAATAATGCAGCAAAGTCCTTGAATAATTTAGCAGAATCCTTAAATAATGCAACAAAGTCCTTAAATAATGCAGAAGAGTCCTTAAATAATGCAGCAAATTCCTTAAATATTGCAGCAAAGTCTTTAAATAATGCAATAAAGTCCATAAATAATGCAGCAAAGTTCTTAAATAATGCAGCAGAGTCCTTAAATACCACAGCAGAGTCCTTAAATAATGAAGCAAAGTCTTTAAATAATGCAACAAAGTCCTTAAATAATGCAGCAGAGTCCTTAAATAATGCAGAAGAGTCCTTAAATAATCCAGCCAAGTCCTTAAATAATGCAGCAGAGTCCTTAAATAATGCAGCAGAGTCCTTAAATAATCCAGCCAAGTCCTTAAATAATGCAGCAAAGTCCTTAAATAATGCAGCAGAGTACTGAAATACCGCAGCAGGATCCTTAAATAATGCAGCAGAGTCCTTAAATAATGCAACAAAGTCCTTAAATAATGCAGAACAGTCCTTAAATAATGCAATAAAGTCCTTAAATAATGCAGCAAAGTCCTTAAATAATGCAGCAGAGTCCTTAAATAATGCAGCAAAGTCCTTAAATAATGCAGCAGAGTCCTTAAATAATCCAGCCAAGTCCTTAAATAATGCAGCAAAGTCCTTAAATAATGCAGCAGAGTACTGAAATACCGCAGCAGGATCCTTAAATAATGCAGCAGAGTCCTTAAATAATGCAACAAAGTCCTTAAATAATGCAGAACAGTCCTTAAATAATGCAATAAAGTCCTTAAATAATGCAGCAAAGTCCTTAAATAATGCAGCAGAGTCCTTAAATAATGCAACAAAGTCCTTAAATAATGCAGCAGAGTCCTTAAATAATGCAGCACATTCCTTAAATAATGCAGCAGAGTCCTTAAATAATCCAGCCAAGTCCTTAAATACTGCTGCAGAGTACTTAAATAATGCAGCAAAGTCCTTAAATAATGCAGCAGAGTCCTTAAATAATGCAACAAAGTAATGAAATAATGCAGAAGAGTCCTTAAATAATGCAACAAAGTCCTTAAATAATGCAGCTGAGTACTTAAATAATGCAACAAAGTACTTAAATAATGCAGTAGAGTCCTTAAGTGCCGTATCAGAGTCCTTAAATAATGCAGCAAAGTCCTTAAATAATGCAGCAGAGTCCTTAAATAATGCAGCAAAGTCCTTAAATAATCCAGCCAATTCCTTAAATAATGCAACAAAGTCCTTAAATAATGCAGCAGATTACTGAAATAGTGCAGCAGGGTCCTTAAATAATGCAGCAGAGTCCTTAAATAATGCAACAAAGTCCTAAAATAATGCAGCAGAGTCCTTAAATAATGCAACAAAGTCCTTAAATAATGCAGCAGAGTCCTTAAATAATGCAGCAGAGTACTGAAATACCGCAGCAGGGTCCTTAAATAATGCAGCAAAGTCGTTAAATAATGAAGTAGAGTCCTTAAATAATGCAACAAAGTCCTTAAATGATGCAGCAGAGTCCTTAAATAATGCAACAAAGTCCTTAAATAATGCAGCAGAGTCCTTAAATAATGCAATAAAGTCCATAAATAATGCAGCAAAGTCCTTAAATAATTCAGCAGAGTCCTTAAATAATGCAACAAAATCCTTAAATAATGCAGAAGAGTCCTTAAATAATCCAGCCAAGTCCTTAAATCATGCAGCAGGGTCCTTAAATAATCCAGCCAAGTCCTTAAATAATGCAGCAGAGTCCTTAAATAATGCAGCAAAGTCCTTAAATAATGCAGCAGAGTCCTTAAATACTTCAGCATAGTCCTTAAATAATGCAGCAAAGTCCTTGAATAATGCAGCAGAGTCCTTAAAAAATGCAACAAAGTCATTAAATAATGCTGCAGAGTCCTTAAATAATGCAGCAAATTCCTTAAATAATGCAGCAAAGTCTTTAAATAATGCAATAAAGTCCATAAATAATGCAGCAAAGTCCTTAAATAATGCAGCAGAGTACTGAAATACCGCAGCAGGGTCCTTAAATAATGCAGCAAAGTCGTTAAATAATGAAGTAGAGTCCTTAAGTAATCCAACAACGTCCTTAAATGATGCAGCAGAGTCCTTAAATAATGCAACAAAGTCCTTAAATAATGCAGCAGAGTCCTTAAATAATGCAACAAAGTCCTTAAACAATGCAGCAGAGTCCTTAAATAATGCAGAAGAGTCCTTAAATAATGCAACCAAGACCTTAAATAATGCAGCAGAGTCCTTAAATAATGCAACAAAGTACTTAAATAATGCAGCAGAGTCCTTAAGTAACGTAGCAGAGTACTTAAATAATGCAGCAAAGTCATTAAATAATGCAGCAGAGTCCTTTAATAATGCAACAAATTCCTTAAATAATGCAGCAGAGTCCTTAAATAATGCAATAAAGTCCATAAATAATGCAGCAAAGTCCTTAAATAATTCAGCAGAGTACTGAAATACCGCAGCAGGGTCCTTAAATAATGCAGCAGAGTCCTTAAATAATCCAGCCAAGTCCTTAAATAATGCTGCAGAGTCCTTAAATAATGCAACAAAATCCTTAAATAATGCAGAAGAATCCTTAAATAATCCAGCCAAGTCCTTAAATCATGCAGCAGGGTCCTTAAATAATCCAGCCAAGTCCTTAAATAATGCAACAAAGTCCTTAAATAATGCAGCAGATTACTGAAATACTGCAGCAGGGTCATTAAATAATGCTGCAGTGTCCTTAAATAATGCAGCAAATTCCTTAAATAATGCAGCAAAGTCTTTAAGTCTTTAAATAATGCAATAAAGTCCTTAAATAATGCAGCAGAGTACTGAAATACCGCAGCAGGGTCCTTAAATAATGCAGCAAAGTCGTTAAATAATGAAGTAGAGTCCTTAAATAATGCAACAATGTCCTTAAATGATGCAGCAGAGTCCTTAAATAATGCAACAAAGTCCTTAAATAATGCAGCAGAGTCCTTAAATAATGCAGCAGAGTACTGAAATACCGCAGCAGGGTCCTTAAATAATGCAGCAAAGTCGTTAAATAATGAAGTAGAGTCCTTAAATAATGCAACAAAGTCCTTAAATGATGCAGCAGAGTCCTTAAATAATGCAACAAAGTCCTTAAATAATGCAGCAGAGTACTTAAATAATGCAACAAAGTCCTTAAACAATGCAGCAGAGTCCTTAAATAATGCAGAAGAGTCCTTAAATAATGCAACCAAGACCTTAAATAATGCAACAGAGTCCTTAAATAATGCAACAAAGTACTTAAATAATGCAGCAGAGTCCTTAAGTACCGTAGCAGAGTCCTTAAATACTGCAGCAAAGTCCTTAAATAATGCAGCAGAGTCCTTAAATAATGCAGCAAAGTCATTAAATAATGCAGCAGAGTCCTTAAATAATGCAACAAATTCCTTAAATAATGCAGCAGAGTCCTTAAATAATGCAATAAAGTCCATAAATAATGCAGCAAAGTCCTTAAATAATTCAGCAGAGTGCTGAAATACCGCAGCAGGGTCCTTAAATAATGCAGCAGAGTCCTTAAATAATGCAACAAAGTCCTTAAATAATGCAGCAGGGTCCTTAAATAATGCAACAAAGTCCTTAAATAATGCAGCAGAGTCCTTAAAAAATGCAGTAAAGTCCGTAAATAATGCAGCAGAGTCCTTAAATAATCCAGCCAAGTCCTTAAATAATGCAACAAAGTCCTTAAATAATGCAGCAGATTACTGAAATACTGCAGCAGGGTCCTTAAATAATGCAGCAGAGTCCTTAAATAATGTAACAAAGTCCTTAAATAATGCAGCAGAGTCCTTAAATAATGCAACAAAGTCCTTAAATAATGCAGCAGAGTCCTTAAATAATGCAACAAAGTCCTTAAATAATGCAGCAGAGTCCTTAAATAATGCAAACAAGTCCTTAAATAATGCAGCAGAGTCCTTAAATAATGCAACAAAGTCCTTAAATAATGCAGCAGAGTCCTTAAATAATGCAGAAAAGTCCTTAAATAATGCAGCAGAGTCCTTAAATACTTCAGCATAGTCCTTAAATAATGCAGCAAAGTCCTTGAATAATTTAGCAGAATCCTTAAATAATGCAACAAAGTCCTTAAATAATGCAGAAGAGTCCTTAAATAATGCAGCAAATTCCTTAAATATTGCAGCAAAGTCTTTAAATAATGCAATAAAGTCCATAAATAATGCAGCAAAGTTCTTAAATAATGCAGCAGAGTCCTTAAATACCACAGCAGAGTCCTTAAATAATGAAGCAAAGTCTTTAAATAATGCAACAAAGTCCTTAAATAATGCAGCAGAGTCCTTAAATAATGCAGAAGAGTCCTTAAATAATCCAGCCAAGTCCTTAAATAATGCAGCAGAGTCCTTAAATAATGCAGCAGAGTCCTTAAATAATCCAGCCAAGTCCTTAAATAATGCAGCAAAGTCCTTAAATAATGCAGCAGAGTACTGAAATACCGCAGCAGGATCCTTAAATAATGCAGCAGAGTCCTTAAATAATGCAACAAAGTCCTTAAATAATGCAGAACAGTCCTTAAATAATGCAATAAAGTCCTTAAATAATGCAGCAAAGTCCTTAAATAATGCAGCAGAGTCCTTAAATAATGCAGCAAAGTCCTTAAATAATGCAGCAGAGTCCTTAAATAATCCAGCCAAGTCCTTAAATAATGCAGCAAAGTCCTTAAATAATGCAGCAGAGTACTGAAATACCGCAGCAGGATCCTTAAATAATGCAGCAGAGTCCTTAAATAATGCAACAAAGTCCTTAAATAATGCAGAACAGTCCTTAAATAATGCAATAAAGTCCTTAAATAATGCAGCAAAGTCCTTAAATAATGCAGCAGAGTCCTTAAATAATGCAACAAAGTCCTTAAATAATGCAGCAGAGTCCTTAAATAATGCAGCACATTCCTTAAATAATGCAGCAGAGTCCTTAAATAATCCAGCCAAGTCCTTAAATACTGCTGCAGAGTACTTAAATAATGCAGCAAAGTCCTTAAATAATGCAGCAGAGTCCTTAAATAATGCAACAAAGTAATGAAATAATGCAGAAGAGTCCTTAAATAATGCAACAAAGTCCTTAAATAATGCAGCTGAGTACTTAAATAATGCAACAAAGTACTTAAATAATGCAGTAGAGTCCTTAAGTGCCGTATCAGAGTCCTTAAATAATGCAGCAAAGTCCTTAAATAATGCAGCAGAGTCCTTAAATAATGCAGCAAAGTCCTTAAATAATCCAGCCAATTCCTTAAATAATGCAACAAAGTCCTTAAATAATGCAGCAGATTACTGAAATAGTGCAGCAGGGTCCTTAAATAATGCAGCAGAGTCCTTAAATAATGCAACAAAGTCCTAAAATAATGCAGCAGAGTCCTTAAATAATGCAACAAAGTCCTTAAATAATGCAGCAGAGTCCTTAAATAATGCAGCAGAGTACTGAAATACCGCAGCAGGGTCCTTAAATAATGCAGCAAAGTCGTTAAATAATGAAGTAGAGTCCTTAAATAATGCAACAAAGTCCTTAAATGATGCAGCAGAGTCCTTAAATAATGCAACAAAGTCCTTAAATAATGCAGCAGAGTCCTTAAATAATGCAATAAAGTCCATAAATAATGCAGCAAAGTCCTTAAATAATTCAGCAGAGTCCTTAAATAATGCAACAAAATCCTTAAATAATGCAGAAGAGTCCTTAAATAATCCAGCCAAGTCCTTAAATCATGCAGCAGGGTCCTTAAATAATCCAGCCAAGTCCTTAAATAATGCAGCAGAGTCCTAAAATAATGCAGCAAAGTCCTTAAATAATGCAGCAGAGTCCTTAAATACTTCAGCATAGTCCTTAAATAATGCAGCAAAGTCCTTGAATAATGCAGCAGAGTCCTTAAAAAATGCAACAAAGTCATTAAATAATGCTGCAGAGTCCTTAAATAATGCAGCAAATTCCTTAAATAATGCAGCAAAGTCTTTAAATAATGCAATAAAGTCCATAAATAATGCAGCAAAGTCCTTAAATAATGCAGCAGAGTACTGAAATACCGCAGCAGGGTCCTTAAATAATGCAGCAAAGTCGTTAAATAATGAAGTAGAGTCCTTAAGTAATCCAACAACGTCCTTAAATGATGCAGCAGAGTCCTTAAATAATGCAACAAAGTCCTTAAATAATGCAGCAGAGTCCTTAAATAATGCAACAAAGTCCTTAAACAATGCAGCAGAGTCCTTAAATAATGCAGAAGAGTCCTTAAATAATGCAACCAAGACCTTAAATAATGCAGCAGAGTCCTTAAATAATGCAACAAAGTACTTAAATAATGCAGCAGAGTCCTTAAGTAACGTAGCAGAGTACTTAAATAATGCAGCAAAGTCATTAAATAATGCAGCAGAGTCCTTTAATAATGCAACAAATTCCTTAAATAATGCAGCAGAGTCCTTAAATAATGCAATAAAGTCCATAAATAATGCAGCAAAGTCCTTAAATAATTCAGCAGAGTACTGAAATACCGCAGCAGGGTCCTTAAATAATGCAGCAGAGTCCTTAAATAATCCAGCCAAGTCCTTAAATAATGCTGCAGAGTCCTTAAATAATGCAACAAAATCCTTAAATAATGCAGAAGAATCCTTAAATAATCCAGCCAAGTCCTTAAATCATGCAGCAGGGTCCTTAAATAATCCAGCCAAGTCCTTAAATAATGCAACAAAGTCCTTAAATAATGCAGCAGATTACTGAAATACTGCAGCAGGGTCATTAAATAATGCTGCAGTGTCCTTAAATAATGCAGCAAATTCCTTAAATAATGCAGCAAAGTCTTTAAGTCTTTAAATAATGCAATAAAGTCCTTAAATAATGCAGCAGAGTACTGAAATACCGCAGCAGGGTCCTTAAATAATGCAGCAAAGTCGTTAAATAATGAAGTAGAGTCCTTAAATAATGCAACAATGTCCTTAAATGATGCAGCAGAGTCCTTAAATAATGCAACAAAGTCCTTAAATAATGCAGCAGAGTCCTTAAATAATGCAGCAGAGTACTGAAATACCGCAGCAGGGTCCTTAAATAATGCAGCAAAGTCGTTAAATAATGAAGTAGAGTCCTTAAATAATGCAACAAAGTCCTTAAATGATGCAGCAGAGTCCTTAAATAATGCAACAAAGTCCTTAAATAATGCAGCAGAGTACTTAAATAATGCAACAAAGTCCTTAAACAATGCAGCAGAGTCCTTAAATAATGCAGAAGAGTCCTTAAATAATGCAACCAAGACCTTAAATAATGCAACAGAGTCCTTAAATAATGCAACAAAGTACTTAAATAATGCAGCAGAGTCCTTAAGTACCGTAGCAGAGTCCTTAAATACTGCAGCAAAGTCCTTAAATAATGCAGCAGAGTCCTTAAATAATGCAGCAAAGTCATTAAATAATGCAGCAGAGTCCTTAAATAATGCAACAAATTCCTTAAATAATGCAGCAGAGTCCTTAAATAATGCAATAAAGTCCATAAATAATGCAGCAAAGTCCTTAAATAATTCAGCAGAGTGCTGAAATACCGCAGCAGGGTCCTTAAATAATGCAGCAGAGTCCTTAAATAATGCAACAAAGTCCTTAAATAATGCAGCAGGGTCCTTAAATAATGCAACAAAGTCCTTAAATAATGCAGCAGAGTCCTTAAAAAATGCAGTAAAGTCCGTAAATAATGCAGCAGAGTCCTTAAATAATCCAGCCAAGTCCTTAAATAATGCAACAAAGTCCTTAAATAATGCAGCAGATTACTGAAATACTGCAGCAGGGTCCTTAAATAATGCAGCAGAGTCCTTAAATAATGTAACAAAGTCCTTAAATAATGCAGCAGAGTCCTTAAATAATGCAACAAAGTCCTTAAATAATGCAGCAGAGTCCTTAAATAATGCAACAAAGTCCTTAAATAATGCAGCAGAGTCCTTAAATAATGCAAACAAGTCCTTAAATAATGCAGCAGAGTCCTTAAATAATGCAACAAAGTCCTTAAATAATGCAGCAGAGTCCTTAAATAATGCAGAAAAGTCCTTAAATAATGCAGCAGAGTCCTTAAATACTTCAGCATAGTCCTTAAATAATGCAGCAAAGTCCTTGAATAATTTAGCAGAATCCTTAAATAATGCAACAAAGTCCTTAAATAATGCAGAAGAGTCCTTAAATAATGCAGCAAATTCCTTAAATATTGCAGCAAAGTCTTTAAATAATGCAATAAAGTCCATAAATAATGCAGCAAAGTTCTTAAATAATGCAGCAGAGTCCTTAAATACCACAGCAGAGTCCTTAAATAATGAAGCAAAGTCTTTAAATAATGCAACAAAGTCCTTAAATAATGCAGCAGAGTCCTTAAATAATGCAGAAGAGTCCTTAAATAATCCAGCCAAGTCCTTAAATAATGCAGCAGAGTCCTTAAATAATGCAGCAGAGTCCTTAAATAATCCAGCCAAGTCCTTAAATAATGCAGCAAAGTCCTTAAATAATGCAGCAGAGTACTGAAATACCGCAGCAGGATCCTTAAATAATGCAGCAGAGTCCTTAAATAATGCAACAAAGTCCTTAAATAATGCAGAACAGTCCTTAAATAATGCAATAAAGTCCTTAAATAATGCAGCAAAGTCCTTAAATAATGCAGCAGAGTCCTTAAATAATGCAGCAAAGTCCTTAAATAATGCAGCAGAGTCCTTAAATAATCTAGCCAAGTCCTTAAATAATGCAGCAAAGTCCTTAAATAATGCAGCAGAGTACTGAAATACCGCAGCAGGATCCTTAAATAATGCAGCAGAGTCCTTAAATAATGCAACAAAGTCCTTAAATAATGCAGAACAGTCCTTAAATAATGCAATAAAGTCCTTAAATAATGCAGCAAAGTCCTTAAATAATGCAGCAGAGTCCTTAAATAATGCAACAAAGTCCTTAAATAATGCAGCAGAGTCCTTAAATAATGCAGCACATTCCTTAAATAATGCAGCAGAGTCCTTAAATAATCCAGCCAAGTCCTTAAATACTGCTGCAGAGTACTTAAATAATGCAGCAAAGTCCTTAAATAATGCAGCAGAGTCCTTAAATAATGCAACAAAGTAATGAAATAATGCAGAAGAGTCCTTAAATAATGCAACAAAGTCCTTAAATAATGCAGCTGAGTACTTAAATAATGCAACAAAGTACTTAAATAATGCAGTAGAGTCCTTAAGTGCCGTATCAGAGTCCTTAAATAATGCAGCAAAGTCCTTAAATAATGCAGCAGAGTCCTTAAATAATGCAGCAAAGTCCTTAAATAATCCAGCCAATTCCTTAAATAATGAAACAAAGTCCTTAAATAATGCAGCAGATGACTGAAATAGTGCAGCAGGGTCCTTAAATAATGCAGCAGAGTCCTTAAATAATGCAACAAAATCCTTAAATAATGCAGAAGAATCCTTAAATAATCCAGCCAAGTCCTTAAATCATGCAGCAGGGTCCTTAAATAATCCAGCCAAGTCCTTAAATAATGCAACAAAGTCCTTAAATAATGCAGCAGATTACTGAAATACTGCAGCAGGGTCATTAAATAATGCTGCAGTGTCCTTAAATAATGCAGCAAATTCCTTAAATAATGCAGCAAAGTCTTTAAGTCTTTAAATAATGCAATAAAGTCCTTAAATAATGCAGCAGAGTACTGAAATACCGCAGCAGGGTCCTTAAATAATGCAGCAAAGTCGTTAAATAATGAAGTAGAGTCCTTAAATAATGCAACAATGTCCTTAAATGATGCAGCAGAGTCCTTAAATAATGCAACAAAGTCCTTAAATAATGCAGCAGAGTCCTTAAATAATGCAGCAGAGTACTGAAATACCGCAGCAGGGTCCTTAAATAATGCAGCAAAGTCGTTAAATAATGAAGTAGAGTCCTTAAATAATGCAACAAAGTCCTTAAATGATGCAGCAGAGTCCTTAAATAATGCAACAAAGTCCTTAAATAATGCAGCAGAGTACTTAAATAATGCAACAAAGTCCTTAAACAATGCAGCAGAGTCCTTAAATAATGCAGAAGAGTCCTTAAATAATGCAACCAAGACCTTAAATAATGCAACAGAGTCCTTAAATAATGCAACAAAGTACTTAAATAATGCAGCAGAGTCCTTAAGTACCGTAGCAGAGTCCTTAAATACTGCAGCAAAGTCCTTAAATAATGCAGCAGAGTCCTTAAATAATGCAGCAAAGTCATTAAATAATGCAGCAGAGTCCTTAAATAATGCAACAAATTCCTTAAATAATGCAGCAGAGTCCTTAAATAATGCAATAAAGTCCATAAATAATGCAGCAAAGTCCTTAAATAATTCAGCAGAGTGCTGAAATACCGCAGCAGGGTCCTTAAATAATGCAGCAGAGTCCTTAAATAATGCAACAAAGTCCTTAAATAATGCAGCAGGGTCCTTAAATAATGCAACAAAGTCCTTAAATAATGCAGCAGAGTCCTTAAATAATGCAGCAAAGTCCTTAAATCATGCAGCAGGGTCCTTAAATAATCCAGCCAAGTCCTTAAATAATGCAACAAAGTCCTTAAATAATGCAGCAGATTACTGAAATACTGCAGCAGGGTCATTAAATAATGCTGCAGTTTCCTTAAATAATGCAGCAAATTCCTTAAATAATGCAGCAAAGTCTTTAAATAATGCAATAAAGTCCTTAAATAATGCAGCAGAGTACTGAAATACCGCAGCAGGGTCCTTAAATAATGCAGCAAAGTCGTTAAACAATGAAGTAGAGTCCTTAAATAATGCAACAATGTCCTTAAATGATGCAGCAGAGTCCTTAAATAATGCAACAAAGTCCTTAAATAATGCAGCAGAGTCCTTAAATAATGCAGCAGAGTACTGAAATACCGCAGCAGGGTCCTTAAATAATGCAGCAAAGTCGTTAAATAATGAAGTAGAGTCCTTAAATAATGCAACAAAGTCCTTAAATGATGCAGCAGAGTCCTTAAATAATGCAACAAAGTCCTTAAATAATGCAGCAGAGTACTTAAATAATGCAACAAAGTCCTTAAACAATGCAGCAGAGTCCTTAAATAATGCAGAAGAGTCCTTAAATAATGCAACCAAGACCTTAAATAATGCAACAGAGTCCTTAAATAATGCAACAAAGTACTTAAATAATGCAGCAGAGTCCTTAAGTACCGTAGCAGAGTCCTTAAATACTGCAGCAAAGTCCTTAAATAATGCAGCAGAGTCCTTAAATAATGCAGCAAAGTCATTAAATAATGCAGCAGAGTCCTTAAATAATGCAACAAATTCCTTAAATAATGCAGCAGAGTCCTTAAATAATGCAATAAAGTCCATAAATAATGCAGCAAAGTCCTTAAATAATTCAGCAGAGTGCTGAAATACCGCAGCAGGGTCCTTAAATAATGCAGCAGAGTCCTTAAATAATGCAACAAAGTCCTTAAATAATGCAGCAGGGTCCTTAAATAATGCAGCAGAGTCCTTAAATAATGCAGCAAAGTCCTTAAATAATGCAGCAGAGTCCTTAAATAATCCAGCCAAGTCCTTAAATAATGCAGCAAAGTCCTTAAATAATGCAGCAGAGTACTGAAATACCGCAGCAGGATCCTTAAATAATGCAGCAGAGTCCTTAAATAATGCAACAAAGTCCTTAAATAATGCAGAACAGTCCTTAAATAATGCAATAAAGTCCTTAAATAATGCAGCAAAGTCCTTAAATAATGCAGCAGAGTCCTTAAATAATGCAACAAAGTCCTTAAATAATGCAGCAGAGTCCTTAAATAATGCAGCACATTCCTTAAATAATGCAGCAGAGTCCTTAAATAATCCAGCCAAGTCCTTAAATACTGCTGCAGAGTACTTAAATAATGCAGCAAAGTCCTTAAATAATGCAGCAGAGTCCTTAAATAATGCAACAAAGTAATGAAGTAATGCAGAAGAGTCCTTAAATAATGCAACAAAGTCCTTAAATAATGCAGCTGAGTACTTAAATAATGCAACAAAGTACTTAAATAATGCAGTAGAGTCCTTAAGTGCCGTATCAGAGTCCTTAAATAATGCAGCAAAGTCCTTAAATAATGCAGCAGAGTCCTTAAATAATGCAGCAAAGTCCTTAAATAATCCAGCCAATTCCTTAAATAATGCAACAAAGTCCTTAAATAATGCAGCAGATGACTGAAATAGTGCAGCAGGGTCCTTAAATAATGCAGCAGAGTCCTTAAATAATGCAACAAAGTCCTAAAATAATGCAGCAGAGTCCTTAAATAATGCAACAAAGTCCTTAAATAATGCAGCAGAGTCCTTAAATAATGCAGCAGAGTACTGAAATACCGCAGCAGGGTCCTTAAATAATGCAGCAAAGTCGTTAAATAATGAAGTAGAGTCCTTAAATAATGCAACAAAGTCCTTAAATGATGCAGCAGAGTCCTTAAATAATGCAACAAAGTCCTTAAATAATGCAGCAGAGTCCTTAAATAATGCAATAAAGTCCATAAATAATGCAGCAAAGTCCTTAAATAATTCAGCAGAGTGCTGAAATACCGCAGCAGGGTCCTTAAATAATGCAGCAGAGTCCTTAAATAATGCAACAAAGTCCTTAAATAATGCAGCAGGGTCCTTAAATAATGCAACAAAGTCCTTAAATAATGCAGCAGAGTCCTTAAATAATGCAGCAAAGTCCTTAAATCATGCAGCAGGGTCCTTAAATAATCCAGCCAAGTCCTTAAATAATGCAACAAAGTCCTTAAATAATGCAGCAGATTACTGAAATACTGCAGCAGGGTCATTAAATAATGCTGCAGTTTCCTTAAATAATGCAGCAAATTCCTTAAATAATGCAGCAAAGTCTTTAAATAATGCAATAAAGTCCTTAAATAATGCAGCAGAGTACTGAAATACCGCAGCAGGGTCCTTAAATAATGCAGCAAAGTCGTTAAACAATGAAGTAGAGTCCTTAAATAATGCAACAATGTCCTTAAATGATGCAGCAGAGTCCTTAAATAATGCAACAAAGTCCTTAAATAATGCAGCAGAGTCCTTAAATAATGCAGCAGAGTACTGAAATACCGCAGCAGGGTCCTTAAATAATGCAGCAAAGTCGTTAAATAATGAAGTAGAGTCCTTAAATAATGCAACAAAGTCCTTAAATGATGCAGCAGAGTCCTTAAATAATGCAACAAAGTCCTTAAATAATGCAGCAGAGTACTTAAATAATGCAACAAAGTCCTTAAACAATGCAGCAGAGTCCTTAAATAATGCAGAAGAGTCCTTAAATAATGCAACCAAGACCTTAAATAATGCAACAGAGTCCTTAAATAATGCAACAAAGTACTTAAATAATGCAGCAGAGTCCTTAAGTACCGTAGCAGAGTCCTTAAATACTGCAGCAAAGTCCTTAAATAATGCAGCAGAGTCCTTAAATAATGCAGCAAAGTCATTAAATAATGCAGCAGAGTCCTTAAATAATGCAACAAATTCCTTAAATAATGCAGCAGAGTCCTTAAATAATGCAATAAAGTCCATAAATAATGCAGCAAAGTCCTTAAATAATTCAGCAGAGTGCTGAAATACCGCAGCAGGGTCCTTAAATAATGCAGCAGAGTCCTTAAATAATGCAACAAAGTCCTTAAATAATGCAGCAGGGTCCTTAAATAATGCAACAAAGTCCTTAAATAATGCAGCAGAGTCCTTAAAAAATGCAGTAAAGTCCGTAAATAATGCAGCAGAGTCCTTAAATAATCCAGCCAAGTCCTTAAATAATGCAACAAAGTCCTTAAATAATGCAGCAGATTACTGAAATACTGCAGCAGGGTCCTTAAATAATGCAGCAGAGTCCTTAAATAATGCAACAAAGTCCTTAAATAATGCAGCAGAGTCCTTAAATAATGCAACAAAGTCCTTAAATAATGCAGCAGAGTCCTTAAATAATGCAACAAAGTCCTTAAATAATGCAGCAGAGTCCTTAAATAATGCAAACAAGTCCTTAAATAATGCAGCAGAGTCCTTAAATAATGCAACAAAGTCCTTAAATAATGCAGCAGAGTCCTTAAATAATGCAGAAAAGTCCTTAAATAATGCAGCAGAGTCCTTAAATACTTCAGCATAGTCCTTAAATAATGCAGCAAAGTCCTTGAATAATTTAGCAGAATCCTTAAATAATGCAACAAAGTCCTTAAATAATGCAGAAGAGTCCTTAAATAATGCAGCAAATTCCTTAAATATTGCAGCAAACTCTTTAAATAATGCAATAAAGTCCATAAATAATGCAGCAAAGTTCTTAAATAATGCAGCAGAGTCCTTAAATACCATAGCAGAGTCCTTAAATAATGAAGCAAAGTCTTTAAATAATGCTACAAAGTCCTTAAATAATGCAGCAGAGTCCTTAAATAATGCAGAAGAGTCCTTAAATAATCCAGCCAAGTCCTTAAATAATGCAGCAGAGTCCTTAAATAATGCAGCAGAGTCCTTAAATAATCCAGCCAAGTCCTTAAATAATGCAGCAAAGTCCTTAAATAATGCAGCAGAGTACTGAAATACCGCAGCAGGGTCCTTAAATAATGCAGCAGAGTCCTTAAATAATCCAGCCAAGTCCTTAAATAATGCTGCAGAGTCCTTAAATAATGCAACAAAATCCTTAAATAATGCAGAAGAATCCTTAAATAATCCAGCCAAGTCCTTAAATCATGCAGCAGGGTCCTTAAATAATCCAGCCAAGTCCTTAAATAATGCAACAAAGTCCTTAAATAATGCAGCAGATTACTGAAATACTGCAGCAGGGTCATTAAATAATGCTGCAGTGTCCTTAAATAATGCAGCAAATTCCTTAAATAATGCAGCAAAGTCTTTAAGTCTTTAAATAATGCAATAAAGTCCTTAAATAATGCAGCAGAGTACTGAAATACCGCAGCAGGGTCCTTAAATAATGCAGCAAAGTCGTTAAATAATGAAGTAGAGTCGTTAAATAATGCAACAATGTCCTTAAATGATGCAGCAGAGTCCTTAAATAATGCAACAAAGTCCTTAAATAATGCAGCAGAGTCCTTAAATAATGCAGCAGAGTACTGAAATACCGCAGCAGGGTCCTTAAATAATGCAGCAAAGTCGTTAAATAATGAAGTAGAGTCCTTAAATAATGCAACAAAGTCCTTAAATGATGCAGCAGAGTCCTTAAATAATGCAACAAAGTCCTTAAATAATGCAGCAGAGTACTTAAATAATGCAACAAAGTCCTTAAACAATGCAGCAGAGTCCTTAAATAATGCAGAAGAGTCCTTAAATAATGCAACCAAGACCTTAAATAATGCAACAGAGTCCTTAAATAATGCAACAAAGTACTTAAATAATGCAGCAGAGTCCTTAAGTACCGTAGCAGAGTCCTTAAATACTGCAGCAAAGTCCTTAAATAATGCAGCAGAGTCCTTAAATAATGCAGCAAAGTCATTAAATAATGCAGCAGAGTCCTTAAATAATGCAACAAATTCCTTAAATAATGCAGCAGAGTCCTTAAATAATGCAATAAAGTCCATAAATAATGCAGCAAAGTCCTTAAATAATTCAGCAGAGTGCTGAAATACCGCAGCAGGGTCCTTAAATAATGCAGCAGAGTCCTTAAATAATGCAACAAAGTCCTTAAATAATGCAGCAGGGTCCTTAAATAATGCAACAAAGTCCTTAAATAATGCAGCAGAGTCCTTAAATAATGCAGCAAAGTCCTTAAATCATGCAGCAGGGTCCTTAAATAATCCAGCCAATTCCTTAAATAATGCAACAAAGTCCTTAAATAATGCAGCAGATTACTGAAATACTGCAGCAGGGTCATTAAATAATGCTGCAGTTTCCTTAAATAATGCAGCAAATTCCTTAAATAATGCAGCAAAGTCTTTAAATAATGCAATAAAGTCCTTAAATAATGCAGCAGAGTACTGAAATACCGCAGCAGGGTCCTTAAATAATGCAGCAAAGTCGTTAAACAATGAAGTAGAGTCCTTAAATAATGCAACAATGTCCTTAAATGATGCAGCAGAGTCCTTAAATAATGCAACAAAGTCCTTAAATAATGCAGCAGAGTCCTTAAATAATGCAGCAGAGTACTGAAATACCGCAGCAGGGTCCTTAAATAATGCAGCAAAGTCGTTAAATAATGAAGTAGAGTCCTTAAATAATGCAACAAAGTCCTTAAATGATGCAGCAGAGTCCTTAAATAATGCAACAAAGTCCTTAAATAATGCAGCAGAGTACTTAAATAATGCAACAAAGTCCTTAAACAATGCAGCAGAGTCCTTAAATAATGCAGAAGAGTCCTTAAATAATGCAACCAAGACCTTAAATAATGCAACAGAGTCCTTAAATAATGCAACAAAGTACTTAAATAATGCAGCAGAGTCCTTAAGTACCGTAGCAGAGTCCTTAAATACTGCAGCAAAGTCCTTAAATAATGCAGCAGAGTCCTTAAATAATGCAGCAAAGTCATTAAATAATGCAGCAGAGTCCTTAAATAATGCAACAAATTCCTTAAATAATGCAGCAGAGTCCTTAAATAATGCAATAAAGTCCATAAATAATGCAGCAAAGTCCTTAAATAATTCAGCAGAGTGCTGAAATACCGCAGCAGGGTCCTTAAATAATGCAGCAGAGTCCTTAAATAATGCAACAAAGTCCTTAAATAATGCAGCAGGGTCCTTAAATAATGCAGCAGAGTCCTTAAATAATGCAGCAAAGTCCTTAAATAATGCAGCAGAGTCCTTAAATAATCCAGCCAAGTCCTTAAATAATGCAGCAAAGTCCTTAAATAATGCAGCAGAGTACTGAAATACCGCAGCAGGATCCTTAAATAATGCAGCAGAGTCCTTAAATAATGCA
Organism: Phyllobates terribilis; assembly: GCF_046119375.1. Taxonomy (NCBI): domain Eukaryota; kingdom Metazoa; phylum Chordata; class Amphibia; order Anura; family Dendrobatidae; genus Phyllobates; species Phyllobates terribilis. The sequence goes on along the minus strand of NW_027362955.1, from coordinate 1,131,397 downwards.
ACAAAGTCCTTAAATAATGCAGAACAGTCCTTAAATAATGCAATAAAGTCCTTAAATAATGCAGCAAAGTCCTTAAATAATGCAGCAGAGTCCTTAAATAATGCAACAAAGTCCTTAAATAATGCAGCAGAGTCCTTAAATAATGCAGCACATTCCTTAAATAATGCAGCAGAGTCCTTAAATAATCCAGCCAAGTCCTTAAATACTGCTGCAGAGTACTTAAATAATGCAGCAAAGTCCTTAAATAATGCAGCAGAGTCCTTAAATAATGCAACAAAGTAATGAAATAATGCAGAAGAGTCCTTAAATAATGCAACAAAGTCCTTAAATAATGCAGCTGAGTACTTAAATAATGCAACAAAGTACTTAAATAATGCAGTAGAGTCCTTAAGTGCCGTATCAGAGTCCTTAAATAATGCAGCAAAGTCCTTAAATAATGCAGCAGAGTCCTTAAATAATGCAGCAAAGTCCTTAAATAATCCAGCCAATTCCTTAAATAATGCAACAAAGTCCTTAAATAATGCAGCAGATGACTGAAATAGTGCAGCAGGGTCCTTAAATAATGCAGCAGAGTCCTTAAATAATGCAACAAAGTCCTAAAATAATGCAGCAGAGTCCTTAAATAATGCAACAAAGTCCTTAAATAATGCAGCAGAGTCCTTAAATAATGCAGCAGAGTACTGAAATACCGCAGCAGGGTCCTTAAATAATGCAGCAAAGTCGTTAAATAATGAAGTAGAGTCCTTAAATAATGCAACAAAGTCCTTAAATGATGCAGCAGAGTCCTTAAATAATGCAACAAAGTCCTTAAATAATGCAGCAGAGTCCTTAAATAATGCAATAAAGTCCATAAATAATGCAGCAAAGTCCTTAAATAATTCAGCAGAGTGCTGAAATACCGCAGCAGGGTCCTTAAATAATGCAGCAGAGTCCTTAAATAATGCAACAAAGTCCTTAAATAATGCAGCAGGGTCCTTAAATAATGCAACAAAGTCCTTAAATAATGCAGCAGAGTCCTTAAATAATGCAGCAAAGTCCTTAAATCATGCAGCAGGGTCCTTAAATAATCCAGCCAAGTCCTTAAATAATGCAACAAAGTCCTTAAATAATGCAGCAGATTACTGAAATACTGCAGCAGGGTCATTAAATAATGCTGCAGTTTCCTTAAATAATGCAGCAAATTCCTTAAATAATGCAGCAAAGTCTTTAAATAATGCAATAAAGTCCTTAAATAATGCAGCAGAGTACTGAAATACCGCAGCAGGGTCCTTAAATAATGCAGCAAAGTCGTTAAACAATGAAGTAGAGTCCTTAAATAATGCAACAATGTCCTTAAATGATGCAGCAGAGTCCTTAAATAATGCAACAAAGTCCTTAAATAATGCAGCAGAGTCCTTAAATAATGCAGCAGAGTACTGAAATACCGCAGCAGGGTCCTTAAATAATGCAGCAAAGTCGTTAAATAATGAAGTAGAGTCCTTAAATAATGCAACAAAGTCCTTAAATGATGCAGCAGAGTCCTTAAATAATGCAACAAAGTCCTTAAATAATGCAGCAGAGTACTTAAATAATGCAACAAAGTCCTTAAACAATGCAGCAGAGTCCTTAAATAATGCAGAAGAGTCCTTAAATAATGCAACCAAGACCTTAAATAATGCAACAGAGTCCTTAAATAATGCAACAAAGTACTTAAATAATGCAGCAGAGTCCTTAAGTACCGTAGCAGAGTCCTTAAATACTGCAGCAAAGTCCTTAAATAATGCAGCAGAGTCCTTAAATAATGCAGCAAAGTCATTAAATAATGCAGCAGAGTCCTTAAATAATGCAACAAATTCCTTAAATAATGCAGCAGAGTCCTTAAATAATGCAATAAAGTCCATAAATAATGCAGCAAAGTCCTTAAATAATTCAGCAGAGTGCTGAAATACCGCAGCAGGGTCCTTAAATAATGCAGCAGAGTCCTTAAATAATGCAACAAAGTCCTTAAATAATGCAGCAGGGTCCTTAAATAATGCAACAAAGTCCTTAAATAATGCAGCAGAGTCCTTAAAAAATGCAGTAAAGTCCGTAAATAATGCAGCAGAGTCCTTAAATAATCCAGCCAAGTCCTTAAATAATGCAACAAAGTCCTTAAATAATGCAGCAGATTACTGAAATACTGCAGCAGGGTCCTTAAATAATGCAGCAGAGTCCTTAAATAATGCAACAAAGTCCTTAAATAATGCAGCAGAGTCCTTAAATAATGCAACAAAGTCCTTAAATAATGCAGCAGAGTCCTTAAATAATGCAACAAAGTCCTTAAATAATGCAGCAGAGTCCTTAAATAATGCAAACAAGTCCTTAAATAATGCAGCAGAGTCCTTAAATAATGCAACAAAGTCCTTAAATAATGCAGCAGAGTCCTTAAATAATGCAGAAAAGTCCTTAAATAATGCAGCAGAGTCCTTAAATACTTCAGCATAGTCCTTAAATAATGCAGCAAAGTCCTTGAATAATTTAGCAGAATCCTTAAATAATGCAACAAAGTCCTTAAATAATGCAGAAGAGTCCTTAAATAATGCAGCAAATTCCTTAAATATTGCAGCAAACTCTTTAAATAATGCAATAAAGTCCATAAATAATGCAGCAAAGTTCTTAAATAATGCAGCAGAGTCCTTAAATACCATAGCAGAGTCCTTAAATAATGAAGCAAAGTCTTTAAATAATGCTACAAAGTCCTTAAATAATGCAGCAGAGTCCTTAAATAATGCAGAAGAGTCCTTAAATAATCCAGCCAAGTCCTTAAATAATGCAGCAGAGTCCTTAAATAATGCAGCAGAGTCCTTAAATAATCCAGCCAAGTCCTTAAATAATGCAGCAAAGTCCTTAAATAATGCAGCAGAGTACTGAAATACCGCAGCAGGGTCCTTAAATAATGCAGCAGAGTCCTTAAATAATCCAGCCAAGTCCTTAAATAATGCTGCAGAGTCCTTAAATAATGCAACAAAATCCTTAAATAATGCAGAAGAATCCTTAAATAATCCAGCCAAGTCCTTAAATCATGCAGCAGGGTCCTTAAATAATCCAGCCAAGTCCTTAAATAATGCAACAAAGTCCTTAAATAATGCAGCAGATTACTGAAATACTGCAGCAGGGTCATTAAATAATGCTGCAGTGTCCTTAAATAATGCAGCAAATTCCTTAAATAATGCAGCAAAGTCTTTAAGTCTTTAAATAATGCAATAAAGTCCTTAAATAATGCAGCAGAGTACTGAAATACCGCAGCAGGGTCCTTAAATAATGCAGCAAAGTCGTTAAATAATGAAGTAGAGTCCTTAAATAATGCAACAATGTCCTTAAATGATGCAGCAGAGTCCTTAAATAATGCAACAAAGTCCTTAAATAATGCAGCAGAGTCCTTAAATAATGCAGCAGAGTACTGAAATACCGCAGCAGGGTCCTTAAATAATGCAGCAAAGTCGTTAAATAATGAAGTAGAGTCCTTAAATAATGCAACAAAGTCCTTAAATGATGCAGCAGAGTCCTTAAATAATGCAACAAAGTCCTTAAATAATGCAGCAAAGTCCTTAAATAATTCAGCAGAGTGCTGAAATACCGCAGCAGGGTCCTTAAATAATGCAGCAGAGTCCTTAAATAATGCAACAAAGTCCTTAAATAATGCAGCAGGGTCCTTAAATAATGCAACAAAGTCCTTAAATAATGCAGCAGAGTCCTTAAATAATGCAGCAAAGTCCTTAAATCATGCAGCAGGGTCCTTAAATAATCCAGCCAAGTCCTTAAATAATGCAACAAAGTCCTTAAATAATGCAGCAGATTACTGAAATACTGCAGCAGGGTCATTAAATAATGCTGCAGTTTCCTTAAATAATGCAGCAAATTCCTTAAATAATGCAGCAAAGTCTTTAAATAATGCAATAAAGTCCTTAAATAATGCAGCAGAGTACTGAAATACCGCAGCAGGGTCCTTAAATAATGCAGCAAAGTCGTTAAACAATGAAGTAGAGTCCTTAAATAATGCAACAATGTCCTTAAATGATGCAGCAGAGTCCTTAAATAATGCAACAAAGTCCTTAAATAATGCAGCAGAGTCCTTAAATAATGCAGCAGAGTACTGAAATACCGCAGCAGGGTCCTTAAATAATGCAGCAAAGTCGTTAAATAATGAAGTAGAGTCCTTAAATAATGCAACAAAGTCCTTAAATGATGCAGCAGAGTCCTTAAATAATGCAACAAAGTCCTTAAATAATGCAGCAGAGTACTTAAATAATGCAACAAAGTCCTTAAACAATGCAGCAGAGTCCTTAAATAATGCAGAAGAGTCCTTAAATAATGCAACCAAGACCTTAAATAATGCAACAGAGTCCTTAAATAATGCAACAAAGTACTTAAATAATGCAGCAGAGTCCTTAAGTACCGTAGCAGAGTCCTTAAATACTGCAGCAAAGTCCTTAAATAATGCAGCAGAGTCCTTAAATAATGCAGCAAAGTCATTAAATAATGCAGCAGAGTCCTTAAATAATGCAACAAATTCCTTAAATAATGCAGCAGAGTCCTTAAATAATGCAATAAAGTCCATAAATAATGCAGCAAAGTCCTTAAATAATTCAGCAGAGTGCTGAAATACCGCAGCAGGGTCCTTAAATAATGCAGCAGAGTCCTTAAATAATGCAACAAAGTCCTTAAATAATGCAGCAGGGTCCTTAAATAATGCAGCAGAGTCCTTAAATAATGCAGCAAAGTCCTTAAATAATGCAGCAGAGTCCTTAAATAATCCAGCCAAGTCCTTAAATAATGCAGCAAAGTCCTTAAATAATGCAGCAGAGTACTGAAATACCGCAGCAGGATCCTTAAATAATGCAGCAGAGTCCTTAAATAATGCAACAAAGTCCTTAAATAATGCAGAACAGTCCTTAAATAATGCAATAAAGTCCTTAAATAATGCAGCAAAGTCCTTAAATAATGCAGCAGAGTCCTTAAATAATGCAACAAAGTCCTTAAATAATGCAGCAGAGTCCTTAAATAATGCAGCACATTCCTTAAATAATGCAGCAGAGTCCTTAAATAATCCAGCCAAGTCCTTAAATACTGCTGCAGAGTACTTAAATAATGCAGCAAAGTCCTTAAATAATGCAGCAGAGTCCTTAAATAATGCAACAAAGTAATGAAATAATGCAGAAGAGTCCTTAAATAATGCAACAAAGTCCTTAAATAATGCAGCTGAGTACTTAAATAATGCAACAAAGTACTTAAATAATGCAGTAGAGTCCTTAAGTGCCGTATCAGAGTCCTTAAATAATGCAGCAAAGTCCTTAAATAATGCAGCAGAGTCCTTAAATAATGCAGCAAAGTCCTTAAATAATCCAGCCAATTCCTTAAATAATGCAACAAAGTCCTTAAATAATGCAGCAGATGACTGAAATAGTGCAGCAGGGTCCTTAAATAATGCAGCAGAGTCCTTAAATAATGCAACAAAGTCCTAAAATAATGCAGCAGAGTCCTTAAATAATGCAACAAAGTCCTTAAATAATGCAGCAGAGTCCTTAAATAATGCAGCAGAGTACTGAAATACCGCAGCAGGGTCCTTAAATAATGCAGCAAAGTCGTTAAATAATGAAGTAGAGTCCTTAAATAATGCAACAAAGTCCTTAAATGATGCAGCAGAGTCCTTAAATAATGCAACAAAGTCCTTAAATAATGCAGCAGAGTCCTTAAATAATGCAATAAAGTCCATAAATAATGCAGCAAAGTCCTTAAATAATTCAGCAGAGTGCTGAAATACCGCAGCAGGGTCCTTAAATAATGCAGCAGAGTCCTTAAATAATGCAACAAAGTCCTTAAATAATGCAGCAGGGTCCTTAAATAATGCAACAAAGTCCTTAAATAATGCAGCAGAGTCCTTAAATAATGCAGCAAAGTCCTTAAATCATGCAGCAGGGTCCTTAAATAATCCAGCCAAGTCCTTAAATAATGCAACAAAGTCCTTAAATAATGCAGCAGATTACTGAAATACTGCAGCAGGGTCATTAAATAATGCTGCAGTTTCCTTAAATAATGCAGCAAATTCCTTAAATAATGCAGCAAAGTCTTTAAATAATGCAATAAAGTCCTTAAATAATGCAGCAGAGTACTGAAATACCGCAGCAGGGTCCTTAAATAATGCAGCAAAGTCGTTAAACAATGAAGTAGAGTCCTTAAATAATGCAACAATGTCCTTAAATGATGCAGCAGAGTCCTTAAATAATGCAACAAAGTCCTTAAATAATGCAGCAGAGTCCTTAAATAATGCAGCAGAGTACTGAAATACCGCAGCAGGGTCCTTAAATAATGCAGCAAAGTCGTTAAATAATGAAGTAGAGTCCTTAAATAATGCAACAAAGTCCTTAAATGATGCAGCAGAGTCCTTAAATAATGCAACAAAGTCCTTAAATAATGCAGCAGAGTACTTAAATAATGCAACAAAGTCCTTAAACAATGCAGCAGAGTCCTTAAATAATGCAGAAGAGTCCTTAAATAATGCAACCAAGACCTTAAATAATGCAACAGAGTCCTTAAATAATGCAACAAAGTACTTAAATAATGCAGCAGAGTCCTTAAGTACCGTAGCAGAGTCCTTAAATACTGCAGCAAAGTCCTTAAATAATGCAGCAGAGTCCTTAAATAATGCAGCAAAGTCATTAAATAATGCAGCAGAGTCCTTAAATAATGCAACAAATTCCTTAAATAATGCAGCAGAGTCCTTAAATAATGCAATAAAGTCCATAAATAATGCAGCAAAGTCCTTAAATAATTCAGCAGAGTGCTGAAATACCGCAGCAGGGTCCTTAAATAATGCAGCAGAGTCCTTAAATAATGCAACAAAGTCCTTAAATAATGCAGCAGGGTCCTTAAATAATGCAACAAAGTCCTTAAATAATGCAGCAGAGTCCTTAAAAAATGCAGTAAAGTCCGTAAATAATGCAGCAGAGTCCTTAAATAATCCAGCCAAGTCCTTAAATAATGCAACAAAGTCCTTAAATAATGCAGCAGATTACTGAAATACTGCAGCAGGGTCCTTAAATAATGCAGCAGAGTCCTTAAATAATGCAACAAAGTCCTTAAATAATGCAGCAGAGTCCTTAAATAATGCAACAAAGTCCTTAAATAATGCAGCAGAGTCCTTAAATAATGCAACAAAGTCCTTAAATAATGCAGCAGAGTCCTTAAATAATGCAAACAAGTCCTTAAATAATGCAGCAGAGTCCTTAAATAATGCAACAAAGTCCTTAAATAATGCAGCAGAGTCCTTAAATAATGCAGAAAAGTCCTTAAATAATGCAGCAGAGTCCTTAAATACTTCAGCATAGTCCTTAAATAATGCAGCAAAGTCCTTGAATAATTTAGCAGAATCCTTAAATAATGCAACAAAGTCCTTAAATAATGCAGAAGAGTCCTTAAATAATGCAGCAAATTCCTTAAATATTGCAGCAAACTCTTTAAATAATGCAATAAAGTCCATAAATAATGCAGCAAAGTTCTTAAATAATGCAGCAGAGTCCTTAAATACCATAGCAGAGTCCTTAAATAATGAAGCAAAGTCTTTAAATAATGCTACAAAGTCCTTAAATAATGCAGCAGAGTCCTTAAATAATGCAGAAGAGTCCTTAAATAATCCAGCCAAGTCCTTAAATAATGCAGCAGAGTCCTTAAATAATGCAGCAGAGTCCTTAAATAATCCAGCCAAGTCCTTAAATAATGCAGCAAAGTCCTTAAATAATGCAGCAGAGTACTGAAATACCGCAGCAGGGTCCTTAAATAATGCAGCAGAGTCCTTAAATAATCCAGCCAAGTCCTTAAATAATGCTGCAGAGTCCTTAAATAATGCAACAAAATCCTTAAATAATGCAGAAGAATCCTTAAATAATCCAGCCAAGTCCTTAAATCATGCAGCAGGGTCCTTAAATAATCCAGCCAAGTCCTTAAATAATGCAACAAAGTCCTTAAATAATGCAGCAGATTACTGAAATACTGCAGCAGGGTCATTAAATAATGCTGCAGTGTCCTTAAATAATGCAGCAAATTCCTTAAATAATGCAGCAAAGTCTTTAAGTCTTTAAATAATGCAATAAAGTCCTTAAATAATGCAGCAGAGTACTGAAATACCGCAGCAGGGTCCTTAAATAATGCAGCAAAGTCGTTAAATAATGAAGTAGAGTCCTTAAATAATGCAACAATGTCCTTAAATGATGCAGCAGAGTCCTTAAATAATGCAACAAAGTCCTTAAATAATGCAGCAGAGTCCTTAAATAATGCAGCAGAGTACTGAAATACCGCAGCAGGGTCCTTAAATAATGCAGCAAAGTCGTTAAATAATGAAGTAGAGTCCTTAAATAATGCAACAAAGTCCTTAAATGATGCAGCAGAGTCCTTAAATAATGCAACAAAGTCCTTAAATAATGCAGCAGAGTACTTAAATAATGCAACAAAGTCCTTAAACAATGCAGCAGAGTCCTTAAATAATGCAGAAGAGTCCTTAAATAATGCAACCAAGACCTTAAATAATGCAACAGAGTCCTTAAATAATGCAACAAAGTACTTAAATAATGCAGCAGAGTCCTTAAGTACCGTAGCAGAGTCCTTAAATACTGCAGCAAAGTCCTTAAATAATGCAGCAGAGTCCTTAAATAATGCAGCAAAGTCATTAAATAATGCAGCAGAGTCCTTAAATAATGCAACAAATTCCTTAAATAATGCAGCAGAGTCCTTAAATAATGCAATAAAGTCCATAAATAATGCAGCAAAGTCCTTAAATAATTCAGCAGAGTGCTGAAATACCGCAGCAGGGTCCTTAAATAATGCAGCAGAGTCCTTAAATAATGCAACAAAGTCCTTAAATAATGCAGCAGGGTCCTTAAATAATGCAACAAAGTCCTTAAATAATGCAGCAGAGTCCTTAAAAAATGCAGTAAAGTCCGTAAATAATGCAGCAGAGTCCTTAAATAATCCAGCCAAGTCCTTAAATAATGCAACAAAGTCCTTAAATAATGCAGCAGATTACTGAAATACTGCAGCAGGGTCCTTAAATAATGCAGCAGAGTCCTTAAATAATGTAACAAAGTCCTTAAATAATGCAGCAGAGTCCTTAAATAATGCAACAAAGTCCTTAAATAATGCAGCAGAGTCCTTAAATAATGCAACAAAGTCCTTAAATAATGCAGCAGAGTCCTTAAATAATGCAAACAAGTCCTTAAATAATGCAGCAGAGTCCTTAAATAATGCAACAAAGTCCTTAAATAATGCAGCAGAGTCCTTAAATAATGCAGAAAAGTCCTTAAATAATGCAGCAGAGTCCTTAAATACTTCAGCATAGTCCTTAAATAATGCAGCAAAGTCCTTGAATAATTTAGCAGAATCCTTAAATAATGCAACAAAGTCCTTAAATAATGCAGAAGAGTCCTTAAATAATGCAGCAAATTCCTTAAATATTGCAGCAAAGTCTTTAAATAATGCAATAAAGTCCATAAATAATGCAGCAAAGTTCTTAAATAATGCAGCAGAGTCCTTAAATACCACAGCAGAGTCCTTAAATAATGAAGCAAAGTCTTTAAATAATGCAACAAAGTCCTTAAATAATGCAGCAGAGTCCTTAAATAATGCAGAAGAGTCCTTAAATAATCCAGCCAAGTCCTTAAATAATGCAGCAGAGTCCTTAAATAATGCAGCAGAGTCCTTAAATAATCCAGCCAAGTCCTTAAATAATGCAGCAAAGTCCTTAAATAATGCAGCAGAGTACTGAAATACCGCAGCAGGATCCTTAAATAATGCAGCAGAGTCCTTAAATAATGCAACAAAGTCCTTAAATAATGCAGAACAGTCCTTAAATAATGCAATAAAGTCCTTAAATAATGCAGCAAAGTCCTTAAATAATGCAGCAGAGTCCTTAAATAATGCAGCAAAGTCCTTAAATAATGCAGCAGAGTCCTTAAATAATCCAGCCAAGTCCTTAAATAATGCAGCAAAGTCCTTAAATAATGCAGCAGAGTACTGAAATACCGCAGCAGGATCCTTAAATAATGCAGCAGAGTCCTTAAATAATGCAACAAAGTCCTTAAATAATGCAGAACAGTCCTTAAATAATGCAATAAAGTCCTTAAATAATGCAGCAAAGTCCTTAAATAATGCAGCAGAGTCCTTAAATAATGCAACAAAGTCCTTAAATAATGCAGCAGAGTCCTTAAATAATGCAGCACATTCCTTAAATAATGCAGCAGAGTCCTTAAATAATCCAGCCAAGTCCTTAAATACTGCTGCAGAGTACTTAAATAATGCAGCAAAGTCCTTAAATAATGCAGCAGAGTCCTTAAATAATGCAACAAAGTAATGAAATAATGCAGAAGAGTCCTTAAATAATGCAACAAAGTCCTTAAATAATGCAGCTGAGTCCTTAAATAATGCAGCAAAGTCCTTAAATAATGCAGCAGAGTCCTTAAATAATGCAGCAAAGTCCTTAAATAATCCAGCCAATTCCTTAAATAATGCAACAAAGTCCTTAAATAATGCAGCAGATGACTGAAATAGTGCAGCAGGGTCCTTAAATAATGCAGCAGAGTCCTTAAATAATGCAACAAAGTCCTAAAATAATGCAGCAGAGTCCTTAAATAATGCAACAAAGTCCTTAAATAATGCAGCAGAGTCCTTAAATAATGCAGCAGAGTACTGAAATACCGCAGCAGGGTCCTTAAATAATGCAGCAAAGTCGTTAAATAATGAAGTAGAGTCCTTAAATAATGCAACAAAGTCCTTAAATGATGCAGCAGAGTCCTTAAATAATGCAACAAAGTCCTTAAATAATGCAGCAGAGTCCTTAAATGATGCAGCAAAGTCCTTAAATCATGCAGCAGGGTCCTTAAATAATCCAGCCAAGTCCTTAAATAATGCAACAAAGTCCTTAAATAATGCAGCAGATTACTGAAATACTGCAGCAGGGTCATTAAATAATGCTGCAGTTTCCTTAAATAATGCAGCAAATTCCTTAAATAATGCAGCAAAGTCTTTAAATAATGCAATAAAGTCCTTAAATAATGCAGCAGAGTACTGAAATACCGCAGCAGGGTCCTTAAATAATGCAGCAAAGTCGTTAAACAATGAAGTAGAGTCCTTAAATAATGCAACAATGTCCTTAAATGATGCAGCAGAGTCCTTAAATAATGCAACAAAGTCCTTAAATAATGCAGCAGAGTCCTTAAATAATGCAGCAGAGTACTGAAATACCGCAGCAGGGTCCTTAAATAATGCAGCAAAGTCGTTAAATAATGAAGTAGAGTCCTTAAATAATGCAACAAAGTCCTTAAATGATGCAGCAGAGTCCTTAAATAATGCAACAAAGTCCTTAAATAATGCAGCAGAGTACTTAAATAATGCAACAAAGTCCTTAAACAATGCAGCAGAGTCCTTAAATAATGCAGAAGAGTCCTTAAATAATGCAACCAAGACCTTAAATAATGCAACAGAGTCCTTAAATAATGCAACAAAGTACTTAAATAATGCAGCAGAGTCCTTAAGTACCGTAGCAGAGTCCTTAAATACTGCAGCAAAGTCCTTAAATAATGCAGCAGAGTCCTTAAATAATGCAGCAAAGTCATTAAATAATGCAGCAGAGTCCTTAAGTAATGCAACAAATTCCTTAAATAATGCAGCAGAGTCCTTAAATAATGCAATAAAGTCCATAAATAATGCAGCAAAGTCCTTAAATAATTCAGCAGAGTGCTGAAATACCGCAGCAGGGTCCTTAAATAATGCAGCAGAGTCCTTAAATAATGCAACAAAGTCCTTAAATAATGCAGCAGGGTCCTTAAATAATGCAACAAAGTCCTTAAATAATGCAGCAGAGTCCTTAAAAAATGCAGTAAAGTCCGTAAATAATGCAGCAGAGTCCTTAAATAATCCAGCCAAGTCCTTAAATAATGCAACAAAGTCCTTAAATAATGCAGCAGATTACTGAAATACTGCAGCAGGGTCCTTAAATAATGCAGCAGAGTCCTTAAATAATGCAACAAAGTCCTTAAATAATGCAGCAGAGTCCTTAAATAATGCAACAAAGTCCTTAAATAATGCAGCAGAGTCCTTAAATAATGCAACAAAGTCCTTAAATAATGCAGCAGAGTCCTTAAATAATGCAAACAAGTCCTTAAATAATGCAGCAGAGTCCTTAAATAATGCAACAAAGTCCTTAAATAATGCAGCAGAGTCCTTAAATAATGCAGAAAAGTCCTTAAATAATGCAGCAGAGTCCTTAAATACTTCAGCATAGTCCTTAAATAATGCAGCAAAGTCCTTGAATAATTTAGCAGAATCCTTAAATAATGCAACAAAGTCCTTAAATAATGCAGAAGAGTCCTTAAATAATGCAGCAAATTCCTTAAATATTGCAGCAAACTCTTTAAATAATGCAATAAAGTCCATAAATAATGCAGCAAAGTTCTTAAATAATGCAGCAGAGTCCTTAAATACCATAGCAGAGTCCTTAAATAATGAAGCAAAGTCTTTAAATAATGCTACAAAGTCCTTAAATAATGCAGCAGAGTCCTTAAATAATGCAGAAGAGTCCTTAAATAATCCAGCCAAGTCCTTAAATAATGCAGCAGAGTCCTTAAATAATGCAGCAGAGTCCTTAAATAATCCAGCCAAGTCCTTAAATAATGCAGCAAAGTCCTTAAATAATGCAGCAGAGTACTGAAATACCGCAGCAGGGTCCTTAAATAATGCAGCAGAGTCCTTAAATAATCCAGCCAAGTCCTTAAATAATGCTGCAGAGTCCTTAAATAATGCAACAAAATCCTTAAATAATGCAGAAGAATCCTTAAATAATCCAGCCAAGTCCTTAAATCATGCAGCAGGGTCCTTAAATAATCCAGCCAAGTCCTTAAATAATGCAACAAAGTCCTTAAATAATGCAGCAGATTACTGAAATACTGCAGCAGGGTCATTAAATAATGCTGCAGTGTCCTTAAATAATGCAGCAAATTCCTTAAATAATGCAGCAAAGTCTTTAAGTCTTTAAATAATGCAATAAAGTCCTTAAATAATGCAGCAGAGTACTGAAATACCGCAGCAGGGTCCTTAAATAATGCAGCAAAGTCGTTAAATAATGAAGTAGAGTCCTTAAATAATGCAACAATGTCCTTAAATGATGCAGCAGAGTCCTTAAATAATGCAACAAAGTCCTTAAATAATGCAGCAGAGTCCTTAAATAATGCAGCAGAGTAATGAAATACCGCAGCAGGGTCCTTAAATAATGCAGCAAAGTCGTTAAATAATGAAGTAGAGTCCTTAAATAATGCAACAAAGTCCTTAAATGATGCAGCAGAGTCCTTAAATAATGCAACAAAGTCCTTAAATAATGCAGCAGAGTACTTAAATAATGCAACAAAGTCCTTAAACAATGCAGCAGAGTCCTTAAATAATGCAGAAGAGTCCTTAAATAATGCAACCAAGACCTTAAATAATGCAACAGAGTCCTTAAATAATGCAACAAAGTACTTAAATAATGCAGCAGAGTCCTTAAGTACCGTAGCAGAGTCCTTAAATACTGCAGCAAAGTCCTTAAATAATGCAGCAGAGTCCTTAAATAATGCAGCAAAGTCATTAAATAATGCAGCAGAGTCCTTAAATAATGCAACAAATTCCTTAAATAATGCAGCAGAGTCCTTAAATAATGCAATAAAGTCCATAAATAATGCAGCAAAGTCCTTAAATAATTCAGCAGAGTGCTGAAATACCACAGCAGGGTCCTTAAATAATGCAGCAGAGTCCTTAAATAATGCAACAAAGTCCTTAAATAATGCAGCAGGGTCCTTAAATAATGCAACAAAGTCCTTAAATAATGCAGCAGAGTCCTTAAAAAATGCAGTAAAGTCCGTAAATAATGCAGCAGAGTCCTTAAATAATCCAGCCAAGTCCTTAAATAATGCAACAAAGTCCTTAAATAATGCAGCAGATTACTGAAATACTGCAGCAGGGTCCTTAAATAATGCAGCAGAGTCCTTAAATAATGTAACAAAGTCCTTAAATAATGCAGCAGAGTCCTTAAATAATGCAACAAAGTCCTTAAATAATGCAGCAGAGTCCTTAAATAATGCAACAAAGTCCTTAAATAATGCAGCAGAGTCCTTAAATAATGCAAACAAGTCCTTAAATAATGCAGCAGAGTCCTTAAATAATGCAACAAAGTCCTTAAATAATGCAGCAGAGTCCTTAAATAATGCAGAAAAGTCCTTAAATAATGCAGCAGAGTCCTTAAATACTTCAGCATAGTCCTTAAATAATGCAGCAAAGTCCTTGAATAATTTAGCAGAATCCTTAAATAATGCAACAAAGTCCTTAAATAATGCAGAAGAGTCCTTAAATAATGCAGCAAATTCCTTAAATATTGCAGCAAAGTCTTTAAATAATGCAATAAAGTCCATAAATAATGCAGCAAAGTTCTTAAATAATGCAGCAGAGTCCTTAAATACCACAGCAGAGTCCTTAAATAATGAAGCAAAGTCTTTAAATAATGCAACAAAGTCCTTAAATAATGCAGCAGAGTCCTTAAATAATGCAGAAGAGTCCTTAAATAATCCAGCCAAGTCCTTAAATAATGCAGCAGAGTCCTTAAATAATGCAGCAGAGTCCTTAAATAATCCAGCCAAGTCCTTAAATAATGCAGCAAAGTCCTTAAATAATGCAGCAGAGTACTGAAATACCGCAGCAGGATCCTTAAATAATGCAGCAGAGTCCTTAAATAATGCAACAAAGTCCTTAAATAATGCAGAACAGTCCTTAAATAATGCAATAAAGTCCTTAAATAATGCAGCAAAGTCCTTAAATAATGCAGCAGAGTCCTTAAATAATGCAGCAAAGTCCTTAAATAATGCAGCAGAGTCCTTAAATAATCCAGCCAAGTCCTTAAATAATGCAGCAAAGTCCTTAAATAATGCAGCAGAGTACTGAAATACCGCAGCAGGATCCTTAAATAATGCAGCAGAGTCCTTAAATAATGCAACAAAGTCCTTAAATAATGCAGAACAGTCCTTAAATAATGCAATAAAGTCCTTAAATAATGCAGCAAAGTCCTTAAATAATGCAGCAGAGTCCTTAAATAATGCAACAAAGTCCTTAAATAATGCAGCAGAGTCCTTAAATAATGCAGCACATTCCTTAAATAATGCAGCAGAGTCCTTAAATAATCCAGCCAAGTCCTTAAATACTGCTGCAGAGTACTTAAATAATGCAGCAAAGTCCTTAAATAATGCAGCAGAGTCCTTAAATAATGCAACAAAGTAATGAAATAATGCAGAAGAGTCCTTAAATAATGCAACAAAGTCCTTAAATAATGCAGCTGAGTACTTAAATAATGCAACAAAGTACTTAAATAATGCAGTAGAGTCCTTAAGTGCCGTATCAGAGTCCTTAAATAATGCAGCAAAGTCCTTAAATAATGCAGCAGAGTCCTTAAATAATGCAGCAAAGTCCTTAAATAATCCAGCCAATTCCTTAAATAATGCAACAAAGTCCTTAAATAATGCAGCAGATGACTGAAATAATGCAGCTGAGTCCTTAAATAATGCAGCAAAGTCCTTAAATAATGCAGCAGAGTCCTTAAATAATGCAGCAAAGTCCTTAAATAATCCAGCCAATTCCTTAAATAATGCAACAAAGTCCTTAAATAATGCAGCAGATGACTGAAATAGTGCAGCAGGGTCCTTAAATAATGCAGCAGAGTCCTTAAATAATGCAACAAAGTCCTAAAATAATGCAGCAGAGTCCTTAAATAATGCAACAAAGTCCTTAAATAATGCAGCAGAGTCCTTAAATAATGCAGCAGAGTACTGAAATACCGCAGCAGGGTCCTTAAATAATGCAGCAAAGTCGTTAAATAATGAAGTAGAGTCCTTAAATAATGCAACAAAGTCCTTAAATGATGCAGCAGAGTCCTTAAATAATGCAACAAAGTCCTTAAATAATGCAGCAGAGTCCTTAAATGATGCAGCAAAGTCCTTAAATCATGCAGCAGGGTCCTTAAATAATCCAGCCAAGTCCTTAAATAATGCAACAAAGTCCTTAAATAATGCAGCAGATTACTGAAATACTGCAGCAGGGTCATTAAATAATGCTGCAGTTTCCTTAAATAATGCAGCAAATTCCTTAAATAATGCAGCAAAGTCTTTAAATAATGCAATAAAGTCCTTAAATAATGCAGCAGAGTACTGAAATACCGCAGCAGGGTCCTTAAATAATGCAGCAAAGTCGTTAAACAATGAAGTAGAGTCCTTAAATAATGCAACAATGTCCTTAAATGATGCAGCAGAGTCCTTAAATAATGCAACAAAGTCCTTAAATAATGCAGCAGAGTCCTTAAATAATGCAGCAGAGTACTGAAATACCGCAGCAGGGTCCTTAAATAATGCAGCAAAGTCGTTAAATAATGAAGTAGAGTCCTTAAATAATGCAACAAAGTCCTTAAATGATGCAGCAGAGTCCTTAAATAATGCAACAAAGTCCTTAAATAATGCAGCAGAGTACTTAAATAATGCAACAAAGTCCTTAAACAATGCAGCAGAGTCCTTAAATAATGCAGAAGAGTCCTTAAATAATGCAACCAAGACCTTAAATAATGCAACAGAGTCCTTAAATAATGCAACAAAGTACTTAAATAATGCAGCAGAGTCCTTAAGTACCGTAGCAGAGTCCTTAAATACTGCAGCAAAGTCCTTAAATAATGCAGCAGAGTCCTTAAATAATGCAGCAAAGTCATTAAATAATGCAGCAGAGTCCTTAAGTAATGCAACAAATTCCTTAAATAATGCAGCAGAGTCCTTAAATAATGCAATAAAGTCCATAAATAATGCAGCAAAGTCCTTAAATAATTCAGCAGAGTGCTGAAATACCGCAGCAGGGTCCTTAAATAATGCAGCAGAGTCCTTAAATAATGCAACAAAGTCCTTAAATAATGCAGCAGGGTCCTTAAATAATGCAACAAAGTCCTTAAATAATGCAGCAGAGTCCTTAAAAAATGCAGTAAAGTCCGTAAATAATGCAGCAGAGTCCTTAAATAATCCAGCCAAGTCCTTAAATAATGCAACAAAGTCCTTAAATAATGCAGCAGATTACTGAAATACTGCAGCAGGGTCCTTAAATAATGCAGCAGAGTCCTTAAATAATGCAACAAAGTCCTTAAATAATGCAGCAGAGTCCTTAAATAATGCAACAAAGTCCTTAAATAATGCAGCAGAGTCCTTAAATAATGCAACAAAGTCCTTAAATAATGCAGCAGAGTCCTTAAATAATGCAAACAAGTCCTTAAATAATGCAGCAGAGTCCTTAAATAATGCAACAAAGTCCTTAAATAATGCAGCAGAGTCCTTAAATAATGCAGAAAAGTCCTTAAATAATGCAGCAGAGTCCTTAAATACTTCAGCATAGTCCTTAAATAATGCAGCAAAGTCCTTGAATAATTTAGCAGAATCCTTAAATAATGCAACAAAGTCCTTAAATAATGCAGAAGAGTCCTTAAATAATGCAGCAAATTCCTTAAATATTGCAGCAAACTCTTTAAATAATGCAATAAAGTCCATAAATAATGCAGCAAAGTTCTTAAATAATGCAGCAGAGTCCTTAAATACCATAGCAGAGTCCTTAAATAATGAAGCAAAGTCTTTAAATAATGCTACAAAGTCCTTAAATAATGCAGCAGAGTCCTTAAATAATGCAGAAGAGTCCTTAAATAATCCAGCCAAGTCCTTAAATAATGCAGCAGAGTCCTTAAATAATGCAGCAGAGTCCTTAAATAATCCAGCCAAGTCCTTAAATAATGCAGCAAAGTCCTTAAATAATGCAGCAGAGTACTGAAATACCGCAGCAGGGTCCTTAAATAATGCAGCAGAGTCCTTAAATAATCCAGCCAAGTCCTTAAATAATGCTGCAGAGTCCTTAAATAATGCAACAAAATCCTTAAATAATGCAGAAGAATCCTTAAATAATCCAGCCAAGTCCTTAAATCATGCAGCAGGGTCCTTAAATAATCCAGCCAAGTCCTTAAATAATGCAACAAAGTCCTTAAATAATGCAGCAGATTACTGAAATACTGCAGCAGGGTCATTAAATAATGCTGCAGTGTCCTTAAATAATGCAGCAAATTCCTTAAATAATGCAGCAAAGTCTTTAAGTCTTTAAATAATGCAATAAAGTCCTTAAATAATGCAGCAGAGTACTGAAATACCGCAGCAGGGTCCTTAAATAATGCAGCAAAGTCGTTAAATAATGAAGTAGAGTCCTTAAATAATGCAACAATGTCCTTAAATGATGCAGCAGAGTCCTTAAATAATGCAACAAAGTCCTTAAATAATGCAGCAGAGTCCTTAAATAATGCAGCAGAGTAATGAAATACCGCAGCAGGGTCCTTAAATAATGCAGCAAAGTCGTTAAATAATGAAGTAGAGTCCTTAAATAATGCAACAAAGTCCTTAAATGATGCAGCAGAGTCCTTAAATAATGCAACAAAGTCCTTAAATAATGCAGCAGAGTACTTAAATAATGCAACAAAGTCCTTAAACAATGCAGCAGAGTCCTTAAATAATGCAGAAGAGTCCTTAAATAATGCAACCAAGACCTTAAATAATGCAACAGAGTCCTTAAATAATGCAACAAAGTACTTAAATAATGCAGCAGAGTCCTTAAGTACCGTAGCAGAGTCCTTAAATACTGCAGCAAAGTCCTTAAATAATGCAGCAGAGTCCTTAAATAATGCAGCAAAGTCATTAAATAATGCAGCAGAGTCCTTAAATAATGCAACAAATTCCTTAAATAATGCAGCAGAGTCCTTAAATAATGCAATAAAGTCCATAAATAATGCAGCAAAGTCCTTAAATAATTCAGCAGAGTGCTGAAATACCACAGCAGGGTCCTTAAATAATGCAGCAGAGTCCTTAAATAATGCAACAAAGTCCTTAAATAATGCAGCAGGGTCCTTAAATAATGCAACAAAGTCCTTAAATAATGCAGCAGAGTCCTTAAAAAATGCAGTAAAGTCCGTAAATAATGCAGCAGAGTCCTTAAATAATCCAGCCAAGTCCTTAAATAATGCAACAAAGTCCTTAAATAATGCAGCAGATTACTGAAATACTGCAGCAGGGTCCTTAAATAATGCAGCAGAGTCCTTAAATAATGTAACAAAGTCCTTAAATAATGCAGCAGAGTCCTTAAATAATGCAACAAAGTCCTTAAATAATGCAGCAGAGTCCTTAAATAATGCAACAAAGTCCTTAAATAATGCAGCAGAGTCCTTAAATAATGCAAACAAGTCCTTAAATAATGCAGCAGAGTCCTTAAATAATGCAACAAAGTCCTTAAATAATGCAGCAGAGTCCTTAAATAATGCAGAAAAGTCCTTAAATAATGCAGCAGAGTCCTTAAATACTTCAGCATAGTCCTTAAATAATGCAGCAAAGTCCTTGAATAATTTAGCAGAATCCTTAAATAATGCAACAAAGTCCTTAAATAATGCAGAAGAGTCCTTAAATAATGCAGCAAATTCCTTAAATATTGCAGCAAAGTCTTTAAATAATGCAATAAAGTCCATAAATAATGCAGCAAAGTTCTTAAATAATGCAGCAGAGTCCTTAAATACCACAGCAGAGTCCTTAAATAATGAAGCAAAGTCTTTAAATAATGCAACAAAGTCCTTAAATAATGCAGCAGAGTCCTTAAATAATGCAGAAGAGTCCTTAAATAATCCAGCCAAGTCCTTAAATAATGCAGCAGAGTCCTTAAATAATGCAGCAGAGTCCTTAAATAATCCAGCCAAGTCCTTAAATAATGCAGCAAAGTCCTTAAATAATGCAGCAGAGTACTGAAATACCGCAGCAGGATCCTTAAATAATGCAGCAGAGTCCTTAAATAATGCAACAAAGTCCTTAAATAATGCAGAACAGTCCTTAAATAATGCAATAAAGTCCTTAAATAATGCAGCAAAGTCCTTAAATAATGCAGCAGAGTCCTTAAATAATGCAGCAAAGTCCTTAAATAATGCAGCAGAGTCCTTAAATAATCCAGCCAAGTCCTTAAATAATGCAGCAAAGTCCTTAAATAATGCAGCAGAGTACTGAAATACCGCAGCAGGATCCTTAAATAATGCAGCAGAGTCCTTAAATAATGCAACAAAGTCCTTAAATAATGCAGAACAGTCCTTAAATAATGCAATAAAGTCCTTAAATAATGCAGCAAAGTCCTTAAATAATGCAGCAGAGTCCTTAAATAATGCAACAAAGTCCTTAAATAATGCAGCAGAGTCCTTAAATAATGCAGCACATTCCTTAAATAATGCAGCAGAGTCCTTAAATAATCCAGCCAAGTCCTTAAATACTGCTGCAGAGTACTTAAATAATGCAGCAAAGTCCTTAAATAATGCAGCAGAGTCCTTAAATAATGCAACAAAGTAATGAAATAATGCAGAAGAGTCCTTAAATAATGCAACAAAGTCCTTAAATAATGCAGCTGAGTACTTAAATAATGCAACAAAGTACTTAAATAATGCAGTAGAGTCCTTAAGTGCCGTATCAGAGTCCTTAAATAATGCAGCAAAGTCCTTAAATAATGCAGCAGAGTCCTTAAATAATGCAGCAAAGTCCTTAAATAATCCAGCCAATTCCTTAAATAATGCAACAAAGTCCTTAAATAATGCAGCAGATGACTGAAATAGTGCAGCAGGGTCCTTAAATAATGCAGCAGAGTCCTTAAATAATGCAACAAAGTCCTAAAATAATGCAGCAGAGTCCTTAAATAATGCAACAAAGTCCTTAAATAATGCAGCAGAGTCCTTAAATAATGCAGCAGAGTACTGAAATACCGCAGCAGGGTCCTTAAATAATGCAGCAAAGTCGTTAAATAATGAAGTAGAGTCCTTAAATAATGCAACAAAGTCCTTAAATGATGCAGCAGAGTCCTTAAATAATGCAACAAAGTCCTTAAATAATGCAGCAGAGTCCTTAAATAATGCAATAAAGTCCATAAATAATGCAGCAAAGTCCTTAAATAATTCAGCAGAGTGCTGAAATACCGCAGCAGGGTCCTTAAATAATGCAGCAGAGTCCTTAAATAATGCAACAAAGTCCTTAAATAATGCAGCAGGGTCCTTAAATAATGCAACAAAGTCCTTAAATAATGCAGCAGAGTCCTTAAATAATGCAGCAAAGTCCTTAGATCATGCAGCAGGGTCCTTAAATAATCCAGCCAAGTCCTTAAATAATGCAACAAAGTCCTTAAATAATGCAGCAGATTACTGAAATACTGCAGCAGGGTCATTAAATAATGCTGCAGTTTCCTTAAATAATGCAGCAAATTCCTTAAATAATGCAGCAAAGTCTTTAAATAATGCAATAAAGTCCTTAAATAATGCAGCAGAGTACTGAAATACCGCAGCAGGGTCCTTAAATAATGCAGCAAAGTCGTTAAATAATGAAGTAGAGTCCTTAAATAATGCAACAATGTCCTTAAATGATGCAGCAGAGTCCTTAAATAATGCAACAAAGTCCTTAAATAATGCAGCAGAGTCCTTAAATAATGCAGCAGAGTACTGAAATACCGCAGCAGGGTCCTTAAATAATGCAGCAAAGTCGTTAAATAATGAAGTAGAGTCCTTAAATAATGCAACAAAGTCCTTAAATGATGCAGCAGAGTCCTTAAATAATGCAACAAAGTCCTTAAATAATGCAGCAGAGTACTTAAATAATGCAACAAAGTCCTTAAACAATGCATCAGAGTCCTTAAATAATGCAGAAGAGTCCTTAAATAATGCAACCAAGACCTTAAATAATGCAACAGAGTCCTTAAATAATGCAACAAAGTACTTAAATAATGCAGCAGAGTCCTTAAGTACCGTAGCAGAGTCCTTAAATACTGCAGCAAAGTCCTTAAATAATGCAGCAGAGTCCTTAAATAATGCAGCAAAGTCATTAAATAATGCAGCAGAGTCCTTAAATAATGCAACAAATTCCTTAAATAATGCAGCAGAGTCCTTAAATAATGCAATAAAGTCCATAAATAATGCAGCAAAGTCCTTAAATAATTCAGCAGAGTGCTGAAATACCGCAGCAGGGTCCTTAAATAATGCAGCAGAGTCCTTAAATAATGCAACAAAGTCCTTAAATAATGCAGCAGGGTCCTTAAATAATGCAACAAAGTCCTTAAATAATGCAGCAGAGTCCTTAAAAAATGCAGTAAAGTCCGTAAATAATGCAGCAGAGTCCTTAAATAATCCAGCCAAGTCCTTAAATAATGCAACAAAGTCCTTAAATAATGCAGCAGATTACTGAAATACTGCAGCAGGGTCCTTAAATAATGCAGCAGAGTCCTTAAATAATGCAACAAAGTCCTTAAATAATGCAGCAGAGTCCTTAAATAATGCAACAAAGTCCTTAAATAATGCAGCAGAGTCCTTAAATAATGCAACAAAGTCCTTAAATAATGCAGCAGAGTCCTTAAATAATGCAAACAAGTCCTTAAATAATGCAGCAGAGTCCTTAAATAATGCAACAAAGTCCTTAAATAATGCAGCAGAGTCCTTAAATAATGCAGAAAAGTCCTTAAATAATGCAGCAGAGTCCTTAAATACTTCAGCATAGTCCTTAAATAATGCAGCAAAGTCCTTGAATAATTTAGCAGAATCCTTAAATAATGCAACAAAGTCCTTAAATAATGCAGAAGAGTCCTTAAATAATGCAGCAAATTCCTTAAATATTGCAGCAAACTCTTTAAATAATGCAATAAAGTCCATAAATAATGCAGCAAAGTTCTTAAATAATGCAGCAGAGTCCTTAAATACCATAGCAGAGTCCTTAAATACCATAGCAGAGTCCTTAAATAATGAAGCAAAGTCTTTAAATAATGCAACAAAGTCCTTAAATAATGCAGCAGAGTCCTTAAATAATGCAGAAGAGTCCTTAAATAATCCAGCCAAGTCCTTAAATAATGCAGCAGAGTCCTTAAATAATGCAGCAGAGTCCTTAAATAATCCAGCCAAGTCCTTAAATAATGCAGCAAAGTCCTTAAATAATGCAGCAGAGTACTGAAATACCGCAGCAGGATCCTTAAATAATGCAGCAGAGTCCTTAAATAATGCAACAAAGTCCTTAAATAATGCAGAACAGTCCTTAAATAATGCAATAAAGTCCTTAAATAATGCAGCAAAGTCCTTAAATA
This sequence comes from Phyllobates terribilis, assembly GCF_046119375.1. Lineage (NCBI taxonomy): Eukaryota > Metazoa > Chordata > Amphibia > Anura > Dendrobatidae > Phyllobates > Phyllobates terribilis. Next base: position 1,108,186 of record NW_027362955.1, on the reverse strand, counting down.
ATGCAGCAGAGTCCTTAAATAATGCAGCAAAGTCCTTAAATAATGCAGCAGAGTCCTTAAATAATCCAGCCAAGTCCTTAAATAATGCAGCAAAGTCCTTAAATAATGCAGCAGAGTACTGAAATACCGCAGCAGGATCCTTAAATAATGCAGCAGAGTCCTTAAATAATGCAACAAAGTCCTTAAATAATGCAGAACAGTCCTTAAATAATGCAATAAAGTCCTTAAATAATGCAGCAAAGTCCTTAAATAATGCAGCAGAGTCCTTAAATAATGCAACAAAGTCCTTAAATAATGCAGCAGAGTCCTTAAATAATGCAGCACATTCCTTAAATAATGCAGCAGAGTCCTTAAATAATCCAGCCAAGTCCTTAAATACTGCTGCAGAGTACTTAAATAATGCAGCAAAGTCCTTAAATAATGCAGCAGAGTCCTTAAATAATGCAACAAAGTAATGAAATAATGCAGAAGAGTCCTTAAATAATGCAACAAAGTCCTTAAATAATGCAGCTGAGTACTTAAATAATGCAACAAAGTACTTAAATAATGCAGTAGAGTCCTTAAGTGCCGTATCAGAGTCCTTAAATAATGCAGCAAAGTCCTTAAATAATGCAGCAGAGTCCTTAAATAATGCAGCAAAGTCCTTAAATAATCCAGCCAATTCCTTAAATAATGCAACAAAGTCCTTAAATAATGCAGCAGATTACTGAAATAGTGCAGCAGGGTCCTTAAATAATGCAGCAGAGTCCTTAAATAATGCAACAAAGTCCTAAAATAATGCAGCAGAGTCCTTAAATAATGCAACAAAGTCCTTAAATAATGCAGCAGAGTCCTTAAATAATGCAGCAGAGTACTGAAATACTGCAGCAGGGTCCTTAAATAATGCAGCAAAGTCGTTAAATAATGAAGTAGAGTCCTTAAATAATGCAACAAAGTCCTTAAATGATGCAGCAGAGTCCTTAAATAATGCAACAAAGTCCTTAAATAATGCAGCAGAGTCCTTAAATTATGCAATAAAGTCCATAAATAATGCAGCAAAGTCCTTAAATAATTCAGCAGAGTGCTGAAATACCGCAGCAGGGTCCTTAAATAATGCAGCAGAGTCCTTAAATAATGCAACAAAGTCCTTAAATAATGCAGCAGGGTCCTTAAATAATGCAACAAAGTCCTTAAATAATGCAGCAGAGTCCTTAAATAATGCAGCAAAGTCCTTAAATAATGCAGCAGAGTCCTTAAATAATCCAGCCAAGTCCTTAAATAATGCAACAAAGTCCTTAAATAATGCAGCAGATTACTGAAATACTGCAGCAGGGTCCTTAAATAATGCAGCAGAGTCCTTAAATAATGCAACAAAGTCCTTAAATAATGCAGCAGAGTCCTTAAATAATGCAACAAAGTCCTTAAATAATGCAGCAGAGTCCTTAAATAATGCAGCAAAGTCCTTAAATAATGCAGCACAGTCCTTAAATAATCCAGCCAAGTCCTTAAATAATGCAACAAAGTCCTTAAATAATGCAGCAGAGTCCTTAAATAATGCAACAAAGTCCTTAAACAATGCAGCAGAGTCCTTAAATAATGCAGAAGAGTCCTTAAATAATGCAACCAAGACCTTAATGCAGCAGAGTCCTTAAATAATGCAACAAAGTACTTAAATAATGCAGCAGAGTCCTTAAGTACCATAGCAGAGTCCTTAAATACTGCAGCAAAGTCCTTAAATGATGCAGCAGAGTCCTTAAATAATGCAGCAAAGTCATTAAATAATGCAGCAGAGTCCTTAAATAATGCAACAAATTCCTTAAATAATGCAGCAGAGTCCTTAAATAATGCAATAAAGTCCATAAATAATGCAGCAAAGTCCTTAAATAATGCAACAAAGTCCTTAAATAATGCAGCAGGGTCCTTAAATAATGCAACAAAGTCCTTAAATAATGCAGCAGAGTCCTTAAAAAATGCAGCAAAGTCCGTAAATAATGCAGCAGAGTCCTTATATAATCCAGCCAAGTCCTTAAATAATGCAGCAGATTACTGAAATACGGCAGCAGGGTCCTTAAATAATGCAGCAGAGTCCTTATATAATGCAACAAAGTCCTTAAATAATGCAGCAGAGTCCTTAAATAATGCAACAAAGTCCTTAAGTAATGCAGCAGAGTCCTTAAATAATGCAGCAAAGTCCTTAAATAATGCAGCACAGTCCTTAAATAATCCAGCAAAGTCCATAAATGATGCAGCAAATTCCTTAAATAATGCAGCAGAGTACTGAAATACCGCAGCAGGATCCTTAAATAATGCCACAGAGTCCTTAAATAATGCAACAAAGTCCTTAAATAATGCAGAACAGTCCTTAAATAATGCAATAAAGTCCTTAAATAATGCAGCAAAGTCCTTAAATAATTCAGCAGAGTGCTGAAATACCGCAGCAGGGTCCTTAAATAATGCAGCAGAGTCCTTAAATAATGCAACAAAGTCCTTAAATAATGCAGCAGGGTCCTTAAATAATGCAGCAGAGTCCTTAAATAATGCAGCAAAGTCCTTAAATAATGCAGCAGAGTCCTTAAATAATCCAGCCAAGTCCTTAAATAATGCAGCAAAGTCCTTAAATAATGCAGCAGAGTACTGAAATACCGCAGCAGGATCCTTAAATAATGCAGCAGAGTCCTTAAATAATGCAACAAAGTCCTTAAATAATGCAGAACAGTCCTTAAATAATGCAATAAAGTCCTTAAATAATGCAGCAAAGTCCTTAAATAATGCAGCAGAGTCCTTAAATAATGCAACAAAGTCCTTAAATAATGCAGCAGAGTCCTTAAATAATGCAGCACATTCCTTAAATAATGCAGCAGAGTCCTTAAATAATCCAGCCAAGTCCTTAAATACTGCTGCAGAGTACTTAAATAATGCAGCAAAGTCCTTAAATAATGCAGCAGAGTCCTTAAATAATGCAACAAAGTAATGAAATAATGCAGAAGAGTCCTTAAATAATGCAACAAAGTCCTTAAATAATGCAGCTGAGTACTTAAATAATGCAACAAAGTACTTAAATAATGCAGTAGAGTCCTTAAGTGCCGTATCAGAGTCCTTAAATAATGCAGCAAAGTCCTTAAATAATGCAGCAGAGTCCTTAAATAATGCAGCAAAGTCCTTAAATAATCCAGCCAATTCCTTAAATAATGCAACAAAGTCCTTAAATAATGCAGCAGATGACTGAAATAGTGCAGCAGGGTCCTTAAATAATGCAGCAGAGTCCTTAAATAATGCAACAAAGTCCTAAAATAATGCAGCAGAGTCCTTAAATAATGCAACAAAGTCCTTAAATAATGCAGCAGAGTCCTTAAATAATGCAGCAGAGTACTGAAATACCGCAGCAGGGTCCTTAAATAATGCAGCAAAGTCGTTAAATAATGAAGTAGAGTCCTTAAATAATGCAACAAAGTCCTTAAATGATGCAGCAGAGTCCTTAAATAATGCAACAAAGTCCTTAAATAATGCAGCAGAGTCCTTAAATAATGCAATAAAGTCCATAAATAATGCAGCAAAGTCCTTAAATAATTCAGCAGAGTGCTGAAATACCGCAGCAGGGTCCTTAAATAATGCAGCAGAGTCCTTAAATAATGCAACAAAGTCCTTAAATAATGCAGCAGGGTCCTTAAATAATGCAACAAAGTCCTTAAATAATGCAGCAGAGTCCTTAAATAATGCAGCAAAGTCCTTAAATCATGCAGCAGGGTCCTTAAATAATCCAGCCAAGTCCTTAAATAATGCAACAAAGTCCTTAAATAATGCAGCAGATTACTGAAATACTGCAGCAGGGTCATTAAATAATGCTGCAGTTTCCTTAAATAATGCAGCAAATTCCTTAAATAATGCAGCAAAGTCTTTAAATAATGCAATAAAGTCCTTAAATAATGCAGCAGAGTACTGAAATACCGCAGCAGGGTCCTTAAATAATGCAGCAAAGTCGTTAAACAATGAAGTAGAGTCCTTAAATAATGCAACAATGTCCTTAAATGATGCAGCAGAGTCCTTAAATAATGCAACAAAGTCCTTAAATAATGCAGCAGAGTCCTTAAATAATGCAGCAGAGTACTGAAATACCGCAGCAGGGTCCTTAAATAATGCAGCAAAGTCGTTAAATAATGAAGTAGAGTCCTTAAATAATGCAACAAAGTCCTTAAATGATGCAGCAGAGTCCTTAAATAATGCAACAAAGTCCTTAAATAATGCAGCAGAGTACTTAAATAATGCAACAAAGTCCTTAAACAATGCAGCAGAGTCCTTAAATAATGCAGAAGAGTCCTTAAATAATGCAACCAAGACCTTAAATAATGCAACAGAGTCCTTAAATAATGCAACAAAGTACTTAAATAATGCAGCAGAGTCCTTAAGTACCGTAGCAGAGTCCTTAAATACTGCAGCAAAGTCCTTAAATAATGCAGCAGAGTCCTTAAATAATGCAGCAAAGTCATTAAATAATGCAGCAGAGTCCTTAAATAATGCAACAAATTCCTTAAATAATGCAGCAGAGTCCTTAAATAATGCAATAAAGTCCATAAATAATGCAGCAAAGTCCTTAAATAATTCAGCAGAGTGCTGAAATACCGCAGCAGGGTCCTTAAATAATGCAGCAGAGTCCTTAAATAATGCAACAAAGTCCTTAAATAATGCAGCAGGGTCCTTAAATAATGCAACAAAGTCCTTAAATAATGCAGCAGAGTCCTTAAAAAATGCAGTAAAGTCCGTAAATAATGCAGCAGAGTCCTTAAATAATCCAGCCAAGTCCTTAAATAATGCAACAAAGTCCTTAAATAATGCAGCAGATTACTGAAATACTGCAGCAGGGTCCTTAAATAATGCAGCAGAGTCCTTAAATAATGCAACAAAGTCCTTAAATAATGCAGCAGAGTCCTTAAATAATGCAACAAAGTCCTTAAATAATGCAGCAGAGTCCTTAAATAATGCAACAAAGTCCTTAAATAATGCAGCAGAGTCCTTAAATAATGCAAACAAGTCCTTAAATAATGCAGCAGAGTCCTTAAATAATGCAACAAAGTCCTTAAATAATGCAGCAGAGTCCTTAAATAATGCAGAAAAGTCCTTAAATAATGCAGCAGAGTCCTTAAATACTTCAGCATAGTCCTTAAATAATGCAGCAAAGTCCTTGAATAATTTAGCAGAATCCTTAAATAATGCAACAAAGTCCTTAAATAATGCAGAAGAGTCCTTAAATAATGCAGCAAATTCCTTAAATATTGCAGCAAACTCTTTAAATAATGCAATAAAGTCCATAAATAATGCAGCAAAGTTCTTAAATAATGCAGCAGAGTCCTTAAATACCATAGCAGAGTCCTTAAATAATGAAGCAAAGTCTTTAAATAATGCTACAAAGTCCTTAAATAATGCAGCAGAGTCCTTAAATAATGCAGAAGAGTCCTTAAATAATCCAGCCAAGTCCTTAAATAATGCAGCAGAGTCCTTAAATAATGCAGCAGAGTCCTTAAATAATCCAGCCAAGTCCTTAAATAATGCAGCAAAGTCCTTAAATAATGCAGCAGAGTACTGAAATACCGCAGCAGGGTCCTTAAATAATGCAGCAGAGTCCTTAAATAATCCAGCCAAGTCCTTAAATAATGCTGCAGAGTCCTTAAATAATGCAACAAAATCCTTAAATAATGCAGAAGAATCCTTAAATAATCCAGCCAAGTCCTTAAATCATGCAGCAGGGTCCTTAAATAATCCAGCCAAGTCCTTAAATAATGCAACAAAGTCCTTAAATAATGCAGCAGATTACTGAAATACTGCAGCAGGGTCATTAAATAATGCTGCAGTGTCCTTAAATAATGCAGCAAATTCCTTAAATAATGCAGCAAAGTCTTTAAGTCTTTAAATAATGCAATAAAGTCCTTAAATAATGCAGCAGAGTACTGAAATACCGCAGCAGGGTCCTTAAATAATGCAGCAAAGTCGTTAAATAATGAAGTAGAGTCCTTAAATAATGCAACAATGTCCTTAAATGATGCAGCAGAGTCCTTAAATAATGCAACAAAGTCCTTAAATAATGCAGCAGAGTCCTTAAATAATGCAGCAGAGTACTGAAATACCGCAGCAGGGTCCTTAAATAATGCAGCAAAGTCGTTAAATAATGAAGTAGAGTCCTTAAATAATGCAACAAAGTCCTTAAATGATGCAGCAGAGTCCTTAAATAATGCAACAAAGTCCTTAAATAATGCAGCAGAGTACTTAAATAATGCAACAAAGTCCTTAAACAATGCAGCAGAGTCCTTAAATAATGCAGAAGAGTCCTTAAATAATGCAACCAAGACCTTAAATAATGCAACAGAGTCCTTAAATAATGCAACAAAGTACTTAAATAATGCAGCAGAGTCCTTAAGTACCGTAGCAGAGTCCTTAAATACTGCAGCAAAGTCCTTAAATAATGCAGCAGAGTCCTTAAATAATGCAGCAAAGTCATTAAATAATGCAGCAGAGTCCTTAAATAATGCAACAAATTCCTTAAATAATGCAGCAGAGTCCTTAAATAATGCAATAAAGTCCATAAATAATGCAGCAAAGTCCTTAAATAATTCAGCAGAGTGCTGAAATACCGCAGCAGGGTCCTTAAATAATGCAGCAGAGTCCTTAAATAATGCAACAAAGTCCTTAAATAATGCAGCAGGGTCCTTAAATAATGCAACAAAGTCCTTAAATAATGCAGCAGAGTCCTTAAAAAATGCAGTAAAGTCCGTAAATAATGCAGCAGAGTCCTTAAATAATCCAGCCAAGTCCTTAAATAATGCAACAAAGTCCTTAAATAATGCAGCAGATTACTGAAATACTGCAGCAGGGTCCTTAAATAATGCAGCAGAGTCCTTAAATAATGTAACAAAGTCCTTAAATAATGCAGCAGAGTCCTTAAATAATGCAACAAAGTCCTTAAATAATGCAGCAGAGTCCTTAAATAATGCAACAAAGTCCTTAAATAATGCAGCAGAGTCCTTAAATAATGCAAACAAGTCCTTAAATAATGCAGCAGAGTCCTTAAATAATGCAACAAAGTCCTTAAATAATGCAGCAGAGTCCTTAAATAATGCAGAAAAGTCCTTAAATAATGCAGCAGAGTCCTTAAATACTTCAGCATAGTCCTTAAATAATGCAGCAAAGTCCTTGAATAATTTAGCAGAATCCTTAAATAATGCAACAAAGTCCTTAAATAATGCAGAAGAGTCCTTAAATAATGCAGCAAATTCCTTAAATATTGCAGCAAAGTCTTTAAATAATGCAATAAAGTCCATAAATAATGCAGCAAAGTTCTTAAATAATGCAGCAGAGTCCTTAAATACCACAGCAGAGTCCTTAAATAATGAAGCAAAGTCTTTAAATAATGCAACAAAGTCCTTAAATAATGCAGCAGAGTCCTTAAATAATGCAGAAGAGTCCTTAAATAATCCAGCCAAGTCCTTAAATAATGCAGCAGAGTCCTTAAATAATGCAGCAGAGTCCTTAAATAATCCAGCCAAGTCCTTAAATAATGCAGCAAAGTCCTTAAATAATGCAGCAGAGTACTGAAATACCGCAGCAGGATCCTTAAATAATGCAGCAGAGTCCTTAAATAATGCAACAAAGTCCTTAAATAATGCAGAACAGTCCTTAAATAATGCAATAAAGTCCTTAAATAATGCAGCAAAGTCCTTAAATAATGCAGCAGAGTCCTTAAATAATGCAGCAAAGTCCTTAAATAATGCAGCAGAGTCCTTAAATAATCCAGCCAAGTCCTTAAATAATGCAGCAAAGTCCTTAAATAATGCAGCAGAGTACTGAAATACCGCAGCAGGATCCTTAAATAATGCAGCAGAGTCCTTAAATAATGCAACAAAGTCCTTAAATAATGCAGAACAGTCCTTAAATAATGCAATAAAGTCCTTAAATAATGCAGCAAAGTCCTTAAATAATGCAGCAGAGTCCTTAAATAATGCAACAAAGTCCTTAAATAATGCAGCAGAGTCCTTAAATAATGCAGCACATTCCTTAAATAATGCAGCAGAGTCCTTAAATAATCCAGCCAAGTCCTTAAATACTGCTGCAGAGTACTTAAATAATGCAGCAAAGTCCTTAAATAATGCAGCAGAGTCCTTAAATAATGCAACAAAGTAATGAAATAATGCAGAAGAGTCCTTAAATAATGCAACAAAGTCCTTAAATAATGCAGCTGAGTCCTTAAATAATGCAGCAAAGTCCTTAAATAATGCAGCAGAGTCCTTAAATAATGCAGCAAAGTCCTTAAATAATCCAGCCAATTCCTTAAATAATGCAACAAAGTCCTTAAATAATGCAGCAGATGACTGAAATAGTGCAGCAGGGTCCTTAAATAATGCAGCAGAGTCCTTAAATAATGCAACAAAGTCCTAAAATAATGCAGCAGAGTCCTTAAATAATGCAACAAAGTCCTTAAATAATGCAGCAGAGTCCTTAAATAATGCAGCAGAGTACTGAAATACCGCAGCAGGGTCCTTAAATAATGCAGCAAAGTCGTTAAATAATGAAGTAGAGTCCTTAAATAATGCAACAAAGTCCTTAAATGATGCAGCAGAGTCCTTAAATAATGCAACAAAGTCCTTAAATAATGCAGCAGAGTCCTTAAATGATGCAGCAAAGTCCTTAAATCATGCAGCAGGGTCCTTAAATAATCCAGCCAAGTCCTTAAATAATGCAACAAAGTCCTTAAATAATGCAGCAGATTACTGAAATACTGCAGCAGGGTCATTAAATAATGCTGCAGTTTCCTTAAATAATGCAGCAAATTCCTTAAATAATGCAGCAAAGTCTTTAAATAATGCAATAAAGTCCTTAAATAATGCAGCAGAGTACTGAAATACCGCAGCAGGGTCCTTAAATAATGCAGCAAAGTCGTTAAACAATGAAGTAGAGTCCTTAAATAATGCAACAATGTCCTTAAATGATGCAGCAGAGTCCTTAAATAATGCAACAAAGTCCTTAAATAATGCAGCAGAGTCCTTAAATAATGCAGCAGAGTACTGAAATACCGCAGCAGGGTCCTTAAATAATGCAGCAAAGTCGTTAAATAATGAAGTAGAGTCCTTAAATAATGCAACAAAGTCCTTAAATGATGCAGCAGAGTCCTTAAATAATGCAACAAAGTCCTTAAATAATGCAGCAGAGTACTTAAATAATGCAACAAAGTCCTTAAACAATGCAGCAGAGTCCTTAAATAATGCAGAAGAGTCCTTAAATAATGCAACCAAGACCTTAAATAATGCAACAGAGTCCTTAAATAATGCAACAAAGTACTTAAATAATGCAGCAGAGTCCTTAAGTACCGTAGCAGAGTCCTTAAATACTGCAGCAAAGTCCTTAAATAATGCAGCAGAGTCCTTAAATAATGCAGCAAAGTCATTAAATAATGCAGCAGAGTCCTTAAGTAATGCAACAAATTCCTTAAATAATGCAGCAGAGTCCTTAAATAATGCAATAAAGTCCATAAATAATGCAGCAAAGTCCTTAAATAATTCAGCAGAGTGCTGAAATACCGCAGCAGGGTCCTTAAATAATGCAGCAGAGTCCTTAAATAATGCAACAAAGTCCTTAAATAATGCAGCAGGGTCCTTAAATAATGCAACAAAGTCCTTAAATAATGCAGCAGAGTCCTTAAAAAATGCAGTAAAGTCCGTAAATAATGCAGCAGAGTCCTTAAATAATCCAGCCAAGTCCTTAAATAATGCAACAAAGTCCTTAAATAATGCAGCAGATTACTGAAATACTGCAGCAGGGTCCTTAAATAATGCAGCAGAGTCCTTAAATAATGCAACAAAGTCCTTAAATAATGCAGCAGAGTCCTTAAATAATGCAACAAAGTCCTTAAATAATGCAGCAGAGTCCTTAAATAATGCAACAAAGTCCTTAAATAATGCAGCAGAGTCCTTAAATAATGCAAACAAGTCCTTAAATAATGCAGCAGAGTCCTTAAATAATGCAACAAAGTCCTTAAATAATGCAGCAGAGTCCTTAAATAATGCAGAAAAGTCCTTAAATAATGCAGCAGAGTCCTTAAATACTTCAGCATAGTCCTTAAATAATGCAGCAAAGTCCTTGAATAATTTAGCAGAATCCTTAAATAATGCAACAAAGTCCTTAAATAATGCAGAAGAGTCCTTAAATAATGCAGCAAATTCCTTAAATATTGCAGCAAACTCTTTAAATAATGCAATAAAGTCCATAAATAATGCAGCAAAGTTCTTAAATAATGCAGCAGAGTCCTTAAATACCATAGCAGAGTCCTTAAATAATGAAGCAAAGTCTTTAAATAATGCTACAAAGTCCTTAAATAATGCAGCAGAGTCCTTAAATAATGCAGAAGAGTCCTTAAATAATCCAGCCAAGTCCTTAAATAATGCAGCAGAGTCCTTAAATAATGCAGCAGAGTCCTTAAATAATCCAGCCAAGTCCTTAAATAATGCAGCAAAGTCCTTAAATAATGCAGCAGAGTACTGAAATACCGCAGCAGGGTCCTTAAATAATGCAGCAGAGTCCTTAAATAATCCAGCCAAGTCCTTAAATAATGCTGCAGAGTCCTTAAATAATGCAACAAAATCCTTAAATAATGCAGAAGAATCCTTAAATAATCCAGCCAAGTCCTTAAATCATGCAGCAGGGTCCTTAAATAATCCAGCCAAGTCCTTAAATAATGCAACAAAGTCCTTAAATAATGCAGCAGATTACTGAAATACTGCAGCAGGGTCATTAAATAATGCTGCAGTGTCCTTAAATAATGCAGCAAATTCCTTAAATAATGCAGCAAAGTCTTTAAGTCTTTAAATAATGCAATAAAGTCCTTAAATAATGCAGCAGAGTACTGAAATACCGCAGCAGGGTCCTTAAATAATGCAGCAAAGTCGTTAAATAATGAAGTAGAGTCCTTAAATAATGCAACAATGTCCTTAAATGATGCAGCAGAGTCCTTAAATAATGCAACAAAGTCCTTAAATAATGCAGCAGAGTCCTTAAATAATGCAGCAGAGTAATGAAATACCGCAGCAGGGTCCTTAAATAATGCAGCAAAGTCGTTAAATAATGAAGTAGAGTCCTTAAATAATGCAACAAAGTCCTTAAATGATGCAGCAGAGTCCTTAAATAATGCAACAAAGTCCTTAAATAATGCAGCAGAGTACTTAAATAATGCAACAAAGTCCTTAAACAATGCAGCAGAGTCCTTAAATAATGCAGAAGAGTCCTTAAATAATGCAACCAAGACCTTAAATAATGCAACAGAGTCCTTAAATAATGCAACAAAGTACTTAAATAATGCAGCAGAGTCCTTAAGTACCGTAGCAGAGTCCTTAAATACTGCAGCAAAGTCCTTAAATAATGCAGCAGAGTCCTTAAATAATGCAGCAAAGTCATTAAATAATGCAGCAGAGTCCTTAAATAATGCAACAAATTCCTTAAATAATGCAGCAGAGTCCTTAAATAATGCAATAAAGTCCATAAATAATGCAGCAAAGTCCTTAAATAATTCAGCAGAGTGCTGAAATACCACAGCAGGGTCCTTAAATAATGCAGCAGAGTCCTTAAATAATGCAACAAAGTCCTTAAATAATGCAGCAGGGTCCTTAAATAATGCAACAAAGTCCTTAAATAATGCAGCAGAGTCCTTAAAAAATGCAGTAAAGTCCGTAAATAATGCAGCAGAGTCCTTAAATAATCCAGCCAAGTCCTTAAATAATGCAACAAAGTCCTTAAATAATGCAGCAGATTACTGAAATACTGCAGCAGGGTCCTTAAATAATGCAGCAGAGTCCTTAAATAATGTAACAAAGTCCTTAAATAATGCAGCAGAGTCCTTAAATAATGCAACAAAGTCCTTAAATAATGCAGCAGAGTCCTTAAATAATGCAACAAAGTCCTTAAATAATGCAGCAGAGTCCTTAAATAATGCAAACAAGTCCTTAAATAATGCAGCAGAGTCCTTAAATAATGCAACAAAGTCCTTAAATAATGCAGCAGAGTCCTTAAATAATGCAGAAAAGTCCTTAAATAATGCAGCAGAGTCCTTAAATACTTCAGCATAGTCCTTAAATAATGCAGCAAAGTCCTTGAATAATTTAGCAGAATCCTTAAATAATGCAACAAAGTCCTTAAATAATGCAGAAGAGTCCTTAAATAATGCAGCAAATTCCTTAAATATTGCAGCAAAGTCTTTAAATAATGCAATAAAGTCCATAAATAATGCAGCAAAGTTCTTAAATAATGCAGCAGAGTCCTTAAATACCACAGCAGAGTCCTTAAATAATGAAGCAAAGTCTTTAAATAATGCAACAAAGTCCTTAAATAATGCAGCAGAGTCCTTAAATAATGCAGAAGAGTCCTTAAATAATCCAGCCAAGTCCTTAAATAATGCAGCAGAGTCCTTAAATAATGCAGCAGAGTCCTTAAATAATCCAGCCAAGTCCTTAAATAATGCAGCAAAGTCCTTAAATAATGCAGCAGAGTACTGAAATACCGCAGCAGGATCCTTAAATAATGCAGCAGAGTCCTTAAATAATGCAACAAAGTCCTTAAATAATGCAGAACAGTCCTTAAATAATGCAATAAAGTCCTTAAATAATGCAGCAAAGTCCTTAAATAATGCAGCAGAGTCCTTAAATAATGCAGCAAAGTCCTTAAATAATGCAGCAGAGTCCTTAAATAATCCAGCCAAGTCCTTAAATAATGCAGCAAAGTCCTTAAATAATGCAGCAGAGTACTGAAATACCGCAGCAGGATCCTTAAATAATGCAGCAGAGTCCTTAAATAATGCAACAAAGTCCTTAAATAATGCAGAACAGTCCTTAAATAATGCAATAAAGTCCTTAAATAATGCAGCAAAGTCCTTAAATAATGCAGCAGAGTCCTTAAATAATGCAACAAAGTCCTTAAATAATGCAGCAGAGTCCTTAAATAATGCAGCACATTCCTTAAATAATGCAGCAGAGTCCTTAAATAATCCAGCCAAGTCCTTAAATACTGCTGCAGAGTACTTAAATAATGCAGCAAAGTCCTTAAATAATGCAGCAGAGTCCTTAAATAATGCAACAAAGTAATGAAATAATGCAGAAGAGTCCTTAAATAATGCAACAAAGTCCTTAAATAATGCAGCTGAGTACTTAAATAATGCAACAAAGTACTTAAATAATGCAGTAGAGTCCTTAAGTGCCGTATCAGAGTCCTTAAATAATGCAGCAAAGTCCTTAAATAATGCAGCAGAGTCCTTAAATAATGCAGCAAAGTCCTTAAATAATCCAGCCAATTCCTTAAATAATGCAACAAAGTCCTTAAATAATGCAGCAGATGACTGAAATAGTGCAGCAGGGTCCTTAAATAATGCAGCAGAGTCCTTAAATAATGCAACAAAGTCCTAAAATAATGCAGCAGAGTCCTTAAATAATGCAACAAAGTCCTTAAATAATGCAGCAGAGTCCTTAAATAATGCAGCAGAGTACTGAAATACCGCAGCAGGGTCCTTAAATAATGCAGCAAAGTCGTTAAATAATGAAGTAGAGTCCTTAAATAATGCAACAAAGTCCTTAAATGATGCAGCAGAGTCCTTAAATAATGCAACAAAGTCCTTAAATAATGCAGCAGAGTCCTTAAATAATGCAATAAAGTCCATAAATAATGCAGCAAAGTCCTTAAATAATTCAGCAGAGTGCTGAAATACCGCAGCAGGGTCCTTAAATAATGCAGCAGAGTCCTTAAATAATGCAACAAAGTCCTTAAATAATGCAGCAGGGTCCTTAAATAATGCAACAAAGTCCTTAAATAATGCAGCAGAGTCCTTAAATAATGCAGCAAAGTCCTTAGATCATGCAGCAGGGTCCTTAAATAATCCAGCCAAGTCCTTAAATAATGCAACAAAGTCCTTAAATAATGCAGCAGATTACTGAAATACTGCAGCAGGGTCATTAAATAATGCTGCAGTTTCCTTAAATAATGCAGCAAATTCCTTAAATAATGCAGCAAAGTCTTTAAATAATGCAATAAAGTCCTTAAATAATGCAGCAGAGTACTGAAATACCGCAGCAGGGTCCTTAAATAATGCAGCAAAGTCGTTAAATAATGAAGTAGAGTCCTTAAATAATGCAACAATGTCCTTAAATGATGCAGCAGAGTCCTTAAATAATGCAACAAAGTCCTTAAATAATGCAGCAGAGTCCTTAAATAATGCAGCAGAGTACTGAAATACCGCAGCAGGGTCCTTAAATAATGCAGCAAAGTCGTTAAATAATGAAGTAGAGTCCTTAAATAATGCAACAAAGTCCTTAAATGATGCAGCAGAGTCCTTAAATAATGCAACAAAGTCCTTAAATAATGCAGCAGAGTACTTAAATAATGCAACAAAGTCCTTAAACAATGCATCAGAGTCCTTAAATAATGCAGAAGAGTCCTTAAATAATGCAACCAAGACCTTAAATAATGCAACAGAGTCCTTAAATAATGCAACAAAGTACTTAAATAATGCAGCAGAGTCCTTAAGTACCGTAGCAGAGTCCTTAAATACTGCAGCAAAGTCCTTAAATAATGCAGCAGAGTCCTTAAATAATGCAGCAAAGTCATTAAATAATGCAGCAGAGTCCTTAAATAATGCAACAAATTCCTTAAATAATGCAGCAGAGTCCTTAAATAATGCAATAAAGTCCATAAATAATGCAGCAAAGTCCTTAAATAATTCAGCAGAGTGCTGAAATACCGCAGCAGGGTCCTTAAATAATGCAGCAGAGTCCTTAAATAATGCAACAAAGTCCTTAAATAATGCAGCAGGGTCCTTAAATAATGCAACAAAGTCCTTAAATAATGCAGCAGAGTCCTTAAAAAATGCAGTAAAGTCCGTAAATAATGCAGCAGAGTCCTTAAATAATCCAGCCAAGTCCTTAAATAATGCAACAAAGTCCTTAAATAATGCAGCAGATTACTGAAATACTGCAGCAGGGTCCTTAAATAATGCAGCAGAGTCCTTAAATAATGCAACAAAGTCCTTAAATAATGCAGCAGAGTCCTTAAATAATGCAACAAAGTCCTTAAATAATGCAGCAGAGTCCTTAAATAATGCAACAAAGTCCTTAAATAATGCAGCAGAGTCCTTAAATAATGCAAACAAGTCCTTAAATAATGCAGCAGAGTCCTTAAATAATGCAACAAAGTCCTTAAATAATGCAGCAGAGTCCTTAAATAATGCAGAAAAGTCCTTAAATAATGCAGCAGAGTCCTTAAATACTTCAGCATAGTCCTTAAATAATGCAGCAAAGTCCTTGAATAATTTAGCAGAATCCTTAAATAATGCAACAAAGTCCTTAAATAATGCAGAAGAGTCCTTAAATAATGCAGCAAATTCCTTAAATATTGCAGCAAACTCTTTAAATAATGCAATAAAGTCCATAAATAATGCAGCAAAGTTCTTAAATAATGCAGCAGAGTCCTTAAATACCATAGCAGAGTCCTTAAATACCATAGCAGAGTCCTTAAATAATGAAGCAAAGTCTTTAAATAATGCAACAAAGTCCTTAAATAATGCAGCAGAGTCCTTAAATAATGCAGAAGAGTCCTTAAATAATCCAGCCAAGTCCTTAAATAATGCAGCAGAGTCCTTAAATAATGCAGCAGAGTCCTTAAATAATCCAGCCAAGTCCTTAAATAATGCAGCAAAGTCCTTAAATAATGCAGCAGAGTACTGAAATACCGCAGCAGGATCCTTAAATAATGCAGCAGAGTCCTTAAATAATGCAACAAAGTCCTTAAATAATGCAGAACAGTCCTTAAATAATGCAATAAAGTCCTTAAATAATGCAGCAAAGTCCTTAAATAATGCAGCAGAGTCCTTAAATAATGCAGCAAAGTCCTTAAATAATGCAGCAGAGTCCTTAAATAATCCAGCCAAGTCCTTAAATAATGCAGCAAAGTCCTTAAATAATGCAGCAGAGTACTGAAATACCGCAGCAGGATCCTTAAATAATGCAGCAGAGTCCTTAAATAATGCAACAAAGTCCTTAAATAATGCAGAACAGTCCTTAAATAATGCAATAAAGTCCTTAAATAATGCAGCAAAGTCCTTAAATAATGCAGCAGAGTCCTTAAATAATGCAACAAAGTCCTTAAATAATGCAGCAGAGTCCTTAAATAATGCAGCACATTCCTTAAATAATGCAGCAGAGTCCTTAAATAATCCAGCCAAGTCCTTAAATACTGCTGCAGAGTACTTAAATAATGCAGCAAAGTCCTTAAATAATGCAGCAGAGTCCTTAAATAATGCAACAAAGTAATGAAATAATGCAGAAGAGTCCTTAAATAATGCAACAAAGTCCTTAAATAATGCAGCTGAGTACTTAAATAATGCAACAAAGTACTTAAATAATGCAGTAGAGTCCTTAAGTGCCGTATCAGAGTCCTTAAATAATGCAGCAAAGTCCTTAAATAATGCAGCAGAGTCCTTAAATAATGCAGCAAAGTCCTTAAATAATCCAGCCAATTCCTTAAATAATGCAACAAAGTCCTTAAATAATGCAGCAGATTACTGAAATAGTGCAGCAGGGTCCTTAAATAATGCAGCAGAGTCCTTAAATAATGCAACAAAGTCCTAAAATAATGCAGCAGAGTCCTTAAATAATGCAACAAAGTCCTTAAATAATGCAGCAGAGTCCTTAAATAATGCAGCAGAGTACTGAAATACTGCAGCAGGGTCCTTAAATAATGCAGCAAAGTCGTTAAATAATGAAGTAGAGTCCTTAAATAATGCAACAAAGTCCTTAAATGATGCAGCAGAGTCCTTAAATAATGCAACAAAGTCCTTAAATAATGCAGCAGAGTCCTTAAATTATGCAATAAAGTCCATAAATAATGCAGCAAAGTCCTTAAATAATTCAGCAGAGTGCTGAAATACCGCAGCAGGGTCCTTAAATAATGCAGCAGAGTCCTTAAATAATGCAACAAAGTCCTTAAATAATGCAGCAGGGTCCTTAAATAATGCAACAAAGTCCTTAAATAATGCAGCAGAGTCCTTAAATAATGCAGCAAAGTCCTTAAATAATGCAGCAGAGTCCTTAAATAATCCAGCCAAGTCCTTAAATAATGCAACAAAGTCCTTAAATAATGCAGCAGATTACTGAAATACTGCAGCAGGGTCCTTAAATAATGCAGCAGAGTCCTTAAATAATGCAACAAAGTCCTTAAATAATGCAGCAGAGTCCTTAAATAATGCAACAAAGTCCTTAAATAATGCAGCAGAGTCCTTAAATAATGCAGCAAAGTCCTTAAATAATGCAGCACAGTCCTTAAATAATCCAGCCAAGTCCTTAAATAATGCAACAAAGTCCTTAAATAATGCAGCAGAGTCCTTAAATAATGCAACAAAGTCCTTAAACAATGCAGCAGAGTCCTTAAATAATGCAGAAGAGTCCTTAAATAATGCAACCAAGACCTTAATGCAGCAGAGTCCTTAAATAATGCAACAAAGTACTTAAATAATGCAGCAGAGTCCTTAAGTACCATAGCAGAGTCCTTAAATACTGCAGCAAAGTCCTTAAATGATGCAGCAGAGTCCTTAAATAATGCAGCAAAGTCATTAAATAATGCAGCAGAGTCCTTAAATAATGCAACAAATTCCTTAAATAATGCAGCAGAGTCCTTAAATAATGCAATAAAGTCCATAAATAATGCAGCAAAGTCCTTAAATAATGCAACAAAGTCCTTAAATAATGCAGCAGGGTCCTTAAATAATGCAACAAAGTCCTTAAATAATGCAGCAGAGTCCTTAAAAAATGCAGCAAAGTCCGTAAATAATGCAGCAGAGTCCTTATATAATCCAGCCAAGTCCTTAAATAATGCAGCAGAGTCCTTAAATAATGCAGCAGAGTAATGAAATACCGCAGCAGGGTCCTTAAATAATGCAGCAAAGTCGTTAAATAATGAAGTAGAGTCCTTAAATAATGCAACAAAGTCCTTAAATGATGCAGCAGAGTCCTTAAATAATGCAACAAAGTCCTTAAATAATGCAGCAGAGTACTTAAATAATGCAACAAAGTCCTTAAACAATGCAGCAGAGTCCTTAAATAATGCAGAAGAGTCCTTAAATAATGCAACCAAGACCTTAAATAATGCAACAGAGTCCTTAAATAATGCAACAAAGTACTTAAATAATGCAGCAGAGTCCTTAAGTACCGTAGCAGAGTCCTTAAATACTGCAGCAAAGTCCTTAAATAATGCAGCAGAGTCCTTAAATAATGCAGCAAAGTCATTAAATAATGCAGCAGAGTCCTTAAATAATGCAACAAATTCCTTAAATAATGCAGCAGAGTCCTTAAATAATGCAATAAAGTCCATAAATAATGCAGCAAAGTCCTTAAATAATTCAGCAGAGTGCTGAAATACCACAGCAGGGTCCTTAAATAATGCAGCAGAGTCCTTAAATAATGCAACAAAGTCCTTAAATAATGCAGCAGGGTCCTTAAATAATGCAACAAAGTCCTTAAATAATGCAGCAGAGTCCTTAAAAAATGCAGTAAAGTCCGTAAATAATGCAGCAGAGTCCTTAAATAATCCAGCCAAGTCCTTAAATAATGCAACAAAGTCCTTAAATAATGCAGCAGATTACTGAAATACTGCAGCAGGGTCCTTAAATAATGCAGCAGAGTCCTTAAATAATGTAACAAAGTCCTTAAATAATGCAGCAGAGTCCTTAAATAATGCAACAAAGTCCTTAAATAATGCAGCAGAGTCCTTAAATAATGCAACAAAGTCCTTAAATAATGCAGCAGAGTCCTTAAATAATGCAAACAAGTCCTTAAATAATGCAGCAGAGTCCTTAAATAATGCAACAAAGTCCTTAAATAATGCAGCAGAGTCCTTAAATAATGCAGAAAAGTCCTTAAATAATGCAGCAGAGTCCTTAAATACTTCAGCATAGTCCTTAAATAATGCAGCAAAGTCCTTGAATAATTTAGCAGAATCCTTAAATAATGCAACAAAGTCCTTAAATAATGCAGAAGAGTCCTTAAATAATGCAGCAAATTCCTTAAATATTGCAGCAAAGTCTTTAAATAATGCAATAAAGTCCATAAATAATGCAGCAAAGTTCTTAAATAATGCAGCAGAGTCCTTAAATACCACAGCAGAGTCCTTAAATAATGAAGCAAAGTCTTTAAATAATGCAACAAAGTCCTTAAATAATGCAGCAGAGTCCTTAAATAATGCAGAAGAGTCCTTAAATAATCCAGCCAAGTCCTTAAATAATGCAGCAGAGTCCTTAAATAATGCAGCAGAGTCCTTAAATAATCCAGCCAAGTCCTTAAATAATGCAGCAAAGTCCTTAAATAATGCAGCAGAGTACTGAAATACCGCAGCAGGATCCTTAAATAATGCAGCAGAGTCCTTAAATAATGCAACAAAGTCCTTAAATAATGCAGAACAGTCCTTAAATAATGCAATAAAGTCCTTAAATAATGCAGCAAAGTCCTTAAATAATGCAGCAGAGTCCTTAAATAATGCAGCAAAGTCCTTAAATAATGCAGCAGAGTCCTTAAATAATCCAGCCAAGTCCTTAAATAATGCAGCAAAGTCCTTAAATAATGCAGCAGAGTACTGAAATACCGCAGCAGGATCCTTAAATAATGCAGCAGAGTCCTTAAATAATGCAACAAAGTCCTTAAATAATGCAGAACAGTCCTTAAATAATGCAATAAAGTCCTTAAATAATGCAGCAAAGTCCTTAAATAATGCAGCAGAGTCCTTAAATAATGCAACAAAGTCCTTAAATAATGCAGCAGAGTCCTTAAATAATGCAGCACATTCCTTAAATAATGCAGCAGAGTCCTTAAATAATCCAGCCAAGTCCTTAAATACTGCTGCAGAGTACTTAAATAATGCAGCAAAGTCCTTAAATAATGCAGCAGAGTCCTTAAATAATGCAACAAAGTAATGAAATAATGCAGAAGAGTCCTTAAATAATGCAACAAAGTCCTTAAATAATGCAGCTGAGTACTTAAATAATGCAACAAAGTACTTAAATAATGCAGTAGAGTCCTTAAGTGCCGTATCAGAGTCCTTAAATAATGCAGCAAAGTCCTTAAATAATGCAGCAGAGTCCTTAAATAATGCAGCAAAGTCCTTAAATAATCCAGCCAATTCCTTAAATAATGCAACAAAGTCCTTAAATAATGCAGCAGATGACTGAAATAGTGCAGCAGGGTCCTTAAATAATGCAGCAGAGTCCTTAAATAATGCAACAAAGTCCTAAAATAATGCAGCAGAGTCCTTAAATAATGCAACAAAGTCCTTAAATAATGCAGCAGAGTCCTTAAATAATGCAGCAGAGTACTGAAATACCGCAGCAGGGTCCTTAAATAATGCAGCAAAGTCGTTAAATAATGAAGTAGAGTCCTTAAATAATGCAACAAAGTCCTTAAATGATGCAGCAGAGTCCTTAAATAATGCAACAAAGTCCTTAAATAATGCAGCAGAGTCCTTAAATAATGCAATAAAGTCCATAAATAATGCAGCAAAGTCCTTAAATAATTCAGCAGAGTGCTGAAATACCGCAGCAGGGTCCTTAAATAATGCAGCAGAGTCCTTAAATAATGCAACAAAGTCCTTAAATAATGCAGCAGGGTCCTTAAATAATGCAACAAAGTCCTTAAATAATGCAGCAGAGTCCTTAAATAATGCAGCAAAGTCCTTAGATCATGCAGCAGGGTCCTTAAATAATCCAGCCAAGTCCTTAAATAATGCAACAAAGTCCTTAAATAATGCAGCAGATTACTGAAATACTGCAGCAGGGTCATTAAATAATGCTGCAGTTTCCTTAAATAATGCAGCAAATTCCTTAAATAATGCAGCAAAGTCTTTAAATAATGCAATAAAGTCCTTAAATAATGCAGCAGAGTACTGAAATACCGCAGCAGGGTCCTTAAATAATGCAGCAAAGTCGTTAAATAATGAAGTAGAGTCCTTAAATAATGCAACAATGTCCTTAAATGATGCAGCAGAGTCCTTAAATAATGCAACAAAGTCCTTAAATAATGCAGCAGAGTCCTTAAATAATGCAGCAGAGTACTGAAATACCGCAGCAGGGTCCTTAAATAATGCAGCAAAGTCGTTAAATAATGAAGTAGAGTCCTTAAATAATGCAACAAAGTCCTTAAATGATGCAGCAGAGTCCTTAAATAATGCAACAAAGTCCTTAAATAATGCAGCAGAGTACTTAAATAATGCAACAAAGTCCTTAAACAATGCATCAGAGTCCTTAAATAATGCAGAAGAGTCCTTAAATAATGCAACCAAGACCTTAAATAATGCAACAGAGTCCTTAAATAATGCAACAAAGTACTTAAATAATGCAGCAGAGTCCTTAAGTACCGTAGCAGAGTCCTTAAATACTGCAGCAAAGTCCTTAAATAATGCAGCAGAGTCCTTAAATAATGCAGCAAAGTCATTAAATAATGCAGCAGAGTCCTTAAATAATGCAACAAATTCCTTAAATAATGCAGCAGAGTCCTTAAATAATGCAATAAAGTCCATAAATAATGCAGCAAAGTCCTTAAATAATTCAGCAGAGTGCTGAAATACCGCAGCAGGGTCCTTAAATAATGCAGCAGAGTCCTTAAATAATGCAACAAAGTCCTTAAATAATGCAGCAGGGTCCTTAAATAATGCAACAAAGTCCTTAAATAATGCAGCAGAGTCCTTAAAAAATGCAGTAAAGTCCGTAAATAATGCAGCAGAGTCCTTAAATAATCCAGCCAAGTCCTTAAATAATGCAACAAAGTCCTTAAATAATGCAGCAGATTACTGAAATACTGCAGCAGGGTCCTTAAATAATGCAGCAGAGTCCTTAAATAATGCAACAAAGTCCTTAAATAATGCAGCAGAGTCCTTAAATAATGCAACAAAGTCCTTAAATAATGCAGCAGAGTCCTTAAATAATGCAACAAAGTCCTTAAATAATGCAGCAGAGTCCTTAAATAATGCAAACAAGTCCTTAAATAATGCAGCAGAGTCCTTAAATAATGCAACAAAGTCCTTAAATAATGCAGCAGAGTCCTTAAATAATGCAGAAAAGTCCTTAAATAATGCAGCAGAGTCCTTAAATACTTCAGCATAGTCCTTAAATAATGCAGCAAAGTCCTTGAATAATTTAGCAGAATCCTTAAATAATGCAACAAAGTCCTTAAATAATGCAGAAGAGTCCTTAAATAATGCAGCAAATTCCTTAAATATTGCAGCAAACTCTTTAAATAATGCAATAAAGTCCATAAATAATGCAGCAAAGTTCTTAAATAATGCAGCAGAGTCCTTAAATACCATAGCAGAGTCCTTAAATACCATAGCAGAGTCCTTAAATAATGAAGCAAAGTCTTTAAATAATGCAACAAAGTCCTTAAATAATGCAGCAGAGTCCTTAAATAATGCAGAAGAGTCCTTAAATAATCCAGCCAAGTCCTTAAATAATGCAGCAGAGTCCTTAAATAATGCAGCAGAGTCCTTAAATAATCCAGCCAAGTCCTTAAATAATGCAGCAAAGTCCTTAAATAATGCAGCAGAGTACTGAAATACCGCAGCAGGATCCTTAAATAATGCAGCAGAGTCCTTAAATAATGCAACAAAGTCCTTAAATAATGCAGAACAGTCCTTAAATAATGCAATAAAGTCCTTAAATAATGCAGCAAAGTCCTTAAATAATGCAGCAGAGTCCTTAAATAATGCAGCAAAGTCCTTAAATAATGCAGCAGAGTCCTTAAATAATCCAGCCAAGTCCTTAAATAATGCAGCAAAGTCCTTAAATAATGCAGCAGAGTACTGAAATACCGCAGCAGGATCCTTAAATAATGCAGCAGAGTCCTTAAATAATGCAACAAAGTCCTTAAATAATGCAGAACAGTCCTTAAATAATGCAATAAAGTCCTTAAATAATGCAGCAAAGTCCTTAAATAATGCAGCAGAGTCCTTAAATAATGCAACAAAGTCCTTAAATAATGCAGCAGAGTCCTTAAATAATGCAGCACATTCCTTAAATAATGCAGCAGAGTCCTTAAATAATCCAGCCAAGTCCTTAAATACTGCTGCAGAGTACTTAAATAATGCAGCAAAGTCCTTAAATAATGCAGCAGAGTCCTTAAATAATGCAACAAAGTAATGAAATAATGCAGAAGAGTCCTTAAATAATGCAACAAAGTCCTTAAATAATGCAGCTGAGTACTTAAATAATGCAACAAAGTACTTAAATAATGCAGTAGAGTCCTTAAGTGCCGTATCAGAGTCCTTAAATAATGCAGCAAAGTCCTTAAATAATGCAGCAGAGTCCTTAAATAATGCAGCAAAGTCCTTAAATAATCCAGCCAATTCCTTAAATAATGCAACAAAGTCCTTAAATAATGCAGCAGATTACTGAAATAGTGCAGCAGGGTCCTTAAATAATGCAGCAGAGTCCTTAAATAATGCAACAAAGTCCTAAAATAATGCAGCAGAGTCCTTAAATAATGCAACAAAGTCCTTAAATAATGCAGCAGAGTCCTTAAATAATGCAGCAGAGTACTGAAATACTGCAGCAGGGTCCTTAAATAATGCAGCAAAGTCGTTAAATAATGAAGTAGAGTCCTTAAATAATGCAACAAAGTCCTTAAATGATGCAGCAGAGTCCTTAAATAATGCAACAAAGTCCTTAAATAATGCAGCAGAGTCCTTAAATTATGCAATAAAGTCCATAAATAATGCAGCAAAGTCCTTAAATAATTCAGCAGAGTGCTGAAATACCGCAGCAGGGTCCTTAAATAATGCAGCAGAGTCCTTAAATAATGCAACAAAGTCCTTAAATAATGCAGCAGGGTCCTTAAATAATGCAACAAAGTCCTTAAATAATGCAGCAGAGTCCTTAAATAATGCAGCAAAGTCCTTAAATAATGCAGCAGAGTCCTTAAATAATCCAGCCAAGTCCTTAAATAATGCAACAAAGTCCTTAAATAATGCAGCAGATTACTGAAATACTGCAGCAGGGTCCTTAAATAATGCAGCAGAGTCCTTAAATAATGCAACAAAGTCCTTAAATAATGCAGCAGAGTCCTTAAATAATGCAACAAAGTCCTTAAATAATGCAGCAGAGTCCTTAAATAATGCAGCAAAGTCCTTAAATAATGCAGCACAGTCCTTAAATAATCCAGCCAAGTCCTTAAATAATGCAACAAAGTCCTTAAATAATGCAGCAGAGTCCTTAAATAATGCAACAAAGTCCTTAAACAATGCAGCAGAGTCCTTAAATAATGCAGAAGAGTCCTTAAATAATGCAACCAAGACCTTAATGCAGCAGAGTCCTTAAATAATGCAACAAAGTACTTAAATAATGCAGCAGAGTCCTTAAGTACCATAGCAGAGTCCTTAAATACTGCAGCAAAGTCCTTAAATGATGCAGCAGAGTCCTTAAATAATGCAGCAAAGTCATTAAATAATGCAGCAGAGTCCTTAAATAATGCAACAAATTCCTTAAATAATGCAGCAGAGTCCTTAAATAATGCAATAAAGTCCATAAATAATGCAGCAAAGTCCTTAAATAATGCAACAAAGTCCTTAAATAATGCAGCAGGGTCCTTAAATAATGCAACAAAGTCCTTAAATAATGCAGCAGAGTCCTTAAAAAATGCAGCAAAGTCCGTAAATAATGCAGCAGAGTCCTTATATAATCCAGCCAAGTCCTTAAATAATGCAGCAGATTACTGAAATACGGCAGCAGGGTCCTTAAATAATGCAGCAGAGTCCTTATATAATGCAACAAAGTCCTTAAATAATGCAGCAGAGTCCTTAAATAATGCAACAAAGTCCTTAAGTAATGCAGCAGAGTCCTTAAATAATGCAGCAAAGTCCTTAAATAATGCAGCACAGTCCTTAAATAATCCAGCAAAGTCCATAAATGATGCAGCAAATTCCTTAAATAATGCAGCAGAGTACTGAAATACCGCAGCAGGATCCTTAAATAATGCCACAGAGTCCTTAAATAATGCAACAAAGTCCTTAAATAATGCAGAACAGTCCTTAAATAATGCAATAAAGTCCTTAAATAATGCAGCAAAGTCCTTAAATAATGCAGCAGAGTCCTTAAATAATGCAACAAAGTACTAAAATAATGCAGCAGAGTCCTTAAATAATGCAGCACATTCCTTAAATAATGCAGCAGAGTCCTTAAATAATCCAGCCAAGTCCTTAAATAATGCAGCAGAGTCCTTAAATAATGCAGAAAAGTCGTTAAATAAAGCAGCAGAGTCCTCAAATACTGCAGCAGAGTCCTTAAATAATGCAGCAAAGTCATTAAATAATGCAGAAGAGTCCTTAAATAATGCAGCAAAGTCCTTATATAATGCATCAGAGTCCTTAAATAATGCAGCACAGTCCTTAAATAATCCAGCCAAGTCCTTAAATAATGCAGCAGAGTCCTTAAATAATGCAGAAAAGTCCTTAAATAATGCAGCAGAGACCTTAAATACTTCAGCATAGTCCTTAAATAATGCAGCAAAGTCCTTGAATAATGCAGCAGAGTCCTTAAATAATGCAACAAAGTCCTTAAATAATGCAGAAGAGTCCTTAAATAATGCAGCAAATTCCTTAAATAATGCAGCAAAGTCTTTAAATAATGCAATAAAGTCCATAAATAATGCAGCAAAGTTCTTAAATAATGCAGCAGAGTCCTTAAATACCACAGCAGAGTCCTTAAATAATGCAGCAAAGTCTTTAAATAATGCAACAAAGTCCTTAAATAATGCAACAGAGTCCTTAAATAATGCAGAAGAGTCCTTAAATAATCCAGCCAAGTCCTTAAATAATGCAGCAGAGTCCTTAAATAATGCAACAAAATCCTTAAATAATGCAGAAGAGTCCTTAAATAATCCAGCCAAGTCCTTAAATCATGCAGCAGGGTCCTTAAATAATGCCGCAGAGTCCTTATATAATGCAACAAAGTCCTTAAATAATGCAGCAGAGTCCTTAAATAATGCAACAAAGTCCTTAAGTAATGCAGCAGAGTCCTTAAATAATGCAGCAAAGTCCTTAAATAATGCAGCACAGTCCTTAAATAATCCAGCAAAGTCCTTAAATAATGCAGCAAAGTCTTTAAATAATGCAATAAAGTCCATAAATGATGCAGCAAATTCCTTAAATAATGCAGCAGAGTACTGAAATACCGCAGCAGGATCCTTAAATAATGCAACAGAGTCCTTAAATAATGCAACAAAGTCCTTAAATAATGCAGAACAGTCCTTAAATAATGCAATAAAGTCCTTAAATAATGCAGCAAAGTCCTTAAATAATGCAGCAGAGTCCTTAAATAATGCAACAAAGTCCTAAAATAATGCAGCAGAGTCCTTAAATAATGCAGCACATTCCTTAAATAATGCAGCAGAGTCCTTAAATAATCCAGCCAAGTCCTTAAATAATGCAGCAGAGTCCTTAAATAATGCAGAAAAGTCGTTAAATAAAGCAACAGAGTCCTCAAATACTGCAGCAGAGTCCTTAAATAATGCAGCAAAGTCATTAAATAATGCAGAAGAGTCCTTAAATAATGCAGCAAAGTCCTTATATAATGCATCAGAGTCCTTAAATAATGCAGCAGAGTCCTTAAATACCACAGCAGAGTCCTTAAATAATGCAGCAAAGTTTTTAAATAATGCAGCACAGTCCTTAAATAATCCAGCCAAGTCCTTAAATAATGCAGCAGAGTCCTTAAATAATGCAGAAAAGTCCTTAAATAATGCAGCAGAGACCTTAAATACTTCAGCATAGTCCTTAAATAATGCAGCAAAGTCCTTGAATAATGCAGCAGAGTCCTTAAATAATGCAACAAAGTCCTTAAATAATGCAGAAGAGTCCTTAAATAATGCAGCAAATTCCTTAAATAATGCAGCAACGTCTTTAAATAATGCAATAAAGTCCATAAATAATGCAGCAAAGTTCTTAAATAATGCAGCAGAGTCCTTAAATACCACAGCAGAGTCCTTAAATAATGCAGCAAAGTCTTTAAATAATGCAACAAAGTCCTTAAATAATGCAGCAGAGTCCTTAAATAATGCAGAAGAGTCCTTAAATAATCCAGCCAAGTCCTTAAATAATGCAGCAGAGTCCTTAAATAATGCAACAAAATCCTTAAATAATGCAGAAGAGTCCTTAAATAATCCAGCCAAGTCCTTAAATCATGCAGCAGGGTCCTTAAATAATCCAGCCAAGTCCTTAAATAATGCAGCAGAGTCCTTAAATAATGCAACAAAATCCTTATATAATGCAGAAGAGTCCTTAAATAATGCAGCAAATTCCTTAAATATTGCAGCAAACTCTTTAAATAATGCAATAAAGTCCATAAATAATGCAGCAAAGTTCTTAAATAATGCAGCAGAGTCCTTAAATACCATAGCAGAGTCCTTAAATACCATAGCAGAGTCCTTAAATAATGAAGCAAAGTCTTTAAATAATGCAACAAAGTCCTTAAATAATGCAGCAGAGTCCTTAAATAATGCAGAAGAGTCCTTAAATAATCCAGCCAAGTCCTTAAATAATGCAGCAGAGTCCTTAAATAATGCAGCAGAGTCCTTAAATAATCCAGCCAAGTCCTTAAATAATGCAGCAAAGTCCTTAAATAATGCAGCAGAGTACTGAAATACCGCAGCAGGATCCTTAAATAATGCAGCAGAGTCCTTAAATAATGCAACAAAGTCCTTAAATAATGCAGAACAGTCCTTAAATAATGCAATAAAGTCCTTAAATAATGCAGCAAAGTCCTTAAATAATGCAGCAGAGTCCTTAAATAATGCAGCAAAGTCCTTAAATAATGCAGCAGAGTCCTTAAATAATCCAGCCAAGTCCTTAAATAATGCAGCAAAGTCCTTAAATAATGCAGCAGAGTACTGAAATACCGCAGCAGGATCCTTAAATAATGCAGCAGAGTCCTTAAATAATGCAACAAAGTCCTTAAATAATGCAGAACAGTCCTTAAATAATGCAATAAAGTCCTTAAATAATGCAGCAACGTCCTTAAATAATGCAGCAGAGTCCTTAAATAATGCAACAAAGTCCTTAAATAATGCAGCAGAGTCCTTAAATAATGCAGCACATTCCTTAAATAATGCAGCAGAGTCCTTAAATAATCCAGCCAAGTCCTTAAATACTGCTGCAGAGTACTTAAATAATGCAGCAAAGTCCTTAAATAATGCAGCAGAGTCCTTAAATAATGCAACAAAGTAATGAAATAATGCAGAAGAGTCCTTAAATAATGCAACAAAGTCCTTAAATAATGCAGCTGAGTACTTAAATAATGCAACAAAGTACTTAAATAATGCAGTAGAGTCCTTAAGTGCCGTATCAGAGTCCTTAAATAATGCAGCAAAGTCCTTAAATAATGCAGCAGAGTCCTTAAATAATGCAGCAAAGTCCTTAAATAATCCAGCCAATTCCTTAAATAATGCAACAAAGTCCTTAAATAATGCAGCAGATTACTGAAATAGTGCAGCAGGGTCCTTAAATAATGCAGCAGAGTCCTTAAATAATGCAACAAAGTCCTAAAATAATGCAGCAGAGTCCTTAAATAATGCAACAAAGTCCTTAAATAATGCAGCAGAGTCCTTAAATAATGCAGCAGAGTACTGAAATACCGCAGCAGGGTCCTTAAATAATGCAGCAAAGTCGTTAAATAATGAAGTAGAGTCCTTAAATAATGCAACAAAGTCCTTAAATGATGCAGCAGAGTCCTTAAATAATGCAACAAAGTCCTTAAATAATGCAGCAGAGTCCTTAAATAATGCAATAAAGTCCATAAATAATGCAGCAAAGTCCTTAAATAATTCAGCAGAGTGCTGAAATACCGCAGCAGGGTCCTTAAATAATGCAGCAGAGTCCTTAAATAATGCAACAAAGTCCTTAAATAATGCAGCAGGGTCCTTAAATAATGCAACAAAGTCCTTAAATAATGCAGCAGAGTCCTTAAATAATGCAGCAAAGTCCTTAAATAATGCAGCAGAGTCCTTAAATAATCCAGCCAAGTCCTTAAATAATGCAACAAAGTCCTTAAATAATGCAGCAGATTACTGAAATACTGCAGCAGGGTCCTTAAATAATGCAGCAGAGTCCTTAAATAATGCAACAAAGTCCTTAAATAATGCAGCAGAGTCCTTAAATAATGCAACAAAGTCCTTAAATAATGCAGCAGAGTCCTTAAATAATGCAGCAAAGTCCTTAAATAATGCAGCACAGTCCTTAAATAATCCAGCCAAGTCCTTAAATAATGCAACAAAGTCCTTAAATAATGCAGCAGAGTCCTTAAATAATGCAACAAAGTCCTTAAACAATGCAGCAGAGTCCTTAAATAATGCAGAAGAGTCCTTAAATAATGCAACCAAGACCTTAATGCAGCAGAGTCCTTAAATAATGCAACAAAGTACTTAAATAATGCAGCAGAGTCCTTAAGTACCATAGCAGAGTCCTTAAATACTGCAGCAAAGTCCTTAAATGATGCAGCAGAGTCCTTAAATAATGCAGCAAAGTCATTAAATAATGCAGCAGAGTCCTTAAATAATGCAACAAATTCCTTAAATAATGCAGCAGAGTCCTTAAATAATGCAATAAAGTCCATAAATAATGCAGCAAAGTCCTTAAATAATGCAACAAAGTCCTTAAATAATGCAGCAGGGTCCTTAAATAATGCAACAAAGTCCTTAAATAATGCAGCAGAGTCCTTAAAAAATGCAGCAAAGTCCGTAAATAATGCAGCAGAGTCCTTATATAATCCAGCCAAGTCCTTAAATAATGCAGCAGATTACTGAAATACGGCAGCAGGGTCCTTAAATAATGCAGCAGAGTCCTTATATAATGCAACAAAGTCCTTAAATAATGCAGCAGAGTCCTTAAATAATGCAACAAAGTCCTTAAGTAATGCAGCAGAGTCCTTAAATAATGCAGCAAAGTCCTTAAATAATGCAGCACAGTCCTTAAATAATCCAGCAAAGTCCATAAATGATGCAGCAAATTCCTTAAATAATGCAGCAGAGTACTGAAATACCGCAGCAGGATCCTTAAATAATGCCACAGAGTCCTTAAATAATGCAACAAAGTCCTTAAATAATGCAGAACAGTCCTTAAATAATGCAATAAAGTCCTTAAATAATGCAGCAAAGTCCTTAAATAATGCAGCAGAGTCCTTAAATAATGCAACAAAGTACTAAAATAATGCAGCAGAGTCCTTAAATAATGCAGCACATTCCTTAAATAATGCAGCAGAGTCCTTAAATAATCCAGCCAAGTCCTTAAATAATGCAGCAGAGTCCTTAAATAATGCAGAAAAGTCGTTAAATAAAGCAGCAGAGTCCTCAAATACTGCAGCAGAGTCCTTAAATAATGCAGCAAAGTCATT
Organism: Phyllobates terribilis; assembly: GCF_046119375.1. Lineage (NCBI taxonomy): Eukaryota > Metazoa > Chordata > Amphibia > Anura > Dendrobatidae > Phyllobates > Phyllobates terribilis. The sequence continues at coordinate 1,077,783 of NW_027362955.1, read as the reverse complement.
AAATAATGCAGAAGAGTCCTTAAATAATGCAGCAAAGTCCTTATATAATGCATCAGAGTCCTTAAATAATGCAGCACAGTCCTTAAATAATCCAGCCAAGTCCTTAAATAATGCAGCAGAGTCCTTAAATAATGCAGAAAAGTCCTTAAATAATGCAGCAGAGACCTTAAATACTTCAGCATAGTCCTTAAATAATGCAGCAAAGTCCTTGAATAATGCAGCAGAGTCCTTAAATAATGCAACAAAGTCCTTAAATAATGCAGAAGAGTCCTTAAATAATGCAGCAAATTACTTAAATAATGCAGCAAAGTCTTTAAATAATGCAATAAAGTCCATAAATAATGCAGCAAAGTTCTTAAATAATGCAGCAGAGTCCTTAAATACCACAGCAGAGTCCTTAAATAATGCAGCAAAGTCTTTAAATAATGCAACAAAGTCCTTAAATAATGCAGCAGAGTCCTTAAATAATGCAGAAGAGTCCTTAAATAATCCAGCCAAGTCCTTAAATAATGCAGCAGAGTCCTTAAATAATGCAACAAAATCCTTAAATAATGCAGAAGAGTCCTTAAATAATCCAGCCAAGTCCTTAAATCATGCAGCAGGGTCCTTAAATAATGCCGCAGAGTCCTTATATAATGCAACAAAGTCCTTAAATAATGCAGCAGAGTCCTTAAATAATGCAACAAAGTCCTTAAGTAATGCAGCAGAGTCCTTAAATAATGCAGCAAAGTCCTTAAATAATGCAGCACAGTCCTTAAATAATCCAGCAAAGTCCTTAAATAATGCAGCAAAGTCTTTAAATAATGCAATAAAGTCCATAAATGATGCAGCAAATTCCTTAAATAATGCAGCAGAGTACTGAAATACCGCAGCAGGATCCTTAAATAATGCAACAGAGTCCTTAAATAATGCAACAAAGTCCTTAAATAATGCAGAACAGTCCTTAAATAATGCAATAAAGTCCTTAAATAATGCAGCAAAGTCCTTAAATAATGCAGCAGAGTCCTTAAATAATGCAACAAAGTCCTAAAATAATGCAGCAGAGTCCTTAAATAATGCAGCACATTCCTTAAATAATGCAGCAGAGTCCTTAAATAATCCAGCCAAGTCCTTAAATAATGCAGCAGAGTCCTTAAATAATGCAGAAAAGTCGTTAAATAAAGCAACAGAGTCCTCAAATACTGCAGCAGAGTCCTTAAATAATGCAGCAAAGTCATTAAATAATGCAGAAGAGTCCTTAAATAATGCAGCAAAGTCCTTATATAATGCATCAGAGTCCTTAAATAATGCAGCAGAGTCCTTAAATACCACAGCAGAGTCCTTAAATAATGCAGCAAAGTTTTTAAATAATGCAGCACAGTCCTTAAATAATCCAGCCAAGTCCTTAAATAATGCAGCAGAGTCCTTAAATAATGCAGAAAAGTCCTTAAATAATGCAGCAGAGACCTTAAATACTTCAGCATAGTCCTTAAATAATGCAGCAAAGTCCTTGAATAATGCAGCAGAGTCCTTAAATAATGCAACAAAGTCCTTAAATAATGCAGAAGAGTCCTTAAATAATGCAGCAAATTCCTTAAATAATGCAGCAACGTCTTTAAATAATGCAATAAAGTCCATAAATAATGCAGCAAAGTTCTTAAATAATGCAGCAGAGTCCTTAAATACCACAGCAGAGTCCTTAAATAATGCAGCAAAGTCTTTAAATAATGCAACAAAGTCCTTAAATAATGCAGCAGAGTCCTTAAATAATGCAGAAGAGTCCTTAAATAATCCAGCCAAGTCCTTAAATAATGCAGCAGAGTCCTTAAATAATGCAACAAAATCCTTAAATAATGCAGAAGAGTCCTTAAATAATCCAGCCAAGTCCTTAAATCATGCAGCAGGGTCCTTAAATAATCCAGCCAAGTCCTTAAATAATGCAGCAGGGTCCTTAAATAATCCAGCCAAGTCCTTAAATAATGCAGCAGAGTCCTTAAATAATGCAACAAAATCCTTATATAATGCAGAAGAGTCCTTAAATAATCCAGCCAAGTCCTTAAATCATGCAGCAGGGTCCTTAAATAATCCAGCCAAGTCCTTAAATAATGCAACAAAGTCCTTAAATAATGCAGCAGATTACTGAAATACTGCAGCAGGGTCATTAAATAATGCTGCAGTGTCCTTAAATAATGCAGCAAATTCCTTAAATAATGCAGCAAAGTCTTTAAATAATGCAATAAAGTCCTTAAATAATGCAGCAGAGTACTGAAATACCGCAGCAGGGTCCTTAAATAATGCAGCAAAGTCATTAAATAATGAAGTAGAGTCCTTAAATAATGCAACAACGTCCTTAAATGATGCAGCAGAGTCCTTAAATAATGCAACAAAGTCCTTAAATAATGCAGCAGAGTCCTTAAATAATGCAGCAGAGTACTGAAATACCGCAGCAGGGTCCTTAAATAATGCAGCAAAGTCGTTAAATAATGAAGTAGAGTCCTTAAATAATGCAACAAAGTCCTTAAATGATGCAGCAGAGTCCTTAAATAATGCAACAAAGTCCTTAAATAATGCAGCAGAGTACTTAAATAATGCAACAAAGTCCTTAAACAATGCAGCAGAGTCCTTAAATAATGCAGAAGAGTCCTTAAATAATGCAACCAAGACCTTAAATAATGCAACAGAGTCCTTAAATAATGCAACAAAGTACTTAAATAATGCAGCAGAGTCCTTAAGTACCGTAGCAGAGTCCTTAAATACTGCCGCAAAGTCCTTAAATAATGCAGCAGAGTCCTTAAATAATGCAGCAAAGTCATTAAATAATGCAGCAGAGTCCTTAAATAATGCAACAAATTCCTTAAATAATGCAGCAGAGTCCTTAAATAATGCAATAAAGTCCATAAATAATGCAGCAAAGTCCTTAAATAATTCAGCAGAGTGCTGAAATACCGCAGCAGGGTCCTTAAATAATGCAGCAGAGTCCTTAAATAATGCAACAAAGTCCTTAAATAATGCAGCAGGGTCCTTAAATAATGCAACAAAGTCCTTAAATAATGCAGCAGAGTCCTTAAAAAATGCAGTAAAGTCCGTAAATAATGCAGCAGAGTCCTTAAATAATCCAGCCAAGTCCTTAAATAATGCAACAAAGTCCTTAAATAATGCAGCAGATTACTGAAATACTGCAGCAGGGTCCTTAAATAATGCAGCAGAGTCCGTAAATAATGCAACAAAGTCCTTAAATAATGCAGCAGAGTCCTTAAATAATGCAACAAAGTCCTTAAATAATGCAGCAGAGTCCTTAAATAATGCAACAAAGTACTTAAATAATGCAGCAGATTCCTTAAGTACTGTAGCAGAGTCCTTAAATACTGCAGCAAAGTCCTTAAATAATGCAGCAGAGTCCTTAAATAATGCAGCAAAGTCATTAAATAATGCAGCAGAGTCCTTAAATAATGCAACAAATTCCTTAAATAATGCAGCAGAGTCCTTAAATAATGCAATAAAGTCCATAAATAATGCAGCAAAGTCCTTAAATAATGCAACAAAGTCCTTAAATAATGCAGCAGGGTCCTTAAATAATGCAACAAAGTCCTTAAATAATGCAGCAGAGTCCTTAAAAAATGCAGCAAAGTCCGTAAATAATGCAGCAGAGTCCTTAAATAATCCAGCCAAGTCCTTAAATAATGCAGCAGATTACTGAAATACGGCAGCAGGGTCCTTAAATAATGCAGCAGAGTCCTTATATAATGCAACAAAGTCCTTAAATAATGCAGCAGAGTCCTTAAATAATGCAACAAAGTCCTTAAGTAATGCAGCAGAGTCCTTAAATAATGCAGCAAAGTCCTTAAATAATGCAGCACAGTCCTTAAATAATTCAGCAAAGTCCTTAAATAATGCAGCAAAGTCTTTAAATAATGCAATAAAGTCCATAAATGATGCAGCAAATTCCTTAAATAATGCAGCAGAGTACTGAAATACCGCAGCAGGATACTTAAATAATGCAACAGAGTCCTTAAATAATGCAACAAAGTCCTTAAATAATGCAGAACAGTCCTTAAATAATGCAATAAAGTCCTTAAATAATGCAGCAAAGTCCTTAAATAATGCAGCAGAGTCCTTAAATAATGCAACAAAGTCCTAAAATAATGCAGCAGAGTCCTGAAATAATGCAACAAAGTCCTTAAATAATGCAGCAGAGTCCTTAAATAATGCAGCACATTCCTTAAATAATGCAGCAGAGTCCTTAAATAATCCAGCCAAGTCCTTAAATAATGCAGCAGAGTCCTTAAATAATGCAGAAAAGTCGTTAAATAAAGCAGCAGAGTCCTTAAATACTGCAGCAGAGTCCTTAAATAATGCAGCAAAGTCATTAAATAATGCAGAAGAGTCCTTAAATAATGCAGCAAAGTCCTTATATAATGCATCAGAGTCCTTAAATAATGCAGCAGAGTCCTTAAATACCACAGCAGAGTCCTTAAATAATGCAGCAAAGTCTTTAAATAATGCAGCACAGTCCTTAAATAATCCAGCCAAGTCCTTAAATAATGCAGCAGAGTCCTTAAATAATGCAGAAAAGTCCTTAAATAATGCAGCAGTGACCTTAAATACTTCAGCATAGTCCTTAAATAATGCAGCAAAGTCCTTGAATAATGCAGCAGAGTCCTTAAATAATGCAACAAAGTCCTTAAATAATGCAGAAGAGTCCTTAAATAATGCAGCAAATTCCTTAAATAATGCAGCAAAGTCTTTAAATAATGCAATAAAGTCCATAAATAATGCAGCAAAGTTCTTAAATAATGCAGCAGAGTCCTTAAATACCACAGCAGAGTCCTTAAATAATGCAGCAAAGTCTTTAAATAATGCAACAAAGTCCTTAAATAATGCAGCAGAGTCCTTAAATAATGCAGAAGAGTCCTTAAATAATCCAGCCAAGTCCTTAAATAATGCAGCAGAGTCCTTAAATAATGCAACAAAATCCTTAAATAATGCAGAAGAGTCCTTAAATAATCCAGCCAAGTCCTTAAATCATGCAGCAGGGTACTTAAATAATCCAGCCAAGTCCTTAAATAATGCAGCAGAGTCCTTAAACAATGCAGCAGAGTCCTTAAATAATGCAGAAGAGTCCTTAAATAATGCAACCAAGACCTTAATGCAGCAGAGTCCTTAAATAATGCAACAAAGTACTTAAATAATGCAGCAGAGTCCTTAAGTACCGTAGCAGAGTCCTTAAATACTGCAGCAAAGTCCTTAAATAATGCAGCAGAGTCCTTAAATAATGCAGCAAAGTCATTAAATAATGCAGCAGAGTCCTTAAATAATGCAACAAATTCCTTAAATAATGCAGCAGAGTCCTTAAATAATGCAATAAAGTCCATAAATAATGCAGCAAAGTCCTTAAATAATGCAACAAAGTCCTTAAATAATGCAGCAGGGTCCTTAAATAATGCAACAAAGTCCTTAAATAATGCAGCAGAGTCCTTAAAAAATGCAGCAAAGTCCGTAAATAATGCAGCAGAGTCCTTAAATAATCCAGCCAAGTCCTTAAATAATGCAGCAGATTACTGAAATACGGCAGCAGGGTCCTTAAATAATGCAGCAGAGTCCTTATATAATGCAACAAAGTCCTTAAATAATGCAGCAGAGTCCTTAAATAATGCAACAAAGTCCTTAAGTAATGCAGCAGAGTCCTTAAATAATGCAGCAAAGTCCTTAAATAATGCAGCACAGTCCTTAAATAATCCAGCAAAGTCCTTAAATAATGTAGCAAAGTCTTTAAATAATGCAATAAAGTCCATAAATGATGCAGCAAATTCCTTAAATAATGCAGCAGAGTACTGAAATACCGCAGCATGATCCTTAAATAATGCAACAGAGTCCTTAAATAATGCAACAAAGTCCTTAAGTAATGCAGCAGAGTCCTTAAATAATGCAGCAAAGTCCTTAAATAATGCAGCACAGTCCTTAAATAATCCAGCAAAGTCCATAAATGATGCAGCAAATTCCTTAAATAATGCAGCAGAGTACTGAAATACCGCAGCAGGATCCTTAAATAATGCCACAGAGTCCTTAAATAATGCAACAAAGTCCTTAAATAATGCAGAACAGTCCTTAAATAATGCAATAAAGTCCTTAAATAATGCAGCAAAGTCCTTAAATAATGCAGCAGAGTCCTTAAATAATGCAACAAAGTACTAAAATAATGCAGCAGAGTCCTTAAATAATGCAGCACATTCCTTAAATAATGCAGCAGAGTCCTTAAATAATCCAGCCAAGTCCTTAAATAATGCAGCAGAGTCCTTAAATAATGCAGAAAAGTCGTTAAATAAAGCAGCAGAGTCCTCAAATACTGCAGCAGAGTCCTTAAATAATGCAGCAAAGTCATTAAATAATGCAGAAGAGTCCTTAAATAATGCAGCAAAGTCCTTATATAATGCATCAGAGTCCTTAAATAATGCAGCACAGTCCTTAAATAATCCAGCCAAGTCCTTAAATAATGCAGCAGAGTCCTTAAATAATGCAGAAAAGTCCTTAAATAATGCAGCAGAGACCTTAAATACTTCAGCATAGTCCTTAAATAATGCAGCAAAGTCCTTGAATAATGCAGCAGAGTCCTTAAATAATGCAACAAAGTCCTTAAATAATGCAGAAGAGTCCTTAAATAATGCAGCAAATTACTTAAATAATGCAGCAAAGTCTTTAAATAATGCAATAAAGTCCATAAATAATGCAGCAAAGTTCTTAAATAATGCAGCAGAGTCCTTAAATACCACAGCAGAGTCCTTAAATAATGCAGCAAAGTCTTTAAATAATGCAACAAAGTCCTTAAATAATGCAGCAGAGTCCTTAAATAATGCAGAAGAGTCCTTAAATAATCCAGCCAAGTCCTTAAATAATGCAGCAGAGTCCTTAAATAATGCAACAAAATCCTTAAATAATGCAGAAGAGTCCTTAAATAATCCAGCCAAGTCCTTAAATCATGCAGCAGGGTCCTTAAATAATGCCGCAGAGTCCTTATATAATGCAACAAAGTCCTTAAATAATGCAGCAGAGTCCTTAAATAATGCAACAAAGTCCTTAAGTAATGCAGCAGAGTCCTTAAATAATGCAGCAAAGTCCTTAAATAATGCAGCACAGTCCTTAAATAATCCAGCAAAGTCCTTAAATAATGCAGCAAAGTCTTTAAATAATGCAATAAAGTCCATAAATGATGCAGCAAATTCCTTAAATAATGCAGCAGAGTACTGAAATACCGCAGCAGGATCCTTAAATAATGCAACAGAGTCCTTAAATAATGCAACAAAGTCCTTAAATAATGCAGAACAGTCCTTAAATAATGCAATAAAGTCCTTAAATAATGCAGCAAAGTCCTTAAATAATGCAGCAGAGTCCTTAAATAATGCAACAAAGTCCTAAAATAATGCAGCAGAGTCCTTAAATAATGCAGCACATTCCTTAAATAATGCAGCAGAGTCCTTAAATAATCCAGCCAAGTCCTTAAATAATGCAGCAGAGTCCTTAAATAATGCAGAAAAGTCGTTAAATAAAGCAACAGAGTCCTCAAATACTGCAGCAGAGTCCTTAAATAATGCAGCAAAGTCATTAAATAATGCAGAAGAGTCCTTAAATAATGCAGCAAAGTCCTTATATAATGCATCAGAGTCCTTAAATAATGCAGCAGAGTCCTTAAATACCACAGCAGAGTCCTTAAATAATGCAGCAAAGTTTTTAAATAATGCAGCACAGTCCTTAAATAATCCAGCCAAGTCCTTAAATAATGCAGCAGAGTCCTTAAATAATGCAGAAAAGTCCTTAAATAATGCAGCAGAGACCTTAAATACTTCAGCATAGTCCTTAAATAATGCAGCAAAGTCCTTGAATAATGCAGCAGAGTCCTTAAATAATGCAACAAAGTCCTTAAATAATGCAGAAGAGTCCTTAAATAATGCAGCAAATTCCTTAAATAATGCAGCAACGTCTTTAAATAATGCAATAAAGTCCATAAATAATGCAGCAAAGTTCTTAAATAATGCAGCAGAGTCCTTAAATACCACAGCAGAGTCCTTAAATAATGCAGCAAAGTCTTTAAATAATGCAACAAAGTCCTTAAATAATGCAGCAGAGTCCTTAAATAATGCAGAAGAGTCCTTAAATAATCCAGCCAAGTCCTTAAATAATGCAGCAGAGTCCTTAAATAATGCAACAAAATCCTTAAATAATGCAGAAGAGTCCTTAAATAATCCAGCCAAGTCCTTAAATCATGCAGCAGGGTCCTTAAATAATCCAGCCAAGTCCTTAAATAATGCAGCAGGGTCCTTAAATAATCCAGCCAAGTCCTTAAATAATGCAGCAGAGTCCTTAAATAATGCAACAAAATCCTTATATAATGCAGAAGAGTCCTTAAATAATCCAGCCAAGTCCTTAAATCATGCAGCAGGGTCCTTAAATAATCCAGCCAAGTCCTTAAATAATGCAACAAAGTCCTTAAATAATGCAGCAGATTACTGAAATACTGCAGCAGGGTCATTAAATAATGCTGCAGTGTCCTTAAATAATGCAGCAAATTCCTTAAATAATGCAGCAAAGTCTTTAAATAATGCAATAAAGTCCTTAAATAATGCAGCAGAGTACTGAAATACCGCAGCAGGGTCCTTAAATAATGCAGCAAAGTCATTAAATAATGAAGTAGAGTCCTTAAATAATGCAACAACGTCCTTAAATGATGCAGCAGGGTCCTTAAATAATGCAACAAAGTCCTTAAATAATGCAGCAGAGTCCTTAAATAATGCAGCAGAGTACTGAAATACCGCAGCAGGGTCCTTAAATAATGCAGCAAAGTCGTTAAATAATGAAGTAGAGTCCTTAAATAATGCAACAAAGTCCTTAAATGATGCAGCAGAGTCCTTAAATAATGCAACAAAGTCCTTAAATAATGCAGCAGAGTACTTAAATAATGCAACAAAGTCCTTAAACAATGCAGCAGAGTCCTTAAATAATGCAGAAGAGTCCTTAAATAATGCAACCAAGACCTTAAATAATGCAACAGAGTCCTTAAATAATGCAACAAAGTACTTAAATAATGCAGCAGAGTCCTTAAGTACCGTAGCAGAGTCCTTAAATACTGCCGCAAAGTCCTTAAATAATGCAGCAGAGTCCTTAAATAATGCAGCAAAGTCATTAAATAATGCAGCAGAGTCCTTAAATAATGCAACAAATTCCTTAAATAATGCAGCAGAGTCCTTAAATAATGCAATAAAGTCCATAAATAATGCAGCAAAGTCCTTAAATAATTCAGCAGAGTGCTGAAATACCGCAGCAGGGTCCTTAAATAATGCAGCAGAGTCCTTAAATAATGCAACAAAGTCCTTAAATAATGCAGCAGGGTCCTTAAATAATGCAACAAAGTCCTTAAATAATGCAGCAGAGTCCTTAAAAAATGCAGTAAAGTCCGTAAATAATGCAGCAGAGTCCTTAAATAATCCAGCCAAGTCCTTAAATAATGCAACAAAGTCCTTAAATAATGCAGCAGATTACTGAAATACTGCAGCAGGGTCCTTAAATAATGCAGCAGAGTCCGTAAATAATGCAACAAAGTCCTTAAATAATGCAGCAGAGTCCTTAAATAATGCAACAAAGTCCTTAAATAATGCAGCAGAGTCCTTAAATAATGCAACAAAGTACTTAAATAATGCAGCAGATTCCTTAAGTACTGTAGCAGAGTCCTTAAATACTGCAGCAAAGTCCTTAAATAATGCAGCAGAGTCCTTAAATAATGCAGCAAAGTCATTAAATAATGCAGCAGAGTCCTTAAATAATGCAACAAATTCCTTAAATAATGCAGCAGAGTCCTTAAATAATGCAATAAAGTCCATAAATAATGCAGCAAAGTCCTTAAATAATGCAACAAAGTCCTTAAATAATGCAGCAGGGTCCTTAAATAATGCAACAAAGTCCTTAAATAATGCAGCAGAGTCCTTAAAAAATGCAGCAAAGTCCGTAAATAATGCAGCAGAGTCCTTAAATAATCCAGCCAAGTCCTTAAATAATGCAGCAGATTACTGAAATACGGCAGCAGGGTCCTTAAATAATGCAGCAGAGTCCTTATATAATGCAACAAAGTCCTTAAATAATGCAGCAGAGTCCTTAAATAATGCAACAAAGTCCTTAAGTAATGCAGCAGAGTCCTTAAATAATGCAGCAAAGTCCTTAAATAATGCAGCACAGTCCTTAAATAATTCAGCAAAGTCCTTAAATAATGCAGCAAAGTCTTTAAATAATGCAATAAAGTCCATAAATGATGCAGCAAATTCCTTAAATAATGCAGCAGAGTACTGAAATACCGCAGCAGGATACTTAAATAATGCAACAGAGTCCTTAAATAATGCAACAAAGTCCTTAAATAATGCAGAACAGTCCTTAAATAATGCAATAAAGTCCTTAAATAATGCAGCAAAGTCCTTAAATAATGCAGCAGAGTCCTTAAATAATGCAACAAAGTCCTAAAATAATGCAGCAGAGTCCTGAAATAATGCAACAAAGTCCTTAAATAATGCAGCAGAGTCCTTAAATAATGCAGCACATTCCTTAAATAATGCAGCAGAGTCCTTAAATAATCCAGCCAAGTCCTTAAATAATGCAGCAGAGTCCTTAAATAATGCAGAAAAGTCGTTAAATAAAGCAGCAGAGTCCTTAAATACTGCAGCAGAGTCCTTAAATAATGCAGCAAAGTCATTAAATAATGCAGAAGAGTCCTTAAATAATGCAGCAAAGTCCTTATATAATGCATCAGAGTCCTTAAATAATGCAGCAGAGTCCTTAAATACCACAGCAGAGTCCTTAAATAATGCAGCAAAGTCTTTAAATAATGCAGCACAGTCCTTAAATAATCCAGCCAAGTCCTTAAATAATGCAGCAGAGTCCTTAAATAATGCAGAAAAGTCCTTAAATAATGCAGCAGTGACCTTAAATACTTCAGCATAGTCCTTAAATAATGCAGCAAAGTCCTTGAATAATGCAGCAGAGTCCTTAAATAATGCAACAAAGTCCTTAAATAATGCAGAAGAGTCCTTAAATAATGCAGCAAATTCCTTAAATAATGCAGCAAAGTCTTTAAATAATGCAATAAAGTCCATAAATAATCCAGCCAAGTCCTTAAATAATGCAGCAGAGTCCTTAAACAATGCAGCAGAGTCCTTAAATAATGCAGAAGAGTCCTTAAATAATGCAACCAAGACCTTAATGCAGCAGAGTCCTTAAATAATGCAACAAAGTACTTAAATAATGCAGCAGAGTCCTTAAGTACCGTAGCAGAGTCCTTAAATACTGCAGCAAAGTCCTTAAATAATGCAGCAGAGTCCTTAAATAATGCAGCAAAGTCATTAAATAATGCAGCAGAGTCCTTAAATAATGCAACAAATTCCTTAAATAATGCAGCAGAGTCCTTAAATAATGCAATAAAGTCCATAAATAATGCAGCAAAGTCCTTAAATAATGCAACAAAGTCCTTAAATAATGCAGCAGGGTCCTTAAATAATGCAACAAAGTCCTTAAATAATGCAGCAGAGTCCTTAAAAAATGCAGCAAAGTCCGTAAATAATGCAGCAGAGTCCTTAAATAATCCAGCCAAGTCCTTAAATAATGCAGCAGATTACTGAAATACGGCAGCAGGGTCCTTAAATAATGCAGCAGAGTCCTTATATAATGCAACAAAGTCCTTAAATAATGCAGCAGAGTCCTTAAATAATGCAACAAAGTCCTTAAGTAATGCAGCAGAGTCCTTAAATAATGCAGCAAAGTCCTTAAATAATGCAGCACAGTCCTTAAATAATCCAGCAAAGTCCTTAAATAATGTAGCAAAGTCTTTAAATAATGCAATAAAGTCCATAAATGATGCAGCAAATTCCTTAAATAATGCAGCAGAGTACTGAAATACCGCAGCATGATCCTTAAATAATGCAACAGAGTCCTTAAATAATGCAACAAAGTCCTTAAATAATGCAGAACAGTCCTTAAATAATGCAATAAAGTCCTTAAATAATGCAGCAAAGTCCTTAAATAATGCAGCAGAGTCCTTAAATAATGCAACAAAGTCCTAAAATAATGCAGCAGAGTCCTTAAATAATGCAACAAAGTCCTTAAATAATGCAGCAGAGTCCTTAAATAATGCAGCAGAGTCCTTAAATAATGCAGCGCATTCCTTAAATAATGCAGCAGAGTCCTTAAATAATCCAGCCAAGTCCTTAAATAATGCAGCAGAGTCCTTAAATAATGCAGAAAAGTCGTTAAATAAAGCAGCAGAGTCCTTAAATACTGCAGCAGAGTCCTTAAATAATGCAGAAGAGTCCTTAAATAATGCAGCAAAGTCCTTATATAATGCATCAGAGTCCTTAAATAATGCAGCAGAGTCCTTAAATACCACAGCAGTGTCCTTAAATAATGCAGCACAGTCCTTAAATAATCCAGCCAAGTCCTTAAATAATGCAGCAGAGTCCTTAAATAATGCAGAAAAGTCCTTAAATAATGCAGCAGAGACCTTAAATACTTCAGCATAGTCCTTAAATAATGCAGCAAAGTCCTTGAATAATGCAGCAGAGTCCTTAAATAATGCAACAAAGTCCTTAAATAATGCAGAACAGTCCTTAAATAATGCAGCAAATTCCTTAAATAATGCAGCAAAGTCTTTAAATAATGCAATAAAGTCCATAAATAATGCAGCAAAGTTCTTAAATAATGCAGCAGAGTCCTTAAATACCACAGCAGAGTCCTTAAATAATGCAGCAAAGTCTTTAAATAATGCAACAAAGTCCTTAAATAATGCAGCAGAGTCCTTAAATAATGCAGAAGAGTCCTTAAATAATCCAGCCAAGTTCTTAAATAATGCAGCAGAGTCCTTAAATAATGCAACAAAATCCTTAAATAATGCAGAAGAGTCCATAAATAATCCAGCCAAGTCCTTAAATCATGCAGCAGGGTCCTTAAATAATCCAGCCAAGTCCTTAAATAATGCAGCAGAGTCCTTAAACAATGCAGCAGAGTCCTTAAATAATGCAGACGAGTCCTTAAATAATGCAACCAAGACCTTAATGCAGCAGAGTCCTTAAATAATGCAACAAAGTACTTAAATAATGCAGCAGAGTCCTTAAGTACCGTAGCAGAGTCCTTAAATACTGCAGCAAAGTCCTTAAATAATGCAGCAGAGTCCTTAAATAATGCAGCAAAGTCATTAAATAATGCAGCAGAGTCCTTAAATAATGCAACAAATTCCTTAAATAATGCAGCAGAGTCCTTAAATAATGCAATAAAGTCCATAAATAATGCAGCAAAGTCCTTAAATAATGCAACAAAGTCCTTAAATAATGCAGCAGGGTCCTTAAATAATGCAACAAAGTCCTTAAATAATGCAGCAGAGTCCTTAACAAATGCAGCAAAGTCCGTAAATAATGCAGCAGAGTCCTTAAATAATCCAGCCAAGTCCTTAAATAATGCAGCAGAGTCCTTAAATAATGCAACAAAATCCTTAAATAATGCAGAAGAGTCCTTAAATAATCCAGCCAAGTCCTTAAATAATGCAGCAACGTCTTTAAATAATGCAATAAAGTCCATAAATAATGCAGCAAAGTTCTTAAATAATGCAGCAGAGTCCTTAAATACCACAGCAGAGTCCTTAAATAATGCAGCAAAGTCTTTAAATAATGCAACAAAGTCCTTAAATAATGCAGCAGAGTCCTTAAATAATGCAGAAGAGTCCTTAAATAATCCAGCCAAGTCCTTAAATAATGCAGCAGAGTCCTTAAATAATGCAACAAAATCCTTAAATAATGCAGAAGAGTCCTTAAATAATCCAGCCAAGTCCTTAAATCATGCAGCAGGGTCCTTAAATAATCCAGCCAAGTCCTTAAATAATGCAGCAGAGTCCTTAAATAATGCAACAAAATCCTTATATAATGCAGAAGAGTCCTTAAATAATCCAGCCAAGTCCTTAAATCATGCAGCAGGGTCCTTAAATAATCCAGCCAAGTCCTTAAATAATGCAACAAAGTCCTTAAATAATGCAGCAGATTACTGAAATACTGCAGCAGGGTCATTAAATAATGCTGCAGTGTCCTTAAATAATGCAGCAAATTCCTTAAATAATGCAGCAAAGTCTTTAAATAATGCAATAAAGTCCTTAAATAATGCAGCAGAGTACTGAAATACCGCAGCAGGGTCCTTAAATAATGCAGCAAAGTCATTAAATAATGAAGTAGAGTCCTTAAATAATGCAACAACGTCCTTAAATGATGCAGCAGAGTCCTTAAATAATGCAACAAAGTCCTTAAATAATGCAGCAGAGTCCTTAAATAATGCAGCAGAGTACTGAAATACCGCAGCAGGGTCCTTAAATAATGCAGCAAAGTCGTTAAATAATGAAGTAGAGTCCTTAAATAATGCAACAAAGTCCTTAAATGATGCAGCAGAGTCCTTAAATAATGCAACAAAGTCCTTAAATAATGCAGCAGAGTACTTAAATAATGCAACAAAGTCCTTAAACAATGCAGCAGAGTCCTTAAATAATGCAGAAGAGTCCTTAAATAATGCAACCAAGACCTTAAATAATGCAACAGAGTCCTTAAATAATGCAACAAAGTACTTAAATAATGCAGCAGAGTCCTTAAGTACCGTAGCAGAGTCCTTAAATACTGCCGCAAAGTCCTTAAATAATGCAGCAGAGTCCTTAAATAATGCAGCAAAGTCATTAAATAATGCAGCAGAGTCCTTAAATAATGCAACAAATTCCTTAAATAATGCAGCAGAGTCCTTAAATAATGCAATAAAGTCCATAAATAATGCAGCAAAGTCCTTAAATAATTCAGCAGAGTGCTGAAATACCGCAGCAGGGTCCTTAAATAATGCAGCAGAGTCCTTAAATAATGCAACAAAGTCCTTAAATAATGCAGCAGGGTCCTTAAATAATGCAACAAAGTCCTTAAATAATGCAGCAGAGTCCTTAAAAAATGCAGTAAAGTCCGTAAATAATGCAGCAGAGTCCTTAAATAATCCAGCCAAGTCCTTAAATAATGCAACAAAGTCCTTAAATAATGCAGCAGATTACTGAAATACTGCAGCAGGGTCCTTAAATAATGCAGCAGAGTCCGTAAATAATGCAACAAAGTCCTTAAATAATGCAGCAGAGTCCTTAAATAATGCAACAAAGTCCTTAAATAATGCAGCAGAGTCCTTAAATAATGCAACAAAGTACTTAAATAATGCAGCAGATTCCTTAAGTACTGTAGCAGAGTCCTTAAATACTGCAGCAAAGTCCTTAAATAATGCAGCAGAGTCCTTAAATAATGCAGCAAAGTCATTAAATAATGCAGCAGAGTCCTTAAATAATGCAACAAATTCCTTAAATAATGCAGCAGAGTCCTTAAATAATGCAATAAAGTCCATAAATAATGCAGCAAAGTCCTTAAATAATGCAACAAAGTCCTTAAATAATGCAGCAGGGTCCTTAAATAATGCAACAAAGTCCTTAAATAATGCAGCAGAGTCCTTAAAAAATGCAGCAAAGTCCGTAAATAATGCAGCAGAGTCCTTAAATAATCCAGCCAAGTCCTTAAATAATGCAGCAGATTACTGAAATACGGCAGCAGGGTCCTTAAATAATGCAGCAGAGTCCTTTTATAATGCAACAAAGTCCTTAAATAATGCAGCAGAGTCCTTAAATAATGCAACAAAGTCCTTAAGTAATGCAGCAGAGTCCTTAAATAATGCAGCAAAGTCCTTAAATAATGCAGCACAGTCCTTAAATAATTCAGCAAAGTCCTTAAATAATGCAGCAAAGTCTTTAAATAATGCAATAAAGTCCATAAATGATGCAGCAAATTCCTTAAATAATGCAGCAGAGTACTGAAATACCGCAGCAGGATACTTAAATAATGCAACAGAGTCCTTAAATAATGCAACAAAGTCCTTAAATAATGCAGAACAGTCCTTAAATAATGCAATAAAGTCCTTAAATAATGCAGCAAAGTCCTTAAATAATGCAGCAGAGTCCTTAAATAATGCAACAAAGTCCTAAAATAATGCAGCAGAGTCCTGAAATAATGCAACAATGTCCTTAAATAATGCAGCAGAGTCCTTAAATAATGCAGCACATTCCTTAAATAATGCAGCAGAGTCCTTAAATAATCCAGCCAAGTCCTTAAATAATGCAGCAGAGTCCTTAAATAATGCAGAAAAGTCGTTAAATAAAGCAGCAGAGTCCTTAAATACTGCAGCAGAGTCCTTAAATAATGCAGCAAAGTCATTAAATAATGCAGAAGAGTCCTTAAATAATGCAGCAAAGTCCTTATATAATGCATCAGAGTCCTTAAATAATGCAGCAGAGTCCTTAAATACCACAGCAGAGTCCTTAAATAATGCAGCAAAGTCTTTAAATAATGCAGCACAGTCCTTAAATAATCCAGCCAAGTCCTTAAATAATGCAGCAGAGTCCTTAAATAATGCAGAAAAGTCCTTAAATAATGCAGCAGTGACCTTAAATACTTCAGCATAGTCCTTAAATAATGCAGCAAAGTCCTTGAATAATGCAGCAGAGTCCTTAAATAATGCAACAAAGTCCTTAAATAATGCAGAAGAGTCCTTAAATAATGCAGCAAATTCCTTAAATAATGCAGCAAAGTCTTTAAATAATGCAATAAAGTCCATAAATAATGCAGCAAAGTTCTTAAATAATGCAGCAGAGTCCTTAAATACCACAGCAGAGTCCTTAAATAATGCAGCAAAGTCTTTAAATAATGCAACAAAGTCCTTAAATAATGCAGCAGAGTCCTTAAATAATGCAGAAGAGTCCTTAAATAATCCAGCCAAGTCCTTAAATAATGCAGCAGAGTCCTTAAATAATGCAACAAAATCCTTAAATAATGCAGAAGAGTCCTTAAATAATCCAGCCAAGTCCTTAAATCATGCAGCAGGGTACTTAAATAATCCAGCCAAGTCCTTAAATAATGCAGCAGAGTCCTTAAACAATGCAGCAGAGTCCTTAAATAATGCAGAAGAGTCCTTAAATAATGCAACCAAGACCTTAATGCAGCAGAGTCCTTAAATAATGCAACAAAGTACTTAAATAATGCAGCAGAGTCCTTAAGTACCGTAGCAGAGTCCTTAAATACTGCAGCAAAGTCCTTAAATAATGCAGCAGAGTCCTTAAATAATGCAGCAAAGTCATTAAATAATGCAGCAGAGTCCTTAAATAATGCAACAAATTCCTTAAATAATGCAGCAGAGTCCTTAAATAATGCAATAAAGTCCATAAATAATGCAGCAAAGTCCTTAAATAATGCAACAAAGTCCTTAAATAATGCAGCAGGGTCCTTAAATAATGCAACAAAGTCCTTAAATAATGCAGCAGAGTCCTTAAAAAATGCAGCAAAGTCCGTAAATAATGCAGCAGAGTCCTTAAATAATCCAGCCAAGTCCTTAAATAATGCAGCAGATTACTGAAATACGGCAGCAGGGTCCTTAAATAATGCAGCAGAGTCCTTATATAATGCAACAAAGTCCTTAAATAATGCAGCAGAGTCCTTAAATAATGCAACAAAGTCCTTAAGTAATGCAGCAGAGTCCTTAAATAATGCAGCAAAGTCCTTAAATAATGCAGCACAGTCCTTAAATAATCCAGCAAAGTCCTTAAATAATGTAGCAAAGTCTTTAAATAATGCAATAAAGTCCATAAATGATGCAGCAAATTCCTTAAATAATGCAGCAGAGTACTGAAATTTCGCAGCATGATCCTTAAATAATGCAACAGAGTCCTTAAATAATGCAACAAAGTCCTTAAATAATGCAGAACAGTCCTTAAATAATGCAATAAAGTCCTTAAATAATGCAGCAAAGTCCTTAAATAATGCAGCAGAGTCCTTAAATAATGCAACAAAGTCCTAAAATAATGCAGCAGAGTCCTTAAATAATGCAACAAAGTCCTTAAATAATGCAGCAGAGTCCTTAAATAATGCAGCAGAGTCCTTAAATAATGCAGCGCATTCCTTAAATAATGCAGCAGAGTCCTTAAATAATCCAGCCAAGTCCTTAAATAATGCAGCAGAGTCCTTAAATAATGCAGAAAAGTCGTTAAATAAAGCAGCAGAGTCCTTAAATACTGCAGCAGAGTCCTTAAATAATGCAGAAGAGTCCTTAAATAATGCAGCAAAGTCCTTATATAATGCATCAGAGTCCTTAAATAATGCAGCAGAGTCCTTAAATACCACAGCAGTGTCCTTAAATAATGCAGCACAGTCCTTAAATAATCCAGCCAAGTCCTTAAATAATGCAGCAGAGTCCTTAAATAATGCAGAAAAGTCCTTAAATAATGCAGCAGAGACCTTAAATACTTCAGCATAGTCCTTAAATAATGCAGCAAAGTCCTTGAATAATGCAGCAGAGTCCTTAAATAATGCAACAAAGTCCTTAAATAATGCAGAACAGTCCTTAAATAATGCAGCAAATTCCTTAAATAATGCAGCAAAGTCTTTAAATAATGCAATAAAGTCCATAAATAATGCAGCAAAGTTCTTAAATAATGCAGCAGAGTCCTTAAATACCACAGCAGAGTCCTTAAATAATGCAGCAAAGTCTTTAAATAATGCAACAAAGTCCTTAAATAATGCAGCAGAGTCCTTAAATAATGCAGAAGAGTCCTTAAATAATCCAGCCAAGTTCTTAAATAATGCAGCAGAGTCCTTAAATAATGCAACAAAATCCTTAAATAATGCAGAAGAGTCCATAAATAATCCAGCCAAGTCCTTAAATCATGCAGCAGGGTCCTTAAATAATCCAGCCAAGTCCTTAAATAATGCAGCAGAGTCCTTAAACAATGCAGCAGAGTCCTTAAATAATGCAGACGAGTCCTTAAATAATGCAACCAAGACCTTAATGCAGCAGAGTCCTTAAATAATGCAACAAAGTACTTAAATAATGCAGCAGAGTCCTTAAGTACCGTAGCAGAGTCCTTAAATACTGCAGCAAAGTCCTTAAATAATGCAGCAGAGTCCTTAAATAATGCAGCAAAGTCATTAAATAATGCAGCAGAGTCCTTAAATAATGCAACAAATTCCTTAAATAATGCAGCAGAGTCCTTAAATAATGCAATAAAGTCCATAAATAATGCAGCAAAGTCCTTAAATAATGCAACAAAGTCCTTAAATAATGCAGCAGGGTCCTTAAATAATGCAACAAAGTCCTTAAATAATGCAGCAGAGTCCTTAACAAATGCAGCAAAGTCCGTAAATAATGCAGCAGAGTCCTTAAATAATCCAGCCAAGTCCTTAAATAATGCAGCAGATTACTGAAATATGGCAGCAGGGTCCTTAAATAATGCAGCAGAGTCCTTAAATAATGCAACAAAGTCCTTAAGTAATGCAGCAGAGTCCTTAAATAATGCAGCAAAGTCCTTAAATAATGCAGCACAGTCCTTAAATAATCCAGCAAAGTCCTTAAATAATGCAGCAAAGTCTTTAAATAATGCAATAAAGTCCATAAATGATGCAGCAAATTCCTTAAATAATGCAGCAGAGTACTGAAATACCGCAGCAGGATCCTTAAATAATGCAACAGAGTCCTTAAATAATGCAACAAAGTCCTTAAATAATGCAGAACAGTCCTTAAATAATGCAATAAAGTCCTTAAATAATGCAGCAAAGTCCTTAAATAATGCAGCAGAGTCCTTAAATAATGCACCAAAGTCCTAAAATAATGCAGCAGAGTCCTTAAATAATGCAACAAAGTCCTTAAATAATGCAGAAAAGTCCTTAAATAATGCAGCACATTCCTTAAATAATGCAGCAGAGTCCTTAAATAATCCAGCCAAGTCCTTAAATAATGCAGCAGAGTCCTTAAATAATGCAGAAAAGTCGTTAAATAAAGCAGCAGAGTCCTTAAATACTGCAGCAGAGTCCTTAAATAATGCAGCAAAGTCATTAAATAATGCAGAAGAGTCCTTAAATAATGCAGCAAAGTCCTTATATAATGCATCAGAGTCCTTAAATAATGCAGCAGAGTCCTTAAATACCACAGCAGAGTCCTTAAATAATGCAGCAAAGTCTTTAAATAATGCAGCACAGTCCTTAAATAATCCAGCCAAGTCCTTAAATAATGCAGCAGAGTCCTTAAATAATGCAGAAAAGTCCTTAAATAATGCAGCAGAGACCTTAAATACTTCAGCATAGTCCTTAAATAATGCAGCAAAGTCCTTGAATAATGCAGCAGAGTCCTTAAATAATGCAACAAAGTCCTTAAATAATGCAGAAGAGTCCTTAAATAATGCAGCAAATTCCTTAAATAATGCAGCAAAGTCTTTAAATAATGCAATAAAGTCCATAAATAATGCAGCAAAGTTCTTAAATAATGCAGCAGAGTCCTTAAATACCACAGCAGAGTCCTTAAATAATGCAGCAAAGTCTTTAAATAATGCAACAAAGTCCTTAAATAATGCAGCAGAGTCCTTAAATAATGCAGAAGAGTCCTTAAATAATCCAGCCAAGTCCTTAAATAATGCAGCAGAGTCCTTAAATAATGCAACAAAATCCATAAATAATGCAGAAGAGTCCTTAAATAATCCAGCCAAGTCCTTAAATCATGCAGCAGGGTACTTAAATAATCCAGCCAAGTCCTTAAATAATGCAGCAGAGTCCTTAAACAATGCAGCAGAGTCCTTAAATAATGCAGAAGAGTCCTTAAATAATGCAACCAAGACCTTAATGCAGCAGAGTCCTTAAATAATGCAACAAAGTACTTAAATAATGCAGCAGAGTCCTTAAGTACCGTAGCAGAGTCCTTAAATACTGCAGCAATGTCCTTAAATAATGCAGCAGAGTCCTTAAATAATGCAATAAAGTCCATAAATAATGCAGCAAAGTCCTTAAATAATGCAACAAAGTCCTTAAATAATGCAGCAGGGTCCTTAAATAATGCAACAAAGTCCTTAAATAATGCAGCAGAGTCCTTAAAAAATGCAGCAAAGTCCGTAAATAATGCAGCAGAGTCCTTAAATAATCCAGCCAAGTCCTTAAATAATGCAGCAGATTACTGAAATACGGCAGCAGGGTCCTTAAATAATGCAGCAGAGTCCTTATATAATGCAACAAAGTCCTTAAATAATGCAGCAGAGTCCTTAAATAATGCAACAAAGTCCTTAAGTAATGCAGCAGAGTCCTTAAATAATGCAGCAAAGTCCTTAAATAATGCAGCACAGTCCTTAAATAATCCAGCAAAGTCCTTAAATAATGCAGCAAAGTCTTTAAATAATGCAATAAAGTCCATAAATGATGCAGCAAATTCCTTAAATAATGCAGCAGAGTACTGAAATACCGCAGCAGGATCCTTAAATAATGCAACAGAGTCCTTAAATAATGCAACAAAGTCCTTAAATAATGCAGAACAGTCCTTAAATAATGCAATAAAGTCCTTAAATAATGCAGCAAAGTCCTTAAATAATGCAGCAGAGTCCTTAAATAATGCAACAAAGTCCTAAAATAATGCAGCAGAGTCCTTAAATAATGCAACAAAGTCCTTAAATAATGCAGCAGAGTCCTTAAATAATGCAGCAAAGTCATTAAATAATGCAGCAGAGTCCTTAAATAATCCAGCCAAGTCCTTAAATAATGCAGCAGATTACTGAAATACGGCAGAAAAGTCCTTAAATAATGCAGCAGAGACCTTAAATACTTCAGCATAGTCCTTAAATAATGCAGCAAAGTCCTTGAATAATGCAGCAGAGTCCTTAAATAATGCAACAAAGTCCTTAAATAATGCAGAAGCGTCCTTAAATAATGCAGCAAATTCCTTAAATAATGCAGCAAAGTCTTTAAATAATGCAATAAAGTCCATAAATAATGCAGCAGAGTCCTTAAATACCACAGCAGAGTCCTTAAATAATGCAGCAAAGTCTTTAAATAATGCAGCACAGTCCTTAAATAATCCAGCCAAGTCCTTAAATAATGCAGCAGAGTCCTTAAATAATGCAGAAAAGTCCTTAAATAATGCAGCAGAGACCTTAAATACTTCAGCATAGTCCTTAAATAATGCAGCAAAGTCCTTGAATAATGCAGCAGAGTCCTTAAATAATGCAACAAAGTCCTTAAATAATGCAGAAGCGTCCTTAAATAATGCAGCAAATTCCTTAATAAATGCAGCAAAGTCTTTAAATAATGCAATAAAGTCCATAAATAATGCAGCAGGGTCCTTAAATAATGCAACAAAGTCCTTAAATAATGCAGCAGAGTCCTTAAAAAATGCAGTAAAGTCCGTAAATAATGCAGCAGAGTCCTTAAATAATCCAGCCAAGTCCTTAAATAATGCAACAAAGTCCTTAAATAATGCAGCAGATTACTGAAATACTGCAGCAGGGTCCTTAAATAATGCAGCAGAGTCCTTAAATAATGCAACAAAGTCCTTAAATAATGCAGCAGAGTCCTTAAATAATGCAACAAAGTCCTTAAATAATGCAGCAGAGTCCTTAAATAATGCAACAAAGTACTTAAATAATGCAGCAGAGTCCTTAAGTACTGTAGCAGAGTCCTTAAATACTGCAGCAAAGTCCTTAAATAATGCAGCAGAGTCCTTAAATAATGCAGCAAAGTCATTAAATAATGCAGCAGAGTCCTTAAATAATGCAACAAATTCCTTAAATAATGCAGCAGAGTCCTTAAATAATGCAATAAAGTCCATAAATAAGGCAGCAAAGTCCTTAAATAATGCAACAAAGTCCTTAAATAATGCAGCAGGGTCCTTAAATAATGCAACAAAGTCCTTAAATAATGCAGCAGAGTCCTTAAAAAATGCAGCAAAGTCCGTAAATAATGCAGCAGAGTCCTTAAATAATCCAGCCAAGTCCTTAAATAATGCAGCAGATTACTGAAATACGGCAGCAGGGTCCTTAAGTAATGCAGCAGAGTCCTTATATAATGCAACAAAGTCCTTAAATAATACAGCAGAGTCCTTAAATAATGCAACAAAGTCCTTAAGTAATGCAGCAGAGTCCTTAAATAATGCAGCAAAGTCCTTAAATAATGCAGCACAGTCCTTAAATAATCCAGCAAAGTCCTTAAATAATGCAGCAAAGTCTTTAAATAATGCAATAAAGTCCATAAATGATGCAGCAAATTCCTTAAATAATGCAGCAGAGTACTGAAATACCGCAGCAGGATCCTTAAATAATGCAACAGAGTCCTTAAATAATGCAACAAAGTCCTTAAATAATGCAGAACAGTCCTTAAATAATGCAATAAAGTCCTTAAATAATGCAGCAAAGTCCTTAAATAATGCAGCAGAGTCCTTAAATAATGCAACAAAGTCCTAAAATAATGCAGCAGAGTCCTTAAATAATGCAACAAAGTCCTTAAATAATGCAGCAGAGTCCTTAAATAATGCAGCACATTCCTTAAATAATGCAGCAGAGTCCTTAAATAATCCAGCCAAGTCCTTAAATAATGCAGCAGAGTCCTTAAATAATGCAGAAAAGTCGTTAAATAAAGCAGCAGAGTCCTTAAATACTGCAGCAGAGTCCTTAAATAATGCAGCAAAGTCATTAAATAATGCAGAAGAGTCCTTAAATAATGCAGCAAAGTCCTTATATAATGCATCAGAGTCCTTAAATAATGCAGCAGAGTCCTTAAATACCACAGCAGAGTCCTTAAATAATGCAGCAAAGTCTTTAAATAATGCAGCACAGTCCTTAAATTATCCAGCCAAGTCCTTAAATAATGCAGCAGAGTCCTTAAATAATGCAGAAAAGTCCTTAAATAATGCAGCAGAGACCTTAAATACTTCAGCATAGTCCTTAAATAATGCAGCAAAGTCCTTGAATAATGCAGCAGAGTCCTTAAATAATGCAACAAAGTCCTTAAATAATGCAGAAGAGTCCTTAAATAATGCAGCAAATTCCTTAAATAATGCAGCAAAGTCTTTAAATAATGCAATAAAGTCCATAAATAATGCAGCAAAGTTCTTAAATAATGCAGCAGAGTCCTTAAATACCACAGCAGAGTCCTTAAATAATGCAGCAAAGTCTTTAAATAATGCAACAAAGTCCTTAAATAATGCAGCAGAGTCCTTAAATAATGCAGAAGAGTCCTTAAATAATCCAGCCAAGTCCTTAAATAATGCAGCAGAGTCCTTAAATAATGCAACAAAATCCATAAATAATGCAGAAGAGTCCTTAAATAATCCAGCCAAGTCCTTAAATCATGCAGCAGGGTACTTAAATAATCCAGCCAAGTCCTTAAATAATGCAGCAGAGTCCTTAAACAATGCAGCAGAGTCCTTAAATAATGCAGAAGAGTCCTTAAATAATGCAACCAAGACCTTAATGCAGCAGAGTCCTTAAATAATGCAACAAAGTACTTAAATAATGCAGCAGAGTCCTTAAGTACCGTAGCAGAGTCCTTAAATACTGCAGCAATGTCCTTAAATAATGCAGCAGAGTCCTTAAATAATGCAATAAAGTCCATAAATAATGCAGCAAAGTCCTTAAATAATGCAACAAAGTCCTTAAATAATGCAGCAGGGTCCTTAAATAATGCAACAAAGTCCTTAAATAATGCAGCAGAGTCCTTAAAAAATGCAGCAAAGTCCGTAAATAATGCAGCAGAGTCCTTAAATAATCCAGCCAAGTCCTTAAATAATGCAGCAGATTACTGAAATACGGCAGCAGGGTCCTTAAATAATGCAGCAGAGTCCTTATATAATGCAACAAAGTCCTTAAATAATGCAGCAGAGTCCTTAAATAATGCAACAAAGTCCTTAAGTAATGCAGCAGAGTCCTTAAATAATGCAGCAAAGTCCTTAAATAATGCAGCACAGTCCTTAAATAATCCAGCAAAGTCCTTAAATAATGCAGCAAAGTCTTTAAATAATGCAATAAAGTCCATAAATGATGCAGCAAATTCCTTAAATAATGCAGCAGAGTACTGAAATACCGCAGCAGGATCCTTAAATAATGCAACAGAGTCCTTAAATAATGCAACAAAGTCCTTAAATAATGCAGAACAGTCCTTAAATAATGCAATAAAGTCCTTAAATAATGCAGCAAAGTCCTTAAATAATGCAGCAGAGTCCTTAAATAATGCAACAAAGTCCTAAAATAATGCAGCAGAGTCCTTAAATAATGCAACAAAGTCCTTAAATAATGCAGCAGAGTCCTTAAATAATGCAGCACATTCCTTAAATAATGCAGCAGAGTCCTTAAATAATCCAGCCAAGTCCTTAAATAATGCAGCAGAGTCCTTAAATAATGCAGAAAAGTCGTTAAATAAAGCAGCAGAGTCCTTAAATACTGCAGCAGAGTCCTTAAATAATGCAGCAAAGTCCTTATATAATGCATCAGAGTCCTTAAATAATGCAGCAGAGTCCTTAAATACCACAGCAGAGTCCTTAAATAATGCAGCAAAGTCTTTAAATAATGCAGCACAGTCCTTAAATAATCCAGCCAAGTCCTTAAATAATGCAGCAGAGTCCTTAAATAATGCAGAAAAGTCCTTAAATAATGCAGCAGAGACCTTAAATACTTCAGCATAGTCCTTAAATAATGCAGCAAAGTCCTTGAATAATGCAGCAGAGTCCTTAAATAATGCAACAAAGTCCTTAAATAATGCAGAAGCGTCCTTAAATAATGCAGCAAATTCCTTAAATAATGCAGCAAAGTCTTTAAATAATGGAATAAAGTCCATAAATAATGCAGCAGGGTCCTTAAATAATGCAACAAAGTCCTTAAATAATGCAGCAGAGTCCTTAAAAAATGCAGTAAAGTCCGTAAATAATGCAGCAGAGTCCTTAAATAATCCAGCCAAGTCCTTAAATAATGCAACAAAGTCCTTAAATAATGCAGCAGATTACTGAAATACTGCAGCAGGGTCCTTAAATAATGCAGCAGAGTCCTTAAATAATGCAACAAAGTCCTTAAATAATGCAGCAGAGTCCTTAAATAATGCAACAAAGTCCTTAAATAATGCAGCAGAGTCCTTAAATAATGCAACAAAGTACTTAAATAATGCAGCAGAGTCCTTAAGTACTGTAGCAGAGTCCTTAAATACTGCAGCAAAGTCCTTAAATAATGCAGCAGAGTCCTTAAATAATGCAGCAAAGTCATTAAATAATGCAGCAGAGTCCTTAAATAATGCAACAAATTCCTTAAATAATGCAGCAGAGTCCTTAAATAATGCAATAAAGTCCATAAATAAGGCAGCAAAGTCCTTAAATAATGCAACAAAGTCCTTAAATAATGCAGCAGGGTCCTTAAATAATGCAACAAAGTCCTTAAATAATGCAGCAGAGCCCTTAAAAAATGCAGCAAAGTCCGTAAATAATGCAGCAGAGTCCTTAAATAATCCAGCCAAGTCCTTAAATAATGCAGCAGATTACTGAAATACGGCAGCAGGGTCCTTAAATAATGCAGCAGAGTCCTTATATAATGCAACAAAGTCCTTAAATAATACAGCAGAGTTCTTAAATAATGCAACAAAGTCCTTAAGTAATGCAGCAGAGTCCTTAAATAATGCAGCAAAGTCCTTAAATAATGCAGCACAGTCCTTAAATAATCCAGCAAAGTCCTTAAATAATGCAGCAAAGTCTTTAAATAATGCAATAAAGTCCATAAATGATGCAGCAAATTCCTTAAATAATGCAGCAGAGTACTGAAATACCGCAGCAGGATCCTTAAATAATGCAACAGAGTCCTTAAATAATGCAACAAAGTCCTTAAATAATGCAGAACAGTCCTTAAATAATGCAATAAAGTCCTTAAATAATGCAGCAAAGTCCTTAAATAATGCAGCAGAGTCCTTAAATAATGCAACAAAGTCCTAAAATAATGCAGCAGAGTCCTTAAATAATGCAACAAAGTCCTTAAATAATGCAGCAGAGTCCTTAAATAATGCAGCACATTCCTTAAATAATGCAGCAGAGTCCTTAAATAATCCAGCCAAGTCCTTAAATAATGCAGCAGAGTCCTTAAATAATGCAGAAAAGTCGTTAAATAAAGCAGCAGAGTCCTTAAATACTGCAGCAGAGTCCTTAAATAATGCAGCAAAGTCATTAAATAATGCAGAAGAGTCCTTAAATAATGCAGCAAAGTCCTTATATAATGCATCAGAGTCCTTATATAATGCAGCAGAGTCCTTAAATACCACAGCAGAGTCCTTAAATAATGCAGCAAAGTCTTTAAATAATGCAGCACAGTCCTTAAATAATCCAGCCAAGTCCTTAAATAATGCAGCAGAGTCCTTAAATAATGCAGAAAAGTCCTTAAATAATGCAGCAGAGACCTTAAATACTTCAGCATAGTCCTTAAATAATGCAGCAAAGTCCTTGAATAATGCAGCAGAGTCCTTAAATAATGCAACAAAGTCCTTAAATAATGCAGAAGAGTCCTTAAATAATGCAGCAAATTCCTTAAATAATGCAGCAAAGTCTTTAAATAATGCAATAAAGTCCATAAATAATGCAGCAAAGTTCTTAAATAATGCAGCAGAGTCCTTAAATACCACAGCAGAGTCCTTAAATAATGCAGCAAAGTCTTTAAATAATGCAACAAAGTCCTTAAATAATGCAGCAGAGTCCTTAAATAATGCAGAAGAGTCCTTAAATAATCCAGCCAAGTCCTTAAATAATGCAGCAGAGTCCTTAAATAATGCAACAAAATCCTTAAATAATGCAGAAGAGTCCTTAAATAATCCAGCCAAGTCCTTAAATCATGCAGCAGGGTACTTAAATAATCCAGCCAAGTCCTTAAATAATGCAGCAGAGTCCTTAAACAATGCAGCAGAGTCCTTAAATAATGCAGAAGAGTCCTTAAATAATGCAACCAAGACCTTAATGCAGCAGAGTCCTTAAATAATGCAACAAAGTACTTAAATAATGCAGCAGAGTCCTTAAGTACCGTAGCAGAGTCCTTAAATACTGCAGCAATGTCCTTAAATAATGCAGCAGAGTCCTTAAATAATGCAATAAAGTCCATAAATAATGCAGCAAAGTCCTTAAATAATGCAACAAAGTCCTTAAATAATGCAGCAGGGTCCTTAAGTAATGCAACAAAGTCCTTAAATAATGCAGCAGAGTCCTTAAAAAATGCAGCAAAGTCCGTAAATAATGCAGCAGAGTCCTTAAATAATCCAGCCAAGTCCTTAAATAATGCATCAGATTACTGAAATACGGCAGCAGGGTCCTTAAATAATGCAGCAGAGTCCTTATATAATGCAACAAAGTCCTTAAATAATGCAGCAGAGTCCTTAAATAATGCAACAAAGTCCTTAAGTAATGCAGCAGAGTCCTTAAATAATGCAGCAAAGTCCTTAAATAATGCAGCACAGTCCTTAAATAATCCAGCAAAGTCCTTAAATAATGCAGCAAAGTCTTTAAATAATGCAATAAAGTCCATAAATGATGCAGCAAATTCCTTAAATAATGCAGCAGAGTACTGAAATACCGCAGCAGGATCCTTAAATAATGCAACAGAGTCCTTAAATAATGCAACAAAGTCCTTAAATAATGCAGAACAGTCCTTAAATAATGCAATAAAGTCCTTAAATAATGCAGCAAAGTCCTTAAATAATGCAGCAGAGTCCTTAAATAATGCAACAAAGTCCTAAAATAATGCAGCAGAGTCCTTAAATAATGCAACAAAGTCCTTAAATAATGCAGCAGAGTCCTTAAATAATGCAGCACATTCCTTAAATAATGCAGCAGAGTCCTTAAATAATCCAGCCAAGTCCTTAAATAATGCAGCAGAGTCCTTAAATAATGCAGAAAAGTCGTTAAATAAAGCAGCAGAGTCCTTAAATACTGCAGCAGAGTCCTTAAATAATGCAGCAAAGTCATTAAATAATGCAGAAGAGTCCTTAAATAATGCAGCAAAGTCCTTATATAATGCATCAGAGTCCTTAAATAATGCAGCAGAGTCCTTAAATACCACAGCAGAGTCCTTAAATAATGCAGCAAAGTCTTTAAATAATGCAGCACAGTCCTTAAATAATCCAGCCAAGTCCTTAAATAATGCAGCAGAGTCCTTAAATAATGCAGAAAAGTCCTTAAATAATGCAGCAGAGACCTTAAATACTTCAGCATAGTCCTTAAATAATGCAGCAAAGTCCTTGAATAATGCAGCAGAGTCCTTAAATAATGCAACAAAGTCCTTAAATAATGCAGAAGCGTCCTTAAATAATGCAGCAAATTCCTTAAATAATGCAGCAAAGTCTTTAAATAATGGAATAAAGTCCATAAATAATGCAGCAGGGTCCTTAAATAATGCAACAAAGTCCTTAAATAATGCAGCAGAGTCCTTAAAAAATGCAGTAAAGTCCGTAAATAATGCAGCAGAGTCCTTAAATAATCCAGCCAAGTCCTTAAATAATGCAACAAAGTCCTTAAATAATGCAGCAGATTACTGAAATACTGCAGCAGGGTCCTTAAATAATGCAGCAGAGTCCTTAAATAATGCAACAAAGTCCTTAAATAATGCAGCAGAGTCCTTAAATAATGCAACAAAGTCCTTAAATAATGCAGCAGAGTCCTTAAATAATGCAACAAAGTACTTAAATAATGCAGCAGAGTCCTTAAGTACTGTAGCAGAGTCCTTAAATACTGCAGCAAAGTCCTTAAATAATGCAGCAGAGTCCTTAAATAATGCAGCAAAGTCATTAAATAATGCAGCAGAGTCCTTAAATAATGCAACAAATTCCTTAAATAATGCAGCAGAGTCCTTAAATAATGCAATAAAGTCCATAAATAAGGCAGCAAAGTCCTTAAATAATGCAACAAAGTCCTTAAATAATGCAGCAGGGTCCTTAAATAATGCAACAAAGTCCTTAAATAATGCAGCAGAGCCCTTAAAAAATGCAGCAAAGTCCGTAAATAATGCAGCAGAGTCCTTAAATAATCCAGCCAAGTCCTTAAATAATGCAGCAGATTACTGAAATACGGCAGCAGGGTCCTTAAATAATGCAGCAGAGTCCTTATATAATGCAACAAAGTCCTTAAATAATACAGCAGAGTTCTTAAATAATGCAACAAAGTCCTTAAGTAATGCAGCAGAGTCCTTAAATAATGCAGCAAAGTCCTTAAATAATGCAGCACAGTCCTTAAATAATCCAGCAAAGTCCTTAAATAATGCAGCAAAGTCTTTAAATAATGCAATAAAGTCCATAAATGATGCAGCAAATTCCTTAAATAATGCAGCAGAGTACTGAAATACCGCAGCAGGATCCTTAAATAATGCAACAGAGTCCTTAAATAATGCAACAAAGTCCTTAAATAATGCAGAACAGTCCTTAAATAATGCAATAAAGTCCTTAAATAATGCAGCAAAGTCCTTAAATAATGCAGCAGAGTCCTTAAATAATGCAACAAAGTCCTAAAATAATGCAGCAGAGTCCTTAAATAATGCAACAAAGTCCTTAAATAATGCAGCAGAGTCCTTAAATAATGCAGCACATTCCTTAAATAATGCAGCAGAGTCCTTAAATAATCCAGCCAAGTCCTTAAATAATGCAGCAGAGTCCTTAAATAATGCAGAAAAGTCGTTAAATAAAGCAGCAGAGTCCTTAAATACTGCAGCAGAGTCCTTAAATAATGCAGCAAAGTCATTAAATAATGCAGAAGAGTCCTTAAATAATGCAGCAAAGTCCTTATATAATGCATCAGAGTCCTTATATAATGCAGCAGAGTCCTTAAATACCACAGCAGAGTCCTTAAATAATGCAGCAAAGTCTTTAAATAATGCAGGACAGTCCTTAAATAATCCAGCCAAGTCCTTAAATAATGCAGCAGAGTCCTTAAATAATGCAGAAAAGTCCTTAAATAATGCAGCAGAGACCTTAAATACTTCAGCATAGTCCTTAAATAATGCAGCAAAGTCCTTGAATAATGCAGCAGAGTCCTTAAATAATGCAACAAAGTCCTTAAATAATGCAGAAGAGTCCTTAAATAATGCAGCAAATTCCTTAAATAATGCAGCAAAGTCTTTAAATAATGCAATAAAGTCCATAAATAATGCAGCAAAGTTCTTAAATAATGCAGCAGAGTCCTTAAATACCACAGCAGAGTCCTTAAATAATGCAGCAAAGTCTTTAAATAATGCAACAAAGTCCTTAAATAATGCAGCAGAGTCCTTAAATAATGCAGAAGAGTCCTTAAATAATCCAGCCAAGTCCTTAAATAATGCAGCAGAGTCCTTAAATAATGCAACAAAATCCTTAAATAATGCAGAAGAGTCCTTAAATAATCCAGCCAAGTCCTTAAATCATGCAGCAGGGTACTTAAATAATCCAGCCAAGTCCTTAAATAATGCAGCAGAGTCCTTAAACAATGCAGCAGAGTCCTTAAATAATGCAGAAGAGTCCTTAAATAATGCAACCAAGACCTTAATGCAGCAGAGTCCTTAAATAATGCAACAAAGTACTTAAATAATGCAGCAGAGTCCTTAAGTACCGTAGCAGAGTCCTTAAATACTGCAGCAATGTCCTTAAATAATGCAGCAGAGTCCTTAAATAATGCAATAAAGTCCATAAATAATGCAGCAAAGTCCTTAAATAATGCAACAAAGTCCTTAAATAATGCAGCAGGGTCCTTAAGTAATGCAACAAAGTCCTTAAATAATGCAGCAGAGTCCTTAAAAAATGCAGCAAAGTCCGTAAATAATGCAGCAGAGTCCTTAAATAATCCAGCCAAGTCCTTAAATAATGCATCAGATTACTGAAATACGGCAGCAGGGTCCTTAAATAATGCAGCAGAGTCCTTATATAATGCAACAAAGTCCTTAAATAATGCAGCAGAGTCCTTAAATAATGCAACAAAGTCCTTAAGTAATGCAGCAGAGTCCTTAAATAATGCAGCAAAGTCCTTAAATAATGCAGCACAGTCCTTAAATAATCCAGCAAAGTCCTTAAATAATGCAGCAAAGTCTTTAAATAATGCAATAAAGTCCATAAATGATGCAGCAAATTCCTTAAATAATGCAGCAGAGTACTGAAATACCGCAGCAGGATCCTTAAATAATGCAACAGAGTCCTTAAATAATGCAACAAAGTCCTTAAATAATGCAGAACAGTCCTTAAATAATGCAATAAAGTCCTTAAATAATGCAGCAAAGTCCTTAAATAATGCAGCAGAGTCCTTAAATAATGCAACAAAGTCCTAAAATAATGCAGCAGAGTCCTTAAATAATGCAACAAAGTCCTTAAATAATGCAGCAGAGTCCTTAAATAATGCAGCACATTCCTTAAATAATGCAGCAGAGTCCTTAAATAATCCAGCCAAGTCCTTAAATAATGCAGCAGAGTCCTTAAATAATGCAGAAAAGTCGTTAAATAAAGCAGCAGAGTCCTTAAATACTGCAGCAGAGTCCTTAAATAATGCAGCAAAGTCATTAAATAATGCAGAAGAGTCCTTAAATAATGCAGCAAAGTCCTTATATAATGCATCAGAGTCCTTAAATAATGCAGCAGAGTCCTTAAATACCACAGCAGAGTCCTTAAATAATGCAGCAAAGTCTTTAAATAATGCAGCACAGTCCTTAAATAATCCAGCCAAGTCCTTAAATAATGCAGCAGAGTCCTTAAATAATGCAGAAAAGTCCTTAAATAATGCAGCAGAGACCTTAAATACTTCAGCATAGTCCTTAAATAATGCAGCAAAGTCCTTGAATAATGCAGCAGAGTCCTTAAATAATGCAACAAAGTCCTTAAATAATGCAGAAGCGTCCTTAAATAATGCAGCAAATTCCTTAAATAATGCAGCAAAGTCTTTAAATAATGCAATAAAGTCCATAAATAATGCAGCAGGGTCCTTAAATAATGCAACAAAGTCCTTAAATAATGCAGCAGAGTCCTTAAAAAATGCAGTAAAGTCCGTAAATAATGCAGCAGAGTCCTTAAATAATCCAGCCAAGTCCTTAAATAATGCAACAAAGTCCTTAAATAATGCAGCAGATTACTGAAATACTGCAGCAGGGTCCTTAAATAATGCAGCAGAGTCCTTAAATAATGCAACAAATTCCTTAAATAATGCAGCAGAGTCCTTAAATAATGCAATAAAGTCCATAAATAATGCAGCAAAGTCCTTAAATAATGCAACAAAGTCCTTAAATAATGCAGCAGGGTCCTTAAATAATGCAACAAAGTCCTTAAATAATGCAGCAGAGTCCTTAAAAAATGCAGCAAAGTCCGTAAATAATGCAGCAGAGTCCTTAAATCATCCAGCCAAGTCCTTAAATAATGCAGCAGATTACTGAAATACGGCAGCAGGGTCCTTAAATAATGCAGCAGAGTCCTTATATAATGCAACAAAGTCCTTAAATAATACAGCAGAGTCCTTAAATAATGCAACAAAGTCCTTAAGTAATGCAGCAGAGTCCTTAAATAATGCAGCAAAGTCCTTAAATAATGCAGCACAGTCCTTAAATAATCCAGCAAAGTCCTTAAATAATGCAGCAAAGTCTTTAAATAATGCAATAAAGTCCATAAATGATGCAGCAAATTCCTTAAATAATGCAGCAGAGTACTGAAATACCGCAGCAGGATCCTTAAATAATGCAGCAGAGTCCTTAAATAATGCAACAAAGTCCTTAAATACTGCAGAACAGTCCTTAAATAATGCAATAAAGTCCTTAAATAATGCAGCAAAGTCCTTAAATAATGCAGCAGAGTCCTTAAATAATGCAACAAAGTCCTAAAATAATGCAGCAGAGTCCTTAAATAATGCAACAAAGTCCTTAAATAATGCAGCAGAGTCCTTAAATAATGCAGCAGAGTCCTTAAATAATGCAGCGCATTCCTTAAATAATGCAGCAGAGTCCTTAAATAATCCAGCCAAGTCCTTAAATAATGCAGCAGAGTCCTTAAATAATGCAGAAAAGTCGTTAAATAAAGCAGCAGAGTCCTTAAATACTGCAGCAGAGTCCTT
Organism: Phyllobates terribilis; assembly: GCF_046119375.1. Classification (NCBI taxonomy): domain Eukaryota; kingdom Metazoa; phylum Chordata; class Amphibia; order Anura; family Dendrobatidae; genus Phyllobates; species Phyllobates terribilis. The sequence continues at coordinate 1,043,883 of NW_027362955.1, read as the reverse complement.
AAATAATGCAGCAAAGTCATTAAATAATGCAGAAGAGTCCTTAAATAATGCAGCAAAGTCCTTAAATAATGCAGCAGAGTCCTTAAATACCACAGCAGAGTCCTTAAATAATGCAGCAAAGTCTTTAAATAATGCAGCACAGTCCTTAAATAATCCAGCCAAGTCCTTAAATAATGCAGCAGAGTCCTTAAATAATGCAGAAAAGTCCTTAAATAATGCAGCAGAGACCTTAAATACTTCAGCATAGTCCTTAAATAATGCAGCAAAGTCCTTGAATAATGCAGCAGAGTCCTTAAATAATGCAACAAAGTCCTTAAATAATGCAGAAGAGTCCTTAAATAATGCAGCAAATTCCTTAAATAATGCAGCAAAGTCTTTAAATAATGCAATAAAGTCCATAAATAATGCAGCAAAGTTCTTAAATAATGCAGCAGAGTCCTTAAATACCACAGCAGAGTCCTTAAATAATGCAGCAAAGTCTTTAAATAATGCAACAAAGTCCTTAAATAATGCAGCAGAGTCCTTAAATAATGCAGAAGAGTCCTTAAATAATCCAGCCAAGTCCTTAAATAATGCAGCAGAGTCCTTAAATAATGCAACAAAATCCTTAAATAATGCAGAAGAGTCCTTAAATAATCCAGCCAAGTCCTTAAATCATGCAGCAGGGTACTTAAATAATCCAGCCAAGTCCTTAAATAATGCAGCAGAGTCCTTAAACAATGCAGCAGAGTCCTTAAATAATGCAGAAGAGTCCTTAAATAATGCAACCAAGACCTTAATGCAGCAGAGTCCTTAAATAATGCAACAAAGTACTTAAATAATGCAGCAGAGTCCTTAAGTACCGTAGCAGAGTCCTTAAATACTGCAGCAATGTCCTTAAATAATGCAGCAGAGTCCTTAAATAATGCAATAAAGTCCATAAATAATGCAGCAAAGTCCTTAAATAATGCAACAAAGTCCTTAAATAATGCAGCAGGGTCCTTAAGTAATGCAACAAAGTCCTTAAATAATGCAGCAGAGTCCTTAAAAAATGCAGCAAAGTCCGTAAATAATGCAGCAGAGTCCTTAAATAATCCAGCCAAGTCCTTAAATAATGCATCAGATTACTGAAATACGGCAGCAGGGTCCTTAAATAATGCAGCAGAGTCCTTATATAATGCAACAAAGTCCTTAAATAATGCAGCAGAGTCCTTAAATAATGCAACAAAGTCCTTAAGTAATGCAGCAGAGTCCTTAAATAATGCAGCAAAGTCCTTAAATAATGCAGCACAGTCCTTAAATAATCCAGCAAAGTCCTTAAATGATGCAGCAAATTCCTTAAATAATGCAGCAGAGTACTGAAATACCGCAGCAGGATCCTTAAATAATGCAACAGAGTCCTTAAATAATGCAACAAAGTCCTTAAATAATGCAGAACAGTCGTTAAATAAAGCAGCAGAGTCCTTAAATACTGCAGCAGAGTCCTTAAATAATGCAGCAAAGTCCTTATATAATGCATCAGAGTCCTTAAATAATGCAGCAGAGTCCTTAAATACCACAGCAGAGTCCTTAAATAATGCAGCAAAGTCTTTAAATAATGCAGCACAGTCCTTAAATAATCCAGCCAAGTCCTTAAATAATGCAGCAGAGTCCTTAAATAATGCAGAAAAGTCCTTAAATAATGCAGCAGAGACCTTAAATACTTCAGCATAGTCCTTAAATAATGCAGCAAAGTCCTTGAATAATGCAGCAGAGTCCTTAAATAATGCAACAAAGTCCTTAAATAATGCAGAAGCGTCCTTAAATAATGCAGCAAATTCCTTAAATAATGCAGCAAAGTCTTTAAATAATGGAATAAAGTCCATAAATAATGCAGCAGGGTCCTTAAATAATGCAACAAAGTCCTTAAATAATGCAGCAGAGTCCTTAAAAAATGCAGTAAAGTCCGTAAATAATGCAGCAGAGTCCTTAAATAATCCAGCCAAGTCCTTAAATAATGCAGCAGATTACTGAAATACGGCAGCAGGGTCCTTAAATAATGCAGCAGAGTCCTTATATAATGCAACAAAGTCCTTAAATAATACAGCAGAGTTCTTAAATAATGCAACAAAGTCCTTAAGTAATGCAGCAGAGTCCTTAAATAATGCAGCAAAGTCCTTAAATAATGCAGCACAGTCCTTAAATAATCCAGCAAAGTCCTTAAATAATGCAGCAAAGTCTTTAAATAATGCAATAAAGTCCATAAATGATGCAGCAAATTCCTTAAATAATGCAGCAGAGTACTGAAATACCGCAGCAGGATCCTTAAATAATGCAACAGAGTCCTTAAATAATGCAACAAAGTCCTTAAATAATGCAGAACAGTCCTTAAATAATGCAATAAAGTCCTTAAATAATGCAGCAAAGTCCTTAAATAATGCAGCAGAGTCCTTAAATAATGCAACAAAGTCCTAAAATAATGCAGCAGAGTCCTTAAATAATGCAACAAAGTCCTTAAATAATGCAGCAGAGTCCTTAAATAATGCAGCACATTCCTTAAATAATGCAGCAGAGTCCTTAAATAATCCAGCCAAGTCCTTAAATAATGCAGCAGAGTCCTTAAATAATGCAGAAAAGTCGTTAAATAAAGCAGCAGAGTCCTTAAATACTGCAGCAGAGTCCTTAAATAATGCAGCAAAGTCATTAAATAATGCAGAAGAGTCCTTAAATAATGCAGCAAAGTCCTTATATAATGCATCAGAGTCCTTATATAATGCAGCAGAGTCCTTAAATACCACAGCAGAGTCCTTAAATAATGCAGCAAAGTCTTTAAATAATGCAGCACAGTCCTTAAATAATCCAGCCAAGTCCTTAAATAATGCAGCAGAGTCCTTAAATAATGCAGAAAAGTCCTTAAATAATGCAGCAGAGACCTTAAATACTTCAGCATAGTCCTTAAATAATGCAGCAAAGTCCTTGAATAATGCAGCAGAGTCCTTAAATAATGCAACAAAGTCCTTAAATAATGCAGAAGAGTCCTTAAATAATGCAGCAAATTCCTTAAATAATGCAGCAAAGTCTTTAAATAATGCAATAAAGTCCATAAATAATGCAGCAAAGTTCTTAAATAATGCAGCAGAGTCCTTAAATACCACAGCAGAGTCCTTAAATAATGCAGCAAAGTCTTTAAATAATGCAACAAAGTCCTTAAATAATGCAGCAGAGTCCTTAAATAATGCAGAAGAGTCCTTAAATAATCCAGCCAAGTCCTTAAATAATGCAGCAGAGTCCTTAAATAATGCAACAAAATCCTTAAATAATGCAGAAGAGTCCTTAAATAATCCAGCCAAGTCCTTAAATCATGCAGCAGGGTACTTAAATAATCCAGCCAAGTCCTTAAATAATGCAGCAGAGTCCTTAAACAATGCAGCAGAGTCCTTAAATAATGCAGAAGAGTCCTTAAATAATGCAACCAAGACCTTAATGCAGCAGAGTCCTTAAATAATGCAACAAAGTACTTAAATAATGCAGCAGAGTCCTTAAGTACCGTAGCAGAGTCCTTAAATACTGCAGCAATGTCCTTAAATAATGCAGCAGAGTCCTTAAATAATGCAATAAAGTCCATAAATAATGCAGCAAAGTCCTTAAATAATGCAACAAAGTCCTTAAATAATGCAGCAGGGTCCTTAAGTAATGCAACAAAGTCCTTAAATAATGCAGCAGAGTCCTTAAAAAATGCAGCAAAGTCCGTAAATAATGCAGCAGAGTCCTTAAATAATCCAGCCAAGTCCTTAAATAATGCATCAGATTACTGAAATACGGCAGCAGGGTCCTTAAATAATGCAGCAGAGTCCTTATATAATGCAACAAAGTCCTTAAATAATGCAGCAGAGTCCTTAAATAATGCAACAAAGTCCTTAAGTAATGCAGCAGAGTCCTTAAATAATGCAGCAAAGTCCTTAAATAATGCAGCACAGTCCTTAAATAATCCAGCAAAGTCCTTAAATAATGCAGCAAAGTCTTTAAATAATGCAATAAAGTCCATAAATGATGCAGCAAATTCCTTAAATAATGCAGCAGAGTACTGAAATACCGCAGCAGGATCCTTAAATAATGCAACAGAGTCCTTAAATAATGCAACAAAGTCCTTAAATAATGCAGAACAGTCCTTAAATAATGCAATAAAGTCCTTAAATAATGCAGCAAAGTCCTTAAATAATGCAGCAGAGTCCTTAAATAATGCAACAAAGTCCTAAAATAATGCAGCAGAGTCCTTAAATAATGCAACAAAGTCCTTAAATAATGCAGCAGAGTCCTTAAATAATGCAGCACATTCCTTAAATAATGCAGCAGAGTCCTTAAATAATCCAGCCAAGTCCTTAAATAATGCAGCAGAGTCCTTAAATAATGCAGAAAAGTCGTTAAATAAAGCAGCAGAGTCCTTAAATACTGCAGCAGAGTCCTTAAATAATGCAGCAAAGTCATTAAATAATGCAGAAGAGTCCTTAAATAATGCAGCAAAGTCCTTATATAATGCATCAGAGTCCTTAAATAATGCAGCAGAGTCCTTAAATACCACAGCAGAGTCCTTAAATAATGCAGCAAAGTCTTTAAATAATGCAGCACAGTCCTTAAATAATCCAGCCAAGTCCTTAAATAATGCAGCAGAGTCCTTAAATAATGCAGAAAAGTCCTTAAATAATGCAGCAGAGACCTTAAATACTTCAGCATAGTCCTTAAATAATGCAGCAAAGTCCTTGAATAATGCAGCAGAGTCCTTAAATAATGCAACAAAGTCCTTAAATAATGCAGAAGCGTCCTTAAATAATGCAGCAAATTCCTTAAATAATGCAGCAAAGTCTTTAAATAATGGAATAAAGTCCATAAATAATGCAGCAGGGTCCTTAAATAATGCAACAAAGTCCTTAAATAATGCAGCAGAGTCCTTAAAAAATGCAGTAAAGTCCGTAAATAATGCAGCAGAGTCCTTAAATAATCCAGCCAAGTCCTTAAATAATGCAACAAAGTCCTTAAATAATGCAGCAGATTACTGAAATACTGCAGCAGGGTCCTTAAATAATGCAGCAGAGTCCTTAAATAATGCAACAAAGTCCTTAAATAATGCAGCAGAGTCCTTAAATAATGCAACAAAGTCCTTAAATAATGCAGCAGAGTCCTTAAATAATGCAACAAAGTACTTAAATAATGCAGCAGAGTCCTTAAGTACTGTAGCAGAGTCCTTAAATACTGCAGCAAAGTCCTTAAATAATGCAGCAGAGTCCTTAAATAATGCAGCAAAGTCATTAAATAATGCAGCAGAGTCCTTAAATAATGCAACAAATTCCTTAAATAATGCAGCAGAGTCCTTAAATAATGCAATAAAGTCCATAAATAAGGCAGCAAAGTCCTTAAATAATGCAACAAAGTCCTTAAATAATGCAGCAGGGTCCTTAAATAATGCAACAAAGTCCTTAAATAATGCAGCAGAGCCCTTAAAAAATGCAGCAAAGTCCGTAAATAATGCAGCAGAGTCCTTAAATAATCCAGCCAAGTCCTTAAATAATGCAGCAGATTACTGAAATACGGCAGCAGGGTCCTTAAATAATGCAGCAGAGTCCTTATATAATGCAACAAAGTCCTTAAATAATACAGCAGAGTTCTTAAATAATGCAACAAAGTCCTTAAGTAATGCAGCAGAGTCCTTAAATAATGCAGCAAAGTCCTTAAATAATGCAGCACAGTCCTTAAATAATCCAGCAAAGTCCTTAAATAATGCAGCAAAGTCTTTAAATAATGCAATAAAGTCCATAAATGATGCAGCAAATTCCTTAAATAATGCAGCAGAGTACTGAAATACCGCAGCAGGATCCTTAAATAATGCAACAGAGTCCTTAAATAATGCAACAAAGTCCTTAAATAATGCAGAACAGTCCTTAAATAATGCAATAAAGTCCTTAAATAATGCAGCAAAGTCCTTAAATAATGCAGCAGAGTCCTTAAATAATGCAACAAAGTCCTAAAATAATGCAGCAGAGTCCTTAAATAATGCAACAAAGTCCTTAAATAATGCAGCAGAGTCCTTAAATAATGCAGCACATTCCTTAAATAATGCAGCAGAGTCCTTAAATAATCCAGCCAAGTCCTTAAATAATGCAGCAGAGTCCTTAAATAATGCAGAAAAGTCGTTAAATAAAGCAGCAGAGTCCTTAAATACTGCAGCAGAGTCCTTAAATAATGCAGCAAAGTCATTAAATAATGCAGAAGAGTCCTTAAATAATGCAGCAAAGTCCTTATATAATGCATCAGAGTCCTTATATAATGCAGCAGAGTCCTTAAATACCACAGCAGAGTCCTTAAATAATGCAGCAAAGTCTTTAAATAATGCAGGACAGTCCTTAAATAATCCAGCCAAGTCCTTAAATAATGCAGCAGAGTCCTTAAATAATGCAGAAAAGTCCTTAAATAATGCAGCAGAGACCTTAAATACTTCAGCATAGTCCTTAAATAATGCAGCAAAGTCCTTGAATAATGCAGCAGAGTCCTTAAATAATGCAACAAAGTCCTTAAATAATGCAGAAGAGTCCTTAAATAATGCAGCAAATTCCTTAAATAATGCAGCAAAGTCTTTAAATAATGCAATAAAGTCCATAAATAATGCAGCAAAGTTCTTAAATAATGCAGCAGAGTCCTTAAATACCACAGCAGAGTCCTTAAATAATGCAGCAAAGTCTTTAAATAATGCAACAAAGTCCTTAAATAATGCAGCAGAGTCCTTAAATAATGCAGAAGAGTCCTTAAATAATCCAGCCAAGTCCTTAAATAATGCAGCAGAGTCCTTAAATAATGCAACAAAATCCTTAAATAATGCAGAAGAGTCCTTAAATAATCCAGCCAAGTCCTTAAATCATGCAGCAGGGTACTTAAATAATCCAGCCAAGTCCTTAAATAATGCAGCAGAGTCCTTAAACAATGCAGCAGAGTCCTTAAATAATGCAGAAGAGTCCTTAAATAATGCAACCAAGACCTTAATGCAGCAGAGTCCTTAAATAATGCAACAAAGTACTTAAATAATGCAGCAGAGTCCTTAAGTACCGTAGCAGAGTCCTTAAATACTGCAGCAATGTCCTTAAATAATGCAGCAGAGTCCTTAAATAATGCAATAAAGTCCATAAATAATGCAGCAAAGTCCTTAAATAATGCAACAAAGTCCTTAAATAATGCAGCAGGGTCCTTAAGTAATGCAACAAAGTCCTTAAATAATGCAGCAGAGTCCTTAAAAAATGCAGCAAAGTCCGTAAATAATGCAGCAGAGTCCTTAAATAATCCAGCCAAGTCCTTAAATAATGCATCAGATTACTGAAATACGGCAGCAGGGTCCTTAAATAATGCAGCAGAGTCCTTATATAATGCAACAAAGTCCTTAAATAATGCAGCAGAGTCCTTAAATAATGCAACAAAGTCCTTAAGTAATGCAGCAGAGTCCTTAAATAATGCAGCAAAGTCCTTAAATAATGCAGCACAGTCCTTAAATAATCCAGCAAAGTCCTTAAATAATGCAGCAAAGTCTTTAAATAATGCAATAAAGTCCATAAATGATGCAGCAAATTCCTTAAATAATGCAGCAGAGTACTGAAATACCGCAGCAGGATCCTTAAATAATGCAACAGAGTCCTTAAATAATGCAACAAAGTCCTTAAATAATGCAGAACAGTCCTTAAATAATGCAATAAAGTCCTTAAATAATGCAGCAAAGTCCTTAAATAATGCAGCAGAGTCCTTAAATAATGCAACAAAGTCCTAAAATAATGCAGCAGAGTCCTTAAATAATGCAACAAAGTCCTTAAATAATGCAGCAGAGTCCTTAAATAATGCAGCACATTCCTTAAATAATGCAGCAGAGTCCTTAAATAATCCAGCCAAGTCCTTAAATAATGCAGCAGAGTCCTTAAATAATGCAGAAAAGTCGTTAAATAAAGCAGCAGAGTCCTTAAATACTGCAGCAGAGTCCTTAAATAATGCAGCAAAGTCATTAAATAATGCAGAAGAGTCCTTAAATAATGCAGCAAAGTCCTTATATAATGCATCAGAGTCCTTAAATAATGCAGCAGAGTCCTTAAATACCACAGCAGAGTCCTTAAATAATGCAGCAAAGTCTTTAAATAATGCAGCACAGTCCTTAAATAATCCAGCCAAGTCCTTAAATAATGCAGCAGAGTCCTTAAATAATGCAGAAAAGTCCTTAAATAATGCAGCAGAGACCTTAAATACTTCAGCATAGTCCTTAAATAATGCAGCAAAGTCCTTGAATAATGCAGCAGAGTCCTTAAATAATGCAACAAAGTCCTTAAATAATGCAGAAGCGTCCTTAAATAATGCAGCAAATTCCTTAAATAATGCAGCAAAGTCTTTAAATAATGCAATAAAGTCCATAAATAATGCAGCAGGGTCCTTAAATAATGCAACAAAGTCCTTAAATAATGCAGCAGAGTCCTTAAAAAATGCAGTAAAGTCCGTAAATAATGCAGCAGAGTCCTTAAATAATCCAGCCAAGTCCTTAAATAATGCAACAAAGTCCTTAAATAATGCAGCAGATTACTGAAATACTGCAGCAGGGTCCTTAAATAATGCAGCAGAGTCCTTAAATAATGCAACAAATTCCTTAAATAATGCAGCAGAGTCCTTAAATAATGCAATAAAGTCCATAAATAATGCAGCAAAGTCCTTAAATAATGCAACAAAGTCCTTACATAATGCAGCAGGGTCCTTAAATAATGCAACAAAGTCCTTAAATAATGCAGCAGAGTCCTTAAAAAATGCAGCAAAGTCCGTAAATAATGCAGCAGAGTCCTTAAATCATCCAGCCAAGTCCTTAAATAATGCAGCAGATTACTGAAATACGGCAGCAGGGTCCTTAAATAATGCAGCAGAGTCCTTATATAATGCAACAAAGTCCTTAAATAATACAGCAGAGTCCTTAAATAATGCAACAAAGTCCTTAAGTAATGCAGCAGAGTCCTTAAATAATGCAGCAAAGTCCTTAAATAATGCAGCACAGTCCTTAAATAATCCAGCAAAGTCCTTAAATAATGCAGCAAAGTCTTTAAATAATGCAATAAAGTCCATAAATGATGCAGCAAATTCCTTAAATAATGCAGCAGAGTACTGAAATACCGCAGCAGGATCCTTAAATAATGCAGCAGAGTCCTTAAATAATGCAACAAAGTCCTTAAATACTGCAGAACAGTCCTTAAATAATGCAATAAAGTCCTTAAATAATGCAGCAAAGTCCTTAAATAATGCAGCAGAGTCCTTAAATAATGCAACAAAGTCCTAAAATAATGCAGCAGAGTCCTTAAATAATGCAACAAAGTCCTTAAATAATGCAGCAGAGTCCTTAAATAATGCAGCAGAGTCCTTAAATAATGCAGCGCATTCCTTAAATAATGCAGCAGAGTCCTTAAATAATCCAGCCAAGTCCTTAAATAATGCAGCAGAGTCCTTAAATAATGCAGAAAAGTCGTTAAATAAAGCAGCAGAGTCCTTAAATACTGCAGCAGAGTCCTTAAATAATGCAGCAAAGTCATTAAATAATGCAGAAGAGTCCTTAAATAATGCAGCAAAGTCCTTAAATAATGCAGCAGAGTCCTTAAATACCACAGCAGAGTCCTTAAATAATGCAGCAAAGTCTTTAAATAATGCAGCACAGTCCTTAAATAATCCAGCCAAGTCCTTAAATAATGCAGCAGAGTCCTTAAATAATGCAGAAAAGTCCTTAAATAATGCAGCAGAGACCTTAAATACTTCAGCATAGTCCTTAAATAATGCAGCAAAGTCCTTGAATAATGCAGCAGAGTCCTTAAATAATGCAACAAAGTCCTTAAATAATGCAGAAGAGTCCTTAAATAATGCAGCAAATTCCTTAAATAATGCAGCAAAGTCTTTAAATAATGCAATAAAGTCCATAAATAATGCAGCAAAGTTCTTAAATAATGCAGCAGAGTCCTTAAATACCACAGCAGAGTCCTTAAATAATGCAGCAAAGTCTTTAAATAATGCAACAAAGTCCTTAAATAATGCAGCAGAGTCCTTAAATAATGCAGAAGAGTCCTTAAATAATCCAGCCAAGTCCTTAAATAATGCAGCAGAGTCCTTAAATAATGCAACAAAATCCTTAAATAATGCAGAAGAGTCCTTAAATAATCCAGCCAAGTCCTTAAATCATGCAGCAGGGTACTTAAATAATCCAGCCAAGTCCTTAAATAATGCAGCAGAGTCCTTAAACAATGCAGCAGAGTCCTTAAATAATGCAGAAGAGTCCTTAAATAATGCAACCAAGACCTTAATGCAGCAGAGTCCTTAAATAATGCAACAAAGTACTTAAATAATGCAGCAGAGTCCTTAAGTACCGTAGCAGAGTCCTTAAATACTGCAGCAATGTCCTTAAATAATGCAGCAGAGTCCTTAAATAATGCAATAAAGTCCATAAATAATGCAGCAAAGTCCTTAAATAATGCAACAAAGTCCTTAAATAATGCAGCAGGGTCCTTAAGTAATGCAACAAAGTCCTTAAATAATGCAGCAGAGTCCTTAAAAAATGCAGCAAAGTCCGTAAATAATGCAGCAGAGTCCTTAAATAATCCAGCCAAGTCCTTAAATAATGCATCAGATTACTGAAATACGGCAGCAGGGTCCTTAAATAATGCAGTAGAGTCCTTATATAATGCAACAAAGTCCTTAAATAATGCAGCAGAGTCCTTAAATAATGCAACAAAGTCCTTAAGTAATGCAGCAGAGTCCTTAAATAATGCAGCAAAGTCCTTAAATAATGCAGCACAGTCCTTAAATAATCCAGCAAAGTCCTTAAATGATGCAGCAAATTCCTTAAATAATGCAGCAGAGTACTGAAATACCGCAGCAGGATCCTTAAATAATGCAACAGAGTCCTTAAATAATGCAACAAAGTCCTTAAATAATGCAGAACAGTCGTTAAATAAAGCAGCAGAGTCCTTAAATACTGCAGCAGAGTCCTTAAATAATGCAGCAAAGTCCTTATATAATGCATCAGAGTCCTTAAATAATGCAGCAGAGTCCTTAAATACCACAGCAGAGTCCTTAAATAATGCAGCAAAGTCTTTAAATAATGCAGCACAGTCCTTAAATAATCCAGCCAAGTCCTTAAATAATGCAGCAGAGTCCTTAAATAATGCAGAAAAGTCCTTAAATAATGCAGCAGAGACCTTAAATACTTCAGCATAGTCCTTAAATAATGCAGCAAAGTCCTTGAATAATGCAGCAGAGTCCTTAAATAATGCAACAAAGTCCTTAAATAATGCAGAAGCGTCCTTAAATAATGCAGCAAATTCCTTAAATAATGCAGCAAAGTCTTTAAATAATGGAATAAAGTCCATAAATAATGCAGCAGGGTCCTTAAATAATGCAACAAAGTCCTTAAATAATGCAGCAGAGTCCTTAAAAAATGCAGTAAAGTCCGTAAATAATGCAGCAGAGTCCTTAAATAATCCAGCCAAGTCCTTAAATAATGCAACAAAGTCCTTAAATAATGCAGCAGATTACTGAAATACTGCAGCAGGGTCCTTAAATAATGCAGCAGAGTCCTTAAATAATGCAACAAAGTCCTTAAATAATGCAGCAGAGTCCTTAAATAATGCAACAAAGTCCTTAAATAATGCAGCAGAGTCCTTAAATAATGCAACAAAGTACTTAAATAATGCAGCAGAGTCCTTAAGTACTGTAGCAGAGTCCTTAAATACTGCAGCAAAGTCCTTAAATAATGCAGCAGAGTCCTTAAATAATGCAGCAAAGTCATTAAATAATGCAGCAGAGTCCTTAAATAATGCAACAAATTCCTTAAATAATGCAGCAGAGTCCTTAAATAATGCAATAAAGTCCATAAATAAGGCAGCAAAGTCCTTAAATAATGCAACAAAGTCCTTAAATAATGCAGCAGGGTCCTTAAATAATGCAACAAAGTCCTTAAATAATGCAGCAGAGCCCTTAAAAAATGCAGCAAAGTCCGTAAATAATGCAGCAGAGTCCTTAAATAATCCAGCCAAGTCCTTAAATAATGCAGCAGATTACTGAAATACGGCAGCAGGGTCCTTAAATAATGCAGCAGAGTCCTTATATAATGCAACAAAGTCCTTAAATAATACAGCAGAGTTCTTAAATAATGCAACAAAGTCCTTAAGTAATGCAGCAGAGTCCTTAAATAATGCAGCAAAGTCCTTAAATAATGCAGCACAGTCCTTAAATAATCCAGCAAAGTCCTTAAATAATGCAGCAAAGTCTTTAAATAATGCAATAAAGTCCATAAATGATGCAGCAAATTCCTTAAATAATGCAGCAGAGTACTGAAATACCGCAGCAGGATCCTTAAATAATGCAACAGAGTCCTTAAATAATGCAACAAAGTCCTTAAATAATGCAGAACAGTCCTTAAATAATGCAATAAAGTCCTTAAATAATGCAGCAAAGTCCTTAAATAATGCAGCAGAGTCCTTAAATAATGCAACAAAGTCCTAAAATAATGCAGCAGAGTCCTTAAATAATGCAACAAAGTCCTTAAATAATGCAGCAGAGTCCTTAAATAATCCAGCCAAGTCCTTAAATAATGCAGCAGAGTCCTTAAATAATGCAGAAAAGTCGTTAAATAAAGCAGCAGAGTCCTTAAATACTGCAGCAGAGTCCTTAAATAATGCAGCAAAGTCATTAAATAATGCAGAAGAGTCCTTAAATAATGCAGCAAAGTCCTTATATAATGCATCAGAGTCCTTAAATAATGCAGCAGAGTCCTTAAATACCACAGCAGAGTCCTTAAATAATGCAGCAAAGTCTTTAAATAATGCAGCACAGTCCTTAAATAATCCAGCCAAGTCCTTAAATAATGCAGCAGAGTCCTTAAATAATGCAGAAAAGTCCTTAAATAATGCAGCAGAGACCTTAAATACTTCAGCATAGTCCTTAAATAATGCAGCAAAGTCCTTGAATAATGCAGCAGAGTCCTTAAATAATGCAACAAAGTCCTTAAATAATGCAGAAGCGTCCTTAAATAATGCAGCAAATTCCTTAAATAATGCAGCAAAGTCTTTAAATAATGCAATAAAGTCCATAAATAATGCAGCAGGGTCCTTAAATAATGCAACAAAGTCCTTAAATAATGCAGCAGAGTCCTTAAAAAATGCAGTAAAGTCCGTAAATAATGCAGCAGAGTCCTTAAATAATCCAGCCAAGTCCTTAAATAATGCAACAAAGTCCTTAAATAATGCAGCAGATTACTGAAATACTGCAGCAGGGTCCTTAAATAATGCAGCAGAGTCCTTAAATAATGCAACAAATTCCTTAAATAATGCAGCAGAGTCCTTAAATAATGCAATAAAGTCCATAAATAATGCAGCAAAGTCCTTAAATAATGCAACAAAGTCCTTAAATAATGCAGCAGGGTCCTTAAATAATGCAACAAAGTCCTTAAATAATGCAGCAGAGTCCTTAAAAAATGCAGCAAAGTCCGTAAATAATGCAGCAGAGTCCTTAAATCATCCAGCCAAGTCCTTAAATAATGCAGCAGATTACTGAAATACGGCAGCAGGGTCCTTAAATAATGCAGCAGAGTCCTTATATAATGCAACAAAGTCCTTAAATAATACAGCAGAGTCCTTAAATAATGCAACAAAGTCCTTAAGTAATGCAGCAGAGTCCTTAAATAATGCAGCAAAGTCCTTAAATAATGCAGCACAGTCCTTAAATAATCCAGCAAAGTCCTTAAATAATGCAGCAAAGTCTTTAAATAATGCAATAAAGTCCATAAATGATGCAGCAAATTCCTTAAATAATGCAGCAGAGTACTGAAATACCGCAGCAGGATCCTTAAATAATGCAGCAGAGTCCTTAAATAATGCAACAAAGTCCTTAAATACTGCAGAACAGTCCTTAAATAATGCAATAAAGTCCTTAAATAATGCAGCAAAGTCCTTAAATAATGCAGCAGAGTCCTTAAATAATGCAACAAAGTCCTAAAATAATGCAGCAGAGTCCTTAAATAATGCAACAAAGTCCTTAAATAATGCAGCAGAGTCCTTAAATAATGCAGCAGAGTCCTTAAATAATGCAGCGCATTCCTTAAATAATGCAGCAGAGTCCTTAAATAATCCAGCCAAGTCCTTAAATAATGCAGCAGAGTCCTTAAATAATGCAGAAAAGTCGTTAAATAAAGCAGCAGAGTCCTTAAATACTGCAGCAGAGTCCTTAAATAATGCAGCAAAGTCATTAAATAATGCAGAAGAGTCCTTAAATAATGCAGCAAAGTCCTTAAATAATGCAGCAGAGTCCTTAAATACCACAGCAGAGTCCTTAAATAATGCAGCAAAGTCTTTAAATAATGCAGCACAGTCCTTAAATAATCCAGCCAAGTCCTTAAATAATGCAGCAGAGTCCTTAAATAATGCAGAAAAGTCCTTAAATAATGCAGCAGAGACCTTAAATACTTCAGCATAGTCCTTAAATAATGCAGCAAAGTCCTTGAATAATGCAGCAGAGTCCTTAAATAATGCAACAAAGTCCTTAAATAATGCAGAAGAGTCCTTAAATAATGCAGCAAATTCCTTAAATAATGCAGCAAAGTCTTTAAATAATGCAATAAAGTCCATAAATAATGCAGCAAAGTTCTTAAATAATGCAGCAGAGTCCTTAAATACCACAGCAGAGTCCTTAAATAATGCAGCAAAGTCTTTAAATAATGCAACAAAGTCCTTAAATAATGCAGCAGAGTCCTTAAATAATGCAGAAGAGTCCTTAAATAATCCAGCCAAGTCCTTAAATAATGCAGCAGAGTCCTTAAATAATGCAACAAAATCCTTAAATAATGCAGAAGAGTCCTTAAATAATCCAGCCAAGTCCTTAAATCATGCAGCAGGGTACTTAAATAATCCAGCCAAGTCCTTAAATAATGCAGCAGAGTCCTTAAACAATGCAGCAGAGTCCTTAAATAATGCAGAAGAGTCCTTAAATAATGCAACCAAGACCTTAATGCAGCAGAGTCCTTAAATAATGCAACAAAGTACTTAAATAATGCAGCAGAGTCCTTAAGTACCGTAGCAGAGTCCTTAAATACTGCAGCAATGTCCTTAAATAATGCAGCAGAGTCCTTAAATAATGCAATAAAGTCCATAAATAATGCAGCAAAGTCCTTAAATAATGCAACAAAGTCCTTAAATAATGCAGCAGGGTCCTTAAGTAATGCAACAAAGTCCTTAAATAATGCAGCAGAGTCCTTAAAAAATGCAGCAAAGTCCGTAAATAATGCAGCAGAGTCCTTAAATAATCCAGCCAAGTCCTTAAATAATGCATCAGATTACTGAAATACGGCAGCAGGGTCCTTAAATAATGCAGCAGAGTCCTTATATAATGCAACAAAGTCCTTAAATAATGCAGCAGAGTCCTTAAATAATGCAACAAAGTCCTTAAGTAATGCAGCAGAGTCCTTAAATAATGCAGCAAAGTCCTTAAATAATGCAGCACAGTCCTTAAATAATCCAGCAAAGTCCTTAAATGATGCAGCAAATTCCTTAAATAATGCAGCAGAGTACTGAAATACCGCAGCAGGATCCTTAAATAATGCAACAGAGTCCTTAAATAATGCAACAAAGTCCTTAAATAATGCAGAACAGTCGTTAAATAAAGCAGCAGAGTCCTTAAATACTGCAGCAGAGTCCTTAAATAATGCAGCAAAGTCCTTATATAATGCATCAGAGTCCTTAAATAATGCAGCAGAGTCCTTAAATACCACAGCAGAGTCCTTAAATAATGCAGCAAAGTCTTTAAATAATGCAGCACAGTCCTTAAATAATCCAGCCAAGTCCTTAAATAATGCAGCAGAGTCCTTAAATAATGCAGAAAAGTCCTTAAATAATGCAGCAGAGACCTTAAATACTTCAGCATAGTCCTTAAATAATGCAGCAAAGTCCTTGAATAATGCAGCAGAGTCCTTAAATAATGCAACAAAGTCCTTAAATAATGCAGAAGCGTCCTTAAATAATGCAGCAAATTCCTTAAATAATGCAGCAAAGTCTTTAAATAATGGAATAAAGTCCATAAATAATGCAGCAGGGTCCTTAAATAATGCAACAAAGTCCTTAAATAATGCAGCAGAGTCCTTAAAAAATGCAGTAAAGTCCGTAAATAATGCAGCAGAGTCCTTAAATAATCCAGCCAAGTCCTTAAATAATGCAACAAAGTCCTTAAATAATGCAGCAGATTACTGAAATACTGCAGCAGGGTCCTTAAATAATGCAGCAGAGTCCTTAAATAATGCAACAAAGTCCTTAAATAATGCAGCAGAGTCCTTAAATAATGCAACAAAGTCCTTAAATAATGCAGCAGAGTCCTTAAATAATGCAACAAAGTACTTAAATAATGCAGCAGAGTCCTTAAGTACTGTAGCAGAGTCCTTAAATACTGCAGCAAAGTCCTTAAATAATGCAGCAGAGTCCTTAAATAATGCAGCAAAGTCATTAAATAATGCAGCAGAGTCCTTAAATAATGCAACAAATTCCTTAAATAATGCAGCAGAGTCCTTAAATAATGCAATAAAGTCCATAAATAAGGCAGCAAAGTCCTTAAATAATGCAACAAAGTCCTTAAATAATGCAGCAGGGTCCTTAAATAATGCAACAAAGTCCTTAAATAATGCAGCAGAGCCCTTAAAAAATGCAGCAAAGTCCGTAAATAATGCAGCAGAGTCCTTAGATAATCCAGCCAAGTCCTTAAATAATGCAGCAGATTACTGAAATACGGCAGCAGGGTCCTTAAATAATGCAGCAGAGTCCTTATATAATGCAACAAAGTCCTTAAATAATACAGCAGAGTTCTTAAATAATGCAACAAAGTCCTTAAGTAATGCAGCAGAGTCCTTAAATAATGCAGCAAAGTCCTTAAATAATGCAGCACAGTCCTTAAATAATCCAGCAAAGTCCTTAAATAATGCAGCAAAGTCTTTAAATAATGCAATAAAGTCCATAAATGATGCAGCAAATTCCTTAAATAATGCAGCAGAGTACTGAAATACCGCAGCAGGATCCTTAAATAATGCAACAGAGTCCTTAAATAATGCAACAAAGTCCTTAAATAATGCAGAACAGTCCTTAAATAATGCAATAAAGTCCTTAAATAATGCAGCAAAGTCCTTAAATAATGCAGCAGAGTCCTTAAATAATGCAACAAAGTCCTAAAATAATGCAGCAGAGTCCTTAAATAATGCAACAAAGTCCTTAAATAATGCAGCAGAGTCCTTAAATAATGCAGCACATTCCTTAAATAATGTAGCAGAGTCCTTAAATAATCCAGCCAAGTCCTTAAATAATGCAGCAGAGTCCTTAAATAATGCAGAAAAGTCGTTAAATAAAGCAGCAGAGTCCTTAAATACTGCAGCAGAGTCCTTAAATAATGCAGCAAAGTCATTAAATAATGCAGAAGAGTCCTTAAATAATGCAGCAAAGTCCTTATATAATGCATCAGAGTCCTTATATAATGCAGCAGAGTCCTTAAATACCACAGCAGAGTCCTTAAATAATGCAGCAAAGTCTTTAAATAATGCAGCACAGTCCTTAAATAATCCAGCCAAGTCCTTAAATAATGCAGCAGAGTCCTTAAATAATGCAGAAAAGTCCTTAAATAATGCAGCAGAGACCTTAAATACTTCAGCATAGTCCTTAAATAATGCAGCAAAGTCCTTGAATAATGCAGCAGAGTCCTTAAATAATGCAACAAAGTCCTTAAATAATGCAGAAGAGTCCTTAAATAATGCAGCAAATTCCTTAAATAATGCAGCAAAGTCTTTAAATAATGCAATAAAGTCCATAAATAATGCAGCAAAGTTCTTAAATAATGCAGCAGAGTCCTTAAATACCACAGCAGAGTCCTTAAATAATGCAGCAAAGTCTTTAAATAATGCAACAAAGTCCTTAAATAATGCAGCAGAGTCCTTAAATAATGCAGAAGAGTCCTTAAATAATCCAGCCAAGTCCTTAAATAATGCAGCAGAGTCCTTAAATAATGCAACAAAATCCTTAGATAATGCAGAAGAGTCCTTAAATAATCCAGCCAAGTCCTTAAATCATGCAGCAGGGTACTTAAATAATCCAGCCAAGTCCTTAAATAATGCAGCAGAGTCCTTAAACAATGCAGCAGAGTCCTTAAATAATGCAGAAGAGTCCTTAAATAATGCAACCAAGACCTTAATGCAGCAGAGTCCTTAAATAATGCAACAAAGTACTTAAATAATGCAGCAGAGTCCTTAAGTACCGTAGCAGAGTCCTTAAATACTGCAGCAATGTCCTTAAATAATGCAGCAGAGTCCTTAAATAATGCAATAAAGTCCATAAATAATGCAGCAAAGTCCTTAAATAATGCAACAAAGTCCTTAAATAATGCAGCAGGGTCCTTAAGTAATGCAACAAAGTCCTTAAATAATGCAGCAGAGTCCTTAAAAAATGCAGCAAAGTCCGTAAATAATGCAGCAGAGTCCTTAAATAATCCAGCCAAGTCCTTAAATAATGCATCAGATTACTGAAATACGGCAGCAGGGTCCTTAAATAATGCAGCAGAGTCCTTATATAATGCAACAAAGTCCTTAAATAATGCAGCAGAGTCCTTAAATAATGCAACAAAGTCCTTAAGTAATGCAGCAGAGTCCTTAAATAATGCAGCAAAGTCCTTAAATAATGCAGCACAGTCCTTAAATAATCCAGCAAAGTCCTTAAATAATGCAGCAAAGTCTTTAAATAATGCAATAAAGTCCATAAATGATGCAGCAAATTCCTTAAATAATGCAGCAGAGTACTGAAATACCGCAGCAGGATCCTTAAATAATGCAACAGAGTCCTTAAATAATGCAACAAAGTCCTTAAATAATGCAGAACAGTCCTTAAATAATGCAATAAAGTCCTTAAATAATGCAGCAAAGTCCTTAAATAATGCAGCAGAGTCCTTAAATAATGCAACAAAGTCCTAAAATAATGCAGCAGAGTCCTTAAATAATGCAACAAAGTCCTTAAATAATGCAGCAGAGTCCTTAAATAATGCAGCACATTCCTTAAATAATGCAGCAGAGTCCTTAAATAATCCAGCCAAGTCCTTAAATAATGCAGCAGAGTCCTTAAATAATGCAGAAAAGTCGTTAAATAAAGCAGCAGAGTCCTTAAATACTGCAGCAGAGTCCTTAAATAATGCAGCAAAGTCATTAAATAATGCAGAAGAGTCCTTAAATAATGCAGCAAAGTCCTTATATAATGCATCAGAGTCCTTAAATAATGCAGCAGAGTCCTTAAATACCACAGCAGAGTCCTTAAATAATGCAGCAAAGTCTTTAAATAATGCAGCACAGTCCTTAAATAATCCAGCCAAGTCCTTAAATAATGCAGCAGAGTCCTTAAATAATGCAGAAAAGTCCTTAAATAATGCAGCAGAGACCTTAAATACTTCAGCATAGTCCTTAAATAATGCAGCAAAGTCCTTGAATAATGCAGCAGAGTCCTTAAATAATGCAACAAAGTCCTTAAATAATGCAGAAGCGTCCTTAAATAATGCAGCAAATTCCTTAAATAATGCAGCAAAGTCTTTAAATAATGCAATAAAGTCCATAAATAATGCAGCAGGGTCCTTAAATAATGCAACAAAGTCCTTAAATAATGCAGCAGAGTCCTTAAAAAATGCAGTAAAGTCCGTAAATAATGCAGCAGAGTCCTTAAATAATCCAGCCAAGTCCTTAAATAATGCAACAAAGTCCTTAAATAATGCAGCAGATTACTGAAATACTGCAGCAGGGTCCTTAAATAATGCAGCAGAGTCCTTAAATAATGCAACAAAGTCCTTAAATAATGCAGCAGAGTCCTTAAATAATGCAACAAAGTCCTTAAATAATGCAGCAGAGTCCTTAAATAATGCAACAAAGTACTTAAATAATGCAGCAGAGTCCTTAAGTACTGTAGCAGAGTCCTTAAATACTGCAGCAAAGTCCTTAAATAATGCAGCAGAGTCCTTAAATAATGCAGCAAAGTCATTAAATAATGCAGCAGAGTCCTTAAATAATGCAACAAATTCCTTAAATAATGCAGCAGAGTCCTTAAATAATGCAATAAAGTCCATAAATAATGCAGCAAAGTCCTTAAATAATGCAACAAAGTCCTTAAATAATGCAGCAGGGTCCTTAAATAATGCAACAAAGTCCTTAAATAATGCAGCAGAGTCGTTAAAAAATGCAGCAAAGTCCGTAAATAATGCAGCAGAGTCCTTAAATCATCCAGCCAAGTCCTTAAATAATGCAGCAGATTACTGAAATACGGCAGCAGGGTCCTTAAATAATGCAGCAGAGTCCTTATATAATGCAACAAAGTCCTTAAATAATACAGCAGAGTCCTTAAATAATGCAACAAAGTCCTTAAGTAATGCAGCAGAGTCCTTAAATAATGCAGCAAAGTCCTTAAATAATGCAGCACAGTCCTTAAATAATCCAGCAAAGTCCTTAAATAATGCAGCAAAGTCTTTAAATAATGCAATAAAGTCCATAAATGATGCAGCAAATTCCTTAAATAATGCAGCAGAGTACTGAAATACCGCAGCAGGATCCTTAAATAATGCAGCAGAGTCCTTAAATAATGCAACAAAGTCCTTAAATAATGCAGAACAGTCCTTAAATAATGCAATAAAGTCCTTAAATAATGCAGCAAAGTCCTTAAATAATGCAGCAGAGTCCTTAAATAATGCAACAAAGTCCTAAAATAATGCAGCAGAGTCCTTAAATAATGCAACAAAGTCCTTAAATAATGCAGCAGAGTCCTTAAATAATGCAGCAGAGTCCTTAAATAATGCAGCGCATTCCTTAAATAATGCAGCAGAGTCCTTAAATAATCCAGCCAAGTCCTTAAATAATGCAGCAGAGTCCTTAAATAATGCAGAAAAGTCGTTAAATAAAGCAGCAGAGTCCTTAAATACTGCAGCAGAGTCCTTAAATAATGCAGCAAAGTCATTAAATAATGCAGAAGAGTCCTTAAATAATGCAGCAAAGTCCTTAAATAATGCAGCAGAGTCCTTAAATACCACAGCAGAGTCCTTAAATAATGCAGCAAAGTCTTTAAATAATGCAGCACAGTCCTTAAATAATCCAGCCAAGTCCTTAAATAATGCAGCAGAGTCCTTAAATAATGCAGAAAAGTCCTTAAATAATGCAGCAGAGACCTTAAATACTTCAGCATAGTCCTTAAATAATGCAGCAAAGTCCTTGAATAATGCAGCAGAGTCCTTAAATAATGCAACAAAGTCCTTAAATAATGCAGAAGAGTCCTTAAATAATGCAGCAAATTCCTTAAATAATGCAGCAAAGTCTTTAAATAATGCAATAAAGTCCATAAATAATGCAGCAAAGTTCTTAAATAATGCAGCAGAGTCCTTAAATACCACAGCAGAGTCCTTAAATAATGCAGCAAAGTCTTTAAATAATGCAACAAAGTCCTTAAATAATGCAGCAGAGTCCTTAAATAATGCAGAAGAGTCCTTAAATAATCCAGCCAAGTCCTTAAATAATGCAGCAGAGTCCTTAAATAATGCAACAAAATCCTTAAATAATGCAGAAGAGTCCTTAAATAATCCAGCCAAGTCCTTAAATCATGCAGCAGGGTACTTAAATAATCCAGCCAAGTCCTTAAATAATGCAGCAGAGTCCTTAAACAATGCAGCAGAGTCCTTAAATAATGCAGAAGAGTCCTTAAATAATGCAACCAAGACCTTAATGCAGCAGAGTCCTTAAATAATGCAACAAAGTACTTAAATAATGCAGCAGAGTCCTTAAGTACCGTAGCAGAGTCCTTAAATACTGCAGCAATGTCCTTAAATAATGCAGCAGAGTCCTTAAATAATGCAATAAAGTCCATAAATAATGCAGCAAAGTCCTTAAATAATGCAACAAAGTCCTTAAATAATGCAGCAGGGTCCTTAAGTAATGCAACAAAGTCCTTAAATAATGCAGCAGAGTCCTTAAAAAATGCAGCAAAGTCCGTAAATAATGCAGCAGAGTCCTTAAATAATCCAGCCAAGTCCTTAAATAATGCATCAGATTACTGAAATACGGCAGCAGGGTCCTTAAATAATGCAGCAGAGTCCTTATATAATGCAACAAAGTCCTTAAATAATGCAGCAGAGTCCTTAAATAATGCAACAAAGTCCTTAAGTAATGCAGCAGAGTCCTTAAATAATGCAGCAAAGTCCTTAAATAATGCAGCACAGTCCTTAAATAATCCAGCAAAGTCCTTAAATAATGCAGCAAAGTCTTTAAATAATGCAATAAAGTCCATAAATGATGCAGCAAATTCCTTAAATAATGCAGCAGAGTACTGAAATACCGCAGCAGGATCCTTAAATAATGCAACAGAGTCCTTAAATAATGCAACAAAGTCCTTAAATAATGCAGAACAGTCCTTAAATAATGCAATAAAGTCCTTAAATAATGCAGCAAAGTCCTTAAATAATGCAGCAGAGTCCTTAAATAATGCAACAAAGTCCTAAAATAATGCAGCAGAGTCCTTAAATAATGCAACAAAGTCCTTAAATAATGCAGCAGAGTCCTTAAATAATGCAGCACATTCCTTAAATAATGCAGCAGAGTCCTTAAATAATCCAGCCAAGTCCTTAAATAATGCAGCAGAGTCCTTAAATAATGCAGAAAAGTCGTTAAATAAAGCAGCAGAGTCCTTAAATACTGCAGCAGAGTCCTTAAATAATGCAGCAAAGTCATTAAATAATGCAGAAGAGTCCTTAAATAATGCAGCAAAGTCCTTATATAATGCATCAGAGTCCTTAAATAATGCAGCAGAGTCCTTAAATACCACAGCAGAGTCCTTAAATAATGCAGCAAAGTCTTTAAATAATGCAGCACAGTCCTTAAATAATCCAGCCAAGTCCTTAAATAATGCAGCAGAGTCCTTAAATAATGCAGAAAAGTCCTTAAATAATGCAGCAGAGACCTTAAATACTTCAGCATAGTCCTTAAATAATGCAGCAAAGTCCTTGAATAATGCAGCAGAGTCCTTAAATAATGCAACAAAGTCCTTAAATAATGCAGAAGCGTCCTTAAATAATGCAGCAAATTCCTTAAATAATGCAGCAAAGTCTTTAAATAATGCAATAAAGTCCATAAATAATGCAGCAGGGTCCTTAAATAATGCAACAAAGTCCTTAAATAATGCAGCAGAGTCCTTAAAAAATGCAGTAAAGTCCGTAAATAATGCAGCAGAGTCCTTAAATAATCCAGCCAAGTCCTTAAATAATGCAACAAAGTCCTTAAATAATGCAGCAGATTACTGAAATACTGCAGCAGGGTCCTTAAATAATGCAGCAGAGTCCTTAAATAATGCAACAAAGTCCTTAAATAATGCAGCAGAGTCCTTAAATAATGCAACAAAGTCCTTAAATAATGCAGCAGAGTCCTTAAATAATGCAACAAAGTACTTAAATAATGCAGCAGAGTCCTTAAGTACTGTAGCAGAGTCCTTAAATACTGCAGCAAAGTCCTTAAATAATGCAGCAGAGTCCTTAAATAATGCAGCAAAGTCATTAAATAATGCAGCAGAGTCCTTAAATAATGCAACAAATTCCTTAAATAATGCAGCAGAGTCCTTAAATAATGCAATAAAGTCCATAAATAATGCAGCAAAGTCCTTAAATAATGCAACAAAGTCCTTAAATAATGCAGCAGGGTCCTTAAATAATGCAACAAAGTCCTTAAATAATGCAGCAGAGTCGTTAAAAAATGCAGCAAAGTCCGTAAATAATGCAGCAGAGTCCTTAAATCATCCAGCCAAGTCCTTAAATAATGCAGCAGATTACTGAAATACGGCAGCAGGGTCCTTAAATAATGCAGCAGAGTCCTTATATAATGCAACAAAGTCCTTAAATAATACAGCAGAGTCCTTAAATAATGCAACAAAGTCCTTAAGTAATGCAGCAGAGTCCTTAAATAATGCAGCAAAGTCCTTAAATAATGCAGCACAGTCCTTAAATAATCCAGCAAAGTCCTTAAATAATGCAGCAAAGTCTTTAAATAATGCAATAAAGTCCATAAATGATGCAGCAAATTCCTTAAATAATGCAGCAGAGTACTGAAATACCGCAGCAGGATCCTTAAATAATGCAGCAGAGTCCTTAAATAATGCAACAAAGTCCTTAAATAATGCAGAACAGTCCTTAAATAATGCAATAAAGTCCTTAAATAATGCAGCAAAGTCCTTAAATAATGCAGCAGAGTCCTTAAATAATGCAACAAAGTCCTAAAATAATGCAGCAGAGTCCTTAAATAATGCAACAAAGTCCTTAAATAATGCAGCAGAGTCCTTAAATAATGCAGCAGAGTCCTTAAATAATGCAGCGCATTCCTTAAATAATGCAGCAGAGTCCTTAAATAATCCAGCCAAGTCCTTAAATAATGCAGCAGAGTCCTTAAATAATGCAGAAAAGTCGTTAAATAAAGCAGCAGAGTCCTTAAATACTGCAGCAGAGTCCTTAAATAATGCAGCAAAGTCATTAAATAATGCAGAAGAGTCCTTAAATAATGCAGCAAAGTCCTTAAATAATGCAGCAGAGTCCTTAAATACCACAGCAGAGTCCTTAAATAATGCAGCAAAGTCTTTAAATAATGCAGCACAGTCCTTAAATAATCCAGCCAAGTCCTTAAATAATGCAGCAGAGTCCTTAAATAATGCAGAAAAGTCCTTAAATAATGCAGCAGAGACCTTAAATACTTCAGCATAGTCCTTAAATAATGCAGCAAAGTCCTTGAATAATGCAGCAGAGTCCTTAAATAATGCAACAAAGTCCTTAAATAATGCAGAAGAGTCCTTAAATAATGCAGCAAATTCCTTAAATAATGCAGCAAAGTCTTTAAATAATGCAATAAAGTCCATAAATAATGCAGCAAAGTTCTTAAATAATGCAGCAGAGTCCTTAAATACCACAGCAGAGTCCTTAAATAATGCAGCAAAGTCTTTAAATAATGCAACAAAGTCCTTAAATAATGCAGCAGAGTCCTTAAATAATGCAGAAGAGTCCTTAAATAATCCAGCCAAGTCCTTAAATAATGCAGCAGAGTCCTTAAATAATGCAACAAAATCCTTAAATAATGCAGAAGAGTCCTTAAATAATCCAGCCAAGTCCTTAAATCATGCAGCAGGGTACTTAAATAATCCAGCCAAGTCCTTAAATAATGCAGCAGAGTCCTTAAACAATGCAGCAGAGTCCTTAAATAATGCAGAAGAGTCCTTAAATAATGCAACCAAGACCTTAATGCAGCAGAGTCCTTAAATAATGCAACAAAGTACTTAAATAATGCAGCAGAGTCCTTAAGTACCGTAGCAGAGTCCTTAAATACTGCAGCAATGTCCTTAAATAATGCAGCAGAGTCCTTAAATAATGCAATAAAGTCCATAAATAATGCAGCAAAGTCCTTAAATAATGCAACAAAGTCCTTAAATAATGCAGCAGGGTCCTTAAGTAATGCAACAAAGTCCTTAAATAATGCAGCAGAGTCCTTAAAAAATGCAGCAAAGTCCGTAAATAATGCAGCAGAGTCCTTAAATAATCCAGCCAAGTCCTTAAATAATGCATCAGATTACTGAAATACGGCAGCAGGGTCCTTAAATAATGCAGCAGAGTCCTTATATAATGCAACAAAGTCCTTAAATAATGCAGCAGAGTCCTTAAATAATGCAACAAAGTCCTTAAGTAATGCAGCAGAGTCCTTAAATAATGCAGCAAAGTCCTTAAATAATGCAGCACAGTCCTTAAATAATCCAGCAAAGTCCTTAAATAATGCAGCAAAGTCTTTAAATAATGCAATAAAGTCCATAAATGATGCAGCAAATTCCTTAAATAATGCAGCAGAGTACTGAAATACCGCAGCAGGATCCTTAAATAATGCAACAGAGTCCTTAAATAATGCAACAAAGTCCTTAAATAATGCAGAACAGTCCTTAAATAATGCAATAAAGTCCTTAAATAATGCAGCAAAGTCCTTAAATAATGCAGCAGAGTCCTTAAATAATGCAACAAAGTCCTAAAATAATGCAGCAGAGTCCTTAAATAATGCAACAAAGTCCTTAAATAATGCAGCAGAGTCCTTAAATAATGCAGCACATTCCTTAAATAATGCAGCAGAGTCCTTAAATAATCCAGCCAAGTCCTTAAATAATGCAGCAGAGTCCTTAAATAATGCAGAAAAGTCGTTAAATAAAGCAGCAGAGTCCTTAAATACTGCAGCAGAGTCCTTAAATAATGCAGCAAAGTCATTAAATAATGCAGAAGAGTCCTTAAATAATGCAGCAAAGTCCTTATATAATGCATCAGAGTCCTTAAATAATGCAGCAGAGTCCTTAAATACCACAGCAGAGTCCTTAAATAATGCAGCAAAGTCTTTAAATAATGCAGCACAGTCCTTAAATAATCCAGCCAAGTCCTTAAATAATGCAGCAGAGTCCTTAAATAATGCAGAAAAGTCCTTAAATAATGCAGCAGAGACCTTAAATACTTCAGCATAGTCCTTAAATAATGCAGCAAAGTCCTTGAATAATGCAGCAGAGTCCTTAAATAATGCAACAAAGTCCTTAAATAATGCAGAAGCGTCCTTAAATAATGCAGCAAATTCCTTAAATAATGCAGCAAAGTCTTTAAATAATGCAATAAAGTCCATAAATAATGCAGCAGGGTCCTTAAATAATGCAACAAAGTCCTTAAATAATGCAGCAGAGTCCTTAAAAAATGCAGTAAAGTCCGTAAATAATGCAGCAGAGTCCTTAAATAATCCAGCCAAGTCCTTAAATAATGCAACAAAGTCCTTAAATAATGCAGCAGATTACTGAAATACTGCAGCAGGGTCCTTAAATAATGCAGCAGAGTCCTTAAATAATGCAACAAAGTCCTTAAATAATGCAGCAGAGTCCTTAAATAATGCAACAAAGTCCTTAAATAATGCAGCAGAGTCCTTAAATAATGCAACAAAGTACTTAAATAATGCAGCAGAGTCCTTAAGTACTGTAGCAGAGTCCTTAAATACTGCAGCAAAGTCCTTAAATAATGCAGCAGAGTCCTTAAATAATGCAGCAAAGTCATTAAATAATGCAGCAGAGTCCTTAAATAATGCAACAAATTCCTTAAATAATGCAGCAGAGTCCTTAAATAATGCAATAAAGTCCATAAATAATGCAGCAAAGTCCTTAAATAATGCAACAAAGTCCTTAAATAATGCAGCAGGGTCCTTAAATAATGCAACAAAGTCCTTAAATAATGCAGCAGAGTCCTTAAAAAATGCAGCAAAGTCCGTAAATAATGCAGCAGAGTCCTTAAATCATCCAGCCAAGTCCTTAAATAATGCAGCAGATTACTGAAATACGGCAGCAGGGTCCTTAAATAATGCAGCAGAGTCCTTATATAATGCAACAAAGTCCTTAAATAATACAGCAGAGTCCTTAAATAATGCAACAAAGTCCTTAAGTAATGCAGCAGAGTCCTTAAATAATGCAGCAAAGTCCTTAAATAATGCAGCACAGTCCTTAAATAATCCAGCAAAGTCCTTAAATAATGCAGCAAAGTCTTTAAATAATGCAATAAAGTCCATAAATGATGCAGCAAATTCCTTAAATAATGCAGCAGAGTACTGAAATACCGCAGCAGGATCCTTAAATAATGCAGCAGAGTCCTTAAATAATGCAACAAAGTCCTTAAATAATGCAGAACAGTCCTTAAATAATGCAATAAAGTCCTTAAATAATGCAGCAAAGTCCTTAAATAATGCAGCAGAGTCCTTAAATAATGCAACAAAGTCCTAAAATAATGCAGCAGAGTCCTTAAATAATGCAACAAAGTCCTTAAATAATGCAGCAGAGTCCTTAAATAATGCAGCAGAGTCCTTAAATAATGCAGCGCATTCCTTAAATAATGCAGCAGAGTCCTTAAATAATCCAGCCAAGTCCTTAAATAATGCAGCAGAGTCCTTAAATAATGCAGAAAAGTCGTTAAATAAAGCAGCAGAGTCCTTAAATACTGCAGCAGAGTCCTTAAATAATGCAGCAAAGTCATTAAATAATGCAGAAGAGTCCTTAAATAATGCAGCAAAGTCCTTAAATAATGCAGCAGAGTCCTTAAATACCACAGCAGAGTCCTTAAATAATGCAGCAAAGTCTTTAAATAATGCAACAAAGTCCTTAAATAATGCAGCAGAGTCCTTAAATAATGCAGAAGAGTCCTTAAATAATCCAGCCAAGTCCTTAAATAATGCAGCAGAGTCCTTAAATAATGCAACAAAATCCTTAAATAATGCAGAAGAGTCCTTAAATAATCCAGCCAAGTCCTTAAATCATGCAGCAGGGTACTTAAATAATCCAGCCAAGTCCTTAAATAATGCAGCAGAGTCCTTAAACAATGCAGCAGAGTCCTTAAATAATGCAGAAGAGTCCTTAAATAATGCAACCAAGACCTTAATGCAGCAGAGTCCTTAAATAATGCAACCAAGACCTTAATGCAACAAAGTCCTTAAATAATGCAGAAGAGTCCTTAAATAATGCAGCAAATTCCTTAAATAATGCAGCAAAGTCTTTAAATAATGCAATAAAGTCCATAAATAATGCAGCTAAGTTCTTAAATAATGCAGCAGAGTCCTTAAATACCACAGCAGAGTCCTTAAATAATGCAGCAAAGTCTTTAAATAATGCAACAAAGTCCTTAAATAATGCAGAAGAGTCCTTAAATAATCCAGCCAAGTCCTTAAATAATGCAGCAGAGTCCTTAAATAATGCAACAAAATCCTTAAATAATGCAGAAGAGTCCTTAAATAATCCAGCCAAGTCCTTAAATCATGCAGCAGGGTACTTAAATAATCCAGCCAAGTCCTTAAATAATGCAGCAGAGTCCTTAAACAATGCAGCAGAGTCCTTAAATAATGCAGAAGAGTCCTTAAATAATGCAACCAAGACCTTAATGCAGCAGAGTCCTTAAATAATGCAACAAAGTACTTAAATAATGCAGCAGAGTCCTTAAGTACCGTAGCAGAGTCCTTAAATACTGCAGCAATGTCCTTAAATAATGCAGCAGAGTCCTTAAATAATGCAATAAAGTCCATAAATAATGCAGCAAAGTCCTTAAATAATGCAACAAAGTCCTTAAATAATGCAGCAGGGTCCTTAAGTAATGCAACAAAGTCCTTAAATAATGCAGCAGAGTCCTTAAAAAATGCAGCAAAGTCCGTAAATAATGCAGCAGAGTCCTTAAATAATCCAGCCAAGTCCTTAAATAATGCATCAAATTACTGAAATACGGCAGCAGGGTCCTTAAATAATGCAGCAGAGTCCTTATATAATGCAACAAAGTCCTTAAATAATGCAGCAGAGTCCTTAAATAATGCAACAAAGTCCTTAAGTAATGCAGCAGAGTCCTTAAATAATGCAGCAAAGTCCTTAAATAATGCAGCACAGTCCTTAAATAATCCAGCAAAGTCCTTAAATAATGCAGCAAAGTCTTTAAATAATGCAATAAAGTCCATAAATGATGCAGCAAATTCCTTAAATAATGCAGCAGAGTACTGAAATACCGCAGCAGGATCCTTAAATAATGCAACAGAGTCCTTAAATAATGCAACAAAGTCCTTAAATAATGCAGAACAGTCCTTAAATAATGCAATAAAGTCCTTAAATAATGCAGCAAAGTCCTTAAATAATGCAGCAGAGTCCTTAAATAATGCAACAAAGTCCTAAAATAATGCAGCAGAGTCCTTAAATAATGCAACAAAGTCCTTAAATAATGCAGCAGAGTCCTTAAATAATGCAGCACATTCCTTAAATAATGCAGCAGAGTCCTTAAATAATCCAGCCAAGTCCTTAAATAATGCAGCAGAGTCCTTAAATAATGCAGAAAAGTCGTTAAATAAAGCAGCAGAGTCCTTAAATACTGCAGCAGAGTCCTTAAATAATGCAGCAAAGTCCTTATATAATGCATCAGAGTCCTTAAATAATGCAGCAGAGTCCTTAAATACCACAGCAGAGTCCTTAAATAATGCAGCAAAGTCTTTAAATAATGCAGCACAGTCCTTAAATAATCCAGCCAAGTCCTTAAATAATGCAGCAGAGTCCTTAAATAATGCAGAAAAGTCCTTAAATAATGCAGCAGAGACCTTAAATACTTCAGCATAGTCCTTAAATAATGCAGCAAAGTCCTTGAATAATGCAGCAGAGTCCTTAAATAATGCAACAAAGTCCTTAAATAATGCAGAAGCGTCCTTAAATAATGCAGCAAATTCCTTAAATAATGCAGCAAAGTCTTTAAATAATGGAATAAAGTCCATAAATAATGCAGCAGGGTCCTTAAATAATGCAACAAAGTCCTTAAATAATGCAGCAGAGTCCTTAAAAAATGCAGTAAAGTCCGTAAATAATGCAGCAGAGTCCTTAAATAATCCAGCCAAGTCCTTAAATAATGCAACAAAGTCCTTAAATAATGCAGCAGATTACTGAAATACTGCAGCAGGGTCCTTAAATAATGCAGCAGAGTCCTTAAATAATGCAACAAAGTCCTTAAATAATGCAGCAGAGTCCTTAAATAATGCAACAAAGTCCTTAAATAATGCAGCAGAGTCCTTAAATAATGCAACAAAGTACTTAAATAATGCAGCAGAGTCCTTAAGTACTGTAGCAGAGTCCTTAAATACTGCAGCAAAGTCCTTAAATAATGCAGCAGAGTCCTTAAATAATGCAGCAAAGTCATTAAATAATGCAGCAGAGTCCTTAAATAATGCAACAAATTCCTTAAATAATGCAGCAGAGTCCTTAAATAATGCAATAAAGTCCATAAATAAGGCAGCAAAGTCCTTAAATAATGCAACAAAGTCCTTAAATAATGCAGCAGGGTCCTTAAATAATGCAACAAAGTCCTTAAATAATGCAGCAGAGTCCTTAAAAAATGCAGCAAAGTCCGTAAATAATGCAGCAGAGTCCTTAAATAATCCAGCCAAGTCCTTAAATAATGCAGCAGATTACTGAAATACGGCAGCAGGGTCCTTAAATAATGCAGCAGAGTCCTTATATAATGCAACAAAGTCCTTAAATAATACAGCAGAGTTCTTAAATAATGCAACAAAGTCCTTAAGTAATGCAGCAGAGTCCTTAAATAATGCAGCAAAGTCCTTAAATAATGCAGCACAGTCCTTAAATAATCCAGCAAAGTCCTTAAATAATGCAGCAAAGTCTTTAAATAATGCAATAAAGTCCATAAATGATGCAGCAAATTCCTTAAATAATGCAGCAGAGTACTGAAATACCGCAGCAGGATCCTTAAATAATGCAACAGAGTCCTTAAATAATGCAACAAAGTCCTTAAATAATGCAGAACAGTCCTTAAATAATGCAATAAAGTCCTTAAATAATGCAGCAAAGTCCTTAAATAATGCAGCAGAGTCCTTAAATAATGCAACAAAGTCCTAAAATAATGCAGCAGAGTCCTTAAATAATGCAACAAAGTCCTTAAATAATGCAGCAGAGTCCTTAAATAATGCAGCACATTCCTTAAATAATGCAGCAGAGTCCTTAAATAATCCAGCCAAGTCCTTAAATAATGCAGCAGAGTCCTTAAATAATGCAGAAAAGTCGTTAAATAAAGCAGCAGAGTCCTTAAATACTGCAGCAGAGTCCTTAAATAATGCAGCAAAGTCATTAAATAATGCAGAAGAGTCCTTAAATAATGCAGCAAAGTCCTTATATAATGCATCAGAGTCCTTATATAATGCAGCAGAGTCCTTAAATACCACAGCAGAGTCCTTAAATAATGCAGCAAAGTCTTTAAATAATGCAGCACAGTCCTTAAATAATCCAGCCAAGTCCTTAAATAATGCAGCAGAGTCCTTAAATAATGCAGAAAATTCCTTAAATAATGCAGCAGAGACCTTAAATACTTCAGCATAGTCCTTAAATAATGCAGCAAAGTCCATGAATAATGCAGCAGAGTCCTTAAATAATGCAACAAAGTCCTTAAATAATGCAGAAGAGTCCTTAAATAATGCAGCAAATTCCTTAAATAATGCAGCAAAGTCTTTAAATAATGCAATAAAGTCCATAAATAATGCAGCAAAGTTCTTAAATAATGCAGCAGAGTCCTTAAATACCACAGCAGAGTCCTTAAATAATGCAGCAAAGTCTTTAAATAATGCAACAAAGTCCTTAAATAATGCAGCAGAGTCCTTAAATAATGCAGAAGAGTCCTTAAATAATCCAGCCAAGTCCTTAAATAATGCAGCAGAGTCCTTAAATAATGCAACAAAATCCTTAAATAATGCAGAAGAGTCCTTAAATAATCCAGCCAAGTCCTTAAATCATGCAGCAGGGTACTTAAATAATCCAGCCAAGTCCTTAAATAATGCAGCAGAGTCCTTAAACAATGCAGCAGAGTCCTTAAATAATGCAGAAGAGTCCTTAAATAATGCAACCAAGACCTTAATGCAGCAGAGTCCTTAAATAATGCAACAAAGTACTTAAATAATGCAGCAGAGTCCTTAAGTACCATAGCAGAGTCCTTAAATACTGCAGCAATGTCCTTAAATAATGCAGCAGAGTCCTTAAATAATGCAATAAAGTCCATAAATAATGCAGCAAAGTCCTTAAATAATGCAACAAAGTCCTTAAATAATGCAGCAGGGTCCTTAAGTAATGCAACAAAGTCCTTAAATAATGCAGCAGAGTCCTTAAATAATCCAGCCAAGTCCTTAAATAATGCATCAGATTACTGAAATACGGCAGCAGGGTCCTTAAATAATGCAGCAGAGTCCTTATATAATGCAACAAAGTCCTTAAATAATGCAGCAGAGTCCTTAAATAATGCAACAAAGTCCTTAAGTAATGCAGCAGAGTCCTTAAATAATGCAGCAAAGTCCTTAAATAATGCAGCACAGTCCTTAAATAATCCAGCAAAGTCCTTAAATAATGCAGCAAAGTCTTTAAATAATGCAATAAAGTCCATAAATGATGCAGCAAATTCCTTAAATAATGCAGCAGAGTACTGAAATACCGCAGCAGGATCCTTAAATAATGCAACAGAGTCCTTAAATAATGCAACAAAGTCCTTAAATAATGCAGAACAGTCCTTAAATAATGCAATAAAGTCCTTAAATAATGCAGCAAAGTCCTTAAATAATGCAGCAGAGTCCTTAAATAATGCAACAAAGTCCTAAAATAATGCAGCAGAGTCCTTAAATAATGCAACAAAGTCCTTAAATAATGCAGCAGAGTCCTTAAATAATGCAGCACATTCCTTAAATAATGCAGCAGAGTCCTTAAATAATCCAGCCAAGTCCTTAAATAATGCAGCAGAGTCCTTAAATAATGCAGAAAAGTCGTTAAATAAAGCAGCAGAGTCCTTAAATACTGCAGCAGAGTCCTTAAATAATGCAGCAAAGTCATTAAATAATGCAGAAGAGTCCTTAAATAATGCAGCAAAGTCCTTATATAATGCATCAGAGTCCTTAAATAATGCAGCAGAGTCCTTAAATACCACAGCAGAGTCGTTAAATAATGCAGCAAAGTCTTTAAATAATGCAGCACAGTCCTTAAATAATCCAGCCAAGTCCTTAAATAATGCAGCAGAGTCCTTAAATAATGCAGAAAAGTCCTTAAATAATGCAGCAGAGACCTTAAATACTTCAGCATAGTCCTTAAATAATGCAGCAAAGTCCTTGAATAATGCAGCAGAGTCCTTAAATAATGCAACAAAGTCCTTAAATAATGCAGAAGCGTCCTTAAATAATGCAGCAAATTCCTTAAATAATGCAGCAAAGTCTTTAAATAATGCAATAAAGTCCATAAATAATGCAGCAGGGTCCTTAAATAATGCAACAAAGTCCTTAAATAATGCAGCAGAGTCCTTAAAAAATGCAGTAAAGTCCGTAAATAATGCAGCAGAGTCCTTAAATAATCCAGCCAAGTCCTTAAATAATGCAACAAAGTCCTTAAATAATGCAGCAGATTACTGAAATACTGCAGCAGGGTCCTTAAATAATGCAGCAGAGTCCTTAAATAATGCAACAAAGTCCTTAAATAATGCAGCAGAGTCCTTAAATAATGCAACAAAGTCCTTAAATAATGCAGCAGAGTCCTTAAATAATGCAACAAAGTACTTAAATAATGCAGCAGAGTCCTTAAGTACTGTAGCAGAGTCCTTAAATACTGCAGCAAAGTCCTTAAATAATGCAGCAGAGTCCTTAAATAATGCAGCAAAGTCATTAAATAATGCAGCAGAGTCCTTAAATAATGCAACAAATTCCTTAAATAATGCAGCAGAGTCCTTAAATAATGCAATAAAGTCCATAAATAATGCAGCAAAGTCCTTAAATAATGCAACAAAGTCCTTAAATAATGCAGCAGGGTCCTTAAATAATGCAACAAAGTCCTTAAATAATGCAGCAGAGTCCTTAAAAAATGCAGCAAAGTCCGTAAATAATGCAGCAGAGTCCTTAAATCATCCAGCCAAGTCCTTAAATAATGCAGCAGATTACTGAAATACGGCAGCAGGGTCCTTAAATAATGCAGCAGAGTCCTTATATAATGCAACAAAGTCCTTAAATACAGCAGAGTCCTTAAATAATGCAACAAAGTCCTTAAGTAATGCAGCAGAGTCCTTAAATAATGCAGCAAAGTCCTTAAATAATGCAGCACAGTCCTTAAATAATCCAGCAAAGTCCTTAAATAATGCAGCAAAGTCTTTAAATAATGCAATAAAGTCCATAAATGATGCAGCAAATTCCTTAAATAATGCAGCAGAGTACTGAAATACCGCAGCAGGATCCTTAAATAATGCAGCAGAGTCCTTAAATAATGCAACAAAGTCCTTAAATAATGCAGAACAGTCCTTAAATAATACAATAAAGTCCTTAAATAATGCAGCAAAGTCCTTAAATAATGCAGCAGAGTCCTTAAATAATGCAACAAAGTCCTAAAATAATGCAGCAGAGTCCTTAAATAATGCAACAAAGTCCTTAAATAATGCAGCAGAGTCCTTAAATAATGCAGCAGAGTCCTTAAATAATGCAGCGCATTCCTTAAATAATGCAGCAGAGTCCTTAAATAATCCAGCCAAGTCCTTAAATAATGCAGCAGAGTCCTTAAATAATGCAGAAAAGTCGTTAAATAAAGCAGCAGAGTCCTTAAATACTGCAGCAGAGTCCTTAAATAATGCAGCAAAGTCATTAAATAATGCAGAAGAGTCCTTAAATAATGCAGCAAAGTCCTTAAATAATGCAGCAGAGTCCTTAAATACCACAGCAGAGTCCTTAAATAATGCAGCAAAGTCTTTAAATAATGCAGCACAGTCCTTAAATAATCCAGCCAAGTCCTTAAATAATGCAGCAGAGTCCTTAAATAATGCAGAAAAGTCCTTAAATAATGCAGCAGAGACCTTAAATACTTCAGCATAGTCCTTAAATAATGCAGCAAAGTCCTTGAATAATGCAGCAGAGTCCTTAAATAATGCAACAAAGTCCTTAAATAATGCAGAAGAGTCCTTAAATAATGCAGCAAATTCCTTAAATAATGCAGCAAAGTCTTTAAATAATGCAATAAAGTCCATAAATAATGCAGCAAAGTTCTTAAATAATGCAGCAGAGTCCTTAAATACCACAGCAGAGTCCTTAAATAATGCAGCAAAGTCTTTAAATAATGCAACAAAGTCCTTAAATAATGCAGCAGAGTCCTTAAATAATGCAGAAGAGTCCTTAAATAATCCAGCCAAGTCCATAAATAATGCAGCAGAGTCCTTAAATAATGCAACAAAATCCTTAAATAATGCAGAAGAGTCCTTAAATAATCCAGCCAAGTCCTTAAATCATGCAGCAGGGTACTTAAATAATCCAGCCAAGTCCTTAAATAATGCAGCAGAGTCCTTAAACAATGCAGCAGAGTCCTTAAATAATGCAGAAGAGTCCTTAAATAATGCAACCAAGACCTTAATGCAGCAGAGTCCTTAAATAATGCAACAAAGTACTTAAATAATGCAGCAGAGTCCTTAAGTACCGTAGCAGAGTCCTTAAATACTGCAGCAATGTCCTTAAATAATGCAGCAGAGTCCTTAAATAATGCAATAAAGTCCATAAATAATGCAGCAAAGTCCTTAAATAATGCAACAAAGTCCTTAAATAATGCAGCAGGGTCCTTAAGTAATGCAACAAAGTCCTTAAATAATGCAGCAGAGTCCTTAAAAAATGCAGCAAAGTCCGTAAATAATGCAGCAGAGTCCTTAAATAATCCAGCCAAGTCCTTAAATAATGCATCAGATTACTGAAATACGGCAGCAGGGTCCTTAAATAATGCAGCAGAGTCCTTATATAATGCAACAAAGTCCTTAAATAATGCAACAAAGTCCTTAAGTAATGCAGCAGAGTCCTTAAATAATGCAGCAAAGTCCTTAAATAATGCAGCACAGTCCTTAAATAATCCAGCAAAGTCCTTAAATAATGCAGCAAAGTCTTTAAATAATGCAATAAAGTCCATAAATGATGCAGCAAATTCCTTAAATAATGCAGCAGAGTACTGAAATACCGCAGCAGGATCCTTAAATAATGCAACAGAGTCCTTAAATAATGCAACAAAGTCCTTAAATAATGCAGAACAGTCCTTAAATAATGCAATAAAGTCCTTAAATAATGCAGCAAAGTCCTTAAATAATGCAGCAGAGTCCTTAAATAATGCAACAAAGTCCTAAAATAATGCAGCAGAGTCCTTAAATAATGCAACAAAGTCCTTAAATAATGCAGCAGAGTCCTTAAATAATGCAGCACATTCCTTAAATAATGCAGCAGAGTCCTTAAATAATCCAGCCAAGTCCTTAAATAATGCAGCAGAGTCCTTAAATAATGCAGAAAAGTCGTTAAATAAAGCAGCAGAGTCCTTAAATACTGCAGCAGAGTCCTTAAATAATGCAGCAAAGTCATTAAATAATGCAGAAGAGTCCTTAAATAATGCAGCAAAGTCCTTATATAATGCATCAGAGTCCTTAAATAATGCAGCAGAGTCCTTAAATACCACAGCAGAGTCCTTAAATAATGCAGCAAAGTCTTTAAATAATGCAGCACAGTCCTTAAATAATCCAGCCAAGTCCTTAAATAATGCAGCAGAGTCCTTAAATAATGCAGAAAAGTCCTTAAATAATGCAGCAGAGACCTTAAATACTTCAGCATAGTCCTTAAATAATGCAGCAAAGTCCTTGAATAATGCAGCAGAGTCCTTAAATAATGCAACAAAGTCCTTAAATAATGCAGAAGCGTCCTTAAATAATGCAGCAAATTCCTTAAATAATGCAGCAAAGTCTTTAAATAATGCAATAAAGTCCATAAATAATGCAGCAGGGTCCTTAAATAATGCAACAAAGTCCTTAAATAATGCAGCAGAGTCCTTAAAAAATGCAGTAAAGTCCGTAAATAATGCAGCAGAGTCCTTAAATAATCCAGCCAAGTCCTTAAATAATGCAACAAAGTCCTTAAATAATGCAGCAGATTACTGAAATACTGCAGCAGGGTCCTTAAATAATGCAGCAGAGTCCTTAAATAATGCAACAAAGTCCTTAAATAATGCAGCAGAGTCCTTAAATAATGCAACAAAGTCCTTAAATAATGCAGCAGAGTCCTTAAATAATGCAACAAAGTACTTAAATAATGCAGCAGAGTCCTTAAGTACTGTAGCAGAGTCCTTAAATACTGCAGCAAAGTCCTTAAATAATGCAGCAAAGTCCTTAAATAATGCAGCAAAGTCATTAAATAATGCAGCAGAGTCCTTAAATAATGCAACAAATTCCTTAAATAATGCAGCAGAGTCCTTAAATAATGCAATAAAGTCCATAAATAATGCAGCAAAGTCCTTAAATAATGCAACAAAGTCCTTAAATAATGCAGCAGGGTCCTTAAATAATGCAACAAAGTCCTTAAATAATGCAGCAGAGTCCTTAAAAAATGCAGCAAAGTCCGTAAATAATGCAGCAGAGTCCTTAAATCATCCAGCCAAGTCCTTAAATAATGCAGCAGATTACTGAAATACGGCAGCAGGGTCCTTAAATAATGCAGCAGAGTCCTTATATAATGCAACAAAGTCCTTAAATAATACAGCAGAGTCCTTAAATAATGCAACAAAGTCCTTAAGTAATGCAGCAGAGTCCTTAAATAATGCAGCAAAGTCCTTAAATAATGCAGCACAGTCCTTAAATAATCCAGCAAAGTCCTTAAATAATGCAGCAAAGTCTTTAAATAATGCAATAAAGTCCATAAATGATGCAGCAAATTCCTTAAATAATGCAGCAGAGTACTGAAATACCGCAGCAGGATCCTTAAATAATGCAGCAGAGTCCTTAAATAATGCAAAAAAGTCCTTAAATAATGCAGAACAGTCCTTAAATAATGCAATAAAGTCCTTAAATAATGCAGCAAAGTCCTTAAATAATGCAGCAGAGTCCTTAAATAATGCAACAAAGTCCTAAAATAATGCAGCAGATTCCTTAAATAATGCAACAAAGTCCTTAAATAATGCAGCAGAGTCCTTAAATAATGCAGCAGAGTCCTTAAATAATGCAGCGCATTCCTTAAATAATGCAGCAGAGTCCTTAAATAATCCAGCCAAGTCCTTAAATAATGCAGCAGAGTCCTTAAATAATGCAGAAAAGTCGTTAAATAAAGCAGCAGAGTCCTTAAATACTGCAGCAGAGTCCTTAAATAATGCAGCAAAGTCATTAAATAATGCAGAAGAGTCCTTAAATAATGCAGCAAAGTCCTTATATAATGCATCAGAGTCCTTAAATAATGCAGCAGAGTCCTTAAATACCACAGCAGAGTCCTTAAATAATGCAGCAAAGTCTTTAAATAATGCAGCACAGTCCTTAAATAATCCAGCCAAGTCCTTAAATAATGCAGCAGAGTCCTTAAATAATGCAGAAAAGTCCTTAAATAATGCAGCAGAGACCTTAAATACTTCAGCATAGTCCTTAAATAATGCAGCAAAGTCCTTGAATAATGCAGCAGAGTCCTTAAATAATGCAACAAAGTCCTTAAATAATGCAGAACAGTCCTTAAATAATGCAGCAAATTCCTTAAATAATGCAGCAAAGTCTTTAAATAATGCAATAAAGTCCATAAATAATGCAGCAAAGTTCTTAAATAATGCAGCAGAGTCCTTAAATACCACAGCAGAGTCCTTAAATAATGCAGCAAAGTCTTTAAATAATGCAACAAAGTCCTTAAATAATGCAGCAGAGTCCTTAAATAATGCAGAAGAGTCCTTAAATAATCCAGCCAAGTCCTTAAATAATGCAGCAGAGTCCTTAAATAATGCAACAAAATCCTTAAATAATGCAGAAGAGTCCTTAAATAATCCAGCCAAGTCCTTAAATCATGCAGCAGGGTCCTTAAATAATCCAGCCAAGTCCTTAAATAATGCAGCAGAGTCCTTAAACAATGCAGCAGAGTCCTTAAATAATGCAGAAGAGTCCTTAAATAATGCAACCAAGACCTTAATGCAGCAGAGTCCTTAAATAATGCAACAAAATACTTAAATAATGCAGCAGAGTCCTTAAGTACCGTAGCAGAGTCCTTAAATACTGCAGCAAAGTCCTTAAATAATGCAGCAGAGTCCTTAAATAATGCAGCAAAGTCATTAAATAATGCAGCAGAGTCCTTAAATAATGCAACAAATTCCTTAAATAATGCAGCAGAGTCCTTAAATAATGCAATAAAGTCCATAAATAATGCAGCAAAGTCCTTAAATAATGCAACAAAGTCCTTAAATAATGAAGCAGGGTCCTTAAATAATGCAACAAAGTCCTTAAATAATGCAGCAGAGTCCTTAAAAAATGCAGCAAAGTCCGTAAATAATGCAGCAGAGTCCTTAAATAATCCAGCCAAGTCCTTAAATAATGCAGCAGATTACTGAAATACGGCAGCAGGGTCCTTAAATAATGCAGCAGAGTCCTTATATAATGCAACAAAGTCCTTAAATAATGCAGCAGAGTCCTTAAATAATGCAACAAAGTCCTTAAGTAATGCAGCAGAGTCCTTAAATAATGCAGCAAAGTCCTTAAATAATGCAGCACAGTCCTTAAATAATCCAGCAAAGTCCTTAAATAATGCAGCAAAGTCTTTAAATAATGCAATAAAGTCCATAATTGATGCAGCAAATTCCTTAAATAATGCAGCAGAGTACTGAAATACCGCAGCAGGATCCTTAAATAATGCAACAGAGTCCTTAAATAATGCAACAAAGTCCTTAAATAATGCAGAACAGTCCTTAAATAATGCAATAAAGTCCTTAAATAATGCAGCAAAGTCCTTAAATAATGCAGCAGAGTCCTTAAATAATGCAACAAAGTCCTAAAATAATGCAGCAGAGTCGTGAAATAATGCAACAAAGTCCTTAAATAATGCAGCAGAGTCCTTAAATAATGCAGCACATTCCTTAAATAATGCAGCAGAGTCCTTAAGTAATCCAGCCAAGTCCTTAAATAATGCAGCAGAGTCCTTAAATAATGCAGAAAAGTCGTTAAATAAAGCAGCAGAGTCCTTAAATACTGCAGCAGAGTCCTTAAATAATGCAGCAAAGTCATTAAATAATGCAGAAGAGTCCTTAAATAATGCAGCAAAGTCCTTATATAATGCATCAGAGTCCTTAAATAATGCAGCAGAGTCCTTAAATACCACAGCAGAGTCCTTAAATAATGCAGCAAAGTCTTTAAATAATGCAGCACAGTCCTTAAATAATCCAGCCAAGTCCTTAAATAATGCAGCAGAGTCCTTAAATAATGCAGAAAAGTCCTTAAATAATGCAGCAGAGACCTTAAATACTTCAGCATAGTCCTTAAATAATGCAGCAAAGTCCTTGAATAATGCAGCAGAGTCCTTAAATAATGCAGAAAAGTCCTTAAATAATGCAGCAGAGACCTTAAATACTTCAGCATAGTCCTTAAATAATGCAGCAAAGTCCTTGAATAATGCAGCAGAGTCCTTAAATAATGCAACAAAGTCCTTAAATAATGCAGAAGCGTCCTTAAATAATGCAGCAAATTCCTTAAATAATGCAGCAAAGTCTTTAAATAATGCAATAAAGTCCATAAATAATGCAGCAGGGTCCTTAAATAATGCAACAAAGTCCTTAAATAATGCAGCAGAGTCCTTAAAAAATGCAGTAAAGTCCGTAAATAATGCAGCAGAGTCCTTAAATAATCCAGCCAAGTCCTTAAATAATGCAACAAAGTCCTTAAATAATGCAGCAGATTACTGAAATACTGCAGCAGGGTCCTTAAATAATGCAGCAGAGTCCTTAAATAATGCAACAAAGTCCTTAAATAATGCAGCAGAGTCCTTAAATAATGCAACAAAGTCCTTAAATAATGCAGCAGAGTCCTTAAATAATGCAACAAAGTACTTAAATAATGCAGCAGAGTCCTTAAGTACTGTAGCAGAGTCCTTAAATACTGCAGCAAAGTCCTTAAATAATGCAGCAGAGTCCTTAAATAATGCAGCAAAGTCATTAAATAATGCAGCAGAGTCCTTAAATAATGCAACAAATTCCTTAAATAATGCAGCAGAGTCCTTAAATAATGCAATAAAGTCCATAAATAATGCAGCAAAGTCCTTAAATAATGCAACAAAGTCCTTAAATAATGCAGCAGGGTCCTTAAATAATGCAACAAAGTCCTTAAATAATGCAGCAGAGTCCTTAAAAATGCAGCAAAGTCCGTAAATAATGCAGCAGAGTCCTTAAATCATCCAGCCAAGTCCTTAAATAATGCAGCAGATTACTGAAATACGGCAGCAGGGTCCTTAAATAATGCAGCAGAGTCCTTATATAATGCAACAAAGTCCTTAAATAATACAGCAGAGTCCTTAAATAATGCAACAAAGTCCTTAAGTAATGCAGCAGAGTCCTTAAATAATGCAGCAAAGTCCTTAAATAATGCAGCACAGTCCTTAAATAATCCAGCAAAGTCCTTAAATAATGCAGCAAAGTCTTTAAGTAATGCAATAAAGTCCATAAATGATGCAGCAAATTCCTTAAATAATGCAGCAGAGTACTGAAATACCGCAGCAGGATCCTTAAATAATGCAGCAGAGTCCTTAAATAATGCAACAAAGTCCTTAAATAATGCAGAACAGTCCTTAAATAATGCAATAAAGTCCTTAAATAATGCAGCAAAGTCCTTAAATAATGCAGCAGAGTCCTTAAATAATGCAACAAAGTCCTAAAATAATGCAGCAGAGTCCTTAAATAATGCAACAAAGTCCTTAAATAATGCAGCAGAGTCCTTAAATAATGCAGCAGAGTCCTTAAATAATGCAGCGCATTCCTTAAATAATGCAGCAGAGTCCTTAAATAATCCAGCCAAGTCCTTAAATAATGCAGCAGAGTCCTTAAATAATGCAGAAAAGTCGTTAAATAAAGCAGCAGAGTCCTTAAATACTGCAGCAGAGTCCTTAAATAATGCAGCAAAGTCATTAAATAATGCAGAAGAGTCCTTAAATAATGCAGCAAAGTCCTTAAATAATGCAGCAGAGTCCTTAAATACCACAGCAGAGTCCTTAAATAATGCAGCAAAGTCTTTAAATAATGCAGCACAGTCCTTAAATAATCCAGCCAAGTCCTTAAATAATGCAGCAGAGTCCTTAAATAATGCAGAAAAGTCCTTAAATAATGCAGCAGAGACCTTAAATACTTCAGCATAGTCCTTAAATAATGCAGCAAAGTCCTTGAATAATGCAGCAGAGTCCTTAAATAATGCAACAAAGTCCTTAAATAATGCAGAAGAGTCCTTAAATAATGCAGCAAATTCCTTAAATAATGCAGCAAAGTCTTTAAATAATGCAATAAAGTCCATAAATAATGCAGCAAAGTTCTTAAATAATGCAGCAGAGTCCTTAAATACCAC
Organism: Phyllobates terribilis; assembly: GCF_046119375.1. Classification (NCBI taxonomy): domain Eukaryota; kingdom Metazoa; phylum Chordata; class Amphibia; order Anura; family Dendrobatidae; genus Phyllobates; species Phyllobates terribilis. Next base: position 1,000,947 of record NW_027362955.1, on the reverse strand, counting down.
AGCAGAGTCCTTAAATAATGCAGCAAAGTCTTTAAATAATGCAACAAAGTCCTTAAATAATGCAGCAGAGTCCTTAAATAATGCAGAAGAGTCCTTAAATAATCCAGCCAAGTCCTTAAATAATGCAGCAGAGTCCTTAAATAATGCAACAAAATCCTTAAATAATGCAGAAGAGTCCTTAAATAATCCAGCCAAGTCCTTAAATCATGCAGCAGGGTACTTAAATAATCCAGCCAAGTCCTTAAATAATGCAGCAGAGTCCTTAAACAATGCAGCAGAGTCCTTAAATAATGCAGAAGAGTCCTTAAATAATGCAACCAAGACCTTAATGCAGCAGAGTCCTTAAATAATGCAACAAAGTACTTAAATAATGCAGCAGAGTCCTTAAGTACCGTAGCAGAGTCCTTAAATACTGCAGCAATGTCCTTAAATAATGCAGCAGAGTCCTTAAATAATGCAATAAAGTCCATAAATAATGCAGCAAAGTCCTTAAATAATGCAACAAAGTCCTTAAATAATGCAGCAGGGTCCTTAAGTAATGCAACAAAGTCCTTAAATAATGCAACAGAGTCCTTAAAAAATGCAGCAAAGTCCGTAAATAATGCAGCAGAGTCCTTAAATAATCCAGCCAAGTCCTTAAATAATGCATCAGATTACTGAAATACGGCAGCAGGGTCCTTAAATAATGCAGCAGAGTCCTTATATAATGCAACAAAGTCCTTAAATAATGCAGCAGAGTCCTTAAATAATGCAACAAAGTCCTTAAGTAATGCAGCAGAGTCCTTAAATAATGCAGCAAAGTCCTTAAATAATGCAGCACAGTCCTTAAATAATCCAGCAAAGTCCTTAAATAATGCAGCAAAGTCTTTAAATAATGCAATAAAGTCCATAAATGATGCAGCAAATTCCTTAAATAATGCAGCAGAGTACTGAAATACCGCAGCAGGATCCTTAAATAATGCAACAGAGTCCTTAAATAATGCAACAAAGTCCTTAAATAATGCAGAACAGTCCTTAAATAATGCAATAAAGTCCTTAAATAATGCAGCAAAGTCCTTAAATAATGCAGCAGAGTCCTTAAATAATGCAACAAAGTCCTAAAATAATGCAGCAGAGTCCTTAAATAATGCAACAAAGTCCTTAAATAATGCAGCAGAGTCCTTAAATAATGCAGCACATTCCTTAAATAATGCAGCAGAGTCCTTAAATAATCCAGCCAAGTCCTTAAATAATGCAGCAGAGTCCTTAAATAATGCAGAAAAGTCGTTAAATAAAGCAGCAGAGTCCTTAAATACTGCAGCAGAGTCCTTAAATAATGCAGCAAAGTCATTAAATAATGCAGAAGAGTCCTTAAATAATGCAGCAAAGTCCTTATATAATGCATCAGAGTCCTTAAATAATGCAGCAGAGTCCTTAAATACCACAGCAGAGTCCTTAAATAATGCAGCAAAGTCTTTAAATAATGCAGCACAGTCCTTAAATAATCCAGCCAAGTCCTTAAATAATGCAGCAGAGTCCTTAAATAATGCAGAAAAGTCCTTAAATAATGCAGCAGAGACCTTAAATACTTCAGCATAGTCCTTAAATAATGCAGCAAAGTCCTTGAATAATGCAGCAGAGTCCTTAAATAATGCAACAAAGTCCTTAAATAATGCAGAAGCGTCCTTAAATAATGCAGCAAATTCCTTAAATAATGCAGCAAAGTCTTTAAATAATGCAATAAAGTCCATAAATAATGCAGCAGGGTCCTTAAATAATGCAACAAAGTCCTTAAATAATGCAGCAGAGTCCTTAAAAAATGCAGTAAAGTCCGTAAATAATGCAGCAGAGTCCTTAAATAATCCAGCCAAGTCCTTAAATAATGCAACAAAGTCCTTAAATAATGCAGCAGATTACTGAAATACTGCAGCAGGGTCCTTAAATAATGCAGCAGAGTCCTTAAATAATGCAGCAGAGTCCTTAAATAATGCAACAAATTCCTTAAATAATGCAGCAGAGTCCTTAAATAATGCAATAAAGTCCATAAATAATGCAGCAAAGTCCTTAAATAATGCAACAAAGTCCTTAAATAATGCAGCAGGGTCCTTAAATAATGCAACAAAGTCCTTAAATAATGCAGCAGAGTCCTTAAATAATGCAATAAAGTCCATAAATAATGCAGCAAAGTCCTTAAATAATGCAACAAAGTCCTTAAATAATGCAGCAGGGTCCTTAAATAATGCAACAAAGTCCTTAAATAATGCAGCAGAGTCCTTAAAAAATGCAGCAAAGTCCGTAAATAATGCAGCAGAGTCCTTAAATCATCCAGCCAAGTCCTTAAATAATGCAGCAGATTACTGAAATACGGCAGCAGGGTCCTTAAATAATGCAGCAGAGTCCTTATATAATGCAACAAAGTCCTTAAATAATACAGCAGAGTCCTTAAATAATGCAACAAAGTCCTTAAGTAATGCAGCAGAGTCCTTAAATAATGCAGCAAAGTCCTTAAATAATGCAGCACAGTCCTTAAATAATCCAGCAAAGTCCTTAAATAATGCAGCAAAGTCTTTAAATAATGCAATAAAGTCCATAAATGATGCAGCAAATTCCTTAAATAATGCAGCAGAGTACTGAAATACCGCAGCAGGATCCTTAAATAATGCAGCAGAGTCCTTAAATAATGCAAAAAAGTCCTTAAATAATGCAGAACAGTCCTTAAATAATGCAATAAAGTCCTTAAATAATGCAGCAAAGTCCTTAAATAATGCAGCAGAGTCCTTAAATAATGCAACAAAGTCCTAAAATAATGCAGCAGAGTCCTTAAATAATGCAACAAAGTCCTTAAATAATGCAGCAGAGTCCTTAAATAATGCAGCAGAGTCCTTAAATAATGCAGCGCATTCCTTAAATAATGCAGCAGAGTCCTTAAATAATCCAGCCAAGTCCTTAAATAATGCAGCAGAGTCCTTAAATAATGCAGAAAAGTCGTTAAATAAAGCAGCAGAGTCCTTAAATACTGCAGCAGAGTCCTTAAATAATGCAGCAAAGTCATTAAATAATGCAGAAGAGTCCTTAAATAATGCAGCAAAGTCCTTAAATAATGCAGCAGAGTCCTTAAATACCACAGCAGAGTCCTTAAATAATGCAGCAAAGTCTTTAAATAATGCAGCACAGTCCTTAAATAATCCAGCCAAGTCCTTAAATAATGCAGCAGAGTCCTTAAATAATGCAGAAAAGTCCTTAAATAATGCAGCAGAGACCTTAAATACTTCAGCATAGTCCTTAAATAATGCAGCAAAGTCCTTGAATAATGCAGCAGAGTCCTTAAATAATGCAACAAAGTCCTTAAATAATGCAGAAGAGTCCTTAAATAATGCAGCAAATTCCTTAAATAATGCAGCAAAGTCTTTAAATAATGCAATAAAGTCCATAAATAATGCAGCAAAGTTCTTAAATAATGCAGCAGAGTCCTTAAATACCACAGCAGAGTCCTTAAATAATGCAGCAAAGTCTTTAAATAATGCAACAAAGTCCTTAAATAATGCAGCAGAGTCCTTAAATAATGCAGAAGAGTCCTTAAATAATCCAGCCAAGTCCTTAAATAATGCAGCAGAGTCCTTAAATAATGCAACAAAATCCTTAAATAATGCAGAAGAGTCCTTAAATTATCCAGCCAAGTCCTTAAATCATGCAGCAGGGTACTTAAATAATCCAGCCAAGTCCTTAAATAATGCAGCAGAGTCCTTAAACAATGCAGCAGAGTCCTTAAATAATGCAGAAGAGTCCTTAAATAATGCAACCAAGACCTTAATGCAGCAGAGTCCTTAAATAATGCAACAAAGTACTTAAATAATGCAGCAGAGTCCTTAAGTACCGTAGCAGAGTCCTTAAATACTGCAGCAATGTCCTTAAATAATGCAGCAGAGTCCTTAAATAATGCAATAAAGTCCATAAATAATGCAGCAAAGTCCTTAAATAATGCAACAAAGTCCTTAAATAATGCAGCAGGGTCCTTAAGTAATGCAACAAAGTCCTTAAATAATGCAACAGAGTCCTTAAAAAATGCAGCAAAGTCCGTAAATAATGCAGCAGAGTCCTTAAATAATCCAGCCAAGTCCTTAAATAATGCATCAGATTACTGAAATACGGCAGCAGGGTCCTTAAATAATGCAGCAGAGTCCTTATATAATGCAACAAAGTCCTTAAATAATGCAGCAGAGTCCTTAAATAATGCAACAAAGTCCTTAAGTAATGCAGCAGAGTCCTTAAATAATGCAGCAAAGTCCTTAAATAATGCAGCACAGTCCTTAAATAATCCAGCAAAGTCCTTAAATAATGCAGCAAAGTCTTTAAATAATGCAATAAAGTCCATAAATGATGCAGCAAATTCCTTAAATAATGCAGCAGAGTACTGAAATACCGCAGCAGGATCCTTAAATAATGCAACAGAGTCCTTAAATAATGCAACAAAGTCCTTAAATAATGCAGAACAGTCCTTAAATAATGCAATAAAGTCCTTAAATAATGCAGCAAAGTCCTTAAATAATGCAGCAGAGTCCTTAAATAATGCAACAAAGTCCTAAAATAATGCAGCAGAGTCCTTAAATAATGCAACAAAGTCCTTAAATAATGCAGCAGAGTCCTTAAATAATGCAGCACATTCCTTAAATAATGCAGCAGAGTCCTTAAATAATCCAGCCAAGTCCTTAAATAATGCAGCAGAGTCCTTAAATAATGCAGAAAAGTCGTTAAATAAAGCAGCAGAGTCCTTAAATACTGCAGCAGAGTCCTTAAATAATGCAGCAAAGTCATTAAATAATGCAGAAGAGTCCTTAAATAATGCAGCAAAGTCCTTATATAATGCATCAGAGTCCTTAAATAATGCAGCAGAGTCCTTAAATACCACAGCAGAGTCCTTAAATAATGCAGCAAAGTCTTTAAATAATGCAGCACAGTCCTTAAATAATCCAGCCAAGTCCTTAAATAATGCAGCAGAGTCCTTAAATAATGCAGAAAAGTCCTTAAATAATGCAGCAGAGACCTTAAATACTTCAGCATAGTCCTTAAATAATGCAGCAAAGTCCTTGAATAATGCAGCAGAGTCCTTAAATAATGCAACAAAGTCCTTAAATAATGCAGAAGCGTCCTTAAATAATGCAGCAAATTCCTTAAATAATGCAGCAAAGTCTTTAAATAATGCAATAAAGTCCATAAATAATGCAGCAGGGTCCTTAAATAATGCAACAAAGTCCTTAAATAATGCAGCAGAGTCCTTAAAAAATGCAGTAAAGTCCGTAAATAATGCAGCAGAGTCCTTAAATAATCCAGCCAAGTCCTTAAATAATGCAACAAAGTCCTTAAATAATGCAGCAGATTACTGAAATACTGCAGCAGGGTCCTTAAATAATGCAGCAGAGTCCTTAAATAATGCAGCAGAGTCCTTAAATAATGCAACAAATTCCTTAAATAATGCAGCAGAGTCCTTAAATAATGCAATAAAGTCCATAAATAATGCAGCAAAGTCCTTAAATAATGCAACAAAGTCCTTAAATAATGCAGCAGGGTCCTTAAATAATGCAACAAAGTCCTTAAATAATGCAGCAGAGTCCTTAAATAATGCAATAAAGTCCATAAATAATGCAGCAAAGTCCTTAAATAATGCAACAAAGTCCTTAAATAATGCAGCAGGGTCCTTAAATAATGCAACAAAGTCCTTAAATAATGCAGCAGAGTCCTTAAAAAATGCAGCAAAGTCCGTAAATAATGCAGCAGAGTCCTTAAATCATCCAGCCAAGTCCTTAAATAATGCAGCAGATTACTGAAATACGGCAGCAGGGTCCTTAAATAATGCAGCAGAGTCCTTATATAATGCAACAAAGTCCTTAAATAATACAGCAGAGTCCTTAAATAATGCAACAAAGTCCTTAAGTAATGCAGCAGAGTCCTTAAATAATGCAGCAAAGTCCTTAAATAATGCAGCACAGTCCTTAAATAATCCAGCAAAGTCCTTAAATAATGCAGCAAAGTCTTTAAATAATGCAATAAAGTCCATAAATGATGCAGCAAATTCCTTAAATAATGCAGCAGAGTACTGAAATACCGCAGCAGGATCCTTAAATAATGCAGCAGAGTCCTTAAATAATGCAAAAAAGTCCTTAAATAATGCAGAACAGTCCTTAAATAATGCAATAAAGTCCTTAAATAATGCAGCAAAGTCCTTAAATAATGCAGCAGAGTCCTTAAATAATGCAACAAAGTCCTAAAATAATGCAGCAGAGTCCTTAAATAATGCAACAAAGTCCTTAAATAATGCAGCAGAGTCCTTAAATAATGCAGCAGAGTCCTTAAATAATGCAGCAAAGTCCTTGAATAATGCAGCAGAGTCCTTAAATAATGCAACAAAGTCCTTAAATAATGCAGAAGAGTCCTTAAATAATGCAGCAAATTCCTTAAATAATGCAGCAAAGTCTTTAAATAATGCAATAAAGTCCATAAATAATGCAGCAAAGTTCTTAAATAATGCAGCAGAGTCCTTAAATACCACAGCAGAGTCCTTAAATAATGCAGCAAAGTCTTTAAATAATGCAACAAAGTCCTTAAATAATGCAGCAGAGTCCTTAAATAATGCAGAAGAGTCCTTAAATAATCCAGCCAAGTCCTTAAATAATGCAGCAGAGTCCTTAAATAATGCAACAAAATCCTTAAATAATGCAGAAGAGTCCTTAAATAATCCAGCCAAGTCCTTAAATCATGCAGCAGGGTACTTAAATAATCCAGCCAAGTCCTTAAATAATGCAGCAGAGTCCTTAAACAATGCAGCAGAGTCCTTAAATAATGCAGAAGAGTCCTTAAATAATGCAACCAAGACCTTAATGCAGCAGAGTCCTTAAATAATGCAACAAAGTACTTAAATAATGCAGCAGAGTCCTTAAGTACCGTAGCAGAGTCCTTAAATACTGCAGCAATGTCCTTAAATAATGCAGCAGAGTCCTTAAATAATGCAATAAAGTCCATAAATAATGCAGCAAAGTCCTTAAATAATGCAACAAAGTCCTTAAATAATGCAGCAGGGTCCTTAAGTAATGCAACAAAGTCCTTAAATAATGCAACAGAGTCCTTAAAAAATGCAGCAAAGTCCGTAAATAATGCAGCAGAGTCCTTAAATAATCCAGCCAAGTCCTTAAATAATGCATCAGATTACTGAAATACGGCAGCAGGGTCCTTAAATAATGCAGCAGAGTCCTTATATAATGCAACAAAGTCCTTAAATAATGCAGCAGAGTCCTTAAATAATGCAACAAAGTCCTTAAGTAATGCAGCAGAGTCCTTAAATAATGCAGCAAAGTCCTTAAATAATGCAGCACAGTCCTTAAATAATCCAGCAAAGTCCTTAAATAATGCAGCAAAGTCTTTAAATAATGCAATAAAGTCCATAAATGATGCAGCAAATTCCTTAAATAATGCAGCAGAGTACTGAAATACCGCAGCAGGATCCTTAAATAATGCAACAGAGTCCTTAAATAATGCAACAAAGTCCTTAAATAATGCAGAACAGTCCTTAAATAATGCAATAAAGTCCTTAAATAATGCAGCAAAGTCCTTAAATAATGCAGCAGAGTCCTTAAATAATGCAACAAAGTCCTAAAATAATGCAGCAGAGTCCTTAAATAATGCAACAAAGTCCTTAAATAATGCAGCAGAGTCCTTAAATAATGCAGCACATTCCTTAAATAATGCAGCAGAGTCCTTAAATAATCCAGCCAAGTCCTTAAATAATGCAGCAGAGTCCTTAAATAATGCAGAAAAGTCGTTAAATAAAGCAGCAGAGTCCTTAAATACTGCAGCAGAGTCCTTAAATAATGCAGCAAAGTCATTAAATAATGCAGAAGAGTCCTTAAATAATGCAGCAAAGTCCTTATATAATGCATCAGAGTCCTTAAATAATGCAGCAGAGTCCTTAAATACCACAGCAGAGTCCTTAAATAATGCAGCAAAGTCTTTAAATAATGCAGCACAGTCCTTAAATAATCCAGCCAAGTCCTTAAATAATGCAGCAGAGTCCTTAAATAATGCAGAAAAGTCCTTAAATAATGCAGCAGAGACCTTAAATACTTCAGCATAGTCCTTAAATAATGCAGCAAAGTCCTTGAATAATGCAGCAGAGTCCTTAAATAATGCAACAAAGTCCTTAAATAATGCAGAAGCGTCCTTAAATAATGCAGCAAATTCCTTAAATAATGCAGCAAAGTCTTTAAATAATGCAATAAAGTCCATAAATAATGCAGCAGGGTCCTTAAATAATGCAACAAAGTCCTTAAATAATGCAGCAGAGTCCTTAAAAAATTCAGTAAAGTCCGTAAATAATGCAGCAGAGTCCTTAAATAATCCAGCCAAGTCCTTAAATAATGCAACAAAGTCCTTAAATAATGCAGCAGATTACTGAAATACTGCAGCAGGGTCCTTAAATAATGCAGCAGAGTCCTTAAATAATGCAGCAGAGTCCTTAAATAATGCAACAAATTCCTTAAATAATGCAGCAGAGTCCTTAAATAATGCAATAAAGTCCATAAATAATGCAGCAAAGTCCTTAAATAATGCAACAAAGTCCTTAAATAATGCAGCAGGGTCCTTAAATAATGCAACAAAGTCCTTAAATAATGCAGCAGAGTCCTTAAATAATGCAATAAAGTCCATAAATAATGCAGCAAAGTCCTTAAATAATGCAACAAAGTCCTTAAATAATGCAGCAGGGTCCTTAAATAATGCAACAAAGTCCTTAAATAATGCAGCAGAGTCCTTAAAAAATGCAGCAAAGTCCGTAAATAATGCAGCAGAGTCCTTAAATCATCCAGCCAAGTCCTTAAATAATGCAGCAGATTACTGAAATACGGCAGCAGGGTCCTTAAATAATGCAGCAGAGTCCTTATATAATGCAACAAAGTCCTTAAATAATACAGCAGAGTCCTTAAATAATGCAACAAAGTCCTTAAGTAATGCAGCAGAGTCCTTAAATAATGCAGCAAAGTCCTTAAATAATGCAGCACAGTCCTTAAATAATCCAGCAAAGTCCTTAAATAATGCAGCAAAGTCTTTAAATAATGCAATAAAGTCCATAAATGATGCAGCAAATTCCTTAAATAATGCAGCAGAGTACTGAAATACCGCAGCAGGATCCTTAAATAATGCAGCAGAGTCCTTAAATAATGCAAAAAAGTCCTTAAATAATGCAGAACAGTCCTTAAATAATGCAATAAAGTCCTTAAATAATGCAGCAAAGTCCTTAAATAATGCAGCAGAGTCCTTAAATAATGCAACAAAGTCCTAAAATAATGCAGCAGAGTCCTTAAATAATGCAACAAAGTCCTTAAATAATGCAGCAGAGTCCTTAAATAATGCAGCAGAGTCCTTAAATAATGCAGCGCATTCCTTAAATAATGCAGCAGAGTCCTTAAATAATCCAGCCAAGTCCTTAAATAATGCAGCAGAGTCCTTAAATAATGCAGAAAAGTCGTTAAATAAAGCAGCAGAGTCCTTAAATACTGCAGCAGAGTCCTTAAATAATGCAGCAAAGTCATTAAATAATGCAGAAGAGTCCTTAAATAATGCAGCAAAGTCCTTAAATAATGCAGCAGAGTCCTTAAATACCACAGCAGAGTCCTTAAATAATGCAGCAAAGTCTTTAAATAATGCAGCACAGTCCTTAAATAATCCAGCCAAGTCCTTAAATAATGCAGCAGAGTCCTTAAATAATGCAGAAAAGTCCTTAAATAATGCAGCAGAGACCTTAAATACTTCAGCATAGTCCTTAAATAATGCAGCAAAGTCCTTGAATAATGCAGCAGAGTCCTTAAATAATGCAACAAAGTCCTTAAATAATGCAGAAGAGTCCTTAAATAATGCAGCAAATTCCTTAAATAATGCAGCAAAGTCTTTAAATAATGCAATAAAGTCCATAAATAATGCAGCAAAGTTCTTAAATAATGCAGCAGAGTCCTTAAATACCACAGCAGAGTCCTTAAATAATGCAGCAAAGTCTTTAAATAATGCAACAAAGTCCTTAAATAATGCAGCAGAGTCCTTAAATAATGCAGAAGAGTCCTTAAATAATCCAGCCAAGTCCTTAAATAATGCAGCAGAGTCCTTAAATAATGCAACAAAATCCTTAAATAATGCAGAAGAGTCCTTAAATAATCCAGCCAAGTCCTTAAATCATGCAGCAGGGTACTTAAATAATCCAGCCAAGTCCTTAAATAATGCAGCAGAGTCCTTAAACAATGCAGCAGAGTCCTTAAATAATGCAGAAGAGTCCTTAAATAATGCAACCAAGACCTTAATGCAGCAGAGTCCTTAAATAATGCAACAAAGTACTTAAATAATGCAGCAGAGTCCTTAAGTACCGTAGCAGAGTCCTTAAATACTGCAGCAATGTCCTTAAATAATGCAGCAGAGTCCTTAAATAATGCAATAAAGTCCATAAATAATGCAGCAAAGTCCTTAAATAATGCAACAAAGTCCTTAAATAATGCAGCAGGGTCCTTAAGTAATGCAACAAAGTCCTTAAATAATGCAACAGAGTCCTTAAAAAATGCAGCAAAGTCCGTAAATAATGCAGCAGAGTCCTTAAATAATCCAGCCAAGTCCTTAAATAATGCATCAGATTACTGAAATACGGCAGCAGGGTCCTTAAATAATGCAGCAGAGTCCTTATATAATGCAACAAAGTCCTTAAATAATGCAGCAGAGTCCTTAAATAATGCAACAAAGTCCTTAAGTAATGCAGCAGAGTCCTTAAATAATGCAGCAAAGTCCTTAAATAATGCAGCACAGTCCTTAAATAATCCAGCAAAGTCCTTAAATAATGCAGCAAAGTCTTTAAATAATGCAATAAAGTCCATAAATGATGCAGCAAATTCCTTAAATAATGCAGCAGAGTACTGAAATACCGCAGCAGGATCCTTAAATAATGCAACAGAGTCCTTAAATAATGCAACAAAGTCCTTAAATAATGCAGAACAGTCCTTAAATAATGCAATAAAGTCCTTAAATAATGCAGCAAAGTCCTTAAATAATGCAGCAGAGTCCTTAAATAATGCAACAAAGTCCTAAAATAATGCAGCAGAGTCCTTAAATAATGCAACAAAGTCCTTAAATAATGCAGCAGAGTCCTTAAATAATGCAGCACATTCCTTAAATAATGCAGCAGAGTCCTTAAATAATCCAGCCAAGTCCTTAAATAATGCAGCAGAGTCCTTAAATAATGCAGAAAAGTCGTTAAATAAAGCAGCAGAGTCCTTAAATACTGCAGCAGAGTCCTTAAATAATGCAGCAAAGTCATTAAATAATGCAGAAGAGTCCTTAAATAATGCAGCAAAGTCCTTATATAATGCATCAGAGTCCTTAAATAATGCAGCAGAGTCCTTAAATACCACAGCAGAGTCCTTAAATAATGCAGCAAAGTCTTTAAATAATGCAGCACAGTCCTTAAATAATCCAGCCAAGTCCTTAAATAATGCAGCAGAGTCCTTAAATAATGCAGAAAAGTCCTTAAATAATGCAGCAGAGACCTTAAATACTTCAGCATAGTCCTTAAATAATGCAGCAAAGTCCTTGAATAATGCAGCAGAGTCCTTAAATAATGCAACAAAGTCCTTAAATAATGCAGAAGCGTCCTTAAATAATGCAGCAAATTCCTTAAATAATGCAGCAAAGTCTTTAAATAATGCAATAAAGTCCATAAATAATGCAGCAGGGTCCTTAAATAATGCAACAAAGTCCTTAAATAATGCAGCAGAGTCCTTAAAAAATGCAGTAAAGTCCGTAAATAATGCAGCAGAGTCCTTAAATAATCCAGCCAAGTCCTTAAATAATGCAACAAAGTCCTTAAATAATGCAGCAGATTACTGAAATACTGCAGCAGGGTCCTTAAATAATGCAGCAGAGTCCTTAAATAATGCAGCAGAGTCCTTAAATAATGCAACAAATTCCTTAAATAATGCAGCAGAGTCCTTAAATAATGCAATAAAGTCCATAAATAATGCAGCAAAGTCCTTAAATAATGCAACAAAGTCCTTAAATAATGCAGCAGGGTCCTTAAATAATGCAACAAAGTCCTTAAATAATGCAGCAGAGTCCTTAAATAATGCAATAAAGTCCATAAATAATGCAGCAAAGTCCTTAAATAATGCAACAAAGTCCTTAAATAATGCAGCAGGGTCCTTAAATAATGCAACAAAGTCCTTAAATAATGCAGCAGAGTCCTTAAAAAATGCAGCAAAGTCCGTAAATAATGCAGCAGAGTCCTTAAATCATCCAGCCAAGTCCTTAAATAATGCAGCAGATTACTGAAATACGGCAGCAGGGTCCTTAAATAATGCAGCAGAGTCCTTATATAATGCAACAAAGTCCTTAAATAATACAGCAGAGTCCTTAAATAATGCAACAAAGTCCTTAAGTAATGCAGCAGAGTCCTTAAATAATGCAGCAAAGTCCTTAAATAATGCAGCACAGTCCTTAAATAATCCAGCAAAGTCCTTAAATAATGCAGCAAAGTCTTTAAATAATGCAATAAAGTCCATAAATGATGCAGCAAATTCCTTAAATAATGCAGCAGAGTACTGAAATACCGCAGCAGGATCCTTAAATAATGCAGCAGAGTCCTTAAATAATGCAAAAAAGTCCTTAAATAATGCAGAACAGTCCTTAAATAATGCAATAAAGTCCTTAAATAATGCAGCAAAGTCCTTAAATAATGCAGCAGAGTCCTTAAATAATGCAACAAAGTCCTAAAATAATGCAGCAGAGTCCTTAAATAATGCAACAAAGTCCTTAAATAATGCAGCAGAGTCCTTAAATAATGCAGCAGAGTCCTTAAATAATGCAGCGCATTCCTTAAATAATGCAGCAGAGTCCTTAAATAATCCAGCCAAGTCCTTAAATAATGCAGCAGAGTCCTTAAATAATGCAGAAAAGTCGTTAAATAAAGCAGCAGAGTCCTTAAATACTGCAGCAGAGTCCTTAAATAATGCAGCAAAGTCATTAAATAATGCAGAATAGTCCTTAAATAATGCAGCAAAGTCCTTATATAATGCATCAGAGTCCTTAAATAATGCAGCAGAGTCCTTAAATACCACAGCAGAGTCCTTAAATAATGCAGCAAAGTCTTTAAATAATGCAGCACAGTCCTTAAATAATCCAGCCAAGTCCTTAAATAATGCAGCAGAGTCCTTAAATAATGCAGAAAAGTCCTTAAATAATGCAGCAGAGACCTTAAATACTTCAGCATAGTCCTTAAATAATGCAGCAAAGTCCTTGAATAATGCAGCAGAGTCCTTAAATAATGCAACAAAGTCCTTAAATAATGCAGAACAGTCCTTAAATAATGCAGCAAAGTCTTTAAATAATGCAACAAAGTCCTTAAATAATGCAGCAGAGTCCTTAAATAATGCAGAAGAGTCCTTAAATAATCCAGCCAAGTCCTTAAATAATGCAGCAGAGTCCTTAAATAATGCAACAAAATCCTTAAATAATGCAGAAGAGTCCTTAAATAATCCAGCCAAGTCCTTAAATCATGCAGCAGGGTCCTTAAATAATCCAGCCAAGTCCTTAAATAATGCAGCAGAGTCCTTAAACAATGCAGCAGAGTCCTTAAATAATGCAGAAGAGTCCTTAAATAATGCAACCAAGACCTTAATGCAGCAGAGTCCTTAAATAATGCAACAAAGTACTTAAATAATGCAGCAGAGTCCTTAAGTACCGTAGCAGAGTCCTTAAATACTGCAGCAAAGTCCTTAAATAATGCAGCAGAGTCCTTAAATAATGCAGCAAAGTCATTAAATAATGCAGCAGAGTCCTTAAATAATGCAACAAATTCCTTAAATAATGCAGCAGAGTCCTTAAATAATGCAATAAAGTCCATAAATAATGCAGCAAAGTCCTTAAATAATGCAACAAAGTCCTTAAATAATGCAGCAGGGTCCTTAAATAATGCAACAAAGTCCTTAAATAATGCAGCAAAGTCCTTAAAAAATGCAGCAAAGTCCGTAAATAATGCAGCAGAGTCCTTAAATAATCCAGCCAAGTCCTTAAATAATGCAGCAGATTACTGAAATACGGCAGCAGGGTCCTTAAATAATGCAGCAGAGTCCTTATATAATGCAACAAAGTCCTTAAATAATGCAGCAGAGTCCTTAAATAATGCAACAAAGTCCTTAAGTAATGCAGCAGAGTCCTTAAATAATGCAGCAAAGTCCTTAAATAATGCAGCACAGTCCTTAAATAATCCAGCAAAGTCCTTAAATAATGCAGCAAAGTCTTTAAATAATGCAATAAAGTCCATAATTGATGCAGCAAATTCCTTAAATAATGCAGCAGAGTACTGAAATACCGCAGCAGGATCCTTAAATAATGCAACAGAGTCCTTAAATAATGCAACAAAGTCCTTAAATAATGCAGAACAGTCCTTAAATAATGCAATAAAGTCCTTAAATAATGCAGCAAAGTCCTTAAATAATGCAGCAGAGTCCTTAAATAATGCAACAAAGTCCTAAAATAATGCAGCAGAGTCGTGAAATAATGCAACAAAGTCATTAAATAATGCAGCAGAGTCCTTAAATAATGCAGCACATTCCTTAAATAATGCAGCAGAGTCCTTAAGTAATCCAGCCAAGTCCTTAAATAATGCAGCAGAGTCCTTAAATAATGCAGAAAAGTCGTTAAATAAAGCAGCAGAGTCCTTAAATACTGCAGCAGAGTCCTTAAATAATGCAGCAAAGTCATTAAATAATGCAGAAGAGTCCTTAAATAATGCAGCAAAGTCCTTATATAATGCATCAGAGTCCTTAAATAATGCAGCAGAGTCCTTAAATACCACAGCAGAGTCCTTAAATAATGCAGCAAAGTCTTTAAATAATGCAGCACAGTCCTTAAATAATCCAGCCAAGTCCTTAAATAATGCAGCAGAGTCCTTAAATAATGCAGAAAAGTCCTTAAATAATGCAGCAGAGACCTTAAATACTTCAGCATAGTCCTTAAATAATGCAGCAAAGTCCTTGAATAATGCAGCAGAGTCCTTAAATAATGCAGAAAAGTCCTTAAATAATGCAGCAGAGACCTTAAATACTTCAGCATAGTCCTTAAATAATGCAGCAAAGTCCTTGAATAATGCAGCAGAGTCCTTAAATAATGCAACAAAGTCCTTAAATAATGCAGAAGAGTCCTTAAATAATGCAGCAAATTCCTTAAATAATGCAGCAAAGTCTTTAAATAATGCAATAAAGTCCATAAATAATGCAGCAAAGTCCTTAAATAATGCAGCAGAGTCCTTAAACAATGCAGCAGAGTCCTTAAATAATGCAGAAGAGTCCTTAAATAATGCAACCAAGACCTTAATGCAGCAGAGTCCTTAAATAATGCAACAAAGTACTTAAATAATGCAGCAGAGTCCTTAAGTACCGTAGCAGAGTCCTTAAATACTGCAGCAATGTCCTTAAATAATGCAGCAGAGTCCTTAAATAATGCAATAAAGTCCATAAATAATGCAGCAAAGTCCTTAAATAATGCAACAAAGTCCTTAAATAATGCAGCAGGGTCCTTAAATAATGCAACAAAGTCCTTAAATAATGCAGCAGAGTCCTTAAAAAATGCAGCAAAGTCCGTAAATAATGCAGCAGAGTCCTTAAATAATCCAGCCAAGTCCTTAAATAATGCAGCAGATTACTGAAATACGGCAGCAGGGTCCTTAAATAATGCAGCAGAGTCCTTATATAATGCAACAAAGTCCTTAAATAATGCAGCAGAGTCCTTAAATAATGCAACAAAGTCCTTAAGTAATGCAGCAGAGTCCTTAAATAATGCAGCAAAGTCCTTAAATAATGCAGCACAGTCCTTAAATAATCCAGCAAAGTCCTTAAATAATGCAGCAAAGTCTTTAAATAATGCAATAAAGTCCATAAATGATGCAGCAAATTCCTTAAATAATGCAGCAGAGTACTGAAATACCGCAGCAGGATCCTTAAATAATGCAACAGAGTCCTTAAATAATGCAACAAAGTCCTTAAATAATGCAGAACAGTCCTTAAATAATGCAATAAAGTCCTTAAATAATGCAGCAAAGTCCTTAAATAATGCAGCAGAGTCCTTAAATAATGCAACAAAGTCCTAAAATAATGCAGCAGAGTCCTTAAATAATGCAACAAAGTCCTTAAATAATGCAGCAGAGTCCTTAAATAATGCAGCACATTCCTTAAATAATGCAGCAGAGTCCTTAAATAATCCAGCCAAGTCCTTAAATAATGCAGCAGAGTCCTTAAATAATGCAGACAAGTCGTTAAATAAAGCAGCAGAGTCCTTAAATACTGCAGCAGAGTCCTTAAATAATGCAGCAAAGTCCTTATATAATGCATCAGAGTCCTTAAATAATGCAGCAGAGTCCTTAAATACCACAGCAGAGTCCTTAAATAATGCAGCAAAGTCTTTAAATAATGCAGCACAGTCCTTAAATAATCCAGCCAAGTCCTTAAATAATGCAGCAGAGTCCTTAAATAATGCAGAAAAGTCCTTAAATAATGCAGCAGAGACCTTAAATACTTCAGCATAGTCCTTAAATAATGCAGCAAAGTCCTTGAATAATGCAGCAGAGTCCTTAAATAATGCAACAAAGTCCTTAAATAATGCAGAAGCGTCCTTAAATAATGCAGCAAATTCCTTAAATAATGCAGCAAAGTCTTTAAATAATGCAATAAAGTCCATAAATAATGCAGCAGGGTCCTTAAATAATGCAACAAAGTCCTTAAATAATGCAGCAGAGTCCTTAAAAAATGCAGTAAAGTCCGTAAATAATGCAGCAGAGTCCTTAAATAATCCAGCCAAGTCCTTAAATAATGCAACAAAGTCCTTAAATAATGCAGCAGATTACTGAAATACTGCAGCAGGGTCCTTAAATAATGCAGCAGAGTCCTTAAATAATGCAACAAAGTCCTTAAATAATGCAGCAGAGTCCTTAAATAATGCAACAAAGTCCTTAAATAATGCAGCAGAGTCCTTAAATAATGCAACAAAGTACTTAAATAATGCAGCAGAGTCCTTAAGTACTGTAGCAGAGTCCTTAAATACTGCAGCAAAGTCCTTAAATAATGCAGCAGAGTCCTTAAATAATGCAGCAAAGTCATTAAATAATGCAGCAGAGTCCTTAAATAATGCAACAAATTCCTTAAATAATGCAGCAGAGTCCTTAAATAATGCAATAAAGTCCATAAATAAGGCAGCAAAGTCCTTAAATAATGCAACAAAGTCCTTAAATAATGCAGCAGGGTCCTTAAATAATGCAACAAAGTCCTTAAATAATGCAGCAGAGTCCTTAAAAAATGCAGCAAAGTCCGTAAATAATGCAGCAGAGTCCTTAAATAATCCAGCCAAGTCCTTAAATAATGCAGCAGATTACTGAAATACGGCAGCAGGGTCCTTAAATAATGCAGCAGAGTCCTTATATAATGCAACAAAGTCCTTAAATAATACAGCAGAGTCCTTAAATAATGCAACAAAGTCCTTAAGTAATGCAGCAGAGTCCTTAAATAATGCAGCAAAGTCCTTAAATAATGCAGCACAGTCCTTAAATAATCCAGCAAAGTCCTTAAATAATGCAGCAAAGTCTTTAAATAATGCAATAAAGTCCATAAATGATGCAGCAAATTCCTTAAATAATGCAGCAGAGTACTGAAATACCGCAGCAGGATCCTTAAATAATGCAACAGAGTCCTTAAATAATGCAACAAAGTCCTTAAATAATGCAGAACAGTCCTTAAATAATGCAATAAAGTCCTTAAATAATGCAGCAAAGTCCTTAAATAATGCAGCAGAGTCCTTAAATAATGCAACAAAGTCCTAAAATAATGCAGCAGAGTCCTTAAATAATGCAACAAAGTCCTTAAATAATGCAGCAGAGTCCTTAAATAATGCAGCACATTCCTTAAATAATGCAGCAGAGTCCTTAAATAATCCAGCCAAGTCCTTAAATAATGCAGCAGAGTCCTTAAATAATGCAGAAAAGTCGTTAAATAAAGCAGCAGAGTCCTTAAATACTGCAGCAGAGTCCTTAAATAATGCAGCAAAGTCATTAAATAATGCAGAAGAGTCCTTAAATAATGCAGCAAAGTCCTTATATAATGCATCAGAGTCCTTAAATAATGCAGCAGAGTCCTTAAATACCACAGCAGAGTCCTTAAATAATGCAGCAAAGTCTTTAAATAATGCAGCACAGTCCTTAAATAATCCAGCCAAGTCCTTAAATAATGCAGCAGAGTCCTTAAATAATGCAGAAAAGTCCTTAAATAATGCAGCAGAGACCTTAAATACTTCAGCATAGTCCTTAAATAATGCAGCAAAGTCCTTGAATAATGCAGCAGAGTCCTTAAATAATGCAAGAAAGTCCTTAAATAATGCAGAAGAGTCCTTAAATAATGCAGCAAATTCCTTAAATAATGCAGCAAAGTCTTTAAATAATGCAATAAAGTCCATAAATAATGCAGCAAAGTTCTTAAATAATGCAGCAGAGTCCTTAAATACCACAGCAGAGTCCTTAAATAATGCAGCAAAGTCTTTAAATAATGCAACAAAGTCCTTAAATAATGCAGCAGAGACCTTAAATACTTCAGCAAAGTCCTTAAATAATGCAGCAAAGTCCTTGAATAATGCAGCAGAATCCTTAAATAATGCAGAAAAGTCCTTAAATAATGCAGCAGAGACCTTAAATACTTCAGCATAGTCCTTAAATAATGCAGCAAAGTCCTTGAATAATGCAGCAGAGTCCTTAAATAATGCAACAAAGTCCTTAAATAATGCAGAAGAGTCCTTAAATAATGCAGCAAATTCCTTAAATAATGCAGCAAAGTCTTTAAATAATGCAATAAAGTCCATAAATAATGCAGCAAAGTCCTTAAATAATGCAGCAGAGTCCTTAAACAATGCAGCAGAGTCCTTAAATAATGCAGAAGAGTCCTTAAATAATGCAACCAAGACCTTAATGCAGCAGAGTCCTTAAATAATGCAACAAAGTACTTAAATAATGCAGCAGAGTCCTTAAGTACCGTAGCAGAGTCCTTAAATACTGCAGCAATGTCCTTAAATAATGCAGCAGAGTCCTTAAATAATGCAATAAAGTCCATAAATAATGCAGCAAAGTCCTTAAATAATGCAACAAAGTCCTTAAATAATGCAGCAGGGTCCTTAAATAATGCAACAAAGTCCTTAAATAATGCAGCAGAGTCCTTAAAAAATGCAGCAAAGTCCGTAAATAATGCAGCAGAGTCCTTAAATAATCCAGCCAAGTCCTTAAATAATGCAGCAGATTACTGAAATACGGCAGCAGGGTCCTTAAATAATGCAGCAGAGTCCTTATATAATGCAACAAAGTCCTTAAATAATGCAGCAGAGTCCTTAAATAATGCAACAAAGTCCTTAAGTAATGCAGCAGAGTCCTTAAATAATGCAGCAAAGTCCTTAAATAATGCAGCACAGTCCTTAAATAATCCAGCAAAGTCCTTAAATAATGCAGCAAAGTCTTTAAATAATGCAATAAAGTCCATAAATGATGCAGCAAATTCCTTAAATAATGCAGCAGAGTACTGAAATACCGCAGCAGGATCCTTAAATAATGCAACAGAGTCCTTAAATAATGCAACAAAGTCCTTAAATAATGCAGAACAGTCCTTAAATAATGCAATAAAGTCCTTAAATAATGCAGCAAAGTCCTTAAATAATGCAGCAGAGTCCTTAAATAATGCAACAAAGTCCTAAAATAATGCAGCAGAGTCCTTAAATAATGCAACAAAGTCCTTAAATAATGCAGCAGAGTCCTTAAATAATGCAGCACATTCCTTAAATAATGCAGCAGAGTCCTTAAATAATCCAGCCAAGTCCTTAAATAATGCAGCAGAGTCCTTAAATAATGCAGACAAGTCGTTAAATAAAGCAGCAGAGTCCTTAAATACTGCAGCAGAGTCCTTAAATAATGCAGCAAAGTCCTTATATAATGCATCAGAGTCCTTAAATAATGCAGCAGAGTCCTTAAATACCACAGCAGAGTCCTTAAATAATGCAGCAAAGTCTTTAAATAATGCAGCACAGTCCTTAAATAATCCAGCCAAGTCCTTAAATAATGCAGCAGAGTCCTTAAATAATGCAGAAAAGTCCTTAAATAATGCAGCAGAGACCTTAAATACTTCAGCATAGTCCTTAAATAATGCAGCAAAGTCCTTGAATAATGCAGCAGAGTCCTTAAATAATGCAACAAAGTCCTTAAATAATGCAGAAGCGTCCTTAAATAATGCAGCAAATTCCTTAAATAATGCAGCAAAGTCTTTAAATAATGCAATAAAGTCCATAAATAATGCAGCAGGGTCCTTAAATAATGCAACAAAGTCCTTAAATAATGCAGCAGAGTCCTTAAAAAATGCAGTAAAGTCCGTAAATAATGCAGCAGAGTCCTTAAATAATCCAGCCAAGTCCTTAAATAATGCAACAAAGTCCTTAAATAATGCAGCAGATTACTGAAATACTGCAGCAGGGTCCTTAAATAATGCAGCAGAGTCCTTAAATAATGCAACAAAGTCCTTAAATAATGCAGCAGAGTCCTTAAATAATGCAACAAAGTCCTTAAATAATGCAGCAGAGTCCTTAAATAATGCAACAAAGTACTTAAATAATGCAGCAGAGTCCTTAAGTACTGTAGCAGAGTCCTTAAATACTGCAGCAAAGTCCTTAAATAATGCAGCAGAGTCCTTAAATAATGCAGCAAAGTCATTAAATAATGCAGCAGAGTCCTTAAATAATGCAACAAATTCCTTAAATAATGCAGCAGAGTCCTTAAATAATGCAATAAAGTCCATAAATAAGGCAGCAAAGTCCTTAAATAATGCAACAAAGTCCTTAAATAATGCAGCAGGGTCCTTAAATAATGCAACAAAGTCCTTAAATAATGCAGCAGAGTCCTTAAAAAATGCAGCAAAGTCCGTAAATAATGCAGCAGAGTCCTTAAATAATCCAGCCAAGTCCTTAAATAATGCAGCAGATTACTGAAATACGGCAGCAGGGTCCTTAAATAATGCAGCAGAGTCCTTATATAATGCAACAAAGTCCTTAAATAATACAGCAGAGTCCTTAAATAATGCAACAAAGTCCTTAAGTAATGCAGCAGAGTCCTTAAATAATGCAGCAAAGTCCTTAAATAATGCAGCACAGTCCTTAAATAATCCAGCAAAGTCCTTAAATAATGCAGCAAAGTCTTTAAATAATGCAATAAAGTCCATAAATGATGCAGCAAATTCCTTAAATAATGCAGCAGAGTACTGAAATACCGCAGCAGGATCCTTAAATAATGCAACAGAGTCCTTAAATAATGCAACAAAGTCCTTAAATAATGCAGAACAGTCCTTAAATAATGCAATAAAGTCCTTAAATAATGCAGCAAAGTCCTTAAATAATGCAGCAGAGTCCTTAAATAATGCAACAAAGTCCTAAAATAATGCAGCAGAGTCCTTAAATAATGCAACAAAGTCCTTAAATAATGCAGCAGAGTCCTTAAATAATGCAGCACATTCCTTAAATAATGCAGCAGAGTCCTTAAATAATCCAGCCAAGTCCTTAAATAATGCAGCAGAGTCCTTAAATAATGCAGAAAAGTCGTTAAATAAAGCAGCAGAGTCCTTAAATACTGCAGCAGAGTCCTTAAATAATGCAGCAAAGTCATTAAATAATGCAGAAGAGTCCTTAAATAATGCAGCAAAGTCCTTATATAATGCATCAGAGTCCTTAAATAATGCAGCAGAGTCCTTAAATACCACAGCAGAGTCCTTAAATAATGCAGCAAAGTCTTTAAATAATGCAGCACAGTCCTTAAATAATCCAGCCAAGTCCTTAAATAATGCAGCAGAGTCCTTAAATAATGCAGAAAAGTCCTTAAATAATGCAGCAGAGACCTTAAATACTTCAGCATAGTCCTTAAATAATGCAGCAAAGTCCTTGAATAATGCAGCAGAGTCCTTAAATAATGCAAGAAAGTCCTTAAATAATGCAGAAGAGTCCTTAAATAATGCAGCAAATTCCTTAAATAATGCAGCAAAGTCTTTAAATAATGCAATAAAGTCCATAAATAATGCAGCAAAGTTCTTAAATAATGCAGCAGAGTCCTTAAATACCACAGCAGAGTCCTTAAATAATGCAGCAAAGTCTTTAAATAATGCAACAAAGTCCTTAAATAATGCAGCAGAGACCTTAAATACTTCAGCAAAGTCCTTAAATAATGCAGCAAAGTCCTTGAATAATGCAGCAGAATCCTTAAATAATGCAGAAAAGTCCTTAAATAATGCAGCAGAGACCTTAAATACTTCAGCATAGTCCTTAAATAATGCAGCAAAGTCCTTGAATAATGCAGCAGAGTCCTTAAATAATGCAACAAAGTCCTTAAATAATGCAGAAGAGTCCTTAAATAATGCAGCAAATTCCTTAAATAATGCAGCAAAGTCTTTAAATAATGCAATAAAGTCCATAAATAATGCAGCAAAGTCCTTAAATAATGCAGCAGAGTCCTTAAACAATGCAGCAGAGTCCTTAAATAATGCAGAAGAGTCCTTAAATAATGCAACCAAGACCTTAATGCAGCAGAGTCCTTAAATAATGCAACAAAGTACTTAAATAATGCAGCAGAGTCCTTAAGTACCGTAGCAGAGTCCTTAAATACTGCAGCAATGTCCTTAAATAATGCAGCAGAGTCCTTAAATAATGCAATAAAGTCCATAAATAATGCAGCAAAGTCCTTAAATAATGCAACAAAGTCCTTAAATAATGCAGCAGGGTCCTTAAATAATGCAACAAAGTCCTTAAATAATGCAGCAGAGTCCTTAAAAAATGCAGCAAAGTCCGTAAATAATGCAGCAGAGTCCTTAAATAATCCAGCCAAGTCCTTAAATAATGCAGCAGATTACTGAAATACGGCAGCAGGGTCCTTAAATAATGCAGCAGAGTCCTTATATAATGCAACAAAGTCCTTAAATAATGCAGCAGAGTCCTTAAATAATGCAACAAAGTCCTTAAGTAATGCAGCAGAGTCCTTAAATAATGCAGCAAAGTCCTTAAATAATGCAGCACAGTCCTTAAATAATCCAGCAAAGTCCTTAAATAATGCAGCAAAGTCTTTAAATAATGCAATAAAGTCCATAAATGATGCAGCAAATTCCTTAAATAATGCAGCAGAGTACTGAAATACCGCAGCAGGATCCTTAAATAATGCAACAGAGTCCTTAAATAATGCAACAAAGTCCTTAAATAATGCAGAACAGTCCTTAAATAATGCAATAAAGTCCTTAAATAATGCAGCAGAGTCCTTAAATAATGCAACAAAGTCCTAAAATAATGCAACAGAGTCCTTAAATAATGCAACAAAGTCCTTAAATAATGCAGAACAGTCCTTAAATAATGCAATAAAGTCCTTAAATAATGCAGCAAAGTCCTTAAATAATGCAGCAGAGTCCTTAAATAATGCAACAAAGTCCTAAAATAATGCAGCAGAGTCGTGAAATAATGCAACAAAGTCCTTAAATAATGCAGCAGAGTCCTTAAATAATGCAGCACATTCCTTAAATAATGCAGCAGAGTCCTTAAGTAATCCAGCCAAGTCCTTAAATAATGCAGCAGAGTCCTTAAATAATGCAGAAAAGTCGTTAAATAAAGCAGCAGAGTCCTTAAATACTGCAGCAGAGTCCTTAAATAATGCAGCAAAGTCATTAAATAATGCAGAAGAGTCCTTAAATAATGCAGCAAAGTCCTTATATAATGCATCAGAGTCCTTAAATAATGCAGCAGAGTCCTTAAATACCACAGCAGAGTCCTTAAATAATGCAGCAAAGTCTTTAAATAATGCAGCACAGTCCTTAAATAATCCAGCCAAGTCCTTAAATAATGCAGCAGAGTCCTTAAATAATGCAGAAAAGTCCTTAAATAATGCAGCAGAGACCTTAAATACTTCAGCATAGTCCTTAAATAATGCAGCAAAGTCCTTGAATAATGCAGCAGAGTCCTTAAATAATGCAGAAAAGTCCTTAAATAATGCAGCAGAGACCTTAAATACTTCAGCATAGTCCTTAAATAATGCAGCAAAGTCCTTGAATAATGCAGCAGAGTCCTTAAATAATGCAACAAAGTCCTTAAATAATGCAGAAGAGTCCTTAAATAATGCAGCAAATTCCTTAAATAATGCAGCAAAGTCTTTAAATAATGCAATAAAGTCCATAAATAATGCAGCAAAGTCCTTAAATAATGCAGCAGAGTCCTTAAACAATGCAGCAGAGTCCTTAAATAATGCAGAAGAGTCCTTAAATAATGCAACCAAGACCTTAATGCAGCAGAGTCCTTAAATAATGCAACAAAGTACTTAAATAATGCAGCAGAGTCCTTAAGTACCGTAGCAGAGTCCTTAAATACTGCAGCAATGTCCTTAAATAATGCAGCAGAGTCCTTAAATAATGCAATAAAGTCCATAAATAATGCAGCAAAGTCCTTAAATAATGCAACAAAGTCCTTAAATAATGCAGCAGGGTCCTTAAATAATGCAACAAAGTCCTTAAATAATGCAGCAGAGTCCTTAAAAAATGCAGCAAAGTCCGTAAATAATGCAGCAGAGTCCTTAAATAATCCAGCCAAGTCCTTAAATAATGCAGCAGATTACTGAAATACGGCAGCAGGGTCCTTAAATAATGCAGCAGAGTCCTTATATAATGCAACAAAGTCCTTAAATAATGCAGCAGAGTCCTTAAATAATGCAACAAAGTCCTTAAGTAATGCAGCAGAGTCCTTAAATAATGCAGCAAAGTCCTTAAATAATGCAGCAAAGTCCTTAAATAATGCAGCAGAGTCCTTAAATAATGCAACAAAGTCCATAAATGATGCAGCAAATTCCTTAAATAATGCAGCAGAGTACTGAAATACCGCAGCAGGATCCTTAAATAATGCAACAGAGTCCTTAAATAATGCAACAAAGTCCTTAAATAATGCAGAACAGTCCTTAAATAATGCAATAAAGTCCTTAAATAATGCAGCAAAGTCCTTAAATAATGCAGCAGAGTCCTTAAATAATGCAACAAAGTCCTAAAATAATGCAGCAGAGTCCTTAAATAATGCAACAAAGTCCTTAAATAATGCAGCAGAGTCCTTAAATAATGCAGCACATTCCTTAAATAATGCAGCAGAGTCCTTAAATAATCCAGCCAAGTCCTGAAATAATGCAGCAGAGTCCTTAAATAATGCAGAAAAGTCGTTAAATAAAGCAGCAGAGTCCTTAAATACTGCAGCAGAGTCCTTAAATAATGCAGCAAAGTCCTTATATAATGCATCAGAGTCCTTAAATAATGCAGCAGAGTCCTTAAATACCACAGCAGAGTCCTTAAATAATGCAGCAAAGTCTTTAAATAATGCAGCACAGTCCTTAAATAATCCAGCCAAGTCCTTAAATAATGCAGCAGAGTCCTTAAATAATGCAGAAAAGTCCTTAAATAATGCAGCAGAGACCTTAAATACTTCAGCATAGTCCTTAAATAATGCAGCAAAGTCCTTGAATAATGCAGCAGAGTCCTTAAATAATGCAACAAAGTCCTTAAATAATGCAGAAGCGTCCTTAAATAATGCAGCAAATTCCTTAAATAATGCAGCAAAGTCTTTAAATAATGCAATAAAGTCCATAAATAATGCAGCAGGGTCCTTAAATAATGCAACAAAGTCCTTAAATAATGCAGCAGAGTCCTTAAAAAATGCAGTAAAGTCCGTAAATAATGCAGCAGAGTCCTTAAATAATCCAGCCAAGTCCTTAAATAATGCAACAAAGTCCTTAAATAATGCAGCAGATTACTGAAATACTGCAGCAGGGTCCTTAAATAATGCAGCAGAGTCCTTAAATAATGCAACAAAGTCCTTAAATAATGCAGCAGAGTCCTTAAATAATGCAACAAAGTCCTTAAATAATGCAGCAGAGTCCTTAAATAATGCAACAAAGTACTTAAATAATGCAGCAGAGTCCTTAAGTACTGTAGCAGAGTCCTTAAATACTGCAGCAAAGTCCTTAAATAATGCAGCAGAGTCCTTAAATAATGCAGCAAAGTCATTAAATAATGCAGCAGAGTCCTTAAATAATGCAACAAATTCCTTAAATAATGCAGCAGAGTCCTTAAATAATGCAATAAAGTCCATAAATAAGGCAGCAAAGTCCTTAAATAATGCAACAAAGTCCTTAAATAATGCAGCAGGGTCCTTAAATAATGCAACAAAGTCCTTAAATAATGCAGCAGAGTCCTTAAAAAATGCAGCAAAGTCCGTAAATAATGCAGCAGAGTCCTTAAATAATCCAGCCAAGTCCTTAAATAATGCAGCAGATTACTGAAATACGGCAGCAGGGTCCTTAAATAATGCAGCAGAGTCCTTATATAATGCAACAAAGTCCTTAAATAATACAGCAGAGTCCTTAAATAATGCAACAAAGTCCTTAAGTAATGCAGCAGAGTCCTTAAATAATGCAGCAAAGTCCTTAAATAATGCAGCACAGTCCTTAAATAATCCAGCAAAGTCCTTAAATAATGCAGCAAAGTCTTTAAATAATGCAATAAAGTCCATAAATGATGCAGCAAATTCCTTAAATAATGCAGCAGAGTACTGAAATACCGCAGCAGGATCCTTAAATAATGCAACAGAGTCCTTAAATAATGCAACAAAGTCCTTAAATAATGCAGAACAGTCCTTAAATAATGCAATAAAGTCCTTAAATAATGCAGCAAAGTCCTTAAATAATGCAGCAGAGTCCTTAAATAATGCAACAAAGTCCTAAAATAATGCAGCAGAGTCCTTAAATAATGCAACAAAGTCCTTAAATAATGCAGCAGAGTCCTTAAATAATGCAGCACATTCCTTAAATAATGCAGCAGAGTCCTTAAATAATCCAGCCAAGTCCTTAAATAATGCAGCAGAGTCCTTAAATAATGCAGAAAAGTCGTTAAATAAAGCAGCAGAGTCCTTAAATACTGCAGCAGAGTCCTTAAATAATGCAGCAAAGTCATTAAATAATGCAGAAGAGTCCTTAAATAATGCAGCAAAGTCCTTATATAATGCATCAGAGTCCTTAAATAATGCAGCAGAGTCCTTAAATACCACAGCAGAGTCCTTAAATAATGCAGCAAAGTCTTTAAATAATGCAGCACAGTCCTTAAATAATCCAGCCAAGTCCTTAAATAATGCAGCAGAGTCCTTAAATAATGCAGAAAAGTCCTTAAATAATGCAGCAGAGACCTTAAATACTTCAGCATAGTCCTTAAATAATGCAGCAAAGTCCTTGAATAATGCAGCAGAGTCCTTAAATAATGCAAGAAAGTCCTTAAATAATGCAGAAGAGTCCTTAAATAATGCAGCAAATTCCTTAAATAATGCAGCAAAGTCTTTAAATAATGCAATAAAGTCCATAAATAATGCAGCAAAGTTCTTAAATAATGCAGCAGAGTCCTTAAATACCACAGCAGAGTCCTTAAATAATGCAGCAAAGTCTTTAAATAATGCAACAAAGTCCTTAAATAATGCAGCAGAGACCTTAAATACTTCAGCATAGTCCTTAAATAATGCAGCAAAGTCCTTGAATAATGCAGCAGAATCCTTAAATAATGCAGAAAAGTCCTTAAATAATGCAGCAGAGACCTTAAATACTTCAGCATAGTCCTTAAATAATGCAGCAAAGTCCTTGAATAATGCAGCAGAGTCCTTAAATAATGCAACAAAGTCCTTAAATAATGCAGAAGAGTCCTTAAATAATGCAGCAAATTCCTTAAATAATGCAGCAAAGTCTTTAAATAATGCAATAAAGTCCATAAATAATGCAGCAAAGTCCTTAAATAATGCAGCAGAGTCCTTAAACAATGCAGCAGAGTCCTTAAATAATGCAGAAGAGTCCTTAAATAATGCAACCAAGACCTTAATGCAGCAGAATCCTTAAATAATGCAACAAAGTACTTAAATAATGCAGCAGAGTCCTTAAGTACCGTAGCAGAGTCCTTAAATACTGCAGCAAATTCCTTAAATAATGCAGCAGAGTACTGAAATACCGCAGCAGGATCCTTAAATAATGCAACAGAGTCCTTAAATAATGCAACAAAGTCCTTAAATAATGCAGAACAGTCCTTAAATAATGCAATAAAGTCCTTAAATAATGCAGCAAAGTCCTTAAATAATGCAGCAGAGTCCTTAAATAATGCAACAAAGTCCTAAAATAATGCAGCAGAGTCCTTAAATAATGCAACAAAGTCCTTAAATAATGCAGCAGAGTCCTTAAATAATGCAGCACATTCCTTAAATAATGCAGCAGAGTCCTTAAATAATCCAGCCAAGTCCTGAAATAATGCAGCAGAGTCCTTAAATAATGCAGAAAAGTCGTTAAATAAAGCAGCAGAGTCCTTAAATACTGCAGCAGAGTCCTTAAATAATGCAGCAAAGTCCTTATATAATGCATCAGAGTCCTTAAATAATGCAGCAGAGTCCTTAAATACCACAGCAGAGTCCTTAAATAATGCAGCAAAGTCTTTAAATAATGCAGCACAGTCCTTAAATAATCCAGCCAAGTCCTTAAATAATGCAGCAGAGTCCTTAAATAATGCAGAAAAGTCCTTAAATAATGCAGCAGAGACCTTAAATACTTCAGCATAGTCCTTAAATAATGCAGCAAAGTCCTTGAATAATGCAGCAGAGTCCTTAAATAATGCAACAAAGTCCTTAAATAATGCAGAAGCGTCCTTAAATAATGCAGCAAATTCCTTAAATAATGCAGCAAAGTCTTTAAATAATGCAGTAAAGTCCGTAAATAATGCAGCAGAGTCCTTAAATAATCCAGCCAAGTCCTTAAATAATGCAACAAAGTCCTTAAATAATGCAGCAGATTACTGAAATACTGCAGCAGGGTCCTTAAATAATGCAGCAGAGTCCTTAAATAATGCAACAAAGTCCTTAAATAATGCAGCAGAGTCCTTAAATAATGCAACAAAGTCCTTAAATAATGCAGCAGAGTCCTTAAATAATGCAACAAAGTACTTAAATAATGCAGCAGAGTCCTTAAGTACTGTAGCAGAGTCCTTAAATACTGCAGCAAAGTCCTTAAATAATGCAGCAGAGTCCTTAAATAATGCAGCAAAGTCATTAAATAATGCAGCAGAGTCCTTAAATAATGCAACAAATTCCTTAAATAATGCAGCAGAGTCCTTAAATAATGCAATGAAGTCCATAAATAAGGCAGCAAAGTCCTTAAATAATGCAACAAAGTCCTTAAATAATGCAGCAGGGTCCTTAAATAATGCAACAAAGTCCTTAAATAATGCAGCAGAGTCCTTAAAAAATGCAGCAAAGTCCGTAAATAATGCAGCAGAGTCCTTAAATAATCCAGCCAAGTCCTTAAATAATGCAGCAGATTACTGAAATACGGCAGCAGGGTCCTTAAATAATGCAGCAGAGTCCTTATATAATGCAACAAAGTCCTTAAATAATACAGCAGAGTCCTTAAATAATGCAACAAAGTCCTTAAGTAATGCAGCAGAGTCCTTAAATAATGCAGCAAAGTCCTTAAATAATGCAGCACAGTCCTTAAATAATCCAGCAAAGTCCTTAAATAATGCAGCAAAGTCTTTAAATAATGCAATAAAGTCCATAAATGATGCAGCAAATTCCTTAAATAATGCAGCAGAGTACTGAAATACCGCAGCAGGATCCTTAAATAATGCAACAGAGTCCTTAAATAATGCAACAAAGTCCTTAAATAATGCAGAACAGTCCTTAAATAATGCAATAAAGTCCTTAAATAATGCAGCAAAGTCCTTAAATAATGCAGCAGAGTCCTTAAATAATGCAACAAAGTCCTAAAATAATGCAGCAGAGTCCTTAAATAATGCAACAAAGTCCTTAAATAATGCAGCAGAGTCCTTAAATAATGCAGCACATTCCTTAAATAATGCAGCAGAGTCCTTAAATAATCCAGCCAAGTCCTTAAATAATGCAGCAGAGTCCTTAAATAATGCAGAAAAGTCGTTAAATAAAGCAGCAGAGTCCTTAAATACTGCAGCAGAGTCCTTAAATAATGCAGCAAAGTCATTAAATAATGCAGAAGAGTCCTTAAATAATGCAGCAAAGTCCTTATATAATGCATCAGAGTCCTTAAATAATGCAGCAGAGTCCTTAAATACCACAGCAGAGTCCTTAAATAATGCAGCAAAGTCTTTAAATAATGCAGCACAGTCCTTAAATAATCCAGCCAAGTCCTTAAATAATGCAGCAGAGTCCTTAAATAATGCAGAAAAGTCCTTAAATAATGCAGCAGAGACCTTAAATACTTCAGCATAGTCCTTAAATAATGCAGCAAAGTCCTTGAATAATGCAGCAGAGTCCTTAAATAATGCAAGAAAGTCCTTAAATAATGCAGAAGAGTCCTTAAATAATGCAGCAAATTCCTTAAATAATGCAGCAAAGTCTTTAAATAATGCAATAAAGTCCATAAATAATGCAGCAAAGTTCTTAAATAATGCAGCAGAGTCCTTAAATACCACAGCAGAGTCCTTAAATAATGCAGCAAAGTCTTTAAATAATGCAACAAAGTCCTTAAATAATGCAGCAGAGACCTTAAATACTTCAGCATAGTCCTTAAATAATGCAGCAAAGTCCTTGAATAATGCAGCAGAATCCTTAAATAATGCAGAAAAGTCCTTAAATAATGCAGCAGAGACCTTAAATACTTCAGCATAGTCCTTAAATAATGCAGCAAAGTCCTTGAATAATGCAGCAGAGTCCTTAAATAATGCAACAAAGTCCTTAAATAATGCAGAAGAGTCCTTAAATAATGCAGCAAATTCCTTAAATAATGCAGCAAAGTCTTTAAATAATGCAATAAAGTCCATAAATAATGCAGCAAAGTCCTTAAATAATGCAGCAGAGTCCTTAAACAATGCAGCAGAGTCCTTAAATAATGCAGAAGAGTCCTTAAATAATGCAACCAAGACCTTAATGCAGCAGAATCCTTAAATAATGCAAAAAGTACTTAAATAATGCAGCAGAGTCCTTAAGTACCGTAGCAGAGTCCTTAAATACTGCAGCAATGTCCTTAAATAATGCAGCAGAGTCCTTAAATAATGCAATAAAGTCCATAAATAATGCAGCAAAGTCCTTAAATAATGCAACAAAGTCCTTAAATAATGCAGCAGGGTCCTTAAATAATGCAACAAAGTCCTTAAATAATGCAGCAGAGTCCTTAAAAAATGCAGCAAAGTCCGTAAATAATGCAGCAGAGTCCTTAAATAATCCAGCCAAGTCCTTAAATAATGCAGCAGATTACTGAAATACGGCAGCAGGGTCCTTAAATAATGCAGCAGAGTCCTTATATAATGCAACAAAGTCCTTAAATAATGCAGCAGAGTCCTTAAATAATGCAACAAAGTCCTTAAGTAATGCAGCAGAGTCCTTAAATAATGCAGCAAAGTCCTTAAATAATGCAGCACAGTCCTTAAATAATCCAGCAAAGTCCTTAAATAATGCAGCAAAGTCTTTAAATAATGCAATAAAGTCCATAAATGATGCAGCAAATTCCTTAAATAATGCAGCAGAGTACTGAAATACCGCAGCAGGATCCTTAAATAATGCAACAGAGTCCTTAAATAATGCAACAAAGTCCTTAAATAATGCAGAACAGTCCTTAAATAATGCAATAAAGTCCTTAAATAATGCAGCAAAGTCCTTAAATAATGCAGCAGAGTCCTTAAATAATGCAACAAAGTCCTAAAATAATGCAACAGAGTCCTTAAATAATGCAACAAAGTCCTTAAATAATGCAGAACAGTCCTTAAATAATGCAATAAAGTCCTTAAATAATGCAGCAAAGTCCTTAAATAATGCAGCAGAGTCCTTAAATAATGCAACAAAGTCCTAAAATAATGCAGCAGAGTCGTGAAATAATGCAACAAAGTCCTTAAATAATGCAGCAGAGTCCTTAAATAATGCAGCACATTCCTTAAATAATGCAGCAGAGTCCTTAAGTAATCCAGCCAAGTCCTTAAATAATGCAGCAGAGTCCTTAAATAATGCAGAAAAGTCGTTAAATAAAGCAGCAGAGTCCTTAAATACTGCAGCAGAGTCCTTAAATAATGCAGCAAAGTCATTAAATAATGCAGAAGAGTCCTTAAATAATGCAGCAAAGTCCTTATATAATGCATCAGAGTCCTTAAATAATGCAGCAGAGTCCTTAAATACCACAGCAGAGTCCTTAAATAATGCAGCAAAGTCTTTAAATAATGCAGCACAGTCCTTAAATAATCCAGCCAAGTCCTTAAATAATGCAGCAGAGTCCTTAAATAATGCAGAAAAGTCCTTAAATAATGCAGCAGAGACCTTAAATACTTCAGCATAGTCCTTAAATAATGCAGCAAAGTCCTTGAATAATGCAGCAGAGTCCTTAAATAATGCAGAAAAGTCCTTAAATAATGCAGCAGAGACCTTAAATACTTCAGCATAGTCCTTAAATAATGCAGCAAAGTCCTTGAATAATGCAGCAGAGTCCTTAAATAATGCAACAAAGTCCTTAAATAATGCAGAAGAGTCCTTAAATAATGCAGCAAATTCCTTAAATAATGCAGCAAAGTCTTTAAATAATGCAATAAAGTCCATAAATAATGCAGCAAAGTCCTTAAATAATGCAGCAGAGTCCTTAAACAATGCAGCAGAGTCCTTAAATAATGCAGAAGAGTCCTTAAATAATGCAACCAAGACCTTAATGCAGCAGAGTCCTTAAATAATGCAACAAAGTACTTAAATAATGCAGCAGAGTCCTTAAGTACCGTAGCAGAGTCCTTAAATACTGCAGCAATGTCCTTAAATAATGCAGCAGAGTCCTTAAATAATGCAATAAAGTCCATAAATAATGCAGCAAAGTCCTTAAATAATGCAACAAAGTCCTTAAATAATGCAGCAGGGTCCTTAAATAATGCAACAAAGTCCTTAAATAATGCAGCAGAGTCCTTAAAAAATGCAGCAAAGTCCGTAAATAATGCAGCAGAGTCCTTAAATAATCCAGCCAAGTCCTTAAATAATGCAGCAGATTACTGAAATACGGCAGCAGGGTCCTTAAATAATGCAGCAGAGTCCTTATATAATGCAACAAAGTCCTTAAATAATGCAGCAGAGTCCTTAAATAATGCAACAAAGTCCTTAAGTAATGCAGCAGAGTCCTTAAATAATGCAGCAAAGTCCTTAAATAATGCAGCACAGTCCTTAAATAATCCAGCAAAGTCCTTAAATAATGCAGCAAAGTCTTTAAATAATGCAATAAAGTCCATAAATGATGCAGCAAATTCCTTAAATAATGCAGCAGAGTACTGAAATACCGCAGCAGGATCCTTAAATAATGCAACAGAGTCCTTAAATAATGCAACAAAGTCCTTAAATAATGCAGAACAGTCCTTAAATAATGCAATAAAGTCCTTAAATAATGCAGCAAAGTCCTTAAATAATGCAGCAGAGTCCTTAAATAATGCAACAAAGTCCTAAAATAATGCAGCAGAGTCCTTAAATAATGCAACAAAGTCCTTAAATAATGCAGCAGAGTCCTTAAATAATGCAGCACATTCCTTAAATAATGCAGCAGAGTCCTTAAATAATCCAGCCAAGTCCTTAAATAATGCAGCAGAGTCCTTAAATAATGCAGAAAAGTCGTTAAATAAAGCAGCAGAGTCCTTAAATACTGCAGCAGAGTCCTTAAATAATGCAGCAAAGTCCTTATATAATGCATCAGAGTCCTTAAATAATGCAGCAGAGTCCTTAAATACCACAGCAGAGTCCTTAAATAATGCAGCAAAGTCTTTAAATAATGCAGCACAGTCCTTAAATAATCCAGCCAAGTCCTTAAATAATGCAGCAGAGTCCTTAAATAATGCAGAAAAGTCCTTAAATAATGCAGCAGAGACCTTAAATACTTCAGCATAGTCCTTAAATAATGCAGCAAAGTCCTTGAATAATGCAGCAGAGTCCTTAAATAATGCAACAAAGTCCTTAAATAATGCAGAAGCGTCCTTAAATAATGCAGCAAATTCCTTAAATAATGCAGCAAAGTCTTTAAATAATGCAATAAAGTCCATAAATAATGCAGCAGGGTCCTTAAATAATGCAACAAAGTCCTTAAATAATGCAGCAGAGTCATTAAAAAATGCAGTAAAGTCCGTAAATAATGCAGCAGAGTCCTTAAATAATCCAGCCAAGTCCTTAAATAATGCAACAAAGTCCTTAAATAATGCAGCAGATTACTGAAATACTGCAGCAGGGTCCTTAAATAATGCAGCAGAGTCCTTAAATAATGCAACAAAGTCCTTAAATAATGCAGCAGAGTCCTTAAATAATGCAACAAAGTCCTTAAATAATGCAGCAGAGTCCTTAAATAATGCAACAAAGTACTTAAATAATGCAGCAGAGTCCTTAAGTACTGTAGCAGAGTCCTTAAATACTGCAGCAAAGTCCTTAAATAATGCAGCAGAGTCCTTAAATAATGCAGCAAAGTCATTAAATAATGCAGCAGAGTCCTTAAATAATGCAACAAATTCCTTAAATAATGCAGCAGAGTCCTTAAATAATGCAATAAAGTCCATAAATAAGGCAGCAAAGTCCTTAAATAATGCAACAAAGTCCTTAAATAATGCAGCAGGGTCCTTAAATAATGCAACAAAGTCCTTAAATAATGCAGCAGAGTCCTTAAAAAATGCAGCAAAGTCCGTAAATAATGCAGCAGAGTCCTTAAATAATCCAGCCAAGTCCTTAAATAATGCAGCAGATTACTGAAATACGGCAGCAGGGTCCTTAAATAATGCAGCAGAGTCCTTATATAATGCAACAAAGTCCTTAAATAATACAGCAGAGTCCTTAAATAATGCAACAAAGTCCTTAAGTAATGCAGCAGAGTCCTTAAATAATGCAGCAAAGTCCTTAAATAATGCAGCACAGTCCTTAAATAATCCAGCAAAGTCCTTAAATAATGCAGCAAAGTCTTTAAATAATGCAATAAAGTCCATAAATGATGCAGCAAATTCCTTAAATAATGCAGCAGAGTACTGAAATACCGCAGCAGGATCCTTAAATAATGCAACAGAGTCCTTAAATAATGCAACAAAGTCCTTAAATAATGCAGAACAGTCCTTAAATAATGCAATAAAGTCCTTAAATAATGCAGCAAAGTCCTTAAATAATGCAGCAGAGTCCTTAAATAATGCAACAAAGTCCTAAAATAATGCAACAGAGTCCTTAAATAATGCAACAAAGTCCTTAAATAATGCAGAACAGTCCTTAAATAATGCAATAAAGTCCTTAAATAATGCAGCAAAGTCCTTAAATAATGCAGCAGAGTCCTTAAATAATGCAACAAAGTCCTAAAATAATGCAGCAGAGTCGTGAAATAATGCAACAAAGTCCTTAAATAATGCAGCAGAGTCCTTAAATAATGCAGCACATTCCTTAAATAATGCAGCAGAGTCCTTAAGTAATCCAGCCAAGTCCTTAAATAATGCAGCAGAGTCCTTAAATAATGCAGAAAAGTCGTTAAATAAAGCAGGAGAGTCCTTAAATACTGCAGCAGAGTCCTTAAATAATGCAGCAAAGTCATTAAATAATGCAGAAGAGTCCTTAAATAATGCAGCAAAGTCCTTATATAATGCATCAGAGTCCTTAAATAATGCAGCAGAGTCCTTAAATACCACAGCAGAGTCCTTAAATAATGCAGCAAAGTCTTTAAATAATGCAGCACAGTCCTTAAATAATCCAGCCAAGTCCTTAAATAATGCAGCAGAGTCCTTAAATAATGCAGAAAAGTCCTTAAATAATGCAGCAGAGACCTTAAATACTTCAGCATAGTCCTTAAATAATGCAGCAAAGTCCTTGAATAATGCAGCAGAGTCCTTAAATAATGCAGAAAAGTCCTTAAATAATGCAGCAGAGACCTTAAATACTTCAGCATAGTCCTTAAATAATGCAGCAAAGTCCTTGAATAATGCAGCAGAGTCCTTAAATAATGCAACAAAGTCCTTAAATAATGCAGAAGAGTCCTTAAATAATGCAGCAAATTCCTTAAATAATGCAGCAAAGTCTTTAAATAATGCAATAAAGTCCATAAATAATGCAGCAAAGTCCTTAAATAATGCAGCAGAGTCCTTAAACAATGCAGCAGAGTCCTTAAATAATGCAGAAGAGTCCTTAAATAATGCAACCAAGACCTTAATGCAGCAGAGTCCTTAAATAATGCAACAAAGTACTTAAATAATGCAGCAGAGTCCTTAAGTACCGTAGCAGAGTCCTTAAATACTGCAGCAATGTCCTTAAATAATGCAGCAGAGTCCTTAAATAATGCAGCAAAGTCCTTATATAATGCATCAGAGTCCTTAAATAATGCAGCAGAGTCCTTAAATACCACAGCAGAGTCCTTAAATAATGCAGCAAAGTCTTTAAATAATGCAGCACAGTCCTTAAATAATCCAGCCAAGTCCTTAAATAATGCAGCAGAGTCCTTAAATAATGCAGAAAAGTCCTTAAATAATGCAGCAGAGACCTTAAATACTTCAGCATAGTCCTTAAATAATGCAGCAAAGTCCTTGAATAATGCAGCAGAGTCCTTAAATAATGCAACAAAGTCCTTAAATAATGCAGAAGCGTCCTTAAATAATGCAGCAAATTCCTTAAATAATGCAGCAAAGTCTTTAAATAATGCAATAAAGTCCATAAATAATGCAGCAGGGTCCTTAAATAATGCAACAAAGTCCTTAAATAATGCAGCAGAGTCCTTAAAAAATGCAGTAAAGTCCGTAAATAATGCAGCAGAGTCCTTAAATAATCCAGCCAAGTCCTTAAATAATGCAACAAAGTCCTTAAATAATGCAGCAGATTACTGAAATACTGCAGCAGGGTCCTTAAATAATGCAGCAGAGTCCTTAAATAATGCAACAAAGTCCTTAAATAATGCAGCAGAGTCCTTAAATAATGCAACAAAGTCCTTAAATAATGCAGCAGAGTCCTTAAATAATGCAACAAAGTACTTAAATAATGCAGCAGAGTCCTTAAGTACTGTAGCAGAGTCCTTAAATACTGCAGCAAAGTCCTTAAATAATGCAGCAGAGTCCTTAAATAATGCAGCAAAGTCATTAAATAATGCAGCAGAGTCCTTAAATAATGCAACAAATTCCTTAAATAATGCAGCAGAGTCCTTAAATAATGCAATAAAGTCCATAAATAAGGCAGCAAAGTCCTTAAATAATGCAACAAAGTCCTTAAATAATGCAGCAGGGTCCTTAAATAATGCAACAAAGTCCTTAAATAATGCAGCAGAGTCCTTAAAAAATGCAGCAAAGTCCGTAAATAATGCAGCAGAGTCCTTAAATAATCCAGCCAAGTCCTTAAATAATGCAGCAGATTACTGAAATACGGCAGCAGGGTCCTTAAATAATGCAGCAGAGTCCTTATATAATGCAACAAAGTCCTTAAATAATACAGCAGAGTCCTTAAATAATGCAACAAAGTCCTTAAGTAATGCAGCAGAGTCCTTAAATAATGCAGCAAAGTCCTTAAATAATGCAACAGAGTCCTTAAATAATGCAACAAAGTCCTTAAATAATGCAGAACAGTCCTTAAATAATGCAATAAAGTCCTTAAATAATGCAGCAGAGTCCTTAAATAATGCAACAAAGTCCTAAAATAATGCAACAGAGTCCTTAAATAATGCAACAAAGTCCTTAAATAATGCAGAACAGTCCTTAAATAATGCAATAAAGTCCTTAAATAATGCAGCAAAGTCCTTAAATAATGCAGCAGAGTCCTTAAATAATGCAACAAAGTCCTAAAATAATGCAGCAGAGTCGTGAAATAATGCAACAAAGTCCTTAAATAATGCAGCAGAGTCCTTAAATAATGCAGCACATTCCTTAAATAATGCAGCAGAGTCCTTAAGTAATCCAGCCAAGTCCTTAAATAATGCAGCAGAGTCCTTAAATAATGCAGAAAAGTCGTTAAATAAAGCAGCAGAGTCCTTAAATACTGCAGCAGAGTCCTTAAATAATGCAGCAAAGTCATTAAATAATGCAGAAGAGTCCTTAAATAATGCAGCAAAGTCCTTATATAATGCATCAGAGTCCTTAAATAATGCAGCAGAGTCCTTAAATACCACAGCAGAGTCCTTAAATAATGCAGCAAAGTCTTTAAATAATGCAGCACAGTCCTTAAATAATCCAGCCAAGTCCTTAAATAATGCAGCAGAGTCCTTAAATAATGCAGAAAAGTCCTTAAATAATGCAGCAGAGACCTTAAATACTTCAGCATAGTCCTTAAATAATGCAGCAAAGTCCTTGAATAATGCAGCAGAGTCCTTAAATAATGCAGAAAAGTCCTTAAATAATGCAGCAGAGACCTTAAATACTTCAGCATAGTCCTTAAATAATGCAGCAAAGTCCTTGAATAATGCAGCAGAGTCCTTAAATAATGCAACAAAGTCCTTAAATAATGCAGAAGAGTCCTTAAATAATGCAGCAAATTCCTTAAATAATGCAGCAAAGTCTTTAAATAATGCAATAAAGTCCATAAATAATGCAGCAAAGTCCTTAAATAATGCAGCAGAGTCCTTAAACAATGCAGCAGAGTCCTTAAATAATGCAGAAGAGTCCTTAAATAATGCAACCAAGACCTTAATGCAGCAGAGTCCTTAAATAATGCAACAAAGTACTTAAATAATGCAGCAGAGTCCTTAAGTACCGTAGCAGAGTCCTTAAATACTGCAGCAATGTCCTTAAATAATGCAGCAGAGTCCTTAAATAATGCAGCAAAGTCCTTATATAATGCATCAGAGTCCTTAAATAATGCTGCAGAGTCCTTAAATACCACAGCAGAGTCCTTAAATAATGCAGCAAAGTCTTTAAATAATGCAGCACAGTCCTTAAATAATCCAGCCAAGTCCTTAAATAATGCAGCAGAGTCCTTAAATAATGCAGAAAAGTCCTTAAATAATGCAGCAGAGACCTTAAATACTTCAGCATAGTCCTTAAATAATGCAGCAAAGTCCTTGAATAATGCAGCAGAGTCCTTAAATAATGCAACAAAGTCCTTAAATAATGCAGAAGCGTCCTTAAATAATGCAGCAAATTCCTTAAATAATGCAGCAAAGTCTTTAAATAATGCAATAAAGTCCATAAATAATGCAGCAGGGTCCTTAAATAATGCAACAAAGTCCTTAAATAATGCAGCAGAGTCCTTAAAAAATGCAGTAAAGTCCGTAAATAATGCAACAAAGTCCTTAAATAATGCAGCAGATTACTGAAATACTGCAGCAGGGTCCTTAAATAATGCAGCAGAGTCCTTAAATAATGCAACAAAGTCCTTAAATAATGCAGCAGAGTCCTTAAATAATGCAACAAAGTATTTAAATAATGCAGCAGAGTCCTTAAGTACTGTAGCAGAGTCCTTAAATACTGCAGCAAAGTCCTTAAATAATGCAGCAGAGTCCTTAAATAATGCAGCAAAGTCATTAAATAATGCAGCAGAGTCCTTAAATAATGCAACAAATTCCTTAAATAATGCAGCAGAGTCCTTAAATAATGCAATAAAGTCCATAAATAAGGCAGCAAAGTCCTTAAATAATGCAACAAAGTCCTTAAATAATGCAGCAGGGTCCTTAAATAATGCAACAAAGTCCTTAAATAATGCAGCAGAGTCCTTAAAAAATGCAGCAAAGTCCGTAAATAATGCAGCAGAGTCCTTAAATAATCCAGCCAAGTCCTTAAATAATGCAGCAGATTACTGAAATACGGCAGCAGGGTCCTTAAATAATGCAGCAGAGTCCTTATATATTGCAACAAAGTCCTTAAATAATACAGCAGAGTCCTTAAATAATGCAACAAAGTCCTTAAGTAATGCAGCAGAGTCCTTAAATAATGCAGCAAAGTCCTTAAATAATGCAACAGAGTCCTTAAATAATGCAACAAAGTCCTTAAATAATGCAGAACAGTCCTTAAATAATGCAATAAAGTCCTTAAATAATGCAGCAAAGTCCTTAAATAATGCAGCAGAGTCCTTAAATAATGCAACAAAGTCCTAAAATAATGCAACAGAGTCCTTAAATAATGCAACAAAGTCCTTAAATAATGCAGAACAGTCCTTAAATAATGCAATAAAGTCCTTAAATAATGCAGCAAAGTCCTTAAATAATGCAGCAGAGTCCTTAAATAATGCAACAAAGTCCTAAAATAATGCAGCAGAGTCGTGAAATAATGCAACAAAGTCCTTAAATAATGCAGCAGAGTCCTTAAATAATGCAACAAAGTCCTAAAATAATGCAGCAGAGTCCTTAAATAATGCAACAAAGTCCTTAAATAATGCAGCAGAGTCCTTAAATAATGCAGCACATTCCTTAAATAATGCAGCAGAGTCCTTAAATAATCCAGCCAAGTCCTTAAATAATGCAGCAGAGTCCTTAAATAATGCAGAAAAGTCGTTAAATAAAGCAGCAGAGTCCTTAAATACTGCAGCAGAGTCCTTAAATAATGCAGCAAAGTCATTAAATAATGCAGAAGAGTCCTTAAATAATGCAGCAAAGTCCTTATATAATGCATCAGAGTCCTTAAATAATGCAGCAGAGTCCTTAAATACCACAGCAGAGTCCTTAAATAATGCAGCAAAGTCTTTAAATAATGCAGCACAGTCCTTAAATAATCCAGCCAAGTCCTTAAATAATGCAGCAGAGTCCTTAAATAATGCAGAAAAGTCCTTAAATAATGCAGCAGAGACCTTAAATACTTCAGCATAGTCCTTAAATAATGCAGCAAAGTCCTTGAATAATGCAGCAGAGTCCTTAAATAATGCAAGAAAGTCCTTAAATAATGCAGAAGAGTCCTTAAATAATGCAGCAAATTCCTTAAATAATGCAACAAAGTCTTTAAATAATGCAATAAAGTCCATAAATAATGCAGCAAAGTTCTTAAATAATGCAGCAGAGTCCTTAAATACCACAGCAGAGTCCTTAAATAATGCAGCAAAGTCTTTAAATAATGCAACAAAGTCCTTAAATAATGCAGCAGAGACCTTAAATACTTCAGCATAGTCCTTAAATAATGCAGCAAAGTCCTTGAATAATGCAGCAGAATCCTTAAATAATGCAGAAAAGTCCTTAAATAATGCAGCAGAGACCTTAAATACTTCAGCATAGTCCTTAAATAATGCAGCAAAGTCCTTGAATAATGCAGCAGAGTCCTTAAATAATGCAACAAAGTCCTTAAATAATGCAGAAGAGTCCTTAAATAATGCAGCAAATTCCTTAAATAATGCAGCAAAGTCTTTAAATAATGCAATAAAGTCCATAAATAATGCAGCAAAGTCCTTAAATAATGCAGCAGAGTCCTTAAACAATGCAGCAGAGTCCTTAAATAATGCAGAAGAGTCCTTAAATAATGCAACCAAGACCTTAATGCAGCAGAGTCCTTAAATAATGCAACAAAGTACTTAAATAATGCAACAGAGTCCTTAAGTACCGTAGCAGAGTCCTTAAATACTGCAGCAATGTCCTTAAATAATGCAGCAGAGTCCTTAAATAATGCAATAAAGTCCATAAATAATGCAGCAAAGTCCTTAAATAATGCAACAAAGTCCTTAAATAATGCAGCAGGGTCCTTAAATAATGCAACAAAGTCCTTAAATAATGCAGCAGAGTCCTTAAAAAATGCAGCAAAGTCCGTAAATAATGCAGCAGAGTCCTTAAATAATCCAGCCAAGTCCTTAAATAATGCAGCAGATTACTG
The DNA here is from genome assembly GCF_046119375.1 of Phyllobates terribilis. Taxonomy (NCBI): domain Eukaryota; kingdom Metazoa; phylum Chordata; class Amphibia; order Anura; family Dendrobatidae; genus Phyllobates; species Phyllobates terribilis. Next base: position 959,122 of record NW_027362955.1, on the reverse strand, counting down.
AAATACGGCAGCAGGGTCCTTAAATAATGCAGCAGAGTCCTTATATAATGCAACAAAGTCCTTAAATAATGCAGCAGAGTCCTTAAATAATGCAACAAAGTCCTTAAGTAATGCAGCAGAGTCCTTAAATAATGCAGCAAAGTCCTTAAATAATGCAGCACAGTCCTTAAATAATCCAGCAAAGTCCTTAAATAATGCAGCAAAGTCTTTAAATAATGCAATAAAGTCCATAAATGATGCAGCAAATTCCTTAAATAATGCAGCAGAGTACTGAAATACCGCAGCAGGATCCTTAAATAATGCAACAGAGTCCTTAAATAATGCAACAAAGTCCTTAAATAATGCAGAACAGTCCTTAAATAATGCAATAAAGTCCTTAAATAATGCAGCAAAGTCCTTAAATAATGCAGCAGAGTCCTTAAATAATGCAACAAAGTCCTAAAATAATGCAACAGAGTCCTTAAATAATGCAACAAAGTCCTTAAATAATGCAGAACAGTCCTTAAATAATGCAATAAAGTCCTTAAATAATGCAGCAAAGTCCTTAAATAATGCAGCAGAGTCCTTAAATAATGCAACAAAGTCCTAAAATAATGCAGCAGAGTCGTGAAATAATGCAACAAAGTCCTTAAATAATGCAGCAGAGTCCTTAAATAATGCAGCACATTCCTTAAATAATGCAGCAGAGTCCTTAAGTAATCCAGCCAAGTCCTTAAATAATGCAGCAGAGTCCTTAAATAATGCAGAAAAGTCGTTAAATAAAGCAGCAGAGTCCTTAAATACTGCAGCAGAGTCCTTAAATAATGCAGCAAAGTCATTAAATAATGCAGAAGAGTCCTTAAATAATGCAGCAAAGTCCTTATATAATGCATCAGAGTCCTTAAATAATGCAGCAGAGTCCTTAAATACCACAGCAGAGTCCTTAAATAATGCAGCAAAGTCTTTAAATAATGCAGCACAGTCCTTAAATAATCCAGCCAAGTCCTTAAATAATGCAGCAGAGTCCTTAAATAATGCAGAAAAGTCCTTAAATAATGCAGCAGAGACCTTAAATACTTCAGCATAGTCCTTAAATAATGCAGCAAAGTCCTTGAATAATGCAGCAGAGTCCTTAAATAATGCAGAAAAGTCCTTAAATAATGCAGCAGAGACCTTAAATACTTCAGCATAGTCCTTAAATAATGCAGCAAAGTCCTTGAATAATGCAGCAGAGTCCTTAAATAATGCAACAAAGTCCTTAAATAATGCAGAAGAGTCCTTAAATAATGCAGCAAATTCCTTAAATAATGCAGCAAAGTCTTTAAATAATGCAATAAAGTCCATAAATAATGCAGCAAAGTCCTTAAATAATGCAGCAGAGTCCTTAAACAATGCAGCAGAGTCCTTAAATAATGCAGAAGAGTCCTTAAATAATGCAACCAAGACCTTAATGCAGCAGAGTCCTTAAATAATGCAACAAAGTACTTAAATAATGCAGCAGAGTCCTTAAGTACCGTAGCAGAGTCCTTAAATACTGCAGCAATGTCCTTAAATAATGCAGCAGAGTCCTTAAATAATGCAATAAAGTCCATAAATAATGCAGCAAAGTCCTTAAATAATGCAACAAAGTCCTTAAATAATGCAGCAGGGTCCTTAAATAATGCAACAAAGTCCTTAAATAATGCAGCAGAGTCCTTAAAAAATGCAGCAAAGTCCGTAAATAATGCAGCAGAGTCCTTAAATAATCCAGCCAAGTCCTTAAATAATGCAACAAAGTCCTTAAATAATGCAGCAGATTACTGAAATACTGCAGCAGGGTCCTTAAATAATGCAGCAGAGTCCTTAAATAATGCAACAAAGTCCTTAAATAATGCAGCAGAGTCCTTAAATAATGCAACAAAGTCCTTAAATAATGCAGCAGAGTCCTTAAATAATGCAACAAAGTACTTAAATAATGCAGCAGAGTCCTTAAGTACTGTAGCAGAGTCCTTAAATACTGCAGCAAAGTCCTTAAATAATGCAGCAGAGTCCTTAAATAATGCAGCAAAGTCATTAAATAATGCAGCAGAGTCCTTAAATAATGCAACAAATTCCTTAAATAATGCAGCAGAGTCCTTAAATAATGCAATAAAGTCCATAAATAAGGCAGCAAAGTCCTTAAATAATGCAACAAAGTCCTTAAATAATGCAGCAGGGTCCTTAAATAATGCAACAAAGTCCTTAAATAATGCAGCAGAGTCCTTAAAAAATGCAGCAAAGTCCGTAAATAATGCAGCAGAGTCCTTAAATAATCCAGCCAAGTCCTTAAATAATGCAGCAGATTACTGAAATACGGCAGCAGGGTCCTTAAATAATGCAGCAGAGTCCTTATATAATGCAACAAAGTCCTTAAATAATACAGCAGAGTCCTTAAATAATGCAACAAAGTCCTTAAGTAATGCAGCAGAGTCCTTAAATAATGCAGCAAAGTCCTTAAATAATGCAGCACAGTCCTTAAATAATCCAGCAAAGTCCTTAAATAATGCAGCAAAGTCTTTAAATAATGCAATAAAGTCCATAAATGATGCAGCAAATTCCTTAAATAATGCAGCAGAGTACTGAAATACCGCAGCAGGATCCTTAAATAATGCAACAGAGTCCTTAAATAATGCAACAAAGTCCTTAAATAATGCAGAACAGTCCTTAAATAATGCAATAAAGTCCTTAAATAATGCAGCAAAGTCCTTAAATAATGCAGCAGAGTCCTTAAATAATGCAACAAAGTCCTAAAATAATGCAACATAGTCCTTAAATAATGCAACAAAGTCCTTAAATAATGCAGAACAGTCCTTAAATAATGCAATAAAGTCCTTAAATAATGCAGCAAAGTCCTTAAATAATGCAGCAGAGTCCTTAAATAATGCAACAAAGTCCTAAAATAATGCAGCAGAGTCGTGAAATAATGCAACAAAGTCCTTAAATAATGCAGCAGAGTCCTTAAATAATGCAGAACATTCCTTAAATAATGCAGCAGAGTCCTTAAGTAATCCAGCCAAGTCCTTAAATAATGCAGCAGAGTCCTTAAATAATGCAGAAAAGTCGTTAAATAAAGCAGCAGAGTCCTTAAATACTGCAGCAGAGTCCTTAAATAATGCAGCAAAGTCATTAAATAATGCAGAAGAGTCCTTAAATAATGCAGCAAAGTCCTTATATAATGCATCAGAGTCCTTAAATAATGCAGCAGAGTCCTTAAATACCACAGCAGAGTCCTTAAATAATGCAGCAAAGTCTTTAAATAATGCAGCACAGTCCTTAAATAATCCAGCCAAGTCCTTAAATAATGCAGCAGAGTCCTTAAATAATGCAGAAAAGTCCTTAAATAATGCAGCAGAGACCTTAAATACTTCAGCATAGTCCTTAAATAATGCAGCAAAGTCCTTGAATAATGCAGCAGAGTCCTTAAATAATGCAGAAAAGTCCTTAAATAATGCAGCAGAGACCTTAAATACTTCAGCATAGTCCTTAAATAATGCAGCAAAGTCCTTGAATAATGCAGCAGAGTCCTTAAATAATGCAACAAAGTCCTTAAATAATGCAGAAGAGTCCTTAAATAATGCAGCAAATTCCTTAAATAATGCAGCAAAGTCTTTAAATAATGCAATAAAGTCCATAAATAATGCAGCAAAGTCCTTAAATAATGCAGCAGAGTCCTTAAACAATGCAGCAGAGTCCTTAAATAATGCAGAAGAGTCCTTAAATAATGCAACCAAGACCTTAATGCAGCAGAGTCCTTAAATAATGCAACAAAGTACTTAAATAATGCAGCAGAGTCCTTAAGTACCGTAGCAGAGTCCTTAAATACTGCAGCAATGTCCTTAAATAATGCAGCAGAGTCCTTAAATAATGCAATAAAGTCCATAAATAATGCAGCAAAGTCCTTAAATAATGCAACAAAGTCCTTAAATAATGCAGCAGGGTCCTTAAATAATGCAACAAAGTCCTTAAATAATGCAGCAGAGTCCTTAAAAAATGCAGCAAAGTCCGTAAATAATGCAGCAGAGTCCTTAAATAATCCAGCCAAGTCCTTAAATAATGCAGCAGATTACTGAAATACGGCAGCAGGGTCCTTAAATAATGCAGCAGAGTCCTTATATAATGCAACAAAGTCCTTAAATAATGCAGCAGAGTCCTTAAATAATGCAACAAAGTCCTTAAGTAATGCAGCAGAGTCCTTAAATAATGCAGCAAAGTCCTTAAATAATGCAGCACAGTCCTTAAATAATCCAGCAAAGTCCTTAAATAATGCAGCAAAGTCTTTAAATAATGCAATAAAGTCCATAAATGATGCAGCAAATTCCTTAAATAATGCAGCAGAGTACTGAAATACCGCAGCAGGATCCTTAAATAATGCAACAGAGTCCTTAAATAATGCAACAAAGTCCTTAAATAATGCAGAACAGTCCTTAAATAATGCAATAAAGTCCTTAAATAATGCAGCAAAGTCCTTAAATAATGCAGCAGAGTCCTTAAATAATGCAACAAAGTCCTAAAATAATGCAGCAGAGTCCTTAAATAATGCAACAAAGTCCTTAAATAATGCAGCAGAGTCCTTAAATAATGCAGCACATTCCTTAAATAATGCAGCAGAGTCCTTAAATAATCCAGCCAAGTCCTTAAATAATGCAGCAGAGTCCTTAAATAATGCAGAAAAGTCGTTAAATAAAGCAGCAGAGTCCTTAAATACTGCAGCAGAGTCCTTAAATAATGCAGCAAAGTCCTTATATAATGCATCAGAGTCCTTAAATAATGCAGCAGAGTCCTTAAATACCACAGCAGAGTCCTTAAATAATGCAGCAAAGTCTTTAAATAATGCAGCACAGTCCTTAAATAATCCAGCCAAGTCCTTAAATAATGCAGCAGAGTCCTTAAATAATGCAGAAAAGTCCTTAAATAATGCAGCAGAGACCTTAAATACTTCAGCATAGTCCTTAAATAATGCAGCAAAGTCCTTGAATAATGCAGCAGAGTCCTTAAATAATGCAACAAAGTCCTTAAATAATGCAGAAGCGTCCTTAAATAATGCAGCAAATTCCTTAAATAATGCAGCAAAGTCTTTAAATAATGCAATAAAGTCCATAAATAATGCAGCAGGGTCCTTAAATAATGCAACAAAGTCCTTAAATAATGCAGCAGAGTCCTTAAAAAATGCAGTAAAGTCCGTAAATAATGCAGCAGAGTCCTTAAATAATCCAGCCAAGTCCTTAAATAATGCAACAAAGTCCTTAAATAATGCAGCAGATTACTGAAATACTGCAGCAGGGTCCTTAAATAATGCAGCAGAGTCCTTAAATAATGCAACAAAGTCCTTAAATAATGCAGCAGAGTCCTTAAATAATGCAACAAAGTCCTTAAATAATGCAGCAGAGTCCTTAAATAATGCAACAAAGTACTTAAATAATGCAGCAGAGTCCTTAAGTACTGTAGCAGAGTCCTTAAATACTGCAGCAAAGTCCTTAAATAATGCAGCAGAGTCCTTAAATAATGCAGCAAAGTCATTAAATAATGCAGCAGAGTCCTTAAATAATGCAACAAATTCCTTAAATAATGCAGCAGAGTCCTTAAATAATGCAATAAAGTCCATAAATAAGGCAGCAAAGTCCTTAAATAATGCAACAAAGTCCTTAAATAATGCAGCAGGGTCATTAAATAATGCAACAAAGTCCTTAAATAATGCAGCAGAGTCCTTAAAAAATGCAGCAAAGTCCGTAAATAATGCAGCAGAGTCCTTAAATAATCCAGCCAAGTCCTTAAATAATGCAGCAGATTACTGAAATACGGCAGCAGGGTCCTTAAATAATGCAGCAGAGTCCTTATATAATGCAACAAAGTCCTTAAATAATACAGCAGAGTCCTTAAATAATGCAACAAAGTCCTTAAGTAATGCAGCAGAGTCCTTAAATAATGCAGCAAAGTCCTTAAATAATGCAGCACAGTCCTTAAATAATCCAGCAAAGTCCTTAAATAATGCAGCAAAGTCTTTAAATAATGCAATAAAGTCCATAAATGATGCAGCAAATTCCTTAAATAATGCAGCAGAGTACTGAAATACCGCAGCAGGATCCTTAAATAATGCAACAGAGTCCTTAAATAATGCAACAAAGTCCTTAAATAATGCAGAACAGTCCTTAAATAATGCAATAAAGTCCTTAAATAATGCAGCAAAGTCCTTAAATAATGCAGCAGAGTCCTTAAATAATGCAACAAAGTCCTAAAATAATGCAGCAGAGTCCTTAAATAATGCAACAAAGTCCTTAAATAATGCAGCAGAGTCCTTAAATAATGCAGCACATTCCTTAAATAATGCAGCAGAGTCCTTAAATAATCCAGCCAAGTCCTTAAATAATGCAGCAGAGTCCTTAAATAATGCAGAAAAGTCGTTAAATAAAGCAGCAGAGTCCTTAAATACTGCAGCAGAGTCCTTAAATAATGCAGCAAAGTCATTAAATAATGCAGAAGAGTCCTTAAATAATGCAGCAAAGTCCTTATATAATGCTTCAGAGTCCTTAAATAATGCAGCAGAGTCCTTAAATACCACAGCAGAGTCCTTAAATAATGCAGCAAAGTCTTTAAATAATGCAGCACAGTCCTTAAATAATCCAGCCAAGTCCTTAAATAATGCAGCAGAGTCCTTAAATAATGCAGAAAAGTCCTTAAATAATGCAGCAGAGACCTTAAATACTTCAGCATAGTCCTTAAATAATGCAGCAAAGTCCTTGAATAATGCAGCAGAGTCCTTAAATAATGCAAGAAAGTCCTTAAATAATGCAGAAGAGTCCTTAAATAATGCAGCAAATTCCTTAAATAATGCAGCAAAGTCTTTAAATAATGCAATAAAGTCCATAAATAATGCAGCAAAGTTCTTAAATAATGCAGCAGAGTCCTTAAATACCACAGCAGAGTCCTTAAATAATGCAGCAAAGTCTTTAAATAATGCAACAAAGTCCTTAAATAATGCAGCAGAGACCTTAAATACTTCAGCATAGTCCTTAAATAATGCAGCAAAGTCCTTGAATAATGCAGCAGAATCCTTAAATAATGCAGAAAAGTCCTTAAATAATGCAGCAGAGACCTTAAATACTTCAGCATAGTCCTTAAATAATGCAGCAAAGTCCTTGAATAATGCAGCAGAGTCCTTAAATAATGCAACAAAGTCCTTAAATAATGCAGAAGAGTCCTTAAATAATGCAGCAAATTCCTTAAATAATGCAGCAAAGTCTTTAAATAATGCAATAAAGTCCATAAATAATGCAGCAAAGTCCTTAAATAATGCAGCAGAGTCCTTAAACAATGCAGCAGAGTCCTTAAATAATGCAGAAGAGTCCTTAAATAATGCAACCAAGACCTTAATGCAGCAGAGTCCTTAAATAATGCAACAAAGTACTTAAATAATGCAGCAGAGTCCTTAAGTACCGTAGCAGAGTCCTTAAATACTGCAGCAATGTCCTTAAATAATGCAGCAGAGTCCTTAAATAATGCAATAAAGTCCATAAATAATGCAGCAAAGTCCTTAAATAATGCAACAAAGTCCTTAAATAATGCAGCAGGGTCCTTAAATAATGCAACAAAGTCCTTAAATAATGCAGCAGAGTCCTTAAAAAATGCAGCAAAGTCCGTAAATAATGCAGCAGAGTCCTTAAATAATCCAGCCAAGTCCTTAAATAATGCAGCAGATTACTGAAATACGGCAGCAGGGTCCTTAAATAATGCAGCAGAGTCCTTATATAATGCAACAAAGTCCTTAAATAATGCAGCAGAGTCCTTAAATAATGCAACAAAGTCCTTAAGTAATGCAGCAGAGTCCTTAAATAATGCAGCAAAGTCCTTAAATAATGCAGCACAGTCCTTAAATAATCCAGCAAAGTCCTTAAATAATGCAGCAAAGTCTTTAAATAATGCAATAAAGTCCATAAATGATGCAGCAAATTCCTTAAATAATGCAGCAGAGTACTGAAATACCGCAGCAGGATCCTTAAATAATGCAACAGAGTCCTTAAATAATGCAACAAAGTCCTTAAATAATGCAGAACAGTCCTTAAATAATGCAATAAAGTCCTTAAATAATGCAGCAAAGTCCTTAAATAATGCAGCAGAGTCCTTAAATAATGCAACAAAGTCCTAAAATAATGCAGCAGAGTCCTTAAATAATGCAACAAAGTCCTTAAATAATGCAGCAGAGTCCTTAAATAATGCAGCACATTCCTTAAATAATGCAGCAGAGTCCTTAAATAATCCAGCCAAGTCCTTAAATAATGCAGCAGAGTCCTTAAATAATGCAGAAAAGTCGTTAAATAAAGCAGCAGAGTCCTTAAATACTGCAGCAGAGTCCTTAAATAATGCAGCAAAGTCCTTATATAATGCATCAGAGTCCTTAAATAATGCAGCAGAGTCCTTAAATACCACAGCAGAGTCCTTAAATAATGCAGCAAAGTCTTTAAATAATGCAGCACAGTCCTTAAATAATCCAGCCAAGTCCTTAAATAATGCAACAGAGTCCTTAAATAATGCAGAAAAGTCCTTAAATAATGCAGCAGAGACCTTAAATACTTCAGCATAGTCCTTAAATAATGCAGCAAAGTCCTTGAATAATGCAGCAGAGTCCTTAAATAATGCAACAAAGTCCTTAAATAATGCAGAAGCGTCCTTAAATAATGCAGCAAATTCCTTAAATAATGCAGCAAAGTCTTTAAATAATGCAATAAAGTCCATAAATAATGCAGCAGGGTCCTTAAATAATGCAACAAAGTCCTTAAATAATGCAGCAGAGTCCTTAAAAAATGCAGTAAAGTCCGTAAATAATGCAGCAGAGTCCTTAAATAATCCAGCCAAGTCCTTAAATAATGCAGCAGAGTCCTTAAATAATGCAGAAAAGTCGTTAAATAAAGCAGCAGAGTCCTTAAATACTGCAGCAGAGTCCTTAAATAATGCAGCAAAGTCATTAAATAATGCAGAAGAGTCCTTAAATAATGCAGCAAAGTCCTTATATAATGCTTCAGAGTCCTTAAATAATGCAGCAGAGTCCTTAAATACCACAGCAGAGTCCTTAAATAATGCAGCAAAGTCTTTAAATAATGCAGCACAGTCCTTAAATAATCCAGCCAAGTCCTTAAATAATGCAGCAGAGTCCTTAAATAATGCAGAAAAGTCCTTAAATAATGCAGCAGAGACCTTAAATACTTCAGCATAGTCCTTAAATAATGCAGCAAAGTCCTTGAATAATGCAGCAGAGTCCTTAAATAATGCAAGAAAGTCCTTAAATAATGCAGCAGAGTCCTTAAATAATCCAGCCAAGTCCTTAAATAATGCAGCAGATTACTGAAATACGGCAGCAGGGTCCTTAAATAATGCAGCAGAGTCCTTATATAATGCAACAAAGTCCTTAAATAATGCAACAGAGTCCTTAAATAATGCAACAAAGTCCTTAAGTAATGCAGCAGAGTCCTTAAATAATGCAGCAAAGTCCTTAAATAATGCAGCAAAGTCCTTAAATAATGCAGCAGAGTCCTTAAATAATGCAACAAAGTCCATAAATGATGCAGCAAATTCCTTAAATAATGCAGCAGAGTACTGAAATACCGCAGCAGGATCCTTAAATAATGCAACAGAGTCCTTAAATAATGCAACAAAGTCCTTAAATAATGCAGAACAGTCCTTAAATAATGCAATAAAGTCCTTAAATAATGCAGCAAAGTCCTTAAATAATGCAGCAGAGTCCTTAAATAATGCAACAAAGTCCTAAAATAATGCAGCAGAGTCCTTAAATAATGCAACAAAGTCCTTAAATAATGCAGCAGAGTCCTTAAATAATGCAGCACATTCCTTAAATAATGCAGCAGAGTCCTTAAATAATCCAGCCAAGTCCTGAAATAATGCAGCAGAGTCCTTAAATAATGCAGAAAAGTCGTTAAATAAAGCAGCAGAGTCCTTAAATACTGCAGCAGAGTCCTTAAATAATGCAGCAAAGTCCTTATATAATGCATCAGAGTCCTTAAATAATGCAGCAGAGTCCTTAAATACCACAGCAGAGTCCTTAAATAATGCAGCAAAGTCTTTAAATAATGCAGCACAGTCCTTAAATAATCCAGCCAAGTCCTTAAATAATGCAGCAGAGTCCTTAAATAATGCAGAAAAGTCCTTAAATAATGCAGCAGAGACCTTAAATACTTCAGCATAGTCCTTAAATAATGCAGCAAAGTCCTTGAATAATGCAGCAGAGTCCTTAAATAATGCAACAAAGTCCTTAAATAATGCAGAAGCGTCCTTAAATAATGCAGCAAATTCCTTAAATAATGCAGCAAAGTCTTTAAATAATGCAATAAAGTCCATAAATAATGCAGCAGGGTCCTTAAATAATGCAACAAAGTCCTTAAATAATGCAGCAGAGTCCTTAAAAAATGCAGTAAAGTCCGTAAATAATGCAGCAGAGTCCTTAAATAATCCAGCCAAGTCCTTAAATAATGCAACAAAGTCCTTAAATAATGCAGCAGATTACTGAAATGCTGCAGCAGGGTCCTTAAATAATGCAGCAGAGTCCTTAAATAATGCAACAAAGTCCTTAAATAATGCAGCAGAGTCCTTAAATAATGCAACAAAGTCCTTAAATAATGCAGCAGAGTCCTTAAATAATGCAACAAAGTACTTAAATAATGCAGCAGAGTCCTTAAGTACTGTAGCAGAGTCCTTAAATACTGCAGCAAAGTCCTTAAATAATGCAGCAGAGTCCTTAAATAATGCAGCAAAGTCATTAAATAATGCAGCAGAGTCCTTAAATAATGCAACAAATTCCTTAAATAATGCAGCAGAGTCCTTAAATAATGCAATAAAGTCCATAAATAAGGCAGCAAAGTCCTTAAATAATGCAACAAAGTCCTTAAATAATGCAGCAGGGTCCTTAAATAATGCAACAAAGTCCTTAAATAATGCAGCAGAGTCCTTAAAAAATGCAGCAAAGTCCGTAAATAATGCAGCAGAGTCCTTAAATAATCCAGCCAAGTCCTTAAATAATGCAGCAGATTACTGAAATACGGCAGCAGGGTCCTTAAATAATGCAGCAGAGTCCTTATATAATGCAACAAAGTCCTTAAATAATACAGCAGAGTCCTTAAATAATGCAACAAAGTCCTTAAGTAATGCAGCAGAGTCCTTAAATAATGCAGCAAAGTCCTTAAATAATGCAGCACAGTCCTTAAATAATCCAGCAAAGTCCTTAAATAATGCAGCAAAGTCTTTAAATAATGCAATAAAGTCCATAAATGATGCAGCAAATTCCTTAAATAATGCAGCAGAGTACTGAAATACCGCAGCAGGATCCTTAAATAATGCAACAGAGTCCTTAAATAATGCAACAAAGTCCTTAAATAATGCAGAACAGTCCTTAAATAATGCAATAAAGTCCTTAAATAATGCAGCAAAGTCCTTAAATAATGCAGCAGAGTCCTTAAATAATGCAACAAAGTCCTAAAATAATGCAGCAGAGTCCTTAAATAATGCAACAAAGTCCTTAAATAATGCAGCAGAGTCCTTAAATAATGCAGCACATTCCTTAAATAATGCAGCAGAGTCCTTAAATAATCCAGCCAAGTCCTTAAATAATGCAGCAGAGTCCTTAAATAATGCAGAAAAGTCGTTAAATAAAGCAGCAGAGTCCTTAAATACTGCAGCAGAGTCCTTAAATAATGCAGCAAAGTCATTAAATAATGCAGAAGAGTCCTTAAATAATGCAGCAAAGTCCTTATATAATGCATCAGAGTCCTTAAATAATGCAGCAGAGTCCTTAAATACCACAGCAGAGTCCTTAAATAATGCAGCAAAGTCTTTAAATAATGCAGCACAGTCCTTAAATAATCCAGCCAAGTCCTTAAATAATGCAGCAGAGTCCTTAAATAATGCAGAAAAGTCCTTAAATAATGCAGCAGAGACCTTAAATACTTCAGCATAGTCCTTAAATAATGCAGCAAAGTCCTTGAATAATGCAGCAGAGTCCTTAAATAATGCAAGAAAGTCCTTAAATAATGCAGAAGAGTCCTTAAATAATGCAGCAAATTCCTTAAATAATGCAGCAAAGTCTTTAAATAATGCAATAAAGTCCATAAATAATGCAGCAAAGTTCTTAAATAATGCAGCAGAGTCCTTAAATACCACAGCAGAGTCCTTAAATAATGCAGCAAAGTCTTTAAATAATGCAACAAAGTCCTTAAATAATGCAGCAGAGACCTTAAATACTTCAGCATAGTCCTTAAATAATGCAGCAAAGTCCTTGAATAATGCAGCAGAATCCTTAAATAATGCAGAAAAGTCCTTAAATAATGCAGCAGAGACCTTAAATACTTCAGCATAGTCCTTAAATAATGCAGCAAAGTCCTTGAATAATGCAGCAGAGTCCTTAAATAATGCAACAAAGTCCTTAAATAATGCAGAAGAGTCCTTAAATAATGCAGCAAATTCCTTAAATAATGCAGCAAAGTCTTTAAATAATGCAATAAAGTCCATAAATAATGCAGCAAAGTCCTTAAATAATGCAGCAGAGTCCTTAAACAATGCAGCAGAGTCCTTAAATAATGCAGAAGAGTCCTTAAATAATGCAACCAAGACCTTAATGCAGCAGAATCCTTAAATAATGCAACAAAGTACTTAAATAATGCAGCAGAGTCCTTAAGTACCGTAGCAGAGTCCTTAAATACTGCAGCAAATTCCTTAAATAATGCAGCAGAGTACTGAAATACCGCAGCAGGATCCTTAAATAATGCAACAGAGTCCTTAAATAATGCAACAAAGTCCTTAAATAATGCAGAACAGTCCTTAAATAATGCAATAAAGTCCTTAAATAATGCAGCAAAGTCCTTAAATAATGCAGCAGAGTCCTTAAATAATGCAACAAAGTCCTAAAATAATGCAGCAGAGTCCTTAAATAATGCAACAAAGTCCTTAAATAATGCAGCAGAGTCCTTAAATAATGCAGCACATTCCTTAAATAATGCAGCAGAGTCCTTAAATAATCCAGCCAAGTCCTGAAATAATGCAGCAGAGTCCTTAAATAATGCAGAAAAGTCGTTAAATAAAGCAGCAGAGTCCTTAAATACTGCAGCAGAGTCCTTAAATAATGCAGCAAAGTCCTTATATAATGCATCAGAGTCCTTAAATAATGCAGCAGAGTCCTTAAATACCACAGCAGAGTCCTTAAATAATGCAGCAAAGTCTTTAAATAATGCAGCACAGTCCTTAAATAATCCAGCCAAGTCCTTAAATAATGCAGCAGAGTCCTTAAATAATGCAGAAAAGTCCTTAAATAATGCAGCAGAGACCTTAAATACTTCAGCATAGTCCTTAAATAATGCAGCAAAGTCCTTGAATAATGCAGCAGAGTCCTTAAATAATGCAACAAAGTCCTTAAATAATGCAGAAGCGTCCTTAAATAATGCAGCAAATTCCTTAAATAATGCAGCAAAGTCTTTAAATAATGCAATAAAGTCCATAAATAATGCAGCAGGGTCCTTAAATAATGCAACAAAGTCCTTAAATAATGCAGCAGAGTCCTTAAAAAATGCAGTAAAGTCCGTAAATAATGCAGCAGAGTCCTTAAATAATCCAGCCAAGTCCTTAAATAATGCAACAAAGTCCTTAAATAATGCAGCAGATTACTGAAATACTGCAGCAGGGTCCTTAAATAATGCAGCAGAGTCCTTAAATAATGCAACAAAGTCCTTAAATAATGCAGCAGAGTCCTTAAATAATGCAACAAAGTCCTTAAATAATGCAGCAGAGTCCTTAAATAATGCAACAAAGTACTTAAATAATGCAGCAGAGTCCTTAAGTACTGTAGCAGAGTCCTTAAATACTGCAGCAAAGTCCTTAAATAATGCAGCAGAGTCCTTAAATAATGCAGCAAAGTCATTAAATAATGCAGCAGAGTCCTTAAATAATGCAACAAATTCCTTAAATAATGCAGCAGAGTCCTTAAATAATGCAATAAAGTCCATAAATAAGGCAGCAAAGTCCTTAAATAATGCAACAAAGTCCTTAAATAATGCAGCAGGGTCCTTAAATAATGCAACAAAGTCCTTAAATAATGCAGCAGAGTCCTTAAAAAATGCAGCAAAGTCCGTAAATAATGCAGCAGAGTCCTTAAATAATCCAGCCAAGTCCTTAAATAATGCAGCAGATTACTGAAATACGGCAGCAGGGTCCTTAAATAATGCAGCAGAGTCCTTATATAATGCAACAAAGTCCTTAAATAATACAGCAGAGTCCTTAAATAATGCAACAAAGTCCTTAAGTAATGCAGCAGAGTCCTTAAATAATGCAGCAAAGTCCTTAAATAATGCAGCACAGTCCTTAAATAATCCAGCAAAGTCCTTAAATAATGCAGCAAAGTCTTTAAATAATGCAATAAAGTCCATAAATGATGCAGCAAATTCCTTAAATAATGCAGCAGAGTACTGAAATACCGCAGCAGGATCCTTAAATAATGCAACAGAGTCCTTAAATAATGCAACAAAGTCCTTAAATAATGCAGAACAGTCCTTAAATAATGCAATAAAGTCCTTAAATAATGCAGCAAAGTCCTTAAATAATGCAGCAGAGTCCTTAAATAATGCAACAAAGTCCTAAAATAATGCAGCAGAGTCCTTAAATAATGCAACAAAGTCCTTAAATAATGCAGCAGAGTCCTTAAATAATGCAGCACATTCCTTAAATAATGCAGCAGAGTCCTTAAATAATCCAGCCAAGTCCTTAAATAATGCAGCAGAGTCCTTAAATAATGCAGAAAAGTCGTTAAATAAAGCAGCAGAGTCCTTAAATACTGCAGCAGAGTCCTTAAATAATGCAGCAAAGTCATTAAATAATGCAGAAGAGTCCTTAAATAATGCAGCAAAGTCCTTATATAATGCATCAGAGTCCTTAAATAATGCAGCAGAGTCCTTAAATACCACAGCAGAGTCCTTAAATAATGCAGCAAAGTCTTTAAATAATGCAGCACAGTCCTTAAATAATCCAGCCAAGTCCTTAAATAATGCAGCAGAGTCCTTAAATAATGCAGAAAAGTCCTTAAATAATGCAGCAGAGACCTTAAATACTTCAGCATAGTCCTTAAATAATGCAGCAAAGTCCTTGAATAATGCAGCAGAGTCCTTAAATAATGCAAGAAAGTCCTTAAATAATGCAGAAGAGTCCTTAAATAATGCAGCAAATTCCTTAAATAATGCAGCAAAGTCTTTAAATAATGCAATAAAGTCCATAAATAATGCAGCAAAGTTCTTAAATAATGCAGCAGAGTCCTTAAATACCACAGCAGAGTCCTTAAATAATGCAGCAAAGTCTTTAAATAATGCAACAAAGTCCTTAAATAATGCAGCAGAGACCTTAAATACTTCAGCATAGTCCTTAAATAATGCAGCAAAGTCCTTGAATAATGCAGCAGAATCCTTAAATAATGCAGAAAAGTCCTTAAATAATGCAGCAGAGACCTTAAATACTTCAGCATAGTCCTTAAATAATGCAGCAAAGTCCTTGAATAATGCAGCAGAGTCCTTAAATAATGCAACAAAGTCCTTAAATAATGCAGAAGAGTCCTTAAATAATGCAGCAAATTCCTTAAATAATGCAGCAAAGTCTTTAAATAATGCAATAAAGTCCATAAATAATGCAGCAAAGTCCTTAAATAATGCAGCAGAGTCCTTAAACAATGCAGCAGAGTCCTTAAATAATGCAGAAGAGTCCTTAAATAATGCAACCAAGACCTTAATGCAGCAGAATCCTTAAATAATGCAACAAAGTACTTAAATAATGCAGCAGAGTCCTTAAGTACCGTAGCAGAGTCCTTAAATACTGCAGCAATGTCCTTAAATAATGCAGCAGAGTCCTTAAATAATGCAATAAAGTCCATAAATAATGCAGCAAAGTCCTTAAATAATGCAACAAAGTCCTTAAATAATGCAGCAGGGTCCTTAAATAATGCAACAAAGTCCTTAAATAATGCAGCAGAGTCCTTAAAAAATGCAGCAAAGTCCGTAAATAATGCAGCAGAGTCCTTAAATAATCCAGCCAAGTCCTTAAATAATGCAGCAGATTACTGAAATACGGCAGCAGGGTCCTTAAATAATGCAGCAGAGTCCTTATATAATGCAACAAAGTCCTTAAATAATGCAGCAGAGTCCTTAAATAATGCAACAAAGTCCTTAAGTAATGCAGCAGAGTCCTTAAATAATGCAGCAAAGTCCTTAAATAATGCAGCACAGTCCTTAAATAATCCAGCAAAGTCCTTAAATAATGCAGCAAAGTCTTTAAATAATGCAATAAAGTCCATAAATGATGCAGCAAATTCCTTAAATAATGCAGCAGAGTACTGAAATACCGCAGCAGGATCCTTAAATAATGCAACAGAGTCCTTAAATAATGCAACAAAGTCCTTAAATAATGCAGAACAGTCCTTAAATAATGCAATAAAGTCCTTAAATAATGCAGCAAAGTCCTTAAATAATGCAGCAGAGTCCTTAAATAATGCAACAAAGTCCTAAAATAATGCAACAGAGTCCTTAAATAATGCAACAAAGTCCTTAAATAATGCAGAACAGTCCTTAAATAATGCAATAAAGTCCTTAAATAATGCAGCAAAGTCCTTAAATAATGCAGCAGAGTCCTTAAATAATGCAACAAAGTCCTAAAATAATGCAGCAGAGTCGTGAAATAATGCAACAAAGTCCTTAAATAATGCAGCAGAGTCCTTAAATAATGCAGCACATTCCTTAAATAATGCAGCAGAGTCCTTAAGTAATCCAGCCAAGTCCTTAAATAATGCAGCAGAGTCCTTAAATAATGCAGAAAAGTCGTTAAATAAAGCAGCAGAGTCCTTAAATACTGCAGCAGAGTCCTTAAATAATGCAGCAAAGTCATTAAATAATGCAGAAGAGTCCTTAAATAATGCAGCAAAGTCCTTATATAATGCATCAGAGTCCTTAAATAATGCAGCAGAGTCCTTAAATACCACAGCAGAGTCCTTAAATAATGCAGCAAAGTCTTTAAATAATGCAGCACAGTCCTTAAATAATCCAGCCAAGTCCTTAAATAATGCAGCAGAGTCCTTAAATAATGCAGAAAAGTCCTTAAATAATGCAGCAGAGACCTTAAATACTTCAGCATAGTCCTTAAATAATGCAGCAAAGTCCTTGAATAATGCAGCAGAGTCCTTAAATAATGCAGAAAAGTCCTTAAATAATGCAGCAGAGACCTTAAATACTTCAGCATAGTCCTTAAATAATGCAGCAAAGTCCTTGAATAATGCAGCAGAGTCCTTAAATAATGCAACAAAGTCCTTAAATAATGCAGAAGAGTCCTTAAATAATGCAGCAAATTCCTTAAATAATGCAGCAAAGTCTTTAAATAATGCAATAAAGTCCATAAATAATGCAGCAAAGTCCTTAAATAATGCAGCAGAGTCCTTAAACAATGCAGCAGAGTCCTTAAATAATGCAGAAGAGTCCTTAAATAATGCAACCAAGACCTTAATGCAGCAGAGTCCTTAAATAATGCAACAAAGTACTTAAATAATGCAGCAGAGTCCTTAAGTACCGTAGCAGAGTCCTTAAATACTGCAGCAATGTCCTTAAATAATGCAGCAGAGTCCTTAAATAATGCAATAAAGTCCATAAATAATGCAGCAAAGTCCTTAAATAATGCAACAAAGTCCTTAAATAATGCAGCAGGGTCCTTAAATAATGCAACAAAGTCCTTAAATAATGCAGCAGAGTCCTTAAAAAATGCAGCAAAGTCCGTAAATAATGCAGCAGAGTCCTTAAATAATCCAGCCAAGTCCTTAAATAATGCAGCAGATTACTGAAATACGGCAGCAGGGTCCTTAAATAATGCAGCAGAGTCCTTATATAATGCAACAAAGTCCTTAAATAATGCAGCAGAGTCCTTAAATAATGCAACAAAGTCCTTAAGTAATGCAGCAGAGTCCTTAAATAATGCAGCAAAGTCCTTAAATAATGCAGCACAGTCCTTAAATAATCCAGCAAAGTCCTTAAATAATGCAGCAAAGTCTTTAAATAATGCAATAAAGTCCATAAATGATGCAGCAAATTCCTTAAATAATGCAGCAGAGTACTGAAATACCGCAGCAGGATCCTTAAATAATGCAACAGAGTCCTTAAATAATGCAACAAAGTCCTTAAATAATGCAGAACAGTCCTTAAATAATGCAATAAAGTCCTTAAATAATGCAGCAAAGTCCTTAAATAATGCAGCAGAGTCCTTAAATAATGCAACAAAGTCCTAAAATAATGCAGCAGAGTCCTTAAATAATGCAACAAAGTCCTTAAATAATGCAGCAGAGTCCTTAAATAATGCAGCACATTCCTTAAATAATGCAGCAGAGTCCTTAAATAATCCAGCCAAGTCCTTAAATAATGCAGCAGAGTCCTTAAATAATGCAGAAAAGTCGTTAAATAAAGCAGCAGAGTCCTTAAATACTGCAGCAGAGTCCTTAAATAATGCAGCAAAGTCCTTATATAATGCATCAGAGTCCTTAAATAATGCAGCAGAGTCCTTAAATACCACAGCAGAGTCCTTAAATAATGCAGCAAAGTCTTTAAATAATGCAGCACAGTCCTTAAATAATCCAGCCAAGTCCTTAAATAATGCAGCAGAGTCCTTAAATAATGCAGAAAAGTCCTTAAATAATGCAGCAGAGACCTTAAATACTTCAGCATAGTCCTTAAATAATGCAGCAAAGTCCTTGAATAATGCAGCAGAGTCCTTAAATAATGCAACAAAGTCCTTAAATAATGCAGAAGCGTCCTTAAATAATGCAGCAAATTCCTTAAATAATGCAGCAAAGTCTTTAAATAATGCAATAAAGTCCATAAATAATGCAGCAGGGTCCTTAAATAATGCAACAAAGTCCTTAAATAATGCAGCAGAGTCCTTAAAAAATGCAGTAAAGTCCGTAAATAATGCAGCAGAGTCCTTAAATAATCCAGCCAAGTCCTTAAATAATGCAACAAAGTCCTTAAATAATGCAGCAGATTACTGAAATACTGCAGCAGGGTCCTTAAATAATGCAGCAGAGTCCTTAAATAATGCAACAAAGTCCTTAAATAATGCAGCAGAGTCCTTAAATAATGCAACAAAGTCCTTAAATAATGCAGCAGAGTCCTTAAATAATGCAACAAAGTACTTAAATAATGCAGCAGAGTCCTTAAGTACTGTAGCAGAGTCCTTAAATACTGCAGCAAAGTCCTTAAATAATGCAGCAGAGTCCTTAAATAATGCAGCAAAGTCATTAAATAATGCAGCAGAGTCCTTAAATAATGCAACAAATTCCTTAAATAATGCAGCAGAGTCCTTAAATAATGCAATAAAGTCCATAAATAAGGCAGCAAAGTCCTTAAATAATGCAACAAAGTCCTTAAATAATGCAGCAGGGTCCTTAAATAATGCAACAAAGTCCTTAAATAATGCAGCAGAGTCCTTAAAAAATGCAGCAAAGTCCGTAAATAATGCAGCAGAGTCCTTAAATAATCCAGCCAAGTCCTTAAATAATGCAGCAGATTACTGAAATACGGCAGCAGGGTCCTTAAATAATGCAGCAGAGTCCTTATATAATGCAACAAAGTCCTTAAATAATACAGCAGAGTCCTTAAATAATGCAACAAAGTCCTTAAGTAATGCAGCAGAGTCCTTAAATAATGCAGCAAAGTCCTTAAATAATGCAGCACAGTCCTTAAATAATCCAGCAAAGTCCTTAAATAATGCAGCAAAGTCTTTAAATAATGCAATAAAGTCCATAAATGATGCAGCAAATTCCTTAAATAATGCAGCAGAGTACTGAAATACCGCAGCAGGATCCTTAAATAATGCAACAGAGTCATTAAATAATGCAACAAAGTCCTTAAATAATGCAGAACAGTCCTTAAATAATGCAATAAAGTCCTTAAATAATGCAGCAAAGTCCTTAAATAATGCAGCAGAGTCCTTAAATAATGCAACAAAGTCCTAAAATAATGCAACAGAGTCCTTAAATAATGCAACAAAGTCCTTAAATAATGCAGAACAGTCCTTAAATAATGCAATAAAGTCCTTAAATAATGCAGCAAAGTCCTTAAATAATGCAGCAGAGTCCTTAAATAATGCAACAAAGTCCTAAAATAATGCAGCAGAGTCGTGAAATAATGCAACAAAGTCCTTAAATAATGCAGCAGAGTCCTTAAATAATGCAGCACATTCCTTAAATAATGCAGCAGAGTCCTTAAGTAATCCAGCCAAGTCCTTAAATAATGCAGCAGAGTCCTTAAATAATGCAGAAAAGTCGTTAAATAAAGCAGGAGAGTCCTTAAATACTGCAGCAGAGTCCTTAAATAATGCAGCAAAGTCATTAAATAATGCAGAAGAGTCCTTAAATAATGCAGCAAAGTCCTTATATAATGCATCAGAGTCCTTAAATAATGCAGCAGAGTCCTTAAATACCACAGCAGAGTCCTTAAATAATGCAGCAAAGTCTTTAAATAATGCAGCACAGTCCTTAAATAATCCAGCCAAGTCCTTAAATAATGCAGCAGAGTCCTTAAATAATGCAGAAAAGTCCTTAAATAATGCAGCAGAGACCTTAAATACTTCAGCATAGTCCTTAAATAATGCAGCAAAGTCCTTGAATAATGCAGCAGAGTCCTTAAATAATGCAGAAAAGTCCTTAAATAATGCAGCAGAGACCTTAAATACTTCAGCATAGTCCTTAAATAATGCAGCAAAGTCCTTGAATAATGCAGCAGAGTCCTTAAATAATGCAACAAAGTCCTTAAATAATGCAGAAGAGTCCTTAAATAATGCAGCAAATTCCTTAAATAATGCAGCAAAGTCTTTAAATAATGCAATAAAGTCCATAAATAATGCAGCAAAGTCCTTAAATAATGCAGCAGAGTCCTTAAACAATGCAGCAGAGTCCTTAAATAATGCAGAAGAGTCCTTAAATAATGCAACCAAGACCTTAATGCAGCAGAGTCCTTAAATAATGCAACAAAGTACTTAAATAATGCAGCAGAGTCCTTAAGTACCGTAGCAGAGTCCTTAAATACTGCAGCAATGTCCTTAAATAATGCAGCAGAGTCCTTAAATAATGCAGCAAAGTCCTTATATAATGCATCAGAGTCCTTAAATAATGCAGCAGAGTCCTTAAATACCACAGCAGAGTCCTTAAATAATGCAGCAAAGTCTTTAAATAATGCAGCACAGTCCTTAAATAATCCAGCCAAGTCCTTAAATAATGCAGCAGAGTCCTTAAATAATGCAGAAAAGTCCTTAAATAATGCAGCAGAGACCTTAAATACTTCAGCATAGTCCTTAAATAATGCAGCAAAGTCCTTGAATAATGCAGCAGAGTCCTTAAATAATGCAACAAAGTCCTTAAATAATGCAGAAGCGTCCTTAAATAATGCAGCAAATTCCTTAAATAATGCAGCAAAGTCTTTAAATAATGCAATAAAGTCCATAAATAATGCAGCAGGGTCCTTAAATAATGCAACAAAGTCCTTAAATAATGCAGCAGAGTCCTTAAAAAATGCAGTAAAGTCCGTAAATAATGCAGCAGAGTCCTTAAATAATCCAGCCAAGTCCTTAAATAATGCAACAAAGTCCTTAAATAATGCAGCAGATTACTGAAATACTGCAGCAGGGTCCTTAAATAATGCAGCAGAGTCCTTAAATAATGCAACAAAGTCCTTAAATAATGCAGCAGAGTCCTTAAATAATGCAACAAAGTCCTTAAATAATGCAGCAGAGTCCTTAAATAATGCAACAAAGTACTTAAATAATGCAGCAGAGTCCTTAAGTACTGTAGCAGAGTCCTTAAATACTGCAGCAAAGTCCTTAAATAATGCAGCAGAGTCCTTAAATAATGCAGCAAAGTCATTAAATAATGCAGCAGAGTCCTTAAATAATGCAACAAATTCCTTAAATAATGCAGCAGAGTCCTTAAATAATGCAATAAAGTCCATAAATAAGGCAGCAAAGTCCTTAAATAATGCAACAAAGTCCTTAAATAATGCAGCAGGGTCCTTAAATAATGCAACAAAGTCCTTAAATAATGCAGCAGAGTCCTTAAAAAATGCAGCAAAGTCCGTAAATAATGCAGCAGAGTCCTTAAATAATCCAGCCAAGTCCTTAAATAATGCAGCAGATTACTGAAATACGGCAGCAGGGTCCTTAAATAATGCAGCAGAGTCCTTATATAATGCAACAAAGTCCTTAAATAATACAGCAGAGTCCTTAAATAATGCAACAAAGTCCTTAAGTAATGCAGCAGAGTCCTTAAATAATGCAGCAAAGTCCTTAAATAATGCAACAGAGTCCTTAAATAATGCAACAAAGTCCTTAAATAATGCAGAACAGTCCTTAAATAATGCAATAAAGTCCTTAAATAATGCAGCAAAGTCCTTAAATAATGCAGCAGAGTCCTTAAATAATGCAACAAAGTCCTAAAATAATGCAACAGAGTCCTTAAATAATGCAACAAAGTCCTTAAATAATGCAGAACAGTCCTTAAATAATGCAATAAAGTCCTTAAATAATGCAGCAAAGTCCTTAAATAATGCAGCAGAGTCCTTAAATAATGCAACAAAGTCCTAAAATAATGCAGCAGAGTCGTGAAATAATGCAACAAAGTCCTTAAATAATGCAGCAGAGTCCTTAAATAATGCAGCACATTCCTTAAATAATGCAGCAGAGTCCTTAAGTAATCCAGCCAAGTCCTTAAATAATGCAGCAGAGTCCTTAAATAATGCAGAAAAGTCGTTAAATAAAGCAGCAGAGTCCTTAAATACTGCAGCAGAGTCCTTAAATAATGCAGCAAAGTCATTAAATAATGCAGAAGAGTCCTTAAATAATGCAGCAAAGTCCTTATATAATGCATCAGAGTCCTTAAATAATGCAGCAGAGTCCTTAAATACCACAGCAGAGTCCTTAAATAATGCAGCAAAGTCTTTAAATAATGCAGCACAGTCCTTAAATAATCCAGCCAAGTCCTTAAATAATGCAGCAGAGTCCTTAAATAATGCAGAAAAGTCCTTAAATAATGCAGCAGAGACCTTAAATACTTCAGCATAGTCCTTAAATAATGCAGCAAAGTCCTTGAATAATGCAGCAGAGTCCTTAAATAATGCAGAAAAGTCCTTAAATAATGCAGCAGAGACCTTAAATACTTCAGCATAGTCCTTAAATAATGCAGCAAAGTCCTTGAATAATGCAGCAGAGTCCTTAAATAATGCAACAAAGTCCTTAAATAATGCAGAAGAGTCCTTAAATAATGCAGCAAATTCCTTAAATAATGCAGCAAAGTCTTTAAATAATGCAATAAAGTCCATAAATAATGCAGCAAAGTCCTTAAATAATGCAGCAGAGTCCTTAAACAATGCAGCAGAGTCCTTAAATAATGCAGAAGAGTCCTTAAATAATGCAACCAAGACCTTAATGCAGCAGAGTCCTTAAATAATGCAACAAAGTACTTAAATAATGCAGCAGAGTCCTTAAGTACCGTAGCAGAGTCCTTAAATACTGCAGCAATGTCCTTAAATAATGCAGCAGAGTCCTTAAATAATGCAGCAAAGTCCTTATATAATGCATCAGAGTCCTTAAATAATGCTGCAGAGTCCTTAAATACCACAGCAGAGTCCTTAAATAATGCAGCAAAGTCTTTAAATAATGCAGCACAGTCCTTAAATAATCCAGCCAAGTCCTTAAATAATGCAGCAGAGTCCTTAAATAATGCAGAAAAGTCCTTAAATAATGCAGCAGAGACCTTAAATACTTCAGCATAGTCCTTAAATAATGCAGCAAAGTCCTTGAATAATGCAGCAGAGTCCTTAAATAATGCAACAAAGTCCTTAAATAATGCAGAAGCGTCCTTAAATAATGCAGCAAATTCCTTAAATAATGCAGCAAAGTCTTTAAATAATGCAATAAAGTCCATAAATAATGCAGCAGGGTCCTTAAATAATGCAACAAAGTCCTTAAATAATGCAGCAGAGTCCTTAAAAAATGCAGTAAAGTCCGTAAATAATGCAGCAGAGTCCTTAAATAATCCAGCCAAGTCCTTAAATAATGCAACAAAGTCCTTAAATAATGCAGCAGATTACTGAAATACTGCAGCAGGGTCCTTAAATAATGCAGCAGAGTCCTTAAATAATGCAACAAAGTCCTTAAATAATGCAGCAGAGTCCTTAAATAATGCAACAAAGTATTTAAATAATGCAGCAGAGTCCTTAAGTACTGTAGCAGAGTCCTTAAATACTGCAGCAAAGTCCTTAAATAATGCAGCAGAGTCCTTAAATAATGCAGCAAAGTCATTAAATAATGCAGCAGAGTCCTTAAATAATGCAACAAATTCCTTAAATAATGCAGCAGAGTCCTTAAATAATGCAATAAAGTCCATAAATAAGGCAGCAAAGTCCTTAAATAATGCAACAAAGTCCTTAAATAATGCAGCAGGGTCCTTAAATAATGCAACAAAGTCCTTAAATAATGCAGCAGAGTCCTTAAAAAATGCAGCAAAGTCCGTAAATAATGCAGCAGAGTCCTTAAATAATCCAGCCAAGTCCTTAAATAATGCAGCAGATTACTGAAATACGGCAGCAGGGTCCTTAAATAATGCAGCAGAGTCCTTATATATTGCAACAAAGTCCTTAAATAATACAGCAGAGTCCTTAAATAATGCAACAAAGTCCTTAAGTAATGCAGCAGAGTCCTTAAATAATGCAGCAAAGTCCTTAAATAATGCAACAGAGTCCTTAAATAATGCAACAAAGTCCTTAAATAATGCAGAACAGTCCTTAAATAATGCAATAAAGTCCTTAAATAATGCAGCAAAGTCCTTAAATAATGCAGCAGAGTCCTTAAATAATGCAACAAAGTCCTAAAATAATGCAACAGAGTCCTTAAATAATGCAACAAAGTCCTTAAATAATGCAGAACAGTCCTTAAATAATGCAATAAAGTCCTTAAATAATGCAGCAAAGTCCTTAAATAATGCAGCAGAGTCCTTAAATAATGCAACAAAGTCCTAAAATAATGCAGCAGAGTCGTGAAATAATGCAACAAAGTCCTTAAATAATGCAGCAGAGTCCTTAAATAATGCAACAAAGTCCTAAAATAATGCAGCAGAGTCCTTAAATAATGCAACAAAGTCCTTAAATAATGCAGCAGAGTCCTTAAATAATGCAGCACATTCCTTAAATAATGCAGCAGAGTCCTTAAATAATCCAGCCAAGTCCTTAAATAATGCAGCAGAGTCCTTAAATAATGCAGAAAAGTCGTTAAATAAAGCAGCAGAGTCCTTAAATACTGCAGCAGAGTCCTTAAATAATGCAGCAAAGTCATTAAATAATGCAGAAGAGTCCTTAAATAATGCAGCAAAGTCCTTATATAATGCATCAGAGTCCTTAAATAATGCAGCAGAGTCCTTAAATACCACAGCAGAGTCCTTAAATAATGCAGCAAAGTCTTTAAATAATGCAGCACAGTCCTTAAATAATCCAGCCAAGTCCTTAAATAATGCAGCAGAGTCCTTAAATAATGCAGAAAAGTCCTTAAATAATGCAGCAGAGACCTTAAATACTTCAGCATAGTCCTTAAATAATGCAGCAAAGTCCTTGAATAATGCAGCAGAGTCCTTAAATAATGCAAGAAAGTCCTTAAATAATGCAGAAGAGTCCTTAAATAATGCAGCAAATTCCTTAAATAATGCAGCAAAGTCTTTAAATAATGCAATAAAGTCCATAAATAATGCAGCAAAGTTCTTAAATAATGCAGCAGAGTCCTTAAATACCACAGCAGAGTCCTTAAATAATGCAGCAAAGTCTTTAAATAATGCAACAAAGTCCTTAAATAATGCAGCAGAGACCTTAAATACTTCAGCATAGTCCTTAAATAATGCAGCAAAGTCCTTGAATAATGCAGCAGAATCCTTAAATAATGCAGAAAAGTCCTTAAATAATGCAGCAGAGACCTTAAATACTTCAGCATAGTCCTTAAATAATGCAGCAAAGTCCTTGAATAATGCAGCAGAGTCCTTAAATAATGCAACAAAGTCCTTAAATAATGCAGAAGAGTCCTTAAATAATGCAGCAAATTCCTTAAATAATGCAGCAAAGTCTTTAAATAATGCAATAAAGTCCATAAATAATGCAGCAAAGTCCTTAAATAATGCAGCAGAGTCCTTAAACAATGCAGCAGAGTCCTTAAATAATGCAGAAGAGTCCTTAAATAATGCAACCAAGACCTTAATGCAGCAGAGTCCTTAAATAATGCAACAAAGTACTTAAATAATGCAACAGAGTCCTTAAGTACCGTAGCAGAGTCCTTAAATACTGCAGCAATGTCCTTAAATAATGCAGCAGAGTCCTTAAATAATGCAATAAAGTCCATAAATAATGCAGCAAAGTCCTTAAATAATGCAACAAAGTCCTTAAATAATGCAGCAGGGTCCTTAAATAATGCAACAAAGTCCTTAAATAATGCAGCAGAGTCCTTAAAAAATGCAGCAAAGTCCGTAAATAATGCAGCAGAGTCCTTAAATAATCCAGCCAAGTCCTTAAATAATGCAGCAGATTACTGAAATACGGCAGCAGGGTCCTTAAATAATGCAGCAGAGTCCTTATATAATGCAACAAAGTCCTTAAATAATGCAGCAGAGTCCTTAAATAATGCAACAAAGTCCTTAAGTAATGCAGCAGAGTCCTTAAATAATGCAGCAAAGTCCTTAAATAATGCAGCACAGTCCTTAAATAATCCAGCAAAGTCCTTAAATAATGCAGCAAAGTCTTTAAATAATGCAATAAAGTCCATAAATGATGCAGCAAATTCCTTAAATAATGCAGCAGAGTACTGAAATACCGCAGCAGGATCCTTAAATAATGCAACAGAGTCCTTAAATAATGCAACAAAGTCCTTAAATAATGCAGAACAGTCCTTAAATAATGCAATAAAGTCCTTAAATAATGCAGCAAAGTCCTTAAATAATGCAGCAGAGTCCTTAAATAATGCAACAAAGTCCTAAAATAATGCAACAGAGTCCTTAAATAATGCAACAAAGTCCTTAAATAATGCAGAACAGTCCTTAAATAATGCAATAAAGTCCTTAAATAATGCAGCAAAGTCCTTAAATAATGCAGCAGAGTCCTTAAATAATGCAACAAAGTCCTAAAATAATGCAGCAGAGTCGTGAAATAATGCAACAAAGTCCTTAAATAATGCAGCAGAGTCCTTAAATAATGCAGCACATTCCTTAAATAATGCAGCAGAGTCCTTAAGTAATCCAGCCAAGTCCTTAAATAATGCAGCAGAGTCCTTAAATAATGCAGAAAAGTCGTTAAATAAAGCAGCAGAGTCCTTAAATACTGCAGCAGAGTCCTTAAATAATGCAGCAAAGTCATTAAATAATGCAGAAGAGTCCTTAAATAATGCAGCAAAGTCCTTATATAATGCATCAGAGTCCTTAAATAATGCAGCAGAGTCCTTAAATACCACAGCAGAGTCCTTAAATAATGCAGCAAAGTCTTTAAATAATGCAGCACAGTCCTTAAATAATCCAGCCAAGTCCTTAAATAATGCAGCAGAGTCCTTAAATAATGCAGAAAAGTCCTTAAATAATGCAGCAGAGACCTTAAATACTTCAGCATAGTCCTTAAATAATGCAGCAAAGTCCTTGAATAATGCAGCAGAGTCCTTAAATAATGCAGAAAAGTCCTTAAATAATGCAGCAGAGACCTTAAATACTTCAGCATAGTCCTTAAATAATGCAGCAAAGTCCTTGAATAATGCAGCAGAGTCCTTAAATAATGCAACAAAGTCCTTAAATAATGCAGAAGAGTCCTTAAATAATGCAGCAAATTCCTTAAATAATGCAGCAAAGTCTTTAAATAATGCAATAAAGTCCATAAATAATGCAGCAAAGTCCTTAAATAATGCAGCAGAGTCCTTAAACAATGCAGCAGAGTCCTTAAATAATGCAGAAGAGTCCTTAAATAATGCAACCAAGACCTTAATGCAGCAGAGTCCTTAAATAATGCAACAAAGTACTTAAATAATGCAGCAGAGTCCTTAAGTACCGTAGCAGAGTCCTTAAATACTGCAGCAATGTCCTTAAATAATGCAGCAGAGTCCTTAAATAATGCAATAAAGTCCATAAATAATGCAGCAAAGTCCTTAAATAATGCAACAAAGTCCTTAAATAATGCAGCAGGGTCCTTAAATAATGCAACAAAGTCCTTAAATAATGCAGCAGAGTCCTTAAAAAATGCAGCAAAGTCCGTAAATAATGCAGCAGAGTCCTTAAATAATCCAGCCAAGTCCTTAAATAATGCAACAAAGTCCTTAAATAATGCAGCAGATTACTGAAATACTGCAGCAGGGTCCTTAAATAATGCAGCAGAGTCCTTAAATAATGCAACAAAGTCCTTAAATAATGCAGCAGAGTCCTTAAATAATGCAACAAAGTCCTTAAATAATGCAGCAGAGTCCTTAAATAATGCAACAAAGTACTTAAATAATGCAGCAGAGTCCTTAAGTACTGTAGCAGAGTCCTTAAATACTGCAGCAAAGTCCTTAAATAATGCAGCAGAGTCCTTAAATAATGCAGCAAAGTCATTAAATAATGCAGCAGAGTCCTTAAATAATGCAACAAATTCCTTAAATAATGCAGCAGAGTCCTTAAATAATGCAATAAAGTCCATAAATAAGGCAGCAAAGTCCTTAAATAATGCAACAAAGTCCTTAAATAATGCAGCAGGGTCCTTAAATAATGCAACAAAGTCCTTAAATAATGCAGCAGAGTCCTTAAAAAATGCAGCAAAGTCCGTAAATAATGCAGCAGAGTCCTTAAATAATCCAGCCAAGTCCTTAAATAATGCAGCAGATTACTGAAATACGGCAGCAGGGTCCTTAAATAATGCAGCAGAGTCCTTATATAATGCAACAAAGTCCTTAAATAATACAGCAGAGTCCTTAAATAATGCAACAAAGTCCTTAAGTAATGCAGCAGAGTCCTTAAATAATGCAGCAAAGTCCTTAAATAATGCAGCACAGTCCTTAAATAATCCAGCAAAGTCCTTAAATAATGCAGCAAAGTCTTTAAATAATGCAATAAAGTCCATAAATGATGCAGCAAATTCCTTAAATAATGCAGCAGAGTACTGAAATACCGCAGCAGGATCCTTAAATAATGCAACAGAGTCCTTAAATAATGCAACAAAGTCCTTAAATAATGCAGAACAGTCCTTAAATAATGCAATAAAGTCCTTAAATAATGCAGCAAAGTCCTTAAATAATGCAGCAGAGTCCTTAAATAATGCAACAAAGTCCTAAAATAATGCAACATAGTCCTTAAATAATGCAACAAAGTCCTTAAATAATGCAGAACAGTCCTTAAATAATGCAATAAAGTCCTTAAATAATGCAGCAAAGTCCTTAAATAATGCAGCAGAGTCCTTAAATAATGCAACAAAGTCCTAAAATAATGCAGCAGAGTCGTGAAATAATGCAACAAAGTCCTTAAATAATGCAGCAGAGTCCTTAAATAATGCAGAACATTCCTTAAATAATGCAGCAGAGTCCTTAAGTAATCCAGCCAAGTCCTTAAATAATGCAGCAGAGTCCTTAAATAATGCAGAAAAGTCGTTAAATAAAGCAGCAGAGTCCTTAAATACTGCAGCAGAGTCCTTAAATAATGCAGCAAAGTCATTAAATAATGCAGAAGAGTCCTTAAATAATGCAGCAAAGTCCTTATATAATGCATCAGAGTCCTTAAATAATGCAGCAGAGTCCTTAAATACCACAGCAGAGTCCTTAAATAATGCAGCAAAGTCTTTAAATAATGCAGCACAGTCCTTAAATAATCCAGCCAAGTCCTTAAATAATGCAGCAGAGTCCTTAAATAATGCAGAAAAGTCCTTAAATAATGCAGCAGAGACCTTAAATACTTCAGCATAGTCCTTAAATAATGCAGCAAAGTCCTTGAATAATGCAGCAGAGTCCTTAAATAATGCAGAAAAGTCCTTAAATAATGCAGCAGAGACCTTAAATACTTCAGCATAGTCCTTAAATAATGCAGCAAAGTCCTTGAATAATGCAGCAGAGTCCTTAAATAATGCAACAAAGTCCTTAAATAATGCAGAAGAGTCCTTAAATAATGCAGCAAATTCCTTAAATAATGCAGCAAAGTCTTTAAATAATGCAATAAAGTCCATAAATAATGCAGCAAAGTCCTTAAATAATGCAGCAGAGTCCTTAAACAATGCAGCAGAGTCCTTAAATAATGCAGAAGAGTCCTTAAATAATGCAACCAAGACCTTAATGCAGCAGAGTCCTTAAATAATGCAACAAAGTACTTAAATAATGCAGCAGAGTCCTTAAGTACCGTAGCAGAGTCCTTAAATACTGCAGCAATGTCCTTAAATAATGCAGCAGAGTCCTTAAATAATGCAATAAAGTCCATAAATAATGCAGCAAAGTCCTTAAATAATGCAACAAAGTCCTTAAATAATGCAGCAGGGTCCTTAAATAATGCAACAAAGTCCTTAAATAATGCAGCAGAGTCCTTAAAAAATGCAGCAAAGTCCGTAAATAATGCAGCAGAGTCCTTAAATAATCCAGCCAAGTCCTTAAATAATGCAGCAGATTACTGAAATACGGCAGCAGGGTCCTTAAATAATGCAGCAGAGTCCTTATATAATGCAACAAAGTCCTTAAATAATGCAGCAGAGTCCTTAAATAATGCAACAAAGTCCTTAAGTAATGCAGCAGAGTCCTTAAATAATGCAGCAAAGTCCTTAAATAATGCAGCACAGTCCTTAAATAATCCAGCAAAGTCCTTAAATAATGCAGCAAAGTCTTTAAATAATGCAATAAAGTCCATAAATGATGCAGCAAATTCCTTAAATAATGCAGCAGAGTACTGAAATACCGCAGCAGGATCCTTAAATAATGCAACAGAGTCCTTAAATAATGCAACAAAGTCCTTAAATAATGCAGAACAGTCCTTAAATAATGCAATAAAGTCCTTAAATAATGCAGCAAAGTCCTTAAATAATGCAGCAGAGTCCTTAAATAATGCAACAAAGTCCTAAAATAATGCAGCAGAGTCCTTAAATAATGCAACAAAGTCCTTAAATAATGCAGCAGAGTCCTTAAATAATGCAGCACATTCCTTAAATAATGCAGCAGAGTCCTTAAATAATCCAGCCAAGTCCTTAAATAATGCAGCAGAGTCCTTAAATAATGCAGAAAAGTCGTTAAATAAAGCAGCAGAGTCCTTAAATACTGCAGCAGAGTCCTTAAATAATGCAGCAAAGTCCTTATATAATGCATCAGAGTCCTTAAATAATGCAGCAGAGTCCTTAAATACCACAGCAGAGTCCTTAAATAATGCAGCAAAGTCTTTAAATAATGCAGCACAGTCCTTAAATAATCCAGCCAAGTCCTTAAATAATGCAGCAGAGTCCTTAAATAATGCAGAAAAGTCCTTAAATAATGCAGCAGAGACCTTAAATACTTCAGCATAGTCCTTAAATAATGCAGCAAAGTCCTTGAATAATGCAGCAGAGTCCTTAAATAATGCAACAAAGTCCTTAAATAATGCAGAAGCGTCCTTAAATAATGCAGCAAATTCCTTAAATAATGCAGCAAAGTCTTTAAATAATGCAATAAAGTCCATAAATAATGCAGCAGGGTCCTTAAATAATGCAACAAAGTCCTTAAATAATGCAGCAGAGTCCTTAAAAAATGCAGTAAAGTCCGTAAATAATGCAGCAGAGTCCTTAAATAATCCAGCCAAGTCCTTAAATAATGCAACAAAGTCCTTAAATAATGCAGCAGATTACTGAAATACTGCAGCAGGGTCCTTAAATAATGCAGCAGAGTCCTTAAATAATGCAACAAAGTCCTTAAATAATGCAGCAGAGTCCTTAAATAATGCAACAAAGTCCTTAAATAATGCAGCAGAGTCCTTAAATAATGCAACAAAGTACTTAAATAATGCAGCAGAGTCCTTAAGTACTGTAGCAGAGTCCTTAAATACTGCAGCAAAGTCCTTAAATAATGCAGCAGAGTCCTTAAATAATGCAGCAAAGTCATTAAATAATGCAGCAGAGTCCTTAAATAATGCAACAAATTCCTTAAATAATGCAGCAGAGTCCTTAAATAATGCAATAAAGTCCATAAATAAGGCAGCAAAGTCCTTAAATAATGCAACAAAGTCCTTAAATAATGCAGCAGGGTCATTAAATAATGCAACAAAGTCCTTAAATAATGCAGCAGAGTCCTTAAAAAATGCAGCAAAGTCCGTAAATAATGCAGCAGAGTCCTTAAATAATCCAGCCAAGTCCTTAAATAATGCAGCAGATTACTGAAATACGGCAGCAGGGTCCTTAAATAATGCAGCAGAGTCCTTATATAATGCAACAAAGTCCTTAAATAATACAGCAGAGTCCTTAAATAATGCAACAAAGTCCTTAAGTAATGCAGCAGAGTCCTTAAATAATGCAGCAAAGTCCTTAAATAATGCAGCACAGTCCTTAAATAATCCAGCAAAGTCCTTAAATAATGCAGCAAAGTCTTTAAATAATGCAATAAAGTCCATAAATGATGCAGCAAATTCCTTAAATAATGCAGCAGAGTACTGAAATACCGCAGCAGGATCCTTAAATAATGCAACAGAGTCCTTAAATAATGCAACAAAGTCCTTAAATAATGCAGAACAGTCCTTAAATAATGCAATAAAGTCCTTAAATAATGCAGCAAAGTCCTTAAATAATGCAGCAGAGTCCTTAAATAATGCAACAAAGTCCTAAAATAATGCAGCAGAGTCCTTAAATAATGCAACAAAGTCCTTAAATAATGCAGCAGAGTCCTTAAATAATGCAGCACATTCCTTAAATAATGCAGCAGAGTCCTTAAATAATCCAGCCAAGTCCTTAAATAATGCAGCAGAGTCCTTAAATAATGCAGAAAAGTCGTTAAATAAAGCAGCAGAGTCCTTAAATACTGCAGCAGAGTCCTTAAATAATGCAGCAAAGTCATTAAATAATGCAGAAGAGTCCTTAAATAATGCAGCAAAGTCCTTATATAATGCTTCAGAGTCCTTAAATAATGCAGCAGAGTCCTTAAATACCACAGCAGAGTCCTTAAATAATGCAGCAAAGTCTTTAAATAATGCAGCACAGTCCTTAAATAATCCAGCCAAGTCCTTAAATAATGCAGCAGAGTCCTTAAATAATGCAGAAAAGTCCTTAAATAATGCAGCAGAGACCTTAAATACTTCAGCATAGTCCTTAAATAATGCAGCAAAGTCCTTGAATAATGCAGCAGAGTCCTTAAATAATGCAAGAAAGTCCTTAAATAATGCAGAAGAGTCCTTAAATAATGCAGCAAATTCCTTAAATAATGCAGCAAAGTCTTTAAATAATGCAATAAAGTCCATAAATAATGCAGCAAAGTTCTTAAATAATGCAGCAGAGTCCTTAAATACCACAGCAGAGTCCTTAAATAATGCAGCAAAGTCTTTAAATAATGCAACAAAGTCCTTAAATAATGCAGCAGAGACCTTAAATACTTCAGCATAGTCCTTAAATAATGCAGCAAAGTCCTTGAATAATGCAGCAGAATCCTTAAATAATGCAGAAAAGTCCTTAAATAATGCAGCAGAGACCTTAAATACTTCAGCATAGTCCTTAAATAATGCAGCAAAGTCCTTGAATAATGCAGCAGAGTCCTTAAATAATGCAACAAAGTCCTTAAATAATGCAGAAGAGTCCTTAAATAATGCAGCAAATTCCTTAAATAATGCAGCAAAGTCTTTAAATAATGCAATAAAGTCCATAAATAATGCAGCAAAGTCCTTAAATAATGCAGCAGAGTCCTTAAACAATGCAGCAGAGTCCTTAAATAATGCAGAAGAGTCCTTAAATAATGCAACCAAGACCTTAATGCAGCAGAGTCCTTAAATAATGCAACAAAGTACTTAAATAATGCAGCAGAGTCCTTAAGTACCGTAGCAGAGTCCTTAAATACTGCAGCAATGTCCTTAAATAATGCAGCAGAGTCCTTAAATAATGCAATAAAGTCCATAAATAATGCAGCAAAGTCCTTAAATAATGCAACAAAGTCCTTAAATAATGCAGCAGGGTCCTTAAATAATGCAACAAAGTCCTTAAATAATGCAGCAGAGTCCTTAAAAAATGCAGCAAAGTCCGTAAATAATGCAGCAGAGTCCTTAAATAATCCAGCCAAGTCCTTAAATAATGCAGCAGATTACTGAAATACGGCAGCAGGGTCCTTAAATAATGCAGCAGAGTCCTTATATAATGCAACAAAGTCCTTAAATAATGCAGCAGAGTCCTTAAATAATGCAACAAAGTCCTTAAGTAATGCAGCAGAGTCCTTAAATAATGCAGCAAAGTCCTTAAATAATGCAGCACAGTCCTTAAATAATCCAGCAAAGTCCTTAAATAATGCAGCAAAGTCTTTAAATAATGCAATAAAGTCCATAAATGATGCAGCAAATTCCTTAAATAATGCAGCAGAGTACTGAAATACCGCAGCAGGATCCTTAAATAATGCAACAGAGTCCTTAAATAATGCAACAAAGTCCTTAAATAATGCAGAACAGTCCTTAAATAATGCAATAAAGTCCTTAAATAATGCAGCAAAGTCCTTAAATAATGCAGCAGAGTCCTTAAATAATGCAACAAAGTCCTAAAATAATGCAGCAGAGTCCTTAAATAATGCAACAAAGTCCTTAAATAATGCAGCAGAGTCCTTAAATAATGCAGCACATTCCTTAAATAATGCAGCAGAGTCCTTAAATAATCCAGCCAAGTCCTTAAATAATGCAGCAGAGTCCTTAAATAATGCAGAAAAGTCGTTAAATAAAGCAGCAGAGTCCTTAAATACTGCAGCAGAGTCCTTAAATAATGCAGCAAAGTCCTTATATAATGCATCAGAGTCCTTAAATAATGCAGCAGAGTCCTTAAATACCACAGCAGAGTCCTTAAATAATGCAGCAAAGTCTTTAAATAATGCAGCACAGTCCTTAAATAATCCAGCCAAGTCCTTAAATAATGCAACAGAGTCCTTAAATAATGCAGAAAAGTCCTTAAATAATGCAGCAGAGACCTTAAATACTTCAGCATAGTCCTTAAATAATGCAGCAAAGTCCTTGAATAATGCAGCAGAGTCCTTAAATAATGCAACAAAGTCCTTAAATAATGCAGAAGCGTCCTTAAATAATGCAGCAAATTCCTTAAATAATGCAGCAAAGTCTTTAAATAATGCAATAAAGTCCATAAATAATGCAGCAGGGTCCTTAAATAATGCAACAAAGTCCTTAAATAATGCAGCAGAGTCCTTAAAAAATGCAGTAAAGTCCGTAAATAATGCAGCAGAGTCCTTAAATAATCCAGCCAAGTCCTTAAATAATGCAGCAGAGTCCTTAAATAATGCAGAAAAGTCGTTAAATAAAGCAGCAGAGTCCTTAAATACTGCAGCAGAGTCCTTAAATAATGCAGCAAAGTCATTAAATAATGCAGAAGAGTCCTTAAATAATGCAGCAAAGTCCTTATATAATGCTTCAGAGTCCTTAAATAATGCAGCAGAGTCCTTAAATACCACAGCAGAGTCCTTAAATAATGCAGCAAAGTCTTTAAATAATGCAGCACAGTCCTTAAATAATCCAGCCAAGTCCTTAAATAATGCAGCAGAGTCCTTAAATAATGCAGAAAAGTCCTTAAATAATGCAGCAGAGACCTTAAATACTTCAGCATAGTCCTTAAATAATGCAGCAAAGTCCTTGAATAATGCAGCAGAGTCCTTAAATAATGCAAGAAAGTCCTTAAATAATGCAGAAGAGTCCTTAAATAATGCAGCAAATTCCTTAAATAATGCAGCAAAGTCTTTAAATAATGCAATAAAGTCCATAAATAATGCAGCAAAGTTCTTAAATAATGCAGCAGAGTCCTTAAATACCACAGCAGAGTCCTTAAATAATGCAGCAAAGTCTTTAAATAATGCAACAAAGTCCTTAAATAATGCAGCAGAGACCTTAAATACTTCAGCATAGTCCTTAAATAATGCAGCAAAGTCCTTGAATAATGCAGCAGAATCCTTAAATAATGCAGAAAAGTCCTTAAATAATGCAGCAGAGACCTTAAATACTTCAGCATAGTCCTTAAATAATGCAGCAAAGTCCTTGAATAATGCAGCAGAGTCCTTAAATAATGCAACAAAGTCCTTAAATAATGCAGAAGAGTCCTTAAATAATGCAGCAAATTCCTTAAATAATGCAGCAAAGTCTTTAAATAATGCAATAAAGTCCATAAATAATGCAGCAAAGTCCTTAAATAATGCAGCAGAGTCCTTAAACAATGCAGCAGAGTCCTTAAATAATGCAGAAGAGTCCTTAAATAATGCAACCAAGACCTTAATGCAGCAGAGTCCTTAAATAATGCAACAAAGTACTTAAATAATGCAGCAGAGTCCTTAAGTACCGTAGCAGAGTCCTTAAATACTGCAGCAATGTCCTTAAATAATGCAGCAGAGTCCTTAAATAATGCAATAAAGTCCATAAATAATGCAGCAAAGTCCTTAAATAATGCAACAAAGTCCTTAAATAATGCAGCAGGGTCCTTAAATAATGCAACAAAGTCCTTAAATAATGCAGCAGAGTCCTTAAAAAATGCAGCAAAGTCCGTAAATAATGCAGCAGAGTCCTTAAATTATCCAGCCAAGTCCTTAAATAATGCAGCAGATTACTGAAATACGGCAGCAGGGTCCTTAAATAATGCAGCAGAGTCCTTATATAATGCAACAAAGTCCTTAAATAATGCAGCAGAGTCCTTAAATAATGCAACAAAGTCCTAAAATAATGCAGCAGAGTCCTTAAATAATGCAACAAAGTCCTTAAATAATGCAGCAGAGTCCTTAAATAATGCAGCACATTCCTTAAATAATGCAGCAGAGTCCTTAAATAATCCAGCCAAGTCCTTAAATAATGCAGCAGAGTCCTTAAATAATGCAGAAAAGTCGTTAAATAAAGCAGCAGAGTCCTTAAATACTGCAGCAGAGTCCTTAAATAATGCAGCAAAGTCCTTATATAATGCATCAGAGTCCTTAAATAATGCAGCAGAGTCCTTAAATACCACAGCAGAGTCCTTAAATAATGCAGCAAAGTCTTTAAATAATGCAGCACAGTCCTTAAATAATCCAGCCAAGTCCTTAAATAATGCAACAGAGTCCTTAAATAATGCAGAAAAGTCCTTAAATAATGCAGCAGAGACCTTAAATACTTCAGCATAGTCCTTAAATAATGCAGCAAAGTCCTTGAATAATGCAGCAGAGTCCTTAAATAATGCAACAAAGTCCTTAAATAATGCAGAAGCGTCCTTAAATAATGCAGCAAATTCCTTAAATAATGCAGCAAAGTCTTTAAATAATGCAATAAAGTCCATAAATAATGCAGCAGGGTCCTTAAATAATGCAACAAAGTCCTTAAATAATGCAGCAGAGTCCTTAAAAAATGCAGTAAAGTCCGTAAATAATGCAGCAGAGTCCTTAAATAATCCAGCCAAGTCCTTAAATAATGCAGCAGAGTCCTTAAATAATGCAGAAAAGTCGTTAAATAAAGCAGCAGAGTCCTTAAATACTGCAGCAGAGTCCTTAAATAATGCAGCAAAGTCATTAAATAATGCAGAAGAGTCCTTAAATAATGCAGCAAAGTCCTTATATAATGCTTCAGAGTCCTTAAATAATGCAGCAGAGTCCTTAAATACCACAGCAGAGTCCTTAAATAATGCAGCAAAGTCTTTAAATAATGCAGCACAGTCCTTAAATAATCCAGCCAAGTCCTTAAATAATGCAGCAGAGTCCTTAAATAATGCAGAAAAGTCCTTAAATAATGCAGCAGAGACCTTAAATACTTCAGCATAGTCCTTAAATAATGCAGCAAAGTCCTTGAATAATGCAGCAGAGTCCTTAAATAATGCAAGAAAGTCCTTAAATAATGCAGAAGAGTCCTTAAATAATGCAGCAAATTCCTTAAATAATGCAGCAAAGTCTTTAAATAATGCAATAAAGTCCATAAATAATGCAGCAAAGTTCTTAAATAATGCAGCAGAGTCCTTAAATACCACAGCAGAGTCCTTAAATAATGCAGCAAAGTCTTTAAATAATGCAACAAAGTCCTTAAATAATGCAGCAGAGACCTTAAATACTTCAGCATAGTCCTTAAATAATGCAGCAAAGTCCTTGAATAATGCAGCAGAATCCTTAAATAATGCAGAAAAGTCCTTAAATAATGCAGCAGAGACCTTAAATACTTCAGCATAGTCCTTAAATAATGCAGCAAAGTCCTTGAATAATGCAGCAGAGTCCTTAAATAATGCAACAAAGTCCTTAAATAATGCAGAAGAGTCCTTAAATAATGCAGCAAATTCCTTAAATAATGCAGCAAAGTCTTTAAATAATGCAATAAAGTCCATAAATAATGCAGCAAAGTCCTTAAATAATGCAGCAGAGTCCTTAAACAATGCAGCAGAGTCCTTAAATAATGCAGAAGAGTCCTTAAATAATGCAACCAAGACCTTAATGCAGCAGAGTCCTTAAATAATGCAACAAAGTACTTAAATAATGCAGCAGAGTCCTTAAGTACCGTAGCAGAGTCCTTAAATACTGCAGCAATGTCCTTAAATAATGCAGCAGAGTCCTTAAATAATGCAATAAAGTCCATAAATAATGCAGCAAAGTCCTTAAATAATGCAACAAAGTCCTTAAATAATGCAGCAGGGTCCTTAAATAATGCAACAAAGTCCTTAAATAATGCAGCAGAGTCCTTAAAAAATGCAGCAAAGTCCGTAAATAATGCAGCAGAGTCCTTAAATTATCCAGCCAAGTCCTTAAATAATGCAGCAGATTACTGAAATACGGCAGCAGGGTCCTTAAATAATGCAGCAGAGTCCTTATATAATGCAACAAAGTCCTTAAATAATGCAGCAGAGTCCTTAAATAATGCAACAAAGTCCTTAAGTAATGCAGCAGAGTCCTTAAATAATGCAGCAAAGTCCTTAAATAATGCAGCACAGTCCTTAAATAATCCAGCAAAGTCCTTAAATAATGCAGCAAAGTCTTTAAATAATGCAATAAAGTCCATAAATGATGCAGCAAATTCCTTAAATAATGCAGCAGAGTACTGAAATACCGCAGCAGGATCCTTAAATAATGCAACAGAGTCCTTAAATAATGCAACAAAGTCCTTAAATAATGCAGAACAGTCCTTAAATAATGCAATAAAGTCCTTAAATAATGCAGCAAAGTCCTTAAATAATGCAGCAGAGTCCTTAAATAATGCAACAAAGTCCTAAAATAATGCAGCAGAGTCCTTAAATAATGCAACAAAGTCCTTAAATAATGCAGCAGAGTCCTTAAATAATGCAGCACATTCCTTAAATAATGCAGCAGAGTCCTTAAATAATCCAGCCAAGTCCTTAAATAATGCAGCAGAGTCCTTAAATAATGCAGAAAAGTCGTTAAATAAAGCAGCAGAGTCCTTAAATACTGCAGCAGAGTCCTTAAATAATGCAGCAAAGTCCTTATATAATGCATCAGAGTCCTTAAATAATGCAGCAGAGTCCTTAAATACCACAGCAGAGTCCTTAAATAATGCAGCAAAGTCTTTAAATAATGCAGCACAGTCCTTAAATAATCCAGCCAAGTCCTTAAATAATGCAACAGAGTCCTTAAATAATGCAGAAAAGTCCTTAAATAATGCAGCAGAGACCTTAAATACTTCAGCATAGTCCTTAAATAATGCAGCAAAGTCCTTGAATAATGCAGCAGAGTCCTTAAATAATGCAACAAAGTCCTTAAATAATGCAGAAGCGTCCTTAAATAATGCAGCAAATTCCTTAAATAATGCAGCAAAGTCTTTAAATAATGCAATAAAGTCCATAAATAATGCAGCAGGGTCCTTAAATAATGCAACAAAGTCCTTAAATAATGCAGCAGAGTCCTTAAAAAATGCAGTAAAGTCCGTAAATAATGCAGCAGAGTCCTTAAATAATCCAGCCAAGTCCTTAAATAATGCAACAAAGTCCTTAAATAATGCAGCAGATTACTGAAATACTGCAGCAGGGTCCTTAAATAATGCAGCAGAGTCCTTAAATAATGCAACAAAGTCCTTAAATAATGCAGCAGAGTCCTTAAATAATGCAACAAAGTCCTTAAATAATGCAGCAGAGTCCTTAAATAATGCAACAAAGTACTTAAATAATGCAGCAGAGTCCTTAAGTACTGTAGCAGAGTCCTTAAATACTGCAGCAAAGTCCTTAAATAATGCAGCATAGTCCTTAAATAATGCAGCATAGTCCTTAAATAATGCAGCAAAGTCATTAAATAATGCAGCAGAGTCCTTAAATAATGCAACAAATTCCTTAAATAATGCAGCAGAGTCCTTAAATAATGCAATAAAGTCCATAAATAAGGCAGCAAAGTCCTTAAATAATGCAACAAAGTCCTTAAATAATGCAGCAGGGTCCTTAAATAATGCAACAAAGTCCTTAAATAATGCAGCAGAGTCCTTAAAAAATGCAGCAAAGTCCGTAAATAATGCAGCAGAGTCCTTAAATAATCCAGCCAAGTCCTTAAATAATGCAGCAGATTACTGAAATACGGCAGCAGGGTCCTTAAATAATGCAGCAGAGTCCTTATATAATGCAACAAAGTCCTTAAATAATACAGCAGAGTCCTTAAATAATGCAACAAAGTCCTTAAGTAATGCAGCAGAGTCCTTAAATAATGCAGCAAAGTCCTTAAATAATGCAGCACAGTCCTTAAATAATCCAGCAAAGTCCTTAAATAATGCAGCAAAGTCTTTAAATAATGCAATAAAGTCCATAAATGATGCAGCAAATTCCTTAAATAATGCAGCAGAGTACTGAAATACCGCAGCAGGATCCTTAAATAATGCAACAGAGTCCTTAAATAATGCAACAAAGTCCTTAAATAATGCAGAACAGTCCTTAAATAATGCAATAAAGTCCTTAAATAATGCAGCAAAGTCCTTAAATAATGCAGCAGAGTCCTTAAATAATGCAACAAAGTCCTAAAATAATGCAGCAGAGTCCTTAAATAATGCAACAAAGTCCTTAAATAATGCAGCAGAGTCCTTAAATAATGCAGCACATTCCTTAAATAATGCAGCAGAGTCCTTAAATAATCCAGCCAAGTCCTTAAATAATGCAGCAGAGTCCTTAAATAATGCAGAAAAGTCGTTAAATAAAGCAGCAGAGTCCTTAAATACTGCAGCAGAGTCCTTAAATAATGCAGCAAAGTCATTAAATAATGCAGAAGAGTCCTTAAATAATGCAGCAAAGTCCTTATATAATGCATCAGAGTCCTTAAATAATGCAGCAGAGTCCTTAAATACCACAGCAGAGTCCTTAAATAATGCAGCAAAGTCTTTAAATAATGCAGCACAGTCCTTAAATAATCCAGCCAAGTCCTTAAATAATGCAGCAGAGTCCTTAAATAATGCAGAAAAGTCCTTAAATAATGCAGCAGAGACCTTAAATACTTCAGCATAGTCCTTAAATAATGCAGCAAAGTCCTTGAATAATGCAGCAGAGTCCTTAAATAATGCAACAAAGTCCTTAAATAATGCAGAAGAGTCCTTAAATAATGCAGCAAATTCCTTAAATAATGCAGCAAAGTCTTTAAATAATGCAATAAAGTCCATAAATAATGCAGCAAAGTTCTTAAATAATGCAGCAGAGTCCTTAAATACCACAGCAGAGTCCTTAAATAATGCAGCAAAGTCTTTAAATAATGCAACAAAGTCCTTAAATAATGCAGCAGAGTCCTTAAATAATGCAGAAGAGTCCTTAAATAATCCAGCCAAGTCCTTAAATAATGCAGCAGAGTCCTTAAATAATGCAACAAAATCCTTAAATAATGCAGAAGAGTCCTTAAATAATCCAGCCAAGTCCTTAAATCATGCAGCAGGGTACTTAAATAATCCAGCCAAGTCCTTAAATAATGCAGCAGAGTCCTTAAACAATGCAGCAGAGTCCTTAAATAATGCAGAAGAGTCCTTAAATAATGCAACCAAGACCTTAATGCAGCAGAGTCCTTAAATAATGCAACAAAGTACTTAAATAATGCAGCAGAGTCCTTAAGTACCGTAGCAGAGTCCTTAAATACTGCAGCAATGTCCTTAAATAATGCAGCAGAGTCCTTAAATAATGCAATAAAGTCCATAAATAATGCAGCAAAGTCCTTAAATAATGCAACAAAGTCCTTAAATAATGCAGCAGGGTCCTTAAGTAATGCAACAAAGTCCTTAAATAATGCAGCAGAGTCCTTAAAAAATGCAGCAAAGTCCGTAAATAATGCAGCAGAGTCCTTAAATAATCCAGCCAAGTCCTTAAATAATGCATCAGATTACTGAAATACGGCAGCAGGGTCCTTAAATAATGCAGCAGAGTCCTTATATAATGCAACAAAGTCCTTAAATAATGCAGCAGAGTCCTTAAATAATGCAACAAAGTCCTTAAGTAATGCAGCAGAGTCCTTAAATAATGCAGCAAAGTCCTTAAATAATGCAGCACAGTCCTTAAATAATCCAGCAAAGTCCTTAAATAATGCAGCAAAGTCTTTAAATAATGCAATAAAGTCCATAAATGATGCAGCAAATTCCTTAAATAATGCAGCAGAGTACTGAAATACCGCAGCAGGATCCTTAAATAATGCAACAGAGTCCTTAAATAATGCAACAAAGTCCTTAAATAATGCAGAACAGTCCTTAAATAATGCAATAAAGTCCTTAAATAATGCAGCAAAGTCCTTAAATAATGCAGCAGAGTCCTTAAATAATGCAACAAAGTCCTAAAATAATGCAGCAGAGTCCTTAAATAATGCAACAAAGTCCTTAAATAATGCAGCAGAGTCCTTAAATAATGCAGCACATTCCTTAAATAATGCAGCAGAGTCCTTAAATAATCCAGCCAAGTCCTTAAATAATGCAGCAGAGTCCTTAAATAATGCAGAAAAGTCGTTAAATAAAGCAGCAGAGTCCTTAAATACTGCAGCAAAGTCATTAAATAATGCAGAAGAGTCCTTAAATAATGCAGCAAAGTCCTTATATAATGCATCAGAGTCCTTAAATGATGCAGCAGAGTCCTTAAATACCACAGCAGAGTCCTTAAATAATGCAGCAAAGTCTTTAAATAATGCAGCACAGTCCTTAAATAATCCAGCCAAGTCCTTAAATAATGCAGCAGAGTCCTTAAATAATGCAGAAAAGTCCTTAAATAATGCAGCAGAGACCTTAAATACTTCAGCATAGTCCTTAAATAATGCAGCAAAGTCCTTGAATAATGCAGCAGAGTCCTTAAATAATGCAAAAAAAAGTCCTTAAATAATGCAGAAGCGTCCTTAAATAATGCAGCAAATTCCTTAAATAATGCAGCAAAGTCTTTAAATAATGCAATAAAGTCCATAAATAATGCAGCAGGGTCCTTAAATAATGCAACAAAGTCCTTAAATAATGCAGCAGAGTCCTTAAAAAATGCAGTAAAGTCCGTAAATAATGCAGCAGAGTCCTTAAATAATCCAGCCAAGTCCTTAAATAATGCAACAAAGTCCTTAAATAATGCAGCAGATTACTGAAATACTGCAGCAGGGTCCTTAAATAATGCAGCAGAGTCCTTAAATAATGCAACAAAGTCCTTAAATAATGCAGCAGAGTCCTTAAATAATGCAACAAAGTCCTTAAATAATGCAGCAGAGTCCTTAAATAATGCAACAAAGTACTTAAATAATGCAGCAGAGTCCTTAAGTACTGTAGCAGAGTCCTTAAATACTGCAGCAAAGTCCTTAAATAATGCAGCAGAGTCCTTAAATAATGCAGCAAAGTCATTAAATAATGCAGCAGAGTCCTTAAATAATGCAACAAATTCCTTAAATAATGCAGCAGAGTCCTTAAATAATGCAATAAAGTCCATAAATAATGCAGCAAAGTCCTTAAATAATGCAACAAAGTCCTTAAATAATGCAGCAGGGTCCTTAAATAATGCAACAAAGTCCTTAAATAATGCAGCAGAGTCCTTAAAAAATGCAGCAAAGTCCGTAAATAATGCAGCAGAGTCCTTAAATCATCCAGCCAAGTCCTTAAATAATGCAGCAGATTACTGAAATACGGCAGCAGGGTCCTTAAATAATGCAGCAGAGTCCTTATATAATGCAACAAAGTCCTTAAATAATACAGCAGAGTCCTTAAATAATGCAACAAAGTCCTTAAGTAATGCAGCAGAGTCCTTAAATAATGCAGCAAAGTCCTTAAATAATGCAGCACAGTCCTTAAATAATCCAGCAAAGTCCTTAAATAATGCAGCAAAGTCTTTAAATAATGCAATAAAGTCCATAAATGATGCAGCAAATTCCTTAAATAATGCAGCAGAGTACTGAAATACCGCAGCAGGATCCTTAAATAATGCAGCAGAGTCCTTAAATAATGCAACAAAGTCCTTAAATAATGCAGAACAGTCCTTAAATAATGCAATAAAGTCCTTAAATAATGCAGCAAAGTCCTTAAATAATGCAGCAGACTCCTTAAATAATGCAACAAAGTCCTAAAATAATGCAGCAGAGTCCTTAAATAATGCAACAAAGTCCTTAAATAATGCAGCAGAGTCCTTAAATAATGCAGCAGAGTCCTTAAATAATGCAGCGCATTCCTTAAATAATGCAGCAGAGTCCTTAAATAATCCAGCCAAGTCCTTAAATAATGCAGCAGAGTCCTTAAATAATGCA
Source organism: Phyllobates terribilis (assembly GCF_046119375.1). Classification (NCBI taxonomy): domain Eukaryota; kingdom Metazoa; phylum Chordata; class Amphibia; order Anura; family Dendrobatidae; genus Phyllobates; species Phyllobates terribilis. The sequence goes on along the minus strand of NW_027362955.1, from coordinate 914,272 downwards.
GAAAAGTCGTTAAATAAAGCAGCAGAGTCCTTAAATACTGCAGCAGAGTCCTTAAATAATGCAGCAAAGTCATTAAATAATGCAGAAGAGTCCTTAAATAATGCAGCAAAGTCCTTATATAATGCATCAGAGTCCTTAAATAATGCAGCAGAGTCCTTAAATACCACAGCAGAGTCCTTAAATAATGCAGCAAAGTCTTTAAATAATGCAGCACAGTCCTTAAATAATCCAGCCAAGTCCTTAAATAATGCAGCAGAGTCCTTAAATAATGCAGAAAAGTCCTTAAATAATGCAGCAGAGACCTTAAATACTTCAGCATAGTCCTTAAATAATGCAGCAAAGTCCTTGAATAATGCAGCAGAGTCCTTAAATAATGCAACAAAGTCCTTAAATAATGCAGAACAGTCCTTAAATAATGCAGCAAATTCCTTAAATAATGCAGCAAAGTCTTTAAATAATGCAATAAAGTCCATAAATAATGCAGCAAAGTTCTTAAATAATGCAGCAGAGTCCTTAAATACCACAGCAGAGTCCTTAAATAATGCAGCAAAGTCTTTAAATAATGCAACAAAGTCCTTAAATAATGCAGCAGAGTCCTTAAATAATGCAGAAGAGTCCTTAAATAATCCAGCCAAGTCCTTAAATAATGCAGCAGAGTCCTTAAATAATGCAACAAAATCCTTAAATAATGCAGAAGAGTCCTTAAATAATCCAGCCAAGTCCTTAAATCATGCAGCAGGGTCCCTAAATAATCCAGCCAAGTCCTTAAATAATGCAGCAGAGTCCTTAAACAATGCAGCAGAGTCCTTAAATAATGCAGAAGAGTCCTTAAATAATGCAACCAAGACCTTAATGCAGCAGAGTCCTTAAATAATGCAACAAAGTACTTAAATAATGCAGCAGAGTCCTTAAGTACCGTAGCAGAGTCCTTAAATACTGCAGCAAAGTCCTTAAATAATGCAGCAGAGTCCTTAAATAATGCAGCAAAGTCATTAAATAATGCAGCAGAGTCCTTAAATAATGCAACAAATTCCTTAAATAATGCAGCAGAGTCCTTAAATAATGCAATAAAGTCCATAAATAATGCAGCAAAGTCCTTAAATAATGCAACAAAGTCCTTAAATAATGCAGCAGGGTCCTTAAATAATGCAACAAAGTCCTTAAATAATGCAGCAGAGTCCTTAAAAAATGCAGCAAAGTCCGTAAATAATGCAGCAGAGTCCTTAAATAATCCAGCCAAGTCCTTAAATAATGCAGCAGATTACTGAAATACGGCAGCAGGGTCCTTAAATAATGCAGCAGAGTCCTTATATAATGCAACAAAGTCCTTAAATAATGCAGCAGAGTCCTTAAATAATGCAACAAAGTCCTTAAGTAATGCAGCAGAGTCCTTAAATAATGCAGCAAAGTCCTTAAATAATGCAGCACAGTCCTTAAATAATCCAGCAAAGTCCTTAAATAATGCAGCAAAGTCTTTAAATAATGCAATAAAGTCCATAATTGATGCAGCAAATTCCTTAAATAATGCAGCAGAGTACTGAAATACCGCAGCAGGATCCTTAAATAATGCAACAGAGTCCTTAAATAATGCAACAAAGTCCTTAAATAATGCAGAACAGTCCTTAAATAATGCAATAAAGTCCTTAAATAATGCAGCAAAGTCCTTAAATAATGCAGCAGAGTCCTTAAATAATGCAACAAAGTCCTAAAATAATGCAGCAGAGTCCTGAAATAATGCAACAAAGTCCTTAAATAATGCAGCAGAGTCCTTAAATAATGCAGCACATTCCTTAAATAATGCAGCAGAGTCCTTAAATAATCCAGCCAAGTCCTTAAATAATGCAGCAGAGTCCTTAAATAATGCAGAAAAGTCGTTAAATAAAGCAGCAGAGTCCTTAAATACTGCAGCAGAGTCCTTAAATAATGCAGCAAAGTCATTAAATAATGCAGAAGAGTCCTTAAATAATGCAGCAAAGTCCTTATATAATGCATCAGAGTCCTTAAATAATGCAGCAGAGTCCTTAAATACCACAGCAGAGTCCTTAAATAATGCAGCAAAGTCTTTAAATAATGCAGCACAGTCCTTAAATAATCCAGCCAAGTCCTTAAATAATGCAGCAGAGTCCTTAAATAATGCAGAAAAGTCCTTAAATAATGCAGCAGAGACCTTAAATACTTCAGCATAGTCCTTAAATAATGCAGCAAAGTCCTTGAATAATGCAGCAGAGTCCTTAAATAATGCAACAAAGTCCTTAAATAATGCAGAAGAGTCCTTAAATAATGCAGCAAATTCCTTAAATAATGCAGCAAAGTCTTTAAATAATGCAATAAAGTCCATAAATAATGCAGCAAAGTCCTTAAATAATGCAGCAGAGTCCTTAAACAATGCAGCAGAGTCCTTAAATAATGCAGAAGAGTCCTTAAATAATGCAACCAAGACCTTAATGCAGCAGAGTCCTTAAATAATGCAACAAAGTACTTAAATAATGCAGCAGAGTCCTTAAGTACCGTAGCAGAGTCCTTAAATACTGCAGCAATGTCCTTAAATAATGCAGCAGAGTCCTTAAATAATGCAATAAAGTCCATAAATAATGCAGCAAAGTCCTTAAGTAATGCAACAAAGTCCTTAAATAATGCAGCAGAGTCCTTAAAAAATGCAGCAAAGTCCGTAAATAATGCAGCAGAGTCCTTAAATAATCCAGCCAAGTCCTTAAATAATGCAGCAGATTACTGAAATACGGCAGCAGAGTCCTTAAATACCACAGCAGAGTCCTTAAATAATGCAGCAAAGTCTTTAAATAATGCAACAAAGTCCTTAAATAATGCAGCAGAGACCTTAAATAATGCAGAAGAGTCCTTAAATAATCCAGCCAAGTCCTTAAATAATGCAGCAGAGTCCTTAAATAATGCAACAAAATCCTTAAATAATGCAGAAGAGTCCTTAAATAATCCAGCCAAGTCCTTAAATCATGCAGCAGGGTCCTTAAATAATCCAGCCAAGTCCTTAAATAATGCAGCAGAGTCCTTAAATAATGCAGCAAAGTCCTTAAATAATGCAGCAGAGTCCTTAAATACTTCAGCATAGTCCTTAAATAATGCAGCAAAGTCCTTGAATAATGCAGCAGAGTCCTTAAATAATGCAACAAAGTCATTAAATAATGCTGCAGAGTCCTTAAAAAATGCAGCAAATTCCTTAAATAATGCAGCAAAGTCTTTAAATAATGCAATAAAGTCCATAAATAATGCAGCAAAGTCCTTAAATAATGCAGCAGAGTACTGAAATACCGCAGCAGGGTCCTTAAATAATGCAGAAAAGTCGTTAAATAATGCAGCAGAGTCCTTAAATAATGCAGCAGAGTACTGAAATACCGCAGCAGGGTCCTTAAATAATGCAGCAAAGTCGTTATATAATGAAGTAGAGTCCTTAAATAATGCAAAAAAGTCCTTAAATGATGCAGCAGAGTCCTTAAATAATGCAACAAAGTCCTTAAATAATGCAGCAGAGTCCTTAAATAATGCAACAAAGTCCTTAAACAATGCAGCAGAGTCCTTAAAGAATGCAGAAGAGTCCTTAAATAATGCAACCAAGACCTTAAATAATGCAGCAGAGTCCTTAAATAATGCAACAAAGTACTTAAATAATGCAGCAGAGTCCTTAAGTAACGTAGCAGAGTACTTAAATAATGCAGCAAAGTCATTAAATAATGCAGCAGAGTCCTTTAATAATGCAATAAAGTCCATAAATAATGCAGCAAAGTCCTAAAATAATTCAGCAGAGTGCTGAAATACCGCAGCAGGGTCCTTAAATAATGCAGCAGAGTCCTTAAATAATGCAACAAAGTCCTTAAATAATGCAGCAGGGTCCTTAAATAATGCAACAAAGTCCTTAAATAATGCAGCAGAGTCCTTAAATAATGCAGCAAAGTCCTTAAATAATGCAGCAGAGTCCTTAAATAATCCAGCCAAGTCCTTAAATAATGCCGCAAAGTCCTTAAATAATGCAGCAGAGTACTGAAATACCGCAGCAGGATCCTTAAATAATGCAGCAGAGTCCTTAAATAATGCAGAACACTCCTTAAATAATGCAATAAAGTCCTTAAATAATGCAGCAGAGTCCTTAAATAATGCAACAAAGTCCTTAAATAATGCAGCAGAGTCCTTAAATAATGCAGCACATTCCTTAAATAATGCAGCAGAGTCCTTAAATAATCCAGCCAAGTCCTTAAATACTGCTGCAGAGTACTTAAATAATGCAGCAAAGTCCTTAAATAATGCAGCAGAGTCCTTAAATAATGCAACAAAGTACTTAAATAATGTAGAAGAGTCCTTAAATAATGCAACAAAGTCCTTAAATAATGCAGCTGAGTACTTAAATAATGCAACAAAGTACTTAAATAATGCAGCAGAGTCCTTAAGTACCGTATCAGAGTCCTTAAATAATGCAGCAAAGTCCTTAAATAATGCAGAAGAGTCCTTAAATAATGCAGCAAAGTCCTTAAATAATCCAGCCAATTCCTTAAATAATGCAACAAAGTCCTTAAATAATGCAGCAGATTACTGAAATACTGCAGCAGGGTCCTTAAATAATGCAGCAGAGTCCTTAAATAATGCAACAAAGTCCTTAAATAATGCAGCAGAGTCCTTAAATAATGCAACAAAGTCCTTAAATAATGCAGCAGAGTCCTTAAATAATGCAGCAGAGTACTGAAATACCGCAGCAGGGTCCTTAAATAATGCAGCAAAGTCCTTAAATAATGAAGTAGAGTCCTTAAATAATGCAACAAAGTCCTTAAATGATGCAGCAGAGTCCTTAAATAATGCAACAAAGTCCTTAAATAATGCAGCAGAGTCCTTAAATAATGCAATAAAGTCCATAAATAATGCAGCAAAGTCCTTAAATAATTCAGCAGAGTGCTGAAATACCGCAGCAGGGTCCTTAAATAATGCAGCAGAGTCCTTAAATAATGCAACAAAGTCCTTAAATAATGCAGCAGGGTCCTTAAATAATGCAACAAAGTCCTTAAATAATGCAGCAGAGTCCTTAAAAAATGCAGTAAAGTCCGTAAATAATGCAGCAGAGTCCTTAAATAATCCAGCCAAGTCCTTAAATAATGCAACAAAGTCCTTAAATAATGCAGCAGATTACTGAAATACTGCAGCAGGGTCCTTAAATAATGCAGCAGAGTCCTTAAATAATGCAACAAAGTCCTTAAATAATGCAGCAGAGTCCTTAAATAATGCAAAAAAGTCCTTAAATAATGCAGCAGAGTCCTTAAATAATGCAACAAAGTCCTTAAATAATGCAGCAGAGTCCTTAAATAATGCAGAAAAGTCCTTAAATAATGCAGCAGAGTCCTTAAATACTTCAGCATAGTCCTTAAATAATGCAGCAAAGTCCTTGAATAATTTAGCAGAATCCTTAAATAATGCAACAAAGTCCTTAAATAATGCAGAAGAGTCCTTAAATAATGCAGAAAAGTCCTTAAATAATGCAGCAAATTCCTTAAATAATGCAGCAAAGTCTTTAAATAATGCAATAAAGTCCATAAATAATGCAGCAAAGTTCTTAAATAATGCAGCAGAGTCCTTAAATACCACAGCAGAGTCCTTAAATAATGCAGCAAAGTCTTTAAATAATGCAACAAAGTCCTTAAATAATGCAGCAGAGTCCTTAAATAATGCAGAAGAGTCCTTAAATAATCCAGCCAAGTCCTTAAATAATGCAGCAGAGTCCTTAAATAATGCAACAAAATCCTTAAATAATGCAGAATAGTCCTTAAATAATCCAGCCAAGTCCTTAAATCATGCAGCAGGGTCCTTAAATAATCCAGCCAAGTCCTTAAATAATGCAGCAGAGTCCTTAAATAATGCAGCAAAGTCCTTAAATAATGCAGCAGAGTCCTTAAATACTTCAGCATAGTCCTTAAATAATGCAGCAAAGTCCTTGAATAATGCAGCAGAGTCCTTAAATAATGCAACAAAGTCATTAAATAATGCTGCAGAGTCCTTAAAAAATGCAGCAAATTCCTTAAATAATGCAGCAAAGTCTTTAAATAATGCAATAAAGTCCATAAATAATGCAGCAAAGTCCTTAAATAATGCAGCAGAGTACTGAAATACCGCAGCAGGGTCCTTAAATAATGCAGAAAAGTCGTTAAATAATGCAGCAGAGTCCTTAAATAATGCAGCAGAGTACTGAAATACCGCAGCAGGGTCCTTAAATAATGCAGCAAAGTCGTTATATAATGAAGTAGAGTCCTTAAATAATGCAAAAAAGTCCTTAAATGATGCAGCAGAGTCCTTAAATAATGCAACAAAGTCCTTAAATAATTCAGCAGAGTCCTTAAATAATGCAACAAAGTCCTTAAACAATGCAGCAGAGTCCTTAAAGAATGCAGAAGAGTCCTTAAATAATGCAACCAAGACCTTAAATAATGCAGCAGAGTCCTTAAATAATGCAACAAAGTACTTAAATAATGCAGCAGAGTCCTTAAGTAACGTAGCAGAGTACTTAAATAATGCAGCAAAGTCATTAAATAATGCAGCAGAGTCCTTTAATAATGCAACAAATTCCTTAAATAATGCAGCAGAGTCCTTAAATAATGCAATAAAGTCCATAAATAATGCAGCAAAGTCCTTAAATAATTCAGCAGAGTGCTGAAATACCGCAGCAGGGTCCTTAAATAATGCAGCAGAGTCCTTAAATAATGCAACAAAGTCCTTAAATAATGCAGCAGAGTCCTTAAATAATGCAACAAAGTACTTAAATAATGCAGCAGAGTCCTTAAGTAACGTAGCAGAGTACTTAAATAATGCAGCAAAGTCATTAAATAATGCAGCAGAGTCCTTTAATAATGCAACAAATTCCTTAAATAATGCAGCAGAGTCCTTAAATAATGCAATAAAGTCCATAAATAATGCAGCAAAGTCCTTAAATAATTCAGCAGAGTGCTGAAATACCGCAGCAGGGTCCATAAATAATGCAGCAGAGTCCTTAAATAATGCAACAAAGTCCTTAAATAATGCAGCAGGGTCCTTAAATAATGCAACAAAGTCCTTAAATAATGCAGCAGAGTCCTTAAATAATGCAGCAAAGTCCTTAAATAATGCAGCAGAGTCCTTAAATAATCCAGCCAAGTCCTTAAATAATGCAGCAAAGTCCTTAAATAATGCAGCAGAGTACTGAAATACCGCAGCAGGATCCTTAAATAATGCAGCAGAGTCCTTAAATAATGCAGAACACTCCTTAAATAATGCAATAAAGTCCTTAAATAATGCAGCAGAGTCCTTAAATAATGCAGCAGGGTCCTTAAATAATGCAACAAAGTCCTTAAATAATGCAGCAGAGTCCTTAAATAATGCAGCAAAGTCCTTAAATAATGCAGCAGAGTCCTTAAATAATCCAGCCAAGTCCTTAAATAATGCAGCAAAGTCCTTAAATAATGCAGCAGAGTACTGAAATACCGCAGCAGGATCCTTAAATAATGCAGCAGAGTCCTTAAATAATGCAGAACACTCCTTAAATAATGCAATAAAGTCCTTAAATAATGCAGCAGAGTCCTTAAATAATGCAACAAAGTCCTTAAATAATGCAGCAGAGTCCTTAAATAATGCAGCACATTCCTTAAATAATGCAGCAGAGTCCTTAAATAATCCAGCCAAGTCCTTAAATACTGCTGCAGAGTACTTAAATAATGCAGCAAAGTCCTTAAATAATGCAGCAGAGTCCTTAAATAATGCAACAAAGTACTTAAATAATGTAGAAGAGTCCTTAAATAATGCAACAAAGTCCTTAAATAATGCAGCTGAGTACTTAAATAATGCAACAAAGTACTTAAATAATGCAGCAGAGTCCTTAAGTACCGTATCAGAGTCCTTAAATAATGCAGCAAAGTCCTTAAATAATGCAGAAGAGTCCTTAAATAATGCAGCAAAGTCCTTAAATAATCCAGCCAATTCCTTAAATAATGCAACAAAGTCCTTAAATAATGCAGCAGATTACTGAAATACTGCAGCAGGGTCCATAAATAATGCAGCAGAGTCCTTAAATAATGCAACAAAGTCCTTAAATAATGCAGCAGAGTCCTTAAATAATGCAACAAAGTCCTTAAATAATGCAGCAGAGTCCTTAAATAATGCAGCAGAGTACTGAAATACCGCAGCAGGGTCCTTAAATAATGCAGCAAAGTCCTTAAATAATGAAGTAGAGTCCTTAAATAATGCAACAAAGTCCTTAAATGATGCAGCAGAGTCCTTAAATAATGCAACAAAGTCCTTAAATAATGCAGCAGAGTCCTTAAATAATGCAATAAAGTCCATAAATAATGCAGCAAAGTCCTTAAATAATTCAGCAGAGTGCTGAAATACCGCAGCAGGGTCCTTAAATAATGCAGCAGAGTCCTTAAATAATGCAGCAAAGTCCTTAAATAATGCAGCAGGGTCCTTAAATAATGCAACAAAGTCCTTAAATAATGCAGCAGAGTCCTTAAAAAATGCAGTAAAGTCCGTAAATAATGCAGCAGAGTCCTTAAATAATCCAGCCAAGTCCTTAAATAATGCAACAAAGTCCTTAAATAATGCAGCAGAGTCCTTAAATAATGCAAAAAAGTCCTTAAATAATGCAGCAGAGTCCTTAAATAATGCAACAAAGTCCTTAAATAATGCAGCAGAGTCCTTAAATAATGCAGAAAAGTCCTTAAATAATGCAGCAGAGTCCTTAAATACTTCAGCATAGTCCTTAAATAATGCAGCAAAGTCCTTGAATAATTTAGCAGAATCCTTAAATAATGCAACAAAGTCCTTAAATAATGCAGAAGAGTCCTTAAATAATGCAGAAAAGTCCTTAAATAATGCAGCAAATTCCTTAAATAATGCAGCAAAGTCTTTAAATAATGCAATAAAGTCCATAAATAATGCAGCAAAGTTCTTAAATAATGCAGCAGAGTCCTTAAATACCACAGCAGAGTCCTTAAATAATGCAGCAAAGTCTTTAAATAATGCAACAAAGTCCTTAAATAATGCAGCAGAGTCCTTAAATAATGCAGAAGAGTCCTTAAATAATCCAGCCAAGTCCTTAAATAATGCAGCAGAGTCCTTAAATAATGCAACAAAATCCTTAAATAATGCAGAAGAGTCCTTAAATAATCCAGCCAAGTCCTTAAATCATGCAGCAGGGTCCTTAAATAATCCAGCCAAGTCCTTAAATAATGCAGCAGAGTCCTTAAATAATGCAGCAAAGTCCTTAAATAATGCAGCAGAGTCCTTAAATACTTCAGCATAGTCCTTAAATAATGCAGCAAAGTCCTTGAATAATGCAGCAGAGTCCTTAAATAATGCAACAAAGTCATTAAATAATGCTGCAGAGTCCTTAAAAAATGCAGCAAATTCCTTAAATAATGCAGCAAAGTCTTTAAATAATGCAATAAAGTCCATAAATAATGCAGCAAAGTCCTTAAATAATGCAGCAGAGTACTGAAATACCGCAGCAGGGTCCTTAAATAATGCAGAAAAGTCGTTAAATAATGCAGCAGAGTCCTTAAATAATGCAGCAGAGTACTGAAATACCGCAGCAGGGTCCTTAAATAATGCAGCAAAGTCGTTATATAATGAAGTAGAGTCCTTAAATAATGCAAAAAAGTCCTTAAATGATGCAGCAGAGTCCTTAAATAATGCAACAAAGTCCTTAAATAATGCAGCAGAGTCCTTAAATAATGCAACAAAGTCCTTAAACAATGCAGCAGAGTCCTTAAAGAATGCAGAAGAGTCCTTAAATAATGCAACCAAGACCTTAAATAATGCAGCAGAGTCCTTAAATAATGCAACAAAGTACTTAAATAATGCAGCAGAGTCCTTAAGTAACGTAGCAGAGTACTTAAATAATGCAGCAAAGTCATTAAATAATGCAGCAGAGTCCTTTAATAATGCAACAAATTCCTTAAATAATGCAGCAGAGTCCTTAAATAATGCAATAAAGTCCATAAATAATGCAGCAAAGTCCTTAAATAATTCAGCAGAGTGCTGAAATACCGCAGCAGGGTCCTTAAATAATGCAGCAGAGTCCTTAAATAATGCAACAAAGTCCTTAAATAATGCAGCAGAGTCCTTAAATAATGCAACAAAGTACTTAAATAATGCAGCAGAGTCCTTAAGTAACGTAGCAGAGTACTTAAATAATGCAGCAAAGTCATTAAATAATGCAGCAGAGTCCTTTAATAATGCAACAAATTCCTTAAATAATGCAGCAGAGTCCTTAAATAATGCAATAAAGTCCATAAATAATGCAGCAAAGTCCTTAAATAATTCAGCAGAGTGCTGAAATACCGCAGCAGGGTCCTTAAATAATGCAGCAGAGTCCTTAAATAATGCAACAAAGTCCTTAAATAATGCAGCAGGGTCCTTAAATAATGCAAAAAAGTCCTTAAATAATGCAGCAGAGTCCTTAAATAATGCAGCAAAGTCCTTAAATAATGCAGCAGAGTCCTTAAATAATCCAGCCAAGTCCTTAAATAATGCAGCAAAGTCCTTAAATAATGCAGCAGAGTACTGAAATACCGCAGCAGGATCCTTAAATAATGCAGCAGAGTCCTTAAATAATGCAGAACACTCCTTAAATAATGCAATAAAGTCCTTAAATAATGCAGCAGAGTCCTTAAATAATGCAGCAGGGTCCTTAAATAATGCAACAAAGTCCTTAAATAATGCAGCAGAGTCCTTAAATAATGCAGCAAAGTCCTTAAATAATGCAGCAGAGTCCTTAAATAATCCAGCCAAGTCCTTAAATAATGCAGCAAAGTCCTTAAATAATGCAGCAGAGTACTGAAATACCGCAGCAGGATCCTTAAATAATGCAGCAGAGTCCTTAAATAATGCAGAACACTCCTTAAATAATGCAATAAAGTCCTTAAATAATGCAGCAGAGTCCTTAAATAATGCAACAAAGTCCTTAAATAATGCAGCAGAGTCCTTAAATAATGCAGCACATTCCTTAAATAATGCAGCAGAGTCCTTAAATAATCCAGCCAAGTCCTTAAATACTGCTGCAGAGTACTTAAATAATGCAGCAAAGTCCTTAAATAATGCAGCAGAGTCCTTAAATAATGCAACAAAGTACTTAAATAATGTAGAAGAGTCCTTAAATAATGCAACAAAGTCCTTAAATAATGCAGCTGAGTACTTAAATAATGCAACAAAGTACTTAAATAATGCAGCAGAGTCCTTAAGTACCGTATCAGAGTCCTTAAATAATGCAGCAAAGTCCTTAAATAATGCAGAAGAGTCCTTAAATAATGCAGCAAAGTCCTTAAATAATCCAGCCAATTCCTTAAATAATGCAACAAAGTCCTTAAATAATGCAGCAGAGTCCTTAAATAATGCAGAAGAGTCCTTAAATAATCCAGCCAAGTCCTTAAATAATGCAGCAGAGTCCTTAAATAATGCAACAAAATCCTTAAATAATGCAGAAGAGTCCTTAAATAATCCAGCCAAGTCCTTAAATCATGCAGCAGGGTCCTTAAATAATCCAGCCAAGTCCTTAAATAATGCAGCAGAGTCCTTAAATAATGCAGCAAAGTCCTTAAATAATGCAGCAGAGTCCTTAAATACTTCAGCATAGTCCTTAAATAATGCAGCAAAGTCCTTGAATAATGCAGCAGAGTCCTTAAATAATGCAACAAAGTCATTAAATAATGCTGCAGAGTCCTTAAAAAATGCAGCAAATTCCTTAAATAATGCAGCAAAGTCTTTAAATAATGCAATAAAGTCCATAAATAATGCAGCAAAGTCCTTAAATAATGCAGCAGAGTACTGAAATACCGCAGCAGGGTCCTTAAATAATGCAGAAAAGTCGTTAAATAATGCAGCAGAGTCCTTAAATAATGCAGCAGAGTACTGAAATACCGCAGCAGGGTCCTTAAATAATGCAGCAAAGTCGTTATATAATGAAGTAGAGTCCTTAAATAATGCAAAAAAGTCCTTAAATGATGCAGCAGAGTCCTTAAATAATGCAACAAAGTCCTTAAATAATGCAGCAGAGTCCTTAAATAATGCAACAAAGTCCTTAAACAATGCAGCAGAGTTCTTAAAGAATGCAGAAGAGTCCTTAAATAATGCAACCAAGACCTTAAATAATGCAGCAGAGTCCTTAAATAATGCAACAAAGTACTTAAATAATGCAGCAGAGTCCTTAAGTAACGTAGCAGAGTACTTAAATAATGCAGCAAAGTCATTAAATAATGCAGCAGAGTCCTTTAATAATGCAATAAAGTCCATAAATAATGCAGCAAAGTCCTTAAATAATTCAGCAGAGTGCTGAAATACCGCAGCAGGGTCCTTAAATAATGCAGCAGAGTCCTTAAATAATGCAACAAAGTCCTTAAATAATGCAGCAGGGTCCTTAAATAATGCAACAAAGTCCTTAAATAATGCAGCAGAGTCCTTAAATAATGCAGCAAAGTCCTTAAATAATGCAGCAGAGTCCTTAAATAATCCAGCCAAGTCCTTAAATAATGCCGCAAAGTCCTTAAATAATGCAGCAGAGTACTGAAATACCGCAGCAGGATCCTTAAATAATGCAGCAGAGTCCTTAAATAATGCAGAACACTCCTTAAATAATGCAATAAAGTCCTTAAATAATGCAGCAGAGTCCTTAAATAATGCAACAAAGTCCATAAATAATGCAGCAAAGTCCTTAAATAATTCAGCAGAGTGCTGAAATACCGCAGCAGGGTCCTTAAATAATGCAGCAGAGTCCTTAAATAATGCAACAAAGTCCTTAAATAATGCAGCAGAGTCCTTAAATAATGCAACAAAGTACTTAAATAATGCAGCAGAGTCCTTAAGTAACGTAGCAGAGTACTTAAATAATGCAGCAAAGTCATTAAATAATGCAGCAGAGTCCTTTAATAATGCAACAAATTCCTTAAATAATGCAGCAGAGTCCTTAAATAATGCAATAAAGTCCATAAATAATGCAGCAAAGTCCTTAAATAATTCAGCAGAGTGCTGAAATACCGCAGCAGGGTCCTTAAATAATGCAGCAGAGTCCTTAAATAATGCAACAAAGTCCTTAAATAATGCAGCAGGGTCCTTAAATAATGCAAAAAAGTCCTTAAATAATGCAGCAGAGTCCTTAAATAATGCAGCAAAGTCCTTAAATAATGCAGCAGAGTCCTTAAATAATCCAGCCAAGTCCTTAAATAATGCAGCAAAGTCCTTAAATAATGCAGCAGAGTACTGAAATACCGCAGCAGGATCCTTAAATAATGCAGCAGAGTCCTTAAATAATGCAGAACACTCCTTAAATAATGCAATAAAGTCCTTAAATAATGCAGCAGAGTCCTTAAATAATGCAGCAGGGTCCTTAAATAATGCAACAAAGTCCTTAAATAATGCAGCAGAGTCCTTAAATAATGCAGCAAAGTCCTTAAATAATGCAGCAGAGTCCTTAAATAATCCAGCCAAGTCCTTAAATAATGCAGCAAAGTCCTTAAATAATGCAGCAGAGTACTGAAATACCGCAGCAGGATCCTTAAATAATGCAGCAGAGTCCTTAAATAATGCAGAACACTCCTTAAATAATGCAATAAAGTCCTTAAATAATGCAGCAGAGTCCTTAAATAATGCAACAAAGTCCTTAAATAATGCAGCAGAGTCCTTAAATAATGCAGCACATTCCTTAAATAATGCAGCAGAGTCCTTAAATAATCCAGCCAAGTCCTTAAATACTGCTGCAGAGTACTTAAATAATGCAGCAAAGTCCTTAAATAATGCAGCAGAGTCCTTAAATAATGCAACAAAGTACTTAAATAATGTAGAAGAGTCCTTAAATAATGCAACAAAGTCCTTAAATAATGCAGCTGAGTACTTAAATAATGCAACAAAGTACTTAAATAATGCAGCAGAGTCCTTAAGTACCGTATCAGAGTCCTTAAATAATGCAGCAAAGTCCTTAAATAATGCAGAAGAGTCCTTAAATAATGCAGCAAAGTCCTTAAATAATCCAGCCAATTCCTTAAATAATGCAACAAAGTCCTTAAATAATGCAGCAGAGTCCTTAAATAATGCAGAAGAGTCCTTAAATAATCCAGCCAAGTCCTTAAATAATGCAGCAGAGTCCTTAAATAATGCAACAAAATCCTTAAATAATGCAGAAGAGTCCTTAAATAATCCAGCCAAGTCCTTAAATCATGCAGCAGGGTCCTTAAATAATCCAGCCAAGTCCTTAAATAATGCAGCAGAGTCCTTAAATAATGCAGCAAAGTCCTTAAATAATGCAGCAGAGTCCTTAAATACTTCAGCATAGTCCTTAAATAATGCAGCAAAGTCCTTGAATAATGCAGCAGAGTCCTTAAATAATGCAACAAAGTCATTAAATAATGCTGCAGAGTCCTTAAAAAATGCAGCAAATTCCTTAAATAATGCAGCAAAGTCTTTAAATAATGCAATAAAGTCCATAAATAATGCAGCAAAGTCCTTAAATAATGCAGCAGAGTACTGAAATACCGCAGCAGGGTCCTTAAATAATGCAGAAAAGTCGTTAAATAATGCAGCAGAGTCCTTAAATAATGCAGCAGAGTACTGAAATACCGCAGCAGGGTCCTTAAATAATGCAGCAAAGTCGTTATATAATGAAGTAGAGTCCTTAAATAATGCAAAAAAGTCCTTAAATGATGCAGCAGAGTCCTTAAATAATGCAACAAAGTCCTTAAATAATGCAGCAGAGTCCTTAAATAATGCAACAAAGTCCTTAAACAATGCAGCAGAGTTCTTAAAGAATGCAGAAGAGTCCTTAAATAATGCAACCAAGACCTTAAATAATGCAGCAGAGTCCTTAAATAATGCAACAAAGTACTTAAATAATGCAGCAGAGTCCTTAAGTAACGTAGCAGAGTACTTAAATAATGCAGCAAAGTCATTAAATAATGCAGCAGAGTCCTTTAATAATGCAATAAAGTCCATAAATAATGCAGCAAAGTCCTTAAATAATTCAGCAGAGTGCTGAAATACCGCAGCAGGGTCCTTAAATAATGCAGCAGAGTCCTTAAATAATGCAACAAAGTCCTTAAATAATGCAGCAGGGTCCTTAAATAATGCAACAAAGTCCTTAAATAATGCAGCAGAGTCCTTAAATAATGCAGCAAAGTCCTTAAATAATGCAGCAGAGTCCTTAAATAATCCAGCCAAGTCCTTAAATAATGCCGCAAAGTCCTTAAATAATGCAGCAGAGTACTGAAATACCGCAGCAGGATCCTTAAATAATGCAGCAGAGTCCTTAAATAATGCAGAACACTCCTTAAATAATGCAATAAAGTCCTTAAATAATGCAGCAGAGTCCTTAAATAATGCAACAAAGTCCTTAAATAATGCAGCAGAGTCCTTAAATAATGCAGCACATTCCTTAAATAATGCAGCAGAGTCCTTAAATAATCCAGCCAAGTCCTTAAATACTGCTGCAGAGTACTTAAATAATGCAGCAAAGTCCTTAAATAATGCAGCAGAGTCCTTAAATAATGCAACAAAGTACTTAAATAATGTAGAAGAGTCCTTAAATAATGCAACAAAGTCCTTAAATAATGCAGCTGAGTACTTAAATAATGCAACAAAGTACTTAAATAATGCAGCAGAGTCCTTAAGTACCGTATCAGAGTCCTTAAATAATGCAGCAAAGTCCTTAAATAATGCAGAAGAGTCCTTAAATAATGCAGCAAAGTCCTTAAATAATCCAGCCAATTCCTTAAATAATGCAACAAAGTCCTTAAATAATGCAGCAGATTACTGAAATACTGCAGCAGGGTCCTTAAATAATGCAGCAGAGTCCTTAAATAATGCAACAAAGTCCTTAAATAATGCAGCAGAGTCCTTAAATAATGCAACAAAGTCCTTAAATAATGCAGCAGAGTCCTTAAATAATGCAGCAGAGTACTGAAATACCGCAGCAGGGTCCTTAAATAATGCAGCAAAGTCCTTAAATAATGAAGTAGAGTCCTTAAATAATGCAACAAAGTCCTTAAATGATGCAGCAGAGTCCTTAAATAATGCAACAAAGTCCTTAAATAATGCAGCAGAGTCCTTAAATAATGCAATAAAGTCCATAAATAATGCAGCAAAGTCCTTAAATAATTCAGCAGAGTGCTGAAATACCGCAGCAGGGTCCTTAAATAATGCAGCAGAGTCCTTAAATAATGCAGCAAAGTCCTTAAATAATGCAGCAGGGTCCTTAAATAATGCAACAAAGTCCTTAAATAATGCAGCAGAGTCCTTAAAAAATGCAGTAAAGTCCGTAAATAATGCAGCAGAGTCCTTAAATAATCCAGCCAAGTCCTTAAATAATGCAACAAAGTCCTTAAATAATGCAGCAGATTACTGAAATACTGCAGCAGGGTCCTTAAATAATGCAGCAGAGTCCTTAAATAATGCAACAAAGTCCTTAAATAATGCAGCAGAGTCCTTAAATAATGCAAAAAAGTCCTTAAATAATGCAGCAGAGTCCTTAAATAATGCAACAAAGTCCTTAAATAATGCAGCAGAGTCCTTAAATAATGCAGAAAAGTCCTTAAATAATGCAGCAGAGTCCTTAAATACTTCAGCATAGTCCTTAAATAATGCAGCAAAGTCCTTGAATAATTTAGCAGAATCCTTAAATAATGCAACAAAGTCCTTAAATAATGCAGAAGAGTCCTTAAATAATGCAGAAAAGTCCTTAAATAATGCAGCAAATTCCTTAAATAATGCAGCAAAGTCTTTAAATAATGCAATAAAGTCCATAAATAATGCAGCAAAGTTCTTAAATAATGCAGCAGAGTCCTTAAATACCACAGCAGAGTCCTTAAATAATGCAGCAAAGTCTTTAAATAATGCAACAAAGTCCTTAAATAATGCAGCAGAGTCCTTAAATAATGCAGAAGAGTCCTTAAATAATCCAGCCAAGTCCTTAAATAATGCAGCAGAGTCCTTAAATAATGCAACAAAATCCTTAAATAATGCAGAAGAGTCCTTAAATAATCCAGCCAAGTCCTTAAATCATGCAGCAGGGTCCTTAAATAATCCAGCCAAGTCCTTAAATAATGCAGCAGAGTCCTTAAATAATGCAGCAAAGTCCTTAAATAATGCAGCAGAGTCCTTAAATACTTCAGCATAGTCCTTAAATAATGCAGCAAAGTCCTTGAATAATGCAGCAGAGTCCTTAAATAATGCAACAAAGTCATTAAATAATGCTGCAGAGTCCTTAAAAAATGCAGCAAATTCCTTAAATAATGCAGCAAAGTCTTTAAATAATGCAATAAAGTCCATAAATAATGCAGCAAAGTCCTTAAATAATGCAGCAGAGTACTGAAATACCGCAGCAGGGTCCTTAAATAATGCAGAAAAGTCGTTAAATAATGCAGCAGAGTCCTTAAATAATGCAGCAGAGTACTGAAATACCGCAGCAGGGTCCTTAAATAATGCAGCAAAGTCGTTATATAATGAAGTAGAGTCCTTAAATAATGCAAAAAAGTCCTTAAATGATGCAGCAGAGTCCTTAAATAATGCAACAAAGTCCTTAAATAATGCAGCAGAGTCCTTAAATAATGCAACAAAGTCCTTAAACAATGCAGCAGAGTCCTTAAAGAATGCAGAAGAGTCCTTAAATAATGCAACCAAGACCTTAAATAATGCAGCAGAGTCCTTAAATAATGCAACAAAGTACTTAAATAATGCAGCAGAGTCCTTAAGTAACGTAGCAGAGTACTTAAATAATGCAGCAAAGTCATTAAATAATGCAGCAGAGTCCTTTAATAATGCAACAAATTCCTTAAATAATGCAGCAGAGTCCTTAAATAATGCAATAAAGTCCATAAATAATGCAGCAAAGTCCTTAAATAATTCAGCAGAGTGCTGAAATACCGCAGCAGGGTCCTTAAATAATGCAGCAGAGTCCTTAAATAATGCAACAAAGTCCTTAAATAATGCAGCAGAGTCCTTAAATAATGCAACAAAGTACTTAAATAATGCAGCAGAGTCCTTAAGTAACGTAGCAGAGTACTTAAATAATGCAGCAAAGTCATTAAATAATGCAGCAGAGTCCTTTAATAATGCAACAAATTCCTTAAATAATGCAGCAGAGTCCTTAAATAATGCAATAAAGTCCATAAATAATGCAGCAAAGTCCTTAAATAATTCAGCAGAGTGCTGAAATACCGCAGCAGGGTCCTTAAATAATGCAGCAGAGTCCTTAAATAATGCAACAAAGTCCTTAAATAATGCAGCAGGGTCCTTAAATAATGCAAAAAAGTCCTTAAATAATGCAGCAGAGTCCTTAAATAATGCAGCAAAGTCCTTAAATAATGCAGCAGAGTCCTTAAATAATCCAGCCAAGTCCTTAAATAATGCAGCAAAGTCCTTAAATAATGCAGCAGAGTACTGAAATACCGCAGCAGGATCCTTAAATAATGCAGCAGAGTCCTTAAATAATGCAGAACACTCCTTAAATAATGCAATAAAGTCCTTAAATAATGCAGCAGAGTCCTTAAATAATGCAGCAGGGTCCTTAAATAATGCAACAAAGTCCTTAAATAATGCAGCAGAGTCCTTAAATAATGCAGCAAAGTCCTTAAATAATGCAGCAGAGTCCTTAAATAATCCAGCCAAGTCCTTAAATAATGCAGCAAAGTCCTTAAATAATGCAGCAGAGTACTGAAATACCGCAGCAGGATCCTTAAATAATGCAGCAGAGTCCTTAAATAATGCAGAACACTCCTTAAATAATGCAATAAAGTCCTTAAATAATGCAGCAGAGTCCTTAAATAATGCAACAAAGTCCTTAAATAATGCAGCAGAGTCCTTAAATAATGCAGCACATTCCTTAAATAATGCAGCAGAGTCCTTAAATAATCCAGCCAAGTCCTTAAATACTGCTGCAGAGTACTTAAATAATGCAGCAAAGTCCTTAAATAATGCAGCAGAGTCCTTAAATAATGCAACAAAGTACTTAAATAATGTAGAAGAGTCCTTAAATAATGCAACAAAGTCCTTAAATAATGCAGCTGAGTACTTAAATAATGCAACAAAGTACTTAAATAATGCAGCAGAGTCCTTAAGTACCGTATCAGAGTCCTTAAATAATGCAGCAAAGTCCTTAAATAATGCAGAAGAGTCCTTAAATAATGCAGCAAAGTCCTTAAATAATCCAGCCAATTCCTTAAATAATGCAACAAAGTCCTTAAATAATGCAGCAGAGTCCTTAAATAATGCAGAAGAGTCCTTAAATAATCCAGCCAAGTCCTTAAATAATGCAGCAGAGTCCTTAAATAATGCAACAAAATCCTTAAATAATGCAGAAGAGTCCTTAAATAATCCAGCCAAGTCCTTAAATCATGCAGCAGGGTCCTTAAATAATCCAGCCAAGTCCTTAAATAATGCAGCAGAGTCCTTAAATAATGCAGCAAAGTCCTTAAATAATGCAGCAGAGTCCTTAAATACTTCAGCATAGTCCTTAAATAATGCAGCAAAGTCCTTGAATAATGCAGCAGAGTCCTTAAATAATGCAACAAAGTCATTAAATAATGCTGCAGAGTCCTTAAAAAATGCAGCAAATTCCTTAAATAATGCAGCAAAGTCTTTAAATAATGCAATAAAGTCCATAAATAATGCAGCAAAGTCCTTAAATAATGCAGCAGAGTACTGAAATACCGCAGCAGGGTCCTTAAATAATGCAGAAAAGTCGTTAAATAATGCAGCAGAGTCCTTAAATAATGCAGCAGAGTACTGAAATACCGCAGCAGGGTCCTTAAATAATGCAGCAAAGTCGTTATATAATGAAGTAGAGTCCTTAAATAATGCAAAAAAGTCCTTAAATGATGCAGCAGAGTCCTTAAATAATGCAACAAAGTCCTTAAATAATGCAGCAGAGTCCTTAAATAATGCAACAAAGTCCTTAAACAATGCAGCAGAGTCCTTAAAGAATGCAGAAGAGTCCTTAAATAATGCAACCAAGACCTTAAATAATGCAGCAGAGTCCTTAAATAATGCAACAAAGTACTTAAATAATGCAGCAGAGTCCTTAAGTAACGTAGCAGAGTACTTAAATAATGCAGCAAAGTCATTAAATAATGCAGCAGAGTCCTTTAATAATGCAATAAAGTCCATAAATAATGCAGCAAAGTCCTTAAATAATTCAGCAGAGTGCTGAAATACCGCAGCAGGGTCCTTAAATAATGCAGCAGAGTCCTTAAATAATGCAACAAAGTCCTTAAATAATGCAGCAGGGTCCTTAAATAATGCAACAAAGTCCTTAAATAATGCAGCAGAGTCCTTAAATAATGCAGCAAAGTCCTTAAATAATGCAGCAGAGTCCTTAAATAATCCAGCCAAGTCCTTAAATAATGCCGCAAAGTCCTTAAATAATGCAGCAGAGTACTGAAATACCGCAGCAGGATCCTTAAATAATGCAGCAGAGTCCTTAAATAATGCAGAACACTCCTTAAATAATGCAATAAAGTCCTTAAATAATGCAGCAGAGTCCTTAAATAATGCAACAAAGTCCTTAAATAATGCAGCAGAGTCCTTAAATAATGCAGCAAAGTCATTAAATAATGCAGCAGAGTCCTTTAATAATGCAACAAATTCCTTAAATAATGCAGCAGAGTCCTTAAATAATGCAATAAAGTCCATAAATAATGCAGCAAAGTCCTTAAATAATTCAGCAGAGTGCTGAAATACCGCAGCAGGGTCCTTAAATAATGCAGCAGAGTCCTTAAATAATGCAACAAAGTCCTTAAATAATGCAGCAGATTCCTTAAATAATGCAACAAAGTACTTAAATAATGCAGCAGAGTCCTTAAGTAACGTAGCAGAGTACTTAAATAATGCAGCAAAGTCATTAAATAATGCAGCAGAGTCCTTTAATAATGCAACAAATTCCTTAAATAATGCAGCAGAGTCCTTAAATAATGCAATAAAGTCCATAAATAATGCAGCAAAGTCCTTAAATAATTCAGCAGAGTGCTGAAATACCGCAGCAGGGTCCATAAATAATGCAGCAGAGTCCTTAAATAATGCAACAAAGTCCTTAAATAATGCAGCAGGGTCCTTAAATAATGCAACAAAGTCCTTAAATAATGCAGCAGAGTCCTTAAATAATGCAGCAAAGTCCTTAAATAATGCAGCAGAGTCCTTAAATAATCCAGCCAAGTCCTTAAATAATGCAGCAAAGTCCTTAAATAATGCAGCAGAGTACTGAAATACCGCAGCAGGATCCTTAAATAATGCAGCAGAGTCCTTAAATAATGCAGAACACTCCTTAAATAATGCAATAAAGTCCTTAAATAATGCAGCAGAGTCCTTAAATAATGCAGCAGGGTCCTTAAATAATGCAACAAAGTCCTTAAATAATGCAGCAGAGTCCTTAAATAATGCAGCAAAGTCCTTAAATAATGCAGCAGAGTCCTTAAATAATCCAGCCAAGTCCTTAAATAATGCAGCAAAGTCCTTAAATAATGCAGCAGAGTACTGAAATACCGCAGCAGGATCCTTAAATAATGCAGCAGAGTCCTTAAATAATGCAGAACACTCCTTAAATAATGCAATAAAGTCCTTAAATAATGCAGCAGAGTCCTTAAATAATGCAACAAAGTCCTTAAATAATGCAGCAGAGTCCTTAAATAATGCAGCACATTCCTTAAATAATGCAGCAGAGTCCTTAAATAATCCAGCCAAGTCCTTAAATACTGCTGCAGAGTACTTAAATAATGCAGCAAAGTCCTTAGATAATGCAGCAGAGTCCTTAAATAATGCAACAAAGTACTTAAATAATGTAGAAGAGTCCTTAAATAATGCAACAAAGTCCTTAAATAATGCAGCTGAGTACTTAAATAATGCAACAAAGTACTTAAATAATGCAGCAGAGTCCTTAAGTACCGTATCAGAGTCCTTAAATAATGCAGCAAAGTCCTTAAATAATGCAGAAGAGTCCTTAAATAATGCAGCAAAGTCCTTAAATAATCCAGCCAATTCCTTAAATAATGCAACAAAGTCCTTAAATAATGCAGTAGATTACTGAAATACTGCAGCAGGGTCCATAAATAATGCAGCAGAGTCCTTAAATAATGCAACAAAGTCCTTAAATAATGCAGCAGAGTCCTTAAATAATGCAACAAAGTCCTTAAATAATGCAGCAGAGTCCTTAAATAATGCAGCAGAGTACTGAAATACCGCAGCAGGGTCCTTAAATAATGCAGCAAAGTCCTTAAATAATGAAGTAGAGTCCTTAAATAATGCAACAAAGTCCTTAAATGATGCAGCAGAGTCCTTAAATAATGCAACAAAGTCCTTAAATAATGCAGCAGAGTCCTTAAATAATGCAATAAAGTCCATAAATAATGCAGCAAAGTCCTTAAATAATTCAGCAGAGTGCTGAAATACCGCAGCAGGGTCCTTAAATAATGCAGCAGAGTCCTTAAATAATGCAGCAAAGTCCTTAAATAATGCAGCAGGGTCCTTAAATAATGCAACAAAGTCCTTAAATAATGCAGCAGAGTCCTTAAAAAATGCAGTAAAGTCCGTAAATAATGCAGCAGAGTCCTTAAATAATCCAGCCAAGTCCTTAAATAATGCAACAAAGTCCTTAAATAATGCAGCAGATTACTGAAATACTGCAGCAGGGTCCTTAAATAATGCAGCAGAGTCCTTAAATAATGCAACAAAGTCCTTAAATAATGCAGCAGAGTCCTTAAATAATGCAAAAAAGTCCTTAAATAATGCAGCAGAGTCCTTAAATAATGCAACAAAGTCCTTAAATAATGCAGCAGAGTCCTTAAATAATGCAGAAAAGTCCTTAAATAATGCAGCAGAGTCCTTAAATACTTCAGCAGAGTCCTTAAATAATGCAGCAAAGTCCTTGAATAATTTAGCAGAATCCTTAAATAATGCAACAAAGTCCTTAAATAATGCAGAAGAGTCCTTAAATAATGCAGAAAAGTCCTTAAATAATGCAGCAAATTCCTTAAATAATGCAGCAAAGTCTTTAAATAATGCAATAAAGTCCATAAATAATGCAGCAAAGTTCTTAAATAATGCAGCAGAGTCCTTAAATACCACAGCAGAGTCCTTAAATAATGCAGCAAAGTCTTTAAATAATGCAACAAAGTCCTTAAATAATGCAGCAGAGTCCTTAAATAATGCAGAAGAGTCCTTAAATAATCCAGCCAAGTCCTTAAATAATGCAGCAGAGTCCTTAAATAATGCAACAAAATCCTTAAATAATGCAGAAGAGTCCTTAAATAATCCAGCCAAGTCCTTAAATCATGCAGCAGGGTCCTTAAATAATCCAGCCAAGTCCTTAAATAATGCAGCAGAGTCCTTAAATAATGCAGCAAAGTCCTTAAATAATGCAGCAGAGTCCTTAAATACTTCAGCATAGTCCTTAAATAATGCAGCAAAGTCCTTGAATAATGCAGCAGAGTCCTTAAATAATGCAACAAAGTCATTAAATAATGCTGCAGAGTCCTTAAAAAATGCAGCAAATTCCTTAAATAATGCAGCAAAGTCTTTAAATAATGCAATAAAGTCCATAAATAATGCAGCAAAGTCCTTAAATAATGCAGCAGAGTACTGAAATACCGCAGCAGGGTCCTTAAATAATGCAGAAAAGTCGTTAAATAATGCAGCAGAGTCCTTAAATAATGCAGCAGAGTACTGAAATACCGCAGCAGGGTCCTTAAATAATGCAGCAAAGTCGTTATATAATGAAGTAGAGTCCTTAAATAATGCAAAAAAGTCCTTAAATGATGCAGCAGAGTCCTTAAATAATGCAACAAAGTCCTTAAATAATGCAGCAGAGTCCTTAAATAATGCAACAAAGTCCTTAAACAATGCAGCAGAGTCCTTAAAGAATGCAGAAGAGTCCTTAAATAATGCAACCAAGACCTTAAATAATGCAGCAGAGTCCTTAAATAATGCAACAAAGTACTTAAATAATGCAGCAGAGTCCTTAAGTAACGTAGCAGAGTACTTAAATAATGCAGCAAAGTCATTAAATAATGCAGCAGAGTCCTTTAATAATGCAATAAAGTCCATAAATAATGCAGCAAAGTCCTTAAATAATTCAGCAGAGTGCTGAAATACCGCAGCAGGGTCCTTAAATAATGCAGCAGAGTCCTTAAATAATGCAACAAAGTCCTTAAATAATGCAGCAGGGTCCTTAAATAATGCAACAAAGTCCTTAAATAATGCAGCAGAGTCCTTAAATAATGCAGCAAAGTCCTTAAATAATGCAGCAGAGTCCTTAAATAATCCAGCCAAGTCCTTAAATAATGCCGCAAAGTCCTTAAATAATGCAGCAGAGTACTGAAATACCGCAGCAGGATCCTTAAATAATGCAGCAGAGTCCTTAAATAATGCAGAACACTCCTTAAATAATGCAATAAAGTCCTTAAATAATGCAGCAGAGTCCTTAAATAATGCAACAAAGTCCTTAAATAATGCAGCAGAGTCCTTAAATAATGCAGCAAAGTCATTAAATAATGCAGCAGAGTCCTTTAATAATGCAACAAATTCCTTAAATAATGCAGCAGAGTCCTTAAATAATGCAATAAAGTCCATAAATAATGCAGCAAAGTCCTTAAATAATTCAGCAGAGTGCTGAAATACCGCAGCAGGGTCCTTAAATAATGCAGCAGAGTCCTTAAATAATGCAACAAAGTCCTTAAATAATGCAGCAGATTCCTTAAATAATGCAACAAAGTACTTAAATAATGCAGCAGAGTCCTTAAGTAACGTAGCAGAGTACTTAAATAATGCAGCAAAGTCATTAAATAATGCAGCAGAGTCCTTTAATAATGCAACAAATTCCTTAAATAATGCAGCAGAGTCCTTAAATAATGCAATAAAGTCCATAAATAATGCAGCAAAGTCCTTAAATAATTCAGCAGAGTGCTGAAATACCGCAGCAGGGTCCATAAATAATGCAGCAGAGTCCTTAAATAATGCAACAAAGTCCTTAAATAATGCAGCAGGGTCCTTAAATAATGCAACAAAGTCCTTAAATAATGCAGCAGAGTCCTTAAATAATGCAGCAAAGTCCTTAAATAATGCAGCAGAGTCCTTAAATAATCCAGCCAAGTCCTTAAATAATGCAGCAAAGTCCTTAAATAATGCAGCAGAGTACTGAAATACCGCAGCAGGATCCTTAAATAATGCAGCAGAGTCCTTAAATAATGCAGAACACTCCTTAAATAATGCAATAAAGTCCTTAAATAATGCAGCAGAGTCCTTAAATAATGCAGCAGGGTCCTTAAATAATGCAACAAAGTCCTTAAATAATGCAGCAGAGTCCTTAAATAATGCAGCAAAGTCCTTAAATAATGCAGCAGAGTCCTTAAATAATCCAGCCAAGTCCTTAAATAATGCAGCAAAGTCCTTAAATAATGCAGCAGAGTACTGAAATACCGCAGCAGGATCCTTAAATAATGCAGCAGAGTCCTTAAATAATGCAGAACACTCCTTAAATAATGCAATAAAGTCCTTAAATAATGCAGCAGAGTCCTTAAATAATGCAACAAAGTCCTTAAATAATGCAGCAGAGTCCTTAAATAATGCAGCACATTCCTTAAATAATGCAGCAGAGTCCTTAAATAATCCAGCCAAGTCCTTAAATACTGCTGCAGAGTACTTAAATAATGCAGCAAAGTCCTTAGATAATGCAGCAGAGTCCTTAAATAATGCAACAAAGTACTTAAATAATGTAGAAGAGTCCTTAAATAATGCAACAAAGTCCTTAAATAATGCAGCTGAGTACTTAAATAATGCAACAAAGTACTTAAATAATGCAGCAGAGTCCTTAAGTACCGTATCAGAGTCCTTAAATAATGCAGCAAAGTCCTTAAATAATGCAGAAGAGTCCTTAAATAATGCAGCAAAGTCCTTAAATAATCCAGCCAATTCCTTAAATAATGCAACAAAGTCCTTAAATAATGCAGTAGATTACTGAAATACTGCAGCAGGGTCCATAAATAATGCAGCAGAGTCCTTAAATAATGCAACAAAGTCCTTAAATAATGCAGCAGAGTCCTTAAATAATGCAACAAAGTCCTTAAATAATGCAGCAGAGTCCTTAAATAATGCAGCAGAGTACTGAAATACCGCAGCAGGGTCCTTAAATAATGCAGCAAAGTCCTTAAATAATGAAGTAGAGTCCTTAAATAATGCAACAAAGTCCTTAAATGATGCAGCAGAGTCCTTAAATAATGCAACAAAGTCCTTAAATAATGCAGCAGAGTCCTTAAATAATGCAATAAAGTCCATAAATAATGCAGCAAAGTCCTTAAATAATTCAGCAGAGTGCTGAAATACCGCAGCAGGGTCCTTAAATAATGCAGCAGAGTCCTTAAATAATGCAGCAAAGTCCTTAAATAATGCAGCAGGGTCCTTAAATAATGCAACAAAGTCCTTAAATAATGCAGCAGAGTCCTTAAAAAATGCAGTAAAGTCCGTAAATAATGCAGCAGAGTCCTTAAATAATCCAGCCAAGTCCTTAAATAATGCAACAAAGTCCTTAAATAATGCAGCAGATTACTGAAATACTGCAGCAGGGTCCTTAAATAATGCAGCAGAGTCCTTAAATAATGCAACAAAGTCCTTAAATAATGCAGCAGAGTCCTTAAATAATGCAAAAAAGTCCTTAAATAATGCAGCAGAGTCCTTAAATAATGCAACAAAGTCCTTAAATAATGCAGCAGAGTCCTTAAATAATGCAGAAAAGTCCTTAAATAATGCAGCAGAGTCCTTAAATACTTCAGCAGAGTCCTTAAATAATGCAGCAAAGTCCTTGAATAATTTAGCAGAATCCTTAAATAATGCAACAAAGTCCTTAAATAATGCAGAAGAGTCCTTAAATAATGCAGAAAAGTCCTTAAATAATGCAGCAAATTCCTTAAATAATGCAGCAAAGTCTTTAAATAATGCAATAAAGTCCATAAATAATGCAGCAAAGTTCTTAAATAATGCAGCAGAGTCCTTAAATACCACAGCAGAGTCCTTAAATAATGCAGCAAAGTCTTTAAATAATGCAACAAAGTCCTTAAATAATGCAGCAGAGTCCTTAAATAATGCAGAAGAGTCCTTAAATAATCCAGCCAAGTCCTTAAATAATGCAGCAGAGTCCTTAAATAATGCAACAAAATCCTTAAATAATGCAGAAGAGTCCTTAAATAATCCAGCCAAGTCCTTAAATCATGCAGCAGGGTCCTTAAATAATCCAGCCAAGTCCTTAAATAATGCAGCAGAGTCCTTAAATAATGCAGCAAAGTCCTTAAATAATGCAGCAGAGTCCTTAAATACTTCAGCATAGTCCTTAAATAATGCAGCAAAGTCCTTGAATAATGCAGCAGAGTCCTTAAATAATGCAACAAAGTCATTAAATAATGCTGCAGAGTCCTTAAAAAATGCAGCAAATTCCTTAAATAATGCAGCAAAGTCTTTAAATAATGCAATAAAGTCCATAAATAATGCAGCAAAGTCCTTAAATAATGCAGCAGAGTACTGAAATACCGCAGCAGGGTCCTTAAATAATGCAGAAAAGTCGTTAAATAATGCAGCAGAGTCCTTAAATAATGCAGCAGAGTACTGAAATACCGCAGCAGGGTCCTTAAATAATGCAGCAAAGTCGTTATATAATGAAGTAGAGTCCTTAAATAATGCAAAAAAGTCCTTAAATGATGCAGCAGAGTCCTTAAATAATGCAACAAAGTCCTTAAATAATGCAGCAGAGTCCTTAAATAATGCAACAAAGTCCTTAAACAATGCAGCAGAGTCTTTAAAGAATGCAGAAGAGTCCTTAAATAATGCAACCAAGACCTTAAATAATGCAGCAGAGTCCTTAAATAATGCAACAAAGTACTTAAATAATGCAGCAGAGTCCTTAAGTAACGTAGCAGAGTACTTAAATAATGCAGCAAAGTCATTAAATAATGCAGCAGAGTCCTTTAATAATGCAACAAATTCCTTAAATAATGCAGCAGAGTCCTTAAATAATGCAATAAAGTCCATAAATAATGCAGCAAAGTCCTTAAATAATTCAGCAGAGTGCTGAAATACCGCAGCAGGGTCCTTAAATAATGCAGCAGAGTCCTTAAATAATGCAACAAAGTCCTTAAATAATGCAGCAGAGTCCTTAAATAATGCAACAAAGTACTTAAATAATGCAGCAGAGTCCTTAAGTAACGTAGCAGAGTACTTAAATAATGCAGCAAAGTCATTAAATAATGCAGCAGAGTCCTTTAATAATGCAACAAATTCCTTAAATAATGCAGCAGAGTCCTTAAATAATGCAATAAAGTCCATAAATAATGCAGCAAAGTCCTTAAATAATTCAGCAGAGTGCTGAAATACCGCAGCAGGGTCCTTAAATAATGCAGCAGAGTCCTTAAATAATGCAACAAAGTCCTTAAATAATGCAGCAGGGTCCTTAAATAATGCAAAAAAGTCCTTAAATAATGCAGCAGAGTCCTTAAATAATGCAGCAAAGTCCTTAAATAATGCAGCAGAGTCCTTAAATAATCCAGCCAAGTCCTTAAATAATGCAGCAAAGTCCTTAAATAATGCAGCAGAGTACTGAAATACCGCAGCAGGATCCTTAAATAATGCAGCAGAGTCCTTAAATAATGCAGAACACTCCTTAAATAATGCAATAAAGTCCTTAAATAATGCAGCAGAGTCCTTAAATAATGCAGCAGGGTCCTTAAATAATGCAACAAAGTCCTTAAATAATGCAGCAGAGTCCTTAAATAATGCAGCAAAGTCCTTAAATAATGCAGCAGAGTCCTTAAATAATCCAGCCAAGTCCTTAAATAATGCAGCAAAGTCCTTAAATAATGCAGCAGAGTACTGAAATACCGCAGCAGGATCCTTAAATAATGCAGCAGAGTCCTTAAATAATGCAGAACACTCCTTAAATAATGCAATAAAGTCCTTAAATAATGCAGCAGAGTCCTTAAATAATGCAACAAAGTCCTTAAATAATGCAGCAGAGTCCTTAAATAATGCAGCACATTCCTTAAATAATGCAGCAGAGTCCTTAAATAATCCAGCCAAGTCCTTAAATACTGCTGCAGAGTACTTAAATAATGCAGCAAAGTCCTTAAATAATGCAGCAGAGTCCTTAAATAATGCAACAAAGTACTTAAATAATGTAGAAGAGTCCTTAAATAATGCAACAAAGTCCTTAAATAATGCAGCTGAGTACTTAAATAATGCAACAAAGTACTTAAATAATGCAGCAGAGTCCTTAAGTACCGTATCAGAGTCCTTAAATAATGCAGCAAAGTCCTTAAATAATGCAGAAGAGTCCTTAAATAATGCAGCAAAGTCCTTAAATAATCCAGCCAATTCCTTAAATAATGCAACAAAGTCCTTAAATAATGCAGCAGATTACTGAAATACTGCAGCAGGGTCCTTAAATAATGCAGCAGAGTCCTTAAATAATGCAACAAAGTCCTTAAATAATGCAGCAGAGTCCTTAAATAATGCAACAAAGTCCTTAAATAATGCAGCAGAGTCCTTAAATAATGCAGCAGAGTACTGAAATACCGCAGCAGGGTCCTTAAATAATGCAGCAAAGTCCTTAAATAATGAAGTAGAGTCCTTAAATAATGCAACAAAGTCCTTAAATGATGCAGCAGAGTCCTTAAATAATGCAACAAAGTCCTTAAATAATGCAGCAGAGTCCTTAAATAATGCAATAAAGTCCATAAATAATGCAGCAAAGTCCTTAAATAATTCAGCAGAGTGCTGAAATACCGCAGCAGGGTCCTTAAATAATGCAGCAGAGTCCTTAAATAATGCAGCAAAGTCCTTAAATAATGCAGCAGGGTCCTTAAATAATGCAACAAAGTCCTTAAATAATGCAGCAGAGTCCTTAAAAAATGCAGTAAAGTCCGTAAATAATGCAGCAGAGTCCTTAAATAATCCAGCCAAGTCCTTAAATAATGCAACAAAGTCCTTAAATAATGCAGCAGATTACTGAAATACTGCAGCAGGGTCCTTAAATAATGCAGCAGAGTCCTTAAATAATGCAACAAAGTCCTTAAATAATGCAGCAGAGTCCTTAAATAATGCAAAAAAGTCCTTAAATAATGCAGCAGAGTCCTTAAATAATGCAACAAAGTCCTTAAATAATGCAGCAGAGTCCTTAAATAATGCAGAAAAGTCCTTAAATAATGCAGCAGAGTCCTTAAATACTTCAGCATAGTCCTTAAATAATGCAGCAAAGTCCTTGAATAATTTAGCAGAATCCTTAAATAATGCAACAAAGTCCTTAAATAATGCAGAAGAGTCCTTAAATAATGCAGAAAAGTCCTTAAATAATGCAGCAAATTCCTTAAATAATGCAGCAAAGTCTTTAAATAATGCAATAAAGTCCATAAATAATGCAGCAAAGTTCTTAAATAATGCAGCAGAGTCCTTAAATACCACAGCAGAGTCCTTAAATAATGCAGCAAAGTCTTTAAATAATGCAACAAAGTCCTTAAATAATGCAGCAGAGTCCTTAAATAATGCAGAAGAGTCCTTAAATAATCCAGCCAAGTCCTTAAATAATGCAGCAGAGTCCTTAAATAATGCAACAAAATCCTTAAATAATGCAGAAGAGTCCTTAAATAATCCAGCCAAGTCCTTAAATCATGCAGCAGGGTCCTTAAATAATCCAGCCAAGTCCTTAAATAATGCAGCAGAGTCCTTAAATAATGCAGCAAAGTCCTTAAATAATGCAGCAGAGTCCTTAAATACTTCAGCATAGTCCTTAAATAATGCAGCAAAGTCCTTGAATAATGCAGCAGAGTCCTTAAATAATGCAACAAAGTCATTAAATAATGCTGCAGAGTCCTTAAAAAATGCAGCAAATTCCTTAAATAATGCAGCAAAGTCTTTAAATAATGCAATAAAGTCCATAAATAATGCAGCAAAGTCCTTAAATAATGCAGCAGAGTACTGAAATACCGCAGCAGGGTCCTTAAATAATGCAGAAAAGTCGTTAAATAATGCAGCAGAGTCCTTAAATAATGCAGCAGAGTACTGAAATACCGCAGCAGGGTCCTTAAATAATGCAGCAAAGTCGTTATATAATGAAGTAGAGTCCTTAAATAATGCAAAAAAGTCCTTAAATGATGCAGCAGAGTCCTTAAATAATGCAACAAAGTCCTTAAATAATTCAGCAGAGTCCTTAAATAATGCAACAAAGTCCTTAAACAATGCAGCAGAGTCCTTAAAGAATGCAGAAGAGTCCTTAAATAATGCAACCAAGACCTTAAATAATGCAGCAGAGTCCTTAAATAATGCAACAAAGTACTTAAATAATGCAGCAGAGTCCTTAAGTAACGTAGCAGAGTACTTAAATAATGCAACAAAGTCCTTAAATAATGCAGCAGAGTCCTTAAATAATGCAGCAAAGTCCTTAAATAATGCAGCAGAGTCCTTAAATAATCCAGCCAAGTCCTTAAATAATGCAGCAAAGTCCTTAAATAATGCAGCAGAGTACTGAAATACCGCAGCAGGATCCTTAAATAATGCAGCAGAGTCCTTAAATAATGCAGAACACTCCTTAAATAATGCAATAAAGTCCTTAAATAATGCAGCAGAGTCCTTAAATAATGCAGCAGGGTCCTTAAATAATGCAACAAAGTCCTTAAATAATGCAGCAGAGTCCTTAAATAATGCAGCAAAGTCCTTAAATAATGCAGCAGAGTCCTTAAATAATCCAGCCAAGTCCTTAAATAATGCAGCAAAGTCCTTAAATAATGCAGCAGAGTACTGAAATACCGCAGCAGGATCCTTAAATAATGCAGCAGAGTCCTTAAATAATGCAGAACACTCCTTAAATAATGCAATAAAGTCCTTAAATAATGCAGCAGAGTCCTTAAATAATGCAACAAAGTCCTTAAATAATGCAGCAGAGTCCTTAAATAATGCAGCACATTCCTTAAATAATGCAGCAGAGTCCTTAAATAATCCAGCCAAGTCCTTAAATACTGCTGCAGAGTACTTAAATAATGCAGCAAAGTCCTTAGATAATGCAGCAGAGTCCTTAAATAATGCAACAAAGTACTTAAATAATGTAGAAGAGTCCTTAAATAATGCAACAAAGTCCTTAAATAATGCAGCTGAGTACTTAAATAATGCAACAAAGTACTTAAATAATGCAGCAGAGTCCTTAAGTACCGTATCAGAGTCCTTAAATAATGCAGCAAAGTCCTTAAATAATGCAGAAGAGTCCTTAAATAATGCAGCAAAGTCCTTAAATAATCCAGCCAATTCCTTAAATAATGCAACAAAGTCCTTAAATAATGCAGTAGATTACTGAAATACTGCAGCAGGGTCCATAAATAATGCAGCAGAGTCCTTAAATAATGCAACAAAGTCCTTAAATAATGCAGCAGAGTCCTTAAATAATGCAACAAAGTCCTTAAATAATGCAGCAGAGTCCTTAAATAATGCAGCAGAGTACTGAAATACCGCAGCAGGGTCCTTAAATAATGCAGCAAAGTCCTTAAATAATGAAGTAGAGTCCTTAAATAATGCAACAAAGTCCTTAAATGATGCAGCAGAGTCCTTAAATAATGCAACAAAGTCCTTAAATAATGCAGCAGAGTCCTTAAATAATGCAATAAAGTCCATAAATAATGCAGCAAAGTCCTTAAATAATTCAGCAGAGTGCTGAAATACCGCAGCAGGGTCCTTAAATAATGCAGCAGAGTCCTTAAATAATGCAGCAAAGTCCTTAAATAATGCAGCAGGGTCCTTAAATAATGCAACAAAGTCCTTAAATAATGCAGCAGAGTCCTTAAAAAATGCAGTAAAGTCCGTAAATAATGCAGCAGAGTCCTTAAATAATCCAGCCAAGTCCTTAAATAATGCAACAAAGTCCTTAAATAATGCAGCAGATTACTGAAATACTGCAGCAGGGTCCTTAAATAATGCAGCAGAGTCCTTAAATAATGCAACAAAGTCCTTAAATAATGCAGCAGAGTCCTTAAATAATGCAAAAAAGTCCTTAAATAATGCAGCAGAGTCCTTAAATAATGCAACAAAGTCCTTAAATAATGCAGCAGAGTCCTTAAATAATGCAGAAAAGTCCTTAAATAATGCAGCAGAGTCCTTAAATACTTCAGCAGAGTCCTTAAATAATGCAGCAAAGTCCTTGAATAATTTAGCAGAATCCTTAAATAATGCAACAAAGTCCTTAAATAATGCAGAAGAGTCCTTAAATAATGCAGAAAAGTCCTTAAATAATGCAGCAAATTCCTTAAATAATGCAGCAAAGTCTTTAAATAATGCAATAAAGTCCATAAATAATGCAGCAAAGTTCTTAAATAATGCAGCAGAGTCCTTAAATACCACAGCAGAGTCCTTAAATAATGCAGCAAAGTCTTTAAATAATGCAACAAAGTCCTTAAATAATGCAGCAGAGTCCTTAAATAATGCAGAAGAGTCCTTAAATAATCCAGCCAAGTCCTTAAATAATGCAGCAGAGTCCTTAAATAATGCAACAAAATCCTTAAATAATGCAGAAGAGTCCTTAAATAATCCAGCCAAGTCCTTAAATCATGCAGCAGGGTCCTTAAATAATCCAGCCAAGTCCTTAAATAATGCAGCAGAGTCCTTAAATAATGCAGCAAAGTCCTTAAATAATGCAGCAGAGTCCTTAAATACTTCAGCATAGTCCTTAAATAATGCAGCAAAGTCCTTGAATAATGCAGCAGAGTCCTTAAATAATGCAACAAAGTCATTAAATAATGCTGCAGAGTCCTTAAAAAATGCAGCAAATTCCTTAAATAATGCAGCAAAGTCTTTAAATAATGCAATAAAGTCCATAAATAATGCAGCAAAGTCCTTAAATAATGCAGCAGAGTACTGAAATACCGCAGCAGGGTCCTTAAATAATGCAGAAAAGTCGTTAAATAATGCAGCAGAGTCCTTAAATAATGCAGCAGAGTACTGAAATACCGCAGCAGGGTCCTTAAATAATGCAGCAAAGTCGTTATATAATGAAGTAGAGTCCTTAAATAATGCAAAAAAGTCCTTAAATGATGCAGCAGAGTCCTTAAATAATGCAACAAAGTCCTTAAATAATGCAGCAGAGTCCTTAAATAATGCAACAAAGTCCTTAAACAATGCAGCAGAGTCCTTAAAGAATGCAGAAGAGTCCTTAAATAATGCAACCAAGACCTTAAATAATGCAGCAGAGTCCTTAAATAATGCAACAAAGTACTTAAATAATGCAGCAGAGTCCTTAAGTAACGTAGCAGAGTACTTAAATAATGCAGCAAAGTCATTAAATAATGCAGCAGAGTCCTTTAATAATGCAATAAAGTCCATAAATAATGCAGCAAAGTCCTTAAATAATTCAGCAGAGTGCTGAAATACCGCAGCAGGGTCCTTAAATAATGCAGCAGAGTCCTTAAATAATGCAACAAAGTCCTTAAATAATGCAGCAGGGTCCTTAAATAATGCAACAAAGTCCTTAAATAATGCAGCAGAGTCCTTAAATAATGCAGCAAAGTCCTTAAATAATGCAGCAGAGTCCTTAAATAATCCAGCCAAGTCCTTAAATAATGCCGCAAAGTCCTTAAATAATGCAGCAGAGTACTGAAATACCGCAGCAGGATCCTTAAATAATGCAGCAGAGTCCTTAAATAATGCAGAACACTCCTTAAATAATGCAATAAAGTCCTTAAATAATGCAGCAGAGTCCTTAAATAATGCAACAAAGTCCTTAAATAATGCAGCAGAGTCCTTAAATAATGCAGCAAAGTCATTAAATAATGCAGCAGAGTCCTTTAATAATGCAACAAATTCCTTAAATAATGCAGCAGAGTCCTTAAATAATGCAATAAAGTCCATAAATAATGCAGCAAAGTCCTTAAATAATTCAGCAGAGTGCTGAAATACCGCAGCAGGGTCCTTAAATAATGCAGCAGAGTCCTTAAATAATGCAACAAAGTCCTTAAATAATGCAGCAGATTCCTTAAATAATGCAACAAAGTACTTAAATAATGCAGCAGAGTCCTTAAGTAACGTAGCAGAGTACTTAAATAATGCAGCAAAGTCATTAAATAATGCAGCAGAGTCCTTTAATAATGCAACAAATTCCTTAAATAATGCAGCAGAGTCCTTAAATAATGCAATAAAGTCCATAAATAATGCAGCAAAGTCCTTAAATAATTCAGCAGAGTGCTGAAATACCGCAGCAGGGTCCATAAATAATGCAGCAGAGTCCTTAAATAATGCAACAAAGTCCTTAAATAATGCAGCAGGGTCCTTAAATAATGCAACAAAGTCCTTAAATAATGCAGCAGAGTCCTTAAATAATGCAGCAAAGTCCTTAAATAATGCAGCAGAGTCCTTAAATAATCCAGCCAAGTCCTTAAATAATGCAGCAAAGTCCTTAAATAATGCAGCAGAGTACTGAAATACCGCAGCAGGATCCTTAAATAATGCAGCAGAGTCCTTAAATAATGCAGAACACTCCTTAAATAATGCAATAAAGTCCTTAAATAATGCAGCAGAGTCCTTAAATAATGCAGCAGGGTCCTTAAATAATGCAACAAAGTCCTTAAATAATGCAGCAGAGTCCTTAAATAATGCAGCAAAGTCCTTAAATAATGCAGCAGAGTCCTTAAATAATCCAGCCAAGTCCTTAAATAATGCAGCAAAGTCCTTAAATAATGCAGCAGAGTACTGAAATACCGCAGCAGGATCCTTAAATAATGCAGCAGAGTCCTTAAATAATGCAGAACACTCCTTAAATAATGCAATAAAGTCCTTAAATAATGCAGCAGAGTCCTTAAATAATGCAACAAAGTCCTTAAATAATGCAGCAGAGTCCTTAAATAATGCAGCACATTCCTTAAATAATGCAGCAGAGTCCTTAAATAATCCAGCCAAGTCCTTAAATACTGCTGCAGAGTACTTAAATAATGCAGCAAAGTCCTTAGATAATGCAGCAGAGTCCTTAAATAATGCAACAAAGTACTTAAATAATGTAGAAGAGTCCTTAAATAATGCAACAAAGTCCTTAAATAATGCAGCTGAGTACTTAAATAATGCAACAAAGTACTTAAATAATGCAGCAGAGTCCTTAAGTACCGTATCAGAGTCCTTAAATAATGCAGCAAAGTCCTTAAATAATGCAGAAGAGTCCTTAAATAATGCAGCAAAGTCCTTAAATAATCCAGCCAATTCCTTAAATAATGCAACAAAGTCCTTAAATAATGCAGTAGATTACTGAAATACTGCAGCAGGGTCCATAAATAATGCAGCAGAGTCCTTAAATAATGCAACAAAGTCCTTAAATAATGCAGCAGAGTCCTTAAATAATGCAACAAAGTCCTTAAATAATGCAGCAGAGTCCTTAAATAATGCAGCAGAGTACTGAAATACCGCAGCAGGGTCCTTAAATAATGCAGCAAAGTCCTTAAATAATGAAGTAGAGTCCTTAAATAATGCAACAAAGTCCTTAAATGATGCAGCAGAGTCCTTAAATAATGCAACAAAGTCCTTAAATAATGCAGCAGAGTCCTTAAATAATGCAATAAAGTCCATAAATAATGCAGCAAAGTCCTTAAATAATTCAGCAGAGTGCTGAAATACCGCAGCAGGGTCCTTAAATAATGCAGCAGAGTCCTTAAATAATGCAGCAAAGTCCTTAAATAATGCAGCAGGGTCCTTAAATAATGCAACAAAGTCCTTAAATAATGCAGCAGAGTCCTTAAAAAATGCAGTAAAGTCCGTAAATAATGCAGCAGAGTCCTTAAATAATCCAGCCAAGTCCTTAAATAATGCAACAAAGTCCTTAAATAATGCAGCAG
This sequence comes from Phyllobates terribilis, assembly GCF_046119375.1. Lineage (NCBI taxonomy): Eukaryota > Metazoa > Chordata > Amphibia > Anura > Dendrobatidae > Phyllobates > Phyllobates terribilis. The sequence goes on along the minus strand of NW_027362955.1, from coordinate 877,442 downwards.
ATTACTGAAATACTGCAGCAGGGTCCTTAAATAATGCAGCAGAGTCCTTAAATAATGCAACAAAGTCCTTAAATAATGCAGCAGAGTCCTTAAATAATGCAAAAAAGTCCTTAAATAATGCAGCAGAGTCCTTAAATAATGCAACAAAGTCCTTAAATAATGCAGCAGAGTCCTTAAATAATGCAGAAAAGTCCTTAAATAATGCAGCAGAGTCCTTAAATACTTCAGCAGAGTCCTTAAATAATGCAGCAAAGTCCTTGAATAATTTAGCAGAATCCTTAAATAATGCAACAAAGTCCTTAAATAATGCAGAAGAGTCCTTAAATAATGCAGAAAAGTCCTTAAATAATGCAGCAAATTCCTTAAATAATGCAGCAAAGTTCTTAAATAATGCAGCAGAGTCCTTAAATACCACAGCAGAGTCCTTAAATAATGCAGCAAAGTCTTTAAATAATGCAACAAAGTCCTTAAATAATGCAGCAGAGTCCTTAAATAATGCAGAAGAGTCCTTAAATAATCCAGCCAAGTCCTTAAATAATGCAGCAGAGTCCTTAAATAATGCAACAAAATCCTTAAATAATGCAGAAGAGTCCTTAAATAATCCAGCCAAGTCCTTAAATCATGCAGCAGGGTCCTTAAATAATCCAGCCAAGTCCTTAAATAATGCAGCAGAGTCCTTAAATAATGCAGCAAAGTCCTTAAATAATGCAGCAGAGTCCTTAAATACTTCAGCATAGTCCTTAAATAATGCAGCAAAGTCCTTGAATAATGCAGCAGAGTCCTTAAATAATGCAACAAAGTCATTAAATAATGCTGCAGAGTCCTTAAAAAATGCAGCAAATTCCTTAAATAATGCAGCAAAGTCTTTAAATAATGCAATAAAGTCCATAAATAATGCAGCAAAGTCCTTAAATAATGCAGCAGAGTACTGAAATACCGCAGCAGGGTCCTTAAATAATGCAGAAAAGTCGTTAAATAATGCAGCAGAGTCCTTAAATAATGCAGCAGAGTACTGAAATACCGCAGCAGGGTCCTTAAATAATGCAGCAAAGTCGTTATATAATGAAGTAGAGTCCTTAAATAATGCAAAAAAGTCCTTAAATGATGCAGCAGAGTCCTTAAATAATGCAACAAAGTCCTTAAATAATGCAGCAGAGTCCTTAAATAATGCAACAAAGTCCTTAAACAATGCAGCAGAGTCCTTAAAGAATGCAGAAGAGTCCTTAAATAATGCAACCAAGACCTTAAATAATGCAGCAGAGTCCTTAAATAATGCAACAAAGTACTTAAATAATGCAGCAGAGTCCTTAAGTAACGTAGCAGAGTACTTAAATAATGCAGCAAAGTCATTAAATAATGCAGCAGAGTCCTTTAATAATGCAATAAAGTCCATAAATAATGCAGCAAAGTCCTTAAATAATTCAGCAGAGTGCTGAAATACCGCAGCAGGGTCCTTAAATAATGCAGCAGAGTCCTTAAATAATGCAACAAAGTCCTTAAATAATGCAGCAGGGTCCTTAAATAATGCAACAAAGTCCTTAAATAATGCAGCAGAGTCCTTAAATAATGCAGCAAAGTCCTTAAATAATGCAGCAGAGTCCTTAAATAATCCAGCCAAGTCCTTAAATAATGCCGCAAAGTCCTTAAATAATGCAGCAGAGTACTGAAATACCGCAGCAGGATCCTTAAATAATGCAGCAGAGTCCTTAAATAATGCAGAACACTCCTTAAATAATGCAATAAAGTCCTTAAATAATGCAGCAGAGTCCTTAAATAATGCAACAAAGTCCTTAAATAATGCAGCAGAGTCCTTAAATAATGCAGCAAAGTCATTAAATAATGCAGCAGAGTCCTTTAATAATGCAACAAATTCCTTAAATAATGCAGCAGAGTCCTTAAATAATGCAATAAAGTCCATAAATAATGCAGCAAAGTCCTTAAATAATTCAGCAGAGTGCTGAAATACCGCAGCAGGGTCCTTAAATAATGCAGCAGAGTCCTTAAATAATGCAACAAAGTCCTTAAATAATGCAGCAGATTCCTTAAATAATGCAACAAAGTACTTAAATAATGCAGCAGAGTCCTTAAGTAACGTAGCAGAGTACTTAAATAATGCAGCAAAGTCATTAAATAATGCAGCAGAGTCCTTTAATAATGCAACAAATTCCTTAAATAATGCAGCAGAGTCCTTAAATAATGCAATAAAGTCCATAAATAATGCAGCAAAGTCCTTAAATAATTCAGCAGAGTGCTGAAATACCGCAGCAGGGTCCATAAATAATGCAGCAGAGTCCTTAAATAATGCAACAAAGTCCTTAAATAATGCAGCAGGGTCCTTAAATAATGCAACAAAGTCCTTAAATAATGCAGCAGAGTCCTTAAATAATGCAGCAAAGTCCTTAAATAATGCAGCAGAGTCCTTAAATAATCCAGCCAAGTCCTTAAATAATGCAGCAAAGTCCTTAAATAATGCAGCAGAGTACTGAAATACCGCAGCAGGATCCTTAAATAATGCAGCAGAGTCCTTAAATAATGCAGAACACTCCTTAAATAATGCAATAAAGTCCTTAAATAATGCAGCAGAGTCCTTAAATAATGCAGCAGGGTCCTTAAATAATGCAACAAAGTCCTTAAATAATGCAGCAGAGTCCTTAAATAATGCAGCAAAGTCCTTAAATAATGCAGCAGAGTCCTTAAATAATCCAGCCAAGTCCTTAAATAATGCAGCAAAGTCCTTAAATAATGCAGCAGAGTACTGAAATACCGCAGCAGGATCCTTAAATAATGCAGCAGAGTCCTTAAATAATGCAGAACACTCCTTAAATAATGCAATAAAGTCCTTAAATAATGCAGCAGAGTCCTTAAATAATGCAACAAAGTCCTTAAATAATGCAGCAGAGTCCTTAAATAATGCAGCACATTCCTTAAATAATGCAGCAGAGTCCTTAAATAATCCAGCCAAGTCCTTAAATACTGCTGCAGAGTACTTAAATAATGCAGCAAAGTCCTTAGATAATGCAGCAGAGTCCTTAAATAATGCAACAAAGTACTTAAATAATGTAGAAGAGTCCTTAAATAATGCAACAAAGTCCTTAAATAATGCAGCTGAGTACTTAAATAATGCAACAAAGTACTTAAATAATGCAGCAGAGTCCTTAAGTACCGTATCAGAGTCCTTAAATAATGCAGCAAAGTCCTTAAATAATGCAGAAGAGTCCTTAAATAATGCAGCAAAGTCCTTAAATAATCCAGCCAATTCCTTAAATAATGCAACAAAGTCCTTAAATAATGCAGTAGATTACTGAAATACTGCAGCAGGGTCCATAAATAATGCAGCAGAGTCCTTAAATAATGCAACAAAGTCCTTAAATAATGCAGCAGAGTCCTTAAATAATGCAACAAAGTCCTTAAATAATGCAGCAGAGTCCTTAAATAATGCAGCAGAGTACTGAAATACCGCAGCAGGGTCCTTAAATAATGCAGCAAAGTCCTTAAATAATGAAGTAGAGTCCTTAAATAATGCAACAAAGTCCTTAAATGATGCAGCAGAGTCCTTAAATAATGCAACAAAGTCCTTAAATAATGCAGCAGAGTCCTTAAATAATGCAATAAAGTCCATAAATAATGCAGCAAAGTCCTTAAATAATTCAGCAGAGTGCTGAAATACCGCAGCAGGGTCCTTAAATAATGCAGCAGAGTCCTTAAATAATGCAGCAAAGTCCTTAAATAATGCAGCAGGGTCCTTAAATAATGCAACAAAGTCCTTAAATAATGCAGCAGAGTCCTTAAAAAATGCAGTAAAGTCCGTAAATAATGCAGCAGAGTCCTTAAATAATCCAGCCAAGTCCTTAAATAATGCAACAAAGTCCTTAAATAATGCAGCAGATTACTGAAATACTGCAGCAGGGTCCTTAAATAATGCAGCAGAGTCCTTAAATAATGCAACAAAGTCCTTAAATAATGCAGCAGAGTCCTTAAATAATGCAAAAAAGTCCTTAAATAATGCAGCAGAGTCCTTAAATAATGCAACAAAGTCCTTAAATAATGCAGCAGAGTCCTTAAATAATGCAGAAAAGTCCTTAAATAATGCAGCAGAGTCCTTAAATACTTCAGCAGAGTCCTTAAATAATGCAGCAAAGTCCTTGAATAATTTAGCAGAATCCTTAAATAATGCAACAAAGTCCTTAAATAATGCAGAAGAGTCCTTAAATAATGCAGAAAAGTCCTTAAATAATGCAGCAAATTCCTTAAATAATGCAGCAAAGTCTTTAAATAATGCAATAAAGTCCATAAATAATGCAGCAAAGTTCTTAAATAATGCAGCAGAGTCCTTAAATACCACAGCAGAGTCCTTAAATAATGCAGCAAAGTCTTTAAATAATGCAACAAAGTCCTTAAATAATGCAGCAGAGTCCTTAAATAATGCAGAAGAGTCCTTAAATAATCCAGCCAAGTCCTTAAATAATGCAGCAGAGTCCTTAAATAATGCAACAAAATCCTTAAATAATGCAGAAGAGTCCTTAAATAATCCAGCCAAGTCCTTAAATCATGCAGCAGGGTCCTTAAATAATCCAGCCAAGTCCTTAAATAATGCAGCAGAGTCCTTAAATAATGCAGCAAAGTCCTTAAATAATGCAGCAGAGTCCTTAAATACTTCAGCATAGTCCTTAAATAATGCAGCAAAGTCCTTGAATAATGCAGCAGAGTCCTTAAATAATGCAACAAAGTCATTAAATAATGCTGCAGAGTCCTTAAAAAATGCAGCAAATTCCTTAAATAATGCAGCAAAGTCTTTAAATAATGCAATAAAGTCCATAAATAATGCAGCAAAGTCCTTAAATAATGCAGCAGAGTACTGAAATACCGCAGCAGGGTCCTTAAATAATGCAGAAAAGTCGTTAAATAATGCAGCAGAGTCCTTAAATAATGCAGCAGAGTACTGAAATACCGCAGCAGGGTCCTTAAATAATGCAGCAAAGTCGTTATATAATGAAGTAGAGTCCTTAAATAATGCAAAAAAGTCCTTAAATGATGCAGCAGAGTCCTTAAATAATGCAACAAAGTCCTTAAATAATGCAGCAGAGTCCTTAAATAATGCAACAAAGTCCTTAAACAATGCAGCAGAGTCTTTAAAGAATGCAGAAGAGTCCTTAAATAATGCAACCAAGACCTTAAATAATGCAGCAGAGTCCTTAAATAATGCAACAAAGTACTTAAATAATGCAGCAGAGTCCTTAAGTAACGTAGCAGAGTACTTAAATAATGCAGCAAAGTCATTAAATAATGCAGCAGAGTCCTTTAATAATGCAACAAATTCCTTAAATAATGCAGCAGAGTCCTTAAATAATGCAATAAAGTCCATAAATAATGCAGCAAAGTCCTTAAATAATTCAGCAGAGTGCTGAAATACCGCAGCAGGGTCCTTAAATAATGCAGCAGAGTCCTTAAATAATGCAACAAAGTCCTTAAATAATGCAGCAGAGTCCTTAAATAATGCAACAAAGTACTTAAATAATGCAGCAGAGTCCTTAAGTAACGTAGCAGAGTACTTAAATAATGCAGCAAAGTCATTAAATAATGCAGCAGAGTCCTTTAATAATGCAACAAATTCCTTAAATAATGCAGCAGAGTCCTTAAATAATGCAATAAAGTCCATAAATAATGCAGCAAAGTCCTTAAATAATTCAGCAGAGTGCTGAAATACCGCAGCAGGGTCCTTAAATAATGCAGCAGAGTCCTTAAATAATGCAACAAAGTCCTTAAATAATGCAGCAGGGTCCTTAAATAATGCAAAAAAGTCCTTAAATAATGCAGCAGAGTCCTTAAATAATGCAGCAAAGTCCTTAAATAATGCAGCAGAGTCCTTAAATAATCCAGCCAAGTCCTTAAATAATGCAGCAAAGTCCTTAAATAATGCAGCAGAGTACTGAAATACCGCAGCAGGATCCTTAAATAATGCAGCAGAGTCCTTAAATAATGCAGAACACTCCTTAAATAATGCAATAAAGTCCTTAAATAATGCAGCAGAGTCCTTAAATAATGCAGCAGGGTCCTTAAATAATGCAACAAAGTCCTTAAATAATGCAGCAGAGTCCTTAAATAATGCAGCAAAGTCCTTAAATAATGCAGCAGAGTCCTTAAATAATCCAGCCAAGTCCTTAAATAATGCAGCAAAGTCCTTAAATAATGCAGCAGAGTACTGAAATACCGCAGCAGGATCCTTAAATAATGCAGCAGAGTCCTTAAATAATGCAGAACACTCCTTAAATAATGCAATAAAGTCCTTAAATAATGCAGCAGAGTCCTTAAATAATGCAACAAAGTCCTTAAATAATGCAGCAGAGTCCTTAAATAATGCAGCACATTCCTTAAATAATGCAGCAGAGTCCTTAAATAATCCAGCCAAGTCCTTAAATACTGCTGCAGAGTACTTAAATAATGCAGCAAAGTCCTTAAATAATGCAGCAGAGTCCTTAAATAATGCAACAAAGTACTTAAATAATGTAGAAGAGTCCTTAAATAATGCAACAAAGTCCTTAAATAATGCAGCTGAGTACTTAAATAATGCAACAAAGTACTTAAATAATGCAGCAGAGTCCTTAAGTACCGTATCAGAGTCCTTAAATAATGCAGCAAAGTCCTTAAATAATGCAGAAGAGTCCTTAAATAATGCAGCAAAGTCCTTAAATAATCCAGCCAATTCCTTAAATAATGCAACAAAGTCCTTAAATAATGCAGCAGATTACTGAAATACTGCAGCAGGGTCCTTAAATAATGCAGCAGAGTCCTTAAATAATGCAACAAAGTCCTTAAATAATGCAGCAGAGTCCTTAAATAATGCAACAAAGTCCTTAAATAATGCAGCAGAGTCCTTAAATAATGCAGCAGAGTACTGAAATACCGCAGCAGGGTCCTTAAATAATGCAGCAAAGTCCTTAAATAATGAAGTAGAGTCCTTAAATAATGCAACAAAGTCCTTAAATGATGCAGCAGAGTCCTTAAATAATGCAACAAAGTCCTTAAATAATGCAGCAGAGTCCTTAAATAATGCAATAAAGTCCATAAATAATGCAGCAAAGTCCTTAAATAATTCAGCAGAGTGCTGAAATACCGCAGCAGGGTCCTTAAATAATGCAGCAGAGTCCTTAAATAATGCAGCAAAGTCCTTAAATAATGCAGCAGGGTCCTTAAATAATGCAACAAAGTCCTTAAATAATGCAGCAGAGTCCTTAAAAAATGCAGTAAAGTCCGTAAATAATGCAGCAGAGTCCTTAAATAATCCAGCCAAGTCCTTAAATAATGCAACAAAGTCCTTAAATAATGCAGCAGATTACTGAAATACTGCAGCAGGGTCCTTAAATAATGCAGCAGAGTCCTTAAATAATGCAACAAAGTCCTTAAATAATGCAGCAGAGTCCTTAAATAATGCAAAAAAGTCCTTAAATAATGCAGCAGAGTCCTTAAATAATGCAACAAAGTCCTTAAATAATGCAGCAGAGTCCTTAAATAATGCAGAAAAGTCCTTAAATAATGCAGCAGAGTCCTTAAATACTTCAGCATAGTCCTTAAATAATGCAGCAAAGTCCTTGAATAATTTAGCAGAATCCTTAAATAATGCAACAAAGTCCTTAAATAATGCAGAAGAGTCCTTAAATAATGCAGAAAAGTCCTTAAATAATGCAGCAAATTCCTTAAATAATGCAGCAAAGTCTTTAAATAATGCAATAAAGTCCATAAATAATGCAGCAAAGTTCTTAAATAATGCAGCAGAGTCCTTAAATACCACAGCAGAGTCCTTAAATAATGCAGCAAAGTCTTTAAATAATGCAACAAAGTCCTTAAATAATGCAGCAGAGTCCTTAAATAATGCAGAAGAGTCCTTAAATAATCCAGCCAAGTCCTTAAATAATGCAGCAGAGTCCTTAAATAATGCAACAAAATCCTTAAATAATGCAGAAGAGTCCTTAAATAATCCAGCCAAGTCCTTAAATCATGCAGCAGGGTCCTTAAATAATCCAGCCAAGTCCTTAAATAATGCAGCAGAGTCCTTAAATAATGCAGCAAAGTCCTTAAATAATGCAGCAGAGTCCTTAAATACTTCAGCATAGTCCTTAAATAATGCAGCAAAGTCCTTGAATAATGCAGCAGAGTCCTTAAATAATGCAACAAAGTCATTAAATAATGCTGCAGAGTCCTTAAAAAATGCAGCAAATTCCTTAAATAATGCAGCAAAGTCTTTAAATAATGCAATAAAGTCCATAAATAATGCAGCAAAGTCCTTAAATAATGCAGCAGAGTACTGAAATACCGCAGCAGGGTCCTTAAATAATGCAGAAAAGTCGTTAAATAATGCAGCAGAGTCCTTAAATAATGCAGCAGAGTACTGAAATACCGCAGCAGGGTCCTTAAATAATGCAGCAAAGTCGTTATATAATGAAGTAGAGTCCTTAAATAATGCAAAAAAGTCCTTAAATGATGCAGCAGAGTCCTTAAATAATGCAACAAAGTCCTTAAATAATTCAGCAGAGTCCTTAAATAATGCAACAAAGTCCTTAAACAATGCAGCAGAGTCCTTAAAGAATGCAGAAGAGTCCTTAAATAATGCAACCAAGACCTTAAATAATGCAGCAGAGTCCTTAAATAATGCAACAAAGTACTTAAATAATGCAGCAGAGTCCTTAAGTAACGTAGCAGAGTACTTAAATAATGCAGCAAAGTCATTAAATAATGCAGCAGAGTCCTTTAATAATGCAACAAATTCCTTAAATAATGCAGCAGAGTCCTTAAATAATGCAATAAAGTCCATAAATAATGCAGCAAAGTCCTTAAATAATTCAGCAGAGTGCTGAAATACCGCAGCAGGGTCCTTAAATAATGCAGCAGAGTCCTTAAATAATGCAACAAAGTCCTTAAATAATGCAGCAGAGTCCTTAAATAATGCAACAAAGTACTTAAATAATGCAGCAGAGTCCTTAAGTAACGTAGCAGAGTACTTAAATAATGCAGCAAAGTCATTAAATAATGCAGCAGAGTCCTTTAATAATGCAACAAATTCCTTAAATAATGCAGCAGAGTCCTTAAATAATGCAATAAAGTCCATAAATAATGCAGCAAAGTCCTTAAATAATTCAGCAGAGTGCTGAAATACCGCAGCAGGGTCCTTAAATAATGCAGCAGAGTCCTTAAATAATGCAACAAAGTCCTTAAATAATGCAGCAGGGTCCTTAAATAATGCAACAAAGTCCTTAAATAATGCAGCAGAGTCCTTAAATAATGCAGCAAAGTCCTTAAATAATGCAGCAGAGTCCTTAAATAATCCAGCCAAGTCCTTAAATAATGCAGCAAAGTCCTTAAATAATGCAGCAGAGTACTGAAATACCGCAGCAGGATCCTTAAATAATGCAGCAGAGTCCTTAAATAATGCAGAACACTCCTTAAATAATGCAATAAAGTCCTTAAATAATGCAGCAGAGTCCTTAAATAATGCAGCAGGGTCCTTAAATAATGCAACAAAGTCCTTAAATAATGCAGCAGAGTCCTTAAATAATGCAGCAAAGTCCTTAAATAATGCAGCAGAGTCCTTAAATAATCCAGCCAAGTCCTTAAATAATGCAGCGAAGTCCTTAAATAATGCAGCAGAGTACTGAAATACCGCAGCAGGATCCTTAAATAATGCAGCAGAGTCCTTAAATAATGCAGAACACTCCTTAAATAATGCAATAAAGTCCTTAAATAATGCAGCAGAGTCCTTAAATAATGCAACAAAGTCCTTAAATAATGCAGCAGAGTCCTTAAATAATGCAGCACATTCCTTAAATAATGCAGCAGAGTCCTTAAATAATCCAGCCAAGTCCTTAAATACTGCTGCAGAGTACTTAAATAATGCAGCAAAGTCCTTAAATAATGCAGCAGAGTCCTTAAATAATGCAACAAAGTACTTAAATAATGTAGAAGAGTCCTTAAATAATGCAACAAAGTCCTTAAATAATGCAGCTGAGTACTTAAATAATGCAACAAAGTACTTAAATAATGCAGCAGAGTCCTTAAGTACCGTATCAGAGTCCTTAAATAATGCAGCAAAGTCCTTAAATAATGCAGAAGAGTCCTTAAATAATGCAGCAAAGTCCTTAAATAATCCAGCCAATTCCTTAAATAATGCAACAAAGTCCTTAAATAATGCAGCAGATTACTGAAATACTGCAGCAGGGTCCTTAAATAATGCAGCAGAGTCCTTAAATAATGCAACAAAGTCCTTAAATAATGCAGCAGAGTCCTTAAATAATGCAACAAAGTCCTTAAATAATGCAGCAGAGTCCTTAAATAATGCAGCAGAGTACTGAAATACCGCAGCAGGGTCCTTAAATAATGCAGCAAAGTCCTTAAATAATGAAGTAGAGTCCTTAAATAATGCAACAAAGTCCTTAAATGATGCAGCAGAGTCCTTAAATAATGCAACAAAGTCCTTAAATAATGCAGCAGAGTCCTTAAATAATGCAATAAAGTCCATAAATAATGCAGCAAAGTCCTTAAATAATTCAGCAGAGTGCTGAAATACCGCAGCAGGGTCCTTAAATAATGCAGCAGAGTCCTTAAATAATGCAGCAAAGTCCTTAAATAATGCAGCAGGGTCCTTAAATAATGCAACAAAGTCCTTAAATAATGCAGCAGAGTCCTTAAAAAATGCAGTAAAGTCCGTAAATAATGCAGCAGAGTCCTTAAATAATCCAGCCAAGTCCTTAAATAATGCAACAAAGTCCTTAAATAATGCAGCAGATTACTGAAATACTGCAGCAGGGTCCTTAAATAATGCAGCAGAGTCCTTAAATAATGCAACAAAGTCCTTAAATAATGCAGCAGAGTCCTTAAATAATGCAAAAAAGTCCTTAAATAATGCAGCAGAGTCCTTAAATAATGCAACAAAGTCCTTAAATAATGCAGCAGAGTCCTTAAATAATGCAGAAAAGTCCTTAAATAATGCAGCAGAGTCCTTAAATACTTCAGCATAGTCCTTAAATAATGCAGCAAAGTCCTTGAATAATTTAGCAGAATCCTTAAATAATGCAACAAAGTCCTTAAATAATGCAGAAGAGTCCTTAAATAATGCAGAAAAGTCCTTAAATAATGCAGCAAATTCCTTAAATAATGCAGCAAAGTCTTTAAATAATGCAATAAAGTCCATAAATAATGCAGCAAAGTTCTTAAATAATGCAGCAGAGTCCTTAAATACCACAGCAGAGTCCTTAAATAATGCAGCAAAGTCTTTAAATAATGCAACAAAGTCCTTAAATAATGCAGCAGAGTCCTTAAATAATGCAGAAGAGTCCTTAAATAATCCAGCCAAGTCCTTAAATAATGCAGCAGAGTCCTTAAATAATGCAACAAAATCCTTAAATAATGCAGAAGAGTCCTTAAATAATCCAGCCAAGTCCTTAAATCATGCAGCAGGGTCCTTAAATAATCCAGCCAAGTCCTTAAATAATGCAGCAGAGTCCTTAAATAATGCAGCAAAGTCCTTAAATAATGCAGCAGAGTCCTTAAATACTTCAGCATAGTCCTTAAATAATGCAGCAAAGTCCTTGAATAATGCAGCAGAGTCCTTAAATAATGCAACAAAGTCATTAAATAATGCTGCAGAGTCCTTAAAAAATGCAGCAAATTCCTTAAATAATGCAGCAAAGTCTTTAAATAATGCAATAAAGTCCATAAATAATGCAGCAAAGTCCTTAAATAATGCAGCAGAGTACTGAAATACCGCAGCAGGGTCCTTAAATAATGCAGAAAAGTCGTTAAATAATGCAGCAGAGTCCTTAAATAATGCAGCAGAGTACTGAAATACCGCAGCAGGGTCCTTAAATAATGCAGCAAAGTCGTTATATAATGAAGTAGAGTCCTTAAATAATGCAAAAAAGTCCTTAAATGATGCAGCAGAGTCCTTAAATAATGCAACAAAGTCCTTAAATAATGCAGCAGAGTCCTTAAATAATGCAACAAAGTCCTTAAACAATGCAGCAGAGTCCTTAAAGAATGCAGAAGAGTCCTTAAATAATGCAACCAAGACCTTAAATAATGCAGCAGAGTCCTTAAATAATGCAACAAAGTACTTAAATAATGCAGCAGAGTCCTTAAGTAACGTAGCAGAGTACTTAAATAATGCAGCAAAGTCATTAAATAATGCAGCAGAGTCCTTTAATAATGCAACAAATTCCTTAAATAATGCAGCAGAGTCCTTAAATAATGCAATAAAGTCCATAAATAATGCAGCAAAGTCCTTAAATAATTCAGCAGAGTGCTGAAATACCGCAGCAGGGTCCTTAAATAATGCAGCAGAGTCCTTAAATAATGCAACAAAGTCCTTAAATAATGCAGCAGAGTCCTTAAATAATGCAACAAGGTACTTAAATAATGCAGCAGAGTCCTTAAGTAACGTAGCAGAGTACTTAAATAATGCAGCAAAGTCATTAAATAATGCAGCAGAGTCCTTTAATAATGCAACAAATTCCTTAAATAATGCAGCAGAGTCCTTAAATAATGCAATAAAGTCCATAAATAATGCAGCAAAGTCCTTAAATAATTCAGCAGAGTGCTGAAATACCGCAGCAGGGTCCTTAAATAATGCAGCAGAGTCCTTAAATAATGCAACAAAGTCCTTAAATAATGCAGCAGGGTCCTTAAATAATGCAAAAAAGTCCTTAAATAATGCAGCAGAGTCCTTAAATAATGCAGCAAAGTCCTTAAATAATGCAGCAGAGTCCTTAAATAATCCAGCCAAGTCCTTAAATAATGCAGCAAAGTCCTTAAATAATGCAGCAGAGTACTGAAATACCGCAGCAGGATCCTTAAATAATGCAGCAGAGTCCTTAAATAATGCAGAACACTCCTTAAATAATGCAATAAAGTCCTTAAATAATGCAGCAGAGTCCTTAAATAATGCAGCAGGGTCCTTAAATAATGCAACAAAGTCCTTAAATAATGCAGCAGAGTCCTTAAATAATGCAGCAAAGTCCTTAAATAATGCAGCAGAGTCCTTAAATAATCCAGCCAAGTCCTTAAATAATGCAGCAAAGTCCTTAAATAATGCAGCAGAGTACTGAAATACCGCAGCAGGATCCTTAAATAATGCAGCAGAGTCCTTAAATAATGCAGAACACTCCTTAAATAATGCAATAAAGTCCTTAAATAATGCAGCAGAGTCCTTAAATAATGCAACAAAGTCCTTAAATAATGCAGCAGAGTCCTTAAATAATGCAGCACATTCCTTAAATAATGCAGCAGAGTCCTTAAATAATCCAGCCAAGTCCTTAAATACTGCTGCAGAGTACTTAAATAATGCAGCAAAGTCCTTAAATAATGCAGCAGAGTCCTTAAATAATGCAACAAAGTACTTAAATAATGTAGAAGAGTCCTTAAATAATGCAACAAAGTCCTTAAATAATGCAGCTGAGTACTTAAATAATGCAACAAAGTACTTAAATAATGCAGCAGAGTCCTTAAGTACCGTATCAGAGTCCTTAAATAATGCAGCAAAGTCCTTAAATAATGCAGAAGAGTCCTTAAATAATGCAGCAAAGTCCTTAAATAATCCAGCCAATTCCTTAAATAATGCAACAAAGTCCTTAAATAATGCAGCAGATTACTGAAATACTGCAGCAGGGTCCTTAAATAATGCAGCAGAGTCCTTAAATAATGCAACAAAGTCCTTAAATAATGCAGCAGAGTCCTTAAATAATGCAACAAAGTCCTTAAATAATGCAGCAGAGTCCTTAAATAATGCAGCAGAGTACTGAAATACCGCAGCAGGGTCCTTAAATAATGCAGCAAAGTCCTTAAATAATGAAGTAGAGTCCTTAAATAATGCAACAAAGTCCTTAAATGATGCAGCAGAGTCCTTAAATAATGCAACAAAGTCCTTAAATAATGCAGCAGAGTCCTTAAATAATGCAATAAAGTCCATAAATAATGCAGCAAAGTCCTTAAATAATTCAGCAGAGTGCTGAAATACCGCAGCAGGGTCCTTAAATAATGCAGCAGAGTCCTTAAATAATGCAGCAAAGTCCTTAAATAATGCAGCAGGGTCCTTAAATAATGCAACAAAGTCCTTAAATAATGCAGCAGAGTCCTTAAAAAATGCAGTAAAGTCCGTAAATAATGCAGCAGAGTCCTTAAATAATCCAGCCAAGTCCTTAAATAATGCAACAAAGTCCTTAAATAATGCAGCAGATTACTGAAATACTGCAGCAGGGTCCTTAAATAATGCAGCAGAGTCCTTAAATAATGCAACAAAGTCCTTAAATAATGCAGCAGAGTCCTTAAATAATGCAAAAAAGTCCTTAAATAATGCAGCAGAGTCCTTAAATAATGCAACAAAGTCCTTAAATAATGCAGCAGAGTCCTTAAATAATGCAGAAAAGTCCTTAAATAATGCAGCAGAGTCCTTAAATACTTCAGCATAGTCCTTAAATAATGCAGCAAAGTCCTTGAATAATTTAGCAGAATCCTTAAATAATGCAACAAAGTCCTTAAATAATGCAGAAGAGTCCTTAAATAATGCAGAAAAGTCCTTAAATAATGCAGCAAATTCCTTAAATAATGCAGCAAAGTCTTTAAATAATGCAATAAAGTCCATAAATAATGCAGCAAAGTTCTTAAATAATGCAGCAGAGTCCTTAAATACCACAGCAGAGTCCTTAAATAATGCAGCAAAGTCTTTAAATAATGCAACAAAGTCCTTAAATAATGCAGCAGAGTCCTTAAATAATGCAGAAGAGTCCTTAAATAATCCAGCCAAGTCCTTAAATAATGCAGCAGAGTCCTTAAATAATGCAACAAAATCCTTAAATAATGCAGAAGAGTCCTTAAATAATCCAGCCAAGTCCTTAAATCATGCAGCAGGGTCCTTAAATAATCCAGCCAAGTCCTTAAATAATGCAGCAGAGTCCTTAAATAATGCAGCAAAGTCCTTAAATAATGCAGCAGAGTCCTTAAATACTTCAGCATAGTCCTTAAATAATGCAGCAAAGTCCTTGAATAATGCAGCAGAGTCCTTAAATAATGCAACAAAGTCATTAAATAATGCTGCAGAGTCCTTAAAAAATGCAGCAAATTCCTTAAATAATGCAGCAAAATCTTTAAATAATGCAATAAAGTCCATAAATAATGCAGCAAAGTCCTTAAATAATGCAGCAGAGTACTGAAATACCGCAGCAGGGTCCTTAAATAATGCAGAAAAGTCGTTAAATAATGCAGCAGAGTCCTTAAATAATGCAGCAGAGTACTGAAATACCGCAGCAGGGTCCTTAAATAATGCAGCAAAGTCGTTATATAATGAAGTAGAGTCCTTAAATAATGCAAAAAAGTCCTTAAATGATGCAGCAGAGTCCTTAAATAATGCAACAAAGTCCTTAAATAATGCAGCAGAGTCCTTAAATAATGCAACAAAGTCCTTAAACAATGCAGCAGAGTCCTTAAAGAATGCAGAAGAGTCCTTAAATAATGCAACCAAGACCTTAAATAATGCAGCAGAGTCCTTAAATAATGCAACAAAGTACTTAAATAATGCAGCAGAGTCCTTAAGTAACGTAGCAGAGTACTTAAATAATGCAGCAAAGTCGTTATATAATGAAGTAGAGTCCTTAAATAATGCAAAAAAGTCCTTAAATGATGCAGCAGAGTCCTTAAATAATGCAACAAAGTCCTTAAATAATGCAGCAGAGTCCTTAAATAATGCAACAAAGTCCTTAAACAATGCAGCAGAGTCCTTAAAGAATGCAGAAGAGTCCTTAAATAATGCAACCAAGACCTTAAATAATGCAGCAAAGTCCTTAAATAATGCAGCAGAGTACTGAAATACCGCAGCAGGATCCTTAAATAATGCAGCAGAGTCCTTAAATAATGCAGAACACTCCTTAAATAATGCAATAAAGTCCTTAAATAATGCAGCAGAGTCCTTAAATAATGCAGCAGGGTCCTTAAATAATGCAACAAAGTCCTTAAATAATGCAGCAGAGTCCTTAAATAATGCAGCAAAGTCCTTAAATAATGCAGCAGAGTCCTTAAATAATCCAGCCAAGTCCTTAAATAATGCAGCAAAGTCCTTAAATAATGCAGCAGAGTACTGAAATACCGCAGCAGGATCCTTAAATAATGCAGCAGAGTCCTTAAATAATGCAGAACACTCCTTAAATAATGCAATAAAGTCCTTAAATAATGCAGCAGGGTCCTTAAATAATGCAAAAAAGTCCTTAAATAATGCAGCAGAGTCCTTAAATAATGCAGCAAAGTCCTTAAATAATGCAGCAGAGTCCTTAAATAATCCAGCCAAGTCCTTAAATAATGCAGCAAAGTCCTTAAATAATGCAGCAGAGTACTAAAATACCGCAGCAGGATCCTTAAATAATGCAGCAGAGTCCTTAAATAATGCAGAACACTCCTTAAATAATGCAATAAAGTCCTTAAATAATGCAGCAGAGTCCTTAAATAATGCAGCAGGGTCCTTAAATAATGCAACAAAGTCCTTAAATAATGCAGCAGAGTCCTTAAATAATGCAGCAAAGTCCTTAAATAATGCAGCAGAGTCCTTAAATAATCCAGCCAAGTCCTTAAATAATGCAGCAAAGTCCTTAAATAATGCAGCAGAGTACTGAAATACCGCAGCAGGATCCTTAAATAATGCAGCAGAGTCCTTAAATAATGCAGAACACTCCTTAAATAATGCAATAAAGTCCTTAAATAATGCAGCAGAGTCCTTAAATAATGCAACAAAGTCCTTAAATAATGCAGCAGAGTCCTTAAATAATGCAGCACATTCCTTAAATAATGCAGCAGAGTCCTTAAATAATCCAGCCAAGTCCTTAAATACTGCTGCAGAGTACTTAAATAATGCAGCAAAGTCCTTAAATAATGCAGCAGAGTCCTTAAATAATGCAACAAAGTACTTAAATAATGTAGAAGAGTCCTTAAATAATGCAACAAAGTCCTTAAATAATGCAGCTGAGTACTTAAATAATGCAACAAAGTACTTAAATAATGCAGCAGAGTCCTTAAGTACCGTATCAGAGTCCTTAAATAATGCAGCAAAGTCCTTAAATAATGCAGAAGAGTCCTTAAATAATGCAGCAAAGTCCTTAAATAATCCAGCCAATTCCTTAAATAATGCAACAAAGTCCTTAAATAATGCAGCAGATTACTGAAATACTGCAGCAGGGTCCTTAAATAATGCAGCAGAGTCCTTAAATAATGCAACAAAGTCCTTAAATAATGCAGCAGAGTCCTTAAATAATGCAACAAAGTCCTTAAATAATGCAGCAGAGTCCTTAAATAATGCAGCAGAGTACTGAAATACCGCAGCAGGGTCCTTAAATAATGCAGCAAAGTCCTTAAATAATGAAGTAGAGTCCTTAAATAATGCAACAAAGTCCTTAAATGATGCAGCAGAGTCCTTAAATAATGCAACAAAGTCCTTAAATAATGCAGCAGAGTCCTTAAATAATGCAATAAAGTCCATAAATAATGCAGCAAAGTCCTTAAATAATTCAGCAGAGTGCTGAAATACCGCAGCAGGGTCCTTAAATAATGCAGCAGAGTCCTTAAATAATGCAGCAAAGTCCTTAAATAATGCAGCAGGGTCCTTAAATAATGCAACAAAGTCCTTAAATAATGCAGCAGAGTCCTTAAAAAATGCAGTAAAGTCCGTAAATAATGCAGCAGAGTCCTTAAATAATCCAGCCAAGTCCTTAAATAATGCAACAAAGTCCTTAAATAATGCAGCAGATTACTGAAATACTGCAGCAGGGTCCTTAAATAATGCAGCAGAGTCCTTAAATAATGCAACAAAGTCCTTAAATAATGCAGCAGAGTCCTTAAATAATGCAAAAAAGTCCTTAAATAATGCAGCAGAGTCCTTAAATAATGCAACAAAGTCCTTAAATAATGCAGCAGAGTCCTTAAATAATGCAGAAAAGTCCTTAAATAATGCAGCAGAGTCCTTAAATACTTCAGCATAGTCCTTAAATAATGCAGCAAAGTCCTTGAATAATTTAGCAGAATCCTTAAATAATGCAACAAAGTCCTTAAATAATGCAGAAGAGTCCTTAAATAATGCAGAAAAGTCCTTAAATAATGCAGCAAAGTCCTTAAATAATGCAGCAAAGTCTTTAAATAATGCAATAAAGTCCATAAATAATGCAGCAAAGTTCTTAAATAATGCAGCAGAGTCCTTAAATACCACAGCAGAGTCCTTAAATAATGCAGCAAAGTCTTTAAATAATGCAACAAAGTCCTTAAATAATGCAGCAGAGTCCTTAAATAATGCAGAAGAGTCCTTAAATAATCCAGCCAAGTCCTTAAATAATGCAGCAGAGTCCTTAAATAATGCAATAAAATCCTTAAATAATGCAGAAGAGTCCTTAAATAATCCAGCCAAGTCCTTAAATCATGCAGCAGGGTCCTTAAATAATCCAGCCAAGTCCTTAAATAATGCAGCAGAGTCCTTGAATAATGCAGCAAAGTCCTTAAATAATGCAGCAGAGTCCTTAAATACTTCAGCATAGTCCTTAAATAATGCAGCAAAGTCCTTGAATAATGCAGCAGAGTCCTTAAATAATGCAACAAAGTCATTAAATAATGCTGCAGAGTCCTTAAAAAATGCAGCAAATTCCTTAAATAATGCAGCAAAGTCTTTAAATAATGCAATAAAGTCCATAAATAATGCAGCAAAGTCCTTAAATAATGCAGCAGAGTACTGAAATACCGCAGCAGGGTCCTTAAATAATGCAGAAAAGTCGTTAAATAATGCAGCAGAGTCCTTAAATAATGCAGCAGAGTACTGAAATACCGCAGCAGGGTCCTTAAATAATGCAGCAAAGTCGTTATATAATGAAGTAGAGTCCTTAAATAATGCAAAAAAGTCCTTAAATGATGCAGCAGAGTCCTTAAATAATGCAACAAAGTCCTTAAATAATGCAGCAGAGTCCTTAAATAATGCAACAAAGTCCTTAAACAATGCAGCAGAGTCCTTAAAGAATGCAGAAGAGTCCTTAAATAATGCAACCAAGACCTTAAATAATGCAGCAGAGTCCTTAAATAATGCAACAAAGTACTTAAATAATGCAGCAGAGTCCTTAAGTAACGTAGCAGAGTACTTAAATAATGCAGCAAAGTCATTAAATAATGCAGCAGAGTCCTTTAATAATGCAACAAATTCCTTAAATAATGCAGCAGAGTCCTTAAATAATGCAATAAAGTCCATAAATAATGCAGCAAAGTCCTTAAATAATTCAGCAGAGTGCTGAAATACCGCAGCAGGGTCCTTAAATAATGCAGCAGAGTCCTTAAATAATGCAACAAAGTCCTTAAATAATGCAGCAGAGTCCTTAAATAATGCAACAAAGTACTTAAATAATGCAGCAGAGTCCTTAAGTAACGTAGCAGAGTACTTAAATAATGCAGCAAAGTCATTAAATAATGCAGCAGAGTCCTTTAATAATGCAACAAATTCCTTAAATAATGCAGCAGAGTCCTTAAATAATGCAATAAAGTCCATAAATAATGCAGCAAAGTCCTTAAATAATTCAGCAGAGTGCTGAAATACCGCAGCAGGGTCCTTAAATAATGCAGCAGAGTCCTTAAATAATGCAACAAAGTCCTTAAATAATGCAGCAGGGTCCTTAAATAATGCAACAAAGTCCTTAAATAATGCAGCAGAGTCCTTAAATAATGCAGCAAAGTCCTTAAATAATGCAGCAGAGTCCTTAAATAATCCAGCCAAGTCCTTAAATAATGCAGCAAAGTCCTTAAATAATGCAGCAGAGTACTGAAATACCGCAGCAGGATCCTTAAATAATGCAGCAGAGTCCTTAAATAATGCAGAACACTCCTTAAATAATGCAATAAAGTCCTTAAATAATGCAGCAGAGTCCTTAAATAATGCAACAAAGTCCTTAAATAATGCAGCAGAGTCCTTAAATAATGCAGCACATTCCTTAAATAATGCAGCAGAGTCCTTAAATAATCCAGCCAAGTCCTTAAATACTGCTGCAGAGTACTTAAATAATGCAGCAAAGTCCTTAAATAATGCAGCAGAGTCCTTAAATAATGCAACAAAGTACTTAAATAATGTAGAAGAGTCCTTAAATAATGCAACAAAGTCCTTAAATAATGCAGCTGAGTACTTAAATAATGCAACAAAGTACTTAAATAATGCAGCAGAGTCCTTAAGTACCGTATCAGAGTCCTTAAATAATGCAGCAAAGTCCTTAAATAATGCAGAAGAGTCCTTAAATAATGCAGCAAAGTCCTTAAATAATCCAGCCAATTCCTTAAATAATGCAACAAAGTCCTTAAATAATGCAGCAGATTACTGAAATACTGCAGCAGGGTCCTTAAATAATGCAGCAGAGTCCTTAAATAATGCAACAAAGTCCTTAAATAATGCAGCAGAGTCCTTAAATAATGCAACAAAGTCCTTAAATAATGCAGCAGAGTCCTTAAATAATGCAGCAGAGTACTGAAATACCGCAGCAGGGTCCTTAAATAATGCAGCAAAGTCCTTAAATAATGAAGTAGAGTCCTTAAATAATGCAACAAAGTCCTTAAATGATGCAGCAGAGTCCTTAAATAATGCAACAAAGTCCTTAAATAATGCAGCAGAGTCCTTAAATAATGCAATAAAGTCCATAAATAATGCAGCAAAGTCCTTAAATAATTCAGCAGAGTGCTGAAATACCGCAGCAGGGTCCTTAAATAATGCAGCAGAGTCCTTAAATAATGCAGCAAAGTCCTTAAATAATGCAGCAGGGTCCTTAAATAATGCAACAAAGTCCTTAAATAATGCAGCAGAGTCCTTAAAAAATGCAGTAAAGTCCGTAAATAATGCAGCAGAGTCCTTAAATAATCCAGCCAAGTCCTTAAATAATGCAACAAAGTCCTTAAATAATGCAGCAGATTACTGAAATACTGCAGCAGGGTCCTTAAATAATGCAGCAGAGTCCTTAAATAATGCAACAAAGTCCTTAAATAATGCAGCAGAGTCCTTAAATAATGCAAAAAAGTCCTTAAATAATGCAGCAGAGTCCTTAAATAATGCAACAAAGTCCTTAAATAATGCAGCAGAGTCCTTAAATAATGCAGAAAAGTCCTTAAATAATGCAGCAGAGTCCTTAAATACTTCAGCATAGTCCTTAAATAATGCAGCAAAGTCCTTGAATAATTTAGCAGAATCCTTAAATAATGCAACAAAGTCCTTAAATAATGCAGAAGAGTCCTTAAATAATGCAGAAAAGTCCTTAAATAATGCAGCAAAGTCCTTAAATAATGCAGCAAAGTCTTTAAATAATGCAATAAAGTCCATAAATAATGCAGCAAAGTTCTTAAATAATGCAGCAGAGTCCTTAAATACCACAGCAGAGTCCTTAAATAATGCAGCAAAGTCTTTAAATAATGCAACAAAGTCCTTAAATAATGCAGCAGAGTCCTTAAATAATGCAGAAGAGTCCTTAAATAATCCAGCCAAGTCCTTAAATAATGCAGCAGAGTCCTTAAATAATGCAATAAAATCCTTAAATAATGCAGAAGAGTCCTTAAATAATCCAGCCAAGTCCTTAAATCATGCAGCAGGGTCCTTAAATAATCCAGCCAAGTCCTTAAATAATGCAGCAGAGTCCTTGAATAATGCAGCAAAGTCCTTAAATAATGCAGCAGAGTCCTTAAATACTTCAGCATAGTCCTTAAATAATGCAGCAAAGTCCTTGAATAATGCAGCAGAGTCCTTAAATAATGCAACAAAGTCATTAAATAATGCTGCAGAGTCCTTAAAAAATGCAGCAAATTCCTTAAATAATGCAGCAAAGTCTTTAAATAATGCAATAAAGTCCATAAATAATGCAGCAAAGTCCTTAAATAATGCAGCAGAGTACTGAAATACCGCAGCAGGGTCCTTAAATAATGCAGAAAAGTCGTTAAATAATGCAGCAGAGTCCTTAAATAATGCAGCAGAGTACTGAAATACCGCAGCAGGGTCCTTAAATAATGCAGCAAAGTCGTTATATAATGAAGTAGAGTCCTTAAATAATGCAAAAAAGTCCTTAAATGATGCAGCAGAGTCCTTAAATAATGCAACAAAGTCCTTAAATAATGCAGCAGAGTCCTTAAATAATGCAACAAAGTCCTTAAACAATGCAGCAGAGTCCTTAAAGAATGCAGAAGAGTCCTTAAATAATGCAACCAAGACCTTAAATAATGCAGCAGAGTCCTTAAATAATGCAACAAAGTACTTAAATAATGCAGCAGAGTCCTTAAGTAACGTAGCAGAGTACTTAAATAATGCAGCAAAGTCATTAAATAATGCAGCAGAGTCCTTTAATAATGCAACAAATTCCTTAAATAATGCAGCAGAGTCCTTAAATAATGCAATAAAGTCCATAAATAATGCAGCAAAGTCCTTAAATAATTCAGCAGAGTGCTGAAATACCGCAGCAGGGTCCTTAAATAATGCAGCAGAGTCCTTAAATAATGCAACAAAGTCCTTAAATAATGCAGCAGAGTCCTTAAATAATGCAACAAAGTACTTAAATAATGCAGCAGAGTCCTTAAGTAACGTAGCAGAGTACTTAAATAATGCAGCAAAGTCATTAAATAATGCAGCAGAGTCCTTTAATAATGCAACAAATTCCTTAAATAATGCAGCAGAGTCCTTAAATAATGCAATAAAGTCCATAAATAATGCAGCAAAGTCCTTAAATAATTCAGCAGAGTGCTGAAATACCGCAGCAGGGTCCTTAAATAATGCAGCAGAGTCCTTAAATAATGCAACAAAGTCCTTAAATAATGCAGCAGGGTCCTTAAATAATGCAACAAAGTCCTTAAATAATGCAGCAGAGTCCTTAAATAATGCAGCAAAGTCCTTAAATAATGCAGCAGAGTCCTTAAATAATCCAGCCAAGTCCTTAAATAATGCAGCAAAGTCCTTAAATAATGCAGCAGAGTACTGAAATACCGCAGCAGGATCCTTAAATAATGCAGCAGAGTCCTTAAATAATGCAGAACACTCCTTAAATAATGCAATAAAGTCCTTAAATAATGCAGCAGAGTCCTTAAATAATGCAACAAAGTCCTTAAATAATGCAGCAGAGTCCTTAAATAATGCAGCACATTCCTTAAATAATGCAGCAGAGTCCTTAAATAATCCAGCCAAGTCCTTAAATACTGCTGCAGAGTACTTAAATAATGCAGCAAAGTCCTTAAATAATGCAGCAGAGTCCTTAAATAATGCAACAAAGTACTTAAATAATGTAGAAGAGTCCTTAAATAATGCAACAAAGTCCTTAAATAATGCAGCTGAGTACTTAAATAATGCAACAAAGTACTTAAATAATGCAGCAGAGTCCTTAAGTACCGTATCAGAGTCCTTAAATAATGCAGCAAAGTCCTTAAATAATGCAGAAGAGTCCTTAAATAATGCAGCAAAGTCCTTAAATAATCCAGCCAATTCCTTAAATAATGCAACAAAGTCCTTAAATAATGCAGCAGATTACTGAAATACTGCAGCAGGGTCCTTAAATAATGCAGCAGAGTCCTTAAATAATGCAACAAAGTCCTTAAATAATGCAGCAGAGTCCTTAAATAATGCAACAAAGTCCTTAAATAATGCAGCAGAGTCCTTAAATAATGCAGCAGAGTACTGAAATACCGCAGCAGGGTCCTTAAATAATGCAGCAAAGTCCTTAAATAATGAAGTAGAGTCCTTAAATAATGCAACAAAGTCCTTAAATGATGCAGCAGAGTCCTTAAATAATGCAACAAAGTCCTTAAATAATGCAGCAGAGTCCTTAAATAATGCAATAAAGTCCATAAATAATGCAGCAAAGTCCTTAAATAATTCAGCAGAGTGCTGAAATACCGCAGCAGGGTCCTTAAATAATGCAGCAGAGTCCTTAAATAATGCAACAAAGTCCTTAAATAATGCAGCAGGGTCCTTAAATAATGCAACAAAGTCCTTAAATAATGCAGCAGAGTCCTTAAAAAATGCAGTAAAGTCCGTAAATAATGCAGCAGAGTCCTTAAATAATCCAGCCAAGTCCTTAAATAATGCAACAAAGTCCTTAAATAATGCAGCAGATTACTGAAATACTGCAGCAGGGTCCTTAAATAATGCAGCAGAGTCCTTAAATAATGCAACAAAGTCCTTAAATAATGCAGCAGAGTCCTTAAATAATGCAAAAAAGTCCTTAAATAATGCAGCATAGTCCTTAAATAATGCAACAAAGTCCTTAAATAATGCAGCAGAGTCCTTAAATAATGCAGAAAAGTCCTTAAATAATGCAGCAGAGTCCTTAAATACTTCAGCATAGTCCTTAAATAATGCAGCAAAGTCCTTGAATAATTTAGCAGAATCCTTAAATAATGCAACAAAGTCCTTAAATAATGCAGAAGAGTCCTTAAATAATGCAGAAAAGTCCTTAAATAGTGCAGCAAATTCCTTAAATAATGCAGCAAAGTCTTTAAATAATGCAATAAAGTCCATAAATAATGCAGCAAAGTTCTTAAATAATGCAGCAGAGTCCTTAAATACCACAGCAGAGTCCTTAAATAATGCAGCAAAGTCTTTAAATAATGCAACAAAGTCCTTAAATAATGCAGCAGAGTCCTTAAATAATGCAGAAGAGTCCTTAAATAATCCAGCCAAGTCCTTAAATAATGCAGCAGAGTCCTTAAATAATGCAACAAAATCCTTAAATAATGCAGAAGAGTCCTTAAATAATCCAGCCAAGTCCTTAAATCATGCAGCAGGGTCCTTAAATAATCCAGCCAAGTCCTTAAATAATGCAGCAGAGTCCTTAAATAATGCAGCAAAGTCCTTAAATAATGCAGCAGAGTCCTTAAATACTTCAGCATAGTCCTTAAATAATGCAGCAAAGTCCTTGAATAATGCAGCAGAGTCCTTAAATAATGCAACAAAGTCATTAAATAATGCTGCAGAGTCCTTAAAAAATGCAGCAAATTCCTTAAATAATGCAGCAAAGTCTTTAAATAATGCAATAAAGTCCATAAATAATGCAGCAAAGTCCTTAAATAATGCAGCAGAGTACTGAAATACCGCAGCAGGGTCCTTAAATAATGCAGAAAAGTCGTTAAATAATGCAGCAGAATCCTTAAATAATGCAGCAGAGTACTGAAATACCGCAGCAGGGTCCTTAAATAATGCAGCAAAGTCGTTATATAATGAAGTAGAGTCCTTAAATAATGCAAAAAAGTCCTTAAATGATGCAGCAGAGTCCTTAAATAATGCAACAAAGTCCTTAAATAATGCAGCAGAGTCCTTAAATAATGCAACAAAGTCCTTAAACAATGCAGCAGAGTCCTTAAAGAATGCAGAAGAGTCCTTAAATAATGCAACCAAGACCTTAAATAATGCAGCAGAGTCCTTAAATAATGCAACAAAGTACTTAAATAATGCAGCAGAGTCCTTAAGTAACGTAGCAGAGTACTTAAATAATGCAGCAAAGTCATTAAATAATGCAGCAGAGTCCTTTAATAATGCAACAAATTCCTTAAATAATGCAGCAGAGTCCTTAAATAATGCAATAAAGTCCATAAATAATGCAGCAAAGTCCTTAAATAATTCAGCAGAGTGCTGAAATACCGCAGCAGGGTCCTTAAATAATGCAGCAGAGTCCTTAAATAATGCAACAAAGTCCTTAAATAATGCAGCAGGGTCCTTAAATAATGCAACAAAGTCCTTAAATAATGCAGCAGAGTCCTTAAATAATGCAGCAAAGTCCTTAAATAATGCAGCAGAGTCCTTAAATAATCCAGCCAAGTCCTTAAATAATGCAGCAAAGTCCTTAAATAATGCAGCAGAGTACTGAAATACCGCAGCAGGATCCTTAAATAATGCAGCAGAGTCCTTAAATAATGCAGAACACTCCTTAAATAATCAATAAAGTCCTTAAATAATGCAGCAGAGTCCTTAAATAATGCAACAAAGTCCTTAAATAATGCAGCAGAGTCCTTAAATAATGCAGCACATTCCTTAAATAATGCAGCACATTCCTTAAATAATGCAGCAGAGTCCTTAAATAATCCAGCCAAGTCCTTAAATACTGCTGCAGTGTACTTAAATAATGCAGCAAAGTCCTTAAATAATGCAGCAGAGTCCTTAAATAATGCAACAAAGTACTTAAATAATGTAGAAGAGTCCTTAAATAATGCAACAAAGTCCTTAAATAATGCAGCTGAGTACTTATATAATGCAACAAAGTACTTAAATAATGCAGCAGAGTCCTTAAGTACCGTATCAGAGTCCTTAAATAATGCAGCAAAGTCCTTAAATAATGCAGAAGAGTCCTTAAATAATGCAGCAAAGTCCTTAAATAATCCAGCCAATTCCTTAAATAATGCAACAAAGTCCTTAAATAATGCAGCAGATTACTGAAATACTGCAGCAGGGTCCTTAAATAATGCAGCAGAGTCCTTAAATAATGCAACAAAGTCCTTAAATAATGCAGCAGAGTCCTTAAATAATGCAACAAAGTCCTTAAATAATGCAGCAGAGTCCTTAAATAATGCAGCAGAGTACTGAAATACCGCAGCAGGGTCCTTAAATAATGCAGCAAAGTCCTTAAATAATGAAGTAGAGTCCTTAAATAATGCAACAAAGTCCTTAAATGATGCAGCAGAGTCCTTAAATAATGCAACAAAGTCCTTAAATAATGCAGCAGAGTCCTTAAATAATGCAATAAAGTCCATAAATAATGCAGCAAAGTCCTTAAATAATTCAGCAGAGTGCTGAAATACCGCAGCAGGGTCCTTAAATAATGCAGCAGAGTCCTTAAATAATGCAACAAAGACCTTAAATAATGCAGCAGGGTCCTTAAATAATGCAGAAGAGTCCTTAAATAATGCAGCAAATTCCTTAAATAATGCAGCAAAGTCTTTAAATAATGCAATAAAGTCCATAAATAATGCAGCAAAGTTCTTAAATAATGCAGCAGAGTCCTTAAATACCACAGCAGAGTCCTTAAATAATGCAGCAAAGTCTTTAAATAATGCAACAAAGTCCTTAAATAATGCAGCAGAGTCCTTAAATAATGCAGAAGAGTCCTTAAATAATCCAGCCAAGTCCTTAAATAATGCAGCAGAGTCCTTAAATAATGCAACAAAGACCTTAAATAATGCAGCAGGGTCCTTAAATAATGCAGAAGAGTCCTTAAATAATGCAGCAAATTCCTTAAATAATGCAGCAAAGTCTTTAAATAATGCAATAAAGTCCATAAATAATGCAGCAAAGTTCTTAAATAATGCAGCAGAGTCCTTAAATACCACAGCAGAGTCCTTAAATAATGCAGCAAAGTCTTTAAATAATGCAACAAAGTCCTTAAATAATGCAGCAGAGTCCTTAAATAATGCAACAAATTCCTTAAATAATGCAGCAGAGTCCTTAAATAATGCAATAAAGTCCATAAATAATGCAGCAAAGTCCTTAAATAATTCAGCAGAGTGCTGAAATACCGCAGCAGGGTCCTTAAATAATGCAGCAGAGTCCTTAAATAATGCAACAAAGTCCTTAAATAATGCAGCAGGGTCCTTAAATAATGCAACAAAGTCCTTAAATAATGCAGCAGAGTCCTTAAAAAATGCAGTAAAGTCCGTAAATAATGCAGCAGAGTCCTTAAATAATCCAGCCAAGTCCTTAAATAATGCAACAAAGTCCTTAAATAATGCAGCAGATTACTGAAATACTGCAGCAGGGTCCTTAAATAATGCAGCAGAGTCCTTAAATAATGCAACAAAGTCCTTAAATAATGCAGCAGAGTCCTTAAATAATGCAAAAAAGTCCTTAAATAATGCAGCAGAGTCCTTAAATAATGCAACAAAGTCCTTAAATAATGCAGCAGAGTCCTTAAATAATGCAGAAAAGTCCTTAAATAATGCAGCAGAGTCCTTAAATACTTCAGCATAGTCCTTAAATAATGCAGCAAAGTCCTTGAATAATTTAGCAGAATCCTTAAATAATGCAACAAAGTCCTTAAATAATGCAGAAGAGTCCTTAAATAATGCAGAAAAGTCCTTAAATAATGCAGCAAATTCCTTAAATAATGCAGCAAAGTCTTTAAATAATGCAATAAAGTCCATAAATAATGCAGCAAAGTTCTTAAATAATGCAGCAGAGTCCTTAAATACCACAGCAGAGTCCTTAAATAATGCAGCAAAGTCTTTAAATAATGCAACAAAGTCCTTAAATAATGCAGCAGAGTCCTTAAATAATGCAGAAGAGTCCTTAAATAATCCAGCCAAGTCCTTAAATAATGCAGCAGAGTCCTTAAATAATGCAACAAAATCCTTAAATAATGCAGAAGAGTCCTTAAATAATCCAGCCAAGTCCTTAAATCATGCAGCAGGGTCCTTAAATAATCCAGCCAAGTCCTTGAATAATGCAGCAGAGTCCTTAAATAATGCAGCAAAGTCCTTAAATAATGCAGCAGAGTCCTTAAATACTTCAGCATAGTCCTTAAATAATGCAGCAAAGTCCTTGAATAATGCAGCAGAGTCCTTAAATAATGCAACAAAGTCATTAAATAATGCTGCAGAGTCCTTAAAAAATGCAGCAAATTCCTTAAATAATGCAGCAAAGTCTTTAAATAATGCAATAAAGTCCATAAATAATGCAGCAAAGTCCTTAAATAATGCAGCAGAGTACTGAAATACCGCAGCAGGGTCCTTAAATAATGCAGAAAAGTCGTTAAATAATGCAGCAGAGTCCTTAAATAATGCAGCAGAGTACTGAAATACCGCAGCAGGGTCCTTAAATAATGCAGCAAAGTCGTTATATAATGAAGTAGAGTCCTTAAATAATGCAAAAAAGTCCTTAAATGATGCAGCAGAGTCCTTAAATAATGCAACAAAGTCCTTAAATAATGCAGCAGAGTCCTTAAATAATGCAACAAAGTCCTTAAACAATGCAGCAGAGTCCTTAAAGAATGCAGAAGAGTCCTTAAATAATGCAACCAAGACCTTAAATAATGCAGCAGAGTCCTTAAATAATGCAACAAAGTACTTAAATAATGCAGCAGAGTCCTTAAGTAACGTAGCAGAGTACTTAAATAATGCAGCAAAGTCATTAAATAATGCAGCAGAGTCCTTTAATAATGCAACAAATTCCTTAAATAATGCAGCAGAGTCCTTAAATAATGCAATAAAGTCCATAAATAATGCAGCAAAGTCCTTAAATAATTCAGCAGAGTGCTGAAATACCGCAGCAGGGTCCTTAAATAATGCAGCAGAGTCCTTAAATAATGCAACAAAGTCCTTAAATAATGCAGCAGGGTCCTTAAATAATGCAACAAAGTCCTTAAATAATGCAGCAGAGTCCTTAAATAATGCAGCAAAGTCCTTAAATAATGCAGCAGAGTCCTTAAATAATCCAGCCAAGTCCTTAAATAATGCAGCAAAGTCCTTAAATAATGCAGCAGAGTACTGAAATACCGCAGCAGGATCCTTAAATAATGCAGCAGAGTCCTTAAATAATGCAGAACACTCCTTAAATAATCAATAAAGTCCTTAAATAATGCAGCAGAGTCCTTAAATAATGCAACAAAGTCCTTAAATAATGCAGCAGAGTCCTTAAATAATGCAGCACATTCCTTAAATAATGCAGCAGAGTCCTTAAATAATCCAGCCAAGTCCTTAAATACTGCTGCAGAGTACTTAAATAATGCAGCAAAGTCCTTAAATAATGCAGCAGAGTCCTTAAATAATGCAACAAAGTCCTTAAATAATGCAGCTGAGTACTTATATAATGCAACAAAGTACTTAAATAATGCAGCAGAGTCCTTAAGTACCGTATCAGAGTCCTTAAATAATGCAGCAAAGTCCTTAAATAATGCAGAAGAGTCCTTAAATAATGCAGCAAAGTCCTTAAATAATCCAGCCAATTCCTTAAATAATGCAACAAAGTCCTTAAATAATGCAGCAGATTACTGAAATACTGCAGCAGGGTCCTTAAATAATGCAGCAGAGTCCTTAAATAATGCAACAAAGTCCTTAAATAATGCAGCAGAGTCCTTAAATAATGCAACAAAGTCCTTAAATAATGCAGCAGAGTCCTTAAATAATGCAGCAGAGTACTGAAATACCGCAGCAGGGTCCTTAAATAATGCAGCAAAGTCCTTAAATAATGAAGTAGAGTCCTTAAATAATGCAACAAAGTCCTTAAATGATGCAGCAGAGTCCTTAAATAATGCAACAAAGTCCTTAAATAATGCAGCAGAGTCCTTAAATAATGCAATAAAGTCCATAAATAATGCAGCAAAGTCCTTAAATAATTCAGCAGAGTGCTGAAATACCGCAGCAGGGTCCTTAAATAATGCAGCAGAGTCCTTAAATAATGCAACAAAGACCTTAAATAATGCAGCAGGGTCCTTAAATAATGCAGAAGAGTCCTTAAATAATGCAGCAAATTCCTTAAATAATGCAGCAAAGTCTTTAAATAATGCAATAAAGTCCATAAATAATGCAGCAAAGTTCTTAAATAATGCAGCAGAGTCCTTAAATACCACAGCAGAGTCCTTAAATAATGCAGCAAAGTCTTTAAATAATGCAACAAAGTCCTTAAATAATGCAGCAGAGTCCTTAAATAATGCAGAAGAGTCCTTAAATAATCCAGCCAAGTCCTTAAATAATGCAGCAGAGTCCTTAAATAATGCAACAAAGACCTTAAATAATGCAGCAGGGTCCTTAAATAATGCAGAAGAGTCCTTAAATAATGCAGCAAATTCCTTAAATAATGCAGCAAAGTCTTTAAATAATGCAATAAAGTCCATAAATAATGCAGCAAAGTTCTTAAATAATGCAGCAGAGTCCTTAAATACCACAGCAGAGTCCTTAAATAATGCAGCAAAGTCTTTAAATAATGCAACAAAGTCCTTAAATAATGCAGCAGAGTCCTTAAATAATGCAACAAATTCCTTAAATAATGCAGCAGAGTCCTTAAATAATGCAATAAAGTCCATAAATAATGCAGCAAAGTCCTTAAATAATTCAGCAGAGTGCTGAAATACCGCAGCAGGGTCCTTAAATAATGCAGCAGAGTCCTTAAATAATGCAACAAAGTCCTTAAATAATGCAGCAGGGTCCTTAAATAATGCAACAAAGTCCTTAAATAATGCAGCAGAGTCCTTAAAAAATGCAGTAAAGTCCGTAAATAATGCAGCAGAGTCCTTAAATAATCCAGCCAAGTCCTTAAATAATGCAACAAAGTCCTTAAATAATGCAGCAGATTACTGAAATACTGCAGCAGGGTCCTTAAATAATGCAGCAGAGTCCTTAAATAATGCAACAAAGTCCTTAAATAATGCAGCAGAGTCCTTAAATAATGCAAAAAAGTCCTTAAATAATGCAGCAGAGTCCTTAAATAATGCAACAAAGTCCTTAAATAATGCAGCAGAGTCCTTAAATAATGCAGAAAAGTCCTTAAATAATGCAGCAGAGTCCTTAAATACTTCAGCATAGTCCTTAAATAATGCAGCAAAGTCCTTGAATAATTTAGCAGAATCCTTAAATAATGCAACAAAGTCCTTAAATAATGCAGAAGAGTCCTTAAATAATGCAGAAAAGTCCTTAAATAATGCAGCAAATTCCTTAAATAATGCAGCAAAGTCTTTAAATAATGCAATAAAGTCCATAAATAATGCAGCAAAGTTCTTAAATAATGCAGCAGAGTCCTTAAATACCACAGCAGAGTCCTTAAATAATGCAGCAAAGTCTTTAAATAATGCAACAAAGTCCTTAAATAATGCAGCAGAGTCCTTAAATAATGCAGAAGAGTCCTTAAATAATCCAGCCAAGTCCTTAAATAATGCAGCAGAGTCCTTAAATAATGCAACAAAATCCTTAAATAATGCAGAAGAGTCCTTAAATAATCCAGCCAAGTCCTTAAATCATGCAGCAGGGTCCTTAAATAATCCAGCCAAGTCCTTGAATAATGCAGCAGAGTCCTTAAATAATGCAGCAAAGTCCTTAAATAATGCAGCAGAGTCCTTAAATACTTCAGCATAGTCCTTAAATAATGCAGCAAAGTCCTTGAATAATGCAGCAGAGTCCTTAAATAATGCAACAAAGTCCTTAAATAATGCAGCAGAGTCCTTAAATAATGCAAAAAAGTCCTTAAATAATGCAGCAGAGTCCTTAAATAATGCAACAAAGTCCTTAAATAATGCAGCAGAGTCCTTAAATAATGCAGAAAAGTCCTTAAATAATGCAGCAGAGTCCTTAAATACTTCAGCATAGTCCTTAAATAATGCAGCAAAGTCCTTGAATAATTTAGCAGAATCCTTAAATAATGCAACAAAGTCCTTAAATAATGCAGAAGAGTCCTTAAATAATGCAGAAAAGTCCTTAAATAATGCAGCAAATTCCTTAAATAATGCAGCAAAGTCTTTAAATAATGCAATAAAGTCCATAAATAATGCAGCAAAGTTCTTAAATAATGCAGCAGAGTCCTTAAATACCACAGCAGAGTCCTTAAATAATGCAGCAAAGTCTTTAAATAATGCAACAAAGTCCTTAAATAATGCAGCAGAGTCCTTAAATAATGCAGAAGAGTCCTTAAATAATCCAGCCAAGTCCTTAAATAATGCAGCAGAGTCCTTAAATAATGCAACAAAATCCTTAAATAATGCAGAAGAGTCCTTAAATAATCCAGCCAAGTCCTTAAATCATGCAGCAGGGTCCTTAAATAATCCAGCCAAGTCCTTGAATAATGCAGCAGAGTCCTTAAATAATGCAGCAAAGTCCTTAAATAATGCAGCAGAGTCCTTAAATACTTCAGCATAGTCCTTAAATAATGCAGCAAAGTCCTTGAATAATGCAGCAGAGTCCTTAAATAATGCAACAAAGTCATTAAATAATGCTGCAGAGTCCTTAAAAAATGCAGCAAATTCCTTAAATAATGCAGCAAAGTCTTTAAATAATGCAATAAAGTCCATAAATAATGCAGCAAAGTCCTTAAATAATGCAGCAGAGTACTGAAATACCGCAGCAGGGTCCTTAAATAATGCAGAAAAGTCCTTAAATAATGCAGCAGGGTCCTTAAATAATGCAACAAAGTCCTTAAATAATGCAGCAGAGTCCTTAAAAAATGCAGTAAAGTCCGTAAATAATGCAGCAGAGTCCTTAAATAATCCAGCCAAGTCCTTAAATAATGCAACAAAGTCCTTAAATAATGCAGCAGATTACTGAAATACTGCAGCAGGGTCCTTAAATAATGCAGCAGAGTCCTTAAATAATGCAACAAAGTCCTTAAATAATGCAGCAGAGTCCTTAAATAATGCAAAAAAGTCCTTAAATAATGCAGCAGAGTCCTTAAATAATGCAACAAAGTCCTTAAATAATGCAGCAGAGTCCTTAAATAATGCAGAAAAGTCCTTAAATAATGCAGCAGAGTCCTTAAATACTTCAGCATAGTCCTTAAATAATGCAGCAAAGTCCTTGAATAATTTAGCAGAATCCTTAAATAATGCAACAAAGTCCTTAAATAATGCAGAAGAGTCCTTAAATAATGCAGAAAAGTCCTTAAATAATGCAGCAAATTCCTTAAATAATGCAGCAAAGTCTTTAAATAATGCAATAAAGTCCATAAATAATGCAGCAAAGTTCTTAAATAATGCAGCAGAGTCCTTAAATACCACAGCAGAGTCCTTAAATAATGCAGCAAAGTCTTTAAATAATGCAACAAAGTCCTTAAATAATGCAGCAGAGTCCTTAAATAATGCAGAAGAGTCCTTAAATAATCCAGCCAAGTCCTTAAATAATGCAGCAGAGTCCTTAAATAATGCAACAAAATCCTTAAATAATGCAGAAGAGTCCTTAAATAATCCAGCCAAGTCCTTAAATCATGCAGCAGGGTCCTTAAATAATCCAGCCAAGTCCTTGAATAATGCAGCAGAGTCCTTAAATAATGCAGCAAAGTCCTTAAATAATGCAGCAGAGTCCTTAAATACTTCAGCATAGTCCTTAAATAATGCAGCAAAGTCCTTGAATAATGCAGCAGAGTCCTTAAATAATGCAACAAAGTCATTAAATAATGCTGCAGAGTCCTTAAAAAATGCAGCAAATTCCTTAAATAATGCAGCAAAGTCTTTAAATAATGCAATAAAGTCCATAAATAATGCAGCAAAGTCCTTAAATAATGCAGCAGAGTACTGAAATACCGCAGCAGGGTCCTTAAATAATGCAGAAAAGTCGTTAAATAATGCAGCAGAGTCCTTAAATAATGCAGCAGAGTACTGAAATACCGCAGCAGGGTCCTTAAATAATGCAGCAAAGTCGTTATATAATGAAGTAGAGTCCTTAAATAATGCAAAAAAGTCCTTAAATGATGCAGCAGAGTCCTTAAATAATGCAACAAAGTCCTTAAATAATGCAGCAGAGTCCTTAAATAATGCAACAAAGTCCTTAAACAATGCAGCAGAGTCCTTAAAGAATGCAGAAGAGTCCTTAAATAATGCAACCAAGACCTTAAATAATGCAGCAGAGTCCTTAAATAATGCAACAAAGTACTTAAATAATGCAGCAGAGTCCTTAAGTAACGTAGCAGAGTACTTAAATAATGCAGCAAAGTCATTAAATAATGCAGCAGAGTCCTTTAATAATGCAACAAATTCCTTAAATAATGCAGCAGAGTCCTTAAATAATGCAATAAAGTCCATAAATAATGCAGCAAAGTCCTTAAATAATTCAGCAGAGTGCTGAAATACCGCAGCAGGGTCCTTAAATAATGCAGCAGAGTCCTTAAATAATGCAACAAAGTCCTTAAATAATGCAGCTGAGTACTTATATAATGCAACAAAGTACTTAAATAATGCAGCAGAGTCCTTAAGTACCGTATCAGAGTCCTTAAATAATGCAGCAAAGTCCTTAAATAATGCAGAAGAGTCCTTAAATAATGCAGCAAAGTCCTTAAATAATCCAGCCAATTCCTTAAATAATGCAACAAAGTCCTTAAATAATGCAGCAGATTACTGAAATACTGCAGCAGGGTCCTTAAATAATGCAGCAGAGTCCTTAAATAATGCAACAAAGTCCTTAAATAATGCAGCAGAGTCCTTAAATAATGCAACAAAGTCCTTAAATAATGCAGCAGAGTCCTTAAATAATGCAGCAGAGTACTGAAATACCGCAGCAGGGTCCTTAAATAATGCAGCAAAGTCCTTAAATAATGAAGTAGAGTCCTTAAATAATGCAACAAAGTCCTTAAATGATGCAGCAGAGTCCTTAAATAATGCAACAAAGTCCTTAAATAATGCAGCAGAGTCCTTAAATAATGCAATAAAGTCCATAAATAATGCAGCAAAGTCCTTAAATAATTCAGCAGAGTGCTGAAATACCGCAGCAGGGTCCTTAAATAATGCAGCAGAGTCCTTAAATAATGCAACAAAGACCTTAAATAATGCAGCAGGGTCCTTAAATAATGCAGAAGAGTCCTTAAATAATGCAGCAAATTCCTTAAATAATGCAGCAAAGTCTTTAAATAATGCAATAAAGTCCATAAATAATGCAGCAAAGTTCTTAAATAATGCAGCAGAGTCCTTAAATACCACAGCAGAGTCCTTAAATAATGCAGCAAAGTCTTTAAATAATGCAACAAAGTCCTTAAATAATGCAGCAGAGTCCTTAAATAATGCAGAAGAGTCCTTAAATAATCCAGCCAAGTCCTTAAATAATGCAGCAGAGTCCTTAAATAATGCAACAAAGACCTTAAATAATGCAGCAGGGTCCTTAAATAATGCAGAAGAGTCCTTAAATAATGCAGCAAATTCCTTAAATAATGCAGCAAAGTCTTTAAATAATGCAATAAAGTCCATAAATAATGCAGCAAAGTTCTTAAATAATGCAGCAGAGTCCTTAAATACCACAGCAGAGTCCTTAAATAATGCAGCAAAGTCTTTAAATAATGCAACAAAGTCCTTAAATAATGCAGCAGAGTCCTTAAATAATGCAACAAATTCCTTAAATAATGCAGCAGAGTCCTTAAATAATGCAATAAAGTCCATAAATAATGCAGCAAAGTCCTTAAATAATTCAGCAGAGTGCTGAAATACCGCAGCAGGGTCCTTAAATAATGCAGCAGAGTCCTTAAATAATGCAACAAAGTCCTTAAATAATGCAGCAGGGTCCTTAAATAATGCAACAAAGTCCTTAAATAATGCAGCAGAGTCCTTAAAAAATGCAGTAAAGTCCGTAAATAATGCAGCAGAGTCCTTAAATAATCCAGCCAAGTCCTTAAATAATGCAACAAAGTCCTTAAATAATGCAGCAGATTACTGAAATACTGCAGCAGGGTCCTTAAATAATGCAGCAGAGTCCTTAAATAATGCAACAAAGTCCTTAAATAATGCAGCAGAGTCCTTAAATAATGCAAAAAAGTCCTTAAATAATGCAGCAGAGTCCTTAAATAATGCAACAAAGTCCTTAAATAATGCAGCAGAGTCCTTAAATAATGCAGAAAAGTCCTTAAATAATGCAGCAGAGTCCTTAAATACTTCAGCATAGTCCTTAAATAATGCAGCAAAGTCCTTGAATAATTTAGCAGAATCCTTAAATAATGCAACAAAGTCCTTAAATAATGCAGAAGAGTCCTTAAATAATGCAGAAAAGTCCTTAAATAATGCAGCAAATTCCTTAAATAATGCAGCAAAGTCTTTAAATAATGCAATAAAGTCCATAAATAATGCAGCAAAGTTCTTAAATAATGCAGCAGAGTCCTTAAATACCACAGCAGAGTCCTTAAATAATGCAGCAAAGTCTTTAAATAATGCAACAAAGTCCTTAAATAATGCAGCAGAGTCCTTAAATAATGCAGAAGAGTCCTTAAATAATCCAGCCAAGTCCTTAAATAATGCAGCAGAGTCCTTAAATAATGCAACAAAATCCTTAAATAATGCAGAAGAGTCCTTAAATAATCCAGCCAAGTCCTTAAATCATGCAGCAGGGTCCTTAAATAATCCAGCCAAGTCCTTGAATAATGCAGCAGAGTCCTTAAATAATGCAGCAAAGTCCTTAAATAATGCAGCAGAGTCCTTAAATACTTCAGCATAGTCCTTAAATAATGCAGCAAAGTCCTTGAATAATGCAGCAGAGTCCTTAAATAATGCAACAAAGTCATTAAATAATGCTGCAGAGTCCTTAAAAAATGCAGCAAATTCCTTAAATAATGCAGCAAAGTCTTTAAATAATGCAATAAAGTCCATAAATAATGCAGCAAAGTCCTTAAATAATGCAGCAGAGTACTGAAATACCGCAGCAGGGTCCTTAAATAATGCAGAAAAGTCCTTAAATAATGCAGCAGGGTCCTTAAATAATGCAACAAAGTCCTTAAATAATGCAGCAGAGTCCTTAAAAAATGCAGTAAAGTCCGTAAATAATGCAGCAGAGTCCTTAAATAATCCAGCCAAGTCCTTAAATAATGCAACAAAGTCCTTAAATAATGCAGCAGATTACTGAAATACTGCAGCAGGGTCCTTAAATAATGCAGCAGAGTCCTTAAATAATGCAACAAAGTCCTTAAATAATGCAGCAGAGTCCTTAAATAATGCAAAAAAGTCCTTAAATAATGCAGCAGAGTCCTTAAATAATGCAACAAAGTCCTTAAATAATGCAGCAGAGTCCTTAAATAATGCAGAAAAGTCCTTAAATAATGCAGCAGAGTCCTTAAATACTTCAGCATAGTCCTTAAATAATGCAGCAAAGTCCTTGAATAATTTAGCAGAATCCTTAAATAATGCAACAAAGTCCTTAAATAATGCAGAAGAGTCCTTAAATAATGCAGAAAAGTCCTTAAATAATGCAGCAAATTCCTTAAATAATGCAGCAAAGTCTTTAAATAATGCAATAAAGTCCATAAATAATGCAGCAAAGTTCTTAAATAATGCAGCAGAGTCCTTAAATACCACAGCAGAGTCCTTAAATAATGCAGCAAAGTCTTTAAATAATGCAACAAAGTCCTTAAATAATGCAGCAGAGTCCTTAAATAATGCAGAAGAGTCCTTAAATAATCCAGCCAAGTCCTTAAATAATGCAGCAGAGTCCTTAAATAATGCAACAAAATCCTTAAATAATGCAGAAGAGTCCTTAAATAATCCAGCCAAGTCCTTAAATCATGCAGCAGGGTCCTTAAATAATCCAGCCAAGTCCTTGAATAATGCAGCAGAGTCCTTAAATAATGCAGCAAAGTCCTTAAATAATGCAGCAGAGTCCTTAAATACTTCAGCATAGTCCTTAAATAATGCAGCAAAGTCCTTGAATAATGCAGCAGAGTCCTTAAATAATGCAACAAAGTCATTAAATAATGCTGCAGAGTCCTTAAAAAATGCAGCAAATTCCTTAAATAATGCAGCAAAGTCTTTAAATAATGCAATAAAGTCCATAAATAATGCAGCAAAGTCCTTAAATAATGCAGCAGAGTACTGAAATACCGCAGCAGGGTCCTTAAATAATGCAGAAAAGTCCTTAAATAATGCAGCAGGGTCCTTAAATAATGCAACAAAGTCCTTAAATAATGCAGCAGAGTCCTTAAAAAATGCAGTAAAGTCCGTAAATAATGCAGCAGAGTCCTTAAATAATCCAGCCAAGTCCTTAAATAATGCAACAAAGTCCTTAAATAATGCAGCAGATTACTGAAATACTGCAGCAGGGTCCTTAAATAATGCAGCAGAGTCCTTAAATAATGCAACAAAGTCCTTAAATAATGCAGCAGAGTCCTTAAATAATGCAAAAAAGTCCTTAAATAATGCAGCAGAGTCCTTAAATAATGCAACAAAGTCCTTAAATAATGCAGCAGAGTCCTTAAATAATGCAGAAAAGTCCTTAAATAATGCAGCAGAGTCCTTAAATACTTCAGCATAGTCCTTAAATAATGCAGCAAAGTCCTTGAATAATTTAGCAGAATCCTTAAATAATGCAACAAAGTCCTTAAATAATGCAGAAGAGTCCTTAAATAATGCAGAAAAGTCCTTAAATAATGCAGCAAATTCCTTAAATAATGCAGCAAAGTCTTTAAATAATGCAATAAAGTCCATAAATAATGCAGCAAAGTTCTTAAATAATGCAGCAGAGTCCTTAAATACCACAGCAGAGTCCTTAAATAATGCAGCAAAGTCTTTAAATAATGCAACAAAGTCCTTAAATAATGCAGCAGAGTCCTTAAATAATGCAGAAGAGTCCTTAAATAATCCAGCCAAGTCCTTAAATAATGCAGCAGAGTCCTTAAATAATGCAACAAAATCCTTAAATAATGCAGAAGAGTCCTTAAATAATCCAGCCAAGTCCTTAAATCATGCAGCAGGGTCCTTAAATAATCCAGCCAAGTCCTTGAATAATGCAGCAGAGTCCTTAAATAATGCAGCAAAGTCCTTAAATAATGCAGCAGAGTCCTTAAATACTTCAGCATAGTCCTTAAATAATGCAGCAAAGTCCTTGAATAATGCAGCAGAGTCCTTAAATAATGCAACAAAGTCATTAAATAATGCTGCAGAGTCCTTAAAAAATGCAGCAAATTCCTTAAATAATGCAGCAAAGTCTTTAAATAATGCAATAAAGTCCATAAATAATGCAGCAAAGTCCTTAAATAATGCAGCAGAGTACTGAAATACCGCAGCAGGGTCCTTAAATAATGCAGAAAAGTCGTTAAATAATGCAGCAGAGTCCTTAAATAATGCAGCAGAGTACTGAAATACCGCAGCAGGGTCCTTAAATAATGCAGCAAAGTCCTTAAATAATGAAGTAGAGTCCTTAAATAATGCAACAAAGTCCTTAAATGATGCAGCAGAGTCCTTAAATAATGCAACAAAGTCCTTAAATAATGCAGCAGAGTCCTTAAATAATGCAATAAAGTCCATAAATAATGCAGCAAAGTCCTTAAATAATTCAGCAGAGTGCTGAAATACCGCAGCAGGGTCCTTAAATAATGCAGCAGAGTCCTTAAATAATGCAACAAAGACCTTAAATAATGCAGCAGGGTCCTTAAATAATGCAGAAGAGTCCTTAAATAATGCAGCAAATTCCTTAAATAATGCAGCAAAGTCTTTAAATAATGCAATAAAGTCCATAAATAATGCAGCAAAGTTCTTAAATAATGCAGCAGAGTCCTTAAATACCACAGCAGAGTCCTTAAATAATGCAGCAAAGTCTTTAAATAATGCAACAAAGTCCTTAAATAATGCAGCAGAGTCCTTAAATAATGCAGAAGAGTCCTTAAATAATCCAGCCAAGTCCTTAAATAATGCAGCAGAGTCCTTAAATAATGCAACAAAGACCTTAAATAATGCAGCAGGGTCCTTAAATAATGCAGAAGAGTCCTTAAATAATGCAGCAAATTCCTTAAATAATGCAGCAAAGTCTTTAAATAATGCAATAAAGTCCATAAATAATGCAGCAAAGTTCTTAAATAATGCAGCAGAGTCCTTAAATACCACAGCAGAGTCCTTAAATAATGCAGCAAAGTCTTTAAATAATGCAACAAAGTCCTTAAATAATGCAGCAGAGTCCTTAAATAATGCAACAAATTCCTTAAATAATGCAGCAGAGTCCTTAAATAATGCAATAAAGTCCATAAATAATGCAGCAAAGTCCTTAAATAATTCAGCAGAGTGCTGAAATACCGCAGCAGGGTCCTTAAATAATGCAGCAGAGTCCTTAAATAATGCAACAAAGTCCTTAAATAATGCAGCAGGGTCCTTAAATAATGCAACAAAGTCCTTAAATAATGCAGCAGAGTCCTTAAAAAATGCAGTAAAGTCCGTAAATAATGCAGCAGAGTCCTTAAATAATCCAGCCAAGTCCTTAAATAATGCAACAAAGTCCTTAAATAATGCAGCAGATTACTGAAATACTGCAGCAGGGTCCTTAAATAATGCAGCAGAGTCCTTAAATAATGCAACAAAGTCCTTAAATAATGCAGCAGAGTCCTTAAATAATGCAAAAAAGTCCTTAAATAATGCAGCAGAGTCCTTAAATAATGCAACAAAGTCCTTAAATAATGCAGCAGAGTCCTTAAATAATGCAGAAAAGTCCTTAAATAATGCAGCAGAGTCCTTAAATACTTCAGCATAGTCCTTAAATAATGCAGCAAAGTCCTTGAATAATTTAGCAGAATCCTTAAATAATGCAACAAAGTCCTTAAATAATGCAGAAGAGTCCTTAAATAATGCAGAAAAGTCCTTAAATAATGCAGCAAATTCCTTAAATAATGCAGCAAAGTCTTTAAATAATGCAATAAAGTCCATAAATAATGCAGCAAAGTTCTTAAATAATGCAGCAGAGTCCTTAAATACCACAGCAGAGTCCTTAAATAATGCAGCAAAGTCTTTAAATAATGCAACAAAGTCCTTAAATAATGCAGCAGAGTCCTTAAATAATGCAGAAGAGTCCTTAAATAATCCAGCCAAGTCCTTAAATAATGCAGCAGAGTCCTTAAATAATGCAACAAAATCCTTAAATAATGCAGAAGAGTCCTTAAATAATCCAGCCAAGTCCTTAAATCATGCAGCAGGGTCCTTAAATAATCCAGCCAAGTCCTTGAATAATGCAGCAGAGTCCTTAAATAATGCAGCAAAGTCCTTAAATAATGCAGCAGAGTCCTTAAATACTTCAGCATAGTCCTTAAATAATGCAGCAAAGTCCTTGAATAATGCAGCAGAGTCCTTAAATAATGCAACAAAGTCATTAAATAATGCTGCAGAGTCCTTAAAAAATGCAGCAAATTCCTTAAATAATGCAGCAAAGTCTTTAAATAATGCAATAAAGTCCATAAATAATGCAGCAAAGTCCTTAAATAATGCAGCAGAGTACTGAAATACCGCAGCAGGGTCCTTAAATAATGCAGAAAAGTCGTTAAATAATGCAGCAGAGTCCTTAAATAATGCAGCAGAGTACTGAAATACCGCAGCAGGGTCCTTAAATAATGCAGCAAAGTCGTTATATAATGAAGTAGAGTCCTTAAATAATGCAAAAAAGTCCTTAAATGATGCAGCAGAGTCCTTAAATAATGCAACAAAGTCCTTAAATAATGCAGCAGAGTCCTTAAATAATGCAACAAAGTCCTTAAACAATGCAGCAGAGTCCTTAAAGAATGCAGAAGAGTCCTTAAATAATGCAACCAAGACCTTAAATAATGCAGCAGAGTCCTTAAATAATGCAACAAAGTACTTAAATAATGCAGCAGAGTCCTTAAGTAACGTAGCAGAGTACTTAAATAATGCAGCAAAGTCATTAAATAATGCAGCAGAGTCCTTTAATAATGCAACAAATTCCTTAAATAATGCAGCAGAGTCCTTAAATAATGCAATAAAGTCCATAAATAATGCAGCAAAGTCCTTAAATAATTCAGCAGAGTGCTGAAATACCGCAGCAGGGTCCTTAAATAATGCAGCAGAGTCCTTAAATAATGCAACAAAGTCCTTAAATAATGCAGCAGGGTCCTTAAATAATGCAACAAAGTCCTTAAATAATGCAGCAGAGTCCTTAAATAATGCAGCAAAGTCCTTAAATAATGCAGCAGAGTCCTTAAATAATCCAGCCAAGTCCTTAAATAATGCAGCAAAGTCCTTAAATAATGCAGCAGAGTACTGAAATACCGCAGCAGGATCCTTAAATAATGCAGCAGAGTCCTTAAATAATGCAGAACACTCCTTAAATAATCAATAAAGTCCTTAAATAATGCAGCAGAGTCCTTAAATAATGCAACAAAGTCCTTAAATAATGCAGCAGAGTCCTTAAATAATGCAGCACATTCCTTAAATAATGCAGCAGAGTCCTTAAATAATCCAGCCAAGTCCTTAAATACTGCTGCAGAGTACTTAAATAATGCAGCAAAGTCCTTAAATAATGCAGCAGAGTCCTTAAATAATGCAACAAAGTACTTAAATAATGTAGAAGAGTCCTTAAATAATGCAACAAAGTCCTTAAATAATGCAGCTGAGTACTTATATAATGCAACAAAGTACTTAAATAATGCAGCAGAGTCCTTAAGTACCGTATCAGAGTCCTTAAATAATGCAGCAAAGTCCTTAAATAATGCAGAAGAGTCCTTAAATAATGCAGCAAAGTCCTTAAATAATCCAGCCAATTCCTTAAATAATGCAACAAAGTCCTTAAATAATGCAGCAGATTACTGAAATACTGCAGCAGGGTCCTTAAATAATGCAGCAGAGTCCTTAAATAATGCAACAAAGTCCTTAAATAATGCAGCAGAGTCCTTAAATAATGCAACAAAGTCCTTAAATAATGCAGCAGAGTCCTTAAATAATGCAGCAGAGTACTGAAATACCGCAGCAGGGTCCTTAAATAATGCAGCAAAGTCCTTAAATAATGAAGTAGAGTCCTTAAATAATGCAACAAAGTCCTTAAATGATGCAGCAGAGTCCTTAAATAATGCAACAAAGTCCTTAAATAATGCAGCAGAGTCCTTAAATAATGCAATAAAGTCCATAAATAATGCAGCAAAGTCCTTAAATAATTCAGCAGAGTGCTGAAATACCGCAGCAGGGTCCTTAAATAATGCAGCAGAGTCCTTAAATAATGCAACAAAGACCTTAAATAATGCAGCAGGGTCCTTAAATAATGCAGAAGAGTCCTTAAATAATGCAGCAAATTCCTTAAATAATGCAGCAAAGTCTTTAAATAATGCAATAAAGTCCATAAATAATGCAGCAAAGTTCTTAAATAATGCAGCAGAGTCCTTAAATACCACAGCAGAGTCCTTAAATAATGCAGCAAAGTCTTTAAATAATGCAACAAAGTCCTTAAATAATGCAGCAGAGTCCTTAAATAATG
This sequence comes from Phyllobates terribilis, assembly GCF_046119375.1. NCBI lineage: Eukaryota > Metazoa > Chordata > Amphibia > Anura > Dendrobatidae > Phyllobates > Phyllobates terribilis. The sequence continues at coordinate 833,624 of NW_027362955.1, read as the reverse complement.
CAGAAGAGTCCTTAAATAATCCAGCCAAGTCCTTAAATAATGCAGCAGAGTCCTTAAATAATGCAACAAAGACCTTAAATAATGCAGCAGGGTCCTTAAATAATGCAGAAGAGTCCTTAAATAATGCAGCAAATTCCTTAAATAATGCAGCAAAGTCTTTAAATAATGCAATAAAGTCCATAAATAATGCAGCAAAGTTCTTAAATAATGCAGCAGAGTCCTTAAATACCACAGCAGAGTCCTTAAATAATGCAGCAAAGTCTTTAAATAATGCAACAAAGTCCTTAAATAATGCAGCAGAGTCCTTAAATAATGCAACAAATTCCTTAAATAATGCAGCAGAGTCCTTAAATAATGCAATAAAGTCCATATATAATGCAGCAAAGTCCTTAAATAATTCAGCAGAGTGCTGAAATACCGCAGCAGGGTCCTTAAATAATGCAGCAGAGTCCTTAAATAATGCAACAAAGTCCTTAAATAATGCAGCAGGGTCCTTAAATAATGCAACAAAGTCCTTAAATAATGCAGCAGAGTCCTTAAAAAATGCAGTAAAGTCCGTAAATAATGCAGCAGAGTCCTTAAATAATCCAGCCAAGTCCTTAAATAATGCAACAAAGTCCTTAAATAATGCAGCAGATTACTGAAATACTGCAGCAGGGTCCTTAAATAATGCAGCAGAGTCCTTAAATAATGCAACAAAGTCCTTAAATAATGCAGCAGAGTCCTTAAATAATGCAAAAAAGTCCTTAAATAATGCAGCAGAGTCCTTAAATAATGCAACAAAGTCCTTAAATAATGCAGCAGAGTCCTTAAATAATGCAGAAAAGTCCTTAAATAATGCAGCAGAGTCCTTAAATACTTCAGCATAGTCCTTAAATAATGCAGCAAAGTCCTTGAATAATTTAGCAGAATCCTTAAATAATGCAACAAAGTCCTTAAATAATGCAGAAGAGTCCTTAAATAATGCAGAAAAGTCCTTAAATAATGCAGCAAATTCCTTAAATAATGCAGCAAAGTCTTTAAATAATGCAATAAAGTCCATAAATAATGCAGCAAAGTTCTTAAATAATGCAGCAGAGTCCTTAAATACCACAGCAGAGTCCTTAAATAATGCAGCAAAGTCTTTAAATAATGCAACAAAGTCCTTAAATAATGCAGCAGAGTCCTTAAATAATGCAGAAGAGTCCTTAAATAATCCAGCCAAGTCCTTAAATAATGCAGCAGAGTCCTTAAATAATGCAACAAAATCCTTAAATAATGCAGAAGAGTCCTTAAAGAATCCAGCCAAGTCCTTAAATCATGCAGCAGGGTCCTTAAATAATCCAGCCAAGTCCTTAAATAATGCAGCAGAGTCCTTAAATAATGCAGCAAAGTCCTTAAATAATGCAGCAGAGTCCTTAAATACTTCAGCATAGTCCTTAAATAATGCAGCAAAGTCCTTGAATAATGCAGCAGAGTCCTTAAATAATGCAACAAAGTCATTAAATAATGCTGCAGAGTCCTTAAAAAATGCAGCAAATTCCTTAAATAATGCAGCAAAGTCTTTAAATAATGCAATAAAGTCCATAAATAATGCAGCAAAGTCCTTAAATAATGCAGCAGAGTACTGAAATACCGCAGCAGGGTCCTTAAATAATGCAGAAAAGTCGTTAAATAATGCAGCAGAGTCCTTAAATAATGCAGCAGAGTACTGAAATACCGCAGCAGGGTCCTTAAATAATGCAGCAAAGTCGTTATATAATGAAGTAGAGTCCTTAAATAATGCAAAAAAGTCCTTAAATGATGCAGCAGAGTCCTTAAATAATGCAACAAAGTCCTTAAATAATGCAGCAGAGTCCTTAAATAATGCAACAAAGTCCTTAAACAATGCAGCAGAGTCCTTAAAGAATGCAGAAGAGTCCTTAAATAATGCAACCAAGACCTTAAATAATGCAGCAGAGTCCTTAAATAATGCAACAAAGTACTTAAATAATGCAGCAGAGTCCTTAAGTAACGTAGCAGAGTACTTAAATAATGCAGCAAAGTCATTAAATAATGCAGCAGAGTCATTTAATAATGCAACAAATTCCTTAAATAATGCAGCAGAGTCCTTAAATAATGCAATAAAGTCCATAAATAATGCAGCAAAGTCCTTAAATAATTCAGCAGAGTGCTGAAATACCGCAGCAGGGTCCTTAAATAATGCAGCAGAGTCCTTAAATAATGCAACAAAGTCCTTAAATAATGCAGCAGGGTCCTTAAATAATGCAACAAAGTCCTTAAATAATGCAGCAGAGTCCTTAAATAATGCAGCAAAGTCCTTAAATAATGCAGCAGAGTCCTTAAATAATCCAGCCAAGTCCTTAAATAATGCAGCAAAGTCCTTAAATAATGCAGCAGAGTACTGAAATACCGCAGCAGGATCCTTAAATAATGCAGCAGAGTCCTTAAATAATGCAGAACACTCCTTAAATAACGCAATAAAGTCCTTAAATAATGCAGCAGAGTCCTTAAATAATGCAACAAAGTCCTTAAATAATGCAGCAGAGTCCTTAAATAATGCAGCACATTCCTTAAATAATGCAGCAGAGTCCTTAAATAATCCAGCCAAGTCCTTAAATACTGCTGCAGAGTACTTAAATAATGCAGCAAAGTCCTTAAATAATGCAGCAGAGTCCTTAAATAATGCAACAAAGTACTTAAATAATGTAGAAGAGTCCTTAAATAATGCAACAAAGTCCTTAAATAATGCAGCTGAGTACTTAAATAATGCAACAAAGTACTTAAATAATGCAGCAGAGTCCTTAAGTACCGTATCAGAGTCCTTAAATAATGCAGCAAAGTCCTTAAATAATGCAGAAGAGTCCTTAAATAATGCAGCAAAGTCCTTAAATAATCCAGCCAATTCCTTAAATAATGCAACAAAGTCCTTAAATAATGCAGCAGATTACTGAAATACTGCAGCAGGGTCCTTAAATAATGCAGCAGAGTCCTTAAATAATGCAACAAAGTCCTTAAATAATGCAGCAGAGTCCTTAAATAATGCAACAAAGTCCTTAAATAATGCAGCAGAGTCCTTAAATAATGCAGCAGAGTACTGAAATACCGCAGCAGGGTCCTTAAATAATGCAGCAAAGTCCTTAAATAATGAAGTAGAGTCCTTAAATAATGCAACAAAGTCCTTAAATGATGCAGCAGAGTCCTTAAATAATGCAACAAAGTCCTTAAATAATGCAGCAGAGTCCTTAAATAATGCAATAAAGTCCATAAATTATGCAGCAAAGTCCTTAAATAATTCAGCAGAGTGCTGAAATACCGCAGCAGGGTCCTTAAATAATGCAGCAGAGTCCTTAAATAATGCAACAAAGACCTTAAATAATGCAGCAGGGTCCTTAAATAATGCAGAAGAGTCCTTAAATAATGCAGCAAATTCCTTAAATAATGCAGCAAAGTCTTTAAATAATGCAATAAAGTCCATAAATAATGCAGCAAAGTTCTTAAATAATGCAGCAGAGTCCTTAAATACCACAGCAGAGTCCTTAAATAATGCAGCAAAGTCTTTAAATAATGCAACAAAGTCCTTAAATAATGCAGCAGAGTCCTTAAATAATGCAGAAGAGTCCTTAAATAATCCAGCCAAGTCCTTAAATAATGCAGCAGAGTCCTTAAATAATGCAACAAAATCCTTAAATAATGCAGAAGAGTCCTTAAATAATCCAGCCAAGTCCTTAAATCATGCAGCAGGGTCCTTAAATAATCCAGCCAAGTCCTTAAATAATGCAGCAGAGTCCTTAAATAATGCAACAAAATCCTTAAATAATGCAGAAGAGTCCTTAAATAATCCAGCCAAGTCCTTAAATCATGCAGCAGGGTCCTTAAATAATCCAGCCAAGTCCTTAAATAATGCAACAAAGTCCTTAAATAATGCAGCAGATTACTGAAATACTGCAGCAGGGTCATTAAATAATGCTGCAGTGTCCTTAAATAATGCAGCAAATTCCTTAAATAATGCAGCAAAGTCTTTAAATAATGCAATAAAGTCCTTAAATAATGCAGCAGAGTACTGAAATACCGCAGCAGGGTCCTTAAATAATGCAGCAAAGTCGTTAAATAATGAAGTAGAGTCCTTAAATAATGCAACAACGTCCTTAAATGATGCAGCAGAGTCCTTAAATAATGCAACAAAGTCCTTAAATAATGCAGCAGAGTACTTAAATAATGCAACAAAGTCCTTAAACAATGCAGCAGAGTCCTTAAATAATGCAGAAGAGTCCTTAAATAATGCAACAAAGACCTTAAATAATGCAACAGAGTCCTTAAATAATGCAACAAAGTACTTAAATAATGCAGCAGAGTCCTTAAGTACCGTAGCAGAGTCCTTAAATACTGCAGCAAAGTCCTTAAATAATGCAGCAGAGTCCTTAAATAATGCAGCAAAGTCATTAAATAATGCAGCAGAGTCCTTAAATAATTCAACAAATTCCTTAAATAATGCAGCAGAGTCCTTAAATAATGCAATAAAGTCCATAAATAATGCAGCAAAGTCCTTAAATAATTCAGCAGAGTGCTGAAATACCGAAGCAGGGTCCTTAAATAATGCAGCAGAGTCCTTAAATAATGCAACAATGTCCTTAAATAATGCAGCAGGGTCCTTAAATAATGCAACAAAGTCCTTAAATAATGCAGCAGAGTCCTTAAAAAATGCAGTAAAGTCCGTAAATAATGCAGCAGAGTCCTTAAATAATCCAGCCAAGTCCTTAAATAATGCAACAAAGTCCTTAAATAATGCAGCAGATTACTGAAATACTGCAGCAGGGTCCTTAAATAATGCAGCAGAGTCCTTAAATAATGCAACAAAGTCCTTAAATAATGCAGCAGGGTCCTTAAATAATGCAACAAAGTCCTTAAATAATGCAGCAGAGTCCTTAAATAATGCAGCAAAGTCCTTAAATAATGCAGCAGAGTCCTTAAATAATCCAGCCAAGTCCTTAAATAATGCAGCAAAGTCCTTAAATAATGCAGCAGAGTACTGAAATACCGCAGCAGGATCCTTAAATAATGCAGCAGAGTCCTTAAATAATGCAGAACACTCCTTAAATAATGCAATAAAGTCCTTAAATAATGCAGCAGAGTCCTTAAATAATGCAACAAAGTCCTTAAATAATGCAGCAGAGTCCTTAAATAATGCAGCACATTCCTTAAATAATGCAGCAGAGTCCTTAAATAATCCAGCCAAGTCCTTAAATACTGCTGCAGAGTACTTAAATAATGCAGCAAAGTCCTTAAATAATGCAGCAGAGTCCTTAAATAATGCAACAAAGTACTTAAATAATGTAGAAGAGTCCTTAAATAATGCAACAAAGTCCTTAAATAATGCAGCTGAGTACTTAAGTACCGTATCAGAGTCCTTAAATAATGCAGCAAAGTCCTTAAATAATGCAGAAGAGTCCTTAAATAATGCAGCAAAGTCCTTAAATAATCCAGCCAATTCCTTAAATAATGCAACAAAGTCCTTAAATAATGCAGCAGATTACTGAAATACTGCAGCAGGGTCCTTAAATAATGCAGCAGAGTCCTTAAATAATGCAACAAAGTCCTTAAATAATGCAGCAGAGTCCTTAAATAATGCAACAAAGTCCTTAAATAATGCAGCAGAGTCCTTAAATAATGCAGCAGAGTGCTGAAATACCGCAGCAGGGTCCTTAAATAATGCAGCAAAGTCCTTAAATAATGAAGTAGAGTCCTTAAATAATGCAACAAAGTCCTTAAATGATGCAGCAGAGTCCTTAAATAATGCAACAAAGTCCTTAAATAATGCAGCAGAGTCCTTAAATAATGCAATAAAGTCCATAAATAATGCAGCAAAGTCCTTAAATAATTCAGCAGAGTGCTGAAATACCGCAGCAGGGTCCTTAAATAATGCAGCAGAGTCCTTAAATAATGCAACAAAGACCTTAAATAATGCAGCAGGGTCCTTAAATAATGCAACAAAGTCCTTAAATAATGCAGAAGAGTCCTTAAATAATGCAGCAAATTCCTTAAATAATGCAGCAAAGTCTTTAAATAATGCAATAAAGTCCATAAATAATGCAGCAAAGTTCTTAAATAATGCAGCAGAGTCCTTAAATACCACAGCAGAGTCCTTAAATAATGCAGCAAAGTCTTTAAATAATGCAACAAAGTCCTTAAATAATGCAGCAGAGTCCTTAAATAATGCAGAAGAGTCCTTAAATAATCCAGCCAAGTCCTTAAATAATGCAGCAGAGTGCTTAAATAATGCAACAAAATCCTTAAATAATGCAGAAGAGTCCTTAAATAATCCAGCCAAGTCCTTAAATCATGCAGCAGGGTCCTTAAATAATCCAGCCAAGTCCTTAAATAATGCAGCAGAGTCCTTAAATAATGCAACAAAATCCTTAAATAATGCAGAAGAGTCCTTAAATAATCCAGCCAAGTCCTTAAATCATGCAGCAGGGTCCTTAAATAATCCAGCCAAGTCCTTAAATAATGCAACAAAGTCCTTAAATAATGCAGCAGATTACTGAAATACTGCAGCAGGGTCATTAAATAATGCTGCAGTGTCCTTAAATAATGCAGCAAATTCCTTAAATAATGCAGCAAAGTCTTTAAATAATGCAATAAAGTCTTTAAATAATGCAGCAGAGTACTGAAATACCGCAGCAGGGTCCTTAAATAATGCAGCAAAGTCGTTAAATAATGAAGTAGAGTCCTTAAATAATGCAACAACGTCCTTAAATGATGCAGCAGAGTCCTTAAATAATGCAACAAAGTCCTTAAATAATGCAGCAGAGTCCTTAAATAATGCAGCAGAGTACTGAAATACCGCAGCAGGGTCCTTAAATAATGCAGCAAAGTCGTTAAATAATGAAGTAGAGTCCTTAAATAATGCAACAAAGTCCTTAAATGATGCAGCAGAGTCCTTAAATAATGCAACAAAGTCCTTAAATAATGCAGCAGAGTACTTAAATAATGCAACAAAGTCCTTAAACAATGCAGCAGAGTCCTTAAATAATGCAGAAGAGTCCTTAAATAATGCAACCAAGACCTTAAATAATGCAACAGAGTCCTTAAATAATGCAACAAAGTACTTAAATAATGCAGCAGAGTCCTTAAATAATGCAGCACATTCCTTAAATAATGCAGCAGAGTCCTTAAATAATGCAACAAAGTCCTTAAATAATGCAGCAGAGTCCTTAAATAATGCAGCACATTCCTTAAATAATGCAGCAGAGTCCTTAAATAATCCAGCCAAGTCCTTAAATACTGCTGCAGAGTACTTAAATAATGCAGCAAAGTCCTTAAATAATGCAGCAGAGTCCTTAAATAATGCAACAAAGTACTTAAATAATGTAGAAGAGTCCTTAAATAATGCAACAAAGTCCTTAAATAATGCAGCTGAGTACTTAAGTACCGTATCAGAGTCCTTAAATAATGCAGCAAAGTCCTTAAATAATGCAGCAGAGTCCTTAAATAATGCAGCAAAGTCCTTAAATAATCCAGCCAATTCCTTAAATAATGCAACAAAGTCCTTAAATAATGCAGCAGATTACTGAAATACTGCAGCAGGGTCCTTAAATAATGCAGCAGAGTCCTTAAATAATGCAACAAAGTCCTTAAATAATGCAGCAGAGTCCTTAAATAATGCAACAAAGTCCTTAAATAATGCAGCAGAGTCCTTAAATAATGCAGCAGAGTGCTGAAATACCGCAGCAGGGTCCTTAAATAATGCAGCAAAGTCCTTAAATAATGAAGTAGAGTCCTTAAATAATGCAACAAAGTCCTTAAATGATGCAGCAGAGTCCTTAAATAATGCAACAAAGTCCTTAAATAATGCAGCAGAGTCCTTAAATAATGCAATAAAGTCCATAAATAATGCAGCAAAGTCCTTAAATAATTCAGCAGAGTGCTGAAATACCGCAGCAGGGTCCTTAAATAATGCAGCAGAGTCCTTAAATAATGCAACAAAGACCTTAAATAATGCAGCAGGGTCCTTAAATAATGCAACAAAGTCCTTAAATAATGCAGAAGAGTCCTTAAATAATGCAGCAAATTCCTTAAATAATGCAGCAAAGTCTTTAAATAATGCAATAAAGTCCATAAATAATGCAGCAAAGTTCTTAAATAATGCAGCAGAGTCCTTAAATACCACAGCAGAGTCCTTAAATAATGCAGCAAAGTCTTTAAATAATGCAACAAAGTCCTTAAATAATGCAGCAGAGTCCTTAAATAATGCAGAAGAGTCCTTAAATAATCCAGCCAAGTCCTTAAATAATGCAGCAGAGTGCTTAAATAATGCAACAAAATCCTTAAATAATGCAGAAGAGTCCTTAAATAATCCAGCCAAGTCCTTAAATCATGCAGCAGGGTCCTTAAATAATCCAGCCAAGTCCTTAAATAATGCAGCAGAGTCCTTAAATAATGCAACAAAATCCTTAAATAATGCAGAAGAGTCCTTAAATAATCCAGCCAAGTCCTTAAATCATGCAGCAGGGTCCTTAAATAATCCAGCCAAGTCCTTAAATAATGCAACAAAGTCCTTAAATAATGCAGCAGATTACTGAAATACTGCAGCAGGGTCATTAAATAATGCTGCAGTGTCCTTAAATAATGCAGCAAATTCCTTAAATAATGCAGCAAAGTCTTTAAATAATGCAATAAAGTCTTTAAATAATGCAGCAGAGTACTGAAATACCGCAGCAGGGTCCTTAAATAATGCAGCAAAGTCGTTAAATAATGAAGTAGAGTCCTTAAATAATGCAACAACGTCCTTAAATGATGCAGCAGAGTCCTTAAATAATGCAACAAAGTCCTTAAATAATGCAGCAGAGTCCTTAAATAATGCAGCAGAGTACTGAAATACCGCAGCAGGGTCCTTAAATAATGCAGCAAAGTCGTTAAATAATGAAGTAGAGTCCTTAAATAATGCAACAAAGTCCTTAAATGATGCAGCAGAGTCCTTAAATAATGCAACAAAGTCCTTAAATAATGCAGCAGAGTACTTAAATAATGCAACAAAGTCCTTAAACAATGCAGCAGAGTCCTTAAATAATGCAGAAGAGTCCTTAAATAATGCAACCAAGACCTTAAATAATGCAACAGAGTCCTTAAATAATGCAACAAAGTACTTAAATAATGCAGCAGAGTCCTTAAGTACCGTAGCAGAGTCCTTAAATACTGCAGCAAAGTCCTTAAATAATGCAGCAGAGTCCTTAAATAATGCAGCAAAGTCATTAAATAATGCAGCAGAGTCCTTAAATAATGCAACAAATTCCTTAAATAATGCAGCAGAGTCCTTAAATAATGCAATAAAGTCCATAAATAATGCAGCAAAGTCCTTAAATAATTCAGCAGAGTGCTGAAATACCGCAGCAGGGTCCTTAAATAATGCAGCAGAGTCCTTAAATAATGCAACAAAGTCCTTAAATAATGCAGCAGGGTCCTTAAATAATGCAACAAAGTCCTTAAATAATGCAGCAGAGTCCTTAAAAAATGCAGTAAAGTCCGTAAATAATGCAGCAGAGTCCTTAAATAATCCAGCCAAGTCCTTAAATAATGCAACAAAGTCCTTAAATAATGCAGCAGATTACTGAAATACTGCAGCAGGGTCCTTAAATAATGCAGCAGAGTCCTTAAATAATGCAACAAAGTCCTTAAATAATGCAGCAGAGTCCTTAAATAATGCAACAAAGTCCTTAAATAATGCAACAGAGTCCTTAAATAATGCAACAAAGTCCTTAAATAATGCAGCAGAGTCCTTAAATAATGCAAAAAAGTCCTTAAATAATGCAGCAGAGTCCTTAAATAATGCAACAAAGTCCTTAAATAATGCAGCAGAGTCCTTAAATAATGCAGAAAAGTCCTTAAATAATGCAGCAGAGTCCTTTAATACTTCAGCATAGTCCTTAAATAATGCAGCAAAGTCCTTGAATAATTTAGCAGAATCCTTAAATAATGCAACAAAGTCCTTAAATAATGCAGAAGAGTCCTTAAATAATGCAGCAAATTCCTTAAATAATGCAGCAAAGTCTTTAAATAATGCAATAAAGTCCATAAATAATGCAGCAAAGTTCTTAAATAATGCAGCAGAGTCCTTAAATACCACAGCAGAGTCCTTAAATAATGCAGCAAAGTCTTTAAATAATGCAACAAAGTCCTTAAATAATGCAGCAGAGTCCTTAAATAATGCAGAAGAGTCCTTAAATAATCCAGTCAAGTCCTTAAATAATGCAGCAGAGTCCTTAAATAATGCAACAAAATCCTTAAATAATGCAGAAGAGTCCTTAAATAATCCAGCCAAGTCCTTAAATCATGCAGCAGGGTCCTTAAATAATCCAGCCAAGTCCTTAAATAATGCAGCAGAGTCCTTAAATAATGCAGCAAAGTCCTTAAATAATGCAGCAGAGTCCTTAAATACTTCAGCATAGTCCTTAAATAATGCAGCAAAGTCCTTGAATAATGCAGCAGAGTCCTTAAATAATGCAACAGAGTCATTAAATAATGCTGCAGAGTCCTTAAATAATGCAGCAAATTCCTTAAATAATGCAGCAAAGTCTTTAAATAATGCAATAAAGTCCATAAATAATGCAGCAAAGTCCTTAAATAATGCAGCAGAGTACTGAAATACCGCAGCAGGGTCCTTAAATAATGCAGCAAAGTCGTTAAATAATGCAGCAGAGTCCTTAAATAATGCAGCAGAGTACTGAAATACCGCAGCAGGGTCCTTAAATAATGCAGCAAAGTCGTTATATAATGAAGTAGAGTCCTTAAATAATGCAAAAAAGTCCTTAAATGATGCAGCAGAGTCCTTAAATAATGCAACAAAGTCCTTAAATAATGCAGCAGAGTCCTTAAATAATGCAACAAAGTCCTTAAACAATGCAGCAGAGTCCTTAAATAATGCAGAAGAGTCCTTAAATAATGCAACCAAGACCTTAAATAATGCAGCAGAGTCCTTAAATAATGCAACAAAGTACTTAAATAATGCAGCAGAGTCCTTAAGTAACGTAGCAGAGTACTTAAATAATGCAGCAAAGTCATTAAATAATGCAGCAGATTCCTTTAATAATGCAACAAATTCCTTAAATAATGCAGCAGAGTCCTTAAATAATGCAATAAAGTCCATAAATAATGCAGCAAAGTCCTTAAATAATTCAGCAGAGTGCTGAAATACCGCAGCAGGGTCCTTAAATAATGCAGCAGAGTCCATAAATAATGCAACAAAGTCCTTAAATAATGCAGCAGGGTCCTTAAATAATGCAGAAGAGTCCTTAAATAATCCAGCCAAGTCCTTAAATAATGCAGCAGAGTCCTTAAATAATGCAACAAAATCCTTAAATAATGCAGAAGAGTCCTTAAATAATCCAGCCAAGTCCTTAAATCATGCAGCAGGGTCCTTAAATAATCCAGCCAAGTCCTTAAATAATGCAGCAGAGTCCTTAAATAATGCAACAAAATCCTTAAATAATGCAGAAGAGTCCTTAAATAATCCAGCCAAGTCCTTAAATCATGCAGCAGGGTCCTTAAATAATCCAGCCAAGTCCTTAAATAATGCAACAAAGTCCTTAAATAATGCAGCAGATTACTGAAATACTGCAGCAGGGTCATTAAATAATGCTGCAGTGTCCTTAAATAATGCAGCAAATTCCTTAAATAATGCAGCAAAGTCTTTAAATAATGCAATAAAGTCCTTAAATAATGCAGCAGAGTACTGAAATACCGCAGCAGGGTCCTTAAATAATGCAGCAAAGTCGTTAAATAATGAAGTAGAGTCCTTAAATAATGCAACAACGTCCTTAAATGATGCAGCAGAGTCCTTAAATAATGCAACAAAGTCCTTAAATAATGCAGCAGAGTTCTTAAATAATGCAACAAAGTCCTTAAACAATGCAGCAGAGTCCTTAAATAATGCAGAAGAGTCCTTAAATAATGCAACAAAGACCTTAAATAATGCAACAGAGTCCTTAAATAATGCAACAAAGTACTTAAATAATGCAGCAGAGTCCTTAAGTACCGTAGCAGAGTCCTTAAATACTGCAGCAAAGTCCTTAAATAATGCAGCAGAGTCCTTAAATAATGCAGCAAAGTCATTAAATAATGCAGCAGAGTCCTTAAATAATTCAACAAATTCCTTAAATAATGCAGCAGAGTCCTTAAATAATGCAATAAAGTCCATAAATAATGCAGCAAAGTCCTTAAATAATTCAGCAGAGTGCTGAAATACCGAAGCAGGGTCCTTAAATAATGCAGCAGAGTCCTTAAATAATGCAACAATGTCCTTAAATAATGCAGCAGGGTCCTTAAATAATGCAACAAAGTCCTTAAATAATGCAGCAGAGTCCTTAAAAAATGCAGTAAAGTCCGTAAATAATGCAGCAGAGTCCTTAAATAATCCAGCCAAGTCCTTAAATAATGCAACAAAGTCCTTAAATAATGCAGCAGATTACTGAAATACTGCAGCAGGGTCCTTAAATAATGCAGCAGAGTCCTTAAATAATGCAACAAAGTCCTTAAATAATGCAGCAGGGTCCTTAAATAATGCAACAAAGTCCTTAAATAATGCAGCAGAGTCCTTAAATAATGCAGCAAAGTCCTTAAATAATGCAGCAGAGTCCTTAAATAATCCAGCCAAGTCCTTAAATAATGCAGCAAAGTCCTTAAATAATGCAGCAGAGTACTGAAATACCGCAGCAGGATCCTTAAATAATGCAGCAGAGTCCTTAAATAATGCAGAACACTCCTTAAATAATGCAATAAAGTCCTTAAATAATGCAGCAGAGTCCTTAAATAATGCAACAAAGTCCTTAAATAATGCAGCAGAGTCCTTAAATAATGCAGCACATTCCTTAAATAATGCAGCAGAGTCCTTAAATAATCCAGCCAAGTCCTTAAATACTGCTGCAGAGTACTTAAATAATGCAGCAAAGTCCTTAAATAATGCAGCAGAGTCCTTAAATAATGCAACAAAGTACTTAAATAATGTAGAAGAGTCCTTAAATAATGCAACAAAGTCCTTAAATAATGCAGCTGAGTACTTAAGTACCGTATCAGAGTCCTTAAATAATGCAGCAAAGTCCTTAAATAATGCAGAAGAGTCCTTAAATAATGCAGCAAAGTCCTTAAATAATCCAGCCAATTCCTTAAATAATGCAACAAAGTCCTTAAATAATGCAGCAGATTACTGAAATACTGCAGCAGGGTCCTTAAATAATGCAGCAGAGTCCTTAAATAATGCAACAAAGTCCTTAAATAATGCAGCAGAGTCCTTAAATAATGCAACAAAGTCCTTAAATAATGCAGCAGAGTCCTTAAATAATGCAGCAGAGTGCTGAAATACCGCAGCAGGGTCCTTAAATAATGCAGCAAAGTCCTTAAATAATGAAGTAGAGTCCTTAAATAATGCAACAAAGTCCTTAAATGATGCAGCAGAGTCCTTAAATAATGCAACAAAGTCCTTAAATAATGCAGCAGAGTCCTTAAATAATGCAATAAAGTCCATAAATAATGCAGCAAAGTCCTTAAATAATTCAGCAGAGTGCTGAAATACCGCAGCAGGGTCCTTAAATAATGCAGCAGAGTCCTTAAATAATGCAACAAAGACCTTAAATAATGCAGCAGGGTCCTTAAATAATGCAACAAAGTCCTTAAATAATGCAGAAGAGTCCTTAAATAATGCAGCAAATTCCTTAAATAATGCAGCAAAGTCTTTAAATAATGCAATAAAGTCCATAAATAATGCAGCAAAGTTCTTAAATAATGCAGCAGAGTCCTTAAATACCACAGCAGAGTCCTTAAATAATGCAGCAAAGTCTTTAAATAATGCAACAAAGTCCTTAAATAATGCAGCAGAGTCCTTAAATAATGCAGAAGAGTCCTTAAATAATCCAGCAAAGTCCTTAAATAATGCAGCAGAGTGCTTAAATAATGCAACAAAATCCTTAAATAATGCAGAAGAGTCCTTAAATAATCCAGCCAAGTCCTTAAATCATGCAGCAGGGTCCTTAAATAATCCAGCCAAGTCCTTAAATAATGCAGCAGAGTCCTTAAATAATGCAACAAAATCCTTAAATAATGCAGAAGAGTCCTTAAATAATCCAGCCAAGTCCTTAAATCATGCAGCAGGGTCCTTAAATAATCCAGCCAAGTCCTTAAATAATGCAACAAAGTCCTTAAATAATGCAGCAGATTACTGAAATACTGCAGCAGGGTCATTAAATAATGCTGCAGTGTCCTTAAATAATGCAGCAAATTCCTTAAATAATGCAGCAAAGTCTTTAAATAATGCAATAAAGTCTTTAAATAATGCAGCAGAGTACTGAAATACCGCAGCAGGGTCCTTAAATAATGCAGCAAAGTCGTTAAATAATGAAGTAGAGTCCTTAAATAATGCAACAACGTCCTTAAATGATGCAGCAGAGTCCTTAAATAATGCAACAAAGTCCTTAAATAATGCAGCAGAGTCCTTAAATAATGCAGCAGAGTACTGAAATACCGCAGCAGGGTCCTTAAATAATGCAGCAAAGTCGTTAAATAATGAAGTAGAGTCCTTAAATAATGCAACAAAGTCCTTAAATGATGCAGCAGAGTCCTTAAATAATGCAACAAAGTCCTTAAATAATGCAGCAGAGTACTTAAATAATGCAACAAAGTCCTTAAACAATGCAGCAGAGTCCTTAAATAATGCAGAAGAGTCCTTAAATAATGCAACCAAGACCTTAAATAATGCAACAGAGTCCTTAAATAATGCAACAAAGTACTTAAATAATGCAGCAGAGTCCTTAAATAATGCAGCACATTCCTTAAATAATGCAGCAGAGTCCTTAAATAATGCAACAAAGTCCTTAAATAATGCAGCAGAGTCCTTAAATAATGCAGCACATTCCTTAAATAATGCAGCAGAGTCCTTAAATAATCCAGCCAAGTCCTTAAATACTGCTGCAGAGTACTTAAATAATGCAGCAAAGTCCTTAAATAATGCAGCAGAGTCCTTAAATAATGCAACAAAGTACTTAAATAATGTAGAAGAGTCCTTAAATAATGCAACAAAGTCCTTAAATAATGCAGCTGAGTACTTAAGTACCGTATCAGAGTCCTTAAATAATGCAGCAAAGTCCTTAAATAATGCAGCAGAGTCCTTAAATAATGCAGCAAAGTCCTTAAATAATCCAGCCAATTCCTTAAATAATGCAACAAAGTCCTTAAATAATGCAGCAGATTACTGAAATACTGCAGCAGGGTCCTTAAATAATGCAGCAGAGTCCTTAAATAATGCAACAAAGTCCTTAAATAATGCAGCAGAGTCCTTAAATAATGCAACAAAGTCCTTAAATAATGCAGCAGAGTCCTTAAATAATGCAGCAGAGTGCTGAAATACCGCAGCAGGGTCCTTAAATAATGCAGCAAAGTCCTTAAATAATGAAGTAGAGTCCTTAAATAATGCAACAAAGTCCTTAAATGATGCAGCAGAGTCCTTAAATAATGCAACAAAGTTCTTAAATAATGCAGCAGAGTCCTTAAATAATGCAATAAAGTCCATAAATAATGCAGCAAAGTCCTTAAATAATTCAGCAGAGTGCTGAAATACCGCAGCAGGGTCCTTAAATAATGCAGCAGAGTCCTTAAATAATGCAACAAAGACCTTAAATAATGCAGCAGGGTCCTTAAATAATGCAACAAAGTCCTTAAATAATGCAGAAGAGTCCTTAAATAATGCAGCAAATTCCTTAAATAATGCAGCAAAGTCTTTAAATAATGCAATAAAGTCCATAAATAATGCAGCAAAGTTCTTAAATAATGCAGCAGAGTCCTTAAATACCACAGCAGAGTCCTTAAATAATGCAGCAAAGTCTTTAAATAATGCAACAAAGTCCTTAAATAATGCAGCAGAGTCCTTAAATAATGCAGAAGAGTCCTTAAATAATCCAGCCAAGTCCTTAAATAATGCAGCAGAGTGCTTAAATAATGCAACAAAATCCTTAAATAATGCAGAAGAGTCCTTAAATAATCCAGCCAAGTCCTTAAATCATGCAGCAGGGTCCTTAAATAATCCAGCCAAGTCCTTAAATAATGCAGCAGAGTCCTTAAATAATGCAACAAAATCCTTAAATAATGCAGAAGAGTCCTTAAATAATCCAGCCAAGTCCTTAAATCATGCAGCAGGGTCCTTAAATAATCCAGCCAAGTCCTTAAATAATGCAACAAAGTCCTTAAATAATGCAGCAGATTACTGAAATACTGCAGCAGGGTCATTAAATAATGCTGCAGTGTCCTTAAATAATGCAGCAAATTCCTTAAATAATGCAGCAAAGTCTTTAAATAATGCAATAAAGTCTTTAAATAATGCAGCAGAGTACTGAAATACCGCAGCAGGGTCCTTAAATAATGCAGCAAAGTCGTTAAATAATGAAGTAGAGTCCTTAAATAATGCAACAACGTCCTTAAATGATGCAGCAGAGTCCTTAAATAATGCAACAAAGTCCTTAAATAATGCAGCAGAGTCCTTAAATAATGCAGCAGAGTACTGAAATACCGCAGCAGGGTCCTTAAATAATGCAGCAAAGTCGTTAAATAATGAAGTAGAGTCCTTAAATAATGCAACAAAGTCCTTAAATGATGCAGCAGAGTCCTTAAATAATGCAACAAAGTCCTTAAATAATGCAGCAGAGTACTTAAATAATGCAACAAAGTCCTTAAACAATGCAGCAGAGTCCTTAAATAATGCAGAAGAGTCCTTAAATAATGCAACCAAGACCTTAAATAATGCAACAGAGTCCTTAAATAATGCAACAAAGTACTTAAATAATGCAGCAGAGTCCTTAAGTACCGTAGCAGAGTCCTTAAATACTGCAGCAAAGTCCTTAAATAATGCAGCAGAGTCCTTAAATAATGCAGCAAAGTCATTAAATAATGCAGCAGAGTCCTTAAATAATGCAACAAATTCCTTAAATAATGCAGCAGAGTCCTTAAATAATGCAATAAAGTCCATAAATAATGCAGCAAAGTCCTTAAATAATTCAGCAGAGTGCTGAAATACCGCAGCAGGGTCCTTAAATAATGCAGCAGAGTCCTTAAATAATGCAACAAAGTCCTTAAATAATGCAGCAGGGTCCTTAAATAATGCAACAAAGTCCTTAAATAATGCAGCAGAGTCCTTAAAAAATGCAGTAAAGTCCGTAAATAATGCAGCAGAGTCCTTAAATAATCCAGCCAAGTCCTTAAATAATGCAACAAAGTCCTTAAATAATGCAGCAGATTACTGAAATACTGCAGCAGGGTCCTTAAATAATGCAGCAGAGTCCTTAAATAATGCAACAAAGTCCTTAAATAATGCAGCAGAGTCCTTAAATAATGCAACAAAGTCCTTAAATAATGCAACAGAGTCCTTAAATAATGCAACAAAGTCCTTAAATAATGCAGCAGAGTCCTTAAATAATGCAAAAAAGTCCTTAAATAATGCAGCAGAGTCCTTAAATAATGCAACAAAGTCCTTAAATAATGCAGCAGAGTCCTTAAATAATGCAGAAAAGTCCTTAAATAATGCAGCAGAGTCCTTTAATACTTCAGCATAGTCCTTAAATAATGCAGCAAAGTCCTTGAATAATTTAGCAGAATCCTTAAATAATGCAACAAAGTCCTTAAATAATGCAGAAGAGTCCTTAAATAATGCAGCAAATTCCTTAAATAATGCAGCAAAGTCTTTAAATAATGCAATAAAGTCCATAAATAATGCAGCAAAGTTCTTAAATAATGCAGCAGAGTCCTTAAATACCACAGCAGAGTCCTTAAATAATGCAGCAAAGTCTTTAAATAATGCAACAAAGTCCTTAAATAATGCAGCAGAGTCCTTAAATAATGCAGAAGAGTCCTTAAATAATCCAGCCAAGTCCTTAAATAATGCAGCAGAGTCCTTAAATAATGCAACAAAATCCTTAAATAATGCAGAAGAGTCCTTAAATAATCCAGCCAAGTCCTTAAATCATGCAGCAGGGTCCTTAAATAATCCAGCCAAGTCCTTAAATAATGCAGCAGAGTCCTTAAATAATGCAGCAAAGTCCTTAAATAATGCAGCAGAGTCCTTAAATACTTCAGCATAGTCCTTAAATAATGCAGCAAAGTCCTTGAATAATGCAGCAGAGTCCTTAAATAATGCAACAGAGTCATTAAATAATGCTGCAGAGTCCTTAAATAATGCAGCAAATTCCTTAAATAATGCAGCAAAGTCTTTAAATAATGCAATAAAGTCCATAAATAATGCAGCAAAGTCCTTAAATAATGCAGCAGAGTACTGAAATACCGCAGCAGGGTCCTTAAATAATGCAGCAAAGTCGTTAAATAATGCAGCAGAGTCCTTAAATAATGCAGCAGAGTACTGAAATACCGCAGCAGGGTCCTTAAATAATGCAGCAAAGTCGTTATATAATGAAGTAGAGTCCTTAAATAATGCAAAAAAGTCCTTAAATGATGCAGCAGAGTCCTTAAATAATGCAACAAAGTCCTTAAATAATGCAGCAGAGTCCTTAAATAATGCAACAAAGTCCTTAAACAATGCAGCAGAGTCCTTAAATAATGCAGAAGAGTCCTTAAATAATGCAACCAAGACCTTAAATAATGCAGCAGAGTCCTTAAATAATGCAACAAAGTACTTAAATAATGCAGCAGAGTCCTTAAGTAACGTAGCAGAGTACTTAAATAATGCAGCAAAGTCATTAAATAATGCAGCAGATTCCTTTAATAATGCAACAAATTCCTTAAATAATGCAGCAGAGTCCTTAAATAATGCAATAAAGTCCATAAATAATGCAGCAAAGTCCTTAAATAATTCAGCAGAGTGCTGAAATACCGCAGCAGGGTCCTTAAATAATGCAGCAGAGTCCATAAATAATGCAACAAAGTCCTTAAATAATGCAGCAGGGTCCTTAAATAATGCAGAAGAGTCCTTAAATAATCCAGCCAAGTCCTTAAATAATGCAGCAGAGTCCTTAAATAATGCAACAAAATCCTTAAATAATGCAGAAGAGTCCTTAAATAATCCAGCCAAGTCCTTAAATCATGCAGCAGGGTCCTTAAATAATCCAGCCAAGTCCTTAAATAATGCAGCAGAGTCCTTAAATAATGCAACAAAATCCTTAAATAATGCAGAAGAGTCCTTAAATAATCCAGCCAAGTCCTTAAATCATGCAGCAGGGTCCTTAAATAATCCAGCCAAGTCCTTAAATAATGCAACAAAGTCCTTAAATAATGCAGCAGATTACTGAAATACTGCAGCAGGGTCATTAAATAATGCTGCAGTGTCCTTAAATAATGCAGCAAATTCCTTAAATAATGCAGCAAAGTCTTTAAATAATGCAATAAAGTCCTTAAATAATGCAGCAGAGTACTGAAATACCGCAGCAGGGTCCTTAAATAATGCAGCAAAGTCGTTAAATAATGAAGTAGAGTCCTTAAATAATGCAACAACGTCCTTAAATGATGCAGCAGAGTCCTTAAATAATGCAACAAAGTCCTTAAATAATGCAGCAGAGTACTTAAATAATGCAACAAAGTCCTTAAACAATGCAGCAGAGTCCTTAAATAATGCAGAAGAGTCCTTAAATAATGCAACAAAGACCTTAAATAATGCAACAGAGTCCTTAAATAATGCAACAAAGTACTTAAATAATGCAGCAGAGTCCTTAAGTACCGTAGCAGAGTCCTTAAATACTGCAGCAAAGTCCTTAAATAATGCAGCAGAGTCATTAAATAATGCAGCAAAGTCATTAAATAATGCAGCAGAGTCCTTAAATAATTCAACAAATTCCTTAAATAATGCAGCAGAGTCCTTAAATAATGCAATAAAGTCCATAAATAATGCAGCAAAGTCCTTAAATAATTCAGCAGAGTGCTGAAATACCGCAGCAGGGTCCTTAAATAATGCAGCAGAGTCCTTAAATAATGCAACAATGTCCTTAAATAATGCAGCAGGGTCCTTAAATAATGCAACAAAGTCCTTAAATAATGCAGCAGAGTCCTTAAAAAATGCAGTAAAGTCCGTAAATAATGCAGCAGAGTCCTTAAATAATCCAGCCAAGTCCTTAAATAATGCAACAAAGTCCTTAAATAATGCAGCAGATTACTGAAATACTGCAGCAGGGTCCATAAATAATGCAGCAGAGTCCTTAAATAATGCAACAAAGTCCTTAAATAATGCAGCAGGGTCCTTAAATAATGCAACAAAGTCCTTAAATAATGCAGCAGAGTCCTTAAATAATGCAGCAAAGTCCTTAAATAATGCAGCAGAGTCCTTAAATAATCCAGCCAAGTCCTTAAATAATGCAGCAAAGTCCTTAAATAATGCAGCAGAGTACTGAAATACCGCAGCAGGATCCTTAAATAATGCAGCAGAGTCCTTAAATAATGCAGAACACTCCTTAAATAATGCAATAAAGTCCTTAAATAATGCAGCAGAGTCCTTAAATAATGCAACAAAGTCCTTAAATAATGCAGCAGAGTCCTTAAATAATGCAGCACATTCCTTAAATAATGCAGCAGAGTCCTTAAATAATCCAGCCAAGTCCTTAAATACTGCTGCAGAGTACTTAAATAATGCAGCAAAGTCCTTAAATAATGCAGCAGAGTCCTTAAATAATGCAACAAAGTACTTAAATAATGTAGAAGAGTCCTTAAATAATGCAACAAAGTCCTTAAATAATGCAGCTGAGTACTTAAGTACCGTATCAGAGTCCTTAAATAATGCAGCAAAGTCCTTAAATAATGCAGCAGAGTCCTTAAATAATGCAGCAAAGTCCTTAAATAATCCAGCCAATTCCTTAAATAATGCAACAAAGTCCTTAAATAATGCAGCAGATTACTGAAATACTGCAGCAGGGTCCTTAAATAATGCAGCAGAGTCCTTAAATAATGCAACAAAGTCCTTAAATAATGCAGCAGAGTCCTTAAATAATCCAGCCAAGTCCTTAAATCATGCAGCAGGGTCCTTAAATAATCCAGCCAAGTCCTTAAATAATGCAACAAAGTCCTTAAATAATGCAGCAGATTACTGAAATACTGCAGCAGGGTCATTAAATAATGCTGCAGTGTCCTTAAATAATGCAGCAAATTCCTTAAATAATGCAGCAAAGTCTTTAAATAATGCAATAAAGTCCTTAAATAATGCAGCAGAGTACTGAAATACCGCAGCAGGGTCCTTAAATAATGCAGCAAAGTCGTTAAATAATGAAGTAGAGTCCTTAAATAATGCAACAACGTCCTTAAATGATGCAGCAGAGTCCTTAAATAATGCAACAAAGTCCTTAAATAATGCAGCAGAGTACTTAAATAATGCAACAAAGTCCTTAAACAATGCAGCAGAGTCCTTAAATAATGCAGAAGAGTCCTTAAATAATGCAACAAAGACCTTAAATAATGCAACAGAGTCCTTAAATAATGCAACAAAGTACTTAAATAATGCAGCAGAGTCCTTAAGTACCGTAGCAGAGTCCTTAAATACTGCAGAAAAGTCCTTAAATAATGCAGCAGAGTCATTAAATAATGCAGCAAAGTCATTAAATAATGCAGCAGAGTCCTTAAATAATTCAACAAATTCCTTAAATAATGCAGCAGAGTCCTTAAATAATGCAATAAAGTCCATAAATAATGCAGCAAAGTCCTTAAATAATTCAGCAGAGTGCTGAAATACCGCAGCAGGCTCCTTAAATAATGCAGCAGAGTCCTTAAATAATGCAACAATGTCCTTAAATAATGCAGCAGGGTCCTTAAATAATGCAACAAAGTCCTTAAATAATGCAGCAGAGTCCTTAAAAAATGCAGTAAAGTCCGTAAATAATGCAGCAGAGTCCTTAAATAATCCAGCCAAGTCCTTAAATAATGCAACAAAGTCCTTAAATAATGCAGCAGATTACTGAAATACTGCAGCAGGGTCCTTAAATAATGCAGCAGAGTCCTTAAATAATGCAACAAAGTCCTTAAATAATGCAGCAGGGTCCTTAAATAATGCAACAAAGTCCTTAAATAATGCAGCAGAGTCCTTAAATAATGCAGCAAAGTCCTTAAATAATGCAGCAGAGTCCTTAAATAATCCAGCCAAGTCCTTAAATAATGCAGCAAAGTCCTTAAATAATGCAGCAGAGTACTGAAATACCGCAGCAGGATCCTTAAATAATGCAGCAGAGTCCTTAAATAATGCCGAACACTCCTTAAATAATGCAATAAAGTCCTTAAATAATGCAGCAGAGTCCTTAAATAATGCAACAAAGTCCTTAAATAATGCAGCAGAGTCCTTAAATAATGCAGCACATTCCTTAAATAATGCAGCAGAGTCCTTAAATAATCCAGCCAAGTCCTTAAATACTGCTGCAGAGTACTTAAATAATGCAGCAAAGTCCTTAAATAATGCAGCAGAGTCCTTAAATAATGCAACAAAGTACTTAAATAATGTAGAAGAGTCCTTAAATAATGCAACAAAGTCCTTAAATAATGCAGCTGAGTATTTAAGTACCGTATCAGAGTCCTTAAATAATGCAGCAAAGTCCTTAAATAATGCAGCAGAGTCCTTAAATAATGCAGCAAAGTCCTTAAATAATCCAGCCAATTCCTTAAATAATGCAACAAAGTCCTTAAATAATGCAGCAGATTACTGAAATACTGCAGCAGGGTCCTTAAATAATGCAGCAGAGTCCTTAAATAATGCAACAAAGTCCTTAAATAATGCAGCAGAGTCCTTAAATAATGCAACAAAGTCCTTAAATAATGCAGCAGAGTCCTTAAATAATGCAGCAGAGTGCTGAAATACCGCAGCAGGGTCCTTAAATAATGCAGCAAAGTCCTTAAATAATGAAGTAGAGTCCTTAAATAATGCAACAAAGTCCTTAAATGATGCAGCAGAGTCCTTACATAATGCAACAAAGTCCTTAAATAATGCAGCAGAGTCCTTAAATAATGCAATAAAGTCCATAAATAATGCAGCAAAGTCCTTAAATAATTCAGCAGAGTGCTGAAATACCGCAGCAGGGTCCTTAAATAATGCAGCAGAGTCCTTAAATAATGCAACAAAGACCTTAAATAATGCAGCAGGGTCCTTAAATAATGCAACAAAGTCCTTAAATAATGCAGAAGAGTCCTTAAATAATGCAGCAAATTCCTTAAATAATGCAGCAAAGTCTTTAAATAATGCAATAAAGTCCATAAATAATGCAGCAAAGTTCTTAAATAATGCAGCAGAGTCCTTAAATACCACAGCAGAGTCCTTACATAATGCAGCAAAGTCTTTAAATAATGCAACAAAGTCCTTAAATAATGCAGCAGAGTCCTTAAATAATGCAGAAGAGTCCTTAAATAATCCAGCCAAGTCCTTAAATAATGCAGCAGAGTGCTTAAATAATGCAACAAAATCCTTAAATAATGCAGAAGAGTCCTTAAATAATCCAGCCAAGTCCTTAAATCATGCAGCAGGGTCCTTAAATAATCCAGCCAAGTCCTTAAATAATGCAGCAGAGTCCTTAAATAATGCAACAAAATCCTTAAATAATGCAGAAGAGTCCTTAAATAATCCAGCCAAGTCCTTAAATCATGCAGCAGGGTCCTTAAATAATCCAGCCAAGTCCTTAAATAATGCAACAAAGTCCTTAAATAATGCAGCAGATTACTGAAATACTGCAGCAGGGTCATTAAATAATGCTGCAGTGTCCTTAAATAATGCAGCAAATTCCTTAAATAATGCAGCAAAGTCTTTAAATAATGCAATAAAGTCTTTAAATAATGCAGCAGAGTACTGAAATACCGCAGCAGGGTCCTTAAATAATGCAGCAAAGTCGTTAAATAATGAAGTAGAGTCCTTAAATAATGCAACAACGTCCTTAAATGATGCAGCAGAGTCCTTAAATAATGCAACAAAGTCCTTAAATAATGCAGCAGAGTCCTTAAATAATGCAGCAGAGTACTGAAATACCGCAGCAGGGTCCTTAAATAATGCAGCAAAGTCGTTAAATAATGAAGTAGAGTCCTTAAATAATGCAACAAAGTCCTTAAATGATGCAGCAGAGTCCTTAAATAATGCAACAAAGTCCTTAAATAATGCAGCAGAGTACTTAAATAATGCAACAAAGTCCTTAAACAATGCAGCAGAGTCCTTAAATAATGCAGAAGAGTCCTTAAATAATGCAACCAAGACCTTAAATAATGCAACAGAGTCCTTAAATAATGCAACAAAGTACTTAAATAATGCAGCAGAGTCCTTAAGTACCGTAGCAGAGTCCTTAAATACTGCAGCAAAGTCCTTAAATAATGCAGCAGAGTCCTTAAATAATGCAGCAAAGTCATTAAATAATGCAGCAGAGTCCTTAAATAATGCAACAAATTCCTTAAATAATGCAGCAGAGTCCTTAAATAATGCAATAAAGTCCATAAATAATGCAGCAAAGTCCTTAAATAATTCAGCAGAGTGCTGAAATACCGCAGCAGGGTCCTTAAATAATGCAGCAGAGTCCTTAAATAATGCAACAAAGTCCTTAAATAATGCAGCAGGGTCCTTAAATAATGCAACAAAGTCCTTAAATAATGCAGCAGAGTCCTTAAAAAATGCAGTAAAGTCCGTAAATAATGCAGCAGAGTCCTTAAATAATCCAGCCAAGTCCTTAAATAATGCAACAAAGTCCTTAAATAATGCAGCAGATTACTGAAATACTGCAGCAGGGTCCTTAAATAATGCAGCAGAGTCCTTAAATAATGCAACAAAGTCCTTAAATAATGCAGCAGAGTCCTTAAATAATGCAACAAAGTCCTTAAATAATGCAACAGAGTCCTTAAATAATGCAGAAAAGTCCTTAAATAATGCAGCAGAGTCCTTAAATACTTCAGCATAGTCCTTAAATAATGCAGCAAAGTCCTTGAATAATTTAGCAGAATCCGTAAATAATGCAACAAAGTCCTTAAATAATGCAGAAGAGTCCTTAAATAATGCAGCAAATTCCTTAAATAATGCAGCAAAGTCTTTAAATAATGCAATAAAGTCCATAAATAATGCAGCAAAGTTCTTAAATAATGCAGCAGAGTCCTTAAATACCACAGCAGAGTCCTTAAATAATGCAGCAAAGTCTTTAAATAATGCAACAAAGTCCTTAAATAATGCAGCAGAGTCCTTAAATAATGCAGAAGAGTCCTTAAATAATCCAGCCAAGTCCTTAAATAATGCAGCAGAGTCCTTAAATAATGCAACAAAATCCTTAAATAATGCAGAAGAGTCCTTAAATAATCCAGCCAAGTCCTTAAATCATGCAGCAGGGTCCTTAAATAATCCAGCCAAGTCCTTAAATAATGCAGCAGAGTCCTTAAATAATGCAGCAAAGTCCTTAAATAATGCAGCAGAGTCCTTAAATACTTCAGCATAGTCCTTAAATAATGCAGCAAAGTCCTTGAATAATGCAGCAGAGTCCTTAAATAATGCAACAAAGTCATTAAATAATGCTGCAGAGTCCTTAAATAATGCAGCAAATTCCTTAAATAATGCAGCAAAGTCTTTAAATAATGCAATAAAGTCCATAAATAATGCAGCAAAGTCCTTAAATAATGCAGCAGAGTACTGAAATACCGCAGCAGGGTCCTTAAATAATGCAGCAAAGTCGTTAAATAATGCAGCAGAGTCCTTAAATAATGCAGCAGAGTACTGAAATACCGCAGCAGGGTCCTTAAATAATGCAGCAAAGTCGTTATATAATGAAGTAGAGTCCTTAAATAATGCAAAAAAGTCCTTAAATGATGCAGCAGAGTCCTTAAATAATGCAACAAAGTCCTTAAATAATGCAGCAGAGTCCTTAAATAATGCAACAAAGTCCTTAAACAATGCAGCAGAGTCCTTAAATAATGCAGAAGAGTCCTTAAATAATGCAGCCAAGACCTTAAATAATGCAGCAGAGTCCTTAAATAATGCAACAAAGTACTTAAATAATGCAGCAGAGTCCTTAAGTAACGTAGCAGAGTACTTAAATAATGCAGCAAAGTCATTAAATAATGCAGCAGAGTCCTTTAATAATGCAACAAATTCCTTAAATAATGCAGCAGAGTCCTTAAATAATGCAATAAAGTCCATAAATAATGCAGCAAAGTCCTTAAATAATTCAGCAGAGTGCTGAAATACCGCAGCAGGGTCCTTAAATAATGCAGCAGAGTCCATAAATAATGCAACAAAGTCCTTAAATAATGCAGAAGAGTCCTTAAATAATCCAGCCAAGTCCTTAAATCATGCAGCAGGGTCCTTAAATAATCCAGCCAAGTCCTTAAATAATGCAGCAGAGTCCTTAAATAATGCAACAAAATCCTTAAATAATGCAGAAGAGTCCTTAAATAATCCAGCCATGTCCTTAAATCATGCAGCAGGGTCCTTAAATAATCCAGCCAAGTCCTTAAATAATGCAACAAAGTCCTTAAATAATGCAGCAGATTACTGAAATACTGCAGCAGGGTCATTAAATAATGCTGCAGTGTCCTTAAATAATGCAGCAAATTCCTTAAATAATGCAGCAAAGTCTTTAAATAATGCAATAAAGTCCTTAAATAATGCAGCAGAGTACTGAAATACCGCAGCAGGGTCCTTAAATAATGCAGCAAAGTCGTTAAATAATGAAGTAGAGTGCTTAAATAATGCAACAACGTCCTTAAATGATGCAGCAGAGTCCTTAAATAATGCAACAAAGTCCTTAAATAATGCAGCAGAGTCCTTAAATAATGCAGCAGAGTACTGAAATACCGCAGCAGGGTCCTTAAATAATGCAGCAAAGTCGTTAAATAATGAAGTAGAGTCCTTAAATAATGCAACAAAGTCCTTAAATGATGCAGCAGAGTCCTTAAATAATGCAACAAAGTCCTTAAATAATGCAGCAGAGTACTTAAATAATGCAACAAAGTCCTTAAACAATGCAGCAGAGTCCTTAAATAATGCAGAAGAGTCCTTAAATAATGCAACCAAGACCTTAAATAATGCAACAGAGTCCTTAAATAATGCAACAAAGTACTTAAATAATGCAGCAGAGTCCTTAAATACCGTAGCAGAGTCCTTAAATACTGCAGCAAAGTCCTTGAATAATGCAGCAGAGTCCTTAAATAATGCAGCAAAGTCATTAAATAATGCAGCAGAGTCCTTAAATAATGCAACAAATTCCTTAAATAATGCAGCAGAGTCCTTAAATAATGCAACAAAGTCCTTAAATAATGCAGCAGGGTCCTTAAATAATGCAACAAAGTCCTTAAATAATGCAGCAGAGTCCTTAAAAAATGCAGTAAAGTCCGTAAATAATGCAGCAGAGTCCTTAAATAATCCAGCCAAGTCCTTAAATAATGCAACAAAGTCCTTAAATAATGCAGCTGATTACTGAAATACTGCAGCAGGGTCCTTAAATAATGCAGCAGAGTCCTTAAATAATGCAACAAAGTCCTTAAATAATGCAGCAGGGTCCTTAAATAATGCAACAAAGTCCTTAAATAATGCAGCAGAGTCCTTAAATAATGCAGCAAAGTCCTTAAATAATGCAGCAGAGTCCTTAAATAATCCAGCCAAGTCCTTAAATAATGCAGCAAAGTCCTTAAATAATGCAGCAGAGTACTGAAATACCGCAGCAGGATCCTTAAATAATGCAGCAGAGTCCTTAAATAATGCAGAACACTCCTTAAATAATGCAACAAAGTCCTTAAATAATGCAGCAGAGTCCTTAAATAATCCAGCCAAGTCCTTAAATAATGCAGCAAAGTCCTTAAATAATGCAGCAGAGTACTGAAATACCGCAGCAGGATCCTTAAATAATGCAGCAGAGTCCTTAAATAATGCAGAACACTCCTTAAATAATGCAATAAAGTCCATAAATAATGCAGCAAAGTCCTTAAATAATTCAGCAGAGTGCTGAAATACCGCAGCAGGGTCCTTAAATAATGCAGCAGAGTCCTTAAATAATGCAACAAAGTCCTTAAATAATGCAGCAGGGTCCTTAAATAATGCAACAAAGTCCTTAAATAATGCAGCAGAGTCCTTAAAAAATGCAGTAAAGTCCGTAAATAATGCAGCAGAGTCCTTAAATAATCCAGCCAAGTCCTTAAATAATGCAACAAAGTCCTTAAATAATGCAGCAGATTACTGAAATACTGCAGCAGGGTCCTTAAATAATGCAGCAGAGTCCTTAAATAATGCAACAAAGTCCTTAAATAATGCAGCAGAGTCCTTAAATAATGCAACAAAGTCCTTAAATAATGCAACAGAGTCCTTAAATAATGCAACAAAGTCCTTAAATAATGCAGCAGAGTCCTTAAATAATGCAAAAAAGTCCTTAAATAATGCAGCAGAGTCCTTAAATAATGCAACAAAGTCCTTAAATAATGCAGCAGAGTCCTTAAATAATGCAGAAAAGTCCTTAAATAATGCAGCAGAGTCCTTAAATACTTCAGCATAGTCCTTAAATAATGCAGCAAAGTCCTTGAATAATTTAGCAGAATCCGTAAATAATGCAACAAAGTCCTTAAATAATGCAGAAGAGTCCTTAAATAATGCAGCAAATTCCTTAAATAATGCAGCAAAGTCTTTAAATAATGCAATAAAGTCCATAAATAATGCAGCAAAGTTCTTAAATAATGCAGCAGAGTCCTTAAATACCACAGCAGAGTCCTTAAATAATGCAGCAAAGTCTTTAAATAATGCAACAAAGTCCTTAAATAATGCAGCAGAGTCCTTAAATAATGCAGAAGAGTCCTTAAATAATCCAGCCAAGTCCTTAAATAATGCAGCAGAGTCCTTAAATAATGCAACAAAATCCTTAAATAATGCAGAAGAGTCCTTAAATAATCCAGCCAAGTCCTTAAATCATGCAGCAGGGTCCTTAAATAATCCAGCCAAGTCCTTAAATAATGCAGCAGAGTCCTTAAATAATGCAGCAAAGTCCTTAAATAATGCAGCAGAGTCCTTAAATACTTCAGCATAGTCCTTAAATAATGCAGCAAAGTCCTTGAATAATGCAGCAGAGTCCTTAAATAATGCAACAAAGTCATTAAATAATGCTGCAGAGTCCTTAAATAATGCAGCAAATTCCTTAAATAATGCAGCAAAGTCTTTAAATAATGCAATAAAGTCCATAAATAATGCAGCAAAGTCCTTAAATAATGCAGCAGAGTACTGAAATACCGCAGCAGGGTCCTTAAATAATGCAGCAAAGTCGTTAAATAATGCAGCAGAGTCCTTAAATAATGCAGCAGAGTACTGAAATACCGCAGCAGGGTCCTTAAATAATGCAGCAAAGTCGTTATATAATGAAGTAGAGTCCTTAAATAATGCAAAAAAGTCCTTAAATGATGCAGCAGAGTCCTTAAATAATGCAACAAAGTCCTTAAATAATGCAGCAGAGTCCTTAAATAATGCAACAAAGTCCTTAAACAATGCAGCAGAGTCCTTAAATAATGCAGAAGAGTCCTTAAATAATGCAACCAAGACCTTAAATAATGCAGCAGAGTCCTTAAATAATGCAACAAAGTACTTAAATAATGCAGCAGAGTCCTTAAGTAACGTAGCAGAGTACTTAAATAATGCAGCAAAGTCATTAAATAATGCAGCAGAGTCCTTTAATAATGCAACAAATTCCTTAAATAATGCAGCAGAGTCCTTAAATAATGCAATAAAGTCCATAAATAATGCAGCAAAGTCCTTAAATAATTCAGCAGAGTGCTGAAATACCGCAGCAGGGTCCTTAAATAATGCAGCAGAGTCCATAAATAATGCAACAAAGTCCTTAAATAATGCAGAAGAGTCCTTAAATAATCCAGCCAAGTCCTTAAATCATGCAGCAGGGTCCTTAAATAATCCAGCCAAGTCCTTAAATAATGCAGCAGAGTCCTTAAATAATGCAACAAAATCCTTAAATAATGCAGAAGAGTCCTTAAATAATCCAGCCATGTCCTTAAATCATGCAGCAGGGTCCTTAAATAATCCAGCCAAGTCCTTAAATAATGCAACAAAGTCCTTAAATAATGCAGCAGATTACTGAAATACTGCAGCAGGGTCATTATATAATGCTGCAGTGTCCTTAAATAATGCAGCAAATTCCTTAAATAATGCAGCAAAGTCTTTAAATAATGCAATAAAGTCCTTAAATAATGCAGCAGAGTACTGAAATACCGCAGCAGGGTCCTTAAATAATGCAGCAAAGTCGTTAAATAATGAAGTAGAGTGCTTAAATAATGCAACAACGTCCTTAAATGATGCAGCAGAGTCCTTAAATAATGCAACAAAGTCCTTAAATAATGCAGCAGAGTCCTTAAATAATGCAGCAGAGTACTGAAATACCGCAGCAGGGTCCTTAAATAATGCAGCAAAGTCGTTAAATAATGAAGTAGAGTCCTTAAATAATGCAACAAAGTCCTTAAATGATGCAGCAGAGTCCTTAAATAATGCAACAAAGTCCTTAAATAATGCAGCAGAGTACTTAAATAATGCAACAAAGTCCTTAAACAATGCAGCAGAGTCCTTAAATAATGCAGAAGAGTCCTTAAATAATGCAACCAAGACCTTAAATAATGCAACAGAGTCCTTAAATAATGCAACAAAGTACTTAAATAATGCAGCAGAGTCCTTAAATACCGTAGCAGAGTCCTTAAATACTGCAGCAAAGTCCTTGAATAATGCAGCAGAGTCCTTAAATAATGCAGCACAGTCATTAAATAATGCAGCAGAGTCCTTAAATAATGCAACAAATTCCTTAAATAATGCAGCAGAGTCCTTAAATAATGCAACAAAGTCCTTAAATAATGCAGCAGGGTCCTTAAATAATGCAACAAAGTCCTTAAATAATGCAGCAGAGTCCTTAAAAAATGCAGTAAAGTCCGTAAATAATGCAGCAGAGTCCTTAAATAATCCAGCCAAGTCCTTAAATAATGCAACAAAGTCCTTAAATAATGCAGCTGATTACTGAAATACTGCAGCAGGGTCCTTAAATAATGCAGCAGAGTCCTTAAATAATGCAACAAAGTCCTTAAATAATGCAGCAGGGTCCTTAAATAATGCAACAAAGTCCTTAAATAATGCAGCAGAGTCCTTAAATAATGCAGCAAAGTCCTTAAATAATGCAGCAGAGTCCTTAAATAATCCAGCCAAGTCCTTAAATAATGCAGCAAAGTCCTTAAATAATGCAGCAGAGTACTGAAATACCGCAGCAGGATCCTTAAATAATGCAGCAGAGTCCTTAAATAATGCAGAACACTCCTTAAATAATGCAATAAAGTCCATAAATAATGCCGCAGAGTCCTTAAATAATGCAACAAAGTCCTTAAATAATGCAGCAGAGTCCTTAAATAATGCAGCACATTCCTTAAATAATGCAGCAGAGTCCTTAAATAATCCAGCCAAGTCCTTAAATACTGCTGCAGAGTACTTAAATAATGCAGCAAAGTCCTAAAATAATGCAGCAGAGTCATTAAATAATGCAACAAAGTACTTAAATAATGTAGAAGAGTCCTTAAATAATGCAACAAAGTCCTTAAATAATGCAGCTGAGTACTTAAATAATGCAACAAAGTACTTAAATAATGCAGCAGAGTCCTTAAGTACCGTATCAGAGTCCTTAAATAATGCAGCAAAGTCCTTAAATAATGCAGCAGAGTCCTTAAATAATGCAGCAAAGTCCTTAAATAATCCAGCCAATTCCTTAAATAATGCAACAAAGTCCTTAAATAATGCAGCAGATTACTGAAATACTGCAGCAGGGTCCTTAAATAATGCAGCAGAGTCCTTAAATAATGCAACAAAGTCCTTAAATAATGCAGCAGAGTCCTTAAATAATGCAACAAAGTCCTTAAATAATGCAGCAGAGTCCTTAAATAATGCAGCAGAGTGCTGAAATACCGCAGCAGGGTCCTTAAATAATGCAGCAAAGTCCTTAAATAATGAAGTAGAGTCCTTAAATAATGCAACAAAGTCCTTAAATGATGCAGCAGAGTCCTTAAATAATGCAACAAAGTCCTTAAATAATGCAGCAGAGTCCTTAAATAATGCAATAAAATCCATAAATAATGCAGCAAAGTCCTTAAATAATTCAGCAGAGTGCTGAAATACCGCAGCAGGGTCCTTAAATAATGCAGCAGAGTCCTTAAATAATGCAACAAAGACCTTAAATAATGCAGCAGGGTCCTTAAATAATGCAACAAAGTCCTTAAATAATGCAGAAGAGTCCTTAAATAATGCAGCAAATTCCTTAAATAATGCAACAAAGTCTTTAAATAATGCAATAAAGTCCATAAATAATGCAACAAAGTTCTTAAATAATGCAGCAGAGTCCTTAAATACCACAGCAGAGTCCTTAAATAATGCAGCAAAGTCTTTAAATAATGCAACAAAGTCCTTAAATAATGCAGCAGAGTCCTTAAATAATGCAGAAGAGTCCTTAAATAATCCAGCCAAGTCCTTAAATAATGCAGCAGAGTCCTTAAATAATGCAACAAAATCCTTAAATAATGCAGAAGAGTCCTTAAATAATCCAGCCAAGTCCTTAAATAATGCAGCAGAGTCCTTAAATAATGCAACAAAATCCTTAAATAATGCAGAAGAGTCCTTAAATAATCCAGCCAAGTCCTTAAATAATGCAACAAAGTCCTTAAATAATGCAGCAGATTACTGAAATACTGCAGCAGGGTCATTAAATAATGCTGCAGTGTCCTTAAATAATGCAGCAAATTCCTTAAATAATGCAGCAAAGTCTTTAAATAATGCAATAAAGTCCTTAAATAATGCAGCAGAGTACTGAAATACCGCAGCAGGGTCCTTAAATAATGCAGCAAAGTCGTTAAATAATGAAGTAGAGTCCTTAAATAATGCAACAACGTCCTTAAATGATGCAGCAGAGTCCTTAAATAATGCAACAAAGTCCTTAAATAATGCAGCAGAGTCCTTAAATAATGCAGCAGAGTACTGAAATACCGCAGCAGGGTCCTTAAATAATGCAGCAAAGTCGTTAAATAATGAAGTAGAGTCCTTAAATAATGCAACAAAGTCCTTAAATGATGCAGCAGAGTCCTTAAATAATGCAGAAGAGTCCTTAAATAATGCAACCAAGACCTTAAATAATGCAACAGAGTCCTTAAATAATGCAACCAAGACCTTAAATAATGCAACAGAGTCCTTAAATAATGCAACAAAGTACTTAAATAATGCAGCAGAGTCCTTAAGTACCGTAGCAGAGTCCTTAAATACTGCAGCAAAGTCCTTAAATAATGCAGCAGAGTCCTTAAATAATGCAGCAAAGTCATTAAATAATGCAGCAGAGTCCTAAAATAATGCAACAAATTCCTTAAATAATGCAGCAGAGTCCTTAAATAATGCAATAAAGTCCATAAATAATGCAGCAAAGTCCTTAAATAATTCAGCAGAGTGCTGAAATACCGCAGCAGGGTCCTTAAATAATGCAGCAGAGTCCTTAAATAATGCAACAAAGTCCATAAATAATGCAGCAGGGTCCTTAAATAATGCAACAAAGTCCTTAAATAATGCAGCAGAGTCCTTAAAAAATGCAGTAAAGTCCGTAAATAATGCAGCAGAGTCCTTAAATAATCCAGCCAAGTCCTTAAATAATGCAACAAAGTCCTTAAATAATGCAGCAGATTACTGAAATACTGCAGCAGGGTCCTTAAATAATGCAGCAGAGTCCTTAAATAATGCAACAAAGTCCTTAAATAATGCAGCAGAGTCCTTAAATAATGCAACAAAGTCCTTAAATAATGCAACAGAGTCCTTAAATAATGCAACAAAGTCCTTAAATAATGCAGCAGAGTCCTTAAATAATGCAAAAAAGTCCTTAAATAATGCAGCAGAGTCCTTAAATAATGCAACAAAGTCCTTAAATAATGCAGCAGAGTCCTTAAATAATGCAGAAAAGTCCTTAAATAATGCAGCAGAGTCCTTAAATACTTCAGCATAGTCCTTAAATAATGCAGCAAAGTCCTTGAATAATTTAGCAGAATCCTTAAATAATGCAACAAAGTCCTTAAATAATGCAGAAGAGTCCTTAAATAATGCAGCAAATTCCTTAAATAATGCAGCAAAGTCTTTAAATAATGCAATAAAGTCCATAAATAATGCAGCAAAGTTCTTAAATAATGCAGCAGAGTCCTTAAATACCACAGCAGAGTCCTTAAATAATGCAGCAAAGTCTTTAAATAATGCAACAAAGTCCTTAAATAATGCAGCAGAGTCCTTAAATAATGCAGAAGAGTCCTTAAATAATCCAGCCAAGTCCTTAAATAATGCAGCAGAGTCCTTAAATAATGCAACAAAATCCTTAAATAATGCAGAAGAGTCCTTATGTAATCCAGCCAAGTCCTTAAATCATGCAGCAGGGTCCTTAAATAATCCAACCAAGTCCTTAAATAATGCAGCAGAGTGCTTAAATAATGCAGCAAAGTCCTTAAATAATGCAGCAGAGTCCTTAAATACTTCAGCATAGTCCTTAAATAATGCAGCAAAGTCATTAAATAATGCTGCAGAGTCCTTAAATAATGCAGCAAATTCCTTAAATAATGCAGCAAAGTCTTTAAATAATGCAATAAAGTCCATAAATAATGCAGCAAAGTCCTTAAATAATGCAGCAGAGTACTGAAATACCGCAGCAGGGTCCTTAAATAATGCAGCAAAGTCGTTAAATAATGCAGCAGAGTCCTTAAATAATGCAGCAGAGTACTGAAATACCGCAGCAGGGTCCTTAAATAATGCAGCAAAGTCGTTATATAATGAAGTAGAGTCCTTAAATAATGCAAAAAAGTCCTTAAATGATGCAGCAGAGTCCTTAAATAATGCAACAAAGTCCTTAAATAATGCAGCAGAGTCCTTAAATAATGCAACAAAGTCCTTAAACAATGCAGCAGAGTCCTTAAATAATGCAGAAGAGTCCTTAAATAATGCAACCAAGACCTTAAATAATGCAGCAGAGTCCTTAAATAATGCAACAAAGTACTTAAATAATGCAGCAGAGTCCTTAAATAATGCAGCACATTCCTTAAATAATGCAGCAGAGTCCTTAAATAATCCAGCCAAGTCCTTAAATACTGCTGCAGAGTACTTAAATAATGCAGCAAAGTCCTTAAATAATGCAACAAAGTACTTAAATAATGTAGAAGAGTCCTTAAATAATGCAACAAAGTCCTTAAATAATGCAGCTGAGTACTTAAATAATGCAACAAAGTCCTTAAATAATGCAGCAGAGTCCTTAAATAATGCAACAAAGTCCTTAAACAATGCAGCAGAGTCCTTAAAGAATGCAGAAGAGTCCTTAAATAATGCAACCAAGACCTTAAATAATGCAGCAGAGTCCTTAAATAATGCAACAAAGTACTTAAATAATGCAGCAGAGTCCTAAAGTAACGTAGCAGAGTACTTAAATAATGCAGCAAAGTCATTAAATAATGCAGCAGAGTCCTTTAATAATGCAACAAATTCCTTAAATAATGCAGCAGAGTCCTTAAATAATGCAATAAAGTCCATAAATAATGCAGCAAAGTCCTTAAATAATTCAGCAGAGTGCTGAAATACCGCAGCAGGGTCCTTAAATAATGCAGCAGAGTCCTTAAATAATGCAACAAAGTCCTTAAATAATGCAGCAGGGTCCTTAAATAATGCAACAAAGTCCTTAAATAATGCAGCAGAGTCCTTAAATAATGCAGCAAAGTCCTTAAATAATGCAGCAGAGTCCTTAAATAATCCAGCCAAGTCCTTAAATAATGCAGCAAAGTCCTTAAATAATGCAGCAGAGTACTGAAATACCGCAGCAGGATCCTTAAATAATGCAGCAGAGTCCTTAAATAATGCAGAACACTCCTTAAATAATGCAATAAAGTCCTTAAATAATGCAGCAGAGTCCTTAAATAATGCAACAAAGTCCTTAAATAATGCAGCAGAGTCCTTAAATAATGCAGCACATTCCTTAAATAATGCAGCAGAGTCCTTAAATAATCCAGCCAAGTCCTTAAATACTGCTGCAGAGTACTTAAATAATGCAGCAAAGTCCTTAAATAATGCAGCAGAGTCCTTAAATAATGCAACAAAGTACTTAAATAATGTAGAAGAGTCCTTAAATAATGCAACAAAGTCCTTAAATAATGCAGCTGAGTACTTAAATAATGCAACAAAGTACTTAAATAATGCAGCAGAGTCCTTAAGTACCGTATCAGAGTCCTTAAATAATGCAGCAAAGTCCTTAAATAATGCAGAAGAGTCCTTAAATAATGCAGCAAAGTCCTTAAATAATGCAGCTGAGTACTTAAGTACCGTATCAGAGTCCTTAAATAATGCAGCAAAGTCCTTAAATAATGCAGCAGAGTCCTTAAATAATGCAACAAAGTATTTAAATAATGTAGAAGAGTCCTTAAATAATGCAACAAAGTCCTTAAATAATGCAGCTGAGTACTTAAGTACCGTATCAGAGTCCTTAAATAATGCAGCAAAGTCCTTAAATAATGCAGCAGAGTCCTTAAATAATGCAGCAAAGTCCTTAAATAATCCAGCCAATTCCTTAAATAATGCAACAAAGTCCTTAAATAATGCAGTAGATTACTGAAATACTGCAGCAGGGTCCTTAAATAATGCAGCAGAGTCCTTAAATAATGCAACAAAGTCCTTAAATAATGCAGCAGAGTCCTTAAATAATGCAACAAAGTCCTTAAATAATGCAGCAGAGTCCTTAAATAATGCAGCAGAGTGCTGAAATACCGCAGCAGGGTCCTTAAATAATGCAGCAAAGTCCTTAAATAATGAAGTAGAGTCCTTAAATAATGCAACAAAGTCCTTAAATGATGCAGCAGAGTCCTTAAATAATGCAACAAAGTCCTTAAATAATGCAGCAGAGTCCTTAAATAATCCAGCCAAGTCCTTAAATCATGCAGCAGGGTCCTTAAATAATCCAGCCAAGTCCTTAAATAATGCAGCAGAGTCCTTAAATAATGCAACAAAATCCTTAAATAATACAGAAGAGTCCTTAAATAATCCAGCCATGTCCTTAAATCATGCAGCAGGGTCCTTAAATAATCCAGCCAAGTCCTTAAATAATGCAACAAAGTCCTTAAATAATGCAGCAGATTACTGAAATACTGCAGCAGGGTCATTAAATAATGCTGCAGTGTCCTTAAATAATGCAGCAAATTCCTTAAATAATGCAGCAAAGTCTTTAAATAATGCAATAAAGTCCTTAAATAATGCAGCAGAGTACTGAAATACCGCAGCAGGGTCCTTAAATAATGCAGCAAAGTTGTTAAATAATGAAGTAGAGTGCTTAAATAATGCAACAACGTCCTTAAATGATGCAGCAGAGTCCTTAAATAATGCAACAAAGTCCTTAAATAATGCAGCAGAGTCCTTAAATAATGCAGCAGAGTACTGAAATACCACAGCAGGGTCCTTAAATAATGCAGCAAAGTCGTTAAATAATGAAGTAGAGTCCTTAAATAATGCAACAAAGTCCTTAAATGATGCAGCAGAGTCCTTAAATAATGCAACAAAGTCCTTAAATAATGCAGCAGAGTACTTAAATAATGCAACAAAGTCCTTAAACAATGCAGCAGAGTCCTTAAATAATGCAGAAGAGTCCTTAAATAATGCAACCAAGACCTTAAATAATGCAACAGAGTCCTTAAATAATGCAACAAAGTACTTAAATAATGCAGCAGAGTCCTTAAATACCGTAGCAGAGTCCTTAAATACTGCAGCAAAGTCCTTGAATAATGCAGCAGAGTCCTTAAATAATGCAGCAAAGTCATTAAATAATGCAGCAGAGTCCTTAAATAATGCAACAAATTCCTTAAATAATGCAGCAGAGTCCTTAAATAATGCAACAAAGTCCTTAAATAATGCAGCAGGGTCCTTAAATAATGCAACAAAGTCCTTAAATAATGCAGCAGAGTCCTTAAAAAATGCAGTAAAGTCCGTAAATAATGCAGCAGAGTCCTTAAATAATCCAGCCAAGTCCTTAAATAATGCAACAAAGTCCTTAAATAATGCAGCTGATTACTGAAATACTGCAGCAGGGTCCTTAAATAATGCAGGAGAGTCCTTAAATAATGCAACAAAGTCCTTAAATAATGCAGCAGGGTCCTTAAATAATGCAACAAAGTCCTTAAATAATGCAGCAGAGTCCTTAAATAATGCAGCAAAGTCCTTAAATAATGCAGCAGAGTCCTTAAATAATCCAGCCAAGTCCTTAAATAATGCAGCAAAGTCCTTAAATAATGCAGCAGATTACTGAAATACTGCAGCAGGGTCCTTAAATAATGCAGCAGAGTCCTTAAATAATGCAACAAAGTCCTTAAATAATGCAGCAGAGTCCTTAAATAATGCAACAAAGTCCTTAAATAATGCAGCAGAGTCCTTAAATAATGCAGCAGAGTGCTGAAATACCGCAGCAGGGTCCTTAAATAATGCAGCAAAGTCCTTAAATAATGAAGTAGAGTCCTTAAATAATGCAACAAAGTCCTTAAATGATGCAGCAGAGTCCTTAAATAATGCAGAAGAGTCCTTAAATAATGCAACCAAGACCTTAAATAATGCAACAGAGTCCTTAAATAATGCAACCAAGACCTTAAATAATGCAACAGAGTCCTTAAATAATGCAACAAAGTACTTAAATAATGCAGCAGAGTCCTTAAGTACCGTAGCAGAGTCCTTAAATACTGCAGCAAAGTCCTTAAATAATGCAGCAGAGTCCTTAAATAATGCAGCAAAGTCATTAAATAATGCAGCAGAGTCCTAAAATAATGCAACAAATTCCTTAAATAATGCAGCAGAGTCCTTAAATAATGCAATAAAGACCATAAATAATGCAGCAAAGTCCTTAAATAATTCAGCAGAGTGCTGAAATACCGCAGCAGGGTCCTTAAATAATGCAGCAGAGTCCTTAAATAATGCAACAAAGTCCATAAATAATGCAGCAGGGTCCTTAAATAATGCAGCAGAGTCATTAAGTAATGCAACAAAGTCCTTAAATAATGCAGCAGAGTCCTTAAAAAATGCAGTAAAGTCCGTAAATAATGCAGCAGAGTCCTTAAATAATCCAGCCAAGTCCTTAAATAATGCAACAAAGTCCTTAAATAATGCAGCAGATTACTGAAATACTGCAGCAGGGTCCTTAAATAATGCAGCAGAGTCCTTAAATAATGCAACAAAGTCCTTAAATAATGCAGCAGAGTCCTTAAATAATGCAACAAAGTCCTTAAATAATGCAACAGAGTCCTTAAATAATGCAACAAAGTCCTTAAATAATGCAGCAGAGTCCTTAAATAATGCAAAAAAGTCCTTAAATAATGCAGCAGAGTCCTTAAATAATGCAACAAAGTCCTTAAATAATGCAGCAGAGTCCTTAAATAATGCAGAAAAGTCCTTAAATAATGCAGCAGAGTCCTTAAATACTTCAGCATAGTCCTTAAATAATGCAGCAAAGTCCTTGAATAATTTAGCAGAATCCTTAAATAATGCAACAAAGTCCTTAAATAATGCAGAAGAGTCCTTAAATAATGCAGCAAATTCCTTAAATAATGCAGCAAAGTCTTTAAATAATGCAATAAAGTCCATAAATAATGCAGCAAAGTTCTTAAATAATGCAGCAGAGTCCTTAAATACCACAGCAGAGTCCTTAAATAATGCAGCAAAGTCTTTAAATAATGCAACAAAGTCCTTAAATAATGCAGCAGAGTCCTTAAATAATGTAGAAGAGTCCTTAAATAATCCAGCCAAGTCCTTAAATAATGCAGCAGAGTCCTTAAATAATGCAACAAAATCCTTAAATAATGCAGAAGAGTCCTTAAGTAATCCAGCCAAGTCCTTAAATCATGCAGCAGGGTCCTTAAATAATCCAACCAAGTCCTTAAATAATGCAGCAGAGTGCTTAAATAATGCAGCAAAGTCCTTAAATAATGCAGCAGAGTCCTTAAATACTTCAGCATAGTCCTTAAATAATGCAGCAAAGTCATTAAATAATGCTGCAGAGTCCTTAAATAATGCAGCAAATTCCTTAAATAATGCAGCAAAGTCTTTAAATAATGCAATAAAGTCCATAAATAATGCAGCAAAGTCCTTAAATAATGCAGCAGAGTACTGAAATACCGCAGCAGGGTCCTTAAATAATGCAGCAAAGTCGTTAAATAATGCAGCAGAGTCCTTAAATAATGCAGCAGAGTACTGAAATACCGCAGCAGGGTCCTTAAATAATGCAGCAAAGTCGTTATATAATGAAGTAGAGTCCTTAAATAATGCAAAAAAGTCCTTAAATGATGCAGCAGAGTCCTTAAATAATGCAACAAAGTCCTTAAATAATGCAGCAGAGTCCTTAAATAATGCAACAAAGTCCTTAAACAATGCAGCAGAGTCCTTAAATAATGCAGAAGAGTCCTTAAATAATGCAACCAAGACCTTAAATAATGCAGCAGAGTCCTTAAATAATGCAACAAAGTACTTAAATAATGCAGCAGAGTCCTTAAATAATGCAGCACATTCCTTAAATAATGCAGCAGAGTCCTTAAATAATCCAGCCAAGTCCTTAAATACTGCTGCAGAGTACTTAAATAATGCAGCAAAGTCCTTAAATAATGCAGCAGAGTCCTTAAATAATGCAACAAAGTACTTAAATAATGTAGAAGAGTCCTTAAATAATGCAACAAAGTCCTTAAATAATGCAGCTGAGTACTTAAATAATGCAACAAAGTCCTTAAATAATGCAGCAGAGTCCTTAAATAATGCAACAAAGTCCTTAAACAATGCAGCAGAGTCCTTAAAGAATGCAGAAGAGTCCTTAAATAATGCAACCAAGACCTTAAATAATGCAGCAGAGTCCTTAAATAATGCAACAAAGTACTTAAATAATGCAGCAGAGTCCTAAAGTAACGTAGCAGAGTACTTAAATAATGCAGCAAAGTCATTAAATAATGCAGCAGAGTCCTTTAATAATGCAACAAATTCCTTAAATAATGCAGCAGAGTCCTTAAATAATGCAATAAAGTCCATAAATAATGCAGCAAAGTCCTTAAATAATTCAGCAGAGTGCTGAAATACTGCAGCAGGGTCCTTAAATAATGCAGCAGAGTCCTTAAATAATGCAACAAAGTCCTTAAATAATGCAGCAGGGTCCTTAAATAATGCAACAAAGTCCTTAAATAATGCAGCAGAGTCCTTAAATAATGCAGCAAAGTCCTTAAATAATGCAGCAGAGTCCTTAAATAATCCAGCCAAGTCCTTAAATAATGCAGCAAAGTCCTTAAATAATGCAGCAGAGTACTGAAATACCGCAGCAGGATCCTTAAATAATGCAGCAGAGTCCTTAAATAATGCAGAACACTCCTTAAATAATGCAATAAAGTCCTTAAATAATGCAGCAGAGTCCTTAAATAATGCAACAAAGTCCTTAAATAATGCAGCAGAGTCCTTAAATAATGCAGCACATTCCTTAAATAATGCAGCAGAGTCCTTAAATAATCCAGCCAAGTCCTTAAATACTGCTGCAGAGTACTTAAATAATGC
The DNA here is from genome assembly GCF_046119375.1 of Phyllobates terribilis. NCBI lineage: Eukaryota > Metazoa > Chordata > Amphibia > Anura > Dendrobatidae > Phyllobates > Phyllobates terribilis. Next base: position 792,127 of record NW_027362955.1, on the reverse strand, counting down.
AGCAAAGTCCTTAAATAATGCAGCAGAGTCCTTAAATAATGCAACAAAGTACTTAAATAATGTAGAAGAGTCCTTAAATAATGCAACAAAGTCCTTAAATAATGCAGCTGAGTACTTAAATAATGCAACAAAGTACTTAAATAATGCAGCAGAGTCCTTAAGTACCGTATCAGAGTCCTTAAATAATGCAGCAAAGTCCTTAAATAATGCAGAAGAGTCCTTAAATAATGCAGCAAAGTCCTTAAATAATCCAGCCAAGTCCTTAAATACTGCTGCAGAGTACTTAAATAATGCAGCAAAGTCCTTAAATAATGCAGCAGAGTCCTTAAATAATGCAACAAAGTACTTAAATAATGTAGAAGAGTCCTTAAATAATGCAACAAAGTCCTTAAATAATGCAGCTGAGTACTTAAGTACCGTATCAGAGTCCTTAAATAATGCAGCAAAGTCCTTAAATAATGCAGCAGAGTCCTTAAATAATGCAGCAAAGTCCTTAAATAATCCAGCCAATTCCTTAAATAATGCAACAAAGTCCTTAAATAATGCAGCAGATTACTGAAATACTGCAGCAGGGTCCTTAAATAATGCAGCAGAGTCCTTAAATAATGCAACAAAGTCCTTAAATAATGCAGCAGAGTCCTTAAATAATGCAACAAAGTCCTTAAATAATGCAGCAGAGTCCTTAAATAATGCAGCAGAGTGCTGAAATACCGCAGCAGGGTCCTTAAATAATGCAGCAAAGTCCTTAAATAATGAAGTAGAGTCCTTAAATAATGCAACAAAGTCCTTAAATGATGCAGCAGAGTCCTTAAATAATGCAACAAAGTCCTTAAATAATGCAGCAGAGTCCTTAAATAATGCAATAAAGTCCATAAATAATGCAGCAAAGTCCTTAAATAATTCAGCAGAGTGCTGAAATACCGCAGCAGGGTCCTTAAATAATGCAGCAGAGTCCTTAAATAATGCAACAAAGACCTTAAATAATGCAGCAGGGTCCTTAAATAATGCAGAAGAGTCCTTAAATAATGCAGCAAATTCCTTAAATAATGCAGCAAAGTCTTTAAATAATGCAATAAAGTCCATAAATAATGCAGCAAAGTTCTTAAATAATGCAGCAGAGTCCTTAAATACCACAGCAGAGTCCTTAAATAATGCAGCAAAGTCTTTAAATAATGCAACAAAGTCCTTAAATAATGCAGCAGAGTCCTTAAATAATGCAACAAATTCCTTAAATAATGCAGCAGAGTCCTTAAATAATGCAATAAAGTCCATAAATAATGCAGCAAAGTCCTTAAATAATTCAGCAGAGTGCTGAAATACCGCAGCAGGGTCCTTAAATAATGCAGCAGAGTCCTTAAATAATGCAACAAAGTCCTTAAATAATGCAGCAGGGTCCTTAAATAATGCAACAAAGTCCTTAAATAATGCAGCAGAGTCCTTAAAAATGCAGTAAAGTCCGTAAATAATGCAGCAGAGTCCTTAAATAATCCAGCCAAGTCCTTAAATAATGCAACAAAGTCCTTAAATAATGCAGCAGATTACTGAAATACTGCAGCAGGGTCCTTAAATAATGCAGCAGAGTCCTTAAATAATGCAACAAAGTCCTTAAATAATGCAGCAGAGTCCTTAAATAATGCAAAAAAGTCCTTAAATAATGCAGCAGAGTCCTTAAATAATGCAACAAAGTCCTTAAATAATGCAGCAGAGTCCTTAAATAATGCAGAAAAGTCCTTAAATAATGCAGCAGAGTCCTTAAATACTTCAGCATAGTCCTTAAATAATGCAGCAAAGTCCTTGAATAATTTAGCCGAATCCTTAAATAATGCAACAAAGTCCTTAAATAATGCAGAAGAGTCCTTAAATAATGCAGAAAAGTCCTTAAATAATGCAGCAAATTCCTTAAATAATGCAGCAAAGTCTTTAAATAATGCAATAAAGTCCATAAATAATGCAGCAAAGTTCTTAAATAATGCAGCAGAGTCCTTAAATACCACAGCAGAGTCCTTAAATAATGCAGCAAAGTCTTTAAATAATGCAACAAAGTCCTTACATAATGCAGCAGAGTCCTTAAATAATGCAGAAGAGTCCTTAAATAATCCAGCCAAGTCCTTAAATAATGCAGCAGATTCCTTAAATAATGCAACAAAATCCTTAAATAATGCAGAAGAGTCCTTAAATAATCCAGCCAAGTCCTTAAATCATGCAGCAGGGTCCTTAAATAATCCAGCCAAGTCCTTAAATAATGCAGCAGAGTCCTTAAATAATGCAGCAAAGTCCTTAAATAATGCAGCAGAGTCCTTAAATACTTCAGCATAGTCCTTAAATAATGCAGCAAAGTCCTTGAATAATGCAGCAGAGTCCTTAAATAATGCAACAAAGTCATTAAATAATGCTGCAGAGTCCTTAAAAAATGCAGCAAATTCCTTAAATAATGCAGCAAAGTCTTTAAATAATGCAATAAAGTCCATAAATAATGCAGCAAAGTCCTTAAATAATGCAGCAGAGTACTGAAATACCGCAGCAGGGTCCTTAAATAATGCAGAAAAGTCGTTAAATAATGCAGCAGAGTCCTTAAATAATGCAGCAGAGTACAGAAATACCGCAGCAGGGTCCTTAAATAATGCAGCAAAGTCGTTATATAATGAAGTAGAGTCCTTAAATAATGCAAAAAAGTCCTTAAATGATGCAGCAGAGTCCTTAAATAATGCAACAAAGTCCTTAAATAATGCAGCAGAGTCCTTAAATAATGCAACAAAGTCCTTAAACAATGCAGCAGAGTCCTTAAAGAATGCAGAAGAGTCCTTAAATAATGCAACCAAGACCTTAAATAATGCAGCAGAGTCCTTAAATAATGCAACAAAGTACTTAAATAATGCAGCAGAGTCCTTAAGTAACGTAGCAGAGTACTTAAATAATGCAGCAAAGTCATTAAATAATGCAGCAGAGTCCTTTAATAATGCAACAAATTCCTTAAATAATGCAGCAGAGTCCTTAAATAATGCAATAAAGTCCATAAATAATGCAGCAAAGTCCTTAAATAATTCAGCAGAGTGCTGAAATACCGTAGCAGGGTCCTTAAATAATGCAGCAGAGTCCTTAAATAATGCAACAAAGTCCATAAATAATGCAGCAGGGTCCTTAAATAATGCAACAAAGTCCTTAAATAATGCAGCAGAGTCCTTAAATAATGCAGCAAAGTCCTTAAATAATGCAGCAGAGTCCTTAAATAATCCAGCCAAGTCCTTAAATAATGCAGCAAAGTCCTTAAATAATGCAGCAGAGTACTGAAATACCGCAGCAGGATCCTTAAATAATGCAGCAGAGTCCTTAAAGAATGCAGAACACTCCTTAAATAATGCAATAAAGTCCTTAAATAATGCAGCAGAGTCCTTAAATAATGCAACAAAGTCCTTAAATAATGCAGCAGAGTCCTTAAATAATGCAGCACATTCCTTAAATAATGCAGCAGAGTCCTTAAATAATCCAGCCAAGTCCTTAAATACTGCTGCAGAGTACTTAAATAATGCAGCAAAGTCCTTAAATAATGCAGCAGAGTCCTTAAATAATGCAACAAAGTACTTAAATAATGTAGAAGAGTCCTTAAATAATTCAACAAAGTCCTTAAATAATGCAGCTGAGTACTTAAATAATGCAACAAAGTCCTTAAATGATGCAGCACAGTCCTTAAATAATGCAACAAAGTCCTTAAATAATGCAGCAGAGTACTTAAATAATGCAACAAAGTCCTTAAACAATGCAGCAGAGTCCTTAAATAATGCAGAAGAGTCCTTAAATAATGCAACCAAGACCTTAAATAATGCAACAGAGTCCTTAAATAATGCAACCAAGACCTTAAATAATGCAACAGAGTCCTTAAATAATGCAACAAAGTACTTAAATAATGCAGCAGAGTCCTTAAGTACCGTAGCAGAGTCCTTAAATACTGCAGCAAAGTCCTTAAATAATGCAGCAGAGTCCTTAAATAATGCAGCAAAGTCATTAAATAATGCAGCAGAGTCCTAAAATAATGCAACAAATTCCTTAAATAATGCAGCAGAGTCCTTAAATAATGCAATAAAGTCCATAAATAATGCAGCAAAGTCCTTAAATAATTCAGCAGAGTGCTGAAATACCGCAGCAGGGTCCTTAAATAATGCAGCAGAGTCCTTAAATAATGCAACAAAGTCCATAAATAATGCAGCAGGGTCCTTAAATAATGCAACAAAGTCCTTAAATAATGCAGCAGAGTCCTTAAAAAATGCAGTAAAGTCCGTAAATAATGCAGCAGAGTCCTTAAATAATCCAGCCAAGTCCTTAAATAATGCAACAAAGTCCTTAAATAATGCAGCAGATTACTGAAATACTGCAGCAGGGTCCTTAAATAATGCAGCAGAGTCCTTAAATAATGCAACAAAGTCCTTAAATAATGCAGCAGAGTCCTTAAATAATGCAACAAAGTCCTTAAATAATGCAACAGAGTCCTTAAATAATGCAACAAAGTCCTTAAATAATGCAGCAGAGTCCTTAAATAATGCAAAAAAGTCCTTAAATAATGCAGCAGAGTCCTTAAATAATGCAACAAAGTCCTTAAATAATGCAGCAGAGTCCTTAAATAATGCAGAAAAGTCCTTAAATAATGCAGCAGAGTCCTTAAATACTTCAGCATAGTCCTTAAATAATGCAGCAAAGTCCTTGAATAATTTAGCAGAATCCTTAAATAATGCAATAAAGTCCTTAAATAATGCAGAAGAGTCCTTAAATAATGCAGCAAATTCCTTAAATAATGCAGCAAAGTCTTTAAATAATGCAATAAAGTCCATAAATAATGCAGCAAAGTTCTTAAATAATGCAGCAGAGTCCTTAAATACCACAGCAGAGTCCTTAAATAATGCAGCAAAGTCTTTAAATAATGCAACAAAGTCCTTAAATAATGCAGCAGAGTCCTTAAATAATGCAGAAGAGTCCTTAAATAATCCAGCCAAGTCCTTAAATAATGCAGCAGAGTCCTTAAATAATGCAACAAAATCCTTAAATAATGCAGAAGAGTCCTTAAGTAATCCAGCCAAGTCCTTAAATCATGCAGCAGGGTCCTTAAATAATCCAACCAAGTCCTTAAATAATGCAGCAGAGTGCTTAAATAATGCAGCAAAGTCCTTAAATAATGCAGCAGAGTCCTTAAATACTTCAGCATAGTCCTTAAATAATGCTGCAAAGTCATTAAATAATGCTGCAGAGTCCTTAAATAATGCAGCAAATTCCTTAAATAATGCAGCAAAGTCTTTAAATAATGCAATAAAGTCCATAAATAATGCAGCAAAGTCCTTAAATAATGCAGCAGAGTACTGAAATACCGCAGCAGGGTCCTTAAATAATGCAGCAAAGTCGTTAAATAATGCAGCAGAGTCCTTAAATAATGCAGCAGAGTACTGAAATACCGCCGCAGGGTCCTTAAATAATGCAGCAAAGTCGTTATATAATGAAGTAGAGTCCTTAAATAATGCAAAAAAGTCCTTAAATGATGCAGCAGAGTCCTTAAATAATGCAACAAAGTCCTTAAATAATGCAGCAGAGTCCTTAAATAATGCAACAAAGTCCTTAAACAATGCAGCAGAGTCCTTAAATAATGCAGAAGAGTCCTTAAATAATGCAACCAAGACCTTAAATAATGCAGCAGAGTCCTTAAATAATGCAACAAAGTACTTAAATAATGCAGCAGAGTCCTTAAATAATGCAGCACATTCCTTAAATAATGCAGCAGAGTCCTTAAATAATCCAGCCAAGTCCTTAAATACTGCTGCAGAGTACTTAAATAATGCAGCAAAGTCCTTAAATAATGCAGCAGAGTCCTAAAATAATGCAACAAAGTACTTAAATAATGTAGAAGAGTCCTTAAATAATGCAACAAAGTCCTTAAATAATGCAGCTGAGTACTTAAATAATGCAACAAAGTCCTTAAATAATGCAGCAGAGTCCTTAAATAATGCAACAAAGTCCTTAAACAATGCAGCAGAGTCCTTAAAGAATGCAGAAGAGTCCTTAAATAATGCAACCAAGACCTTAAATAATGCAGCAGAGTCCTTAAATAATGCAACAAAGTACTTAAATAATGCAGCAGAGTCCTAAAGTAACGTAGCAGAGTACTTAAATAATGCAGCAAAGTCATTAAATAATGCAGCAGAGTCCTTTAATAATGCAACAAATTCCTTAAATAATGCAGCAGAGTCCTTAAATAATGCAATAAAGTCCATAAATAATGCAGCAAAGTCCTTAAATAATTCAGCAGAGTGCTGAAATACCGCAGCAGGGTCCTTAAATAATGCAGCAGAGTCCTTAAATAATGCAACAAAGTCCTTAAATAATGCAGCAGGGTCCTTAAATAATGCAACAAAGTCCTTAAATAATGCCGCAGAGTCCTTAAATAATGCAGCAAAGTCCTTAAATAATGCAGCAGAGTCCTTAAATAATCCAGCCAAGTCCTTAAATAATGCAGCAAAGTCCTTAAATAATGCAGCAGAGTACTGAAATACCGCAGCAGGATCCTTAAATAATGCAGCAGAGTCCTTAAATAATGCAGAACACTCCTTAAATAATGCAATAAAGTCCTTAAATAATGCAGCAGAGTCCTTAAATAATGCAACAAAGTCCTTAAATAATGCAGCAGAGTCCTTAAATAATGCAGCACATTCCTTAAATAATGCAGCATCGTCCTTAAATAATCCAGCCAAGTCCTTAAATACTGCTGCAGAGTACTTAAATAATGCAGCAAAGTCCTTAAATAATGCAGCAGAGTCCTTAAATAATGCAACAAAGTACTTAAATAATGTAGAAGAGTCCTTAAATAATGCAACAAAGTCCTTAAATAATGCAGCTGAGTACTTAAATAATGCAACAAAGTACTTAAATAATGCAGCAGAGTCCTTAAGTACCGTATCAGAGTCCTTAAATAATGCAGCAAAGTCCTTAAATAATGCAGAAGAGTCCTTAAATAATGCAGCAAAGTCCTTAAATAATCCAGCCAAGTCCTTAAATACTGCTGCAGAGTACTTAAATAATGCAGCAAAGTCCTTAAATAATGCAGCAGAGTCCTTAAATAATGCAACAAAGTACTTAAATAATGTAGAAGAGTCCTTAAATAATGCAACAAAGTCCTTAAATAATGCAGCTGAGTACTTAAGTACCGTATCAGAGTCCTTAAATAATGCAGCAAAGTCCTTAAATAATGCAGCAGAGTCCTTAAATAATGCAGCAAAGTCCTTAAATAATCCAGCCAATTCCTTAAATAATGCAACAAAGTCCTTAAATAATGCAGCAGATTACTGAAATACTGCAGCAGGGTCCTTAAATAATGCAGCAGAGTCCTTAAATAATGCAACAAAGTCCTTAAATAATGCAGCAGAGTCCTTAAATAATGCAACAAAGTCCTTAAATAATGCAGCAGAGTCCTTAAATAATGCAGCAGAGTGCTGAAATACCGCAGCAGGGTCCTTAAATAATGCAGCAAAGTCCTTAAATAATGAAGTAGAGTCCTTAAATAATGCAACAAAGTCCTTAAATGATGCAGCAGAGTCCTTAAATAATGCAACAAAGTCCTTAAATAATGCAGCAGAGTCCTTAAATAATGCAATAAAGTCCATAAATAATGCAGCAAAGTCCTTAAATAATTCAGCAGAGTGCTGAAATACCGCAGCAGGGTCCTTAAATAATGCAGCAGAGTCCTTAAATAATGCAACAAAGACCTTAAATAATGCAGCAGGGTCCTTAAATAATGCAGAAGAGTCCTTAAATAATGCAGCAAATTCCTTAAATAATGCAGCAAAGTCTTTAAATAATGCAATAAAGTCCATAAATAATGCAGCAAAGTTCTTAAATAATGCAGCAGAGTCCTTAAATACCACAGCAGAGTCCTTAAATAATGCAGCAAAGTCTTTAAATAATGCAACAAAGTCCTTAAATAATGCAGCAGAGTCCTTAAATAATGCAACAAATTCCTTAAATAATGCAGCAGAGTCCTTAAATAATGCAATAAAGTCCATAAATAATGCAGCAAAGTCCTTAAATAATTCAGCAGAGTGCTGAAATACCGCAGCAGGGTCCTTAAATAATGCAGCAGAGTCCTTAAATAATGCAACAAAGTCCTTAAATAATGCAGCAGGGTCCTTAAATAATGCAACAAAGTCCTTAAATAATGCAGCAGAGTCCTTAAAAAATGCAGTAAAGTCCGTAAATAATGCAGCAGAGTCCTTAAATAATCCAGCCAAGTCCTTAAATAATGCAACAAAGTCCTTAAATAATGCAGCAGATTACTGAAATACTGCAGCAGGGTCCTTAAATAATGCAGCAGAGTCCTTAAATAATGCAACAAAGACCTTAAATAATGCAGCAGAGTCCTTAAATAATGCAAAAAAGTCCTTAAATAATGCAGCAGAGTCCTTAAATAATGGAACAAAGTCCTTAAATAATGCAGCAGAGTCCTTAAATAATGCAGAAAAGTCCTTAAATAATGCAGCAGAGTCCTTAAATACTTCAGCATAGTCCTTAAATAATGCAGCAAAGTCCTTGAATAATTTAGCAGAATCCTTAAATAATGCAACAAAGTCCTTAAATAATGCAGAAGAGTCCTTAAATAATGCAGAAAAGTCCTTAAATAATGCAGCAAATTCCTTAAATAATGCAGCAAAGTCTTTAAATAATGCAATAAAGTCCATAAATAATGCAGCAAAGTTCTTAAATAATGCAGCAGAGTCCTTAAATACCACAGCAGAGTCCTTAAATAATGCAGCAAAGTCTTTAAATAATGCAACAAAGTCCTTAAATAATGCAGCAGAGTCCTTAAATAATGCAGAAGAGTCCTTAAATAATCCAGCCAAGTCCTTAAATAATGCAGCAGAGTCCTTAAATAATGCAACAAAATCCTTAAATAATGCAGAAGAGTCCTTAAATAATCCAGCCAAGTCCTTAAATCATGCAGCAGGGTCCTTAAATAATCCAGCCAAGTCCTTAAATACTGCTGCAGAGTACTTAAATAATGCAGCAAAGTCCTTAAATAATGCAGCAGAGTCCTTAAATAATGCAACAAAGTACTTAAATAATGTAGAAGAGTCCTTAAATAATGCAACAAAGTCCTTAAATAATGCAGCTGAGTACTTAAGTACCGTATCAGAGTCCTTAAATAATGCAGCAAAGTCCTTAAATAATGCAGCAGAGTCCTTAAATAATGCAGCAAAGTCCTTAAATAATCCAGCCAATTCCTTAAATAATGCAACAAAGTCCTTAAATAATGCAGCAGATTACTGAAATACTGCAGCAGGGTCCTTAAATAATGCAGCAGAGTCCTTAAATAATGCAACAAAGTCCTTAAATAATGCAGCAGAGTCCTTAAATAATGCAACAAAGTCCTTAAATAATGCAGCAGAGTCCTTAAATAATGCAGCAGAGTGCTGAAATACCGCAGCAGGGTCCTTAAATAATGCAGCAAAGTCCTTAAATAATGAAGTAGAGTCCTTAAATAATGCAACAAAGTCCTTAAATGATGCAGCAGAGTCCTTAAATAATGCAACAAAGTCCTTAAATAATGCAGCAGAGTCCTTAAATAATGCAATAAAGTCCATAAATAATGCAGCAAAGTCCTTAAATAATTCAGCAGAGTGCTGAAATACCGCAGCAGGGTCCTTAAATAATGCAGCAGAGTCCTTAAATAATGCAACAAAGACCTTAAATAATGCAGCAGGGTCCTTAAATAATGCAGAAGAGTCCTTAAATAATGCAGCAAATTCCTTAAATAATGCAGCAAAGTCTTTAAATAATGCAATAAAGTCCATAAATAATGCAGCAAAGTTCTTAAATAATGCAGCAGAGTCCTTAAATACCACAGCAGAGTCCTTAAATAATGCAGCAAAGTCTTTAAATAATGCAACAAAGTCCTTAAATAATGCAGCAGAGTCCTTAAATAATGCAACAAATTCCTTAAATAATGCAGCAGAGTCCTTAAATAATGCAATAAAGTCCATAAATAATGCAGCAAAGTCCTTAAATAATTCAGCAGAGTGCTGAAATACCGCAGCAGGGTCCTTAAATAATGCAGCAGAGTCCTTAAATAATGCAACAAAGTCCTTAAATAATGCAGCAGGGTCCTTAAATAATGCAACAAAGTCCTTAAATAATGCAGCAGAGTCCTTAAAAAATGCAGTAAAGTCCGTAAATAATGCAGCAGAGTCCTTAAATAATCCAGCCAAGTCCTTAAATAATGCAACAAAGTCCTTAAATAATGCAGCAGATTACTGAAATACTGCAGCAGGGTCCTTAAATAATGCAGCAGAGTCCTTAAATAATGCAACAAAGACCTTAAATAATGCAGCAGAGTCCTTAAATAATGCAAAAAAGTCCTTAAATAATGCAGCAGAGTCCTTAAATAATGGAACAAAGTCCTTAAATAATGCAGCAGAGTCCTTAAATAATGCAGAAAAGTCCTTAAATAATGCAGCAGAGTCCTTAAATACTTCAGCATAGTCCTTAAATAATGCAGCAAAGTCCTTGAATAATTTAGCAGAATCCTTAAATAATGCAACAAAGTCCTTAAATAATGCAGAAGAGTCCTTAAATAATGCAGAAAAGTCCTTAAATAATGCAGCAAATTCCTTAAATAATGCAGCAAAGTCTTTAAATAATGCAATAAAGTCCATAAATAATGCAGCAAAGTTCTTAAATAATGCAGCAGAGTCCTTAAATACCACAGCAGAGTCCTTAAATAATGCAGCAAAGTCTTTAAATAATGCAACAAAGTCCATAAATAATGCAGCAGGGTCCTTAAATAATGCAACAAAGTCCTTAAATAATGCAGCAGAGTCCTTAAATAATGCAGCAAAGTCCTTAAATAATGCAGCAGAGTCCTTAAATAATCCAGCCAAGTCCTTAAATAATGCAGCAAAGTCCTTAAATAATGCAGCAGAGTACTGAAATACCGCAGCAGGATCCTTAAATAATGCAGCAGAGTCCTTAAAGAATGCAGAACACTCCTTAAATAATGCAATAAAGTCCTTAAATAATGCAGCAGAGTCCTTAAATAATGCAACAAAGTCCTTAAATAATGCAGCAGAGTCCTTAAATAATGCAGCACATTCCTTAAATAATGCAGCAGAGTCCTTAAATAATCCAGCCAAGTCCTTAAATACTGCTGCAGAGTACTTAAATAATGCAGCAAAGTCCTTAAATAATGCAGCAGAGTCCTTAAATAATGCAACAAAGTACTTAAATAATGTAGAAGAGTCCTTAAATAATTCAACAAAGTCCTTAAATAATGCAGCTGAGTACTTAAATAATGCAACAAAGTCCTTAAATGATGCAGCACAGTCCTTAAATAATGCAACAAAGTCCTTAAATAATGCAGCAGAGTACTTAAATAATGCAACAAAGTCCTTAAACAATGCAGCAGAGTCCTTAAATAATGCAGAAGAGTCCTTAAATAATGCAACCAAGACCTTAAATAATGCAACAGAGTCCTTAAATAATGCAACCAAGACCTTAAATAATGCAACAGAGTCCTTAAATAATGCAACAAAGTACTTAAATAATGCAGCAGAGTCCTTAAGTACCGTAGCAGAGTCCTTAAATACTGCAGCAAAGTCCTTAAATAATGCAGCAGAGTCCTTAAATAATGCAGCAAAGTCATTAAATAATGCAGCAGAGTCCTAAAATAATGCAACAAATTCCTTAAATAATGCAGCAGAGTCCTTAAATAATGCAATAAAGTCCATAAATAATGCAGCAAAGTCCTTAAATAATTCAGCAGAGTGCTGAAATACCGCAGCAGGGTCCTTAAATAATGCAGCAGAGTCCTTAAATAATGCAACAAAGTCCATAAATAATGCAGCAGGGTCCTTAAATAATGCAACAAAGTCCTTAAATAATGCAGCAGAGTCCTTAAAAAATGCAGTAAAGTCCGTAAATAATGCAGCAGAGTCCTTAAATAATCCAGCCAAGTCCTTAAATAATGCAACAAAGTCCTTAAATAATGCAGCAGATTACTGAAATACTGCAGCAGGGTCCTTAAATAATGCAGCAGAGTCCTTAAATAATGCAACAAAGTCCTTAAATAATGCAGCAGAGTCCTTAAATAATGCAACAAAGTCCTTAAATAATGCAACAGAGTCCTTAAATAATGCAACAAAGTCCTTAAATAATGCAGCAGAGTCCTTAAATAATGCAAAAAAGTCCTTAAATAATGCAGCAGAGTCCTTAAATAATGCAACAAAGTCCTTAAATAATGCAGCAGAGTCCTTAAATAATGCAGAAAAGTCCTTAAATAATGCAGCAGAGTCCTTAAATACTTCAGCATAGTCCTTAAATAATGCAGCAAAGTCCTTGAATAATTTAGCAGAATCCTTAAATAATGCAATAAAGTCCTTAAATAATGCAGAAGAGTCCTTAAATAATGCAGCAAATTCCTTAAATAATGCAGCAAAGTCTTTAAATAATGCAATAAAGTCCATAAATAATGCAGCAAAGTTCTTAAATAATGCAGCAGAGTCCTTAAATACCACAGCAGAGTCCTTAAATAATGCAGCAAAGTCTTTAAATAATGCAACAAAGTCCTTAAATAATGCAGCAGAGTCCTTAAATAATGCAGAAGAGTCCTTAAATAATCCAGCCAAGTCCTTAAATAATGCAGCAGAGTCCTTAAATAATGCAACAAAATCCTTAAATAATGCAGAAGAGTCCTTAAGTAATCCAGCCAAGTCCTTAAATCATGCAGCAGGGTCCTTAAATAATCCAACCAAGTCCTTAAATAATGCAGCAGAGTGCTTAAATAATGCAGCAAAGTCCTTAAATAATGCAGCAGAGTCCTTAAATACTTCAGCATAGTCCTTAAATAATGCTGCAAAGTCATTAAATAATGCTGCAGAGTCCTTAAATAATGCAGCAAATTCCTTAAATAATGCAGCAAAGTCTTTAAATAATGCAATAAAGTCCATAAATAATGCAGCAAAGTCCTTAAATAATGCAGCAGAGTACTGAAATACCGCAGCAGGGTCCTTAAATAATGCAGCAAAGTCGTTAAATAATGCAGCAGAGTCCTTAAATAATGCAGCAGAGTACTGAAATACCGCCGCAGGGTCCTTAAATAATGCAGCAAAGTCGTTATATAATGAAGTAGAGTCCTTAAATAATGCAAAAAAGTCCTTAAATGATGCAGCAGAGTCCTTAAATAATGCAACAAAGTCCTTAAATAATGCAGCAGAGTCCTTAAATAATGCAACAAAGTCCTTAAACAATGCAGCAGAGTCCTTAAATAATGCAGAAGAGTCCTTAAATAATGCAACCAAGACCTTAAATAATGCAGCAGAGTCCTTAAATAATGCAACAAAGTACTTAAATAATGCAGCAGAGTCCTTAAATAATGCAGCACATTCCTTAAATAATGCAGCAGAGTCCTTAAATAATCCAGCCAAGTCCTTAAATACTGCTGCAGAGTACTTAAATAATGCAGCAAAGTCCTTAAATAATGCAGCAGAGTCCTAAAATAATGCAACAAAGTACTTAAATAATGTAGAAGAGTCCTTAAATAATGCAACAAAGTCCTTAAATAATGCAGCTGAGTACTTAAATAATGCAACAAAGTCCTTAAATAATGCAGCAGAGTCCTTAAATAATGCAACAAAGTCCTTAAACAATGCAGCAGAGTCCTTAAAGAATGCAGAAGAGTCCTTAAATAATGCAACCAAGACCTTAAATAATGCAGCAGAGTCCTTAAATAATGCAACAAAGTACTTAAATAATGCAGCAGAGTCCTAAAGTAACGTAGCAGAGTACTTAAATAATGCAGCAAAGTCATTAAATAATGCAGCAGAGTCCTTTAATAATGCAACAAATTCCTTAAATAATGCAGCAGAGTCCTTAAATAATGCAATAAAGTCCATAAATAATGCAGCAAAGTCCTTAAATAATTCAGCAGAGTGCTGAAATACCGCAGCAGGGTCCTTAAATAATGCAGCAGAGTCCTTAAATAATGCAACAAAGTCCTTAAATAATGCAGCAGGGTCCTTAAATAATGCAACAAAGTCCTTAAATAATGCAGCAGAGTCCTTAAATAATGCAGCAAAGTCCTTAAATAATGCAGCAGAGTCCTTAAATAATCCAGCCAAGTCCTTAAATAATGCAGCAAAGTCCTTAAATAATGCAGCAGAGTACTGAAATACCGCAGCAGGATCCTTAAATAATGCAGCAGAGTCCTTAAATAATGCAGAACACTCCTTAAATAATGCAATAAAGTCCTTAAATAATGCAGCAGAGTCCTTAAATAATGCAACAAAGTCCTTAAATAATGCAGCAGAGTCCTTAAATAATGCAGCACATTCCTTAAATAATGCAGCATCGTCCTTAAATAATCCAGCCAAGTCCTTAAATACTGCTGCAGAGTACTTAAATAATGCAGCAAAGTCCTTAAATAATGCAGCAGAGTCCTTAAATAATGCAACAAAGTACTTAAATAATGTAGAAGAGTCCTTAAATAATGCAACAAAGTCCTTAAATAATGCAGCTGAGTACTTAAATAATGCAACAAAGTACTTAAATAATGCAGCAGAGTCCTTAAGTACCGTATCAGAGTCCTTAAATAATGCAGCAAAGTCCTTAAATAATGCAGAAGAGTCCTTAAATAATGCAGCAAAGTCCTTAAATAATCCAGCCAAGTCCTTAAATACTGCTGCAGAGTACTTAAATAATGCAGCAAAGTCCTTAAATAATGCAGCAGAGTCCTTAAATAATGCAACAAAGTACTTAAATAATGTAGAAGAGTCCTTAAATAATGCAACAAAGTCCTTAAATAATGCAGCTGAGTACTTAAGTACCGTATCAGAGTCCTTAAATAATGCAGCAAAGTCCTTAAATAATGCAGCAGAGTCCTTAAATAATGCAGCAAAGTCCTTAAATAATCCAGCCAATTCCTTAAATAATGCAACAAAGTCCTTAAATAATGCAGCAGATTACTGAAATACTGCAGCAGGGTCCTTAAATAATGCAGCAGAGTCCTTAAATAATGCAACAAAGTCCTTAAATAATGCAGCAGAGTCCTTAAATAATGCAACAAAGTCCTTAAATAATGCAGCAGAGTCCTTAAATAATGCAGCAGAGTGCTGAAATACCGCAGCAGGGTCCTTAAATAATGCAGCAAAGTCCTTAAATAATGAAGTAGAGTCCTTAAATAATGCAACAAAGTCCTTAAATGATGCAGCAGAGTCCTTAAATAATGCAACAAAGTCCTTAAATAATGCAGCAGAGTCCTTAAATAATGCAATAAAGTCCATAAATAATGCAGCAAAGTCCTTAAATAATTCAGCAGAGTGCTGAAATACCGCAGCAGGGTCCTTAAATAATGCAGCAGAGTCCTTAAATAATGCAACAAAGACCTTAAATAATGCAGCAGGGTCCTTAAATAATGCAGAAGAGTCCTTAAATAATGCAGCAAATTCCTTAAATAATGCAGCAAAGTCTTTAAATAATGCAATAAAGTCCATAAATAATGCAGCAAAGTTCTTAAATAATGCAGCAGAGTCCTTAAATACCACAGCAGAGTCCTTAAATAATGCAGCAAAGTCTTTAAATAATGCAACAAAGTCCTTAAATAATGCAGCAGAGTCCTTAAATAATGCAACAAATTCCTTAAATAATGCAGCAGAGTCCTTAAATAATGCAATAAAGTCCATAAATAATGCAGCAAAGTCCTTAAATAATTCAGCAGAGTGCTGAAATACCGCAGCAGGGTCCTTAAATAATGCAGCAGAGTCCTTAAATAATGCAACAAAGTCCTTAAATAATGCAGCAGGGTCCTTAAATAATGCAACAAAGTCCTTAAATAATGCAGCAGAGTCCTTAAAAAATGCAGTAAAGTCCGTAAATAATGCAGCAGAGTCCTTAAATAATCCAGCCAAGTCCTTAAATAATGCAACAAAGTCCTTAAATAATGCAGCAGATTACTGAAATACTGCAGCAGGGTCCTTAAATAATGCAGCAGAGTCCTTAAATAATGCAACAAAGACCTTAAATAATGCAGCAGAGTCCTTAAATAATGCAAAAAAGTCCTTAAATAATGCAGCAGAGTCCTTAAATAATGGAACAAAGTCCTTAAATAATGCAGCAGAGTCCTTAAATAATGCAGAAAAGTCCTTAAATAATGCAGCAGAGTCCTTAAATACTTCAGCATAGTCCTTAAATAATGCAGCAAAGTCCTTGAATAATTTAGCAGAATCCTTAAATAATGCAGCAGATTACTGAAATACTGCAGCAGGGTCCTTAAATAATGCAGCAGAGTCCTTAAATAATGCAACAAAGACCTTAAATAATGCAGCAGAGTCCTTAAATAATGCAAAAAAGTCCTTAAATAATGCAGCAGAGTCCTTAAATAATGGAACAAAGTCCTTAAATAATGCAGCAGAGTCCTTAAATAATGCAGAAAAGTCCTTAAATAATGCAGCAGAGTCCTTAAATACTTCAGCATAGTCCTTAAATAATGCAGCAAAGTCCTTGAATAATTTAGCAGAATCCTTAAATAATGCAACAAAGTCCTTAAATAATGCAGAAGAGTCCTTAAATAATGCAGAAAAGTCCTTAAATAATGCAGCAAATTCCTTAAATAATGCAGCAAAGTCTTTAAATAATGCAATAAAGTCCATAAATAATGCAGCAAAGTTCTTAAATAATGCAGCAGAGTCCTTAAATACCACAGCAGAGTCCTTAAATAATGCAGCAAAGTCTTTAAATAATGCAACAAAGTCCATAAATAATGCAGCAGGGTCCTTAAATAATGCAACAAAGTCCTTAAATAATGCAGCAGAGTCCTTAAATAATGCAGCAAAGTCCTTAAATAATGCAGCAGAGTCCTTAAATAATCCAGCCAAGTCCTTAAATAATGCAGCAAAGTCCTTAAATAATGCAGCAGAGTACTGAAATACCGCAGCAGGATCCTTAAATAATGCAGCAGAGTCCTTAAAGAATGCAGAACACTCCTTAAATAATGCAATAAAGTCCTTAAATAATGCAGCAGAGTCCTTAAATAATGCAACAAAGTCCTTAAATAATGCAGCAGAGTCCTTAAATAATGCAGCACATTCCTTAAATAATGCAGCAGAGTCCTTAAATAATCCAGCCAAGTCCTTAAATACTGCTGCAGAGTACTTAAATAATGCAGCAAAGTCCTTAAATAATGCAGCAGAGTCCTTAAATAATGCAACAAAGTACTTAAATAATGTAGAAGAGTCCTTAAATAATTCAACAAAGTCCTTAAATAATGCAGCTGAGTACTTAAATAATGCAACAAAGTCCTTAAATGATGCAGCACAGTCCTTAAATAATGCAACAAAGTCCTTAAATAATGCAGCAGAGTACTTAAATAATGCAACAAAGTCCTTAAACAATGCAGCAGAGTCCTTAAATAATGCAGAAGAGTCCTTAAATAATGCAACCAAGACCTTAAATAATGCAACAGAGTCCTTAAATAATGCAACCAAGACCTTAAATAATGCAACAGAGTCCTTAAATAATGCAACAAAGTACTTAAATAATGCAGCAGAGTCCTTAAGTACCGTAGCAGAGTCCTTAAATACTGCAGCAAAGTCCTTAAATAATGCAGCAGAGTCCTTAAATAATGCAGCAAAGTCATTAAATAATGCAGCAGAGTCCTAAAATAATGCAACAAATTCCTTAAATAATGCAGCAGAGTCCTTAAATAATGCAATAAAGTCCATAAATAATGCAGCAAAGTCCTTAAATAATTCAGCAGAGTGCTGAAATACCGCAGCAGGGTCCTTAAATAATGCAGCAGAGTCCTTAAATAATGCAACAAAGTCCATAAATAATGCAGCAGGGTCCTTAAATAATGCAACAAAGTCCTTAAATAATGCAGCAGAGTCCTTAAAAAATGCAGTAAAGTCCGTAAATAATGCAGCAGAGTCCTTAAATAATCCAGCCAAGTCCTTAAATAATGCAACAAAGTCCTTAAATAATGCAGCAGATTACTGAAATACTGCAGCAGGGTCCTTAAATAATGCAGCAGAGTCCTTAAATAATGCAACAAAGTCCTTAAATAATGCAGCAGAGTCCTTAAATAATGCAACAAAGTCCTTAAATAATGCAACAGAGTCCTTAAATAATGCAACAAAGTCCTTAAATAATGCAGCAGAGTCCTTAAATAATGCAAAAAAGTCCTTAAATAATGCAGCAGAGTCCTTAAATAATGCAACAAAGTCCTTAAATAATGCAGCAGAGTCCTTAAATAATGCAGAAAAGTCCTTAAATAATGCAGCAGAGTCCTTAAATACTTCAGCATAGTCCTTAAATAATGCAGCAAAGTCCTTGAATAATTTAGCAGAATCCTTAAATAATGCAATAAAGTCCTTAAATAATGCAGAAGAGTCCTTAAATAATGCAGCAAATTCCTTAAATAATGCAGCAAAGTCTTTAAATAATGCAATAAAGTCCATAAATAATGCAGCAAAGTTCTTAAATAATGCAGCAGAGTCCTTAAATACCACAGCAGAGTCCTTAAATAATGCAGCAAAGTCTTTAAATAATGCAACAAAGTCCTTAAATAATGCAGCAGAGTCCTTAAATAATGCAGAAGAGTCCTTAAATAATCCAGCCAAGTCCTTAAATAATGCAGCAGAGTCCTTAAATAATGCAACAAAATCCTTAAATAATGCAGAAGAGTCCTTAAGTAATCCAGCCAAGTCCTTAAATCATGCAGCAGGGTCCTTAAATAATCCAACCAAGTCCTTAAATAATGCAGCAGAGTGCTTAAATAATGCAGCAAAGTCCTTAAATAATGCAGCAGAGTCCTTAAATACTTCAGCATAGTCCTTAAATAATGCTGCAAAGTCATTAAATAATGCTGCAGAGTCCTTAAATAATGCAGCAAATTCCTTAAATAATGCAGCAAAGTCTTTAAATAATGCAATAAAGTCCATAAATAATGCAGCAAAGTCCTTAAATAATGCAGCAGAGTACTGAAATACCGCAGCAGGGTCCTTAAATAATGCAGCAAAGTCGTTAAATAATGCAGCAGAGTCCTTAAATAATGCAGCAGAGTACTGAAATACCGCCGCAGGGTCCTTAAATAATGCAGCAAAGTCGTTATATAATGAAGTAGAGTCCTTAAATAATGCAAAAAAGTCCTTAAATGATGCAGCAGAGTCCTTAAATAATGCAACAAAGTCCTTAAATAATGCAGCAGAGTCCTTAAATAATGCAACAAAGTCCTTAAACAATGCAGCAGAGTCCTTAAATAATGCAGAAGAGTCCTTAAATAATGCAACCAAGACCTTAAATAATGCAGCAGAGTCCTTAAATAATGCAACAAAGTACTTAAATAATGCAGCAGAGTCCTTAAATAATGCAGCACATTCCTTAAATAATGCAGCAGAGTCCTTAAATAATCCAGCCAAGTCCTTAAATACTGCTGCAGAGTACTTAAATAATGCAGCAAAGTCCTTAAATAATGCAGCAGAGTCCTAAAATAATGCAACAAAGTACTTAAATAATGTAGAAGAGTCCTTAAATAATGCAACAAAGTCCTTAAATAATGCAGCTGAGTACTTAAATAATGCAACAAAGTCCTTAAATAATGCAGCAGAGTCCTTAAATAATGCAACAAAGTCCTTAAACAATGCAGCAGAGTCCTTAAAGAATGCAGAAGAGTCCTTAAATAATGCAACCAAGACCTTAAATAATGCAGCAGAGTCCTTAAATAATGCAACAAAGTACTTAAATAATGCAGCAGAGTCCTAAAGTAACGTAGCAGAGTACTTAAATAATGCAGCAAAGTCATTAAATAATGCAGCAGAGTCCTTTAATAATGCAACAAATTCCTTAAATAATGCAGCAGAGTCCTTAAATAATGCAATAAAGTCCATAAATAATGCAGCAAAGTCCTTAAATAATTCAGCAGAGTGCTGAAATACCGCAGCAGGGTCCTTAAATAATGCAGCAGAGTCCTTAAATAATGCAACAAAGTCCTTAAATAATGCAGCAGGGTCCTTAAATAATGCAACAAAGTCCTTAAATAATGCAGCAGAGTCCTTAAATAATGCAGCAAAGTCCTTAAATAATGCAGCAGAGTCCTTAAATAATCCAGCCAAGTCCTTAAATAATGCAGCAAAGTCCTTAAATAATGCAGCAGAGTACTGAAATACCGCAGCAGGATCCTTAAATAATGCAGCAGAGTCCTTAAATAATGCAGAACACTCCTTAAATAATGCAATAAAGTCCTTAAATAATGCAGCAGAGTCCTTAAATAATGCAACAAAGTCCTTAAATAATGCAGCAGAGTCCTTAAATAATGCAGCACATTCCTTAAATAATGCAGCATCGTCCTTAAATAATCCAGCCAAGTCCTTAAATACTGCTGCAGAGTACTTAAATAATGCAGCAAAGTCCTTAAATAATGCAGCAGAGTCCTTAAATAATGCAACAAAGTACTTAAATAATGTAGAAGAGTCCTTAAATAATGCAACAAAGTCCTTAAATAATGCAGCTGAGTACTTAAATAATGCAACAAAGTACTTAAATAATGCAGCAGAGTCCTTAAGTACCGTATCAGAGTCCTTAAATAATGCAGCAAAGTCCTTAAATAATGCAGAAGAGTCCTTAAATAATGCAGCAAAGTCCTTAAATAATCCAGCCAAGTCCTTAAATACTGCTGCAGAGTACTTAAATAATGCAGCAAAGTCCTTAAATAATGCAGCAGAGTCCTTAAATAATGCAACAAAGTACTTAAATAATGTAGAAGAGTCCTTAAATAATGCAACAAAGTCCTTAAATAATGCAGCTGAGTACTTAAGTACCGTATCAGAGTCCTTAAATAATGCAGCAAAGTCCTTAAATAATGCAGCAGAGTCCTTAAATAATGCAGCAAAGTCCTTAAATAATCCAGCCAATTCCTTAAATAATGCAACAAAGTCCTTAAATAATGCAGCAGATTACTGAAATACTGCAGCAGGGTCCTTAAATAATGCAGCAGAGTCCTTAAATAATGCAACAAAGTCCTTAAATAATGCAGCAGAGTCCTTAAATAATGCAACAAAGTCCTTAAATAATGCAGCAGAGTCCTTAAATAATGCAGCAGAGTGCTGAAATACCGCAGCAGGGTCCTTAAATAATGCAGCAAAGTCCTTAAATAATGAAGTAGAGTCCTTAAATAATGCAACAAAGTCCTTAAATGATGCAGCAGAGTCCTTAAATAATGCAACAAAGTCCTTAAATAATGCAGCAGAGTCCTTAAATAATGCAATAAAGTCCATAAATAATGCAGCAAAGTCCTTAAATAATTCAGCAGAGTGCTGAAATACCGCAGCAGGGTCCTTAAATAATGCAGCAGAGTCCTTAAATAATGCAACAAAGACCTTAAATAATGCAGCAGGGTCCTTAAATAATGCAGAAGAGTCCTTAAATAATGCAGCAAATTCCTTAAATAATGCAGCAAAGTCTTTAAATAATGCAATAAAGTCCATAAATAATGCAGCAAAGTTCTTAAATAATGCAGCAGAGTCCTTAAATACCACAGCAGAGTCCTTAAATAATGCAGCAAAGTCTTTAAATAATGCAACAAAGTCCTTAAATAATGCAGCAGAGTCCTTAAATAATGCAACAAATTCCTTAAATAATGCAGCAGAGTCCTTAAATAATGCAATAAAGTCCATAAATAATGCAGCAAAGTCCTTAAATAATTCAGCAGAGTGCTGAAATACCGCAGCAGGGTCCTTAAATAATGCAGCAGAGTCCTTAAATAATGCAACAAAGTCCTTAAATAATGCAGCAGGGTCCTTAAATAATGCAACAAAGTCCTTAAATAATGCAGCAGAGTCCTTAAAAAATGCAGTAAAGTCCGTAAATAATGCAGCAGAGTCCTTAAATAATCCAGCCAAGTCCTTAAATAATGCAACAAAGTCCTTAAATAATGCAGCAGATTACTGAAATACTGCAGCAGGGTCCTTAAATAATGCAGCAGAGTCCTTAAATAATGCAACAAAGACCTTAAATAATGCAGCAGAGTCCTTAAATAATGCAAAAAAGTCCTTAAATAATGCAGCAGAGTCCTTAAATAATGGAACAAAGTCCTTAAATAATGCAGCAGAGTCCTTAAATAATGCAGAAAAGTCCTTAAATAATGCAGCAGAGTCCTTAAATACTTCAGCATAGTCCTTAAATAATGCAGCAAAGTCCTTGAATAATTTAGCAGAATCCTTAAATAATGCAACAAAGTCCTTAAATAATGCAGAAGAGTCCTTAAATAATGCAGAAAAGTCCTTAAATAATGCAGCAAATTCCTTAAATAATGCAGCAAAGTCTTTAAATAATGCAATAAAGTCCATAAATAATGCAGCAAAGTTCTTAAATAATGCAGCAGAGTCCTTAAATACCACAGCAGAGTCCTTAAATAATGCAGCAAAGTCTTTAAATAATGCAACAAAGTCCTTAAATAATGCAGCAGAGTCCTTAAATAATGCAGAAGAGTCCTTAAATAATCCAGCCAAGTCCTTAAATAATGCAGCAGAGTCCTTAAATAATGCAACAAAATCCTTAAATAATGCAGAAGAGTCCTTAAATAATCCAGCCAAGTCCTTAAATCATGCAGCAGGGTCCTTAAATAATCCAGCCAAGTCCTTAAATACTGCTGCAGAGTACTTAAATAATGCAGCAAAGTCCTTAAATAATGCAGCAGAGTCCTTAAATAATGCAACAAAGTACTTAAATAATGTAGAAGAGTCCTTAAATAATGCAACAAAGTCCTTAAATAATGCAGCTGAGTACTTAAGTACCGTATCAGAGTCCTTAAATAATGCAGCAAAGTCCTTAAATAATGCAGCAGAGTCCTTAAATAATGCAGCAAAGTCCTTAAATAATCCAGCCAATTCCTTAAATAATGCAACAAAGTCCTTAAATAATGCAGCAGATTACTGAAATACTGCAGCAGGGTCCTTAAATAATGCAGCAGAGTCCTTAAATAATGCAACAAAGTCCTTAAATAATGCAGCAGAGTCCTTAAATAATGCAACAAAGTCCTTAAATAATGCAGCAGAGTCCTTAAATAATGCAGCAGAGTGCTGAAATACCGCAGCAGGGTCCTTAAATAATGCAGCAAAGTCCTTAAATAATGAAGTAGAGTCCTTAAATAATGCAACAAAGTCCTTAAATGATGCAGCAGAGTCCTTAAATAATGCAACAAAGTCCTTAAATAATGCAGCAGAGTCCTTAAATAATGCAATAAAGTCCATAAATAATGCAGCAAAGTCCTTAAATAATTCAGCAGAGTGCTGAAATACCGCAGCAGGGTCCTTAAATAATGCAGCAGAGTCCTTAAATAATGCAACAAAGACCTTAAATAATGCAGCAGGGTCCTTAAATAATGCAGAAGAGTCCTTAAATAATGCAGCAAATTCCTTAAATAATGCAGCAAAGTCTTTAAATAATGCAATAAAGTCCATAAATAATGCAGCAAAGTTCTTAAATAATGCAGCAGAGTCCTTAAATACCACAGCAGAGTCCTTAAATAATGCAGCAAAGTCTTTAAATAATGCAACAAAGTCCTTAAATAATGCAGCAGAGTCCTTAAATAATGCAACAAATTCCTTAAATAATGCAGCAGAGTCCTTAAATAATGCAATAAAGTCCATAAATAATGCAGCAAAGTCCTTAAATAATTCAGCAGAGTGCTGAAATACCGCAGCAGGGTCCTTAAATAATGCAGCAGAGTCCTTAAATAATGCAACAAAGTCCTTAAATAATGCAGCAGGGTCCTTAAATAATGCAACAAAGTCCTTAAATAATGCAGCAGAGTCCTTAAAAAATGCAGTAAAGTCCGTAAATAATGCAGCAGAGTCCTTAAATAATCCAGCCAAGTCCTTAAATAATGCAACAAAGTCCTTAAATAATGCAGCAGATTACTGAAATACTGCAGCAGGGTCCTTAAATAATGCAGCAGAGTCCTTAAATAATGCAACAAAGACCTTAAATAATGCAGCAGAGTCCTTAAATAATGCAAAAAAGTCCTTAAATAATGCAGCAGAGTCCTTAAATAATGGAACAAAGTCCTTAAATAATGCAGCAGAGTCCTTAAATAATGCAGAAAAGTCCTTAAATAATGCAGCAGAGTCCTTAAATACTTCAGCATAGTCCTTAAATAATGCAGCAAAGTCCTTGAATAATTTAGCAGAATCCTTAAATAATGCAACAAAGTCCTTAAATAATGCAGAAGAGTCCTTAAATAATGCAGAAAAGTCCTTAAATAATGCAGCAAATTCCTTAAATAATGCAGCAAAGTCTTTAAATAATGCAATAAAGTCCATAAATAATGCAGCAAAGTTCTTAAATAATGCAGCAGAGTCCTTAAATACCACAGCAGAGTCCTTAAATAATGCAGCAAAGTCTTTAAATAATGCAACAAAGTCCTTAAATAATGCAGCAGAGTCCTTAAATAATGCAGAATAGTCCTTAAATAATCCAGCCAAGTCCTTAAATAATGCAGCAGAGTCCTTAAATAATGCAACAAAATCCTTAAATAATGCAGAAGAGTCCTTAAATAATCCAGCCAAGTCCTTAAATCATGCAGCAGGGTCCTTAAATAATCCAGCCAAGTCCTTAAATAATGCAGCAGAGTCCTTAAATAATGCAGCAAAGTCCTTAAATAATGCAGCAGAGTCCTTAAATACTTCAGCATAGTCCTTAAATAATGCAGCAAAGTCCTTGAATAATGCAGCAGAGTCCTTAAATAATGCAACAAAGTCATTAAATAATGCTGCAGAGTCCTTAAAAAATGCAGCAAATTCCTTAAATAATGCAGCAAAGTCTTTAAATAATGCAATAAAGTCCATAAATAATGCAGCAAAGTCCTTAAATAATGCAGCAGAGTACTGAAATACCGCAGCAGGGTCCTTAAATAATGCAGAAAAGTCGTTAAATAATGCAGCAGAGTCCTTGAATAATTTAGCAGAATCCTTAAATAATGCAACAAAGTCCTTAAATAATGCAGAAGAGTCCTTAAATAATGCAGCAAATTCCTTAAATAATGCAGCAAAGTCTTTAAATAATGCAATAAAGTCCATAAATAATGCAGCAAAGTTCTTAAATAATGCAGCAGAGTCCTTAAATACCACAGCAGAGTCCTTAAATAATGCAGCAAAGTCTTTAAATAATGCAACAAAGTCCTTAAATAATGCAGCAGAGTCCTTAAATAATGCAGAAGAGTCCTTAAATAATCCAGCCAAGTCCTTAAATAATGCAGAAGAGTCCTTAAGTAATCCAGCCAAGTCCTTAAATCATGCAGCAGGGTCCTTAAATAATCCAACCAAGTCCTTAAATAATGCAGCAGAGTGCTTAAATAATGCAGCAAAGTCCTTAAATAATGCAGCAGAGTCCTTAAATACTTCAGCATAGTCCTTAAATAATGCTGCAAAGTCATTAAATAATGCTGCAGAGTCCTTAAATAATGCAGCAAATTCCTTAAATAATGCAGCAAAGTCTTTAAATAATGCAATAAAGTCCATAAATAATGCAGCAAAGTCCTTAAATAATGCAGCAGAGTACTGAAATACCGCAGCAGGGTCCTTAAATAATGCAGCAAAGTCGTTAAATAATGCAGCAGAGTCCTTAAATAATGCAGCAGAGTACTGAAATACCGCAGCAGGGTCCTTAAATAATGCAGCAAAGTCGTTATATAATGAAGTAGAGTCCTTAAATAATGCAAAAAAGTCCTTAAATGATGCAGCAGAGTCCTTAAATAATGCAACAAAGTCCTTAAATAATGCAGCAGAGTCCTTAAATAATGCAACAAAGTCCTTAAACAATGCAGCAGAGTCCTTAAATAATGCAGAAGAGTCCTTAAATAATGCAACCAAGACCTTAAATAATGCAGCAGAGTCCTTAAATAATGCAACAAAGTACTTAAATAATGCAGCAGAGTCCTTAAATAATGCAGCACATTCCTTAAATAATGCAGCAGAGTCCTTAAATAATCCAGCCAAGTCCTTAAATACTGCTGCAGAGTACTTAAATAATGCAGCAAAGTCCTTAAATAATGCAGCAGAGTCCTTAAATAATGCAACAAAGTACTTAAATAATGTAGAAGAGTCCTTAAATAATGCAACAAAGTCCTTAAATAATGCAGCTGAGTACTTAAATAATGCAACAAAGTCCTTAAATAATGCAGCAGAGTCCTTAAATAATGCAACAAAGTCCTTAAACAATGCAGCAGAGTCCTTAAAGAATGCAGAAGAGTCCTTAAATAATGCAACCAAGACCTTAAATAATGCAGCAGAGTCCTTAAATAATGCAACAAAGTACTTAAATAATGCAGCAGAGTCCTAAAGTAACGTAGCAGAGTACTTAAATAATGCAGCAAAGTCATTAAATAATGCAGCAGAGTCCTTTAATAATGCAACAAATTCCTTAAATAATGCAGCAGAGTCCTTAAATAATGCAATAAAGTCCATAAATAATGCAGCAAAGTCCTTAAATAATTCAGCAGAGTGCTGAAATACCGCAGCAGGGTCCTTAAATAATGCAGCAGAGTCCTTAAATAATGCAACAAAGTCCTTAAATAATGCAGCAGGGTCCTTAAATAATGCAACAAAGTCCTTAAATAATGCAGCAGAGTCCTTAAATAATGCAGCAAAGTCCTTAAATAATGCAGCAGAGTCCTTAAATAATCCAGCCAAGTCCTTAAATAATGCAGCAAAGTCCTTAAATAATGCAGCAGAGTACTGAAATACCTCAGCAGGATCCTTAAATAATGCAGCAGAGTCCTTAAATAATGCAGAACACTCCTTAAATAATGCAATAAAGTCCTTAAATAATGCAGCAGAGTCCTTAAATAATGCAACAAAGTCCTTAAATAATGCAGCAGAGTCCTTAAATAATGCAGCACATTCCTTAAATAATGCAGCATCGTCCTTAAATAATCCAGCCAAGTTCTTAAATACTGCTGCAGAGTACTTAAATAATGCAGCAAAGTCCTTAAATAATGCAGCAGAGTCCTTAAATAATGCAACAAAGTACTTAAATAATGTAGAAGAGTCCTTAAATAATGCAACAGAGTCCTTAAATAATGCAGCTGAGTACTTAAATAATGCAACAAAGTACTTAAATAATGCAGCAGAGTCCTTAAGTACCGTATCAGAGTCCTTAAATAATGCAGCAAAGTCCTTAAATAATGCAGAAGAGTCCTTAAATAATGCAGCAAAGTCCTTAAATAATGCAGCAGAGTCCTTAAATAATCCAGCCAAGTCCTTAAATAATGCAGCAAAGTCCTTAAATAATGCAGCAGAGTACTGAAATACCGCAGCAGGATCCTTAAATAATGCAGCAGAGTCCTTAAATAATGCAGAACACTCCTTAAATAATGCAATAAAGTCCTTAAATAATGCAGCAGAGTCCTTAAATAATGCAACAAAGTCCTTAAATAATGCAGCAGAGTCCTTAAATAATGCAGCACATTCCTTAAATAATGCAGCATCGTCCTTAAATAATCCAGCCAAGTCCTTAAATACTGCTGCAGAGTACTTAAATAATGCAGCAAAGTCCTTAAATAATGCAGCAGAGTCCTTAAATAATGCAACAAAGTACTTAAATAATGTAGAAGAGTCCTTAAATAATGCAACAAAGTCCTTAAATAATGCAGCTGAGTACTTAAGTACCGTATCAGAGTCCTTAAATAATGCAGCAAAGTCCTTAAATAATGCAGCAGAGTCCTTAAATAATGCAGCAAAGTCCTTAAATAATCCAGCCAATTCCTTAAATAATGCAACAAAG
Source organism: Phyllobates terribilis (assembly GCF_046119375.1). NCBI lineage: Eukaryota > Metazoa > Chordata > Amphibia > Anura > Dendrobatidae > Phyllobates > Phyllobates terribilis. Next base: position 764,338 of record NW_027362955.1, on the reverse strand, counting down.
TCCTTAAATAATGCAGCAGATTACTGAAATACTGCAGCAGGGTCCTTAAATAATGCAGCAGAGTCCTTAAATAATGCAACAAAGTCCTTAAATAATGCAGCAGAGTCCTTAAATAATGCAACAAAGTCCTTAAATAATGCAGCAGAGTCCTTAAATAATGCAGCAGAGTGCTGAAATACCGCAGCAGGGTCCTTAAATAATGCAGCAAAGTCCTTAAATAATGAAGTAGAGTCCTTAAATAATGCAACAAAGTCCTTAAATGATGCAGCAGAGTCCTTAAATAATGCAACAAAGTCCTTAAATAATGCAGCAGAGTCCTTAAATAATGCAATAAAGTCCATAAATAATGCAGCAAAGTCCTTAAATAATTCAGCAGAGTGCTGAAATACCGCAGCAGGGTCCTTAAATAATGCAGCAGAGTCCTTAAATAATGCAACAAAGACCTTAAATAATGCAGCAGGGTCCTTAAATAATGCAGAAGAGTCCTTAAATAATGCAGCAAATTCCTTAAATAATGCAGCAAAGTCTTTAAATAATGCAATAAAGTCCATAAATAATGCAGCAAAGTTCTTAAATAATGCAGCAGAGTCCTTAAATACCACAGCAGAGTCCTTAAATAATGCAGCAAAGTCTTTAAATAATGCAACAAAGTCCTTAAATAATGCAGCAGAGTCCTTAAATAATGCAGAAGAGTCCTTAAATAATCCAGCCAAGTCCTTAAATAATGCAGCAGAGTCCTTAAATAATGCAACAAAATCCTTAAATAATGCAGAAGAGTCCTTAAATAATCCAGCCAAGTCCTTAAATCATGCAGCAGGGTCCTTAAATAATCCAGCCAAGTCCTTAAATACTGCTGCAGAGTACTTAAATAATGCAGCAAAGTCCTTAAATAATGCAGCAGAGTCCTTAAATAATGCAACAAAGTACTTAAATAATGTAGAAGAGTCCTTAAATAATGCAACAAAGTCCTTAAATAATGCAGCTGAGTACTTAAGTACCGTATCAGAGTCCTTAAATAATGCAGCAAAGTCCTTAAATAATGCAGCAGAGTCCTTAAATAATGCAGCAAAGTCCTTAAATAATCCAGCCAATTCCTTAAATAATGCAACAAAGTCCTTAAATAATGCAGCAGATTACTGAAATACTGCAGCAGGGTCCTTAAATAATGCAGCAGAGTCCTTAAATAATGCAACAAAGTCCTTAAATAATGCAGCAGAGTCCTTAAATAATGCAACAAAGTCCTTAAATAATGCAGCAGAGTCCTTAAATAATGCAGCAGAGTGCTGAAATACCGCAGCAGGGTCCTTAAATAATGCAGCAAAGTCCTTAAATAATGAAGTAGAGTCCTTAAATAATGCAACAAAGTCCTTAAATGATGCAGCAGAGTCCTTAAATAATGCAACAAAGTCCTTAAATAATGCAGCAGAGTCCTTAAATAATGCAATAAAGTCCATAAATAATGCAGCAAAGTCCTTAAATAATTCAGCAGAGTGCTGAAATACCGCAGCAGGGTCCTTAAATAATGCAGCAGAGTCCTTAAATAATGCAACAAAGACCTTAAATAATGCAGCAGGGTCCTTAAATAATGCAGAAGAGTCCTTAAATAATGCAGCAAATTCCTTAAATAATGCAGCAAAGTCTTTAAATAATGCAATAAAGTCCATAAATAATGCAGCAAAGTTCTTAAATAATGCAGCAGAGTCCTTAAATACCACAGCAGAGTCCTTAAATAATGCAGCAAAGTCTTTAAATAATGCAACAAAGTCCTTAAATAATGCAGCAGAGTCCTTAAATAATGCAACAAATTCCTTAAATAATGCAGCAGAGTCCTTAAATAATGCAATAAAGTCCATAAATAATGCAGCAAAGTCCTTAAATAATTCAGCAGAGTGCTGAAATACCGCAGCAGGGTCCTTAAATAATGCAGCAGAGTCCTTAAATAATGCAACAAAGTCCTTAAATAATGCAGCAGGGTCCTTAAATAATGCAACAAAGTCCTTAAATAATGCAGCAGAGTCCTTAAAAAATGCAGTAAAGTCCGTAAATAATGCAGCAGAGTCCTTAAATAATCCAGCCAAGTCCTTAAATAATGCAACAAAGTCCTTAAATAATGCAGCAGATTACTGAAATACTGCAGCAGGGTCCTTAAATAATGCAGCAGAGTCCTTAAATAATGCAACAAAGACCTTAAATAATGCAGCAGAGTCCTTAAATAATGCAAAAAAGTCCTTAAATAATGCAGCAGAGTCCTTAAATAATGGAACAAAGTCCTTAAATAATGCAGCAGAGTCCTTAAATAATGCAGAAAAGTCCTTAAATAATGCAGCAGAGTCCTTAAATACTTCAGCATAGTCCTTAAATAATGCAGCAAAGTCCTTGAATAATTTAGCAGAATCCTTAAATAATGCAACAAAGTCCTTAAATAATGCAGAAGAGTCCTTAAATAATGCAGAAAAGTCCTTAAATAATGCAGCAAATTCCTTAAATAATGCAGCAAAGTCTTTAAATAATGCAATAAAGTCCATAAATAATGCAGCAAAGTTCTTAAATAATGCAGCAGAGTCCTTAAATACCACAGCAGAGTCCTTAAATAATGCAGCAAAGTCTTTAAATAATGCAACAAAGTCCTTAAATAATGCAGCAGAGTCCTTAAATAATGCAGAATAGTCCTTAAATAATCCAGCCAAGTCCTTAAATAATGCAGCAGAGTCCTTAAATAATGCAACAAAATCCTTAAATAATGCAGAAGAGTCCTTAAATAATCCAGCCAAGTCCTTAAATCATGCAGCAGGGTCCTTAAATAATCCAGCCAAGTCCTTAAATAATGCAGCAGAGTCCTTAAATAATGCAGCAAAGTCCTTAAATAATGCAGCAGAGTCCTTAAATACTTCAGCATAGTCCTTAAATAATGCAGCAAAGTCCTTGAATAATGCAGCAGAGTCCTTAAATAATGCAACAAAGTCATTAAATAATGCTGCAGAGTCCTTAAAAAATGCAGCAAATTCCTTAAATAATGCAGCAAAGTCTTTAAATAATGCAATAAAGTCCATAAATAATGCAGCAAAGTCCTTAAATAATGCAGCAGAGTACTGAAATACCGCAGCAGGGTCCTTAAATAATGCAGAAAAGTCGTTAAATAATGCAGCAGAGTCCTTGAATAATTTAGCAGAATCCTTAAATAATGCAACAAAGTCCTTAAATAATGCAGAAGAGTCCTTAAATAATGCAGCAAATTCCTTAAATAATGCAGCAAAGTCTTTAAATAATGCAATAAAGTCCATAAATAATGCAGCAAAGTTCTTAAATAATGCAGCAGAGTCCTTAAATACCACAGCAGAGTCCTTAAATAATGCAGCAAAGTCTTTAAATAATGCAACAAAGTCCTTAAATAATGCAGCAGAGTCCTTAAATAATGCAGAAGAGTCCTTAAATAATCCAGCCAAGTCCTTAAATAATGCAGAAGAGTCCTTAAGTAATCCAGCCAAGTCCTTAAATCATGCAGCAGGGTCCTTAAATAATCCAACCAAGTCCTTAAATAATGCAGCAGAGTGCTTAAATAATGCAGCAAAGTCCTTAAATAATGCAGCAGAGTCCTTAAATACTTCAGCATAGTCCTTAAATAATGCTGCAAAGTCATTAAATAATGCTGCAGAGTCCTTAAATAATGCAGCAAATTCCTTAAATAATGCAGCAAAGTCTTTAAATAATGCAATAAAGTCCATAAATAATGCAGCAAAGTCCTTAAATAATGCAGCAGAGTACTGAAATACCGCAGCAGGGTCCTTAAATAATGCAGCAAAGTCGTTAAATAATGCAGCAGAGTCCTTAAATAATGCAGCAGAGTACTGAAATACCGCAGCAGGGTCCTTAAATAATGCAGCAAAGTCGTTATATAATGAAGTAGAGTCCTTAAATAATGCAAAAAAGTCCTTAAATGATGCAGCAGAGTCCTTAAATAATGCAACAAAGTCCTTAAATAATGCAGCAGAGTCCTTAAATAATGCAACAAAGTCCTTAAACAATGCAGCAGAGTCCTTAAATAATGCAGAAGAGTCCTTAAATAATGCAACCAAGACCTTAAATAATGCAGCAGAGTCCTTAAATAATGCAACAAAGTACTTAAATAATGCAGCAGAGTCCTTAAATAATGCAGCACATTCCTTAAATAATGCAGCAGAGTCCTTAAATAATCCAGCCAAGTCCTTAAATACTGCTGCAGAGTACTTAAATAATGCAGCAAAGTCCTTAAATAATGCAGCAGAGTCCTTAAATAATGCAACAAAGTACTTAAATAATGTAGAAGAGTCCTTAAATAATGCAACAAAGTCCTTAAATAATGCAGCTGAGTACTTAAATAATGCAACAAAGTCCTTAAATAATGCAGCAGAGTCCTTAAATAATGCAACAAAGTCCTTAAACAATGCAGCAGAGTCCTTAAAGAATGCAGAAGAGTCCTTAAATAATGCAACCAAGACCTTAAATAATGCAGCAGAGTCCTTAAATAATGCAACAAAGTACTTAAATAATGCAGCAGAGTCCTAAAGTAACGTAGCAGAGTACTTAAATAATGCAGCAAAGTCATTAAATAATGCAGCAGAGTCCTTTAATAATGCAACAAATTCCTTAAATAATGCAGCAGAGTCCTTAAATAATGCAATAAAGTCCATAAATAATGCAGCAAAGTCCTTAAATAATTCAGCAGAGTGCTGAAATACCGCAGCAGGGTCCTTAAATAATGCAGCAGAGTCCTTAAATAATGCAACAAAGTCCTTAAATAATGCAGCAGGGTCCTTAAATAATGCAACAAAGTCCTTAAATAATGCAGCAGAGTCCTTAAATAATGCAGCAAAGTCCTTAAATAATGCAGCAGAGTCCTTAAATAATCCAGCCAAGTCCTTAAATAATGCAGCAAAGTCCTTAAATAATGCAGCAGAGTACTGAAATACCTCAGCAGGATCCTTAAATAATGCAGCAGAGTCCTTAAATAATGCAGAACACTCCTTAAATAATGCAATAAAGTCCTTAAATAATGCAGCAGAGTCCTTAAATAATGCAACAAAGTCCTTAAATAATGCAGCAGAGTCCTTAAATAATGCAGCACATTCCTTAAATAATGCAGCATCGTCCTTAAATAATCCAGCCAAGTTCTTAAATACTGCTGCAGAGTACTTAAATAATGCAGCAAAGTCCTTAAATAATGCAGCAGAGTCCTTAAATAATGCAACAAAGTACTTAAATAATGTAGAAGAGTCCTTAAATAATGCAACAGAGTCCTTAAATAATGCAGCTGAGTACTTAAATAATGCAACAAAGTACTTAAATAATGCAGCAGAGTCCTTAAGTACCGTATCAGAGTCCTTAAATAATGCAGCAAAGTCCTTAAATAATGCAGAAGAGTCCTTAAATAATGCAGCAAAGTCCTTAAATAATGCAGCAGAGTCCTTAAATAATCCAGCCAAGTCCTTAAATAATGCAGCAAAGTCCTTAAATAATGCAGCAGAGTACTGAAATACCGCAGCAGGATCCTTAAATAATGCAGCAGAGTCCTTAAATAATGCAGAACACTCCTTAAATAATGCAATAAAGTCCTTAAATAATGCAGCAGAGTCCTTAAATAATGCAACAAAGTCCTTAAATAATGCAGCAGAGTCCTTAAATAATGCAGCACATTCCTTAAATAATGCAGCATCGTCCTTAAATAATCCAGCCAAGTCCTTAAATACTGCTGCAGAGTACTTAAATAATGCAGCAAAGTCCTTAAATAATGCAGCAGAGTCCTTAAATAATGCAACAAAGTACTTAAATAATGTAGAAGAGTCCTTAAATAATGCAACAAAGTCCTTAAATAATGCAGCTGAGTACTTAAGTACCGTATCAGAGTCCTTAAATAATGCAGCAAAGTCCTTAAATAATGCAGCAGAGTCCTTAAATAATGCAGCAAAGTCCTTAAATAATCCAGCCAATTCCTTAAATAATGCAACAAAGTCCTTAAATAATGCAGCAGATTACTGAAATACTGCAGCAGGGTCCTTAAATAATGCAGCAGAGTCCTTAAATAATGCAACAAAGTCCTTAAATAATGCAGCAGAGTCCTTAAATAATGCAACAAAGTCCTTAAATAATGCAGCAGAGTCCTTAAATAATGCAGCAGAGTGCTGAAATACCGCAGCAGGGTCCTTAAATAATGCAGCAAAGTCCTTAAATAATGAAGTAGAGTCCTTAAATAATGCAACAAAGTCCTTAAATGATGCAGCAGAGTCCTTAAATAATGCAACAAAGTCCTTAAATAATGCAGCAGAGTCCTTAAATAATGCAATAAAGTCCATAAATAATGCAGCAAAGTCCTTAAATAATTCAGCAGAGTGCTGAAATACCGCAGCAGGGTCCTTAAATAATGCAGCAGAGTCCTTAAATAATGCAACAAAGACCTTAAATAATGCAGCAGGGTCCTTAAATAATGCAGAAGAGTCCTTAAATAATGCAGCAAATTCCTTAAATAATGCAGCAAAGTCTTTAAATAATGCAATAAAGTCCATAAATAATGCAGCAAAGTTCTTAAATAATGCAGCAGAGTCCTTAAATACCACAGCAGAGTCCTTAAATAATGCAGCAAAGTCTTTAAATAATGCAACAAAGTCCTTAAATAATGCAGCAGAGTCCTTAAATAATGCAACAAATTCCTTAAATAATGCAGCAGAGTCCTTAAATAATGCAATAAAGTCCATAAATAATGCAGCAAAGTCCTTAAATAATTCAGCAGAGTGCTGAAATACCGCAGCAGGGTCCTTAAATAATGCAGCAGAGTCCTTAAATAATGCAACAAAGTCCTTAAATAATGCAGCAGGGTCCTTAAATAATGCAACAAAGTCCTTAAATAATGCAGCAGAGTCCTTAAAAAATGCAGTAAAGTCCGTAAATAATGCAGCAGAGTCCTTAAATAATCCAGCCAAGTCCTTAAATAATGCAACAAAGTCCTTAAATAATGCAGCAGATTACTGAAATACTGCAGCAGGGTCCTTAAATAATGCAGCAGAGTCCTTAAATAATGCAACAAAGACCTTAAATAATGCAGCAGAGTCCTTAAATAATGCAAAAAAGTCCTTAAATAATGCAGCAGAGTCCTTAAATAATGGAACAAAGTCCTTAAATAATGCAGCAGAGTCCTTAAATAATGCAGAAAAGTCCTTAAATAATGCAGCAGAGTCCTTAAATACTTCAGCATAGTCCTTAAATAATGCAGCAAAGTCCTTGAATAATTTAGCAGAATCCTTAAATAATGCAACAAAGTCCTTAAATAATGCAGAAGAGTCCTTAAATAATGCAGAAAAGTCCTTAAATAATGCAGCAAATTCCTTAAATAATGCAGCAAAGTCTTTAAATAATGCAATAAAGTCCATAAATAATGCAGCAAAGTTCTTAAATAATGAAGCAGAGTCCTTAAATACCACAGCAGAGTCCTTAAATAATGCAGCAAAGTCTTTAAATAATGCAACAAAGTCCTTAAATAATGCAGCAGAGTCCTTAAATAATGCAGAAGAGTCCTTAAATAATCCAGCCAAGTCCTTAAATAATGCAGCAGAGTCCTTAAATAATGCAACAAAATCCTTAAATAATGCAGAAGAGTCCTTAAATAATCCAGCCAAGTCCTTAAATCATGCAGCAGGGTCCTTAAATAATCCAGCCAAGTCCTTAAATAATGCAGCAGAGTCCTTAAATAATGCAGCAAAGTCCTTAAATAATGCAGCAGAGTCCTTAAATACTTCAGCATAGTCCTTAAATAATGCAGCAAAGTCCTTGAATAATGCAGCAGAGTCCTTAAATAATGCAACAAAGTCATTAAATAATGCTGCAGAGTCCTTAAAAAATGCAGCAAATTCCTTAAATAATGCAGCAAAGTCTTTAAATAATGCAATAAAGTCCATAAATAATGCAGCAAAGTCCTTAAATAATGCAGCAGAGTACTGAAATACCGCAGCAGGGTCCTTAAATAATGCAGAAAAGTCGTTAAATAATGCAGCAGAGTCCTTGAATAATTTAGCAGAATCCTTAAATAATGCAACAAAGTCCTTAAATAATGCAGAAGAGTCCTTAAATAATGCAGCAAATTCCTTAAATAATGCAGCAAAGTCTTTAAATAATGCAATAAAGTCCATAAATAATGCAGCAAAGTTCTTAAATAATGCAGCAGAGTCCTTAAATACCACAGCAGAGTCCTTAAATAATGCAGCAAAGTCTTTAAATAATGCAACAAAGTCCTTAAATAATGCAGCAGAGTCCTTAAATAATGCAGAAGAGTCCTTAAATAATCCAGCCAAGTCCTTAAATAATGCAGCAGAGTCCTTAAATAATGCAACAAAATCCTTAAATAATGCAGAAGAGTCCTTAAGTAATCCAGCCAAGTCCTTAAATCATGCAGCAGGGTCCTTAAATAATCCAACCAAGTCCTTAAATAATGCAGCAGAGTGCTTAAATAATGCAGCAAAGTCCTTAAATAATGCAGCAGAGTCCTTAAATACTTCAGCATAGTCCTTAAATAATGCTGCAAAGTCATTAAATAATGCTGCAGAGTCCTTAAATAATGCAGCAAATTCCTTAAATAATGCAGCAAAGTCTTTAAATAATGCAATAAAGTCCATAAATAATGCAGCAAAGTCCTTAAATAATGCAGCAGAGTACTGAAATACCGCAGCAGGGTCCTTAAATAATGCAGCAAAGTCGTTAAATAATGCAGCAGAGTCCTTAAATAATGCAGCAGAGTACTGAAATACCGCAGCAGGGTCCTTAAATAATGCAGCAAAGTCGTTATATAATGAAGTAGAGTCCTTAAATAATGCAAAAAAGTCCTTAAATGATGCAGCAGAGTCCTTAAATAATGCAACAAAGTCCTTAAATAATGCAGCAGAGTCCTTAAATAATGCAACAAAGTCCTTAAACAATGCAGCAGAGTCCTTAAATAATGCAGAAGAGTCCTTAAATAATGCAACCAAGACCTTAAATAATGCAGCAGAGTCCTTAAATAATGCAACAAAGTACTTAAATAATGCAGCAGAGTCCTTAAATAATGCAGCACATTCCTTAAATAATGCAGCAGAGTCCTTAAATAATCCAGCCAAGTCCTTAAATACTGCTGCAGAGTACTTAAATAATGCAGCAAAGTCCTTAAATAATGCAGCAGAGTCCTTAAATAATGCAACAAAGTACTTAAATAATGTAGAAGAGTCCTTAAATAATGCAACAAAGTCCTTAAATAATGCAGCTGAGTACTTAAATAATGCAACAAAGTCCTTAAATAATGCAGCAGAGTCCTTAAATAATGCAACAAAGTCCTTAAACAATGCAGCAGAGTCCTTAAAGAATGCAGAAGAGTCCTTAAATAATGCAACCAAGACCTTAAATAATGCAGCAGAGTCCTTAAATAATGCAACAAAGTACTTAAATAATGCAGCAGAGTCCTAAAGTAACGTAGCAGAGTACTTAAATAATGCAGCAAAGTCATTAAATAATGCAGCAGAGTCCTTTAATAATGCAACAAATTCCTTAAATAATGCAGCAGAGTCCTTAAATAATGCAATAAAGTCCATAAATAATACAGCAAAGTCCTTAAATAATTCAGCAGAGTGCTGAAATACCGCAGCAGGGTCCTTAAATAATGCAGCAGAGTCCTTAAATAATGCAACAAAGTCCTTAAATAATGCAGCAGGGTCCTTAAATAATGCAACAAAGTCCTTAAATAATGCAGCAGAGTCCTTAAATAATGCAGCAAAGTCCTTAAATAATGCAGCAGAGTCCTTAAATAATCCAGCCAAGTCCTTAAATAATGCAGCAAAGTCCTTAAATAATGCAGCAGAGTACTGAAATACCGCAGCAGGATCCTTAAATAATGCAGCAGAGTCCTTAAATAATGCAGAACACTCCTTAAATAATGCAATAAAGTCCTTAAATAATGCAGCAGAGTCCTTAAATAATGCAACAAAGTCCTTAAATAATGCAGCAGAGTCCTTAAATAATGCAGCACATTCCTTAAATAATGCAGCATCGTCCTTAAATAATCCAGCCAAGTCCTTAAATACTGCTGCAGAGTACTTAAATAATGCAGCAAAGTCCTTAAATAATGCAGCAGAGTCCTTAAATAATGCAACAAAGTACTTAAATAATGTAGAAGAGTCCTTAAATAATGCAACAAAGTCCTTAAATAATGCAGCTGAGTACTTAAATAATGCAACAAAGTACTTAAATAATGCAGCAGAGTCCTTAAGTACCGTATCAGAGTCCTTAAATAATGCAGCAAAGTCCTTAAATAATGCAGAAGAGTCCTTAAATAATGCAGCAAAGTCCTTAAATAATCCAGCCAAGTCCTTAAATACTGCTGCAGAGTACTTAAATAATGCAGCAAAGTCCTTAAATAATGCAGCAGAGTCCTTAAATAATGCAACAAAGTACTTAAATAATGTAGAAGAGTCCTTAAATAATGCAACAAAGTCCTTAAATAATGCAGCTGAGTACTTAAGTACCGTATCAGAGTCCTTAAATAATGCAGCAAAGTCCTTAAAAAATGCAGCAGAGTCCTTAAATAATGCAGCAAAGTCCTTAAATAATCCAGCCAATTCCTTAAATAATGCAACAAAGTCCTTAAATAATGCAGCAGATTACTGAAATACTGCAGCAGGGTCCTTAAATAATGCAGCAGAGTCCTTAAATAATGCAACAAAGTCCTTAAATAATGCAGCAGAGTCCTTAAATAATGCAACAAAGTCCTTAAATAATGCAGCAGAGTCCTTAAATAATGCAGCAGAGTGCTGAAATACCGCAGCAGGGTCCTTAAATAATGCAGCAAAGTCCTTAAATAATGAAGTAGAGTCCTTAAATAATGCAACAAAGTCCTTAAATGATGCAGCAGAGTCCTTAAATAATGCAACAAAGTCCTTAAATAATGCAGCAGAGTCCTTAAATAATGCAATAAAGTCCATAAATAATGCAGCAAAGTCCTTAAATAATTCAGCAGAGTGCTGAAATACCGCAGCAGGGTCCTTAAATAATGCAGCAGAGTCCTTAAATAATGCAACAAAGACCTTAAATAATGCAGCAGGGTCCTTAAATAATGCAGAAGAGTCCTTAAATAATGCAGCAAATTCCTTAAATAATGCAGCAAAGTCTTTAAATAATGCAATAAAGTCCATAAATAATGCAGCAAAGTTCTTAAATAATGCAGCAGAGTCCTTAAATACCACAGCAGAGTCCTTAAATAATGCAGCAAAGTCTTTAAATAATGCAACAAAGTCCTTAAATAATGCAGCAGAGTCCTTAAATAATGCAACAAATTCCTTAAATAATGCAGCAGAGTCCTTAAATAATGCAATAAAGTCCATAAATAATGCAGCAAAGTCCTTAAATAATTCAGCAGAGTGCTGAAATACCGCAGCAGGGTCCTTAAATAATGCAGCAGAGTCCTTAAATAATGCAACAAAGTCCTTAAATAATGCAGCAGGGTCCTTAAATAATGCAACAAAGTCCTTAAATAATGCAGCAGAGTCCTTAAAAAATGCAGTAAAGTCCGTAAATAATGCAGCAGAGTCCTTAAATAATCCAGCCAAGTCCTTAAATAATGCAACAAAGTCCTTAAATAATGCAGCAGATTACTGAAATACTGCAGCAGGGTCCTTAAATAATGCAGCAGAGTCCTTAAATAATGCAACAAAGACCTTAAATAATGCAGCAGAGTCCTTAAATAATGCAAAAAAGTCCTTAAATAATGCAGCAGAGTCCTTAAATAATGGAACAAAGTCCTTAAATAATGCAGCAGAGTCCTTAAATAATGCAGAAAAGTCCTTAAATAATGCAGCAGAGTCCTTAAATACTTCAGCATAGTCCTTAAATAATGCAGCAAAGTCCTTGAATAATTTAGCAGAATCCTTAAATAATGCAACAAAGTCCTTAAATAATGCAGAAGAGTCCTTAAATAATGCAGAAAAGTCCTTAAATAATGCAGCAAATTCCTTAAATAATGCAGCAAAGTCTTTAAATAATGCAATAAAGTCCATAAATAATGCAGCAAAGTTCTTAAATAATGCAGCAGAGTCCTTAAATACCACAGCAGAGTCCTTAAATAATGCAGCAAAGTCTTTAAATAATGCAACAAAGTCCTTAAATAATGCAGCAGAGTCCTTAAATAATGCAGAAGAGTCCTTAAATAATCCAGCCAAGTCCTTAAATAATGCAGCAGAGTCCTTAAATAATGCAACAAAATCCTTAAATAATGCAGAAGAGTCCTTAAATAATCCAGCCAAGTCCTTAAATCATGCAGCAGGGTCCTTAAATAATCCAGCCAAGTCCTTAAATAATGCAGCAGAGTCCTTAAATAATGCAGCAAAGTCCTTAAATAATGCAGCAGAGTCCTTAAATACTTCAGCATAGTCCTTAAATAATGCAGCAAAGTCCTTGAATAATGCAGCAGAGTCCTTAAATAATGCAACACAGTCATTAAATAATGCTGCAGAGTCCTTAAAAAATGCAGCAAATTCCTTAAATAATGCAGCAAAGTCTTTAAATAATGCAATAAAGTCCATAAATAATGCAGCAAAGTCCTTAAATAATGCAGCAGAGTACTGAAATACCGCAGCAGGGTCCTTAAATAATGCAGAAAAGTCGTTAAATAATGCAGCAGAGTCCTTGAATAATTTAGCAGAATCCTTAAATAATGCAACAAAGTCCTTAAATAATGCAGAAGAGTCCTTAAATAATGCAGCAAATTCCTTAAATAATGCAGCAAAGTCTTTAAATAATGCAATAAAGTCCATAAATAATGCAGCAAAGTTCTTAAATAATGCAGCAGAGTCCTTAAATACCACAGCAGAGTCCTTAAATAATGCAGCAAAGTCTTTAAATAATGCAACAAAGTCCTTAAATAATGCAGCAGAGTCCTTAAATAATGCAGAAGAGTCCTTAAATAATCCAGCCAAGTCCTTAAATAATGCAGCAGAGTCCTTAAATAATGCAACAAAATCCTTAAATAATGCAGAAGAGTCCTTAAGTAATCCAGCCAAGTCCTTAAATCATGCAGCAGGGTCCTTAAATAATCCAACCAAGTCCTTAAATAATGCAGCAGAGTGCTTAAATAATGCAGCAAAGTCCTTAAATAATGCAGCAGAGTCCTTAAATACTTCAGCATAGTCCTTAAATAATGCTGCAAAGTCATTAAATAATGCTGCAGAGTCCTTAAATAATGCAGCAAATTCCTTAAATAATGCAGCAAAGTCTTTAAATAATGCAATAAAGTCCATAAATAATGCAGCAAAGTCGTTAAATAATGCAGCAGAGTACTGAAATACCGCAGCAGGGTCCTTAAATAATGCAGCAAAGTCGTTAAATAATGCAGCAGAGTCCTTAAATAATGCAGCAGAGTACTGAAATACCGCAGCAGGGTCCTTAAATAATGCAGCAAAGTCGTTATATAATGAAGTAGAGTCCTTAAATAATGCAAAAAAGTCCTTAAATGATGCAGCAGAGTCCTTAAATAATGCAACAAAGTCCTTAAATAATGCAGCAGAGTCCTTAAATAATGCAACAAAGTCCTTAAACAATGCAGCAGAGTCCTTAAATAATGCAGAAGAGTCCTTAAATAATGCAACCAAGACCTTAAATAATGCAGCAGAGTCCTTAAATAATGCAACAAAGTACTTAAATAATGCAGCAGAGTCCTTAAATAATGCAGCACATTCCTTAAATAATGCAGCAGAGTCCTTAAATAATCCAGCCAAGTCCTTAAATACTGCTGCAGAGTACTTAAATAATGCAGCAAAGTCCTTAAATAATGCAGCAGAGTCCTTAAATAATGCAACAAAGTACTTAAATAATGTAGAAGAGTCCTTAAATAATGCAACAAAGTCCTTAAATAATGCAGCTGAGTACTTAAATAATGCAACAAAGTCCTTAAATAATGCAGCAGAGTCCTTAAATAATGCAACAAAGTCCTTAAACAATGCAGCAGAGTCCTTAAAGAATGCAGAAGAGTCCTTAAATAATGCAACCAAGACCTTAAATAATGCAGCAGAGTCCTTAAATAATGCAACAAAGTACTTAAATAATGCAGCAGAGTCCTAAAGTAACGTAGCAGAGTACTTAAATAATGCAGCAAAGTCATTAAATAATGCAGCAGAGTCCTTTAATAATGCAACAAATTCCTTAAATAATGCAGCAGAGTCCTTAAATAATGCAATAAAGTCCATAAATAATGCAGCAAAGTCCTTAAATAATTCAGCAGAGTGCTGAAATACCGCAGCAGGGTCCTTAAATAATGCAGCAGAGTCCTTAAATAATGCAACAAAGTCCTTAAATAATGCAGCAGGGTCCTTAAATAATGCAACAAAGTCCTTAAATAATGCAGCAGAGTCCTTAAATAATGCAGCAAAGTCCTTAAATAATGCAGCAGAGTCCTTAAATAATCCAGCCAAGTCCTTAAATAATGCAGCAAAGTCCTTAAATAATGCAGCAGAGTACTGAAATACCGCAGCAGGATCCTTAAATAATGCAGCAGAGTCCTTAAATAATGCAGAACACTCCTTAAATAATGCAATAAAGTCCTTAAATAATGCAGCAGAGTCCTTAAATAATGCAACAAAGTCCTTAAATAATGCAGCAGAGTCCTTAAATAATGCAGCACATTCCTTAAATAATGCAGCATCGTCCTTAAATAATCCAGCCAAGTCCTTAAATACTGCTGCAGAGTACTTAAATAATGCAGCAAAGTCCTTAAATAATGCAGCAGAGTCCTTAAATAATGCAACAAAGTACTTAAATAATGTAGAAGAGTCCTTAAATAATGCAACAAAGTCCTTAAATAATGCAGCTGAGTACTTAAATAATGCAACAAAGTACTTAAATAATGCAGCAGAGTCCTTAAGTACCGTATCAGAGTCCTTAAATAATGCAGCAAAGTCCTTAAATAATGCAGAAGAGTCCTTAAATAATGCAGCAAAGTCCTTAAATAATCCAGCCAAGTCCTTAAATACTGCTGCAGAGTACTTAAATAATGCAGCAAAGTCCTTAAATAATGCAGCAGAGTCCTTAAATAATGCAACAAAGTACTTAAATAATGTAGAAGAGTCCTTAAATAATGCAACAAAGTCCTTAAATAATGCAGCTGAGTACTTAAGTACCGTATCAGAGTCCTTAAATAATGCAGCAAAGTCCTTAAATAATGCAGCAGAGTCCTTAAATAATGCAGCAAAGTCCTTAAATAATCCAGCCAAGTCCTTAAATAATGCAACAAAGTCCTTAAATAATGCAGCAGATTACTGAAATACTGCAGCAGGGTCCTTAAATAATGCAGCAGAGTCCTTAAATAATGCAACAAAGACCTTAAATAATGCAGCAGAGTCCTTAAATAATGCAAAAAAGTCCTTAAATAATGCAGCAGAGTCCTTAAATAATGGAACAAAGTCCTTAAATAATGCAGCAGAGTCCTTAAATAATGCAGAAAAGTCCTTAAATAATGCAGCAGAGTCCTTAAATACTTCAGCATAGTCCTTAAATAATGCAGCAAAGTCCTTGAATAATTTAGCAGAATCCTTAAATAATGCAACAAAGTCCTTAAATAATGCAGAAGAGTCCTTAAATAATGCAGAAAAGTCCTTAAATAATGCAGCAAATTCCTTAAATAATGCAGCAAAGTCTTTAAATAATGCAATAAAGTCCATAAATAATGCAGCAAAGTTCTTAAATAATGAAGCAGAGTCCTTAAATACCACAGCAGAGTCCTTAAATAATGCAGCAAAGTCTTTAAATAATGCAACAAAGTCCTTAAATAATGCAGCAGAGTCCTTAAATAATGCAGAAGAGTCCTTAAATAATCCAGCCAAGTCCTTAAATAATGCAGCAGAGTCCTTAAATAATGCAACAAAATCCTTAAATAATGCAGAAGAGTCCTTAAATAATCCAGCCAAGTCCTTAAATCATGCAGCAGGGTCCTTAAATAATCCAGCCAAGTCCTTAAATAATGCAGCAGAGTCCTTAAATAATGCAGCAAAGTCCTTAAATAATGCAGCAGAGTCCTTAAATACTTCAGCATAGTCCTTAAATAATGCAGCAAAGTCCTTGAATAATGCAGCAGAGTCCTTAAATAATGCAACAAAGTCATTAAATAATGCTGCAGAGTCCTTAAAAAATGCAGCAAATTCCTTAAATAATGCAGCAAAGTCTTTAAATAATGCAATAAAGTCCATAAATAATGCAGCAAAGTCCTTAAATAATGCAGCAGAGTACTGAAATACCGCAGCAGGGTCCTTAAATAATGCAGAAAAGTCGTTAAATAATGCAGCAGAGTCCTTGAATAATTTAGCAGAATCCTTAAATAATGCAACAAAGTCCTTAAATAATGCAGAAGAGTCCTTAAATAATGCAGCAAATTCCTTAAATAATGCAGCAAAGTCTTTAAATAATGCAATAAAGTCCATAAATAATGCAGCAAAGTTCTTAAATAATGCAGCAGAGTCCTTAAATACCACAGCAGAGTCCTTAAATAATGCAGCAAAGTCTTTAAATAATGCAACAAAGTCCTTAAATAATGCAGCAGAGTCCTTAAATAATGCAGAAGAGTCCTTAAATAATCCAGCCAAGTCCTTAAATAATGCAGCAGAGTCCTTAAATAATGCAACAAAATCCTTAAATAATGCAGAAGAGTCCTTAAGTAATCCAGCCAAGTCCTTAAATCATGCAGCAGGGTCCTTAAATAATCCAACCAAGTCCTTAAATAATGCAGCAGAGTGCTTAAATAATGCAGCAAAGTCCTTAAATAATGCAGCAGAGTCCTTAAATACTTCAGCATAGTCCTTAAATAATGCTGCAAAGTCATTAAATAATGCTGCAGAGTCCTTAAATAATGCAGCAAATTCCTTAAATAATGCAGCAAAGTCTTTAAATAATGCAATAAAGTCCATAAATAATGCAGCAAAGTCCTTAAATAATGCAGCAGAGTACTGAAATACCGCAGCAGGGTCCTTAAATAATGCAGCAAAGTCGTTAAATAATGCAGCAGAGTCCTTAAATAATGCAGCAGAGTACTGAAATACCGCAGCAGGGTCCTTAAATAATGCAGCAAAGTCGTTATATAATGAAGTAGAGTCCTTAAATAATGCAAAAAAGTCCTTAAATGATGCAGCAGAGTCCTTAAATAATGCAACAAAGTCCTTAAATAATGCAGCAGAGTCCTTAAATAATGCAACAAAGTCCTTAAACAATGCAGCAGAGTCCTTAAATAATGCAGAAGAGTCCTTAAATAATGCAACCAAGACCTTAAATAATGCAGCAGAGTCCTTAAATAATGCAACAAAGTACTTAAATAATGCAGCAGAGTCCTTAAATAATGCAGCACATTCCTTAAATAATGCAGCAGAGTCCTTAAATAATCCAGCCAAGTCCTTAAATACTGCTGCAGAGTACTTAAATAATGCAGCAAAGTCCTTTAATAATGCAGCAGAGTCCTTAAATAATGCAACAAAGTACTTAAATAATGTAGAAGAGTCCTTAAATAATGCAACAAAGTCCTTAAATAATGCAGCTGAGTACTTAAATAATGCAACAAAGTCCTTAAATAATGCAGCAGAGTCCTTAAATAATGCAACAAAGTCCTTAAACAATGCAGCAGAGTCCTTAAAGAATGCAGAAGAGTCCTTAAATAATGCAACCAAGACCTTAAATAATGCAGCAGAGTCCTTAAATAATGCAACAAAGTACTTAAATAATGCAGCAGAGTCCTAAAGTAACGTAGCAGAGTACTTAAATAATGCAGCAAAGTCATTAAATAATGCAGCAGAGTCCTTTAATAATGCAACAAATTCCTTAAATAATGCAGCAGAGTCCTTAAATAATGCAATAAAGTCCATAAATAATGCAGCAAAGTCCTTAAATAATTCAGCAGAGTGCTGAAATACCGCAGCAGGGTCCTTAAATAATGCAGCAGAGTCCTTAAATAATGCAACAAAGTCCTTAAATAATGCAGCAGGGTCCTTAAATAATGCAACAAAGTCCTTAAATAATGCAGCAGAGTCCTTAAATAATGCAGCAAAGTCCTTAAATAATGCAGCAGAGTCCTTAAATAATCCAGCCAAGTCCTTAAATAATGCAGCAAAGTCCTTAAATAATGCAGCAGAGTACTGAAATACCGCAGCAGGATCCTTAAATAATGCAGCAGAGTCCTTAAATAATGCAGAACACTCCTTAAATAATGCAATAAAGTCCTTAAATAATGCAGCAGAGTCCTTAAATAATGCAACAAAGTCCTTAAATAATGCAGCAGAGTCCTTAAATAATGCAGCACATTCCTTAAATAATGCAGCATCGTCCTTAAATAATCCAGCCAAGTCCTTAAATACTGCTGCAGAGTACTTAAATAATGCAGCAAAGTCCTTAAATAATGCAGCAGAGTCCTTAAATAATGCAACAAAGTACTTAAATAATGTAGAAGAGTCCTTAAATAATGCAACAAAGTCCTTAAATAATGCAGCTGAGTACTTAAATAATGCAACAAAGTACTTAAATAATGCAGCAGAGTCCTTAAGTACCGTATCAGAGTCCTTAAATAATGCAGCAAAGTCCTTAAATAATGCAGAAGAGTCCTTAAATAATGCAGCAAAGTCCTTAAATAATCCAGCCAAGTCCTTAAATACTGCTGCAGAGTACTTAAATAATGCAGCAAAGTCCTTAAATAATGCAGCAGAGTCCTTAAATAATGCAACAAAGTACTTAAATAATGTAGAAGAGTCCTTAAATAATGCAACAAAGTCCTTAAATAATGCAGCTGAGTACTTAAGTACCGTATCAGAGTCCTTAAATAATGCAGCAAAGTCCTTAAAAAATGCAGCAGAGTCCTTAAATAATGCAGCAAAGTCCTTAAATAATCCAGCCAATTCCTTAAATAATGCAACAAAGTCCTTAAATAATGCAGCAGATTACTGAAATACTGCAGCAGGGTCCTTAAATAATGCAGCAGAGTCCTTAAATAATGCAACAAAGTCCTTAAATAATGCAGCAGAGTCCTTAAATAATGCAACAAAGTCCTTAAATAATGCAGCAGAGTCCTTAAATAATGCAGCAGAGTGCTGAAATACCGCAGCAGGGTCCTTAAATAATGCAGCAAAGTCCTTAAATAATGAAGTAGAGTCCTTAAATAATGCAACAAAGTCCTTAAATGATGCAGCAGAGTCCTTAAATAATGCAACAAAGTCCTTAAATAATGCAGCAGAGTCCTTAAATAATGCAATAAAGTCCATAAATAATGCAGCAAAGTCCTTAAATAATTCAGCAGAGTGCTGAAATACCGCAGCAGGGTCCTTAAATAATGCAGCAGAGTCCTTAAATAATGCAACAAAGACCTTAAATAATGCAGCAGGGTCCTTAAATAATGCAGAAGAGTCCTTAAATAATGCAGCAAATTCCTTAAATAATGCAGCAAAGTCTTTAAATAATGCAATAAAGTCCATAAATAATGCAGCAAAGTTCTTAAATAATGCAGCAGAGTCCTTAAATACCACAGCAGAGTCCTTAAATAATGCAGCAAAGTCTTTAAATAATGCAACAAAGTCCTTAAATAATGCAGCAGAGTCCTTAAATAATGCAACAAATTCCTTAAATAATGCAGCAGAGTCCTTAAATAATGCAATAAAGTCCATAAATAATGCAGCAAAGTCCTTAAATAATTCAGCAGAGTGCTGAAATACCGCAGCAGGGTCCTTAAATAATGCAGCAGAGTCCTTAAATAATGCAACAAAGTCCTTAAATAATGCAGCAGGGTCCTTAAATAATGCAACAAAGTCCTTAAATAATGCAGCAGAGTCCTTAAAAAATGCAGTAAAGTCCGTAAATAATGCAGCAGAGTCCTTAAATAATCCAGCCAAGTCCTTAAATAATGCAACAAAGTCCTTAAATAATGCAGCAGATTACTGAAATACTGCAGCAGGGTCCTTAAATAATGCAGCAGAGTCCTTAAATAATGCAACAAAGACCTTAAATAATGCAGCAGAGTCCTTAAATAATGCAAAAAAGTCCTTAAATAATGCAGCAGAGTCCTTAAATAATGGAACAAAGTCCTTAAATAATGCAGCAGAGTCCTTAAATAATGCAGAAAAGTCCTTAAATAATGCAGCAGAGTCCTTAAATACTTCAGCATAGTCCTTAAATAATGCAGCAAAGTCCTTGAATAATTTAGCAGAATCCTTAAATAATGCAACAAAGTCCTTAAATAATGCAGAAGAGTCCTTAAATAATGCAGAAAAGTCCTTAAATAATGCAGCAAATTCCTTAAATAATGCAGCAAAGTCTTTAAATAATGCAATAAAGTCCATAAATAATGCAGCAAAGTTCTTAAATAATGCAGCAGAGTCCTTAAATACCACAGCAGAGTCCTTAAATAATGCAGCAAAGTCTTTAAATAATGCAACAAAGTCCTTAAATAATGCAGCAGAGTCCTTAAATAATGCAGAAGAGTCCTTAAATAATCCAGCCAAGTCCTTAAATAATGCAGCAGAGTCCTTAAATAATGCAACAAAATCCTTAAATAATGCAGAAGAGTCCTTAAATAATCCAGCCAAGTCCTTAAATCATGCAGCAGGGTCCTTAAATAATCCAGCCAAGTCCTTAAATAATGCAGCAGAGTCCTTAAATAATGCAGCAAAGTCCTTAAATAATGCAGCAGAGTCCTTAAATACTTCAGCATAGTCCTTAAATAATGCAGCAAAGTCCTTGAATAATGCAGCAGAGTCCTTAAATAATGCAACACAGTCATTAAATAATGCTGCAGAGTCCTTAAAAAATGCAGCAAATTCCTTAAATAATGCAGCAAAGTCTTTAAATAATGCAATAAAGTCCATAAATAATGCAGCAAAGTCCTTAAATAATGCAGCAGAGTACTGAAATACCGCAGCAGGGTCCTTAAATAATGCAGAAAAGTCGTTAAATAATGCAGCAGAGTCCTTGAATAATTTAGCAGAATCCTTAAATAATGCAACAAAGTCCTTAAATAATGCAGAAGAGTCCTTAAATAATGCAGCAAATTCCTTAAATAATGCAGCAAAGTCTTTAAATAATGCAATAAAGTCCATAAATAATGCAGCAAAGTTCTTAAATAATGCAGCAGAGTCCTTAAATACCACAGCAGAGTCCTTAAATAATGCAGCAAAGTCTTTAAATAATGCAACAAAGTCCTTAAATAATGCAGCAGAGTCCTTAAATAATGCAGAAGAGTCCTTAAATAATCCAGCCAAGTCCTTAAATAATGCAGCAGAGTCCTTAAATAATGCAACAAAATCCTTAAATAATGCAGAAGAGTCCTTAAGTAATCCAGCCAAGTCCTTAAATCATGCAGCAGGGTCCTTAAATAATCCAACCAAGTCCTTAAATAATGCAGCAGAGTGCTTAAATAATGCAGCAAAGTCCTTAAATAATGCAGCAGAGTCCTTAAATACTTCAGCATAGTCCTTAAATAATGCTGCAAAGTCATTAAATAATGCTGCAGAGTCCTTAAATAATGCAGCAAATTCCTTAAATAATGCAGCAAAGTCTTTAAATAATGCAATAAAGTCCATAAATAATGCAGCAAAGTCCTTAAATAATGCAGCAGAGTACTGAAATACCGCAGCAGGGTCCTTAAATAATGCAGCAAAGTCGTTAAATAATGCAGCAGAGTCCTTAAATAATGCAGCAGAGTACTGAAATACCGCAGCAGGGTCCTTAAATAATGCAGCAAAGTCGTTATATAATGAAGTAGAGTCCTTAAATAATGCAAAAAAGTCCTTAAATGATGCAGCAGAGTCCTTAAATAATGCAACAAAGTCCTTAAATAATGCAGCAGAGTCCTTAAATAATGCAACAAAGTCCTTAAACAATGCAGCAGAGTCCTTAAATAATGCAGAAGAGTCCTTAAATAATGCAACCAAGACCTTAAATAATGCAGCAGAGTCCTTAAATAATGCAACAAAGTACTTAAATAATGCAGCAGAGTCCTTAAATAATGCAGCACATTCCTTAAATAATGCAGCAGAGTCCTTAAATAATCCAGCCAAGTCCTTAAATACTGCTGCAGAGTACTTAAATAATGCAGCAAAGTCCTTAAATAATGCAGCAGAGTCCTTAAATAATGCAACAAAGTACTTAAATAATGTAGAAGAGTCCTTAAATAATGCAACAAAGTCCTTAAATAATGCAGCTGAGTACTTAAATAATGCAACAAAGTCCTTAAATAATGCAGCAGAGTCCTTAAATAATGCAACAAAGTCCTTAAACAATGCAGCAGAGTCCTTAAAGAATGCAGAAGAGTCCTTAAATAATGCAACCAAGACCTTAAATAATGCAGCAGAGTCCTTAAATAATGCAACAAAGTACTTAAATAATGCAGCAGAGTCCTAAAGTAACGTAGCAGAGTACTTAAATAATGCAGCAAAGTCATTAAATAATGCAGCAGAGTCCTTTAATAATGCAACAAATTCCTTAAATAATGCAGCAGAGTCCTTAAATAATGCAATAAAGTCCATAAATAATGCAGCAAAGTCCTTAAATAATTCAGCAGAGTGCTGAAATACCGCAGCAGGGTCCTTAAATAATGCAGCAGAGTCCTTAAATAATGCAACAAAGTCCTTAAATAATGCAGCAGGGTCCTTAAATAATGCAACAAAGTCCTTAAATAATGCAGCAGAGTCCTTAAATAATGCAGCAAAGTCCTTAAATAATGCAGCAGAGTCCTTAAATAATCCAGCCAAGTCCTTAAATAATGCAGCAAAGTCCTTAAATAATGCAGCAGAGTACTGAAATACCGCAGCAGGATCCTTAAATAATGCAGCAGAGTCCTTAAATAATGCAGAACACTCCTTAAATAATGCAATAAAGTCCTTAAATAATGCAGCAGAGTCCTTAAATAATGCAACAAAGTCCTTAAATAATGCAGCAGAGTCCTTAAATAATGCAGCACATTCCTTAAATAATGCAGCATCGTCCTTAAATAATCCAGCCAAGTCCTTAAATACTGCTGCAGAGTACTTAAATAATGCAGCAAAGTCCTTAAATAATGCAGCAGAGTCCTTAAATAATGCAACAAAGTACTTAAATAATGTAGAAGAGTCCTTAAATAATGCAACAAAGTCCTTAAATAATGCAGCTGAGTACTTAAATAATGCAACAAAGTACTTAAATAATGCAGCAGAGTCCTTAAGTACCGTATCAGAGTCCTTAAATAATGCAGCAAAGTCCTTAAATAATGCAGAAGAGTCCTTAAATAATGCAGCAAAGTCCTTAAATAATCCAGCCAAGTCCTTAAATACTGCTGCAGAGTACTTAAATAATGCAGCAAAGTCCTTAAATAATGCAGCAGAGTCCTTAAATAATGCAACAAAGTACTTAAATAATGTAGAAGAGTCCTTAAATAATGCAACAAAGTCCTTAAATAATGCAGCTGAGTACTTAAGTACCGTATCAGAGTCCTTAAATAATGCAGCAAAGTCCTTAAATAATGCAGCAGAGTCCTTAAATAATGCAGCAAAGTCCTTAAATAATCCAGCCAATTCCTTAAATAATGCAACAAAGTCCTTAAATAATGCAGCAGGGTCCTTAAATAATGCAACAAAGTCCTTAAATAATGCAGCAGAGTCCTTAAATAATGCAGCAAAGTCCTTAAATAATGCAGCAGAGTCCTTAAATAATCCAGCCAAGTCCTTAAATAATGCAGCAAAGTCCTTAAATAATGCAGCAGAGTACTGAAATACCGCAGCAGGATCCTTAAATAATGCAGCAGAGTCCTTAAATAATGCAGAACACTCCTTAAATAATGCAATAAAGTCCTTAAATAATGCAGCAGAGTCCTTAAATAATGCAACAAAGTCCTTAAATAATGCAGCAGAGTCCTTAAATAATGCAGCACATTCCTTAAATAATGCAGCATCGTCCTTAAATAATCCAGCCAAGTCCTTAAATACTGCTGCAGAGTACTTAAATAATGCAGCAAAGTCCTTAAATAATGCAGCAGAGTCCTTAAATAATGCAACAAAGTACTTAAATAATGTAGAAGAGTCCTTAAATAATGCAACAAAGTCCTTAAATAATGCAGCTGAGTACTTAAATAATGCAACAAAGTACTTAAATAATGCAGCAGAGTCCTTAAGTACCGTATCAGAGTCCTTAAATAATGCAGCAAAGTCCTTAAATAATGCAGAAGAGTCCTTAAATAATGCAGCAAAGTCCTTAAATAATCCAGCCAAGTCCTTAAATACTGCTGCAGAGTACTTAAATAATGCAGCAAAGTCCTTAAATAATGCAGCAGAGTCCTTAAATAATGCAACAAAGTACTTAAATAATGTAGAAGAGTCCTTAAATAATGCAACAAAGTCCTTAAATAATGCAGCTGAGTACTTAAGTACCGTATCAGAGTCCTTAAATAATGCAGCAAAGTCCTTAAAAAATGCAGCAGAGTCCTTAAATAATGCAGCAAAGTCCTTAAATAATCCAGCCAATTCCTTAAATAATGCAACAAAGTCCTTAAATAATGCAGCAGATTACTGAAATACTGCAGCAGGGTCCTTAAATAATGCAGCAGAGTCCTTAAATAATGCAACAAAGTCCTTAAATAATGCAGCAGAGTCCTTAAATAATGCAACAAAGTCCTTAAATAATGCAGCAGAGTCCTTAAATAATGCAGCAGAGTGCTGAAATACCGCAGCAGGGTCCTTAAATAATGCAGCAAAGTCCTTAAATAATGAAGTAGAGTCCTTAAATAATGCAACAAAGTCCTTAAATGATGCAGCAGAGTCCTTAAATAATGCAACAAAGTCCTTAAATAATGCAGCAGAGTCCTTAAATAATGCAATAAAGTCCATAAATAATGCAGCAAAGTCCTTAAATAATTCAGCAGAGTGCTGAAATACCGCAGCAGGGTCCTTAAATAATGCAGCAGAGTCCTTAAATAATGCAACAAAGACCTTAAATAATGCAGCAGGGTCCTTAAATAATGCAGAAGAGTCCTTAAATAATGCAGCAAATTCCTTAAATAATGCAGCAAAGTCTTTAAATAATGCAATAAAGTCCATAAATAATGCAGCAAAGTTCTTAAATAATGCAGCAGAGTCCTTAAATACCACAGCAGAGTCCTTAAATAATGCAGCAAAGTCTTTAAATAATGCAACAAAGTCCTTAAATAATGCAGCAGAGTCCTTAAATAATGCAACAAATTCCTTAAATAATGCAGCAGAGTCCTTAAATAATGCAATAAAGTCCATAAATAATGCAGCAAAGTCCTTAAATAATTCAGCAGAGTGCTGAAATACCGCAGCAGGGTCCTTAAATAATGCAGCAGAGTCCTTAAATAATGCAACAAAGTCCTTAAATAATGCAGCAGGGTCCTTAAATAATGCAACAAAGTCCTTAAATAATGCAGCAGAGTCCTTAAAAAATGCAGTAAAGTCCGTAAATAATGCAGCAGAGTCCTTAAATAATCCAGCCAAGTCCTTAAATAATGCAACAAAGTCCTTAAATAATGCAGCAGATTACTGAAATACTGCAGCAGGGTCCTTAAATAATGCAGCAGAGTCCTTAAATAATGCAACAAAGACCTTAAATAATGCAGCAGAGTCCTTAAATAATGCAAAAAAGTCCTTAAATAATGCAGCAGAGTCCTTAAATAATGGAACAAAGTCCTTAAATAATGCAGCAGAGTCCTTAAATAATGCAGAAAAGTCCTTAAATAATGCAGCAGAGTCCTTAAATACTTCAGCATAGTCCTTAAATAATGCAGCAAAGTCCTTGAATAATTTAGCAGAATCCTTAAATAATGCAACAAAGTCCTTAAATAATGCAGAAGAGTCCTTAAATAATGCAGAAAAGTCCTTAAATAATGCAGCAAATTCCTTAAATAATGCAGCAAAGTCTTTAAATAATGCAATAAAGTCCATAAATAATGCAGCAAAGTTCTTAAATAATGCAGCAGAGTCCTTAAATACCACAGCAGAGTCCTTAAATAATGCAGCAAAGTCTTTAAATAATGCAACAAAGTCCTTAAATAATGCAGCAGAGTCCTTAAATAATGCAGAAGAGTCCTTAAATAATCCAGCCAAGTCCTTAAATAATGCAGCAGAGTCCTTAAATAATGCAACAAAATCCTTAAATAATGCAGAAGAGTCCTTAAATAATCCAGCCAAGTCCTTAAATCATGCAGCAGGGTCCTTAAATAATCCAGCCAAGTCCTTAAATAATGCAGCAGAGTCCTTAAATAATGCAGCAAAGTCCTTAAATAATGCAGCAGAGTCCTTAAATACTTCAGCATAGTCCTTAAATAATGCAGCAAAGTCCTTGAATAATGCAGCAGAGTCCTTAAATAATGCAACACAGTCATTAAATAATGCTGCAGAGTCCTTAAAAAATGCAGCAAATTCCTTAAATAATGCAGCAAAGTCTTTAAATAATGCAATAAAGTCCATAAATAATGCAGCAAAGTCCTTAAATAATGCAGCAGAGTACTGAAATACCGCAGCAGGGTCCTTAAATAATGCAGAAAAGTCGTTAAATAATGCAGCAGAGTCCTTGAATAATTTAGCAGAATCCTTAAATAATGCAACAAAGTCCTTAAATAATGCAGAAGAGTCCTTAAATAATGCAGCAAATTCCTTAAATAATGCAGCAAAGTCTTTAAATAATGCAATAAAGTCCATAAATAATGCAGCAAAGTTCTTAAATAATGCAGCAGAGTCCTTAAATACCACAGCAGAGTCCTTAAATAATGCAGCAAAGTCTTTAAATAATGCAACAAAGTCCTTAAATAATGCAGCAGAGTCCTTAAATAATGCAGAAGAGTCCTTAAATAATCCAGCCAAGTCCTTAAATAATGCAGCAGAGTCCTTAAATAATGCAACAAAATCCTTAAATAATGCAGAAGAGTCCTTAAGTAATCCAGCCAAGTCCTTAAATCATGCAGCAGGGTCCTTAAATAATCCAACCAAGTCCTTAAATAATGCAGCAGAGTGCTTAAATAATGCAGCAAAGTCCTTAAATAATGCAGCAGAGTCCTTAAATACTTCAGCATAGTCCTTAAATAATGCTGCAAAGTCATTAAATAATGCTGCAGAGTCCTTAAATAATGCAGCAAATTCCTTAAATAATGCAGCAAAGTCTTTAAATAATGCAATAAAGTCCATAAATAATGCAGCAAAGTCCTTAAATAATGCAGCAGAGTACTGAAATACCGCAGCAGGGTCCTTAAATAATGCAGCAAAGTCGTTAAATAATGCAGCAGAGTCCTTAAATAATGCAGCAGAGTACTGAAATACCGCAGCAGGGTCCTTAAATAATGCAGCAAAGTCGTTATATAATGAAGTAGAGTCCTTAAATAATGCAAAAAAGTCCTTAAATGATGCAGCAGAGTCCTTAAATAATGCAACAAAGTCCTTAAATAATGCAGCAGAGTCCTTAAATAATGCAACAAAGTCCTTAAACAATGCAGCAGAGTCCTTAAATAATGCAGAAGAGTCCTTAAATAATGCAACCAAGACCTTAAATAATGCAGCAGAGTCCTTAAATAATGCAACAAAGTACTTAAATAATGCAGCAGAGTCCTTAAATAATGCAGCACATTCCTTAAATAATGCAGCAGAGTCCTTAAATAATCCAGCCAAGTCCTTAAATACTGCTGCAGAGTACTTAAATAATGCAGCAAAGTCCTTAAATAATGCAGCAGAGTCCTTAAATAATGCAACAAAGTACTTAAATAATGTAGAAGAGTCCTTAAATAATGCAACAAAGTCCTTAAATAATGCAGCTGAGTACTTAAATAATGCAACAAAGTCCTTAAATAATGCAGCAGAGTCCTTAAATAATGCAACAAAGTCCTTAAACAATGCAGCAGAGTCCTTAAAGAATGCAGAAGAGTCCTTAAATAATGCAACCAAGACCTTAAATAATGCAGCAGAGTCCTTAAATAATGCAACAAAGTACTTAAATAATGCAGCAGAGTCCTAAAGTAACGTAGCAGAGTACTTAAATAATGCAGCAAAGTCATTAAATAATGCAGCAGAGTCCTTTAATAATGCAACAAATTCCTTAAATAATGCAGCAGAGTCCTTAAATAATGCAATAAAGTCCATAAATAATGCAGCAAAGTCCTTAAATAATTCAGCAGAGTGCTGAAATACCGCAGCAGGGTCCTTAAATAATGCAGCAGAGTCCTTAAATAATGCAACAAAGTCCTTAAATAATGCAGCAGGGTCCTTAAATAATGCAACAAAGTCCTTAAATAATGCAGCAGAGTCCTTAAATAATGCAGCAAAGTCCTTAAATAATGCAGCAGAGTCCTTAAATAATCCAGCCAAGTCCTTAAATAATGCAGCAAAGTCCTTAAATAATGCAGCAGAGTACTGAAATACCGCAGCAGGATCCTTAAATAATGCAGCAGAGTCCTTAAATAATGCAGAACACTCCTTAAATAATGCAATAAAGTCCTTAAATAATGCAGCAGAGTCCTTAAATAATGCAACAAAGTCCTTAAATAATGCAGCAGAGTCCTTAAATAATGCAGCACATTCCTTAAATAATGCAGCATCGTCCTTAAATAATCCAGCCAAGTCCTTAAATACTGCTGCAGAGTACTTAAATAAT
This sequence comes from Phyllobates terribilis, assembly GCF_046119375.1. Classification (NCBI taxonomy): domain Eukaryota; kingdom Metazoa; phylum Chordata; class Amphibia; order Anura; family Dendrobatidae; genus Phyllobates; species Phyllobates terribilis. Next base: position 735,724 of record NW_027362955.1, on the reverse strand, counting down.
GCAGCAAAGTCCTTAAATAATGCAGCAGAGTCCTTAAATAATGCAACAAAGTACTTAAATAATGTAGAAGAGTCCTTAAATAATGCAACAAAGTCCTTAAATAATGCAGCTGAGTACTTAAATAATGCAACAAAGTACTTAAATAATGCAGCAGAGTCCTTAAGTACCGTATCAGAGTCCTTAAATAATGCAGCAAAGTCCTTAAATAATGCAGAAGAGTCCTTAAATAATGCAGCAAAGTCCTTAAATAATCCAGCCAAGTCCTTAAATACTGCTGCAGAGTACTTAAATAATGCAGCAAAGTCCTTAAATAATGCAGCAGAGTCCTTAAATAATGCAACAAAGTACTTAAATAATGTAGAAGAGTCCTTAAATAATGCAACAAAGTCCTTAAATAATGCAGCTGAGTACTTAAGTACCGTATCAGAGTCCTTAAATAATGCAGCAAAGTCCTTAAATAATGCAGCAGAGTCCTTAAATAATGCAGCAAAGTCCTTAAATAATCCAGCCAATTCCTTAAATAATGCAACAAAGTCCTTAAATAATGCAGCAGATTACTGAAATACTGCAGCAGGGTCCTTAAATAATGCAGCAGAGTCCTTAAATAATGCAACAAAGTCCTTAAATAATGCAGCAGAGTCCTTAAATAATGCAACAAAGTCCTTAAATAATGCAGCAGAGTCCTTAAATAATGCAGCAGAGTGCTGAAATACCGCAGCAGGGTCCTTAAATAATGCAGCAAAGTCCTTAAATAATGAAGTAGAGTCCTTAAATAATGCAACAAAGTCCTTAAATGATGCAGCAGAGTCCTTAAATAATGCAACAAAGTCCTTAAATAATGCAGCAGAGTCCTTAAATAATGCAATAAAGTCCATAAATAATGCAGCAAAGTCCTTAAATAATTCAGCAGAGTGCTGAAATACCGCAGCAGGGTCCTTAAATAATGCAGCAGAGTCCTTAAATAATGCAACAAAGACCTTAAATAATGCAGCAGGGTCCTTAAATAATGCAGAAGAGTCCTTAAATAATGCAGCAAATTCCTTAAATAATGCAGCAAAGTCTTTAAATAATGCAATAAAGTCCATAAATAATGCAGCAAAGTTCTTAAATAATGCAGCAGAGTCCTTAAATACCACAGCAGAGTCCTTAAATAATGCAGCAAAGTCTTTAAATAATGCAACAAAGTCCTTAAATAATGCAGCAGAGTCCTTAAATAATGCAACAAATTCCTTAAATAATGCAGCAGAGTCCTTAAATAATGCAATAAAGTCCATAAATAATGCAGCAAAGTCCTTAAATAATTCAGCAGAGTGCTGAAATACCGCAGCAGGGTCCTTAAATAATGCAGCAGAGTCCTTAAATAATGCAACAAAGTCCTTAAATAATGCAGCAGGGTCCTTAAATAATGCAACAAAGTCCTTAAATAATGCAGCAGAGTCCTTAAAAAATGCAGTAAAGTCCGTAAATAATGCAGCAGAGTCCTTAAATAATCCAGCCAAGTCCTTAAATAATGCAACAAAGTCCTTAAATAATGCAGCAGATTACTGAAATACTGCAGCAGGGTCCTTAAATAATGCAGCAGAGTCCTTAAATAATGCAACAAAGACCTTAAATAATGCAGCAGAGTCCTTAAATAATGCAAAAAAGTCCTTAAATAATGCAGCAGAGTCCTTAAATAATGGAACAAAGTCCTTAAATAATGCAGCAGAGTCCTTAAATAATGCAGAAAAGTCCTTAAATAATGCAGCAGAGTCCTTAAATACTTCAGCATAGTCCTTAAATAATGCAGCAAAGTCCTTGAATAATTTAGCAGAATCCTTAAATAGTGCAACAAAGTCCTTAAATAATGCAGAAGAGTCCTTAAATAATGCAGAAAAGTCCTTAAATAATGCAGCAAATTCCTTAAATAATGCAGCAAAGTCTTTAAATAATGCAATAAAGTCCATAAATAATGCAGCAAAGTTCTTAAATAATGCAGCAGAGTCCTTAAATACCACAGCAGAGTCCTTAAATAATGCAGCAAAGTCTTTAAATAATGCAACAAAGTCCTTAAATAATGCAGCAGAGTCCTTAAATAATGCAGAAGAGTCCTTAAATAATCCAGCCAAGTCCTTAAATAATGCAGCAGAGTCCTTAAATAATGCAACAAAATCCTTAAATAATGCAGAAGAGTCCTTAAATAATCCAGCCAAGTCCTTAAATCATGCAGCAGGGTCCTTAAATAATCCAGCCAAGTCCTTAAATAATGCAGCAGAGTCCTTAAATAATGCAGCAAAGTCCTTAAATAATGCAGCAGAGTCCTTAAATACTTCAGCATAGTCCTTAAATAATGCAGCAAAGTCCTTGAATAATGCAGCAGAGTCCTTAAATAATGCAACAAAGTCATTAAATAATGCTGCAGAGTCCTTAAAAAATGCAGCAAATTCCTTAAATAATGCAGCAAAGTCTTTAAATAATGCAATAAAGTCCATAAATAATGCAGCAAAGTCCTTAAATAATGCAGCAGAGTACTGAAATACCGCAGCAGGGTCCTTAAATAATGCAGAAAAGTCGTTAAATAATGCAGCAGAGTCCTTGAATAATTTAGCAGAATCCTTAAATAATGCAACAAAGTCCTTAAATAATGCAGAAGAGTCCTTAAATAATGCAGCAAATTCCTTAAATAATGCAGCAAAGTCTTTAAATAATGCAATAAAGTCCATAAATAATGCAGCAAAGTTCTTAAATAATGCAGCAGAGTCCTTAAATACCACAGCAGAGTCCTTAAATAATGCAGCAAAGTCTTTAAATAATGCAACAAAGTCCTTAAATAATGCAGCAGAGTCCTTAAATAATGCAGAAGAGTCCTTAAATAATCCAGCCAAGTCCTTAAATAATGCAGCAGAGTCCTTAAATAATGCAACAAAATCCTTAAATAATGCAGAAGAGTCCTTAAGTAATCCAGCCAAGTCCTTAAATCATGCAGCAGGGTCCTTAAATAATCCAACCAAGTCCTTAAATAATGCAGCAGAGTGCTTAAATAATGCAGCAAAGTCCTTAAATAATGCAGCAGAGTCCTTAAATACTTCAGCATAGTCCTTAAATAATGCTGCAAAGTCATTAAATAATGCTGCAGAGTCCTTAAATAATGCAGCAAATTCCTTAAATAATGCAGCAAAGTCTTTAAATAATGCAATAAAGTCCATAAATAATGCAGCAAAGTCCTTAAATAATGCAGCAGAGTACTGAAATACCGCAGCAGGGTCCTTAAATAATGCAGCAAAGTCGTTAAATAATGCAGCAGAGTCCTTAAATAATGCAGCAGAGTACTGAAATACCGCAGCAGGGTCCTTAAATAATGCAGCAAAGTCGTTATATAATGAAGTAGAGTCCTTAAATAATGCAAAAAAGTCCTTAAATGATGCAGCAGAGTCCTTAAATAATGCAACAAAGTCCTTAAATAATGCAGCAGAGTCCTTAAATAATGCAACAAAGTCCTTAAACAATGCAGCAGAGTCCTTAAATAATGCAGAAGAGTCCTTAAATAATGCAACCAAGACCTTAAATAATGCAGCAGAGTCCTTAAATAATGCAACAAAGTACTTAAATAATGCAGCAGAGTCCTTAAATAATGCAGCACATTCCTTAAATAATGCAGCAGAGTCCTTAAATAATCCAGCCAAGTCCTTAAATACTGCTGCAGAGTACTTAAATAATGCAGCAAAGTCCTTAAATAATGCAGCAGAGTCCTTAAATAATGCAACAAAGTACTTAAATAATGTAGAAGAGTCCTTAAATAATGCAACAAAGTCCTTAAATAATGCAGCTGAGTACTTAAATAATGCAACAAAGTCCTTAAATAATGCAGCAGAGTCCTTAAATAATGCAACAAAGTCCTTAAACAATGCAGCAGAGTCCTTAAAGAATGCAGAAGAGTCCTTAAATAATGCAACCAAGACCTTAAATAATGCAGCAGAGTCCTTAAATAATGCAACAAAGTACTTAAATAATGCAGCAGAGTCCTAAAGTAACGTAGCAGAGTACTTAAATAATGCAGCAAAGTCATTAAATAATGCAGCAGAGTCCTTTAATAATGCAACAAATTCCTTAAATAATGCAGCAGAGTCCTTAAATAATGCAATAAAGTCCATAAATAATGCAGCAAAGTCCTTAAATAATTCAGCAGAGTGCTGAAATACCGCAGCAGGGTCCTTAAATAATGCAGCAGAGTCCTTAAATAATGCAACAAAGTCCTTAAATAATGCAGCAGGGTCCTTAAATAATGCAACAAAGTCCTTAAATAATGCAGCAGAGTCCTTAAATAATGCAGCAAAGTCCTTAAATAATGCAGCAGAGTCCTTAAATAATCCAGCCAAGTCCTTAAATAATGCAGCAAAGTCCTTAAATAATGCAGCAGAGTACTGAAATACCGCAGCAGGATCCTTAAATAATGCAGCAGAGTCCTTAAATAATGCAGAACACTCCTTAAATAATGCAATAAAGTCCTTAAATAATGCAGCAGAGTCCTTAAATAATGCAACAAAGTCCTTAAATAATGCAGCAGAGTCCTTAAATAATGCAACAAAGTCCTTAAACAATGCAGCAGAGTCCTTAAAGAATGCAGAAGAGTCCTTAAATAATGCAACCAAGACCTTAAATAATGCAGCAGAGTCCTTAAATAATGCAACAAAGTACTTAAATAATGCAGCAGAGTCCTAAAGTAACGTAGCAGAGTACTTAAATAATGCAGCAAAGTCATTAAATAATGCAGCAGAGTCCTTTAATAATGCAACAAATTCCTTAAATAATGCAGCAGAGTCCTTAAATAATGCAATAAAGTCCATAAATAATGCAGCAAAGTCCTTAAATAATTCAGCAGAGTGCTGAAATACCGCAGCAGGGTCCTTAAATAATGCAGCAGAGTCCTTAAATAATGCAACAAAGTCCTTAAATAATGCAGCAGGGTCCTTAAATAATGCAACAAAGTCCTTAAATAATGCAGCAGAGTCCTTAAATAATGCAGCAAAGTCCTTAAATAATGCAGCAGAGTCCTTAAATAATCCAGCCAAGTCCTTAAATAATGCAGCAAAGTCCTTAAATAATGCAGCAGAGTACTGAAATACCGCAGCAGGATCCTTAAATAATGCAGCAGAGTCCTTAAATAATGCAGAACACTCCTTAAATAATGCAATAAAGTCCTTAAATAATGCAGCAGAGTCCTTAAATAATGCAACAAAGTCCTTAAATAATGCAGCAGAGTCCTTAAATAATGCAGCACATTCCTTAAATAATGCAGCATCGTCCTTAAATAATCCAGCCAAGTCCTTAAATACTGCTGCAGAGTACTTAAATAATGCAGCAAAGTCCTTAAATAATGCAGCAGAGTCCTTAAATAATGCAACAAAGTACTTAAATAATGTAGAAGAGTCCTTAAATAATGCAACAAAGTCCTTAAATAATGCAGCTGAGTACTTAAATAATGCAACAAAGTACTTAAATAATGCAGCAGAGTCCTTAAGTACCGTATCAGAGTCCTTAAATAATGCAGCAAAGTCCTTAAATAATGCAGAAGAGTCCTTAAATAATGCAGCAAAGTCCTTAAATAATCCAGCCAAGTCCTTAAATACTGCTGCAGAGTACTTAAATAATGCAGCAAAGTCCTTAAATAATGCAGCAGAGTCCTTAAATAATGCAACAAAGTACTTAAATAATGTAGAAGAGTCCTTAAATAATGCAACAAAGTCCTTAAATAATGCAGCTGAGTACTTAAGTACCGTATCAGAGTCCTTAAATAATGCAGCAAAGTCCTTAAAAAATGCAGCAGAGTCCTTAAATAATGCAGCAAAGTCCTTAAATAATCCAGCCAATTCCTTAAATAATGCAACAAAGTCCTTAAATAATGCAGCAGATTACTGAAATACTGCAGCAGGGTCCTTAAATAATGCAGCAGAGTCCTTAAATAATGCAACAAAGTCCTTAAATAATGCAGCAGAGTCCTTAAATAATGCAACAAAGTCCTTAAATAATGCAGCAGAGTCCTTAAATAATGCAGCAGAGTGCTGAAATACCGCAGCAGGGTCCTTAAATAATGCAGCAAAGTCCTTAAATAATGAAGTAGAGTCCTTAAATAATGCAACAAAGTCCTTAAATGATGCAGCAGAGTCCTTAAATAATGCAACAAAGTCCTTAAATAATGCAGCAGAGTCCTTAAATAATGCAATAAAGTCCATAAATAATGCAGCAAAGTCCTTAAATAATTCAGCAGAGTGCTGAAATACCGCAGCAGGGTCCTTAAATAATGCAGCAGAGTCCTTAAATAATGCAACAAAGACCTTAAATAATGCAGCAGGGTCCTTAAATAATGCAGAAGAGTCCTTAAATAATGCAGCAAATTCCTTAAATAATGCAGCAAAGTCTTTAAATAATGCAATAAAGTCCATAAATAATGCAGCAAAGTTCTTAAATAATGCAGCAGAGTCCTTAAATACCACAGCAGAGTCCTTAAATAATGCAGCAAAGTCTTTAAATAATGCAACAAAGTCCTTAAATAATGCAGCAGAGTCCTTAAATAATGCAACAAATTCCTTAAATAATGCAGCAGAGTCCTTAAATAATGCAATAAAGTCCATAAATAATGCAGCAAAGTCCTTAAATAATTCAGCAGAGTGCTGAAATACCGCAGCAGGGTCCTTAAATAATGCAGCAGAGTCCTTAAATAATGCAACAAAGTCCTTAAATAATGCAGCAGGGTCCTTAAATAATGCAACAAAGTCCTTAAATAATGCAGCAGAGTCCTTAAAAAATGCAGTAAAGTCCGTAAATAATGCAGCAGAGTCCTTAAATAATCCAGCCAAGTCCTTAAATAATGCAACAAAGTCCTTAAATAATGCAGCAGATTACTGAAATACTGCAGCAGGGTCCTTAAATAATGCAGCAGAGTCCTTAAATAATGCAACAAAGACCTTAAATAATGCAGCAGAGTCCTTAAATAATGCAAAAAAGTCCTTAAATAATGCAGCAGAGTCCTTAAATAATGGAACAAAGTCCTTAAATAATGCAGCAGAGTCCTTAAATAATGCAGAAAAGTCCTTAAATAATGCAGCAGAGTCCTTAAATACTTCAGCATAGTCCTTAAATAATGCAGCAAAGTCCTTGAATAATTTAGCAGAATCCTTAAATAATGCAACAAAGTCCTTAAATAATGCAGAAGAGTCCTTAAATAATGCAGAAAAGTCCTTAAATAATGCAGCAAATTCCTTAAATAATGCAGCAAAGTCTTTAAATAATGCAATAAAGTCCATAAATAATGCAGCAAAGTTCTTAAATAATGCAGCAGAGTCCTTAAATACCACAGCAGAGTCCTTAAATAATGCAGCAAAGTCTTTAAATAATGCAACAAAGTCCTTAAATAATGCAGCAGAGTCCTTAAATAATGCAGAAGAGTCCTTAAATAATCCAGCCAAGTCCTTAAATAATGCAGCAGAGTCCTTAAATAATGCAACAAAATCCTTAAATAATGCAGAAGAGTCCTTAAATAATCCAGCCAAGTCCTTAAATCATGCAGCAGGGTCCTTAAATAATCCAGCCAAGTCCTTAAATAATGCAGCAGAGTCCTTAAATAATGCAGCAAAGTCCTTAAATAATGCAGCAGAGTCCTTAAATACTTCAGCATAGTCCTTAAATAATGCAGCAAAGTCCTTGAATAATGCAGCAGAGTCCTTAAATAATGCAACACAGTCATTAAATAATGCTGCAGAGTCCTTAAAAAATGCAGCAAATTCCTTAAATAATGCAGCAAAGTCTTTAAATAATGCAATAAAGTCCATAAATAATGCAGCAAAGTCCTTAAATAATGCAGCAGAGTACTGAAATACCGCAGCAGGGTCCTTAAATAATGCAGAAAAGTCGTTAAATAATGCAGCAGAGTCCTTGAATAATTTAGCAGAATCCTTAAATAATGCAACAAAGTCCTTAAATAATGCAGAAGAGTCCTTAAATAATGCAGCAAATTCCTTAAATAATGCAGCAAAGTCTTTAAATAATGCAATAAAGTCCATAAATAATGCAGCAAAGTTCTTAAATAATGCAGCAGAGTCCTTAAATACCACAGCAGAGTCCTTAAATAATGCAGCAAAGTCTTTAAATAATGCAACAAAGTCCTTAAATAATGCAGCAGAGTCCTTAAATAATGCAGAAGAGTCCTTAAATAATCCAGCCAAGTCCTTAAATAATGCAGCAGAGTCCTTAAATAATGCAACAAAATCCTTAAATAATGCAGAAGAGTCCTTAAGTAATCCAGCCAAGTCCTTAAATCATGCAGCAGGGTCCTTAAATAATCCAACCAAGTCCTTAAATAATGCAGCAGAGTGCTTAAATAATGCAGCAAAGTCCTTAAATAATGCAGCAGAGTCCTTAAATACTTCAGCATAGTCCTTAAATAATGCTGCAAAGTCATTAAATAATGCTGCAGAGTCCTTAAATAATGCAGCAAATTCCTTAAATAATGCAGCAAAGTCTTTAAATAATGCAATAAAGTCCATAAATAATGCAGCAAAGTCCTTAAATAATGCAGCAGAGTACTGAAATACCGCAGCAGGGTCCTTAAATAATGCAGCAAAGTCGTTAAATAATGCAGCAGAGTCCTTAAATAATGCAGCAGAGTACTGAAATACCGCAGCAGGGTCCTTAAATAATGCAGCAAAGTCGTTATATAATGAAGTAGAGTCCTTAAATAATGCAAAAAAGTCCTTAAATGATGCAGCAGAGTCCTTAAATAATGCAACAAAGTCCTTAAATAATGCAGCAGAGTCCTTAAATAATGCAACAAAGTCCTTAAACAATGCAGCAGAGTCCTTAAATAATGCAGAAGAGTCCTTAAATAATGCAACCAAGACCTTAAATAATGCAGCAGAGTCCTTAAATAATGCAACAAAGTACTTAAATAATGCAGCAGAGTCCTTAAATAATGCAGCACATTCCTTAAATAATGCAGCAGAGTCCTTAAATAATCCAGCCAAGTCCTTAAATACTGCTGCAGAGTACTTAAATAATGCAGCAAAGTCCTTAAATAATGCAGCAGAGTCCTTAAATAATGCAACAAAGTACTTAAATAATGTAGAAGAGTCCTTAAATAATGCAACAAAGTCCTTAAATAATGCAGCTGAGTACTTAAATAATGCAACAAAGTCCTTAAATAATGCAGCAGAGTCCTTAAATAATGCAACAAAGTCCTTAAACAATGCAGCAGAGTCCTTAAAGAATGCAGAAGAGTCCTTAAATAATGCAACCAAGACCTTAAATAATGCAGCAGAGTCCTTAAATAATGCAACAAAGTACTTAAATAATGCAGCAGAGTCCTAAAGTAACGTAGCAGAGTACTTAAATAATGCAGCAAAGTCATTAAATAATGCAGCAGAGTCCTTTAATAATGCAACAAATTCCTTAAATAATGCAGCAGAGTCCTTAAATAATGCAATAAAGTCCATAAATAATGCAGCAAAGTCCTTAAATAATTCAGCAGAGTGCTGAAATACCGCAGCAGGGTCCTTAAATAATGCAGCAGAGTCCTTAAATAATGCAACAAAGTCCTTAAATAATGCAGCAGGGTCCTTAAATAATGCAACAAAGTCCTTAAATAATGCAGCAGAGTCCTTAAATAATGCAGCAAAGTCCTTAAATAATGCAGCAGAGTCCTTAAATAATCCAGCCAAGTCCTTAAATAATGCAGCAAAGTCCTTAAATAATGCAGCAGAGTACTGAAATACCGCAGCAGGATCCTTAAATAATGCAGCAGAGTCCTTAAATAATGCAGAACACTCCTTAAATAATGCAATAAAGTCCTTAAATAATGCAGCAGAGTCCTTAAATAATGCAACAAAGTCCTTAAATAATGCAGCAGAGTCCTTAAATAATGCAGCACATTCCTTAAATAATGCAGCATCGTCCTTAAATAATCCAGCCAAGTCCTTAAATACTGCTGCAGAGTACTTAAATAATGCAGCAAAGTCCTTAAATAATGCAGCAGAGTCCTTAAATAATGCAACAAAGTACTTAAATAATGTAGAAGAGTCCTTAAATAATGCAACAAAGTCCTTAAATAATGCAGCTGAGTACTTAAATAATGCAACAAAGTACTTAAATAATGCAGCAGAGTCCTTAAGTACCGTATCAGAGTCCTTAAATAATGCAGCAAAGTCCTTAAATAATGCAGAAGAGTCCTTAAATAATGCAGCAAAGTCCTTAAATAATCCAGCCAAGTCCTTAAATACTGCTGCAGAGTACTTAAATAATGCAGCAAAGTCCTTAAATAATGCAGCAGAGTCCTTAAATAATGCAACAAAGTACTTAAATAATGTAGAAGAGTCCTTAAATAATGCAACAAAGTCCTTAAATAATGCAGCTGAGTACTTAAGTACCGTATCAGAGTCCTTAAATAATGCAGCAAAGTCCTTAAATAATGCAGCAGAGTCCTTAAATAATGCAGCAAAGTCCTTAAATAATCCAGCCAATTCCTTAAATAATGCAACAAAGTCCTTAAATAATGCAGCAGATTACTGAAATACTGCAGCAGGGTCCTTAAATAATGCAGCAGAGTCCTTAAATAATGCAACAAAGTCCTTAAATAATGCAGCAGAGTCCTTAAATAATGCAACAAAGTCCTTAAATAATGCAGCAGAGTCCTTAAATAATGCAGCAGAGTGCTGAAATACCGCAGCAGGGTCCTTAAATAATGCAGCAAAGTCCTTAAATAATGAAGTAGAGTCCTTAAATAATGCAACAAAGTCCTTAAATGATGCAGCAGAGTCCTTAAATAATGCAACAAAGTCCTTAAATAATGCAGCAGAGTCCTTAAATAATGCAATAAAGTCCATAAATAATGCAGCAAAGTCCTTAAATAATTCAGCAGAGTGCTGAAATACCGCAGCAGGGTCCTTAAATAATGCAGCAGAGTCCTTAAATAATGCAACAAAGACCTTAAATAATGCAGCAGGGTCCTTAAATAATGCAGAAGAGTCCTTAAATAATGCAGCAAATTCCTTAAATAATGCAGCAAAGTCTTTAAATAATGCAATAAAGTCCATAAATAATGCAGCAAAGTTCTTAAATAATGCAGCAGAGTCCTTAAATACCACAGCAGAGTCCTTAAATAATGCAGCAAAGTCTTTAAATAATGCAACAAAGTCCTTAAATAATGCAGCAGAGTCCTTAAATAATGCAACAAATTCCTTAAATAATGCAGCAGAGTCCTTAAATAATGCAATAAAGTCCATAAATAATGCAGCAAAGTCCTTAAATAATTCAGCAGAGTGCTGAAATACCGCAGCAGGGTCCTTAAATAATGCAGCAGAGTCCTTAAATAATGCAACAAAGTCCTTAAATAATGCAGCAGGGTCCTTAAATAATGCAACAAAGTCCTTAAATAATGCAGCAGAGTCCTTAAAAAATGCAGTAAAGTCCGTAAATAATGCAGCAGAGTCCTTAAATAATCCAGCCAAGTCCTTAAATAATGCAACAAAGTCCTTAAATAATGCAGCAGATTACTGAAATACTGCAGCAGGGTCCTTAAATAATGCAGCAGAGTCCTTAAATAATGCAACAAAGTCCTTAAATAATGCAGCAGAGTCCTTAAATAATGCAACAAAGTCCTTAAATAATGCAGCAGGGTCCTTAAATAATGCAACAAAGTCCTTAAATAATGCAGCAGAGTCCTTAAATAATGCAGCAAAGTCCTTAAATAATGCAGCAGAGTCCTTAAATAATCCAGCCAAGTCCTTAAATAATGCAGCAAAGTCCTTAAATAATGCAGCAGAGTACTGAAATACCGCAGCAGGATCCTTAAATAATGCAGCAGAGTCCTTAAATAATGCAGAACACTCCTTAAATAATGCAATAAAGTCCTTAAATAATGCAGCAGAGTCCTTAAATAATGCAACAAAGTCCTTAAATAATGCAGCAGAGTCCTTAAATAATGCAGCACATTCCTTAAATAATGCAGCATCGTCCTTAAATAATCCAGCCAAGTCCTTAAATACTGCTGCAGAGTACTTAAATAATGCAGCAAAGTCCTTAAATAATGCAGCAGAGTCCTTAAATAATGCAACAAAGTACTTAAATAATGTAGAAGAGTCCTTAAATAATGCAACAAAGTCCTTAAATAATGCAGCTGAGTACTTAAATAATGCAACAAAGTACTTAAATAATGCAGCAGAGTCCTTAAGTACCGTATCAGAGTCCTTAAATAATGCAGCAAAGTCCTTAAATAATGCAGAAGAGTCCTTAAATAATGCAGCAAAGTCCTTAAATAATCCAGCCAAGTCCTTAAATACTGCTGCAGAGTACTTAAATAATGCAGCAAAGTCCTTAAATAATGCAGCAGAGTCCTTAAATAATGCAACAAAGTACTTAAATAATGTAGAAGAGTCCTTAAATAATGCAACAAAGTCCTTAAATAATGCAGCTGAGTACTTAAGTACCGTATCAGAGTCCTTAAATAATGCAGCAAAGTCCTTAAATAATGCAGCAGAGTCCTTAAATAATGCAGCAAAGTCCTTAAATAATCCAGCCAATTCCTTAAATAATGCAACAAAGTCCTTAAATAATGCAGCAGATTACTGAAATACTGCAGCAGGGTCCTTAAATAATGCAGCAGAGTCCTTAAATAATGCAACAAAGTCCTTAAATAATGCAGCAGAGTCCTTAAATAATGCAACAAAGTCCTTAAATAATGCAGCAGAGTCCTTAAATAATGCAGCAGAGTGCTGAAATACCGCAGCAGGGTCCTTAAATAATGCAGCAAAGTCCTTAAATAATGAAGTAGAGTCCTTAAATAATGCAACAAAGTCCTTAAATGATGCAGCAGAGTCCTTAAATAATGCAACAAAGTCCTTAAATAATGCAGCAGAGTCCTTAAATAATGCAATAAAGTCCATAAATAATGCAGCAAAGTCCTTAAATAATTCAGCAGAGTGCTGAAATACCGCAGCAGGGTCCTTAAATAATGCAGCAGAGTCCTTAAATAATGCAACAAAGACCTTAAATAATGCAGCAGGGTCCTTAAATAATGCAGAAGAGTCCTTAAATAATGCAGCAAATTCCTTAAATAATGCAGCAAAGTCTTTAAATAATGCAATAAAGTCCATAAATAATGCAGCAAAGTTCTTAAATAATGCAGCAGAGTCCTTAAATACCACAGCAGAGTCCTTAAATAATGCAGCAAAGTCTTTAAATAATGCAACAAAGTCCTTAAATAATGCAGCAGAGTCCTTAAATAATGCAACAAATTCCTTAAATAATGCAGCAGAGTCCTTAAATAATGCAATAAAGTCCATAAATAATGCAGCAAAGTCCTTAAATAATTCAGCAGAGTGCTGAAATACCGCAGCAGGGTCCTTAAATAATGCAGCAGAGTCCTTAAATAATGCAACAAAGTCCTTAAATAATGCAGCAGGGTCCTTAAATAATGCAACAAAGTCCTTAAATAATGCAGCAGAGTCCTTAAAAAATGCAGTAAAGTCCGTAAATAATGCAGCAGAGTCCTTAAATAATCCAGCCAAGTCCTTAAATAATGCAACAAAGTCCTTAAATAATGCAGCAGATTACTGAAATACTGCAGCAGGGTCCTTAAATAATGCAGCAGAGTCCTTAAATAATGCAACAAAGACCTTAAATAATGCAGCAGAGTCCTTAAATAATGCAAAAAAGTCCTTAAATAATGCAGCAGAGTCCTTAAATAATGGAACAAAGTCCTTAAATAATGCAGCAGAGTCCTTAAATAATGCAGAAAAGTCCTTAAATAATGCAGCAGAGTCCTTAAATACTTCAGCATAGTCCTTAAATAATGCAGCAAAGTCCTTGAATAATTTAGCAGAATCCTTAAATAGTGCAACAAAGTCCTTAAATAATGCAGAAGAGTCCTTAAATAATGCAGAAAAGTCCTTAAATAATGCAGCAAATTCCTTAAATAATGCAGCAAAGTCTTTAAATAATGCAATAAAGTCCATAAATAATGCAGCAAAGTTCTTAAATAATGCAGCAGAGTCCTTAAATACCACAGCAGAGTCCTTAAATAATGCAGCAAAGTCTTTAAATAATGCAACAAAGTCCTTAAATAATGCAGCAGAGTCCTTAAATAATGCAGAAGAGTCCTTAAATAATCCAGCCAAGTCCTTAAATAATGCAGCAGAGTCCTTAAATAATGCAACAAAATCCTTAAATAATGCAGAAGAGTCCTTAAATAATCCAGCCAAGTCCTTAAATCATGCAGCAGGGTCCTTAAATAATCCAGCCAAGTCCTTAAATAATGCAGCAGAGTCCTTAAATAATGCAGCAAAGTCCTTAAATAATGCAGCAGAGTCCTTAAATACTTCAGCATAGTCCTTAAATAATGCAGCAAAGTCCTTGAATAATGCAGCAGAGTCCTTAAATAATGCAACAAAGTCATTAAATAATGCTGCAGAGTCCTTAAAAAATGCAGCAAATTCCTTAAATAATGCAGCAAAGTCTTTAAATAATGCAATAAAGTCCATAAATAATGCAGCAAAGTCCTTAAATAATGCAGCAGAGTACTGAAATACCGCAGCAGGGTCCTTAAATAATGCAGAAAAGTCGTTAAATAATGCAGCAGAGTCCTTGAATAATTTAGCAGAATCCTTAAATAATGCAACAAAGTCCTTAAATAATGCAGAAGAGTCCTTAAATAATGCAGCAAATTCCTTAAATAATGCAGCAAAGTCTTTAAATAATGCAATAAAGTCCATAAATAATGCAGCAAAGTTCTTAAATAATGCAGCAGAGTCCTTAAATACCACAGCAGAGTCCTTAAATAATGCAGCAAAGTCTTTAAATAATGCAACAAAGTCCTTAAATAATGCAGCAGAGTCCTTAAATAATGCAGAAGAGTCCTTAAATAATCCAGCCAAGTCCTTAAATAATGCAGCAGAGTCCTTAAATAATGCAACAAAATCCTTAAATAATGCAGAAGAGTCCTTAAGTAATCCAGCCAAGTCCTTAAATCATGCAGCAGGGTCCTTAAATAATCCAACCAAGTCCTTAAATAATGCAGCAGAGTGCTTAAATAATGCAGCAAAGTCCTTAAATAATGCAGCAGAGTCCTTAAATACTTCAGCATAGTCCTTAAATAATGCTGCAAAGTCATTAAATAATGCTGCAGAGTCCTTAAATAATGCAGCAAATTCCTTAAATAATGCAGCAAAGTCTTTAAATAATGCAATAAAGTCCATAAATAATGCAGCAAAGTCCTTAAATAATGCAGCAGAGTACTGAAATACCGCAGCAGGGTCCTTAAATAATGCAGCAAAGTCGTTAAATAATGCAGCAGAGTCCTTAAATAATGCAGCAGAGTACTGAAATACCGCAGCAGGGTCCTTAAATAATGCAGCAAAGTCGTTATATAATGAAGTAGAGTCCTTAAATAATGCAAAAAAGTCCTTAAATGATGCAGCAGAGTCCTTAAATAATGCAACAAAGTCCTTAAATAATGCAGCAGAGTCCTTAAATAATGCAACAAAGTCCTTAAACAATGCAGCAGAGTCCTTAAATAATGCAGAAGAGTCCTTAAATAATGCAACCAAGACCTTAAATAATGCAGCAGAGTCCTTAAATAATGCAACAAAGTACTTAAATAATGCAGCAGAGTCCTTAAATAATGCAGCACATTCCTTAAATAATGCAGCAGAGTCCTTAAATAATCCAGCCAAGTCCTTAAATACTGCTGCAGAGTACTTAAATAATGCAGCAAAGTCCTTAAATAATGCAGCAGAGTCCTTAAATAATGCAACAAAGTACTTAAATAATGTAGAAGAGTCCTTAAATAATGCAACAAAGTCCTTAAATAATGCAGCTGAGTACTTAAATAATGCAACAAAGTCCTTAAATAATGCAGCAGAGTCCTTAAATAATGCAACAAAGTCCTTAAACAATGCAGCAGAGTCCTTAAAGAATGCAGAAGAGTCCTTAAATAATGCAACCAAGACCTTAAATAATGCAGCAGAGTCCTTAAATAATGCAACAAAGTACTTAAATAATGCAGCAGAGTCCTAAAGTAACGTAGCAGAGTACTTAAATAATGCAGCAAAGTCATTAAATAATGCAGCAGAGTCCTTTAATAATGCAACAAATTCCTTAAATAATGCAGCAGAGTCCTTAAATAATGCAATAAAGTCCATAAATAATGCAGCAAAGTCCTTAAATAATTCAGCAGAGTGCTGAAATACCGCAGCAGGGTCCTTAAATAATGCAGCAGAGTCCTTAAATAATGCAACAAAGTCCTTAAATAATGCAGCAGGGTCCTTAAATAATGCAACAAAGTCCTTAAATAATGCAGCAGAGTCCTTAAATAATGCAGCAAAGTCCTTAAATAATGCAGCAGAGTCCTTAAATAATCCAGCCAAGTCCTTAAATAATGCAGCAAAGTCCTTAAATAATGCAGCAGAGTACTGAAATACCGCAGCAGGATCCTTAAATAATGCAGCAGAGTCCTTAAATAATGCAGAACACTCCTTAAATAATGCAATAAAGTCCTTAAATAATGCAGCAGAGTCCTTAAATAATGCAACAAAGTCCTTAAATAATGCAGCAGAGTCCTTAAATAATGCAGCACATTCCTTAAATAATGGAGCATCGTCCTTAAATAATCCAGCCAAGTCCTTAAATACTGCTGCAGAGTACTTAAATAATGCAGCAAAGTCCTTAAATAATGCAGCAGAGTCCTTAAATAATGCAACAAAGTACTTAAATAATGTAGAAGAGTCCTTAAATAATGCAACAAAGTCCTTAAATAATGCAGCTGAGTACTTAAATAATGCAACAAAGTACTTAAATAATGCAGCAGAGTCCTTAAGTACCGTATCAGAGTCCTTAAATAATGCAGCAAAGTCCTTAAATAATGCAGAAGAGTCCTTAAATAATGCAGCAAAGTCCTTAAATAATCCAGCCAAGTCCTTAAATACTGCTGCAGAGTACTTAAATAATGCAGCAAAGTCCTTAAATAATGCAGCAGAGTCCTTAAATAATGCAACAAAGTACTTAAATAATGTAGAAGAGTCCTTAAATAATGCAACAAAGTCCTTAAATAATGCAGCTGAGTACTTAAGTACCGTATCAGAGTCCTTAAATAATGCAGCAAAGTCCTTAAATAATGCAGCAGAGTCCTTAAATAATGCAGCAAAGTCCTTAAATAATCCAGCCAATTCCTTAAATAATGCAACAAAGTCCTTAAATAATGCAGCAGATTACTGAAATACTGCAGCAGGGTCCTTAAATAATGCAGCAGAGTCCTTAAATAATGCAACAAAGTCCTTAAATAATGCAGCAGAGTCCTTAAATAATGCAACAAAGTCCTTAAATAATGCAGCAGAGTCCTTAAATAATGCAGCAGAGTGCTGAAATACCGCAGCAGGGTCCTTAAATAATGCAGCAAAGTCCTTAAATAATGAAGTAGAGTCCTTAAATAATGCAACAAAGTCCTTAAATGATGCAGCAGAGTCCTTAAATAATGCAACAAAGTCCTTAAATAATGCAGCAGAGTCCTTAAATAATGCAATAAAGTCCATAAATAATGCAGCAAAGTTCTTAAATAATGCAGCAGAGTCCTTAAATACCACAGCAGAGTCCTTAAATAATGCAGCAAAGTCTTTAAATAATGCAACAAAGTCCTTAAATAATGCAGCAGAGTCCTTAAATAATGCAACAAATTCCTTAAATAATGCAGCAGAGTCCTTAAATAATGCAATAAAGTCCATAAATAATGCAGCAAAGTCCTTAAATAATTCAGCAGAGTGCTGAAATACCGCAGCAGGGTCCTTAAATAATGCAGCAGAGTCCTTAAATAATGCAACAAAGTCCTTAAATAATGCAGCAGGGTCCTTAAATAATGCAACAAAGTCCTTAAATAATGCAGCAGAGTCCTTAAAAAATGCAGTAAAGTCCGTAAATAATGCAGCAGAGTCCTTAAATAATCCAGCCAAGTCCTTAAATAATGCAACAAAGTCCTTAAATAATGCAGCAGATTACTGAAATACTGCAGCAGGGTCCTTAAATAATGCAGCAGAGTCCTTAAATAATGCAACAAAGACCTTAAATAATGCAGCAGAGTCCTTAAATAATGCAAAAAAGTCCTTAAATAATGCAGCAGAGTCCTTAAATAATGGAACAAAGTCCTTAAATAATGCAGCAGAGTCCTTAAATAATGCAGAAAAGTCCTTAAATAATGCAGCAGAGTCCTTAAATACTTCAGCATAGTCCTTAAATAATGCAGCAAAGTCCTTGAATAATTTAGCAGAATCCTTAAATAATGCAACAAAGTCCTTAAATAATGCAGAAGAGTCCTTAAATAATGCAGAAAAGTCCTTAAATAATGCAGCAAATTCCTTAAATAATGCAGCAAAGTCTTTAAATAATGCAATAAAGTCCATAAATAATGCAGCAAAGTTCTTAAATAATGCAGCAGAGTCCTTAAATACCACAGCAGAGTCCTTAAATAATGCAGCAAAGTCTTTAAATAATGCAACAAAGTCCTTAAATAATGCAGCAGAGTCCTTAAATAATGCAGAAGAGTCCTTAAATAATCCAGCCAAGTCCTTAAATAATGCAGCAGAGTCCTTAAATAATGCAACAAAATCCTTAAATAATGCAGAAGAGTCCTTAAATAATCCAGCCAAGTCCTTAAATCATGCAGCAGGGTCCTTAAATAATCCAGCCAAGTCCTTAACCCCTTAAGCCCCGGAGCATTTTTCGTTTTTGCATTTTCGTTTTTGCTCCCCTTGTTCCCAGAGCCATAGCGTTTTTATTTTTTGGTCAATATGGCCATGTGAGGGCTTATTTTTTGCGGGACGAGTTGTACTTTTCAACGCCATTACTAGTTTTATCATATCCTGTACGGGAAAACTGGAAAAAAATTCCAAGTGCGGTAAAATTGCAAAAAAAGTGCAATACCACAGTTGTTTTTTATTTATTTTTTTTACCATGTTCATTGAATGCTAAAACTGACCTGCCCTTCTTATTCTACAGGTCATTACGAGTTCATAGACACCAAACATGTATAGGTTCTTTTATATTTAAGTGGTGAAAAAAAATTCCAAAATTTGGTAAAAAAAAAAATAAAAAAATAGCGCCATTTTTTAAGACCTGTAGCGTCTCCATTTTTCGTGATCTGGGGCTGGTTGATGGCTTATTTTTTGCGTGCCAGGCTGACGTTTTTATTGATAACATTTGGGGTAGATCCGATGTTTTGATCGCCCGTTATTGCATTTTATTGCAATTTTGCGGCGACCAAAAAACGTAATTCTGGCGTTTAGAATTTTTTTCTCGCTACGCCGTTTACCGATCGGAATAATTCTTTTTTTATATTGATAGATCGGGCGATTCTGAACGCGGCGATACCAAATATGTGTATGTGGTTTTTTTTTTTATATATTTTATTTTGAATGGGGCGAAAGGGGGGTGATTTAAACTTTTATATTTTTTTATTTTTTTTTATATTTTTAAAAACTTTTTTTTTTTACTTTTTACATGCTTCTATAGTCTCCATAGGAGACTAGAAGCAGCAACTATCCGATCGCCTCTGCTACATACAGGGGACGAGCAGGTCCCCTGCATGCAGCAGAAATGGTCCTGTGCTATGAGCGCCGACCACTAGGTGGCGCTCATAGCGACAAGATCATGACAACCACAGGCGTCTGCTGCAGACCCTGGGTTGTCATGCACGCCCATCGGCGACCCGCGATCACGTGACGGGGTCGCCGGTGGGCGGGGCTTATGACGCGCTACCCGGAAGCGCGCGTTAAATGCTGCTGTCGGAGATTGACAGCAGCATTTAACTGGTTAACAGCCGCGGGTGGATCGCGATTCCACCTGCGGCTGTTGCGGGCACATGTCAGCTGTAAGAATCAGCTGACATGTGCTCCGTTCAGTGAGGGCTCAGCGCAGCAGCCCTCACTGAACCCGGGGCACGCAAATATGCGTACTAATACGTCCCCGGTAAGTAAGGGGTTAAATAATGCAGCAGAGTCCTTAAATAATGCAGCAAAGTCCTTAAATAATGCAGCAGAGTCCTTAAATACTTCAGCATAGTCCTTAAATAATGCAGCAAAGTCCTTGAATAATGCAGCAGAGTCCTTAAATAATGCAACAAAGTCATTAAATAATGCTGCAGAGTCCTTAAAAAATGCAGCAAATTCCTTAAATAATGCAGCAAAGTCTTTAAATAATGCAATAAAGTCCATAAATAATGCAGCAAAGTCCTTAAATAATGCAGCAGAGTACTGAAATACCGCAGCAGGGTCCTTAAATAATGCAGAAAAGTCGTTAAATAATGCAGCAGAGTCCTTAAATAATGCAGCAGAGTACAGAAATACCGCAGCAGGGTCCTTAAATAATGCAGCAAAGTCGTTATATAATGAAGTAGAGTCCTTAAATAATGCAAAAAAGTCCTTAAATGATGCAGCAGAGTCCTTAAATAATGCAACAAAGTCCTTAAACAATGCAGCAGAGTCCTTAAAGAATGCAGAAGAGTCCTTAAATAATGCAACCAAGACCTTAAATAATGCAGCAGAGTCCTTAAATAATGCAACAAAGTACTTAAATAATGCAGCAGAGTCCTTAAGTAACGTAGCAGAGTACTTAAATAATGCAGCAAAGTCATTAAATAATGCAGCAGAGTCCTTTAATAATGCAACAAATTCCTTAAATAATGCAGCAGAGTCCTTAAATAATGCAATAAAGTCCATAAATAATGCAGCAAAGTCCTTAAATAATTCAGCAGAGTGCTGAAATACCGCAGCAGGGTCCTTAAATAATGCAGCAGAGTCCTTAAATAATGCAACAAAGTCCTTAAATAATGCAGCAGGGTCCTTAAATAATGCAACAAAGTCCTTAAATAATGCAGCAGAGTCCTTAAATAATGCAGCAAAGTCCTTAAATAATGCAGCAGAGTCCTTAAATAATCCAGCCAAGTCCTTAAATAATGCAGCAAAGTCCTTAAATAATGCAGCAGAGTACTGAAATACCGCAGCAGGATCCTTAAATAATGCAGCAGAGTCCTTAAATAATGCAGAACACTCCTTAAATAATGCAATAAAGTCCTTAAATAATGCAGCAGAGTCCTTAAATAAAGCAACAAAGTCCTTAAATAATGCAGCAGAGTCCTTAAATAATGCAGCACATTCCTTAAATAATGCAGCAGAGTCCTTAAATAATCCAGCCAAGTCCTTAAATACTGCTGCAGAGTACTTAAATAATGCAGCAAAGTCCTTAAATAATGCAGCAGAGTCCTTAAATAATGCAACAAAGTACTTAAATAATGTAGAAGAGTCCTTAAATAATGCAACAAAGTCCTTAAATAATGCAGCTGAGTACTTAAATAATGCAACAAAGTCCTTAAATGATGCAGCAGAGTCCTTAAATAATGCAACAAAGTCCTTAAATAATGCAGCAGAGTACTTAAATAATGCAACAAAGTCCTTAAACAATGCAGCAGAGTCCTTAAATAATGCAGAAGAGTCCTTAAATAATGCAACCAAGACCTTAAATAATGCAACAGAGTCCTTAAATAATGCAACCAAGACCTTAAATAATGCAACAGAGTCCTTAAATAATGCAACAAAGTACTTAAATAATGCAGCAGAGTCCTTAAGTACCGTAGCAGAGTCCTTAAATACTGCAGCAAAGTCCTTAAATAATGCAGCAGAGTCCTTAAATAATGCAGCAAAGTCATTAAATAATGCAGCAGAGTCCTAAAATAATGCAACAAATTCCTTAAATAATGCAGCAGAGTCCTTAAATAATGCAATAAAGTCCATAAATAATGCAGCAAAGTCCTTAAATAATTCAAAAGAGTGCTGAAATACCGCAGCAGGGTCCTTAAATAATGCAGCAGAGTCCTTAAATAATGCAACAAAGTCCATAAATAATGCAGCAGGGTCCTTAAATAATGCAACAAAGTCCTTAAATAATGCAGCAGAGTCCTTAAAAAATGCAGTAAAGTCCGTAAATAATGCAGCAGAGTCCTTAAATAATCCAGCCAAGTCCTTAAATAATGCAACAAAGTCCTTAAATAATGCAGCAGATTACTGAAATACTGCAGCAGGGTCCTTAAATAATGCAGCAGAGTCCTTAAATAATGCAACAAAGTCCTTAAATAATGCAGCAGAGTCCTTAAATAATGCAACAAAGTCCTTAAATAATGCAACAGAGTCCTTAAATAATGCAACAAAGTCCTTAAATAATGCAGCAGAGTCCTTAAATAATGCAAAAAAGTCCTTAAATAATGCAGCAGAGTCCTTAAATAATGCAACAAAGTCCTTAAATAATGCAGCAGAGTCCTTAAATAATGCAGAAAAGTCCTTAAATAATGCAGCAGAGTCCTTAAATACTTCAGCATAGTCCTTAAATAATTCAGCAAAGTCCTTGAATAATTTTGCAGAATCCTTAAATAATGCAACAAAGTCCTTAAATAATGCAGAAGAGTCCTTAAATAATGCAGCAAATTCCTTAAATAATGCAGCAAAGTCTTTAAATAATGCAATAAAGTCCATAAATAATGCAGCAAAGTTCTTAAATAATGCAGCAGAGTCCTTAAATACCACAGCAGAGTCCTTAAATAATGCAGCAAAGTCTTTAAATAATGCAACAAAGTCCTTAAATAATGCAGCAGAGTCCTTAAATAATGCAGAAGAGTCCTTAAATAATCCAGCCAAGTCCTTAAATAATGCAGCAGAGTCCTTAAATAATGCAACAAAATCCTTAAATAATGCAGAAGAGTCCTTAAGTAATCCAGCCAAGTCCTTAAATCATGCAGCAGGGTCCTTAAATAATCCAACCAAGTCCTTAAATAATGCAGCAGAGTGCTTAAATAATGCAGCAAAGTCCTTAAATAATGCAGCAGAGTCCTTAAATACTTCAGCATAGTCCTTAAATAATGCAGCAAAGTCATTAAATAATGCTGCAGAGTCCTTAAATAATGCAGCAAATTCCTTAAATAATGCAGCAAAGTCTTTAAATAATGCAATAAAGTCCATAAATAATGCAGCAAAGTCCTTAAATAATGCAGCAGAGTACTGAAATACCGCAGCAGGGTCCTTAAATAATGCAGCAAAGTCGTTAAATAATGCAGCAGAGTCCTTAAATAATGCAGCAGAGTACTGAAATACCGCAGCAGGGTCCTTAAATAATGCAGCAAAGTCGTTATATAATGAAGTAGAGTCCTTAAATAATGCAAAAAAGTCCTTAAA
This sequence comes from Phyllobates terribilis, assembly GCF_046119375.1. Lineage (NCBI taxonomy): Eukaryota > Metazoa > Chordata > Amphibia > Anura > Dendrobatidae > Phyllobates > Phyllobates terribilis. The sequence goes on along the minus strand of NW_027362955.1, from coordinate 712,499 downwards.
TGATGCAGCAGAGTCCTTAAATAATGCAACACAGTCCTTAAATAATGCAGCAGAGTCCTTAAATAATGCAACAAAGTCCTTAAACAATGCAGCAGAGTCCTTAAATAATGCAGAAGAGTCCTTAAATAATGCAACCAAGACCTTAAATAATGCAGCAGAGTCCTTAAATAATGCAACAAAGTACTTAAATAATGCAGCAGAGTCCTTAAATAATGCAGCACATTCCTTAAATAATGCAGCAGAGTCCTTAAATAATCCAGCCAAGTCCTTAAATACTGCTGCAGAGTACTTAAATAATGCAGCAAAGTCCTTAAATAATGCAGCAGAGTCCTTAAATAATGCAACAAAGTACTTAAATAATGTAGAAGAGTCCTTAAATAATGCAACAAAGTCCTTAAATAATGCAGCTGAGTACTTAAATAATGCAACAAAGTCCTTAAATAATGCAGCAGAGTCCTTAAATAATGCAACAAAGTCCTTAAACAATGCAGCAGAGTCCTTAAAGAATGCAGAAGAGTCCTTAAATAATGCAACCAAGACCTTAAATAATGCAGCAGAGTCCTTAAATAATGCAACAAAGTACTTAAATAATGCAGCAGAGTCCTAAAGTAACGTAGCAGAGTACTTAAATAATGCAGCAAAGTCATTAAATAATGCAGCAGAGTCCTTTAATAATGCAACAAATTCCTTAAATAATGCAGCAGAGTCCTTAAATAATGCAACAAAGTCCTTAAACAATGCAGCAGAGTCCTTAAAGAATGCAGAAGAGTCCTTAAATAATGCAACCAAGACCTTAAATAATGCAGCAGAGTCCTTAAATATTGCAACAAAGTACTTAAATAATGCAGCAGAGTCCTAAAGTAACGTAGCAGAGTACTTAAATAATGCAGCAAAGTCATTAAATAATGCAGCAGAGTCCTTTAATAATGCAACAAATTCCTTAAATAATGCAGCAGAGTCCTTAAATAATGCAATAAAGTCCATAAATAATGCAGCAAAGTCCTTAAATAATTCAGCAGAGTGCTGAAATACCGCAGCAGGGTCCTTAAATAATGCAGCAGAGTCCTTAAATAATGCAACAAAGTCCTTAAATAATGCAGCAGGGTCCTTAAATAATGCAACAAAGTCCTTAAATAATGCAGCAGAGTCCTTAAATAATGCAGCAAAGTCCTTAAATAATGCAGCAGAGTCCTTAAATAATCCAGCCAAGTCCTTAAATAATGCAGCAAAGTCCTTAAATAATGCAGCAGAGTACTGAAATACCGCAGCAGGATCCTTAAATAATGCAGCAGAGTCCTTAAATAATGCAGAACACTCCTTAAATAATGCAATAAAGTCCTTAAATAATGCAGCAGAGTCCTTAAATAATGCAACAAAGTCCTTAAATAATGCAGCAGAGTCCTTAAATAATGCAGCACATTCCTTAAATAATGCAGCATCGTCCTTAAATAATGCAGCAAAGTCCTTAAATAATGCAGCAGAGTCCTTAAATAATGCAACAAAGTACTTAAATAATGTAGAAGAGTCCTTAAATAATGCAACAAAGTCCTTAAATAATGCAGCTGAGTACTTAAATAATGCAACAAAGTACTTAAATAATGCAGCAGAGTCCTTAAGTACCGTATCAGAGTCCTTAAATAATGCAGCAAAGTCCTTAAATAATGCAGAAGAGTCCTTAAATAATGCAGCAAAGTCCTTAAATAATCCAGCCAAGTCCTTAAATACTGCTGCAGAGTACTTAAATAATGCAGCAAAGTCCTTAAATAATGCAGCAGAGTCCTTAAATAATGCAACAAAGTACTTAAATAATGTAGAAGAGTCCTTAAATAATGCAACAAAGTCCTTAAATAATGCAGCTGAGTACTTAAGTACCGTATCAGAGTCCTTAAATAATGCAGCAAAGTCCTTAAATAATGCAGCAGAGTCCTTAAATAATGCAGCAAAGTCCTTAAATAATCCAGCCAATTCCTTAAATAATGCAACAAAGTCCTTAAATAATGCAGCAGATTACTGAAATACTGCAGCAGGGTCCTTAAATAATGCAGCAGAGTCCTTAAATAATGCAACAAAGTCCTTAAATAATGCAGCAGAGTCCTTAAATAATGCAACAAAGTCCTTAAATAATGCAGCAGAGTCCTTAAATAATGCAGCAGAGTGCTGAAATACCGCAGCAGGGTCCTTAAATAATGCAGCAAAGTCCTTAAATAATGAAGTAGAGTCCTTAAATAATGCAACAAAGTCCTTAAATGATGCAGCAGAGTCCTTAAATAATGCAACAAAGTCCTTAAATAATGCAGCAGAGTCCTTAAATAATGCAATAAAGTCCATAAATAATGCAGCAAAGTCCTTAAATAATTCAGCAGAGTGCTGAAATACCGCAGCAGGGTCCTTAAATAATGCAGCAGAGTCCTTAAATAATGCAACAAAGACCTTAAATAATGCAGCAGGGTCCTTAAATAATGCAGAAGAGTCCTTAAATAATGCAGCAAATTCCTTAAATAATGCAGCAAAGTCTTTAAATAATGCAATAAAGTCCATAAATAATGCAGCAAAGTTCTTAAATAATGCAGCAGAGTCCTTAAATACCACAGCAGAGTCCTTAAATAATGCAGCAAAGTCTTTAAATAATGCAACAAAGTCCTTAAATAATGCAGCAGAGTCCTTAAATAATGCAACAAATTCCTTAAATAATGCAGCAGAGTCCTTAAATAATGCAATAAAGTCCATAAATAATGCAGCAAAGTCCTTAAATAATTCAGCAGAGTGCTGAAATACCGCAGCAGGGTCCTTAAATAATGCAGCAGAGTCCTTAAATAATGCAACAAAGTCCTTAAATAATGCAGCAGGGTCCTTAAATAATGCAACAAAGTCCTTAAATAATGCAGCAGAGTCCTTAAAAAATTCAGTAAAGTCCGTAAATAATGCAGCAGAGTCCTTAAATAATCCAGCCAAGTCCTTAAATAATGCAACAAAGTCCTTAAATAATGCAGCAGATTACTGAAATACTGCAGCAGGGTCCTTAAATAATGCAGCAGAGTCCTTAAATAATGCAACAAAGACCATAATTAATGCAGCAGAGTCCTTAAATAATGCAAAAAAGTCCTTAAATAATGCAGCAGAGTCCTTAAATAATGGAACAAAGTCCTTAAATAATGCAGCAGAGTCCTTAAATAATGCAGAAAAGTCCTTAAATAATGCAGCAGAGTCCTTAAATACTTCAGCATAGTCCTTAAATAATGCAGCAAAGTCCTTGAATAATTTAGCAGAATCCTTAAATAATGCAACAAAGTCCTTAAATAATGCAGAAGAGTCCTTAAATAATGCAGAAAAGTCCTTAAATAATGCAGCAAATTCCTTAAATAATGCAGCAAAGTCTTTAAATAATGCAATAAAGTCCATAAATAATGCAGCAAAGTTCTTAAATAATGCAGCAGAGTCCTTAAATACCACAGCAGAGTCCTTAAATAATGCAGCAAAGTCTTTAAATAATGCAACAAAGTCCTTAAATAATGCAGCAGAGTCCTTAAATAATGCAGAAGAGTCCTTAAATAATCCAGCCAAGTCCTTAAATAATGCAGCAGAGTCCTTAAATAATGCAACAAAATCCTTAAATAATGCAGCAGAGTCCTTAAATAATGCAACAAAGTCCTTAAACAATGCAGCAGAGTCCTTAAATAATGCAGCAGAGTCCTTAAATAATGCAGAAGAGTCCTTAAATAATCCAGCCAAGTCCTTAAATAATGCAGCAGAGTCCTTAAATAATGCAACAAAGTCCTTAAATAATGCAGCAGAGTCCTTAAATAATGCAACAAAGTCCTTAAACAATGCAGCAGAGACCTTAAATAATGCAGAAGAGTCCTTAAATAATGCAACCAAGACCTTAAATAATGCAGCAGAGTCCTTAAATAATGCAACAAAGTACTTAAATAATGCAGCAGAGTCCTTAAATAATGCAGCACATTCCTTAAATAATGCAGCAGAGTCCTTAAATAATCCAGCCAAGTCCTTAAATACTGCTGCAGAGTACTTAAATAATGCAGCAAAGTCCTTAAATAATGCAGCAGAGTCCTTAAATAATGCAACAAAGTACTTAAATAATGTAGAAGAGTCCTTAAATAATGCAACAAAGTCCTTAAATAATGCAGCTGAGTACTTAAATAATGCAACAAAGTCCTTAAATAATGCAGCAGAGTCCTTAAATAATGCAACAAAGTCCTTAAACAATGCAGCAGAGTCCTTAAAGAATGCAGAAGAGTCCTTAAATAATGCAACCAAGACCTTAAATAATGCAGCAGAGTCCTTAAATAATGCAACAAAGTACTTAAATAATGCAGCAGAGTCCTAAAGTAACGTAGCAGAGTACTTAAATAATGCAGCAAAGTCATTAAATAATGCAGCAGAGTCCTTTAATAATGCAACAAATTCCTTAAATAATGCAGCAGAGTCCTTAAATAATGCAACAAAGTCCTTAAACAATGCAGCAGAGTCCTTAAAGAATGCAGAAGAGTCCTTAAATAATGCAACCAAGACCTTAAATAATGCAGCAGAGTCCTTAAATAATGCAACAAAGTACTTAAATAATGCAGCAGAGTCCTAAAGTAACGTAGCAGAGTACTTAAATAATGCAGCAAAGTCATTAAATAATGCAGCAGAGTCCTTTAATAATGCAACAAATTCCTTAAATAATGCAGCAGAGTCCTTAAATAATGCAATAAAGTCCATAAATAATGCAGCAAAGTCCTTAAATAATTCAGCAGAGTGCTGAAATACCGCAGCAGGGTCCTTAAATAATGCAGCAGAGTCCTTAAATAATGCAACAAAGTCCTTAAATAATGCAGCAGGGTCCTTAAATAATGCAACAAAGTCCTTAAATAATGCAGCAAAGTCCTTAAATAATGCAGCAGAGTACTGAAATACCGCAGCAGGATCCTTAAATAATGCAGCAGAGTCCTTAAATAATGCAGAACACTCCTTAAATAATGCAATAAAGTCCTTAAATAATGCAGCAGAGTCCTTAAATAATGCAACAAAGTCCTTAAATAATGCAGCAGAGTCCTTAAATAATGCAGCACATTCCTTAAATAATGCAGCATCGTCCTTAAATAATCCAGCCAAGTCCTTAAATACTGCTGCAGAGTACTTAAATAATGCAGCAAAGTCCTTAAATAATGCAGCAGAGTCCTTAAATAATGCAACAAAGTACTTAAATAATGTAGAAGAGTCCTTAAATAATGCAACAAAGTCCTTAAATAATGCAGCTGAGTACTTAAATAATGCAACAAAGTACTTAAATAATGCAGCAGAGTCCTTAAGTACCGTATCAGAGTCCTTAAATAATGCAGCAAAGTCCTTAAATAATGCAGAAGAGTCCTTAAATAATGCAGCAAAGTCCTTAAATAATCCAGCCAAGTCCTTAAATACTGCTGCAGAGTACTTAAATAATGCAGCAAAGTCCTTAAATAATGCAGCAGAGTCCTTAAATAATGCAACAAAGTACTTAAATAATGTAGAAGAGTCCTTAAATAATGCAACAAAGTCCTTAAATAATGCAGCTGAGTACTTAAGTACCGTATCAGAGTCCTTAAATAATGCAGCAAAGTCCTTAAATAATGCAGCAGAGTCCTTAAATAATGCAGCAAAGTCCTTAAATAATCCAGCCAATTCCTTAAATAATGCAACAAAGTCCTTAAATAATGCAGCAGATTACTGAAATACTGCAGCAGGGTCCTTAAATAATGCAGCAGAGTCCTTAAATAATGCAACAAAGTCCTTAAATAATGCAGCAGAGTCCTTAAATAATGCAACAAAGTCCTTAAATAATGCAGCAGAGTCCTTAAATAATGCAGCAGAGTGCTGAAATACCGCAGCAGGGTCCTTAAATAATGCAGCAAAGTCCTTAAATAATGAAGTAGAGTCCTTAAATAATGCAACAAAGTCCTTAAATGATGCAGCAGAGTCCTTAAATAATGCAACAAAGTCCTTAAATAATTCAGCAGAGTGCTGAAATACCGCAGCAGGGTCCTTAAATAATGCAGCAGAGTCCTTAAATAATGCAACAAAGACCTTAAATAATGCAGCAGGGTCCTTAAATAATGCAGAAGAGTCCTTAAATAATGCAGCAAATTCCTTAAATAATGCAGCAAAGTCTTTAAATAATGCAATAAAGTCCATAAATAATGCAGCAAAGTTCTTAAATAATGCAGCAGAGTCCTTAAATACCACAGCAGAGTCCTTAAATAATGCAGCAAAGTCTTTAAATAATGCAACAAAGTCCTTAAATAATGCAGCAGAGTCCTTAAATAATGCAACAAATTCCTTAAATAATGCAGCAGAGTCCTTAAATAATGCAATAAAGTCCATAAATAATGCAGCAAAGTCCTTAAATAATTCAGCAGAGTGCTGAAATACCGCAGCAGGGTCCTTAAATAATGCAGCAGAGTCCTTAAATAATGCAACAAAGTCCTTAAATAATGCAGCAGGGTCCTTAAATAATGCAACAAAGTCCTTAAATAATGCAGCAGAGTCCTTAAAAAATGCAGTAAAGTCCGTAAATAATGCAGCAGAGTCCTTAAATAATCCAGCCAAGTCCTTAAATAATGCAACAAAGTCCTTAAATAATGCAGCAGATTACTGAAATACTGCAGCAGGGTCCTTAAATAATGCAGCAGAGTCCTTAAATAATGCAACAAAGACCTTAAATAATGCAGCAGAGTCCTTAAATAATGCAAAAAAGTCCTTAAATAATGCAGCAGAGTCCTTAAATAATGGAACAAAGTCCTTAAATAATGCAGCAGAGTCCTTAAATAATGCAGAAAAGTCCTTAAATAATGCAGCAGAGTCCTTAAATACTTCAGCATAGTCCTTAAATAATGCAGCAAAGTCCTTGAATAATTTAGCAGAATCCTTAAATAATGCAACAAAGTCCTTAAATAATGCAGAAGAGTCCTTAAATAATGCAGAAAAGTCCTTAAATAATGCAGCAAATTCCTTAAATAATGCAGCAAAGTCTTTAAATAATGCAATAAAGTCCATAAATAATGCAGCAAAGTTCTTAAATAATGCAGCAGAGTCCTTAAATACCACAGCAGAGTCCTTAAATAATGCAGCAAAGTCTTTAAATAATGCAACAAAGTCCTTAAATAATGCAGCAGAGTCCTTAAATAATGCAGAAGAGTCCTTAAATAATCCAGCCAAGTCCTTAAATAATGCAGCAGAGTCCTTAAATAATGCAACAAAATCCTTAAATAATGCAGAAGAGTCCTTAAATAATCCAGCCAAGTCCTTAAATCATGCAGCAGGGTCCTTAAATAATCCAGCCAAGTCCTTAAATAATGCAGCAGAGTCCTTAAATAATGCAGCAAAGTCCTTAAATAATGCAGCAGAGTCCTTAAATACTTCAGCATAGTCCTTAAATAATGCAGCAAAGTCCTTGAATAATGCAGCAGAGTCCTTAAATAATGCAACAAAGTCATTAAATAATGCTGCAGAGTCCTTAAAAAATGCAGCAAATTCCTTAAATAATGCAGCAAAGTCTTTAAATAATGCAATAAAGTCCATAAATAATGCAGCAACGTCCTTAAATAATGCAGCAGAGTACTGAAATACCGCAGCAGGGTCCTTAAATAATGCAGAAAAGTCGTTAAATAATGCAGCAGAGTCCTTAAATAATGCAGCAGAGTACAGAAATACCGCAGCAGGGTCCTTAAATAATGCAGCAAAGTCGTTATATAATGAAGTAGAGTCCTTAAATAATGCAAAAAAGTCCTTAAATGATGCAGCAGAGTCCTTAAATAATGCAACAAAGTCCTTAAACAATGCAGCAGAGTCCTTAAAGAATGCAGAAGAGTCCTTAAATAATGCAACCAAGACCTTAAATAATGCAGCAGAGTCCTTAAATAATGCAACAAAGTACTCAAATAATGCAGCAGAGTCCTTAAATAATGCAGCACATTCCTTAAATAATGCAGCAGAGTCCTTAAATAATCCAGCCAAGTCCTTAAATACTGCTGCAGAGTACTTAAATAATGCAGCAAAGTCCTTAAATAATGCAGCAGAGTCCTTAAATAATGCAACAAAGTACTTAAATAATGTAGAAGAGTCCTTAAATAATGCAACAAAGTCCTTAAATAATGCAGCTGAGTACTTAAATAATGCAACAAAGTCCTTAAATAATGCAGCAGAGTCCTTAAATAATGCAACAAAGTCCTTAAACAATGCAGCAGAGTCCTTAAAGAATGCAGAAGAGTCCTTAAATAATGCAACCAAGACCTTAAATAATGCAGCAGAGTCCTTAAATAATGCAACAAAGTACTTAAATAATGCAGCAGAGTCCTAAAGTAACGTAGCAGAGTACTTAAATAATGCAGCAAAGTCATTAAATAATGCAGCAGAGTCCTTTAATAATGCAACAAATTCCTTAAATAATGCAGCAGAGTCCTTAAATAATGCAACAAAGTCCTTAAACAATGCAGCAGAGTCCTTAAAGAATGCAGAAGAGTCCTTAAATAATGCAACCAAGACCTTAAATAATGCAGCAGAGTCCTTAAATAATGCAACAAAGTACTTAAATAATGCAGCAGAGTCCTAAAGTAACGTAGCAGAGTACTTAAATAATGCAGCAAAGTCATTAAATAATGCAGCAGAGTCCTTTAATAATGCAACAAATTCCTTAAATAATGCAGCAGAGTCCTTAAATAATGCAATAAAGTCCATAAATAATGCAGCAAAGTCCTTAAATAATTCAGCAGAGTGCTGAAATACCGCAGCAGGGTCCTTAAATAATGCAGCAGAGTCCTTAAATAATGCAACAAAGTCCTTAAATAATGCAGCAGGGTCCTTAAATAATGCAACAAAGTCCTTAAATAATGCAGCAAAGTCCTTAAATAATGCAGCAGAGTACTGAAATACCGCAGCAGGATCCTTAAATAATGCAGCAGAGTCCTTAAATAATGCAGAACACTCCTTAAATAATGCAATAAAGTCCTTAAATAATGCAGCAGAGTCCTTAAATAATGCAACAAAGTCCTTAAATAATGCAGCAGAGTCCTTAAATAATGCAGCACATTCCTTAAATAATGCAGCATCGTCCTTAAATAATCCAGCCAAGTCCTTAAATACTGCTGCAGAGTACTTAAATAATGCAGCAAAGTCCTTAAATAATGCAGCAGAGTCCTTAAATAATGCAACAAAGTACTTAAATAATGTAGAAGAGTCCTTAAATAATGCAACAAAGTCCTTAAATAATGCAGCTGAGTACTTAAATAATGCAACAAAGTACTTAAATAATGCAGCAGAGTCCTTAAGTACCGTATCAGAGTCCTTAAATAATGCAGCAAAGTCCTTAAATAATGCAGAAGAGTCCTTAAATAATGCAGCAAAGTCCTTAAATAATCCAGCCAAGTCCTTAAATACTGCTGCAGAGTACTTAAATAATGCAGCAAAGTCCTTAAATAATGCAGCAGAGTCCTTAAATAATGCAACAAAGTACTTAAATAATGTAGAAGAGTCCTTAAATAATGCAACAAAGTCCTTAAATAATGCAGCTGAGTACTTAAGTACCGTATCAGAGTCCTTAAATAATGCAGCAAAGTCCTTAAATAATGCAGCAGAGTCCTTAAATAATGCAGCAAAGTCCTTAAATAATCCAGCCAATTCCTTAAATAATGCAACAAAGTCCTTAAATAATGCAGCAGATTACTGAAATACTGCAGCAGGGTCCTTAAATAATGCAGCAGAGTCCTTAAATAATGCAACAAAGTCCTTAAATAATGCAGCAGAGTCCTTAAATAATGCAACAAAGTCCTTAAATAATGCAGCAGAGTCCTTAAATAATGCAGCAGAGTGCTGAAATACCGCAGCAGGGTCCTTAAATAATGCAGCAAAGTCCTTAAATAATGAAGTAGAGTCCTTAAATAATGCAACAAAGTCCTTAAATGATGCAGCAGAGTCCTTAAATAATGCAACAAAGTCCTTAAATAATGCAGCAGAGTCCTTAAATAATGCAATAAAGTCCATAAATAATGCAGCAAAGTCCTTAAATAATTCAGCAGAGTGCTGAAATACCGCAGCAGGGTCCTTAAATAATGCAGCAGAGTCCTTAAATAATGCAACAAAGACCTTAAATAATGCAGCAGGGTCCTTAAATAATGCAGAAGAGTCCTTAAATAATGCAGCAAATTCCTTAAATAATGCAGCAAAGTCTTTAAATAATGCAATAAAGTCCATAAATAATGCAGCAAAGTTCTTAAATAATGCAGCAGAGTCCTTAAATACCACAGCAGAGTCCTTAAATAATGCAGCAAAGTCTTTAAATAATGCAACAAAGTCCTTAAATAATGCAGCAGAGTCCTTAAATAATGCAACAAATTCCTTAAATAATGCAGCAGAGTCCTTAAATAATGCAATAAAGTCCATAAATAATGCAGCAAAGTCCTTAAATAATTCAGCAGAGTGCTGAAATACCGCAGCAGGGTCCTTAAATAATGCAGCAGAGTCCTTAAATAATGCAACAAAGTCCTTAAATAATGCAGCAGGGTCCTTAAATAATGCAACAAAGTCCTTAAATAATGCAGCAGAGTCCTTAAAAAATGCAGTAAAGTCCGTAAATAATGCAGCAGAGTCCTTAAATAATCCAGCCAAGTCCTTAAATAATGCAACAAAGTCCTTAAATAATGCAGCAGATTACTGAAATACTGCAGCAGGGTCCTTAAATAATGCAGCAGAGTCCTTAAATAATGCAACAAAGACCTTAAATAATGCAGCAGAGTCCTTAAATAATGCAAAAAAGTCCTTAAATAATGCAGCAGAGTCCTTAAATAATGGAACAAAGTCCTTAAATAATGCAGCAGAGTCCTTAAATAATGCAGAAAAGTCCTTAAATAATGCAGCAGAGTCCTTAAATACTTCAGCATAGTCCTTAAATAATGCAGCAAAGTCCTTGAATAATTTAGCAGAATCCTTAAATAATGCAACAAAGTCCTTAAATAATGCAGAAGAGTCCTTAAATAATGCAGAAAAGTCCTTAAATAATGCAGCAAATTCCTTAAATAATGCAGCAAAGTCTTTAAATAATGCAATAAAGTCCATAAATAATGCAGCAAAGTTCTTAAATAATGCAGCAGAGTCCTTAAATACCACAGCAGAGTCCTTAAATAATGCAGCAAAGTCTTTAAATAATGCAACAAAGTCCTTAAATAATGCAGCAGAGTCCTTAAATAATGCAGAAGAGTCCTTAAATAATCCAGTCAAGTCCTTAAATAATGCAGCAGAGTCCTTAAATAATGCAACAAAATCCTTAAATAATGCAGAAGAGTCCTTAAATAATCCAGCCAAGTCCTTAAATCATGCAGCAGGGTCCTTAAATAATCCAGCCAAGTCCTTAAATAATGCAGCAGAGTCCTTAAATAATGCAGCAAAGTCCTTAAATAATGCAGCAGAGTCCTTAAATACTTCAGCATAGTCCTTAAATAATGCAGCAAAGTCCTTGAATAATGCAGCAGAGTCCTTAAATAATGCAACAAAGTCATTAAATAATGCTGCAGAGTCCTTAAAAAATGCAGCAAATTCCTTAAATAATGCAGCAAAGTCTTTAAATAATGCAATAAAGTCCATAAATAATGCAGCAACGTCCTTAAATAATGCAGCAGAGTACTGAAATACCGCAGCAGGGTCCTTAAATAATGCAGAAAAGTCGTTAAATAATGCAGCAGAGTCCTTAAATAATGCAGCAGAGTACAGAAATACCGCAGCAGGGTCCTTAAATAATGCAGCAAAGTCGTTATATAATGAAGTAGAGTCCTTAAATAATGCAAAAAAGTCCTTAAATGATGCAGCAGAGTCCTTAAATAATGCAACAAAGTCCTTAAACAATGCAGCAGAGTCCTTAAAGAATGCAGAAGAGTCCTTAAATAATGCAACCAAGACCTTAAATAATGCAGCAGAGTCCTTAAATAATGCAACAAAGTACTTAAATAATGCAGCAGAGTCCTTAAGTAACGTAGCAGAGTACTTAAATAATGCAGCAAAGTCATTAAATAATGCAGCAGAGTCCTTTAATAATGCAACAAATTCCTTAAATAATGCAGCAGAGTCCTTAAATAATGCAATAAAGTCCATAAATAATGCAGCAAAGTCCTTAAATAATTCAGCAGAGTGCTGAAATACCGCAGCAGGGTCCTTAAATAATGCAGCAGAGTCCTTAAATAATGCAACAAAGTCCTTAAATAATGCAGCAGGGTCCTTAAATAATGCAACAAAGTCCTTAAATAATGCAGCAGAGTCCTTAAATAATGCAGCAAAGTCCTTAAATAATGCAGCAGAGTCCTTAAATAATCCAGCCAAGTCCTTAAATAATGCAGCAAAGTCCTTAAATAATGCAGCAGAGTACTGAAATACCGCAGCAGGATCCTTAAATAATGCAGCAGAGTCCTTAAATAATGCAGAACACTCCTTAAATAATGCAATAAAGTCCTTAAATAATGCAGCAGAGTCCTTAAATAATGCAACAAAGTCCTTAAATAATGCAGCAGAGTCCTTAAATAATGCAGCACATTCCTTAAATAATGCAGCAGAGTCCTTAAATAATCCAGCCAAGTCCTTAAATACTGCTGCAGAGTCCTTAAATAATGCAGCAAAGTCCTTAAATAATGCAGCAGAGTCCTTAAATAATGCAACAAAGTACTTAAATAATGTAGAAGAGTCCTTAAATAATGCAACAAAGTCCTTAAATAATGCAGCTGAGTACTTAAATAATGCAACAAAGTCCTTAAATGATGCAGCAGAGTCCTTAAATAATGCAACAAAGTCCTTAAATAATGCAGCAGAGTACTTAAATAATGCAACAAAGTCCTTAAACAATGCAGCAGAGTCCTTAAATAATGCAGAAGAGTCCTTAAATAATGCAACCAAGACCTTAAATAATGCAACAGAGTCCTTAAATAATGCAACCAAGACCTTAAATAATGCAACAGAGTCCTTAAATAATGCAACAAAGTACTTAAATAATGCAGCAGAGTCCTTAAGTACCGTAGCAGAGTCCTTAAATACTGCAGCAAAGTCCTTAAATAATGCAGCAGAGTCCTTAAATAATGCAGCAAAGTCATTAAATAATGCAGCAGAGTCCTAAAATAATGCAACAAATTCCTTAAATAATGCAGCAGAGTCCTTAAATAATGCAATAAAGTCCATAAATAATGCAGCAAAGTCCTTAAATAATTCAGCAGAGTGCTGAAATACCGCAGCAGGGTCCTTAAATAATGCAGCAGAGTCCTTAAATAATGCAACAAAGTCCATAAATAATGCAGCAGGGTCCTTAAATAATGCAACAAAGTCCTTAAATAATGCAGCAGAGTCCTTAAAAAATGCAGTAAAGTCCGTAAATAATGCAGCAGAGTCCTTAAATAATCCAGCCAAGTCCTTAAATAATGCAACAAAGTCCTTAAATAATGCAGCAGATTACTGAAATACTGCAGCAGGGTCCTTAAATAATGCAGCAGAGTCCTTAAATAATGCAACAAAGTCCTTAAATAATGCAGCAGAGTCCTTAAATAATGCAACAAAGTCCTTAAATAATGCAACAGAGTCCTTAAATAATGCAACAAAGTCCTTAAATAATGCAGCAGAGTCCTTAAATAATGCAAAAAAGTCCTTAAATAATGCAGCAGAGTCCTTAAATAATGCAACAAAGTCCTTAAATAATGCAGCAGAGTCCTTAAATAATGCAGAAAAGTCCTTAAATAATGCAGCAGAGTCCTTAAATACTTCAGCATAGTCCTTAAATAATGCAGCAAAGTCCTTGAATAATTTAGCAGAATCCTTAAATAATGCAACAAAGTCCTTAAATAATGCAGAAGAGTCCTTAAATAATGCAGCAAATTCCTTAAATAATGCAGCAAAGTCTTTAAATAATGCAATAAAGTCCATAAATAATGCAGCAAAGTTCTTAAATAATGCAGCAGAGTCCTTAAATACCACAGCAGAGTCCTTAAATAATGCAGCAAAGTCTTTAAATAATGCAACAAAGTCCTTAAATAATGCAGCAGAGTCCTTAAATAATGCAGAAGAGTCCTTAAATAATCCAGCCAAGTCCTTAAATAATGCAGCAGAGTCCTTAAATAATGCAACAAAATCCTTAAATAATGCAGAAGAGTCCTTAAGTAATCCAGCCAAGTCCTTAAATCATGCAGCAGGGTCCTTAAATAATCCAACCAAGTCCTTAAATAATGCAGCAGAGTGCTTAAATAATGCAGCAAAGTCCTTAAATAATGCAGCAGAGTCCTTAAATACTTCAGCATAGTCCTTAAATACTTCAGCATAGTCCTTAAATAATGCAGCAAAGTCATTAAATAATGCTGCAGAGTCCTTAAATAATGCAGCAAATTCCTTAAATAATGCAGCAAAGTCTTTAAATAATGCAATAAAGTCCATAAATAATGCAGCAAAGTCCTTAAATAATGCAGCAGAGTACTGAAATACCGCAGCAGGGTCCTTAAATAATGCAGCAAAGTCCTTAAATAATGCAGCAGAGTCCTTAAATAATGCAACAAAGTACTTAAATAATGCAGCAGAGTCCTTAAATAATGCAGCACATTCCTTAAATAATGCAGCAGAGTCCTTAAATAATCCAGCCAAGTCCTTAAATACTGCTGCAGAGTACTTAAATAATGCAGCAAAGTCCTTAAATAATGCAGCAGAGTCCTTAAATAATGCAACAAAGTACTTAAATAATGTAGAAGAGTCCTTAAATAATGCAACAAAGTCCTTAAATAATGCAGCTGAGTACTTAAATAATGCAACAAAGTCCTTAAATAATGCAGCAGAGTCCTTAAATAATGCAACAAAGTCCTTAAACAATGCAGCAGAGTCCTTAAAGAATGCAGAAGAGTCCTTAAATAATGCAACCAAGACCTTAAATAATGCAGCAGAGTCCTTAAATAATGCAACAAAGTACTTAAATAATGCAGCAGAGTCCTAAAGTAACGTAGCAGAGTACTTAAATAATGCAGCAAAGTCATTAAATAATGCAGCAGAGTCCTTTAATAATGCAACAAATTCCTTAAATAATGCAGCAGAGTCCTTAAATAATGCAATAAAGTCCATAAATAATGCAGCAAAGTCCTTAAATAATTCAGCAGAGTGCTGAAATACCGCAGCAGGGTCCTTAAATAATGCAGCAGAGTCCTTAAATAATGCAACAAAGTCCTTAAATAATGCAGCAGGGTCCTTAAATAATGCAACAAAGTCCTTAAATAATGCAGCAGAGTCCTTAAATAATGCAGCAAAGTCCTTAAATAATGCAGCAGAGTCCTTAAATAATCCAGCCAAGTCCTTAAATAATGCAGCAAAGTCCTTAAATAATGCAGCATAGTACTGAAATACCGCAGCAGGATCCTTAAATAATGCAGCAGAGTCCTTAAATAATGCAGAACACTCCTTAAATAATGCAATAAAGTCCTTAAATAATGCAGCAGAGTCCTTAAATAATGCAACAAAGTCCTTAAATAATGCAGCAGAGTCCTTAAATAATGCAGCACATTCCTTAAATAATGCAGCAGAGTCCTTAAATAATCCAGCCAAGTCCTTAAATACTGCTGCAGAGTACTTAAATAATGCAGCAAAGTCCTTAAATAATGCAGCAGAGTCCTTAAATAATGCAACAAAGTACTTAAATAATGTAGAAGAGTCCTTAAATAATGCAACAAAGTCCTTAAATAATGCAGCTGAGTACTTAAATAATGCAACAAAGTACTTAAATAATGCAGCAGAGTCCTTAAGTACCGTATCAGAGTCCTTAAATAATGCAGCAAAGTCCTTAAATAATGCAGAAGAGTCCTTAAATAATGCAGCAAAGTCCTTAAATAATCCAGCCAAGTCCTTAAATACTGCTGCAGAGTACTTAAATAATGCAGCAAAGTCCTTAAATAATGCAGCAGAGTCCTTAAATAATGCAACAAAGTACTTAAATAATGTAGAAGAGTCCTTAAATAATGCAACAAAGTCCTTAAATAATGCAGCTGAGTACTTAAGTACCGTATCAGAGTCCTTAAATAATGCAGCAAAGTCCTTAAATAATGCAGCAGAGTCCTTAAATAATGCAGCAAAGACCTTAAATAATCCAGCCAATTCCTTAAATAATGCAACAAAGTCCTTAAATAATGCAGCAGATTACTGAAATACTGCAGCAGGGTCCTTAAATAATGCAGCAGAGTCCTTAAATAATGCAACAAAGTCCTTAAATAATGCAGCAGAGTCCTTAAATAATGCAACAAAGTCCTTAAATAATGCAGCAGAGTCCTTAAATAATGCAGCAGAGTGCTGAAATACCGCAGCAGGGTCCTTAAATAATGCAGCAAAGTCCTTAAATAATGAAGTAGAGTCCTTAAATAATGCAACAAAGTCCTTAAATGATGCAGCAGAGTCCTTAAATAATGCAACAAAGTCCTTAAATAATGCAGCAGAGTCCTTAAATAATGCAATAAAGTCCATAAATAATGCAGCAAAGTCCTTAAATAATTCAGCAGAGTGCTGAAATACCGCAGCAGGGTCCTTAAATAATGCAGCAGAGTCCTTAAATAATGCAACAAAGACCTTAAATAATGCAGCAGGGTCCTTAAATAATGCAGAAGAGTCCTTAAATAATGCAGCAAATTCCTTAAATAATGCAGCAAAGTCTTTAAATAATGCAATAAAGTCCATAAATAATGCAGCAAAGTTCTTAAATAATGCAGCAGAGTCCTTAAATACCACAGCAGAGTCCTTATATAATGCAGCAAAGTCTTTAAATAATGCAACAAAGTCCTTAAATAATGCAGCAGAGTCCTTAAATAATGCAACAAATTCCTTAAATAATGCAGCAGAGTCCTTAAATAATGCAATAAAGTCCATAAATAATGCAGCAAAGTCCTTAAATAATTCAGCAGAGTGCTGAAATACCGCAGCAGGGTCCTTAAATAATGCAGCAGAGTCCTTAAATAATGCAACAAAGTCCTTAAATAATGCAGCAGGGTCCTTAAATAATGCAACAAAGTCCTTAAATAATGCAGCAGAGTCCTTAAAAAATGCAGTAAAGTCCGTAAATAATGCAGCAGAGTCCTTAAATAATCCAGCCAAGTCCTTAAATAATGCAACAAAGTCCTTAAATAATGCAGCAGATTACTGAAATACTGCAGCAGGGTCCTTAAATAATGCAGCAGAGTCCTTAAATAATGCAACAAAGTCCTTAAATAATGCAGCAGAGTCCTTAAATAATGCAAAAAAGTCCTTAAATAATGCAGCAGAGTCCTTAAATAATGCAACAAAGTCCTTAAATAATGCAGCAGAGTCCTTAAATAATGCAGAAAAGTCCTTAAATAATGCAGCAGAGTCCTTAAATACTTCAGCATAGTCCTTAAATAATGCAGCAAAGTCCTTGAATAATTTAGCAGAATCCTTAAATAATGCAACAAAGTCCTTAAATAATGCAGAAGAGTCCTTAAATAATGCAGAAAAGTCCTTAAATAATGCAGCAAATTCCTTAAATAATGCAGCAAAGTCTTTAAATAATGCAATAAAGTCCATAAATAATGCAGCAAAGTTCTTAAATAATGCAGCAGAGTCCTTAAATACCACAGCAGAGTCCTTAAATAATGCAGCAAAGTCTTTAAATAATGCAACAAAGTCCTTAAATAATGCAGCAGAGTCCTTAAATAATGCAGAAGAGTCCTTAAATAATCCAGCCAAGTCCTTAAATAATGCAGCAGAGTCCTTAAATAATGCAACAAAATCCTTAAATAATGCAGAAGAGTCCTTAAATAATCCAGCCAAGTCCTTAAATCATGCAGCAGGGTCCTTAAATAATCCAGCCAAGTCCTTAAATAATGCAGCAGAGTCCTTAAATAATGCAGCAAAGTCCTTAAATAATGCAGCAGAGTCCTTAAATACTTCAGCATAGTCCTTAAATAATGCAGCAAAGTCCTTGAATAATGCAGCAGAGTCCTTAAATAATGCAACAAAGTCATTAAATAATGCTGCAGAGTCCTTAAAAAATGCAGCAAATTCCTTAAATAATGCAGCAAAGTCTTTAAATAATGCAATAAAGTCCATAAATAATGCAGCAACGTCCTTAAATAATGCAGCAGAGTACTGAAATACCGCAGCAGGGTCCTTAAATAATGCAGAAAAGTCGTTAAATAATGCAGCAGAGTCCTTAAATAATGCAGCAGAGTACAGAAATACCGCAGCAGGGTCCTTAAATAATGCAGCAAAGTCGTTATATAATGAAGTAGAGTCCTTAAATAATGCAAAAAAGTCCTTAAATGATGCAGCAGAGTCCTTAAATAATGCAACAAAGTCCTTAAACAATGCAGCAGAGTCCTTAAAGAATGCAGAAGAGTCCTTAAATAATGCAACCAAGACCTTAAATAATGCAGCAGAGTCCTTAAATAATGCAACAAAGTACTTAAATAATGCAGCAGAGTCCTTAAGTAACGTAGCAGAGTACTTAAATAATGCAGCAAAGTCATTAAATAATGCAGCAGAGTCCTTTAATAATGCAACAAATTCCTTAAATAATGCAGCAGAGTCCTTAAATAATGCAATAAAGTCCATAAATAATGCAGCAAAGTCCTTAAATAATTCAGCAGAGTGCTGAAATACCGCAGCAGGGTCCTTAAATAATGCAGCAGAGTCCTTAAATAATGCAACAAAGTCCTTAAATAATGCAGCAGGGTCCTTAAATAATGCAACAAAGTCCTTAAATAATGCAGCAGAGTCCTTAAATAATGCAGCAAAGTCCTTAAATAATGCAGCAGAGTCCTTAAATAATCCAGCCAAGTCCTTAAATAATGCAGCAAAGTCCTTAAATAATGCAGCAGAGTACTGAAATACCGCAGCAGGATCCTTAAATAATGCAGCAGAGTCCTTAAATAATGCAGAACACTCCTTAAATAATGCAATAAAGTCCTTAAATAATGCAGCAGAGTCCTTAAATAATGCAACAAAGTCCTTAAATAATGCAGCAGAGTCCTTAAATAATGCAGCACATTCCTTAAATAATGCAGCAGAGTCCTTAAATAATCCAGCCAAGTCCTTAAATACTGCTGCAGAGTACTTAAATAATGCAGCAAAGTCCTTAAATAATGCAGCAGAGTCCTTAAATAATGCAACAAAGTACTTAAATAATGTAGAAGAGTCCTTAAATAATGCAACAAAGTCCTTAAATAATGCAGCTGAGTACTTAAATAATGCAACAAAGTCCTTAAATGATGCAGCAGAGTCCTTAAATAATGCAACAAAGTCCTTAAATAATGCAGCAGAGTACTTAAATAATGCAACAAAGTCCTTAAACAATGCAGCAGAGTCCTTAAATAATGCAGAAGAGTCCTTAAATAATGCAACCAAGACCTTAAATAATGCAACAGAGTCCTTAAATAATGCAACCAAGACCTTAAATAATGCAACAGAGTCCTTAAATAATGCAACAAAGTACTTAAATAATGCAGCAGAGTCCTTAAGTACCGTAGCAGAGTCCTTAAATACTGCAGCAAAGTCCTTAAATAATGCAGCAGAGTCCTTAAATAATGCAGCAAAGTCATTAAATAATGCAGCAGAGTCCTAAAATAATGCAACAAATTCCTTAAATAATGCAGCAGAGTCCTTAAATAATGCAATAAAGTCCATAAATAATGCAGCAAAGTCCTTAAATAATTCAGCAGAGTGCTGAAATACCGCAGCAGGGTCCTTAAATAATGCAGCAGAGTCCTTAAATAATGCAACAAAGTCCTTAAATAATGCAGCAGAGTCCTTAAATAATGCAAAAAAGTCCTTAAATAATGCAGCAGAGTCCTTAAATAATGCAACAAAGTCCTTAAATAATGCAGCAGAGTCCTTAAATAATGCAGAAAAGTCCTTAAATAATGCAGCAGAGTCCTTAAATACTTCAGCATAGTCCTTAAATAATGCAGCAAAGTCCTTGAATAATTTAGCAGAATCCTTAAATAATGCAACAAAGTCCTTAAATAATGCAGAAGAGTCCTTAAATAATGCAGCAAATTCCTTAAATAATGCAGCAAAGTCTTTAAATAATGCAATAAAGTCCATAAATAATGCAGCAAAGTTCTTAAATAATGCAGCAGAGTCCTTAAATACCACAGCAGAGTCCTTAAATAATGCAGCAAAGTCTTTAAATAATGCAACAAAGTCCTTAAATAATGCAGCAGAGTCCTTAAATAATGCAGAAGAGTCCTTAAATAATCCAGCCAAGTCCTTAAATAATGCAGCAGAGTCCTTAAATAATGCAACAAAATCCTTAAATAATGCAGAAGAGTCCTTAAGTAATCCAGCCAAGTCCTTAAATCATGCAGCAGGGTCCTTAAATAATCCAACCAAGTCCTTAAATAATGCAGCAGAGTGCTTAAATAATGCAGCAAAGTCCTTAAATAATGCAGCAGAGTCCTTAAATACTTCAGCATAGTCCTTAAATACTTCAGCATAGTCCTTAAATAATGCAGCAAAGTCATTAAATAATGCTGCAGAGTCCTTAAATAATGCAGCAAATTCCTTAAATAATGCAGCAAAGTCTTTAAATAATGCAATAAAGTCCATAAATAATGCAGCAAAGTCCTTAAATAATGCAGCAGAGTACTGAAATACCGCAGCAGGGTCCTTAAATAATGCAGCAAAGTCCTTAAATAATGCAGCAGAGTCCTTAAATAATGCAACAAAGTACTTAAATAATGCAGCAGAGTCCTTAAATAATGCAGCACATTCCTTAAATAATGCAGCAGAGTCCTTAAATAATCCAGCCAAGTCCTTAAATACTGCTGCAGAGTACTTAAATAATGCAGCAAAGTCCTTAAATAATGCAGCAGAGTCCTTAAATAATGCAACAAAGTACTTAAATAATGTAGAAGAGTCCTTAAATAATGCAACAAAGTCCTTAAATAATGCAGCTGAGTACTTAAATAATGCAACAAAGTCCTTAAATAATGCAGCAGAGTCCTTAAATAATGCAACAAAGTCCTTAAACAATGCAGCAGAGTCCTTAAAGAATGCAGAAGAGTCCTTAAATAATGCAACCAAGACCTTAAATAATGCAGCAGAGTCCTTAAATAATGCAACAAAGTACTTAAATAATGCAGCAGAGTCCTAAAGTAACGTAGCAGAGTACTTAAATAATGCAGCAAAGTCATTAAATAATGCAGCAGAGTCCTTTAATAATGCAACAAATTCCTTAAATAATGCAGCAGAGTCCTTAAATAATGCAATAAAGTCCATAAATAATGCAGCAAAGTCCTTAAATAATTCAGCAGAGTGCTGAAATACCGCAGCAGGGTCCTTAAATAATGCAGCAGAGTCCTTAAATAATGCAACAAAGTCCTTAAATAATGCAGCAGGGTCCTTAAATAATGCAACAAAGTCCTTAAATAATGCAGCAGAGTCCTTAAATAATGCAGCAAAGTCCTTAAATAATGCAGCAGAGTCCTTAAATAATCCAGCCAAGTCCTTAAATAATGCAGCAAAGTCCTTAAATAATGCAGCATAGTACTGAAATACCGCAGCAGGATCCTTAAATAATGCAGCAGAGTCCTTAAATAATGCAGAACACTCCTTAAATAATGCAATAAAGTCCTTAAATAATGCAGCAGAGTCCTTAAATAATGCAACAAAGTCCTTAAATAATGCAGCAGAGTCCTTAAATAATGCAGCACATTCCTTAAATAATGCAGCAGAGTCCTTAAATAATCCAGCCAAGTCCTTAAATACTGCTGCAGAGTACTTAAATAATGCAGCAAAGTCCTTAAATAATGCAGCAGAGTCCTTAAATAATGCAACAAAGTACTTAAATAATGTAGAAGAGTCCTTAAATAATGCAACAAAGTCCTTAAATAATGCAGCTGAGTACTTAAATAATGCAACAAAGTACTTAAATAATGCAGCAGAGTCCTTAAGTACCGTATCAGAGTCCTTAAATAATGCAGCAAAGTCCTTAAATAATGCAGAAGAGTCCTTAAATAATGCAGCAAAGTCCTTAAATAATCCAGCCAAGTCCTTAAATACTGCTGCAGAGTACTTAAATAATGCAGCAAAGTCCTTAAATAATGCAGCAGAGTCCTTAAATAATGCAACAAAGTACTTAAATAATGTAGAAGAGTCCTTAAATAATGCAACAAAGTCCTTAAATAATGCAGCTGAGTACTTAAGTACCGTATCAGAGTCCTTAAATAATGCAGCAAAGTCCTTAAATAATGCAGCAGAGTCCTTAAATAATGCAGCAAAGACCTTAAATAATCCAGCCAATTCCTTAAATAATGCAACAAAGTCCTTAAATAATGCAGCAGATTACTGAAATACTGCAGCAGGGTCCTTAAATAATGCAGCAGAGTCCTTAAATAATGCAACAAAGTCCTTAAATAATGCAGCAGAGTCCTTAAATAATGCAACAAAGTCCTTAAATAATGCAGCAGAGTCCTTAAATAATGCAGCAGAGTGCTGAAATACCGCAGCAGGGTCCTTAAATAATGCAGCAAAGTCCTTAAATAATGAAGTAGAGTCCTTAAATAATGCAACAAAGTCCTTAAATGATGCAGCAGAGTCCTTAAATAATGCAACAAAGTCCTTAAATAATGCAGCAGAGTCCTTAAATAATGCAATAAAGTCCATAAATAATGCAGCAAAGTCCTTAAATAATTCAGCAGAGTGCTGAAATACCGCAGCAGGGTCCTTAAATAATGCAGCAGAGTCCTTAAATAATGCAACAAAGACCTTAAATAATGCAGCAGGGTCCTTAAATAATGCAGAAGAGTCCTTAAATAATGCAGCAAATTCCTTAAATAATGCAGCAAAGTCTTTAAATAATGCAATAAAGTCCATAAATAATGCAGCAAAGTTCTTAAATAATGCAGCAGAGTCCTTAAATACCACAGCAGAGTCCTTATATAATGCAGCAAAGTCTTTAAATAATGCAACAAAGTCCTTAAATAATGCAGCAGAGTCCTTAAATAATGCAACAAATTCCTTAAATAATGCAGCAGAGTCCTTAAATAATGCAATAAAGTCCATAAATAATGCAGCAAAGTCCTTAAATAATTCAGCAGAGTGCTGAAATACCGCAGCAGGGTCCTTAAATAATGCAGCAGAGTCCTTAAATAATGCAACAAAGTCCTTAAATAATGCAGCAGGGTCCTTAAATAATGCAACAAAGTCCTTAAATAATGCAGCAGAGTCCTTAAAAAATGCAGTAAAGTCCGTAAATAATGCAGCAGAGTCCTTAAATAATCCAGCCAAGTCCTTAAATAATGCAACAAAGTCCTTAAATAATGCAGCAGATTACTGAAATACTGCAGCAGGGTCCTTAAATAATGCAGCAGAGTCCTTAAATAATGCAACAAAGTCCTTAAATAATGCAGCAGAGTCCTTAAATAATGCAAAAAAGTCCTTAAATAATGCAGCAGAGTCCTTAAATAATGCAACAAAGTCCTTAAATAATGCAGCAGAGTCCTTAAATAATGCAGAAAAGTCCTTAAATAATGCAGCAGAGTCCTTAAATACTTCAGCATAGTCCTTAAATAATGCAGCAAAGTCCTTGAATAATTTAGCAGAATCCTTAAATAATGCAACAAAGTCCTTAAATAATGCAGAAGAGTCCTTAAATAATGCAGAAAAGTCCTTAAATAATGCAGCAAATTCCTTAAATAATGCAGCAAAGTCTTTAAATAATGCAATAAAGTCCATAAATAATGCAGCAAAGTTCTTAAATAATGCAGCAGAGTCCTTAAATACCACAGCAGAGTCCTTAAATAATGCAGCAAAGTCTTTAAATAATGCAACAAAGTCCTTAAATAATGCAGCAGAGTCCTTAAATAATGCAGAAGAGTCCTTAAATAATCCAGCCAAGTCCTTAAATAATGCAGCAGAGTCCTTAAATAATGCAACAAAATCCTTAAATAATGCAGAAGAGTCCTTAAATAATCCAGCCAAGTCCTTAAATCATGCAGCAGGGTCCTTAAATAATCCAGCCAAGTCCTTAAATAATGCAGCAGAGTCCTTAAATAATGCAGCAAAGTCCTTAAATAATGCAGCAGAGTCCTTAAATACTTCAGCATAGTCCTTAAATAATGCAGCAAAGTCCTTGAATAATGCAGCAGAGTCCTTAAATAATGCAACAAAGTCATTAAATAATGCTGCAGAGTCCTTAAAAAATGCAGCAAATTCCTTAAATAATGCAGCAAAGTCTTTAAATAATGCAATAAAGTCCATAAATAATGCAGCAACGTCCTTAAATAATGCAGCAGAGTACTGAAATACCGCAGCAGGGTCCTTAAATAATGCAGAAAAGTCGTTAAATAATGCAGCAGAGTCCTTAAATAATGCAGCAGAGTACAGAAATACCGCAGCAGGGTCCTTAAATAATGCAGCAAAGTCGTTATATAATGAAGTAGAGTCCTTAAATAATGCAAAAAAGTCCTTAAATGATGCAGCAGAGTCCTTAAATAATGCAACAAAGTCCTTAAACAATGCAGCAGAGTCCTTAAAGAATGCAGAAGAGTCCTTAAATAATGCAACCAAGACCTTAAATAATGCAGCAGAGTCCTTAAATAATGCAACAAAGTACTTAAATAATGCAGCAGAGTCCTTAAGTAACGTAGCAGAGTACTTAAATAATGCAGCAAAGTCATTAAATAATGCAGCAGAGTCCTTTAATAATGCAACAAATTCCTTAAATAATGCAGCAGAGTCCTTAAATAATGCAATAAAGTCCATAAATAATGCAGCAAAGTCCTTAAATAATTCAGCAGAGTGCTGAAATACCGCAGCAGGGTCCTTAAATAATGCAGCAGAGTCCTTAAATAATGCAACAAAGTCCTTAAATAATGCAGCAGGGTCCTTAAATAATGCAACAAAGTCCTTAAATAATGCAGCAGAGTCCTTAAATAATGCAGCAAAGTCCTTAAATAATGCAGCAGAGTCCTTAAATAATCCAGCCAAGTCCTTAAATAATGCAGCAAAGTCCTTAAATAATGCAGCAGAGTACTGAAATACCGCAGCAGGATCCTTAAATAATGCAGCAGAGTCCTTAAATAATGCAGAACACTCCTTAAATAATGCAATAAAGTCCTTAAATAATGCAGCAGAGTCCTTAAATAATGCAACAAAGTCCTTAAATAATGCAGCAGAGTCCTTAAATAATGCAGCACATTCCTTAAATAATGCAGCAGAGTCCTTAAATAATCCAGCCAAGTCCTTAAATACTGCTGCAGAGTACTTAAATAATGCAGCAAAGTCCTTAAATAATGCAGCAGAGTCCTTAAATAATGCAACAAAGTACTTAAATAATGTAGAAGAGTCCTTAAATAATGCAACAAAGTCCTTAAATAATGCAGCTGAGTACTTAAATAATGCAACAAAGTCCTTAAATGATGCAGCAGAGTCCTTAAATAATGCAACAAAGTCCTTAAATAATGCAGCAGAGTACTTAAATAATGCAACAAAGTCCTTAAACAATGCAGCAGAGTCCTTAAATAATGCAGAAGAGTCCTTAAATAATGCAACCAAGACCTTAAATAATGCAACAGAGTCCTTAAATAATGCAACCAAGACCTTAAATAATGCAACAGAGTCCTTAAATAATGCAACAAAGTACTTAAATAATGCAGCAGAGTCCTTAAGTACCGTAGCAGAGTCCTTAAATACTGCAGCAAAGTCCTTAAATAATGCAGCAGAGTCCTTAAATAATGCAGCAAAGTCATTAAATAATGCAGCAGAGTCCTAAAATAATGCAACAAATTCCTTAAATAATGCAGCAGAGTCCTTAAATAATGCAATAAAGTCCATAAATAATGCAGCAAAGTCCTTAAATAATTCAGCAGAGTGCTGAAATACCGCAGCAGGGTCCTTAAATAATGCAGCAGAGTCCTTAAATAATGCAACAAAGTCCATAAATAATGCAGCAGGGTCCTTAAATAATGCAACAAAGTCCTTAAATAATGCAGCAGAGTCCTTAAAAAATGCAGTAAAGTCCGTAAATAATGCAGCAGAGTCCTTAAATAATCCAGCCAAGTCCTTAAATAATGCAACAAAGTCCTTAAATAATGCAGCAGAGTCCTTAAATAATGCAAAAAAGTCCTTAAATAATGCAGCAGAGTCCTTAAATCATGCAACAAAGTCCTTAAATAATGCAGCAGAGTCCTTAAATAATGCAGAAAAGTCCTTAAATAATGCAGCAGAGTCCTTAAATACTTCAGCATAGTCCTTAAATAATGCAGCAAAGTCCTTGAATAATTTAGCAGAATCCTTAAATAATGCAACAAAGTCCTTAAATAATGCAGAAGAGTCCTTAAATAATGCAGCAAATTCCTTAAATAATGCAGCAAAGTCTTTAAATAATGCAATAAAGTCCATAAATAATGCAGCAAAGTTCTTAAATAATGCAGCAGAGTCCTTAAATACCACAGCAGAGTCCTTAAATAATGCAGCAAAGTCTTTAAATAATGCAACAAAGTCCTTAAATAATGCAGCAGAGTCCTTAAATAATGCAGAAGAGTCCTTAAATAATCCAGCCAAGTCCTTAAATAATGCAGCAGAGTCCTTAAATAATGCAACAAAATCCTTAAATAATGCAGAAGAGTCCTTAAGTAATCCAGCCAAGTCCTTAAATCATGCAGCAGGGTCCTTAAATAATCCAACCAAGTCCTTAAATAATGCAGCAGAGTGCTTAAATAATGCAGCAAAGTCCTTAAATAATGCAGCAGAGTCCTTAAATACTTCAGCATAGTCCTTAAATAATGCAGCAAAGTCATTAAATAATGC
Organism: Phyllobates terribilis; assembly: GCF_046119375.1. Taxonomy (NCBI): domain Eukaryota; kingdom Metazoa; phylum Chordata; class Amphibia; order Anura; family Dendrobatidae; genus Phyllobates; species Phyllobates terribilis. The sequence goes on along the minus strand of NW_027362955.1, from coordinate 685,718 downwards.
TGCAGAGTCCTTAAATAATGCAGCAAATTCCTTAAATAATGCAGCAAAGTCTTTAAATAATGCAATAAAGTCCATAAATAATGCAGCAAAGTCCTTAAATAATGCAGCAGAGTACTGAAATACCGCAGCAGGGTCCTTAAATAATGCAGCAAAGTCGTTAAATAATGCAGCAGAGTCCTTAAATAATGCAGCAGAGTACTGAAATACCGCAGCAGGGTCCTTAAATAATGCAGCAAAGTCGTTATATAATGAAGTAGAGTCCTTAAATAATGCAAAAAAGTCCTTAAATGATGCAGCAGAGTCCTTAAATAATGCAACAAAGTCCTTAAATAATGCAGCAGAGTCCTTAAATAATGCAACAAAGTCCTTAAACAATGCAGCAGAGTCCTTAAATAATGCAGAAGAGTCCTTAAATAATGCAACCAAGACCTTAAATAATGCAGCAGAGTCCTTAAATAATGCAACAAAGTACTTAAATAATGCAGCTGAGTCCTTAAATAATGCAGCACATTCCTTAAATAATGCAGCAGAGTCCTTAAATAATCCAGCCAAGTCCTTAAATACTGCTGCAGAGTACTTAAATAATGCAGCAAAGTCCTTAAATAATGCAGCAGAGTCCTTAAATAATGCAACAAAGTACTTAAATAATGTAGAAGAGTCCTTAAATAATGCAACAAAGTCCTTAAATAATGCAGCTGAGTACTTAAATAATGCAACAAAGTCCTTCAATAATGCAGCAGAGTCCTTAAATAATGCAACAAAGTCCTTAAACAATGCAGCAGAGTCCTTAAAGAATGCAGAAGAGTCCTTAAATAATGCAACCAAGACCTTAAATAATGCAGCAGAGTCCTTAAATAATGCAACAAAGTACTTAAATAATGCAGCAGAGTCCTAAAGTAACGTAGCAGAGTACTTAAATAATGCAGCAAAGTCATTAAATAATGCAGCAGAGTCCTTTAATAATGCAACAAATTCCTTAAATAATGCAGCAGAGTCCTTAAATAATGCAATAAAGTCCATAAATAATGCAGCAAAGTCCTTAAATAATTCAGCAGAGTGCTGAAATACCGCAGCAGGGTCCTTAAATAATGCAGCAGAGTCCTTAAATAATGCAACAAAGTCCTTAAATAATGCAGCAGGGTCCTTAAATAATGCAACAAAGTCCTTAAATAATGCAGCAGAGTCCTTAAATAATGCAGCAAAGTCCTTAAATAATGCAGCAGAGTCCTTAAATAATCCAGCCAAGTCCTTAAATAATGCAGCAAAGTCCTTAAATAATGCAGCAGAGTACTGAAATACCGCAGAAGGATCCTTAAATAATGCAGCAGAGTCCTTAAATAATGCAGAACACTCCTTAAATAATGCAATAAAGTCCTTAAATAATGCAGCAGAGTCCTTAAATAATGCAACAAAGTCCTTAAATAATGCAGCAGAGTCCTTAAATAATGCAGCACATTCCTTAAATAATGCAGCAGAGTCCTTAAATAATCCAGCCAAGTCCTTAAATACTGCTGCAGAGTACTTAAATAATGCAGCAAAGTCCTTAAATAATGCAGCAGAGTCCTTAAATAATGCAACAAAGTACTTAAATAATGTAGAAGAGTCCTTAAATAATGCAACAAAGTCCTTAAATAATGCAGCTGAGTACTTAAATAATGCAACAAAGTACTTAAATAATGCAGCAGAGTCCTTAAGTACCGTATCAGAGTCCTTAAATAATGCAGCAAAGTCCTTAAATAATGCAGAAGAGTCCTTAAATAATGCAGCAAAGTCCTTAAATAATCCAGCCAAGTCCTTAAATACTGCTGCAGAGTACTTAAATAATGCAGCAAAGTCCTTAAATAATGCAGCAGAGTCCTTAAATAATGCAACAAAGTACTTAAATAATGTAGAAGAGTCCTTAAATAATGCAACAAAGTCCTTAAATAATGCAGCTGAGTACTTAAGTACCGTATCAGAGTCCTTAAATAATGCAGCAAAGTCCTTAAATAATGCAGCAGAGTCCTTAAATAATGCAGCAAAGTCCTTAAATAATCCAGCCAATTCCTTAAATAATGCAACAAAGTCCTTAAATAATGCAGCAGATTACTGAAATACTGCAGCAGGGTCCTTAAATAATGCAGCAGAGTCCTTAAATAATGCAACAAAGTCCTTAAATAATGCAGCAGAGTCCTTAAATAATGCAACAAAGTCCTTAAATAATGCAGCAGAGTCCTTAAATAATGCAGCAGAGTGCTGAAATACCGCAGCAGGGTCCTTAAATAATGCAGCAAAGTCCTTAAATAATGAAGTAGAGTCCTTAAATAATGCAACAAAGTCCTTAAATGATGCAGCAGAGTCCTTAAATAATGCAACAAAGTCCTTAAATAATGCAGCAGAGTCCTTAAATAATGCAATAAAGTCCATAAATAATGCAGCAAAGTCCTTAAATAATTCAGCAGAGTGCTGAAATACCGCAGCAGGGTCCTTAAATAATGCAGCAGAGTCCTTAAATAATGCAACAAAGACCTTAAATAATGCAGCAGGGTCCTTAAATAATGCAGAAGAGTCCTTAAATAATGCAGCAAATTCCTTAAATAATGCAGCAAAGTCTTTAAATAATGCAATAAAGTCCATAAATAATGCAGCAAAGTTCTTAAATAATGCAGCAGAGTCCTTAAATACCACAGCAGAGTCCTTAAATAATGCAGCAAAGTCTTTAAATAATGCAACAAAGTCCTTAAATAATGCAGCAGAGTCCTTAAATAATGCAACAAATTCCTTAAATAATGCAGCAGAGTCCTTAAATAATGCAATAAAGTCCATAAATAATGCAGCAAAGTCCTTAAATAATTCAGCAGAGTGCTGAAATACCGCAGCAGGGTCCTTAAATAATGCAGCAGAGTCCTTAAATAATGCAACAAAGTCCTTAAATAATGCAGCAGGATCCTTAAATAATGCAACAAAGTCCTTAAATAATGCAGCAGAGTCCTTAAAAAATGCAGTAAAGTCCGTAAATAATGCAGCAGAGTCCTTAAATAATCCAGCCAAGTCCTTAAATAATGCAACAAAGTCCTTAAATAATGCAGCAGATTACTGAAATACTGCAGCAGGGTCCTTAAATAATGCAGCAGAGTCCTTAAATAATGCAACAAAGTCCTTAAATAATGCAGCAGAGTCCTTAAATAATGCAGCAAATTCCTTAAATAATGCAGCAAAGTCTTTAAATAATGCAATAAAGTCCATAAATAATGCAGCAAAGTCCTTAAATAATGCAGCAGAGTACTGAAATACCGCAGCAGGGTCCTTAAATAATGCAGCAAAGTCGTTAAATAATGCAGCAGAGTCCTTAAATAATGCAGCAGAGTACTGAAATACCGCAGCAGGGTCCTTAAATAATGCAGCAAAGTCGTTATATAATGAAGTAGAGTCCTTAAATAATGCAAAAAAGTCCTTAAATGATGCAGCAGAGTCCTTAAATAATGCAACAAAGTCCTTAAATAATGCAGCAGAGTCCTTAAATAATGCAACAAAGTCCTTAAACAATGCAGCAGAGTCCTTAAATAATGCAGAAGAGTCCTTAAATAATGCAACCAAGACCTTAAATAATGCAGCAGAGTCCTTAAATAATGCAACAAAGTACTTAAATAATGCAGCAGAGTCCTTAAATAATGCAGCACATTCCTTAAATAATGCAGCAGAGTCCTTAAATAATCCAGCCAAGTCCTTAAATACTGCTGCAGAGTACTTAAATAATGCAGCAAAGTCCTTAAATAATGCAGCAGAGTCCTTAAATAATGCAACAAAGTACTTAAATAATGTAGAAGAGTCCTTAAATAATGCAACAAAGTCCTTAAATAATGCAGCTGAGTACTTAAATAATGCAACAAAGTCCTTAAATAATGCAGCAGAGTCCTTAAATAATGCAACAAAGTCCTTAAACAATGCAGCAGAGTCCTTAAAGAATGCAGAAGAGTCCTTAAATAATGCAACCAAGACCTTAAATAATGCAGCAGAGTCCTTAAATAATGCAACAAAGTACTTAAATAATGCAGCAGAGTCCTAAAGTAACGTAGCAGAGTACTTAAATAATGCAGCAAAGTCATTAAATAATGCAGCAGAGTCCTTTAATAATGCAACAAATTCCTTAAATAATGCAGCAGAGTCCTTAAATAATGCAATAAAGTCCATAAATAATGCAGCAAAGTCCTTAAATAATTCAGCAGAGTGCTGAAATACCGCAGCAGGGTCCTTAAATAATGCAGCAGAGTCCTTAAATAATGCAACAAAGTCCTTAAATAATGCAGCAGGGTCCTTAAATAATGCAACAAAGTCCTTAAATAATGCAGCAGAGTCCTTAAATAATGCAGCAAAGTCCTTAAATAATGCAGCAGAGTCCTTAAATAATCCAGCCAAGTCCTTAAATAATGCAGCAAAGTCCTTAAATAATGCAGCAGAGTACTGAAATACCGCAGCAGGATCCTTAAATAATGCAGCAGAGTCCTTAAATAATGCAGAACACTCCTTAAATAATGCAATAAAGTCCTTAAATAATGCAGCAGAGTCCTTAAATAATGCAACAAAGTCCTTAAATAATGCAGCAGAGTCCTTAAATAATGCAGCACATTCCTTAAATAATGCAGCAGAGTCCTTAAATAATCCAGCCAAGTCCTTAAATACTGCTGCAGAGTACTTAAATAATGCAGCAAAGTCCTTAAATAATGCAGCAGAGTCCTTAAATAATGCAACAAAGTACTTAAATAATGTAGAAGAGTCCTTAAATAATGCAACAAAGTCCTTAAATAATGCAGCTGAGTACTTAAATAATGCAACAAAGTACTTAAATAATGCAGCAGAGTCCTTAAGTACCGTATCAGAGTCCTTAAATAATGCAGCAAAGTCCTTAAATAATGCAGAAGAGTCCTTAAATAATGCAGCAAAGTCCTTAAATAATCCAGCCAAGTCCTTAAATACTGCTGCAGAGTACTTAAATAATGCAGCAAAGTCCTTAAATAATGCAGCAGAGTCCTTAAATAATGCAACAAAGTACTTAAATAATGTAGAAGAGTCCTTAAATAATGCAACAAAGTCCTTAAATAATGCAGCTGAGTACTTAAGTACCGTATCAGAGTCCTTAAATAATGCAGCAAAGTCCTTAAATAATGCAGCAGAGTCCTTAAATAATGCAGCAAAGTCCTTAAATAATCCAGCCAATTCCTTAAATAATGCAACAAAGTCCTTAAATAATGCAGCAGATTACTGAAATACTGCAGCAGGGTCCTTAAATAATGCAGCAGAGTCCTTAAATAATGCAACAAAGTCCTTAAATAATGCAGCAGAGTCCTTAAATAATGCAACAAAGTCCTTAAATAATGCAGCAGAGTCCTTAAATAATGCAGCAGAGTGCTGAAATACCGCAGCAGGGTCCTTAAATAATGCAGCAAAGTCCTTAAATAATGAAGTAGAGTCCTTAAATAATGCAACAAAGTCCTTAAATGATGCAGCAGAGTCCTTAAATAATGCAACAAAGTCCTTAAATAATGCAGCAGAGTCCTTAAATAATGCAATAAAGTCCATAAATAATGCAGCAAAGTCCTTAAATAATTCAGCAGAGTGCTGAAATACCGCAGCAGGGTCCTTAAATAATGCAGCAGAGTCCTTAAATAATGCAACAAAGACCTTAAATAATGCAGCAGGGTCCTTAAATAATGCAGAAGAGTCCTTAAATAATGCAGCAAATTCCTTAAATAATGCAGCAAAGTCTTTAAATAATGCAATAAAGTCCATAAATAATGCAGCAAAGTTCTTAAATAATGCAGCAGAGTCCTTAAATACCACAGCAGAGTCCTTAAATAATGCAGCAAAGTCTTTAAATAATGCAACAAAGTCCTTAAATAATGCAGCAGAGTCCTTAAATAATGCAACAAATTCCTTAAATAATGCAGCAGAGTCCTTAAATAATGCAATAAAGTCCTTAAATAATGCAGCAAAGTCCTTAAATAATTCAGCAGAGTGCTGAAATACCGCAGCAGGGTCCTTAAATAATGCAGCAGAGTCCTTAAATAATGCAACAAAGTCCTTAAATAATGCAGCAGGGTCCTTAAATAATGCAACAAAGTCCTTAAATAATGCAGCAGAGTCCTTAAAAAATGCAGTAAAGTCCGTAAATAATGCAGCAGAGTCCTTAAATAATCCAGCCAAGTCCTTAAATAATGCAACAAAGTCCTTAAATAATGCAGCAGATTACTGAAATACTGCAGCAGGGTCCTTAAATAATGCAGCAGAGTCCTTAAATAATGCAACAAAGTCCTTAAATAATGCAGCAGAGTCCTTAAATAATGCAAAAAAGTCCTTAAATAATGCAGCAGAGTCCTTAAATAATGCAACAAAGTCCTTAAATAATGCAGCAGAGTCCTTAAATAATGCAGAAAAGTCCTTAAATAATGCAGCAGAGTCCTTAAATACTTCAGCATAGTCCTTAAATAATGCAGCAAAGTCCTTGAATAATTTAGCAGAATCCTTAAATAATGCAACAAAGTCCTTAAATAATGCAGAAGAGTCCTTAAATAATGCAGAAAAGTCCTTAAATAATGCAGCAAATTCCTTAAATAATGCAGCAAAGTCTTTAAATAATGCAATAAAGTCCATAAATAATGCAGCAAAGTTCTTAAATAATGCAGCAGAGTCCTTAAATACCACAGCAGAGTCCTTAAATAATGCAGCAAAGTCTTTAAATAATGCAACAAAGTCCTTAAATAATGCAGCAGAGTCCTTAAATAATGCAGAAGAGTCCTTAAATAATCCAGCCAAGTCCTTAAATAATGCAGCAGAGTCCTTAAATAATGCAACAAAATCCTTAAATAATGCAGAAGAGTCCTTAAATAATCCAGCCAAGTCCTTAAATCATGCAGCAGGGTCCTTAAATAATCCAGCCAAGTCCTTAAATAATGCAGCAGAGTCCTTAAATAATGCAGCAAAGTCCTTAAATAATGCAGCAGAGTCCTTAAATACTTCAGCATAGTCCTTAAATAATGCAGCAAAGTCCTTGAATAATGCAGCAGAGTCCTTAAATAATGCAACAAAGTCATTAAATAATGCTGCAGAGTCCTTAAAAAATGCAGCAAATTCCTTAAATAATGCAGCAAAGTCTTTAAATAATGCAATAAAGTCCATAAATAATGCAGCAACGTCCTTAAATAATGCAGCAGAGTACTGAAATACCGCAGCAGGGTCCTTAAATAATGCAGAAAAGTCGTTAAATAATGCAGCAGAGTCCTTAAATAATGCAGCAGAGTACAGAAATACCGCAGCAGGGTCCTTAAATAATGCAGCAAAGTCGTTATATAATGAAGTAGAGTCCTTAAATAATGCAAAAAAGTCCTTAAATGATGCAGCAGAGTCCTTAAATAATGCAACAAAGTCCTTAAACAATGCAGCAGAGTCCTTAAAGAATGCAGAAGAGTCCTTAAATAATGCAACCAAGACCTTAAATAATGCAGCAGAGTCCTTAAATAATGCAACAAAGTACTTAAATAATGCAGCAGAGTCCTTAAGTAACGTAGCAGAGTACTTAAATAATGCAGCAAAGTCATTAAATAATGCAGCAGAGTCCTTTAATAATGCAACAAATTCCTTAAATAATGCAGCAGAGTCCTTAAATAATGCAATAAAGTCCATAAATAATGCAGCAAAGTCCTTAAATAATTCAGCAGAGTGCTGAAATACCGCAGCAGGGTCCTTAAATAATGCAGCAGAGTCCTTAAATAATGCAACAAAGTCCTTAAATAATGCAGCAGAGTCCTTAAATAATGCAGCAAAGTCCTTAAATAATGCAGCAGAGTCCTTAAATAATCCAGCCAAGTCCTTAAATAATGCAGCAAAGTCCTTAAATAATGCAGCAGAGTACTGAAATACCGCAGCAGGATCCTTAAATAATGCAGCAGAGTCCTTAAATAATGCAGAACACTCCTTAAATAATGCAATAAAGTCCTTAAATAATGCAGCAGAGTCCTTAAATAATGCAACAAAGTCCTTAAATAATGCAGCAGAGTCCTTAAATAATGCAGCACATTCCTTAAATAATGCAGCAGAGTCCTTAAATAATCCAGCCAAGTCCTTAAATACTGCTGCAGAGTACTTAAATAATGCAGCAAAGTCCTTAAATAATGCAGCAGAGTCCTTAAATAATGCAACAAAGTACTTAAATAATGTAGAAGAGTCCTTAAATAATGCAACAAAGTCCTTAAATAATGCAGCTGAGTACTTAAATAATGCAACAAAGTCCTTAAATGATGCAGCAGAGTCCTTAAATAATGCAACAAAGTCCTTAAATAATGCAGCAGAGTACTTAAATAATGCAACAAAGTCCTTAAGCAATGCAGCAGAGTCCTTAAATAATGCAGAAGAGTCCTTAAATAATGCAACCAAGACCTTAAATAATGCAACAGAGTCCTTAAATAATGCAACCAAGACCTTAAATAATGCAACAGAGTCCTTAAATAATGCAACAAAGTACTTAAATAATGCAGCAGAGTCCTTAAGTACCGTAGCAGAGTCCTTAAATACTGCAGCAAAGTCCTTAAATAATGCAGCAGAGTCCTTAAATAATGCAGCAAAGTCATTAAATAATGCAGCAGAGTCCTAAAATAATGCAACAAATTCCTTAAATAATGCAGCAGAGTCCTTAAATAATGCAATAAAGTCCATAAATAATGCAGCAAAGTCCTTAAATAATTCAGCAGAGTGCTGAAATACCGCAGCAGGGTCCTTAAATAATGCAGCAGAGTCCTTAAATAATGCAACAAAGTCCATAAATAATGCAGCAGGGTCCTTAAATAATGCAACAAAGTCCTTAAATAATGCAGCAGAGTCCTTAAAAAATGCAGTAAAGTCCGTAAATAATGCAGCAGAGTCCTTAAATAATCCAGCCAAGTCCTTAAATAATGCAACAAAGTCCTTAAATAATGCAGCAGATTACTGAAATACTGCAGCAGGGTCCTTAAATAATGCAGCAGAGTCCTTAAATAATGCAACAAAGTCCTTAAATAATGCAGCAGAGTCCTTAAATAATGCAACAAAGTCCTTAAATAATGCAACAGAGTCCTTAAATAATGCAACAAAGTCCTTAAATAATGCAGCAGAGTCCTTAAATAATGCAAAAAAGTCCTTAAATAATGCAGCAGAGTCCTTAAATAATGCAACAAAGTCCTTAAATAATGCAGCAGAGTCCTTAAATAATGCAGAAAAGTCCTTAAATAATGCAGCAGAGTCCTTAAATACTTCAGCATAGTCCTTAAATAATGCAGCAAAGTCCTTGAATAATTTAGCAGAATCCTTAAATAATGCAACAAAGTCCTTAAATAATGCAGAAGAGTCCTTAAATAATGCAGCAAATTCCTTAAATAATGCAGCAAAGTCTTTAAATAATGCAATAAAGTCCATAAATAATGCAGCAAAGTTCTTAAATAATGCAGCAGAGTCCTTAAATACCACAGCAGAGTCCTTAAATAATGCAGCAAAGTCTTTAAATAATGCAACAAAGTCCTTAAATAATGCAGCAGAGTCCTTAAATAATGCAGAAGAGTCCTTAAATAATCCAGCCAAGTCCTTAAATAATGCAGCAGAGTCCTTAAATAATGCAACAAAATCCTTAAATAATGCAGAAGAGTCCTTAAGTAATCCAGCCAAGTCCTTAAATCATGCAGCAGGGTCCTTAAATAATCCAACCAAGTCCTTAAATAATGCAGCAGAGTGCTTAAATAATGCAGCAAAGTCCTTAAATAATGCAGCAGAGTCCTTAAATACTTCAGCATAGTCCTTAAATAATGCAGCAAAGTCATTAAATAATGCTGCAGAGTCCTTAAATAATGCAGCAAATTCCTTAAATAATGCAGCAAAGTCTTTAAATAATGCAATAAAGTCCATAAATAATGCAGCAAAGTCCTTAAATAATGCAGCAGAGTACTGAAATACCGCAGCAGGGTCCTTAAATAATGCAGCAAAGTCGTTAAATAATGCAGCAGAGTCCTTAAATAATGCAGCAGAGTACTGAAATACCGCAGCAGGGTCCTTAAATAATGCAGCAAAGTCGTTATATAATGAAGTAGAGTCCTTAAATAATGCAAAAAAGTCCTTAAATGATGCAGCAGAGTCCTTAAATAATGCAACAAAGTCCTTAAATAATGCAGCAGAGTCCTTAAATAATGCAACAAAGTCCTTAAACAATGCAGCAGAGTCCTTAAATAATGCAGAAGAGTCCTTAAATAATGCAACCAAGACCTTAAATAATGCAGCAGAGTCCTTAAATAATGCAACAAAGTACTTAAATAATGCAGCTGAGTCCTTAAATAATGCAGCACATTCCTTAAATAATGCAGCAGAGTCCTTAAATAATCCAGCCAAGTCCTTAAATACTGCTGCAGAGTACTTAAATAATGCAGCAAAGTCCTTAAATAATGCAGCAGAGTCCTTAAATAATGCAACAAAGTACTTAAATAATGTAGAAGAGTCCTTAAATAATGCAACAAAGTCCTTAAATAATGCAGCTGAGTACTTAAATAATGCAACAAAGTCCTTAAATAATGCAGCAGAGTCCTTAAATAATGCAACAAAGTCCTTAAACAATGCAGCAGAGTCCTTAAAGAATGCAGAAGAGTCCTTAAATAATGCAACCAAGACCTTAAATAATGCAGCAGAGTCCTTAAATAATGCAACAAAGTACTTAAATAATGCAGCAGAGTCCTAAAGTAACGTAGCAGAGTACTTAAATAATGCAGCAAAGTCATTAAATAATGCAGCAGAGTCCTTTAATAATGCAACAAATTCCTTAAATAATGCAGCAGAGTCCTTAAATAATGCAATAAAGTCCATAAATAATGCAGCAAAGTCCTTAAATAATTCAGCAGAGTGCTGAAATACCGCAGCAGGGTCCTTAAATAATGCAGCAGAGTCCTTAAATAATGCAACAAAGTCCTTAAATAATGCAGCAGGGTCCTTAAATAATGCAACAAAGTCCTTAAATAATGCAGCAGAGTCCTTAAATAATGCAGCAAAGTCCTTAAATAATGCAGCAGAGTCCTTAAATAATCCAGCCAAGTCCTTAAATAATGCAGCAAAGTCCTTAAATAATGCAGCAGAGTACTGAAATACCGCAGCAGGATCCTTAAATAATGCAGCAGAGTCCTTAAATAATGCAGAACACTCCTTAAATAATGCAATAAAGTCCTTAAATAATGCAGCAGAGTCCTTAAATAATGCAACAAAGTCCTTAAATAATGCAGCAGAGTCCTTAAATAATGCAGCACATTCCTTAAATAATGCAGCAGAGTCCTTAAATAATCCAGCCAAGTCCTTAAATACTGCTGCAGAGTACTTAAATAATGCAGCAAAGTCCTTAAATAATGCAGCAGAGTCCTTAAATAATGCAACAAAGTACTTAAATAATGTAGAAGAGTCCTTAAATAATGCAACAAAGTCCTTAAATAATGCAGCTGAGTACTTAAGTACCGTATCAGAGTCCTTAAATAATGCAGCAAAGTCCTTAAATAATGCAGCAGAGTCCTTAAATAATGCAGCAAAGTCCTTAAATAATCCAGCCAATGCCTTAAATAATGCAACAAAGTCCTTAAATAATGCAGCAGATTACTGAAATACTGCAGCAGGGTCCTTAAATAATGCAGCAGAGTCCTTAAATAATGCAACAAAGTCCTTAAATAATGCAGCAGAGTCCTTAAATAATGCAACAAAGTCCTTAAATAATGCAGCAGAGTCCTTAAATAATGCAGCAGAGTGCTGAAATACCGCAGCAGGGTCCTTAAATAATGCAGCAAAGTCCTTAAATAATGAAGTAGAGTCCTTAAATAATGCAACAAAGTCCTTAAATGATGCAGCAGAGTCCTTAAATAATGCAACAAAGTCCTTAAATAATGCAGCAGAGTCCTTAAATAATGCAATAAAGTCCATAAATAATGCAGCAAAGTCCTTAAATAATTCAGCAGAGTGCTGAAATACCGCAGCAGGGTCCTTAAATAATGCAGCAGAGTCCTTAAATAATGCAACAAAGACCTTAAATAATGCAGCAGGGTCCTTAAATAATGCAGAAGAGTCCTTAAATAATGCAGCAAATTCCTTAAATAATGCAGCAAAGTCTTTAAATAATGCAATAAAGTCCATAAATAATGCAGCAAAGTTCTTAAATAATGCAGCAGAGTCCTTAAATACCACAGCAGAGTCCTTAAATAATGCAGCAAAGTCTTTAAATAATGCAACAAAGTCCTTAAATAATGCAGCAGAGTCCTTAAATAATGCAACAAATTCCTTAAATAATGCAGCAGAGTCCTTAAATAATGCAATAAAGTCCATAAATAATGCAGCAAAGTCCTTAAATAATTCAGCAGAGTGCTGAAATACCGCAGCAGGGTCCTTAAATAATGCAGCAGAGTCCTTAAATAATGCAACAAAGTCCTTAAATAATGCAGCAGGGTCCTTAAATAATGCAACAAAGTCCTTAAATAATGCAGCAGAGTCCTTAAATAATGCAGCAAAGTCCTTAAATAATGCAGCAGAGTCCTTAAATAATCCAGCCAAGTCCTTAAATAATGCAGCAAAGTCCTTAAATAATGCAGCAGAGTACTGAAATACCGCAGCAGGATCCTTAAATAATGCAGCAGAGTCCTTAAATAATGCAGAACACTCCTTAAATAATGCAATAAAGTCCTTAAATAATGCAGCAGAGTCCTTAAATAATGCAACAAAGTCCTTAAATAATGCAGCAGAGTCCTTAAATAATGCAGCACATTCCTTAAATAATGCAGCAGAGTCCTTAAATAATCCAGCCAAGTCCTTAAATACTGCTGCAGAGTACTTAAATAATGCAGCAAAGTCCTTAAATAATGCAGCAGAGTCCTTAAATAATGCAACAAAGTACTTAAATAATGTAGAAGAGTCCTTAAATAATGCAACAAAGTCCTTAAATAATGCAGCTGAGTACTTAAATAATGCAACAAAGTACTTAAATAATGCAGCAGAGTCCTTAAGTACCGTATCAGAGTCCTTAAATAATGCAGCAAAGTCCTTAAATAATGCAGAAGAGTCCTTAAATAATGCAGCAAAGTCCTTAAATAATCCAGCCAAGTCCTTAAATACTGCTGCAGAGTACTTACATAATGCAGCAAAGTCCTTAAATAATGCAGCAGAGTCCTTAAATAATGCAACAAAGTACTTAAATAATGTAGAAGAGTCCTTAAATAATGCAACAAAGTCCTTAAATAATGCAGCTGAGTACTTAAGTACCGTATCAGAGTCCTTAAATAATGCAGCAAAGTCCTTAAATAATGCAGCAGAGTCCTTAAATAATGCAGCAAAGTCCTTAAATAATCCAGCCAATTCCTTAAATAATGCAACAAAGTCCTTAAATAATGCAGCAGATTACTGAAATACTGCAGCAGGGTCCTTAAATAATGCAGCAGAGTCCTTAAATAATGCAACAAAGTCCTTAAATAATGCAGCAGAGTCCTTAAATAATGCAACAAAGTCCTTAAATAATGCAGCAGAGTCCTTAAATAATGCAGCAGAGTGCTGAAATACCGCAGCAGGGTCCTTAAATAATGCAGCAAAGTCCTTAAATAATGAAGTAGAGTCCTTAAATAATGCAACAAAGTCCTTAAATGATGCAGCAGAGTCCTTAAATAATGCAACAAAGTCCTTAAATAATGCAGCAGAGTCCTTAAATAATGCAATAAAGTCCATAAATAATGCAGCAAAGTCCTTAAATAATTCAGCAGAGTGCTGAAATACCGCAGCAGGGTCCTTAAATAATGCAGCAGAGTCCTTAAATAATGCAACAAAGACCTTAAATAATGCAGCAGGGTCCTTAAATAATGCAGAAGAGTCCTTAAATAATGCAGCAAATTCCTTAAATAATGCAGCAAAGTCTTTAAATAATGCAATAAAGTCCATAAATAATGCAGCAAAGTTCTTAAATAATGCAGCAGAGTCCTTAAATACCACAGCAGAGTCCTTAAATAATGCAGCAAAGTCTTTAAATAATGCAACAAAGTCCTTAAATAATGCAGCAGAGTCCTTAAATAATGCAACAAATTCCTTAAATAATGCAGCAGAGTCCTTAAATAATGCAATAAAGTCCATAAATAATGCAGCAAAGTCCTTAAATAATTCAGCAGAGTGCTGAAATACCGCAGCAGGGTCCTTAAATAATGCAGCAGAGTCCTTAAATAATGCAACAAAGTCCTTAAATAATGCAGCAGGGTCCTTAAATAATGCAACAAAGTCCTTAAATAATGCAGCAGAGTCCTTAAAAAATGCAGTAAAGTCCGTAAATAATGCAGCAGAGTCCTTAAATAATCCAGCCAAGTCCTTAAATAATGCAACAAAGTCCTTAAATAATGCAGCAGATTACTGAAATACTGCAGCAGGGTCCTTAAATAATGCAGCAGAGTCCTTAAATAATGCAACAAAGTCCTTAAATAATGCAGCAGAGTCCTTAAATAATGCAAAAAAGTCCTTAAATAATGCAGCAGAGTCCTTAAATAATGCAACAAAGTCCTTAAATAATGCAGCAGAGTCCTTAAATAATGCAGAAAAGTCCTTAAATAATGCAGCAGAGTCCTTAAATACTTCAGCATAGTCCTTAAATAATGCAGCAAAGTCCTTGAATAATTTAGCAGAATCCTTAAATAATGCAACAAAGTCCTTAAATAATGCAGAAGAGTCCTTAAATAATGCAGAAAAGTCCTTAAATAATGCAGCAAATTCCTTAAATAATGCAGCAAAGTCTTTAAATAATGCAATAAAGTCCATAAATAATGCAGCAAAGTTCTTAAATAATGCAGCAGAGTCCTTAAATACCACAGCAGAGTCCTTAAATAATGCAGCAAAGTCTTTAAATAATGCAACAAAGTCCTTAAATAATGCAGCAGAGTCCTTAAATAATGCAGAAGAGTCCTTAAATAATCCAGCCAAGTCCTTAAATAATGCAGCAGAGTCCTTAAATAATGCAACAAAATCCTTAAATAATGCAGAAGAGTCCTTAAATAATCCAGCCAAGTCCTTAAATCATGCAGCAGGGTCCTTAAATAATCCAGCCAAGTCCTTAAATAATGCAGCAGAGTCCTTAAATAATGCAGCAAAGTCCTTAAATAATGCAGCAGAGTCCTTAAATACTTCAGCATAGTCCTTAAATAATGCAGCAAAGTCCTTGAATAATGCAGCAGAGTCCTTAAATAATGCAACAAAGTCATTAAATAATGCTGCAGAGTCCTTAAAAAATGCAGCAAATTCCTTAAATAATGCAGCAAAGTCTTTAAATAATGCAATAAAGTCCATAAATAATGCAGCAACGTCCTTAAATAATGCAGCAGAGTACTGAAATACCGCAGCAGGGTCCTTAAATAATGCAGAAAAGTCGTTAAATAATGCAGCAGAGTCCTTAAATAATGCAGCAGAGTACAGAAATACCGCAGCAGGGTCCTTAAATAATGCAGCAAAGTCGTTATATAATGAAGTAGAGTCCTTAAATAATGCAAAAAAGTCCTTAAATGATGCAGCAGAGTCCTTAAATAATGCAACAAAGTCCTTAAACAATGCAGCAGAGTCCTTAAAGAATGCAGAAGAGTCCTTAAATAATGCAACCAAGACCTTAAATAATGCAGCAGAGTCCTTAAATAATGCAACAAAGTACTTAAATAATGCAGCAGAGTCCTTAAGTAACGTAGCAGAGTACTTAAATAATGCAGCAAAGTCATTAAATAATGCAGCAGAGTCCTTTAATAATGCAACAAATTCCTTAAATAATGCAGCAGAGTCCTTAAATAATGCAATAAAGTCCATAAATAATGCAGCAAAGTCCTTAAATAATTCAGCAGAGTGCTGAAATACCGCAGCAGGGTCCTTAAATAATGCAGCAGAGTCCTTAAATAATGCAACAAAGTCCTTAAATAATGCAGCAGGGTCCTTAAATAATGCAACAAAGTCCTTAAATAATGCAGCAGAGTCCTTAAATAATGCAGCAAAGTCCTTAAATAATGCAGCAGAGTCCTTAAATAATCCAGCCAAGTCCTTAAATAATGCAGCAAAGTCCTTAAATAATGCAGCAGAGTACTGAAATACCGCAGCAGGATCCTTAAATAATGCAGCAGAGTCCTTAAATAATGCAGAACACTCCTTAAATAATGCAATAAAGTCCTTAAATAATGCAGCAGAGTCCTTAAATAATGCAACAAAGTCCTTAAATAATGCAGCAGAGTCCTTAAATAATGCAGCACATTCCTTAAATAATGCAGCAGAGTCCTTAAATAATCCAGCCAAGTCCTTAAATACTGCTGCAGAGTACTTAAATAATGCAGCAAAGTCCTTAAATAATGCAGCAGAGTCCTTAAATAATGCAACAAAGTACTTAAATAATGTAGAAGAGTCCTTAAATAATGCAACAAAGTCCTTAAATAATGCAGCTGAGTACTTAAATAATGCAACAAAGTCCTTAAATGATGCAGCAGAGTCCTTAAATAATGCAACAAAGTCCTTAAATAATGCAGCAGAGTACTTAAATAATGCAACAAAGTCCTTAAACAATGCAGCAGAGTCCTTAAATAATGCAGAAGAGTCCTTAAATAATGCAACCAAGACCTTAAATAATGCAACAGAGTCCTTAAATAATGCAACCAAGACCTTAAATAATGCAACAGAGTCCTTAAATAATGCAACAAAGTACTTAAATAATGCAGCAGAGTCCTTAAGTACCGTAGCAGAGTCCTTAAATACTGCAGCAAAGTCCTTAAATAATGCAGCAGAGTCCTTAAATAATGCAGCAAAGTCATTAAATAATGCAGCAGAGTCCTAAAATAATGCAACAAATTCCTTAAATAATGCAGCAGAGTCCTTAAATAATGCAATAAAGTCCATAAATAATGCAGCAAAGTCCTTAAATAATTCAGCAGAGTGCTGAAATACCGCAGCAGGGTCCTTAAATAATGCAGCAGAGTCCTTAAATAATGCAACAAAGTCCATAAATAATGCAGCAGGGTCCTTAAATAATGCAACAAAGTCCTTAAATAATGCAGCAGAGTCCTTAAAAAATGCAGTAAAGTCCGTAAATAATGCAGCAGAGTCCTTAAATAATCCAGCCAAGTCCTTAAATAATGCAACAAAGTCCTTAAATAATGCAGCAGATTACTGAAATACTGCAGCAGGGTCCTTAAATAATGCAGCAGAGTCCTTAAATAATGCAACAAAGTCCTTAAATAATGCAGCAGAGTCCTTAAATAATGCAACAAAGTCCTTAAATAATGCAACAGAGTCCTTAAATAATGCAACAAAGTCCTTAAATAATGCAGCAGAGTCCTTAAATAATGCAAAAAAGTCCTTAAATAATGCAGCAGAGTCCTTAAATAATGCAACAAAGTCCTTAAATAATGCAGCAGAGTCCTTAAATAATGCAGAAAAGTCCTTAAATAATGCAGCAGAGTCCTTAAATACTTCAGCATAGTCCTTAAATAATGCAGCAAAGTCCTTGAATAATTTAGCAGAATCCTTAAATAATGCAACAAAGTCCTTAAATAATGCAGAAGAGTCCTTAAATAATGCAGCAAATTCCTTAAATAATGCAGCAAAGTCTTTAAATAATGCAATAAAGTCCATAAATAATGCAGCAAAGTTCTTAAATAATGCAGCAGAGTCCTTAAATACCACAGCAGAGTCCTTAAATAATGCAGCAAAGTCTTTAAATAATGCAACAAAGTCCTTAAATAATGCAGCAGAGTCCTTAAATAATGCAGAAGAGTCCTTAAATAATCCAGCCAAGTCCTTAAATAATGCAGCAGAGTCCTTAAATAATGCAACAAAATCCTTAAATAATGCAGAAGAGTCCTTAAGTAATCCAGCCAAGTCCTTAAATCATGCAGCAGGGTCCTTAAATAATCCAACCAAGTCCTTAAATAATGCAGCAGAGTGCTTAAATAATGCAGCAAAGTCCTTAAATAATGCAGCAGAGTCCTTAAATACTTCAGCATAGTCCTTAAATAATGCAGCAAAGTCATTAAATAATGCTGCAGAGTCCTTAAATAATGCAGCAAATTCCTTAAATAATGCAGCAAAGTCTTTAAATAATGCAATAAAGTCCATAAATAATGCAGCAAAGTCCTTAAATAATGCAGCAGAGTACTGAAATACCGCAGCAGGGTCCTTAAATAATGCAGCAAAGTCGTTAAATAATGCAGCAGAGTCCTTAAATATTGCAGCAGAGTACTGAAATACCGCAGCAGGGTCCTTAAATAATGCAGCAAAGTCGTTATATAATGAAGTAGAGTCCTTAAATAATGCAAAAAAGTCCTTAAATGATGCAGCAGAGTCCTTAAATAATGCAACAAAGTCATTAAATAATGCAGCAGAGTCCTTAAATAATGCAACAAAGTCCTTAAACAATGCAGCAGAGTCCTTAAATAATGCAGAAGAGTCCTTAAATAATGCAACCAAGACCTTAAATAATGCAGCAGAGTCCTTAAATAATGCAACAAAGTACTTAAATAATGCAGCTGAGTCCTTAAATAATGCAGCACATTCCTTAAATAATGCAGCAGAGTCCTTAAATAATCCAGCCAAGTCCTTAAATACTGCTGCAGAGTACTTAAATAATGCAGCAAAGTCCTTAAATAATGCAGCAGAGTCCTTAAATAATGCAACAAAGTACTTAAATAATGTAGAAGAGTCCTTAAATAATGCAACAAAGTCCTTAAATAATGCAGCTGAGTACTTAAATAATGCAACAAAGTCCTTAAATAATGCAGCAGAGTCCTTAAATAATGCAACAAAGTCCTTAAACAATGCAGCAGAGTCCTTAAAGAATGCAGAAGAGTCCTTAAATAATGCAACCAAGACCTTAAATAATGCAGCAGAGTCCTTAAATAATGCAACAAAGTACTTAAATAATGCAGCAGAGTCCTAAAGTAACGTAGCAGAGTACTTAAATAATGCAGCAAAGTCATTAAATAATGCAGCAGAGTCCTTTAATAATGCAACAAATTCCTTAAATAATGCAGCAGAGTCCTTAAATAATGCAATAAAGTCCATAAATAATGCAGCAAAGTCCTTAAATAATTCAGCAGAGTGCTGAAATACCGCAGCAGGGTCCTTAAATAATGCAGCAGAGTCCTTAAATAATGCAACAAAGTCCTTAAATAATGCAGCAGGGTCCTTAAATAATGCAACAAAGTCCTTAAATAATGCAGCAGAGTCCTTAAATAATGCAGCAAAGTCCTTAAATAATGCAGCAGAGTCCTTAAATAATCCAGCCAAGTCCTTAAATAATGCAGCAAAGTCCTTAAATAATGCAGCAGAGTACTGAAATACCGCAGCAGGATCCTTAAATAATGCAGCAGAGTCCTTAAATAATGCAGAACACTCCTTAAATAATGCAATAAAGTCCTTAAATAATGCAGCAGAGTCCTTAAATAATGCAACAAAGTCCTTAAATAATGCAGCAGAGTCCTTAAATAATGCAGCACATTCCTTAAATAATGCAGCAGAGTCCTTAAATAATCCAGCCAAGTCCTTAAATACTGCTGCAGAGTACTTAAATAATGCAGCAAAGTCCTTAAATAATGCAGCAGAGTCCTTAAATAATGCAACAAAGTACTTAAATAATGTAGAAGAGTCCTTAAATAATGCAACAAAGTCCTTAAATAATGCAGCTGAGTACTTAAATAATGCAACAAAGTACTTAAATAATGCAGCAGAGTCCTTAAGTACCGTATCAGAGTCCTTAAATAATGCAGCAAAGTCCTTAAATAATGCAGAAGAGTCCTTAAATAATGCAGCAAAGTCCTTAAATAATCCAGCCAAGTCCTTAAATACTGCTGCAGAGTACTTAAATAATGCAGCAAAGTCCTTAAATAATGCAGCAGAGTCCTTAAATAATGCAACAAAGTACTTAAATAATGTAGAAGAGTCCTTAAATAATGCAACAAAGTCCTTAAATAATGCAGCTGAGTACTTAAGTACCGTATCAGAGTCCTTAAATAATGCAGCAAAGTCCTTAAATAATGCAGCAGAGTCCTTAAATAATGCAGCAAAGTCCTTAAATAATCCAGCCAATTCCTTAAATAATGCAACAAAGTCCTTAAATAATGCAGCAGATTACTGAAATACTGCAGCAGGGTCCTTAAATAATGCAGCAGAGTCCTTAAATAATGCAACAAAGTCCTTAAATAATGCAGCAGAGTCCTTAAATAATGCAACAAAGTCCTTAAATAATGCAGCAGAGTCCTTAAATAATGCAGCAGAGTGCTGAAATACCGCAGCAGGGTCCTTAAATAATGCAGCAAAGTCCTTAAATAATGAAGTAGAGTCCTTAAATAATGCAACAAAGTCCTTAAATGATGCAGCAGAGTCCTTAAATAATGCAACAAAGTCCTTAAATAATGCAGCAGAGTCCTTAAATAATGCAATAAAGTTCATAAATAATGCAGCAAAGTCCTTAAATAATTCAGCAGAGTGCTGAAATACCGCAGCAGGGTCCTTAAATAATGCAGCAGAGTCCTTAAATAATGCAACAAAGACCTTAAATAATGCAGCAGGGTCCTTAAATAATGCAGAAGAGTCCTTAAATAATGCAGCAAATTCCTTAAATAATGCAGCAAAGTCTTTAAATAATGCAATAAAGTCCATAAATAATGCAGCAAAGTTCTTAAATAATGCAGCAGAGTCCTTAAATACCACAGCAGAGTCCTTAAATAATGCAGCAAAGTCTTTAAATAATGCAACAAAGTCCTTAAATAATGCAGCAGAGTCCTTAAATAATGCAACAAATTCCTTAAATAATGCAGCAGAGTCCTTAAATAATGCAATAAAGTCCATAAATAATGCAGCAAAGTCCTTAAATAATTCAGCAGAGTGCTGAAATACCGCAGCAGGGTCCTTAAATAATGCAGCAGAGTCCTTAAATAATGCAACAAAGTCCTTAAATAATGCAGCAGGGTCCTTAAATAATGCAACAAAGTCCTTAAATAATGCAGCAGAGTCCTTAAAAAATGCAGTAAAGTCCGTAAATAATGCAGCAGAGTCCTTAAATAATCCAGCCAAGTCCTTAAATAATGCAACAAAGTCCTTAAATAATGCAGCAGATTACTGAAATACTGCAGCAGGGTCCTTAAATAATGCAGCAGAGTCCTTAAATAATGCAACAAAGTCCTTAAATAATGCAGCAGAGTCCTTAAATAATGCAAAAAAGTCCTTAAATAATGCAGCAGAGTCCTTAAATAATGCAACAAAGTCCTTAAATAATGCAGCAGAGTCCTTAAATAATGCAGAAAAGTCCTTAAATAATGCAGCAGAGTCCTTAAATACTTCAGCATAGTCCTTAAATAATGCAGCAAAGTCCTTGAATAATTTAGCAGAATCCTTAAATAATGCAACAAAGTCCTTAAATAATGCAGAAGAGTCCTTAAATAATGCAGAAAAGTCCTTAAATAATGCAGCAAATTCCTTAAATAATGCAGCAAAGTCTTTAAATAATGCAATAAAGTCCATAAATAATGCAGCAAAGTTCTTAAATAATGCAGCAGAGTCCTTAAATACCACAGCAGAGTCCTTAAATAATGCAGCAAAGTCTTTAAATAATGCAACAAAGTCCTTAAATAATGCAGCAGAGTCCTTAAATAATGCAGAAGAGTCCTTAAATAATCCAGCCAAGTCCTTAAATAATGCAGCAGAGTCCTTAAATAATGCAACAAAATCCTTAAATAATGCAGAAGAGTCCTTAAATAATCCAGCCAAGTCCTTAAATCATGCAGCAGGGTCCTTAAATAATCCAGCCAAGTCCTTAAATAATGCAGCAGAGTCCTTAAATAATGCAGCAAAGTCCTTAAATAATGCAGCAGAGTCCTTAAATACTTCAGCATAGTCCTTAAATAATGCAGCAAAGTCCTTGAATAATGCAGCAGAGTCCTTAAATAATGCAACAAAGTCATTAAATAATGCTGCAGAGTCCTTAAAAAATGCAGCAAATTCCTTAAATAATGCAGCAAAGTCTTTAAATAATGCAATAAAGTCCATAAATAATGCAGCAAAGTCCTTAAATAATGCAGCAGAGTACTGAAATACCGCAGCAGGGTCCTTAAATAATGCAGAAAAGTCGTTAAATAATGCAGCAGAGTCCTTAAATAATGCAGCAGAGTACAGAAATACCGCAGCAGGGTCCTTAAATAATGCAGCAAAGTCGTTATATAATGAAGTAGAGTCCTTAAATAATGCAAAAAAGTCCTTAAATGATGCAGCAGAGTCCTTAAATAATGCAACAAAGTCCTTAAATAATGCAGCAGAGTCCTTAAATAATGCAACAAAGTCCTTAAACAATGCAGCAGAGTCCTTAAAGAATGCAGAAGAGTCCTTAAATAATGCAACCAAGACCTTAAATAATGCAGCAGAGTCCTTAAATAATGCAACAAAGTACTTAAATAATGCAGCAGAGTCCTTAAGTAACGTAGCAGAGTACTTAAATAATGCAGCAAAGTCATTAAATAATGCAGCAGAGTCCTTTAATAATGCAACAAATTCCTTAAATAATGCAGCAGAGTCCTTAAATAATGCAATAAAGTCCATAAATAATGCAGCAAAGTCCTTAAATAATTCAGCAGAGTGCTGAAATACCGCAGCAGGGTCCTTAAATAATGCAGCAGAGTCCTTAAATAATGCAACAAAGTCCTTAAATAATGCAGCAGGGTCCTTAAATAATGCAACAAAGTCCTTAAATAATGCAGCAGAGTCCTTAAATAATGCAGCAAAGTCCTTAAATAATGCAGCAGAGTCCTTAAATAATCCAGCCAAGTCCTTAAATAATGCAGCAAAGTCCTTAAATAATGCAGCAGAGTACTGAAATACCGCAGCAGGATCCTTAAATAATGCAGCAGAGTCCTTAAATAATGCAGAACACTCCTTAAATAATGCAATAAAGTCCTTAAATAATGCAGCAGAGTCCTTAAATAATGCAACAAAGTCCTTAAATAATGCAGCAGAGTCCTTAAATAATGCAGCACATTCCTTAAATAATGCAGCAGAGTCCTTAAATAATCCAGCCAAGTCCTTAAATACTGCTGCAGAGTACTTAAATAATGCAGCAAAGTCCTTAAATAATGCAGCAGAGTCCTTAAATAATGCAACAAAGTACTTAAATAATGTAGAAGAGTCCTTAAATAATGCAACAAAGTCCTTAAATAATGCAGCTGAGTACTTAAATAATGCAACAAAGTACTTAAATAATGCAGCAGAGTCCTTAAGTACCGTATCAGAGTCCTTAAATAATGCAGCAAAGTCCTTAAATAATGCAGAAGAGTCCTTAAATAATGCAGCAAAGTCCTTAAATAATCCAGCCAATTCCTTAAATAATGCAACAAAGTCCTTAAATAATGCAGCAGATTACTGAAATACTGCAGCAGGGTCCTTAAATAATGCAGCAGAGTCCTTAAATAATGCAACAAAGTCCTTAAATAATGCAGCAGAGTCCTTAAATAATGCAACAAAGTCCTTAAATAATGCAGCAGAGTCCTTAAATAATGCAGCAGAGTACTGAAATACCGCAGCAGGGTCCTTAAATAATGCAGCAAAGTCTTTAAATAATGAAGTAGAGTCCTTAAATAATGAAACAAAGTCCTTAAATGATGCAGCAGAGTCCTTAAATAATGCAACAAAGTCCTTAAATAATGCAGCAGGGTCCTTAAATAATGCAATAAAGTCCATAAATAATGCAGCAAAGTCCTTAAATAATTCAGCAGAGTGCTGAAATACCGCAGCAGGGTCCTTAAATAATGCAGCAGAGTCCTTAAATAATGCAACAAAGACCTTAAATAATGCAGCAGGGTCCTTAAATAATGCAGAAGAGTCCTTAAATAATGCAGCAAATTCCTTAAATAATGCAGCAAAGTCTTTAAATAATGCAATAAAGTCCATAAATAATGCAGCAAAGTTCTTAAATAATGCAGCAGAGTCCTTAAATACCACAGCAGAGTCCTTAAATAATGCAGCAAAGTCTTTAAATAATGCAACAAAGTCCTTAAATAATGCAGCAGAGTCCTTAAATAATGCAGAAGAGTCCTTAAATAATCCAGCCAAGTCCTTAAATAATGCAGCAGAGTCCTTAAATAATGCAGCAAAGTCCTTAAATAATCCAGCCAATTCCTTAAATAATGCAACAAAGTCCTTAAATAATGCAGCAGATTACTGAAATACTGCAGCAGGGTCCTTAAATAATGCAGCAGAGTCCTTAAATAATGCAACAAAGTCCTTAAATAATGCAGCAGAGTCCTTAAATAATGCAACAAAGTCCTTAAATAATGCAGCAGAGTCCTTAAATAATGCAGCAGAGTGCTGAAATACCGCAGCAGGGTCCTTAAATAATGCAGCAAAGTCCTTAAATAATGAAGTAGAGTCCTTAAATAATGCAACAAAGTCCTTAAATGATGCAGCAGAGTCCTTAAATAATGCAACAAAGTCCTTAAATAATGCAGCAGAGTCCTTAAATAATGCAATAAAGTCCATAAATAATGCAGCAAAGTCCTTAAATAATTCAGCAGAGTGCTGAAATACCGCAGCAGGGTCCTTAAATAATGCAGCAGAGTCCTTAAATAATGCAACAAAGACCTTAAATAATGCAGCAGGGTCCTTAAATAATGCAGAAGAGTCCTTAAATAATGCAGCAAATTCCTTAAATAATGCAGCAAAGTCTTTAAATAATGCAATAAAGTCCATAAATAATGCAGCAAAGTTCTTAAATAATGCAGCAGAGTCCTTAAATACCACAGCAGAGTCCTTAAATAATGCAGCAAAGTCTTTAAATAATGCAACAAAGTCCTTAAATAATGCAGCAGAGTCCTTAAATAATGCAACAAATTCCTTAAATAATGCAGCAGAGTCCTTAAATAATGCAATAAAGTCCATAAATAATGCAGCAAAGTCCTTAAATAATTCAGCAGAGTGCTGAAATACCGCAGCAGGGTCCTTAAATAATGCAGCAGAGTCCTTAAATAATGCAGCAAAGTCCTTAAATAATGCAGCAGAGTCCTTAAATAATCCAGCCAAGTCCTTAAATAATGCAGCAGAGTCCTTAAATAATGCAGCAAAGTCCGTAAATAATGCAGCAGAGTCCTTAAATAATCCAGCCAAGTCCTTAAATAATGCAACAAAGTCCTTAAATAATGCAGCAGATTACTGAAATACTGCAGCAGGGTCCTTAAATAATGCAGCAGAGTCCTTAAATAATGCAACAAAGTCCTTAAATAATGCAGCAGAGTCCTTAAATAATGCAACAAAGTCCTTAAATAATGCAGCAGAGTCCTTAAATAATGCAGCAAAGTCCTTAAATAATGCAGCACAGTCCTTAAATAATCCAGCCAAGTCCTTAAATAATGCAACAAAGTCCTTAAATAATGCAGCAGAGTCCTTAAATAATGCAACAAAGTCCTTAAACAATGCAGCAGAGTCCTTAAATAATGCAGAAGAGTCCTTAAATAATGCAACCAAGACCTTAATGCAGCAGAGTCCTTAAATAATGCAACAAAGTACTTAAATAATGCAGCAGAGTCCTTAAGTACCATAGCAGAGTCCTTAAATACTGCAGCAAAGTCCTTAAATGATGCAGCAGAGTCCTTAAATAATGCAGCAAAGTCATTAAATAATGCAGCAGAGTCCTTAAATAATGCAACAAATTCCTTAAATAATGCAGCAGAGTCCTTAAATAATGCAATAAAGTCCATAAATAATGCAGCAAAGTCCTTAAATAATGCAACAAAGTCCTTAAATAATGCAGCAGGGTCCTTAAATAATGCAACAAAGTCCTTAAATAATGCAGCAGAGTCCTTAAAAAATGCAGCAAAGTCCGTAAATAATGCAGCAGAGTCCTTATATAATCCAGCCAAGTCCTTAAATAATGCAGCAGATTACTGAAATACGGCAGCAGGGTCCTTAAATAATGCAGCAGAGTCCTTATATAATGCAACAAAGTCCTTAAATAATGCAGCAGAGTCCTTAAATAATGCAACAAAGTCCTTAAATGATGCAGCAGAGTCCTTAAATAATGCAACAAAGTCCTTAAATAATGCAGCAGAGTCCTTAAATAATGCAATAAAGTCCATAAATCATGCAGCAAAGTCCTTAAATAATTCAGCAGAGTGCTGAAATACCGCAGCAGGGTCCTTAAATAATGCAGCAGAGTCCTTAAATAATGCAACAAAGTCCTTAAATAATGCAGCAGGGTCCTTAAATAATGCAACAAAGTCCTTAAATAATGCAGCAGAGTCCTTAAATAATGCAGCAAAGTCCTTAAATCATGCAGCAGGGTCCTTAAATAATCCAGCCAAGTCCTTAAATAATGCAACAAAGTCCTTAAATAATGCAGCAGATTACTGAAATACTGCAGCAGGGTCATTAAATAATGCTGCAGTGTCCTTAAATAATGCAGCAAATTCCTTAAATAATGCAGCAAAGTCTTTAAATAATGCAATAAAGTCCTTAAATAATGCAGCAGAGTACTGAAATACCGCAGCAGGGTCCTTAAATAATGCAGCAAAGTCGTTAAATAATGAAGTAGAGTCCTTAAATAATGCAACAATGTCCTTAAATGATGCAGCAGAGTCCTTAAATAATGCAACAAAGTCCTTAAATAATGCAGCAGAGTCCTTAAATAATGCAGCAGAGTACTGAAATACCGCAGCAGGGTCCTTAAATAATGCAGCAAAGTCGTTAAATAATGAAGTAGAGTCCTTAAATAATGCAACAAAGTCCTTAAATGATGCAGCAGAGTCCTTAAATAATGCAACAAAGTCCTTAAATAATGCAGCAGAGTACTTAAATAATGCAACAAAGTCCTTAAACAATGCAGCAGAGTCCTTAAATAATGCAGAAGAGTCCTTAAATAATGCAACCAAGACCTTAAATAATGCAACAGAGTCCTTAAATAATGCAACAAAGTACTTAAATAATGCAGCAGAGTCCTTAAGTACCGTAGCAGAGTCCTTAAATACTGCAGCAAAGTCCTTAAATAATGCAGCAGAGTCCTTAAATAATGCAGCAAAGTCATTAAATAATGCAGCAGAGTCCTTAAATAATGCAACAAATTCCTTAAATAATGCAGCAGAGTCCTTAAATAATGCAATAAAGTCCATAAATAATGCAGCAAAGTCCTTAAATAATTCAGCAGAGTGCTGAAATACCGCAGCAGGGTCCTTAAATAATGCAGCAGAGTCCTTAAATAATGCAACAAAGTCCTTAAATAATGCAGCAGGGTCCTTAAATAATGCAGCACATTCCTTAAATAATGCAGCAGAGTCCTTAAATAATCCAGCCAAGTCCTTAAATACTGCAGCAGAGTACTTAAATAATGCAGCAAAGTCCTTAAATAATGCAGCAGAGTCCTTAAATAATGCAACAAAGTCCTTAAATAATGCAGCTGAGTACTTAAATAATGCAACAAAGTACTTAAATAATGCAGCAGAGTCCTTAAGTACTGTATCAGAGTCCTTAAATAATGCAGCAGAGTCCTTAAATAATGCAGCAAAGTCCTTAAATAATCCAGCCAAGTCCTTAAATAATGCAACAAAGTCCTTAAATAATGCAGCAGATTACTGAAATACTGCTGCAGGGTCCTTAAATAATGCAACAAAGTCCTTAAATAATGCAGCAGAGTCCTTAAAAAATGCAGCAAAGTCCGTAAATAATGCAGCAGAGTCCCTAAATAATCCAGCCAAGTCCTTAAATAATGCAACAAAGTCCTTAAATAATGCAGATTACTGAAATACTGCAGCAGGGTCCTTAAATAATGCAGCAGAGTCCTTAAATAATGCAACAAAGTCCTTAAATAATGCAGCAGAGTCCTTAAATAATGCAGCAAAGTCATTAAATAATGATGCAGAGTCCTTAAATAATGCAGCAAATTCCTTAAATAATGCAGCAAAGTCTTTAAATAATGCAATAAAGTCCATAAATAATGCAGCAAAGTCCTTAAATAATGCAGCAGAGTACTGAAATACCGCAGCAGGGTCCTTAAATAATGCAGCAAAGTCATTAAATAATGAAGTAGAGTCCTTAAATAATGCAACAACGTCCTTAAATGATGCAGCAGAGTCCTTAAATAATGCAACAAAGTCCATAAATAATGCAGCAGAGTCCTTAAATAATGCAGCAGAGTACTGAAATACCGCAGCCGGGTCCATAAATAATGCAGCAAAGTCGTTATATAATGAAGTAGAGTCCTTAAATAATGCAAAAAAGTCCTTAAATGATGCAGCAGAGTCCTTAAATAATGCAACAAAGTCCTTAAACAATGCAGCAGAGTCCTTAAATAATGCAGAAGAGTCCTTAAATAATGCAACCAAGACCTTAAATAATGCAGCAGAGTCCTTAAATAATGCAACAAAGTACTTAAATAATGCAGCAGAGTCCTTAAGTAAAGTAGCAGAGTACTTAAATAATGCAGCAAAATCATTAAATAATGCAGCAGAGTCATTTAATAATGCAACAAATTCCTTAAATAATGCAGCAGAGTCCTTAAATAATGCAATAAAGTCCATAAATAATGCAGCAAAGTCCTTAAATAATTCAGCAGAGTGCTGAAATACCGCAGCAGGGTCCTTAAATAATGCAGCAGAGTCCTTAAATAATGCAACAAAGTCCTTAAATAATGCAGCAGGGTCCTTAAATAATGCAACAAAGTCCTTAAATAATGCAGCAGAGTCCTTAACCCCTTAAGCCCCGCGGGTGGTTTGCACGTTAATGACCGGGCCAATTTTTACAATTCTGACCACTGTCACTTTATGAGGTAATTACTCTGGAACGCTTCAACGGATCCCCCTGATTCTGAGATTGTTTATTCGTGACATATTGTACTTCATGATTGTGGAAAAATTTCTTCGATATCACTTGCGTTTATTTGTGAAAAAAATGGAAATTTGGCGAAAATTTAGAAAATTTTGCAATTTTCAAAATTTGAATTTTTAAGCCCTGAAATCAGAGCGATATGTCACACAAAAGAGTTAATAAATAACATTTCCCACATGTCTACTTTACATCAGCACAATTTTGGAACCAAAATTTTTTTTGTTAGGGAGCTATAAGGGTTAAAAGTTGACCAGCGATTTCTCATTTTTCCAACAAAGTTTACAAAACCATTTTTTTAGGGACCACATCACATTTGAAGTCACTTTGAGAGGTCTTTATGACAGAAAATACCCAAAAGTGACACCATTCTAAAAACTGCACCCCTCAAGGTGCTCAAAACCACATTCAAGAACTTTATTAACCCTTCAGGTGCTTCACAGGAATTTTTTGAATGTGGAAAAAAAAAATGAACATTTAACTTTTTTCACAAAAATGTTACTTTAGACCCAATTTTTTTTATTTTCACAGGGGTAACAATAAAAAATGGACCCCAAAATTTGTTGTGCAATTTCCCCTGGGCACGCATACCCAATATTTGGGGAAAAAACACTGTTTGGGCGCACAGCAGGGCTCGGAAGGGAAGGAGCGCCATTTGACTTTTTGATTGTAAAATTTGCTTGAATAATTAGCGGACGCCATGTTGTGTTTGAAGAGCCCATGTGTGCCCAAACTTTGGAGCTCCCCCACAAGTGACCCCACCTTTCTAGATGCATAGTGAGCACTTGGAACCCCCAGGTGCTTCACAAATTGATTCGTAACAATGAAAAAGTGAAAAAAAAACACTTTTTCATTTTTATGAATCAATTTGTGAAGCACCTGAGGGTTCCAAGTGCTCACAATGCATCTAGATAGGTGCCTTGGGGGGTCTAGTTTCCGAAATGGGGTCACTTGTGGGGGAGCTCCAATGTTTGGGCACACAGCGGCTCTCCAAACGCAACATGGTGTCGCTAACAATTTGAGACGATTTTCTGTTAAATTTGTTAGAGGACACCATGTTGCATTTAGAGAGTCCCTGTGTGCCCAAACATTGGAGCTCCCCCACAAGTGACCCCATTTTGGAAACTAGACCCCCCAAGGCACCTATCTAGATGCATAGTGAGCACTTGGAACCCCCAGGTGCTTCACAAATTGATTCGTAGCAATGAAAAAGTGAAAAAAAAAACACTTTTTCATTTGTATGAATCAATTTGTGAAGCACCTGAGGGTTCCAAGTGCTCACTATGCATCTAGATAGGTGCCTTGGGTGGTCTAGTTTCCAAAATGGGGTCACTTGTGGGGGAGCTCCAATATTTGGGCACACAACGGCTCTCTAAATGCAACATGGTGTCCGCTAACAAATTTAACTCAAAATTGGCTCAAATTGTTAGCGACACCATGTTGCGTTTGGAGAGCTGCTGTGTGCCCAAACATTGGAGCTCCCCCACAAGTGACCCCATTTTGGAAACTAGACCCCCCAAGGCACCTATCTAGATGCATAGTGAGCACTTGGAACCCCCAGGTGCTTCACAAATTGATTAGTAACAATGAAAAAGTGAAAAAAAAAACACTTTTTCATTTTTATGAATCAATTTGTGAAGCACCTGGGGGTTCCAACTGCTCACTATGCATCTAGATAGGTGCCTTGGGGGGTCTAGTTTCCAAAATGGGGTCACTTGTGGGGGAGCTCCAATGTTTGGGCACACAGGGACTCTCTAAATGCAACATGGTATCCGCTAACAAATTGAATGGAAAATCGGCTCAAATTGTTAGCGGACGCCACATTGCGTTTGGAGAGCCCCTCTGTGCCCAAACTTTGGAGCTCCCCCACAAGTGACCCCATTTTGGAAACTAGACCCCCCAAGGCACCTTTCTAGATGCATAGTGAGCATTTGGAACCCCTAGGTGCTTCACAAATTGATTCGTAATAATGAAAAAGTGAAAAAAAAAAACCCTTTTTCATTTTTACGAATCAATTTGTGAAGCACCTAGGGGTTCCAAGTGCTCACTATGCATCTAGATAGGTGCCTTGGGGGGTCTAGTTTCCAAAATGGGGTCACTTGTGGGGGAGCTCCAATGTTTGGGCACACAGGGACTCTCTAAATGCAACATGGTATCCGCTAACAAATTGAATGGAAAATCGGCTCAAATTGTTAGCGGACGCCACATTGCGTTTGGAGAGCCCCTCTGTGCCCAAACTTTGGAGCTCCCCCACAAGTGACCCCATTTTGGAAACTAGACCCCCCAAGGCACCTTTCTAGATGCATAGTGAGCACTTGGAACCCCCAGGTGCTTCACAAATTGATTCGTAATAATGAAAAAGTGAAAAAAAAAACACTTTTTCATTTTTATGAATCAATTTGTGAAGCACCTGGGGTTCCAAGTGCTCACTATGCATCTAGATAGGTGCCTTGGGGGGTCTAGTTTCCAAAATGGGGTCTCTTGTGGGGGAGCTCCAATGTTTGGGCACACAGGGACTCTCCAAATGCAACATGATATCCGCTAACAATTTGAGCCGACAATTTGTTAGCGGATATCATGTTGCATTTGGAGAGTCCCTGTGTGCCCAAACATTGGAGCTCCCCCACAAGTGACCCCATTTTGGAAACTAGACCCCCCAAGGCACCTATCTAGATTCATAGTGAGCACTTGGAACCCCAGGTGCTTCACAAATTGATTCATAAAAATGAAAAAGTGTTTTTTTTTCACTTTTTCATTTTTACGAATCAATTTGTGAAGCACCTGGGGGTTCCAAGTGCTCACTATGCATCTAGATAGGTGCCTTGGGGGGTCTAGTTTCCAAAATGGGGTCACTTGTGGGGGAGCTCCAATGTTTGGGCACACAGGGGCTCTCCAAACGCAACATGGTGTCCGCTAACAATTTGAGCCGATTTTCCATTCAATTTGTTAGCGGACACCATGTCGCGTTTGGAGAGCCCGTGATGTGCCTAAACAGTGGAGCTCCCCCACAAGTGTCCCCATTTTGGAAACTATACCCCTCAAGGATTTTATTAAGGTGTATAGTGAACATTTTGGACCCAGAGGTACAGCACATTATTTGTTTACATTAGGTCATCATATTGAATACGTTGTCATTATTCTTGAGCGCAAGTGCTCGCTACTTGAGTTTGCATCGGGTACTCAGGTATGCACCATGTACAGCGTGTGCTCGAGTGACATGCTCGAGTCCCTGCTCCGCATGTTTCACAGTTATTAGACACCCAAAAAAAACATGCGGGGATCGCTCGTGCATGGCAGGCAATCCCCGTAAAGTTTTTTGGCCGCGAAGCATATGGGGCAGAGACTCGAGCGTGTCACTCAAATACCCACGATACTCAATGCATACCAGAGCACCCGATGCAAACTCAAGTAGCAAGCACTTGCTCTCAACACTAGTCGCCATATCGTCATCTTTTTTTCTTACTTTTGAAAAAAATCCCAACCCCAGCCCTAACCCTAGCACAACCCTAGCCCCAGCACAACCCTAGCTCTTGCACAACCCTAGCCCCAGCACAACCCTAGCCCCAGCACAACCCTAGCCCCAGCACAACCCTAGCCCCAAACCCAGCCCTAACCCTAGCCCAATCCTAACCCAAGAGTTTATTTTTGACGCCGTTCCTTGTGCGGTATAAGTGATTAGACGACTTTATTCTTCGGGTCGGTGCGATTACAGCAATGCCAGAATCATATGGGGTTTTTATGACTGACAGCTGTCACACACTAAAAGACGCATTTTTTGTAAAATCTAGTTTTTGCATCGCCATATTTTGAGAGCTATAATTTTTCCAGATTTTGGCAGACAGTCATGTGACGGCTCGTTTTTTGCGGGATGACTTGACGTTGTTATTGGTGCCATTTTCAGGCACGTGACATTTTTTGATCGCTTTCTATTCCGATTTTTGGGAGGCAGAATAAACAAAAACCAACAATTCAGGAATTGTTTTTTGTTTTTTTTTTTATTCTGTTCCGCGTGTGGTAAAATTGATGAGGTAGCTTTACTCTTCGGGTCAGTACGTTTACAGCGGTACCACATTTGTATCATTTTTCTATGTTTTGGCGCTTATACACATTAAAAGCTATTTTATAGAAAAAAATATTTTTTAGTATCGCTTTATTCTGAGAGCTATAACTTTTTTATTTTTCGGCTGATGGAGCTGTATGGCGGCTTGTTTTTTGCGGGACGAGATGATGTTTTCAGCGGTATCATTTTTATTTATATGCGTCTTTTTGATCGCGTGTTATTCCACTTTTTGTTCGGCGGTATGGTGATAAAGCATTGTTTTTTGCTTCGTTTTTTTCTTTTTTTTTTTACCGTGTTCACTGAAGGGGTTAACCAGTGGGACAGTTTTATAGGTCAGGTTGTTCCGGACGCGGCGATACCAAATATGTGTACTTTTATTGTTTTTTTTAATTTTTTTTATAATAATATTTATTGATGGGTACATTATATTTTTATTTTTGGTGTATTATTTTTTTTATTTTTTTATAATATTTTTGCACATTTTTTTTATTTTTTTTTTTTCACTTTCACACAGTTTATACACTTTATTACTTTGTCCCACTCTGGGACTTTAACTTTTTTTTTTCTGATCGCCTGCATGGCACAGGAATGGAGCACCATCCCTATGCCATGAAGGCTGTCAGAAGTGCACAGTGTGAAGATTGCTTGGAGATGCACTGCGCATGTCCAAGCAATCTTCCTGCTCTCTGGTGACCCGGATGTTGTCATGACGACATCGGGTCGTCATGGCAACACCCGGGAAGCCTTTGCAGACTGCGCTGGAAGCCGGAAGAGGAGGTGAGTATCGCCGATCACCTCCCCTTGCCCCCACAATGCCGCGATCGACTTCGATCGCAGCATCGCGGGGGTTAATGTGCTGGGAGCGGTGCAAGACCGCTCCCTGCGCATAGTACCGGGTGTCAGCTGTGACAATCAGCTGACACCCGGCGGCGATCGCGCCCGCACAGCCTGTGTGCGCGCGCGATCGCGATGACGTACTAATACGGGTCTGGCTCTTAAGTCCCAGTGCACAGACGCGTATTAGTACGTCAGATGTTATTAAGGGGTTAAATAATGCAGCAAAGTCCTTAAATAATGCAGCAGAGTCCTTAAATAATCCAGCCAAGTCCTTAAATAATGCAGCAAAGTCCTTAAATAATGCAGCAGAGTACTGAAATACCGCAGCAGGATCCTTAAATAATGCAGCAGAGTCCTTAAATAATGCAATAAAGTCCTTAAATAATGCAGCAAAGTCCTTAAATAATGCAGCAGAGTCCTTAAATAATCCAGCCAAGTCCTTAAATACTGCAGCAAAGTTCTTGAATAATGCAGCAGAGTCCTTAAATAATGCAACAAAGTCCTTAAATAATGCAGAAGAGTCCTTAAATAATGCAACAAAGTCCTTAAATAATGTAGCAGAGTCCTTAAATAATGCAGCAAAGTCATTAAATAATGCTGCAGAGTCCTTAAATAATGCAGCAAATTCCTTAAATAATGCAGCAAAGTCTTTAAATAATGCAATAAAGTCCATAAATAATGCAGCAAAGTCCTTAAATAATGCAGCAGAGTACTGAAATACCGCAGCAGGGTCCTTAAATAATGCAGCAAAGTCATTAAATAATGAAGTAGAGTCCTTAAATAATGCAACAACGTCCTTAAATGATGCAGCAGAGTCCTTAAATAATGCAACAAAGTCCATAAATAATGCAGCAGAGTCCTTAAATAATGCAGCAGAGTACTGAAATACCGCAGCAGGGTCCATAAATAATGCAGCAAAGTCGTTATATAATGAAGTAGAGTCCTTAAATAATGCAAAAAAGTCCTTAAATGATGCAGCAGAGTCCTTAAATAATGCAACAAAGTCCTTAAATAATGCAGCAGAGTCCTTAAATAATGCAACTAAGTCCTTAAACAATGCAGCAGAGTCCTTAAATAATGCAGAAGAGTCCTTAAATAATGCAACCAAGACCTTAAATAATGCAGCAGAGTCCTTAAATAATGCAACAAAGTACTTAAATAATGCAGCAGAGTCCTTAAGTAAAGTAGCAGAGTACTTAAATAATGCAGCAAAATCATTAAATAATGCAGCAGAGTCATTTAATAATGCAACAAATTCCTTAAATAATGCAGCAGAGTCCTTAAATAATGCAATAAAGTCCATAAATAATGCAGCAAAGTCCTTAAATAATTCAGCAGAGTGCTGAAATACCGCAGCAGGGTCCTTAAGTAATGCAGCAGAGTCCTTAAATAATGCAACAAAGTCCTTAAATAATGCAGCAGGGTCCTTAAATAATGCAACAAAGTCCTTAAATAATGCAGCAGAGTCCTTAAATAATGCAGCAAAGTCCTTAAATAATGCAGCAGAGTCCTTAAATAATCCCGCCAAGTCCTTAAATAATGCAGCAAAGTCCTTAAATAATGCAGCAGAGTACTGAAATACCGCAGCAGGATCCTTAAATAATGCAGCAGAGTCCTTAAATAATGCAACAAAGTCCTTAAATAATGCAGAACAGTCCTTAAATAATGCAATAAAGTCCTTAAATAATGCAGCAAAGTCCTTAAATAATGCAGCAGAGTCCTTAAATAATGCAACAAAGTCCTTAAATAATGCAACAAAGTCCTTAAATAATGCAGCAGAGTCCTTAAATAATGCAACAAAGTCCTTAAATAATGCAGCAGAGTCCTTAAATAATGCAGCAGAG
Organism: Phyllobates terribilis; assembly: GCF_046119375.1. Lineage (NCBI taxonomy): Eukaryota > Metazoa > Chordata > Amphibia > Anura > Dendrobatidae > Phyllobates > Phyllobates terribilis. Next base: position 650,129 of record NW_027362955.1, on the reverse strand, counting down.
TACTGAAATACCGCAGCAGGGTCCTTAAATAATGCAGCAAAGTCGTTAAATAATGAAGTAGAGTCCTTAAATAATGCAACAAAGTCCTTAAATGATGCAGCAGAGTCCTTAAATAATGCAACAAAGTCCTTAAATAATGCAGCAGAGTTCTTAAATAATGCAATAAAGTACATAAATAATGCAGCAAAGTCCTTAAATAATTCAGCAGAGTGCTGAAATACCGCAGCAGGGTCCTTAAATAATGCAGCAGAGTCCTTAAATAATGCAACAAAGTCCTTAAATAATGCAGCACGTCCTTAAATAATGCAACAAAGTCCTTAAATAATGCAGCAGAGTCCTTAAATAATGCAGCAAAGTCCTTAAATAATGCAGCAGAGTCCTTAAATAATCCAGCCAAGTCCTTAAATAATGCAACAAAGTCCTTAGATAATGCAGCAGATTACTGAAATACTGCAGCAGGGTCCTTAAATAATGCAGCAGAGTCCTTAAATAATGCAACAAAGTCCTTAAATAATGCAGCAGAGTCCTTAAATAATACAACAAAGTCCTTAAATAATGCAGCAGAGTCCTTAAATAATGCAGCAAAGTCCTTAAATAATGCAGCAGAGTCCTTAAATAATGCAGCAAAGTCCTTAAATAATGCAGCAAAGTCTTTAAATAATCCAGCCAAGTCCTTAAATAATGCAGCAAAGTCTTTAAATAATGCAATAAAGTCCATAAATAATGCAGCAAATTCCTTAAATAATGCAGCAGAGTACTGAAATACTGCAGCAGGATCCTTAAATAATGCAGCAGAGTCCTTAAATAATGCAACAAAGTCCTTAAATAATGCAGAACAGTCCTTAAATAATGCAATAAAGTCCTTAAATAATGCAGCAAAGTCCTTATATAATGCAGCAGAGTCCTTAAATAATGCAACAAAGTCCTTAAATAATGCAGCAGAGTCCTTAAATAATGCAAGAAAGTCCTTAAATAATGCAGCAGAGTCCTTAAATAATGCAGCACATTCCTTAAATAATGCAGCAGAGTCCTTAAATAATCCAGCCAAGTCCTTAAATATTGCAGCAAAGTCCTTGAATAATGCAGCAGAGTCCTTAAATAATGCAACAAAGTCCTTAAATAATGCAGAAGAGTCCTTAAATAATGCAGCAAATTCCTTAAATAATGCAGCAAAGTCTTTAAATAATGCAATAAAGTCCATAAATAATGCAGCAAAGTTCTTAAATAATGCAGCAGAGTCCTTAAATACCACAGCAGAGTCCTTAAATAATGCAGCAAAGTCTTTAAATAATGCAACAAAGTCCTTAAATAATGCAGCAGAGTCCTTAAATAATGCAGAAGAGTCCTTAAATAATCCAGCCAAGTCCTTAAATAATGCAGCAGAGTCCTTAAATAATGCAACAAAATCCTTAAATAATGCAGAAGAGTCCTTAAATAATCCAGCCAAGTCCTTAAATCATGCAGCAGGGTCCTTAAATAATCCAGCCAAGTCCTTAAATAATGCAGAAGAGTCCTTAAATAATGCAGCAAAGTCCTTAAATAATGCAGCAGAGTCCTTAAATACTTCAGCATAGTCCTTAAATAATGCAGCAAAGTTCTTGAATAATGCAGCAGAGTCCTTAAATAATGCAACAAAGTCCTTAAATAATGCAGAAGAGTCCTTAAATAATGCAACAAAGTCCTTAAATAATGCAGCAGAGTCCTTAAATAATGCAGCAAAGTCATTAAATAATGCTGCAGAGTCCTTAAATAATGCAGCAAATTCCTTAAATAATGCAGCAAAGTCTTTAAATAATGCAATAAAGTCCATAAATAATGCAGCAAAGTCCTTAAATAATGCAGCAGAGTACTGAAATACCGCAGCAGGGTCCTTAAATAATGCAGCAAAGTCCTTAAATAATGCAGCAGAGTCCTTAAATAATCCAGCCAAGTCCTTAAATAATGCAGCAAAGTCCTTAAATAATGCAGCAGAGTACTGAAATACCGCAGCAGGATCCTTAAATAATGCAGCAGAGTCCTTAAATAATGCAATAAAGTCCTTAAATAATGCAGCAAAGTCCTTATATAATGCAGCAGAGTCCTTAAATAATCCAGCCAAGTCCTTAAATACTGCAGCAAAGTTCTTGAATAATGCAGCAGAGTCCTTAAATAATGCAACAAAGTCCTTAAATAATGCAGAAGAGTCCTTAAATAATGCAACAAAGTCCTTAAATAATGTAGCAGAGTCCTTAAATAATGCAGCAAAGTCATTAAATAATGCTGCAGAGTCCTTAAATAATGCAGCAAATTCCTTAAATAATGCAGCAAAGTCTTTAAATAATGCAATAAAGTCCATAAATAATGCAGCAAAGTCCTTAAATAATGCAGCAGAGTACTGAAATACCGCAGCAGGGTCCTTAAATAATGCAGCAAAGTCATTAAATAATGAAGTAGAGTCCTTAAATAATGCAAAAAAGTCCTTAAATGATGCAGCAGAGTCCTTAAATAATGCAACAAAGTCCTTAAATAATGCAGCAGAGTCCTTAAATAATGCAACTAAGTCCTTAAACAATGCAGCAGAGTCCTTAAATAATGCAGAAGAGTCCTTAAATAATGCAACCAAGACCTTAAATAATGCAGCAGAGTCCTTAAATAATGCAACAAAGTACTTAAATAATGCAGCAGAGTCCTTAAGTAAAGTAGCAGAGTACTTAAATAATGCAGCAAAATCATTAAATAATGCAGCAGAGTCATTTAATAATGCAACAAATTCCTTAAATAATGCAGCAGAGTCCTTAAATAATGCAATAAAGTCCATAAATAATGCAGCAAAGTCCTTAAATAATTCAGCAGAGTGCTGAAATACCGCAGCAGGGTCCTTAAGTAATGCAGCAGAGTCCTTAAATAATGCAACAAAGTCCTTAAATAATGCAGCAGGGTCCTTAAATAATGCAACAAAGTCCTTAAATAATGCAGCAGAGTCCTTAAATAATGCAGCAAAGTCCTTAAATAATGCAGCAGAGTCCTTAAATAATCCAGCCAAGTCCTTAAATAATGCAGCAAAGTCCTTAAATAATGCAGCAGAGTACTGAAATACCGCAGCAGGATCCTTAAATAATGCAGCAGAGTCCTTAAATAATGCAACAAAGTCCTTAAATAATGCAGAACAGTCCTTAAATAATGCAATAAAGTCCTTAAATAATGCAGCAAAGTCCTTAAATAATGCAGCAGAGTCCTTAAATAATGCAACAAAGTCCTTAAATAATGCAACAAAGTCCTTAAATAATGCAGCAGAGTCCTTAAATAATGCAACAAACTCCTTAAATAATGCAGCAGAGTCCTTAAATAATGCAGCAGAGTACTGAAATACCGCAGCAGGGTCCTTAAATAATGCAGCAAAGTCGTTAAATAATGAAGTAGAGTCCTTAAATAATGCAACAAAGTCCTTAAATGATGCAGCAGAGTCCTTAAATAATGCAACAAAGTCCTTAAATAATGCAGCAGAGTTCTTAAATAATGCAATAAAGTACATAAATAATGCAGCAAAGTCCTTAAATAATTCAGCAGAGTGCTGAAATACCGCAGCAGGGTCCTTAAATAATGCAGCAGAGTCCTTAAATAATGCAACAAAGTCCTTAAATAATGCAGCAGAGTCCTTAAATAATGCAACAAAGTCCTTAAATAATGCAGCAGAGTTCTTAAATAATGCAATAAAGTACATAAATAATGCAGCAAAGTCCTTAAATAATTCAGCAGAGTGCTGAAATACCGCAGCAGGGTCCTTAAATAATGCAGCAGAGTCCTTAAATAATGCAACAAAGTCCTTAAATAATGCAGCACGTCCTTAAATAATGCAACAAAGTCCTTAAATAATCCAGCCAAGTCCTTAAATAATGCAACAAAGTCCTTAGATAATGCAGCAGATTACTGAAATACTGCAGCAGGGTCCTTAAATAATGCAGCAGAGTCCTTAAATAATGCAACAAAGTCCTTAAATAATGCAGCAGAGTCCTTAAATAATACAACAAAGTCCTTAAATAATGCAGCAGAGTCCTTAAATAATGCAGCAAAGTCCTTAAATAATGCAGCACAGTCCTTAAATAATCCAGCCAAGTCCTTAAATAATGCAGCAAAGTCTTTAAATAATGCAATAAAGTCCATAAATAATGCAGCAAATTCCTTAAATAATGCAGCAGAGTACTGAAATACCGCAGCAGGATCCTTAAATAATGCAGCAGAGTCCTTAAATAATGCAACAAAGTCCTTAAATAATGCAGAACAGTCCTTAAATAATGCAATAAAGTCCTTAAATAATGCAGCAAAGTCCTTATATAATGCAGCAGAGTCCTTAAATAATGCAACAAAGTCCTTAAATACTGCAGCAGAGTCCTTAAATAATGCAAGAAAGTCCTTAAATAATGCAGCAGAGTCCTTAAATAATGCAGCACATTCCTTAAATAATGCAGCAGAGTCCTTAAATAATCCAGCCAAGTCCTTAAATATTGCAGCAAAGTCCTTGAATAATGCAGCAGAGTCCTTAAATAATGCAACAAAGTCCTTAAATAATGCAGAAGAGTCCTTAAATAATGCAGCAAATTCCTTAAATAATGCAGCAAAGTCTTTAAATAATGCAATAAAGTCCATAAATAATGCAGCAAAGTTCTTAAATAATGCAGCAGAGTCCTTAAATACCACAGCAGAGTCCTTAAATAATGCAGCAAAGTCTTTAAATAATGCAACAAAGTCCTTAAATAATGCAGCAGAGTCCTTAAATAATGCAGAAGAGTCCTTAAATAATCCAGCCAAGTCCTTAAATAATGCAGCAGAGTCCTTAAATAATGCAACAAAATCCTTAAATAATGCAGAAGAGTCCTTAAATAATCCAGCCAAGTCCTTAAATCATGCAGCAGGGTCCTTAAATAATCCAGCCAAGTCCTTAAATAATGCAGAAGAGTCCTTAAATAATGCAGCAAAGTCCTTAAATAATGCAGCAGAGTCCTTAAATACTTCAGCATAGTCCTTAAATAATGCAGCAAAGTTCTTGAATAATGCAGCAGAGTCCTTAAATAATGCAACAAAGTCCTTAAATAATGCAGAAGAGTCCTTAAATAATGCAACAAAGTCCTTAAATAATGCAGCAGAGTCCTTAAATAATGCAGCAAAGTCATTAAATAATGCTGCAGAGTCCTTAAATAATGCAGCAAATTCCTTAAATAATGCAGCAAAGTCTTTAAATAATGCAATAAAGTCCATAAATAATGCAGCAAAGTCCTTAAATAATGCAGCAGAGTACTGAAATACCGCAGCAGGGTCCTTAAATAATGCAGCAAAGTCATTAAATAATCCAGCCAAGTCCTTAAATACTGCAGCAGAGTACTTAAATAATGCAACAAAGTCCTTAAATAATGCAGAACAGTCCTTAAATAATGCAATAAAGTCCTTAAATAATGCAGCAAAGTCCTTATATAATGCAGCAGAGTCCTTAAATAATGCAACAAAGTCCTTAAATAATGCAGCAGAGTCCTTAAATAATGCAAGAAAGTCCTTAAATAATGCAGCAGAGTCCTTAAATAATGCAGCACATTCCTTAAATAATGCAGCAGAGTCCTTAAATAATCCAGCCAAGTCCTTAAATATTGCAGCAAAGTCCTTGAATAATGCAGCAGAGTCCTTAAATAATGCAACAAAGTCCTTAAATAATGCAGAAGAGTCCTTAAATAATGCAGCAAATTCCTTAAATAATGCAGCAAAGTCTTTAAATAATGCAATAAAGTCCATAAATAATGCAGCAAAGTTCTTAAATAATGCAGCAGAGTCCTTAAATACCACAGCAGAGTCCTTAAATAATGCAGCAAAGTCTTTAAATAATGCAACAAAGTCCTTAAATAATGCAGCAGAGTCCTTAAATAATGCAGAAGAGTCCTTAAATAATCCAGCCAAGTCCTTAAATAATGCAGCAGAGTCCTTAAATAATGCAACAAAATCCTTAAATAATGCAGAAGAGTCCTTAAATAATCCAGCCAAGTCCTTAAATCATGCAGCAGGGTCCTTAAATAATCCAGCCAAGTCCTTAAATAATGCAGAAGAGTCCTTAAATAATGCAGCAAAGTCCTTAAATAATGCAGCAGAGTCCTTAAATACTTCAGCATAGTCCTTAAATAATGCAGCAAAGTTCTTGAATAATGCAGCAGAGTCCTTAAATAATGCAACAAAGTCCTTAAATAATGCAGAAGAGTCCTTAAATAATGCAACAAAGTCCTTAAATAATGCAGCAGAGTCCTTAAATAATGCAGCAAAGTCATTAAATAATGCTGCAGAGTCCTTAAATAATGCAGCAAATTCCTTAAATAATGCAGCAAAGTCTTTAAATAATGCAATAAAGTCCATAAATAATGCAGCAAAGTCCTTAAATAATGCAGCAGAGTACTGAAATACCGCAGCAGGGTCCTTAAATAATGCAGCAAAGTCCTTAAATAATGCAGCAGAGTCCTTAAATAATCCAGCCAAGTCCTTAAATAATGCAGCAAAGTCCTTAAATAATGCAGCAGAGTACTGAAATACCGCAGCAGGATCCTTAAATAATGCAGCAGAGTCCTTAAATAATGCAATAAAGTCCTTAAATAATGCAGCAAAGTCCTTATATAATGCAGCAGAGTCCTTAAATAATCCAGCCAAGTCCTTAAATACTGCAGCAAAGTTCTTGAATAATGCAGCAGAGTCCTTAAATAATGCAACAAAGTCCTTAAATAATGCAGAAGAGTCCTTAAATAATGCAACAAAGTCCTTAAATAATGTAGCAGAGTCCTTAAATAATGCAGCAAAGTCATTAAATAATGCTGCAGAGTCCTTAAATAATGCAGCAAATTCCTTAAATAATGCAGCAAAGTCTTTAAATAATGCAATAAAGTCCATAAATAATGCAGCAAAGTCCTTAAATAATGCAGCAGAGTACTGAAATACCGCAGCAGGGTCCTTAAATAATGCAGCAAAGTCATTAAATAATGAAGTAGAGTCCTTAAATAATGCAAAAAAGTCCTTAAATGATGCAGCAGAGTCCTTAAATAATGCAACAAAGTCCTTAAATAATGCAGCAGAGTCCTTAAATAATGCAACTAAGTCCTTAAACAATGCAGCAGAGTCCTTAAATAATGCAGAAGAGTCCTTAAATAATGCAACCAAGACCTTAAATAATGCAGCAGAGTCCTTAAATAATGCAACAAAGTACTTAAATAATGCAGCAGAGTCCTTAAGTAAAGTAGCAGAGTACTTAAATAATGCAGCAAAATCATTAAATAATGCAGCAGAGTCATTTAATAATGCAACAAATTCCTTAAATAATGCAGCAGAGTCCTTAAATAATGCAATAAAGTCCATAAATAATGCAGCAAAGTCCTTAAATAATTCAGCAGAGTGCTGAAATACCGCAGCAGGGTCCTTAAGTAATGCAGCAGAGTCCTTAAATAATGCAACAAAGTCCTTAAATAATGCAGCAGGGTCCTTAAATAATGCAACAAAGTCCTTAAATAATGCAGCAGAGTCCTTAAATAATGCAGCAAAGTCCTTAAATAATGCAGCAGAGTCCTTAAATAATCCAGCCAAGTCCTTAAATAATGCAGCAAAGTCCTTAAATAATGCAGCAGAGTACTGAAATACCGCAGCAGGATCCTTAAATAATGCAGCAGAGTCCTTAAATAATGCAACAAAGTCCTTAAATAATGCAGAACAGTCCTTAAATAATGCAATAAAGTCCTTAAATAATGCAGCAAAGTCCTTAAATAATGCAGCAGAGTCCTTAAATAATGCAACAAAGTCCTTAAATAATGCAACAAAGTCCTTAAATAATGCAGCAGAGTCCTTAAATAATGCAACAAAGTCCTTAAATAATGCAGCAGAGTCCTTAAATAATGCAGCAGAGTACTGAAATACCGCAGCAGGGTCCTTAAATAATGCAGCAAAGTCGTTAAATAATGAAGTAGAGTCCTTAAATAATGCAACAAAGTCCTTAAATGATGCAGCAGAGTCCTTAAATAATGCAACAAAGTCCTTAAATAATGCAGCAGAGTTCTTAAATAATGCAATAAAGTACATAAATAATGCAGCAAAGTCCTTAAATAATTCAGCAGAGTGCTGAAATACCGCAGCAGGGTCCTTAAATAATGCAGCAGAGTCCTTAAATAATGCAACAAAGTCCTTAAATAATGCAGCAGAGTCCTTAAATAATGCAACAAAGTCCTTAAATAATGCAGCAGAGTTCTTAAATAATGCAATAAAGTACATAAATAATGCAGCAAAGTCCTTAAATAATTCAGCAGAGTGCTGAAATACCGCAGCAGGGTCCTTAAATAATGCAGCAGAGTCCTTAAATAATGCAACAAAGTCCTTAAATAATGCAGCACGTCCTTAAATAATGCAACAAAGTCCTTAAATAATCCAGCCAAGTCCTTAAATAATGCAACAAAGTCCTTAGATAATGCAGCAGATTACTGAAATACTGCAGCAGGGTCCTTAAATAATGCAGCAGAGTCCTTAAATAATGCAACAAAGTCCTTAAATAATGCAGCAGAGTCCTTAAATAATACAACAAAGTCCTTAAATAATGCAGCAGAGTCCTTAAATAATGCAGCAAAGTCCTTAAATAATGCAGCACAGTCCTTAAATAATCCAGCCAAGTCCTTAAATAATGCAGCAAAGTCTTTAAATAATGCAATAAAGTCCATAAATAATGCAGCAAATTCCTTAAATAATGCAGCAGAGTACTGAAATACCGCAGCAGGATCCTTAAATAATGCAGCAGAGTCCTTAAATAATGCAACAAAGTCCTTAAATAATGCAGAACAGTCCTTAAATAATGCAATAAAGTCCTTAAATAATGCAGCAAAGTCCTTATATAATGCAGCAGAGTCCTTAAATAATGCAACAAAGTCCTTAAATACTGCAGCAGAGTCCTTAAATAATGCAAGAAAGTCCTTAAATAATGCAGCAGAGTCCTTAAATAATGCAGCACATTCCTTAAATAATGCAGCAGAGTCCTTAAATAATCCAGCCAAGTCCTTAAATATTGCAGCAAAGTCCTTGAATAATGCAGCAGAGTCCTTAAATAATGCAACAAAGTCCTTAAATAATGCAGAAGAGTCCTTAAATAATGCAGCAAATTCCTTAAATAATGCAGCAAAGTCTTTAAATAATGCAATAAAGTCCATAAATAATGCAGCAAAGTTCTTAAATAATGCAGCAGAGTCCTTAAATACCACAGCAGAGTCCTTAAATAATGCAGCAAAGTCTTTAAATAATGCAACAAAGTCCTTAAATAATGCAGCAGAGTCCTTAAATAATGCAGAAGAGTCCTTAAATAATCCAGCCAAGTCCTTAAATAATGCAGCAGAGTCCTTAAATAATGCAACAAAATCCTTAAATAATGCAGAAGAGTCCTTAAATAATCCAGCCAAGTCCTTAAATCATGCAGCAGGGTCCTTAAATAATCCAGCCAAGTCCTTAAATAATGCAGAAGAGTCCTTAAATAATGCAGCAAAGTCCTTAAATAATGCAGCAGAGTCCTTAAATACTTCAGCATAGTCCTTAAATAATGCAGCAAAGTTCTTGAATAATGCAGCAGAGTCCTTAAATAATGCAACAAAGTCCTTAAATAATGCAGAAGAGTCCTTAAATAATGCAACAAAGTCCTTAAATAATGCAGCAGAGTCCTTAAATAATGCAGCAAAGTCATTAAATAATGCTGCAGAGTCCTTAAATAATGCAGCAAATTCCTTAAATAATGCAGCAAAGTCTTTAAATAATGCAATAAAGTCCATAAATAATGCAGCAAAGTCCTTAAATAATGCAGCAGAGTACTGAAATACCGCAGCAGGGTCCTTAAATAATGCAGCAAAGTCATTAAATAATCCAGCCAAGTCCTTAAATACTGCAGCAGAGTACTTAAATAATGCAACAAAGTCCTTAAATAATGCAGAACAGTCCTTAAATAATGCAATAAAGTCCTTAAATAATGCAGCAAAGTCCTTATATAATGCAGCAGAGTCCTTAAATAATGCAACAAAGTCCTTAAATAATGCAGCAGAGTCCTTAAATAATGCAAGAAAGTCCTTAAATAATGCAGCAGAGTCCTTAAATAATGCAGCACATTCCTTAAATAATGCAGCAGAGTCCTTAAATAATCCAGCCAAGTCCTTAAATATTGCAGCAAAGTCCTTGAATAATGCAGCAGAGTCCTTAAATAATGCAACAAAGTCCTTAAATAATGCAGAAGAGTCCTTAAATAATGCAGCAAATTCCTTAAATAATGCAGCAAAGTCTTTAAATAATGCAATAAAGTCCATAAATAATGCAGCAAAGTTCTTAAATAATGCAGCAGAGTCCTTAAATACCACAGCAGAGTCCTTAAATAATGCAGCAAAGTCTTTAAATAATGCAACAAAGTCCTTAAATAATGCAGCAGAGTCCTTAAATAATGCAGAAGAGTCCTTAAATAATCCAGCCAAGTCCTTAAATAATGCAGCAGAGTCCTTAAATAATGCAACAAAATCCTTAAATAATGCAGAAGAGTCCTTAAATAATCCAGCCAAGTCCTTAAATCATGCAGCAGGGTCCTTAAATAATCCAGCCAAGTCCTTAAATAATGCAGAAGAGTCCTTAAATAATGCAGCAAAGTCCTTAAATAATGCAGCAGAGTCCTTAAATACTTCAGCATAGTCCTTAAATAATGCAGCAAAGTTCTTGAATAATGCAGCAGAGTCCTTAAATAATGCAACAAAGTCCTTAAATAATGCAGAAGAGTCCTTAAATAATGCAACAAAGTCCTTAAATAATGCAGCAGAGTCCTTAAATAATGCAGCAAAGTCATTAAATAATGCTGCAGAGTCCTTAAATAATGCAGCAAATTCCTTAAATAATGCAGCAAAGTCTTTAAATAATGCAATAAAGTCCATAAATAATGCAGCAAAGTCCTTAAATAATGCAGCAGAGTACTGAAATACCGCAGCAGGGTCCTTAAATAATGCAGCAAAGTCCTTAAATAATGCAGCAGAGTCCTTAAATAATCCAGCCAAGTCCTTAAATAATGCAGCAAAGTCCTTAAATAATGCAGCAGAGTACTGAAATACCGCAGCAGGATCCTTAAATAATGCAGCAGAGTCCTTAAATAATGCAATAAAGTCCTTAAATAATGCAGCAAAGTCCTTATATAATGCAGCAGAGTCCTTAAATAATCCAGCCAAGTCCTTAAATACTGCAGCAAAGTTCTTGAATAATGCAGCAGAGTCCTTAAATAATGCAACAAAGTCCTTAAATAATGCAGAAGAGTCCTTAAATAATGCAACAAAGTCCTTAAATAATGTAGCAGAGTCCTTAAATAATGCAGCAAAGTCATTAAATAATGCTGCAGAGTCCTTAAATAATGCAGCAAATTCCTTAAATAATGCAGCAAAGTCTTTAAATAATGCAATAAAGTCCATAAATAATGCAGCAAAGTCCTTAAATAATGCAGCAGAGTACTGAAATACCGCAGCAGGGTCCTTAAATAATGCAGCAAAGTCATTAAATAATGAAGTAGAGTCCTTAAATAATGCAAAAAAGTCCTTAAATGATGCAGCAGAGTCCTTAAATAATGCAACAAAGTCCTTAAATAATGCAGCAGAGTCCTTAAATAATGCAACTAAGTCCTTAAACAATGCAGCAGAGTCCTTAAATAATGCAGAAGAGTCCTTAAATAATGCAACCAAGACCTTAAATAATGCAGCAGAGTCCTTAAATAATGCAACAAAGTACTTAAATAATGCAGCAGAGTCCTTAAGTAAAGTAGCAGAGTACTTAAATAATGCAGCAAAATCATTAAATAATGCAGCAGAGTCATTTAATAATGCAACAAATTCCTTAAATAATGCAGCAGAGTCCTTAAATAATGCAATAAAGTCCATAAATAATGCAGCAAAGTCCTTAAATAATTCAGCAGAGTGCTGAAATACCGCAGCAGGGTCCTTAAGTAATGCAGCAGAGTCCTTAAATAATGCAACAAAGTCCTTAAATAATGCAGCAGGGTCCTTAAATAATGCAACAAAGTCCTTAAATAATGCAGCAGAGTCCTTAAATAATGCAGCAAAGTCCTTAAATAATGCAGCAGAGTCCTTAAATAATCCAGCCAAGTCCTTAAATAATGCAGCAAAGTCCTTAAATAATGCAGCAGAGTACTGAAATACCGCAGCAGGATCCTTAAATAATGCAGCAGAGTCCTTAAATAATGCAACAAAGTCCTTAAATAATGCAGAACAGTCCTTAAATAATGCAATAAAGTCCTTAAATAATGCAGCAAAGTCCTTAAATAATGCAGCAGAGTCCTTAAATAATGCAACAAAGTCCTTAAATAATGCAACAAAGTCCTTAAATAATGCAGCAGAGTCCTTAAATAATGCAACAAAGTCCTTAAATAATGCAGCAGAGTCCTTAAATAATGCAGCAGAGTACTGAAATACCGCAGCAGGGTCCTTAAATAATGCAGCAAAGTCGTTAAATAATGAAGTAGAGTCCTTAAATAATGCAACAAAGTCCTTAAATGATGCAGCAGAGTCCTTAAATAATGCAACAAAGTCCTTAAATAATGCAGCAGAGTTCTTAAATAATGCAATAAAGTACATAAATAATGCAGCAAAGTCCTTAAATAATTCAGCAGAGTGCTGAAATACCGCAGCAGGGTCCTTAAATAATGCAGCAGAGTCCTTAAATAATGCAACAAAGTCCTTAAATAATGCAGCAGAGTCCTTAAATAATGCAACAAAGTCCTTAAATAATGCAGCAGAGTTCTTAAATAATGCAATAAAGTACATAAATAATGCAGCAAAGTCCTTAAATAATTCAGCAGAGTGCTGAAATACCGCAGCAGGGTCCTTAAATAATGCAGCAGAGTCCTTAAATAATGCAACAAAGTCCTTAAATAATGCAGCACGTCCTTAAATAATGCAACAAAGTCCTTAAATAATCCAGCCAAGTCCTTAAATAATGCAACAAAGTCCTTAGATAATGCAGCAGATTACTGAAATACTGCAGCAGGGTCCTTAAATAATGCAGCAGAGTCCTTAAATAATGCAACAAAGTCCTTAAATAATGCAGCAGAGTCCTTAAATAATACAACAAAGTCCTTAAATAATGCAGCAGAGTCCTTAAATAATGCAGCAAAGTCCTTAAATAATGCAGCACAGTCCTTAAATAATCCAGCCAAGTCCTTAAATAATGCAGCAAAGTCTTTAAATAATGCAATAAAGTCCATAAATAATGCAGCAAATTCCTTAAATAATGCAGCAGAGTACTGAAATACCGCAGCAGGATCCTTAAATAATGCAGCAGAGTCCTTAAATAATGCAACAAAGTCCTTAAATAATGCAGAACAGTCCTTAAATAATGCAATAAAGTCCTTAAATAATGCAGCAAAGTCCTTATATAATGCAGCAGAGTCCTTAAATAATGCAACAAAGTCCTTAAATACTGCAGCAGAGTCCTTAAATAATGCAAGAAAGTCCTTAAATAATGCAGCAGAGTCCTTAAATAATGCAGCACATTCCTTAAATAATGCAGCAGAGTCCTTAAATAATCCAGCCAAGTCCTTAAATATTGCAGCAAAGTCCTTGAATAATGCAGCAGAGTCCTTAAATAATGCAACAAAGTCCTTAAATAATGCAGAAGAGTCCTTAAATAATGCAGCAAATTCCTTAAATAATGCAGCAAAGTCTTTAAATAATGCAATAAAGTCCATAAATAATGCAGCAAAGTTCTTAAATAATGCAGCAGAGTCCTTAAATACCACAGCAGAGTCCTTAAATAATGCAGCAAAGTCTTTAAATAATGCAACAAAGTCCTTAAATAATGCAGCAGAGTCCTTAAATAATGCAGAAGAGTCCTTAAATAATCCAGCCAAGTCCTTAAATAATGCAGCAGAGTCCTTAAATAATGCAACAAAATCCTTAAATAATGCAGAAGAGTCCTTAAATAATCCAGCCAAGTCCTTAAATCATGCAGCAGGGTCCTTAAATAATCCAGCCAAGTCCTTAAATAATGCAGAAGAGTCCTTAAATAATGCAGCAAAGTCCTTAAATAATGCAGCAGAGTCCTTAAATACTTCAGCATAGTCCTTAAATAATGCAGCAAAGTTCTTGAATAATGCAGCAGAGTCCTTAAATAATGCAACAAAGTCCTTAAATAATGCAGAAGAGTCCTTAAATAATGCAACAAAGTCCTTAAATAATGCAGCAGAGTCCTTAAATAATGCAGCAAAGTCATTAAATAATGCTGCAGAGTCCTTAAATAATGCAGCAAATTCCTTAAATAATGCAGCAAAGTCTTTAAATAATGCAATAAAGTCCATAAATAATGCAGCAAAGTCCTTAAATAATGCAGCAGAGTACTGAAATACCGCAGCAGGGTCCTTAAATAATGCAGCAAAGTCATTAAATAATCCAGCCAAGTCCTTAAATACTGCAGCAGAGTACTTAAATAATGCAGCAAAGTCCTTAAATAATGCAGCTGAGTACTTAAATAATGCAACAAAGTACTTAAATAATGCAGCAGAGTCCTTAAGTACCGTATCAGAGTCCTTAGATAATGCAGCAAAGTCCTTAAATAATGCAGCAGAGTCCTTAAATAATGCAGCAAAGTCCCTAAATAATCCAGCCAAGTCCTTAAATAATGCAACAAAGTCCTTAAATAATGCAGCAGATTACTGAAATACTGCAGCAGGGTCCTTAAATAATGCAGCAGAGTCCTTAAATAATGCAACAAAGTCCTTAAATAATGCAGCAGAGTCCTTAAATAATGCAACAAAGTCCTTAAATAATGCAGCAGAGTCCTTAAATAATGCAGCAGAGTACTGAAATACCGCAGCAGGGTCCTTAAATAATGCAGCAAAGTCGTTAAATAATGAAGTAGAGTCCTTAAATAATGCAACAAAGTCCTTAAATGATGCAGCAGAGTCCTTAAATAATGCAACAAAGTCCTTAAATAATGCAGCAGAGTCCTTAAATAATGCAATAAAGTACATAAATAATGCAGCAAAGTCCTTAAATAATTCAGCAGAGTGCTGAAATACCGCAGCAGGGTCCTTAAATAATGCAGCAGAGTCCTTAAATAATGCAACAAAGTCCTTAAATAATGCAGCACGGTCCTTAAATAATGCAACAAAGTCCTTAAATAATGCAGCAGAGTCCTTAAATAATGCAGCAAAGTCCTTAAATAATGCAGCAGAGTCCTTAAATAATCCAGCCAAGTCCTTAAATAATGCAACAAAGTCCTTAGATAATGCAGCAGATTACTGAAATACTGCAGCAGGGTCCTTAAATAATGCAGCAGAGTCCTTAAATAATGCAACAAAGTCCTTAAATAATGCAGCAGAGTCCTTAAATAATGCAACAAAGTCCTTAAATAATGCAGCAGAGTCCTTAAATAATGCAGCAAAGTCCTTAAATAATGCAGCACAGTCCTTAAATAATCCAGCCAAGTCCTTAAATAATGCAGCAGAGTCCTTAAATAATGCAACAAAGTCCCTAAATAATGCAGCAGAGTCCTTAAATAATGCAAGAAAGTCCTTAAATAATGCAGCAGAGTCCTTAAATAATGCAGCACATTCCTTAAATAATGCAGCAGAGTCCTTAAATAATCCAGCCAAGTCCTTAAATATTGCAGCAGAGTCCTTAAATAATGCAGAAAAGTCCTTAAATAATGCAGCAGAGTCCTTAAATACTGCAGCAGAGTCCTTAAATAATGCAGCAAAGTCCTTGAATAATGCAGCAGAGTCCTTAAATAATGCAACAAAGTCCTTAAATAATGCAGAAGAGTCCTTAAATAATGCAGCAAATTCCTTAAATAATGCAGCAAAGTCTTTAAATAATGCAATAAAGTCCATAAATAATGCAGCAAAGTTCTTAAATAATGCAGCAGAGTCCTTAAATACCACAGCAGAGTCCTTAAATAATGCAGCAAAGTCTTTAAATAATGCAACAAAGTCCTTAAATAATGCAGCAGAGTCCTTAAATAATGCAGAAGAGTCCTTAAATAATCCAGCCAAGTCCTTAAATAATGCAGCAGAGTCCTTAAATAATGCAACAAAATCCTTAAATAATGCAGAAGAGTCCTTAAATAATCCAGCCAAGTCCTTAAATCATGCAGCAGGGTCCTTAAATAATCCAGCCAAGTCCTTAAATAATGCAGAAGAGTCCTTAAATAATGCAACAAAGTCCTTAAATAATGCAGCAGAGTCCTTAAATAATGCAACAAAGTACTTAAATAATGCAGCAGAGTCCTTAAATAATGCGGCAAAGTCATTAAATAATGCTGCAGAGTCCTTAAATAATGCAGCAAATTCCTTAAATAATGCAGCAAAGTCTTTAAATAATGCAATAAAGTCCATAAATAATGCAGCAAAGTCCTTAAATAATGCAGCAGAGTACTGAAATACCGCAGCAGGGTCCTTAAATAATGCAGCAAAGTCGTTAAATAATGAAGTAGAGTCCTTAAATAATGCAACAACGTCCTTAAATGATGCAGCAGAGTCCTTAAATAATGCAACAAAGTCCATAAATAATGCAGCAGAGTCCTTAAATAATGCAACAAAGTCCTTAAATAATGCAGCAGAGTCCTTAAATAATGCAACAACGTCCTTAAATAATGCAGCAGAGTCCTTAAATAATGCAACAAAGTCCTTAAATAATGCAGCAGAGTCCTTAAATAATGCAACAAAGTCCTTAAATATAGCAGCAAAGTCCTTAAATAATGCAGCAAAGTCCTTAAATAATGCCGCACAGTCCTTAAATAATCCAGCCAAGTCTTTAAATAATGCAGCAAAGTCTTTAAATAATGCAATAAAGTCCATAAATGATGCAGCAAATTCCTTAAATAATGCAGCAGAGTACTGAAATACCGCAACATGATCCTTAAATAATGCAACAGAGTCCTTAAATAATGCAACAAAGTCCTTAAATAATGCAGAACATTCCTTAAATAATGCAATAAAGTCCTTAAATAATGCAGCAAAGCCCTTAAATAATGCAGCAGAGTCCTTAAATAATGCAACACAGTCCTTAAATAATGCAGCAGAGTCCTTAAATAATGCAACAAAGTCCTTAAATAATGCAGCAGAGTCCTTAAATAATCCAGCCAAGTCCTTAAATAATGCAGCAGAGTCCTTAAATAATGCAGAAAAGTCCTTAAATAATGCAGCAGAGTCCTTAAATACTGCATCAGAGTCCTTAAATAATGCAGCAAAGTCATTAAATAATGCAGAAGAGTCCTTAAATAATGCAGCAAAGTCCTTATATAATGCATCAGAGTCCTTAAATAATGCAGCAGAGTCCTTAAATACCACAGCAGAGTCCTTAAATAATGCAGCAAAGTCTTTAAATAATGCAGCACAGTCCTTAAATAATCCAGCCAAGTCCTTAAATAATGCAGCAGAGTCCTTAAATAATGCAGAAAAGTCCTTAAATAATGCAGCAGAGTCCTTAAATACTTCAGCATAGTCCTTAAATAATGCAGCAAAGTCCTTGAATAATGCAGCAGAGTCCTTAAATAATGCAACAAAGTCCTTAAATAATGCAGAAGAGTCCTTATATAATGCAGCAAATTCCTTAAATAATGCAGCAAAGTCTTTAAATAATGCAATAAAGTCCATAAATAATGCAGCAAAGTTCTTAAATAATGCAGCAGAGTCCTTAAATACCACAGCAGAGTCCTTAAATAATGCAGCAAAGTCTTTAAATAATGCAACAAAGTCCTTAAATAATGCAGCAGAGTCCTTAATTAATGCAGAAGAGTACTTAAATAATCCAGCCAAGTCCTTAAATAATGCAGCAGAGTCCTTAAATAATGCAACAAAATCCTTAAATAATGCAGAAGAGTCCTTAAATAATCCAGCCAAGTCCTTAAATCATGCAGCAGGGTCCTTAAATAATCCAGCCAAGTCCTTAAATAATGCAGCAGAGTCCTTAAATAATGCAGCAAAGTCCTTAAATAATGCAGCAGAGTCCTTAAATACTTCAGCATAGTCCTTAAATAATGCAGCAAAGTTCTTGAATAATGCAGCAGAGTCCTTAAATAATGCAACAAAGTCCTTAAATAATGCAGAAGAGTCCTTAATTAATGCAACAAAGTCCTAAAATAATGCTGCAGAGTCCTTAAATAATGCAGCAAATTCCTTAAATAATGCAGCAAAATCTTTAAATAATGCAATAAAGTCCATAAATAATGCAGCAAAGTCCTTAAATAATGCAGCAGAGTCCTTAAATACTGCAGCAGAGTCCTTAAATAATGCAACAAAGTCATTAAATAATGCAGAAGAGTCCTTAAATAATGCAGCAAAGTCCTTATATAATGGATCAGAGTCCTTAAATAATGCAGCAGAGTCCTTAAATACCACAGCAGAGTCCTTAAATAATGCAGCAAAGTCTTTAAATAATGCAGCACAGTCCTTAAATAATCCAGCCAAGTCCTTAAATAATGCAGCTGAGTCCTTAAATAATGCAGAAAAGTCCTTAAATAATGCAGCAGAGTCCTTAAATACTTCAGCATAGTCCTTAAATAATGCAGCAAAGTCCTTGAATAATGCAGCAGAGTCCTTAAATAATGCAACAAAGTCCTTAAATAATGCAGAAGAGTCCTTAAATAATGCAGCAAATTCCTTAAATAATGCAGCAAAGTCTTTAAATAATGCAATAAAGTCCATAAATAATGCAGCAAAGTTCTTAAATAATGCAGCAGAGTCCTTAAATACCACAGCAGAGTCCTTAAATAATGCAGCAAAGTCTTTAAATAATGCAACAAAGTCCTTAAATAATGCAGCAGAGTCCTTAAATAATGCAGAAGAGTACTTAAATAATCCAGGCAAGTCCTGAAATAATGCAGCAGAGTCCTTAAATAATGCAGAAGAGTCCTTAAATAATCCAGCCAAGTCCTTAAATCATGCAGCAGGGTCCTTAAATAATCCAGCCAAGTCCTTAAATAATGCAGCAGAGTCCTTAAATAATGCAACAAAGTCCTTAAATAATGCAGAAGAGTCCTTAAATAATGCAACAAAGTCCATAAATAATGCAGCAAAGTCCTTAAATAATGCAGCTGAGTACTTAAATAATGCAACAAAGTACTTAAATAATGCAGCAGAGTCCTTAAGTACCGTATCAGAGTCCTTAAATAATGCAGCAAAGTCCTTAAATAATGCAGCAGAGTCCTTAAATAATGCAGCAAAGTCCCTAAATAATCCAGCCAAGTCCTTAAATAATGCAACAAAGTCCTTAAATAATGCAGCAGATTACTGAAATACTGCAGCAGGGTCCTTAAATAATGCAGCAGAGTCCTTAAATAATGCAACAAAGTCCTTAAATAATGCAGCAGAGTCCTTAAATAATGCAACAAAGTCCTTAAATAATGCAGCAGAGTCCTTAAATAATGCAGCAGAGTACTGAAATACCGCAGCAGGGTCCTTAAATAATGCAGCAAAGTCGTTAAATAATGAAGTAGAGTCCTTAAATAATGCAACAAAGTCCTTAAATGATGCAGCAGAGTCCTTAAATAATGCAACAAAGTCATTAAATAATGCAGCAGAGTCCTTAAATAATGCAATAAAGTCCATAAATAATGCAGCACAGTCCTTAAATAATTCAGCAGAGTGGTGAAATACCGCAGCAGGGTCCTTAAATAATGCAGCAGAGTCCTTAAATAATGCAACAAAGTCCTTAAATAATGCAGCACGGTCCTTAAATAATGCAAAAAAGTCCTTAAATAATGCAGCAGAGTCCTTAAATAATGCAGCAAAGTCCTTAAATAATGCAGCAGAGTCCTTAAATAATCCAGCCAAGTCCTTAAATAATGCAACAAAGTCCTTAGATAATGCAGCAGATTACTGAAATACTGCAGCGGGGTCCTTAAATAATGCAGCAGAGTCCTTAAATAATGCAACAAAGTCCTTAAATAATGCAGCAGAGTCCTTAAATAATGCAACAAAGTCCTTAAATAATGCAGCAGAGTCCTTAAATAATGCAGCAAAGTCCTTAAATAATGCAGCACAGTCCTTAAATAATCCAGCCAAGTCCTTAAATAATGCAGCAAAGTCTTTAAATAATGCAATAAAGTCCATAAATAATGCAGCAAATTCCTTAAATAATGCAGCAGAGTACTGAAATACCGCAGCAGGATCCTTAAATAATGCAGCAGAGTCCTTAAATAATGCAACACAGTCCTTAAATAATGCAGAACAGTCCTTAAATAATGCAATAAAGTCCTTAAATAATGCAGCAAAGTCCTTATATAATGCAGCAGAGTCCTTAAATAATGCAACAAAGTCCTTAAATAATGCAGCAGAGTCCTTAAATAATGCAAGAAAGTCCTTAAATAATGCAGCAGAGTCCTTAAATAATGCAGCACATTCCTTAAATAATGCAGCAGAGTCCTTAAATAATCCAGCCAAGTCCTTAAATATTGCAGCAGAGTCCTTAAATAATGCAGAAAAGTCCTTAAATAATGCAGCAGAGTCCTTAAAAACTGCAGCAGAGTCCTTAAATAATGCAGCAAAGTCCTTGAATAATGCAGCAGAGTCCTTAAATAATGCAACAAAGTCCTTAAATAATACAGAAGAGTCCTTAAATAATGCAGCAAATTCCTTAAATAATGCAGCAAAGTCTTTAAATAATGCAATAAAGTCCATAAATAATGCAGCAAAGTTCTTAAATAATGCAGCAGAGTCCTTAAATACCACAGCAGAGTCCTTAAATAATGCAGCAAAGTCTTTAAATAATGCAACAAAGTCCTTAAATAATGCAGCAGAGTCCTTAAATAATGCAGAAGAGTCCTTAAATAATCCATCCAAGTCCTTAAATAATGCAGCAGAGTCCTTAAATAATGCAACAAAATCCTTAAATAATGCAGAAGAGTCCTTAAATAATCCAGCCAAGTCCTTAAATCATGCAGCAGGGTCCTTAAATAATCCAGCCAAGTCCTTAAATAATGCAGAAGAGTCCTTTAATAATGCAACAAAGTCCTTAAATAATGCAGCAGAGTCCTTAAATAATGCAACAAAGTACTTAAATAATGCAGCAGAGTCCTTAAATAATGCAGCAAAGTCATTAAATAATGCTGCAGAGTCCTGAAATAATGCAGCAAATTCCTTAAATAATGCAGCAAAGTCTTTAAATAATGCAATAAAGTCCATAAATAATGCAGCAAAGTCCTTAAATAATGCAGCAGAGTACTGAAATACCGCAGCAGGGTCCTTAAATAATGCAGCAAAGTCGTTAAATAATGAAGTAGAGTCCTTAAATAATGCAACAACGTCCTTAAATGATGCAGCAGAGTCCTTAAATAATGCAGCACATTCCTTAAATAATGCAGCAGAGTCCTTAAATAATCCAGCCAAGTCCTTAAATACTGCAGCAGAGTACTTAAATAATGCAGCAAAGTCCTTAAATAATGCAGCAGAGTCCTTAAATAATGCAACAAAGTACTTAAATAATGCAGAAGAGTCCTTAAATAATGCAACAAAGTCCTTAAATAATGCAGCTGAGTACTTAAATAATGCAACAAAGTACTTAAATAATGCAGCAGAGTCCTTAAGTACCGTATCAGAGTCCTTAAATAATGCAGCAGAGTCCTTAAATAATGCAACAAAGTCCTTAAATAATGCAGCAGATTACTGAAATACTGCTGCAGGGTCCTTAAATAATGCTGCAGAGTCCTTAAATAATGCAGCAAATTCCTTAAATAATGCAGCAAAGTCTTTAAATAATGCAATAAAGTCCATAAATAATGCAGCAAAGTCCTTAAATAATGCAGCAGAGTACTGAAATACCGCAGCAGGGTCCTTAAATAATGCAGCAAAGTCGTTAAATAATGAAGTAGAGTCCTTAAATAATGCAACAACGTCCTTAAATGATGCAGCAGAGTCCTTAAATAATGCAACAAAGTCCATAAATAATGCAGCAGAGTCCTTAAATAATGCAACAAAGTCCTTAAATAATGCAGCAGAGTCCTTAAATAATGCAACAACGTCCTTAAATAATGCAGCAGAGTCCTTAAATAATGCAACAAAGTCCTTAAATAATGCAGCAGAGTCCTTAAATAATGCAACAAAGTCCTTAAATATAGCAGCAAAGTCCTTAAATAATGCAGCAAAGTCCTTAAATAATGCCGCACAGTCCTTAAATAATCCAGCCAAGTCTTTAAATAATGCAGCAAAGTCTTTAAATAATGCAATAAAGTCCATAAATGATGCAGCAAATTCCTTAAATAATGCAGCAGAGTACTGAAATACCGCAACAGGATCCTTAAATAATGCAACAGAGTCCTTAAATAATGCAACAAAGTCCTTAAATAATGCAGAACATTCCTTAAATAATGCAATAAAGTCCTTAAATAATGCAGCAAAGCCCTTAAATAATGCAGCAGAGTCCTTAAATAATGCAACACAGTCCTTAAATAATGCAGCAGAGTCCTTAAATAATGCAACAAAGTCCTTAAATAATGCAGCAGAGTCCTTAAATAATCCAGCCAAGTCCTTAAATAATGCAGCAGAGTCCTTAAATAATGCAGAAAAGTCCTTAAATAATGCAGCAGAGTCCTTAAATACTGCATCAGAGTCCTTAAATAATGCAGCAAAGTCATTAAATAATGCAGAAGAGTCCTTAAATAATGCAGCAAAGTCCTTATATAATGCATCAGAGTCCTTAAATAATGCAGCAGAGTCCTTAAATACCACAGCAGAGTCCTTAAATAATGCAGCAAAGTCTTTAAATAATGCAGCACAGTCCTTAAATAATCCAGCCAAGTCCTTAAATAATGCAGCAGAGTCCTTAAATAATGCAGAAAAGTCCTTAAATAATGCAGCAGAGTCCTTAAATACTTCAGCATAGTCCTTAAATAATGCAGCAAAGTCCTTGAATAATGCAGCAGAGTCCTTAAATAATGCAACAAAGTCCTTAAATAATGCAGAAGAGTCCTTATATAATGCAGCAAATTCCTTAAATAATGCAGCAAAGTCTTTAAATAATGCAATAAAGTCCATAAATAATGCAGCAAAGTTCTTAAATAATGCAGCAGAGTCCTTAAATACCACAGCAGAGTCCTTAAATAATGCAGCAAAGTCTTTAAATAATGCAACAAAGTCCTTAAATAATGCAGCAGAGTCCTTAATTAATGCAGAAGAGTACTTAAATAATCCAGCCAAGTCCTTAAATAATGCAGCAGAGTCCTTAAATAATGCAACAAAATCCTTAAATAATGCAGAAGAGTCCTTAAATAATCCAGCCAAGTCCTTAAATCATGCAGCAGGGTCCTTAAATAATCCAGCCAAGTCCTTAAATAATGCAGCAGAGTCCTTAAATAATGCAGCAAAGTCCTTAAATAATGCAGCAGAGTCCTTAAATACTTCAGCATAGTCCTTAAATAATGCAGCAAAGTTCTTGAATAATGCAGCAGAGTCCTTAAATAATGCAACAAAGTCCTTAAATAATGCAGAAGAGTCCTTAATTAATGCAACAAAGTCCTAAAATAATGCTGCAGAGTCCTTAAATAATGCAGCAAATTCCTTAAATAATGCAGCAAAATCTTTAAATAATGCAATAAAGT
Source organism: Phyllobates terribilis (assembly GCF_046119375.1). Taxonomy (NCBI): domain Eukaryota; kingdom Metazoa; phylum Chordata; class Amphibia; order Anura; family Dendrobatidae; genus Phyllobates; species Phyllobates terribilis. The sequence goes on along the minus strand of NW_027362955.1, from coordinate 626,549 downwards.
CCATAAATAATGCAGCAAAGTCCTTAAATAATGCAGCAGAGTCCTTAAATACTGCAGCAGAGTCCTTAAATAATGCAACAAAGTCATTAAATAATGCAGAAGAGTCCTTAAATAATGCAGCAAAGTCCTTATATAATGGATCAGAGTCCTTAAATAATGCAGCAGAGTCCTTAAATACCACAGCAGAGTCCTTAAATAATGCAGCAAAGTCTTTAAATAATGCAGCACAGTCCTTAAATAATCCAGCCAAGTCCTTAAATAATGCAGCTGAGTCCTTAAATAATGCAGAAAAGTCCTTAAATAATGCAGCAGAGTCCTTAAATACTTCAGCATAGTCCTTAAATAATGCAGCAAAGTCCTTGAATAATGCAGCAGAGTCCTTAAATAATGCAACAAAGTCCTTAAATAATGCAGAAGAGTCCTTAAATAATGCAGCAAATTCCTTAAATAATGCAGCAAAGTCTTTAAATAATGCAATAAAGTCCATAAATAATGCAGCAAAGTTCTTAAATAATGCAGCAGAGTCCTTAAATACCACAGCAGAGTCCTTAAATAATGCAGCAAAGTCTTTAAATAATGCAACAAAGTCCTTAAATAATGCAGCAGAGTCCTTAAATAATGCAGAAGAGTACTTAAATAATCCAGGCAAGTCCTGAAATAATGCAGCAGAGTCCTTAAATAATGCAGAAGAGTCCTTAAATAATCCAGCCAAGTCCTTAAATCATGCAGCAGGGTCCTTAAATAATCCAGCCAAGTCCTTAAATAATGCAGCAGAGTCCTTAAATAATGCAACAAAGTCCTTAAATAATGCAGAAGAGTCCTTAAATAATGCAACAAAGTCCATAAATAATGCAGCAAAGTCCTTAAATAATGCAGCTGAGTACTTAAATAATGCAACAAAGTACTTAAATAATGCAGCAGAGTCCTTAAGTACCGTATCAGAGTCCTTAAATAATGCAGCAAAGTCCTTAAATAATGCAGCAGAGTCCTTAAATAATGCAGCAAAGTCCCTAAATAATCCAGCCAAGTCCTTAAATAATGCAACAAAGTCCTTAAATAATGCAGCAGATTACTGAAATACTGCAGCAGGGTCCTTAAATAATGCAGCAGAGTCCTTAAATAATGCAACAAAGTCCTTAAATAATGCAGCAGAGTCCTTAAATAATGCAACAAAGTCCTTAAATAATGCAGCAGAGTCCTTAAATAATGCAGCAGAGTACTGAAATACCGCAGCAGGGTCCTTAAATAATGCAGCAAAGTCGTTAAATAATGAAGTAGAGTCCTTAAATAATGCAACAAAGTCCTTAAATGATGCAGCAGAGTCCTTAAATAATGCAACAAAGTCATTAAATAATGCAGCAGAGTCCTTAAATAATGCAATAAAGTCCATAAATAATGCAGCACAGTCCTTAAATAATTCAGCAGAGTGGTGAAATACCGCAGCAGGGTCCTTAAATAATGCAGCAGAGTCCTTAAATAATGCAACAAAGTCCTTAAATAATGCAGCACGGTCCTTAAATAATGCAAAAAAGTCCTTAAATAATGCAGCAGAGTCCTTAAATAATGCAGCAAAGTCCTTAAATAATGCAGCAGAGTCCTTAAATAATCCAGCCAAGTCCTTAAATAATGCAACAAAGTCCTTAGATAATGCAGCAGATTACTGAAATACTGCAGCGGGGTCCTTAAATAATGCAGCAGAGTCCTTAAATAATGCAACAAAGTCCTTAAATAATGCAGCAGAGTCCTTAAATAATGCAACAAAGTCCTTAAATAATGCAGCAGAGTCCTTAAATAATGCAGCAAAGTCCTTAAATAATGCAGCACAGTCCTTAAATAATCCAGCCAAGTCCTTAAATAATGCAGCAAAGTCTTTAAATAATGCAATAAAGTCCATAAATAATGCAGCAAATTCCTTAAATAATGCAGCAGAGTACTGAAATACCGCAGCAGGATCCTTAAATAATGCAGCAGAGTCCTTAAATAATGCAACACAGTCCTTAAATAATGCAGAACAGTCCTTAAATAATGCAATAAAGTCCTTAAATAATGCAGCAAAGTCCTTATATAATGCAGCAGAGTCCTTAAATAATGCAACAAAGTCCTTAAATAATGCAGCAGAGTCCTTAAATAATGCAAGAAAGTCCTTAAATAATGCAGCAGAGTCCTTAAATAATGCAGCACATTCCTTAAATAATGCAGCAGAGTCCTTAAATAATCCAGCCAAGTCCTTAAATATTGCAGCAGAGTCCTTAAATAATGCAGAAAAGTCCTTAAATAATGCAGCAGAGTCCTTAAAAACTGCAGCAGAGTCCTTAAATAATGCAGCAAAGTCCTTGAATAATGCAGCAGAGTCCTTAAATAATGCAACAAAGTCCTTAAATAATACAGAAGAGTCCTTAAATAATGCAGCAAATTCCTTAAATAATGCAGCAAAGTCTTTAAATAATGCAATAAAGTCCATAAATAATGCAGCAAAGTTCTTAAATAATGCAGCAGAGTCCTTAAATACCACAGCAGAGTCCTTAAATAATGCAGCAAAGTCTTTAAATAATGCAACAAAGTCCTTAAATAATGCAGCAGAGTCCTTAAATAATGCAGAAGAGTCCTTAAATAATCCATCCAAGTCCTTAAATAATGCAGCAGAGTCCTTAAATAATGCAACAAAATCCTTAAATAATGCAGAAGAGTCCTTAAATAATCCAGCCAAGTCCTTAAATCATGCAGCAGGGTCCTTAAATAATCCAGCCAAGTCCTTAAATAATGCAGAAGAGTCCTTTAATAATGCAACAAAGTCCTTAAATAATGCAGCAGAGTCCTTAAATAATGCAACAAAGTACTTAAATAATGCAGCAGAGTCCTTAAATAATGCAGCAAAGTCATTAAATAATGCTGCAGAGTCCTGAAATAATGCAGCAAATTCCTTAAATAATGCAGCAAAGTCTTTAAATAATGCAATAAAGTCCATAAATAATGCAGCAAAGTCCTTAAATAATGCAGCAGAGTACTGAAATACCGCAGCAGGGTCCTTAAATAATGCAGCAAAGTCGTTAAATAATGAAGTAGAGTCCTTAAATAATGCAACAACGTCCTTAAATGATGCAGCAGAGTCCTTAAATAATGCAGCACATTCCTTAAATAATGCAGCAGAGTCCTTAAATAATCCAGCCAAGTCCTTAAATACTGCAGCAGAGTACTTAAATAATGCAGCAAAGTCCTTAAATAATGCAGCAGAGTCCTTAAATAATGCAACAAAGTACTTAAATAATGCAGAAGAGTCCTTAAATAATGCAACAAAGTCCTTAAATAATGCAGCTGAGTACTTAAATAATGCAACAAAGTACTTAAATAATGCAGCAGAGTCCTTAAGTACCGTATCAGAGTCCTTAAATAATGCAGCAGAGTCCTTAAATAATGCAACAAAGTCCTTAAATAATGCAGCAGATTACTGAAATACTGCTGCAGGGTCCTTAAATAATGCAGCAGAGTCCTTAAATAATGCAACAAAGTCCTTAAATAATGCAGAAGAGTCCTTAAATAATGCAGCAAATTCCTTAAATAATGCAGCAAAGTCTTTAAATAATGCAATAAAGTCCATAAATAATGCAGCAAAGTTCTTAAATAATGCAGCAGAGTCCTTAAATACCACAGCAGAGTCCTTAAATAATGCAGCAAAGTCTTTAAATAATGCAACAAAGTCCTTAAATAATGCAGCAGAGTCCTTAAATAATGCAGAAGAGTCCTTAAATAATCCAGCCAAGTCCTTAAATAATGCAGCAGAGTCCTTAAATAATGCAACAAAATCCTTAAATAATGCAGAAGAGTCCTTAAATAATCCAGCCAAGTCCTTAAATCATGCAGCAGGGTCCTTAAATAATCCAGCCAAGTCCTTAAATAATGCAGAAGAGTCCTTAAATAATGCAACAAAGTCCTTAAATAATGCAGCAGAGTCCTTAAATAATGCAACAAAGTACTTAAATAATGCAGCAGAGTCCTTAAATAATGCAGCAAAGTCATTAAATAATGCTGCAGAGTCCTTAAATAATGCAGCAAATTCCTTAAATAATGCAGCAAAGTCTTTAAATAATGCAATAAAGTCCATAAATAATGCAGCAAAGTCCTTAAATAATGCAGCAGAGTACTGAAATACCGCAGCAGGGTCCTTAAATAATGCAGCAAAGTCGTTAAATAATGAAGTAGAGTCCTTAAATAATGCAACAACGTCCTTAAATGATGCAGCAGAGTCCTTAAATAATGCAACAAAGTCCATAAATAATGCAGCAGAGTCCTTAAATAATGCAGCACATTCCTTAAATAATGCAGCAGAGTCCTTAAATAATCCAGCCAAGTCCTTAAATACTGCAGCAGAGTACTTAAATAATGCAGCAAAGTCCTTAAATAATGCAGCAGAGTCCTTAAATAATGCAACAAAGTACTTAAATAATGCAGAAGAGTCCTTAAATAATGCAACAAAGTCCTTAAATAATGCAGCTGAGTACTTAAATAATGCAACAAAGTACTTAAATAATGCAGCAGAGTCCTTAAGTACCTTATCAGAGTCCTTAAATAATGCAGCAGAGTCCTTAAATAATGCAGCAAAGTCCTTAAATAATCCAGCCAAGTCCTTAAATAATGCAACAAAGTCCTTAAATAATGCAGCAGATTACTGAAATACTGCTGCAGGGTCCTTAAATAATGCAACAAAGTCCTTAAATAATGCAGCAGAGTCCTTAAAAAATGCAGCAAAATCCGTAAATAATGCAGCAGAGTCCCTAAATAATCCAGCCAAGTCCTTAAATAATGCAACAAAGTCCTTAAATAATGCAGCAGATTACTGAAATACTGCAGCAGGGTCCTTAAATAATGCAGCAGAGTCCTTAAATAATGCAACAAAGTCCTTAAATAATGCAGCAGAGTCCTTAAATAATGCAACAAAGTCCTTAAATAATGCAGCAGAGTCCTTAAATAATGCAACAACGTCCTTAAATAATGCAGCAGAGTCCTTAAATAATGCAACAAAGTCCTTAAATAATGCAGCAGAGTCCTTAAATAATGCAACAAAGTCCTTAAATATAGCAGCAGAGTCCTTAAATAATGCAGCAAAGTCCTTAAATAATGCCGCACAGTCCTTAAATAATCCAGCCAAGTCTTTAAATAATGCAGCAAAGTCTTTAAATAATGCAATAAAGTCCATAAATGATGCAGCAAATTCCTTAAATAATGCAGCAGAGTACTGAAATACCGCAGCAGGATCCTTAAATAATGCAACAGAGTCCTTAAATAATGCAACAAAGTCCTTAAATAATGCAGAACATTCCTTAAATAATGCAATAAAGTCCTTAAATAATGCAGCAAAGCCCTTAAATAATGCAGCAGAGTCCTTAAATAATGCAACACAGTCCTTAAATAATGCAGCAGAGTCCTTAAATAATGCAACAAAGTCCTTAAATAATGCAGCAGAGTCCTTAAATAATCCAGCCAAGTCCTTAAATAATGCAGCAGAGTCCTTAAATAATGCAGAAAAGTCCTTAAATAATGCAGCAGAGTCCTTAAATACTGCAGCAGAGTCCTTAAATAATGCAACAAAGTCATTAAATAATGCAGAAGAGTCCTTAAATAATGCAGCAAAGTCCTTATATAATGGATCAGAGTCCTTAAATAATGCAGCAGAGTCCTTAAATACCACAGCAGAGTCCTTAAATAATGCAGCAAAGTCTTTAAATAATGCAGCACAGTCCTTAAATAATCCAGCCAAGTCCTTAAATAATGCAGCTGAGTCCTTAAATAATGCAGAAAAGTCCTTAAATAATGCAGCAGAGTCCTTAAATACTTCAGCATAGTCCTTAAATAATGCAGCAAAGTCCTTGAATAATGCAGCAGAGTCCTTAAATAATGCAACAAAGTCCTTAAATAATGCAGAAGAGTCCTTAAATAATGCAGCAAATTCCTTAAATAATGCAGCAAAGTCTTTAAATAATGCAATAAAGTCCATAAATAATGCAGCAAAGTTCTTAAATAATGCAGCAGAGTCCTTAAATACCACAGCAGAGTCCTTAAATAATGCAGCAAAGTCTTTAAATAATGCAACAAAGTCCTTAAATAATGCAGCAGAGTCCTTAAATAATGCAGAAGAGTACTTAAATAATCCAGGCAAGTCCTGAAATAATGCAGCAGAGTCCTTAAATAATGCAGAAGAGTCCTTAAATAATCCAGCCAAGTCCTTAAATCATGCAGCAGGGTCCTTAAATAATCCAGCCAAGTCCTTAAATAATGCAGCAGAGTCCTTAAATAATGCAACAAAGTCCTTAAATAATGCAGAAGAGTCCTTAAATAATGCAACAAAGTCCATAAATAATGCAGCAAAGTCCTTAAATAATGCAGCTGAGTACTTAAATAATGCAACAAAGTACTTAAATAATGCAGCAGAGTCCTTAAGTACCGTATCAGAGTCCTTAAATAATGCAGCAAAGTCCTTAAATAATGCAGCAGAGTCCTTAAATAATGCAGCAAAGTCCCTAAATAATCCAGCCAAGTCCTTAAATAATGCAACAAAGTCCTTAAATAATGCAGCAGATTACTGAAATACTGCAGCAGGGTCCTTAAATAATGCAGCAGAGTCCTTAAATAATGCAACAAAGTCCTTAAATAATGCAGCAGAGTCCTTAAATAATGCAACAAAGTCCTTAAATAATGCAGCAGAGTCCTTAAATAATGCAGCAGAGTACTGAAATACCGCAGCAGGGTCCTTAAATAATGCAGCAAAGTCGTTAAATAATGAAGTAGAGTCCTTAAATAATGCAACAAAGTCCTTAAATGATGCAGCAGAGTCCTTAAATAATGCAACAAAGTCCTTAAATAATGCAGCAGAGTCCTTAAATAATGCAATAAAGTCCATAAATAATGCAGCACAGTCCTTAAATAATTCAGCAGAGTGGTGAAATACCGCAGCAGGGTCCTTAAATAATGCAGCAGAGTCCTTAAATAATGCAACAAAGTCCTTAAATAATGCAGCACGGTCCTTAAATAATGCAAAAAAGTCCTTAAATAATGCAGCAGAGTCCTTAAATAATGCAGCAAAGTCCTTAAATAATGCAGCAGAGTCCTTAAATAATCCAGCCAAGTCCTTAAATAATGCAACAAAGTCCTTAGATAATGCAGCAGATTACTGAAATACTGCAGCGGGGTCCTTAAATAATGCAGCAGAGTCCTTAAATAATGCAACAAAGTCCTTAAATAATGCAGCAGAGTCCTTAAATAATGCAACAAAGTCCTTAAATAATGCAGCAGAGTCCTTAAATAATGCAGCAAAGTCCTTAAATAATGCAGCACAGTCCTTAAATAATCCAGCCAAGTCCTTAAATAATGCAGCAAAGTCTTTAAATAATGCAATAAAGTCCATAAATAATGCAGCAAATTCCTTAAATAATGCAGCAGAGTACTGAAATACCGCAGCAGGATCCTTAAATAATGCAGCAGAGTCCTTAAATAATGCAACACAGTCCTTAAATAATGCAGAACAGTCCTTAAATAATGCAATAAAGTCCTTAAATAATGCAACAAAGTCCTTAAATAATGCAGCTGAGTACTTAAATAATGCAACAAAGTACTTAAATAATGCAGCAGAGTCCTTAAGTACCTTATCAGAGTCCTTAAATAATGCAGCAGAGTCCTTAAATAATGCAGCAAAGTCCTTAAATAATCCAGCCAAGTCCTTAAATAATGCAACAAAGTCCTTAAATAATGCAGCAGATTACTGAAATACTGCTGCAGGGTCCTTAAATAATGCAACAAAGTCCTTAAATAATGCAGCAGAGTCCTTAAAAAATGCAGCAAAATCCGTAAATAATGCAGCAGAGTCCCTAAATAATCCAGCCAAGTCCTTAAATAATGCAACAAAGTCCTTAAATAATGCAGCAGATTACTGAAATACTGCAGCAGGGTCCTTAAATAATGCAGCAGAGTCCTTAAATAATGCAACAAAGTCCTTAAATAATGCAGCAGAGTCCTTAAATAATGCAACAAAGTCCTTAAATAATGCAGCAGAGTCCTTAAATAATGCAACAACGTCCTTAAATAATGCAGCAGAGTCCTTAAATAATGCAACAAAGTCCTTAAATAATGCAGCAGAGTCCTTAAATAATGCAACAAAGTCCTTAAATATAGCAGCAGAGTCCTTAAATAATGCAGCAAAGTCCTTAAATAATGCCGCACAGTCCTTAAATAATCCAGCCAAGTCTTTAAATAATGCAGCAAAGTCTTTAAATAATGCAATAAAGTCCATAAATGATGCAGCAAATTCCTTAAATAATGCAGCAGAGTACTGAAATACCGCAGCAGGATCCTTAAATAATGCAACAGAGTCCTTAAATAATGCAACAAAGTCCTTAAATAATGCAGAACATTCCTTAAATAATGCAATAAAGTCCTTAAATAATGCAGCAAAGCCCTTAAATAATGCAGCAGAGTCCTTAAATAATGCAACACAGTCCTTAAATAATGCAGCAGAGTCCTTAAATAATGCAACAAAGTCCTTAAATAATGCAGCAGAGTCCTTAAATAATCCAGCCAAGTCCTTAAATAATGCAGCAGAGTCCTTAAATAATGCAGAAAAGTCCTTAAATAATGCAGCAGAGTCCTTAAATACTGCAGCAGAGTCCTTAAATAATGCAACAAAGTCATTAAATAATGCAGAAGAGTCCTTAAATAATGCAGCAAAGTCCTTATATAATGGATCAGAGTCCTTAAATAATGCAGCAGAGTCCTTAAATACCACAGCAGAGTCCTTAAATAATGCAGCAAAGTCTTTAAATAATGCAGCACAGTCCTTAAATAATCCAGCCAAGTCCTTAAATAATGCAGCTGAGTCCTTAAATAATGCAGAAAAGTCCTTAAATAATGCAGCAGAGTCCTTAAATACTTCAGCATAGTCCTTAAATAATGCAGCAAAGTCCTTGAATAATGCAGCAGAGTCCTTAAATAATGCAACAAAGTCCTTAAATAATGCAGAAGAGTCCTTAAATAATGCAGCAAATTCCTTAAATAATGCAGCAAAGTCTTTAAATAATGCAATAAAGTCCATAAATAATGCAGCAAAGTTCTTAAATAATGCAGCAGAGTCCTTAAATACCACAGCAGAGTCCTTAAATAATGCAGCAAAGTCTTTAAATAATGCAACAAAGTCCTTAAATAATGCAGCAGAGTCCTTAAATAATGCAGAAGAGTACTTAAATAATCCAGGCAAGTCCTGAAATAATGCAGCAGAGTCCTTAAATAATGCAGAAGAGTCCTTAAATAATCCAGCCAAGTCCTTAAATCATGCAGCAGGGTCCTTAAATAATCCAGCCAAGTCCTTAAATAATGCAGCAGAGTCCTTAAATAATGCAACAAAGTCCTTAAATAATGCAGAAGAGTCCTTAAATAATGCAACAAAGTCCATAAATAATGCAGCAAAGTCCTTAAATAATGCAGCTGAGTACTTAAATAATGCAACAAAGTACTTAAATAATGCAGCAGAGTCCTTAAGTACCGTATCAGAGTCCTTAAATAATGCAGCAAAGTCCTTAAATAATGCAGCAGAGTCCTTAAATAATGCAGCAAAGTCCCTAAATAATCCAGCCAAGTCCTTAAATAATGCAACAAAGTCCTTAAATAATGCAGCAGATTACTGAAATACTGCAGCAGGGTCCTTAAATAATGCAGCAGAGTCCTTAAATAATGCAACAAAGTCCTTAAATAATGCAGCAGAGTCCTTAAATAATGCAACAAAGTCCTTAAATAATGCAGCAGAGTCCTTAAATAATGCAGCAGAGTACTGAAATACCGCAGCAGGGTCCTTAAATAATGCAGCAAAGTCGTTAAATAATGAAGTAGAGTCCTTAAATAATGCAACAAAGTCCTTAAATGATGCAGCAGAGTCCTTAAATAATGCAACAAAGTCCTTAAATAATGCAGCAGAGTCCTTAAATAATGCAATAAAGTCCATAAATAATGCAGCACAGTCCTTAAATAATTCAGCAGAGTGGTGAAATACCGCAGCAGGGTCCTTAAATAATGCAGCAGAGTCCTTAAATAATGCAACAAAGTCCTTAAATAATGCAGCACGGTCCTTAAATAATGCAAAAAAGTCCTTAAATAATGCAGCAGAGTCCTTAAATAATGCAGCAAAGTCCTTAAATAATGCAGCAGAGTCCTTAAATAATCCAGCCAAGTCCTTAAATAATGCAACAAAGTCCTTAGATAATGCAGCAGATTACTGAAATACTGCAGCGGGGTCCTTAAATAATGCAGCAGAGTCCTTAAATAATGCAACAAAGTCCTTAAATAATGCAGCAGAGTCCTTAAATAATGCAACAAAGTCCTTAAATAATGCAGCAGAGTCCTTAAATAATGCAGCAAAGTCCTTAAATAATGCAGCACAGTCCTTAAATAATCCAGCCAAGTCCTTAAATAATGCAGCAAAGTCTTTAAATAATGCAATAAAGTCCATAAATAATGCAGCAAATTCCTTAAATAATGCAGCAGAGTACTGAAATACCGCAGCAGGATCCTTAAATAATGCAGCAGAGTCCTTAAATAATGCAACACAGTCCTTAAATAATGCAGAACAGTCCTTAAATAATGCAATAAAGTCCTTAAATAATGCAGCAAAGTCCTTATATAATGCAGCAGAGTCCTTAAATAATGCAACAAAGTCCTTAAATAATGCAGCAGAGTCCTTAAATAATGCAAGAAAGTCCTTAAATAATGCAGCAGAGTCCTTAAATAATGCAGCACATTCCTTAAATAATGCAGCAGAGTCCTTAAATAATCCAGCCAAGTCCTTAAATATTGCAGCAGAGTCCTTAAATAATGCAGAAAAGTCCTTAAATAATGCAGCAGAGTCCTTAAAAACTGCAGCAGAGTCCTTAAATAATGCAGCAAAGTCCTTGAATAATGCAGCAGAGTCCTTAAATAATGCAACAAAGTCCTTAAATAATACAGAAGAGTCCTTAAATAATGCAGCAAATTCCTTAAATAATGCAGCAAAGTCTTTAAATAATGCAATAAAGTCCATAAATAATGCAGCAAAGTTCTTAAATAATGCAGCAGAGTCCTTAAATACCACAGCAGAGTCCTTAAATAATGCAGCAAAGTCTTTAAATAATGCAACAAAGTCCTTAAATAATGCAGCAGAGTCCTTAAATAATGCAGAAGAGTCCTTAAATAATCCATCCAAGTCCTTAAATAATGCAGCAGAGTCCTTAAATAATGCAACAAAATCCTTAAATAATGCAGAAGAGTCCTTAAATAATCCAGCCAAGTCCTTAAATCATGCAGCAGGGTCCTTAAATAATCCAGCCAAGTCCTTAAATAATGCAGAAGAGTCCTTTAATAATGCAACAAAGTCCTTAAATAATGCAACAAAGTACTTAAATAATGCAGCAGAGTCCTTAAATAATGCAGCAAAGTCATTAAATAATGCTGCAGAGTCCTGAAATAATGCAGCAAATTCCTTAAATAATGCAGCAAAGTCTTTAAATAATGCAATAAAGTCCATAAATAATGCAGCAAAGTCCTTAAATAATGCAGCAGAGTACTGAAATACCGCAGCAGGGTCCTTAAATAATGCAGCAAAGTCGTTAAATAATGAAGTAGAGTCCTTAAATAATGCAACAACGTCCTTAAATGATGCAGCAGAGTCCTTAAATAATGCAGCACATTCCTTAAATAATGCAGCAGAGTCCTTAAATAATCCAGCCAAGTCCTTAAATACTGCAGCAGAGTACTTAAATAATGCAGCAAAGTCCTTAAATAATGCAGCAGAGTCCTTAAATAATGCAACAAAGTACTTAAATAATGCAGAAGAGTCCTTAAATAATGCAACAAAGTCCTTAAATAATGCAGCTGAGTACTTAAATAATGCAACAAAGTACTTAAATAATGCAGCAGAGTCCTTAAGTACCGTATCAGAGTCCTTAAATAATGCAGCAGAGTCCTTAAATAATGCAACAAAGTCCTTAAATAATGCAGCAGATTACTGAAATACTGCTGCAGGGTCCTTAAATAATGCAGCAGAGTCCTTAAATAATGCAACAAAGTCCTTAAATAATGCAGAAGAGTCCTTAAATAATGCAGCAAATTCCTTAAATAATGCAGCAAAGTCTTTAAATAATGCAATAAAGTCCATAAATAATGCAGCAAAGTTCTTAAATAATGCAGCAGAGTCCTTAAATACCACAGCAGAGTCCTTAAATAATGCAGCAAAGTCTTTAAATAATGCAACAAAGTCCTTAAATAATGCAGCAGAGTCCTTAAATAATGCAGAAGAGTCCTTAAATAATCCAGCCAAGTCCTTAAATAATGCAGCAGAGTCCTTAAATAATGCAACAAAATCCTTAAATAATGCAGAAGAGTCCTTAAATAATCCAGCCAAGTCCTTAAATCATGCAGCAGGGTCCTTAAATAATCCAGCCAAGTCCTTAAATAATGCAGAAGAGTCCTTAAATAATGCAACAAAGTCCTTAAATAATGCAGCAGAGTCCTTAAATAATGCAGCAAAGTCCTTAAATAATGCAGCAGAGTCCTTAAATAATCCAGCCAAGTCCTTAAATAATGCAGCAAAGTCCTTAAATAATGCAGCAGAGTACTGAAATACCGCAGCAGGATCCTTAAATAATGCAGCAGAGTCCTTAAATAATGCAATAAAGTCCTTAAATAATGCAGCAAAGTCCTTAAATAATGCAGCAGAGTCCTTAAATAATCCAGCCAAGTCCTTAAATACTGCAGCAAAGTTCTTGAATAATGCAGCAGAGTCCTTAAATAATGCAACAAAGTCCTTAAATAATGCAGAAGAGTCCTTAAATAATGCAACAAAGTCCTTAAATAATGTAGCAGAGTCCTTAAATAATGCAGCAAAGTCATTAAATAATGCTGCAGAGTCCTTAAATAATGCAGCAAATTCCTTAAATAATGCAGCAAAGTCTTTAAATAATGCAATAAAGTCCATAAATAATGCAGCAAAGTCCTTAAATAATGCAGCAGAGTACTGAAATACCGCAGCAGGGTCCTTAAATAATGCAGCAAAGTCATTAAATAATGAAGTAGAGTCCTTAAATAATGCAAAAAAGTCCTTAAATGATGCAGCAGAGTCCTTAAATAATGCAACAAAGTCCTTAAATAATGCAGCAGAGTCCTTAAATAATGCAACTAAGTCCTTAAACAATGCAGCAGAGTCCTTAAATAATGCAGAAGAGTCCTTAAATAATGCAACCAAGACCTTAAATAATGCAGCAGAGTCCTTAAATAATGCAACAAAGTACTTAAATAATGCAGCAGAGTCCTTAAGTAAAGTAGCAGAGTACTTAAATAATGCAGCAAAATCATTAAATAATGCAGCAGAGTCATTTAATAATGCAACAAATTCCTTAAATAATGCAGCAGAGTCCTTAAATAATGCAATAAAGTCCATAAATAATGCAGCAAAGTCCTTAAATAATTCAGCAGAGTGCTGAAATACCGCAGCAGGGTCCTTAAGTAATGCAGCAGAGTCCTTAAATAATGCAACAAAGTCCTTAAATAATGCAGCAGGGTCCTTAAATAATGCAACAAAGTCCTTAAATAATGCAGCAGAGTCCTTAAATAATGCAGCAAAGTCCTTAAATAATGCAGCAGAGTCCTTAAATAATCCAGCCAAGTCCTTAAATAATGCAGCAAAGTCCTTAAATAATGCAGCAGAGTACTGAAATACCGCAGCAGGATCCTTAAATAATGCAGCAGAGTCCTTAAATAATGCAACAAAGTCCTTAAATAATGCAGAACAGTCCTTAAATAATGCAATAAAGTCCTTAAATAATGCAGCAAAGTCCTTAAATAATGCAGCAGAGTCCTTAAATAATGCAACAAAGTCCTTAAATAATGCAACAAAGTCCTTAAATAATGCAGCAGAGTCCTTAAATAATGCAACAAAGTCCTTAAATAATGCAGCAGAGTCCTTAAATAATGCAGCAGAGTACTGAAATACCGCAGCAGGGTCCTTAAATAATGCAGCAAAGTCGTTAAATAATGAAGTAGAGTCCTTAAATAATGCAACAAAGTCCTTAAATGATGCAGCAGAGTCCTTAAATAATGCAACAAAGTCCTTAAATAATGCAGCAGAGTTCTTAAATAATGCAATAAAGTACATAAATAATGCAGCAAAGTCCTTAAATAATTCAGCAGAGTGCTGAAATACCGCAGCAGGGTCCTTAAATAATGCAGCAGAGTCCTTAAATAATGCAACAAAGTCCTTAAATAATGCAGCAGAGTCCTTAAATAATGCAACAAAGTCCTTAAATAATGCAGCAGAGTTCTTAAATAATGCAATAAAGTACATAAATAATGCAGCAAAGTCCTTAAATAATTCAGCAGAGTGCTGAAATACCGCAGCAGGGTCCTTAAATAATGCAGCAGAGTCCTTAAATAATGCAACAAAGTCCTTAAATAATGCAGCACGTCCTTAAATAATGCAACAAAGTCCTTAAATAATCCAGCCAAGTCCTTAAATAATGCAACAAAGTCCTTAGATAATGCAGCAGATTACTGAAATACTGCAGCAGGGTCCTTAAATAATGCAGCAGAGTCCTTAAATAATGCAACAAAGTCCTTAAATAATGCAGCAGAGTCCTTAAATAATACAACAAAGTCCTTAAATAATGCAGCAGAGTCCTTAAATAATGCAGCAAAGTCCTTAAATAATGCAGCACAGTCCTTAAATAATCCAGCCAAGTCCTTAAATAATGCAGCAAAGTCTTTAAATAATGCAATAAAGTCCATAAATAATGCAGCAAATTCCTTAAATAATGCAGCAGAGTACTGAAATACCGCAGCAGGATCCTTAAATAATGCAGCAGAGTCCTTAAATAATGCAACAAAGTCCTTAAATAATGCAGAACAGTCCTTAAATAATGCAATAAAGTCCTTAAATAATGCAGCAAAGTCCTTATATAATGCAGCAGAGTCCTTAAATAATGCAACAAAGTCCTTAAATAATGCAGCAGAGTCCTTAAATAATGCAAGAAAGTCCTTAAATAATGCAGCAGAGTCCTTAAATAATGCAGCACATTCCTTAAATAATGCAGCAGAGTCCTTAAATAATCCAGCCAAGTCCTTAAATATTGCAGCAAAGTCCTTGAATAATGCAGCAGAGTCCTTAAATAATGCAACAAAGTCCTTAAATAATGCAGAAGAGTCCTTAAATAATGCAGCAAATTCCTTAAATAATGCAGCAAAGTCTTTAAATAATGCAATAAAGTCCATAAATAATGCAGCAAAGTTCTTAAATAATGCAGCAGAGTCCTTAAATACCACAGCAGAGTCCTTAAATAATGCAGCAAAGTCTTTAAATAATGCAACAAAGTCCTTAAATAATGCAGCAGAGTCCTTAAATAATGCAGAAGAGTCCTTAAATAATCCAGCCAAGTCCTTAAATAATGCAGCAGAGTCCTTAAATAATGCAACAAAATCCTTAAATAATGCAGAAGAGTCCTTAAATAATCCAGCCAAGTCCTTAAATCATGCAGCAGGGTCCTTAAATAATCCAGCCAAGTCCTTAAATAATGCAGAAGAGTCCTTAAATAATGCAGCAAAGTCCTTAAATAATGCAGCAGAGTCCTTAAATACTTCAGCATAGTCCTTAAATAATGCAGCAAAGTTCTTGAATAATGCAGCAGAGTCCTTAAATAATGCAACAAAGTCCTTAAATAATGCAGAAGAGTCCTTAAATAATGCAACAAAGTCCTTAAATAATGCAGCAGAGTCCTTAAATAATGCAGCAAAGTCATTAAATAATGCTGCAGAGTCCTTAAATAATGCAGCAAATTCCTTAAATAATGCAGCAAAGTCTTTAAATAATGCAATAAAGTCCATAAATAATGCAGCAAAGTCCTTAAATAATGCAGCAGAGTACTGAAATACCGCAGCAGGGTCCTTAAATAATGCAGCAAAGTCATTAAATAATCCAGCCAAGTCCTTAAATACTGCAGCAGAGTACTTAAATAATGCAGCAAAGTCCTTAAATAATGCAGCTGAGTACTTAAATAATGCAACAAAGTACTTAAATAATGCAGCAGAGTCCTTAAGTACCGTATCAGAGTCCTTAGATAATGCAGCAAAGTCCTTAAATAATGCAGCAGAGTCCTTAAATAATGCAGCAAAGTCCCTAAATAATCCAGCCAAGTCCTTAAATAATGCAACAAAGTCCTTAAATAATGCAGCAGATTACTGAAATACTGCAGCAGGGTCCTTAAATAATGCAGCAGAGTCCTTAAATAATGCAACAAAGTCCTTAAATAATGCAGCAGAGTCCTTAAATAATGCAACAAAGTCCTTAAATAATGCAGCAGAGTCCTTAAATAATGCAGCAGAGTACTGAAATACCGCAGCAGGGTCCTTAAATAATGCAGCAAAGTCGTTAAATAATGAAGTAGAGTCCTTAAATAATGCAACAAAGTCCTTAAATGATGCAGCAGAGTCCTTAAATAATGCAACAAAGTCCTTAAATAATGCAGCAGAGTCCTTAAATAATGCAATAAAGTACATAAATAATGCAGCAAAGTCCTTAAATAATTCAGCAGAGTGCTGAAATACCGCAGCAGGGTCCTTAAATAATGCAGCAGAGTCCTTAAATAATGCAACAAAGTCCTTAAATAATGCAGCACGGTCCTTAAATAATGCAACAAAGTCCTTAAATAATGCAGCAGAGTCCTTAAATAATGCAGCAAAGTCCTTAAATAATGCAGCAGAGTCCTTAAATAATCCAGCCAAGTCCTTAAATAATGCAACAAAGTCCTTAGATAATGCAGCAGATTACTGAAATACTGCAGCAGGGTCCTTAAATAATGCAGCAGAGTCCTTAAATAATGCAACAAAGTCCTTAAATAATGCAGCAGAGTCCTTAAATAATGCAACAAAGTCCTTAAATAATGCAGCAGAGTCCTTAAATAATGCAGCAAAGTCCTTAAATAATGCAGCACAGTCCTTAAATAATCCAGCCAAGTCCTTAAATAATGCAGCAGAGTCCTTAAATAATGCAACAAAGTCCCTAAATAATGCAGCAGAGTCCTTAAATAATGCAAGAAAGTCCTTAAATAATGCAGCAGAGTCCTTAAATAATGCAGCACATTCCTTAAATAATGCAGCAGAGTCCTTAAATAATCCAGCCAAGTCGTTAAATATTGCAGCAGAGTCCTTAAATAATGCAGAAAAGTCCTTAAATAATGCAGCAGAGTCCTTAAAAACTGCAGCAGAGTCCTTAAATAATGCAGCAAAGTCCTTGAATAATGCAGCAGAGTCCTTAAATAATGCAACAAAGTCCTTAAATAATACAGAAGAGTCCTTAAATAATGCAGCAAATTCCTTAAATAATGCAGCAAAGTCTTTAAATAATGCAATAAAGTCCATAAATAATGCAGCAAAGTTCTTAAATAATGCAGCAGAGTCCTTAAATACCACAGCAGAGTCCTTAAATAATGCAGCAAAGTCTTTAAATAATGCAACAAAGTCCTTAAATAATGCAGCAGAGTCCTTAAATAATGCAGAAGAGTCCTTAAATAATCCATCCAAGTCCTTAAATAATGCAGCAGAGTCCTTAAATAATGCAACAAAATCCTTAAATAATGCAGAAGAGTCCTTAAATAATCCAGCCAAGTCCTTAAATCATGCAGCAGGGTCCTTAAATAATCCAGCCAAGTCCTTAAATAATGCAGAAGAGTCCTTTAATAATGCAACAAAGTCCTTAAATAATGCAGCAGAGTCCTTAAATAATGCAACAAAGTACTTAAATAATGCAGCAGAGTCCTTAAATAATGCAGCAAAGTCATTAAATAATGCTGCAGAGTCCTGAAATAATGCAGCAAATTCCTTAAATAATGCAGCAAAGTCTTTAAATAATGCAATAAAGTCCATAAATAATGCAGCAAAGTCCTTAAATAATGCAGCAGAGTACTGAAATACCGCAGCAGGGTCCTTAAATAATGCAGCAAAGTCGTTAAATAATGAAGTAGAGTCCTTAAATAATGCAACAACGTCCTTAAATGATGCAGCAGAGTCCTTAAATAATGCAGCACATTCCTTAAATAATGCAGCAGAGTCCTTAAATAATCCAGCCAAGTCCTTAAATACTGCAGCAGAGTACTTAAATAATGCAGCAAAGTCCTTAAATAATGCAGCAGAGTCCTTAAATAATGCAACAAAGTACTTAAATAATGCAGAAGAGTCCTTAAATAATGCAACAAAGTCCTTAAATAATGCAGCTGAGTACTTAAATAATGCAACAAAGTACTTAAATAATGCAGCAGAGTCCTTAAGTACCGTATCAGAGTCCTTAAATAATGCAGCAGAGTCCTTAAATAATGCAACAAAGTCCTTAAATAATGCAGCAGATTACTGAAATACTGCTGCAGGGTCCTTAAATAATGCAGCAGAGTCCTTAAATAATGCAACAAAGTCCTTAAATAATGCAGAAGAGTCCTTAAATAATGCAGCAAATTCCTTAAATAATGCAGCAAAGTCTTTAAATAATGCAATAAAGTCCATAAATAATGCAGCAAAGTTCTTAAATAATGCAGCAGAGTCCTTAAATACCACAGCAGAGTCCTTAAATAATGCAGCAAAGTCTTTAAATAATGCAACAAAGTCCTTAAATAATGCAGCAGAGTCCTTAAATAATGCAGAAGAGTCCTTAAATAATCCAGCCAAGTCCTTAAATAATGCAGCAGAGTCCTTAAATAATGCAACAAAATCCTTAAATAATGCAGAAGAGTCCTTAAATAATCCAGCCAAGTCCTTAAATCATGCAGCAGGGTCCTTAAATAATCCAGCCAAGTCCTTAAATAATGCAGAAGAGTCCTTAAATAATGCAACAAAGTCCTTAAATAATGCAGCAGAGTCCTTAAATAATGCAGCAAAGTCCTTAAATAATGCAGCAGAGTCCTTAAATAATCCAGCCAAGTCCTTAAATAATGCAGCAAAGTCCTTAAATAATGCAGCAGAGTACTGAAATACCGCAGCAGGATCCTTAAATAATGCAGCAGAGTCCTTAAATAATGCAATAAAGTCCTTAAATAATGCAGCAAAGTCCTTAAATAATGCAGCAGAGTCCTTAAATAATCCAGCCAAGTCCTTAAATACTGCAGCAAAGTTCTTGAATAATGCAGCAGAGTCCTTAAATAATGCAACAAAGTCCTTAAATAATGCAGAAGAGTCCTTAAATAATGCAACAAAGTCCTTAAATAATGTAGCAGAGTCCTTAAATAATGCAGCAAAGTCATTAAATAATGCTGCAGAGTCCTTAAATAATGCAGCAAATTCCTTAAATAATGCAGCAAAGTCTTTAAATAATGCAATAAAGTCCATAAATAATGCAGCAAAGTCCTTAAATAATGCAGCAGAGTACTGAAATACCGCAGCAGGGTCCTTAAATAATGCAGCAAAGTCATTAAATAATGAAGTAGAGTCCTTAAATAATGCAAAAAAGTCCTTAAATGATGCAGCAGAGTCCTTAAATAATGCAACAAAGTCCTTAAATAATGCAGCAGAGTCCTTAAATAATGCAACTAAGTCCTTAAACAATGCAGCAGAGTCCTTAAATAATGCAGAAGAGTCCTTAAATAATGCAACCAAGACCTTAAATAATGCAGCAGAGTCCTTAAATAATGCAACAAAGTACTTAAATAATGCAGCAGAGTCCTTAAGTAAAGTAGCAGAGTACTTAAATAATGCAGCAAAATCATTAAATAATGCAGCAGAGTCATTTAATAATGCAACAAATTCCTTAAATAATGCAGCAGAGTCCTTAAATAATGCAATAAAGTCCATAAATAATGCAGCAAAGTCCTTAAATAATTCAGCAGAGTGCTGAAATACCGCAGCAGGGTCCTTAAGTAATGCAGCAGAGTCCTTAAATAATGCAACAAAGTCCTTAAATAATGCAGCAGGGTCCTTAAATAATGCAACAAAGTCCTTAAATAATGCAGCAGAGTCCTTAAATAATGCAGCAAAGTCCTTAAATAATGCAGCAGAGTCCTTAAATAATCCAGCCAAGTCCTTAAATAATGCAGCAAAGTCCTTAAATAATGCAGCAGAGTACTGAAATACCGCAGCAGGATCCTTAAATAATGCAGCAGAGTCCTTAAATAATGCAACAAAGTCCTTAAATAATGCAGAACAGTCCTTAAATAATGCAATAAAGTCCTTAAATAATGCAGCAAAGTCCTTAAATAATGCAGCAGAGTCCTTAAATAATGCAACAAAGTCCTTAAATAATGCAACAAAGTCCTTAAATAATGCAGCAGAGTCCTTAAATAATGCAACAAAGTCCTTAAATAATGCAGCAGAGTCCTTAAATAATGCAGCAGAGTACTGAAATACCGCAGCAGGGTCCTTAAATAATGCAGCAAAGTCGTTAAATAATGAAGTAGAGTCCTTAAATAATGCAACAAAGTCCTTAAATGATGCAGCAGAGTCCTTAAATAATGCAACAAAGTCCTTAAATAATGCAGCAGAGTTCTTAAATAATGCAATAAAGTACATAAATAATGCAGCAAAGTCCTTAAATAATTCAGCAGAGTGCTGAAATACCGCAGCAGGGTCCTTAAATAATGCAGCAGAGTCCTTAAATAATGCAACAAAGTCCTTAAATAATGCAGCAGAGTCCTTAAATAATGCAACAAAGTCCTTAAATAATGCAGCAGAGTTCTTAAATAATGCAATAAAGTACATAAATAATGCAGCAAAGTCCTTAAATAATTCAGCAGAGTGCTGAAATACCGCAGCAGGGTCCTTAAATAATGCAGCAGAGTCCTTAAATAATGCAACAAAGTCCTTAAATAATGCAGCACGTCCTTAAATAATGCAACAAAGTCCTTAAATAATCCAGCCAAGTCCTTAAATAATGCAACAAAGTCCTTAGATAATGCAGCAGATTACTGAAATACTGCAGCAGGGTCCTTAAATAATGCAGCAGAGTCCTTAAATAATGCAACAAAGTCCTTAAATAATGCAGCAGAGTCCTTAAATAATACAACAAAGTCCTTAAATAATGCAGCAGAGTCCTTAAATAATGCAGCAAAGTCCTTAAATAATGCAGCACAGTCCTTAAATAATCCAGCCAAGTCCTTAAATAATGCAGCAAAGTCTTTAAATAATGCAATAAAGTCCATAAATAATGCAGCAAATTCCTTAAATAATGCAGCAGAGTACTGAAATACCGCAGCAGGATCCTTAAATAATGCAGCAGAGTCCTTAAATAATGCAACAAAGTCCTTAAATAATGCAGAACAGTCCTTAAATAATGCAATAAAGTCCTTAAATAATGCAGCAAAGTCCTTATATAATGCAGCAGAGTCCTTAAATAATGCAACAAAGTCCTTAAATAATGCAGCAGAGTCCTTAAATAATGCAAGAAAGTCCTTAAATAATGCAGCAGAGTCCTTAAATAATGCAGCACATTCCTTAAATAATGCAGCAGAGTCCTTAAATAATCCAGCCAAGTCCTTAAATATTGCAGCAAAGTCCTTGAATAATGCAGCAGAGTCCTTAAATAATGCAACAAAGTCCTTAAATAATGCAGAAGAGTCCTTAAATAATGCAGCAAATTCCTTAAATAATGCAGCAAAGTCTTTAAATAATGCAATAAAGTCCATAAATAATGCAGCAAAGTTCTTAAATAATGCAGCAGAGTCCTTAAATACCACAGCAGAGTCCTTAAATAATGCAGCAAAGTCTTTAAATAATGCAACAAAGTCCTTAAATAATGCAGCAGAGTCCTTAAATAATGCAGAAGAGTCCTTAAATAATCCAGCCAAGTCCTTAAATAATGCAGCAGAGTCCTTAAATAATGCAACAAAATCCTTAAATAATGCAGAAGAGTCCTTAAATAATCCAGCCAAGTCCTTAAATCATGCAGCAGGGTCCTTAAATAATCCAGCCAAGTCCTTAAATAATGCAGAAGAGTCCTTAAATAATGCAGCAAAGTCCTTAAATAATGCAGCAGAGTCCTTAAATACTTCAGCATAGTCCTTAAATAATGCAGCAAAGTTCTTGAATAATGCAGCAGAGTCCTTAAATAATGCAACAAAGTCCTTAAATAATGCAGAAGAGTCCTTAAATAATGCAACAAAGTCCTTAAATAATGCAGCAGAGTCCTTAAATAATGCAGCAAAGTCATTAAATAATGCTGCAGAGTCCTTAAATAATGCAGCAAATTCCTTAAATAATGCAGCAAAGTCTTTAAATAATGCAATAAAGTCCATAAATAATGCAGCAAAGTCCTTAAATAATGCAGCAGAGTACTGAAATACCGCAGCAGGGTCCTTAAATAATGCAGCAAAGTCATTAAATAATCCAGCCAAGTCCTTAAATACTGCAGCAGAGTACTTAAATAATGCAGCAAAGTCCTTAAATAATGCAGCTGAGTACTTAAATAATGCAACAAAGTACTTAAATAATGCAGCAGAGTCCTTAAGTACCGTATCAGAGTCCTTAGATAATGCAGCAAAGTCCTTAAATAATGCAGCAGAGTCCTTAAATAATGCAGCAAAGTCCCTAAATAATCCAGCCAAGTCCTTAAATAATGCAACAAAGTCCTTAAATAATGCAGCAGATTACTGAAATACTGCAGCAGGGTCCTTAAATAATGCAGCAGAGTCCTTAAATAATGCAACAAAGTCCTTAAATAATGCAGCAGAGTCCTTAAATAATGCAACAAAGTCCTTAAATAATGCAGCAGAGTCCTTAAATAATGCAGCAGAGTACTGAAATACCGCAGCAGGGTCCTTAAATAATGCAGCAAAGTCGTTAAATAATGAAGTAGAGTCCTTAAATAATGCAACAAAGTCCTTAAATGATGCAGCAGAGTCCTTAAATAATGCAACAAAGTCCTTAAATAATGCAGCAGAGTCCTTAAATAATGCAATAAAGTACATAAATAATGCAGCAAAGTCCTTAAATAATTCAGCAGAGTGCTGAAATACCGCAGCAGGGTCCTTAAATAATGCAGCAGAGTCCTTAAATAATGCAACAAAGTCCTTAAATAATGCAGCACGGTCCTTAAATAATGCAACAAAGTCCTTAAATAATGCAGCAGAGTCCTTAAATAATGCAGCAAAGTCCTTAAATAATGCAGCAGAGTCCTTAAATAATCCAGCCAAGTCCTTAAATAATGCAACAAAGTCCTTAGATAATGCAGCAGATTACTGAAATACTGCAGCAGGGTCCTTAAATAATGCAGCAGAGTCCTTAAATAATGCAACAAAGTCCTTAAATAATGCAGCAGAGTCCTTAAATAATGCAACAAAGTCCTTAAATAATGCAGCAGAGTCCTTAAATAATGCAGCAAAGTCCTTAAATAATGCAGCACAGTCCTTAAATAATCCAGCCAAGTCCTTAAATAATGCAGCAGAGTCCTTAAATAATGCAACAAAGTCCCTAAATAATGCAGCAGAGTCCTTAAATAATGCAAGAAAGTCCTTAAATAATGCAGCAGAGTCCTTAAATAATGCAGCACATTCCTTAAATAATGCAGCAGAGTCCTTAAATAATCCAGCCAAGTCCTTAAATATTGCAGCAGAGTCCTTAAATAATGCAGAAAAGTCCTTAAATAATGCAGCAGAGTCCTTAAAAACTGCAGCAGAGTCCTTAAATAATGCAGCAAAGTCCTTGAATAATGCAGCAGAGTCCTTAAATAATGCAACAAAGTCCTTAAATAATACAGAAGAGTCCTTAAATAATGCAGCAAATTCCTTAAATAATGCAGCAAAGTCTTTAAATAATGCAATAAAGTCCATAAATAATGCAGCAAAGTTCTTAAATAATGCAGCAGAGTCCTTAAATACCACAGCAGAGTCCTTAAATAATGCAGCAAAGTCTTTAAATAATGCAACAAAGTCCTTAAATAATGCAGCAGAGTCCTTAAATAATGCAGAAGAGTCCTTAAATAATCCATCCAAGTCCTTAAATAATGCAGCAGAGTCCTTAAATAATGCAACAAAATCCTTAAATAATGCAGAAGAGTCCTTAAATAATCCAGCCAAGTCCTTAAATCATGCAGCAGGGTCCTTAAATAATCCAGCCAAGTCCTTAAATAATGCAGAAGAGTCCTTTAATAATGCAACAAAGTCCTTAAATAATGCAGCAGAGTCCTTAAATAATGCAACAAAGTACTTAAATAATGCAGCAGAGTCCTTAAATAATGCAGCAAAGTCATTAAATAATGCTGCAGAGTCCTGAAATAATGCAGCAAATTCCTTAAATAATGCAGCAAAGTCTTTAAATAATGCAATAAAGTCCATAAATAATGCAGCAAAGTCCTTAAATAATGCAGCAGAGTACTGAAATACCGCAGCAGGGTCCTTAAATAATGCAGCAAAGTCGTTAAATAATGAAGTAGAGTCCTTAAATAATGCAACAACGTCCTTAAATGATGCAGCAGAGTCCTTAAATAATGCAGCACATTCCTTAAATAATGCAGCAGAGTCCTTAAATAATCCAGCCAAGTCCTTAAATACTGCAGCAGAGTACTTAAATAATGCAGCAAAGTCCTTAAATAATGCAGCAGAGTCCTTAAATAATGCAACAAAGTACTTAAATAATGCAGAAGAGTCCTTAAATAATGCAACAAAGTCCTTAAATAATGCAGCTGAGTACTTAAATAATGCAACAAAGTACTTAAATAATGCAGCAGAGTCCTTAAGTACCGTATCAGAGTCCTTAAATAATGCAGCAGAGTCCTTAAATAATGCAACAAAGTCCTTAAATAATGCAGCAGATTACTGAAATACTGCTGCAGGGTCCTTAAATAATGCAGCAGAGTCCTTAAATAATGCAACAAAGTCCTTAAATAATGCAGAAGAGTCCTTAAATAATGCAGCAAATTCCTTAAATAATGCAGCAAAGTCTTTAAATAATGCAATAAAGTCCATAAATAATGCAGCAAAGTTCTTAAATAATGCAGCAGAGTCCTTAAATACCACAGCAGAGTCCTTAAATAATGCAGCAAAGTCTTTAAATAATGCAACAAAGTCCTTAAATAATGCAGCAGAGTCCTTAAATAATGCAGAAGAGTCCTTAAATAATCCAGCCAAGTCCTTAAATAATGCAGCAGAGTCCTTAAATAATGCAACAAAATCCTTAAATAATGCAGAAGAGTCCTTAAATAATCCAGCCAAGTCCTTAAATCATGCAGCAGGGTCCTTAAATAATCCAGCCAAGTCCTTAAATAATGCAGAAGAGTCCTTAAATAATGCAACAAAGTCCTTAAATAATGCAGCAGAGTCCTTAAATAATGCAACAAAGTACTTAAATAATGCAGCAGAGTCCTTAAATAATGCAGCAAAGTCATTAAATAATGCTGCAGAGTCCTTAAATAATGCAGCAAATTCCTTAAATAATGCAGCAAAGTCTTTAAATAATGCAATAAAGTCCATAAATAATGCAGCAAAGTCCTTAAATAATGCAGCAGAGTACTGAAATACCGCAGCAGGGTCCTTAAATAATGCAGCAAAGTCGTTAAATAATGAAGTAGAGTCCTTAAATAATGCAACAACGTCCTTAAATGATGCAGCAGAGTCCTTAAATAATGCAACAAAGTCCATAAATAATGCAGCAGAGTCCTTAAATAATGCAGCACATTCCTTAAATAATGCAGCAGAGTCCTTAAATAATCCAGCCAAGTCCTTAAATACTGCAGCAGAGTACTTAAATAATGCAGCAAAGTCCTTAAATAATGCAGCAGAGTCCTTAAATAATGCAACAAAGTACTTAAATAATGCAGAAGAGTCCTTAAATAATGCAACAAAGTCCTTAAATAATGCAGCTGAGTACTTAAATAATGCAACAAAGTACTTAAATAATGCAGCAGAGTCCTTAAGTACCTTATCAGAGTCCTTAAATAATGCAGCAGAGTCCTTAAATAATGCAGCAAAGTCCTTAAATAATCCAGCCAAGTCCTTAAATAATGCAACAAAGTCCTTAAATAATGCAGCAGATTACTGAAATACTGCTGCAGGGTCCTTAAATAATGCAACAAAGTCCTTAAATAATGCAGCAGAGTCCTTAAAAAATGCAGCAAAATCCGTAAATAATGCAGCAGAGTCCCTAAATAATCCAGCCAAGTCCTTAAATAATGCAACAAAGTCCTTAAATAATGCAGCAGATTACTGAAATACTGCAGCAGGGTCCTTAAATAATGCAGCAGAGTCCTTAAATAATGCAACAAAGTCCTTAAATAATGCAGCAGAGTCCTTAAATAATGCAACAAAGTCCTTAAATAATGCAGCAGAGTCCTTAAATAATGCAACAACGTCCTTAAATAATGCAGCAGAGTCCTTAAATAATGCAACAAAGTCCTTAAATAATGCAGCAGAGTCCTTAAATAATGCAACAAAGTCCTTAAATATAGCAGCAGAGTCCTTAAATAATGCAGCAAAGTCCTTAAATAATGCCGCACAGTCCTTAAATAATCCAGCCAAGTCTTTAAATAATGCAGCAAAGTCTTTAAATAATGCAATAAAGTCCATAAATGATGCAGCAAATTCCTTAAATAATGCAGCAGAGTACTGAAATACCGCAGCAGGATCCTTAAATAATGCAACAGAGTCCTTAAATAATGCAACAAAGTCCTTAAATAATGCAGAACATTCCTTAAATAATGCAATAAAGTCCTTAAATAATGCAGCAAAGCCCTTAAATAATGCAGCAGAGTCCTTAAATAATGCAACACAGTCCTTAAATAATGCAGCAGAGTCCTTAAATAATGCAACAAAGTCCTTAAATAATGCAGCAGAGTCCTTAAATAATCCAGCCAAGTCCTTAAATAATGCAGCAGAGTCCTTAAATAATGCAGAAAAGTCCTTAAATAATGCAGCAGAGTCCTTAAATACTGCAGCAGAGTCCTTAAATAATGCAACAAAGTCATTAAATAATGCAGAAGAGTCCTTAAATAATGCAGCAAAGTCCTTATATAATGGATCAGAGTCCTTAAATAATGCAGCAGAGTCCTTAAATACCACAGCAGAGTCCTTAAATAATGCAGCAAAGTCTTTAAATAATGCAGCACAGTCCTTAAATAATCCAGCCAAGTCCTTAAATAATGCAGCTGAGTCCTTAAATAATGCAGAAAAGTCCTTAAATAATGCAGCAGAGTCCTTAAATACTTCAGCATAGTCCTTAAATAATGCAGCAAAGTCCTTGAATAATGCAGCAGAGTCCTTAAATAATGCAACAAAGTCCTTAAATAATGCAGAAGAGTCCTTAAATAATGCAGCAAATTCCTTAAATAATGCAGCAAAGTCTTTAAATAATGCAATAAAGTCCATAAATAATGCAGCAAAGTTCTTAAATAATGCAGCAGAGTCCTTAAATACCACAGCAGAGTCCTTAAATAATGCAGCAAAGTCTTTAAATAATGCAACAAAGTCCTTAAATAATGCAGCAGAGTCCTTAAATAATGCAGAAGAGTACTTAAATAATCCAGGCAAGTCCTGAAATAATGCAGCAGAGTCCTTAAATAATGCAGAAGAGTCCTTAAATAATCCAGCCAAGTCCTTAAATCATGCAGCAGGGTCCTTAAATAATCCAGCCAAGTCCTTAAATAATGCAGCAGAGTCCTTAAATAATGCAACAAAGTCCTTAAATAATGCAGAAGAGTCCTTAAATAATGCAACAAAGTCCATAAATAATGCAGCAAAGTCCTTAAATAATGCAGCTGAGTACTTAAATAATGCAACAAAGTACTTAAATAATGCAGCAGAGTCCTTAAGTACCGTATCAGAGTCCTTAAATAATGCAGCAAAGTCCTTAAATAATGCAGCAGAGTCCTTAAATAATGCAGCAAAGTCCCTAAATAATCCAGCCAAGTCCTTAAATAATGCAACAAAGTCCTTAAATAATGCAGCAGATTACTGAAATACTGCAGCAGGGTCCTTAAATAATGCAGCAGAGTCCTTAAATAATGCAACAAAGTCCTTAAATAATGCAGCAGAGTCCTTAAATAATGCAACAAAGTCCTTAAATAATGCAGCAGAGTCCTTAAATAATGCAGCAGAGTACTGAAATACCGCAGCAGGGTCCTTAAATAATGCAGCAAAGTCGTTAAATAATGAAGTAGAGTCCTTAAATAATGCAACAAAGTCCTTAAATGATGCAGCAGAGTCCTTAAATAATGCAACAAAGTCCTTAAATAATGCAGCAGAGTCCTTAAATAATGCAATAAAGTCCATAAATAATGCAGCACAGTCCTTAAATAATTCAGCAGAGTGGTGAAATACCGCAGCAGGGTCCTTAAATAATGCAGCAGAGTCCTTAAATAATGCAACAAAGTCCTTAAATAATGCAGCACGGTCCTTAAATAATGCAAAAAAGTCCTTAAATAATGCAGCAGAGTCCTTAAATAATGCAGCAAAGTCCTTAAATAATGCAGCAGAGTCCTTAAATAATCCAGCCAAGTCCTTAAATAATGCAACAAAGTCCTTAGATAATGCAGCAGATTACTGAAATACTGCAGCGGGGTCCTTAAATAATGCAGCAGAGTCCTTAAATAATGCAACAAAGTCCTTAAATAATGCAGCAGAGTCCTTAAATAATGCAACAAAGTCCTTAAATAATGCAGCAGAGTCCTTAAATAATGCAGCAAAGTCCTTAAATAATGCAGCACAGTCCTTAAATAATCCAGCCAAGTCCTTAAATAATGCAGCAAAGTCTTTAAATAATGCAATAAAGTCCATAAATAATGCAGCAAATTCCTTAAATAATGCAGCAGAGTACTGAAATACCGCAGCAGGATCCTTAAATAATGCAGCAGAGTCCTTAAATAATGCAACACAGTCCTTAAATAATGCAGAACAGTCCTTAAATAATGCAATAAAGTCCTTAAATAATGCAGCAAAGTCCTTATATAATGCAGCAGAGTCCTTAAATAATGCAACAAAGTCCTTAAATAATGCAGCAGAGTCCTTAAATAATGCAAGAAAGTCCTTAAATAATGCAGCAGAGTCCTTAAATAATGCAGCACATTCCTTAAATAATGCAGCAGAGTCCTTAAATAATCCAGCCAAGTCCTTAAATATTGCAGCAGAGTCCTTAAATAATGCAGAAAAGTCCTTAAATAATGCAGCAGAGTCCTTAAAAACTGCAGCAGAGTCCTTAAATAATGCAGCAAAGTCCTTGAATAATGCAGCAGAGTCCTTAAATAATGCAACAAAGTCCTTAAATAATACAGAAGAGTCCTTAAATAATGCAGCAAATTCCTTAAATAATGCAGCAAAGTCTTTAAATAATGCAATAAAGTCCATAAATAATGCAGCAAAGTTCTTAAATAATGCAGCAGAGTCCTTAAATACCACAGCAGAGTCCTTAAATAATGCAGCAAAGTCTTTAAATAATGCAACAAAGTCCTTAAATAATGCAGCAGAGTCCTTAAATAATGCAGAAGAGTCCTTAAATAATCCATCCAAGTCCTTAAATAATGCAGCAGAGTCCTTAAATAATGCAACAAAATCCTTAAATAATGCAGAAGAGTCCTTAAATAATCCAGCCAAGTCCTTAAATCATGCAGCAGGGTCCTTAAATAATCCAGCCAAGTCCTTAAATAATGCAGAAGAGTCCTTTAATAATGCAACAAAGTCCTTAAATAATGCAACAAAGTACTTAAATAATGCAGCAGAGTCCTTAAATAATGCAGCAAAGTCATTAAATAATGCTGCAGAGTCCTGAAATAATGCAGCAAATTCCTTAAATAATGCAGCAAAGTCTTTAAATAATGCAATAAAGTCCATAAATAATGCAGCAAAGTCCTTAAATAATGCAGCAGAGTACTGAAATACCGCAGCAGGGTCCTTAAATAATGCAGCAAAGTCGTTAAATAATGAAGTAGAGTCCTTAAATAATGCAACAACGTCCTTAAATGATGCAGCAGAGTCCTTAAATAATGCAGCACATTCCTTAAATAATGCAGCAGAGTCCTTAAATAATCCAGCCAAGTCCTTAAATACTGCAGCAGAGTACTTAAATAATGCAGCAAAGTCCTTAAATAATGCAGCAGAGTCCTTAAATAATGCAACAAAGTACTTAAATAATGCAGAAGAGTCCTTAAATAATGCAACAAAGTCCTTAAATAATGCAGCTGAGTACTTAAATAATGCAACAAAGTACTTAAATAATGCAGCAGAGTCCTTAAGTACCGTATCAGAGTCCTTAAATAATGCAGCAGAGTCCTTAAATAATGCAACAAAGTCCTTAAATAATGCAGCAGATTACTGAAATACTGCTGCAGGGTCCTTAAATAATGCAGCAGAGTCCTTAAATAATGCAACAAAGTCCTTAAATAATGCAGAAGAGTCCTTAAATAATGCAGCAAATTCCTTAAATAATGCAGCAAAGTCTTTAAATAATGCAATAAAGTCCATAAATAATGCAGCAAAGTTCTTAAATAATGCAGCAGAGTCCTTAAATACCACAGCAGAGTCCTTAAATAATGCAGCAAAGTCTTTAAATAATGCAACAAAGTCCTTAAATAATGCAGCAGAGTCCTTAAATAATGCAGAAGAGTCCTTAAATAATCCAGCCAAGTCCTTAAATAATGCAGCAGAGTCCTTAAATAATGCAACAAAATCCTTAAATAATGCAGAAGAGTCCTTAAATAATCCAGCCAAGTCCTTAAATCATGCAGCAGGGTCCTTAAATAATCCAGCCAAGTCCTTAAATAATGCAGAAGAGTCCTTAAATAATGCAACAAAGTCCTTAAATAATGCAGCAGAGTCCTTAAATAATGCAGCAAAGTCCTTAAATAATGCAGCAGAGTCCTTAAATAATCCAGCCAAGTCCTTAAATAATGCAGCAAAGTCCTTAAATAATGCAGCAGAGTACTGAAATACCGCAGCAGGATCCTTAAATAATGCAGCAGAGTCCTTAAATAATGCAATAAAGTCCTTAAATAATGCAGCAAAGTCCTTAAATAATGCAGCAGAGTCCTTAAATAATCCAGCCAAGTCCTTAAATACTGCAGCAAAGTTCTTGAATAATGCAGCAGAGTCCTTAAATAATGCAACAAAGTCCTTAAATAATGCAGAAGAGTCCTTAAATAATGCAACAAAGTCCTTAAATAATGTAGCAGAGTCCTTAAATAATGCAGCAAAGTCATTAAATAATGCTGCAGAGTCCTTAAATAATGCAGCAAATTCCTTAAATAATGCAGCAAAGTCTTTAAATAATGCAATAAAGTCCATAAATAATGCAGCAAAGTCCTTAAATAATGCAGCAGAGTACTGAAATACCGCAGCAGGGTCCTTAAATAATGCAGCAAAGTCATTAAATAATGAAGCAGAGTCCTTAAATAATGCAAAAAAGTCCTTAAATGATGCAGCAGAGTCCTTAAATAATGCAACAAAGTCCTTAAATAATGCAGCAGAGTCCTTAAATAATGCAACTAAGTCCTTAAACAATGCAGCAGAGTCCTTAAATAATGCAGAAGAGTCCTTAAATAATGCAACCAAGACCTTAAATAATGCAGCAGAGTCCTTAAATAATGCAACAAAGTACTTAAATAATGCAGCAGAGTCCTTAAGTAAAGTAGCAGAGTACTTAAATAATGCAGCAAAATCATTAAATAATGCAGCAGAGTCATTTAATAATGCAACAAATTCCTTAAATAATGCAGCAGAGTCCTTAAATAATGCAATAAAGTCCATAAATAATGCAGCAAAGTCCTTAAATAATTCAGCAGAGTGCTGAAATACCGCAGCAGGGTCCTTAAGTAATGCAGCAGAGTCCTTAAATAATGCAACAAAGTCCTTAAATAATGCAGCAGGGTCCTTAAATAATGCAACAAAGTCCTTAAATAATGCAGCAGAGTCCTTAAATAATGCAGCAAAGTCCTTAAATAATGCAGCAGAGTCCTTAAATAATCCAGCCAAGTCCTTAAATAATGCAGCAAAGTCCTTAAATAATGCAGCAGAGTACTGAAATACCGCAGCAGGATCCTTAAATAATGCAGCAGAGTCCTTAAATAATGCAACAAAGTCCTTAAATAATGCAGAACAGTCCTTAAATAATGCAATAAAGTCCTTAAATAATGCAGCAAAGTCCTTAAATAATGCAGCAGAGTCCTTAAATAATGCAACAAAGTCCTTAAATAATGCAACAAAGTCCTTAAATAATGCAGCAGAGTCCTTAAATAATGCAACAAAGTCCTTAAATAATGCAGCAGAGTCCTTAAATAATGCAGCAGAGTACTGAAATACCGCAGCAGGGTCCTTAAATAATGCAGCAAAGTCGTTAAATAATGAAGTAGAGTCCTTAAATAATGCAACAAAGTCCTTAAATGATGCAGCAGAGTCCTTAAATAATGCAACAAAGTCCTTAAATAATGCAGCAGAGTTCTTAAATAATGCAATAAAGTACATAAATAATGCAGCAAAGTCCTTAAATAATTCAGCAGAGTGCTGAAATACCGCAGCAGGGTCCTTAAATAATGCAGCAGAGTCCTTAAATAATGCAACAAAGTCCTTAAATAATGCAGCAGAGTCCTTAAATAATGCAACAAAGTCCTTAAATAATGCAGCAGAGTTCTTAAATAATGCAATAAAGTACATAAATAATGCAGCAAAGTCCTTAAATAATTCAGCAGAGTGCTGAAATACCGCAGCAGGGTCCTTAAATAATGCAGCAGAGTCCTTAAATAATGCAACAAAGTCCTTAAATAATGCAGCACGTCCTTAAATAATGCAACAAAGTCCTTAAATAATCCAGCCAAGTCCTTAAATAATGCAACAAAGTCCTTAGATAATGCAGCAGATTACTGAAATACTGCAGCAGGGTCCTTAAATAATGCAGCAGAGTCCTTAAATAATGCAACAAAGTCCTTAAATAATGCAGCAGAGTCCTTAAATAATACAACAAAGTCCTTAAATAATGCAGCAGAGTCCTTAAATAATGCAGCAAAGTCCTTAAATAATGCAGCACAGTCCTTAAATAATCCAGCCAAGTCCTTAAATAATGCAGCAAAGTCTTTAAATAATGCAATAAAGTCCATAAATAATGCAGCAAATTCCTTAAATAATGCAGCAGAGTACTGAAATACCGCAGCAGGATCCTTAAATAATGCAGCAGAGTCCTTAAATAATGCAACAAAGTCCTTAAATAATGCAGAACAGTCCTTAAATAATGCAATAAAGTCCTTAAATAATGCAGCAAAGTCCTTATATAATGCAGCAGAGTCCTTAAATAATGCAACAAAGTCCTTAAATAATGCAGCAGAGTCCTTAAATAATGCAAGAAAGTCCTTAAATAATGCAGCAGAGTCCTTAAATAATGCAGCACATTCCTTAAATAATGCAGCAGAGTCCTTAAATAATCCAGCCAAGTCCTTAAATATTGCAGCAAAGTCCTTGAATAATGCAGCAGAGTCCTTAAATAATGCAACAAAGTCCTTAAATAATGCAGAAGAGTCCTTAAATAATGCAGCAAATTCCTTAAATAATGCAGCAAAGTCTTTAAATAATGCAATAAAGTCCATAAATAATGCAGCAAAGTTCTTAAATAATGCAGCAGAGTCCTTAAATACCACAGCAGAGTCCTTAAATAATGCAGCAAAGTCTTTAAATAATGCAACAAAGTCCTTAAATAATGCAGCAGAGTCCTTAAATAATGCAGAAGAGTCCTTAAATAATCCAGCCAAGTCCTTAAATAATGCAGCAGAGTCCTTAAATAATGCAACAAAATCCTTAAATAATGCAGAAGAGTCCTTAAATAATCCAGCCAAGTCCTTAAATCATGCAGCAGGGTCCTTAAATAATCCAGCCAAGTCCTTAAATAATGCAGAAGAGTCCTTAAATAATGCAGCAAAGTCCTTAAATAATGCAGCAGAGTCCTTAAATACTTCAGCATAGTCCTTAAATAATGCAGCAAAGTTCTTGAATAATGCAGCAGAGTCCTTAAATAATGCAACAAAGTCCTTAAATAATGCAGAAGAGTCCTTAAATAATGCAACAAAGTCCTTAAATAATGCAGCAGAGTTCTTAAATAATGCAGCAAAGTCATTAAATAATGCTGCAGAGTCCTTAAATAATGCAGCAAATTCCTTAAATAATGCAGCAAAGTCTTTAAATAATGCAATAAAGTCCATAAATAATGCAGCAAAGTCCTTAAATAATGCAGCAGAGTACTGAAATACCGCAGCAGGGTCCTTAAATAATGCAGCAAAGTCATTAAATAATCCAGCCAAGTCCTTAAATACTGCAGCAGAGTACTTAAATAATGCAGCAAAGTCCTTAAATAATGCAGCTGAGTACTTAAATAATGCAACAAAGTACTTAAATAATGCAGCAGAGTCCTTAAGTACCGTATCAGAGTCCTTAGATAATGCAGCAAAGTCCTTAAATAATGCAGCAGAGTCCTTAAATAATGCAGCAAAGTCCCTAAATAATCCAGCCAAGTCCTTAAATAATGCAACAAAGTCCTTAAATAATGCAGCAGATTACTGAAATACTGCAGCAGGGTCCTTAAATAATGCAGCAGAGTCCTTAAATAATGCAACAAAGTCCTTAAATAATGCAGCAGAGTCCTTAAATAATGCAACAAAGTCCTTAAATAATGCAGCAGAGTCCTTAAATAATGCAGCAGAGTACTGAAATACCGCAGCAGGGTCCTTAAATAATGCAGCAAAGTCGTTAAATAATGAAGTAGAGTCCTTAAATAATGCAACAAAGTCCTTAAATGATGCAGCAGAGTCCTTAAATAATGCAACAAAGTCCTTAAATAATGCAGCAGAGTCCTTAAATAATGCAATAAAGTACATAAATAATGCAGCAAAGTCCTTAAATAATTCAGCAGAGTGCTGAAATACCGCAGCAGGGTCCTTAAATAATGCAGCAGAGTCCTTAAATAATGCAACAAAGTCCTTAAATAATGCAGCACGGTCCTTAAATAATGCAACAAAGTCCTTAAATAATGCAGCAGAGTCCTTAAATAATGCAGCAAAGTCCTTAAATAATGCAGCAGAGTCCTTAAATAATCCAGCCAAGTCCTTAAATAATGCAACAAAGTCCTTAGATAATGCAGCAGATTACTGAAATACTGCAGCAGGGTCCTTAAATAATGCAGCAGAGTCCTTAAATAATGCAACAAAGTCCTTAAATAATGCAGCAGAGTCCTTAAATAATGCAACAAAGTCCTTAAATAATGCAGCAGAGTCCTTAAATAATGCAGCAAAGTCCTTAAATAATGCAGCACAGTCCTTAAATAATCCAGCCAAGTCCTTAAATAATGCAGCAGAGTCCTTAAATAATGCAACAAAGTCCCTAAATAATGCAGCAGAGTCCTTAAATAATGCAAGAAAGTCCTTAAATAATGCAGCAGAGTCCTTAAATAATGCAGCACATTCCTTAAATAATGCAGCAGAGTCCTTAAATAATCCAGCCAAGTCCTTAAATATTGCAGCAGAGTCCTTAAATAATGCAGAAAAGTCCTTAAATAATGCAGCAGAGTCCTTAAATACTGCAGCAGAGTCCTTAAATAATGCAACAAAGTCATTAAATAATGCAGAAGAGTCCTTAAATAATGCAGCAAAGTCCTTATATAATGGATCAGAGTCCTTAAATAATGCAGCAGAGTCCTTAAATACCACAGCAGAGTCCTTAAATAATGCAGCAAAGTCTTTAAATAATGCAGCACAGTCCTTAAATAATCCAGCCAAGTCCTTAAATAATGCAGCTGAGTCCTTAAATAATGCAGAAAAGTCCTTAAATAATGCAGCAGAGTCCTTAAATACTTCAGCATAGTCCTTAAATAATGCAGCAAAGTCCTTGAATAATGCAGCAGAGTCCTTAAATAATGCAACAAAGTCCTTAAATAATGCAGAAGAGTCCTTAAATAATGCAGCAAATTCCTTAAATAATGCAGCAAAGTCTTTAAATAATGCAATAAAGTCCATAAATAATGCAGCAAAGTTCTTAAATAATGCAGCAGAGTCCTTAAATACCACAGCAGAGTCCTTAAATAATGCAGCAAAGTCTTTAAATAATGCAACAAAGTCCTTAAATAATGCAGCAGAGTCCTTAAATAATGCAGAAGAGTACTTAAATAATCCAGGCAAGTCCTGAAATAATGCAGCAGAGTCCTTAAATAATGCAGAAGAGTCCTTAAATAATCCAGCCAAGTCCTTAAATCATGCAGCAGGGTCCTTAAATAATCCAGCCAAGTCCTTAAATAATGCAGCAGAGTCCTTAAATAATGCAACAAAGTCCTTAAATAATGCAGAAGAGTCCTTAAATAATGCAACAAAGTCCATAAATAATGCAGCAAAGTCCTTAAATAATGCAGCTGAGTACTTAAATAATGCAACAAAGTACTTAAATAATGCAGCAGAGTCCTTAAGTACCGTATCAGAGTCCTTAAATAATGCAGCAAAGTCCTTAAATAATGCAGCAGAGTCCTTAAATAATGCAGCAAAGTCCCTAAATAATCCAGCCAAGTCCTTAAATAATGCAACAAAGTCCTTAAATAATGCAGCAGATTACTGAAATACTGCAGCAGGGTCCTTAAATAATGCAGCAGAGTCCTTAAATAATGCAACAAAGTCCTTAAATAATGCAGCAGAGTCCTTAAATAATGCAACAAAGTCCTTAAATAATGCAGCAGAGTCCTTAAATAATGCAGCAGAGTACTGAAATACCGCAGCAGGGTCCTTAAATAATGCAGCAAAGTCGTTAAATAATGAAGTAGAGTCCTTAAATAATGCAACAAAGTCCTTAAATGATGCAGCAGAGTCCTTAAATAATGCAACAAAGTCCTTAAATAATGCAGCAGAGTCCTTAAATAATGCAATAAAGTCCATAAATAATGCAGCACAGTCCTTAAATAATTCAGCAGAGTGGTGAAATACCGCAGCAGGGTCCTTAAATAATGCAGCAGAGTCCTTAAATAATGCAACAAAGTCCTTAAATAATGCAGCACGGTCCTTAAATAATGCAAAAAAGTCCTTAAATAATGCAGCAGAGTCCTTAAATAATGCAGCAAAGTCCTTAAATAATGCAGCAGAGTCCTTAAATAATCCAGCCAAGTCCTTAAATAATGCAACAAAGTCCTTAGATAATGCAGCAGATTACTGAAATACTGCAGCGGGGTCCTTAAATAATGCAGCAGAGTCCTTAAATAATGCAACAAAGTCCTTAAATAATGCAGCAGAGTCCTTAAATAATGCAACAAAGTCCTTAAATAATGCAGCAGAGTCCTTAAATAATGCAGCAAAGTCCTTAAATAATGCAGCACAGTCCTTAAATAATCCAGCCAAGTCCTTAAATAATGCAGCAAAGTCTTTAAATAATGCAATAAAGTCCATAAATAATGCAGCAAATTCCTTAAATAATGCAGCAGAGTACTGAAATACCGCAGCAGGATCCTTAAATAATGCAGCAGAGTCCTTAAATAATGCAACACAGTCCTTAAATAATGCAGAACAGTCCTTAAATAATGCAATAAAGTCCTTAAATAATGCAGCAAAGTCCTTATATAATGCAGCAGAGTCCTTAAATAATGCAACAAAGTCCTTAAATAATGCAGCAGAGTCCTTAAATAATGCAAGAAAGTCCTTAAATAATGCAGCAGAGTCCTTAAATAATGCAGCACATTCCTTAAATAATGCAGCAGAGTCCTTAAATAATCCAGCCAAGTCCTTAAATATTGCAGCAGAGTCCTTAAATAATGCAGAAAAGTCCTTAAATAATGCAGCAGAGTCCTTAAAAACTGCAGCAGAGTCCTTAAATAATGCAGCAAAGTCCTTGAATAATGCAGCAGAGTCCTTAAATAATGCAACAAAGTCCTTAAATAATACAGAAGAGTCCTTAAATAATGCAGCAAATTCCTTAAATAATGCAGCAAAGTCTTTAAATAATGCAATAAAGTCCATAAATAATGCAGCAAAGTTCTTAAATAATGCAGCAGAGTCCTTAAATACCACAGCAGAGTCCTTAAATAATGCAGCAAAGTCTTTAAATAATGCAACAAAGTCCTTAAATAATGCAGCAGAGTCCTTAAATAATGCAGAAGAGTCCTTAAATAATCCATCCAAGTCCTTAAATAATGCAGCAGAGTCCTTAAATAATGCAACAAAATCCTTAAATAATGCAGAAGAGTCCTTAAATAATCCAGCCAAGTCCTTAAATCATGCAGCAGGGTCCTTAAATAATCCAGCCAAGTCCTTAAATAATGCAGAAGAGTCCTTTAATAATGCAACAAAGTCCTTAAATAATGCAACAAAGTACTTAAATAATGCAGCAGAGTCCTTAAATAATGCAGCAAAGTCATTAAATAATGCTGCAGAGTCCTGAAATAATGCAGCAAATTCCTTAAATAATGCAGCAAAGTCTTTAAATAATGCAATAAAGTCCATAAATAATGCAGCAAAGTCCTTAAATAATGCAGCAGAGTACTGAAATACCGCAGCAGGGTCCTTAAATAATGCAGCAAAGTCGTTAAATAATGAAGTAGAGTCCTTAAATAATGCAACAACGTCCTTAAATGATGCAGCAGAGTCCTTAAATAATGCAGCACATTCCTTAAATAATGCAGCAGAGTCCTTAAATAATCCAGCCAAGTCCTTAAATACTGCAGCAGAGTACTTAAATAATGCAGCAAAGTCCTTAAATAATGCAGCAGAGTCCTTAAATAATGCAACAAAGTACTTAAATAATGCAGAAGAGTCCTTAAATAATGCAACAAAGTCCTTAAATAATGCAGCTGAGTACTTAAATAATGCAACAAAGTACTTAAATAATGCAGCAGAGTCCTTAAGTACCGTATCAGAGTCCTTAAATAATGCAGCAGAGTCCTTAAATAATGCAACAAAGTCCTTAAATAATGCAGCAGATTACTGAAATACTGCTGCAGGGTCCTTAAATAATGCAGCAGAGTCCTTAAATAATGCAACAAAGTCCTTAAATAATGCAGAAGAGTCCTTAAATAATGCAGCAAATTCCTTAAATAATGCAGCAAAGTCTTTAAATAATGCAATAAAGTCCATAAATAATGCAGCAAAGTTCTTAAATAATGCAGCAGAGTCCTTAAATACCACAGCAGAGTCCTTAAATAATGCAGCAAAGTCTTTAAATAATGCAACAAAGTCCTTAAATAATGCAGCAGAGTCCTTAAATAATGCAGAAGAGTCCTTAAATAATCCAGCCAAGTCCTTAAATAATGCAGCAGAGTCCTTAAATAATGCAACAAAATCCTTAAATAATGCAGAAGAGTCCTTAAATAATCCAGCCAAGTCCTTAAATCATGCAGCAGGGTCCTTAAATAATCCAGCCAAGTCCTTAAATAATGCAGAAGAGTCCTTAAATAATGCAACAAAGTCCTTAAATAATGCAGCAGAGTCCTTAAATAATGCAGCAAAGTCCTTAAATAATGCAGCAGAGTCCTTAAATAATCCAGCCAAGTCCTTAAATAATGCAGCAAAGTCCTTAAATAATGCAGCAGAGTACTGAAATACCGCAGCAGGATCCTTAAATAATGCAGCAGAGTCCTTAAATAATGCAATAAAGTCCTTAAATAATGCAGCAAAGTCCTTAAATAATGCAGCAGAGTCCTTAAATAATCCAGCCAAGTCCTTAAATACTGCAGCAAAGTTCTTGAATAATGCAGCAGAGTCCTTAAATAATGCAACAAAGTCCTTAAATAATGCAGAAGAGTCCTTAAATAATGCAACAAAGTCCTTAAATAATGTAGCAGAGTCCTTAAATAATGCAGCAAAGTCATTAAATAATGCTGCAGAGTCCTTAAATAATGCAGCAAATTCCTTAAATAATGCAGCAAAGTCTTTAAATAATGCAATAAAGTCCATAAATAATGCAGCAAAGTCCTTAAATAATGCAGCAGAGTACTGAAATACCGCAGCAGGGTCCTTAAATAATGCAGCAAAGTCATTAAATAATGAAGTAGAGTCCTTAAATAATGCAAAAAAGTCCTTAAATGATGCAGCAGAGTCCTTAAATAATGCAACAAAGTCCTTAAATAATGCAGCAGAGTCCTTAAATAATGCAACTAAGTCCTTAAACAATGCAGCAGAGTCCTTAAATAATGCAGAAGAGTCCTTAAATAATGCAACCAAGACCTTAAATAATGCAGCAGAGTCCTTAAATAATGCAACAAAGTACTTAAATAATGCAGCAGAGTCCTTAAGTAAAGTAGCAGAGTACTTAAATAATGCAGCAAAATCATTAAATAATGCAGCAGAGTCATTTAATAATGCAACAAATTCCTTAAATAATGCAGCAGAGTCCTTAAATAATGCAATAAAGTCCATAAATAATGCAGCAAAGTCCTTAAATAATTCAGCAGAGTGCTGAAATACCGCAGCAGGGTCCTTAAGTAATGCAGCAGAGTCCTTAAATAATGCAACAAAGTCCTTAAATAATGCAGCAGGGTCCTTAAATAATGCAACAAAGTCCTTAAATAATGCAGCAGAGTCCTTAAATAATGCAGCAAAGTCCTTAAATAATGCAGCAGAGTCCTTAA
Organism: Phyllobates terribilis; assembly: GCF_046119375.1. Lineage (NCBI taxonomy): Eukaryota > Metazoa > Chordata > Amphibia > Anura > Dendrobatidae > Phyllobates > Phyllobates terribilis. The sequence goes on along the minus strand of NW_027362955.1, from coordinate 586,037 downwards.
ATAATCCAGCCAAGTCCTTAAATAATGCAGCAAAGTCCTTAAATAATGCAGCAGAGTACTGAAATACCGCAGCAGGATCCTTAAATAATGCAGCAGAGTCCTTAAATAATGCAACAAAGTCCTTAAATAATGCAGAACAGTCCTTAAATAATGCAATAAAGTCCTTAAATAATGCAGCAAAGTCCTTAAATAATGCAGCAGAGTCCTTAAATAATGCAACAAAGTCCTTAAATAATGCAACAAAGTCCTTAAATAATGCAGCAGAGTCCTTAAATAATGCAACAAAGTCCTTAAATAATGCAGCAGAGTCCTTAAATAATGCAGCAGAGTACTGAAATACCGCAGCAGGGTCCTTAAATAATGCAGCAAAGTCGTTAAATAATGAAGTAGAGTCCTTAAATAATGCAACAAAGTCCTTAAATGATGCAGCAGAGTCCTTAAATAATGCAACAAAGTCCTTAAATAATGCAGCAGAGTTCTTAAATAATGCAATAAAGTACATAAATAATGCAGCAAAGTCCTTAAATAATTCAGCAGAGTGCTGAAATACCGCAGCAGGGTCCTTAAATAATGCAGCAGAGTCCTTAAATAATGCAACAAAGTCCTTAAATAATGCAGCAGAGTCCTTAAATAATGCAACAAAGTCCTTAAATAATGCAGCAGAGTTCTTAAATAATGCAATAAAGTACATAAATAATGCTGCAAAGTCCTTAAATAATTCAGCAGAGTGCTGAAATACCGCAGCAGGGTCCTTAAATAATGCAGCAGAGTCCTTAAATAATGCAACAAAGTCCTTAAATAATGCAGCACGTCCTTAAATAATGCAACAAAGTCCTTAAATAATCCAGCCAAGTCCTTAAATAATGCAACAAAGTCCTTAGATAATGCAGCAGATTACTGAAATACTGCAGCAGGGTCCTTAAATAATGCAGCAGAGTCCTTAAATAATGCAACAAAGTCCTTAAATAATGCAGCAGAGTCCTTAAATAATACAACAAAGTCCTTAAATAATGCAGCAGAGTCCTTAAATAATGCAGCAAAGTCCTTAAATAATGCAGCACAGTCCTTAAATAATCCAGCCAAGTCCTTAAATAATGCAGCAAAGTCTTTAAATAATGCAATAAAGTCCATAAATAATGCAGCAAATTCCTTAAATAATGCAGCAGAGTACTGAAATACCGCAGCAGGATCCTTAAATAATGCAGCAGAGTCCTTAAATAATGCAACAAAGTCCTTAAATAATGCAGAACAGTCCTTAAATAATGCAATAAAGTCCTTAAATAATGCAGCAAAGTCCTTATATAATGCAGCAGAGTCCTTAAATAATGCAACAAAGTCCTTAAATAATGCAGCAGAGTCCTTAAATAATGCAAGAAAGTCCTTAAATAATGCAGCAGAGTCCTTAAATAATGCAGCACATTCCTTAAATAATGCAGCAGAGTCCTTAAATAATCCAGCCAAGTCCTTAAATATTGCAGCAAAGTCCTTGAATAATGCAGCAGAGTCCTTAAATAATGCAACAAAGTCCTTAAATAATGCAGAAGAGTCCTTAAATAATGCAGCAAATTCCTTAAATAATGCAGCAAAGTCTTTAAATAATGCAATAAAGTCCATAAATAATGCAGCAAAGTTCTTAAATAATGCAGCAGAGTCCTTAAATACCACAGCAGAGTCCTTAAATAATGCAGCAAAGTCTTTAAATAATGCAACAAAGTCCTTAAATAATGCAGCAGAGTCCTTAAATAATGCAGAAGAGTCCTTAAATAATCCAGCCAAGTCCTTAAATAATGCAGCAGAGTCCTTAAATAATGCAACAAAATCCTTAAATAATGCAGAAGAGTCCTTAAATAATCCAGCCAAGTCCTTAAATCATGCAGCAGGGTCCTTAAATAATCCAGCCAAGTCCTTAAATAATGCAGAAGAGTCCTTAAATAATGCAGCAAAGTCCTTAAATAATGCAGCAGAGTCCTTAAATACTTCAGCATAGTCCTTAAATAATGCAGCAAAGTTCTTGAATAATGCAGCAGAGTCCTTAAATAATGCAACAAAGTCCTTAAATAATGCAGAAGAGTCCTTAAATAATGCAACAAAGTCCTTAAATAATGCAGCAGAGTCCTTAAATAATGCAGCAAAGTCATTAAATAATGCTGCAGAGTCCTTAAATAATGCAGCAAATTCCTTAAATAATGCAGCAAAGTCTTTAAATAATGCAATAAAGTCCATAAATAATGCAGCAAAGTCCTTAAATAATGCAGCAGAGTACTGAAATACCGCAGCAGGGTCCTTAAATAATGCAGCAAAGTCATTAAATAATCCAGCCAAGTCCTTAAATACTGCAGCAGAGTACTTAAATAATGCAGCAAAGTCCTTAAATAATGCAGCTGAGTACTTAAATAATGCAACAAAGTACTTAAATAATGCAGCAGAGTCCTTAAGTACCGTATCAGAGTCCTTAGATAATGCAGCAAAGTCCTTAAATAATGCAGCAGAGTCCTTAAATAATGCAGCAAAGTCCCTAAATAATCCAGCCAAGTCCTTAAATAATGCAACAAAGTCCTTAAATAATGCAGCAGATTACTGAAATACTGCAGCAGGGTCCTTAAATAATGCAGCAGAGTCCTTAAATAATGCAACAAAGTCCTTAAATAATGCAGCAGAGTCCTTAAATAATGCAACAAAGTCCTTAAATAATGCAGCAGAGTCCTTAAATAATGCAGCAGAGTACTGAAATACCGCAGCAGGGTCCTTAAATAATGCAGCAAAGTCGTTAAATAATGAAGTAGAGTCCTTAAATAATGCAACAAAGTCCTTAAATGATGCAGCAGAGTCCTTAAATAATGCAACAAAGTCCTTAAATAATGCAGCAGAGTCCTTAAATAATGCAATAAAGTACATAAATAATGCAGCAAAGTCCTTAAATAATTCAGCAGAGTGCTGAAATACCGCAGCAGGGTCCTTAAATAATGCAGCAGAGTCCTTAAATAATGCAACAAAGTCCTTAAATAATGCAGCACGGTCCTTAAATAATGCAACAAAGTCCTTAAATAATGCAGCAGAGTCCTTAAATAATGCAGCAAAGTCCTTAAATAATGCAGCAGAGTCCTTAAATAATCCAGCCAAGTCCTTAAATAATGCAACAAAGTCCTTAGATAATGCAGCAGATTACTGAAATACTGCAGCAGGGTCCTTAAATAATGCAGCAGAGTCCTTAAATAATGCAACAAAGTCCTTAAATAATGCAGCAGAGTCCTTAAATAATGCAACAAAGTCCTTAAATAATGCAGCAGAGTCCTTAAATAATGCAGCAAAGTCCTTAAATAATGCAGCACAGTCCTTAAATAATCCAGCCAAGTCCTTAAATAATGCAGCAGAGTCCTTAAATAATGCAACAAAGTCCCTAAATAATGCAGCAGAGTCCTTAAATAATGCAAGAAAGTCCTTAAATAATGCAGCAGAGTCCTTAAATAATGCAGCACATTCCTTAAATAATGCAGCAGAGTCCTTAAATAATCCAGCCAAGTCCTTAAATATTGCAGCAGAGTCCTTAAATAATGCAGAAAAGTCCTTAAATAATGCAGCAGAGTCCTTAAATACTGCAGCAGAGTCCTTAAATAATGCAGCAAAGTCCTTGAATAATGCAGCAGAGTCCTTAAATAATGCAACAAAGTCCTTAAATAATGCAGAAGAGTCCTTAAATAATGCAGCAAATTCCTTAAATAATGCAGCAAAGTCTTTAAATAATGCAATAAAGTCCATAAATAATGCAGCAAAGTTCTTAAATAATGCAGCAGAGTCCTTAAATACCACAGCAGAGTCCTTAAATAATGCAGCAAAGTCTTTAAATAATGCAACAAAGTCCTTAAATAATGCAGCAGAGTCCTTAAATAATGCAGAAGAGTCCTTAAATAATCCAGCCAAGTCCTTAAATAATGCAGCAGAGTCCTTAAATAATGCAACAAAATCCTTAAATAATGCAGAAGAGTCCTTAAATAATCCAGCCAAGTCCTTAAATCATGCAGCAGGGTCCTTAAATAATCCAGCCAAGTCCTTAAATAATGCAGAAGAGTCCTTAAATAATGCAACAAAGTCCTTAAATAATGCAGCAGAGTCCTTAAATAATGCAACAAAGTACTTAAATAATGCAGCAGAGTCCTTAAATAATGCGGCAAAGTCATTAAATAATGCTGCAGAGTCCTTAAATAATGCAGCAAATTCCTTAAATAATGCAGCAAAGTCTTTAAATAATGCAATAAAGTCCATAAATAATGCAGCAAAGTCCTTAAATAATGCAGCAGAGTCCTTAAATAATGCAGAAGAGTCCTTAAATAATCCAGCCAAGTCCTTAAATAATGCAGCAGAGTCCTTAAATAATGCAACAAAATCCTTAAATAATGCAGAAGAGTCCTTAAATAATCCAGCCAAGTCCTTAAATCATGCAGCAGGGTCCTTAAATAATCCAGCCAAGTCCTTAAATAATGCAGAAGAGTCCTTAAATAATGCAACAAAGTCCTTAAATAATGCAGCAGAGTCCTTAAATAATGCAGCAAAGTCCTTAAATAATGCAGCAGAGTCCTTAAATAATCCAGCCAAGTCCTTAAATAATGCAGCAAAGTCCTTAAATAATGCAGCAGAGTACTGAAATACCGCAGCAGGATCCTTAAATAATGCAGCAGAGTCCTTAAATAATGCAATAAAGTCCTTAAATAATGCAGCAAAGTCCTTAAATAATGCAGCAGAGTCCTTAAATAATCCAGCCAAGTCCTTAAATACTGCAGCAAAGTTCTTGAATAATGCAGCAGAGTCCTTAAATAATGCAACAAAGTCCTTAAATAATGCAGAAGAGTCCTTAAATAATGCAACAAAGTCCTTAAATAATGTAGCAGAGTCCTTAAATAATGCAGCAAAGTCATTAAATAATGCTGCAGAGTCCTTAAATAATGCAGCAAATTCCTTAAATAATGCAGCAAAGTCTTTAAATAATGCAATAAAGTCCATAAATAATGCAGCAAAGTCCTTAAATAATGCAGCAGAGTACTGAAATACCGCAGCAGGGTCCTTAAATAATGCAGCAAAGTCATTAAATAATGAAGTAGAGTCCTTAAATAATGCAAAAAAGTCCTTAAATGATGCAGCAGAGTCCTTAAATAATGCAACAAAGTCCTTAAATAATGCAGCAGAGTCCTTAAATAATGCAACTAAGTCCTTAAACAATGCAGCAGAGTCCTTAAATAATGCAGAAGAGTCCTTAAATAATGCAACCAAGACCTTAAATAATGCAGCAGAGTCCTTAAATAATGCAACAAAGTACTTAAATAATGCAGCAGAGTCCTTAAGTAAAGTAGCAGAGTACTTAAATAATGCAGCAAAATCATTAAATAATGCAGCAGAGTCATTTAATAATGCAACAAATTCCTTAAATAATGCAGCAGAGTCCTTAAATAATGCAATAAAGTCCATAAATAATGCAGCAAAGTCCTTAAATAATTCAGCAGAGTGCTGAAATACCGCAGCAGGGTCCTTAAGTAATGCAGCAGAGTCCTTAAATAATGCAACAAAGTCCTTAAATAATGCAGCAGGGTCCTTAAATAATGCAACAAAGTCCTTAAATAATGCAGCAGAGTCCTTAAATAATGCAGCAAAGTCCTTAAATAATGCAGCAGAGTCCTTAAATAATCCAGCCAAGTCCTTAAATAATGCAGCAAAGTCCTTAAATAATGCAGCAGAGTACTGAAATACCGCAGCAGGATCCTTAAATAATGCAGCAGAGTCCTTAAATAATGCAACAAAGTCCTTAAATAATGCAGAACAGTCCTTAAATAATGCAATAAAGTCCTTAAATAATGCAGCAAAGTCCTTAAATAATGCAGCAGAGTCCTTAAATAATGCAACAAAGTCCTTAAATAATGCAACAAAGTCCTTAAATAATGCAGCAGAGTCCTTAAATAATGCAACAAAGTCCTTAAATAATGCAGCAGAGTCCTTAAATAATGCAGCAGAGTACTGAAATACCGCAGCAGGGTCCTTAAATAATGCAGCAAAGTCGTTAAATAATGAAGTAGAGTCCTTAAATAATGCAACAAAGTCCTTAAATGATGCAGCAGAGTCCTTAAATAATGCAACAAAGTCCTTAAATAATGCAGCAGAGTTCTTAAATAATGCAATAAAGTACATAAATAATGCAGCAAAGTCCTTAAATAATTCAGCAGAGTGCTGAAATACCGCAGCAGGGTCCTTAAATAATGCAGCAGAGTCCTTAAATAATGCAACAAAGTCCTTAAATAATGCAGCAGAGTCCTTAAATAATGCAACAAAGTCCTTAAATAATGCAGCAGAGTTCTTAAATAATGCAATAAAGTACATAAATAATGCAGCAAAGTCCTTAAATAATTCAGCAGAGTGCTGAAATACCGCAGCAGGGTCCTTAAATAATGCAGCAGAGTCCTTAAATAATGCAACAAAGTCCTTAAATAATGCAGCACGTCCTTAAATAATGCAACAAAGTCCTTAAATAATCCAGCCAAGTCCTTAAATAATGCAACAAAGTCCTTAGATAATGCAGCAGATTACTGAAATACTGCAGCAGGGTCCTTAAATAATGCAGCAGAGTCCTTAAATAATGCAACAAAGTCCTTAAATAATGCAGCAGAGTCCTTAAATAATACAACAAAGTCCTTAAATAATGCAGCAGAGTCCTTAAATAATGCAGCAAAGTCCTTAAATAATGCAGCACAGTCCTTAAATAATCCAGCCAAGTCCTTAAATAATGCAGCAAAGTCTTTAAATAATGCAATAAAGTCCATAAATAATGCAGCAAATTCCTTAAATAATGCAGCAGAGTACTGAAATACCGCAGCAGGATCCTTAAATAATGCAGCAGAGTCCTTAAATAATGCAACAAAGTCCTTAAATAATGCAGAACAGTCCTTAAATAATGCAATAAAGTCCTTAAATAATGCAGCAAAGTCCTTATATAATGCAGCAGAGTCCTTAAATAATGCAACAAAGTCCTTAAATAATGCAGCAGAGTCCTTAAATAATGCAAGAAAGTCCTTAAATAATGCAGCAGAGTCCTTAAATAATGCAGCACATTCCTTAAATAATGCAGCAGAGTCCTTAAATAATCCAGCCAAGTCCTTAAATATTGCAGCAAAGTCCTTGAATAATGCAGCAGAGTCCTTAAATAATGCAACAAAGTCCTTAAATAATGCAGAAGAGTCCTTAAATAATGCAGCAAATTCCTTAAATAATGCAGCAAAGTCTTTAAATAATGCAATAAAGTCCATAAATAATGCAGCAAAGTTCTTAAATAATGCAGCAGAGTCCTTAAATACCACAGCAGAGTCCTTAAATAATGCAGCAAAGTCTTTAAATAATGCAACAAAGTCCTTAAATAATGCAGCAGAGTCCTTAAATAATGCAGAAGAGTCCTTAAATAATCCAGCCAAGTCCTTAAATAATGCAGCAGAGTCCTTAAATAATGCAACAAAATCCTTAAATAATGCAGAAGAGTCCTTAAATAATCCAGCCAAGTCCTTAAATCATGCAGCAGGGTCCTTAAATAATCCAGCCAAGTCCTTAAATAATGCAGAAGAGTCCTTAAATAATGCAGCAAAGTCCTTAAATAATGCAGCAGAGTCCTTAAATACTTCAGCATAGTCCTTAAATAATGCAGCAAAGTTCTTGAATAATGCAGCAGAGTCCTTAAATAATGCAACAAAGTCCTTAAATAATGCAGAAGAGTCCTTAAATAATGCAACAAAGTCCTTAAATAATGCAGCAGAGTCCTTAAATAATGCAGCAAAGTCATTAAATAATGCTGCAGAGTCCTTAAATAATGCAGCAAATTCCTTAAATAATGCAGCAAAGTCTTTAAATAATGCAATAAAGTCCATAAATAATGCAGCAAAGTCCTTAAATAATGCAGCAGAGTACTGAAATACCGCAGCAGGGTCCTTAAATAATGCAGCAAAGTCATTAAATAATCCAGCCAAGTCCTTAAATACTGCAGCAGAGTACTTAAATAATGCAGCAAAGTCCTTAAATAATGCAGCTGAGTACTTAAATAATGCAACAAAGTACTTAAATAATGCAGCAGAGTCCTTAAGTACCGTATCAGAGTCCTTAGATAATGCAGCAAAGTCCTTAAATAATGCAGCAGAGTCCTTAAATAATGCAGCAAAGTCCCTAAATAATCCAGCCAAGTCCTTAAATAATGCAACAAAGTCCTTAAATAATGCAGCAGATTACTGAAATACTGCAGCAGGGTCCTTAAATAATGCAGCAGAGTCCTTAAATAATGCAACAAAGTCCTTAAATAATGCAGCAGAGTCCTTAAATAATGCAGCAGAGTACTGAAATACCGCAGCAGGGTCCTTAAATAATGCAGCAAAGTCGTTAAATAATGAAGTAGAGTCCTTAAATAATGCAACAAAGTCCTTAAATGATGCAGCAGAGTCCTTAAATAATGCAACAAAGTCCTTAAATAATGCAGCAGAGTCCTTAAATAATGCAATAAAGTACATAAATAATGCAGCAAAGTCCTTAAATAATTCAGCAGAGTGCTGAAATACCGCAGCAGGGTCCTTAAATAATGCAGCAGAGTCCTTAAATAATGCAACAAAGTCCTTAAATAATGCAGCACGGTCCTTAAATAATGCAACAAAGTCCTTAAATAATGCAGCAGAGTCCTTAAATAATGCAGCAAAGTCCTTAAATAATGCAGCAGAGTCCTTAAATAATCCAGCCAAGTCCTTAAATAATGCAACAAAGTCCTTAGATAATGCAGCAGATTACTGAAATACTGCAGCAGGGTCCTTAAATAATGCAGCAGAGTCCTTAAATAATGCAACAAAGTCCTTAAATAATGCAGCAGAGTCCTTAAATAATGCAACAAAGTCCTTAAATAATGCAGCAGAGTCCTTAAATAATGCAGCAAAGTCCTTAAATAATGCAGCACAGTCCTTAAATAATCCAGCCAAGTCCTTAAATAATGCAGCAGAGTCCTTAAATAATGCAACAAAGTCCCTAAATAATGCAGCAGAGTCCTTAAATAATGCAAGAAAGTCCTTAAATAATGCAGCAGAGTCCTTAAATAATGCAGCACATTCCTTAAATAATGCAGCAGAGTCCTTAAATAATCCAGCCAAGTCCTTAAATATTGCAGCAGAGTCCTTAAATAATGCAGAAAAGTCCTTAAATAATGCAGCAGAGTCCTTAAATACTGCAGCAGAGTCCTTAAATAATGCAGCAAAGTCCTTGAATAATGCAGCAGAGTCCTTAAATAATGCAACAAAGTCCTTAAATAATGCAGAAGAGTCCTTAAATAATGCAGCAAATTCCTTAAATAATGCAGCAAAGTCTTTAAATAATGCAATAAAGTCCATAAATAATGCAGCAAAGTCCTTAAATAATGCAGCAGAGTACTGAAATACCGCAGCAGGGTCCTTAAATAATGCAGCAAAGTCATTAAATAATCCAGCCAAGTCCTTAAATACTGCAGCAGAGTACTTAAATAATGCAGCAAAGTCCTTAAATAATGCAGCTGAGTACTTAAATAATGCAACAAAGTACTTAAATAATGCAGCAGAGTCCTTAAGTACCGTATCAGAGTCCTTAGATAATGCAGCAAAGTCCTTAAATAATGCAGCAGAGTCCTTAAATAATGCAGCAAAGTCCCTAAATAATCCAGCCAAGTCCTTAAATAATGCAACAAAGTCCTTAAATAATGCAGCAGATTACTGAAATACTGCAGCAGGGTCCTTAAATAATGCAGCAGAGTCCTTAAATAATGCAACAAAGTCCTTAAATAATGCAGCAGAGTCCTTAAATAATGCAACAAAGTCCTTAAATAATGCAGCAGAGTCCTTAAATAATGCAGCAGAGTACTGAAATACCGCAGCAGAGTCCTTAAATAATGCAGCAAAGTCATTAAATAATGCTGCAGAGTCCTTAAATAATGCAGCAAATTCCTTAAATAATGCAGCAAAGTCTTTAAATAATGCAATAAAGTCCATAAATAATGCAGCAAAGTCCTTAAATAATGCAGCAGAGTACTGAAATACCGCAGCAGGGTCCTTAAATAATGCAGCAAAGTCATTAAATAATCCAGCCAAGTCCTTAAATACTGCAGCAGAGTACTTAAATAATGCAGCAAAGTCCTTAAATAATGCAGCTGAGTACTTAAATAATGCAACAAAGTACTTAAATAATGCAGCAGAGTCCTTAAGTACCGTATCAGAGTCCTTAGATAATGCAGCAAAGTCCTTAAATAATGCAGCAGAGTCCTTAAATAATGCAGCAAAGTCTTTAAATAATGCAACAAAGTCCTTAAATAATGCAGCAGAGTCCTTAAATAATGCAGAAGAGTCCTTAAATAATCCAGCCAAGTCCTTAAATAATGCAGCAGAGTCCTTAAATAATGCAACAAAATCCTTAAATAATGCAGAAGAGTCCTTAAATAATCCAGCCAAGTCCTTAAATCATGCAGCAGGGTCCTTAAATAATCCAGCCAAGTCCTTAAATAATGCAGAAGAGTCCTTAAATAATGCAGCAAAGTCCTTAAATAATGCAGCAGAGTCCTTAAATACTTCAGCATAGTCCTTAAATAATGCAGCAAAGTTCTTGAATAATGCAGCAGAGTCCTTAAATAATGCAACAAAGTCCTTAAATAATGCAGAAGAGTCCTTAAATAATGCAACAAAGTCCTTAAATAATGCAGCAGAGTCCTTAAATAATGCAGCAAAGTCATTAAATAATGCTGCAGAGTCCTTAAATAATGCAGCAAATTCCTTAAATAATGCAGCAAAGTCTTTAAATAATGCAATAAAGTCCATAAATAATGCAGCAAAGTCCTTAAATAATGCAGCAGAGTACTGAAATACCGCAGCAGGGTCCTTAAATAATGCAGCAAAGTCATTAAATAATCCAGCCAAGTCCTTAAATACTGCAGCAGAGTACTTAAATAATGCAGCAAAGTCCTTAAATAATGCAGCTGAGTACTTAAATAATGCAACAAAGTACTTAAATAATGCAGCAGAGTCCTTAAGTACCGTATCAGAGTCCTTAGATAATGCAGCAAAGTCCTTAAATAATGCAGCAGAGTCCTTAAATAATGCAGCAAAGTCCCTAAATAATCCAGCCAAGTCCTTAAATAATGCAACAAAGTCCTTAAATAATGCAGCAGATTACTGAAATACTGCAGCAGGGTCCTTAAATAATGCAGCAGAGTCCTTAAATAATGCAACAAAGTCCTTAAATAATGCAGCAGAGTCCTTAAATAATGCAACAAAGTCCTTAAATAATGCAGCAGAGTCCTTAAATAATGCAGCAGAGTACTGAAATACCGCAGCAGGGTCCTTAAATAATGCAGCAAAGTCGTTAAATAATGAAGTAGAGTCCTTAAATAATGCAACAAAGTCCTTAAATGATGCAGCAGAGTCCTTAAATAATGCAACAAAGTCCTTAAATAATGCAGCAGAGTCCTTAAATAATGCAATAAAGTACATAAATAATGCAGCAAAGTCCTTAAATAATTCAGCAGAGTGCTGAAATACCGCAGCAGGGTCCTTAAATAATGCAGCAGAGTCCTTAAATAATGCAACAAAGTCCTTAAATAATGCAGCACGGTCCTTAAATAATGCAACAAAGTCCTTAAATAATGCAGCAGAGTCCTTAAATAATGCAGCAAAGTCCTTAAATAATGCAGCAGAGTCCTTAAATAATCCAGCCAAGTCCTTAAATAATGCAACAAAGTCCTTAGATAATGCAGCAGATTACTGAAATACTGCAGCAGGGTCCTTAAATAATGCAGCAGAGTCCTTAAATAATGCAACAAAGTCCTTAAATAATGCAGCAGAGTCCTTAAATAATGCAACAAAGTCCTTAAATAATGCAGCAGAGTCCTTAAATAATGCAGCAAAGTCCTTAAATAATGCAGCACAGTCCTTAAATAATCCAGCCAAGTCCTTAAATAATGCAGCAGAGTCCTTAAATAATGCAACAAAGTCCCTAAATAATGCAGCAGAGTCCTTAAATAATGCAAGAAAGTCCTTAAATAATGCAGCAGAGTCCTTAAATAATGCAGCACATTCCTTAAATAATGCAGCAGAGTCCTTAAATAATCCAGCCAAGTCCTTAAATATTGCAGCAGAGTCCTTAAATAATGCAGAAAAGTCCTTAAATAATGCAGCAGAGTCCTTAAATACTGCAGCAGAGTCCTTAAATAATGCAGCAAAGTCCTTGAATAATGCAGCAGAGTCCTTAAATAATGCAACAAAGTCCTTAAATAATGCAGAAGAGTCCTTAAATAATGCAGCAAATTCCTTAAATAATGCAGCAAAGTCTTTAAATAATGCAATAAAGTCCATAAATAATGCAGCAAAGTCCTTAAATAATGCAGCAGAGTACTGAAATACCGCAGCAGGGTCCTTAAATAATGCAGCAAAGTCATTAAATAATCCAGCCAAGTCCTTAAATACTGCAGCAGAGTACTTAAATAATGCAGCAAAGTCCTTAAATAATGCAGCTGAGTACTTAAATAATGCAACAAAGTACTTAAATAATGCAGCAGAGTCCTTAAGTACCGTATCAGAGTCCTTAGATAATGCAGCAAAGTCCTTAAATAATGCAGCAGAGTCCTTAAATAATGCAGCAAAGTCCCTAAATAATCCAGCCAAGTCCTTAAATAATGCAACAAAGTCCTTAAATAATGCAGCAGATTACTGAAATACTGCAGCAGGGTCCTTAAATAATGCAGCAGAGTCCTTAAATAATGCAACAAAGTCCTTAAATAATGCAGCAGAGTCCTTAAATAATGCAACAAAGTCCTTAAATAATGCAGCAGAGTCCTTAAATAATGCAGCAGAGTACTGAAATACCGCAGCAGGGTCCTTAAATAATGCAGCAAAGTCGTTAAATAATGAAGTAGAGTCCTTAAATAATGCAACAAAGTCCTTAAATGATGCAGCAGAGTCCTTAAATAATGCAACAAAGTCCTTAAATAATGCAGCAGAGTCCTTAAATAATGCAATAAAGTACATAAATAATGCAGCAAAGTCCTTAAATAATTCAGCAGAGTGCTGAAATACCGCAGCAGGGTCCTTAAATAATGCAGCAGAGTCCTTAAATAATGCAACAAAGTCCTTAAATAATGCAGCACGGTCCTTAAATAATGCAACAAAGTCCTTAAATAATGCAGCAGAGTCCTTAAATAATGCAGCAAAGTCCTTAAATAATGCAGCAGAGTCCTTAAATAATCCAGCCAAGTCCTTAAATAATGCAACAAAGTCCTTAGATAATGCAGCAGATTACTGAAATACTGCAGCAGGGTCCTTAAATAATGCAGCAGAGTCCTTAAATAATGCAACAAAGTCCTTAAATAATGCAGCAGAGTCCTTAAATAATGCAACAAAGTCCTTAAATAATGCAGCAGAGTCCTTAAATAATGCAGCAAAGTCCTTAAATAATGCAGAACAGTCCTTAAATAATCCAGCCAAGTCCTTAAATAATGCAGCAGAGTCCTTAAATAATGCAACAAAGTCCCTAAATAATGCAGCAGAGTCCTTAAATAATGCAAGAAAGTCCTTAAATAATGCAGCAGAGTCCTTAAATAATGCAGCACATTCCTTAAATAATGCAGCAGAGTCCTTAAATAATCCAGCCAAGTCCTTAAATATTGCAGCAGAGTCCTTAAATAATGCAGAAAAGTCCTTAAATAATGCAGCAGAGTCCTTAAATACTGCAGCAGAGTCCTTAAATAATGCAGCAAAGTCCTTGAATAATGCAGCAGAGTCCTTAAATAATGCAACAAAGTCCTTAAATAATGCAGAAGAGTCCTTAAATAATGCAGCAAATTCCTTAAATAATGCAGCAAAGTCTTTAAATAATGCAATAAAGTCCATAAATAATGCAGCAAAGTTCTTAAATAATGCAGCAGAGTCCTTAAATACCACAGCAGAGTCCTTAAATAATGCAGCAAAGTCTTTAAATAATGCAACAAAGTCCTTAAATAATGCAGCAGAGTCCTTAAATAATGCAGAAGAGTCCTTAAATAATCCAGCCAAGTCCTTAAATAATGCAGCAGAGTCCTTAAATAATGCAACAAAATCCTTAAATAATGCAGAAGAGTCCTTAAATAATCCAGCCAAGTCCTTAAATCATGCAGCAGGGTCCTTAAATAATCCAGCCAAGTCCTTAAATAATGCAGAAGAGTCCTTAAATAATGCAACAAAGTCCTTAAATAATGCAGCAGAGTCCTTAAATAATGCAACAAAGTACTTAAATAATGCAGCAGAGTCCTTAAATAATGCGGCAAAGTCATTAAATAATGCTGCAGAGTCCTTAAATAATGCAGCAAATTCCTTAAATAATGCAGCAAAGTCTTTAAATAATGCAATAAAGTCCATAAATAATGCAGCAAAGTCCTTAAATAATGCAGCAGAGTACTGAAATACCGCAGCAGGGTCCTTAAATAATGCAGCAAAGTCGTTAAATAATGAAGTAGAGTCCTTAAATAATGCAACAACGTCCTTAAATGATGCAGCAGAGTCCTTAAATAATGCAACAAAGTCCATAAATAATGCAGCAGAGTCCTTAAATAATGCAACAAAGTCCTTAAATAATGCAGCAGAGTCCTTAAATAATGCAACAACGTCCTTAAATAATGCAGCAGAGTCCTTAAATAATGCAACAAAGTCCTTAAATAATGCAGCAGAGTCCTTAAATAATGCAACAAAGTCCTTAAATATAGCAGCAAAGTCCTTAAATAATGCAGCAAAGTCCTTAAATAATGCCGCACAGTCCTTAAATAATCCAGCCAAGTCTTTAAATAATGCAGCAAAGTCTTTAAATAATGCAATAAAGTCCATAAATGATGCAGCAAATTCCTTAAATAATGCAGCAGAGTACTGAAATACCGCAACAGGATCCTTAAATAATGCAACAGAGTCCTTAAATAATGCAACAAAGTCCTTAAATAATGCAGAACATTCCTTAAATAATGCAATAAAGTCCTTAAATAATGCAGCAAAGCCCTTAAATAATGCAGCAGAGTCCTTAAATAATGCAACACAGTCCTTAAATAATGCAGCAGAGTCCTTAAATAATGCAACAAAGTCCTTAAATAATGCAGCAGAGTCCTTAAATAATCCAGCCAAGTCCTTAAATAATGCAGCAGAGTCCTTAAATAATGCAGAAAAGTCCTTAAATAATGCAGCAGAGTCCTTAAATACTGCATCAGAGTCCTTAAATAATGCAGCAAAGTCATTAAATAATGCAGAAGAGTCCTTAAATAATGCAGCAAAGTCCTTATATAATGCATCAGAGTCCTTAAATAATGCAGCAGAGTCCTTAAATACCACAGCAGAGTCCTTAAATAATGCAGCAAAGTCTTTAAATAATGCAGCACAGTCCTTAAATAATCCAGCCAAGTCCTTAAATAATGCAGCAGAGTCCTTAAATAATGCAGAAAAGTCCTTAAATAATGCAGCAGAGTCCTTAAATACTTCAGCATAGTCCTTAAATAATGCAGCAAAGTCCTTGAATAATGCAGCAGAGTCCTTAAATAATGCAACAAAGTCCTTAAATAATGCAGAAGAGTCCTTATATAATGCAGCAAATTCCTTAAATAATGCAGCAAAGTCTTTAAATAATGCAATAAAGTCCATAAATAATGCAGCAAAGTTCTTAAATAATGCAGCAGAGTCCTTAAATACCACAGCAGAGTCCTTAAATAATGCAGCAAAGTCTTTAAATAATGCAACAAAGTCCTTAAATAATGCAGCAGAGTCCTTAATTAATGCAGAAGAGTACTTAAATAATCCAGCCAAGTCCTTAAATAATGCAGCAGAGTCCGTAAATAATGCAACAAAATCCTTAAATAATGCAGAAGAGTCCTTAAATAATCCAGCCAAGTCCTTAAATCATGCAGCAGGGTCCTTAAATAATCCAGCCAAGTCCTTAAATAATGCAGCAGAGTCCTTAAATAATGCAGCAAAGTCCTTAAATAATGCAGCAGAGTCCTTAAATACTTCAGCATAGTCCTTAAATAATGCAGCAAAGTTCTTGAATAATGCAGCAGAGTCCTTAAATAATGCAACAAAGTCCTTAAATAATGCAGAAGAGTCCTTAATTAATGCAACAAAGTCCTAAAATAATGCTGCAGAGTCCTTAAATAATGCAGCAAATTCCTTAAATAATGCAGCAAAATCTTTAAATAATGCAATAAAGTCCATAAATAATGCAGCAAAGTCCTTAAATAATGCAGCAGAGTCCTTAAATACTGCAGCAGAGTCCTTAAATAATGCAACAAAGTCATTAAATAATGCAGAAGAGTCCTTAAATAATGCAGCAAAGTCCTTATATAATGGATCAGAGTCCTTAAATAATGCAGCAGAGTCCTTAAATACCACAGCAGAGTCCTTAAATAATGCAGCAAAGTCTTTAAATAATGCAGCACAGTCCTTAAATAATCCAGCCAAGTCCTTAAATAATGCAGCTGAGTCCTTAAATAATGCAGAAAAGTCCTTAAATAATGCAGCAGAGTCCTTAAATACTTCAGCATAGTCCTTAAATAATGCAGCAAAGTCCTTGAATAATGCAGCAGAGTCCTTAAATAATGCAACAAAGTCCTTAAATAATGCAGAAGAGTCCTTAAATAATGCAGCAAATTCCTTAAATAATGCAGCAAAGTCTTTAAATAATGCAATAAAGTCCATAAATAATGCAGCAAAGTTCTTAAATAATGCAGCAGAGTCCTTAAATACCACAGCAGAGTCCTTAAATAATGCAGCAAAGTCTTTAAATAATGCAACAAAGTCCTTAAATAATGCAGCAGAGTCCTTAAATAATGCAGAAGAGTACTTAAATAATCCAGGCAAGTCCTGAAATAATGCAGCAGAGTCCTTAAATAATGCAGAAGAGTCCTTAAATAATCCAGCCAAGTCCTTAAATCATGCAGCAGGGTCCTTAAATAATCCAGCCAAGTCCTTAAATAATGCAGCAGAGTCCTTAAATAATGCAACAAAGTCCTTAAATAATGCAGAAGAGTCCTTAAATAATGCAACAAAGTCCATAAATAATGCAGCAAAGTCCTTAAATAATGCAGCTGAGTACTTAAATAATGCAACAAAGTACTTAAATAATGCAGCAGAGTCCTTAAGTACCGTATCAGAGTCCTTAAATAATGCAGCAAAGTCCTTAAATAATGCAGCAGAGTCCTTAAATAATGCAGCAAAGTCCCTAAATAATCCAGCCAAGTCCTTAAATAATGCAACAAAGTCCTTAAATAATGCAGCAGATTACTGAAATACTGCAGCAGGGTCCTTAAATAATGCAGCAGAGTCCTTAAATAATGCAACAAAGTCCTTAAATAATGCAGCAGAGTCCTTAAATAATGCAACAAAGTCCTTAAATAATGCAGCAGAGTGCTTAAATAATGCAGCAGAGTACTGAAATACCGCAGCAGGGTCCTTAAATAATGCAGCAAAGTCGTTAAATAATGAAGTAGAGTCCTTAAATAATGCAACAAAGTCCTTAAATGATGCAGCAGAGTCCTTAAATAATGCAACAAAGTCCTTAAATAATGCAGCAGAGTCCTTAAATAATGCAATAAAGTCCATAAATAATGCAGCACAGTCCTTAAATAATTCAGCAGAGTGGTGAAATACCGCAGCAGGGTCCTTAAATAATGCAGCAGAGTCCTTAAATAATGCAACAAAGTCCTTAAATAATGCAGCACGGTCCTTAAATAATGCAAAAAAGTCCTTAAATAATGCAGCAGAGTCCTTAAATAATGCAGCAAAGTCCTTAAATAATGCAGCAGAGTCCTTAAATAATCCAGCCAAGTCCTTAAATAATGCAACAAAGTCCTTAGATAATGCAGCAGATTACTGAAATACTGCAGCGGGGTCCTTAAATAATGCAGCAGAGTCCTTAAATAATGCAACAAAGTCCTTAAATAATGCAGCAGAGTCCTTAAATAATGCAACAAAGTCCTTAAATAATGCAGCAGAGTCCTTAAATAATGCAGCAAAGTCCTTAAATAATGCAGCACAGTCCTTAAATAATCCAGCCAAGTCCTTAAATAATGCAGCAAAGTCTTTAAATAATGCAATAAAGTCCATAAATAATGCAGCAAATTCCTTAAATAATGCAGCAGAGTACTGAAATACCGCAGCAGGATCCTTAAATAATGCAGCAGAGTCCTTAAATAATGCAACACAGTCCTTAAATAATGCAGAACAGTCCTTAAATAATGCAATAAAGTCCTTAAATAATGCAGCAAAGTCCTTATATAATGCAGCAGAGTCCTTAAATAATGCAACAAAGTCCTTAAATAATGCAGCAGAGTCCTTAAATAATGCAAGAAAGTCCTTAAATAATGCAGCAGAGTCCTTAAATAATGCAGCACATTCCTTAAATAATGCAGCAGAGTCCTTAAATAATCCAGCCAAGTCCTTAAATATTGCAGCAGAGTCCTTAAATAATGCAGAAAAGTCCTTAAATAATGCAGCAGAGTCCTTAAAAACTGCAGCAGAGTCCTTAAATAATGCAGCAAAGTCCTTGAATAATGCAGCAGAGTCCTTAAATAATGCAACAAAGTCCTTAAATAATACAGAAGAGTCCTTAAATAATGCAGCAAATTCCTTAAATAATGCAGCAAAGTCTTTAAATAATGCAATAAAGTCCATAAATAATGCAGCAAAGTTCTTAAATAATGCAGCAGAGTCCTTAAATACCACAGCAGAGTCCTTAAATAATGCAGCAAAGTCTTTAAATAATGCAACAAAGTCCTTAAATAATGCAGCAGAGTCCTTAAATAATGCAGAAGAGTCCTTAAATAATCCATCCAAGTCCTTAAATAATGCAGCAGAGTCCTTAAATAATGCAACAAAATCCTTAAATAATGCAGAAGAGTCCTTAAATAATCCAGCCAAGTCCTTAAATCATGCAGCAGGGTCCTTAAATAATCCAGCCAAGTCCTTAAATAATGCAGAAGAGTCCTTTAATAATGCAACAAAGTCCTTAAATAATGCAGCAGAGTCCTTAAATAATGCAACAAAGTACTTAAATAATGCAGCAGAGTCCTTAAATAATGCAGCAAAGTCATTAAATAATGCTGCAGAGTCCTGAAATAATGCAGCAAAGTTGTTAAATAATGAAGTAGAGTCCTTAAATAATGCAACAACGTCCTTAAATGATGCAGCAGAGTCCTTAAATAATGCAGCACATTCCTTAAATAATGCAGCAGAGTCCTTAAATAATCCAGCCAAGTCCTTAAATACTGCAGCAGAGTACTTAAATAATGCAGCAAAGTCCTTAAATAATGCAGCAGAGTCCTTAAATAATGCAACAAAGTACTTAAATAATGCAGAAGAGTCCTTAAATAATGCAACAAAGTCCTTAAATAATGCAGCTGAGTACTTAAATAATGCAACAAAGTACTTAAATAATGCAGCAGAGTCCTTAAGTACCGTATCAGAGTCCTTAAATAATGCAGCAGAGTCCTTAAATAATGCAACAAAGTCCTTAAATAATGCAGCAGATTACTGAAATACTGCTGCAGGGTCCTTAAATAATGCAGCAGAGTCCTTAAATAATGCAACAAAGTCCTTAAATAATGCAGAAGAGTCCTTAAATAATGCAGCAAATTCCTTAAATAATGCAGCAAAGTCTTTAAATAATGCAATAAAGTCCATAAATAATGCAGCAAAGTTCTTAAATAATGCAGCAGAGTCCTTAAATACCACAGCAGAGTCCTTAAATAATGCAGCAAAGTCTTTAAATAATGCAACAAAGTCCTTAAATAATGCAGCAGAGTCCTTAAATAATGCAGAAGAGTCCTTAAATAATCCAGCCAAGTCCTTAAATAATGCAGCAGAGTCCTTAAATAATGCAACAAAATCCTTAAATAATGCAGAAGAGTCCTTAAATAATCCAGCCAAGTCCTTAAATCATGCAGCAGGGTCCTTAAATAATCCAGCCAAGTCCTTAAATAATGCAGAAGAGTCCTTAAATAATGCAACAAAGTCCTTAAATAATGCAGCAGAGTCCTTAAATAATGCAGCAAAGTCCTTAAATAATGCAGCAGAGTCCTTAAATAATCCAGCCAAGTCCTTAAATAATGCAGCAAAGTCCTTAAATAATGCAGCAGAGTACTGAAATACCGCAGCAGGATCCTTAAATAATGCAGCAGAGTCCTTAAATAATGCAATAAAGTCCTTAAATAATGCAGCAAAGTCCTTAAATAATGCAGCAGAGTCCTTAAATAATCCAGCCAAGTCCTTAAATACTGCAGCAAAGTTCTTGAATAATGCAGCAGAGTCCTTAAATAATGCAACAAAGTCCTTAAATAATGCAGAAGAGTCCTTAAATAATGCAACAAAGTCCTTAAATAATGTAGCAGAGTCCTTAAATAATGCAGCAAAGTCATTAAATAATGCTGCAGAGTCCTTAAATAATGCAGCAAATTCCTTAAATAATGCAGCAAAGTCTTTAAATAATGCAATAAAGTCCATAAATAATGCAGCAAAGTCCTTAAATAATGCAGCAGAGTACTGAAATACCGCAGCAGGGTCCTTAAATAATGCAGCAAAGTCATTAAATAATGAAGTAGAGTCCTTAAATAATGCAAAAAAGTCCTTAAATGATGCAGCAGAGTCCTTAAATAATGCAACAAAGTCCTTAAATAATGCAGCAGAGTCCTTAAATAATGCAACTAAGTCCTTAAACAATGCAGCAGAGTCCTTAAATAATGCAGAAGAGTCCTTAAATAATGCAACCAAGACCTTAAATAATGCAGCAGAGTCCTTAAATAATGCAACAAAGTACTTAAATAATGCAGCAGAGTCCTTAAGTAAAGTAGCAGAGTACTTAAATAATGCAGCAAAATCATTAAATAATGCAGCAGAGTCATTTAATAATGCAACAAATTCCTTAAATAATGCAGCAGAGTCCTTAAATAATGCAATAAAGTCCATAAATAATGCAGCAAAGTCCTTAAATAATTCAGCAGAGTGCTGAAATACCGCAGCAGGGTCCTTAAGTAATGCAGCAGAGTCCTTAAATAATGCAACAAAGTCCTTAAATAATGCAGCAGGGTCCTTAAATAATGCAACAAAGTCCTTAAATAATGCAGCAGAGTCCTTAAATAATGCAGCAAAGTCCTTAAATAATGCAGCAGAGTCCTTAAATAATCCAGCCAAGTCCTTAAATAATGCAGCAAAGTCCTTAAATAATGCAGCAGAGTACTGAAATACCGCAGCAGGATCCTTAAATAATGCAGCAGAGTCCTTAAATAATGCAACAAAGTCCTTAAATAATGCAGAACAGTCCTTAAATAATGCAATAAAGTCCTTAAATAATGCAGCAAAGTCCTTAAATAATGCAGCAGAGTCCTTAAATAATGCAACAAAGTCCTTAAATAATGCAACAAAGTCCTTAAATAATGCAGCAGAGTCCTTAAATAATGCAACAAAGTCCTTAAATAATGCAGCAGAGTCCTTAAATAATGCAGCAGAGTACTGAAATACCGCAGCAGGGTCCTTAAATAATGCAGCAAAGTCGTTAAATAATGAAGTAGAGTCCTTAAATAATGCAACAAAGTCCTTAAATGATGCAGCAGAGTCCTTAAATAATGCAACAAAGTCCTTAAATAATGCAGCAGAGTTCTTAAATAATGCAATAAAGTACATAAATAATGCAGCAAAGTCCTTAAATAATTCAGCAGAGTGCTGAAATACCGCAGCAGGGTCCTTAAATAATGCAGCAGAGTCCTTAAATAATGCAACAAAGTCCTTAAATAATGCAGCAGAGTCCTTAAATAATGCAACAAAGTCCTTAAATAATGCAGCAGAGTTCTTAAATAATGCAATAAAGTACATAAATAATGCAGCAAAGTCCTTAAATAATTCAGCAGAGTGCTGAAATACCGCAGCAGGGTCCTTAAATAATGCAGCAGAGTCCTTAAATAATGCAACAAAGTCCTTAAATAATGCAGCACGTCCTTAAATAATGCAACAAAGTCCTTAAATAATCCAGCCAAGTCCTTAAATAATGCAACAAAGTCCTTAGATAATGCAGCAGATTACTGAAATACTGCAGCAGGGTCCTTAAATAATGCAGCAGAGTCCTTAAATAATGCAACAAAGTCCTTAAATAATGCAGCAGAGTCCTTAAATAATACAACAAAGTCCTTAAATAATGCAGCAGAGTCCTTAAATAATGCAGCAAAGTCCTTAAATAATGCAGCACAGTCCTTAAATAATCCAGCCAAGTCCTTAAATAATGCAGCAAAGTCTTTAAATAATGCAATAAAGTCCATAAATAATGCAGCAAATTCCTTAAATAATGCAGCAGAGTACTGAAATACCGCAGCAGGATCCTTAAATAATGCAGCAGAGTCCTTAAATAATGCAACAAAGTCCTTAAATAATGCAGAACAGTCCTTAAATAATGCAATAAAGTCCTTAAATAATGCAGCAAAGTCCTTATATAATGCAGCAGAGTCCTTAAATAATGCAACAAAGTCCTTAAATAATGCAGCAGAGTCCTTAAATAATGCAAGAAAGTCCTTAAATAATGCAGCAGAGTCCTTAAATAATGCAGCACATTCCTTAAATAATGCAGCAGAGTCCTTAAATAATCCAGCCAAGTCCTTAAATATTGCAGCAAAGTCCTTGAATAATGCAGCAGAGTCCTTAAATAATGCAACAAAGTCCTTAAATAATGCAGAAGAGTCCTTAAATAATGCAGCAAATTCCTTAAATAATGCAGCAAAGTCTTTAAATAATGCAATAAAGTCCATAAATAATGCAGCAAAGTTCTTAAATAATGCAGCAGAGTCCTTAAATACCACAGCAGAGTCCTTAAATAATGCAGCAAAGTCTTTAAATAATGCAACAAAGTCCTTAAATAATGCAGCAGAGTCCTTAAATAATGCAGAAGAGTCCTTAAATAATCCAGCCAAGTCCTTAAATAATGCAGCAGAGTCCTTAAATAATGCAACAAAATCCTTAAATAATGCAGAAGAGTCCTTAAATAATCCAGCCAAGTCCTTAAATCATGCAGCAGGGTCCTTAAATAATCCAGCCAAGTCCTTAAATAATGCAGAAGAGTCCTTAAATAATGCAGCAAAGTCCTTAAATAATGCAGCAGAGTCCTTAAATACTTCAGCATAGTCCTTAAATAATGCAGCAAAGTTCTTGAATAATGCAGCAGAGTCCTTAAATAATGCAACAAAGTCCTTAAATAATGCAGAAGAGTCCTTAAATAATGCAACAAAGTCCTTAAATAATGCAGCAGAGTCCTTAAATAATGCAGCAAAGTCATTAAATAATGCTGCAGAGTCCTTAAATAATGCAGCAAATTCCTTAAATAATGCAGCAAAGTCTTTAAATAATGCAATAAAGTCCATAAATAATGCAGCAAAGTCCTTAAATAATGCAGCAGAGTACTGAAATACCGCAGCAGGGTCCTTAAATAATGCAGCAAAGTCATTAAATAATCCAGCCAAGTCCTTAAATACTGCAGCAGAGTACTTAAATAATGCAGCAAAGTCCTTAAATAATGCAGCTGAGTACTTAAATAATGCAACAAAGTACTTAAATAATGCAGCAGAGTCCTTAAGTACCGTATCAGAGTCCTTAGATAATGCAGCAAAGTCCTTAAATAATGCAGCAGAGTCCTTAAATAATGCAGCAAAGTCCCTAAATAATCCAGCCAAGTCCTTAAATAATGCAACAAAGTCCTTAAATAATGCAGCAGATTACTGAAATACTGCAGCAGGGTCCTTAAATAATGCAGCAGAGTCCTTAAATAATGCAACAAAGTCCTTAAATAATGCAGCAGAGTCCTTAAATAATGCAACAAAGTCCTTAAATAATGCAGCAGAGTCCTTAAATAATGCAGCAGAGTACTGAAATACCGCAGCAGGGTCCTTAAATAATGCAGCAAAGTCGTTAAATAATGAAGTAGAGTCCTTAAATAATGCAACAAAGTCCTTAAATGATGCAGCAGAGTCCTTAAATAATGCAACAAAGTCCTTAAATAATGCAGCAGAGTCCTTAAATAATGCAATAAAGTACATAAATAATGCAGCAAAGTCCTTAAATAATTCAGCAGAGTGCTGAAATACCGCAGCAGGGTCCTTAAATAATGCAGCAGAGTCCTTAAATAATGCAACAAAGTCCTTAAATAATGCAGCACGGTCCTTAAATAATGCAACAAAGTCCTTAAATAATGCAGCAGAGTCCTTAAATAATGCAGCAAAGTCCTTAAATAATGCAGCAGAGTCCTTAAATAATCCAGCCAAGTCCTTAAATAATGCAACAAAGTCCTTAGATAATGCAGCAGATTACTGAAATACTGCAGCAGGGTCCTTAAATAATGCAGCAGAGTCCTTAAATAATGCAACAAAGTCCTTAAATAATGCAGCAGAGTCCTTAAATAATGCAACAAAGTCCTTAAATAATGCAGCAGAGTCCTTAAATAATGCAGCAAAGTCCTTAAATAATGCAGCACAGTCCTTAAATAATCCAGCCAAGTCCTTAAATAATGCAGCAGAGTCCTTAAATAATGCAACAAAGTCCCTAAATAATGCAGCAGAGTCCTTAAATAATGCAAGAAAGTCCTTAAATAATGCAGCAGAGTCCTTAAATAATGCAGCACATTCCTTAAATAATGCAGCAGAGTCCTTAAATAATCCAGCCAAGTCCTTAAATATTGCAGCAGAGTCCTTAAATAATGCAGAAAAGTCCTTAAATAATGCAGCAGAGTCCTTAAATACTGCAGCAGAGTCCTTAAATAATGCAGCAAAGTCCTTGAATAATGCAGCAGAGTCCTTAAATAATGCAACAAAGTCCTTAAATAATGCAGAAGAGTCCTTAAATAATGCAGCAAATTCCTTAAATAATGCAGCAAAGTCTTTAAATAATGCAATAAAGTCCATAAATAATGCAGCAAAGTTCTTAAATAATGCAGCAGAGTCCTTAAATACCACAGCAGAGTCCTTAAATAATGCAGCAAAGTCTTTAAATAATGCAACAAAGTCCTTAAATAATGCAGCAGAGTCCTTAAATAATGCAGAAGAGTCCTTAAATAATCCAGCCAAGTCCTTAAATAATGCAGCAGAGTCCTTAAATAATGCAACAAAATCCTTAAATAATGCAGAAGAGTCCTTAAATAATCCAGCCAAGTCCTTAAATCATGCAGCAGGGTCCTTAAATAATCCAGCCAAGTCCTTAAATAATGCAGAAGAGTCCTTAAATAATGCAACAAAGTCCTTAAATAATGCAGCAGAGTCCTTAAATAATGCAACAAAGTACTTAAATAATGCAGCAGAGTCCTTAAATAATGCGGCAAAGTCATTAAATAATGCTGCAGAGTCCTTAAATAATGCAGCAAATTCCTTAAATAATGCAGCAAAGTCTTTAAATAATGCAATAAAGTCCATAAATAATGCAGCAAAGTCCTTAAATAATGCAGCAGAGTACTGAAATACCGCAGCAGGGTCCTTAAATAATGCAGCAAAGTCGTTAAATAATGAAGTAGAGTCCTTAAATAATGCAACAACGTCCTTAAATGATGCAGCAGAGTCCTTAAATAATGCAACAAAGTCCATAAATAATGCAGCAGAGTCCTTAAATAATGCAACAAAGTCCTTAAATAATGCAGCAGAGTCCTTAAATAATGCAACAACGTCCTTAAATAATGCAGCAGAGTCCTTAAATAATGCAACAAAGTCCTTAAATAATGCAGCAGAGTCCTTAAATAATGCAACAAAGTCCTTAAATATAGCAGCAAAGTCCTTAAATAATGCAGCAAAGTCCTTAAATAATGCCGCACAGTCCTTAAATAATCCAGCCAAGTCTTTAAATAATGCAGCAAAGTCTTTAAATAATGCAATAAAGTCCATAAATGATGCAGCAAATTCCTTAAATAATGCAGCAGAGTACTGAAATACCGCAACAGGATCCTTAAATAATGCAACAGAGTCCTTAAATAATGCAACAAAGTCCTTAAATAATGCAGAACATTCCTTAAATAATGCAATAAAGTCCTTAAATAATGCAGCAAAGCCCTTAAATAATGCAGCAGAGTCCTTAAATAATGCAACACAGTCCTTAAATAATGCAGCAGAGTCCTTAAATAATGCAACAAAGTCCTTAAATAATGCAGCAGAGTCCTTAAATAATCCAGCCAAGTCCTTAAATAATGCAGCAGAGTCCTTAAATAATGCAGAAAAGTCCTTAAATAATGCAGCAGAGTCCTTAAATACTGCATCAGAGTCCTTAAATAATGCAGCAAAGTCATTAAATAATGCAGAAGAGTCCTTAAATAATGCAGCAAAGTCCTTATATAATGCATCAGAGTCCTTAAATAATGCAGCAGAGTCCTTAAATACCACAGCAGAGTCCTTAAATAATGCAGCAAAGTCTTTAAATAATGCAGCACAGTCCTTAAATAATCCAGCCAAGTCCTTAAATAATGCAGCAGAGTCCTTAAATAATGCAGAAAAGTCCTTAAATAATGCAGCAGAGTCCTTAAATACTTCAGCATAGTCCTTAAATAATGCAGCAAAGTCCTTGAATAATGCAGCAGAGTCCTTAAATAATGCAACAAAGTCCTTAAATAATGCAGAAGAGTCCTTATATAATGCAGCAAATTCCTTAAATAATGCAGCAAAGTCTTTAAATAATGCAATAAAGTCCATAAATAATGCAGCAAAGTTCTTAAATAATGCAGCAGAGTCCTTAAATACCACAGCAGAGTCCTTAAATAATGCAGCAAAGTCTTTAAATAATGCAACAAAGTCCTTAAATAATGCAGCAGAGTCCTTAATTAATGCAGAAGAGTACTTAAATAATCCAGCCAAGTCCTTAAATAATGCAGCAGAGTCCGTAAATAATGCAACAAAATCCTTAAATAATGCAGAAGAGTCCTTAAATAATCCAGCCAAGTCCTTAAATCATGCAGCAGGGTCGTTAAATAATCCAGCCAAGTCCTTAAATAATGCAGCAGAGTCCTTAAATAATGCAGCAAAGTCCTTAAATAATGCAGCAGAGTCCTTAAATACTTCAGCATAGTCCTTAAATAATGCAGCAAAGTTCTTGAATAATGCAGCAGAGTCCTTAAATAATGCAACAAAGTCCTTAAATAATGCAGAAGAGTCCTTAATTAATGCAACAAAGTCCTAAAATAATGCTGCAGAGTCCTTAAATAATGCAGCAAATTCCTTAAATAATGCAGCAAAATCTTTAAATAATGCAATAAAGTCCATAAATAATGCAGCAAAGTCCTTAAATAATGCAGCAGAGTCCTTAAATACTGCAGCAGAGTCCTTAAATAATGCAACAAAGTCATTAAATAATGCAGAAGAGTCCTTAAATAATGCAGCAAAGTCCTTATATAATGGATCAGAGTCCTTAAATAATGCAGCAGAGTCCTTAAATACCACAGCAGAGTCCTTAAATAATGCAGCAAAGTCTTTAAATAATGCAGCACAGTCCTTAAATAATCCAGCCAAGTCCTTAAATAATGCAGCTGAGTCCTTAAATAATGCAGAAAAGTCCTTAAATAATGCAGCAGAGTCCTTAAATACTTCAGCATAGTCCTTAAATAATGCAGCAAAGTCCTTGAATAATGCAGCAGAGTCCTTAAATAATGCAACAAAGTCCTTAAATAATGCAGAAGAGTCCTTAAATAATGCAGCAAATTCCTTAAATAATGCAGCAAAGTCTTTAAATAATGCAATAAAGTCCATAAATAATGCAGCAAAGTTCTTAAATAATGCAGCAGAGTCCTTAAATACCACAGCAGAGTCCTTAAATAATGCAGCAAAGTCTTTAAATAATGCAACAAAGTCCTTAAATAATGCAGCAGAGTCCTTAAATAATGCAGAAGAGTACTTAAATAATCCAGGCAAGTCCTGAAATAATGCAGCAGAGTCCTTAAATAATGCAGAAGAGTCCTTAAATAATCCAGCCAAGTCCTTAAATCATGCAGCAGGGTCCTTAAATAATCCAGCCAAGTCCTTAAATAATGCAGCAGAGTCCTTAAATAATGCAACAAAGTCCTTAAATAATGCAGAAGAGTCCTTAAATAATGCAACAAAGTCCATAAATAATGCAGCAAAGTCCTTAAATAATGCAGCTGAGTACTTAAATAATGCAACAAAGTACTTAAATAATGCAGCAGAGTCCTTAAGTACCGTATCAGAGTCCTTAAATAATGCAGCAAAGTCCTTAAATAATGCAGCAGAGTCCTTAAATAATGCAGCAAAGTCCCTAAATAATCCAGCCAAGTCCTTAAATAATGCAACAAAGTCCTTAAATAATGCAGCAGATTACTGAAATACTGCAGCAGGGTCCTTAAATAATGCAGCAGAGTCCTTAAATAATGCAACAAAGTCCTTAAATAATGCAGCAGAGTCCTTAAATAATGCAACAAAGTCCTTAAATAATGCAGCAGAGTGCTTAAATAATGCAGCAGAGTACTGAAATACCGCAGCAGGGTCCTTAAATAATGCAGCAAAGTCGTTAAATAATGAAGTAGAGTCCTTAAATAATGCAACAAAGTCCTTAAATGATGCAGCAGAGTCCTTAAATAATGCAACAAAGTCCTTAAATAATGCAGCAGAGTCCTTAAATAATGCAATAAAGTCCATAAATAATGCAGCACAGTCCTTAAATAATTCAGCAGAGTGGTGAAATACCGCAGCAGGGTCCTTAAATAATGCAGCAGAGTCCTTAAATAATGCAACAAAGTCCTTAAATAATGCAGCACGGTCCTTAAATAATGCAAAAAAGTCCTTAAATAATGCAGCAGAGTCCTTAAATAATGCAGCAAAGTCCTTAAATAATGCAGCAGAGTCCTTAAATAATCCAGCCAAGTCCTTAAATAATGCAACAAAGTCCTTAGATAATGCAGCAGATTACTGAAATACTGCAGCGGGGTCCTTAAATAATGCAGCAGAGTCCTTAAATAATGCAACAAAGTCCTTAAATAATGCAGCAGAGTCCTTAAATAATGCAACAAAGTCCTTAAATAATGCAGCAGAGTCCTTAAATAATGCAGCAAAGTCCTTAAATAATGCAGCACAGTCCTTAAATAATCCAGCCAAGTCCTTAAATAATGCAGCAAAGTCTTTAAATAATGCAATAAAGTCCATAAATAATGCAGCAAATTCCTTAAATAATGCAGCAGAGTACTGAAATACCGCAGCAGGATCCTTAAATAATGCAGCAGAGTCCTTAAATAATGCAACACAGTCCTTAAATAATGCAGAACAGTCCTTAAATAATGCAATAAAGTCCTTAAATAATGCAGCAAAGTCCTTATATAATGCAGCAGAGTCCTTAAATAATGCAACAAAGTCCTTAAATAATGCAGCAGAGTCCTTAAATAATGCAAGAAAGTCCTTAAATAATGCAGCAGAGTCCTTAAATAATGCAGCACATTCCTTAAATAATGCAGCAGAGTCGTTAAATAATCCAGCCAAGTCCTTAAATATTGCAGCAGAGTCCTTAAATAATGCAGAAAAGTCCTTAAATAATGCAGCAGAGTCCTTAAAAACTGCAGCAGAGTCCTTAAATAATGCAGCAAAGTCCTTGAATAATGCAGCAGAGTCCTTAAATAATGCAACAAAGTCCTTAAATAATACAGAAGAGTCCTTAAATAATGCAGCAAATTCCTTAAATAATGCAGCAAAGTCTTTAAATAATGCAATAAAGTCCATAAATAATGCAGCAAAGTTCTTAAATAATGCAGCAGAGTCCTTAAATACCACAGCAGAGTCCTTAAATAATGCAGCAAAGTCTTTAAATAATGCAACAAAGTCCTTAAATAATGCAGCAGAGTCCTTAAATAATGCAGAAGAGTCCTTAAATAATCCATCCAAGTCCTTAAATAATGCAGCAGAGTCCTTAAATAATGCAACAAAATCCTTAAATAATGCAGAAGAGTCCTTAAATAATCCAGCCAAGTCCTTAAATCATGCAGCAGGGTCCTTAAATAATCCAGCCAAGTCCTTAAATAATGCAGAAGAGTCCTTTAATAATGCAACAAAGTCCTTAAATAATGCAGCAGAGTCCTTAAATAATGCAACAAAGTACTTAAATAATGCAGCAGAGTCCTTAAATAATGCAGCAAAGTCATTAAATAATGCTGCAGAGTCCTGAAATAATGCAGCAAAGTCGTTAAATAATGAAGTAGAGTCCTTAAATAATGCAACAACGTCCTTAAATGATGCAGCAGAGTCCTTAAATAATGCAGCACATTCCTTAAATAATGCAGCAGAGTCCTTAAATAATCCAGCCAAGTCCTTAAATACTGCAGCAGAGTACTTAAATAATGCAGCAAAGTCCTTAAATAATGCAGCAGAGTCCTTAAATAATGCAACAAAGTACTTAAATAATGCAGAAGAGTCCTTAAATAATGCAACAAAGTCCTTAAATAATGCAGCTGAGTACTTAAATAATGCAACAAAGTACTTAAATAATGCAGCAGAGTCCTTAAGTACCGTATCAGAGTCCTTAAATAATGCAGCAGAGTCCTTAAATAATGCAACAAAGTCCTTAAATAATGCAGCAGATTACTGAAATACTGCTGCAGGGTCCTTAAATAATGCAGCAGAGTCCTTAAATAATGCAACAAAGTCCTTAAATAATGCAGAAGAGTCCTTAAATAATGCAGCAAATTCCTTAAATAATGCAGCAAAGTCTTTAAATAATGCAATAAAGTCCATAAATAATGCAGCAAAGTTCTTAAATAATGCAGCAGAGTCCTTAAATACCACAGCAGAGTCCTTAAATAATGCAGCAAAGTCTTTAAATAATGCAACAAAGTCCTTAAATAATGCAGCAGAGTCCTTAAATAATGCAGAAGAGTCCTTAAATAATCCAGCCAAGTCCTTAAATAATGCAGCAGAGTCCTTAAATAATGCAACAAAATCCTTAAATAATGCAGAAGAGTCCTTAAATAATCCAGCCAAGTCCTTAAATCATGCAGCAGGGTCCTTAAATAATCCAGCCAAGTCCTTAAATAATGCAGAAGAGTCCTTAAATAATGCAACAAAGTCCTTAAATAATGCAGCAGAGTCCTTAAATAATGCAGCAAAGTCCTTAAATAATGCAGCAGAGTCCTTAAATAATCCAGCCAAGTCCTTAAATAATGCAGCAAAGTCCTTAAATAATGCAGCAGAGTACTGAAATACCGCAGCAGGATCCTTAAATAATGCAGCAGAGTCCTTAAATAATGCAATAAAGTCCTTAAATAATGCAGCAAAGTCCTTAAATAATGCAGCAGAGTCCTTAAATAATCCAGCCAAGTCCTTAAATACTGCAGCAAAGTTCTTGAATAATGCAGCAGAGTCCTTAAATAATGCAACAAAGTCCTTAAATAATGCAGAAGAGTCCTTAAATAATGCAACAAAGTCCTTAAATAATGTAGCAGAGTCCTTAAATAATGCAGCAAAGTCATTAAATAATGCTGCAGAGTCCTTAAATAATGCAGCAAATTCCTTAAATAATGCAGCAAAGTCTTTAAATAATGCAATAAAGTCCATAAATAATGCAGCAAAGTCCTTAAATAATGCAGCAGAGTACTGAAATACCGCAGCAGGGTCCTTAAATAATGCAGCAAAGTCATTAAATAATGAAGTAGAGTCCTTAAATAATGCAAAAAAGTCCTTAAATGATGCAGCAGAGTCCTTAAATAATGCAACAAAGTCCTTAAATAATGCAGCAGAGTCCTTAAATAATGCAACTAAGTCCTTAAACAATGCAGCAGAGTCCTTAAATAATGCAGAAGAGTCCTTAAATAATGCAACCAAGACCTTAAATAATGCAGCAGAGTCCTTAAATAATGCAACAAAGTACTTAAATAATGCAGCAGAGTCCTTAAGTAAAGTAGCAGAGTACTTAAATAATGCAGCAAAATCATTAAATAATGCAGCAGAGTCATTTAATAATGCAACAAATTCCTTAAATAATGCAGCAGAGTCATTAAATAATGCAATAAAGTCCATAAATAATGCAGCAAAGTCCTTAAATAATTCAGCAGAGTGCTGAAATACCGCAGCAGGGTCCTTAAGTAATGCAGCAGAGTCCTTAAATAATGCAACAAAGTCCTTAAATAATGCAGCAGGGTCCTTAAATAATGCAACAAAGTCCTTAAATAATGCAGCAGAGTCCTTAAATAATGCAGCAAAGTCCTTAAATAATGCAGCAGAGTCCTTAAATAATCCAGCCAAGTCCTTAAATAATGCAGCAAAGTCCTTAAATAATGCAGCAGAGTACTGAAATACCGCAGCAGGATCCTTAAATAATGCAGCAGAGTCCTTAAATAATGCAACAAAGTCCTTAAATAATGCAGAACAGTCCTTAAATAATGCAATAAAGTCCTTAAATAATGCAGCAAAGTCCTTAAATAATGCAGCAGAGTCCTTAAATAATGCAACAAAGTCCTTAAATAATGCAACAAAGTCCTTAAATAATGCAGCAGAGTCCTTAAATAATGCAACAAAGTCCTTAAATAATGCAGCAGAGTCCTTAAATAATGCAGCAGAGTACTGAAATACCGCAGCAGGGTCCTTAAATAATGCAGCAAAGTCGTTAAATAATGAAGTAGAGTCCTTAAATAATGCAACAAAGTCCTTAAATGATGCAGCAGAGTCCTTAA
Source organism: Phyllobates terribilis (assembly GCF_046119375.1). NCBI lineage: Eukaryota > Metazoa > Chordata > Amphibia > Anura > Dendrobatidae > Phyllobates > Phyllobates terribilis. Next base: position 553,364 of record NW_027362955.1, on the reverse strand, counting down.
ATAATGCAACAAAGTCCTTAAATAATGCAGCAGAGTTCTTAAATAATGCAATAAAGTACATAAATAATGCAGCAAAGTCCTTAAATAATTCAGCAGAGTGCTGAAATACCGCAGCAGGGTCCTTAAATAATGCAGCAGAGTCCTTAAATAATGCAACAAAGTCCTTAAATAATGCAGCAGAGTCCTTAAATAATGCAACAAAGTCCTTAAATAATGCAGCAGAGTTCTTAAATAATGCAATAAAGTACATAAATAATGCAGCAAAGTCCTTAAATAATTCAGCAGAGTGCTGAAATACCGCAGCAGGGTCCTTAAATAATGCAGCAGAGTCCTTAAATAATGCAACAAAGTCCTTAAATAATGCAGCACGTCCTTAAATAATGCAACAAAGTCCTTAAATAATCCAGCCAAGTCCTTAAATAATGCAACAAAGTCCTTAGATAATGCAGCAGATTACTGAAATACTGCAGCAGGGTCCTTAAATAATGCAGCAGAGTCCTTAAATAATGCAACAAAGTCCTTAAATAATGCAGCAGAGTCCTTAAATAATACAACAAAGTCCTTAAATAATGCAGCAGAGTCCTTAAATAATGCAGCAAAGTCCTTAAATAATGCAGCACAGTCCTTAAATAATCCAGCCAAGTCCTTAAATAATGCAGCAAAGTCTTTAAATAATGCAATAAAGTCCATAAATAATGCAGCAAATTCCTTAAATAATGCAGCAGAGTACTGAAATACCGCAGCAGGATCCTTAAATAATGCAGCAGAGTCCTTAAATAATGCAACAAAGTCCTTAAATAATGCAGAACAGTCCTTAAATAATGCAATAAAGTCCTTAAATAATGCAGCAAAGTCCTTATATAATGCAGCAGAGTCCTTAAATAATGCAACAAAGTCCTTAAATAATGCAGCAGAGTCCTTAAATAATGCAAGAAAGTCCTTAAATAATGCAGCAGAGTCCTTAAATAATGCAGCACATTCCTTAAATAATGCAGCAGAGTCCTTAAATAATCCAGCCAAGTCCTTAAATATTGCAGCAAAGTCCTTGAATAATGCAGCAGAGTCCTTAAATAATGCAACAAAGTCCTTAAATAATGCAGAAGAGTCCTTAAATAATGCAGCAAATTCCTTAAATAATGCAGCAAAGTCTTTAAATAATGCAATAAAGTCCATAAATAATGCAGCAAAGTTCTTAAATAATGCAGCAGAGTCCTTAAATACCACAGCAGAGTCCTTAAATAATGCAGCAAAGTCTTTAAATAATGCAACAAAGTCCTTAAATAATGCAGCAGAGTCCTTAAATAATGCAGAAGAGTCCTTAAATAATCCAGCCAAGTCCTTAAATAATGCAGCAGAGTCCTTAAATAATGCAACAAAATCCTTAAATAATGCAGAAGAGTCCTTAAATAATCCAGCCAAGTCCTTAAATCATGCAGCAGGGTCCTTAAATAATCCAGCCAAGTCCTTAAATAATGCAGAAGAGTCCTTAAATAATGCAGCAAAGTCCTTAAATAATGCAGCAGAGTCCTTAAATACTTCAGCATAGTCCTTAAATAATGCAGCAAAGTTCTTGAATAATGCAGCAGAGTCCTTAAATAATGCAACAAAGTCCTTAAATAATGCAGAAGAGTCCTTAAATAATGCAACAAAGTCCTTAAATAATGCAGCAGAGTCCTTAAATAATGCAGCAAAGTCATTAAATAATGCTGCAGAGTCCTTAAATAATGCAGCAAATTCCTTAAATAATGCAGCAAAGTCTTTAAATAATGCAATAAAGTCCATAAATAATGCAGCAAAGTCCTTAAATAATGCAGCAGAGTACTGAAATACCGCAGCAGGGTCCTTAAATAATGCAGCAAAGTCATTAAATAATCCAGCCAAGTCCTTAAATACTGCAGCAGAGTACTTAAATAATGCAGCAAAGTCCTTAAATAATGCAGCTGAGTACTTAAATAATGCAACAAAGTACTTAAATAATGCAGCAGAGTCCTTAAGTACCGTATCAGAGTCCTTAGATAATGCAGCAAAGTCCTTAAATAATGCAGCAGAGTCCTTAAATAATGCAGCAAAGTCCCTAAATAATCCAGCCAAGTCCTTAAATAATGCAACAAAGTCCTTAAATAATGCAGCAGATTACTGAAATACTGCAGCAGGGTCCTTAAATAATGCAGCAGAGTCCTTAAATAATGCAACAAAGTCCTTAAATAATGCAGCAGAGTCCTTAAATAATGCAACAAAGTCCTTAAATAATGCAGCAGAGTCCTTAAATAATGCAGCAGAGTACTGAAATACCGCAGCAGGGTCCTTAAATAATGCAGCAAAGTCGTTAAATAATGAAGTAGAGTCCTTAAATAATGCAACAAAGTCCTTAAATGATGCAGCAGAGTCCTTAAATAATGCAACAAAGTCCTTAAATAATGCAGCAGAGTCCTTAAATAATGCAATAAAGTACATAAATAATGCAGCAAAGTCCTTAAATAATTCAGCAGAGTGCTGAAATACCGCAGCAGGGTCCTTAAATAATGCAGCAGAGTCCTTAAATAATGCAACAAAGTCCTTAAATAATGCAGCACGGTCCTTAAATAATGCAACAAAGTCCTTAAATAATGCAGCAGAGTCCTTAAATAATGCAGCAAAGTCCTTAAATAATGCAGCAGAGTCCTTAAATAATCCAGCCAAGTCCTTAAATAATGCAACAAAGTCCTTAGATAATGCAGCAGATTACTGAAATACTGCAGCAGGGTCCTTAAATAATGCAGCAGAGTCCTTAAATAATGCAACAAAGTCCTTAAATAATGCAGCAGAGTCCTTAAATAATGCAACAAAGTCCTTAAATAATGCAGCAGAGTCCTTAAATAATGCAGCAAAGTCCTTAAATAATGCAGCACAGTCCTTAAATAATCCAGCCAAGTCCTTAAATAATGCAGCAGAGTCCTTAAATAATGCAACAAAGTCCCTAAATAATGCAGCAGAGTCCTTAAATAATGCAAGAAAGTCCTTAAATAATGCAGCAGAGTCCTTAAATAATGCAGCACATTCCTTAAATAATGCAGCAGAGTCCTTAAATAATCCAGCCAAGTCCTTAAATATTGCAGCAGAGTCCTTAAATAATGCAGAAAAGTCCTTAAATAATGCAGCAGAGTCCTTAAATACTGCAGCAGAGTCCTTAAATAATGCAGCAAAGTCCTTGAATAATGCAGCAGAGTCCTTAAATAATGCAACAAAGTCCTTAAATAATGCAGAAGAGTCCTTAAATAATGCAGCAAATTCCTTAAATAATGCAGCAAAGTCTTTAAATAATGCAATAAAGTCCATAAATAATGCAGCAAAGTTCTTAAATAATGCAGCAGAGTCCTTAAATACCACAGCAGAGTCCTTAAATAATGCAGCAAAGTCTTTAAATAATGCAACAAAGTCCTTAAATAATGCAGCAGAGTCCTTAAATAATGCAGAAGAGTCCTTAAATAATCCAGCCAAGTCCTTAAATAATGCAGCAGAGTCCTTAAATAATGCAACAAAATCCTTAAATAATGCAGAAGAGTCCTTAAATAATCCAGCCAAGTCCTTAAATCATGCAGCAGGGTCCTTAAATAATCCAGCCAAGTCCTTAAATAATGCAGAAGAGTCCTTAAATAATGCAACAAAGTCCTTAAATAATGCAGCAGAGTCCTTAAATAATGCAACAAAGTACTTAAATAATGCAGCAGAGTCCTTAAATAATGCGGCAAAGTCATTAAATAATGCTGCAGAGTCCTTAAATAATGCAGCAAATTCCTTAAATAATGCAGCAAAGTCTTTAAATAATGCAATAAAGTCCATAAATAATGCAGCAAAGTCCTTAAATAATGCAGCAGAGTACTGAAATACCGCAGCAGGGTCCTTAAATAATGCAGCAAAGTCGTTAAATAATGAAGTAGAGTCCTTAAATAATGCAACAACGTCCTTAAATGATGCAGCAGAGTCCTTAAATAATGCAACAAAGTCCATAAATAATGCAGCAGAGTCCTTAAATAATGCAACAAAGTCCTTAAATAATGCAGCAGAGTCCTTAAATAATGCAACAACGTCCTTAAATAATGCAGCAGAGTCCTTAAATAATGCAACAAAGTCCTTAAATAATGCAGCAGAGTCCTTAAATAATGCAACAAAGTCCTTAAATATAGCAGCAAAGTCCTTAAATAATGCAGCAAAGTCCTTAAATAATGCCGCACAGTCCTTAAATAATCCAGCCAAGTCTTTAAATAATGCAGCAAAGTCTTTAAATAATGCAATAAAGTCCATAAATGATGCAGCAAATTCCTTAAATAATGCAGCAGAGTACTGAAATACCGCAGCAGGGTCCTTAAATAATGCAACAAAGTCCTTAAATATAGCAGCAAAGTCCTTAAATAATGCAGCAAAGTCCTTAAATAATGCCGCACAGTCCTTAAATAATCCAGCCAAGTCTTTAAATAATGCAGCAAAGTCTTTAAATAATGCAATAAAGTCCATAAATAATGCAGCAAATTCCTTAAATAATGCAGCAAAGTCTTTAAATAATGCAATAAAGTCCATAAATAATGCAGCAAAGTCCTTAAATAATGCAGCAGAGTACTGAAATACCGCAGCAGGGTCCTTAAATAATGCAGCAAAGTCATTAAATAATCCAGCCAAGTCCTTAAATACTGCAGCAGAGTACTTAAATAATGCAGCAAAGTCCTTAAATAATGCAGCTGAGTACTTAAATAATGCAACAAAGTACTTAAATAATGCAGCAGAGTCCTTAAGTACCGTATCAGAGTCCTTAGATAATGCAGCAAAGTCCTTAAATAATGCAGCAGAGTCCTTAAATAATGCAGCAAAGTCCCTAAATAATCCAGCCAAGTCCTTAAATAATGCAACAAAGTCCTTAAATAATGCAGCAGATTACTGAAATACTGCAGCAGGGTCCTTAAATAATGCAGCAGAGTCCTTAAATAATGCAACAAAGTCCTTAAATAATGCAGCAGAGTCCTTAAATAATGCAACAAAGTCCTTAAATAATGCAGCAGAGTCCTTAAATAATGCAGCAGAGTACTGAAATACCGCAGCAGGGTCCTTAAATAATGCAGCAAAGTCGTTAAATAATGAAGTAGAGTCCTTAAATAATGCAACAAAGTCCTTAAATAATGCAGAAGAGTCCTTAAATAATGCAACAAAGTCCTTAAATAATGTAGCAGAGTCCTTAAATAATGCAGCAAAGTCATTAAATAATGCTGCAGAGTCCTTAAATAATGCAGCAAATTCCTTAAATAATGCAGCAAAGTCTTTAAATAATGCAATAAAGTCCATAAATAATGCAGCAAAGTCCTTAAATAATGCAGCAGAGTACTGAAATACCGCAGCAGGGTCCTTAAATAATGCAGCAAAGTCATTAAATAATGAAGTAGAGTCCTTAAATAATGCAAAAAAGTCCTTAAATGATGCAGCAGAGTCCTTAAATAATGCAACAAAGTCCTTAAATAATGCAGCAGAGTCCTTAAATAATGCAACTAAGTCCTTAAACAATGCAGCAGAGTCCTTAAATAATGCAGAAGAGTCCTTAAATAATGCAACCAAGACCTTAAATAATGCAGCAGAGTCCTTAAATAATGCAACAAAGTACTTAAATAATGCAGCAGAGTCCTTAAGTAAAGTAGCAGAGTACTTAAATAATGCAGCAAAATCATTAAATAATGCAGCAGAGTCATTTAATAATGCAACAAATTCCTTAAATAATGCAGCAGAGTCCTTAAATAATGCAATAAAGTCCATAAATAATGCAGCAAAGTCCTTAAATAATTCAGCAGAGTGCTGAAATACCGCAGCAGGGTCCTTAAGTAATGCAGCAGAGTCCTTAAATAATGCAACAAAGTCCTTAAATAATGCAGCAGGGTCCTTAAATAATGCAACAAAGTCCTTAAATAATGCAGCAGAGTCCTTAAATAATGCAGCAAAGTCCTTAAATAATGCAGCAGAGTCCTTAAATAATCCAGCCAAGTCCTTAAATAATGCAGCAAAGTCCTTAAATAATGCAGCAGAGTACTGAAATACCGCAGCAGGATCCTTAAATAATGCAGCAGAGTCCTTAAATAATGCAACAAAGTCCTTAAATAATGCAGAACAGTCCTTAAATAATGCAATAAAGTCCTTAAATAATGCAGCAAAGTCCTTAAATAATGCAGCAGAGTCCTTAAATAATGCAACAAAGTCCTTAAATAATGCAACAAAGTCCTTAAATAATGCAGCAGAGTCCTTAAATAATGCAACAAAGTCCTTAAATAATGCAGCAGAGTCCTTAAATAATGCAGCAGAGTACTGAAATACCGCAGCAGGGTCCTTAAATAATGCAGCAAAGTCGTTAAATAATGAAGTAGAGTCCTTAAATAATGCAACAAAGTCCTTAAATGATGCAGCAGAGTCCTTAAATAATGCAACAAAGTCCTTAAATAATGCAGCAGAGTTCTTAAATAATGCAATAAAGTACATAAATAATGCAGCAAAGTCCTTAAATAATTCAGCAGAGTGCTGAAATACCGCAGCAGGGTCCTTAAATAATGCAGCAGAGTCCTTAAATAATGCAACAAAGTCCTTAAATAATGCAGCAGAGTCCTTAAATAATGCAACAAAGTCCTTAAATAATGCAGCAGAGTTCTTAAATAATGCAATAAAGTACATAAATAATGCAGCAAAGTCCTTAAATAATTCAGCAGAGTGCTGAAATACCGCAGCAGGGTCCTTAAATAATGCAGCAGAGTCCTTAAATAATGCAACAAAGTCCTTAAATAATGCAGCACGTCCTTAAATAATGCAACAAAGTCCTTAAATAATCCAGCCAAGTCCTTAAATAATGCAACAAAGTCCTTAGATAATGCAGCAGATTACTGAAATACTGCAGCAGGGTCCTTAAATAATGCAGCAGAGTCCTTAAATAATGCAACAAAGTCCTTAAATAATGCAGCAGAGTCCTTAAATAATACAACAAAGTCCTTAAATAATGCAGCAGAGTCCTTAAATAATGCAGCAAAGTCCTTAAATAATGCAGCACAGTCCTTAAATAATCCAGCCAAGTCCTTAAATAATGCAGCAAAGTCTTTAAATAATGCAATAAAGTCCATAAATAATGCAGCAAATTCCTTAAATAATGCAGCAGAGTACTGAAATACCGCAGCAGGATCCTTAAATAATGCAGCAGAGTCCTTAAATAATGCAACAAAGTCCTTAAATAATGCAGAACAGTCCTTAAATAATGCAATAAAGTCCTTAAATAATGCAGCAAAGTCCTTATATAATGCAGCAGAGTCCTTAAATAATGCAACAAAGTCCTTAAATAATGCAGCAGAGTCCTTAAATAATGCAAGAAAGTCCTTAAATAATGCAGCAGAGTCCTTAAATAATGCAGCACATTCCTTAAATAATGCAGCAGAGTCCTTAAATAATCCAGCCAAGTCCTTAAATATTGCAGCAAAGTCCTTGAATAATGCAGCAGAGTCCTTAAATAATGCAACAAAGTCCTTAAATAATGCAGAAGAGTCCTTAAATAATGCAGCAAATTCCTTAAATAATGCAGCAAAGTCTTTAAATAATGCAATAAAGTCCATAAATAATGCAGCAAAGTTCTTAAATAATGCAGCAGAGTCCTTAAATACCACAGCAGAGTCCTTAAATAATGCAGCAAAGTCTTTAAATAATGCAACAAAGTCCTTAAATAATGCAGCAGAGTCCTTAAATAATGCAGAAGAGTCCTTAAATAATCCAGCCAAGTCCTTAAATAATGCAGCAGAGTCCTTAAATAATGCAACAAAATCCTTAAATAATGCAGAAGAGTCCTTAAATAATCCAGCCAAGTCCTTAAATCATGCAGCAGGGTCCTTAAATAATCCAGCCAAGTCCTTAAATAATGCAGAAGAGTCCTTAAATAATGCAGCAAAGTCCTTAAATAATGCAGCAGAGTCCTTAAATACTTCAGCATAGTCCTTAAATAATGCAGCAAAGTTCTTGAATAATGCAGCAGAGTCCTTAAATAATGCAACAAAGTCCTTAAATAATGCAGAAGAGTCCTTAAATAATGCAACAAAGTCCTTAAATAATGCAGCAGAGTCCTTAAATAATGCAGCAAAGTCATTAAATAATGCTGCAGAGTCCTTAAATAATGCAGCAAATTCCTTAAATAATGCAGCAAAGTCTTTAAATAATGCAATAAAGTCCATAAATAATGCAGCAAAGTCCTTAAATAATGCAGCAGAGTACTGAAATACCGCAGCAGGGTCCTTAAATAATGCAGCAAAGTCATTAAATAATCCAGCCAAGTCCTTAAATACTGCAGCAGAGTACTTAAATAATGCAGCAAAGTCCTTAAATAATGCAGCTGAGTACTTAAATAATGCAACAAAGTACTTAAATAATGCAGCAGAGTCCTTAAGTACCGTATCAGAGTCCTTAGATAATGCAGCAAAGTCCTTAAATAATGCAGCAGAGTCCTTAAATAATGCAGCAAAGTCCCTAAATAATCCAGCCAAGTCCTTAAATAATGCAACAAAGTCCTTAAATAATGCAGCAGATTACTGAAATACTGCAGCAGGGTCCTTAAATAATGCAGCAGAGTCCTTAAATAATGCAACAAAGTCCTTAAATAATGCAGCAGAGTCCTTAAATAATGCAACAAAGTCCTTAAATAATGCAGCAGAGTCCTTAAATAATGCAGCAGAGTACTGAAATACCGCAGCAGGGTCCTTAAATAATGCAGCAAAGTCGTTAAATAATGAAGTAGAGTCCTTAAATAATGCAACAAAGTCCTTAAATGATGCAGCAGAGTCCTTAAATAATGCAACAAAGTCCTTAAATAATGCAGCAGAGTCCTTAAATAATGCAATAAAGTACATAAATAATGCAGCAAAGTCCTTAAATAATTCAGCAGAGTGCTGAAATACCGCAGCAGGGTCCTTAAATAATGCAGCAGAGTCCTTAAATAATGCAACAAAGTCCTTAAATAATGCAGCACGGTCCTTAAATAATGCAACAAAGTCCTTAAATAATGCAGCAGAGTCCTTAAATAATGCAGCAAAGTCCTTAAATAATGCAGCAGAGTCCTTAAATAATCCAGCCAAGTCCTTAAATAATGCAACAAAGTCCTTAGATAATGCAGCAGATTACTGAAATACTGCAGCAGGGTCCTTAAATAATGCAGCAGAGTCCTTAAATAATGCAACAAAGTCCTTAAATAATGCAGCAGAGTCCTTAAATAATGCAACAAAGTCCTTAAATAATGCAGCAGAGTCCTTAAATAATGCAGCAAAGTCCTTAAATAATGCAGCACAGTCCTTAAATAATCCAGCCAAGTCCTTAAATAATGCAGCAGAGTCCTTAAATAATGCAACAAAGTCCCTAAATAATGCAGCAGAGTCCTTAAATAATGCAAGAAAGTCCTTAAATAATGCAGCAGAGTCCTTAAATAATGCAGCACATTCCTTAAATAATGCAGCAGAGTCCTTAAATAATCCAGCCAAGTCCTTAAATATTGCAGCAGAGTCCTTAAATAATGCAGAAAAGTCCTTAAATAATGCAGCAGAGTCCTTAAATACTGCAGCAGAGTCCTTAAATAATGCAGCAAAGTCCTTGAATAATGCAGCAGAGTCCTTAAATAATGCAACAAAGTCCTTAAATAATGCAGAAGAGTCCTTAAATAATGCAGCAAATTCCTTAAATAATGCAGCAAAGTCTTTAAATAATGCAATAAAGTCCATAAATAATGCAGCAAAGTTCTTAAATAATGCAGCAGAGTCCTTAAATACCACAGCAGAGTCCTTAAATAATGCAGCAAAGTCTTTAAATAATGCAACAAAGTCCTTAAATAATGCAGCAGAGTCCTTAAATAATGCAGAAGAGTCCTTAAATAATCCAGCCAAGTCCTTAAATAATGCAGCAGAGTCCTTAAATAATGCAACAAAATCCTTAAATAATGCAGAAGAGTCCTTAAATAATCCAGCCAAGTCCTTAAATCATGCAGCAGGGTCCTTAAATAATCCAGCCAAGTCCTTAAATAATGCAGAAGAGTCCTTAAATAATGCAACAAAGTCCTTAAATAATGCAGCAGAGTCCTTAAATAATGCAACAAAGTACTTAAATAATGCAGCAGAGTCCTTAAATAATGCGGCAAAGTCATTAAATAATGCTGCAGAGTCCTTAAATAATGCAGCAAATTCCTTAAATAATGCAGCAAAGTCTTTAAATAATGCAATAAAGTCCATAAATAATGCAGCAAAGTCCTTAAATAATGCAGCAGAGTACTGAAATACCGCAGCAGGGTCCTTAAATAATGCAGCAAAGTCGTTAAATAATGAAGTAGAGTCCTTAAATAATGCAACAACGTCCTTAAATGATGCAGCAGAGTCCTTAAATAATGCAACAAAGTCCATAAATAATGCAGCAGAGTCCTTAAATAATGCAACAAAGTCCTTAAATAATGCAGCAGAGTCCTTAAATAATGCAACAACGTCCTTAAATAATGCAGCAGAGTCCTTAAATAATGCAACAAAGTCCTTAAATAATGCAGCAGAGTCCTTAAATAATGCAACAAAGTCCTTAAATATAGCAGCAAAGTCCTTAAATAATGCAGCAAAGTCCTTAAATAATGCCGCACAGTCCTTAAATAATCCAGCCAAGTCTTTAAATAATGCAGCAAAGTCTTTAAATAATGCAATAAAGTCCATAAATGATGCAGCAAATTCCTTAAATAATGCAGCAGAGTACTGAAATACCGCAGCAGGGTCCTTAAATAATGCAACAAAGTCCTTAAATATAGCAGCAAAGTCCTTAAATAATGCAGCAAAGTCCTTAAATAATGCCGCACAGTCCTTAAATAATCCAGCCAAGTCTTTAAATAATGCAGCAAAGTCTTTAAATAATGCAATAAAGTCCATAAATAATGCAGCAAATTCCTTAAATAATGCAGCAAAGTCTTTAAATAATGCAATAAAGTCCATAAATAATGCAGCAAAGTCCTTAAATAATGCAGCAGAGTACTGAAATACCGCAGCAGGGTCCTTAAATAATGCAGCAAAGTCATTAAATAATCCAGCCAAGTCCTTAAATACTGCAGCAGAGTACTTAAATAATGCAGCAAAGTCCTTAAATAATGCAGCTGAGTACTTAAATAATGCAACAAAGTACTTAAATAATGCAGCAGAGTCCTTAAGTACCGTATCAGAGTCCTTAGATAATGCAGCAAAGTCCTTAAATAATGCAGCAGAGTCCTTAAATAATGCAGCAAAGTCCCTAAATAATCCAGCCAAGTCCTTAAATAATGCAACAAAGTCCTTAAATAATGCAGCAGATTACTGAAATACTGCAGCAGGGTCCTTAAATAATGCAGCAGAGTCCTTAAATAATGCAACAAAGTCCTTAAATAATGCAGCAGAGTCCTTAAATAATGCAACAAAGTCCTTAAATAATGCAGCAGAGTCCTTAAATAATGCAGCAGAGTACTGAAATACCGCAGCAGGGTCCTTAAATAATGCAGCAAAGTCGTTAAATAATGAAGTAGAGTCCTTAAATAATGCAACAAAGTCCTTAAATAATGCAGAAGAGTCCTTAAATAATGCAACAAAGTCCTTAAATAATGTAGCAGAGTCCTTAAATAATGCAGCAAAGTCATTAAATAATGCTGCAGAGTCCTTAAATAATGCAGCAAATTCCTTAAATAATGCAGCAAAGTCTTTAAATAATGCAATAAAGTCCATAAATAATGCAGCAAAGTCCTTAAATAATGCAGCAGAGTACTGAAATACCGCAGCAGGGTCCTTAAATAATGCAGCAAAGTCATTAAATAATGAAGTAGAGTCCTTAAATAATGCAAAAAAGTCCTTAAATGATGCAGCAGAGTCCTTAAATAATGCAACAAAGTCCTTAAATAATGCAGCAGAGTCCTTAAATAATGCAACTAAGTCCTTAAACAATGCAGCAGAGTCCTTAAATAATGCAGAAGAGTCCTTAAATAATGCAACCAAGACCTTAAATAATGCAGCAGAGTCCTTAAATAATGCAACAAAGTACTTAAATAATGCAGCAGAGTCCTTAAGTAAAGTAGCAGAGTACTTAAATAATGCAGCAAAATCATTAAATAATGCAGCAGAGTCATTTAATAATGCAACAAATTCCTTAAATAATGCAGCAGAGTCCTTAAATAATGCAATAAAGTCCATAAATAATGCAGCAAAGTCCTTAAATAATTCAGCAGAGTGCTGAAATACCGCAGCAGGGTCCTTAAGTAATGCAGCAGAGTCCTTAAATAATGCAACAAAGTCCTTAAATAATGCAGCAGGGTCCTTAAATAATGCAACAAAGTCCTTAAATAATGCAGCAGAGTCCTTAAATAATGCAGCAAAGTCCTTAAATAATGCAGCAGAGTCCTTAAATAATCCAGCCAAGTCCTTAAATAATGCAGCAAAGTCCTTAAATAATGCAGCAGAGTACTGAAATACCGCAGCAGGATCCTTAAATAATGCAGCAGAGTCCTTAAATAATGCAACAAAGTCCTTAAATAATGCAGAACAGTCCTTAAATAATGCAATAAAGTCCTTAAATAATGCAGCAAAGTCCTTAAATAATGCAGCAGAGTCCTTAAATAATGCAACAAAGTCCTTAAATAATGCAACAAAGTCCTTAAATAATGCAGCAGAGTCCTTAAATAATGCAACAAAGTCCTTAAATAATGCAGCAGAGTCCTTAAATAATGCAGCAGAGTACTGAAATACCGCAGCAGGGTCCTTAAATAATGCAGCAAAGTCGTTAAATAATGAAGTAGAGTCCTTAAATAATGCAACAAAGTCCTTAAATGATGCAGCAGAGTCCTTAAATAATGCAACAAAGTCCTTAAATAATGCAGCAGAGTTCTTAAATAATGCAATAAAGTACATAAATAATGCAGCAAAGTCCTTAAATAATTCAGCAGAGTGCTGAAATACCGCAGCAGGGTCCTTAAATAATGCAGCAGAGTCCTTAAATAATGCAACAAAGTCCTTAAATAATGCAGCAGAGTCCTTAAATAATGCAACAAAGTCCTTAAATAATGCAGCAGAGTTCTTAAATAATGCAATAAAGTACATAAATAATGCAGCAAAGTCCTTAAATAATTCAGCAGAGTGCTGAAATACCGCAGCAGGGTCCTTAAATAATGCAGCAGAGTCCTTAAATAATGCAACAAAGTCCTTAAATAATGCAGCACGTCCTTAAATAATGCAACAAAGTCCTTAAATAATCCAGCCAAGTCCTTAAATAATGCAACAAAGTCCTTAGATAATGCAGCAGATTACTGAAATACTGCAGCAGGGTCCTTAAATAATGCAGCAGAGTCCTTAAATAATGCAACAAAGTCCTTAAATAATGCAGCAGAGTCCTTAAATAATACAACAAAGTCCTTAAATAATGCAGCAGAGTCCTTAAATAATGCAGCAAAGTCCTTAAATAATGCAGCACAGTCCTTAAATAATCCAGCCAAGTCCTTAAATAATGCAGCAAAGTCTTTAAATAATGCAATAAAGTCCATAAATAATGCAGCAAATTCCTTAAATAATGCAGCAGAGTACTGAAATACCGCAGCAGGATCCTTAAATAATGCAGCAGAGTCCTTAAATAATGCAACAAAGTCCTTAAATAATGCAGAACAGTCCTTAAATAATGCAATAAAGTCCTTAAATAATGCAGCAAAGTCCTTATATAATGCAGCAGAGTCCTTAAATAATGCAACAAAGTCCTTAAATAATGCAGCAGAGTCCTTAAATAATGCAAGAAAGTCCTTAAATAATGCAGCAGAGTCCTTAAATAATGCAGCACATTCCTTAAATAATGCAGCAGAGTCCTTAAATAATCCAGCCAAGTCCTTAAATATTGCAGCAAAGTCCTTGAATAATGCAGCAGAGTCCTTAAATAATGCAACAAAGTCCTTAAATAATGCAGAAGAGTCCTTAAATAATGCAGCAAATTCCTTAAATAATGCAGCAAAGTCTTTAAATAATGCAATAAAGTCCATAAATAATGCAGCAAAGTTCTTAAATAATGCAGCAGAGTCCTTAAATACCACAGCAGAGTCCTTAAATAATGCAGCAAAGTCTTTAAATAATGCAACAAAGTCCTTAAATAATGCAGCAGAGTCCTTAAATAATGCAGAAGAGTCCTTAAATAATCCAGCCAAGTCCTTAAATAATGCAGCAGAGTCCTTAAATAATGCAACAAAATCCTTAAATAATGCAGAAGAGTCCTTAAATAATCCAGCCAAGTCCTTAAATCATGCAGCAGGGTCCTTAAATAATCCAGCCAAGTCCTTAAATAATGCAGAAGAGTCCTTAAATAATGCAGCAAAGTCCTTAAATAATGCAGCAGAGTCCTTAAATACTTCAGCATAGTCCTTAAATAATGCAGCAAAGTTCTTGAATAATGCAGCAGAGTCCTTAAATAATGCAACAAAGTCCTTAAATAATGCAGAAGAGTCCTTAAATAATGCAACAAAGTCCTTAAATAATGCAGCAGAGTCCTTAAATAATGCAGCAAAGTCATTAAATAATGCTGCAGAGTCCTTAAATAATGCAGCAAATTCCTTAAATAATGCAGCAAAGTCTTTAAATAATGCAATAAAGTCCATAAATAATGCAGCAAAGTCCTTAAATAATGCAGCAGAGTACTGAAATACCGCAGCAGGGTCCTTAAATAATGCAGCAAAGTCATTAAATAATCCAGCCAAGTCCTTAAATACTGCAGCAGAGTACTTAAATAATGCAGCAAAGTCCTTAAATAATGCAGCTGAGTACTTAAATAATGCAACAAAGTACTTAAATAATGCAGCAGAGTCCTTAAGTACCGTATCAGAGTCCTTAGATAATGCAGCAAAGTCCTTAAATAATGCAGCAGAGTCCTTAAATAATGCAGCAAAGTCCCTAAATAATCCAGCCAAGTCCTTAAATAATGCAACAAAGTCCTTAAATAATGCAGCAGATTACTGAAATACTGCAGCAGGGTCCTTAAATAATGCAGCAGAGTCCTTAAATAATGCAACAAAGTCCTTAAATAATGCAGCAGAGTCCTTAAATAATGCAACAAAGTCCTTAAATAATGCAGCAGAGTCCTTAAATAATGCAGCAGAGTACTGAAATACCGCAGCAGGGTCCTTAAATAATGCAGCAAAGTCGTTAAATAATGAAGTAGAGTCCTTAAATAATGCAACAAAGTCCTTAAATGATGCAGCAGAGTCCTTAAATAATGCAACAAAGTCCTTAAATAATGCAGCAGAGTCCTTAAATAATGCAATAAAGTACATAAATAATGCAGCAAAGTCCTTAAATAATTCAGCAGAGTGCTGAAATACCGCAGCAGGGTCCTTAAATAATGCAGCAGAGTCCTTAAATAATGCAACAAAGTCCTTAAATAATGCAGCACGGTCCTTAAATAATGCAACAAAGTCCTTAAATAATGCAGCAGAGTCCTTAAATAATGCAGCAAAGTCCTTAAATAATGCAGCAGAGTCCTTAAATAATCCAGCCAAGTCCTTAAATAATGCAACAAAGTCCTTAGATAATGCAGCAGATTACTGAAATACTGCAGCAGGGTCCTTAAATAATGCAGCAGAGTCCTTAAATAATGCAACAAAGTCCTTAAATAATGCAGCAGAGTCCTTAAATAATGCAACAAAGTCCTTAAATAATGCAGCAGAGTCCTTAAATAATGCAGCAAAGTCCTTAAATAATGCAGCACAGTCCTTAAATAATCCAGCCAAGTCCTTAAATAATGCAGCAGAGTCCTTAAATAATGCAACAAAGTCCCTAAATAATGCAGCAGAGTCCTTAAATAATGCAAGAAAGTCCTTAAATAATGCAGCAGAGTCCTTAAATAATGCAGCACATTCCTTAAATAATGCAGCAGAGTCCTTAAATAATCCAGCCAAGTCCTTAAATATTGCAGCAGAGTCCTTAAATAATGCAGAAAAGTCCTTAAATAATGCAGCAGAGTCCTTAAATACTGCAGCAGAGTCCTTAAATAATGCAGCAAAGTCCTTGAATAATGCAGCAGAGTCCTTAAATAATGCAACAAAGTCCTTAAATAATGCAGAAGAGTCCTTAAATAATGCAGCAAATTCCTTAAATAATGCAGCAAAGTCTTTAAATAATGCAATAAAGTCCATAAATAATGCAGCAAAGTTCTTAAATAATGCAGCAGAGTCCTTAAATACCACAGCAGAGTCCTTAAATAATGCAGCAAAGTCTTTAAATAATGCAACAAAGTCCTTAAATAATGCAGCAGAGTCCTTAAATAATGCAGAAGAGTCCTTAAATAATCCAGCCAAGTCCTTAAATAATGCAGCAGAGTCCTTAAATAATGCAACAAAATCCTTAAATAATGCAGAAGAGTCCTTAAATAATCCAGCCAAGTCCTTAAATCATGCAGCAGGGTCCTTAAATAATCCAGCCAAGTCCTTAAATAATGCAGAAGAGTCCTTAAATAATGCAACAAAGTCCTTAAATAATGCAGCAGAGTCCTTAAATAATGCAACAAAGTACTTAAATAATGCAGCAGAGTCCTTAAATAATGCGGCAAAGTCATTAAATAATGCTGCAGAGTCCTTAAATAATGCAGCAAATTCCTTAAATAATGCAGCAAAGTCTTTAAATAATGCAATAAAGTCCATAAATAATGCAGCAAAGTCCTTAAATAATGCAGCAGAGTACTGAAATACCGCAGCAGGGTCCTTAAATAATGCAGCAAAGTCGTTAAATAATGAAGTAGAGTCCTTAAATAATGCAACAACGTCCTTAAATGATGCAGCAGAGTCCTTAAATAATGCAACAAAGTCCATAAATAATGCAGCAGAGTCCTTAAATAATGCAACAAAGTCCTTAAATAATGCAGCAGAGTCCTTAAATAATGCAACAACGTCCTTAAATAATGCAGCAGAGTGCTTAAATAATGCAACAAAGTCCTTAAATAATGCAGCAGAGTCCTTAAATAATGCAACAAAGTCCTTAAATATAGCAGCAAAGTCCTTAAATAATGCAGCAAAGTCCTTAAATAATGCCGCACAGTCCTTAAATAATCCAGCCAAGTCTTTAAATAATGCAGCAAAGTCTTTAAATAATGCAATAAAGTCCATAAATGATGCAGCAAATTCCTTAAATAATGCAGCAGAGTACTGAAATACCGCAGCAGGGTCCTTAAATAATGCAACAAAGTCCTTAAATATAGCAGCAAAGTCCTTAAATAATGCAGCAAAGTCCTTAAATAATGCCGCACAGTCCTTAAATAATCCAGCCAAGTCTTTAAATAATGCAGCAAAGTCTTTAAATAATGCAATAAAGTCCATAAATAATGCAGCAAATTCCTTAAATAATGCAGCAAAGTCTTTAAATAATGCAATAAAGTCCATAAATAATGCAGCAAAGTCCTTAAATAATGCAGCAGAGTACTGAAATACCGCAGCAGGGTCCTTAAATAATGCAGCAAAGTCATTAAATAATCCAGCCAAGTCCTTAAATACTGCAGCAGAGTACTTAAATAATGCAGCAAAGTCCTTAAATAATGCAGCTGAGTACTTAAATAATGCAACAAAGTACTTAAATAATGCAGCAGAGTCCTTAAGTACCGTATCAGAGTCCTTAGATAATGCAGCAAAGTCCTTAAATAATGCAGCAGAGTCCTTAAATAATGCAGCAAAGTCCCTAAATAATCCAGCCAAGTCCTTAAATAATGCAACAAAGTCCTTAAATAATGCAGCAGATTACTGAAATACTGCAGCAGGGTCCTTAAATAATGCAGCAGAGTCCTTAAATAATGCAACAAAGTCCTTAAATAATGCAGCAGAGTCCTTAAATAATGCAACAAAGTCCTTAAATAATGCAGCAGAGTCCTTAAATAATGCAGCAGAGTACTGAAATACCGCAGCAGGGTCCTTAAATAATGCAGCAAAGTCGTTAAATAATGAAGTAGAGTCCTTAAATAATGCAACAAAGTCCTTAAATGATGCAGCAGAGTCCTTAAATAATGCAACAAAGTCCTTAAATAATGCAGCAGAGTCCTTAAATAATGCAATAAAGTACATAAATAATGCAGCAAAGTCCTTAAATAATTCAGCAGAGTGCTGAAATACCGCAGCAGGGTCCTTAAATAATGCAGCAGAGTCCTTAAATAATGCAACAAAGTCCTTAAATAATGCAGCACGGTCCTTAAATAATGCAACAAAGTCCTTAAATAATGCAGCAGAGTCCTTAAATAATGCAGCAAAGTCCTTAAATAATGCAGCAGAGTCCTTAAATAATCCAGCCAAGTCCTTAAATAATGCAACAAAGTCCTTAGATAATGCAGCAGATTACTGAAATACTGCAGCAGGGTCCTTAAATAATGCAGCAGAGTCCTTAAATAATGCAACAAAGTCCTTAAATAATGCAGCAGAGTCCTTAAATAATGCAACAAAGTCCTTAAATAATGCAGCAGAGTCCTTAAATAATGCAGCAAAGTCCTTAAATAATGCAGCACAGTCCTTAAATAATCCAGCCAAGTCCTTAAATAATGCAGCAGAGTCCTTAAATAATGCAACAAAGTCCCTAAATAATGCAGCAGAGTCCTTAAATAATGCAAGAAAGTCCTTAAATAATGCAGCAGAGTCCTTAAATAATGCAGCACATTCCTTAAATAATGCAGCAGAGTCCTTAAATAATCCAGCCAAGTCCTTAAATATTGCAGCAGAGTCCTTAAATAATGCAGAAAAGTCCTTAAATAATGCAGCAGAGTCCTTAAATACTGCAGCAGAGTCCTTAAATAATGCAGCAAAGTCCTTGAATAATGCAGCAGAGTCCTTAAATAATGCAACAAAGTCCTTAAATAATGCAGAAGAGTCCTTAAATAATGCAGCAAATTCCTTAAATAATGCAGCAAAGTCTTTAAATAATGCAATAAAGTCCATAAATAATGCAGCAAAGTTCTTAAATAATGCAGCAGAGTCCTTAAATACCACAGCAGAGTCCTTAAATAATGCAGCAAAGTCTTTAAATAATGCAACAAAGTCCTTAAATAATGCAGCAGAGTCCTTAAATAATGCAGAAGAGTCCTTAAATAATCCAGCCAAGTCCTTAAATAATGCAGCAGAGTCCTTAAATAATGCAACAAAATCCTTAAATAATGCAGAAGAGTCCTTAAATAATCCAGCCAAGTCCTTAAATCATGCAGCAGGGTCCTTAAATAATCCAGCCAAGTCCTTAAATAATGCAGAAGAGTCCTTAAATAATGCAACAAAGTCCTTAAATAATGCAGCAGAGTCCTTAAATAATGCAACAAAGTACTTAAATAATGCAGCAGAGTCCTTAAATAATGCGGCAAAGTCATTAAATAATGCTGCAGAGTCCTTAAATAATGCAGCAAATTCCTTAAATAATGCAGCAAAGTCTTTAAATAATGCAATAAAGTCCATAAATAATGCAGCAAAGTCCTTAAATAATGCAGCAGAGTACTGAAATACCGCAGCAGGGTCCTTAAATAATGCAGCAAAGTCGTTAAATAATGAAGTAGAGTCCTTAAATAATGCAACAACGTCCTTAAATGATGCAGCAGAGTCCTTAAATAATGCAACAAAGTCCATAAATAATGCAGCAGAGTCCTTAAATAATGCAACAAAGTCCTTAAATAATGCAGCAGAGTCCTTAAATAATGCAACAACGTCCTTAAATAATGCAGCAGAGTCCTTAAATAATGCAACAAAGTCCTTAAATAATGCAGCAGAGTCCTTAAATAATGCAACAAAGTCCTTAAATATAGCAGCAAAGTCCTTAAATAATGCAGCAAAGTCCTTAAATAATGCCGCACAGTCCTTAAATAATCCAGCCAAGTCTTTAAATAATGCAGCAAAGTCTTTAAATAATGCAATAAAGTCCATAAATGATGCAGCAAATTCCTTAAATAATGCAGCAGAGTACTGAAATACCGCAACAGGATCCTTAAATAATGCAACAGAGTCCTTAAATAATGCAACAAAGTCCTTAAATAATGCAGAACATTCCTTAAATAATGCAATAAAGTCCTTAAATAATGCAGCAAAGCCCTTAAATAATGCAGCAGAGTCCTTAAATAATGCAACACAGTCCTTAAATAATGCAGCAGAGTCCTTAAATAATGCAACAAAGTCCTTAAATAATGCAGCAGAGTCCTTAAATAATCCAGCCAAGTCCTTAAATAATGCAGCAGAGTCCTTAAATAATGCAGAAAAGTCCTTAAATAATGCAGCAGAGTCCTTAAATACTGCATCAGAGTCCTTAAATAATGCAGCAAAGTCATTAAATAATGCAGAAGAGTCCTTAAATAATGCAGCAAAGTCCTTATATAATGCATCAGAGTCCTTAAATAATGCAGCAGAGTCCTTAAATACCACAGCAGAGTCCTTAAATAATGCAGCAAAGTCTTTAAATAATGCAGCACAGTCCTTAAATAATCCAGCCAAGTCCTTAAATAATGCAGCAGAGTCCTTAAATAATGCAGAAAAGTCCTTAAATAATGCAGCAGAGTCCTTAAATACTTCAGCATAGTCCTTAAATAATGCAGCAAAGTCCTTGAATAATGCAGCAGAGTCCTTAAATAATGCAACAAAGTCCTTAAATAATGCAGAAGAGTCCTTATATAATGCAGCAAATTCCTTAAATAATGCAGCAAAGTCTTTAAATAATGCAATAAAGTCCATAAATAATGCAGCAAAGTTCTTAAATAATGCAGCAGAGTCCTTAAATACCACAGCAGAGTCCTTAAATAATGCAGCAAAGTCTTTAAATAATGCAACAAAGTCCTTAAATAATGCAGCAGAGTCCTTAATTAATGCAGAAGAGTACTTAAATAATCCAGCCAAGTCCTTAAATAATGCAGCAGAGTCCTTAAATAATGCAACAAAGTCCTTAAATAATGCAGAAGAGTCCTTAAATAATGCAGCAAATTCCTTAAATAATGCAGCAAAGTCTTTAAATAATGCAATAAAGTCCATAAATAATGCAGCAAAGTTCTTAAATAATGCAGCAGAGTCCTTAAATACCACAGCAGAGTCCTTAAATAATGCAGCAAAGTCTTTAAATAATGCAACAAAGTCCTTAAATAATGCAGCAGAGTCCTTAAATAATGCAGAAGAGTCCTTAAATAATCCAGCCAAGTCCTTAAATAATGCAGCAGAGTCCTTAAATAATGCAACAAAATCCTTAAATAATGCAGAAGAGTCCTTAAATAATCCAGCCAAGTCCTTAAATCATGCAGCAGGGTCCTTAAATAATCCAGCCAAGTCCTTAAATAATGCAGAAGAGTCCTTAAATAATGCAGCAAAGTCCTTAAATAATGCAGCAGAGTCCTTAAATACTTCAGCATAGTCCTTAAATAATGCAGCAAAGTTCTTGAATAATGCAGCAGAGTCCTTAAATAATGCAACAAAGTCCTTAAATAATGCAGAAGAGTCCTTAAATAATGCAACAAAGTCCTTAAATAATGCAGCAGAGTCCTTAAATAATGCAGCAAAGTCATTAAATAATGCTGCAGAGTCCTTAAATAATGCAGCAAATTCCTTAAATAATGCAGCAAAGTCTTTAAATAATGCAATAAAGTCCATAAATAATGCAGCAAAGTCCTTAAATAATGCAGCAGAGTACTGAAATACCGCAGCAGGGTCCTTAAATAATGCAGCAAAGTCATTAAATAATCCAGCCAAGTCCTTAAATACTGCAGCAGAGTACTTAAATAATGCAGCAAAGTCCTTAAATAATGCAGCTGAGTACTTAAATAATGCAACAAAGTACTTAAATAATGCAGCAGAGTCCTTAAGTACCGTATCAGAGTCCTTAGATAATGCAGCAAAGTCCTTAAATAATGCAGCAGAGTCCTTAAATAATGCAGCAAAGTCCCTAAATAATCCAGCCAAGTCCTTAAATAATGCAACAAAGTCCTTAAATAATGCAGCAGATTACTGAAATACTGCAGCAGGGTCCTTAAATAATGCAGCAGAGTCCTTAAATAATGCAACAAAGTCCTTAAATAATGCAGCAGAGTCCTTAAATAATGCAACAAAGTCCTTAAATAATGCAGCAGAGTCCTTAAATAATGCAGCAGAGTACTGAAATACCGCAGCAGGGTCCTTAAATAATGCAGCAAAGTCGTTAAATAATGAAGTAGAGTCCTTAAATAATGCAACAAAGTCCTTAAATGATGCAGCAGAGTCCTTAAATAATGCAACAAAGTCCTTAAATAATGCAGCAGAGTCCTTAAATAATGCAATAAAGTACATAAATAATGCAGCAAAGTCCTTAAATAATTCAGCAGAGTGCTGAAATACCGCAGCAGGGTCCTTAAATAATGCAGCAGAGTCCTTAAATAATGCAACAAAGTCCTTAAATAATGCAGCACGGTCCTTAAATAATGCAACAAAGTCCTTAAATAATGCAGCAGAGTCCTTAAATAATGCAGCAAAGTCCTTAAATAATGCAGCAGAGTCCTTAAATAATCCAGCCAAGTCCTTAAATAATGCAACAAAGTCCTTAGATAATGCAGCAGATTACTGAAATACTGCAGCAGGGTCCTTAAATAATGCAGCAGAGTCCTTAAATAATGCAACAAAGTCCTTAAATAATGCAGCAGAGTCCTTAAATAATGCAACAAAGTCCTTAAATAATGCAGCAGAGTCCTTAAATAATGCAGCAAAGTCCTTAAATAATGCAGCACAGTCCTTAAATAATCCAGCCAAGTCCTTAAATAATGCAGCAGAGTCCTTAAATAATGCAACAAAGTCCCTAAATAATGCAGCAGAGTCCTTAAATAATGCAAGAAAGTCCTTAAATAATGCAGCAGAGTCCTTAAATAATGCAGCACATTCCTTAAATAATGCAGCAGAGTCCTTAAATAATCCAGCCAAGTCCTTAAATATTGCAGCAGAGTCCTTAAATAATGCAGAAAAGTCCTTAAATAATGCAGCAGAGTCCTTAAATACTGCAGCAGAGTCCTTAAATAATGCAGCAAAGTCCTTGAATAATGCAGCAGAGTCCTTAAATAATGCAACAAAGTCCTTAAATAATGCAGAAGAGTCCTTAAATAATGCAGCAAATTCCTTAAATAATGCAGCAAAGTCTTTAAATAATGCAATAAAGTCCATAAATAATGCAGCAAAGTTCTTAAATAATGCAGCAGAGTCCTTAAATACCACAGCAGAGTCCTTAAATAATGCAGCAAAGTCTTTAAATAATGCAACAAAGTCCTTAAATAATGCAGCAGAGTCCTTAAATAATGCAGAAGAGTCCTTAAATAATCCAGCCAAGTCCTTAAATAATGCAGCAGAGTCCTTAAATAATGCAACAAAATCCTTAAATAATGCAGAAGAGTCCTTAAATAATCCAGCCAAGTCCTTAAATCATGCAGCAGGGTCCTTAAATAATCCAGCCAAGTCCTTAAATAATGCAGAAGAGTCCTTAAATAATGCAACAAAGTCCTTAAATAATGCAGCAGAGTCCTTAAATAATGCAACAAAGTACTTAAATAATGCAGCAGAGTCCTTAAATAATGCGGCAAAGTCATTAAATAATGCTGCAGAGTCCTTAAATAATGCAGCAAATTCCTTAAATAATGCAGCAAAGTCTTTAAATAATGCAATAAAGTCCATAAATAATGCAGCAAAGTCCTTAAATAATGCAGCAGAGTACTGAAATACCGCAGCAGGGTCCTTAAATAATGCAGCAAAGTCGTTAAATAATGAAGTAGAGTCCTTAAATAATGCAACAACGTCCTTAAATGATGCAGCAGAGTCCTTAAATAATGCAACAAAGTCCATAAATAATGCAGCAGAGTCCTTAAATAATGCAACAAAGTCCTTAAATAATGCAGCAGAGTCCTTAAATAATGCAACAACGTCCTTAAATAATGCAGCAGAGTGCTTAAATAATGCAACAAAGTCCTTAAATAATGCAGCAGAGTCCTTAAATAATGCAACAAAGTCCTTAAATATAGCAGCAAAGTCCTTAAATAATGCAGCAAAGTCCTTAAATAATGCCGCACAGTCCTTAAATAATCCAGCCAAGTCTTTAAATAATGCAGCAAAGTCTTTAAATAATGCAATAAAGTCCATAAATGATGCAGCAAATTCCTTAAATAATGCAGCAGAGTACTGAAATACCGCAGCAGGGTCCTTAAATAATGCAACAAAGTCCTTAAATATAGCAGCAAAGTCCTTAAATAATGCAGCAAAGTCCTTAAATAATGCCGCACAGTCCTTAAATAATCCAGCCAAGTCTTTAAATAATGCAGCAAAGTCTTTAAATAATGCAATAAAGTCCATAAATAATGCAGCAAATTCCTTAAATAATGCAGCAAAGTCTTTAAATAATGCAATAAAGTCCATAAATAATGCAGCAAAGTCCTTAAATAATGCAGCAGAGTACTGAAATACCGCAGCAGGGTCCTTAAATAATGCAGCAAAGTCATTAAATAATCCAGCCAAGTCCTTAAATACTGCAGCAGAGTACTTAAATAATGCAGCAAAGTCCTTAAATAATGCAGCTGAGTACTTAAATAATGCAACAAAGTACTTAAATAATGCAGCAGAGTCCTTAAGTACCGTATCAGAGTCCTTAGATAATGCAGCAAAGTCCTTAAATAATGCAGCAGAGTCCTTAAATAATGCAGCAAAGTCCCTAAATAATCCAGCCAAGTCCTTAAATAATGCAACAAAGTCCTTAAATAATGCAGCAGATTACTGAAATACTGCAGCAGGGTCCTTAAATAATGCAGCAGAGTCCTTAAATAATGCAACAAAGTCCTTAAATAATGCAGCAGAGTCCTTAAATAATGCAACAAAGTCCTTAAATAATGCAGCAGAGTCCTTAAATAATGCAGCAGAGTACTGAAATACCGCAGCAGGGTCCTTAAATAATGCAGCAAAGTCGTTAAATAATGAAGTAGAGTCCTTAAATAATGCAACAAAGTCCTTAAATGATGCAGCAGAGTCCTTAAATAATGCAACAAAGTCCTTAAATAATGCAGCAGAGTCCTTAAATAATGCAATAAAGTACATAAATAATGCAGCAAAGTCCTTAAATAATTCAGCAGAGTGCTGAAATACCGCAGCAGGGTCCTTAAATAATGCAGCAGAGTCCTTAAATAATGCAACAAAGTCCTTAAATAATGCAGCACGGTCCTTAAATAATGCAACAAAGTCCTTAAATAATGCAGCAGAGTCCTTAAATAATGCAGCAAAGTCCTTAAATAATGCAGCAGAGTCCTTAAATAATCCAGCCAAGTCCTTAAATAATGCAACAAAGTCCTTAGATAATGCAGCAGATTACTGAAATACTGCAGCAGGGTCCTTAAATAATGCAGCAGAGTCCTTAAATAATGCAACAAAGTCCTTAAATAATGCAGCAGAGTCCTTAAATAATGCAACAAAGTCCTTAAATAATGCAGCAGAGTCCTTAAATAATGCAGCAAAGTCCTTAAATAATGCAGCACAGTCCTTAAATAATCCAGCCAAGTCCTTAAATAATGCAGCAGAGTCCTTAAATAATGCAACAAAGTCCCTAAATAATGCAGCAGAGTCCTTAAATAATGCAAGAAAGTCCTTAAATAATGCAGCAGAGTCCTTAAATAATGCAGCACATTCCTTAAATAATGCAGCAGAGTCCTTAAATAATCCAGCCAAGTCCTTAAATATTGCAGCAGAGTCCTTAAATAATGCAGAAAAGTCCTTAAATAATGCAGCAGAGTCCTTAAATACTGCAGCAGAGTCCTTAAATAATGCAGCAAAGTCCTTGAATAATGCAGCAGAGTCCTTAAATAATGCAACAAAGTCCTTAAATAATGCAGAAGAGTCCTTAAATAATGCAGCAAATTCCTTAAATAATGCAGCAAAGTCTTTAAATAATGCAATAAAGTCCATAAATAATGCAGCAAAGTTCTTAAATAATGCAGCAGAGTCCTTAAATACCACAGCAGAGTCCTTAAATAATGCAGCAAAGTCTTTAAATAATGCAACAAAGTCCTTAAATAATGCAGCAGAGTCCTTAAATAATGCAGAAGAGTCCTTAAATAATCCAGCCAAGTCCTTAAATAATGCAGCAGAGTCCTTAAATAATGCAACAAAATCCTTAAATAATGCAGAAGAGTCCTTAAATAATCCAGCCAAGTCCTTAAATCATGCAGCAGGGTCCTTAAATAATCCAGCCAAGTCCTTAAATAATGCAGAAGAGTCCTTAAATAATGCAACAAAGTCCTTAAATAATGCAGCAGAGTCCTTAAATAATGCAACAAAGTACTTAAATAATGCAGCAGAGTCCTTAAATAATGCGGCAAAGTCATTAAATAATGCTGCAGAGTCCTTAAATAATGCAGCAAATTCCTTAAATAATGCAGCAAAGTCTTTAAATAATGCAATAAAGTCCATAAATAATGCAGCAAAGTCCTTAAATAATGCAGCAGAGTACTGAAATACCGCAGCAGGGTCCTTAAATAATGCAGCAAAGTCGTTAAATAATGAAGTAGAGTCCTTAAATAATGCAACAACGTCCTTAAATGATGCAGCAGAGTCCTTAAATAATGCAACAAAGTCCATAAATAATGCAGCAGAGTCCTTAAATAATGCAACAAAGTCCTTAAATAATGCAGCAGAGTCCTTAAATAATGCAACAACGTCCTTAAATAATGCAGCAGAGTGCTTAAATAATGCAACAAAGTCCTTAAATAATGCAGCAGAGTCCTTAAATAATGCAACAAAGTCCTTAAATATAGCAGCAAAGTCCTTAAATAATGCAGCAAAGTCCTTAAATAATGCCGCACAGTCCTTAAATAATCCAGCCAAGTCTTTAAATAATGCAGCAAAGTCTTTAAATAATGCAATAAAGTCCATAAATGATGCAGCAAATTCCTTAAATAATGCAGCAGAGTACT
The DNA here is from genome assembly GCF_046119375.1 of Phyllobates terribilis. Classification (NCBI taxonomy): domain Eukaryota; kingdom Metazoa; phylum Chordata; class Amphibia; order Anura; family Dendrobatidae; genus Phyllobates; species Phyllobates terribilis. The sequence goes on along the minus strand of NW_027362955.1, from coordinate 526,448 downwards.
GAAATACCGCAGCAGGGTCCTTAAATAATGCAACAAAGTCCTTAAATATAGCAGCAAAGTCCTTAAATAATGCAGCAAAGTCCTTAAATAATGCCGCACAGTCCTTAAATAATCCAGCCAAGTCTTTAAATAATGCAGCAAAGTCTTTAAATAATGCAATAAAGTCCATAAATAATGCAGCAAATTCCTTAAATAATGCAGCAAAGTCTTTAAATAATGCAATAAAGTCCATAAATAATGCAGCAAAGTCCTTAAATAATGCAGCAGAGTACTGAAATACCGCAGCAGGGTCCTTAAATAATGCAGCAAAGTCATTAAATAATCCAGCCAAGTCCTTAAATACTGCAGCAGAGTACTTAAATAATGCAGCAAAGTCCTTAAATAATGCAGCTGAGTACTTAAATAATGCAACAAAGTACTTAAATAATGCAGCAGAGTCCTTAAGTACCGTATCAGAGTCCTTAGATAATGCAGCAAAGTCCTTAAATAATGCAGCAGAGTCCTTAAATAATGCAGCAAAGTCCCTAAATAATCCAGCCAAGTCCTTAAATAATGCAACAAAGTCCTTAAATAATGCAGCAGATTACTGAAATACTGCAGCAGGGTCCTTAAATAATGCAGCAGAGTCCTTAAATAATGCAACAAAGTCCTTAAATAATGCAGCAGAGTCCTTAAATAATGCAACAAAGTCCTTAAATAATGCAGCAGAGTCCTTAAATAATGCAGCAGAGTACTGAAATACCGCAGCAGGGTCCTTAAATAATGCAGCAAAGTCGTTAAATAATGAAGTAGAGTCCTTAAATAATGCAACAAAGTCCTTAAATGATGCAGCAGAGTCCTTAAATAATGCAACAAAGTCCTTAAATAATGCAGCAGAGTCCTTAAATAATGCAATAAAGTACATAAATAATGCAGCAAAGTCCTTAAATAATTCAGCAGAGTGCTGAAATACCGCAGCAGGGTCCTTAAATAATGCAGCAGAGTCCTTAAATAATGCAACAAAGTCCTTAAATAATGCAGCACGGTCCTTAAATAATGCAACAAAGTCCTTAAATAATGCAGCAGAGTCCTTAAATAATGCAGCAAAGTCCTTAAATAATGCAGCAGAGTCCTTAAATAATCCAGCCAAGTCCTTAAATAATGCAACAAAGTCCTTAGATAATGCAGCAGATTACTGAAATACTGCAGCAGGGTCCTTAAATAATGCAGCAGAGTCCTTAAATAATGCAACAAAGTCCTTAAATAATGCAGCAGAGTCCTTAAATAATGCAACAAAGTCCTTAAATAATGCAGCAGAGTCCTTAAATAATGCAGCAAAGTCCTTAAATAATGCAGCACAGTCCTTAAATAATCCAGCCAAGTCCTTAAATAATGCAGCAGAGTCCTTAAATAATGCAACAAAGTCCCTAAATAATGCAGCAGAGTCCTTAAATAATGCAAGAAAGTCCTTAAATAATGCAGCAGAGTCCTTAAATAATGCAGCACATTCCTTAAATAATGCAGCAGAGTCCTTAAATAATCCAGCCAAGTCCTTAAATATTGCAGCAGAGTCCTTAAATAATGCAGAAAAGTCCTTAAATAATGCAGCAGAGTCCTTAAATACTGCAGCAGAGTCCTTAAATAATGCAGCAAAGTCCTTGAATAATGCAGCAGAGTCCTTAAATAATGCAACAAAGTCCTTAAATAATGCAGAAGAGTCCTTAAATAATGCAGCAAATTCCTTAAATAATGCAGCAAAGTCTTTAAATAATGCAATAAAGTCCATAAATAATGCAGCAAAGTTCTTAAATAATGCAGCAGAGTCCTTAAATACCACAGCAGAGTCCTTAAATAATGCAGCAAAGTCTTTAAATAATGCAACAAAGTCCTTAAATAATGCAGCAGAGTCCTTAAATAATGCAGAAGAGTCCTTAAATAATCCAGCCAAGTCCTTAAATAATGCAGCAGAGTCCTTAAATAATGCAACAAAATCCTTAAATAATGCAGAAGAGTCCTTAAATAATCCAGCCAAGTCCTTAAATCATGCAGCAGGGTCCTTAAATAATCCAGCCAAGTCCTTAAATAATGCAGAAGAGTCCTTAAATAATGCAACAAAGTCCTTAAATAATGCAGCAGAGTCCTTAAATAATGCAACAAAGTACTTAAATAATGCAGCAGAGTCCTTAAATAATGCGGCAAAGTCATTAAATAATGCTGCAGAGTCCTTAAATAATGCAGCAAATTCCTTAAATAATGCAGCAAAGTCTTTAAATAATGCAATAAAGTCCATAAATAATGCAGCAAAGTCCTTAAATAATGCAGCAGAGTACTGAAATACCGCAGCAGGGTCCTTAAATAATGCAGCAAAGTCGTTAAATAATGAAGTAGAGTCCTTAAATAATGCAACAACGTCCTTAAATGATGCAGCAGAGTCCTTAAATAATGCAACAAAGTCCATAAATAATGCAGCAGAGTCCTTAAATAATGCAACAAAGTCCTTAAATAATGCAGCAGAGTCCTTAAATAATGCAACAACGTCCTTAAATAATGCAGCAGAGTCCTTAAATAATGCAACAAAGTCCTTAAATAATGCAGCAGAGTCCTTAAATAATGCAACAAAGTCCTTAAATATAGCAGCAAAGTCCTTAAATAATGCAGCAAAGTCCTTAAATAATGCCGCACAGTCCTTAAATAATCCAGCCAAGTCTTTAAATAATGCAGCAAAGTCTTTAAATAATGCAATAAAGTCCATAAATGATGCAGCAAATTCCTTAAATAATGCAGCAGAGTACTGAAATACCGCAACAGGATCCTTAAATAATGCAACAGAGTCCTTAAATAATGCAACAAAGTCCTTAAATAATGCAGAACATTCCTTAAATAATGCAATAAAGTCCTTAAATAATGCAGCAAAGCCCTTAAATAATGCAGCAGAGTCCTTAAATAATGCAACACAGTCCTTAAATAATGCAGCAGAGTCCTTAAATAATGCAACAAAGTCCTTAAATAATGCAGCAGAGTCCTTAAATAATCCAGCCAAGTCCTTAAATAATGCAGCAGAGTCCTTAAATAATGCAGAAAAGTCCTTAAATAATGCAGCAGAGTCCTTAAATACTGCATCAGAGTCCTTAAATAATGCAGCAAAGTCATTAAATAATGCAGAAGAGTCCTTAAATAATGCAGCAAAGTCCTTATATAATGCATCAGAGTCCTTAAATAATGCAGCAGAGTCCTTAAATACCACAGCAGAGTCCTTAAATAATGCAGCAAAGTCTTTAAATAATGCAGCACAGTCCTTAAATAATCCAGCCAAGTCCTTAAATAATGCAGCAGAGTCCTTAAATAATGCAGAAAAGTCCTTAAATAATGCAGCAGAGTCCTTAAATACTTCAGCATAGTCCTTAAATAATGCAGCAAAGTCCTTGAATAATGCAGCAGAGTCCTTAAATAATGCAACAAAGTCCTTAAATAATGCAGAAGAGTCCTTATATAATGCAGCAAATTCCTTAAATAATGCAGCAAAGTCTTTAAATAATGCAATAAAGTCCATAAATAATGCAGCAAAGTTCTTAAATAATGCAGCAGAGTCCTTAAATACCACAGCAGAGTCCTTAAATAATGCAGCAAAGTCTTTAAATAATGCAACAAAGTCCTTAAATAATGCAGCAGAGTCCTTAATTAATGCAGAAGAGTACTTAAATAATCCAGCCAAGTCCTTAAATAATGCAGCAGAGTCCTTAAATAATGCAACAAAGTCCTTAAATAATGCAGAAGAGTCCTTAAATAATGCAGCAAATTCCTTAAATAATGCAGCAAAGTCTTTAAATAATGCAATAAAGTCCATAAATAATGCAGCAAAGTTCTTAAATAATGCAGCAGAGTCCTTAAATACCACAGCAGAGTCCTTAAATAATGCAGCAAAGTCTTTAAATAATGCAACAAAGTCCTTAAATAATGCAGCAGAGTCCTTAAATAATGCAGAAGAGTCCTTAAATAATCCAGCCAAGTCCTTAAATAATGCAGCAGAGTCCTTAAATAATGCAACAAAATCCTTAAATAATGCAGAAGAGTCCTTAAATAATCCAGCCAAGTCCTTAAATCATGCAGCAGGGTCCTTAAATAATCCAGCCAAGTCCTTAAATAATGCAGAAGAGTCCTTAAATAATGCAGCAAAGTCCTTAAATAATGCAGCAGAGTCCTTAAATACTTCAGCATAGTCCTTAAATAATGCAGCAAAGTTCTTGAATAATGCAGCAGAGTCCTTAAATAATGCAACAAAGTCCTTAAATAATGCAGAAGAGTCCTTAAATAATGCAACAAAGTCCTTAAATAATGCAGCAGAGTCCTTAAATAATGCAGCAAAGTCATTAAATAATGCTGCAGAGTCCTTAAATAATGCAGCAAATTCCTTAAATAATGCAGCAAAGTCTTTAAATAATGCAATAAAGTCCATAAATAATGCAGCAAAGTCCTTAAATAATGCAGCAGAGTACTGAAATACCGCAGCAGGGTCCTTAAATAATGCAGCAAAGTCATTAAATAATCCAGCCAAGTCCTTAAATACTGCAGCAGAGTACTTAAATAATGCAGCAAAGTCCTTAAATAATGCAGCTGAGTACTTAAATAATGCAACAAAGTACTTAAATAATGCAGCAGAGTCCTTAAGTACCGTATCAGAGTCCTTAGATAATGCAGCAAAGTCCTTAAATAATGCAGCAGAGTCCTTAAATAATGCAGCAAAGTCCCTAAATAATCCAGCCAAGTCCTTAAATAATGCAACAAAGTCCTTAAATAATGCAGCAGATTACTGAAATACTGCAGCAGGGTCCTTAAATAATGCAGCAGAGTCCTTAAATAATGCAACAAAGTCCTTAAATAATGCAGCAGAGTCCTTAAATAATGCAACAAAGTCCTTAAATAATGCAGCAGAGTCCTTAAATAATGCAGCAGAGTACTGAAATACCGCAGCAGGGTCCTTAAATAATGCAGCAAAGTCGTTAAATAATGAAGTAGAGTCCTTAAATAATGCAACAAAGTCCTTAAATGATGCAGCAGAGTCCTTAAATAATGCAACAAAGTCCTTAAATAATGCAGCAGAGTCCTTAAATAATGCAATAAAGTACATAAATAATGCAGCAAAGTCCTTAAATAATTCAGCAGAGTGCTGAAATACCGCAGCAGGGTCCTTAAATAATGCAGCAGAGTCCTTAAATAATGCAACAAAGTCCTTAAATAATGCAGCACGGTCCTTAAATAATGCAACAAAGTCCTTAAATAATGCAGCAGAGTCCTTAAATAATGCAGCAAAGTCCTTAAATAATGCAGCAGAGTCCTTAAATAATCCAGCCAAGTCCTTAAATAATGCAACAAAGTCCTTAGATAATGCAGCAGATTACTGAAATACTGCAGCAGGGTCCTTAAATAATGCAGCAGAGTCCTTAAATAATGCAACAAAGTCCTTAAATAATGCAGCAGAGTCCTTAAATAATGCAACAAAGTCCTTAAATAATGCAGCAGAGTCCTTAAATAATGCAGCAAAGTCCTTAAATAATGCAGCACAGTCCTTAAATAATCCAGCCAAGTCCTTAAATAATGCAGCAGAGTCCTTAAATAATGCAACAAAGTCCCTAAATAATGCAGCAGAGTCCTTAAATAATGCAAGAAAGTCCTTAAATAATGCAGCAGAGTCCTTAAATAATGCAGCACATTCCTTAAATAATGCAGCAGAGTCCTTAAATAATCCAGCCAAGTCCTTAAATATTGCAGCAGAGTCCTTAAATAATGCAGAAAAGTCCTTAAATAATGCAGCAGAGTCCTTAAATACTGCAGCAGAGTCCTTAAATAATGCAGCAAAGTCCTTGAATAATGCAGCAGAGTCCTTAAATAATGCAACAAAGTCCTTAAATAATGCAGAAGAGTCCTTAAATAATGCAGCAAATTCCTTAAATAATGCAGCAAAGTCTTTAAATAATGCAATAAAGTCCATAAATAATGCAGCAAAGTTCTTAAATAATGCAGCAGAGTCCTTAAATACCACAGCAGAGTCCTTAAATAATGCAGCAAAGTCTTTAAATAATGCAACAAAGTCCTTAAATAATGCAGCAGAGTCCTTAAATAATGCAGAAGAGTCCTTAAATAATCCAGCCAAGTCCTTAAATAATGCAGCAGAGTCCTTAAATAATGCAACAAAATCCTTAAATAATGCAGAAGAGTCCTTAAATAATCCAGCCAAGTCCTTAAATCATGCAGCAGGGTCCTTAAATAATCCAGCCAAGTCCTTAAATAATGCAGAAGAGTCCTTAAATAATGCAACAAAGTCCTTAAATAATGCAGCAGAGTCCTTAAATAATGCAACAAAGTACTTAAATAATGCAGCAGAGTCCTTAAATAATGCGGCAAAGTCATTAAATAATGCTGCAGAGTCCTTAAATAATGCAGCAAATTCCTTAAATAATGCAGCAAAGTCTTTAAATAATGCAATAAAGTCCATAAATAATGCAGCAAAGTCCTTAAATAATGCAGCAGAGTACTGAAATACCGCAGCAGGGTCCTTAAATAATGCAGCAAAGTCGTTAAATAATGAAGTAGAGTCCTTAAATAATGCAACAACGTCCTTAAATGATGCAGCAGAGTCCTTAAATAATGCAACAAAGTCCATAAATAATGCAGCAGAGTCCTTAAATAATGCAACAAAGTCCTTAAATAATGCAGCAGAGTCCTTAAATAATGCAACAACGTCCTTAAATAATGCAGCAGAGTGCTTAAATAATGCAACAAAGTCCTTAAATAATGCAGCAGAGTCCTTAAATAATGCAACAAAGTCCTTAAATATAGCAGCAAAGTCCTTAAATAATGCAGCAAAGTCCTTAAATAATGCCGCACAGTCCTTAAATAATCCAGCCAAGTCTTTAAATAATGCAGCAAAGTCTTTAAATAATGCAATAAAGTCCATAAATGATGCAGCAAATTCCTTAAATAATGCAGCAGAGTACTGAAATACCGCAGCAGGGTCCTTAAATAATGCAACAAAGTCCTTAAATATAGCAGCAAAGTCCTTAAATAATGCAGCAAAGTCCTTAAATAATGCCGCACAGTCCTTAAATAATCCAGCCAAGTCTTTAAATAATGCAGCAAAGTCTTTAAATAATGCAATAAAGTCCATAAATAATGCAGCAAATTCCTTAAATAATGCAGCAAAGTCTTTAAATAATGCAATAAAGTCCATAAATAATGCAGCAAAGTCCTTAAATAATGCAGCAGAGTACTGAAATACCGCAGCAGGGTCCTTAAATAATGCAGCAAAGTCATTAAATAATCCAGCCAAGTCCTTAAATACTGCAGCAGAGTACTTAAATAATGCAGCAAAGTCCTTAAATAATGCAGCTGAGTACTTAAATAATGCAACAAAGTACTTAAATAATGCAGCAGAGTCCTTAAGTACCGTATCAGAGTCCTTAGATAATGCAGCAAAGTCCTTAAATAATGCAGCAGAGTCCTTAAATAATGCAGCAAAGTCCCTAAATAATCCAGCCAAGTCCTTAAATAATGCAACAAAGTCCTTAAATAATGCAGCAGATTACTGAAATACTGCAGCAGGGTCCTTAAATAATGCAGCAGAGTCCTTAAATAATGCAACAAAGTCCTTAAATAATGCAGCAGAGTCCTTAAATAATGCAACAAAGTCCTTAAATAATGCAGCAGAGTCCTTAAATAATGCAGCAGAGTACTGAAATACCGCAGCAGGGTCCTTAAATAATGCAGCAAAGTCGTTAAATAATGAAGTAGAGTCCTTAAATAATGCAACAAAGTCCTTAAATGATGCAGCAGAGTCCTTAAATAATGCAACAAAGTCCTTAAATAATGCAGCAGAGTCCTTAAATAATGCAATAAAGTACATAAATAATGCAGCAAAGTCCTTAAATAATTCAGCAGAGTGCTGAAATACCGCAGCAGGGTCCTTAAATAATGCAGCAGAGTCCTTAAATAATGCAACAAAGTCCTTAAATAATGCAGCACGGTCCTTAAATAATGCAACAAAGTCCTTAAATAATGCAGCAGAGTCCTTAAATAATGCAGCAAAGTCCTTAAATAATGCAGCAGAGTCCTTAAATAATCCAGCCAAGTCCTTAAATAATGCAACAAAGTCCTTAGATAATGCAGCAGATTACTGAAATACTGCAGCAGGGTCCTTAAATAATGCAGCAGAGTCCTTAAATAATGCAACAAAGTCCTTAAATAATGCAGCAGAGTCCTTAAATAATGCAACAAAGTCCTTAAATAATGCAGCAGAGTCCTTAAATAATGCAGCAAAGTCCTTAAATAATGCAGCACAGTCCTTAAATAATCCAGCCAAGTCCTTAAATAATGCAGCAGAGTCCTTAAATAATGCAACAAAGTCCCTAAATAATGCAGCAGAGTCCTTAAATAATGCAAGAAAGTCCTTAAATAATGCAGCAGAGTCCTTAAATAATGCAGCACATTCCTTAAATAATGCAGCAGAGTCCTTAAATAATCCAGCCAAGTCCTTAAATATTGCAGCAGAGTCCTTAAATAATGCAGAAAAGTCCTTAAATAATGCAGCAGAGTCCTTAAATACTGCAGCAGAGTCCTTAAATAATGCAGCAAAGTCCTTGAATAATGCAGCAGAGTCCTTAAATAATGCAACAAAGTCCTTAAATAATGCAGAAGAGTCCTTAAATAATGCAGCAAATTCCTTAAATAATGCAGCAAAGTCTTTAAATAATGCAATAAAGTCCATAAATAATGCAGCAAAGTTCTTAAATAATGCAGCAGAGTCCTTAAATACCACAGCAGAGTCCTTAAATAATGCAGCAAAGTCTTTAAATAATGCAACAAAGTCCTTAAATAATGCAGCAGAGTCCTTAAATAATGCAGAAGAGTCCTTAAATAATCCAGCCAAGTCCTTAAATAATGCAGCAGAGTCCTTAAATAATGCAACAAAATCCTTAAATAATGCAGAAGAGTCCTTAAATAATCCAGCCAAGTCCTTAAATCATGCAGCAGGGTCCTTAAATAATCCAGCCAAGTCCTTAAATAATGCAGAAGAGTCCTTAAATAATGCAACAAAGTCCTTAAATAATGCAGCAGAGTCCTTAAATAATGCAACAAAGTACTTAAATAATGCAGCAGAGTCCTTAAATAATGCGGCAAAGTCATTAAATAATGCTGCAGAGTCCTTAAATAATGCAGCAAATTCCTTAAATAATGCAGCAAAGTCTTTAAATAATGCAATAAAGTCCATAAATAATGCAGCAAAGTCCTTAAATAATGCAGCAGAGTACTGAAATACCGCAGCAGGGTCCTTAAATAATGCAGCAAAGTCGTTAAATAATGAAGTAGAGTCCTTAAATAATGCAACAACGTCCTTAAATGATGCAGCAGAGTCCTTAAATAATGCAACAAAGTCCATAAATAATGCAGCAGAGTCCTTAAATAATGCAACAAAGTCCTTAAATAATGCAGCAGAGTCCTTAAATAATGCAACAACGTCCTTAAATAATGCAGCAGAGTCCTTAAATAATGCAACAAAGTCCTTAAATAATGCAGCAGAGTCCTTAAATAATGCAACAAAGTCCTTAAATATAGCAGCAAAGTCCTTAAATAATGCAGCAAAGTCCTTAAATAATGCCGCACAGTCCTTAAATAATCCAGCCAAGTCTTTAAATAATGCAGCAAAGTCTTTAAATAATGCAATAAAGTCCATAAATGATGCAGCAAATTCCTTAAATAATGCAGCAGAGTACTGAAATACCGCAACAGGATCCTTAAATAATGCAACAGAGTCCTTAAATAATGCAACAAAGTCCTTAAATAATGCAGAACATTCCTTAAATAATGCAATAAAGTCCTTAAATAATGCAGCAAAGCCCTTAAATAATGCAGCAGAGTCCTTAAATAATGCAACACAGTCCTTAAATAATGCAGCAGAGTCCTTAAATAATGCAACAAAGTCCTTAAATAATGCAGCAGAGTCCTTAAATAATCCAGCCAAGTCCTTAAATAATGCAGCAGAGTCCTTAAATAATGCAGAAAAGTCCTTAAATAATGCAGCAGAGTCCTTAAATACTGCATCAGAGTCCTTAAATAATGCAGCAAAGTCATTAAATAATGCAGAAGAGTCCTTAAATAATGCAGCAAAGTCCTTATATAATGCATCAGAGTCCTTAAATAATGCAGCAGAGTCCTTAAATACCACAGCAGAGTCCTTAAATAATGCAGCAAAGTCTTTAAATAATGCAGCACAGTCCTTAAATAATCCAGCCAAGTCCTTAAATAATGCAGCAGAGTCCTTAAATAATGCAGAAAAGTCCTTAAATAATGCAGCAGAGTCCTTAAATACTTCAGCATAGTCCTTAAATAATGCAGCAAAGTCCTTGAATAATGCAGCAGAGTCCTTAAATAATGCAACAAAGTCCTTAAATAATGCAGAAGAGTCCTTATATAATGCAGCAAATTCCTTAAATAATGCAGCAAAGTCTTTAAATAATGCAATAAAGTCCATAAATAATGCAGCAAAGTTCTTAAATAATGCAGCAGAGTCCTTAAATACCACAGCAGAGTCCTTAAATAATGCAGCAAAGTCTTTAAATAATGCAACAAAGTCCTTAAATAATGCAGCAGAGTCCTTAATTAATGCAGAAGAGTACTTAAATAATCCAGCCAAGTCCTTAAATAATGCAGCAGAGTCCTTAAATAATGCAACAAAATCCTTAAATAATGCAGAAGAGTCCTTAAATAATCCAGCCAAGTCCTTAAATCATGCAGCAGGGTCCTTAAATAATCCAGCCAAGTCCTTAAATAATGCAGCAGAGTCCTTAAATAATGCAGCAAAGTCCTTAAATAATGCAGCAGAGTCCTTAAATACTTCAGCATAGTCCTTAAATAATGCAGCAAAGTTCTTGAATAATGCAGCAGAGTCCTTAAATAATGCAACAAAGTCCTTAAATAATGCAGAAGAGTCCTTAATTAATGCAACAAAGTCCTAAAATAATGCTGCAGAGTCCTTAAATAATGCAGCAAATTCCTTAAATAATGCAGCAAAATCTTTAAATAATGCAATAAAGTCCATAAATAATGCAGCAAAGTCCTTAAATAATGCAGCAGAGTCCTTAAATACTGCAGCAGAGTCCTTAAATAATGCAACAAAGTCATTAAATAATGCAGAAGAGTCCTTAAATAATGCAGCAAAGTCCTTATATAATGGATCAGAGTCCTTAAATAATGCAGCAGAGTCCTTAAATACCACAGCAGAGTCCTTAAATAATGCAGCAAAGTCTTTAAATAATGCAGCACAGTCCTTAAATAATCCAGCCAAGTCCTTAAATAATGCAGCTGAGTCCTTAAATAATGCAGAAAAGTCCTTAAATAATGCAGCAGAGTCCTTAAATACTTCAGCATAGTCCTTAAATAATGCAGCAAAGTCCTTGAATAATGCAGCAGAGTCCTTAAATAATGCAACAAAGTCCTTAAATAATGCAGAAGAGTCCTTAAATAATGCAGCAAATTCCTTAAATAATGCAGCAAAGTCTTTAAATAATGCAATAAAGTCCATAAATAATGCAGCAAAGTTCTTAAATAATGCAGCAGAGTCCTTAAATACCACAGCAGAGTCCTTAAATAATGCAGCAAAGTCTTTAAATAATGCAACAAAGTCCTTAAATAATGCAGCAGAGTCCTTAAATAATGCAGAAGAGTACTTAAATAATCCAGGCAAGTCCTGAAATAATGCAGCAGAGTCCTTAAATAATGCAGAAGAGTCCTTAAATAATCCAGCCAAGTCCTTAAATCATGCAGCAGGGTCCTTAAATAATCCAGCCAAGTCCTTAAATAATGCAGCAGAGTCCTTAAATAATGCAACAAAGTCCTTAAATAATGCAGAAGAGTCCTTAAATAATGCAACAAAGTCCATAAATAATGCAGCAAAGTCCTTAAATAATGCAGCTGAGTACTTAAATAATGCAACAAAGTACTTAAATAATGCAGCAGAGTCCTTAAGTACCGTATCAGAGTCCTTAAATAATGCAGCAAAGTCCTTAAATAATGCAGCAGAGTCCTTAAATAATGCAACAAAATCCTTAAATAATGCAGAAGAGTCCTTAAATAATCCAGCCAAGTCCTTAAATCATGCAGCAGGGTCCTTAAATAATCCAGCCAAGTCCTTAAATAATGCAGAAGAGTCCTTAAATAATGCAACAAAGTCCTTAAATAATGCAGCAGAGTCCTTAAATAATGCAACAAAGTACTTAAATAATGCAGCAGAGTCCTTAAATAATGCGGCAAAGTCATTAAATAATGCTGCAGAGTCCTTAAATAATGCAGCAAATTCCTTAAATAATGCAGCAAAGTCTTTAAATAATGCAATAAAGTCCATAAATAATGCAGCAAAGTCCTTAAATAATGCAGCAGAGTACTGAAATACCGCAGCAGGGTCCTTAAATAATGCAGCAAAGTCGTTAAATAATGAAGTAGAGTCCTTAAATAATGCAACAACGTCCTTAAATGATGCAGCAGAGTCCTTAAATAATGCAACAAAGTCCATAAATAATGCAGCAGAGTCCTTAAATAATGCAACAAAGTCCTTAAATAATGCAGCAGAGTCCTTAAATAATGCAACAACGTCCTTAAATAATGCAGCAGAGTCCTTAAATAATGCAACAAAGTCCTTAAATAATGCAGCAGAGTCCTTAAATAATGCAACAAAGTCCTTAAATATAGCAGCAAAGTCCTTAAATAATGCAGCAAAGTCCTTAAATAATGCCGCACAGTCCTTAAATAATCCAGCCAAGTCTTTAAATAATGCAGCAAAGTCTTTAAATAATGCAATAAAGTCCATAAATGATGCAGCAAATTCCTTAAATAATGCAGCAGAGTACTGAAATACCGCAACAGGATCCTTAAATAATGCAACAGAGTCCTTAAATAATGCAACAAAGTCCTTAAATAATGCAGAACATTCCTTAAATAATGCAATAAAGTCCTTAAATAATGCAGCAAAGCCCTTAAATAATGCAGCAGAGTCCTTAAATAATGCAACACAGTCCTTAAATAATGCAGCAGAGTCCTTAAATAATGCAACAAAGTCCTTAAATAATGCAGCAGAGTCCTTAAATAATCCAGCCAAGTCCTTAAATAATGCAGCAGAGTCCTTAAATAATGCAGAAAAGTCCTTAAATAATGCAGCAGAGTCCTTAAATACTGCATCAGAGTCCTTAAATAATGCAGCAAAGTCATTAAATAATGCAGAAGAGTCCTTAAATAATGCAGCAAAGTCCTTATATAATGCATCAGAGTCCTTAAATAATGCAGCAGAGTCCTTAAATACCACAGCAGAGTCCTTAAATAATGCAGCAAAGTCTTTAAATAATGCAGCACAGTCCTTAAATAATCCAGCCAAGTCCTTAAATAATGCAGCAGAGTCCTTAAATAATGCAGAAAAGTCCTTAAATAATGCAGCAGAGTCCTTAAATACTTCAGCATAGTCCTTAAATAATGCAGCAAAGTCCTTGAATAATGCAGCAGAGTCCTTAAATAATGCAACAAAGTCCTTAAATAATGCAGAAGAGTCCTTATATAATGCAGCAAATTCCTTAAATAATGCAGCAAAGTCTTTAAATAATGCAATAAAGTCCATAAATAATGCAGCAAAGTTCTTAAATAATGCAGCAGAGTCCTTAAATACCACAGCAGAGTCCTTAAATAATGCAGCAAAGTCTTTAAATAATGCAACAAAGTCCTTAAATAATGCAGCAGAGTCCTTAATTAATGCAGAAGAGTACTTAAATAATCCAGCCAAGTCCTTAAATAATGCAGCAGAGTCCTTAAATAATGCAACAAAATCCTTAAATAATGCAGAAGAGTCCTTAAATAATCCAGCCAAGTCCTTAAATCATGCAGCAGGGTCCTTAAATAATCCAGCCAAGTCCTTAAATAATGCAGCAGAGTCCTTAAATAATGCAGCAAAGTCCTTAAATAATGCAGCAGAGTCCTTAAATACTTCAGCATAGTCCTTAAATAATGCAGCAAAGTTCTTGAATAATGCAGCAGAGTCCTTAAATAATGCAACAAAGTCCTTAAATAATGCAGAAGAGTCCTTAATTAATGCAACAAAGTCCTAAAATAATGCTGCAGAGTCCTTAAATAATGCAGCAAATTCCTTAAATAATGCAGCAAAATCTTTAAATAATGCAATAAAGTCCATAAATAATGCAGCAAAGTCCTTAAATAATGCAGCAGAGTCCTTAAATACTGCAGCAGAGTCCTTAAATAATGCAACAAAGTCATTAAATAATGCAGAAGAGTCCTTAAATAATGCAGCAAAGTCCTTATATAATGGATCAGAGTCCTTAAATAATGCAGCAGAGTCCTTAAATACCACAGCAGAGTCCTTAAATAATGCAGCAAAGTCTTTAAATAATGCAGCACAGTCCTTAAATAATCCAGCCAAGTCCTTAAATAATGCAGCTGAGTCCTTAAATAATGCAGAAAAGTCCTTAAATAATGCAGCAGAGTCCTTAAATACTTCAGCATAGTCCTTAAATAATGCAGCAAAGTCCTTGAATAATGCAGCAGAGTCCTTAAATAATGCAACAAAGTCCTTAAATAATGCAGAAGAGTCCTTAAATAATGCAGCAAATTCCTTAAATAATGCAGCAAAGTCTTTAAATAATGCAATAAAGTCCATAAATAATGCAGCAAAGTTCTTAAATAATGCAGCAGAGTCCTTAAATACCACAGCAGAGTCCTTAAATAATGCAGCAAAGTCTTTAAATAATGCAACAAAGTCCTTAAATAATGCAGCAGAGTCCTTAAATAATGCAGAAGAGTACTTAAATAATCCAGGCAAGTCCTGAAATAATGCAGCAGAGTCCTTAAATAATGCAGAAGAGTCCTTAAATAATCCAGCCAAGTCCTTAAATCATGCAGCAGGGTCCTTAAATAATCCAGCCAAGTCCTTAAATAATGCAGCAGAGTCCTTAAATAATGCAACAAAGTCCTTAAATAATGCAGAAGAGTCCTTAAATAATGCAACAAAGTCCATAAATAATGCAGCAAAGTCCTTAAATAATGCAGCTGAGTACTTAAATAATGCAACAAAGTACTTAAATAATGCAGCAGAGTCCTTAAGTACCGTATCAGAGTCCTTAAATAATGCAGCAAAGTCCTTAAATAATGCAGCAGAGTCCTTAAATAATGCAGCAAAGTCCCTAAATAATCCAGCCAAGTCCTTAAATAATGCAACAAAGTCCTTAAATAATGCAGCAGATTACTGAAATACTGCAGCAGGGTCCTTAAATAATGCAGCAGAGTCCTTAAATAATGCAACAAAGTCCTTAAATAATGCAGCAGAGTCCTTAAATAATGCAACAAAGTCCTTAAATAATGCAGCAGAGTGCTTAAATAATGCAGCAGAGTACTGAAATACCGCAGCAGGGTCCTTAAATAATGCAGCAAAGTCGTTAAATAATGAAGTAGAGTCCTTAAATAATGCAACAAAGTCCTTAAATGATGCAGCAGAGTCCTTAAATAATGCAACAAAGTCCTTAAATAATGCAGCAGAGTCCTTAAATAATGCAATAAAGTCCATAAATAATGCAGCACAGTCCTTAAATAATTCAGCAGAGTGGTGAAATACCGCAGCAGGGTCCTTAAATAATGCAGCAGAGTCCTTAAATAATGCAACAAAGTCCTTAAATAATGCAGCACGGTCCTTAAATAATGCAAAAAAGTCCTTAAATAATGCAGCAGAGTCCTTAAATAATGCAGCAAAGTCCTTAAATAATGCAGCAGAGTCCTTAAATAATCCAGCCAAGTCCTTAAATAATGCAACAAAGTCCTTAGATAATGCAGCAGATTACTGAAATACTGCAGCGGGGTCCTTAAATAATGCAGCAGAGTCCTTAAATAATGCAACAAAGTCCTTAAATAATGCAGCAGAGTCCTTAAATAATGCAACAAAGTCCTTAAATAATGCAGCAGAGTCCTTAAATAATGCAGCAAAGTCCTTAAATAATGCAGCACAGTCCTTAAATAATCCAGCCAAGTCCTTAAAAAATGCAGCAAAGTCTTTAAATAATGCAATAAAGTCCATAAATAATGCAGCAAATTCCTTAAATAATGCAGCAGAGTACTGAAATACCGCAGCAGGATCCTTAAATAATGCAGCAGAGTCCTTAAATAATGCAACACAGTCCTTAAATAATGCAGAACAGTCCTTAAATAATGCAATAAAGTCCTTAAATAATGCAGCAAAGTCCTTATATAATGCAGCAGAGTCCTTAAATAATGCAACAAAGTCCTTAAATAATGCAGCAGAGTCCTTAAATAATGCAAGAAAGTCCTTAAATAATGCAGCAGAGTCCTTAAATAATGCAGCACATTCCTTAAATAATGCAGCAGAGTCCTTAAATAATCCAGCCAAGTCCTTAAATATTGCAGCAGAGTCCTTAAATAATGCAGAAAAGTCCTTAAATAATGCAGCAGAGTCCTTAAAAACTGCAGCAGAGTCCTTAAATAATGCAGCAAAGTCCTTGAATAATGCAGCAGAGTCCTTAAATAATGCAACAAAGTCCTTAAATAATACAGAAGAGTCCTTAAATAATGCAGCAAATTCCTTAAATAATGCAGCAAAGTCTTTAAATAATGCAATAAAGTCCATAAATAATGCAGCAAAGTTCTTAAATAATGCAGCAGAGTCCTTAAATACCACAGCAGAGTCCTTAAATAATGCAGCAAAGTCTTTAAATAATGCAACAAAGTCCTTAAATAATGCAGCAGAGTCCTTAAATAATGCAGAAGAGTCCTTAAATAATCCATCCAAGTCCTTAAATAATGCAGCAGAGTCCTTAAATAATGCAACAAAATCCTTAAATAATGCAGAAGAGTCCTTAAATAATCCAGCCAAGTCCTTAAATCATGCAGCAGGGTCCTTAAATAATCCAGCCAAGTCCTTAAATAATGCAGAAGAGTCCTTTAATAATGCAACAAAGTCCTTAAATAATGCAGCAGAGTCCTTAAATAATGCAACAAAGTACTTAAATAATGCAGCAGAGTCCTTAAATAATGCAGCAAAGTCATTAAATAATGCTGCAGAGTCCTGAAATAATGCAGCAAATTCCTTAAATAATGCAGCAAAGTCTTTAAATAATGCAATAAAGTCCATAAATAATGCAGCAAAGTCCTTAAATAATGCAGCAGAGTACTGAAATACCGCAGCAGGGTCCTTAAATAATGCAGCAAAGTCGTTAAATAATGAAGTAGAGTCCTTAAATAATGCAACAACGTCCTTAAATGATGCAGCAGAGTCCTTAAATAATGCAGCACATTCCTTAAATAATGCAGCAGAGTCCTTAAATAATCCAGCCAAGTCCTTAAATACTGCAGCAGAGTACTTAAATAATGCAGCAAAGTCCTTAAATAATGCAGCAGAGTCCTTAAATAATGCAACAAAGTACTTAAATAATGCAGAAGAGTCCTTAAATAATGCAACAAAGTCCTTAAATAATGCAGCTGAGTACTTAAATAATGCAACAAAGTACTTAAATAATGCAGCAGAGTCCTTAAGTACCGTATCAGAGTCCTTAAATAATGCAGCAGAGTCCTTAAATAATGCAACAAAGTCCTTAAATAATGCAGCAGATTACTGAAATACTGCTGCAGGGTCCTTAAATAATGCAGCAGAGTCCTTAAATAATGCAACAAAGTCCTTAAATAATGCAGAAGAGTCCTTAAATAATGCAGCAAATTCCTTAAATAATGCAGCAAAGTCTTTAAATAATGCAATAAAGTCCATAAATAATGCAGCAAAGTTCTTAAATAATGCAGCAGAGTCCTTAAATACCACAGCAGAGTCCTTAAATAATGCAGCAAAGTCTTTAAATAATGCAACAAAGTCCTTAAATAATGCAGCAGAGTCCTTAAATAATGCAGAAGAGTCCTTAAATAATCCAGCCAAGTCCTTAAATAATGCAGCAGAGTCCTTAAATAATGCAACAAAATCCTTAAATAATGCAGAAGAGTCCTTAAATAATCCAGCCAAGTCCTTAAATCATGCAGCAGGGTCCTTAAATAATCCAGCCAAGTCCTTAAATAATGCAGAAGAGTCCTTAAATAATGCAACAAAGTCCTTAAATAATGCAGCAGAGTCCTTAAATAATGCAACAAAGTACTTAAATAATGCAGCAGAGTCCTTAAATAATGCAGCAAAGTCATTAAATAATGCTGCAGAGTCCTTAAATAATGCAGCAAATTCCTTAAATAATGCAGCAAAGTCTTTAAATAATGCAATAAAGTCCATAAATAATGCAGCCAAGTCCTTAAATACTGCAGCAGAGTACTTAAATAATGCAGCAAAGTCCTTAAATAATGCAGCAGAGTCCTTAAATAATGCAACAAAGTACTTAAATAATGCAGAAGAGTCCTTAAATAATGCAACAAAGTCCTTAAATAATGCAGCTGAGTACTTAAATAATGCAACAAAGTACTTAAATAATGCAGCAGAGTCCTTAAGTACCTTATCAGAGTCCTTAAATAATGCAGCAGAGTCCTTAAATAATGCAGCAAAGTCCTTAAATAATCCAGCCAAGTCCTTAAATAATGCAACAAAGTCCTTAAATAATGCAGCAGATTACTGAAATACTGCTGCAGGGTCCTTAAATAATGCAACAAAGTCCTTAAATAATGCAGCAGAGTCCTTAAAAAATGCAGCAAAATCCGTAAATAATGCAGCAGAGTCCCTAAATAATCCAGCCAAGTCCTTAAATAATGCAACAAAGTCCTTAAATAATGCAGCAGATTACTGAAATACTGCAGCAGGGTCCTTAAATAATGCAGCAGAGTCCTTAAATAATGCAACAAAGTCCTTAAATAATGCAGCAGAGTCCTTAAATAATGCAACAAAGTCCTTAAATAATGCAGCAGAGTCCTTAAATAATGCAACAACGTCCTTAAATAATGCAGCAGAGTCCTTAAATAATGCAACAAAGTCCTTAAATAATGCAGCAGAGTCCTTAAATAATGCAACAAAGTCCTTAAATATAGCAGCAGAGTCCTTAAATAATGCAGCAAAGTCCTTAAATAATGCCGCACAGTCCTTAAATAATCCAGCCAAGTCTTTAAATAATGCAGCAAAGTCTTTAAATAATGCAATAAAGTCCATAAATGATGCAGCAAATTCCTTAAATAATGCAGCAGAGTACTGAAATACCGCAGCAGGATCCTTAAATAATGCAACAGAGTCCTTAAATAATGCAACAAAGTCCTTAAATAATGCAGAACATTCCTTAAATAATGCAATAAAGTCCTTAAATAATGCAGCAAAGCCCTTAAATAATGCAGCAGAGTCCTTAAATAATGCAACACAGTCCTTAAATAATGCAGCAGAGTCCTTAAATAATGCAACAAAGTCCTTAAATAATGCAGCAGAGTCCTTAAATAATCCAGCCAAGTCCTTAAATAATGCAGCAGAGTCCTTAAATAATGCAGAAAAGTCCTTAAATAATGCAGCAGAGTCCTTAAATACTGCAGCAGAGTCCTTAAATAATGCAACAAAGTCATTAAATAATGCAGAAGAGTCCTTAAATAATGCAGCAAAGTCCTTATATAATGGATCAGAGTCCTTAAATAATGCAGCAGAGTCCTTAAATACCACAGCAGAGTCCTTAAATAATGCAGCAAAGTCTTTAAATAATGCAGCACAGTCCTTAAATAATCCAGCCAAGTCCTTAAATAATGCAGCTGAGTCCTTAAATAATGCAGAAAAGTCCTTAAATAATGCAGCAGAGTCCTTAAATACTTCAGCATAGTCCTTAAATAATGCAGCAAAGTCCTTGAATAATGCAGCAGAGTCCTTAAATAATGCAACAAAGTCCTTAAATAATGCAGAAGAGTCCTTAAATAATGCAGCAAATTCCTTAAATAATGCAGCAAAGTCTTTAAATAATGCAATAAAGTCCATAAATAATGCAGCAAAGTTCTTAAATAATGCAGCAGAGTCCTTAAATACCACAGCAGAGTCCTTAAATAATGCAGCAAAGTCTTTAAATAATGCAACAAAGTCCTTAAATAATGCAGCAGAGTCCTTAAATAATGCAGAAGAGTACTTAAATAATCCAGGCAAGTCCTGAAATAATGCAGCAGAGTCCTTAAATAATGCAGAAGAGTCCTTAAATAATCCAGCCAAGTCCTTAAATCATGCAGCAGGGTCCTTAAATAATCCAGCCAAGTCCTTAAATAATGCAGCAGAGTCCTTAAATAATGCAACAAAGTCCTTAAATAATGCAGAAGAGTCCTTAAATAATGCAACAAAGTCCATAAATAATGCAGCAAAGTCCTTAAATAATGCAGCTGAGTACTTAAATAATGCAACAAAGTACTTAAATAATGCAGCAGAGTCCTTAAGTACCGTATCAGAGTCCTTAAATAATGCAGCAAAGTCCTTAAATAATGCAGCAGAGTCCTTAAATAATGCAGCAAAGTCCCTAAATAATCCAGCCAAGTCCTTAAATAATGCAACAAAGTCCTTAAATAATGCAGCAGATTACTGAAATACTGCAGCAGGGTCCTTAAATAATGCAGCAGAGTCCTTAAATAATGCAACAAAGTCCTTAAATAATGCAGCAGAGTCCTTAAATAATGCAACAAAGTCCTTAAATAATGCAGCAGAGTCCTTAAATAATGCAGCAGAGTACTGAAATACCGCAGCAGGGTCCTTAAATAATGCAGCAAAGTCGTTAAATAATGAAGTAGAGTCCTTAAATAATGCAACAAAGTCCTTAAATGATGCAGCAGAGTCCTTAAATAATGCAACAAAGTCCTTAAATAATGCAGCAGAGTCCTTAAATAATGCAATAAAGTCCATAAATAATGCAGCACAGTCCTTAAATAATTCAGCAGAGTGGTGAAATACCGCAGCAGGGTCCTTAAATAATGCAGCAGAGTCCTTAAATAATGCAACAAAGTCCTTAAATAATGCAGCACGGTCCTTAAATAATGCAAAAAAGTCCTTAAATAATGCAGCAGAGTCCTTAAATAATGCAGCAAAGTCCTTAAATAATGCAGCAGAGTCCTTAAATAATCCAGCCAAGTCCTTAAATAATGCAACAAAGTCCTTAGATAATGCAGCAGATTACTGAAATACTGCAGCGGGGTCCTTAAATAATGCAGCAGAGTCCTTAAATAATGCAACAAAGTCCTTAAATAATGCAGCAGAGTCCTTAAATAATGCAACAAAGTCCTTAAATAATGCAGCAGAGTCCTTAAATAATGCAGCAAAGTCCTTAAATAATGCAGCACAGTCCTTAAATAATCCAGCCAAGTCCTTAAATAATGCAGCAAAGTCTTTAAATAATGCAATAAAGTCCATAAATAATGCAGCAAATTCCTTAAATAATGCAGCAGAGTACTGAAATACCGCAGCAGGATCCTTAAATAATGCAGCAGAGTCCTTAAATAATGCAACACAGTCCTTAAATAATGCAGAACAGTCCTTAAATAATGCAATAAAGTCCTTAAATAATGCAGCAAAGTCCTTATATAATGCAGCAGAGTCCTTAAATAATGCAACAAAGTCCTTAAATAATGCAGCAGAGTCCTTAAATAATGCAAGAAAGTCCTTAAATAATGCAGCAGAGTCCTTAAATAATGCAGCACATTCCTTAAATAATGCAGCAGAGTCGTTAAATAATCCAGCCAAGTCCTTAAATATTGCAGCAGAGTCCTTAAATAATGCAGAAAAGTCCTTAAATAATGCAGCAGAGTCCTTAAAAACTGCAGCAGAGTCCTTAAATAATGCAGCAAAGTCCTTGAATAATGCAGCAGAGTCCTTAAATAATGCAACAAAGTCCTTAAATAATACAGAAGAGTCCTTAAATAATGCAGCAAATTCCTTAAATAATGCAGCAAAGTCTTTAAATAATGCAATAAAGTCCATAAATAATGCAGCAAAGTTCTTAAATAATGCAGCAGAGTCCTTAAATACCACAGCAGAGTCCTTAAATAATGCAGCAAAGTCTTTAAATAATGCAACAAAGTCCTTAAATAATGCAGCAGAGTCCTTAAATAATGCAGAAGAGTCCTTAAATAATCCATCCAAGTCCTTAAATAATGCAGCAGAGTCCTTAAATAATGCAACAAAATCCTTAAATAATGCAGAAGAGTCCTTAAATAATCCAGCCAAGTCCTTAAATCATGCAGCAGGGTCCTTAAATAATCCAGCCAAGTCCTTAAATAATGCAGAAGAGTCCTTTAATAATGCAACAAAGTCCTTAAATAATGCAGCAGAGTCCTTAAATAATGCAACAAAGTACTTAAATAATGCAGCAGAGTCCTTAAATAATGCAGCAAAGTCATTAAATAATGCTGCAGAGTCCTGAAATAATGCAGCAAATTCCTTAAATAATGCAGCAAAGTCTTTAAATAATGCAATAAAGTCCATAAATAATGCAGCAAAGTCCTTAAATAATGCAGCAGAGTACTGAAATACCGCAGCAGGGTCCTTAAATAATGCAGCAAAGTCGTTAAATAATGAAGTAGAGTCCTTAAATAATGCAACAACGTCCTTAAATGATGCAGCAGAGTCCTTAAATAATGCAGCACATTCCTTAAATAATGCAGCAGAGTCCTTAAATAATCCAGCCAAGTCCTTAAATACTGCAGCAGAGTACTTAAATAATGCAGCAAAGTCCTTAAATAATGCAGCAGAGTCCTTAAATAATGCAACAAAGTACTTAAATAATGCAGAAGAGTCCTTAAATAATGCAACAAAGTCCTTAAATAATGCAGCTGAGTACTTAAATAATGCAACAAAGTACTTAAATAATGCAGCAGAGTCCTTAAGTACCGTATCAGAGTCCTTAAATAATGCAGCAGAGTCCTTAAATAATGCAACAAAGTCCTTAAATAATGCAGCAGATTACTGAAATACTGCTGCAGGGTCCTTAAATAATGCAGCAGAGTCCTTAAATAATGCAACAAAGTCCTTAAATAATGCAGAAGAGTCCTTAAATAATGCAGCAAATTCCTTAAATAATGCAGCAAAGTCTTTAAATAATGCAATAAAGTCCATAAATAATGCAGCAAAGTTCTTAAATAATGCAGCAGAGTCCTTAAATACCACAGCAGAGTCCTTAAATAATGCAGCAAAGTCTTTAAATAATGCAACAAAGTCCTTAAATAATGCAGCAGAGTCCTTAAATAATGCAGAAGAGTCCTTAAATAATCCAGCCAAGTCCTTAAATAATGCAGCAGAGTCCTTAAATAATGCAACAAAATCCTTAAATAATGCAGAAGAGTCCTTAAATAATCCAGCCAAGTCCTTAAATCATGCAGCAGGGTCCTTAAATAATCCAGCCAAGTCCTTAAATAATGCAGAAGAGTCCTTAAATAATGCAACAAAGTCCTTAAATAATGCAGCAGAGTCCTTAAATAATGCAACAAAGTACTTAAATAATGCAGCAGAGTCCTTAAATAATGCAGCAAAGTCATTAAATAATGCTGCAGAGTCCTTAAATAATGCAGCAAATTCCTTAAATAATGCAGCAAAGTCTTTAAATAATGCAATAAAGTCCATAAATAATGCAGCAAAGTCCTTAAATAATGCAGCAGAGTACTGAAATACCGCAGCAGGGTCCTTAAATAATGCAGCAAAGTCGTTAAATAATGAAGTAGAGTCCTTAAATAATGCAACAACGTCCTTAAATGATGCAGCAGAGTCCTTAAATAATGCAACAAAGTCCATAAATAATGCAGCAGAGTCCTTAAATAATGCAGCACATTCCTTAAATAATGCAGCAGAGTCCTTAAATAATCCAGCCAAGTCCTTAAATACTGCAGCAGAGTACTTAAATAATGCAGCAAAGTCCTTAAATAATGCAGCAGAGTCCTTAAATAATGCAACAAAGTACTTAAATAATGCAGAAGAGTCCTTAAATAATGCAACAAAGTCCTTAAATAATGCACCTGAGTACTTAAATAATGCAACAAAGTACTTAAATAATGCAGCAGAGTCCTTAAGTACCGTATCAGAGTCCTTAAATAATGCAGCAGAGTCCTTAAATAATGCAACAAAGTCCTTAAATAATGCAGCAGAGTCCTTAAAAAATGCAGCAAAATCCGTAAATAATGCAGCAGAGTCCCTAAATAATCCAGCCAAGTCCTTAAATAATGCAACAAAGTCCTTAAATAATGCAGCAGATTACTGAAATACTGCAGCAGGGTCCTTAAATAATGCAGCAGAGTCCTTAAATAATGCAACAAAGTCCTTAAATAATGCAGCAGAGTCCTTAAATAATGCAACAAAGTCCTTAAATAATGCAGCAGAGTCCTTAAATAATGCAACAACGTCCTTAAATAATGCAGCAGAGTCCTTAAATAATGCAACAAAGTCCTTAAATAATGCAGCAGAGTCCTTAAATAATGCAACAAAGTCCTTAAATATAGCAGCAGAGTCCTTAAATAATGCAGCAAAGTCCTTAAATAATGCCGCACAGTCCTTAAATAATCCAGCCAAGTCTTTAAATAATGCAGCAAAGTCTTTAAATAATGCAATAAAGTCCATAAATGATGCAGCAAATTCCTTAAATAATGCAGCAGAGTACTGAAATACCGCAGCAGGATCCTTAAATAATGCAACAGAGTCCTTAAATAATGCAACAAAGTCCTTAAATAATGCAGAACATTCCTTAAATAATGCAATAAAGTCCTTAAATAATGCAGCAAAGCCCTTAAATAATGCAGCAGAGTCCTTAAATAATGCAACACAGTCCTTAAATAATGCAGCAGAGTCCTTAAATAATGCAACAAAGTCCTTAAATAATGCAGCAGAGTCCTTAAATAATCCAGCCAAGTCCTTAAATAATGCAGCAGAGTCCTTAAATAATGCAGAAAAGTCCTTAAATAATGCAGCAGAGTCCTTAAATACTGCATCAGAGTCCTTAAATAATGCAGCAAAGTCATTAAATAATGCAGAAGAGTCCTTAAATAATGCAGCAAAGTCCTTATATAATGCATCAGAGTCCTTAAATAATGCAGCAGAGTCCTTAAATACCACAGCAGAGTCCTTAAATAATGCAGCAAAGTCTTTAAATAATGCAGCACAGTCCTTAAATAATCCAGCCAAGTCCTTAAATAATGCAGCAGAGTCCTTAAATAATGCAGAAAAGTCCTTAAATAATGCAGCAGAGTCCTTAAATACTTCAGCATAGTCCTTAAATAATGCAGCAAAGTCCTTGAATAATGCAGCAGAGTCCTTAAATAATGCAACAAAGTCCTTAAATAATGCAGAAGAGTCCTTATATAATGCAGCAAATTCCTTAAATAATGCAGCAAAGTCTTTAAATAATGCAATAAAGTCCTTAAATAATGCAGCAGAGTCCTTAATTAATGCAGAAGAGTACTTAAATAATCCAGCCAAGTCCTTAAATAATGCAGCAGAGTCCTTAAATAATGCAACAAAATCCTTAAATAATGCAGAAGAGTCCTTAAATAATCCAGCCAAGTCCTTAAATCATGCAGCAGGGTCCTTAAATAATCCAGCCAAGTCCTTAAATAATGCAGCAGAGTCCTTAAATAATGCAGCAAAGTCCTTAAATAATGCAGCAGAGTCCTTAAATACTTCAGTATAGTCCTTAAATAATGCAGCAAAGTTCTTGAATAATGCAGCAGAGTCCTTAAATAATGCAACAAAGTCCTTAAATAATGCAGAAGAGTCCTTAATTAATGCAACAAAGTCCTAAAATAATGCTGCAGAGTCCTTAAATAATGCAGCAAATTCCTTAAATAATGCAGCAAAATCTTTAAATAATGCAATAAAGTCCATAAATAATGCAGCAAAGTCCTTAAATAATGCAGCAGAGTCCTTAAATACTGCAGCAGAGTCCTTAAATAATGCAACAAAGTCATTAAATAATGCAGAAGAGTCCTTAAATAATGCAGCAAAGTCCTTATATAATGGATCAGAGTCCTTAAATAATGCAGCAGAGTCCTTAAATACCACAGCAGAGTCCTTAAATAATGCAGCAAAGTCTTTAAATAATGCAGCACAGTCCTTAAATAATCCAGCCAAGTCCTTAAATAATGCAGCTGAGTCCTTAAATAATGCAGAAAAGTCCTTAAATAATGCAGCAGAGTCCTTAAATACTTCAGCATAGTCCTTAAATAATGCAGCAAAGTCCTTGAATAATGCAGCAGAGTCCTTAAATAATGCAACAAAGTCCTTAAATAATGCAGAAGAGTCCTTAAATAATGCAGCAAATTCCTTAAATAATGCAGCAAAGTCTTTAAATAATGCAATAAAGTCCATAAATAATGCAGCAAAGTTCTTAAATAATGCAGCAGAGTCCTTAAATACCACAGCAGAGTCCTTAAATAATGCAGCAAAGTCTTTAAATAATGCAACAAAGTCCTTAAATAATGCAGCAGAGTCCTTAAATAATGCAGAAGAGTACTTAAATAATCCAGGCAAGTCCTGAAATAATGCAGCAGAGTCCTTAAATAATGCAGAAGAGTCCTTAAATAATCCAGCCAAGTCCTTAAATCATGCAGCAGGGTCCTTAAATAATCCAGCCAAGTCCTTAAATAATGCAGCAGAGTCCTTAAATAATGCAACAAAGTCCTTAAATAATGCAGAAGAGTCCTTAAATAATGCAACAAAGTCCATAAATAATGCAGCAAAGTCCTTAAATAATGCAGCTGAGTACTTAAATAATGCAACAAAGTACTTAAATAATGCAGCAGAGTCCTTAAGTACCGTATCAGAGTCCTTAAATAATGCAGCAAAGTCCTTAAATAATGCAGCAGAGTCCTTAAATAATGCAGCAAAGTCCCTAAATAATCCAGCCAAGTCCTTAAATAATGCAACAAAGTCCTTAAATAATGCAGCAGATTACTGAAATACTGCAGCAGGGTCCTTAAATAATGCAGCAGAGTCCTTAAATAATGCAACAAAGTCCTTAAATAATGCAGCAGAGTCCTTAAATAATGCAACAAAGTCCTTAAATAATGCAGCAGAGTCCTTAAATAATGCAGCAGAGTACTGAAATACCGCAGCAGGGTCCTTAAATAATGCAGCAAATTCGTTAAATAATGAAGTAGAGTCCTTAAATAATGCAACAAAGTCCTTAAATGATGCAGCAGAGTCCTTAAATAATGCAACAAAGTCCTTAAATAATGCAGCAGAGTCCTTAAATAATGCAATAAAGTCCATAAATAATGCAGCACAGTCCTTAAATAATTCAGCAGAGTGGTGAAATACCGCAGCAGGGTCCTTAAATAATGCAGCAGAGTCCTTAAATAATGCAACAAAGTCCTTAAATAATGCAGCACGGTCCTTAAATAATGCAAAAAAGTCCTTAAATAATGCAGCAGAGTCCTTAAATAATGCAGCAAAGTCCTTAAATAATGCAGCAGAGTCCTTAAATAATCCAGCCAAGTCCTTAAATAATGCAACAAAGTCCTTAGATAATGCAGCAGATTACTGAAATACTGCAGCGGGGTCCTTAAATAATGCAGCAGAGTCCTTAAATAATGCAACAAAGTCCTTAAATAATGCAGCAGAGTCCTTAAATAATGCAACAAAGTCCTTAAATAATGCAGCAGAGTCCTTAAATAATGCAGCAAAGTCCTTAAATAATGCAGCACAGTCCTTAAATAATCCAGCCAAGTCCTTAAATAATGCAGCAAAGTCTTTAAATAATGCAATAAAGTCCATAAATAATGCAGCAAATTCCTTAAATAATGCAGCAGAGTACTGAAATACCGCAGCAGGATCCTTAAATAATGCAGCAGAGTCCTTAAATAATGCAACACAGTCCTTAAATAATGCAGAACAGTCCTTAAATAATGCAATAAAGTCCTTAAATAATGCAGCAAAGTCCTTATATAATGCAGCAGAGTCCTTAAATAATGCAACAAAGTCCTTAAATAATGCAGCAGAGTCCTTAAATAATGCAAGAAAGTCCTTAAATAATGCAGCAGAGTCCTTAAATAATGCAGCACATTCCTTAAATAATGCAGCAGAGTCCTTAAATAATCCAGCCAAGTCCTTAAATATTGCAGCAGAGTCCTTAAATAATGCAGAAAAGTCCTTAAATAATGCAGCAGAGTCCTTAAAAACTGCAGCAGAGTCCTTAAATAATGCAGCAAAGTCCTTGAATAATGCAGCAGAGTCCTTAAATAATGCAACAAAGTCCTTAAATAATACAGAAGAGTCCTTAAATAATGCAGCAAATTCCTTAAATAATGCAGCAAAGTCTTTAAATAATGCAATAAAGTCCATAAATAATGCAGCAAAGTTCTTAAATAATGCAGCAGAGTCCTTAAATACCACAGCAGAGTCCTTAAATAATGCAGCAAAGTCTTTAAATAATGCAACAAAGTCCTTAAATAATGCAGCAGAGTCCTTAAATAATGCAGAAGAGTCCTTAAATAATCCATCCAAGTCCTTAAATAATGCAGCAGAGTCCTTAAATAATGCAACAAAATCCTTAAATAATGCAGAAGAGTCCTTAAATAATCCAGCCAAGTCCTTAAATCATGCAGCAGGGTCCTTAAATAATCCAGCCAAGTCCTTAAATAATGCAGAAGAGTCCTTTAATAATGCAACAAAGTCCTTAAATAATGCAGCAGAGTCCTTAAATAATGCAACAAAGTACTTAAATAATGCAGCAGAGTCCTTAAATAATGCAGCAAAGTCATTAAATAATGCTGCAGAGTCCTGAAATAATGCAGCAAATTCCTTAAATAATGCAGCAAAGTCTTTAAATAATGCAATAAAGTCCATAAATAATGCAGCAAAGTCCTTAAATAATGCAGCAGAGTACTGAAATACCGCAGCAGGGTCCTTAAATAATGCAGCAAAGTCGTTAAATAATGAAGTAGAGTCCTTAAATAATGCAACAACGTCCTTAAATGATGCAGCAGAGTCCTTAAATAATGCAGCACATTCCTTAAATAATGCAGCAGAGTCCTTAAATAATCCAGCCAAGTCCTTAAATACTGCAGCAGAGTACTTAAATAATGCAGCAAAGTCCTTAAATAATGCAGCAGAGTCCTTAAATAATGCAACAAAGTACTTAAATAATGCAGAAGAGTCCTTAAATAATGCAACAAAGTCCTTAAATAATGCAGCTGAGTACTTAAATAATGCAACAAAGTACTTAAATAATGCAGCAGAGTCCTTAAGTACCGTATCAGAGTCCTTAAATAATGGAGCAGAGTCCTTAAATAATGCAACAAAGTCCTTAAATAATGCAGCAGATTACTGAAATACTGCTGCAGGGTCCTTAAATAATGCAGCAGAGTCCTTAAATAATGCAACAAAGTCCTTAAATAATGCAGAAGAGTCCTTAAATAATGCAGCAAATTCCTTAAATAATGCAGCAAAGTCTTTAAATAATGCAATAAAGTCCATAAATAATGCAGCAAAGTTCTTAAATAATGCAGCAGAGTCCTTAAATACCACAGCAGAGTCCTTAAATAATGCAGCAAAGTCTTTAAATAATGCAACAAAGTCCTTAAATAATGCAGCAGAGTCCTTAAATAATGCAGAAGAGTCCTTAAATAATCCAGCCAAGTCCTTAAATAATGCAGCAGAGTCCTTAAATAATGCAACAAAATCCTTAAATAATGCAGAAGAGTCCTTAAATAATCCAGCCAAGTCCTTAAATCATGCAGCAGGGTCCTTAAATAATCCAGCCAAGTCCTTAAATAATGCAGAAGAGTCCTTAAATAATGCAACAAAGTCCTTAAATAATGCAGCAGAGTCCTTAAATAATGCAACAAAGTACTTAAATAATGCAGCAGAGTCCTTAAATAATGCAGCAAAGTCATTAAATAATGCTGCAGAGTCCTTAAATAATGCAGCAAATTCCTTAAATAATGCAGCAAAGTCTTTAAATAATGCAATAAAGTCCATAAATAATGCAGCAAAGTCCTTAAATAATGCAGCAGAGTACTGAAATACCGCAGCAGGGTCCTTAAATAATGCAGCAAAGTCGTTAAATAATGAAGTAGAGTCCTTAAATAATGCAACAACGTCCTTAAATGATGCAGCAGAGTCCTTAAATAATGCAACAAAGTCCATAAATAATGCAGCAGAGTCCTTAAATAATGCAGCACATTCCTTAAATAATGCAGCAGAGTCCTTAAATAATCCAGCCAAGTCCTTAAATACTGCAGCAGAGTACTTAAATAATGCAGCAAAGTCCTTAAATAATGCAGCAGAGTCCTTAAATAATGCAACAAAGTACTTAAATAATGCAGAAGAGTCCTTAAATAATGCAACAAAGTCCTTAAATAATGCACCTGAGTACTTAAATAATGCAACAAAGTACTTAAATAATGCAGCAGAGTCCTTAAGTACCGTATCAGAGTCCTTAAATAATGCAGCAGAGTCCTTAAATAATGCAGCAAAGTCCTTAAATAATCCAGCCAAGTCCTTAAATAATGCAACAAAGTCCTTAAATAATGCAGCAGATTACTGAAATACTGCTGCAGGGTCCTTAAATAATGCAACAAAGTCCTTAAATAATGCAGCAGAGTCCTTAAAAAATGCAGCAAAATCCGTAAATAATGCAGCAGAGTCCCTAAATAATCCAGCCAAGTCCTTAAATAATGCAACAAAGTCCTTAAATAATGCAGCAGATTACTGAAATACTGCAGCAGGGTCCTTAAATAATGCAGCAGAGTCCTTAAATAATGCAACAAAGTCCTTAAATAATGCAGCAGAGTCCTTAAATAATGCAACAAAGTCCTTAAATAATGCAGCAGAGTCCTTAAATAATGCAACAACGTCCTTAAATAATGCAGCAGAGTCCTTAAATAATGCAACAAAGTCCTTAAATAATGCAGCAGAGTCCTTAAATAATGCAACAAAGTCCTTAAATATAGCAGCAGAGTCCTTAAATAATGCAGCAAAGTCCTTAAATAATGCCGCACAGTCCTTAAATAATCCAGCCAAGTCTTTAAATAATGCAGCAAAGTCTTTAAATAATGCAATAAAGTCCATAAATGATGCAGCAAATTCCTTAAATAATGCAGCAGAGTACTGAAATACCGCAGCAGGATCCTTAAATAATGCAACAGAGTCCTTAAATAATGCAACAAAGTCCTTAAATAATGCAGAACATTCCTTAAATAATGCAATAAAGTCCTTAAATAATGCAGCAAAGCCCTTAAATAATGCAGCAGAGTCCTTAAATAATGCAACACAGTCCTTAAATAATGCAGCAGAGTCCTTAAATAATGCAACAAAGTCCTTAAATAATGCAGCAGAGTCCTTAAATAATCCAGCCAAGTCCTTAAATAATGCAGCAGAGTCCTTAAATAATGCAGAAAAGTCCTTAAATAATGCAGCAGAGTCCTTAAATACTGCATCAGAGTCCTTAAATAATGCAGCAAAGTCATTAAATAATGCAGAAGAGTCCTTAAATAATGCAGCAAAGTCCTTATATAATGCATCAGAGTCCTTAAATAATGCAGCAGAGTCCTTAAATACCACAGCAGAGTCCTTAAATAATGCAGCAAAGTCTTTAAATAATGCAGCACAGTCCTTAAATAATCCAGCCAAGTCCTTAAATAATGCAGCAGAGTCCTTAAATAATGCAGAAAAGTCCTTAAATAATGCAGCAGAGTCCTTAAATACTTCAGCATAGTCCTTAAATAATGCAGCAAAGTCCTTGAATAATGCAGCAGAGTCCTTAAATAATGCAACAAAGTCCTTAAATAATGCAGAAGAGTCCTTATATAATGCAGCAAATTCCTTAAATAATGCAGCAAAGTCTTTAAATAATGCAATAAAGTCCTTAAATAATGCAGCAGAGTCCTTAATTAATGCAGAAGAGTACTTAAATAATCCAGCCAAGTCCTTAAATAATGCAGCAGAGTCCTTAAATAATGCAACAAAATCCTTAAATAATGCAGAAGAGTCCTTAAATAATCCAGCCAAGTCCTTAAATCATGCAGCAGGGTCCTTAAATAATCCAGCCAAGTCCTTAAATAATGCAGCAGAGTCCTTAAATAATGCAGCAAAGTCCTTAAATAATGCAGCAGAGTCCTTAAATACTTCAGTATAGTCCTTAAATAATGCAGCAAAGTTCTTGAATAATGCAGCAGAGTCCTTAAATAATGCAACAAAGTCCTTAAATAATGCAGAAGAGTCCTTAATTAATGCAACAAAGTCCTAAAATAATGCTGCAGAGTCCTTAAATAATGCAGCAAATTCCTTAAATAATGCAGCAAAATCTTTAAATAATGCAATAAAGTCCATAAATAATGCAGCAAAGTCCTTAAATAATGCAGCAGAGTCCTTAAATACTGCAGCAGAGTCCTTAAATAATGCAACAAAGTCATTAAATAATGCAGAAGAGTCCTTAAATAATGCAGCAAAGTCCTTATATAATGGATCAGAGTCCTTAAATAATGCAGCAGAGTCCTTAAATACCACAGCAGAGTCCTTAAATAATGCAGCAAAGTCTTTAAATAATGCAGCACAGTCCTTAAATAATCCAGCCAAGTCCTTAAATAATGCAGCTGAGTCCTTAAATAATGCAGAAAAGTCCTTAAATAATGCAGCAGAGTCCTTAAATACTTCAGCATAGTCCTTAAATAATGCAGCAAAGTCCTTGAATAATGCAGCAGAGTCCTTAAATAATGCAACAAAGTCCTTAAATAATGCAGAAGAGTCCTTAAATAATGCAGCAAATTCCTTAAATAATGCAGCAAAGTCTTTAAATAATGCAATAAAGTCCATAAATAATGCAGCAAAGTTCTTAAATAATGCAGCAGAGTCCTTAAATACCACAGCAGAGTCCTTAAATAATGCAGCAAAGTCTTTAAATAATGCAACAAAGTCCTTAAATAATGCAGCAGAGTCCTTAAATAATGCAGAAGAGTACTTAAATAATCCAGGCAAGTCCTGAAATAATGCAGCAGAGTCCTTAAATAATGCAGAAGAGTCCTTAAATAATCCAGCCAAGTCCTTAAATCATGCAGCAGGGTCTTTAAATAATCCAGCCAAGTCCTTAAATAATGCAGCAGAGTCCTTAAATAATGTAGCAAAGTCCTTAAATAATGCAGCAGAGTCCTTAAATACTTCAGCATAGTCCTTAAATAATGCAGCAAAGTTCTTGAATAATGCAGCAGAGTCCTTAAATAATGCAACAAAGTCCTTAAATAATGCAGAAGAGTCCTTAAATAATGCAACAAAGTCCATAAATAATGCAGCAAAGTCCTTAAATAATGCAGCTGAGTACTTAAATAATGCAACAAAGTACTTAAATAATGCAGCAGAGTCCTTAAGTACCGTATCAGAGTCCTTAAATAATGCAGCAAAGTCCTTAAATAATGCAGCAGAGTCCTTAAATAATGCAGCAAAGTCCCTAAATAATCCAGCCAAGTCCTTAAATAATGCAACAAAGTCCTTAAATAATGCAGCAGATTACTGAAATACTGCAGCAGGGTCCTTAAATAATGCAGCAGAGTCCTTAAATAATGCAACAAAGTCCTTAAATAATGCAGCAGAGTCCTTAAATAATGCAACAAAGTCCTTAAATAATGCAGCAGAGTCCTTAAATAATGCAGCAGAGTACTGAAATACCGCAGCAGGGTCCTTAAATAATGCAGCAAAGTCGTTAAATAATGAAGTAGAGTCCTTAAATAATGCAACAAAGTCCTTAAATGATGCAGCAGAGTCCTTAAATAATGCAACAAAGTCCTTAAATAATGCAGCAGAGTCCTTAAATAATGCAATAAAGTCCATAAATAATGCAGCAAAGTCCTTAAATAATTCAGCAGAGTGGTGAAATACCGCAGCAGGGTCCTTAAATAATGCAGCAGAGTCCTTAAATAATGCAACAAAGTCCTTAAATAATGCAGCACGGTCCTTAAATAATGCAAAAAAGTCCTTAAATAATGCAGCAGAGTCCTTAAATAATGCAGCAAAGTCCTTAAATAATGCAGCAGAGTCCTTAAATAATCCAGCCAAGTCCTTAAATAATGCAACAAAGTCCTTAGATAATGCAGCAGATTACTGAAATACTGCAGCGGGGTCCTTAAATAATGCAGCAGAGTCCTTAAATAATGCAACAAAGTCCTTAAATAATGCAGCAGAGTCCTTAAATAATGCAACAAAGTCCTTAAATAATGCAGCAGAGTCCTTAAATAATGCAGCAAAGTCCTTAAATAATGCAGCACAGTCCTTAAATAATCCAGCCAAGTCCTTAAATAATGCAGCAAAGTCTTTAAATAATGCAATAAAGTCCATAAATAATGCAGCAAATTCCTTAAATAATGCAGCAGAGTACTGAAATACCGCAGCAGGATCCTTAAATAATGCAGCAGAGTCCTTAAATAATGCAACACAGTCCTTAAATAATGCAGAACAGTCCTTAAATAATGCAATAAAGTCCTTAAATAATGCAGCAAAGTCCTTATATAATGCAGCAGAGTCCTTAAATAATGCAACAAAGTCCTTAAATAATGCAGCAGAGTCCTTAAATAACGCAAGAAAGTCCTTAAATAATGCAGCAGAGTCCTTAAATAATGCAGCACATTCCTTAAATAATGCAGCAGAGTCCTTAAATAATCCAGCCAAGTCCTTAAATATTGCAGCAGAGTCCTTAAATAATGCAGAAAAGTCCTTAAATAATGCAGCAGAGTCCTTAAAAACTGCAGCAGAGTCCTTAAATAATGCAGCAAAGTCCTTGAATAATGCAGCAGAGTCCTTAAATAATGCAACAAAGTCCTTAAATAATACAGAAGAGTCCTTAAATAATGCAGCAAATTCCTTAAATAATGCAGCAAAGTCTTTAAATAATGCAATAAAGTCCATAAATAATGCAGCAAAGTTCTTAAATAATGCAGCAGAGTCCTTAAATACCACAGCAGAGTCCTTAAATAATGCAGCAAAGTCTTTAAATAATGCAACAAAGTCCTTAAATAATGCAGCAGAGTCCTTAAATAATGCAGAAGAGTCCTTAAATAATCCATCCAAGTCCTTAAATAATGCAGCAGAGTCCTTAAATAATGCAACAAAATCCTTAAATAATGCAGAAGAGTCCTTAAATAATCCAGCCAAGTCCTTAAATCATGCAGCAGGGTCCTTAAATAATCCAGCCAAGTCCTTAAATAATGCAGAAGAGTCCTTTAATAATGCAACAAAGTCCTTAAATAATGCAGCAGAGTCCTTAAATAATGCAACAAAGTACTTAAATAATGCAGCAGAGTCCTTAAATAATGCAGCAAAGTCATTAAATAATGCAGAAGAGTCCTTAAATAATGCAGCAAAGTCCTTATATAATGCATCAGAGTCCTTAAATAATGCAGCAGAGTCCTTAAATACCACAGCAGAGTCCTTAAATAATGCAGCAAAGTCTTTAAATAATGCAGCACAGTCCTTAAATAATCCAGCCAAGTCCTTAAATAATGCAGCAGAGTCCTTAAATAATGCAGAAAAGTCCTTAAATAATGCAGCAGAGTCCTTAAATACTTCAGCATAGTCCTTAAATAATGCAGCAAAGTCCTTGAATAATGCAGCAGAGTCCTTAAATAATGCAACAAAGTCCTTAAATAATGCAGAAGAGTCCTTATATAATGCAGCAAATTCCTTAAATAATGCAGCAAAGTCTTTAAATAATGCAATAAAGTCCTTAAATAATGCAGCAGAGTCCTTAATTAATGCAGAAGAGTACTTAAATAATCCAGCCAAGTCCTTAAATAATGCAGCAGAGTCCTTAAATAATGCAACAAAATCCTTAAATAATGCAGAAGAGTCCTTAAATAATCCAGCCAAGTCCTTAAATCATGCAGCAGGGTCCTTAAATAATCCAGCCAAGTCCTTAAATAATGCAGCAGAGTCCTTAAATAATGCAGCAAAGTCCTTAAATAATGCAGCAGAGTCCTTAAATACTTCAGTATAGTCCTTAAATAATGCAGCAAAGTTCTTGAATAATGCAGCAGAGTCCTAAAATAATGCAACAAAGTCCTTAAATAATGCAGAAGAGTCCTTAATTAATGCAACAAAGTCCTAAAATAATGCTGCAGAGTCCTTAAATAATGCAGCAAATTCCTTAAATAATGCAGCAAAATCTTTAAATAATGCAATAAAGTCCATAAATAATGCAGCAAAGTCCTTAAATAATGCAGCAGAGTCCTTAAATACTGCAGCAGAGTCCTTAAATAATGCAACAAAGTCATTAAATAATGCAGAAGAGTCCTTAAATAATGCAGCAAAGTCCTTATATAATGGATCAGAGTCCTTAAATAATGCAGCAGAGTCCTTAAATACCACAGCAGAGTCCTTAAATAATGCAGCAAAGTCTTTAAATAATGCAGCACAGTCCTTAAATAATCCAGCCAAGTCCTTAAATAATGCAGCTGAGTCCTTAAATAATGCAGAAAAGTCCTTAAATAATGCAGCAGAGTCCTTAAATAATGCAACAAAGTCCTTAAATAATGCAGAAGAGTCCTTAAATAATGCAGCAAATTCCTTAAATAATGCAGCAAAGTCTTTAAATAATGCAATAAAGTCCATAAATAATGCAGCAAAGTTCTTAAATAATGCAGCAGAGTCCTTAAATACCACAGCAGAGTCCTTAAATAATGCAGCAAAGTCTTTAAATAATGCAACAAAGTCCTTAAATAATGCAGCAGAGTCCTTAAATAATGCAGAAGAGTACTTAAATAATCCAGGCAAGTCCTGAAATAATGCAGCAGAGTCCTTAAATAATGCAGAAGAGTCCTTAAATAATCCAGCCAAGTCCTTAAATCATGCAGCAGGGTCTTTAAATAATCCAGCCAAGTCCTTAAATAATGCAGCAGAGTCCTTAAATAATGTAGCAAAGTCCTTAAATAATGCAGCAGAGTCCTTAAATACTTCAGCATAGTCCTTAAATAATGCAGCAAAGTTCTTGAATAATGCAGCAGAGTCCTTAAATAATGCAACAAAGTCCTTAAATAATGCAGAAGAGTCCTTAAATAATGCAACAAAGTCCATAAATAATGCAGCAAAGTCCTTAAATAATGCAGCTGAGTACTTAAATAATGCAACAAAGTACTTAAATAATGCAGCAGAGTCCTTAAGTACCGTATCAGAGTCCTTAAATAATGCAGCAAAGTCCTTAAATAATGCAGCAGAGTCCTTAAATAATGCAGCAAAGTCCCTAAATAATCCAGCCAAGTCCTTAAATAATGCAACAAAGTCCTTAAATAATGCAGCAGATTACTGAAATACTGCAGCAGGGTCCTTAAATAATGCAGCAGAGTCCTTAAATAATGCAACAAAGTCCTTAAATAATGCAGCAGAGTCCTTAAATAATGCAACAAAGTCCTTAAATAATGCAGCAGAGTCCTTAAATAATGCAGCAGAGTACTGAAATACCGCAGCAGGGTCCTTAAATAATGCAGCAAAGTCGTTAAATAATGAAGTAGAGTCCTTAAATAATGCAACAAAGTCCTTAAATGATGCAGCAGAGTCCTTAAATAATGCAACAAAGTCCTTAAATAATGCAGCAGAGTCCTTAAATAATGCAATAAAGTCCATAAATAATGCAGCAAAGTCCTTAAATAATTCAGCAGAGTGGTGAAATACCGCAGCAGGGTCCTTAAATAATGCAGCAGAGTCCTTAAATAATGCAACAAAGTCCTTAAATAATGCAGCACGGTCCTTAAATAATGCAAAAAAGTCCTTAAATAATGCAGCAGAGTCCTTAAATAATGCAGCAAAGTCCTTAAATAATGCAGCAGAGTCCTTAAATAATCCAGCCAAGTCCTTAAATAATGCAACAAAGTCCTTAGATAATGCAGCAGATTACTGAAATACTGCAGCGGGGTCCTTAAATAATGCAGCAGAGTCCTTAAATAATGCAACAAAGTCCTTAAATAATGCAGCAGAGTCCTTAAATAATGCAACAAAGTCCTTAAATAATGCAGCAGAGTCCTTAAATAATGCAGCAAAGTCCTTAAATAATGCAGCACAGTCCTTAAATAATCCAGCCAAGTCCTTAAATAATGCAGCAAAGTCTTTAAATAATGCAATAAAGTCCATAAATAATGCAGCAAATTCCTTAAATAATGCAGCAGAGTACTGAAATACCGCAGCAGGATCCTTAAATAATGCAGCAGAGTCCTTAAATAATGCAACACAGTCCTTAAATAATGCAGAACAGTCCTTAAATAATGCAATAAAGTCCTTAAATAATGCAGCAAAGTCCTTATATAATGCAGCAGAGTCCTTAAATAATGCAACAAAGTCCTTAAATAATGCAGCAGAGTCCTTAAATAACGCAAGAAAGTCCTTAAATAATGCAGCAGAGTCCTTAAATAATGCAGCACATTCCTTAAATAATGCAGCAGAGTCCTTAAATAATCCAGCCAAGTCCTTAAATATTGCAGCAGAGTCCTTAAATAATGCAGAAAAGTCCTTAAATAATGCAGCAGAGTCCTTAAAAACTGCAGCAGAGTCCTTAAATAATGCAGCAAAGTCCTTGAATAATGCAGCAGAGTCCTTAAATAATGCAACAAAGTCCTTAAATAATACAGAAGAGTCCTTAAATAATGCAGCAAATTCCTTAAATAATGCAGCAAAGTCTTTAAATAATGCAATAAAGTCCATAAATAATGCAGCAAAGTTCTTAAATAATGCAGCAGAGTCCTTAAATACCACAGCAGAGTCCTTAAATAATGCAGCAAAGTCTTTAAATAATGCAACAAAGTCCTTAAATAATGCAGCAGAGTCCTTAAATAATGCAGAAGAGTCCTTAAATAATCCATCCAAGTCCTTAAATAATGCAGCAGAGTCCTTAAATAATGCAACAAAATCCTTAAATAATGCAGAAGAGTCCTTAAATAATCCAGCCAAGTCCTTAAATCATGCAGCAGGGTCCTTAAATAATCCAGCCAAGTCCTTAAATAATGCAGAAGAGTCCTTTAATAATGCAACAAAGTCCTTAAATAATGCAGCAGAGTCCTTAAATAATGCAACAAAGTACTTAAATAATGCAGCAGAGTCCTTAAATAATGCAGCAAAGTCATTAAATAATGCTGCAGAGTCCTTAAATAATGCAGCAAATTCCTTAAATAATGCAGCAAAGTCTTTAAATAATGCAATAAAGTCCATAAATAATGCAGCAAAGTCCTTAAATAATGCAGCAGAGTACTGAAATACCGCAGCAGGGTCCTTAAATAATGCAGCAAAGTCGTTAAATAATGAAGTAGAGTCCTTAAATAATGCAATAACGTCCTTAAATGATGCAGCAGAGTCCTTAAATAATGCAGCACATTCCTTAAATAATGCAGCAGAGTCCTTAAATAATCCAGCCAAGTCCTTAAATACTGCAGCAGAGTACTTAAATAATGCAGCAAAGTCCTTAAATAATGCAGCAGAGTCCTTAAATAATGCAACAAAGTACTTAAATAATGCAGAAGAGTCCTTAAATAATGCAACAAAGTCCTTAAATAATGCAGCTGAGTACTTAAATAATGCAACAAAGTACTTAAATAATGCAGCAGAGTCCTTAAGTACCGTATCAGAGTCCTTAAATAATGCAGCAGAGTCCTTAAATAATGCAACAAAGTCCTTAAATAATGCAGCAGATTACTGAAATACTGCTGCAGGGTCCTTAAATAATGCAGCAGAGTCCTTAAATAATGCAACAAAGTCCTTAAATAATGCAGCAAAGTTCTTAAATAATGCAGCAGAGTCCTTAAATACCACAGCAGAGTCCTTAAATAATGCAGCAAAGTCTTTAAATAATGCAACAAAGTCCTTAAATAATGCAGCAGAGTCCTTAAATAATGCAGAAGAGTCCTTAAATAATCCAGCCAAGTCCTTAAATAATGCAGCAGAGTCCTTAAATAATGCAACAAAATCCTTAAATAATGCAGAAGAGTCCTTAAATAATCCAGCCAAGTCCTTAAATCATGCAGCAGGGTCCTTAAATAATCCAGCCAAGTCCTTAAATAATGCAGAAGAGTCCTTAAATAATGCAACAAAGTCCTTAAATAATGCAGAAGAGTCCTTAAATAATGCAACAAAGTCCTTAAATAATGCAGCAGAGTCCTTAAATAATGCAGCAAAGTCATTAAATAATGCTGCAGAGTCCTTAAATAATGCAGCAAATTCCTTAAATAATGCAGCAAAGTCTTTAAATAATGCAATAAAGTCCATAAATAATGCAGCAAAGTCCTTAAATAATGCAGCAGAGTACTGAAATACCGCAGCAGGGTCCTTAAATAATGCAGCAAAGTCGTTAAATAATGAAGTAGAGTCCTTAAATAATGCAACAACGTCCTTAAATGATGCAGCAGAGTCCTTAAATAATGCAACAAAGTCCATAAATAATGCAGAAGAGTCCTTAAATAATGCAGCACATTCCTTAAATAATGCAGCAGAGTCCTTAAATAATCCAGCCAAGTCCTTAAATACTGCAGCAGAGTACTTAAATAATGCAGCAAAGTCCTTAAATAATGCAGCAGAGTCCTTAAATAATGCAACAAAGTACTTAAATAATGCAGAAGAGTCCTTAAATAATGCAACAAAGTCCTTAAATAATGCAGCTGAGTACTTAAATAATGCAACAAAGTACTTAAATAATGCAGCAGAGTCCTTAAGTACCGTATCAGAGTCCTTAAATAATGCAGCAGAGTCCTTAAATAATGCAGCAAAGTCCTTAAATAATCCAGCCAAGTCCTTAAATAATGCAACAAAGTCCTTAAATAATGCAGCAGATTACTGAAATACTGCTGCAGGGTCCTTAAATAATGCAACAAAGTCCTTAAATAATGCAGCAGAGTCCTTAAAAAATGCAGCAAAATCCGTAAATAATGCAGCAGAGTCCCTAAATAATCCAGCCAAGTCCTTAAATAATGCAACAAAGTCCTTAAATAATGCAGCAGATTACTGAAATACTGCAGCAGGGTCCTTAAATAATGCAGCAGAGTCCTTAAATAATGCAACAAAGTCCTTAAATAATGCAGCAGAGTCCTTAAATAATGCAACAAAGTCCTTAAATAATGCAGCAGAGTCCTTAAATAATGCAACAACGTCCTTAAATAATGCAGCAGAGTCCTTAAATAATGCAACAAAGTCCTTAAATAATGCAGCAGAGTCCTTAAATAATGCAACAAAGTCCTTAAATATAGCAGCAGAGTCCTTAAATAATGCAGCAAAGTCCTTAAATAATGCCGCACAGTCCTTAAATAATCCAGCCAAGTCTTTAAATAATGCAGCTAAGTCTTTAAATAATGCAATAAAGTCCATAAATGATGCAGCAAATTCCTTAAATAATGCAGCAGAGTACTGAAATACCGCAGCAGGATCCTTAAATAATGCAACAGAGTCCTTAAATAATGCAACAAAGTCCTTAAATAATGCAGAACATTCCTTAAATAATGCAATAAAGTCCTTAAATAATGCAGCAAAGCCCTTAAATAATGCAGCAGAGTCCTTAAATAATGCAACACAGTCCTTAAATAATGCAGCAGAGTCCTTAAATAATGCAACAAAGTCCTTAAATAATGCAGCAGAGTCCTTAAATAATCCAGCCAAGTCCTTAAATAATGCAGCAGAGTCCTTAAATAATGCAGAAAAGTCCTTAAATAATGCAGCAAAGTCCTTAAATACTGCATCAGAGTCCTTAAATAATGCAGCAAAGTCATTAAATAATGCAGAAGAGTCCTTAAATAATGCAGCAAAGTCCTTATATAATGCATCAGAGTCCTTAAATAATGCAGCAGAGTCCTTAAATACCACAGCAGAGTCCTTAAATAATGCAGCAAAGTCTTTAAATAATGCAGCACAGTCCTTAAATAATCCAGCCAAGTCCTTAAATAATGCAGCAGAGTCCTTAAATAATGCAGAAAAGTCCTTAAATAATGCAGCAGAGTCCTTAAATACTTCAGCATAGTCCTTAAATAATGCAGCAAAGTCCTTGAATAATGCAGCAGAGTCCTTAAATAATGCAACAAAGTCCTTAAATAATGCAGAAGAGTCCTTATATAATGCAGCAAATTCCTTAAATAATGCAGCAAAGTCTTTAAATAATGCAATAAAGTCCATAAATAATGCAGCAAAGTTCTTAAATAATGCAGCAGAGTCCTTAAATACCACAGCAGAGTCCTTAAATAATGCAGCAAAGTCTTTAAATAATGCAACAAAGTCCTTAAATAATGCAGCAGAGTCCTTAATTAATGCAGAAGAGTACTTAAATAATCCAGCCAAGTCCTTAAATAATGCAGCAGAGTCCTTAAATAATGCAACAAAATCCTTAAATAATGCAGAAGAGTCCTTAAATAATCCAGCCAAGTCCTTAAATCATGCAGCAGGGTCCTTAAATAATCCAGCCAAGTCCTTAAATAATGCAGCAGAGTCCTTAAATAATGCAGCAAAGTCCTTAAATAATGCAGCAGAGTCCTTAAATACTTCAGCATAGTCCTTAAATAATGCAGCAAAGTTCTTGAATAATGCAGCAGAGTCCTTAAATAATGCAACAAAGTCCTTAAATAATGCAGAAGAGTCCTTAATTAATTCAACAAAGTCCTAAAATAATGCAGCAGAGTCCTTAAATACTGCAGCAGAGTCCTTAAATAATGCAACAAAGTCATTAAATAATGAAGAAGAGTCCTTAAATAATGCAGCAAAGTCCTTATATAATGGATCAGAGTCCTTAAATAATGCAGCAGAGTCCTTAAATACCACAGCAGAGTCCTTAAATAATGCAGCAAAGTCTTTAAATAATGCAGCACAGTCCTTAAATAATCCAGCCAAGTCCTTAAATAATGCAGCTGAGTCCTTAAATAATGCAGAAAAGTCCTTAAATAATGCAGCAGAGTCCTTAAATACTTCAGCATAGTCCTTAAATAATGCAGCAAAGTCCTTGAATAATGCAGCAGAGTCCTTAAATAATGCAACAAAGTCCTTAAATAATGCAGAAGAGTCCTTAAATAATGCAGCAAATTCCTTAAATAATGCAGCAAAGTCTTTAAATAATGCAATAAAGTCCATAAATAATGCAGCAAAGTTCTTAAATAATGCAGCAGAGTCCTTAAATACCACAGCAGAGTCCTTAAATAATGCAGCAAAGTCTTTAAATAATGCAACAAAGTCCTTAAATAATGCAGCAGAGTCCTTAAATAATGCAGAAGAGTACTTAAATAATCCAGGCAAGTCCTGAAATAATGCAGCAGAGTCCTTAAATAATGCAGAAAAGTCCTTAAATAATCCAGCCAAGTCCTTAAATCATGCAGCAGGGTCCTTAAATAATCCAGCCAAGTCCTTAAATAATGCAGCAGAGTCCTTAAATAATGTAGCAAAGTCCTTAAATAATGCAGCAGAGTCCTTAAATACTTCAGCATAGTCCTTAAATAATGCAGCAAAGTTCTTGAATAATGCAGCAGAGTCCTTAAATAATGCAACAAAGTCCTTAAATAATGCAGCAGAGTCCTTAAATAATGCAACAAAGTCCTTAAATAATGCAGAACAGTCCTTAAATAATGCAATAAAGTCCTTAAATAATGCAGCAAAGTCCTTATATAATGCAGCAGAGTCCTTAAATAATGCAACAAAGTCCTTAAATAATGCAGCAGAGTCCTTAAATAATGCAAGAAAGTCCTTAAATAATGCAGCAGAGTCCTTAAATAATGCAGCACATTCCTTAAATAATGCAGCAGAGTCCTTAAATAATCCAGCCAAGTCCTTAAATATTGCAGCAGAGTCCTTAAATAATGCAGAAAAGTCCTTAAATAATGCAGCAGAGTCCTTAAAAACTGCAGCAGAGTCCTTAAATAATGCAGCAAAGTCCTTGAATAATGCAGCAGAGTCTTTAAATAATGCAACAAAGTTTTTAAATAATACTGAAGAGTCCTTAAATAATGCAGCAAATTCCTTAAATAATGCAGCAAAGTCTTTAAATAATGCAATAAAGTCCATAAATAATGCAGCAAAGTTCTTAAATAATGCAGCAGAGTCCTTAAATACCACAGCAGAGTCCTTAAATAATGCAGCAAAGTCTTTAAATAATGCAACAAAGTCCTTAAATAATGCAGCAGAGTCCTTAAATAATGCAGAAGAGTCCTTAAATAATCCAGCCAAGTCCTTAAATAATGCAGCAGAGTCCTTAAATAATGCAACAAAATCCTTAAATAATGCAGAAGAGTCCTTAAATAATCCAGCCAAGTCCTTAAATCATGCAGCAGGGTCCTTAAATAATCCAGCCAATTCCTTAAATAATGCAGAAGAGTCCTTTAATAATGCAACAAAGTCCTTAAATAATGCAGCAGAGTCCTTAAATAATGCAACAAAGTACTTAAATAATGCAGCAGAGTCCTTAAATAATGCAGCAAAGTCATTAAATAATGCTGCAGAGTTCTTAAATAATGCAGCAAATTCCTTAAATAATGCAGCAAAGTCTTTAAATAATGCAATAAAGTCCATAAATAATGCAGCAAAGTCCTTAAATAATGCAGCAGAGTACTGAAATACCGCAGCAGGGTCCTTAAATAATGCAGCAAAGTCGTTAAATAATGAAGTAGAGTCCTTAAATAATGCAACAACGTCCTTAAATGATGCAGCAGAGTCCTTAAATAATGCAGCACATTCCTTAAATAATGCAGCAGAGTCCTTAAATAATCCAGCCAAGTCCTTAAATACTGCAGCAGAGTACTTAAATAATGCAGCAAAGTCCTTAAATAATGCAGCAGAGTCCTTAAATAATGCAACAAAGTACTTAAATAATGCAGAAGAGTCCTTAAATAATGCAACAAAGTCCTTAAATAATGCAGCTGAGTACTTAAATAATGCAACAAAGTACTTAAATAATGCAGCAGAGTCCTTAAGTACCGTATCAGAGTCCTTAAATAATGCAGCAGAGTCCTTAAATAATGCAAC
Source organism: Phyllobates terribilis (assembly GCF_046119375.1). Taxonomy (NCBI): domain Eukaryota; kingdom Metazoa; phylum Chordata; class Amphibia; order Anura; family Dendrobatidae; genus Phyllobates; species Phyllobates terribilis. Next base: position 481,579 of record NW_027362955.1, on the reverse strand, counting down.
AAAGTCCTTAAATAATGCAGCAGATTACTGAAATACTGCTGCAGGGTCCTTAAATAATGCAGCAGAGTCCTTAAATAATGCAACAAAGTCCTTAAATAATGCAGCATAGTCCTTAAATAATGCAACAAAGTCCTTAAATAATGCAGCAGAGTCCTTAAATAATGCAGCAGAGTACTGAAATACCGCAGCAGGGTCCTTAAATAATGCAGCAAAGTTGTTAAATAATGAAGTAGAGTCCTTAAGTAATGCAACAAAGTCCTTAAATGATGCAGCAGCGTCCTTAAATAATGCAACAAAGTCCTTAAATAATGCAGCAGAGTCCTTAAATAATGCAATAAAGTCCATAAATAATGCAGCAAAGTCCTTAAATAATTCAGCAGAGTGCTGAAATACCGCAGCAGGGTCCTTAAATAATGCAGCAGAGTCCTTAAGTAATGCAGCAAAGTCCTTAAATAATCCAGCCAAGTCCTTAAATAATGCAACAAAGTCCTTAAATAATGCAGCAGATTACTGAAATACTGCAGCAGGGTCCTTAAATAAAGCAGCAGAGTCCTTAAATAATGCAACAAAGTCCTTAAATAATGCAACAAAGTCCTTAAATAATGCAGCAGAGTCCTTAAATAATGCAGCAGAGTACTGAAATACCGCAGCAGGGTCCTTAAATAATGCAGCAAAGTCGTTAAATAATGAAGTAGAGTCCTTAAATAATGCAACAAAGTCCTTAAATGATGCAGCAGAGTCCTTAAATAATGCAACAAAGTCCTTAAATAATGCAGCAGAGTCCTTAAATAATGCAATAAAGTCCATAAATAATGCAGCAAAGTCCTTAAATAATTCAGCAGAGTGCTGAAATACCGCAGCCAGGTCCTTAAATAATGCAGCAGAGTCCTTAAATAATGCAACAAAGTCCTTAAATAATGCAGCACGGTCCTTAAATAATGCAACAAAGTCCTTAAATAATGCAGCAGAGTCCTTAAATAATGCAGCAGAGTCCTTAAATAATCCAGCCAAGTCCTTAAATAATGCAACAAAGTCCTTAAATAATGCAGCAGAGTCCTTAAATAATGCAACAAAGTCCTTAAATAATGCAGCAGAGTCCTTAAATAATGCAGCAGAGTACTGAAATACCGCAGCAGGGTCCTTAAATAATGCAGCAAAGTCGTTAAATAATGAAGTAGAGTCCTTAAATAATGCAACAAAGTCCTTAAATGATGCAGCAGAGTCCTTAAATAATGCAACAAAGTCCTTAAATAATGCAGCAGAGTCCTTAAATAATGCAATAAAGTCCATAAATAATGCAGCAAAGTCCTTAAATAATTCAGCAGAGTGCTGAAATACCGCAGCCAGGTCCTTAAATAATGCAGCAGAGTCCTTAAATAATGCAACAAAGTCCTTAAATAATGCAGCACGGTCCTTAAATAATGCAACAAAGTCCTTAAATAATGCAGCAGAGTCCTTAAATAATGCAGCAGAGTCCTTAAATAATCCAGCCAAGTCCTTAAATAATGCAACAAAGTCCTTAAATAATGCAGCAGATTACTGAAATACTGCAGCAGGGTCCTTAAATAATGCAGCAGAGTCCTTAAATAATGCAACAAAGTCCTTAAATAATGCAGCAGAGTCCTTAAATAATGCAACAAAGTCCTTAAATAATGCAGCAGAGTCCTTAAATAATGCAGCAGAGTACTGAAATACCGCAGCAGGGTCCTTAAATAATGCAGCAAAGTCGTTAAATAATGAAGTAGAGTCCTTAAATAATGCAACAAAGTCCTTAAATGATGCAGCAGAGTCCTTAAATAATGCAACAAAGTCCTTAAATAATGCAGCAGAGTCCTTAAATAATGCAATAAAGTCCATAAATAATGCAGCAAAGTCCTTAAATAATTCAGCAGAGTGCTGAAATACCGCAGCAGGGTCCTTAAATAATGCAACAAAGTCCTTAAATAATGCAGCAGAGTCCTTAAATAATGCAACAAAGTCCTTAAATAATGCAGCAGAGTCCTTAAATAATGCAGCCAAGTCCTTAAATAATGCAGCAAAGTCTTTAAATAATGCAATAAAGTCCATAAATAATGCAGCAAATTCCTTAAATAATGCAGCAGAGTACTGAAATACCGCAGCAGGATCCTTAAATAATGCAGCAGAGTCCTTAAATAATGCAACAAAGTCCTTAAATAATGCAGAACAGTCCTTAAATAATGCAATAAAGTCCTTAAATAATGCAGCAAAGTCCTTATATAATGCAGCAGAGTCCTTAAATAATGCAACAAAGTCCTTAAATAATGCAGCAGAGTCCTTAAATAATGCAAGAAAGTCCTTAAATAATGCAGCAGAGTCCTTAAATAATGCAGCACATTCCTTAAATAATGCAGCAGAGTCCTTAAATAATCCAGCCAAGTCCTTAAATATTGCAGCAGAGTCCTTAAATAATGCAGAAAAGTCCTTAAATAATGCAGCAGAGTCCTTAAAAACTGCAGCAGAGTCCTTAAATAATGCAGCAAAGTCCTTGAATAATGCAGCAGAGTCCTTAAATAATGCAACAAAGTTTTTAAATAATACAGAAGAGTCCTTAAATAATGCAGCAAATTCCTTAAATAATGCAGCAAAGTCTTTAAATAATGCAATAAAGTCCATAAATAATGCAGCAAAGTTCTTAAATAATGCAGCAGAGTCCTTAAATACCACAGCAGAGTCCTTAAATAATGCAGCAAAGTCTTTAAATAATGCAACAAAGTCCTTAAATAATGCAGCAGAGTCCTTAAATAATGCAGAAGAGTCCTTAAATAATCCAGCCAAGTCCTTAAATAATGCAGCAGAGTCCTTAAATAATGCAACAAAATCCTTAAATAATGCAGAAGAGTCCTTAAATAATCCAGCCAAGTCCTTAAATCATGCAGCAGGGTCCTTAAATAATCCAGCCAATTCCTTAAATAATGCAGAAGAGTCCTTTAATAATGCAACAAAGTCCTTAAATAATGCAGCAGAGTCCTTAAATAATGCAACAAAGTACTTAAATAATGCAGCAGAGTCCTTAAATAATGCAGCAAAGTCATTAAATAATGCTGCAGAGTTCTTAAATAATGCAGCAAATTCCTTAAATAATGCAGCAAAGTCTTTAAATAATGCAATAAAGTCCATAAATAATGCAGCAAAGTCCTTAAATAATGCAGCAGAGTACTGAAATACCGCAGCAGGGTCCTTAAATAATGCAGCAAAGTCATTAAATAATGAAGTAGAGTCCTTAAATAATGCAACAACGTCCTTAAATGATGCAGCAGAGTCCTTAAATAATGCAGCACATTCCTTAAATAATGCAGCAGAGTCCTTAAATAATCCAGCCAAGTCCTTAAATACTGCAGCAGAGTACTTAAATAATGCAGCAAAGTCCTTAAATAATGCAGCAGAGTCCTTAAATAATGCAACAAAGTACTTAAATAATGCAGAAGAGTCCTTAAATAATGCAACAAAGTCCTTAAATAATGCAGCTGAGTACTTAAATAATGCAACAAAGTACTTAAATAATGCAGCAGAGTCCATAAGTACCGTATCAGAGTCCTTAAATAATGCAGCAGAGTCCTTAAATAATGCAACAAAGTCCTTAAATAATGCAGCAGATTACTGAAATACTGCTGCAGGGTCCTTAAATAATGCAGCAGAGTCCTTAAATAATGCAACAAAGTCCTTAAATAATGCAGCATAGTCCTTAAATAATGCAACAAAGTCCTTAAATAATGCAGCAGAGTCCTTAAATAATGCAGCAGAGTACTGAAATACCGCAGCAGGGTCCTTAAATAATGCAGCAAAGTTGTTAAATAATGAAGTAGAGTCCTTAAGTAATGCAACAAAGTCCTTAAATGATGCAGCAGCGTCCTTAAATAATGCAACAAAGTCCTTAAATAATGCAGCAGAGTCCTTAAATAATGCAATAAAGTCCATAAATAATGCAGCAAAGTCCTTAAATAATTCAGCAGAGTGCTGAAATACCGCAGCAGGGTCCTTAAATAATGCAGCAGAGTCCTTAAGTAATGCAGCAAAGTCCTTAAATAATCCAGCCAAGTCCTTAAATAATGCAACAAAGTCCTTAAATAATGCAGCAGATTACTGAAATACTGCAGCAGGGTCCTTAAATAAAGCAGCAGAGTCCTTAAATAATGCAACAAAGTCCTTAAATAATGCAGCAGAGTCCTTAAATAATGCAACAAAGTCCTTAAATAATGCAGCAGAGTCCTTAAATAATGCAGCAGAGTACTGAAATACCGCAGCAGGGTCCTTAAATAATGCAGCAAAGTCGTTAAATAATGAAGTAGAGTCCTTAAATAATGCAACAAAGTCCTTAAATGATGCAGCAGAGTCCTTAAATAATGCAACAAAGTCCTTAAATAATGCAGCAGAGTCCTTAAATAATGCAATAAAGTCCATAAATAATGCAGCAAAGTCCTTAAATAATTCAGCAGAGTGCTGAAATACCGCAGCCAGGTCCTTAAATAATGCAGCAGAGTCCTTAAATAATGCAACAAAGTCCTTAAATAATGCAGCACGGTCCTTAAATAATGCAACAAAGTCCTTAAATAATGCAGCAGAGTCCTTAAATAATGCAGCAGAGTCCTTAAATAATCCAGCCAAGTCCTTAAATAATGCAACAAAGTCCTTAAATAATGCAGCAGATTACTGAAATACTGCAGCAGGGTCCTTAAATAATGCAGCAGAGTCCTTAAATAATGCAACAAAGTCCTTAAATAATGCAGCAGAGTCCTTAAATAATGCAACAAAGTCCTTAAATAATGCAGCAGAGTCCTTAAATAATGCAACAAAGTCCTTAAATAATGCAGCAGAGTCCTTAAATAATGCAACAACGTCCTTAAATAATGCAGCAGAGTCCTTAAATAATGCAACAAAGTCCTTAAATAATGCAGCAGAGTCCTTAAATAATGCAACAAAGTCCTTAAATATAGCAGCAGAGTCCTTAAATAATGCAGCAAAGTCCTTAAATAATGCCGCACAGTCCTTAAATAATCCAGCCAAGTCTTTAAATAATGCAGCTAAGTCTTTAAATAATGCAATAAAGTCCATAAATGATGCAGCAAATTCCTTAAATAATGCAGCAGAGTACTGAAATACCGCAGCAGGATCCTTAAATAATGCAACAGAGTCCTTAAATAATGCAACAAAGTCCTTAAATAATGCAGAACATTCCTTAAATAATGCAATAAAGTCCTTAAATAATGCAGCAAAGCCCTTAAATAATGCAGCAGAGTCCTTAAATAATGCAACACAGTCCTTAAATAATGCAGCAGAGTCCTTAAATAATGCAACAAAGTCCTTAAATAATGCAGCAGAGTCCTTAAATAATCCAGCCAAGTCCTTAAATAATGCAGCAGAGTCCTTAAATAATGCAGAAAAGTCCTTAAATAATGCAGCAAAGTCCTTAAATACTGCATCAGAGTCCTTAAATAATGCAGCAAAGTCATTAAATAATGCAGAAGAGTCCTTAAATAATGCAGCAAAGTCCTTATATAATGCATCAGAGTCCTTAAATAATGCAGCAGAGTCCTTAAATACCACAGCAGAGTCCTTAAATAATGCAGCAAAGTCTTTAAATAATGCAGCACAGTCCTTAAATAATCCAGCCAAGTCCTTAAATAATGCAGCAGAGTCCTTAAATAATGCAGAAAAGTCCTTAAATAATGCAGCAGAGTCCTTAAATACTTCAGCATAGTCCTTAAATAATGCAGCAAAGTCCTTGAATAATGCAGCAGAGTCCTTAAATAATGCAACAAAGTCCTTAAATAATGCAGAAGAGTCCTTATATAATGCAGCAAATTCCTTAAATAATGCAGCAAAGTCTTTAAATAATGCAATAAAGTCCATAAATAATGCAGCAAAGTTCTTAAATAATGCAGCAGAGTCCTTAAATACCACAGCAGAGTCCTTAAATAATGCAGCAAAGTCTTTAAATAATGCAACAAAGTCCTTAAATAATGCAGCAGAGTCCTTAATTAATGCAGAAGAGTACTTAAATAATCCAGCCAAGTCCTTAAATAATGCAGCAGAGTCCTTAAATAATGCAACAAAATCCTTAAATAATGCAGAAGAGTCCTTAAATAATCCAGCCAAGTCCTTAAATCATGCAGCAGGGTCCTTAAATAATCCAGCCAAGTCCTTAAATAATGCAGCAGAGTCCTTAAATAATGCAGCAAAGTCCTTAAATAATGCAGCAGAGTCCTTAAATACTTCAGCATAGTCCTTAAATAATGCAGCAAAGTTCTTGAATAATGCAGCAGAGTCCTTAAATAATGCAACAAAGTCCTTAAATAATGCAGAAGAGTCCTTAATTAATTCAACAAAGTCCTAAAATAATGCAGCAGAGTCCTTAAATACTGCAGCAGAGTCCTTAAATAATGCAACAAAGTCATTAAATAATGAAGAAGAGTCCTTAAATAATGCAGCAAAGTCCTTATATAATGGATCAGAGTCCTTAAATAATGCAGCAGAGTCCTTAAATACCACAGCAGAGTCCTTAAATAATGCAGCAAAGTCTTTAAATAATGCAGCACAGTCCTTAAATAATCCAGCCAAGTCCTTAAATAATGCAGCTGAGTCCTTAAATAATGCAGAAAAGTCCTTAAATAATGCAGCAGAGTCCTTAAATACTTCAGCATAGTCCTTAAATAATGCAGCAAAGTCCTTGAATAATGCAGCAGAGTCCTTAAATAATGCAACAAAGTCCTTAAATAATGCAGAAGAGTCCTTAAATAATGCAGCAAATTCCTTAAATAATGCAGCAAAGTCTTTAAATAATGCAATAAAGTCCATAAATAATGCAGCAAAGTTCTTAAATAATGCAGCAGAGTCCTTAAATACCACAGCAGAGTCCTTAAATAATGCAGCAAAGTCTTTAAATAATGCAACAAAGTCCTTAAATAATGCAGCAGAGTCCTTAAATAATGCAGAAGAGTACTTAAATAATCCAGGCAAGTCCTGAAATAATGCAGCAGAGTCCTTAAATAATGCAGAAAAGTCCTTAAATAATCCAGCCAAGTCCTTAAATCATGCAGCAGGGTCCTTAAATAATCCAGCCAAGTCCTTAAATAATGCAGCAGAGTCCTTAAATAATGTAGCAAAGTCCTTAAATAATGCAGCAGAGTCCTTAAATACTTCAGCATAGTCCTTAAATAATGCAGCAAAGTTCTTGAATAATGCAGCAGAGTCCTTAAATAATGCAACAAAGTCCTTAAATAATGCAGAAGAGTCCTTAAATAATGCAACAAAGTCCATAAATAATGCAGCAAAGTCCTTAAATAATGCAGCTGAGTACTTAAATAATGCAACAAAGTACTTAAATAATGCAGCAGAGTCCTTAAGTACCGTATCAGAGTCCTTAAATAATGCAGCAAAGTCCTTAAATAATGCAGCAGAGTCCTTAAATAATGCAGCAAAGTCCCTAAATAATCCAGCCAAGTCCTTAAATAATGCAACAAAGTCCTTAAATAATGCAGCAGATTACTGAAATACTGCAGCAGGGTCCTTAAATAATGCAGCAGAGTCCTTAAATAATGCAACAAAGTCCTTAAATAATGCAGCAGAGTCCTTAAATAATGCAACAAAGTCCTTAAATAATGCAGCAGAGTCCTTAAATAATGCAGCAGAGTACTGAAATACCGCAGCAGGGTCCTTAAATAATGCAGCAAAGTCGTTAAATAATGAAGTAGAGTCCTTAAATAATGCAACAAAGTCCTTAAATGATGCAGCAGAGTCCTTAAATAATGCAACAAAGTCCTTAAATAATGCAGCAGAGTCCTTAAATAATGCAATAAAGTCCATAAATAATGCAGCAAAGTCCTTAAATAATTCAGCAGAGTGGTGAAATACCGCAGCAGGGTCCTTAAATAATGCAGCAGAGTCCTTAAATAATGCAACAAAGTCCTTAAATAATGCAGCACGGTCCTTAAATAATGCAAAAAAGTCCTTAAATAATGCAGCAGAGTCCTTAAATAATGCAGCAAAGTCCTTAAATAATGCAGCAGAGTCCTTAAATAATCCAGCCAAGTCCTTAAATAATGCAACAAAGTCCTTAGATAATGCAGCAGATTACTGAAATACTGCAGCGGGGTCCTTAAATAATGCAGCAGAGTCCTTAAATAATGCAACAAAGTCCTTAAATAATGCAGCAGAGTCCTTAAATAATGCAACAAAGTCCTTAAATAATGCAGCAGAGTCCTTAAATAATGCAGCAAAGTCCTTAAATAATGCAGCACAGTCCTTAAATAATCCAGCCAAGTCCTTAAATAATGCAGCAAAGTCTTTAAATAATGCAATAAAGTCCATAAATAATGCAGCAAATTCCTTAAATAATGCAGCAGAGTACTGAAATACCGCAGCAGGATCCTTAAATAATGCAGCAGAGTCCTTAAATAATGCAACAAAGTCCTTAAATAATGCAGAACAGTCCTTAAATAATGCAATAAAGTCCTTAAATAATGCAGCAAAGTCCTTATATAATGCAGCAGAGTCCTTAAATAATGCAACAAAGTCCTTAAATAATGCAGCAGAGTCCTTAAATAATGCAAGAAAGTCCTTAAATAATGCAGCAGAGTCCTTAAATAATGCAGCACATTCCTTAAATAATGCAGCAGAGTCCTTAAATAATCCAGCCAAGTCCTTAAATATTGCAGCAGAGTCCTTAAATAATGCAGAAAAGTCCTTAAATAATGCAGCAGAGTCCTTAAAAACTGCAGCAGAGTCCTTAAATAATGCAGCAAAGTCCTTGAATAATGCAGCAGAGTCCTTAAATAATGCAACAAAGTCCTTAAATAATACAGAAGAGTCCTTAAATAATGCAGCAAATTCCTTAAATAATGCAGCAAAGTCTTTAAATAATGCAATAAAGTCCATAAATAATGCAGCAAAGTTCTTAAATAATGCAGCAGAGTCCTTAAATACCACAGCAGAGTCCTTAAATAATGCAGCAAAGTCTTTAAATAATGCAACAAAGTCCTTAAATAATGCAGCAGAGTCCTTAAATAATGCAGAAGAGTCCTTAAATAATCCATCCAAGTCCTTAAATAATGCAGCAGAGTCCTTAAATAATGCAACAAAATCCTTAAATAATGCAGAAGAGTCCTTAAATAATCCAGCCAAGTCCTTAAATCATGCAGCAGGGTCCTTAAATAATCCAGCCAAGTCCTTAAATAATGCAGAAGAGTCCTTTAATAATGCAACAAAGTCCTTAAATAATGCAGCAGAGTCCTTAAATAATGCAACAAAGTACTTAAATAATGCAGCAGAGTCCTTAAATAATGCAGCAAAGTCATTAAATAATGCTGCAGAGTCCTTAAATAATGCAGCAAATTCCTTAAATAATGCAGCAAAGTCTTTAAATAATGCAATAAAGTCCATAAATAATGCAGCAAAGTCCTTAAATAATGCAGCAGAGTACTGAAATACCGCAGCAGGGTCCTTAAATAATGCAGCAAAGTCGTTAAATAATGAAGTAGAGTCCTTAAATAATGCAACAACGTCCTTAAATGATGCAGCAGAGTCCTTAAATAATGCAGCACATTCCTTAAATAATGCAGCAGAGTCCTTAAATAATCCAGCCAAGTCCTTAAATACTGCAGCAGAGTACTTAAATAATGCAGCAAAGTCCTTAAATAATGCAGCAGAGTCCTTAAATAATGCAACAAAGTACTTAAATAATGCAGAAGAGTCCTTAAATAATGCAACAAAGTCCTTAAATAATGCAGCTGAGTACTTAAATAATGCAACAAAGTACTTAAATAATGCAGCAGAGTCCTTAAGTACCGTATCAGAGTCCTTAAATAATGCAGCAGAGTCCTTAAATAATGCAACAAAGTCCTTAAATAATGCAGCAGATTACTGAAATACTGCTGCAGGGTCCTTAAATAATGCAGCAGAGTCCTTAAATAATGCAACAAAGTCCTTAAATAATGCAGCATAGTCCTTAAATAATGCAACAAAGTCCTTAAATAATGCAGCAGAGTCCTTAAATAATGCAATAAAGTCCATAAATAATGCAGCAAAGTCCTTAAATAATTCAGCAGAGTGCTGAAATACCGCAGCAGGGTCCTTAAATAATGCAGCAGAGTCCTTAAGTAATGCAGCAAAGTCCTTAAATAATCCAGCCAAGTCCTTAAATAATGCAACAAAGTCCTTAAATAATGCAGCAGATTACTGAAATACTGCAGCAGGGTCCTTAAATAAAGCAGCAGAGTCCTTAAATAATGCAACAAAGTCCTTAAATAATGCAGCAGAGTCCTTAAATAATGCAACAAAGTCCTTAAATAATGCAGCAGAGTCCTTAAATAATGCAGCAGAGTACTGAAATACCGCAGCAGGGTCCTTAAATAATGCAGCAAAGTCGTTAAATAATGAAGTAGAGTCCTTAAATAATGCAACAAAGTCCTTAAATGATGCAGCAGAGTCCTTAAATAATGCAACAAAGTCCTTAAATAATGCAGCAGAGTCCTTAAATAATGCAATAAAGTCCATAAATAATGCAGCAAAGTCCTTAAATAATTCAGCAGAGTGCTGAAATACCGCAGCCAGGTCCTTAAATAATGCAGCAGAGTCCTTAAATAATGCAACAAAGTCCTTAAATAATGCAGCACGGTCCTTAAATAATGCAACAAAGTCCTTAAATAATGCAGCAGAGTCCTTAAATAATGCAGCAGAGTCCTTAAATAATCCAGCCAAGTCCTTAAATAATGCAACAAAGTCCTTAAATAATGCAGCAGATTACTGAAATACTGCAGCAGGGTCCTTAAATAATGCAGCAGAGTCCTTAAATAATGCAACAAAGTCCTTAAATAATGCAGCAGAGTCCTTAAATAATGCAACAAAGTCCTTAAATAATGCAGCAGAGTCCTTAAATAATGCAACAAAGTCCTTAAATAATGCAGCAGAGTCCTTAAATAATGCAACAACGTCCTTAAATAATGCAGCAGAGTCCTTAAATAATGCAACAAAGTCCTTAAATAATGCAGCAGAGTCCTTAAATAATGCAACAAAGTCCTTAAATATAGCAGCAGAGTCCTTAAATAATGCAGCAAAGTCCTTAAATAATGCCGCACAGTCCTTAAATAATCCAGCCAAGTCTTTAAATAATGCAGCTAAGTCTTTAAATAATGCAATAAAGTCCATAAATGATGCAGCAAATTCCTTAAATAATGCAGCAGAGTACTGAAATACCGCAGCAGGATCCTTAAATAATGCAACAGAGTCCTTAAATAATGCAACAAAGTCCTTAAATAATGCAGAACATTCCTTAAATAATGCAATAAAGTCCTTAAATAATGCAGCAAAGCCCTTAAATAATGCAGCAGAGTCCTTAAATAATGCAACACAGTCCTTAAATAATGCAGCAGAGTCCTTAAATAATGCAACAAAGTCCTTAAATAATGCAGCAGAGTCCTTAAATAATCCAGCCAAGTCCTTAAATAATGCAGCAGAGTCCTTAAATAATGCAGAAAAGTCCTTAAATAATGCAGCAAAGTCCTTAAATACTGCATCAGAGTCCTTAAATAATGCAGCAAAGTCATTAAATAATGCAGAAGAGTCCTTAAATAATGCAGCAAAGTCCTTATATAATGCATCAGAGTCCTTAAATAATGCAGCAGAGTCCTTAAATACCACAGCAGAGTCCTTAAATAATGCAGCAAAGTCTTTAAATAATGCAGCACAGTCCTTAAATAATCCAGCCAAGTCCTTAAATAATGCAGCAGAGTCCTTAAATAATGCAGAAAAGTCCTTAAATAATGCAGCAGAGTCCTTAAATACTTCAGCATAGTCCTTAAATAATGCAGCAAAGTCCTTGAATAATGCAGCAGAGTCCTTAAATAATGCAACAAAGTCCTTAAATAATGCAGAAGAGTCCTTATATAATGCAGCAAATTCCTTAAATAATGCAGCAAAGTCTTTAAATAATGCAATAAAGTCCATAAATAATGCAGCAAAGTTCTTAAATAATGCAGCAGAGTCCTTAAATACCACAGCAGAGTCCTTAAATAATGCAGCAAAGTCTTTAAATAATGCAACAAAGTCCTTAAATAATGCAGCAGAGTCCTTAATTAATGCAGAAGAGTACTTAAATAATCCAGCCAAGTCCTTAAATAATGCAGCAGAGTCCTTAAATAATGCAACAAAATCCTTAAATAATGCAGAAGAGTCCTTAAATAATCCAGCCAAGTCCTTAAATCATGCAGCAGGGTCCTTAAATAATCCAGCCAAGTCCTTAAATAATGCAGCAGAGTCCTTAAATAATGCAGCAAAGTCCTTAAATAATGCAGCAGAGTCCTTAAATACTTCAGCATAGTCCTTAAATAATGCAGCAAAGTTCTTGAATAATGCAGCAGAGTCCTTAAATAATGCAACAAAGTCCTTAAATAATGCAGAAGAGTCCTTAATTAATTCAACAAAGTCCTAAAATAATGCAGCAGAGTCCTTAAATACTGCAGCAGAGTCCTTAAATAATGCAACAAAGTCATTAAATAATGAAGAAGAGTCCTTAAATAATGCAGCAAAGTCCTTATATAATGGATCAGAGTCCTTAAATAATGCAGCAGAGTCCTTAAATACCACAGCAGAGTCCTTAAATAATGCAGCAAAGTCTTTAAATAATGCAGCACAGTCCTTAAATAATCCAGCCAAGTCCTTAAATAATGCAGCTGAGTCCTTAAATAATGCAGAAAAGTCCTTAAATAATGCAGCAGAGTCCTTAAATACTTCAGCATAGTCCTTAGATAATGCAGCAAAGTCCTTGAATAATGCAGCAGAGTCCTTAAATAATGCAACAAAGTCCTTAAATAATGCAGAAGAGTCCTTAAATAATGCAGCAAATTCCTTAAATAATGCAGCAAAGTCTTTAAATAATGCAATAAAGTCCATAAATAATGCAGCAAAGTTCTTAAATAATGCAGCAGAGTCCTTAAATACCACAGCAGAGTCCTTAAATAATGCAGCAAAGTCTTTAAATAATGCAACAAAGTCCTTAAATAATGCAGCAGAGTCCTTAAATAATGCAGAAGAGTACTTAAATAATCCAGGCAAGTCCTGAAATAATGCAGCAGAGTCCTTAAATAATGCAGAAAAGTCCTTAAATAATCCAGCCAAGTCCTTAAATCATGCAGCAGGGTCCTTAAATAATCCAGCCAAGTCCTTAAATAATGCAGCAGAGTCCTTAAATAATGTAGCAAAGTCCTTAAATAATGCAGCAGAGTCCTTAAATACTTCAGCATAGTCCTTAAATAATGCAGCAAAGTTCTTGAATAATGCAGCAGAGTCCTTAAATAATGCAACAAAGTCCTTAAATAATGCAGAAGAGTCCTTAAATAATGCAACAAAGTCCATAAATAATGCAGCAAAGTCCTTAAATAATGCAGCTGAGTACTTAAATAATGCAACAAAGTACTTAAATAATGCAGCAGAGTCCTTAAGTACCGTATCAGAGTCCTTAAATAATGCAGCAAAGTCCTTAAATAATGCAGCAGAGTCCTTAAATAATGCAGCAAAGTCCCTAAATAATCCAGCCAAGTCCTTAAATAATGCAACAAAGTCCTTAAATAATGCAGCAGATTACTGAAATACTGCAGCAGGGTCCTTAAATAATGCAGCAGAGTCCTTAAATAATGCAACAAAGTCCTTAAATAATGCAGCAGAGTCCTTAAATAATGCAACAAAGTCCTTAAATAATGCAGCAGAGTCCTTAAATAATGCAGCAGAGTACTGAAATACCGCAGCAGGGTCCTTAAATAATGCAGCAAAGTCGTTAAATAATGAAGTAGAGTCCTTAAATAATGCAACAAAGTCCTTAAATGATGCAGCAGAGTCCTTAAATAATGCAACAAAGTCCTTAAATAATGCAGCAGAGTCCTTAAATAATGCAATAAAGTCCATAAATAATGCAGCAAAGTCCTTAAATAATTCAGCAGAGTGGTGAAATACCGCAGCAGGGTCCTTAAATAATGCAGCAGAGTCCTTAAATAATGCAACAAAGTCCTTAAATAATGCAGCACGGTCCTTAAATAATGCAAAAAAGTCCTTAAATAATGCAGCAGAGTCCTTAAATAATGCAGCAAAGTCCTTAAATAATGCAGCAGAGTCCTTAAATAATCCAGCCAAGTCCTTAAATAATGCAACAAAGTCCTTAGATAATGCAGCAGATTACTGAAATACTGCAGCGGGGTCCTTAAATAATGCAGCAGAGTCCTTAAATAATGCAACAAAGTCCTTAAATAATGCAGCAGAGTCCTTAAATAATGCAACAAAGTCCTTAAATAATGCAGCAGAGTCCTTAAATAATGCAGCAAAGTCCTTAAATAATGCAGCACAGTCCTTAAATAATCCAGCCAAGTCCTTAAATAATGCAGCAAAGTCTTTAAATAATGCAATAAAGTCCATAAATAATGCAGCAAATTCCTTAAATAATGCAGCAGAGTACTGAAATACCGCAGCAGGATCCTTAAATAATGCAGCAGAGTCCTTAAATAATGCAACAAAGTCCTTAAATAATGCAGAACAGTCCTTAAATAATGCAATAAAGTCCTTAAATAATGCAGCAAAGTCCTTATATAATGCAGCAGAGTCCTTAAATAATGCAACAAAGTCCTTAAATAATGCAGCAGAGTCCTTAAATAATGCAAGAAAGTCCTTAAATAATGCAGCAGAGTCCTTAAATAATGCAGCACATTCCTTAAATAATGCAGCAGAGTCCTTAAATAATCCAGCCAAGTCCTTAAATATTGCAGCAGAGTCCTTAAATAATGCAGAAAAGTCCTTAAATAATGCAGCAGAGTCCTTAAAAACTGCAGCAGAGTCCTTAAATAATGCAGCAAAGTCCTTGAATAATGCAGCAGAGTCCTTAAATAATGCAACAAAGTCCTTAAATAATACAGAAGAGTCCTTAAATAATGCAGCAAATTCCTTAAATAATGCAGCAAAGTCTTTAAATAATGCAATAAAGTCCATAAATAATGCAGCAAAGTTCTTAAATAATGCAGCAGAGTCCTTAAATACCACAGCAGAGTCCTTAAATAATGCAGCAAAGTCTTTAAATAATGCAACAAAGTCCTTAAATAATGCAGCAGAGTCCTTAAATAATGCAGAAGAGTCCTTAAATAATCCATCCAAGTCCTTAAATAATGCAGCAGAGTCCTTAAATAATGCAACAAAATCCTTAAATAATGCAGAAGAGTCCTTAAATAATCCAGCCAAGTCCTTAAATCATGCAGCAGGGTCCTTAAATAATCCAGCCAAGTCCTTAAATAATGCAGAAGAGTCCTTTAATAATGCAACAAAGTCCTTAAATAATGCAGCAGAGTCCTTAAATAATGCAACAAAGTACTTAAATAATGCAGCAGAGTCCTTAAATAATGCAGCAAAGTCATTAAATAATGCTGCAGAGTCCTTAAATAATGCAGCAAATTCCTTAAATAATGCAGCAAAGTCTTTAAATAATGCAATAAAGTCCATAAATAATGCAGCAAAGTCCTTAAATAATGCAGCAGAGTACTGAAATACCGCAGCAGGGTCCTTAAATAATGCAGCAAAGTCGTTAAATAATGAAGTAGAGTCCTTAAATAATGCAACAACGTCCTTAAATGATGCAGCAGAGTCCTTAAATAATGCAGCACATTCCTTAAATAATGCAGCAGAGTCCTTAAATAATCCAGCCAAGTCATTAAATACTGCAGCAGAGTACTTAAATAATGCAGCAAAGTCCTTAAATAATGCAGCAGAGTCCTTAAATAATGCAACAAAGTACTTAAATAATGCAGAAGAGTCCTTAAATAATGCAACAAAGTCCTTAAATAATGCAGCTGAGTACTTAAATAATGCAACAAAGTACTTAAATAATGCAGCAGAGTCCTTAAGTACCGTATCAGAGTCCTTAAATAATGCAGCAGAGTCCTTAAATAATGCAACAAAGTCCTTAAATAATGCAGCAGATTACTGAAATACTGCTGCAGGGTCCTTAAATAATGCAGCAGAGTCCTTAAATAATGCAACAAAGTCCTTAAATAATGCAGCATAGTCCTTAAATAATGCAACAACGTCCTTAAATAATGCAGCAGAGTCCTTAAATAATGCAACAAAGTCCTTAAATAATGCAGCAGAGTCCTTAAATAATGCAACAAAGTCCTTAAATATAGCAGCAGAGTCCTTAAATAATGCAGCAAAGTCCTTAAATAATGCCGCACAGTCCTTAAATAATCCAGCCAAGTCTTTAAATAATGCAGCTAAGTCTTTAAATAATGCAATAAAGTCCATAAATGATGCAGCAAATTCCTTAAATAATGCAGCAGAGTACTGAAATACCGCAGCAGGATCCTTAAATAATGCAACAGAGTCCTTAAATAATGCAACAAAGTCCTTAAATAATGCAGAACATTCCTTAAATAATGCAATAAAGTCCTTAAATAATGCAGCAAAGCCCTTAAATAATGCAGCAGAGTCCTTAAATAATGCAACACAGTCCTTAAATAATGCAGCAGAGTCCTTAAATAATGCAACAAAGTCCTTAAATAATGCAGCAGAGTCCTTAAATAATCCAGCCAAGTCCTTAAATAATGCAGCAGAGTCCTTAAATAATGCAGAAAAGTCCTTAAATAATGCAGCAAAGTCCTTAAATACTGCATCAGAGTCCTTAAATAATGCAGCAAAGTCATTAAATAATGCAGAAGAGTCCTTAAATAATGCAGCAAAGTCCTTATATAATGCATCAGAGTCCTTAAATAATGCAGCAGAGTCCTTAAATACCACAGCAGAGTCCTTAAATAATGCAGCAAAGTCTTTAAATAATGCAGCACAGTCCTTAAATAATCCAGCCAAGTCCTTAAATAATGCAGCAGAGTCCTTAAATAATGCAGAAAAGTCCTTAAATAATGCAGCAGAGTCCTTAAATACTTCAGCATAGTCCTTAAATAATGCAGCAAAGTCCTTGAATAATGCAGCAGAGTCCTTAAATAATGCAACAAAGTCCTTAAATAATGCAGAAGAGTCCTTATATAATGCAGCAAATTCCTTAAATAATGCAGCAAAGTCTTTAAATAATGCAATAAAGTCCATAAATAATGCAGCAAAGTTCTTAAATAATGCAGCAGAGTCCTTAAATACCACAGCAGAGTCCTTAAATAATGCAGCAAAGTCTTTAAATAATGCAACAAAGTCCTTAAATAATGCAGCAGAGTCCTTAATTAATTCAGAAGAGTACTTAAATAATCCAGCCAAGTCCTTAAATAATGCAGCAGAGTCCTTAAATAATGCAACAAAATCCTTAAATAATGCAGAAGAGTCCTTAAATAATCCAGCCAAGTCCTTAAATCATGCAGCAGGGTCCTTAAATAATCCAGCCAAGTCCTTAAATAATGCAGCAGAGTCCTTAAATAATGCAGCAAAGTCCTTAAATAATGCAGCAGAGTCCTTAAATACTTCAGCATAGTCCTTAAATAATGCAGCAAAGTTCTTGAATAATGCAGCAGAGTCCTTAAATAATGCAACAAAGTCCTTAAATAATGCAGAAGAGTCCTTAATTAATTCAACAAAGTCCTAAAATAATGCTGCAGAGTCCTTAAATAATGCAGCAAATTCCTTAAATAATGCAGCAAAATCTTTAAATAATGCAATAAAGTCCATAAATAATGCAGCAAA
This sequence comes from Phyllobates terribilis, assembly GCF_046119375.1. Taxonomy (NCBI): domain Eukaryota; kingdom Metazoa; phylum Chordata; class Amphibia; order Anura; family Dendrobatidae; genus Phyllobates; species Phyllobates terribilis. The sequence goes on along the minus strand of NW_027362955.1, from coordinate 463,915 downwards.
GTCCTTAAATAATGCAGCAGAGTCCTTAAATACTGCAGCAGAGTCCTTAAATAATGCAACAAAGTCATTAAATAATGAAGAAGAGTCCTTAAATAATGCAGCAAAGTCCTTATATAATGGATCAGAGTCCTTAAATAATGCAGCAGAGTCCTTAAATACCACAGCAGAGTCCTTAAATAATGCAGCAAAGTCTTTAAATAATGCAGCACAGTCCTTAAATAATCCAGCCAAGTCCTTAAATAATGCAGCTGAGTCCTTAAATAATGCAGAAAAGTCCTTAAATAATGCAGCAGAGTCCTTAAATACTTCAGCATAGTCCTTAAATAATGCAGCAAAGTCCTTGAATAATGCAGCAGAGTCCTTAAATAATGCAACAAAGTCCTTAAATAATGCAGAAGAGTCCTTAAATAATGCAGCAAATTCCTTAAATAATGCAGCAAAGTCTTTAAATAATGCAATAAAGTCCATAAATAATGCAGCAAAGTTCTTAAATAATGCAGCAGAGTCCTTAAATACCACAGCAGAGTCCTTAAATAATGCAGCAAAGTCTTTAAATAATGCAACAAAGTCCTTAAATAATGCAGCAGAGTCCTTAAATAATGCAGAAGAGTACTTAAATAATCCAGGCAAGTCCTGAAATAATGCAGCAGAGTCCTTAAATAATGCAGAAGAGTCCTTAAATAATCCAGCCAAGTCCTTAAATCATGCAGCAGGGTCCTTAAATAATCCAGCCAAGTCCTTAAATAATGCAGCAGAGTCCTTAAATAATGTAGCAAAGTCCTTAAATAATGCAGCAGAGTCCTTAAATACTTCAGCATAGTCCTTAAATAATGCAGCAAAGTTCTTGAATAATGCAGCAGAGTCCTTAAATAATGCAACAAAGTCCTTAAATAATGCAGAAGAGTCCTTAAATAATGCAACAAAGTCCATAAATAATGCAGCAAAGTCCTTAAATAATGCAGCTGAGTACTTAAATAATGCAACAAAGTACTTAAATAATGCAGCAGAGTCCTTAAGTACCGTATCAGAGTCCTTAAATAATGCAGCAAAGTCCTTAAATAATGCAGCAGAGTCCTTAAATAATGCAGCAAAGTCCCTAAATAATCCAGCCAAGTCCTTAAATAATGCAACAAAGTCCTTAAATAATGCAGCAGATTACTGAAATACTGCAGCAGGGTCCTTAAATAATGCAGCAGAGTCCTTAAATAATGCAACAAAGTCCTTAAATAATGCAGCAGAGTCCTTAAATAATGCAACAAAGTCCTTAAATAATGCAGCAGAGTCCTTAAATAATGCAGCAGAGTACTGAAATACCGCAGCAGGGTCCTTAAATAATGCAGCAAAGTCGTTAAATAATGAAGTAGAGTCCTTAAATAATGCAACAAAGTCCTTAAATGATGCAGCAGAGTCCTTAAATAATGCAACAAAGTCCTTAAATAATGCAGCAGAGTCCTTAAATAATGCAATAAAGTCCATAAATAATGCAGCAAAGTCCTTAAATAATTCAGCAGAGTGGTGAAATACCGCAGCAGGGTCCTTAAATAATGCAGCAGAGTCCTTAAATAATGCAACAAAGTCCTTAAATAATGCAGCACGGTCCTTAAATAATGCAAAAAAGTCCTTAAATAATGCAGCAGAGTCCTTAAATAATGCAGCAAAGTCCTTAAATAATGCAGCAGAGTCCTTAAATAATCCAGCCAAGTCCTTAAATAATGCAACAAAGTCCTTAGATAATGCAGCAGATTACTGAAATACTGCAGCGGGGTCCTTAAATAATGCAGCAGAGTCCTTAAATAATGCAACAAAGTCCTTAAATAATGCAGCAGAGTCCTTAAATAATGCAACAAAGTCCTTAAATAATGCAGCAGAGTCCTTAAATAATGCAGCAAAGTCCTTAAATAATGCAGCACAGTCCTTAAATAATCCAGCCAAGTCCTTAAATAATGCAGCAAAGTCTTTAAATAATGCAATAAAGTCCATAAATAATGCAGCAAATTCCTTAAATAATGCAGCAGAGTACTGAAATACCGCAGCAGGATCCTTAAATAATGCAGCAGAGTCCTTAAATAATGCAACAAAGTCCTTAAATAATGCAGAACAGTCCTTAAATAATGCAATAAAGTCCTTAAATAATGCAGCAAAGTCCTTATATAATGCAGCAGAGTCCTTAAATAATGCAACAAAGTCCTTAAATAATGCAGCAGAGTCCTTAAATAATGCAAGAAAGTCCTTAAATAATGCAGCAGAGTCCTTAAATAATGCAGCACATTCCTTAAATAATGCAGCAGAGTCCTTAAATAATCCAGCCAAGTCCTTAAATATTGCAGCAGAGTCCTTAAATAATGCAGAAAAGTCCTTAAATAATGCAGCAGAGTCCTTAAAAACTGCAGCAGAGTCCTTAAATAATGCAGCAAAGTCCTTGAATAATGCAGCAGAGTCCTTAAATAATGCAACAAAGTCCTTAAATAATACAGAAGAGTCCTTAAATAATGCAGCAAATTCCTTAAATAATGCAGCAAAGTCTTTAAATAATGCAATAAAGTCCATAAATAATGCAGCAAAGTTCTTAAATAATGCAGCAGAGTCCTTAAATACCACAGCAGAGTCCTTAAATAATGCAGCAAAGTCTTTAAATAATGCAACAAAGTCCTTAAATAATGCAGCAGAGTCCTTAAATAATGCAGAAGAGTCCTTAAATAATCCATCCAAGTCCTTAAATAATGCAGCAGAGTCCTTAAATAATGCAACAAAATCCTTAAATAATGCAGAAGAGTCCTTAAATAATCCAGCCAAGTCCTTAAATCATGCAGCAGGGTCCTTAAATAATCCAGCCAAGTCCTTAAATAATGCAGAAGAGTCCTTTAATAATGCAACAAAGTCCTTAAATAATGCAGCAGAGTCCTTAAATAATGCAACAAAGTACTTAAATAATGCAGCAGAGTCCTTAAATAATGCAGCAAAGTCATTAAATAATGCTGCAGAGTCCTTAAATAATGCAGCAAATTCCTTAAATAATGCAGCAAAGTCTTTAAATAATGCAATAAAGTCCATAAATAATGCAGCAAAGTCCTTAAATAATGCAGCAGAGTACTGAAATACCGCAGCAGGGTCCTTAAATAATGCAGCAAAGTCGTTAAATAATGAAGTAGAGTCCTTAAATAATGCAACAACGTCCTTAAATAATGCAGCACATTCCTTAAATAATGCAGCAGAGTCCTTAAATAATCCAGCCAAGTCCTTAAATACTGCAGCAGAGTACTTAAATAATGCAGCAAAGTCCTTAAATAATGCAGCAGAGTCCTTAAATAATGCAACAAAGTACTTAAATAATGCAGAAGAGTCCTTAAATAATGCAACAAAGTCCTTAAATAATGCAGCTGAGTACTTAAATAATGCAACAAAGTACTTAAATAATGCAGCAGAGTCCTTAAGTACCGTATCAGAGTCCTTAAATAATGCAGCAGAGTCCTTAAATAATGCAACAAAGTCCTTAAATAATGCAGCATAGTCCTTAAATAATGCAACAAAGTCCTTAAATAATGCAGCAGAGTCCTTAAATAATGCAGCAGAGTACTGAAATACCGCAGCAGGGTCCTTAAATAATGCAGCAAAGTTGTTAAATAATGAAGTAGAGTCCTTAAGTAATGCAACAAAGTCCTTAAATGATGCAGCAGCGTCCTTAAATAATGCAACAAAGTCCTTAAATAATGCAGCAGAGTCCTTAAATAATGCAATAAAGTCCATAAATAATGCAGCAAAGTCCTTAAATAATTCAGCAGAGTGCTGAAATACCGCAGCAGGGTCCTTAAATAATGCAGCAGAGTCCTTAAGTAATGCAGCAAAGTCCTTAAATAATCCAGCCAAGTCCTTAAATAATGCAACAAAGTCCTTAAATAATGCAGCAGATTACTGAAATACTGCAGCAGGGTCCTTAAATAAAGCAGCAGAGTCCTTAAATAATGCAACAAAGTCCTTAAATAATGCAGCAGAGTCCTTAAATAATGCAACAAAGTCCTTAAATAATGCAGCAGAGTCCTTAAATAATGCAGCAGAGTACTGAAATACCGCAGCAGGGTCCTTAAATAATGCAGCAAAGTCGTTAAATAATGAAGTAGAGTCCTTAAATAATGCAACAAAGTCCTTAAATGATGCAGCAGAGTCCCTAAATAATGCAACAAAGTCCTTAAATAATGCAGCAGAGTCCTTAAATAATGCAATAAAGTCCATAAATAATGCAGCAAAGTCCTTAAATAATTCAGCAGAGTGCTGAAATACCGCAGCCAGGTCCTTAAATAATGCAGCAGAGTCCTTAAATAATGCAACAAAGTCCTTAAATAATGCAGCACGGTCCTTAAATAATGCAACAAAGTCCTTAAATAATGCAGCAGAGTCCTTAAATAATGCAGCAGAGTCCTTAAATAATCCAGCCAAGTCCTTAAATAATGCAACAAAGTCCTTAAATAATGCAGCAGATTACTGAAATACTGCAGCAGGGTCCTTAAATAATGCAGCAGAGTCCTTAAATAATGCAACAAAGTCCTTAAATAATGCAGCAGAGTCCTTAAATAATGCAACAAAGTCCTTAAATAATGCAGCAGAGTCCTTAAATAATGCAGCAAAGTCCTTAAATAATGCAGCACAGTCCTTAATTAATCCAGCCAAGTCCTTAAATAATGCAGCAAAGTCTTTAAATAATGCAATAAAGTCCATAAATAATGCAGCAAAGTCCTTAAATAATTCAGCAGAGTGCTGAAATACCGCAGCAGGGTCCTTAAATAATGCAGCAGAGTCCTTAAATAATGCAACAAAGTCCTTAAATAATGCAGCACGGTCCTTAAATAATGCAACAAAGTCCTTAAATAATGCAGCAGAGTCCTTAAATAATGCAGCAAAGTCCTTAAATAATGCAGCAGAGTCCTTAAATAATCCAGCCAAGTCCTTAAATAATGCAACAAAGTCCTTAGATAATGCAGCAGATTACTGAAATACTGCAGCGGGGTCCTTAAATAATGCAGCAGAGTCCTTAAATAATGCAACAAAGTCCTTAAATAATGCAGCAGAGTCCTTAAATAATGCAACAAAGTCCTTAAATAATGCAGCAGAGTCCTTAAATAATGCAGCAGAGTACTGAAATACCGCAGCAGGGTCCTTAAATAATGCAGCAAAGTCGTTAAATAATGAAGTAGAGTCCTTAAATAATGCAACAAAGTCCTTAAATGATGCAGCAGAGTCCTTAAATAATGCAACAAAGTCCTTAAATAATGCAGCAGAGTCCTTAAATAATGCAATAAAGTCCATAAATAATGCAGCAAAGTCCTTAAATAATTCAGCAGAGTGCTGAAATACTGCAGCGGGGTCCTTAAATAATGCAGCAGAGTCCTTAAATAATGCAACAAAGTCCTTAAATAATGCAGCAGAGTCCTTAAATAATGCAACAAAGTCCTTAAATAATGCAGCAGAGTCCTTAAATAATGCAGCAAAGTCCTTAAATAATGCAGCACAGTCCTTAAATAATCCAGCCAAGTCCTTAAATAATGCAGCAAAGTCTTTAAATAATGCAATAAAGTCCATAAATAATGCAGCAAATTCCTTAAATAATGCAGCAGAGTACTGAAATACCGCAGCAGGATCCTTAAATAATGCAGCAGAGTCCTTAAATAATGCAACAAAGTCCTTAAATAATGCAGAACAGTCCTTAAATAATGCAATAAAGTCCTTAAATAATGCAGCAAAGTCCTTATATAATGCAGCAGAGTCCTTAAATAATGCAACAAAGTCCTTAAATAATGCAGCAGAGTCCTTAAATAATGCAAGAAAGTCCTTAAATAATGCAGCAGAGTCCTTAAATAATGCAGCACATTCCTTAAATAATGCAGCAGAGTCCTTAAATAATCCAGCCAAGTCCTTAAATATTGCAGCAGAGTCCTTAAATAATGCAGAAAAGTCCTTAAATAATGCAGCAGAGTCCTTAAAAACTGCAGCAGAGTCCTTAAATAATGCAGCAAAGTCCTTGAATAATGCAGCAGAGTCCTTAAATAATGCAACAAAGTCCTTAAATAATACAGAAGAGTCCTTAAATAATGCAGCAAATTCCTTAAATAATGCAGCAAAGTCTTTAAATAATGCAATAAAGTCCATAAATAATGCAGCAAAGTTCTTAAATAATGCAGCAGAGTCCTTAAATACCACAGCAGAGTCCTTAAATAATGCAGCAAAGTCTTTAAATAATGCAACAAAGTCCTTAAATAATGCAGCAGAGTCCTTAAATAATGCAGAAGAGTCCTTAAATAATCCATCCAAGTCCTTAAATAATGCAGCAGAGTCCTTAAATAATGCAACAAAATCCTTAAATAATGCAGAAGAGTCCTTAAATAATCCAGCCAAGTCCTTAAATCATGCAGCAGGGTCCTTAAATAATCCAGCCAAGTCCTTAAATAATGCAGAAGAGTCCTTTAATAATGCAACAAAGTCCTTAAATAATGCAGCAGAGTCCTTAAATAATGCAACAAAGTACTTAAATAATGCAGCAGAGTCCTTAAATAATGCAGCAAAGTCATTAAATAATGCTGCAGAGTCCTTAAATAATGCAGCAAATTCCTTAAATAATGCAGCAAAGTCTTTAAATAATGCAATAAAGTCCATAAATAATGCAGCAAAGTCCTTAAATAATGCAGCAGAGTACTGAAATACCGCAGCAGGGTCCTTAAATAATGCAGCAAAGTCGTTAAATAATGAAGAAGAGTCCTTAAATAATGCAGCAAAGTCCTTATATAATGGATCAGAGTCCTTAAATAATGCAGCAGAGTCCTTAAATACCACAGCAGAGTCCTTAAATAATGCAGCAAAGTCTTTAAATAATGCAGCACAGTCCTTAAATAATCCAGCCAAGTCCTTAAATAATGCAGCTGAGTCCTTAAATAATGCAGAAAAGTCCTTAAATAATGCAGCAGAGTCCTTAAATACTTCAGCATAGTCCTTAAATAATGCAGCAAAGTCCTTGAATAATGCAGCAGAGTCCTTAAATAATGCAACAAAGTCCTTAAATAATGCAGAAGAGTCCTTAAATAATGCAGCAAATTCCTTAAATAATGCAGCAAAGTCTTTAAATAATGCAATAAAGTCCATAAATAATGCAGCAAAGTTCTTAAATAATGCAGCAGAGTCCTTAAATACCACAGCAGAGTCCTTAAATAATGCAGCAAAGTCTTTAAATAATGCAACAAAGTCCTTAAATAATGCAGCAGAGTCCTTAAATAATGCAGAAGAGTACTTAAATAATCCAGGCAAGTCCTGAAATAATGCAGCAGAGTCCTTAAATAATGCAGAAGAGTCCTTAAATAATCCAGCCAAGTCCTTAAATCATGCAGCAGGGTCCTTAAATAATCCAGCCAAGTCCTTAAATAATGCAGCAGAGTCCTTAAATAATGTAGCAAAGTCCTTAAATAATGCAGCAGAGTCCTTAAATACTTCAGCATAGTCCTTAAATAATGCAGCAAAGTTCTTGAATAATGCAGCAGAGTCCTTAAATAATGCAACAAAGTCCTTAAATAATGCAGAAGAGTCCTTAAATAATGCAACAAAGTCCATAAATAATGCAGCAAAGTCCTTAAATAATGCAGCTGAGTACTTAAATAATGCAACAAAGTACTTAAATAATGCAGCAGAGTCCTTAAGTACCGTATCAGAGTCCTTAAATAATGCAGCAAAGTCCTTAAATAATGCAGCAGAGTCCTTAAATAATGCAGCAAAGTCCCTAAATAATCCAGCCAAGTCCTTAAATAATGCAACAAAGTCCTTAAATAATGCAGCAGATTACTGAAATACTGCAGCAGGGTCCTTAAATAATGCAGCAGAGTCCTTAAATAATGCAACAAAGTCCTTAAATAATGCAGCAGAGTCCTTAAATAATGCAACAAAGTCCTTAAATAATGCAGCAGAGTCCCTAAATAATGCAACAAAGTCCTTAAATAATGCAGCAGAGTCCTTAAATAATGCAATAAAGTCCATAAATAATGCAGCAAAGTCCTTAAATAATTCAGCAGAGTGCTGAAATACCGCAGCCAGGTCCTTAAATAATGCAGCAGAGTCCTTAAATAATGCAACAAAGTCCTTAAATAATGCAGCACGGTCCTTAAATAATGCAACAAAGTCCTTAAATAATGCAGCAGAGTCCTTAAATAATGCAGCAGAGTCCTTAAATAATCCAGCCAAGTCCTTAAATAATGCAACAAAGTCCTTAAATAATGCAGCAGATTACTGAAATACTGCAGCAGGGTCCTTAAATAATGCAGCAGAGTCCTTAAATAATGCAACAAAGTCCTTAAATAATGCAGCAGAGTCCTTAAATAATGCAACAAAGTCCTTAAATAATGCAGCAGAGTCCTTAAATAATGCAGCAAAGTCCTTAAATAATGCAGCACAGTCCTTAATTAATCCAGCCAAGTCCTTAAATAATGCAGCAAAGTCTTTAAATAATGCAATAAAGTCCATAAATAATGCAGCAAAGTCCTTAAATAATTCAGCAGAGTGCTGAAATACCGCAGCAGGGTCCTTAAATAATGCAGCAGAGTCCTTAAATAATGCAACAAAGTCCTTAAATAATGCAGCACGGTCCTTAAATAATGCAACAAAGTCCTTAAATAATGCAGCAGAGTCCTTAAATAATGCAGCAAAGTCCTTAAATAATGCAGCAGAGTCCTTAAATAATCCAGCCAAGTCCTTAAATAATGCAACAAAGTCCTTAGATAATGCAGCAGATTACTGAAATACTGCAGCGGGGTCCTTAAATAATGCAGCAGAGTCCTTAAATAATGCAACAAAGTCCTTAAATAATGCAGCAGAGTCCTTAAATAATGCAACAAAGTCCTTAAATAATGCAGCAGAGTCCTTAAATAATGCAGCAGAGTACTGAAATACCGCAGCAGGGTCCTTAAATAATGCAGCAAAGTCGTTAAATAATGAAGTAGAGTCCTTAAATAATGCAACAAAGTCCTTAAATGATGCAGCAGAGTCCTTAAATAATGCAACAAAGTCCTTAAATAATGCAGCAGAGTCCTTAAATAATGCAATAAAGTCCATAAATAATGCAGCAAAGTCCTTAAATAATTCAGCAGAGTGCTGAAATACTGCAGCGGGGTCCTTAAATAATGCAGCAGAGTCCTTAAATAATGCAACAAAGTCCTTAAATAATGCAGCAGAGTCCTTAAATAATGCAACAAAGTCCTTAAATAATGCAGCAGAGTCCTTAAATAATGCAGCAAAGTCCTTAAATAATGCAGCACAGTCCTTAAATAATCCAGCCAAGTCCTTAAATAATGCAGCAAAGTCTTTAAATAATGCAATAAAGTCCATAAATAATGCAGCAAATTCCTTAAATAATGCAGCAGAGTACTGAAATACCGCAGCAGGATCCTTAAATAATGCAGCAGAGTCCTTAAATAATGCAACAAAGTCCTTAAATAATGCAGAACAGTCCTTAAATAATGCAATAAAGTCCTTAAATAATGCAGCAAAGTCCTTATATAATGCAGCAGAGTCCTTAAATAATGCAACAAAGTCCTTAAATAATGCAGCAGAGTCCTTAAATAATGCAAGAAAGTCCTTAAATAATGCAGCAGAGTCCTTAAATAATGCAGCACAGTCCTTAAATAATCCAGCCAAGTCCTTAAATAATGCAGCAAAGTCTTTAAATAATGCAATAAAGTCCATAAATAATGCAGCAAATTCCTTAAATAATGCAGCAGAGTACTGAAATACCGCAGCAGGATCCTTAAATAATGCAGCAGAGTCCTTAAATAATGCAACAAAGTCCTTAAATAATGCAGAACAGTCCTTAAATAATGCAATAAAGTCCTTAAATAATGCAGCAAAGTCCTTATATAATGCAGCAGAGTCCTTAAATAATGCAACAAAGTCCTTAAATAATGCAGCAGAGTCCTTAAATAATGCAAGAAAGTCCTTAAATAATGCAGCAGAGTCCTTAAATAATGCAGCACATTCCTTAAATAATGCAGCAGAGTCCTTAAATAATCCAGCCAAGTCCTTAAATATTGCAGCAGAGTCCTTAAATAATGCAGAAAAGTCCTTAAATAATGCAGCAGAGTCCTTAAAAACTGCAGCAGAGTCCTTAAATAATGCAGCAAAGTCCTTGAATAATGCAGCAGAGTCCTTAAATAATGCAACAAAGTCCTTAAATAATACAGAAGAGTCCTTAAATAATGCAGCAAATTCCTTAAATAATGCAGCAAAGTCTTTAAATAATGCAATAAAGTCCATAAATAATGCAGCAAAGTTCTTAAATAATGCAGCAGAGTCCTTAAATACCACAGCAGAGTCCTTAAATAATGCAGCAAAGTCTTTAAATAATGCAACAAAGTCCTTAAATAATGCAGCAGAGTCCTTAAATAATGCAGAAGAGTCCTTAAATAATCCATCCAAGTCCTTAAATAATGCAGCAGAGTCCTTAAATAATGCAACAAAATCCTTAAATAATGCAGAAGAGTCCTTAAATAATCCAGCCAAGTCCTTAAATCATGCAGCAGGGTCCTTAAATAATCCAGCCAAGTCCTTAAATAATGCAGAAGAGTCCTTTAATAATGCAACAAAGTCCTTAAATAATGCAGCAGAGTCCTTAAATAATGCAACAAAGTACTTAAATAATGCAGCAGAGTCCTTAAATAATGCAGCAAAGTCATTAAATAATGCTGCAGAGTCCTTAAATAATGCAGCAAATTCCTTAAATAATGCAGCAAAGTCTTTAAATAATGCAATAAAGTCCATAAATAATGCAGCAAAGTCCTTAAATAATGCAGCAGAGTACTGAAATACCGCAGCAGGGTCCTTAAATAATGCAGCAAAGTCGTTAAATAATGAAGTAGAGTCCTTAAATAATGCAACAACGTCCTTAAATAATGCAGCACATTCCTTAAATAATGCAGCAGAGTCCTTAAATAATCCAGCCAAGTCCTTAAATACTGCAGCAGAGTACTTAAATAATGCAGCAAAGTCCTTAAATAATGCAGCAGAGTCCTTAAATAATGCAACAAAGTACTTAAATAATGCAGAAGAGTCCTTAAATAATGCAACAAAGTCCTTAAATAATGCAGCTGAGTACTTAAATAATGCAACAAAGTACTTAAATAATGCAGCAGAGTCCTTAAGTACCGTATCAGAGTCCTTAAATAATGCAGCAGAGTCCTTAAATAATGCAACAAAGTCCTTAAATAATGCAGCATAGTCCTTAAATAATGCAACAAAGTCCTTAAATAATGCAGCAGAGTCCTTAAATAATGCAGCAGAGTACTGAAATACCGCAGCAGGGTCCTTAAATAATGCAGCAAAGTTGTTAAATAATGAAGTAGAGTCCTTAAGTAATGCAACAAAGTCCTTAAATGATGCAGCAGCGTCCTTAAATAATGCAACAAAGTCCTTAAATAATGCAGCAGAGTCCTTAAATAATGCAATAAAGTCCATAAATAATGCAGCAAAGTCCTTAAATAATTCAGCAGAGTGCTGAAATACCGCAGCAGGGTCCTTAAATAATGCAGCAGAGTCCTTAAGTAATGCAGCAAAGTCCTTAAATAATCCAGCCAAGTCCTTAAATAATGCAACAAAGTCCTTAAATAATGCAGCAGATTACTGAAATACTGCAGCAGGGTCCTTAAATAAAGCAGCAGAGTCCTTAAATAATGCAACAAAGTCCTTAAATAATGCAGCAGAGTCCTTAAATAATGCAACAAAGTCCTTAAATAATGCAGCAGAGTCCTTAAATAATGCAGCAGAGTACTGAAATACCGCAGCAGGGTCCTTAAATAATGCAGCAAAGTCGTTAAATAATGAAGTAGAGTCCTTAAATAATGCAACAAAGTCCTTAAATGATGCAGCAGAGTCCCTAAATAATGCAACAAAGTCCTTAAATAATGCAGCAGAGTCCTTAAATAATGCAATAAAGTCCATAAATAATGCAGCAAAGTCCTTAAATAATTCAGCAGAGTGCTGAAATACCGCAGCCAGGTCCTTAAATAATGCAGCAGAGTCCTTAAATAATGCAACAAAGTCCTTAAATAATGCAGCACGGTCCTTAAATAATGCAACAAAGTCCTTAAATAATGCAGCAGAGTCCTTAAATAATGCAGCAGAGTCCTTAAATAATCCAGCCAAGTCCTTAAATAATGCAACAAAGTCCTTAAATAATGCAGCAGATTACTGAAATACTGCAGCAGGGTCCTTAAATAATGCAGCAGAGTCCTTAAATAATGCAACAAAGTCCTTAAATAATGCAGCAGAGTCCTTAAATAATGCAACAAAGTCCTTAAATAATGCAGCAGAGTCCTTAAATAATGCAGCAAAGTCCTTAAATAATGCAGCACAGTCCTTAATTAATCCAGCCAAGTCCTTAAATAATGCAGCAAAGTCTTTAAATAATGCAATAAAGTCCATAAATAATGCAGCAAAGTCCTTAAATAATTCAGCAGAGTGCTGAAATACCGCAGCAGGGTCCTTAAATAATGCAGCAGAGTCCTTAAATAATGCAACAAAGTCCTTAAATAATGCAGCACGGTCCTTAAATAATGCAACAAAGTCCTTAAATAATGCAGCAGAGTCCTTAAATAATGCAGCAAAGTCCTTAAATAATGCAGCAGAGTCCTTAAATAATCCAGCCAAGTCCTTAAATAATGCAACAAAGTCCTTAGATAATGCAGCAGATTACTGAAATACTGCAGCGGGGTCCTTAAATAATGCAGCAGAGTCCTTAAATAATGCAACAAAGTCCTTAAATAATGCAGCAGAGTCCTTAAATAATGCAACAAAGTCCTTAAATAATGCAGCAGAGTCCTTAAATAATGCAGCAGAGTACTGAAATACCGCAGCAGGGTCCTTAAATAATGCAGCAAAGTCGTTAAATAATGAAGTAGAGTCCTTAAATAATGCAACAAAGTCCTTAAATGATGCAGCAGAGTCCTTAAATAATGCAACAAAGTCCTTAAATAATGCAGCAGAGTCCTTAAATAATGCAATAAAGTCCATAAATAATGCAGCAAAGTCCTTAAATAATTCAGCAGAGTGCTGAAATACTGCAGCGGGGTCCTTAAATAATGCAGCAGAGTCCTTAAATAATGCAACAAAGTCCTTAAATAATGCAGCAGAGTCCTTAAATAATGCAACAAAGTCCTTAAATAATGCAGCAGAGTCCTTAAATAATGCAGCAAAGTCCTTAAATAATGCAGCACAGTCCTTAAATAATCCAGCCAAGTCCTTAAATAATGCAGCAAAGTCTTTAAATAATGCAATAAAGTCCATAAATAATGCAGCAAATTCCTTAAATAATGCAGCAGAGTACTGAAATACCGCAGCAGGATCCTTAAATAATGCAGCAGAGTCCTTAAATAATGCAACAAAGTCCTTAAATAATGCAGAACAGTCCTTAAATAATGCAATAAAGTCCTTAAATAATGCAGCAAAGTCCTTATATAATGCAGCAGAGTCCTTAAATAATGCAACAAAGTCCTTAAATAATGCAGCAGAGTCCTTAAATAATGCAAGAAAGTCCTTAAATAATGCAGCAGAGTCCTTAAATAATGCAGCACATTCCTTAAATAATGCAGCAGAGTCCTTAAATAATCCAGCCAAGTCCTTAAATATTGCAGCAGAGTCCTTAAATAATGCAGAAAAGTCCTTAAATAATGCAGCAGAGTCCTTAAAAACTGCAGCAGAGTCCTTAAATAATGCAGCAAAGTCCTTGAATAATGCAGCAGAGTCCTTAAATAATGCAACAAAGTCCTTAAATAATACAGAAGAGTCCTTAAATAATGCAGCAAATTCCTTAAATAATGCAGCAAAGTCTTTAAATAATGCAATAAAGTCCATAAATAATGCAGCAAAGTTCTTAAATAATGCAGCAGAGTCCTTAAATACCACAGCAGAGTCCTTAAATAATGCAGCAAAGTCTTTAAATAATGCAACAAAGTCCTTAAATAATGCAGCAGAGTCCTTAAATAATGCAGAAGAGTCCTTAAATAATCCATCCAAGTCCTTAAATAATGCAGCAGAGTCCTTAAATAATGCAACAAAATCCTTAAATAATGCAGAAGAGTCCTTAAATAATCCAGCCAAGTCCTTAAATCATGCAGCAGGGTCCTTAAATAATCCAGCCAAGTCCTTAAATAATGCAGAAGAGTCCTTTAATAATGCAACAAAGTCCTTAAATAATGCAGCAGAGTCCTTAAATAATGCAACAAAGTACTTAAATAATGCAGCAGAGTCCTTAAATAATGCAGCAAAGTCATTAAATAATGCTGCAGAGTCCTTAAATAATGCAGCAAATTCCTTAAATAATGCAGCAAAGTCTTTAAATAATGCAATAAAGTCCATAAATAATGCAGCAAAGTCCTTAAATAATGCAGCAGAGTACTGAAATACCGCAGCAGGGTCCTTAAATAATGCAGCAAAGTCGTTAAATAATGAAGAAGAGTCCTTAAATAATGCAGCAAAGTCCTTATATAATGGATCAGAGTCCTTAAATAATGCAGCAGAGTCCTTAAATACCACAGCAGAGTCCTTAAATAATGCAGCAAAGTCTTTAAATAATGCAGCACAGTCCTTAAATAATCCAGCCAAGTCCTTAAATAATGCAGCTGAGTCCTTAAATAATGCAGAAAAGTCCTTAAATAATGCAGCAGAGTCCTTAAATACTTCAGCATAGTCCTTAAATAATGCAGCAAAGTCCTTGAATAATGCAGCAGAGTCCTTAAATAATGCAACAAAGTCCTTAAATAATGCAGAAGAGTCCTTAAATAATGCAGCAAATTCCTTAAATAATGCAGCAAAGTCTTTAAATAATGCAATAAAGTCCATAAATAATGCAGCAAAGTTCTTAAATAATGCAGCAGAGTCCTTAAATACCACAGCAGAGTCCTTAAATAATGCAGCAAAGTCTTTAAATAATGCAACAAAGTCCTTAAATAATGCAGCAGAGTCCTTAAATAATGCAGAAGAGTACTTAAATAATCCAGGCAAGTCCTGAAATAATGCAGCAGAGTCCTTAAATAATGCAGAAGAGTCCTTAAATAATCCAGCCAAGTCCTTAAATCATGCAGCAGGGTCCTTAAATAATCCAGCCAAGTCCTTAAATAATGCAGCAGAGTCCTTAAATAATGTAGCAAAGTCCTTAAATAATGCAGCAGAGTCCTTAAATACTTCAGCATAGTCCTTAAATAATGCAGCAAAGTTCTTGAATAATGCAGCAGAGTCCTTAAATAATGCAACAAAGTCCTTAAATAATGCAGAAGAGTCCTTAAATAATGCAACAAAGTCCATAAATAATGCAGCAAAGTCCTTAAATAATGCAGCTGAGTACTTAAATAATGCAACAAAGTACTTAAATAATGCAGCAGAGTCCTTAAGTACCGTATCAGAGTCCTTAAATAATGCAGCAAAGTCCTTAAATAATGCAGCAGAGTCCTTAAATAATGCAGCAAAGTCCCTAAATAATCCAGCCAAGTCCTTAAATAATGCAACAAAGTCCTTAAATAATGCAGCAGATTACTGAAATACTGCAGCAGGGTCCTTAAATAATGCAGCAGAGTCCTTAAATAATGCAACAAAGTCCTTAAATAATGCAGCAGAGTCCTTAAATAATGCAACAAAGTCCTTAAATAATGCAGCAGAGTCCCTAAATAATGCAACAAAGTCCTTAAATAATGCAGCAGAGTCCTTAAATAATGCAATAAAGTCCATAAATAATGCAGCAAAGTCCTTAAATAATTCAGCAGAGTGCTGAAATACCGCAGCCAGGTCCTTAAATAATGCAGCAGAGTCCTTAAATAATGCAACAAAGTCCTTAAATAATGCAGCACGGTCCTTAAATAATGCAACAAAGTCCTTAAATAATGCAGCAGAGTCCTTAAATAATGCAGCAGAGTCCTTAAATAATCCAGCCAAGTCCTTAAATAATGCAACAAAGTCCTTAAATAATGCAGCAGATTACTGAAATACTGCAGCAGGGTCCTTAAATAATGCAGCAGAGTCCTTAAATAATGCAACAAAGTCCTTAAATAATGCAGCAGAGTCCTTAAATAATGCAACAAAGTCCTTAAATAATGCAGCAGAGTCCTTAAATAATGCAGCAAAGTCCTTAAATAATGCAGCACAGTCCTTAATTAATCCAGCCAAGTCCTTAAATAATGCAGCAAAGTCTTTAAATAATGCAATAAAGTCCATAAATAATGCAGCAAAGTCCTTAAATAATTCAGCAGAGTGCTGAAATACCGCAGCAGGGTCCTTAAATAATGCAGCAGAGTCCTTAAATAATGCAACAAAGTCCTTAAATAATGCAGCACGGTCCTTAAATAATGCAACAAAGTCCTTAAATAATGCAGCAGAGTCCTTAAATAATGCAGCAAAGTCCTTAAATAATGCAGCAGAGTCCTTAAATAATCCAGCCAAGTCCTTAAATAATGCAACAAAGTCCTTAGATAATGCAGCAGATTACTGAAATACTGCAGCGGGGTCCTTAAATAATGCAGCAGAGTCCTTAAATAATGCAACAAAGTCCTTAAATAATGCAGCAGAGTCCTTAAATAATGCAACAAAGTCCTTAAATAATGCAGCAGAGTCCTTAAATAATGCAGCAGAGTACTGAAATACCGCAGCAGGGTCCTTAAATAATGCAGCAAAGTCGTTAAATAATGAAGTAGAGTCCTTAAATAATGCAACAAAGTCCTTAAATGATGCAGCAGAGTCCTTAAATAATGCAACAAAGTCCTTAAATAATGCAGCAGAGTCCTTAAATAATGCAATAAAGTCCATAAATAATGCAGCAAAGTCCTTAAATAATTCAGCAGAGTGCTGAAATACTGCAGCGGGGTCCTTAAATAATGCAGCAGAGTCCTTAAATAATGCAACAAAGTCCTTAAATAATGCAGCAGAGTCCTTAAATAATGCAACAAAGTCCTTAAATAATGCAGCAGAGTCCTTAAATAATGCAGCAAAGTCCTTAAATAATGCAGCACAGTCCTTAAATAATCCAGCCAAGTCCTTAAATAATGCAGCAAAGTCTTTAAATAATGCAATAAAGTCCATAAATAATGCAGCAAATTCCTTAAATAATGCAGCAGAGTACTGAAATACCGCAGCAGGATCCTTAAATAATGCAGCAGAGTCCTTAAATAATGCAACAAAGTCCTTAAATAATGCAGAACAGTCCTTAAATAATGCAATAAAGTCCTTAAATAATGCAGCAAAGTCCTTATATAATGCAGCAGAGTCCTTAAATAATGCAACAAAGTCCTTAAATAATGCAGCAGAGTCCTTAAATAATGCAAGAAAGTCCTTAAATAATGCAGCAGAGTCCTTAAATAATGCAGCACATTCCTTAAATAATGCAGCAGAGTCCTTAAATAATCCAGCCAAGTCCTTAAATATTGCAGCAGAGTCCTTAAATAATGCAGAAAAGTCCTTAAATAATGCAGCAGAGTCCTTAAAAACTGCAGCAGAGTCCTTAAATAATGCAGCAAAGTCCTTGAATAATGCAGCAGAGTCCTTAAATAATGCAACAAAGTCCTTAAATAATACAGAAGAGTCCTTAAATAATGCAGCAAATTCCTTAAATAATGCAGCAAAGTCTTTAAATAATGCAATAAAGTCCATAAATAATGCAGCAAAGTTCTTAAATAATGCAGCAGAGTCCTTAAATACCACAGCAGAGTCCTTAAATAATGCAGCAAAGTCTTTAAATAATGCAACAAAGTCCTTAAATAATGCAGCAGAGTCCTTAAATAATGCAGAAGAGTCCTTAAATAATCCATCCAAGTCCTTAAATAATGCAGCAGAGTCCTTAAATAATGCAACAAAATCCTTAAATAATGCAGAAGAGTCCTTAAATAATCCAGCCAAGTCCTTAAATCATGCAGCAGGGTCCTTAAATAATCCAGCCAAGTCCTTAAATAATGCAGAAGAGTCCTTTAATAATGCAACAAAGTCCTTAAATAATGCAGCAGAGTCCTTAAATAATGCAACAAAGTACTTAAATAATGCAGCAGAGTCCTTAAATAATGCAGCAAAGTCATTAAATAATGCTGCAGAGTCCTTAAATAATGCAGCAAATTCCTTAAATAATGCAGCAAAGTCTTTAAATAATGCAATAAAGTCCATAAATAATGCAGCAAAGTCCTTAAATAATGCAGCAGAGTACTGAAATACCGCAGCAGGGTCCTTAAATAATGCAGCAAAGTCGTTAAATAATGAAGAAGAGTCCTTAAATAATGCAGCAAAGTCCTTATATAATGGATCAGAGTCCTTAAATAATGCAGCAGAGTCCTTAAATACCACAGCAGAGTCCTTAAATAATGCAGCAAAGTCTTTAAATAATGCAGCACAGTCCTTAAATAATCCAGCCAAGTCCTTAAATAATGCAGCTGAGTCCTTAAATAATGCAGAAAAGTCCTTAAATAATGCAGCAGAGTCCTTAAATACTTCAGCATAGTCCTTAAATAATGCAGCAAAGTCCTTGAATAATGCAGCAGAGTCCTTAAATAATGCAACAAAGTCCTTAAATAATGCAGAAGAGTCCTTAAATAATGCAGCAAATTCCTTAAATAATGCAGCAAAGTCTTTAAATAATGCAATAAAGTCCATAAATAATGCAGCAAAGTTCTTAAATAATGCAGCAGAGTCCTTAAATACCACAGCAGAGTCCTTAAATAATGCAGCAAAGTCTTTAAATAATGCAACAAAGTCCTTAAATAATGCAGCAGAGTCCTTAAATAATGCAGAAGAGTACTTAAATAATCCAGGCAAGTCCTGAAATAATGCAGCAGAGTCCTTAAATAATGCAGAAGAGTCCTTAAATAATCCAGCCAAGTCCTTAAATCATGCAGCAGGGTCCTTAAATAATCCAGCCAAGTCCTTAAATAATGCAGCAGAGTCCTTAAATAATGTAGCAAAGTCCTTAAATAATGCAGCAGAGTCCTTAAATACTTCAGCATAGTCCTTAAATAATGCAGCAAAGTTCTTGAATAATGCAGCAGAGTCCTTAAATAATGCAACAAAGTCCTTAAATAATGCAGAAGAGTCCTTAAATAATGCAACAAAGTCCATAAATAATGCAGCAAAGTCCTTAAATAATGCAGCTGAGTACTTAAATAATGCAACAAAGTACTTAAATAATGCAGCAGAGTCCTTAAGTACCGTATCAGAGTCCTTAAATAATGCAGCAAAGTCCTTAAATAATGCAGCAGAGTCCTTAAATAATGCAGCAAAGTCCCTAAATAATCCAGCCAAGTCCTTAAATAATGCAACAAAGTCCTTAAATAATGCAGCAGATTACTGAAATACTGCAGCAGGGTCCTTAAATAATGCAGCAGAGTCCTTAAATAATGCAACAAAGTCCTTAAATAATGCAGCAGAGTCCTTAAATAATGCAACAAAGTCCTTAAATAATGCAGCAGAGTCCTTAAATAATGCAGCAGAGTACTGAAATACCGCAGCAGGGTCCTTAAATAATGCAGCAAAGTCGTTAAATAATGAAGTAGAGTCCTTAAATAATGCAACAAAGTCCTTAAATGATGCAGCAGAGTCCTTAAATAATGCAACAAAGTCCTTAAATAATGCAGCAGAGTCCTTAAATAATGCAATAAAGTCCATAAATAATGCAGCAAAGTCCTTAAATAATTCAGCAGAGTGGTGAAATACCGCAGCAGGGTCCTTAAATAATGCAGCAGAGTCCTTAAATAATGCAACAAAGTCCTTAAATAATGCAGCACGGTCCTTAAATAATGCAAAAAAGTCCTTAAATAATGCAGCAGAGTCCTTAAATAATGCAGCAAAGTCCTTAAATAATGCAGCAGAGTCCTTAAATAATCCAGCCAAGTCCTTAAATAATGCAACAAAGTCCTTAGATAATGCAGCAGATTACTGAAATACTGCAGCGGGGTCCTTAAATAATGCAGCAGAGTCCTTAAATAATGCAACAAAGTCCTTAAATAATGCAGCAGAGTCCTTAAATAATGCAACAAAGTCCTTAAATAATGCAGCAGAGTCCTTAAATAATGCAGCAAAGTCCTTAAATAATGCAGCACAGTCCTTAAATAATCCAGCCAAGTCCTTAAATAATGCAGCAAAGTCTTTAAATAATGCAATAAAGTCCATAAATAATGCAGCAAATTCCTTAAATAATGCAGCAGAGTACTGAAATACCGCAGCAGGATCCTTAAATAATGCAGCAGAGTCCTTAAATAATGCAACAAAGTCCTTAAATAATGCAGAACAGTCCTTAAATAATGCAATAAAGTCCTTAAATAATGCAGCAAAGTCCTTATATAATGCAGCAGAGTCCTTAAATAATGCAACAAAGTCCTTAAATAATGCAGCAGAGTCCTTAAATAATGCAAGAAAGTCCTTAAATAATGCAGCAGAGTCCTTAAATAATGCAGCACATTCCTTAAATAATGCAGCAGAGTCCTTAAATAATCCAGCCAAGTCCTTAAATATTGCAGCAGAGTCCTTAAATAATGCAGAAAAGTCCTTAAATAATGCAGCAGAGTCCTTAAAAACTGCAGCAGAGTCCTTAAATAATGCAGCAAAGTCCTTGAATAATGCAGCAGAGTCCTTAAATAATGCAACAAAGTCCTTAAATAATACAGAAGAGTCCTTAAATAATGCAGCAAATTCCTTAAATAATGCAGCAAAGTCTTTAAATAATGCAATAAAGTCCATAAATAATGCAGCAAAGTTCTTAAATAATGCAGCAGAGTCCTTAAATACCACAGCAGAGTCCTTAAATAATGCAGCAAAGTCTTTAAATAATGCAACAAAGTCCTTAAATAATGCAGCAGAGTCCTTAAATAATGCAGAAGAGTCCTTAAATAATCCATCCAAGTCCTTAAATAATGCAGCAGAGTCCTTAAATAATGCAACAAAATCCTTAAATAATGCAGAAGAGTCCTTAAATAATCCAGCCAAGTCCTTAAATCATGCAGCAGGGTCCTTAAATAATCCAGCCAAGTCCTTAAATAATGCAGAAGAGTCCTTTAATAATGCAACAAAGTCCTTAAATAATGCAGCAGAGTCCTTAAATAATGCAACAAAGTACTTAAATAATGCAGCAGAGTCCTTAAATAATGCAGCAAAGTCATTAAATAATGCTGCAGAGTCCTTAAATAATGCAGCAAATTCCTTAAATAATGCAGCAAAGTCTTTAAATAATGCAATAAAGTCCATAAATAATGCAGCAAAGTCCTTAAATAATGCAGCAGAGTACTGAAATACCGCAGCAGGGTCCTTAAATAATGCAGCAAAGTCGTTAAATAATGAAGTAGAGTCCTTAAATAATGCAACAACGTCCTTAAATAATGCAGCACATTCCTTAAATAATGCAGCAGAGTCCTTAAATAATCCAGCCAAGTCCTTAAATACTGCAGCAGAGTACTTAAATAATGCAGCAAAGTCCTTAAATAATGCAGCAGAGTCCTTAAATAATGCAACAAAGTACTTAAATAATGCAGAAGAGTCCTTAAATAATGCAACAAAGTCCTTAAATAATGCAGCTGAGTACTTAAATAATGCAACAAAGTACTTAAATAATGCAGCAGAGTCCTTAAGTACCGTATCAGAGTCCTTAAATAATGCAGCAGAGTCCTTAAATAATGCAACAAAGTCCTTAAATAATGCAGCATAGTCCTTAAATAATGCAACAAAGTCCTTAAATAATGCAGCAGAGTCCTTAAATAATGCAGCAGAGTACTGAAATACCGCAGCAGGGTCCTTAAATAATGCAGCAAAGTTGTTAAATAATGAAGTAGAGTCCTTAAGTAATGCAACAAAGTCCTTAAATGATGCAGCAGCGTCCTTAAATAATGCAACAAAGTCCTTAAATAATGCAGCAGAGTCCTTAAATAATGCAATAAAGTCCATAAATAATGCAGCAAAGTCCTTAAATAATTCAGCAGAGTGCTGAAATACCGCAGCAGGGTCCTTAAATAATGCAGCAGAGTCCTTAAGTAATTCAGCAAAGTCCTTAAATAATCCAGCCAAGTCCTTAAATAATGCAACAAAGTCCTTAAATAATGCAGCAGATTACTGAAATACTGCAGCAGGGTCCTTAAATAAAGCAGCAGAGTCCTTAAATAATGCAACAAAGTCCTTAAATAATGCAGCAGAGTCCTTAAATAATGCAACAAAGTCCTTAAATAATGCAGCAGAGTCCTTAAATAATGCAGCAGAGTACTGAAATACCGCAGCAGGGTCCTTAAATAATGCAGCAAAGTCGTTAAATAATGAAGTAGAGTCCTTAAATAATGCAACAAAGTCCTTAAATGATGCAGCAGAGTCCCTAAATAATGCAACAAAGTCCTTAAATAATGCAGCAGAGTCCTTAAATAATGCAATAAAGTCCATAAATAATGCAGCAAAGTCCTTAAATAATTCAGCAGAGTGCTGAAATACCGCAGCCAGGTCCTTAAATAATGCAGCAGAGTCCTTAAATAATGCAACAAAGTCCTTAAATAATGCAGCACGGTCCTTAAATAATGCAACAAAGTCCTTAAATAATGCAGCAGAGTCCTTAAATAATGCAGCAGAGTCCTTAAATAATCCAGCCAAGTCCTTAAATAATGCAACAAAGTCCTTAAATAATGCAGCAGATTACTGAAATACTGCAGCAGGGTCCTTAAATAATGCAGCAGAGTCCTTAAATAATGCAACAAAGTCCTTAAATAATGCAGCAGAGTCCTTAAATAATGCAACAAAGTCCTTAAATAATGCAGCAGAGTCCTTAAATAATGCAGCAAAGTCCTTAAATAATGCAGCACAGTCCTTAATTAATCCAGCCAAGTCCTTAAATAATGCAGCAAAGTCTTTAAATAATGCAATAAAGTCCATAAATAATGCAGCAAAGTCCTTAAATAATTCAGCAGAGTGCTGAAATACCGCAGCAGGGTCCTTAAATAATGCAGCAGAGTCCTTAAATAATGCAACAAAGTCCTTAAATAATGCAGCACGGTCCTTAAATAATGCAACAAAGTCCTTAAATAATGCAGCAGAGTCATTAAATAATGCAGCAAAGTCCTTAAATAATGCAGCAGAGTCCTTAAATAATCCAGCCAAGTCCTTAAATAATGCAACAAAGTCCTTAGATAATGCAGCAGATTACTGAAATACTGCAGCGGGGTCCTTAAATAATGCAGCAGAGTCCTTAAATAATGCAACAAAGTCCTTAAATAATGCAGCAGAGTCCTTAAATAATGCAACAAAGTCCTTAAATAATGCAGCAGAGTCCTTAAATAATGCAGCAGAGTACTGAAATACCGCAGCAGGGTCCTTAAATAATGCAGCAAAGTCGTTAAATAATGAAGTAGAGTCCTTAAATAATGCAACAAAGTCCTTAAATGATGCAGCAGAGTCCTTAAATAATGCAACAAAGTCCTTAAATAATGCAGCAGAGTCCTTAAATAATGCAATAAAGTCCATAAATAATGCAGCAAAGTCCTTAAATAATTCAGCAGAGTGCTGAAATACTGCAGCGGGGTCCTTAAATAATGCAGCAGAGTCCTTAAATAATGCAACAAAGTCCTTAAATAATGCAGCAGAGTCCTTAAATAATGCAACAAAGTCCTTAAATAATGCAGCAGAGTCCTTAAATAATGCAGCAAAGTCCTTAAATAATGCAGCACAGTCCTTAAATAATCCAGCCAAGTCCTTAAATAATGCAGCAAAGTCTTTAAATAATGCAATAAAGTCCATAAATAATGCAGCAAATTCCTTAAATAATGCAGCAGAGTACTGAAATACCGCAGCAGGATCCTTAAATAATGCAGCAGAGTCCTTAAATAATGCAACAAAGTCCTTAAATAATGCAGAACAGTCCTTAAATAATGCAATAAAGTCCTTAAATAATGCAGCAAAGTCCTTATATAATGCAGCAGAGTCCTTAAATAATGCAACAAAGTCCTTAAATAATGCAGCAGAGTCCTTAAATAATGCAAGAAAGTCCTTAAATAATGCAGCAGAGTCCTTAAATAATGCAGCACATTCCTTAAATAATGCAGCAGAGTCCTTAAATAATCCAGCCAAGTCCTTAAATATTGCAGCAGAGTCCTTAAATAATGCAGAAAAGTCCTTAAATAATGCAGCAGAGTCCTTAAAAACTGCAGCAGAGTCCTTAAATAATGCAGCAAAGTCCTTGAATAATGCAGCAGAGTCCTTAAATAATGCAACAAAGTCCTTAAATAATACAGAAGAGTCCTTAAATAATGCAGCAAATTCCTTAAATAATGCAGCAAAGTCTTTAAATAATGCAATAAAGTCCATAAATAATGCAGCAAAGTTCTTAAATAATGCAGCAGAGTCCTTAAATACCACAGCAGAGTCCTTAAATAATGCAGCAAAGTCTTTAAATAATGCAACAAAGTCCTTAAATAATGCAGCAGAGTCCTTAAATAATGCAGAAGAGTCCTTAAATAATCCATCCAAGTCCTTAAATAATGCAGCAGAGTCCTTAAATAATGCAACAAAATCCTTAAATAATGCAGAAGAGTCCTTAAATAATCCAGCCAAGTCCTTAAATCATGCAGCAGGGTCCTTAAATAATCCAGCCAAGTCCTTAAATAATGCAGAAGAGTCCTTTAATAATGCAACAAAGTCCTTAAATAATGCAGCAGAGTCCTTAAATAATGCAACAAAGTACTTAAATAATGCAGCAGAGTCCTTAAATAATGCAGCAAAGTCATTAAATAATGCTGCAGAGTCCTTAAATAATGCAGCAAATTCCTTAAATAATGCAGCAAAGTCTTTAAATAATGCAATAAAGTCCATAAATAATGCAGCAAAGTCCTTAAATAATGCAGCAGAGTACTGAAATACCGCAGCAGGGTCCTTAAATAATGCAGCAAAGTCGTTAAATAATGAAGTAGAGTCCTTAAATAATGCAACAACGTCCTTAAATGATGCAGCAGAGTCCTTAAATAATGCAGCACATTCCTTAAATAATGCAGCAGAGTCCTTAAATAATCCAGCCAAGTCCTTAAATACTGCAGCAGAGTACTTAAATAATGCAGCAAAGTCCTTAAATAATGCAGCAGAGTCCTTAAATAATGCAACAAAGTACTTAAATAATGCAGAAGAGTCCTTAAATAATGCAACAAAGTCCTTAAATAATGCAGCTGAGTACTTAAATAATGCAACAAAGTACTTAAATAATGCAGCAGAGTCCTTAAGTACCGTATCAGAGTCCTTAAATAATGCAGCAGAGTCCTTAAATAATGCAACAAAGTCCTTAAATAATGCAGCAGATTACTGAAATACTGCTGCAGGGTCCTTAAATAATGCAGCAGAGTCCTTAAATAATGCAACAAAGTCCTTAAATAATGCAGCATAGTCCTTAAATAATGCAACAAAGTCCTTAAATAATGCAGCAGAGTCCTTAAATAATGCAGCAGAGTACTGAAATACCGCAGCAGGGTCCTTAAATAATGCAGCAAAGTTGTTAAATAATGAAGTAGAGTCCTTAAGTAATGCAACAAAGTCCTTAAATGATGCAGCAGCGTCCTTAAATAATGCAACAAAGTCCTTAAATAATGCAGCAGAGTCCTTAAATAATGCAATAAAGTCCATAAATAATGCAGCAAAGTCCTTAAATAATTCAGCAGAGTGCTGAAATACCGCAGCAGGGTCCTTAAATAATGCAGCAGAGTCCTTAAGTAATGCAGCAAAGTCCTTAAATAATCCAGCCAAGTCCTTAAATAATGCAACAAAGTCCTTAAATAATGCAGCAGATTACTGAAATACTGCAGCAGGGTCCTTAAATAAAGCAGCAGAGTCCTTAAATAATGCAACAAAGTCCTTAAATAATGCAGCAGAGTCCTTAAATAATGCAACAAAGTCCTTAAATAATGCAGCAGAGTCCTTAAATAATGCAGCAGAGTACTGAAATACCGCAGCAGGGTCCTTAAATAATGCAGCAAAGTCGTTAAATAATGAAGTAGAGTCCTTAAATAATGCAACAAAGTCCTTAAATGATGCAGCAGAGTCCCTAAATAATGCAACAAAGTCCTTAAATAATGCAGCAGAGTCCTTAAATAATGCAATAAAGTCCATAAA
Source organism: Phyllobates terribilis (assembly GCF_046119375.1). NCBI lineage: Eukaryota > Metazoa > Chordata > Amphibia > Anura > Dendrobatidae > Phyllobates > Phyllobates terribilis. The sequence goes on along the minus strand of NW_027362955.1, from coordinate 437,824 downwards.
TAATGCAGCAAAGTCCTTAAATAATTCAGCAGAGTGCTGAAATACCGCAGCCAGGTCCTTAAATAATGCAGCAGAGTCCTTAAATAATGCAACAAAGTCCTTAAATAATGCAGCACGGTCCTTAAATAATGCAACAAAGTCCTTAAATAATGCAGCAGAGTCCTTAAATAATGCAGCAGAGTCCTTAAATAATCCAGCCAAGTCCTTAAATAATGCAACAAAGTCCTTAAATAATGCAGCAGATTACTGAAATACTGCAGCAGGGTCCTTAAATAATGCAGCAGAGTCCTTAAATAATGCAACAAAGTCCTTAAATAATGCAGCAGAGTCCTTAAATAATGCAACAAAGTCCTTAAATAATGCAGCAGAGTCCTTAAATAATGCAGCAAAGTCCTTAAATAATGCAGCACAGTCCTTAATTAATCCAGCCAAGTCCTTAAATAATGCAGCAAAGTCTTTAAATAATGCAATAAAGTCCATAAATAATGCAGCAAAGTCCTTAAATAATTCAGCAGAGTGCTGAAATACCGCAGCAGGGTCCTTAAATAATGCAGCAGAGTCCTTAAATAATGCAACAAAGTCCTTAAATAATGCAGCACGGTCCTTAAATAATGCAACAAAGTCCTTAAATAATGCAGCAGAGTCCTTAAATAATGCAGCAAAGTCCTTAAATAATGCAGCAGAGTCCTTAAATAATCCAGCCAAGTCCTTAAATAATGCAACAAAGTCCTTAGATAATGCAGCAGATTACTGAAATACTGCAGCGGGGTCCTTAAATAATGCAGCAGAGTCCTTAAATAATGCAACAAAGTCCTTAAATAATGCAGCAGAGTCCTTAAATAATGCAACAAAGTCCTTAAATAATGCAGCAGAGTCCTTAAATAATGCAGCAGAGTACTGAAATACCGCAGCAGGGTCCTTAAATAATGCAGCAAAGTCGTTAAATAATGAAGTAGAGTCCTTAAATAATGCAACAAAGTCCTTAAATGATGCAGCAGAGTCCTTAAATAATGCAACAAAGTCCTTAAATAATGCAGCAGAGTCCTTAAATAATGCAATAAAGTCCATAAATAATGCAGCAAAGTCCTTAAATAATTCAGCAGAGTGCTGAAATACCGCAGCAGGGTCCTTAAATAATGCAGCAGAGTCCTTAAATAATGCAACAAAGTCCTTAAATAATGCAGCACGGTCCTTAAATAATGCAACAAAGTCCTTAAATAATGCAGCTGAGTCCTTAAATAATGCAGCAAAGTCCTTAAATAATGCAGCAGAGTCCTTAAATAATCCAGCCAAGTCCTTAAATAATGCAACAAAGTCCTTAGATAATGCAGCAGATTACTGAAATACTGCAGCGGGGTCCTTAAATAATGCAGCAGAGTCCTTAAATAATGCAACAAAGTCCTTAAATAATGCAGCAGAGTCCTTAAATAATGCAACAAAGTCCTTAAATAATGCAGCAGAGTCCTTAAATAATGCAGCAAAGTCCTTAAATAATGCAGCACAGTCCTTAAATAATCCAGCCAAGTCCTTAAATAATGCAGCAAAGTCTTTAAATAATGCAATAAAGTCCATAAATAATGCAGCAAATTCCTTAAATAATGCAGCAGAGTACTGAAATACCGCAGCAGGATCCTTAAATAATGCAGCAGAGTCCTTAAATAATGCAACAAAGTCCTTAAATAATGCAGAACAGTCCTTAAATAATGCAATAAAGTCCTTAAATAATGCAGCAAAGTCCTTATATAATGCAGCAGAGTCCTTAAATAATGCAACAAAGTCCTTAAATAATGCAGCAGAGTCCTTAAATAATGCAAGAAAGTCCTTAAATAATGCAGCAGAGTCCTTAAATAATGCAGCACATTCCTTAAATAATGCAGCAGAGTCCTTAAATAATCCAGCCAAGTCCTTAAATATTGCAGCAGAGTCCTTAAATAATGCAGAAAAGTCCTTAAATAATGCAGCAGAGTCCTTAAAAACTGCAGCAGAGTCCTTAAATAATGCAGCAAAGTCCTTGAATAATGCAGCAGAGTCCTTAAATAATGCAACAAAGTCCTTAAATAATACAGAAGAGTCCTTAAATAATGCAGCAAATTCCTTAAATAATGCAGCAAAGTCTTTAAATAATGCAATAAAGTCCATAAATAATGCAGCAAAGTTCTTAAATAATGCAGCAGAGTCCTTAAATACCACAGCAGAGTCCTTAAATAATGCAGCAAAGTCTTTAAATAATGCAACAAAGTCCTTAAATAATGCAGCAGAGTCCTTAAATAATGCAGAAGAGTCCTTAAATAATCCATCCAAGTCCTTAAATAATGCAGCAGAGTCCTTAAATAATGCAACAAAATCCTTAAATAATGCAGAAGAGTCCTTAAATAATCCAGCCAAGTCCTTAAATCATGCAGCAGGGTCCTTAAATAATCCAGCCAAGTCCTTAAATAATGCAGAAGAGTCCTTTAATAATGCAACAAAGTCCTTAAATAATGCAGCAGAGTCCTTAAATAATGCAACAAAGTACTTAAATAATGCAGCAGAGTCCTTAAATAATGCAGCAAAGTCATTAAATAATGCTGCAGAGTCCTTAAATAATGCAGCAAATTCCTTAAATAATGCAGCAAAGTCTTTAAATAATGCAATAAAGTCCATAAATAATGCAGCAAAGTCCTTAAATAATGCAGCAGAGTACTGAAATACCGCAGCAGGGTCCTTAAATAATGCAGCAAAGTCGTTAAATAATGAAGTAGAGTCCTTAAATAATGCAACAACGTCCTTAAATGATGCAGCAGAGTCCTTAAATAATGCAGCACATTCCTTAAATAATGCAGCAGAGTCCTTAAATAATCCAGCCAAGTCCTTAAATACTGCAGCAGAGTACTTAAATAATGCAGCAAAGTCCTTAAATAATGCAGCAGAGTCCTTAAATAATGCAACAAAGTACTTAAATAATGCAGAAGCGTCCTTAAATAATGCAACAAAGTCCTTAAATAATGCAGCTGAGTACTTAAATAATGCAACAAAGTACTTAAATAATGCAGCAGAGTCCTTAAGTACCGTATCAGAGTCCTTAAATAATGCAGCAGAGTCCTTAAATAATGCAACAAAGTCCTTAAATAATGCAGCAGATTACTGAAATACTGCTGCAGGGCCCTTAAATAATGCAGCAGAGTCCTTAAATAATGCAACAAAGTCCTTAAATAATGCAGCATAGTCCTTAAATAATGCAACAAAGTCCTTAAATAATGCAGCAGAGTCCTTAAATAATGCAGCAGAGTACTGAAATACCGCAGCAGGGTCCTTAAATAATGCAGCAAAGTTGTTAAATAATGAAGTAGAGTCCTTAAGTAATGCAACAAAGTCCTTAAATAATGCAACAAAGTCCTTAAATAATGCAGCAGAGTCCTTAAATAATGCAACAAAGTCCTTAAATAATGCAGCAGAGTCCTTAAATAATGCAGCAAAGTCCTTAAATAATGCAGCACAGTCCTTAAATAATCCAGCCAAGTCCTTAAATAATTCAGCAAAGTCTTTAAATAATGCAATAAAGTCCATAAATAATGCAGCAAATTCCTTAAATAATGCAGCAGAGTACTGAAATACCGCAGCAGGATCCTTAAATAATGCAGCAGAGTCCTTAAATAATGCAACAAAGTCCTTAAATAATGCAGAACAGTCCTTAAATAATGCAATAAAGTCCTTAAATAATGCAGCAAAGTCCTTATATAATGCAGCAGAGTCCTTAAATAATGCAACAAAGTCCTTAAATAATGCAGCAGAGTCCTTAAATAATGCAAGAAAGTCCTTAAATAATGCAGCAGAGTCCTTAAATAATGCAGCACATTCCTTAAATAATGCAGCAGAGTCCTTAAATAATCCAGCCAAGTCCTTAAATATTGCAGCAGAGTCCTTAAATAATGCAGAAAAGTCCTTAAATAATGCAGCAGAGTCCTTAAAAACTGCAGCAGAGTCCTTAAATAATGCAGCAAAGTCCTTGAATAATGCAGCAGAGTCCTTAAATAATGCAACAAAGTCCTTAAATAATACAGAAGAGTCCTTAAATAATGCAGCAAATTCCTTAAATAATGCAGCAAAGTCTTTAAATAATGCAATAAAGTCCATAAATAATGCAGCAAAGTTCTTAAATAATGCAGCAGAGTCCTTAAATACCACAGCAGAGTCCTTAAATAATGCAGCAAAGTCTTTAAATAATGCAACAAAGTCCTTAAATAATGCAGCAGAGTCCTTAAATAATGCAGAAGAGTCCTTAAATAATCCATCCAAGTCCTTAAATAATGCAGCAGAGTCCTTAAATAATGCAACAAAATCCTTAAATAATGCAGAAGAGTCCTTAAATAATCCAGCCAAGTCCTTAAATCATGCAGCAGGGTCCTTAAATAATCCAGCCAAGTCCTTAAATAATGCAGAAGAGTCCTTTAATAATGCAACAAAGTCCTTAAATAATGCAGCAGAGTCCTTAAATAATGCAACAAAGTACTTAAATAATGCAGCAGAGTCCTTAAATAATGCAGCAAAGTCATTAAATAATGCTGCAGAGTCCTTAAATAATGCAGCAAATTCCTTAAATAATGCAGCAAAGTCTTTAAATAATGCAATAAAGTCCATAAATAATGCAGCAAAGTCCTTAAATAATGCAGCAGAGTACTGAAATACCGCAGCAGGGTCCTTAAATAATGCAGCAAAGTCGTTAAATAATGAAGTAGAGTCCTTAAATAATGCAACAACGTCCTTAAATGATGCAGCAGAGTCCTTAAATAATGCAGCACATTCCTTAAATAATGCAGCAGAGTCCTTAAATAATCCAGCCAAGTCCTTAAATACTGCAGCAGAGTACTTAAATAATGCAGCAAAGTCCTTAAATAATGCAGCAGAGTCCTTAAATAATGCAACAAAGTACTTAAATAATGCAGAAGAGTCCTTAAATAATGCAACAAAGTCCTTAAATAATGCAGCTGAGTACTTAAATAATGCAACAAAGTACTTAAATAATGCAGCAGAGTCCTTAAGTACCGTATCAGAGTCCTTAAATAATGCAGCAGAGTCCTTAAATAATGCAACAAAGTCCTTAAATAATGCAGCAGATTACTGAAATACTGCTGCAGGGTCCTTAAATAATGCAGCAGAGTCCTTAAATAATGCAACAAAGTCCTTAAATAATGCAGCATAGTCCTTAAATAATGCAACAAAGTCCTTAAATAATGCAGCAGAGTCCTTAAATAATGCAGCAGAGTACTGAAATACCGCAGCAGGGTCCTTAAATAATGCAGCAAAGTTGTTAAATAATGAAGTAGAGTCCTTAAGTAATGCAACAAAGTCCTTAAATGATGCAGCAGCGTCCTTAAATAATGCAACAAAGTCCTTAAATAATGCAGCAGAGTCCTTAAATAATGCAATAAAGTCCATAAATAATGCAGCAAAGTCCTTAAATAATTCAGCAGAGTGCTGAAATACCGCAGCAGGGTCCTTAAATAATGCAGCAGAGTCCTTAAGTAATGCAGCAAAGTCCTTAAATAATCCAGCCAAGTCCTTAAATAATGCAACAAAGTCCTTAAATAATGCAGCAGATTACTGAAATACTGCAGCAGGGTCCTTAAATAAAGCAGCAGAGTCCTTAAATAATGCAACAAAGTCCTTAAATAATGCAGCAGAGTCCTTAAATAATGCAACAAAGTCCTTAAATAATGCAGCAGAGTCCTTAAATAATGCAGCAGAGTACTGAAATACCGCAGCAGGGTCCTTAAATAATGCAGCAAAGTCGTTAAATAATGAAGTAGAGTCCTTAAATAATGCAACAAAGTCCTTAAATGATGCAGCAGAGTCCCTAAATAATGCAACAAAGTCCTTAAATAATGCAGCAGAGTCCTTAAATAATGCAATAAAGTCCATAAATAATGCAGCAAAGTCCTTAAATAATTCAGCAGAGTGCTGAAATACCGCAGCCAGGTCCTTAAATAATGCAGCAGAGTCCTTAAATAATGCAACAAAGTCCTTAAATAATGCAGCACGGTCCTTAAATAATGCAACAAAGTCCTTAAATAATGCAGCAGAGTCCTTAAATAATGCAGCAGAGTCCTTAAATAATCCAGCCAAGTCCTTAAATAATGCAACAAAGTCCTTAAATAATGCAGCAGATTACTGAAATACTGCAGCAGGGTCCTTAAATAATGCAGCAGAGTCCTTAAATAATGCAACAAAGTCCTTAAATAATGCAGCAGAGTCCTTAAATAATGCAACAAAGTCCTTAAATAATGCAGCAGAGTCCTTAAATAATGCAGCAAAGTCCTTAAATAATGCAGCACAGTCCTTAATTAATCCAGCCAAGTCCTTAAATAATGCAGCAAAGTCTTTAAATAATGCAATAAAGTCCATAAATAATGCAGCAAAGTCCTTAAATAATTCAGCAGAGTGCTGAAATACCGCAGCAGGGTCCTTAAATAATGCAGCAGAGTCCTTAAATAATGCAACAAAGTCCTTAAATAATGCAGCACGGTCCTTAAATAATGCAACAAAGTCCTTAAATAATGCAGCAGAGTCCTTAAATAATGCAGCAAAGTCCTTAAATAATGCAGCAGAGTCCTTAAATAATCCAGCCAAGTCCTTAAATAATGCAACAAAGTCCTTAGATAATGCAGCAGATTACTGAAATACTGCAGCGGGGTCCTTAAATAATGCAGCAGAGTCCTTAAATAATGCAACAAAGTCCTTAAATAATGCAGCAGAGTCCTTAAATAATGCAACAAAGTCCTTAAATAATGCAGCAGAGTCCTTAAATAATGCAGCAGAGTACTGAAATACCGCAGCAGGGTCCTTAAATAATGCAGCAAAGTCGTTAAATAATGAAGTAGAGTCCTTAAATAATGCAACAAAGTCCTTAAATGATGCAGCAGAGTCCTTAAATAATGCAACAAAGTCCTTAAATAATGCAGCAGAGTCCTTAAATAATGCAATAAAGTCCATAAATAATGCAGCAAAGTCCTTAAATAATTCAGCAGAGTGCTGAAATACTGCAGCGGGGTCCTTAAATAATGCAGCAGAGTCCTTAAATAATGCAACAAAGTCCTTAAATAATGCAGCAGAGTCCTTAAATAATGCAACAAAGTCCTTAAATAATGCAGCAGAGTCCTTAAATAATGCAGCAAAGTCCTTAAATAATGCAGCACAGTCCTTAAATAATCCAGCCAAGTCCTTAAATAATGCAGCAAAGTCTTTAAATAATGCAATAAAGTCCATAAATAATGCAGCAAATTCCTTAAATAATGCAGCAGAGTACTGAAATACCGCAGCAGGATCCTTAAATAATGCAGCAGAGTCCTTAAATAATGCAACAAAGTCCTTAAATAATGCAGAACAGTCCTTAAATAATGCAATAAAGTCCTTAAATAATGCAGCAAAGTCCTTATATAATGCAGCAGAGTCCTTAAATAATGCAACAAAGTCCTTAAATAATGCAGCAGAGTCCTTAAATAATGCAAGAAAGTCCTTAAATAATGCAGCAGAGTCCTTAAATAATGCAGCACATTCCTTAAATAATGCAGCAGAGTCCTTAAATAATCCAGCCAAGTCCTTAAATATTGCAGCAGAGTCCTTAAATAATGCAGAAAAGTCCTTAAATAATGCAGCAGAGTCCTTAAAAACTGCAGCAGAGTCCTTAAATAATGCAGCAAAGTCCTTGAATAATGCAGCAGAGTCCTTAAATAATGCAACAAAGTCCTTAAATAATACAGAAGAGTCCTTAAATAATGCAGCAAATTCCTTAAATAATGCAGCAAAGTCTTTAAATAATGCAATAAAGTCCATAAATAATGCAGCAAAGTTCTTAAATAATGCAGCAGAGTCCTTAAATACCACAGCAGAGTCCTTAAATAATGCAGCAGAGTCCTTAAATAATGCAGAAGAGTCCTTAAATAATCCATCCAAGTCCTTAAATAATGCAGCAGAGTCCTTAAATAATGCAACAAAATCCTTAAATAATGCAGAAGAGTCCTTAAATAATCCAGCCAAGTCCTTAAATCATGCAGCAGGGTCCTTAAATAATCCAGCCAAGTCCTTAAATAATGCAGAAGAGTCCTTTAATAATGCAACAAAGTCCTTAAATAATGCAGCAGAGTCCTTAAATAATGCAACAAAGTACTTAAATAATGCAGCAGAGTCCTTAAATAATGCAGCAAAGTCATTAAATAATGCTGCAGAGTCCTTAAATAATGCAGCAAATTCCTTAAATAATGCAGCAAAGTCTTTAAATAATGCAATAAAGTCCATAAATAATGCAGCAAAGTCCTTAAATAATGCAGCAGAGTACTGAAATACCGCAGCAGGGTCCTTAAATAATGCAGCAAAGTCGTTAAATAATGAAGTAGAGTCCTTAAATAATGCAACAACGTCCTTAAATGATGCAGCAGAGTCCTTAAATAATGCAGCACATTCCTTAAATAATGCAGCAGAGTCCTTAAATAATCCAGCCAAGTCCTTAAATACTGCAGCAGAGTACTTAAATAATGCAGCAAAGTCCTTAAATAATGCAGCAGAGTCCTTAAATAATGCAACAAAGTACTTAAATAATGCAGAAGAGTCCTTAAATAATGCAACAAAGTCCTTAAATAATGCAGCTGAGTACTTAAATAATGCAACAAAGTACTTAAATAATGCAGCAGAGTCCTTAAGTACCGTATCAGAGTCCTTAAATAATGCAGCAGAGTCCTTAAATAATGCAACAAAGTCCTTAAATAATGCAGCAGATTACTGAAATACTGCTGCAGGGTCCTTAAATAATGCAGCAGAGTCCTTAAATAATGCAACAAAGTCCTTAAATAATGCAGCATAGTCCTTAAATAATGCAACAAAGTCCTTAAATAATGCAGCAGAGTCCTTAAATAATGCAGCAGAGTACTGAAATACCGCAGCAGGGTCCTTAAATAATGCAGCAAAGTTGTTAAATAATGAAGTAGAGTCCTTAAGTAATGCAACAAAGTCCTTAAATGATGCAGCAGCGTCCTTAAATAATGCAACAAAGTCCTTAAATAATGCAGCAGAGTCCTTAAATAATGCAATAAAGTCCATAAATAATGCAGCAAAGTCCTTAAATAATTCAGCAGAGTGCTGAAATACCGCAGCAGGGTCCTTAAATAATGCAGCAGAGTCCTTAAGTAATGCAGCAAAGTCCTTAAATAATCCAGCCAAGTCCTTAAATAATGCAACAAAGTCCTTAAATAATGCAGCAGATTACTGAAATACTGCAGCAGGGTCCTTAAATAAAGCAGCAGAGTCCTTAAATAATGCAACAAAGTCCTTAAATAATGCAGCAGAGTCCTTAAATAATGCAACAAAGTCCTTAAATAATGCAGCACGGTCCTTAAATAATGCAACAAAGTCCTTAAATAATGCAGCAGAGTCCTTAAATAATGCAGCAGAGTCCTTAAATAATCCAGCCAAGTCCTTAAATAATGCAACAAAGTCCTTAAATAATGCAGCAGATTACTGAAATACTGCAGCAGGGTCCTTAAATAATGCAGCAGAGTCCTTAAATAATGCAACAAAGTCCTTAAATAATGCAGCAGAGTCCTTAAATAATGCAACAAAGTCCTTAAATAATGCAGCAGAGTCCTTAAATAATGCAGCAAAGTCCTTAAATAATGCAGCACAGTCCTTAATTAATCCAGCCAAGTCCTTAAATAATGCAGCAAAGTCTTTAAATAATGCAATAAAGTCCATAAATAATGCAGCAAAGTCCTTAAATAATTCAGCAGAGTGCTGAAATACCGCAGCAGGGTCCTTAAATAATGCAGCAGAGTCCTTAAATAATGCAACAAAGTCCTTAAATAATGCAGCACGGTCCTTAAATAATGCAACAAAGTCCTTAAATAATGCAGCAGAGTCCTTAAATAATGCAGCAAAGTCCTTAAATAATGCAGCAGAGTCCTTAAATAATCCAGCCAAGTCCTTAAATAATGCAACAAAGTCCTTAGATAATGCAGCAGATTACTGAAATACTGCAGCGGGGTCCTTAAATAATGCAGCAGAGTCCTTAAATAATGCAACAAAGTCCTTAAATAATGCAGCAGAGTCCTTAAATAATGCAACAAAGTCCTTAAATAATGCAGCAGAGTCCTTAAATAATGCAGCAGAGTACTGAAATACCGCAGCAGGGTCCTTAAATAATGCAGCAAAGTCGTTAAATAATGAAGTAGAGTCCTTAAATAATGCAACAAAGTCCTTAAATGATGCAGCAGAGTCCTTAAATAATGCAACAAAGTCCTTAAATAATGCAGCAGAGTCCTTAAATAATGCAATAAAGTCCATAAATAATGCAGCCATGTCCTTAAATAATTCAGCAGAGTGCTGAAATACCGCAGCAGGGTCCTTAAATAATGCAGCAGAGTCCTTAAATAATGCAACAAAGTCCTTAAATAATGCAGCAGAGTCCTTAAATAATGCAACAAAGTCCTTAAATAATGCAGCAGAGTCCTTAAATAATGCAGCAGAGTACTGAAATACCGCAGCAGGGTCCTTAAATAATGCAGCAAAGTCGTTAAATAATGAAGTAGAGTCCTTAAATAATGCAACAAAGTCCTTAAATGATGCAGCAGAGTCCTTAAATAATGCAACAAAGTCCTTAAATAATGCAGCAGAGTCCTTAAATAATGCAATAAAGTCCATAAATAATGCAGCAAAGTCCTTAAATAATTCAGCAGAGTGCTGAAATACCGCAGCAGGGTCCTTAAATAATGCAGCAGAGTCCTTAAATAATGCAACAAAGTCCTTAAATAATGCAGCACGGTCCTTAAATAATGCAACAAAGTCCTTAAATAATGCAGCAGAGTCCTTAAATAATGCAGCAAAGTCCTTAAATAATGCAGCAGAGTCCTTAAATAATCCAGCCAAGTCCTTAAATAATGCAACAAAGTCCTTAGATAATGCAGCAGATTACTGAAATACTGCAGCGGGGTCCTTAAATAATGCAGCAGAGTCCTTAAATAATGCAACAAAGTCCTTAAATAATGCAGCAGAGTCCTTAAATAATGCAACAAAGTCCTTAAATAATGCAGCAGAGTCCTTAAATAATGCAGCAAAGTCCTTAAATAATGCAGCACAGTCCTTAAATAATCCAGCCAAGTCCTTAAATAATGCAGCAAAGTCTTTAAATAATGCAATAAAGTCCATAAATAATGCAGCAAATTCCTTAAATAATGCAGCAGAGTACTGAAATACCGCAGCAGGATCCTTAAATAATGCAGCAGAGTCCTTAAATAATGCAACAAAGTCCTTAAATAATGCAGAACAGTCCTTAAATAATGCAATAAAGTCCTTAAATAATGCAGCAAAGTCCTTATATAATGCAGCAGAGTCCTTAAATAATGCAACAAAGTCCTTAAATAATGCAGCAGAGTCCTTAAATAATGCAAGAAAGTCCTTAAATAATGCAGCAGAGTCCTTAAATAATGCAGCACATTCCTTAAATAATGCAGCAGAGTCCTTAAATAATCCAGCCAAGTCCTTAAATATTGCAGCAGAGTCCTTAAATAATGCAGAAAAGTCCTTAAATAATGCAGCAGAGTCCTTAAAAACTGCAGCAGAGTCCTTAAATAATGCAGCAAAGTCCTTGAATAATGCAGCAGAGTCCTTAAATAATGCAACAAAGTCCTTAAATAATACAGAAGAGTCCTTAAATAATGCAGCAAATTCCTTAAATAATGCAGCAAAGTCTTTAAATAATGCAATAAAGTCCATAAATAATGCAGCAAAGTTCTTAAATAATGCAGCAGAGTCCTTAAATACCACAGCAGAGTCCTTAAATAATGCAGCAAAGTCTTTAAATAATGCAACAAAGTCCTTAAATAATGCAGCAGAGTCCTTAAATAATGCAGAAGAGTCCTTAAATAATCCATCCAAGTCCTTAAATAATGCAGCAGAGTCCTTAAATAATGCAACAAAATCCTTAAATAATGCAGAAGAGTCCTTAAATAATCCAGCCAAGTCCTTAAATCATGCAGCAGGGTCCTTAAATAATCCAGCCAAGTCCTTAAATAATGCAGAAGAGTCCTTTAATAATGCAACAAAGTCCTTAAATAATGCAGCAGAGTCCTTAAATAATGCAACAAAGTACTTAAATAATGCAGCAGAGTCCTTAAATAATGCAGCAAAGTCATTAAATAATGCTGCAGAGTCCTTAAATAATGCAGCAAATTCCTTAAATAATGCAGCAAAGTCTTTAAATAATGCAATAAAGTCCATAAATAATGCAGCAAAGTCCTTAAATAATGCAGCAGAGTACTGAAATACCGCAGCAGGGTCCTTAAATAATGCAGCAAAGTCGTTAAATAATGAAGTAGAGTCCTTAAATAATGCAACAACGTCCTTAAATGATGCAGCAGAGTCCTTAAATAATGCAGCACATTCCTTAAATAATGCAGCAGAGTCCTTAAATAATCCAGCCAAGTCCTTAAATACTGCAGCAGAGTACTTAAATAATGCAGCAAAGTCCTTAAATAATGCAGCAGAGTCCTTAAATAATGCAACAAAGTACTTAAATAATGCAGAAGCGTCCTTAAATAATGCAACAAAGTCCTTAAATAATGCAGCTGAGTACTTAAATAATGCAACAAAGTACTTAAATAATGCAGCAGAGTCCTTAAGTACCGTATCAGAGTCCTTAAATAATGCAGCAGAGTCCTTAAATAATGCAACAAAGTCCTTAAATAATGCAGCAGATTACTGAAATACTGCTGCAGGGTCCTTAAATAATGCAGCAGAGTCCTTAAATAATGCAACAAAGTCCTTAAATAATGCAGCATAGTCCTTAAATAATGCAACAAAGTCCTTAAATAATGCAGCAGAGTCCTTAAATAATGCAGCAGAGTACTGAAATACCGCAGCAGGGTCCTTAAATAATGCAGCAAAGTTGTTAAATAATGAAGTAGAGTCCTTAAGTAATGCAACAAAGTCCTTAAATAATGCAACAAAGTCCTTAAATAATGCAGCAGAGTCCTTAAATAATGCAACAAAGTCCTTAAATAATGCAGCAGAGTCCTTAAATAATGCAGCAAAGTCCTTAAATAATGCAGCACAGTCCTTAAATAATCCAGCCAAGTCCTTAAATAATGCAGCAAAGTCTTTAAATAATGCAATAAAGTCCATAAATAATGCAGCAAATTCCTTAAATAATGCAGCAGAGTACTGAAATACCGCAGCAGGATCCTTAAATAATGCAGCAGAGTCCTTAAATAATGCAACAAAGTCCTTAAATAATGCAGAACAGTCCTTAAATAATGCAATAAAGTCCTTAAATAATGCAGCAAAGTCCTTATATAATGCAGCAGAGTCCTTAAATAATGCAACAAAGTCCTTAAATAATGCAGCAGAGTCCTTAAATAATGCAAGAAAGTCCTTAAATAATGCAGCAGAGTCCTTAAATAATGCAGCACATTCCTTAAATAATGCAGCAGAGTCCTTAAATAATCCAGCCAAGTCCTTAAATATTGCAGCAGAGTCCTTAAATAATGCAGAAAAGTCCTTAAATAATGCAGCAGAGTCCTTAAAAACTGCAGCAGAGTCCTTAAATAATGCAGCAAAGTCCTTGAATAATGCAGCAGAGTCCTTAAATAATGCAACAAAGTCCTTAAATAATACAGAAGAGTCCTTAAATAATGCAGCAAATTCCTTAAATAATGCAGCAAAGTCTTTAAATAATGCAATAAAGTCCATAAATAATGCAGCAAAGTTCTTAAATAATGCAGCAGAGTCCTTAAATACCACAGCAGAGTCCTTAAATAATGCAGCAAAGTCTTTAAATAATGCAACAAAGTCCTTAAATAATGCAGCAGAGTCCTTAAATAATGCAGAAGAGTCCTTAAATAATCCATCCAAGTCCTTAAATAATGCAGCAGAGTCCTTAAATAATGCAACAAAATCCTTAAATAATGCAGAAGAGTCCTTAAATAATCCAGCCAAGTCCTTAAATCATGCAGCAGGGTCCTTAAATAATCCAGCCAAGTCCTTAAATAATGCAGAAGAGTCCTTTAATAATGCAACAAAGTCCTTAAATAATGCAGCAGAGTCCTTAAATAATGCAACAAAGTACTTAAATAATGCAGCAGAGTCCTTAAATAATGCAGCAAAGTCATTAAATAATGCTGCAGAGTCCTTAAATAATGCAGCAAATTCCTTAAATAATGCAGCAAAGTCTGTAAATAATGCAATAAAGTCCATAAATAATGCAGCAAAGTCCTTAAATAATGCAGCAGAGTACTGAAATACCGCAGCAGGGTCCTTAAATAATGCAGCAAAGTCGTTAAATAATGAAGTAGAGTCCTTAAATAATGCAACAACGTCCTTAAATGATGCAGCAGAGTCCTTAAATAATGCAGCACATTCCTTAAATAATGCAGCAGAGTCCTTAAATAATCCAGCCAAGTCCTTAAATACTGCAGCAGAGTACTTAAATAATGCAGCAAAGTCCTTAAATAATGCAGCAGAGTCCTTAAATAATGCAACAAAGTACTTAAATAATGCAGAAGAGTCCTTAAATAATGCAACAAAGTCCTTAAATAATGCAGCTGAGTACTTAAATAATGCAACAAAGTACTTAAATAATGCAGCAGAGTCCTTAAGTACCGTATCAGAGTCCTTAAATAATGCAGCAGAGTCCTTAAATAATGCAACAAAGTCCTTAAATAATGCAGCAGATTACTGAAATACTGCTGCAGGGTCCTTAAATAATGCAGCAGAGTCCTTAAATAATGCAACAAAGTCCTTAAATAATGCAGCATAGTCCTTAAATAATGCAACAAAGTCCTTAAATAATGCAGCAGAGTCCTTAAATAATGCAGCAGAGTACTGAAATACCGCAGCAGGGTCCTTAAATAATGCAGCAAAGTTGTTAAATAATGAAGTAGAGTCCTTAAGTAATGCAACAAAGTCCTTAAATGATGCAGCAGCGTCCTTAAATAATGCAACAAAGTCCTTAAATAATGCAGCAGAGTCCTTAAATAATGCAATAAAGTCCATAAATAATGCAGCAAAGTCCTTAAATAATTCAGCAGAGTGCTGAAATACCGCAGCAGGGTCCTTAAATAATGCAGCAGAGTCCTTAAGTAATGCAGCAAAGTCCTTAAATAATCCAGCCAAGTCCTTAAATAATGCAACAAAGTCCTTAAATAATGCAGCAGATTACTGAAATACTGCAGCAGGGTCCTTAAATAAAGCAGCAGAGTCCTTAAATAATGCAACAAAGTCCTTAAATAATGCAGCAGAGTCCTTAAATAATGCAACAAAGTCCTTAAATAATGCAGCAGAGTCCTTAAATAATGCAGCAGAGTAATGAAATACCGCAGCAGGGTCCTTAAATAATGCAGCAAAGTCGTTAAATAATGAAGTAGAGTCCTTAAATAATGCAACAAAGTCCTTAAATGATGCAGCAGAGTCCCTAAATAATGCAACAAAGTCCTTAAATAATGCAGCAGAGTCCTTAAATAATGCAATAAAGTCCATAAATAATGCAGCAAAGTCCTTAAATAATTCAGCAGAGTGCTGAAATACCGCAGCCAGGTCCTTAAATAATGCAGCAGAGTCCTTAAATAATGCAACAAAGTCCTTAAATAATGCAGCACGGTCCTTAAATAATGCAACAAAGTCCTTAAATAATGCAGCAGAGTCCTTAAATAATGCAGCAGAGTCCTTAAATAATCCAGCCAAGTCCTTAAATAATGCAACAAAGTCCTTAAATAATGCAGCAGATTACTGAAATACTGCAGCAGGGTCCTTAAATAATGCAGCAGAGTCCTTAAATAATGCAACAAAGTCCTTAAATAATGCAGCAGAGTCCTTAAATAATGCAACAAAGTCCTTAAATAATGCAGCAGAGTCCTTAAATAATGCAGCAAAGTCCTTAAATAATGCAGCACAATCCTTAATTAATCCAGCCAAGTCCTTAAATAATGCAGCAAAGTCTTTAAATAATGCAATAAAGTCCATAAATAATGCAGCAAAGTCCTTAAATAATTCAGCAGAGTGCTGAAATACCGCAGCAGGGTCCTTAAATAATGCAGCAGAGTCCTTAAATAATGCAACAAAGTCCTTAAATAATGCAGCACGGTCCTTAAATAATGCAACAAAGTCCTTAAATAATGCAGCAGAGTCCTTAAATAATGCAGCAAAGTCCTTAAATAATGCAGCAGAGTCCTTAAATAATCCAGCCAAGTCCTTAAATAATGCAACAAAGTCCTTAGATAATGCAGCAGATTACTGAAATACTGCAGCGGGGTCCTTAAATAATGCAGCAGAGTCCTTAAATAATGCAACAAAGTCCTTAAATAATGCAGCAGAGTCCTTAAATAATGCAACAAAGTCCTTAAATAATGCAGCAGAGTCCTTAAATAATGCAGCAGAGTACTGAAATACCGCAGCAGGGTCCTTAAATAATGCAGCAAAGTCGTTAAATAATGAAGTAGAGTCCTTAAATAATGCAACAAAGTCCTTAAATGATGCAGCAGAGTCCTTAAATAATGCAACAAAGTCCTTAAATAATGCAGCAGAGTCCTTAAATAATGCAATAAAGTCCATAAATAATGCAGCAAAGTCCTTAAATAATTCAGCAGAGTGCTGAAATACCGCAGCAGGGTCCTTAAATAATGCAGCAGAGTCCTTAAATAATGCAACAGAGTCCTTAAATAATGCAGCACGGTCCTTAAATAATGCAACAAAGTCCTTAGATAATGCAGCAGATTACTGAAATACTGCAGCGGGGTCCTTAAATAATGCAGCAGAGTCCTTAAATAATGCAACAAAGTCCTTAAATAATGCAGCAGAGTCCTTAAATAATGCAACAAAGTCCTTAAATAATGCAGCAGAGTCCTTAAATAATGCAGCAAAGTCCTTAAATAATGCAGCACAGTCCTTAAATAATCCAGCCAAGTCCTTAAATAATGCAGCAAAGTCTTTAAATAATGCAATAAAGTCCATAAATAATGCAGCAAATTCCTTAAATAATGCAGCAGAGTACTGAAATACCGCAGCAGGATCCTTAAATAATGCAGCAGAGTCCTTAAATAATGCAACAAAGTCCTTAAATAATGCAGAACAGTCCTTAAATAATGCAATAAAGTCCTTAAATAATGCAGCAAAGTCCTTATATAATGCAGCAGAGTCCTTAAATAATGCAACAAAGTCCTTAAATAATGCAGCAGAGTCCTTAAATAATGCAAGAAAGTCCTTAAATAATGCAGCAGAGTCCTTAAATAATGCAGCACATTCCTTAAATAATGCAGCAGAGTCCTTAAATAATCCAGCCAAGTCCTTAAATATTGCAGCAGAGTCCTTAAATAATGCAGAAAAGTCCTTAAATAATGCAGCAGAGTCCTTAAAAACTGCAGCAGAGTCCTTAAATAATGCAGCAAAGTCCTTGAATAATGCAGCAGAGTCCTTAAATAATGCAACAAAGTCCTTAAATAATACAGAAGAGTCCTTAAATAATGCAGCAAATTCCTTAAATAATGCAGCAAAGTCTTTAAATAATGCAATAAAGTCCATAAATAATGCAGCAAAGTTCTTAAATAATGCAGCAGAGTCCTTAAATACCACAGCAGAGTCCTTAAATAATGCAGCAAAGTCTTTAAATAATGCAACAAAGTCCTTAAATAATGCAGCAGAGTCCTTAAATAATGCAGAAGAGTCCTTAAATAATCCATCCAAGTCCTTAAATAATGCAGCAGAGTCCTTAAATAATGCAACAAAATCCTTAAATAATGCAGAAGAGTCCTTAAATAATCCAGCCAAGTCCTTAAATCATGCAGCAGGGTCCTTAAATAATCCAGCCAAGTCCTTAAATAATGCAGAAGAGTCCTATAATAATGCAACAAAGTCCTTAAATAATGCAGCAGAGTCCTTAAATAATGCAACAAAGTACTTAAATAATGCAGCAGAGTCCTTAAATAATGCAGCAAAGTCATTAAATAATGCTGCAGAGTCCTTAAATAATGCAGCAAATTCCTTAAATAATGCAGCAAAGTCTTTAAATAATGCAATAAAGTCCATAAATAATGCAGCAAAGTCCTTAAATAATGCAGCAGAGTACTGAAATACCGCAGCAGGGTCCTTAAATAATGCAGCAAAGTCGTTAAATAATGAAGTAGAGTCCTTAAATAATGCAACAACGTCCTTAAATGATGCAGCAGAGTCCTTAAATAATGCAGCACATTCCTTAAATAATGCAGCAGAGTCCTTAAATAATCCAGCCAAGTCCTTAAATACTGCAGCAGAGTACTTAAATAATGCAGCAAAGTCCTTAAATAATGCAGCAGAGTCCTTAAATAATGCAACAAAGTACTTAAATAATGCAGAAGCGTCCTTAAATAATGCAACAAAGTCCTTAAATAATGCAGCTGAGTACTTAAATAATGCAACAAAGTAATTAAATAATGCAGCAGAGTCCTTAAGTACCGTATCAGAGTCCTTAAATAATGCAGCATAGTCCTTAAATAATGCAACAAAGTCCTTAAATAATGCAGCAGAGTCCTTAAATAATGCAGCAGAGTACTGAAATACCGCAGCAGGGTCCTTAAATAATGCAGCAAAGTTGTTAAATAATGAAGTAGAGTCCTTAAGTAATGCAACAAAGTCCTTAAATGATGCAGCAGCGTCCTTAAATAATGCAACAAAGTCCTTAAATAATGCAGCAGAGTCCTTAAATAATGCAATAAAGTCCATAAATAATGCAGCAAAGTCCTTAAATAATTCAGCAGAGTGCTGAAATACCGCAGCAGGGTCCTTAAATAATGCAGCAGAGTCCTTAAGTAATGCAGCAAAGTCCTTAAATAATCCAGCCAAGTCCTTAAATAATGCAACAAAGTCCTTAAATAATGCAGCAGATTACTGAAATACTGCAGCAGGGTCCTTAAATAAAGCAGCAGAGTCCTTAAATAATGCAACAAAGTCCTTAAATAATGCAGCAGAGTCCTTAAATAATGCAACAAAGTCCTTAAATAATGCAGCAGAGTCCTTAAATAATGCAGCAGAGTAATGAAATACCGCAGCAGGGTCCTTAAATAATGCAGCAAAGTCGTTAAATAATGAAGTAGAGTCCTTAAATAATGCAACAAAGTCCTTAAATGATGCAGCAGAGTCCCTAAATAATGCAACAAAGTCCTTAAATAATGCAGCAGAGTCCTTAAATAATGCAATAAAGTCGATAAATAATGCAGCAAAGTCCTTAAATAATTCAGCAGAGTGCTGAAATACCGCAACCAGGTCCTTAAATAATGCAGCAGAGTCCTTAAATAATGCAACAAAGTCCTTAAATAATGCAGCACGGTCCTTAAATAATGCAACAAAGTCCTTAAATAATGCAGCAGAGTCCTTAAATAATGCAGCAGAGTCCTTAAATAATCCAGCCAAGTCCTTAAATAATGCAACAAAGTCCTTAAATAATGCAGCAGATTACTGAAATACTGCAGCAGGGTCCTTAAATAATGCAGCAGAGTCCTTAAATAATGCAACAAAGTCCTTAAATAATGCAGCAGAGTCCTTAAATAATGCAACAAAGTCCTTAAATAATGCAGCAGAGTCCTTAAATAATGCAGCAAAGTCCTTAAATAATGCAGCACAGTCCTTAATTAATCCAGCCAAGTCCTTAAATAATGCAGCAAAGTCTTTAAATAATGCAATAAAGTCCATAAATAATGCAGCAAAGTCCTTAAATAATTCAGCAGAGTGCTGAAATACCACAGCAGGGTCCTTAAATAATGCA
The DNA here is from genome assembly GCF_046119375.1 of Phyllobates terribilis. NCBI lineage: Eukaryota > Metazoa > Chordata > Amphibia > Anura > Dendrobatidae > Phyllobates > Phyllobates terribilis. The sequence goes on along the minus strand of NW_027362955.1, from coordinate 418,077 downwards.
GCAGAGTCCTTAAATAATGCAACAAAGTCCTTAAATAATGCAGCACGGTCCTTAAATAATGCAACAAAGTCCTTAAATAATGCAGCAGAGTCCTTAAATAATGCAGCAAAGTCCTTAAATAATGCAGCAGAGTCCTTAAATAATCCAGCCAAGTCCTTAAATAATGCAACAAAGTCCTTAGATAATGCAGCAGATTACTGAAATACTGCAGCGGGGTCCTTAAATAATGCAGCAGAGTCCTTAAATAATGCAACAAAGTCCTTAAATAATGCAGCAGAGTCCTTAAATAATGCAGCAGAGTACTGAAATACCGCAGCAGGGTCCTTAAATAATGCAGCAAAGTCGTTAAATAATGAAGTAGAGTCCTTAAATAATGCAACAAAGTCCTTAAATGATGCAGCAGAGTCCTTAAATAATGCAACAAAGTCCTTAAATAATGCAGCAGAGTCCTTAAATAATGCAATAAAGTCCATAAATAATGCAGCAAAGTCCTTAAATAATTCAGCAGAGTGCTGAAATACCGCAGCAGGGTCCTTAAATAATGCAGCAGAGTCCTTAAATAATGCAACAAAGTCCTTAAATAATGCAGCACGGTCCTTAAATAATGCAACAAAGTCCTTAAATAATGCAGCAGAGTCCTTAAATAATGCAGCAAAGTCCTTAAATAATGCAGCAGAGTCCTTAAATAATCCAGCCAAGTCCTTAAATAATGCAACAAAGTCCTTAGATAATGCAGCAGATTACTGAAATACTGCAGCGGGGTCCTTAAATAATGCAGCAGAGTCCTTAAATAATGCAACAAAGTCCTTAAATAATGCAGCAGAGTCCTTAAATAATGCAACAAAGTCCTTAAATAATGCAGCAGAGTCCTTAAATAATGCAGCAAAGTCCTTAAATAATGCAGCACAGTCCTTAAATAATCCAGCCAAGTCCTTAAATAATGCAGCAAAGTCTTTAAATAATGCAATAAAGTCCATAAATAATGCAGCAAATTCCTTAAATAATGCAGCAGAGTACTGAAATACCGCAGCAGGATCCTTAAATAATGCAGCAGAGTCCTTAAATAATGCAACAAAGTCCTTAAATAATGCAGAACAGTCCTTAAATAATGCAATAAAGTCCTTAAATAATGCAGCAAAGTCCTTATATAATGCAGCAGAGTCCTTAAATAATGCAACAAAGTCCTTAAATAATGCAGCAGAGTCCTTAAATAATGCAAGAAAGTCCTTAAATAATGCAGCAGAGTCCTTAAATAATGCAGCACATTCCTTAAATAATGCAGCAGAGTCCTTAAATAATCCAGCCAAGTCCTTAAATATTGCAGCAGAGTCCTTAAATAATGCAGAAAAGTCCTTAAATAATGCAGCAGAGTCCTTAAAAACTGCAGCAGAGTCCTTAAATAATGCAGCAAAGTCCTTGAATAATGCAGCAGAGTCCTTAAATAATGCAACAAAGTCCTTAAATAATACAGAAGAGTCCTTAAATAATGCAGCAAATTCCTTAAATAATGCAGCAAAGTCTTTAAATAATGCAATAAAGTCCATAAATAATGCAGCAAAGTTCTTAAATAATGCAGCAGAGTCCTTAAATACCACAGCAGAGTCCTTAAATAATGCAGCAAAGTCTTTAAATAATGCAACAAAGTCCTTAAATAATGCAGCAGAGTCCTTAAATAATGCAGAAGAGTCCTTAAATAATCCATCCAAGTCCTTAAATAATGCAGCAGAGTCCTTAAATAATGCAACAAAATCCTTAAATAATGCAGAAGAGTCCTTAAATAATCCAGCCAAGTCCTTAAATCATGCAGCAGGGTCCTTAAATAATCCAGCCAAGTCCTTAAATAATGCAGAAGAGTCCTTTAATAATGCAACAAAGTCCTTAAATAATGCAGCAGAGTCCTTAAATAATGCAACAAAGTACTTAAATAATGCAGCAGAGTCCTTAAATAATGCAGCAAAGTCATTAAATAATGCTGCAGAGTCCTTAAATAATGCAGCAAATTCCTTAAATAATGCAGCAAAGTCTTTAAATAATGCAATAAAGTCCATAAATAATGCAGCAAAGTCCTTAAATAATGCAGCAGAGTACTGAAATACCGCAGCAGGGTCCTTAAATAATGCAGCAAAGTCGTTAAATAATGAAGTAGAGTCCTTAAATAATGCAACAACGTCCTTAAATGATGCAGCAGAGTCCTTAAATAATGCAGCACATTCCTTAAATAATGCAGCAGAGTCCTTAAATAATCCAGCCAAGTCCTTAAATACTGCAGCAGAGTACTTAAATAATGCAGCAAAGTCCTTAAATAATGCAGCAGAGTCCTTAAATAATGCAACAAAGTACTTAAATAATGCAGAAGCGTCCTTAAATAATGCAACAAAGTCCTTAAATAATGCAGCTGAGTACTTAAGTAATGCAACAAAGTACTTAAATAATGCAGCAGAGTCCTTAAGTACCGTATCAGAGTCCTTAAATAATGCAGCAGAGTCCTTAAATAATGCAACAAAGTCCTTAAATAATGCAGCAGATTACTGAAATACTGCTGCAGGGTCCTTAAATAATGCAGCAGAGTCCTTAAATAATGCAACAAAGTCCTTAAATAATGCAGCATAGTCCTTAAATAATGCAACAAAGTCCTTAAATAATGCAGCAGAGTCCTTAAATAATGCAGCAGAGTACTGAAATACCGCAGCAGGGTCCTTAAATAATGCAGCAAAGTTGTTAAATAATGAAGTAGAGTCCTTAAGTAATGCAACAAAGTCCTTAAATGATGCAGCAGCGTCCTTAAATAATGCAACAAAGTCCTTAAATAATGCAGCAGAGTCCTTAAATAATGCAATAAAGTCCATAAATAATGCAGCAAAGTCCTTAAATAATTCAGCAGAGTGCTGAAATACCGCAGCAGGGTCCTTAAATAATGCAGCAGAGTCCTTAAGTAATGCAGCAAAGTCCTTAAATAATCCAGCCAAGTCCTTAAATAATGCAACAAAGTCCTTAAATAATGCAGCAGATTACTGAAATACTGCAGCAGGGTCCTTAAATAAAGCAGCAGAGTCCTTAAATAATGCAACAAAGTCCTTAAATAATGCAGCAGAGTCCTTAAATAATGCAACAAAGTCCTTAAATAATGCAGCAGAGTCCTTAAATAATGCAGCAGAGTACTGAAATACCGCAGCAGGGTCCTTAAATAATGCAGCAAAGTCGTTAAATAATGAAGTAGAGTCCTTAAATAATGCAACAAAGTCCTTAAATGATGCAGCAGAGTCCTTAAATAATGCAACAAAGTCCTTAAATAATGCAGCAGAGTCCTTAAATAATGCAATAAAGTCCATAAATAATGCAGCAAAGTCCTTAAATAATTCAGCAGAGTGCTGAAATACCGCAGCCAGGTCCTTAAATAATGCAGCAGAGTCCTTAAATAATGCAACAAAGTCCTTAAATAATGCAGCACGGTCCTTAAATAATGCAACAAAGTCCTTAAATAATGCAGCAGAGTCCTTAAATAATGCAGCAGAGTCCTTAAATAATCCAGCCAAGTCCTTAAATAATGCAACAAAGTCCTTAAATAATGCAGCAGATTACTGAAATACTGCAGCAGGGTCCTTAAATAATGCAGCAGAGTCCTTAAATAATGCAACAAAGTCCTTAAATAATGCAGCAGAGTCCTTAAATAATGCAACAAAGTCCTTAAATAATCTAGCAGAGTCCTTAAATAATGCAGCAAAGTCCTTAAATAATGCAGCACAGTCCTTAATTAATCCAGCCAAGTCCTTAAGTAATGCAGCAAAGTCTTTAAATAATGCAATAAAGTCCATAAATAATGCAGCAAAGTCCTTAAATAATTCAGCAGAGTGCTGAAATACCGCAGCAGGGTCCTTAAATAATGCAGCAGAGTCCTTAAATAATCCAGCCAAGTCCTTAAATAATGCAACAAAGTCCTTAAATAATGCAGCAGATTACTGAAATACTGCAGCAGGGTCCTTAAATAATGCAGCAGAGTCCTTAAATAATGCAACAAAGTCCTTAAATAATGCAACAAAGTCCTTAAATAATGCAGCACGGTCCTTAAATAATGCAACAAAGTCCTTAAATAATGCAGCAGAGTCCTTAAATAATGCAGCAAAGTCCTTAAATAATGCAGCAGAGTCCTTAAATAATCCAGCCAAGTCCTTAAATAATGCAACAAAGTCCTTAGATAATGCAGCAGATTACTGAAATACTGCAGCGGGGTCCTTAAATAATGCAGCAGAGTCCTTAAATAATGCAACAAAGTCCTTAAATAATGCAGCAGAGTCCTTAAATAATGCAACAAAGTCCTTAAATAATGCAGCAGAGTCCTTAAATAATGCAGCAAAGTCCTTAAATAATGCAGCACAGTCCTTAAATAATCCAGCCAAGTCCTTAAATAATGCAGCAAAGTCTTTAAATAATGCAATAAAGTCCATAAATAATGCAGCAAATTCCTTAAATAATGCAGCAGAGTACTGAAATACCGCAGCAGGATCCTTAAATAATGCAGCAGAGTCCTTAAATAATGCAACAAAGTCCTTAAATAATGCAGAACAGTCCTTAAATAATGCAATAAAGTCCTTAAATAATGCAGCAAAGTCCTTAAATAATGCAGCAGAGTCCTTAAATAATGCAACAAAGTCCTTAAATAATGCAACAAAGTCCTTAAATAATGCAGCAGAGTCCTTAAATAATGCAGCACATTCCTTAAATAATTCAGCAGAGTCCTTAAATAATCCAGCCAAGTCCTTAAATACTGCAGCAGAGTACTTAAATAATGCAGCAAAGTCCTTAAATAATGCAGCTGAGTACTTAAATAATGCAACAAAGTCCTTAAATAATGCAGCAGAGTCCTTAAATAATGCAGCAAAGTCCTTAAATAATGCAGCACAGTCCTTAAATAATCCAGCCAAGTCCTTAAATAATGCAGCAAAGTCTTTAAATAATGCAATAAAGTCCATAAATAATGCAGCAAATTCCTTAAATAATGCAGCAGAGTACTGAAATACCGCAGCAGGATCCTTAAATAATGCAGCAGAGTCCTTAAATAATGCAACAAAGTCCTTAAATAATGCAGAACAGTCCTTAAATAATGCAATAAAGTCCTTAAATAATGCAGCAAAGTCCTTATATAATGCAGCAGAGTCCTTAAATAATGCAACAAAGTCCTTAAATAATGCAGCAGAGTCCTTAAATAATGCAAGAAAGTCCTTAAATAATGCAGCAGAGTCCTTAAATAATGCAGCACATTCCTTAAATAATGCAGCAGAGTCCTTAAATAATCCAGCCAAGTCCTTAAATATTGCAGCAGAGTCCTTAAATAATGCAGAAAAGTCCTTAAATAATGCAGCAGAGTCCTTAAAAACTGCAGCAGAGTCCTTAAATAATGCAGCAAAGTCCTTGAATAATGCAGCAGAGTCCTTAAATAATGCAACAAAGTCCTTAAATAATACAGAAGAGTCCTTAAATAATGCAGCAAATTCCTTAAATAATGCAGCAAAGTCTTTAAATAATGCAATAAAGTCCATAAATAATGCAGCAAAGTTCTTAAATAATGCAGCAGAGTCCTTAAATACCACAGCAGAGTCCTTAAATAATGCAGCAAAGTCTTTAAATAATGCAACAAAGTCCTTAAATAATGCAGCAGAGTCCTTAAATAATGCAGAAGAGTCCTTAAATAATCCATCCAAGTCCTTAAATAATGCAGCAGAGTCCTTAAATAATGCAACAAAATCCTTAAATAATGCAGAAGAGTCCTTAAATAATCCAGCCAAGTCCTTAAATCATGCAGCAGGGTCCTTAAATAATCCAGCCAAGTCCTTAAATAATGCAGAAGAGTCCTTTAATAATGCAACAAAGTCCTTAAATAATGCAGCAGAGTCCTTAAATAATGCAACAAAGTACTTAAATAATGCAGCAGAGTCCTTAAATAATGCAGCAAAGTCCTTAAATAATGCAGCAGAGTCCTTAAATAATCCAGCCAAGTCCTTAAATAATGCAACAAAGTCCTTAGATAATGCAGCAGATTACTGAAATACTGCAGCGGGGTCCTTAAATAATGCAGCAGAGTCCTTAAATAATGCAACAAAGTCCTTAAATAATGCAGCAGAGTCCTTAAATAATGCAACAAAGTCCTTAAATAATGCAGCAGAGTCCTTAAATAATGCAGCAAAGTCCTTAAATAATGCAGCACAGTCCTTAAATAATCCAGCCAAGTCCTTAAATAATGCAGCAAAGTCTTTAAATAATGCAATAAAGTCCATAAATAATGCAGCAAATTCCTTAAATAATGCAGCAGAGTACTGAAATACCGCAGCAGGATCCTTAAATAATGCAGCAGAGTCCTTAAATAATGCAACAAAGTCCTTAAATAATGCAGAACAGTCCTTAAATAATGCAATAAAGTCCTTAAATAATGCAGCAAAGTCCTTAAATAATGCATCAGAGTCCTTAAATAATGCAACAAAGTCCTTAAATAATGCAACAAAGTCCTTAAATAATGCAGCAGAGTCCTTAAATAATGCAACAAAGTCCTTAAATAATGCAGCAGAGTCCTTAAATAATGCAGCAGAGTAATGAAATACCGCAGCAGGGTCAATAAATAATGCAGCAAAGTCGTTAAATAATGAAGTAGAGTCCTTAAATAATGCAACAAAATCCTTAAATGATGCAGCAGAGTCCCTAAATAATGCAACAAAGTCCTTAAATAATGCAGCAGAGTCCTTAAATAATGCAATAAAGTCCATAAATAATGCAGCAAAGTCCTTAAATAATTCAGCAGAGTGCTGAAATACCGCAGCCAGGTCCTTAAATAATGCAGCAGAGTCCTTAAATAATGCAACAAAGTCCTTAAATAATGCAGCACGGTCCTTAAATAATGCAACAAAGTCCTTAAATAATGCAGCAGAGTCCTTAAATAATGCAGCAGAGTCCTTAAATAATCCAGCCAAGTCCTTAAATAATGCAACAAAGTCCTTAAATAATGCAGCAGATTACTGAAATACTGCAGCAGGGTCCTTAAATAATGCAGCAGAGTCCTTAAATAATGCAACAAAGTCCTTAAATAATGCAGCAGAGTCCTTAAATAATGCAACAAAGTCCTTAAATAATGCAGCAGAGTCCTTAAATAATGCAGCAAAGTCCTTAAATAATGCAGCACAGTCCTTAATTAATCCAGCCAAGTCCTTAAATAATGCAGCAAAGTCTTTAAATAATGCAATAAAGTCCATAAATAATGCAGCAAAGTCCTTAAATAATTCAGCAGAGTGCTGAAATACCGCAGCAGGGTCCTTAAATAATGCAGCAGAGTCCTTAAATAATGCAACAAAGTCCTTAAATAATGCAGCACGGTCCTTAAATAATGCAACAAAGTCCTTAAATAATGCAGCAGAGTCCTTAAATAATGCAGCAAAGTCCTTAAATAATGCAGCAGAGTCCTTAAATAATCCAGCCAAGTCCTTAAATAATGCAACAAAGTCCTTAGATAATGCAGCAGATTACTGAAATACTGCAGCGGGGTCCTTAAATAATGCAGCAGAGTCCTTAAATAATGCAACAAAGTCCTTAAATAATGCAGCAGAGTCCTTAAATAATGCAACAAAGTCCTTAAATAATGCAGCAGAGTCCTTAAATAATGCAGCAGAGTACTGAAATACCGCAGCAGGGTCCTTAAATAATGCAGCAAAGTCGTTAAATAATGAAGTAGAGTCCTTAAATAATGCAACAAAGTCCTTAAATGATGCAGCAGAGTCCTTAAATAATGCAACAAAGTCCTTAAATAATGCAGCAGAGTCCTTAAATAATGCAATAAAGTCCATAAATAATGCAGCAAAGTCCTTAAATAATTCAGCAGAGGGCTGAAATACCGCAGCAGGGTCCTTAAATAATGCAGCAGAGTCCTTAAATAATGCAACAAAGTCCTTAAATAATGCAGCACGGTCCTTAAATAATGCAACAAAGTCCTTAAATAATGCAGCCAAGTCCTTAAATAATGCAGCAAAGTCCTTAAATAATGCAGCAGAGTCCTTAAATAATCCAGCCAAGTCCTTAAATAATGCAACAAAGTCCTTAGATAATGCAGCAGATTACTGAAATACTGCAGCGGGGTCCTTAAATAATGCAGCAGAGTCCTTAAATAATGCAACAAAGTCCTTAAATAATGCAGCAGAGTCCTTAAATAATGCAACAAAGTCCTTAAATAATGCAGCAGAGTCCTTAAATAATGCAGCAAAGTCCTTAAATAATGCAGCACAGTCCTTAAATAATCCAGCCAAGTCCTTAAATAATGCAGCAAAGTCTTTAAATAATGCAATAAAGTCCATAAATAATGCAGCAAATTCCTTAAATAATGCAGCAGAGTACTGAAATACCGCAGCAGGATCCTTAAATAATGCAGCAGAGTCCTTAAATAATGCAACAAAGTCCTTAAATAATGCAGAACAGTCCTTAAATAATGCAATAAAGTCCTTAAATAATGCAGCAAAGTCCTTAAATAATGCAGCAGAGTCCTTAAATAATGCAACAAAGTCCTTAAATAATGCAACAAAGTCCTTAAATAATGCAGCAGAGTCCTTAAATAATGCAGCACATTCCTTAAATAATTCAGCAGAGTCCTTAAATAATCCAGCCAAGTCCTTAAATACTGCAGCAGAGTACTTAAATAATGCAGCAAAGTCCTTAAATAATGCAGCTGAGTACTTAAATAATGCAACAAAGTCCTTAAATAATGCAGCAGAGTCCTTAAATAATGCAGCAAAGTCCTTAAATAATGCAGCACAGTCCTTAATTAATCCAGCCAAGTCCTTAAGTAATGCAGCAAAGTCTTTAAATAATGCAATAAAGTCCATAAATAATGCAGCAAAGTCCTTAAATAATTCAGCAGAGTGCTGAAATACCGCAGCAGGGTCCTTAAATAATGCAGCAGAGTCCTTAAATAATGCAACAAAGTCCTTAAATAATGCAGCACGGTCCTTAAATAATGCAACAAAGTCCTTAAATAATGCAGCAGAGTCCTTAAATAATGCAGCAAAGTCCTTAAATAATGCAGCAGAGTCCTTAAATAATCCAGCCAAGTCCTTAAATAATGCAACAAAGTCCTTAGATAATGCAGCAGATTACTGAAATACTGCAGCGGGGTCCTTAAATAATGCAGCAGAGTCCTTAAATAATGCAACAAAGTCCTTAAATAATGCAGCAGAGTCCTTAAATAATGCAACAAAGTCCTTAAATAATGCAGCAGAGTCCTTAAATAATGCAGCAAAGTCCTTAAATAATGCAGCACAGTCCTTAAATAATCCAGCCAAGTCCTTAAATAATGCAGCAAAGTCTTTAAATAATGCAATAAAGTCCATAAATAATGCAGCAAATTCCTTAAATAATGCAGCAGAGTACTGAAATACCGCAGCAGGATCCTTAAATAATGCAGCAGAGTCCTTAAATAATGCAACAAAGTCCTTAAATAATGCAGAACAGTCCTTAAATAATGCAATAAAGTCCTTAAATAATGCAGCAAAGTCCTTAAATAATGCAGCAGAGTCCTTAAATAATGCAACAAAGTCCTTAAATAATGCAACAAAGTCCTTAAATAATGCAGCAGAGTCCTTAAATAATGCAGCACATTCCTTAAATAATTCAGCAGAGTCCTTAAATAATCCAGCCAAGTCCTTAAATACTGCAGCAGAGTACTTAAATAATGCAGCAAAGTCCTTAAATAATGCAGCTGAGTACTTAAATAATGCAACAAAGTCCTTAAATAATGCAGCAGAGTCCTTAAATAATGCAGCAAAGTCCTTAAATAATGCAGCACAGTCCTTAAATAATCCAGCCAAGTCCTTAAATAATGCAGCAAAGTCTTTAAATAATGCAATAAAGTCCATAAATAATGCAGCAAATTCCTTAAATAATGCAGCAGAGTACTGAAATACCGCAGCAGGATCCTTAAATAATGCAGCAGAGTCCTTAAATAATGCAACAAAGTCCTTAAATAATGCAGAACAGTCCTTAAATAATGCAATAAAGTCCTTAAATAATGCAGCAAAGTCCTTATATAATGCAGCAGAGTCCTTAAATAATGCAACAAAGTCCTTAAATAATGCAGCAGAGTCCTTAAATAATGCAAGAAAGTCCTTAAATAATGCAGCAGAGTCCTTAAATAATGCAGCACATTCCTTAAATAATGCAGCAGAGTCCTTAAATAATCCAGCCAAGTCCTTAAATATTGCAGCAGAGTCCTTAAATAATGCAGAAAAGTCCTTAAATAATGCAGCAGAGTCCTTAAAAACTGCAGCAGAGTCCTTAAATAATGCAGCAAAGTCCTTGAATAATGCAGCAGAGTCCTTAAATAATGCAACAAAGTCCTTAAATAATACAGAAGAGTCCTTAAATAATGCAGCAAATTCCTTAAATAATGCAGCAAAGTCTTTAAATAATGCAATAAAGTCCATAAATAATGCAGCAAAGTTCTTAAATAATGCAGCAGAGTCCTTAAATACCACAGCAGAGTCCTTAAATAATGCAGCAAAGTCTTTAAATAATGCAACAAAGTCCTTAAATAATGCAGCAGAGTCCTTAAATAATGCAGAAGAGTCCTTAAATAATCCATCCAAGTCCTTAAATAATGCAGCAGAGTCCTTAAATAATGCAACAAAATCCTTAAATAATGCAGAAGAGTCCTTAAATAATCCAGCCAAGTCCTTAAATCATGCAGCAGGGTCCTTAAATAATCCAGCCAAGTCCTTAAATAATGCAGAAGAGTCCTTTAATAATGCAACAAAGTCCTTAAATAATGCAGCAGAGTCCTTAAATAATGCAACAAAGTACTTAAATAATGCAGCAGAGTCCTTAAATAATGCAGCAAAGTCCTTAAATAATGCAGCAGAGTCCTTAAATAATCCAGCCAAGTCCTTAAATAATGCAACAAAGTCCTTAGATAATGCAGCAGATTACTGAAATACTGCAGCGGGGTCCTTAAATAATGCAGCAGAGTCCTTAAATAATGCAACAAAGTCCTTAAATAATGCAGCAGAGTCCTTAAATAATGCAACAAAGTCCTTAAATAATGCAGCAGAGTCCTTAAATAATGCAGCAAAGTCCTTAAATAATGCAGCACAGTCCTTAAATAATCCAGCCAAGTCCTTAAATAATGCAGCAAAGTCTTTAAATAATGCAATAAAGTCCATAAATAATGCAGCAAATTCCTTAAATAATGCAGCAGAGTACTGAAATACCGCAGCAGGATCCTTAAATAATGCAGCAGAGTCCTTAAATAATGCAACAAAGTCCTTAAATAATGCAGAACAGTCCTTAAATAATGCAATAAAGTCCTTAAATAATGCAGCAAAGTCCTTAAATAATGCATCAGAGTCCTTAAATAATGCAACAAAGTCCTTAAATAATGCAACAAAGTCCTTAAATAATGCAGCAGAGTCCTTAAATAATGCAACAAAGTCCTTAAATAATGCAGCAGAGTCCTTAAATAATGCAGCAGAGTAATGAAATACCGCAGCAGGGTCCTTAAATAATGCAGCAAAGTCGTTAAATAATGAAGTAGAGTCCTTAAATAATGCAACAAAATCCTTAAATGATGCAGCAGAGTCCCTAAATAATGCAACAAAGTCCTTAAATAATGCAGCAGAGTCCTTAAATAATGCAATAAAGTCCATAAATAATGCAGCAAAGTCCTTAAATAATTCAGCAGAGTGCTGAAATACCGCAGCCAGGTCCTTAAATAATGCAGCAGAGTCCTTAAATAATGCAACAAAGTCCTTAAATAATGCAGCACGGTCCTTAAATAATGCAACAAAGTCCTTAAATAATGCAGCAGAGTCCTTAAATAATGCAGCAGAGTCCTTAAATAATCCAGCCAAGTCCTTAAATAATGCAACAAAGTCCTTAAATAATGCAGCAGATTACTGAAATACTGCAGCAGGGTCCTTAAATAATGCAGCAGAGTCCTTAAATAATGCAACAAAGTCCTTAAATAATGCAGCAGAGTCCTTAAATAATGCAACAAAGTCCTTAAATAATGCAGCAGAGTCCTTAAATAATGCAGCAAAGTCCTTAAATAATGCAGCACAGTCCTTAATTAATCCAGCCAAGTCCTTAAATAATGCAGCAAAGTCTTTAAATAATGCAATAAAGTCCATAAATAATGCAGCAAAGTCCTTAAATAATTCAGCAGAGTGCTGAAATACCGCAGCAGGGTCCTTAAATAATGCAGCAGAGTCCTTAAATAATGCAACAAAGTCCTTAAATAATGCAGCACGGTCCTTAAATAATGCAACAAAGTCCTTAAATAATGCAGCAGAGTCCTTAAATAATGCAGCAAAGTCCTTAAATAATGCAGCAGAGTCCTTAAATAATCCAGCCAAGTCCTTAAATAATGCAACAAAGTCCTTAGATAATGCAGCAGATTACTGAAATACTGCAGCGGGGTCCTTAAATAATGCAGCAGAGTCCTTAAATAATGCAACAAAGTCCTTAAATAATGCAGCAGAGTCCTTAAATAATGCAACAAAGTCCTTAAATAATGCAGCAGAGTCCTTAAATAATGCAGCAGAGTACTGAAATACCGCAGCAGGGTCCTTAAATAATGCAGCAAAGTCGTTAAATAATGAAGTAGAGTCCTTAAATAATGCAACAAAGTCCTTAAATGATGCAGCAGAGTCCTTAAATAATGCAACAAAGTCCTTAAATAATGCAGCAGAGTCCTTAAATAATGCAATAAAGTCCATAAATAATGCAGCAAAGTCCTTAAATAATTCAGCAAACGGCTGAAATACCGCAGCAGGGTCCTTAAATAATGCAGCAGAGTCCTTAAATAATGCAACAAAGTCCTTAAATAATGCAGCACGGTCCTTAAATAATGCAACAAAGTCCTTAAATAATGCAGCCAAGTCCTTAAATAATGCAGCAAAGTCCTTAAATAATGCAGCAGAGTCCTTAAATAATCCAGCCAAGTCCTTAAATAATGCAACAAAGTCCTTAGATAATGCAGCAGATTACTGAAATACTGCAGCGGGGTCCTTAAATAATGCAGCAGAGTCCTTAAATAATGCAACAAAGTCCTTAAATAATGCAGCAGAGTCCTTAAATAATGCAACAAAGTCCTTAAATAATGCAGCAGAGTCCTTAAATAATGCAGCAAAGTCCTTAAATAATGCAGCACAGTCCTTAAATAATCCAGCCAAGTCCTTAAATAATGCAGCAAAGTCTTTAAATAATGCAATAAAGTCCATAAATAATGCAGCAAATTCCTTAAATAATGCAGCAGAGTACTGAAATACCGCAGCAGGATCCTTAAATAATGCAGCAGAGTCCTTAAATAATGCAACAAAGTCCTTAAATAATGCAGAACAGTCCTTAAATAATGCAATAAAGTCCTTAAATAATGCAGCAAAGTCCTTAAATAATGCAGCAGAGTCCTTAAATAATGCAACAAAGTCCTTAAATAATGCAACAAAGTCCTTAAATAATGCAGCAGAGTCCTTAAATAATGCAGCACATTCCTTAAATAATTCAGCAGAGTCCTTAAATAATCCAGCCAAGTCCTTAAATACTGCAGCAGAGTACTTAAATAATGCAGCAAAGTCCTTAAATAATGCAGCTGAGTACTTAAATAATGCAACAAAGTCCTTAAATAATGCAGCAGAGTCCTTAAATAATGCAGCAAAGTCCTTAAATAATGCAGCACAGTCCTTAAATAATCCAGCCAAGTCCTTAAATAATGCAGCAAAGTCCTTAAATAATGCAAGAAAGTCCTTAAATAATGCAGCAGAGTCCTTAAATAATGCAGCACATTCCTTAAATAATGCAGCAGAGTCCTTAAATAATCCAGCCAAGTCCTTAAATATTGCAGCAGAGTCCTTAAATAATGCAGAAAAGTCCTTAAATAATGCAGCAGAGTCCTTAAAAACTGCAGCAGAGTCCTTAAATAATGCAGCAAAGTCCTTGAATAATGCAGCAGAGTCCTTAAATAATGCAACAAAGTCCTTAAATAATACAGAAGAGTCCTTAAATAATGCAGCAAATTCCTTAAATAATGCAGCAAAGTCTTTAAATAATGCAATAAAGTCCATAAATAATGCAGCAAAGTTCTTAAATAATGCAGCAGAGTCCTTAAATACCACAGCAGAGTCCTTAAATAATGCAGCAAAGTCTTTAAATAATGCAACAAAGTCCTTAAATAATGCAGCAGAGTCCTTAAATAATGCAGAAGAGTCCTTAAATAATCCATCCAAGTCCTTAAATAATGCAGCAGAGTCCTTAAATAATGCAACAAAATCCTTAAATAATGCAGAAGAGTCCTTAAATAATCCAGCCAAGTCCTTAAATCATGCAGCAGGGTCCTTAAATAATCCAGCCAAGTCCTTAAATAATGCAGAAGAGTCCTTTAATAATGCAACAAAGTCCTTAAATAATGCAGCAGAGTCCTTAAATAATGCAACAAAGTACTTAAATAATGCAGCAGAGTCCTTAAATAATGCAGCAAAGTCCTTAAATAATGCAGCAGAGTCCTTAAATAATCCAGCCAAGTCCTTAAATAATGCAACAAAGTCCTTAGATAATGCAGCAGATTACTGAAATACTGCAGCGGGGTCCTTAAATAATGCAGCAGAGTCCTTAAATAATGCAACAAAGTCCTTAAATAATGCAGCAGAGTCCTTAAATAATGCAACAAAGTCCTTAAATAATGCAGCAGAGTCCTTAAATAATGCAGCAAAGTCCTTAAATAATGCAGCACAGTCCTTAAATAATCCAGCCAAGTCCTTAAATAATGCAGCAAAGTCTTTAAATAATGCAATAAAGTCCATAAATAATGCAGCAAATTCCTTAAATAATGCAGCAGAGTACTGAAATACCGCAGCAGGATCCTTAAATAATGCAGCAGAGTCCTTAAATAATGCAACAAAGTCCTTAAATAATGCAGAACAGTCCTTAAATAATGCAATAAAGTCCTTAAATAATGCAGCAAAGTCCTTAAATAATGCAGCAGAGTCCTTAAATAATGCAACAAAGTCCTTAAATAATGCAACAAAGTCCTTAAATAATGCAGCAGAGTCCTTAAATAATGCAACAAAGTCCTTAAATAATGCAGCAGAGTCCTTAAATAATGCAGCAGAGTAATGAAATACCGCAGCAGGGTCCTTAAATAATGCAGCAAAGTCGTTAAATAATGAAGTAGAGTCCTTAAATAATGCAACAAAGTCCTTAAATGATGCAGCAGAGTCCCTAAATAATGCAACAAAGTCCTTAAATAATGCAGCAGAGTCCTTAAATAATGCAATAAAGTCCATAAATAATGCAGCAAAGTCCTTAAATAATTCAGCAGAGTGCTGAAATACCGCAGCCAGGTCCTTAAATAATGCAGCAGAGTCCTTAAATAATGCAAGAAAGTCCTTAAATAATGCAGCACGGTCCTTAAATAATGCAACAAAGTCCTTAAATAATGCAGCAGAGTCCTTAAATAATGCAGCAGAGTCCTTAAATAATCCAGCCAAGTCCTTAAATAATGCAACAAAGTCCTTAAATAATGCAGCAGATTACTGAAATACTGCAGCAGGGTCCTTAAATAATGCAGCAGAGTCCTTAAATAATGCAACAAAGTCCTTAAATAATGCAGCAGAGTCCTTAAATAATGCAACAAAGTCCTTAAATAATGCAGCAGAGTCCTTAAATAATGCAGCAAAGTCCTTAAATAATGCAGCACAGTCCTTAATTAATCCAGCCAAGTCCTTAAATAATGCAGCAAAGTCTTTAAATAATGCAATAAAGTCCATAAATAATGCAGCAAAGTCCTTAAATAATTCAGCAGAGTGCTGAAATACCGCAGCAGGGTCCTTAAATAATGCAGCAGAGTCCTTAAATAATGCAACAAAGTCCTTAAATAATGCAGCACGGTCCTTAAATAATGCAACAAAGTCCTTAAATAATGCAGCAGAGTCCTTAAATAATGCAGCAAAGTCCTTAAATAATGCAGCAGAGTCCTTAAATAATCCAGCCAAGTCCTTAAATAATGCAACAAAGTCCTTAGATAATGCAGCAGATTACTGAAATACTGCAGCGGGGTCCTTAAATAATGCAGCAGAGTCCTTAAATAATGCAACAAAGTCCTTAAATAATGCAGCAGAGTCCTTAAATAATGCAACAAAGTCCTTAAATAATGCAGCAGAGTCCTTAAATAATGCAGCAGAGTACTGAAATACCGCAGCAGGGTCCTTAAATAATGCAGCAAAGTCGTTAAATAATGAAGTAGAGTCCTTAAATAATGCAACAAAGTCCTTAAATGATGCAGCAGAGTCCTTAAATAATGCAACAAAGTCCTTAAATAATGCAGCAGAGTCCTTAAATAATGCAATAAAGTCCATAAATAATGCAGCAAAGTCCTTAAATAATTCAGCAGAGGGCTGAAATACCGCAGCAGGGTCCTTAAATAATGCAGCAGAGTCCTTAAATAATGCAACAAAGTCCTTAAATAATGCAGCACGGTCCTTAAATAATGCAACAAAGTCCTTAAATAATGCAGCCAAGTCCTTAAATAATGCAGCAAAGTCCTTAAATAATGCAGCAGAGTCCTTAAATAATCCAGCCAAGTCCTTAAATAATGCAACAAAGTCCTTAGATAATGCAGCAGATTACTGAAATACTGCAGCGGGGTCCTTAAATAATGCAGCAGAGTCCTTAAATAATGCAACAAAGTCCTTAAATAATGCAGCAGAGTCCTTAAATAATGCAACAAAGTCCTTAAATAATGCAGCAGAGTCCTTAAATAATGCAGCAAAGTCCTTAAATAATGCAGCACAGTCCTTAAATAATCCAGCCAAGTCCTTAAATAATGCAGCAAAGTCTTTAAATAATGCAATAAAGTCCATAAATAATGCAGCAAATTCCTTAAATAATGCAGCAGAGTACTGAAATACCGCAGCAGGATCCTTAAATAATGCAGCAGAGTCCTTAAATAATGCAACAAAGTCCTTAAATAATGCAGAACAGTCCTTAAATAATGCAATAAAGTCCTTAAATAATGCAGCAAAGTCCTTAAATAATGCAGCAGAGTCCTTAAATAATGCAACAAAGTCCTTAAATAATGCAACAAAGTCCTTAAATAATGCAGCAGAGTCCTTAAATAATGCAGCACATTCCTTAAATAATTCAGCAGAGTCCTTAAATAATCCAGCCAAGTCCTTAAATACTGCAGCAGAGTACTTAAATAATGCAGCAAAGTCCTTAAATAATGCAGCTGAGTACTTAAATAATGCAACAAAGTCCTTAAATAATGCAGCAGAGTCCTTAAATAATGCAGCAAAGTCCTTAAATAATGCAGCACAGTCCTTAATTAATCCAGCCAAGTCCTTAAGTAATGCAGCAAAGTCTTTAAATAATGCAATAAAGTCCATAAATAATGCAGCAAAGTCCTTAAATAATTCAGCAGAGTGCTGAAATACCGCAGCAGGGTCCTTAAATAATGCAGCAGAGTCCTTAAATAATGCAACAAAGTCCTTAAATAATGCAGCACGGTCCTTAAATAATGCAACAAAGTCCTTAAATAATGCAGCAGAGTCCTTAAATAATGCAGCAAAGTCCTTAAATAATGCAGCAGAGTCCTTAAATAATCCAGCCAAGTCCTTAAATAATGCAACAAAGTCCTTAGATAATGCAGCAGATTACTGAAATACTGCAGCGGGGTCCTTAAATAATGCAGCAGAGTCCTTAAATAATGCAACAAAGTCCTTAAATAATGCAGCAGAGTCCTTAAATAATGCAACAAAGTCCTTAAATAATGCAGCAGAGTCCTTAAATAATGCAGCAAAGTCCTTAAATAATGCAGCACAGTCCTTAAATAATCCAGCCAAGTCCTTAAATAATGCAGCAAAGTCTTTAAATAATGCAATAAAGTCCATAAATAATGCAGCAAATTCCTTAAATAATGCAGCAGAGTACTGAAATACCGCAGCAGGATCCTTAAATAATGCAGCAGAGTCCTTAAATAATGCAACAAAGTCCTTAAATAATGCAGAACAGTCCTTAAATAATGCAATAAAGTCCTTAAATAATGCAACAAAGTCCTTAAATAATGCAACAAAGTCCTTAAATAATGCAGCAGAGTCCTTAAATAATGCAGCACATTCCTTAAATAATTCAGCAGAGTCCTTAAATAATCCAGCCAAGTCCTTAAATACTGCAGCAGAGTACTTAAATAATGCAGCAAAGTCCTTAAATAATGCAGCTGAGTACTTAAATAATGCAACAAAGTCCTTAAATAATGCAGCAGAGTCCTTAAATAATGCAGCAAAGTCCTTAAATAATGCAGCACAGTCCTTAAATAATCCAGCCAAGTCCTTAAATAATGCAGCAAAGTCTTTAAATAATGCAATAAAGTCCATAAATAATGCAGCAAATTCCTTAAATAATGCAGCAGAGTACTGAAATACCGCAGCAGGATCCTTAAATAATGCAGCAGAGTCCTTAAATAATGCAACAAAGTCCTTAAATAATGCAGAACAGTCCTTAAATAATGCAATAAAGTCCTTAAATAATGCAGCAAAGTCCTTATATAATGCAGCAGAGTCCTTAAATAATGCAACAAAGTCCTTAAATAATGCAGCAGAGTCCTTAAATAATGCAAGAAAGTCCTTAAATAATGCAGCAGAGTCCTTAAATAATGCAGCACATTCCTTAAATAATGCAGCAGAGTCCTTAAATAATCCAGCCAAGTCCTTAAATATTGCAGCAGAGTCCTTAAATAATGCAGAAAAGTCCTTAAATAATGCAGCAGAGTCCTTAAAAACTGCAGCAGAGTCCTTAAATAATGCAGCAAAGTCCTTGAATAATGCAGCAGAGTCCTTAAATAATGCAACAAAGTCCTTAAATAATACAGAAGAGTCCTTAAATAATGCAGCAAATTCCTTAAATAATGCAGCAAAGTCTTTAAATAATGCAATAAAGTCCATAAATAATGCAGCAAAGTTCTTAAATAATGCAGCAGAGTCCTTAAATACCACAGCAGAGTCCTTAAATAATGCAGCAAAGTCTTTAAATAATGCAACAAAGTCCTTAAATAATGCAGCAGAGTCCTTAAATAATGCAGAAGAGTCCTTAAATAATCCATCCAAGTCCTTAAATAATGCAGCAGAGTCCTTAAATAATGCAACAAAATCCTTAAATAATGCAGAAGAGTCCTTAAATAATCCAGCCAAGTCCTTAAATCATGCAGCAGGGTCCTTAAATAATCCAGCCAAGTCCTTAAATAATGCAGAAGAGTCCTTTAATAATGCAACAAAGTCCTTAAATAATGCAGCAGAGTCCTTAAATAATGCAACAAAGTACTTAAATAATGCAGCAGAGTCCTTAAATAATGCAGCAAAGTCCTTAAATAATGCAGCAGAGTCCTTAAATAATCCAGCCAAGTCCTTAAATAATGCAACAAAGTCCTTAGATAATGCAGCAGATTACTGAAATACTGCAGCGGGGTCCTTAAATAATGCAGCAGAGTCCTTAAATAATGCAACAAAGTCCTTAAATAATGCAGCAGAGTCCTTAAATAATGCAACAAAGTCCTTAAATAATGCAGCAGAGTCCTTAAATAATGCAGCAAAGTCCTTAAATAATGCAGCACAGTCCTTAAATAATCCAGCCAAGTCCTTAAATAATGCAGCAAAGTCTTTAAATAATGCAATAAAGTCCATAAATAATGCAGCAAATTCCTTAAATAATGCAGCAGAGTACTGAAATACCGCAGCAGGATCCTTAAATAATGCAGCAGAGTCCTTAAATAATGCAACAAAGTCCTTAAATAATGCAGAACAGTCCTTAAATAATGCAATAAAGTCCTTAAATAATGCAGCAAAGTCCTTAAATAATGCATCAGAGTCCTTAAATAATGCAACAAAGTCCTTAAATAATGCAACAAAGTCCTTAAATAATGCAGCAGAGTCCTTAAATAATGCAACAAAGTCCTTAAATAATGCAGCAGAGTCCTTAAATAATGCAGCAGAGTAATGAAATACCGCAGCAGGGTCCTTAAATAATGCAGCAAAGTCGTTAAATAATGAAGTAGAGTCCTTAAATAATGCAACAAAATCCTTAAATGATGCAGCAGAGTCCCTAAATAATGCAACAAAGTCCTTAAATAATGCAGCAGAGTCCTTAAATAATGCAATAAAGTCCATAAATAATGCAGCAAAGTCCTTAAATAATTCAGCAGAGTGCTGAAATACCGCAGCCAGGTCCTTAAATAATGCAGCAGAGTCCTTAAATAATGCAACAAAGTCCTTAAATAATGCAGCACGGTCCTTAAATAATGCAACAAAGTCCTTAAATAATGCAGCAGAGTCCTTAAATAATGCAGCAGAGTCCTTAAATAATCCAGCCAAGTCCTTAAATAATGCAACAAAGTCCTTAAATAATGCAGCAGATTACTGAAATACTGCAGCAGGGTCCTTAAATAATGCAGCAGAGTCCTTAAATAATGCAACAAAGTCCTTAAATAATGCAGCAGAGTCCTTAAATAATGCAACAAAGTCCTTAAATAATGCAGCAGAGTCCTTAAATAATGCAGCAAAGTCCTTAAATAATGCAGCACAGTCCTTAATTAATCCAGCCAAGTCCTTAAATAATGCAGCAAAGTCTTTAAATAATGCAATAAAGTCCATAAATAATGCAGCAAAGTCCTTAAATAATTCAGCAGAGTGCTGAAATACCGCAGCAGGGTCCTTAAATAATGCAGCAGAGTCCTTAAATAATGCAACAAAGTCCTTAAATAATGCAGCACGGTCCTTAAATAATGCAACAAAGTCCTTAAATAATGCAGCAGAGTCCTTAAATAATGCAGCAAAGTCCTTAAATAATGCAGCAGAGTCCTTAAATAATCCAGCCAAGTCCTTAAATAATGCAACAAAGTCCTTAGATAATGCAGCAGATTACTGAAATACTGCAGCGGGGTCCTTAAATAATGCAGCAGAGTCCTTAAATAATGCAACAAAGTCCTTAAATAATGCAGCAGAGTCCTTAAATAATGCAACAAAGTCCTTAAATAATGCAGCAGAGTCCTTATATAATGCAGCAGAGTACTGAAATACCGCAGCAGGGTCCTTAAATAATGCAGCAAAGTCGTTAAATAATGAAGTAGAGTCCTTAAATAATGCAACAAAGTCCTTAAATGATGCAGCAGAGTCCTTAAATAATGCAACAAAGTCCTTAAATAATGCAGCAGAGTCCTTAAATAATGCAATAAAGTCCATAAATAATGCAGCAAAGTCCTTAAATAATTCAGCAAACGGCTGAAATACCGCAGCAGGGTCCTTAAATAATGCAGCAGAGTCCTTAAATAATGCAACAAAGTCCTTAAATAATGCAGCACGGTCCTTAAATAATGCAACAAAGTCCTTAAATAATGCAGCCAAGTCCTTAAATAATGCAGCAAAGTCCTTAAATAATGCAGCAGAGTCCTTAAATAATCCAGCCAAGTCCTTAAATAATGCAACAAAGTCCTTAGATAATGCAGCAGATTACTGAAATACTGCAGCGGGGTCCTTAAATAATGCAGCAGAGTCCTTAAATAATGCAACAAAGTCCTTAAATAATGCAGCAGAGTCCTTAAATAATGCAACAAAGTCCTTAAATAATGCAGCAGAGTCCTTAAATAATGCAGCAAAGTCCTTAAATAATGCAGCACAGTCCTTAAATAATCCAGCCAAGTCCTTAAATAATGCAGCAAAGTCTTTAAATAATGCAATAAAGTCCATAAATAATGCAGCAAATTCCTTAAATAATGCAGCAGAGTACTGAAATACCGCAGCAGGATCCTTAAATAATGCAGCAGAGTCCTTAAATAATGCAACAAAGTCCTTAAATAATGCAGAACAGTCCTTAAATAATGCAATAAAGTCCTTAAATAATGCAGCAAAGTCCTTAAATAATGCAGCAGAGTCCTTAAATAATGCAACAAAGTCCTTAAATAATGCAACAAAGTCCTTAAATAATGCAGCAGAGTCCTTAAATAATGCAGCACATTCCTTAAATAATTCAGCAGAGTCCTTAAATAATCCAGCCAAGTCCTTAAATACTGCAGCAGAGTACTTAAATAATGCAGCAAAGTCCTTAAATAATGCAGCTGAGTACTTAAATAATGCAACAAAGTCCTTAAATAATGCAGCAGAGTCCTTAAATAATGCAGCAAAGTCCTTAAATAATGCAGCACAGTCCTTAAATAATCCAGCCAAGTCCTTAAATAATGCAGCAAAGTCCTTAAATAATGCAAGAAAGTCCTTAAATAATGCAGCAGAGTCCTTAAATAATGCAGCACATTCCTTAAATAATGCAGCAGAGTCCTTAAATAATCCAGCCAAGTCCTTAAATATTGCAGCAGAGTCCTTAAATAATGCAGAAAAGTCCTTAAATAATGCAGCAGAGTCCTTAAAAACTGCAGCAGAGTCCTTAAATAATGCAGCAAAGTCCTTGAATAATGCAGCAGAGTCCTTAAATAATGCAACAAAGTCCTTAAATAATACAGAAGAGTCCTTAAATAATGCAGCAAATTCCTTAAATAATGCAGCAAAGTCTTTAAATAATGCAATAAAGTCCATAAATAATGCAGCAAAGTTCTTAAATAATGCAGCAGAGTCCTTAAATACCACAGCAGAGTCCTTAAATAATGCAGCAAAGTCTTTAAATAATGCAACAAAGTCCTTAAATAATGCAGCAGAGTCCTTAAATAATGCAGAAGAGTCCTTAAATAATCCATCCAAGTCCTTAAATAATGCAGCAGAGTCCTTAAATAATGCAACAAAATCCTTAAATAATGCAGAAGAGTCCTTAAATAATCCAGCCAAGTCCTTAAATCATGCAGCAGGGTCCTTAAATAATCCAGCCAAGTCCTTAAATAATGCAGAAGAGTCCTTTAATAATGCAACAAAGTCCTTAAATAATGCAGCAGAGTCCTTAAATAATGCAACAAAGTACTTAAATAATGCAGCAGAGTCCTTAAATAATGCAGCAAAGTCCTTAAATAATGCAGCAGAGTCCTTAAATAATCCAGCCAAGTCCTTAAATAATGCAACAAAGTCCTTAGATAATGCAGCAGATTACTGAAATACTGCAGCGGGGTCCTTAAATAATGCAGCAGAGTCCTTAAATAATGCAACAAAGTCCTTAAATAATGCAGCAGAGTCCTTAAATAATGCAACAAAGTCCTTAAATAATGCAGCAGAGTCCTTAAATAATGCAGCAAAGTCCTTAAATAATGCAGCACAGTCCTTAAATAATCCAGCCAAGTCCTTAAATAATGCAGCAAAGTCTTTAAATAATGCAATAAAGTCCATAAATAATGCAGCAAATTCCTTAAATAATGCAGCAGAGTACTGAAATACCGCAGCAGGATCCTTAAATAATGCAGCAGAGTCCTTAAATAATGCAACAAAGTCCTTAAATAATGCAGAACAGTCCTTAAATAATGCAATAAAGTCCTTAAATAATGCAGCAAAGTCCTTAAATAATGCAGCAGAGTCCTTAAATAATGCAACAAAGTCCTTAAATAATGCAACAAAGTCCTTAAATAATGCAGCAGAGTCCTTAAATAATGCAACAAAGTCCTTAAATAATGCAGCAGAGTCCTTAAATAATGCAGCAGAGTAATGAAATACCGCAGCAGGGTCCTTAAATAATGCAGCAAAGTCGTTAAATAATGAAGTAGAGTCCTTAAATAATGCAACAAAGTCCTTAAATGATGCAGCAGAGTCCCTAAATAATGCAACAAAGTCCTTAAATAATGCAGCAGAGTCCTTAAATAATGCAATAAAGTCCATAAATAATGCAGCAAAGTCCTTAAATAATTCAGCAGAGTGCTGAAATACCGCAGCCAGGTCCTTAAATAATGCAGCAGAGTCCTTAAATAATGCAAGAAAGTCCTTAAATAATGCAGCACGGTCCTTAAATAATGCAACAAAGTCCTTAAATAATGCAGCAGAGTCCTTAAATAATGCAGCAGAGTCCTTAAATAATCCAGCCAAGTCCTTAAATAATGCAACAAAGTCCTTAAATAATGCAGCAGATTACTGAAATACTGCAGCAGGGTCCTTAAATAATGCAGCAGAGTCCTTAAATAATGCAACAAAGTCCTTAAATAATGCAGCAGAGTCCTTAAATAATGCAACAAAGTCCTTAAATAATGCAGCAGAGTCCTTAAATAATGCAGCAAAGTCCTTAAATAATGCAGCACAGTCCTTAATTAATCCAGCCAAGTCCTTAAATAATGCAGCAAAGTCTTTAAATAATGCAATAAAGTCCATAAATAATGCAGCAAAGTCCTTAAATAATTCAGCAGAGTGCTGAAATACCGCAGCAGGGTCCTTAAATAATGCAGCAGAGTCCTTAAATAATGCAACAAAGTCCTTAAATAATGCAGCACGGTCCTTAAATAATGCAACAAAGTCCTTAAATAATGCAGCAGAGTCCTTAAATAATGCAGCAAAGTCCTTAAATAATGCAGCAGAGTCCTTAAATAATCCAGCCAAGTCCTTAAATAATGCAACAAAGTCCTTAGATAATGCAGCAGATTACTGAAATACTGCAGCGGGGTCCTTAAATAATGCAGCAGAGTCCTTAAATAATGCAACAAAGTCCTTAAATAATGCAGCAGAGTCCTTAAATAATGCAACAAAGTCCTTAAATAATGCAGCAGAGTCCTTAAATAATGCAGCAGAGTACTGAAATACCGCAGCAGGGTCCTTAAATAATGCAGCAAAGTCGTTAAATAATGAAGTAGAGTCCTTAAATAATGCAACAAAGTCCTTAAATGATGCAGCAGAGTCCTTAAATAATGCAACAAAGTCCTTAAATAATGCAGCAGAGTCCTTAAATAATGCAATAAAGTCCATAAATAATGCAGCAAAGTCCTTAAATAATTCAGCAGAGGGCTGAAATACCGCAGCAGGGTCCTTAAATAATGCAGCAGAGTCCTTAAATAATGCAACAAAGTCCTTAAATAATGCAGCACGGTCCTTAAATAATGCAACAAAGTCCTTAAATAATGCAGCAGAGTCCTTAAATAATGCAGCAAAGTCCTTAAATAATGCAGCAGAGTCCTTAAATAATCCAGCCAAGTCCTTAAATAATGCAACAAAGTCCTTAGATAATGCAGCAGATTACTGAAATACTGCAGCGGGGTCCTTAAATAATGCAGCAGAGTCCTTAAATAATGCAACAAAGTCCTTAAATAATGCAGCAGAGTCCTTAAATAATGCAACAAAGTCCTTAAATAATGCAGCAGAGTCCTTAAATAATGCAGCAAAGTCCTTAAATAATGCAGCACAGTCCTTAAATAATCCAGCCAAGTCCTTAAATAATGCAGCAAAGTCTTTAAATAATGCAATAAAGTCCATAAATAATGCAGCAAATTCCTTAAATAATGCAGCAGAGTACTGAAATACCGCAGCAGGATCCTTAAATAATGCAGCAGAGTCCTTAAATAATGCAACAAAGTCCTTAAATAATGCAGAACAGTCCTTAAATAATGCAATAAAGTCCTTAAATAATGCAGCAAAGTCCTTATATAATGCAGCAGAGTCCTTAAATAATGCAACAAAGTCCTTAAATAATGCAGCAGAGTCCTTAAATAATGCAAGAAAGTCCTTAAATAATGCAGCAGAGTCCTTAAATAATGCAGCACATTCCTTAAATAATGCAGCAGAGTCCTTAAATAATCCAGCCAAGTCCTTAAATATTGCAGCAGAGTCCTTAAATAATGCAGAAAAGTCCTTAAATAATGCAGCAGAGTCCTTAAAAACTGCAGCAGAGTCCTTAAATAATGCAGCAAAGTCCTTGAATAATGCAGCAGAGTCCTTAAATAATGCAACAAAGTCCTTAAATAATACAGAAGAGTCCTTAAATAATGCAGCAAATTCCTTAAATAATGCAGCAAAGTCTTTAAATAATGCAATAAAGTCCATAAATAATGCAGCAAAGTTCTTAAATAATGCAGCAGAGTCCTTAAATACCACAGCAGAGTCCTTAAATAATGCAGCAAAGTCTTTAAATAATGCAACAAAGTCCTTAAATAATGCAGCAGAGTCCTTAAATAATGCAGAAGAGTCCTTAAATAATCCATCCAAGTCCTTAAATAATGCAGCAGAGTCCTTAAATAATGCAACAAAATCCTTAAATAATGCAGAAGAGTCCTTAAATAATCCAGCCAAGTCCTTAAATCATGCAGCAGGGTCCTTAAATAATCCAGCCAAGTCCTTAAATAATGCAGAAGAGTCCTTTAATAATGCAACAAAGTCCTTAAATAATGCAGCAGAGTCCTTAAATAATGCAACAAAGTACTTAAATAATGCAGCAGAGTCCTTAAATAATGCAGCAAAGTCATTAAATAATGCTGCAGAGTCCTTAAATAATGCAGCAAATTCCTTAAATAATGCAGCAAAGTCTTTAAATAATGCAATAAAGTCCATAAATAATGCAGCAAAGTCCTTAAATAATGCAGCAGAGTACTGAAATACCGCAGCAGGGTCCTTAAATAATGCAGCAAAGTCGTTAAATAATGAAGTAGAGTCCTTAAATAATGCAACAACGTCCTTAAATGATGCAGCAGAGTCCTTAAATAATGCAGCACATTCCTTAAATAATGCAGCAGAGTCCTTAAATAATCCAGCCAAGTCCTTAAATACTGCAGCAGAGTACTTAAATAATGCAGCAAAGTCCTTAAATAATGCAGCAGAGTCCTTAAATAATGCAACAAAGTACTTAAATAATGCAGAAGCGTCCTTAAATAATGCAACAAAGTCCTTAAATAATGCAGCTGAGTACTTAAATAATGCAACAAAGTACTTAAATAATGCAGCAGAGTCCTTAAGTACCGTATCAGAGTCCTTAAATAATGCAACAAAGTCCTTTAATAATGCAGCAGATTACTGAAATACTGCTGCAGGGTCCTTAAATAATGCAGCAGAGTCCTTAAATAATGCAACAAAGTCCTTAAATAATGCAGCATAGTCCTTAAATAATGCAACAAAGTCCTTAAATAATGCAGCAGAGTCCTTAAATAATGCAGCAGAGTACTGAAATACCGCAGCAGGGTCCTTAAATAATGCAGCAAAGTTGTTAAATAATGAAGTAGAGTCCTTAAGTAATGCAACAAAGTCCTTAAATGATGCAGCAGCGTCCTTAAATAATGCAACAAAGTCCTTAAATAATGCAGCAGAGTCCTTAAATAATGCAATAAAGTCCATAAATAATGCAGCAAAGTCCTTAAATAATTCAGCAGAGTGCTGAAATACCGCAGCAGGGTCCTTAAATAATGCAGCAGAGTCCTTAAGTAATGCAGCAAAGTCCTTAAATAATCCAGCCAAGTCCTTAAATAATGCAACAAAGTCCTTAAATAATGCAGCAGATTACTGAAATACCGCAGCAGGATCCTTAAATAATGCAGCAGAGTCCTTAAATAATGCAACAAAGTCCTTAAATAATGCAGAACAGTCCTTAAATAATGCAATAAAGTCCTTAAATAATGCAGCAAAGTCCTTAAATAATGCAGCAGAGTCCTTAAATAATGCAACAAAGTCCTTAAATAATGCAACAAAGTCCTTAAATAATGCAGCAGAGTCCTTAAATAATGCAGCACATTCCTTAAATAATTCAGCAGAGTCCTTAAATAATCCAGCCAAGTCCTTAAATACTGCAGCAGAGTACTTAAATAATGCAGCAAAGTCCTTAAATAATGCAGCTGAGTACTTAAATAATGCAACAAAGTCCTTAAATAATGCAGCAGAGTCCTTAAATAATGCAGCAAAGTCCTTAAATAATGCAGCACAGTCCTTAAA
The DNA here is from genome assembly GCF_046119375.1 of Phyllobates terribilis. Taxonomy (NCBI): domain Eukaryota; kingdom Metazoa; phylum Chordata; class Amphibia; order Anura; family Dendrobatidae; genus Phyllobates; species Phyllobates terribilis. The sequence continues at coordinate 390,259 of NW_027362955.1, read as the reverse complement.
TAATCCAGCCAAGTCCTTAAATAATGCAGCAAAGTCTTTAAATAATGCAATAAAGTCCATAAATAATGCAGCAAATTCCTTAAATAATGCAGCAGAGTACTGAAATACCGCAGCAGGATCCTTAAATAATGCAGCAGAGTCCTTAAATAATGCAACAAAGTCCTTAAATAATGCAGAACAGTCCTTAAATAATGCAACAAAGTCCTTAAATGATGCAGCAGAGTCCCTAAATAATGCAACAAAGTCCTTAAATAATGCAGCAGAGTCCTTAAATAATGCAATAAAGTCCATAAATAATGCAGCAAAGTCCTTAAATAATTCAGCAGAGTGCTGAAATACCGCAGCCAGGTCCTTAAATAATGCAGCAGAGTCCTTAAATAATGCAAGAAAGTCCTTAAATAATGCAGCACGGTCCTTAAATAATGCAACAAAGTCCTTAAATAATGCAGCAGAGTCCTTAAATAATGCAGCAGAGTCCTTAAATAATCCAGCCAAGTCCTTAAATAATGCAACAAAGTCCTTAAATAATGCAGCAGATTACTGAAATACTGCAGCAGGGTCCTTAAATAATGCAGCAGAGTCCTTAAATAATGCAACAAAGTCCTTAAATAATGCAGCAGAGTCCTTAAATAATGCAACAAAGTCCTTAAATAATGCAGCAGAGTCCTTAAATAATGCAGCAAAGTCCTTAAATAATGCAGCACAGTCCTTAATTAATCCAGCCAAGTCCTTAAATAATGCAGCAAAGTCTTTAAATAATGCAATAAAGTCCATAAATAATGCAGCAAAGTCCTTAAATAATTCAGCAGAGTGCTGAAATACCGCAGCAGGGTCCTTAAATAATGCAGCAGAGTCCTTAAATAATGCAACAAAGTCCTTAAATAATGCAGCACGGTCCTTAAATAATGCAACAAAGTCCTTAAATAATGCAGCAGAGTCCTTAAATAATGCAGCAAAGTCCTTAAATAATGCAGCAGAGTCCTTAAATAATCCAGCCAAGTCCTTAAATAATGCAACAAAGTCCTTAGATAATGCAGCAGATTACTGAAATACTGCAGCGGGGTCCTTAAATAATGCAGCAGAGTCCTTAAATAATGCAACAAAGTCCTTAAATAATGCAGCAGAGTCCTTAAATAATGCAACAAAGTCCTTAAATAATGCAGCAGAGTCCTTAAATAATGCAGCAGAGTACTGAAATACCGCAGCAGGGTCCTTAAATAATGCAGCAAAGTCGTTAAATAATGAAGTAGAGTCCTTAAATAATGCAACAAAGTCCTTAAATGATGCAGCAGAGTCCTTAAATAATGCAACAAAGTCCTTAAATAATGCAGCAGAGTCCTTAAATAATGCAATAAAGTCCATAAATAATGCAGCAAAGTCCTTAAATAATTCAGCAGAGGGCTGAAATACCGCAGCAGGGTCCTTAAATAATGCAGCAGAGTCCTTAAATAATGCAACAAAGTCCTTAAATAATGCAGCACGGTCCTTAAATAATGCAACAAAGTCCTTAAATAATGCAGCAGAGTCCTTAAATAATGCAGCAAAGTCCTTAAATAATGCAGCAGAGTCCTTAAATAATCCAGCCAAGTCCTTAAATAATGCAACAAAGTCCTTAGATAATGCAGCAGATTACTGAAATACTGCAGCGGGGTCCTTAAATAATGCAGCAGAGTCCTTAAATAATGCAACAAAGTCCTTAAATAATGCAGCAGAGTCCTTAAATAATGCAACAAAGTCCTTAAATAATGCAGCAGAGTCCTTAAATAATGCAGCAAAGTCCTTAAATAATGCAGCACAGTCCTTAAATAATCCAGCCAAGTCCTTAAATAATGCAGCAAAGTCTTTAAATAATGCAATAAAGTCCATAAATAATGCAGCAAATTCCTTAAATAATGCAGCAGAGTACTGAAATACCGCAGCAGGATCCTTAAATAATGCAGCAGAGTCCTTAAATAATGCAACAAAGTCCTTAAATAATGCAGAACAGTCCTTAAATAATGCAATAAAGTCCTTAAATAATGCAGCAAAGTCCTTATATAATGCAGCAGAGTCCTTAAATAATGCAACAAAGTCCTTAAATAATGCAGCAGAGTCCTTAAATAATGCAAGAAAGTCCTTAAATAATGCAGCAGAGTCCTTAAATAATGCAGCACATTCCTTAAATAATGCAGCAGAGTCCTTAAATAATCCAGCCAAGTCCTTAAATATTGCAGCAGAGTCCTTAAATAATGCAGAAAAGTCCTTAAATAATGCAGCAGAGTCCTTAAAAACTGCAGCAGAGTCCTTAAATAATGCAGCAAAGTCCTTGAATAATGCAGCAGAGTCCTTAAATAATGCAACAAAGTCCTTAAATAATACAGAAGAGTCCTTAAATAATGCAGCAAATTCCTTAAATAATGCAGCAAAGTCTTTAAATAATGCAATAAAGTCCATAAATAATGCAGCAAAGTTCTTAAATAATGCAGCAGAGTCCTTAAATACCACAGCAGAGTCCTTAAATAATGCAGCAAAGTCTTTAAATAATGCAACAAAGTCCTTAAATAATGCAGCAGAGTCCTTAAATAATGCAGAAGAGTCCTTAAATAATCCATCCAAGTCCTTAAATAATGCAGCAGAGTCCTTAAATAATGCAACAAAATCCTTAAATAATGCAGAAGAGTCCTTAAATAATCCAGCCAAGTCCTTAAATCATGCAGCAGGGTCCTTAAATAATCCAGCCAAGTCCTTAAATAATGCAGAAGAGTCCTTTAATAATGCAACAAAGTACTTAAATAATGCAGCAGAGTCCTTAAATAATGCAGCAAAGTCATTAAATAATGCTGCAGAGTCCTTAAATAATGCAGCAAATTCCTTAAATAATGCAGCAAAGTCTTTAAATAATGCAATAAAGTCCATAAATAATGCAGCAAAGTCCTTAAATAATGCAGCAGAGTACTGAAATACCGCAGCAGGGTCCTTAAATAATGCAGCAAAGTCGTTAAATAATGAAGTAGAGTCCTTAAATAATGCAACAACGTCCTTAAATGATGCAGCAGAGTCCTTAAATAATGCAGCACATTCCTTAAATAATGCAGCAGAGTCCTTAAATAATCCAGCCAAGTCCTTAAATACTGCAGCAGAGTACTTAAATAATGCAGCAAAGTCCTTAAATAATGCAGCAGAGTCCTTAAATAATGCAACAAAGTACTTAAATAATGCAGAAGCGTCCTTAAATAATGCAACAAAGTCCTTAAATAATGCAGCTGAGTACTTAAATAATGCAACAAAGTACTTAAATAATGCAGCAGAGTCCTTAAGTACCGTATCAGAGTCCTTAAATAATGCAACAAAGTCCTTTAATAATGCAGCAGATTACTGAAATACTGCTGCAGGGTCCTTAAATAATGCAGCAGAGTCCTTAAATAATGCAACAAAGTCCTTAAATAATGCAGCATAGTCCTTAAATAATGCAACAAAGTCCTTAAATAATGCAGCAGAGTCCTTAAATAATGCAGCAGAGTACTGAAATACCGCAGCAGGGTCCTTAAATAATGCAGCAAAGTTGTTAAATAATGAAGTAGAGTCCTTAAGTAATGCAACAAAGTCCTTAAATGATGCAGCAGCGTCCTTAAATAATGCAACAAAGTCCTTAAATAATGCAGCAGAGTCCTTAAATAATGCAATAAAGTCCATAAATAATGCAGCAAAGTCCTTAAATAATTCAGCAGAGTGCTGAAATACCGCAGCAGGGTCCTTAAATAATGCAGCAGAGTCCTTAAGTAATGCAGCAAAGTCCTTAAATAATCCAGCCAAGTCCTTAAATAATGCAACAAAGTCCTTAAATAATGCAGCAGATTACTGAAATACTGCAGCAGGGTCCTTAAATAAAGCAGCAGAGTCCTTAAATAATGCAACAAAGTCCTTAAATAATGCAGCAGAGTCCTTAAATAATGCAACAAAGTCCTTAAATAATGCAGCAGAGTCCTTAAATAATGCAGCAGAGTACTGAAATACCGCAGCAGGGTCCTTAAATAATGCAGCAAAGTCGTTAAATAATGAAGTAGAGTCCTTAAATAATGCAACAAAGTCCTTAAATGATGCAGCAGAGTCCTTAAATAATGCAACAAAGTCCTTAAATAATGCAGCAGAGTCCTTAAATAATGCAATAAAGTCCATAAATAATGCAGCAAAGTCCTTAAATAATTCAGCAGAGTGCTGAAATACCGCAGCCAGGTCCTTAAATAATGCAGCAGAGTCCTTAAATAATGCAACAAAGTCCTTAAATAATGCAGCACGGTCCTTAAATAATGCAACAAAGTCCTTAAATGATGCAGCAGAGTCCTTAAATAATGCAACAAAGTCCTTAAATAATGCAGCAGAGTCCTTAAATAATGCAATAAAGTCCATAAATAATGCAGCAAAGTCCTTAAATAATTCAGCAGAGGGCTGAAATACCGCAGCAGGGTCCTTAAATAATGCAGCAGAGTCCTTAAATAATGCAACAAAGTCCTTAAATAATGCAGCACGGTCCTTAAATAATGCAACAAAGTCCTTAAATAATGCAGCCAAGTCCTTAAATAATGCAGCAAAGTCCTTAAATAATGCAGCAGAGTCCTTAAATAATCCAGCCAAGTCCTTAAATAATGCAACAAAGTCCTTAGATAATGCAGCAGATTACTGAAATACTGCAGCGGGGTCCTTAAATAATGCAGCAGAGTCCTTAAATAATGCAACAAAGTCCTTAAATAATGCAGCAGAGTCCTTAAATAATGCAACAAAGTCCTTAAATAATGCAGCAGAGTCCTTAAATAATGCAGCAAAGTCCTTAAATAATGCAGCACAGTCCTTAAATAATCCAGCCAAGTCCTTAAATAATGCAGCAAAGTCTTTAAATAATGCAATAAAGTCCATAAATAATGCAGCAAATTCCTTAAATAATGCAGCAGAGTACTGAAATACCGCAGCAGGATCCTTAAATAATGCAGCAGAGTCCTTAAATAATGCAACAAAGTCCTTAAATAATGCAGAACAGTCCTTAAATAATGCAATAAAGTCCTTAAATAATGCAGCAAAGTCCTTAAATAATGCAGCAGAGTCCTTAAATAATGCAACAAAGTCCTTAAATAATGCAACAAAGTCCTTAAATAATGCAGCAGAGTCCTTAAATAATGCAGCACATTCCTTAAATAATTCAGCAGAGTCCTTAAATAATCCAGCCAAGTCCTTAAATACTGCAGCAGAGTACTTAAATAATGCAGCAAAGTCCTTAAATAATGCAGCTGAGTACTTAAATAATGCAACAAAGTCCTTAAATAATGCAGCAGAGTCCTTAAATAATGCAGCAAAGTCCTTAAATAATGCAGCACAGTCCTTAATTAATCCAGCCAAGTCCTTAAGTAATGCAGCAAAGTCTTTAAATAATGCAATAAAGTCCATAAATAATGCAGCAAAGTCCTTAAATAATTCAGCAGAGTGCTGAAATACCGCAGCAGGGTCCTTAAATAATGCAGCAGAGTCCTTAAATAATGCAACAAAGTCCTTAAATAATGCAGCACGGTCCTTAAATAATGCAACAAAGTCCTTAAATAATGCAGCAGAGTCCTTAAATAATGCAGCAAAGTCCTTAAATAATGCAGCAGAGTCCTTAAATAATCCAGCCAAGTCCTTAAATAATGCAACAAAGTCCTTAGATAAAGCAGCAGATTACTGAAATACTGCAGCGGGGTCCTTAAATAATGCAGCAGAGTCCTTAAATAATGCAACAAAGTCCTTAAATAATGCAGCAGAGTCCTTAAATAATGCAACAAAGTCCTTAAATAATGCAGCAGAGTCCTTAAATAATGCAGCAAAGTCCTTAAATAATGCAGCACAGTCCTTAAATAATCCAGCCAAGTCCTTAAATAATGCAGCAAAGTCTTTAAATAATGCAATAAAGTCCATAAATAATGCAGCAAATTCCTTAAATAATGCAGCAGAGTACTGAAATACCGCAGCAGGATCCTTAAATAATGCAGCAGAGTCCTTAAATAATGCAACAAAGTCCTTAAATAATGCAGAACAGTCCTTAAATAATGCAATAAAGTCCTTAAATAATGCAGCAAAGTCCTTAAATAATGCAGCAGAGTCCTTAAATAATGCAACAAAGTCCTTAAATAATGCAAAAAAGTCCTTAAATAATGCAGCAGAGTCCTTAAATAATGCAGCACATTCCTTAAATAATTCAGCAGAGTCCTTAAATAATCCAGCCAAGTCCTTAAATACTGCAGCAGAGTACTTAAATAATGCAGCAAAGTCCTTAAATAATGCAGCTGAGTACTTAAATAATGCAACAAAGTCCTTAAATAATGCAGCAGAGTCCTTAAATAATGCAGCAAAGTCCTTAAATAATGCAGCACAGTCCTTAAATAATCCAGCCAAGTCCTTAAATAATGCAGCAAAGTCTTTAAATAATGCAATAAAGTCCATAAATAATGCAGCAAATTCCTTAAATAATGCAGCAGAGTACTGAAATACCGCAGCAGGATCCTTAAATAATGCAGCAGAGTCCTTAAATAATGCAACAAAGTCCTTAAATAATGCAGAACAGTCCTTAAATAATGCAATAAAGTCCTTAAATAATGCAGCAAAGTCCTTATATAATGCAGCAGAGTCCTTAAATATTGCAACAAAGTCCTTAAATAATGCAGCAGAGTCCTTAAATAATGCAAGAAAGTCCTTAAATAATGCAGCAGAGTCCTTAAATAATGCAGCACATTCCTTAAATAATGCAGCAGAGTCCTTAAATAATCCAGCCAAGTCCTTAAATATTGCAGCAGAGTCCTTAAATAATGCAGAAAAGTCCTTAAATAATGCAGCAGAGTCCTTAAAAACTGCAGCAGAGTCCTTAAATAATGCAGCAAAGTCCTTGAATAATGCAGCAGAGTCCTTAAATAATGCAGCAAAGTCCTTAAATAATACAGAAGAGTCCTTAAATAATGCAGCAAATTCCTTAAATAATGCAGCAAAGTCTTTAAATAATGCAATAAAGTCCATAAATAATGCAGCAAAGTTCTTAAATAATGCAGCAGAGTCCTTAAATACCACAGCAGAGTCCTTAAATAATGCAGCAAAGTCTTTAAATAATGCAACAAAGTCCTTAAATAATGCAGCAGAGTCCTTAAATAATGCAGAAGAGTCCTTAAATAATCCATCCAAGTCCTTAAATAATGCAGCAGAGTCCTTAAATAATGCAACAAAATCCTTAAATAATGCAGAAGAGTCCTTAAATAATCCAGCCAAGTCCTTAAATCATGCAGCAGGGTCCTTAAATAATCCAGCCAAGTCCTTAAATAATGCAGAAGAGTCCTTTAATAATGCAACAAAGTCCTTAAATAATGCAGCAGAGTCCTTAAATAATGCAACAAAGTACTTAAATAATGCAGCAGAGTCCTTAAATAATGCAGCAAAGTCCTTAAATAATGCAGCAGAGTCCTTAAATAATCCAGCCAAGTCCTTAAATAATGCAACAAAGTCCTTAGATAATGCAGCAGATTACTGAAATACTGCAGCGGGGTCCTTAAATAATGCAGCAGAGTCCTTAAATAATGCAACAAAGTCCTTAAATAATGCAGCAGAGTCCTTAAATAATGCAACAAAGTCCTTAAATAATGCAGCAGAGTCCTTAAATAATGCAGCAAAGTCCTTAAATAATGCAGCACAGTCCTTAAATAATCCAGCCAAGTCCTTAAATAATGCAGCAAAGTCTTTAAATAATGCAATAAAGTCCATAAATAATGCAGCAAATTCCTTAAATAATGCAGCAGAGTACTGAAATACCGCAGCAGGATCCTTAAATAATGCAGCAGAGTCCTTAAATAATGCAACAAAGTCCTTAAATAATGCAGAACAGTCCTTAAATAATGCAATAAAGTCCTTAAATAATGCAGCAAAGTCCTTAAATAATGCATCAGAGTCCTTAAATAATGCAACAAAGTCCTTAAATAATGCAACAAAGTCCTTAAATAATGCAGCAGAGTCCTTAAATAATGCAACAAAGTCCTTAAATAATGCAGCAGAGTCCTTAAATAATGCAGCAGAGTAATGAAATACCGCAGCAGGGTCCTTAAATAATGCAGCAAAGTCGTTAAATAATGAAGTAGAGTCCTTAAATAATGCAACAAAATCCTTAAATGATGCAGCAGAGTCCCTAAATAATGCAACAAAGTCCTTAAATAATGCAGCAGAGTCCTTAAATAATGCAATAAAGTCCATAAATAATGCAGCAAAGTCCTTAAATAATTCAGCAGAGTGCTGAAATACCGCAGCCAGGTCCTTAAATAATGCAGCAGAGTCCTTAAATAATGCAACAAAGTCCTTAAATAATGCAGCACGGTCCTTAAATAATGCAACAAAGTCCTTAAATAATGCAGCAGAGTCCTTAAATAATGCAGCAGAGTCCTTAAATAATCCAGCCAAGTCCTTAAATAATGCAACAAAGTCCTTAAATAATGCAGCAGATTACTGAAATACTGCAGCAGGGTCCTTAAATAATGCAGCAGAGTCCTTAAATAATGCAACAAAGTCCTTAAATAATGCAGCAGAGTCCTTAAATAATGCAACAAAGTCCTTAAATAATGCAGCAGAGTCCTTAAATAATGCAGCAAAGTCCTTAAATAATGCAGCACAGTCCTTAATTAATCCAGCCAAGTCCTTAAATAATGCAGCAAAGTCTTTAAATAATGCAATAAAGTCCATAAATAATGCAGCAAAGTCCTTAAATAATTCAGCAGAGTGCTGAAATACCGCAGCAGGGTCCTTAAATAATGCAGCAGAGTCCTTAAATAATGCAACAAAGTCCTTAAATAATGCAGCACGGTCCTTAAATAATGCAACAAAGTCCTTAAATAATGCAGCAGAGTCCTTAAATAATGCAGCAAAGTCCTTAAATAATGCAGCAGAGTCCTTAAATAATCCAGCCAAGTCCTTAAATAATGCAACAAAGTCCTTAGATAATGCAGCAGATTACTGAAATACTGCAGCGGGGTCCTTAAATAATGCAGCAGAGTCCTTAAATAATGCAACAAAGTCCTTAAATAATGCAGCAGAGTCCTTAAATAATGCAACAAAGTCCTTAAATAATGCAGCAGAGTCCTTAAATAATGCAGCAGAGTACTGAAATACCGCAGCAGGGTCCTTAAATAATGCAGCAAAGTCGTTAAATAATGAAGTAGAGTCCTTAAATAATGCAACAAAGTCCTTAAATGATGCAGCAGAGTCCTTAAATAATGCAACAAAGTCCTTAAATAATGCAGCAGAGTCCTTAAATAATGCAATAAAGTCCATAAATAATGCAGCAAAGTCCTTAAATAATTCAGCAGAGGGCTGAAATACCGCAGCAGGGTCCTTAAATAATGCAGCAGAGTCCTTAAATAATGCAACAAAGTCCTTAAATAATGCAGCACGGTCCTTAAATAATGCAACAAAGTCCTTAAATAATGCAGCCAAGTCCTTAAATAATGCAGCAAAGTCCTTAAATAATGCAGCAGAGTCCTTAAATAATCCAGCCAAGTCCTTAAATAATGCAACAAAGTCCTTAGATAATGCAGCAGATTACTGAAATACTGCAGCGGGGTCCTTAAATAATGCAGCAGAGTCCTTAAATAATGCAACAAAGTCCTTAAATAATGCAGCAGAGTCCTTAAATAATGCAACAAAGTCCTTAAATAATGCAGCAGAGTCCTTAAATAATGCAGCAAAGTCCTTAAATAATGCAGCACAGTCCTTAAATAATCCAGCCAAGTCCTTAAATAATGCAGCAAAGTCTTTAAATAATGCAATAAAGTCCATAAATAATGCAGCAAATTCCTTAAATAATGCAGCAGAGTACTGAAATACCGCAGCAGGATCCTTAAATAATGCAGCAGAGTCCTTAAATAATGCAACAAAGTCCTTAAATAATGCAGAACAGTCCTTAAATAATGCAATAAAGTCCTTAAATAATGCAGCAAAGTCCTTAAATAATGCAGCAGAGTCCTTAAATAATGCAACAAAGTCCTTAAATAATGCAACAAAGTCCTTAAATAATGCAGCAGAGTCCTTAAATAATGCAGCACATTCCTTAAATAATTCAGCAGAGTCCTTAAATAATCCAGCCAAGTCCTTAAATACTGCAGCAGAGTACTTAAATAATGCAGCAAAGTCCTTAAATAATGCAGCTGAGTACTTAAATAATGCAACAAAGTCCTTAAATAATGCAGCAGAGTCCTTAAATAATGCAGCAAAGTCCTTAAATAATGCAGCACAGTCCTTAAATAATCCAGCCAAGTCCTTAAATAATGCAGCAAAGTCCTTAAATAATGCAAGAAAGTCCTTAAATAATGCAGCAGAGTCCTTAAATAATGCAGCACATTCCTTAAATAATGCAGCAGAGTCCTTAAATAATCCAGCCAAGTCCTTAAATATTGCAGCAGAGTCCTTAAATAATGCAGAAAAGTCCTTAAATAATGCAGCAGAGTCCTTAAAAACTGCAGCAGAGTCCTTAAATAATGCAGCAAAGTCCTTGAATAATGCAGCAGAGTCCTTAAATAATGCAACAAAGTCCTTAAATAATACAGAAGAGTCCTTAAATAATGCAGCAAATTCCTTAAATAATGCAGCAAAGTCTTTAAATAATGCAATAAAGTCCATAAATAATGCAGCAAAGTTCTTAAATAATGCAGCAGAGTCCTTAAATACCACAGCAGAGTCCTTAAATAATGCAGCAAAGTCTTTAAATAATGCAACAAAGTCCTTAAATAATGCAGCAGAGTCCTTAAATAATGCAGAAGAGTCCTTAAATAATCCATCCAAGTCCTTAAATAATGCAGCAGAGTCCTTAAATAATGCAACAAAATCCTTAAATAATGCAGAAGAGTCCTTAAATAATCCAGCCAAGTCCTTAAATCATGCAGCAGGGTCCTTAAATAATCCAGCCAAGTCCTTAAATAATGCAGAAGAGTCCTTTAATAATGCAACAAAGTCCTTAAATAATGCAGCAGAGTCCTTAAATAATGCAACAAAGTACTTAAATAATGCAGCAGAGTCCTTAAATAATGCAGCAAAGTCCTTAAATAATGCAGCAGAGTCCTTAAATAATCCAGCCAAGTCCTTAAATAATGCAACAAAGTCCTTAGATAATGCAGCAGATTACTGAAATACTGCAGCGGGGTCCTTAAATAATGCAGCAGAGTCCTTAAATAATGCAACAAAGTCCTTAAATAATGCAGCAGAGTCCTTAAATAATGCAACAAAGTCCTTAAATAATGCAGCAGAGTCCTTAAATAATGCAGCAAAGTCCTTAAATAATGCAGCACAGTCCTTAAATAATCCAGCCAAGTCCTTAAATAATGCAGCAAAGTCTTTAAATAATGCAATAAAGTCCATAAATAATGCAGCAAATTCCTTAAATAATGCAGCAGAGTACTGAAATACCGCAGCAGGATCCTTAAATAATGCAGCAGAGTCCTTAAATAATGCAACAAAGTCCTTAAATAATGCAGAACAGTCCTTAAATAATGCAATAAAGTCCTTAAATAATGCAGCAAAGTCCTTAAATAATGCAGCAGAGTCCTTAAATAATGCAACAAAGTCCTTAAATAATGCAACAAAGTCCTTAAATAATGCAGCAGAGTCCTTAAATAATGCAACAAAGTCCTTAAATAATGCAGCAGAGTCCTTAAATAATGCAGCAGAGTAATGAAATACCGCAGCAGGGTCCTTAAATAATGCAGCAAAGTCGTTAAATAATGAAGTAGAGTCCTTAAATAATGCAACAAAGTCCTTAAATGATGCAGCAGAGTCCCTAAATAATGCAACAAAGTCCTTAAATAATGCAGCAGAGTCCTTAAATAATGCAATAAAGTCCATAAATAATGCAGCAAAGTCCTTAAATAATTGAGCAGAGTGCTGAAATACCGCAGCCAGGTCCTTAAATAATGCAGCAGAGTCCTTAAATAATGCAAGAAAGTCCTTAAATAATGCAGCACGGTCCTTAAATAATGCAACAAAGTCCTTAAATAATGCAGCAGAGTCCTTAAATAATGCAGCAGAGTCCTTAAATAATCCAGCCAAGTCCTTAAATAATGCAACAAAGTCCTTAAATAATGCAGCAGATTACTGAAATACTGCAGCAGGGTCCTTAAATAATGCAGCAGAGTCCTTAAATAATGCAACAAAGTCCTTAAATAATGCAGCAGAGTCCTTAAATAATGCAACAAAGTCCTTAAATAATGCAGCAGAGTCCTTAAATAATGCAGCAAAGTCCTTAAATAATGCAGCACAGTCCTTAATTAATCCAGCCAAGTCCTTAAATAATGCAGCAAAGTCTTTAAATAATGCAATAAAGTCCATAAATAATGCAGCAAAGTCCTTAAATAATTCAGCAGAGTGCTGAAATACCGCAGCAGGGTCCTTAAATAATGCAGCAGAGTCCTTAAATAATGCAACAAAGTCCTTAAATAATGCAGCACGGTCCTTAAATAATGCAACAAAGTCCTTAAATAATGCAGCAGAGTCCTTAAATAATGCAGCAAAGTCCTTAAATAATGCAGCAGAGTCCTTAAATAATCCAGCCAAGTCCTTAAATAATGCAACAAAGTCCTTAGATAATGCAGCAGATTACTGAAATACTGCAGCGGGGTCCTTAAATAATGCAGCAGAGTCCTTAAATAATGCAACAAAGTCCTTAAATAATGCAGCAGAGTCCTTAAATAATGCAACAAAGTCCTTAAATAATGCAGCAGAGTCCTTAAATAATGCAGCAGAGTACTGAAATACCGCAGCAGGGTCCTTAAATAATGCAGCAAAGTCGTTAAATAATGAAGTAGAGTCCTTAAATAATGCAACAAAGTCCTTAAATGATGCAGCAGAGTCCTTAAATAATGCAACAAAGTCCTTAAATAATGCAGCAGAGTCCTTAAATAATGCAATAAAGTCCATAAATAATGCAGCAAAGTCCTTAAATAATTCAGCAGAGGGCTGAAATACCGCAGCAGGGTCCTTAAATAATGCAGCAGAGTCCTTAAATAATGCAACAAAGTCCTTAAATAATGCAGCACGGTCCTTAAATAATGCAACAAAGTCCTTAAATAATGCAGCAGAGTCCTTAAATAATGCAGCAAAGTCCTTAAATAATGCAGCAGAGTCCTTAAATAATCCAGCCAAGTCCTTAAATAATGCAACAAAGTCCTTAGATAATGCAGCAGATTACTGAAATACTGCAGCGGGGTCCTTAAATAATGCAGCAGAGTCCTTAAATAATGCAACAAAGTCCTTAAATAATGCAGCAGAGTCCTTAAATAATGCAACAAAGTCCTTAAATAATGCAGCAGAGTCCTTAAATAATGCAGCAAAGTCCTTAAATAATGCAGCACAGTCCTTAAATAATCCAGCCAAGTCCTTAAATAATGCAGCAAAGTCTTTAAATAATGCAATAAAGTCCATAAATAATGCAGCAAATTCCTTAAATAATGCAGCAGAGTACTGAAATACCGCAGCAGGATCCTTAAATAATGCAGCAGAGTCCTTAAATAATGCAACAAAGTCCTTAAATAATGCAGCAGAGTCCTTAAATAATGCAGCAGAGTCCTTAAATAATCCAGCCAAGTCCTTAAATAATGCAACAAAGTCCTTAAATAATGCAGCAGATTACTGAAATACTGCAGCAGGGTCCTTAAATAATGCAGCAGAGTCCTTAAATAATGCAACAAAGTCCTTAAATAATGCAGCAGAGTCCTTAAATAATGCAACAAAGTCCTTAAATAATGCAGCAGAGTCCTTAAATAATGCAGCAAAGTCCTTAAATAATGCAGCACAGTCCTTAATTAATCCAGCCAAGTCCTTAAATAATGCAGCAAAGTCTTTAAATAATGCAATAAAGTCCATAAATAATGCAGCAAAGTCCTTAAATAATTCAGCAGAGTGCTGAAATACCGCAGCAGGGTCCTTAAATAATGCAGCAGAGTCCTTAAATAATGCAACAAAGTCCTTAAATAATGCAGCACGGTCCTTAAATAATGCAACAAAGTCCTTAAATAATGCAGCAGAGTCCTTAAATAATGCAGCAAAGTCCTTAAATAATGCAGCAGAGTCCTTAAATAATCCAGCCAAGTCCTTAAATAATGCAACAAAGTCCTTAGATAATGCAGCAGATTACTGAAATACTGCAGCGGGGTCCTTAAATAATGCAGCAGAGTCCTTAAATAATGCAACAAAGTCCTTAAATAATGCAGCAGAGTCCTTAAATAATGCAACAAAGTCCTTAAATAATGCAGCAGAGTCCTTAAATAATGCAGCAGAGTACTGAAATACCGCAGCAGGGTCCTTAAATAATGCAGCAAAGTCGTTAAATAATGAAGTAGAGTCCTTAAATAATGCAACAAAGTCCTTAAATGATGCAGCAGAGTCCTTAAATAATGCAACAAAGTCCTTAAATAATGCAGCAGAGTCCTTAAATAATGCAATAAAGTCCATAAATAATGCAGCAAAGTCCTTAAATAATTCAGCAGAGGGCTGAAATACCGCAGCAGGGTCCTTAAATAATGCAGCAGAGTCCTTAAATAATGCAACAAAGTCCTTAAATAATGCAGCACGGTCCTTAAATAATGCAACAAAGTCCTTAAATAATGCAGCCAAGTCCTTAAATAATGCAGCAAAGTCCTTAAATAATGCAGCAGAGTCCTTAAATAATCCAGCCAAGTCCTTAAATAATGCAACAAAGTCCTTAGATAATGCAGCAGATTACTGAAATACTGCAGCGGGGTCCTTAAATAATGCAGCAGAGTCCTTAAATAATGCAACAAAGTCCTTAAATAATGCAGCAGAGTCCTTAAATAATGCAACAAAGTCCTTAAATAATGCAGCAGAGTCCTTAAATAATGCAGCAAAGTCCTTAAATAATGCAGCACAGTCCTTAAATAATCCAGCCAAGTCCTTAAATAATGCAGCAAAGTCTTTAAATAATGCAATAAAGTCCATAAATAATGCAGCAAATTCCTTAAATAATGCAGCAGAGTACTGAAATACCGCAGCAGGATCCTTAAATAATGCAGCAGAGTCCTTAAATAATGCAACAAAGTCCTTAAATAATGCAGAACAGTCCTTAAATAATGCAATAAAGTCCTTAAATAATGCAGCAAAGTCCTTAAATAATGCAGCAGAGTCCTTAAATAATGCAACAAAGTCCTTAAATAATGCAACAAAGTCCTTAAATAATGCAGCAGAGTCCTTAAATAATGCAGCACATTCCTTAAATAATTCAGCAGAGTCCTTAAATAATCCAGCCAAGTCCTTAAATACTGCAGCAGAGTACTTAAATAATGCAGCAAAGTCCTTAAATAATGCAGCTGAGTACTTAAATAATGCAACAAAGTCCTTAAATAATGCAGCAGAGTCCTTAAATAATGCAGCAAAGTCCTTAAATAATGCAGCACAGTCCTTAAATAATCCAGCCAAGTCCTTAAATAATGCAGCAAAGTCCTTAAATAATGCAAGAAAGTCCTTAAATAATGCAGCAGAGTCCTTAAATAATGCAGCACATTCCTTAAATAATGCAGCAGAGTCCTTAAATAATCCAGCCAAGTCCTTAAATATTGCAGCAGAGTCCTTAAATAATGCAGAAAAGTCCTTAAATAATGCAGCAGAGTCCTTAAAAACTGCAGCAGAGTCCTTAAATAATGCAGCAAAGTCCTTGAATAATGCAGCAGAGTCCTTAAATAATGCAACAAAGTCCTTAAATAATACAGAAGAGTCCTTAAATAATGCAGCAAATTCCTTAAATAATGCAGCAAAGTCTTTAAATAATGCAATAAAGTCCATAAATAATGCAGCAAAGTTCTTAAATAATGCAGCAGAGTCCTTAAATACCACAGCAGAGTCCTTAAATAATGCAGCAAAGTCTTTAAATAATGCAACAAAGTCCTTAAATAATGCAGCAGAGTCCTTAAATAATGCAGAAGAGTCCTTAAATAATCCATCCAAGTCCTTAAATAATGCAGCAGAGTCCTTAAATAATGCAACAAAATCCTTAAATAATGCAGAAGAGTCCTTAAATAATCCAGCCAAGTCCTTAAATCATGCAGCAGGGTCCTTAAATAATCCAGCCAAGTCCTTAAATAATGCAGAAGAGTCCTTTAATAATGCAACAAAGTCCTTAAATAATGCAGCAGAGTCCTTAAATAATGCAACAAAGTACTTAAATAATGCAGCAGAGTCCTTAAATAATGCAGCAAAGTCCTTAAATAATGCAGCAGAGTCCTTAAATAATCCAGCCAAGTCCTTAAATAATGCAACAAAGTCCTTAGATAATGCAGCAGATTACTGAAATACTGCAGCGGGGTCCTTAAATAATGCAGCAGAGTCCTTAAATAATGCAACAAAGTCCTTAAATAATGCAGCAGAGTCCTTAAATAATGCAACAAAGTCCTTAAATAATGCAGCAGAGTCCTTAAATAATGCAGCAAAGTCCTTAAATAATGCAGCACAGTCCTTAAATAATCCAGCCAAGTCCTTAAATAATGCAGCAAAGTCTTTAAATAATGCAATAAAGTCCATAAATAATGCAGCAAATTCCTTAAATAATGCAGCAGAGTACTGAAATACCGCAGCAGGATCCTTAAATAATGCAGCAGAGTCCTTAAATAATGCAACAAAGTCCTTAAATAATGCAGCAGAGTCCTTAAATAATGCAGCAGAGTCCTTAAATAATCCAGCCAAGTCCTTAAATAATGCAACAAAGTCCTTAAATAATGCAGCAGATTACTGAAATACTGCAGCAGGGTCCTTAAATAATGCAGCAGAGTCCTTAAATAATGCAACAAAGTCCTTAAATAATGCAGCAGAGTCCTTAAATAATGCAACAAAGTCCTTAAATAATGCAGCAGAGTCCTTAAATAATGCAGCAAAGTCCTTAAATAATGCAGCACAGTCCTTAATTAATCCAGCCAAGTCCTTAAATAATGCAGCAAAGTCTTTAAATAATGCAATAAAGTCCATAAATAATGCAGCAAAGTCCTTAAATAATTCAGCAGAGTGCTGAAATACCGCAGCAGGGTCCTTAAATAATGCAGCAGAGTCCTTAAATAATGCAACAAAGTCCTTAAATAATGCAGCACGGTCCTTAAATAATGCAACAAAGTCCTTAAATAATGCAGCAGAGTCCTTAAATAATGCAGCAAAGTCCTTAAATAATGCAGCAGAGTCCTTAAATAATCCAGCCAAGTCCTTAAATAATGCAACAAAGTCCTTAGATAATGCAGCAGATTACTGAAATACTGCAGCGGGGTCCTTAAATAATGCAGCAGAGTCCTTAAATAATGCAACAAAGTCCTTAAATAATGCAGCAGAGTCCTTAAATAATGCAACAAAGTCCTTAAATAATGCAGCAGAGTCCTTAAATAATGCAGCAGAGTACTGAAATACCGCAGCAGGGTCCTTAAATAATGCAGCAAAGTCGTTAAATAATGAAGTAGAGTCCTTAAATAATGCAACAAAGTCCTTAAATGATGCAGCAGAGTCCTTAAATAATGCAACAAAGTCCTTAAATAATGCAGCAGAGTCCTTAAATAATGCAATAAAGTCCATAAATAATGCAGCAAAGTCCTTAAATAATTCAGCAGAGGGCTGAAATACCGCAGCAGGGTCCTTAAATAATGCAGCAGAGTCCTTAAATAATGCAACAAAGTCCTTAAATAATGCAGCACGGTCCTTAAATAATGCAACAAAGTCCTTAAATAATGCAGCCAAGTCCTTAAATAATGCAGCAAAGTCCTTAAATAATGCAGCAGAGTCCTTAAATAATCCAGCCAAGTCCTTAAATAATGCAACAAAGTCCTTAGATAATGCAGCAGATTACTGAAATACTGCAGCGGGGTCCTTAAATAATGCAGCAGAGTCCTTAAATAATGCAACAAAGTCCTTAAATAATGCAGCAGAGTCCTTAAATAATGCAACAAAGTCCTTAAATAATGCAGCAGAGTCCTTAAATAATGCAGCAAAGTCCTTAAATAATGCAGCACAGTCCTTAAATAATCCAGCCAAGTCCTTAAATAATGCAGCAAAGTCTTTAAATAATGCAATAAAGTCCATAAATAATGCAGCAAATTCCTTAAATAATGCAGCAGAGTACTGAAATACCGCAGCAGGATCCTTAAATAATGCAGCAGAGTCCTTAAATAATGCAACAAAGTCCTTAAATAATGCAGAACAGTCCTTAAATAATGCAATAAAGTCCTTAAATAATGCAGCAAAGTCCTTAAATAATGCAGCAGAGTCCTTAAATAATGCAACAAAGTCCTTAAATAATGCAACAAAGTCCTTAAATAATGCAGCAGAGTCCTTAAATAATGCAGCACATTCCTTAAATAATTCAGCAGAGTCCTTAAATAATCCAGCCAAGTCCTTAAATACTGCAGCAGAGTACTTAAATAATGCAGCAAAGTCCTTAAATAATGCAGCTGAGTACTTAAATAATGCAACAAAGTCCTTAAATAATGCAGCAGAGTCCTTAAATAATGCAGCAAAGTCCTTAAATAATGCAGCACAGTCCTTAAATAATCCAGCCAAGTCCTTAAATAATGCAGCAAAGTCCTTAAATAATGCAAGAAAGTCCTTAAATAATGCAGCAGAGTCCTTAAATAATGCAGCACATTCCTTAAATAATGCAGCAGAGTCCTTAAATAATCCAGCCAAGTCCTTAAATATTGCAGCAGAGTCCTTAAATAATGCAGAAAAGTCCTTAAATAATGCAGCAGAGTCCTTAAAAACTGCAGCAGAGTCCTTAAATAATGCAGCAAAGTCCTTGAATAATGCAGCAGAGTCCTTAAATAATGCAACAAAGTCCTTAAATAATACAGAAGAGTCCTTAAATAATGCAGCAAATTCCTTAAATAATGCAGCAAAGTCTTTAAATAATGCAATAAAGTCCATAAATAATGCAGCAAAGTTCTTAAATAATGCAGCAGAGTCCTTAAATACCACAGCAGAGTCCTTAAATAATGCAGCAAAGTCTTTAAATAATGCAACAAAGTCCTTAAATAATGCAGCAGAGTCCTTAAATAATGCAGAAGAGTCCTTAAATAATCCATCCAAGTCCTTAAATAATGCAGCAGAGTCCTTAAATAATGCAACAAAATCCTTAAATAATGCAGAAGAGTCCTTAAATAATCCAGCCAAGTCCTTAAATCATGCAGCAGGGTCCTTAAATAATCCAGCCAAGTCCTTAAATAATGCAGAAGAGTCCTTTAATAATGCAACAAAGTCCTTAAATAATGCAGCAGAGTCCTTAAATAATGCAACAAAGTACTTAAATAATGCAGCAGAGTCCTTAAATAATGCAGCAAAGTCCTTAAATAATGCAGCAGAGTCCTTAAATAATCCAGCCAAGTCCTTAAATAATGCAACAAAGTCCTTAGATAATGCAGCAGATTACTGAAATACTGCAGCGGGGTCCTTAAATAATGCAGCAGAGTCCTTAAATAATGCAACAAAGTCCTTAAATAATGCAGCAGAGTCCTTAAATAATGCAACAAAGTCCTTAAATAATGCAGCAGAGTCCTTAAATAATGCAGCAAAGTCCTTAAATAATGCAGCACAGTCCTTAAATAATCCAGCCAAGTCCTTAAATAATGCAGCAAAGTCTTTAAATAATGCAATAAAGTCCATAAATAATGCAGCAAATTCCTTAAATAATGCAGCAGAGTACTGAAATACCGCAGCAGGATCCTTAAATAATGCAGCAGAGTCCTTAAATAATGCAACAAAGTCCTTAAATAATGCAGAACAGTCCTTAAATAATGCAATAAAGTCCATAAATAATGCAGCAAAGTCCTTAAATAATGCAGCAGAGTCCTTAAATAATGCAACAAAGTCCTTAAATAATGCAACAAAGTCCTTAAATAATGCAGCAGAGTCCTTAAATAATGCAGCAAAGTCCTTAAATAATGCAGCACAGTCCTTAATTAATCCAGCCAAGTCCTTAAATAATGCAGCAAAGTCTTTAAATAATGCAATAAAGTCCATAAATAATGCAGCAAAGTCCTTAAATAATTCAGCAGAGTGCTGAAATACCGCAGCAGGGTCCTTAAATAATGCAGCAGAGTCCTTAAATAATGCAACAAAGTCCTTAAATAATGCAGCACGGTCCTTAAATAATGCAACAAAGTCCTTAAATAATGCAGCAGAGTCCTTAAATAATGCAGCAAAGTCCTTAAATAATGCAGCAGAGTCCTTAAATAATCCAGCCAAGTCCTTAAATAATGCAACAAAGTCCTTAGATAATGCAGCAGATTACTGAAATACTGCAGCGGGGTCCTTAAATAATGCAGCAGAGTCCTTAAATAATGCAACAAAGTCCTTAAATAATGCAGCAGAGTCCTTAAATAATGCAACAAAGTCCTTAAATAATGCAGCAGAGTCCTTAAATAATGCAGCAGAGTACTGAAATACCGCAGCAGGGTCCTTAAATAATGCAGCAAAGTCGTTAAATAATGAAGTAGAGTCCTTAAATAATGCAACAAAGTCCTTAAATGATGCAGCAGAGTCCTTAAATAATGCAACAAAGTCCTTAAATAATGCAGCAGAGTCCTTAAATAATGCAATAAAGTCCATAAATAATGCAGCAAAGTCCTTAAATAATTCAGCAGAGGGCTGAAATACCGCAGCAGGGTCCTTAAATAATGCAGCAGAGTCCTTAAATAATGCAACAAAGTCCTTAAATAATGCAGCACGGTCCTTAAATAATGCAACAAAGTCCTTAAATAATGCAGCCAAGTCCTTAAATAATGCAGCAAAGTCCTTAAATAATGCAGCAGAGTCCTTAAATAATCCAGCCAAGTCCTTAAATAATGCAACAAAGTCCTTAGATAATGCAGCAGATTACTGAAATACTGCAGCGGGGTCCTTAAATAATGCAGCAGAGTCCTTAAATAATGCAACAAAGTCCTTAAATAATGCAGCAGAGTCCTTAAATAATGCAACAAAGTCCTTAAATAATGCAGCAGAGTCCTTAAATAATGCAGCAAAGTCCTTAAATAATGCAGCACAGTCCTTAAATAATCCAGCCAAGTCCTTAAATAATGCAGCAAAGTCTTTAAATAATGCAATAAAGTCCATAAATAATGCAGCAAATTCCTTAAATAATGCAGCAGAGTACTGAAATACCGCAGCAGGATCCTTAAATAATGCAGCAGAGTCCTTAAATAATGCAACAAAGTCCTTAAATAATGCAGAACAGTCCTTAAATAATGCAATAAAGTCCTTAAATAATGCAGCAAAGTCCTTAAATAATGCAGCAGAGTCCTTAAATAATGCAACAAAGTCCTTAAATAATGCAACAAAGTCCTTAAATAATGCAGCAGAGTCCTTAAATAATGCAGCACATTCCTTAAATAATTCAGCAGAGTCCTTAAATAATCCAGCCAAGTCCTTAAATACTGCAGCAGAGTACTTAAATAATGCAGCAAAGTCCTTAAATAATGCAGCTGAGTACTTAAATAATGCAACAAAGTCCTTAAATAATGCAGCAGAGTCCTTAAATAATGCAGCAAAGTCCTTAAATAATGCAGCACAGTCCTTAAATAATCCAGCCAAGTCCTTAAATAATGCAGCAAAGTCCTTAAATAATGCAAGAAAGTCCTTAAATAATGCAGCAGAGTCCTTAAATAATGCAGCACATTCCTTAAATAATGCAGCAGAGTCCTTAAATAATCCAGCCAAGTCCTTAAATATTGCAGCAGAGTCCTTAAATAATGCAGAAAAGTCCTTAAATAATGCAGCAGAGTCCTTAAAAACTGCAGCAGAGTCCTTAAATAATGCAGCAAAGTCCTTGAATAATGCAGCAGAGTCCTTAAATAATGCAACAAAGTCCTTAAATAATACAGAAGAGTCCTTAAATAATGCAGCAAATTCCTTAAATAATGCAGCAAAGTCTTTAAATAATGCAATAAAGTCCATAAATAATGCAGCAAAGTTCTTAAATAATGCAGCAGAGTCCTTAAATACCACAGCAGAGTCCTTAAATAATGCAGCAAAGTCTTTAAATAATGCAACAAAGTCCTTAAATAATGCAGCAGAGTCCTTAAATAATGCAGAAGAGTCCTTAAATAATCCATCCAAGTCCTTAAATAATGCAGCAGAGTCCTTAAATAATGCAACAAAATCCTTAAATAATGCAGAAGAGTCCTTAAATAATCCAGCCAAGTCCTTAAATCATGCAGCAGGGTCCTTAAATAATCCAGCCAAGTCCTTAAATAATGCAGAAGAGTCCTTTAATAATGCAACAAAGTCCTTAAATAATGCAGCAGAGTCCTTAAATAATGCAACAAAGTACTTAAATAATGCAGCAGAGTCCTTAAATAATGCAGCAAAGTCCTTAAATAATGCAGCAGAGTCCTTAAATAATCCAGCCAAGTCCTTAAATAATGCAACAAAGTCCTTAGATAATGCAGCAGATTACTGAAATACTGCAGCGGGGTCCTTAAATAATGCAGCAGAGTCCTTAAATAATGCAACAAAGTCCTTAAATAATGCAGCAGAGTCCTTAAATAATGCAACAAAGTCCTTAAATAATGCAGCAGAGTCCTTAAATAATGCAGCAAAGTCCTTAAATAATGCAGCACAGTCCTTAAATAATCCAGCCAAGTCCTTAAATAATGCAGCAAAGTCTTTAAATAATGCAATAAAGTCCATAAATAATGCAGCAAATTCCTTAAATAATGCAGCAGAGTACTGAAATACCGCAGCAGGATCCTTAAATAATGCAGCAGAGTCCTTAAATAATGCAACAAAGTCCTTAAATAATGCAGAACAGTCCTTAAATAATGCAATAAAGTCCATAAATAATGCAGCAAAGTCCTTAAATAATGCAGCAGAGTCCTTAAATAATGCAACAAAGTCCTTAAATAATGCAACAAAGTCCTTAAATAATGCAGCAGAGTCCTTAAATAATGCAACAAAGTCCTTAAATAATGCAGCAGAGTCCTTAAATAATGCAGCAGAGTAATGAAATACCGCAGCAGGGTCCTTAAATAATGCAGCAAAGTCGTTAAATAATGAAGTAGAGTCCTTAAATAATGCAACAAAGTCCTTAAATGATGCAGCAGAGTCCCTAAATAATGCAACAAAGTCCTTAAATAATGCAGCAGAGTCCTTAAATAATGCAATAAAGTCCATAAATAATGCAGCAAAGTCCTTAAATAATTCAGCAGAGTGCTGAAATACCGCAGCCAGGTCCTTAAATAATGCAGCAGAGTCCTTAAATAATGCAAGAAAGTCCTTAAATAATGCAGCACGGTCCTTAAATAATGCAACAAAGTCCTTAAATAATGCAGCAGAGTCCTTAAATAATGCAGCAGAGTCCTTAAATAATCCAGCCAAGTCCTTAAATAATGCAACAAAGTCCTTAAATAATGCAGCAGATTACTGAAATACTGCAGCAGGGTCCTTAAATAATGCAGCAGAGTCCTTAAATAATGCAACAAAGTCCTTAAATAATGCAGCAGAGTCCTTAAATAATGCAACAAAGTCCTTAAATAATGCAGCAGAGTCCTTAAATAATGCAGCAAAGTCCTTAAATAATGCAGCACAGTCCTTAATTAATCCAGCCAAGTCCTTAAATAATGCAGCAAAGTCTTTAAATAATGCAATAAAGTCCATAAATAATGCAGCAAAGTCCTTAAATAATTCAGCAGAGTGCTGAAATACCGCAGCAGGGTCCTTAAATAATGCAGCAGAGTCCTTAAATAATGCAACAAAGTCCTTAAATAATGCAGCACGGTCCTTAAATAATGCAACAAAGTCCTTAAATAATGCAGCAGAGTCCTTAAATAATGCAGCAAAGTCCTTAAATAATGCAGCAGAGTCCTTAAATAATCCAGCCAAGTCCTTAAATAATGCAACAAAGTCCTTAGATAATGCAGCAGATTACTGAAATACTGCAGCGGGGTCCTTAAATAATGCAGCAGAGTCCTTAAATAATGCAACAAAGTCCTTAAATAATGCAGCAGAGTCCTTAAATAATGCAACAAAGTCCTTAAATAATGCAGCAGAGTCCTTAAATAATGCAGCAGAGTACTGAAATACCGCAGCAGGGTCCTTAAATAATGCAGCAAAGTCGTTAAATAATGAAGTAGAGTCCTTAAATAATGCAACAAAGTCCTTAAATGATGCAGCAGAGTCCTTAAATAATGCAACAAAGTCCTTAAATAATGCAGCAGAGTCCTTAAATAATGCAATAAAGTCCATAAATAATGCAGCAAAGTCCTTAAATAATTCAGCAGAGGGCTGAAATACCGCAGCAGGGTCCTTAAATAATGCAGCAGAGTCCTTAAATAATGCAACAAAGTCCTTAAATAATGCAGCACGGTCCTTAAATAATGCAACAAAGTCCTTAAATAATGCAGCAGAGTCCTTAAATAATGCAGCAAAGTCCTTAAATAATGCAGCAGAGTCCTTAAATAATCCAGCCAAGTCCTTAAATAATGCAACAAAGTCCTTAGATAATGCAGCAGATTACTGAAATACTGCAGCGGGGTCCTTAAATAATGCAGCAGAGTCCTTAAATAATGCAACAAAGTCCTTAAATAATGCAGCAGAGTCCTTAAATAATGCAACAAAGTCCTTAAATAATGCAGCAGAGTCCTTAAATAATGCAGCAAAGTCCTTAAATAATGCAGCACAGTCCTTAAATAATCCAGCCAAGTCCTTAAATAATGCAGCAAAGTCTTTAAATAATGCAATAAAGTCCATAAATAATGCAGCAAATTCCTTAAATAATGCAGCAGAGTACTGAAATACCGCAGCAGGATCCTTAAATAATGCAGCAGAGTCCTTAAATAATGCAACAAAGTCCTTAAATAATGCAGAACAGTCCTTAAATAATGCAATAAAGTCCTTAAATAATGCAGCAAAGTCCTTATATAATGCAGCAGAGTCCTTAAATAATGCAACAAAGTCCTTAAATAATGCAGCAGAGTCCTTAAATAATGCAAGAAAGTCCTTAAATAATGCAGCAGAGTCCTTAAATAATGCAGCACATTCCTTAAATAATGCAGCAGAGTCCTTAAATAATCCAGCCAAGTCCTTAAATATTGCAGCAGAGTCCTTAAATAATGCAGAAAAGTCCTTAAATAATGCAGCAGAGTCCTTAAAAACTGCAGCAGAGTCCTTAAATAATGCAGCAAAGTCCTTGAATAATGCAGCAGAGTCCTTAAATAATGCAACAAAGTCCTTAAATAATACAGAAGAGTCCTTAAATAATGCAGCAAATTCCTTAAATAATGCAGCAAAGTCTTTAAATAATGCAATAAAGTCCATAAATAATGCAGCAAAGTTCTTAAATAATGCAGCAGAGTCCTTAAATACCACAGCAGAGTCCTTAAATAATGCAGCAAAGTCTTTAAATAATGCAACAAAGTCCTTAAATAATGCAGCAGAGTCCTTAAATAATGCAGAAGAGTCCTTAAATAATCCATCCAAGTCCTTAAATAATGCAGCAGAGTCCTTAAATAATGCAACAAAATCCTTAAATAATGCAGAAGAGTCCTTAAATAATCCAGCCAAGTCCTTAAATCATGCAGCAGGGTCCTTAAATAATCCAGCCAAGTCCTTAAATAATGCAGAAGAGTCCTTTAATAATGCAACAAAGTCCTTAAATAATGCAGCAGAGTCCTTAAATAATGCAACAAAGTACTTAAATAATGCAGCAGAGTCCTTAAATAATGCAGCAAAGTCATTAAATAATGCTGCAGAGTCCTTAAATAATGCAGCAAATTCCTTAAATAATGCAGCAAAGTCTTTAAATAATGCAATAAAGTCCATAAATAATGCAGCAAAGTCCTTAAATAATGCAGCAGAGTACTGAAATACCGCAGCAGGGTCCTTAAATAATGCAGCAAAGTCGTTAAATAATGAAGTAGAGTCCTTAAATAATGCAACAACGTCCTTAAATGATGCAGCAGAGTCCTTAAATAATGCAGCACATTCCTTAAATAATGCAGCAGAGTCCTTAAATAATCCAGCCAAGTCCTTAAATACTGCAGCAGAGTACTTAAATAATGCAGCAAAGTCCTTAAATAATGCAGCAGAGTCCTTAAATAATGCAACAAAGTACTTAAATAATGCAGAAGCGTCCTTAAATAATGCAACAAAGTCCTTAAATAATGCAGCTGAGTACTTAAATAATGCAACAAAGTACTTAAATAATGCAGCAGAGTCCTTAAGTACCGTATCAGAGTCCTTAAATAATGCAACAAAGTCCTTTAATAATGCAGCAGATTACTGAAATACTGCTGCAGGGTCCTTAAATAATGCAGCAGAGTCCTTAAATAATGCAACAAAGTCCTTAAATAATGCAGCATAGTCCTTAAATAATGCAACAAAGTCCTTAAATAATGCAGCAGAGTCCTTAAATAATGCAGCAGAGTACTGAAATACCGCAGCAGGGTCCTTAAATAATGCAGCAAAGTTGTTAAATAATGAAGTAGAGTCCTTAAGTAATGCAACAAAGTCCTTAAATGATGCAGCAGCGTCCTTAAATAATGCAACAAAGTCCTTAAATAATGCAGCAGAGTCCTTAAATAATGCAATAAAGTCCATAAATAATGCAGCAAAGTCCTTAAATAATTCAGCAGAGTGCTGAAATACCGCAGCAGGGTCCTTAAATAATGCAGCAGAGTCCTTAAGTAATGCAGCAAAGTCCTTAAATAATCCAGCCAAGTCCTTAAATAATGCAACAAAGTCCTTAAATAATGCAGCAGATTACTGAAATACCGCAGCAGGATCCTTAAATAATGCAGCAGAGTCCTTAAATAATGCAACAAAGTCCTTAAATAATGCAGAACAGTCCTTAAATAATGCAATAAAGTCCTTAAATAATGCAGCAAAGTCCTTAAATAATGCAGCAGAGTCCTTAAATAATGCAACAAAGTCCTTAAATAATGCAACAAAGTCCTTAAATAATGCAGCAGAGTCCTTAAATAATGCAGCACATTCCTTAAATAATTCAGCAGAGTCCTTAAATAATCCAGCCAAGTCCTTAAATACTGCAGCAGAGTACTTAAATAATGCAGCAAAGTCCTTAAATAATGCAGCTGAGTACTTAAATAATGCAACAAAGTCCTTAAATAATGCAGCAGAGTCCTTAAATAATGCAGCAAAGTCCTTAAATAATGCAGCACAGTCCTTAAATAATCCAGCCAAGTCCTTAAATAATGCAGCAAAGTCTTTAAATAATGCAATAAAGTCCATAAATAATGCAGCAAATTCCTTAAATAATGCAGCAGAGTACTGAAATACCGCAGCAGGATCCTTAAATAATGCAGCAGAGTCCTTAAATAATGCAACAAAGTCCTTAAATAATGCAGAACAGTCCTTAAATAATGCAACAAAGTCCTTAAATGATGCAGCAGAGTCCCTAAATAATGCAACAAAGTCCTTAAATAATGCAGCAGAGTCCTTAAATAATGCAATAAAGTCCATAAATAATGCAGCAAAGTCCTTAAATAATTCAGCAGAGTGCTGAAATACCGCAGCCAGGTCCTTAAATAATGCAGCAGAGTCCTTAAATAATGCAAGAAAGTCCTTAAATAATGCAGCACGGTCCTTAAATAATGCAACAAAGTCCTTAAATAATGCAGCAGAGTCCTTAAATAATGCAGCAGAGTCCTTAAATAATCCAGCCAAGTCCTTAAATAATGCAACAAAGTCCTTAAATAATGCAGCAGATTACTGAAATACTGCAGCAGGGTCCTTAAATAATGCAGCAGAGTCCTTAAATAATGCAACAAAGTCCTTAAATAATGCAGCAGAGTCCTTAAATAATGCAACAAAGTCCTTAAATAATGCAGCAGAGTCCTTAAATAATGCAGCAAAGTCCTTAAATAATGCAGCACAGTCCTTAATTAATCCAGCCAAGTCCTTAAATAATGCAGCAAAGTCTTTAAATAATGCAATAAAGTCCATAAATAATGCAGCAAAGTCCTTAAATAATTCAGCAGAGTGCTGAAATACCGCAGCAGGGTCCTTAAATAATGCAGCAGAGTCCTTAAATAATGCAACAAAGTCCTTAAATAATGCAGCACGGTCCTTAAATAATGCAACAAAGTCCTTAAATAATGCAGCAGAGTCCTTAAATAATGCAGCAAAGTCCTTAAATAATGCAGCAGAGTCCTTAAATAATCCAGCCAAGTCCTTAAATAATGCAACAAAGTCCTTAGATAATGCAGCAGATTACTGAAATACTGCAGCGGGGTCCTTAAATAATGCAGCAGAGTCCTTAAATAATGCAACAAAGTCCTTAAATAATGCAGCAGAGTCCTTAAATAATGCAACAAAGTCCTTAAATAATGCAGCAGAGTCCTTAAATAATGCAGCAGAGTACTGAAATACCGCAGCAGGGTCCTTAAATAATGCAGCAAAGTCGTTAAATAATGAAGTAGAGTCCTTAAATAATGCAACAAAGTCCTTAAATGATGCAGCAGAGTCCTTAAATAATGCAACAAAGTCCTTAAATAATGCAGCAGAGTCCTTAAATAATGCAATAAAGTCCATAAATAATGCAGCAAAGTCCTTAAATAATTCAGCAGAGGGCTGAAATACCGCAGCAGGGTCCTTAAATAATGCAGCAGAGTCCTTAAATAATGCAACAAAGTCCTTAAATAATGCAGCACGGTCCTTAAATAATGCAACAAAGTCCTTAAATAATGCAGCAGAGTCCTTAAATAATGCAGCAAAGTCCTTAAATAATGCAGCAGAGTCCTTAAATAATCCAGCCAAGTCCTTAAATAATGCAACAAAGTCCTTAGATAATGCAGCAGATTACTGAAATACTGCAGCGGGGTCCTTAAATAATGCAGCAGAGTCCTTAAATAATGCAACAAAGTCCTTAAATAATGCAGCAGAGTCCTTAAATAATGCAACAAAGTCCTTAAATAATGCAGCCAAGTCCTTAAATAATGCAGCAAAGTCCTTAAATAATGCAGCAGAGTCCTTAAATAATCCAGCCAAGTCCTTAAATAATGCAACAAAGTCCTTAGATAATGCAGCAGATTACTGAAATACTGCAGCGGGGTCCTTAAATAATGCAGCAGAGTCCTTAAATAATGCAACAAAGTCCTTAAATAATGCAGCAGAGTCCTTAAATAATGCAACAAAGTCCTTAAATAATGCAGCAGAGTCCTTAAATAATGCAGCAAAGTCCTTAAATAATGCAGCACAGTCCTTAAATAATCCAGCCAAGTCCTTAAATAATGCAGCAAAGTCTTTAAATAATGCAATAAAGTCCATAAATAATGCAGCAAATTCCTTAAATAATGCAGCAGAGTACTGAAATACCGCAGCAGGATCCTTAAATAATGCAGCAGAGTCCTTAAATAATGCAACAAAGTCCTTAAATAATGCAGAACAGTCCTTAAATAATGCAATAAAGTCCTTAAATAATGCAGCAAAGTCCTTAAATAATGCAGCAGAGTCCTTAAATAATGCAACAAAGTCCTTAAATAATGCAACAAAGTCCTTAAATAATGCAGCAGAGTCCTTAAATAATGCAGCACATTCCTTAAATAATTCAGCAGAGTCCTTAAATAATCCAGCCAAGTCCTTAAATACTGCAGCAGAGTACTTAAATAATGCAGCAAAGTCCTTAAATAATGCAGCTGAGTACTTAAATAATGCAACAAAGTCCTTAAATAATGCAGCAGAGTCCTTAAATAATGCAGCAAAGTCCTTAAATAATGCAGCACAGTCCTTAAATAATCCAGCCAAGTCCTTAAATAATGCAGCAAAGTCCTTAAATAATGCAAGAAAGTCCTTAAATAATGCAGCAGAGTCCTTAAATAATGCAGCACATTCCTTAAATAATGCAGCAGAGTCCTTAAATAATCCAGCCAAGTCCTTAAATATTGCAGCAGAGTCCTTAAATAATGCAGAAAAGTCCTTAAATAATGCAGCAGAGTCCTTAAAAACTGCAGCAGAGTCCTTAAATAATGCAGCAAAGTCCTTGAATAATGCAGCAGAGTCCTTAAATAATGCAACAAAGTCCTTAAATAATACAGAAGAGTCCTTAAATAATGCAGCAAATTCCTTAAATAATGCAGCAAAGTCTTTAAATAATGCAATAAAGTCCATAAATAATGCAGCAAAGTTCTTAAATAATGCAGCAGAGTCCTTAAATACCACAGCAGAGTCCTTAAATAATGCAGCAAAGTCTTTAAATAATGCAACAAAGTCCTTAAATAATGCAGCAGAGTCCTTAAATAATGCAGAAGAGTCCTTAAATAATCCATCCAAGTCCTTAAATAATGCAGCAGAGTCCTTAAATAATGCAACAAAATCCTTAAATAATGCAGAAGAGTCCTTAAATAATCCAGCCAAGTCCTTAAATCATGCAGCAGGGTCCTTAAATAATCCAGCCAAGTCCTTAAATAATGCAGAAGAGTCCTTTAATAATGCAACAAAGTCCTTAAATAATGCAGCAGAGTCCTTAAATAATGCAACAAAGTACTTAAATAATGCAGCAGAGTCCTTAAATAATGCAGCAAAGTCCTTAAATAATGCAGCAGAGTCCTTAAATAATCCAGCCAAGTCCTTAAATAATGCAACAAAGTCCTTAGATAATGCAGCAGATTACTGAAATACTGCAGCGGGGTCCTTAAATAATGCAGCAGAGTCCTTAAATAATGCAACAAAGTCCTTAAATAATGCAGCAGAGTCCTTAAATAATGCAACAAAGTCCTTAAATAATGCAGCAGAGTCCTTAAATAATGCAGCAAAGTCCTTAAATAATGCAGCACAGTCCTTAAATAATCCAGCCAAGTCCTTAAATAATGCAGCAAAGTCTTTAAATAATGCAATAAAGTCCATAAATAATGCAGCAAATTCCTTAAATAATGCAGCAGAGTACTGAAATACCGCAGCAGGATCCTTAAATAATGCAGCAGAGTCCTTAAATAATGCAACAAAGTCCTTAAATAATGCAGAACAGTCCTTAAATAATGCAATAAAGTCCATAAATAATGCAGCAAAGTCCTTAAATAATGCAGCAGAGTCCTTAAATAATGCAACAAAGTCCTTAAATAATGCAACAAAGTCCTTAAATAATGCAGCAGAGTCCTTAAATAATGCAACAAAGTCCTTAAATAATGCAGCAGAGTCCTTAAATAATGCAGCAGAGTAATGAAATACCGCAGCAGGGTCCTTAAATAATGCAGCAAAGTCGTTAAATAATGAAGTAGAGTCCTTAAATAATGCAACAAAGTCCTTAAATGATGCAGCAGAGTCCCTAAATAATGCAACAAAGTCCTTAAATAATGCAGCAGAGTCCTTAAATAATGCAATAAAGTCCATAAATAATGCAGCAAAGTCCTTAAATAATTCAGCAGAGTGCTGAAATACCGCAGCCAGGTCCTTAAATAATGCAGCAGAGTCCTTAAATAATGCAAGAAAGTCCTTAAATAATGCAGCACGGTCCTTAAATAATGCAACAAAGTCCTTAAATAATGCAGCAGAGTCCTTAAATAATGCAGCAGAGTCCTTAAATAATCCAGCCAAGTCCTTAAATAATGCAACAAAGTCCTTAAATAATGCAGCAGATTACTGAAATACTGCAGCAGGGTCCTTAAATAATGCAGCAGAGTCCTTAAATAATGCAACAAAGTCCTTAAATAATGCAGCAGAGTCCTTAAATAATGCAACAAAGTCCTTAAATAATGCAGCAGAGTCCTTAAATAATGCAGCAAAGTCCTTAAATAATGCAGCACAGTCCTTAATTAATCCAGCCAAGTCCTTAAATAATGCAGCAAAGTCTTTAAATAATGCAATAAAGTCCATAAATAATGCAGCAAAGTCCTTAAATAATTCAGCAGAGTGCTGAAATACCGCAGCAGGGTCCTTAAATAATGCAGCAGAGTCCTTAAATAATGCAACAAAGTCCTTAAATAATGCAGCACGGTCCTTAAATAATGCAACAAAGTCCTTAAATAATGCAGCAGAGTCCTTAAATAATGCAGCAAAGTCCTTAAATAATGCAGCAGAGTCCTTAAATAATCCAGCCAAGTCCTTAAATAATGCAACAAAGTCCTTAGATAATGCAGCAGATTACTGAAATACTGCAGCGGGGTCCTTAAATAATGCAGCAGAGTCCTTAAATAATGCAACAAAGTCCTTAAATAATGCAGCAGAGTCCTTAAATAATGCAACAAAGTCCTTAAATAATGCAGCAGAGTCCTTAAATAATGCAGCAGAGTACTGAAATACCGCAGCAGGGTCCTTAAATAATGCAGCAAAGTCGTTAAATAATGAAGTAGAGTCCTTAAATAATGCAACAAAGTCCTTAAATGATGCAGCAGAGTCCTTAAATAATGCAACAAAGTCCTTAAATAATGCAGCAGAGTCCTTAAATAATGCAATAAAGTCCATAAATAATGCAGCAAAGTCCTTAAATAATTCAGCAGAGGGCTGAAATACCGCAGCAGGGTCCTTAAATAATGCAGCAGAGTCCTTAAATAATGCAACAAAGTCCTTAAATAATGCAGCACGGTCCTTAAATAATGCAACAAAGTCCTTAAATAATGCAGCAGAGTCCTTAAATAATGCAGCAAAGTCCTTAAATAATGCAGCAGAGTCCTTAAATAATCCAGCCAAGTCCTTAAATAATGCAACAAAGTCCTTAGATAATGCAGCAGATTACTGAAATACTGCAGCGGGGTCCTTAAATAATGCAGCAGAGTCCTTAAATAATGCAACAAAGTCCTTAAATAATGCAGCAGAGTCCTTAAATAATGCAACAAAGTCCTTAAATAATGCAGCAGAGTCCTTAAATAATGCAGCAAAGTCCTTAAATAATGCAGCACAGTCCTTAAATAATCCAGCCAAGTCCTTAAATAATGCAGCAAAGTCTTTAAATAATGCAATAAAGTCCATAAATAATGCAGCAAATTCCTTAAATAATGCAGCAGAGTACTGAAATACCGCAGCAGGATCCTTAAATAATGCAGCAGAGTCCTTAAATAATGCAACAAAGTCCTTAAATAATGCAGAACAGTCCTTAAATAATGCAATAAAGTCCTTAAATAATGCAGCAAAGTCCTTATATAATGCAGCAGAGTCCTTAAATAATGCAACAAAGTCCTTAAATAATGCAGCAGAGTCCTTAAATAATGCAAGAAAGTCCTTAAATAATGCAGCAGAGTCCTTAAATAATGCAGCACATTCCTTAAATAATGCAGCAGAGTCCTTAAATAATCCAGCCAAGTCCTTAAATATTGCAGCAGAGTCCTTAAATAATGCAGAAAAGTCCTTAAATAATGCAGCAGAGTCCTTAAAAACTGCAGCAGAGTCCTTAAATAATGCAGCAAAGTCCTTGAATAATGCAGCAGAGTCCTTAAATAATGCAACAAAGTCCTTAAATAATACAGAAGAGTCCTTAAATAATGCAGCAAATTCCTTAAATAATGCAGCAAAGTCTTTAAATAATGCAATAAAGTCCATAAATAATGCAGCAAAGTTCTTAAATAATGCAGCAGAGTCCTTAAATACCACAGCAGAGTCCTTAAATAATGCAGCAAAGTCTTTAAATAATGCAACAAAGTCCTTAAATAATGCAGCAGAGTCCTTAAATAATGCAGAAGAGTCCTTAAATAATCCATCCAAGTCCTTAAATAATGCAGCAGAGTCCTTAAATAATGCAACAAAATCCTTAAATAATGCAGAAGAGTCCTTAAATAATCCAGCCAAGTCCTTAAATCATGCAGCAGGGTCCTTAAATAATCCAGCCAAGTCCTTAAATAATGCAGAAGAGTCCTTTAATAATGCAACAAAGTCCTTAAATAATGCAGCAGAGTCCTTAAATAATGCAACAAAGTACTTAAATAATGCAGCAGAGTCCTTAAATAATGCAGCAAAGTCATTAAATAATGCTGCAGAGTCCTTAAATAATGCAGCAAATTCCTTAAATAATGCAGCAAAGTCTTTAAATAATGCAATAAAGTCCATAAATAATGCAGCAAAGTCCTTAAATAATGCAGCAGAGTACTGAAATACC
This sequence comes from Phyllobates terribilis, assembly GCF_046119375.1. NCBI lineage: Eukaryota > Metazoa > Chordata > Amphibia > Anura > Dendrobatidae > Phyllobates > Phyllobates terribilis. The sequence continues at coordinate 356,235 of NW_027362955.1, read as the reverse complement.
GCAGCAGGGTCCTTAAATAATGCAGCAAAGTCGTTAAATAATGAAGTAGAGTCCTTAAATAATGCAACAACGTCCTTAAATGATGCAGCAGAGTCCTTAAATAATGCAGCACATTCCTTAAATAATGCAGCAGAGTCCTTAAATAATCCAGCCAAGTCCTTAAATACTGCAGCAGAGTACTTAAATAATGCAGCAAAGTCCTTAAATAATGCAGCAGAGTCCTTAAATAATGCAACAAAGTACTTAAATAATGCAGAAGCGTCCTTAAATAATGCAACAAAGTCCTTAAATAATGCAGCTGAGTACTTAAATAATGCAACAAAGTACTTAAATAATGCAGCAGAGTCCTTAAGTACCGTATCAGAGTCCTTAAATAATGCAACAAAGTCCTTTAATAATGCAGCAGATTACTGAAATACTGCTGCAGGGTCCTTAAATAATGCAGCAGAGTCCTTAAATAATGCAACAAAGTCCTTAAATAATGCAGCATAGTCCTTAAATAATGCAACAAAGTCCTTAAATAATGCAGCAGAGTCCTTAAATAATGCAGCAGAGTACTGAAATACCGCAGCAGGGTCCTTAAATAATGCAGCAAAGTTGTTAAATAATGAAGTAGAGTCCTTAAGTAATGCAACAAAGTCCTTAAATGATGCAGCAGCGTCCTTAAATAATGCAACAAAGTCCTTAAATAATGCAGCAGAGTCCTTAAATAATGCAATAAAGTCCATAAATAATGCAGCAAAGTCCTTAAATAATTCAGCAGAGTGCTGAAATACCGCAGCAGGGTCCTTAAATAATGCAGCAGAGTCCTTAAGTAATGCAGCAAAGTCCTTAAATAATCCAGCCAAGTCCTTAAATAATGCAACAAAGTCCTTAAATAATGCAGCAGATTACTGAAATACCGCAGCAGGATCCTTAAATAATGCAGCAGAGTCCTTAAATAATGCAACAAAGTCCTTAAATAATGCAGAACAGTCCTTAAATAATGCAATAAAGTCCTTAAATAATGCAGCAAAGTCCTTAAATAATGCAGCAGAGTCCTTAAATAATGCAACAAAGTCCTTAAATAATGCAACAAAGTCCTTAAATAATGCAGCAGAGTCCTTAAATAATGCAGCACATTCCTTAAATAATTCAGCAGAGTCCTTAAATAATCCAGCCAAGTCCTTAAATACTGCAGCAGAGTACTTAAATAATGCAGCAAAGTCCTTAAATAATGCAGCTGAGTACTTAAATAATGCAACAAAGTCCTTAAATAATGCAGCAGAGTCCTTAAATAATGCAGCAAAGTCCTTAAATAATGCAGCACAGTCCTTAAATAATCCAGCCAAGTCCTTAAATAATGCAGCAAAGTCTTTAAATAATGCAATAAAGTCCATAAATAATGCAGCAAATTCCTTAAATAATGCAGCAGAGTACTGAAATACCGCAGCAGGATCCTTAAATAATGCAGCAGAGTCCTTAAATAATGCAACAAAGTCCTTAAATAATGCAGAACAGTCCTTAAATAATGCAACAAAGTCCTTAAATGATGCAGCAGAGTCCCTAAATAATGCAACAAAGTCCTTAAATAATGCAGCAGAGTCCTTAAATAATGCAATAAAGTCCATAAATAATGCAGCAAAGTCCTTAAATAATTCAGCAGAGTGCTGAAATACCGCAGCCAGGTCCTTAAATAATGCAGCAGAGTCCTTAAATAATGCAAGAAAGTCCTTAAATAATGCAGCACGGTCCTTAAATAATGCAACAAAGTCCTTAAATAATGCAGCAGAGTCCTTAAATAATGCAGCAGAGTCCTTAAATAATCCAGCCAAGTCCTTAAATAATGCAACAAAGTCCTTAAATAATGCAGCAGATTACTGAAATACTGCAGCAGGGTCCTTAAATAATGCAGCAGAGTCCTTAAATAATGCAACAAAGTCCTTAAATAATGCAGCAGAGTCCTTAAATAATGCAACAAAGTCCTTAAATAATGCAGCAGAGTCCTTAAATAATGCAGCAAAGTCCTTAAATAATGCAGCACAGTCCTTAATTAATCCAGCCAAGTCCTTAAATAATGCAGCAAAGTCTTTAAATAATGCAATAAAGTCCATAAATAATGCAGCAAAGTCCTTAAATAATTCAGCAGAGTGCTGAAATACCGCAGCAGGGTCCTTAAATAATGCAGCAGAGTCCTTAAATAATGCAACAAAGTCCTTAAATAATGCAGCACGGTCCTTAAATAATGCAACAAAGTCCTTAAATAATGCAGCAGAGTCCTTAAATAATGCAGCAAAGTCCTTAAATAATGCAGCAGAGTCCTTAAATAATCCAGCCAAGTCCTTAAATAATGCAACAAAGTCCTTAGATAATGCAGCAGATTACTGAAATACTGCAGCGGGGTCCTTAAATAATGCAGCAGAGTCCTTAAATAATGCAACAAAGTCCTTAAATAATGCAGCAGAGTCCTTAAATAATGCAACAAAGTCCTTAAATAATGCAGCAGAGTCCTTAAATAATGCAGCAGAGTACTGAAATACCGCAGCAGGGTCCTTAAATAATGCAGCAAAGTCGTTAAATAATGAAGTAGAGTCCTTAAATAATGCAACAAAGTCCTTAAATGATGCAGCAGAGTCCTTAAATAATGCAACAAAGTCCTTAAATAATGCAGCAGAGTCCTTAAATAATGCAATAAAGTCCATAAATAATGCAGCAAAGTCCTTAAATAATTCAGCAGAGGGCTGAAATACCGCAGCAGGGTCCTTAAATAATGCAGCAGAGTCCTTAAATAATGCAACAAAGTCCTTAAATAATGCAGCACGGTCCTTAAATAATGCAACAAAGTCCTTAAATAATGCAGCAGAGTCCTTAAATAATGCAGCAAAGTCCTTAAATAATGCAGCAGAGTCCTTAAATAATCCAGCCAAGTCCTTAAATAATGCAACAAAGTCCTTAGATAATGCAGCAGATTACTGAAATACTGCAGCGGGGTCCTTAAATAATGCAGCAGAGTCCTTAAATAATGCAACAAAGTCCTTAAATAATGCAGCAGAGTCCTTAAATAATGCAACAAAGTCCTTAAATAATGCAGCAGAGTCCTTAAATAATGCAGCAAAGTCCTTAAATAATGCAGCACAGTCCTTAAATAATCCAGCCAAGTCCTTAAATAATGCAGCAAAGTCTTTAAATAATGCAATAAAGTCCATAAATAATGCAGCAAATTCCTTAAATAATGCAGCAGAGTACTGAAATACCGCAGCAGGATCCTTAAATAATGCAGCAGAGTCCTTAAATAATGCAACAAAGTCCTTAAATAATGCAGAACAGTCCTTAAATAATGCAATAAAGTCCTTAAATAATGCAGCAAAGTCCTTATATAATGCAGCAGAGTCCTTAAATAATGCAACAAAGTCCTTAAATAATGCAGCAGAGTCCTTAAATAATGCAAGAAAGTCCTTAAATAATGCAGCAGAGTCCTTAAATAATGCAGCACATTCCTTAAATAATGCAGCAGAGTCCTTAAATAATCCAGCCAAGTCCTTAAATATTGCAGCAGAGTCCTTAAATAATGCAGAAAAGTCCTTAAATAATGCAGCAGAGTCCTTAAAAACTGCAGCAGAGTCCTTAAATAATGCAGCAAAGTCCTTGAATAATGCAGCAGAGTCCTTAAATAATGCAACAAAGTCCTTAAATAATACAGAAGAGTCCTTAAATAATGCAGCAAATTCCTTAAATAATGCAGCAAAGTCTTTAAATAATGCAATAAAGTCCATAAATAATGCAGCAAAGTTCTTAAATAATGCAGCAGAGTCCTTAAATACCACAGCAGAGTCCTTAAATAATGCAGCAAAGTCTTTAAATAATGCAACAAAGTCCTTAAATAATGCAGCAGAGTCCTTAAATAATGCAGAAGAGTCCTTAAATAATCCATCCAAGTCCTTAAATAATGCAGCAGAGTCCTTAAATAATGCAACAAAATCCTTAAATAATGCAGAAGAGTCCTTAAATAATCCAGCCAAGTCCTTAAATCATGCAGCAGGGTCCTTAAATAATCCAGCCAAGTCCTTAAATAATGCAGAAGAGTCCTTTAATAATGCAACAAAGTCCTTAAATAATGCAGCAGAGTCCTTAAATAATGCAACAAAGTACTTAAATAATGCAGCAGAGTCCTTAAATAATGCAGCAAAGTCATTAAATAATGCTGCAGAGTCCTTAAATAATGCAGCAAATTCCTTAAATAATGCAGCAAAGTCTTTAAATAATGCAATAAAGTCCATAAATAATGCAGCAAAGTCCTTAAATAATGCAGCAGAGTACTGAAATACCGCAGCAGGGTCCTTAAATAATGCAGCAAAGTCGTTAAATAATGAAGTAGAGTCCTTAAATAATGCAACAACGTCCTTAAATGATGCAGCAGAGTCCTTAAATAATGCAGCACATTCCTTAAATAATGCAGCAGAGTCCTTAAATAATCCAGCCAAGTCCTTAAATACTGCAGCAGAGTACTTAAATAATGCAGCAAAGTCCTTAAATAATGCAGCAGAGTCCTTAAATAATGCAACAAAGTACTTAAATAATGCAGAAGCGTCCTTAAATAATGCAACAAAGTCCTTAAATAATGCAGCTGAGTACTTAAATAATGCAACAAAGTACTTAAATAATGCAGCAGAGTCCTTAAGTACCGTATCAGAGTCCTTAAATAATGCAACAAAGTCCTTTAATAATGCAGCAGATTACTGAAATACTGCTGCAGGGTCCTTAAATAATGCAGCAGAGTCCTTAAATAATGCAACAAAGTCCTTAAATAATGCAGCATAGTCCTTAAATAATGCAACAAAGTCCTTAAATAATGCAGCAGAGTCCTTAAATAATGCAGCAGAGTACTGAAATACCGCAGCAGGGTCCTTAAATAATGCAGCAAAGTTGTTAAATAATGAAGTAGAGTCCTTAAGTAATGCAACAAAGTCCTTAAATGATGCAGCAGCGTCCTTAAATAATGCAACAAAGTCCTTAAATAATGCAGCAGAGTCCTTAAATAATGCAATAAAGTCCATAAATAATGCAGCAAAGTCCTTAAATAATTCAGCAGAGTGCTGAAATACCGCAGCAGGGTCCTTAAATAATGCAGCAGAGTCCTTAAGTAATGCAGCAAAGTCCTTAAATAATCCAGCCAAGTCCTTAAATAATGCAACAAAGTCCTTAAATAATGCAGCAGATTACTGAAATACTGCAGCAGGGTCCTTAAATAAAGCAGCAGAGTCCTTAAATAATGCAACAAAGTCCTTAAATAATGCAGCAGAGTCCTTAAATAATGCAACAAAGTCCTTAAATAATGCAGCAGAGTCCTTAAATAATGCAGCAGAGTACTGAAATACCGCAGCAGGGTCCTTAAATAATGCAGCAAAGTCGTTAAATAATGAAGTAGAGTCCTTAAATAATGCAACAAAGTCCTTAAATGATGCAGCAGAGTCCTTAAATAATGCAACAAAGTCCTTAAATAATGCAGCAGAGTCCTTAAATAATGCAATAAAGTCCATAAATAATGCAGCAAAGTCCTTAAATAATTCAGCAGAGTGCTGAAATACCGCAGCCAGGTCCTTAAATAATGCAGCAGAGTCCTTAAATAATGCAACAAAGTCCTTAAATAATGCAGCACGGTCCTTAAATAATGCAACAAAGTCCTTAAATAATGCAGCAGAGTCCTTAAATAATGCAGCAGAGTCCTTAAATAATCCAGCCAAGTCCTTAAATAATGCAACAAAGTCCTTAAATAATGCAGCAGATTACTGAAATACTGCAGCAGGGTCCTTAAATAATGCAGCAGAGTCCTTAAATAATGCAACAAAGTCCTTAAATAATGCAGCAGAGTCCTTAAATAATGCAACAAAGTCCTTAAATAATCTAGCAGAGTCCTTAAATAATGCAGCAAAGTCCTTAAATAATGCAGCACAGTCCTTAATTAATCCAGCCAAGTCCTTAAATAATGCAGCAAAGTCTTTAAATAATGCAATAAAGTCCATAAATAATGCAGCAAAGTCCTTAAATAATTCAGCAGAGTGCTGAAATACCGCAGCAGGGTCCTTAAATAATGCAGCAGAGTCCTTAAATAATGCAACAAAGTCCTTAAATAATGCAGCAGAGTCCTTAAATAATGCAACAAAGTCCTTAAATAATGCAGCAGAGTCCTTAAATAATGCAGCAGAGTACTGAAATACCGCAGCAGGGTCCTTAAATAATGCAGCAAAGTCGTTAAATAATGAAGTAGAGTCCTTAAATAATGCAACAAAGTCCTTAAATGATGCAGCAGAGTCCTTAAATAATGCAACAAAGTCCTTAAATAATGCAGCAGAGTCCTTAAATAATGCAATAAAGTCCATAAATAATGCAGCAAAGTCCTTAAATAATTCAGCAGAGGGCTGAAATACCGCAGCAGGGTCCTTAAATAATGCAGCAGAGTCCTTAAATAATGCAACAAAGTCCTTAAATAATGCAGCACGGTCCTTAAATAATGCAACAAAGTCCTTAAATAATGCAGCCAAGTCCTTAAATAATGCAGCAAAGTCCTTAAATAATGCAGCAGAGTCCTTAAATAATCCAGCCAAGTCCTTAAATAATGCAACAAAGTCCTTAGATAATGCAGCAGATTACTGAAATACTGCAGCGGGGTCCTTAAATAATGCAGCAGAGTCCTTAAATAATGCAACAAAGTCCTTAAATAATGCAGCAGAGTCCTTAAATAATGCAACAAAGTCCTTAAATAATGCAGCAGAGTCCTTAAATAATGCAGCAAAGTCCTTAAATAATGCAGCACAGTCCTTAAATAATCCAGCCAAGTCCTTAAATAATGCAGCAAAGTCTTTAAATAATGCAATAAAGTCCATAAATAATGCAGCAAATTCCTTAAATAATGCAGCAGAGTACTGAAATACCGCAGCAGGATCCTTAAATAATGCAGCAGAGTCCTTAAATAATGCAACAAAGTCCTTAAATAATGCAGAACAGTCCTTAAATAATGCAATAAAGTCCTTAAATAATGCAGCAAAGTCCTTAAATAATGCAGCAGAGTCCTTAAATAATGCAACAAAGTCCTTAAATAATGCAACAAAGTCCTTAAATAATGCAGCAGAGTCCTTAAATAATGCAGCACATTCCTTAAATAATTCAGCAGAGTCCTTAAATAATCCAGCCAAGTCCTTAAATACTGCAGCAGAGTACTTAAATAATGCAGCAAAGTCCTTAAATAATGCAGCTGAGTACTTAAATAATGCAACAAAGTCCTTAAATAATGCAGCAGAGTCCTTAAATAATGCAGCAAAGTCCTTAAATAATGCAGCACAGTCCTTAAATAATCCAGCCAAGTCCTTAAATAATGCAGCAAAGTCTTTAAATAATGCAATAAAGTCCATAAATAATGCAGCAAATTCCTTAAATAATGCAGCAGAGTACTGAAATACCGCAGCAGGATCCTTAAATAATGCAGCAGAGTCCTTAAATAATGCAACAAAGTCCTTAAATAATGCAGAACAGTCCTTAAATAATGCAATAAAGTCCTTAAATAATGCAGCAAAGTCCTTATATAATGCAGCAGAGTCCTTAAATAATGCAACAAAGTCCTTAAATAATGCAGCAGAGTCCTTAAATAATGCAAGAAAGTCCTTAAATAATGCAGCAGAGTCCTTAAATAATGCAGCACATTCCTTAAATAATGCAGCAGAGTCCTTAAATAATCCAGCCAAGTCCTTAAATATTGCAGCAGAGTCCTTAAATAATGCAGAAAAGTCCTTAAATAATGCAGCAGAGTCCTTAAAAACTGCAGCAGAGTCCTTAAATAATGCAGCAAAGTCCTTGAATAATGCAGCAGAGTCCTTAAATAATGCAACAAAGTCCTTAAATAATACAGAAGAGTCCTTAAATAATGCAGCAAATTCCTTAAATAATGCAGCAAAGTCTTTAAATAATGCAATAAAGTCCATAAATAATGCAGCAAAGTTCTTAAATAATGCAGCAGAGTCCTTAAATACCACAGCAGAGTCCTTAAATAATGCAGCAAAGTCTTTAAATAATGCAACAAAGTCCTTAAATAATGCAGCAGAGTCCTTAAATAATGCAGAAGAGTCCTTAAATAATCCATCCAAGTCCTTAAATAATGCAGCAGAGTCCTTAAATAATGCAACAAAATCCTTAAATAATGCAGAAGAGTCCTTAAATAATCCAGCCAAGTCCTTAAATCATGCAGCAGGGTCCTTAAATAATCCAGCCAAGTCCTTAAATAATGCAGAAGAGTCCTTTAATAATGCAACAAAGTCCTTAAATAATGCAGCAGAGTCCTTAAATAATGCAACAAAGTACTTAAATAATGCAGCAGAGTCCTTAAATAATGCAGCAAAGTCCTTAAATAATGCAGCAGAGTCCTTAAATAATCCAGCCAAGTCCTTAAATAATGCAACAAAGTCCTTAGATAATGCAGCAGATTACTGAAATACTGCAGCGGGGTCCTTAAATAATGCAGCAGAGTCCTTAAATAATGCAACAAAGTCCTTAAATAATGCAGCAGAGTCCTTAAATAATGCAACAAAGTCCTTAAATAATGCAGCAGAGTCCTTAAATAATGCAGCAAAGTCCTTAAATAATGCAGCACAGTCCTTAAATAATCCAGCCAAGTCCTTAAATAATGCAGCAAAGTCTTTAAATAATGCAATAAAGTCCATAAATAATGCAGCAAATTCCTTAAATAATGCAGCAGAGTACTGAAATACCGCAGCAGGATCCTTAAATAATGCAGCAGAGTCCTTAAATAATGCAACAAAGTCCTTAAATAATGCAGAACAGTCCTTAAATAATGCAATAAAGTCCTTAAATAATGCAGCAAAGTCCTTAAATAATGCAGCAGAGTCCTTAAATAATGCAACAAAGTCCTTAAATAATGCAACAAAGTCCTTAAATAATGCAGCAGAGTCCTTAAATAATGCAACAAAGTCCTTAAATAATGCAGCAGAGTCCTTAAATAATGCAGCAGAGTAATGAAATACCGCAGCAGGGTCCTTAAATAATGCAGCAAAGTCGTTAAATAATGAAGTAGAGTCCTTAAATAATGCAACAAAGTCCTTAAATGATGCAGCAGAGTCCCTAAATAATGCAACAAAGTCCTTAAATAATGCAGCAGAGTCCTTAAATAATGCAATAAAGTCCATAAATAATTCAGCAAAGTCCTTAAATAATTCAGCAGAGTGCTGAAATACCGCAGCCAGGTCCTTAAATAATGCAGCAGAGTCCTTAAATAATGCAAGAAAGTCCTTAAATAATGCAGCACGGTCCTTAAATAATGCAACAAAGTCCTTAAATAATGCAGCAGAGTCCTTAAATAATGCAGCAGAGTCCTTAAATAATCCAGCCAAGTCCTTAAATAATGCAACAAAGTCCTTAAATAATGCAGCAGATTACTGAAATACTGCAGCAGGGTCCTTAAATAATGCAGCAGAGTCCTTAAATAATGCAACAAAGTCCTTAAATAATGCAGCAGAGTCCTTAAATAATGCAACAAAGTCCTTAAATAATGCAGCACGGTCCTTAAATAATGCAACAAAGTCCTTAAATAATGCAGCAGAGTCCTTAAATAATGCAGCAAAGTCCTTAAATAATGCAGCAGAGTCCTTAAATAATCCAGCCAAGTCCTTAAATAATGCAACAAAGTCCTTAGATAATGCAGCAGATTACTGAAATACTGAAGCGGGGTCCTTAAATAATGCAGCAGAGTCCTTAAATAATGCAACAAAGTCCTTAAATAATGCAGCAGAGTCCTTAAATAATGCAACAAAGTCCTTAAATAATGCAGCAGAGTCCTTAAATAATGCAGCAGAGTACTGAAATACCGCAGCAGGGTCCTTAAATAATGCAGCAAAGTCGTTAAATAATGAAGTAGAGTCCTTAAATAATGCAACAAAGTCCTTAAATGATGCAGCAGAGTCCTTAAATAATGCAACAAAGTCCTTAAATAATGCAGCAGAGTCCTTAAATAATGCAATAAAGTCCATAAATAATGCAGCAAAGTCCTTAAATAATTCAGCAGAGGGCTGAAATACCGCAGCAGGGTCCTTAAATAATGCAGCAGAGTCCTTAAATAATGCAACAAAGTCCTTAAATAATGCAGCACGGTCCTTAAATAATGCAACAAAGTCCTTAAATAATGCAGCCGAGTCCTTAAATAATGCAGCAAAGTCCTTAAATAATGCAGCAGAGTCCTTAAATAATCCAGCCAAGTCCTTAAATAATGCAACAAAGTCCTTAGATAATGCAGCAGATTACTGAAATACTGCAGCGGGGTCCTTAAATAATGCAGCAGAGTCCTTAAATAATGCAACAAAGTCCTTAAATAATGCAGCAGAGTCCTTAAATAATGCAACAAAGTCCTTAAATAATGCAGCAGAGTCCTTAAATAATGCAGCAAAGTCCTTAAATAATGCAGCACAGTCCTTAAATAATCCAGCCAAGTCCTTAAATAATGCAGCAAAGTCTTTAAATAATGCAATAAAGTCCATAAATAATGCAGCAAATTCCTTAAATAATGCAGCAGAGTACTGAAATACCGCAGCAGGATCCTTAAATAATGCAGCAGAGTCCTTAAATAATGCAACAAAGTCCTTAAATAATGCAGAACAGTCCTTAAATAATGCAATAAAGTCCTTAAATAATGCAGCAAAGTCCTTAAATAATGCAGCAGAGTCCTTAAATAATGCAACAAAGTCCTTAAATAATGCAACAAAGTCCTTAAATAATGCAGCAGAGTCCTTAAATAATGCAGCACATTCCTTAAATAATTCAGCAGAGTCCTTAAATAATCCAGCCAAGTCCTTAAATACTGCAGCAGAGTACTTAAATAATGCAGCAAAGTCCTTAAATAATGCAGCTGAGTACTTAAATAATGCAACAAAGTCCTTAAATAATGCAGCAGAGTCCTTAAATAATGCAGCAAAGTCCTTAAATAATGCAGCACAGTCCTTAAATAATCCAGCCAAGTCCTTAAATAATGCAGCAAAGTCTTTAAATAATGCAATAAAGTCCATAAATAATGCAGCAAATTCCTTAAATAATGCAGCAGAGTACTGAAATACCGCAGCAGGATCCTTAAATAATGCAGCAGAGTCCTTAAATAATGCAACAAAGTCCTTAAATAATGCAGAACAGTCCTTAAATAATGCAATAAAGTCCTTAAATAATGCAGCAAAGTCCTTATATAATGCAGCAGAGTCCTTAAATAATGCAACAAAGTCCTTAAATAATGCAGCAGAGTCCTTAAATAATGCAAGAAAGTCCTTAAATAATGCAGCAGAGTCCTTAAATAATGCAGCACATTCCTTAAATAATGCAGCAGAGTCCTTAAATAATCCAGCCAAGTCCTTAAATATTGCAGCAGAGTCCTTAAATAATGCAGAAAAGTCCTTAAATAATGCAGCAGAGTCCTTAAAAACTGCAGCAGAGTCCTTAAATAATGCAGCAAAGTCCTTGAATAATGCAGCAGAGTCCTTAAATAATGCAACAAAGTCCTTAAATAATACAGAAGAGTCCTTAAATAATGCAGCAAATTCCTTAAATAATGCAGCAAAGTCTTTAAATAATGCAATAAAGTCCATAAATAATGCAGCAAAGTTCTTAAATAATGCAGCAGAGTCCTTAAATACCACAGCAGAGTCCTTAAATAATGCAGCAAAGTCTTTAAATAATGCAACAAAGTCCTTAAATAATGCAGCAGAGTCCTTAAATAATGCAGAAGAGTCCTTAAATAATCCATCCAAGTCCTTAAATAATGCAGCAGAGTCCTTAAATAATGCAACAAAATCCTTAAATAATGCAGAAGAGTCCTTAAATAATCCAGCCAAGTCCTTAAATCATGCAGCAGGGTCCTTAAATAATCCAGCCAAGTCCTTAAATAATGCAGAAGAGTCCTTTAATAATGCAACAAAGTCCTTAAATAATGCAGCAGAGTCCTTAAATAATGCAACAAAGTACTTAAATAATGCAGCAGAGTCCTTAAATAATGCAGCAAAGTCCTTAAATAATGCAGCAGAGTCCTTAAATAATCCAGCCAAGTCCTTAAATAATGCAACAAAGTCCTTAGATAATGCAGCAGATTACTGAAATACTGCAGCGGGGTCCTTAAATAATGCAGCAGAGTCCTTAAATAATGCAACAAAGTCCTTAAATAATGCAGCAGAGTCCTTAAATAATGCAACAAAGTCCTTAAATAATGCAGCAGAGTCCTTAAATAATGCAGCAAAGTCCTTAAATAATGCAGCACAGTCCTTAAATAATCCAGCCAAGTCCTTAAATAATGCAGCAAAGTCTTTAAATAATGCAATAAAGTCCATAAATAATGCAGCAAATTCCTTAAATAATGCAGCAGAGTACTGAAATACCGCAGCAGGATCCTTAAATAATGCAGCAGAGTCCTTAAATAATGCAACAAAGTCCTTAAATAATGCAGAACAGTCCTTAAATAATGCAATAAAGTCCTTAAATAATGCAGCAAAGTCCTTAAATAATGCAGCAGAGTCCTTAAATAATGCAACAAAGTCCTTAAATAATGCAACAAAGTCCTTAAATAATGCAGCAGAGTCCTTAAATAATGCAACAAAGTCCTTAAATAATGCAGCAGAGTCCTTAAATAATGCAGCAGAGTAATGAAATACCGCAGCAGGGTCCTTAAATAATGCAGCAAAGTCGTTAAATAATGAAGTAGAGTCCTTAAATAATGCAACAAAGTCCTTAAATGATGCAGCAGAGTCCCTAAATAATGCAACAAAGTCCTTAAATAATGCAGCAGAGTCCTTAAATAATGCAATAAAGTCCATAAATAATTCAGCAAAGTCCTTAAATAATTCAGCAGAGTGCTGAAATACCGCAGCCAGGTCCTTAAATAATGCAGCAGAGTCCTTAAATAATGCAAGAAAGTCCTTAAATAATGCAGCACGGTCCTTAAATAATGCAACAAAGTCCTTAAATAATGCAGCAGAGTCCTTAAATAATGCAGCAGAGTCCTTAAATAATCCAGCCAAGTCCTTAAATAATGCAACAAAGTCCTTAAATAATGCAGCAGATTACTGAAATACTGCAGCAGGGTCCTTAAATAATGCAGCAGAGTCCTTAAATAATGCAACAAAGTCCTTAAATAATGCAGCAGAGTCCTTAAATAATGCAACAAAGTCCTTAAATAATGCAGCACGGTCCTTAAATAATGCAACAAAGTCCTTAAATAATGCAGCAGAGTCCTTAAATAATGCAGCAAAGTCCTTAAATAATGCAGCAGAGTCCTTAAATAATCCAGCCAAGTCCTTAAATAATGCAACAAAGTCCTTAGATAATGCAGCAGATTACTGAAATACTGAAGCGGGGTCCTTAAATAATGCAGCAGAGTCCTTAAATAATGCAACAAAGTCCTTAAATAATGCAGCAGAGTCCTTAAATAATGCAACAAAGTCCTTAAATAATGCAGCAGAGTCCTTAAATAATGCAGCAGAGTACTGAAATACCGCAGCAGGGTCCTTAAATAATGCAGCAAAGTCGTTAAATAATGAAGTAGAGTCCTTAAATAATGCAACAAAGTCCTTAAATGATGCAGCAGAGTCCTTAAATAATGCAACAAAGTCCTTAAATAATGCAGCAGAGTCCTTAAATAATGCAATAAAGTCCATAAATAATGCAGCAAAGTCCTTAAATAATTCAGCAGAGGGCTGAAATACCGCAGCAGGGTCCTTAAATAATGCAGCAGAGTCCTTAAATAATGCAACAAAGTCCTTAAATAATGCAGCACGGTCCTTAAATAATGCAACAAAGTCCTTAAATAATGCAGCAGAGTCCTTAAATAATGCAGCAAAGTCCTTAAATAATGCAGCAGAGTCCTTAAATAATCCAGCCAAGTCCTTAAATAATGCAACAAAGTCCTTAGATAATGCAGCAGATTACTGAAATACTGCAGCGGGGTCCTTAAATAATGCAGCAGAGTCCTTAAATAATGCAACAAAGTCCTTAAATAATGCAGCAGAGTCCTTAAATAATGCAACAAAGTCCTTAAATAATGCAGCAGAGTCCTTAAATAATGCAGCAAAGTCCTTAAATAATGCAGCACAGTCCTTAAATAATCCAGCCAAGTCCTTAAATAATGCAGCAAAGTCTTTAAATAATGCAATAAAGTCCATAAATAATGCAGCAAATTCCTTAAATAATGCAGCAGAGTACTGAAATACCGCAGCAGGATCCTTAAATAATGCAGCAGAGTCCTTAAATAATGCAACAAAGTCCTTAAATAATGCAGAACAGTCCTTAAATAATGCAATAAAGTCCTTAAATAATGCAGCAAAGTCCTTATATAATGCAGCAGAGTCCTTAAATAATGCAACAAAGTCCTTAAATAATGCAGCAGAGTCCTTAAATAATGCAAGAAAGTCCTTAAATAATGCAGCAGAGTCCTTAAATAATGCAGCACATTCCTTAAATAATGCAGCAGAGTCCTTAAATAATCCAGCCAAGTCCTTAAATATTGCAGCAGAGTCCTTAAATAATGCAGAAAAGTCCTTAAATAATGCAGCAGAGTCCTTAAAAACTGCAGCAGAGTCCTTAAATAATGCAGCAAAGTCCTTGAATAATGCAGCAGAGTCCTTAAATAATGCAACAAAGTCCTTAAATAATACAGAAGAGTCCTTAAATAATGCAGCAAATTCCTTAAATAATGCAGCAAAGTCTTTAAATAATGCAATAAAGTCCATAAATAATGCAGCAAAGTTCTTAAATAATGCAGCAGAGTCCTTAAATACCACAGCAGAGTCCTTAAATAATGCAGCAAAGTCTTTAAATAATGCAACAAAGTCCTTAAATAATGCAGCAGAGTCCTTAAATAATGCAGAAGAGTCCTTAAATAATCCATCCAAGTCCTTAAATAATGCAGCAGAGTCCTTAAATAATGCAACAAAATCCTTAAATAATGCAGAAGAGTCCTTAAATAATCCAGCCAAGTCCTTAAATCATGCAGCAGGGTCCTTAAATAATCCAGCCAAGTCCTTAAATAATGCAGAAGAGTCCTTTAATAATGCAACAAAGTCCTTAAATAATGCAGCAGAGTCCTTAAATAATGCAACAAAGTACTTAAATAATGCAGCAGAGTCCTTAAATAATGCAGCAAAGTCCTTAAATAATGCAGCAGAGTCCTTAAATAATCCAGCCAAGTCCTTAAATAATGCAACAAAGTCCTTAGATAATGCAGCAGATTACTGAAATACTGCAGCGGGGTCCTTAAATAATGCAGCAGAGTCCTTAAATAATGCAACAAAGTCCTTAAATAATGCAGCAGAGTCCTTAAATAATGCAACAAAGTCCTTAAATAATGCAGCAGAGTCCTTAAATAATGCAGCAAAGTCCTTAAATAATGCAGCACAGTCCTTAAATAATCCAGCCAAGTCCTTAAATAATGCAGCAAAGTCTTTAAATAATGCAATAAAGTCCATAAATAATGCAGCAAATTCCTTAAATAATGCAGCAGAGTACTGAAATACCGCAGCAGGATCCTTAAATAATGCAGCAGAGTCCTTAAATAATGCAACAAAGTCCTTAAATAATGCAGAACAGTCCTTAAATAATGCAATAAAGTCCTTAAATAATGCAGCAAAGTCCTTAAATAATGCAGCAGAGTCCTTAAATAATGCAACAAAGTCCTTAAATAATGCAACAAAGTCCTTAAATAATGCAGCAGAGTCCTTAAATAATGCAACAAAGTCCTTAAATAATGCAGCAGAGTCCTTAAATAATGCAGCAGAGTAATGAAATACCGCAGCAGGGTCCTTAAATAATGCAGCAAAGTCGTTAAATAATGAAGTAGAGTCCTTAAATAATGCAACAAAGTCCTTAAATGATGCAGCAGAGTCCCTAAATAATGCAACAAAGTCCTTAAATAATGCAGCAGAGTCCTTAAATAATGCAATAAAGTCCATAAATAATTCAGCAAAGTCCTTAAATAATTCAGCAGAGTGCTGAAATACCGCAGCCAGGTCCTTAAATAATGCAGCAGAGTCCTTAAATAATGCAAGAAAGTCCTTAAATAATGCAGCACGGTCCTTAAATAATGCAACAAAGTCCTTAAATAATGCAGCAGAGTCCTTAAATAATGCAGCAGAGTCCTTAAATAATCCAGCCAAGTCCTTAAATAATGCAACAAAGTCCTTAAATAATGCAGCAGATTACTGAAATACTGCAGCAGGGTCCTTAAATAATGCAGCAGAGTCCTTAAATAATGCAACAAAGTCCTTAAATAATGCAGCAGAGTCCTTAAATAATGCAACAAAGTCCTTAAATAATGCAGCAGAGTCCTTAAATAATGCAACAAAGTCCTTAAATAATGCAGCAGAGTCCTTAAATAATGCAGCAAAGTCCTTAAATAATGCAGCACAGTCCTTAAATAATCCAGCCAAGTCCTTAAATAATGCAGCAAAGTCTTTAAATAATGCAATAAAGTCCATAAATAATGCAGCAAATTCCTTAAATAATGCAGCAGAGTACTGAAATACCGCAGCAGGATCCTTAAATAATGCAGCAGAGTCCTTAAATAATGCAACAAAGTCCTTAAATAATGCAGAACAGTCCTTAAATAATGCAATAAAGTCCTTAAATAATGCAGCAAAGTCCTTATATAATGCAGCAGAGTCCTTAAATAATGCAACAAAGTCCTTAAATAATGCAGCAGAGTCCTTAAATAATGCAAGAAAGTCCTTAAATAATGCAGCAGAGTCCTTAAATAATGCAGCACATTCCTTAAATAATGCAGCAGAGTCCTTAAATAATCCAGCCAAGTCCTTAAATATTGCAGCAGAGTCCTTAAATAATGCAGAAAAGTCCTTAAATAATGCAGCAGAGTCCTTAAAAACTGCAGCAGAGTCCTTAAATAATGCAGCAAAGTCCTTGAATAATGCAGCAGAGTCCTTAAATAATGCAACAAAGTCCTTAAATAATACAGAAGAGTCCTTAAATAATGCAGCAAATTCCTTAAATAATGCAGCAAAGTCTTTAAATAATGCAATAAAGTCCATAAATAATGCAGCAAAGTTCTTAAATAATGCAGCAGAGTCCTTAAATACCACAGCAGAGTCCTTAAATAATGCAGCAAAGTCTTTAAATAATGCAACAAAGTCCTTAAATAATGCAGCAGAGTCCTTAAATAATGCAGAAGAGTCCTTAAATAATCCATCCAAGTCCTTAAATAATGCAGCAGAGTCCTTAAATAATGCAACAAAATCCTTAAATAATGCAGAAGAGTCCTTAAATAATCCAGCCAAGTCCTTAAATCATGCAGCAGGGTCCTTAAATAATCCAGCCAAGTCCTTAAATAATGCAGAAGAGTCCTTTAATAATGCAACAAAGTCCTTAAATAATGCAGCAGAGTCCTTAAATAATGCAACAAAGTACTTAAATAATGCAGCAGAGTCCTTAAATAATGCAGCAAAGTCCTTAAATAATGCAGCAGAGTCCTTAAATAATCCAGCCAAGTCCTTAAATAATGCAACAAAGTCCTTAGATAATGCAGCAGATTACTGAAATACTGCAGCGGGGTCCTTAAATAATGCAGCAGAGTCCTTAAATAATGCAACAAAGTCCTTAAATAATGCAGCAGAGTCCTTAAATAATGCAACAAAGTCCTTAAATAATGCAGCAGAGTCCTTAAATAATGCAGCAAAGTCCTTAAATAATGCAGCACAGTCCTTAAATAATCCAGCCAAGTCCTTAAATAATGCAGCAAAGTCTTTAAATAATGCAATAAAGTCCATAAATAATGCAGCAAATTCCTTAAATAATGCAGCAGAGTACTGAAATACCGCAGCAGGATCCTTAAATAATGCAGCAGAGTCCTTAAATAATGCAACAAAGTCCTTAAATAATGCAGAACAGTCCTTAAATAATGCAATAAAGTCCTTAAATAATGCAGCAAAGTCCTTAAATAATGCAGCAGAGTCCTTAAATAATGCAACAAAGTCCTTAAATAATGCAACAAAGTCCTTAAATAATGCAGCAGAGTCCTTAAATAATGCAACAAAGTCCTTAAATAATGCAGCAGAGTCCTTAAATAATGCAGCAGAGTAATGAAATACCGCAGCAGGGTCCTTAAATAATGCAGCAAAGTCGTTAAATAATGAAGTAGAGTCCTTAAATAATGCAACAAAGTCCTTAAATGATGCAGCAGAGTCCCTAAATAATGCAACAAAGTCCTTAAATAATGCAGCAGAGTCCTTAAATAATGCAATAAAGTCCATAAATAATTCAGCAAAGTCCTTAAATAATTCAGCAGAGTGCTGAAATACCGCAGCCAGGTCCTTAAATAATGCAGCAGAGTCCTTAAATAATGCAAGAAAGTCCTTAAATAATGCAGCACGGTCCTTAAATAATGCAACAAAGTCCTTAAATAATGCAGCAGAGTCCTTAAATAATGCAGCAGAGTCCTTAAATAATCCAGCCAAGTCCTTAAATAATGCAACAAAGTCCTTAAATAATGCAGCAGATTACTGAAATACTGCAGCAGGGTCCTTAAATAATGCAGCAGAGTCCTTAAATAATGCAACAAAGTCCTTAAATAATGCAGCAGAGTCCTTAAATAATGCAACAAAGTCCTTAAATAATGCAGCACGGTCCTTAAATAATGCAACAAAGTCCTTAAATAATGCAGCAGAGTCCTTAAATAATGCAGCAAAGTCCTTAAATAATGCAGCAGAGTCCTTAAATAATCCAGCCAAGTCCTTAAATAATGCAACAAAGTCCTTAGATAATGCAGCAGATTACTGAAATACTGAAGCGGGGTCCTTAAATAATGCAGCAGAGTCCTTAAATAATGCAACAAAGTCCTTAAATAATGCAGCAGAGTCCTTAAATAATGCAACAAAGTCCTTAAATAATGCAGCAGAGTCCTTAAATAATGCAGCAGAGTACTGAAATACCGCAGCAGGGTCCTTAAATAATGCAGCAAAGTCGTTAAATAATGAAGTAGAGTCCTTAAATAATGCAACAAAGTCCTTAAATGATGCAGCAGAGTCCTTAAATAATGCAACAAAGTCCTTAAATAATGCAGCAGAGTCCTTAAATAATGCAATAAAGTCCATAAATAATGCAGCAAAGTCCTTAAATAATTCAGCAGAGGGCTGAAATACCGCAGCAGGGTCCTTAAATAATGCAGCAGAGTCCTTAAATAATGCAACAAAGTCCTTAAATAATGCAGCACGGTCCTTAAATAATGCAACAAAGTCCTTAAATAATGCAGCAGAGTCCTTAAATAATGCAGCAAAGTCCTTAAATAATGCAGCAGAGTCCTTAAATAATCCAGCCAAGTCCTTAAATAATGCAACAAAGTCCTTAGATAATGCAGCAGATTACTGAAATACTGCAGCGGGGTCCTTAAATAATGCAGCAGAGTCCTTAAATAATGCAACAAAGTCCTTAAATAATGCAGCAGAGTCCTTAAATAATGCAACAAAGTCCTTAAATAATGCAGCAGAGTCCTTAAATAATGCAGCAAAGTCCTTAAATAATGCAGCACAGTCCTTAAATAATCCAGCCAAGTCCTTAAATAATGCAGCAAAGTCTTTAAATAATGCAATAAAGTCCATAAATAATGCAGCAAATTCCTTAAATAATGCAGCAGAGTACTGAAATACCGCAGCAGGATCCTTAAATAATGCAGCAGAGTCCTTAAATAATGCAACAAAGTCCTTAAATAATGCAGAACAGTCCTTAAATAATGCAATAAAGTCCTTAAATAATGCAGCAAAGTCCTTATATAATGCAGCAGAGTCCTTAAATAATGCAACAAAGTCCTTAAATAATGCAGCAGAGTCCTTAAATAATGCAAGAAAGTCCTTAAATAATGCAGCAGAGTCCTTAAATAATGCAGCACATTCCTTAAATAATGCAGCAGAGTCCTTAAATAATCCAGCCAAGTCCTTAAATATTGCAGCAGAGTCCTTAAATAATGCAGAAAAGTCCTTAAATAATGCAGCAGAGTCCTTAAAAACTGCAGCAGAGTCCTTAAATAATGCAGCAAAGTCCTTGAATAATGCAGCAGAGTCCTTAAATAATGCAACAAAGTCCTTAAATAATACAGAAGAGTCCTTAAATAATGCAGCAAATTCCTTAAATAATGCAGCAAAGTCTTTAAATAATGCAATAAAGTCCATAAATAATGCAGCAAAGTTCTTAAATAATGCAGCAGAGTCCTTAAATACCACAGCAGAGTCCTTAAATAATGCAGCAAAGTCTTTAAATAATGCAACAAAGTCCTTAAATAATGCAGCAGAGTCCTTAAATAATGCAGAAGAGTCCTTAAATAATCCATCCAAGTCCTTAAATAATGCAGCAGAGTCCTTAAATAATGCAACAAAATCCTTAAATAATGCAGAAGAGTCCTTAAATAATCCAGCCAAGTCCTTAAATCATGCAGCAGGGTCCTTAAATAATCCAGCCAAGTCCTTAAATAATGCAGAAGAGTCCTTTAATAATGCAACAAAGTCCTTAAATAATGCAGCAGAGTCCTTAAATAATGCAACAAAGTACTTAAATAATGCAGCAGAGTCCTTAAATAATGCAGCAAAGTCATTAAATAATGCTGCAGAGTCCTTAAATAATGCAGCAAATTCCTTAAATAATGCAGCAAAGTCTTTAAATAATGCAATAAAGTCCATAAATAATGCAGCAAAGTCCTTAAATAATGCAGCAGAGTACTGAAATACCGCAGCAGGGTCCTTAAATAATGCAGCAAAGTCGTTAAATAATGAAGTAGAGTCCTTAAATAATGCAACAACGTCCTTAAATGA
This sequence comes from Phyllobates terribilis, assembly GCF_046119375.1. Taxonomy (NCBI): domain Eukaryota; kingdom Metazoa; phylum Chordata; class Amphibia; order Anura; family Dendrobatidae; genus Phyllobates; species Phyllobates terribilis. The sequence continues at coordinate 335,425 of NW_027362955.1, read as the reverse complement.
TGCAGCAGAGTCCTTAAATAATGCAGCACATTCCTTAAATAATGCAGCAGAGTCCTTAAATAATCCAGCCAAGTCCTTAAATACTGCAGCAGAGTACTTAAATAATGCAGCAAAGTCCTTAAATAATGCAGCAGAGTCCTTAAATAATGCAACAAAGTACTTAAATAATGCAGAAGCGTCCTTAAATAATGCAACAAAGTCCTTAAATAATGCAGCTGAGTACTTAAATAATGCAACAAAGTACTTAAATAATGCAGCAGAGTCCTTAAGTACCGTATCAGAGTCCTTAAATAATGCAACAAAGTCCTTAAATAATGCAGCAGATTACTGAAATACTGCTGCAGGGTCCTTAAATAATGCAGCAGAGTCCTTAAATAATGCAACAAAGTCCTTAAATAATGCAGCATAGTCCTTAAATAATGCAACAAAGTCCTTAAATAATGCAGCAGAGTCCTTAAATAATGCAGCAGAGTACTGAAATACCGCAGCAGGGTCCTTAAATAATGCAGCAAAGTTGTTAAATAATGAAGTAGAGTCCTTAAGTAATGCAACAAAGTCCTTAAATGATGCAGCAGCGTCCTTAAATAATGCAACAAAGTCCTTAAATAATGCAGCAGAGTCCTTAAATAATGCAATAAAGTCCATAAATAATGCAGCAAAGTCCTTAAATAATTCAGCAGAGTGCTGAAATACCGCAGCAGGGTCCTTAAATAATGCAGCAGAGTCCTTAAGTAATGCAGCAAAGTCCTTAAATAATCCAGCCAAGTCCTTAAATAATGCAACAAAGTCCTTAAATAATGCAGCAGATTACTGAAATACTGCAGCAGGGTCCTTAAATAAAGCAGCAGAGTCCTTAAATAATGCAACAAAGTCCTTAAATAATGCAGCAGAGTCCTTAAATAATGCAACAAAGTCCTTAAATAATGCAGCAGAGTCCTTAAATAATGCAGCAGAGTACTGAAATACCGCAGCAGGGTCCTTAAATAATGCAGCAAAGTCGTTAAATAATGAAGTAGAGTCCTTAAATAATGCAACAAAGTCCTTAAATGATGCAGCAGAGTCCTTAAATAATGCAACAAAGTCCTTAAATAATGCAGCAGAGTCCTTAAATAATGCAATAAAGTCCATAAATAATGCAGCAAAGTCCTTAAATAATTCAGCAGAGTGCTGAAATACCGCAGCCAGGTCCTTAAATAATGCAGCAGAGTCCTTAAATAATGCAACAAAGTCCTTAAATAATGCAGCACGGTCCTTAAATAATGCAACAAAGTCCTTAAATAATGCAGCAGAGTCCTTAAATAATGCAGCAGAGTCCTTAAATAATCCAGCCAAGTCCTTAAATAATGCAACAAAGTCCTTAAATAATGCAGCAGATTACTGAAATACTGCAGCAGGGTCCTTAAATAATGCAGCAGAGTCCTTAAATAATGCAACAAAGTCCTTAAATAATGCAGCAGAGTCCTTAAATAATGCAACAAAGTCCTTAAATAATGCAGCAGAGTCCTTAAATAATGCAGCAAAGTCCTTAAATAATGCAGCAGAGTCCTTAAATAATCCAGCCAAGTCCTTAAATAATGCAACAAAGTCCTTAGATAATGCAGCAGATTACTGAAATACTGCAGCGGGGTCCTTAAATAATGCAGCAGAGTCCTTAAATAATGCAACAAAGTCCTTAAATAATGCAGCAGAGTCCTTAAATAATGCAACAAAGTCCTTAAATAATGCAGCAGAGTCCTTAAATAATGCAGCAAAGTCCTTAAATAATGCAGCACAGTCCTTAAATAATCCAGCCAAGTCCTTAAATAATGCAGCAAAGTCTTTAAATAATGCAATAAAGTCCATAAATAATGCAGCAAATTCCTTAAATAATGCAGCAGAGTACTGAAATACCGCAGCAGGATCCTTAAATAATGCAGCAGAGTCCTTAAATAATGCAACAAAGTCCTTAAATAATGCAGAACAGTCCTTAAATAATGCAATAAAGTCCTTAAATAATGCAGCAAAGTCCTTAAATAATGCAGCAGAGTCCTTAAATAATGCAACAAAGTCCTTAAATAATGCAACAAAGTCCTTAAATAATGCAGCAGAGTCCTTAAATAATGCAGCACATTCCTTAAATAATTCAGCAGAGTCCTTAAATAATCCAGCCAAGTCCTTAAATACTGCAGCAGAGTACTTAAATAATGCAGCAAAGTCCTTAAATAATGCAGCTGAGTACTTAAATAATGCAACAAAGTCCTTAAATAATGCAGCAGAGTCCTTAAATAATGCAGCAAAGTCCTTAAATAATGCAGCACAGTCCTTAAATAATCCAGCCAAGTCCTTAAATAATGCAGCAAAGTCTTTAAATAATGCAATAAAGTCCATAAATAATGCAGCAAATTCCTTAAATAATGCAGCAGAGTACTGAAATACCGCAGCAGGATCCTTAAATAATGCAGCAGAGTCCTTAAATAATGCAACAAAGTCCTTAAATAATGCAGAACAGTCCTTAAATAATGCAATAAAGTCCTTAAATAATGCAGCAAAGTCCTTATATAATGCAGCAGAGTCCTTAAATAATGCAACAAAGTCCTTAAATAATGCAGCAGAGTCCTTAAATAATGCAAGAAAGTCCTTAAATAATGCAGCAGAGTCCTTAAATAATGCAGCACATTCCTTAAATAATGCAGCAGAGTCCTTAAATAATCCAGCCAAGTCCTTAAATATTGCAGCAGAGTCCTTAAATAATGCAGAAAAGTCCTTAAATAATGCAGCAGAGTCCTTAAAAACTGCAGCAGAGTCCTTAAATAATGCAGCAAAGTCCTTGAATAATGCAGCAGAGTCCTTAAATAATGCAACAAAGTCCTTAAATAATACAGAAGAGTCCTTAAATAATGCAGCAAATTCCTTAAATAATGCAGCAAAGTCTTTAAATAATGCAATAAAGTCCATAAATAATGCAGCAAAGTTCTTAAATAATGCAGCAGAGTCCTTAAATACCACAGCAGAGTCCTTAAATAATGCAGCAAAGTCTTTAAATAATGCAACAAAGTCCTTAAATAATGCAGCAGAGTCCTTAAATAATGCAGAAGAGTCCTTAAATAATCCATCCAAGTCCTTAAATAATGCAGCAGAGTCCTTAAATAATGCAACAAAATCCTTAAATAATGCAGAAGAGTCCTTAAATAATCCAGCCAAGTCCTTAAATCATGCAGCAGGGTCCTTAAATAATCCAGCCAAGTCCTTAAATAATGCAGAAGAGTCCTTTAATAATGCAACAAAGTCCTTAAATAATGCAGCAGAGTCCTTAAATAATGCAACAAAGTACTTAAATAATGCAGCAGAGTCCTTAAATAATGCAGCAAAGTCATTAAATAATGCTGCAGAGTCCTTAAATAATGCAGCAAATTCCTTAAATAATGCAGCAAAGTCTTTAAATAATGCAATAAAGTCCATAAATAATGCAGCAAAGTCCTTAAATAATGCAGCAGAGTCCTTAAATAATGCAACAAAGTCCTTAAATAATGCAGCAGAGTCCTTAAATAATGCAGCAAAGTCCTTAAATAATGCAGCACAGTCCTTAAATAATCCAGCCAAGTCCTTAAATAATGCAGCAAAGTCTTTAAATAATGCAATAAAGTCCATAAATAATGCAGCAAATTCCTTAAATAATGCAGCAGAGTACTGAAATACCGCAGCAGGATCCTTAAATAATGCAGCAGAGTCCTTAAATAATGCAACAAAGTCCTTAAATAATGCAGAACAGTCCTTAAATAATGCAATAAAGTCCTTAAATAATGCAGCAAAGTCCTTAAATAATGCAGCAGAGTCCTTAAATAATGCAACAAAGTCCTTAAATAATGCAACAAAGTCCTTAAATAATGCAGCAGAGTCCTTAAATAATGCAGCACATTCCTTAAATAATTCAGCAGAGTCCTTAAATAATCCAGCCAAGTCCTTAAATACTGCAGCAGAGTACTTAAATAATGCAGCAAAGTCCTTAAATAATGCAGCTGAGTACTTAAATAATGCAACAAAGTCCTTAAATAATGCAGCAGAGTCCTTAAATAATGCAGCAAAGTCCTTAAATAATGCAGCACAGTCCTTAAATAATCCAGCCAAGTCCTTAAATAATGCAGCAAAGTCTTTAAATAATGCAATAAAGTCCATAAATAATGCAGCAAATTCCTTAAATAATGCAGCAGAGTACTGAAATACCGCAGCAGGATCCTTAAATAATGCAGCAGAGTCCTTAAATAATGCAACAAAGTCCTTAAATAATGCAGAACAGTCCTTAAATAATGCAATAAAGTCCTTAAATAATGCAGCAAAGTCCTTATATAATGCAGCAGAGTCCTTAAATAATGCAACAAAGTCCTTAAATAATGCAGCAGAGTCCTTAAATAATGCAAGAAAGTCCTTAAATAATGCAGCAGAGTCCTTAAATAATGCAGCACATTCCTTAAATAATGCAGCAGAGTCCTTAAATAATCCAGCCAAGTCCTTAAATATTGCAGCAGAGTCCTTAAATAATGCAGAAAAGTCCTTAAATAATGCAGCAGAGTCCTTAAAAACTGCAGCAGAGTCCTTAAATAATGCAGCAAAGTCCTTGAATAATGCAGCAGAGTCCTTAAATAATGCAACAAAGTCCTTAAATAATACAGAAGAGTCCTTAAATAATGCAGCAAATTCCTTAAATAATGCAGCAAAGTCTTTAAATAATGCAATAAAGTCCATAAATAATGCAGCAAAGTTCTTAAATAATGCAGCAGAGTCCTTAAATACCACAGCAGAGTCCTTAAATAATGCAGCAAAGTCTTTAAATAATGCAACAAAGTCCTTAAATAATGCAGCAGAGTCCTTAAATAATGCAGAAGAGTCCTTAAATAATCCATCCAAGTCCTTAAATAATGCAGCAGAGTCCTTAAATAATGCAACAAAATCCTTAAATAATGCAGAAGAGTCCTTAAATAATCCAGCCAAGTCCTTAAATCATGCAGCAGGGTCCTTAAATAATCCAGCCAAGTCCTTAAATAATGCAGAAGAGTCCTTTAATAATGCAACAAAGTCCTTAAATAATGCAGCAGAGTCCTTAAATAATGCAACAAAGTACTTAAATAATGCAGCAGAGTCCTTAAATAATGCAGCAAAGTCATTAAATAATGCTGCAGAGTCCTTAAATAATGCAGCAAATTCCTTAAATAATGCAGCAAAGTCTTTAAATAATGCAATAAAGTCCATAAATAATGCAGCAAAGTCCTTAAATAATGCAGCAGAGTACTGAAATACCGCAGCAGGGTCCTTAAATAATGCAGCAAAGTCGTTAAATAATGAAGTAGAGTCCTTAAATAATGCAACAACGTCCTTAAATGATGCAGCAGAGTCCTTAAATAATGCAGCACATTCCTTAAATAATGCAGCAGAGTCCTTAAATAATCCAGCCAAGTCCTTAAATACTGCAGCAGAGTACTTAAATAATGCAGCAAAGTCCTTAAATAATGCAGCAGAGTCCTTAAATAATGCAACAAAGTACTTAAATAATGCAGAAGCGTCCTTAAATAATGCAACAAAGTCCTTAAATAATGCAGCTGAGTACTTAAATAATGCAACAAAGTACTTAAATAATGCAGCAGAGTCCTTAAGTACCGTATCAGAGTCCTTAAATAATGCAACAAAGTCCTTAAATAATGCAGCAGATTACTGAAATACTGCTGCAGGGTCCTTAAATAATGCAGCAGAGTCCTTAAATAATGCAACAAAGTCCTTAAATAATGCAGCATAGTCCTTAAATAATGCAACAAAGTCCTTAAATAATGCAGCAGAGTCCTTAAATAATGCAGCAGAGTACTGAAATACCGCAGCAGGGTCCTTAAATAATGCAGCAAAGTTGTTAAATAATGAAGTAGAGTCCTTAAGTAATGCAACAAAGTCCTTAAATGATGCAGCAGCGTCCTTAAATAATGCAACAAAGTCCTTAAATAATGCAGCAGAGTCCTTAAATAATGCAATAAAGTCCATAAATAATGCAGCAAAGTCCTTAAATAATTCAGCAGAGTGCTGAAATACCGCAGCAGGGTCCTTAAATAATGCAGCAGAGTCCTTAAGTAATGCAGCAAAGTCCTTAAATAATCCAGCCAAGTCCTTAAATAATGCAACAAAGTCCTTAAATAATGCAGCAGATTACTGAAATACTGCAGCAGGGTCCTTAAATAAAGCAGCAGAGTCCTTAAATAATGCAACAAAGTCCTTAAATAATGCAGCAGAGTCCTTAAATAATGCAACAAAGTCCTTAAATAATGCAGCAGAGTCCTTAAATAATGCAGCAGAGTACTGAAATACCGCAGCAGGGTCCTTAAATAATGCAGCAAAGTCGTTAAATAATGAAGTAGAGTCCTTAAATAATGCAACAAAGTCCTTAAATGATGCAGCAGAGTCCTTAAATAATGCAACAAAGTCCTTAAATAATGCAGCAGAGTCCTTAAATAATGCAATAAAGTCCATAAATAATGCAGCAAAGTCCTTAAATAATTCAGCAGAGTGCTGAAATACCGCAGCCAGGTCCTTAAATAATGCAGCAGAGTCCTTAAATAATGCAACAAAGTCCTTAAATAATGCAGCACGGTCCTTAAATAATGCAACAAAGTCCTTAAATAATGCAGCAGAGTCCTTAAATAATGCAGCAGAGTCCTTAAATAATCCAGCCAAGTCCTTAAATAATGCAACAAAGTCCTTAAATAATGCAGCAGATTACTGAAATACTGCAGCAGGGTCCTTAAATAATGCAGCAGAGTCCTTAAATAATGCAACAAAGTCCTTAAATAATGCAGCAGAGTCCTTAAATAATGCAACAAAGTCCTTAAATAATGCAGCAGAGTCCTTAAATAATGCAGCAAAGTCCTTAAATAATGCAGCAGAGTCCTTAAATAATCCAGCCAAGTCCTTAAATAATGCAACAAAGTCCTTAGATAATGCAGCAGATTACTGAAATACTGCAGCGGGGTCCTTAAATAATGCAGCAGAGTCCTTAAATAATGCAACAAAGTCCTTAAATAATGCAGCAGAGTCCTTAAATAATGCAACAAAGTCCTTAAATAATGCAGCAGAGTCCTTAAATAATGCAGCAAAGTCCTTAAATAATGCAGCACAGTCCTTAAATAATCCAGCCAAGTCCTTAAATAATGCAGCAAAGTCTTTAAATAATGCAATAAAGTCCATAAATAATGCAGCAAATTCCTTAAATAATGCAGCAGAGTACTGAAATACCGCAGCAGGATCCTTAAATAATGCAGCAGAGTCCTTAAATAATGCAACAAAGTCCTTAAATAATGCAGAACAGTCCTTAAATAATGCAATAAAGTCCTTAAATAATGCAGCAAAGTCCTTAAATAATGCAGCAGAGTCCTTAAATAATGCAACAAAGTCCTTAAATAATGCAACAAAGTCCTTAAATAATGCAGCAGAGTCCTTAAATAATGCAGCACATTCCTTAAATAATTCAGCAGAGTCCTTAAATAATCCAGCCAAGTCCTTAAATACTGCAGCAGAGTACTTAAATAATGCAGCAAAGTCCTTAAATAATGCAGCTGAGTACTTAAATAATGCAACAAAGTCCTTAAATAATGCAGCAGAGTCCTTAAATAATGCAGCAAAGTCCTTAAATAATGCAGCACAGTCCTTAAATAATCCAGCCAAGTCCTTAAATAATGCAGCAAAGTCTTTAAATAATGCAATAAAGTCCATAAATAATGCAGCAAATTCCTTAAATAATGCAGCAGAGTACTGAAATACCGCAGCAGGATCCTTAAATAATGCAGCAGAGTCCTTAAATAATGCAACAAAGTCCTTAAATAATGCAGAACAGTCCTTAAATAATGCAATAAAGTCCTTAAATAATGCAGCAAAGTCCTTATATAATGCAGCAGAGTCCTTAAATAATGCAACAAAGTCCTTAAATAATGCAGCAGAGTCCTTAAATAATGCAAGAAAGTCCTTAAATAATGCAGCAGAGTCCTTAAATAATGCAGCACATTCCTTAAATAATGCAGCAGAGTCCTTAAATAATCCAGCCAAGTCCTTAAATATTGCAGCAGAGTCCTTAAATAATGCAGAAAAGTCCTTAAATAATGCAGCAGAGTCCTTAAAAACTGCAGCAGAGTCCTTAAATAATGCAGCAAAGTCCTTGAATAATGCAGCAGAGTCCTTAAATAATGCAACAAAGTCCTTAAATAATACAGAAGAGTCCTTAAATAATGCAGCAAATTCCTTAAATAATGCAGCAAAGTCTTTAAATAATGCAATAAAGTCCATAAATAATGCAGCAAAGTTCTTAAATAATGCAGCAGAGTCCTTAAATACCACAGCAGAGTCCTTAAATAATGCAGCAAAGTCTTTAAATAATGCAACAAAGTCCTTAAATAATGCAGCAGAGTCCTTAAATAATGCAGAAGAGTCCTTAAATAATCCATCCAAGTCCTTAAATAATGCAGCAGAGTCCTTAAATAATGCAACAAAATCCTTAAATAATGCAGAAGAGTCCTTAAATAATCCAGCCAAGTCCTTAAATCATGCAGCAGGGTCCTTAAATAATCCAGCCAAGTCCTTAAATAATGCAGAAGAGTCCTTTAATAATGCAACAAAGTCCTTAAATAATGCAGCAGAGTCCTTAAATAATGCAACAAAGTACTTAAATAATGCAGCAGAGTCCTTAAATAATGCAGCAAAGTCATTAAATAATGCTGCAGAGTCCTTAAATAATGCAGCAAATTCCTTAAATAATGCAGCAAAGTCTTTAAATAATGCAATAAAGTCCATAAATAATGCAGCAAAGTCCTTAAATAATGCAGCAGAGTACTGAAATACCGCAGCAGGGTCCTTAAATAATGCAGCAAAGTCGTTAAATAATGAAGTAGAGTCCTTAAATAATGCAACAACGTCCTTAAATGATGCAGCAGAGTCCTTAAATAATGCAGCACATTCCTTAAATAATGCAGCAGAGTCCTTAAATAATCCAGCCAAGTCCTTAAATACTGCAGCAGAGTACTTAAATAATGCAGCAAAGTCCTTAAATAATGCAGCAGAGTCCTTAAATAATGCAACAAAGTACTTAAATAATGCAGAAGCGTCCTTAAATAATGCAACAAAGTCCTTAAATAATGCAGCTGAGTACTTAAATAATGCAACAAAGTACTTAAATAATGCAGCAGAGTCCTTAAGTACCGTATCAGAGTCCTTAAATAATGCAACAAAGTCCTTAAATAATGCAGCAGATTACTGAAATACTGCTGCAGGGTCCTTAAATAATGCAGCAGAGTCCTTAAATAATGCAACAAAGTCCTTAAATAATGCAGCATAGTCCTTAAATAATGCAACAAAGTCCTTAAATAATGCAGCAGAGTCCTTAAATAATGCAGCAGAGTACTGAAATACCGCAGCAGGGTCCTTAAATAATGCAGCAAAGTTGTTAAATAATGAAGTAGAGTCCTTAAGTAATGCAACAAAGTCCTTAAATGATGCAGCAGCGTCCTTAAATAATGCAACAAAGTCCTTAAATAATGCAGCAGAGTCCTTAAATAATGCAATAAAGTCCATAAATAATGCAGCAAAGTCCTTAAATAATTCAGCAGAGTGCTGAAATACCGCAGCAGGGTCCTTAAATAATGCAGCAGAGTCCTTAAGTAATGCAGCAAAGTCCTTAAATAATCCAGCCAAGTCCTTAAATAATGCAACAAAGTCCTTAAATAATGCAGCAGATTACTGAAATACTGCAGCAGGGTCCTTAAATAAAGCAGCAGAGTCCTTAAATAATGCAACAAAGTCCTTAAATAATGCAGCAGAGTCCTTAAATAATGCAACAAAGTCCTTAAATAATGCAGCAGAGTCCTTAAATAATGCAGCAGAGTACTGAAATACCGCAGCAGGGTCCTTAAATAATGCAGCAAAGTCGTTAAATAATGAAGTAGAGTCCTTAAATAATGCAACAAAGTCCTTAAATGATGCAGCAGAGTCCTTAAATAATGCAACAAAGTCCTTAAATAATGCAGCAGAGTCCTTAAATAATGCAATAAAGTCCATAAATAATGCAGCAAAGTCCTTAAATAATTCAGCAGAGTGCTGAAATACCGCAGCCAGGTCCTTAAATAATGCAGCAGAGTCCTTAAATAATGCAACAAAGTCCTTAAATAATGCAGCACGGTCCTTAAATAATGCAACAAAGTCCTTAAATAATGCAGCAGAGTCCTTAAATAATGCAGCAGAGTCCTTAAATAATCCAGCCAAGTCCTTAAATAATGCAACAAAGTCCTTAAATAATGCAGCAGATTACTGAAATACTGCAGCAGGGTCCTTAAATAATGCAGCAGAGTCCTTAAATAATGCAACAAAGTCCTTAAATAATGCAGCAGAGTCCTTAAATAATGCAACAAAGTCCTTAAATAATGCAGCAGAGTCCTTAAATAATGCAGCAAAGTCCTTAAATAATGCAGCAGAGTCCTTAAATAATCCAGCCAAGTCCTTAAATAATGCAACAAAGTCCTTAGATAATGCAGCAGATTACTGAAATACTGCAGCGGGGTCCTTAAATAATGCAGCAGAGTCCTTAAATAATGCAACAAAGTCCTTAAATAATGCAGCAGAGTCCTTAAATAATGCAACAAAGTCCTTAAATAATGCAGCAGAGTCCTTAAATAATGCAGCAAAGTCCTTAAATAATGCAGCACAGTCCTTAAATAATCCAGCCAAGTCCTTAAATAATGCAGCAAAGTCTTTAAATAATGCAATAAAGTCCATAAATAATGCAGCAAATTCCTTAAATAATGCAGCAGAGTACTGAAATACCGCAGCAGGATCCTTAAATAATGCAGCAGAGTCCTTAAATAATGCAACAAAGTCCTTAAATAATGCAGAACAGTCCTTAAATAATGCAATAAAGTCCTTAAATAATGCAGCAAAGTCCTTAAATAATGCAGCAGAGTCCTTAAATAATGCAACAAAGTCCTTAAATAATGCAACAAAGTCCTTAAATAATGCAGCAGAGTCCTTAAATAATGCAGCACATTCCTTAAATAATTCAGCAGAGTCCTTAAATAATCCAGCCAAGTCCTTAAATACTGCAGCAGAGTACTTAAATAATGCAGCAAAGTCCTTAAATAATGCAGCTGAGTACTTAAATAATGCAACAAAGTCCTTAAATAATGCAGCAGAGTCCTTAAATAATGCAGCAAAGTCCTTAAATAATGCAGCACAGTCCTTAAATAATCCAGCCAAGTCCTTAAATAATGCAGCAAAGTCTTTAAATAATGCAATAAAGTCCATAAATAATGCAGCAAATTCCTTAAATAATGCAGCAGAGTACTGAAATACCGCAGCAGGATCCTTAAATAATGCAGCAGAGTCCTTAAATAATGCAACAAAGTCCTTAAATAATGCAGAACAGTCCTTAAATAATGCAATAAAGTCCTTAAATAATGCAGCAAAGTCCTTATATAATGCAGCAGAGTCCTTAAATAATGCAACAAAGTCCTTAAATAATGCAGCAGAGTCCTTAAATAATGCAAGAAAGTCCTTAAATAATGCAGCAGAGTCCTTAAATAATGCAGCACATTCCTTAAATAATGCAGCAGAGTCCTTAAATAATCCAGCCAAGTCCTTAAATATTGCAGCAGAGTCCTTAAATAATGCAGAAAAGTCCTTAAATAATGCAGCAGAGTCCTTAAAAACTGCAGCAGAGTCCTTAAATAATGCAGCAAAGTCCTTGAATAATGCAGCAGAGTCCTTAAATAATGCAACAAAGTCCTTAAATAATACAGAAGAGTCCTTAAATAATGCAGCAAATTCCTTAAATAATGCAGCAAAGTCTTTAAATAATGCAATAAAGTCCATAAATAATGCAGCAAAGTTCTTAAATAATGCAGCAGAGTCCTTAAATACCACAGCAGAGTCCTTAAATAATGCAGCAAAGTCTTTAAATAATGCAACAAAGTCCTTAAATAATGCAGCAGAGTCCTTAAATAATGCAGAAGAGTCCTTAAATAATCCATCCAAGTCCTTAAATAATGCAGCAGAGTCCTTAAATAATGCAACAAAATCCTTAAATAATGCAGAAGAGTCCTTAAATAATCCAGCCAAGTCCTTAAATCATGCAGCAGGGTCCTTAAATAATCCAGCCAAGTCCTTAAATAATGCAGAAGAGTCCTTTAATAATGCAACAAAGTCCTTAAATAATGCAGCAGAGTCCTTAAATAATGCAACAAAGTACTTAAATAATGCAGCAGAGTCCTTAAATAATGCAGCAAAGTCCTTAAATAATGCAGCAGAGTCCTTAAATAATCCAGCCAAGTCCTTAAATAATGCAACAAAGTCCTTAGATAATGCAGCAGATTACTGAAATACTGCAGCGGGGTCCTTAAATAATGCAGCAGAGTCCTTAAATAATGCAACAAAGTCCTTAAATAATGCAGCAGAGTCCTTAAATAATGCAACAAAGTCCTTAAATAATGCAGCAGAGTCCTTAAATAATGCAGCAAAGTCCTTAAATAATGCAGCACAGTCCTTAAATAATCCAGCCAAGTCCTTAAATAATGCAGCAAAGTCTTTAAATAATGCAATAAAGTCCATAAATAATGCAGCAAATTCCTTAAATAATGCATCAGAGTACTGAAATACCGCAGCAGGATCCTTAAATAATGCAGCAGAGTCCTTAAATAATGCAACAAAGTCCTTAAATAATGCAGAACAGTCCTTAAATAATGCAATAAAGTCCTTAAATAATGCAGCAAAGTCCTTAAATAATGCAGCAGAGTCCTTAAATAATGCAACAAAGTCCTTAAATAATGCAAAAAAGTCCTTAAATAATGCAGCAGAGTCCTTAAATAATGCAGCACATTCCTTAAATAATTCAGCAGAGTCCTTAAATAATCCAGCCAAGTCCTTAAATACTGCAGCAGAGTACTTAAATAATGCAGCAAAGTCCTTAAATAATGCAGCTGAGTACTTAAATAATGCAACAAAGTCCTTAAATAATGCAGCAGAGTCCTTAAATAATGCAGCAAAGTCCTTAAATAATGCAGCACAGTCCTTAAATAATCCAGCCAAGTCCTTAAATAATGCAGCAAAGTCTTTAAATAATGCAATAAAGTCCATAAATAATGCAGCAAATTCCTTAAATAATGCAGCAGAGTACTGAAATACCGCAGCAGGATCCTTAAATAATGCAGCAGAGTCCTTAAATAATGCAACAAAGTCCTTAAATAATGCAGAACAGTCCTTAAATAATGCAATAAAGTCCTTAAATAATGCAGCAAAGTCCTTATATAATGCAGCAGAGTCCTTAAATAATGCAACAAAGTCCTTAAATAATGCAGCAGAGTCCTTAAATAATGCAAGAAAGTCCTTAAATAATGCAGCAGAGTCCTTAAATAATGCAGCACATTCCTTAAATAATGCAGCAGAGTCCTTAAATAATCCAGCCAAGTCCTTAAATATTGCAGCAGAGTCATTAAATAATGCAGAAAAGTCCTTAAATAATGCAGCAGAGTCCTTAAAAACTGCAGCAGAGTCCTTAAATAATGCAGCAAAGTCCTTGAATAATGCAGCAGAGTCCTTAAATAATGCAACAAAGTCCTTAAATAATACAGAAGAGTCCTTAAATAATGCAGCAAATTCCTTAAATAATGCAGCAAAGTCTTTAAATAATGCAATAAAGTCCATAAATAATGCAGCAAAGTTCTTAAATAATGCAGCAGAGTCCTTAAATACCACAGCAGAGTCCTTAAATAATGCAGCAAAGTCTTTAAATAATGCAACAAAGTCCTTAAATAATGCAGCAGAGTCCTTAAATAATGCAGAAGAGTCCTTAAATAATCCATCCAAGTCCTTAAATAATGCAGCAGAGTCCTTAAATAATGCAACAAAATCCTTAAATAATGCAGAAGAGTCCTTAAATAATCCAGCCAAGTCCTTAAATCATGCAGCAGGGTCCTTAAATAATCCAGCCAAGTCCTTAAATAATGCAGAAGAGTCCTTTAATAATGCAACAAAGTCCTTAAATAATGCAGCAGAGTCCTTAAATAATGCAACAAAGTACTTAAATAATGCAGCAGAGTCCTTAAATAATGCAGCAAAGTCATTAAATAATGCTGCAGAGTCCTTAAATAATGCAGCAAATTCCTTAAATAATGCAGCAAAGTCTTTAAATAATGCAATAAAGTCCATAAATAATGCAGCAAAGTCCTTAAATAATGCAGCAGAGTACTGAAATACCGCAGCAGGATCCTTAAATAATGCAGCAGAGTCCTTAAATAATGCAACAAAGTCCTTAAATAATGCAGAACAGTCCTTAAATAATGCAATAAATTCCTTAAATAATGCAGCAAAGTCCTTATATAATGCAGCAGAGTCCTTAAATAATGCAACAAAGTCCTTAAATAATGCAGCAGAGTCCTTAAATAATGCAAGAAAGTCCTTAAATAATGCAGCAGAGTCCTTAAATAATGCAGCACATTCCTTAAATAATGCAGCAGAGTCCTTAAATAATCCAGCCAAGTCCTTAAATATTGCAGCAGAGTCCTTAAATAATGCAGAAAAGTCCTTAAATAATGCAGCAGAGTCCTTAAAAACTGCAGCAGAGTCCTTAAATAATGCAGCAAAGTCCTTGAATAATGCAGCAGAGTCCTTAAATAATGCAACAAAGTCCTTAAATAATACAGAAGAGTCCTTAAATAATGCAGCAAATTCCTTAAATAATGCAGCAAAGTCTTTAAATAATGCAATAAAGTCCATAAATAATGCAGCAAAGTTCTTAAATAATGCAGCAGAGTCCTTAAATACCACAGCAGAGTCCTTAAATAATGCAGCAAAGTCTTTAAATAATGCAACAAAGTCCTTAAATAATGCAGAAGAGTCCTTAAATAATCCATCCAAGTCCTTAAATAATGCAGCAGAGTCCTTAAATAATGCAACAAAATCCTTAAATAATGCAGAAGAGTCCTTAAATAATCCAGCCAAGTCCTTAAATCATGCAGCAGGTTCCTTAAATAATCCAGCCAAGTCCTTAAATACTGCAGCAGAGTACTTAAATAATGCAGCAAAGTCCTTAAATAATGCAGCAGAGTCCTTAAATAATGCAACAAAGTACTTAAATAATGCAGAAGAGTCCTTAAATAATGCAACAAAGTCCTTAAATAATGCAGCTGAGTACTTAAATAATGCAACAAAGTACTTAAATAATGCAGCAGAGTCCTTAAGTACCGTATCAGAGTCCTTAAATAATGCAGCAGAGTCCTTAAATAATGCAACAAAGTCCTTAAATAATGCAGCATATTACTGAAATACTGCTGCAGGGTCCTTAAATAATGCAGCAGAGTCCTTAAATAATGCAACAAAGTCCTTAAATAATGCAGCATAGTCCTTAAATAATGCAACAAAGTCCTTAAATAATGCAGCAGAGTCCTTAAATAATGCAGCAGAGTACTGAAATACCGCAGCAGGGTCCTTAAATAATGCAGCAAAGTCGTTAAATAATGAAGTAGAGTCCTTAAATAATGCAACAAAGTCCTTAAATGATGCAGCAGAGTCCTTAAATAATGCAACAAAGTCCTTAAATAATGCAGCAGAGTCCTTAAATAATGCAATAAAGTCCATAAATAATGCAGCAAAGTCCTTAAATAATTCAGCAGAGTGCTGAAATACCGCAGCCAGGTCCTTAAATAATGCAGCAGAGTCCTTAAATAATGCAACAAAGTCCTTAAATAATGCAGCACGGTCCTTAAATAATGCAACAAAGTCCTTAAATAATGCAGCAGAGTCCTTAAATAATGCAGCAGAGTCCTTAAATAATCCAGCCAAGTCCTTAAATAATGCAACAAAGTCCTTAAATAATGCAGCAGATTACTGAAATACTGCAGCAGGGTCCTTAAATAATGCAGCAGAGTCCTTAAATAATGCAACAAAGTCCTTAAATAATGCAGCAGAGTCCTTAAATAATGCAACAAAGTCCTTAAATAATCTAGCAGAGTCCTTAAATAATGCAGCAAAGTCCTTAAATAATGCAGCACAGTCCTTAATTAATCCAGCCAAGTCCTTAAATAATGCAGCAAAGTCTTTAAATAATGCAATAAAGTCCATAAATAATGCAGCAAAGTCCTTAAATAATTCAGCAGAGTGCTGAAATACCGCAGCAGGGTCCTTAAATAATGCAGCAGAGTCCTTAAATAATGCAACAAAGTCCTTAAATAATGCAGCACGGTCCTTAAATAATGCAACAAAGTCCTTAAATAATGCAGCAGAGTCCTTAAATAATGCAGCAAAGTCCTTAAATAATGCAGCAGAGTCCTTAAATAATCCAGCCAAGTCCTTAAATAATGCAACAAAGTCCTTAGATAATGCAGCAGATTACTGAAATACTGCAGCGGGGTCCTTAAATAATGCAGCAGAGTCCTTAAATAATGCAACAAAGTCCTTAAATAATGCAGCAGAGTCCTTAAATAATGCAGCAAAGTCCTTAAATAATGCAGCACAGTCCTTAAATAATCCAGCCAAGTCCTTAAATAATGCAGCAAAGTCTTTAAATAATGCAATAAAGTCCATAAATAATGCAGCAAATTCCTTAAATAATGCAGCAGAGTACTGAAATACCGCAGCAGGATCCTTAAATAATGCAGCAGAGTCCTTAAATAATGCAACAAAGTCCTTAAATAATGCAGAACAGTCCTTAAATAATGCAATAAAGTCCTTAAATAATGCAGCAAAGTCCTTAAATAATGCAGCAGAGTCCTTAAATAATGCAACAAAGTCCTTAAATAATGCAACAAAGTCCTTAAATAATGCAGCAGAGTCCTTAAATAATGCAACAAAGTCCTTAAATAATGCAGCACGGTCCTTAAATAATGCAACAAAGTCCTTAAATAATGCAGCAGAGTCCTTAAATAATGCAGCAAAGTCCTTAAATAATGCAGCAGAGTCCTTAAATAATCCAGCCAAGTCCTTAAATAATGCAACAAAGTCCTTAGATAATGCAGCAGATTACTGAAATACTGAAGCGGGGTCCTTAAATAATGCAGCAGAGTCCTTAAATAATGCAACAAAGTCCTTAAATAATGCAGCAGAGTCCTTAAATAATGCAACAAAGTCCTTAAATAATGCAGCAGAGTCCTTAAATAATGCAGCAGAGTACTGAAATACCGCAGCAGGGTCCTTAAATAATGCAGCAAAGTCGTTAAATAATGAAGTAGAGTCCTTAAATAATGCAACAAAGTCCTTAAATGATGCAGCAGAGTCCTTAAATAATGCAACAAAGTCCTTAAATAATGCAGCAGAGTCCTTAAATAATGCAATAAAGTCCATAAATAATGCAGCAAAGTCCTTAAATAATTCAGCAGAGGGCTGAAATACCGCAGCAGGGTCCTTAAATAATGCAGCAGAGTCCTTAAATAATGCAACAAAGTCCTTAAATAATGCAGCACGGTCCTTAAATAATGCAACAAAGTCCTTAAATAATGCAGCAGAGTCCTTAAATAATGCAGCAAAGTCCTTAAATAATGCAGCAGAGTCCTTAAATAATCCAGCCAAGTCCTTAAATAATGCAACAAAGTCCTTAGATAATGCAGCAGATTACTGAAATACTGCAGCGGGGTCCTTAAATAATGCAGCAGAGTCCTTAAATAATGCAACAAAGTCCTTAAATAATGCAGCAGAGTCCTTAAATAATGCAACAAAGTCCTTAAATAATGCAGCAGAGTCCTTAAATAATGCAGCAAAGTCCTTAAATAATGCAGCACAGTCCTTAAATAATCCAGCCAAGTCCTTAAATAATGCAGCAAAGTCTTTAAATAATGCAATAAAGTCCATAAATAATGCAGCAAATTCCTTAAATAATGCAGCAGAGTACTGAAATACCGCAGCAGGATCCTTAAATAATGCAGCAGAGTCCTTAAATAATGCAACAAAGTCCTTAAATAATGCAGAACAGTCCTTAAATAATGCAATAAAGTCCTTAAATAATGCAGCAAAGTCCTTATATAATGCAGCAGAGTCCTTAAATAATGCAACAAAGTCCTTAAATAATGCAGCAGAGTCCTTAAATAATGCAAGAAAGTCCTTAAATAATGCAGCAGAGTCCTTAAATAATGCAGCACATTCCTTAAATAATGCAGCAGAGTCCTTAAATAATCCAGCCAAGTCCTTAAATATTGCAGCAGAGTCCTTAAATAATGCAGAAAAGTCCTTAAATAATGCAGCAGAGTCCTTAAAAACTGCAGCAGAGTCCTTAAATAATGCAGCAAAGTCCTTGAATAATGCAGCAGAGTCCTTAAATAATGCAACAAAGTCCTTAAATAATACAGAAGAGTCCTTAAATAATGCAGCAAATTCCTTAAATAATGCAGCAAAGTCTTTAAATAATGCAATAAAGTCCATAAATAATGCAGCAAAGTTCTTAAATAATGCAGCAGAGTCCTTAAATACCACAGCAGAGTCCTTAAATAATGCAGCAAAGTCTTTAAATAATGCAACAAAGTCCTTAAATAATGCAGCAGAGTCCTTAAATAATGCAGAAGAGTCCTTAAATAATCCATCCAAGTCCTTAAATAATGCAGCAGAGTCCTTAAATAATGCAACAAAATCCTTAAATAATGCAGAAGAGTCCTTAAATAATCCAGCCAAGTCCTTAAATCATGCAGCAGGGTCCTTAAATAATCCAGCCAAGTCCTTAAATAATGCAGAAGAGTCCTTTAATAATGCAACAAAGTCCTTAAATAATGCAGCAGAGTCCTTAAATAATGCAACAAAGTACTTAAATAATGCAGCAGAGTCCTTAAATAATGCAGCAAAGTCATTAAATAATGCTGCAGAGTCCTTAAATAATGCAGCAAATTCCTTAAATAATGCAGCAAAGTCTTTAAATAATGCAATAAAGTCCATAAATAATGCAGCAAAGTCCTTAAATAATGCAGCAGAGTACTGAAATACCGCAGCAGGGTCCTTAAATAATGCAGCAAAGTCGTTAAATAATGAAGTAGAGTCCTTAAATAATGCAACAACGTCCTTAAATGATGCAGCAGAGTCCTTAAATAATGCAGCACATTCCTTAAATAATGCAGCAGAGTCCTTAAATAATCCAGCCAAGTCCTTAAATACTGCAGCAGAGTACTTAAATAATGCAGCAAAGTCCTTAAATAATGCAGCAGAGTCCTTAAATAATGCAACAAAGTACTTAAATAATGCAGAAGCGTCCTTAAATAATGCAACAAAGTCCTTAAATAATGCAGCTGAGTACTTAAATAATGCAACAAAGTACTTAAATAATGCAGCAGAGTCCTTAAGTACCGTATCAGAGTCCTTAAATAATGCAACAAAGTCCTTAAATAATGCAGCAGATTACTGAAATACTGCTGCAGGGTCCTTAAATAATGCAGCAGAGTCCTTAAATAATGCAACAAAGTCCTTAAATAATGCAGCATAGTCCTTAAATAATGCAACAAAGTCCTTAAATAATGCAGCAGAGTCCTTAAATAATGCAGCAGAGTACTGAAATACCGCAGCAGGGTCCTTAAATAATGCAGCAAAGTTGTTAAATAATGAAGTAGAGTCCTTAAGTAATGCAACAAAGTCCTTAAATGATGCAGCAGCGTCCTTAAATAATGCAACAAAGTCCTTAAATAATGCAGCAGAGTCCTTAAATAATGCAATAAAGTCCATAAATAATGCAGCAAAGTCCTTAAATAATTCAGCAGAGTGCTGAAATACCGCAGCAGGGTCCTTAAATAATGCAGCAGAGTCCTTAAGTAATGCAGCAAAGTCCTTAAATAATCCAGCCAAGTCCTTAAATAATGCAACAAAGTCCTTAAATAATGCAGCAGAATACTGAAATACTGCAGCAGGGTCCTTAAATAAAGCAGCAGAGTCCTTAAATAATGCAACAAAGTCCTTAAATAATGCAGCAGAGTCCTTAAATAATGCAACAAAGTCCTTAAATAATGCAGCAGAGTCCTTAAATAATGCAGCAGAGTACTGAAATACCGCAGCAGGGTCCTTAAATAATGCAGCAAAGTCGTTAAATAATGAAGTAGAGTCCTTAAATAATGCAACAAAGTCCTTAAATGATGCAGCAGAGTCCTTAAATAATGCAACAAAGTCCTTAAATAATGCAGCAGAGTCCTTAAATAATGCAATAAAGTCCATAAATAATGCAGCAAAGTCCTTAAATAATTCAGCAGAGTGCTGAAATACCGCAGCCAGGTCCTTAAATAATGCAGCAGAGTCCTTAAATAATGCAACAAAGTCCTTAAATAATGCAGCACGGTCCTTAAATAATGCAACAAAGTCCTTAAATAATGCAGCAGAGTCCTTAAATAATGCAGCAGAGTCCTTAAATAATCCAGCCAAGTCCTTAAATAATGCAACAAAGTCCTTAAATAATGCAGCAGATTACTGAAATACTGCAGCAGGGTCCTTAAATAATGCAGCAGAGTCCTTAAATAATGCAACAAAGTCCTTAAATAATGCAGCAGAGTCCTTAAATAATGCAGCAAAGTCCTTAAATAATGCAGCAGAGTCCTTAAATAATCCAGCCAAGTCCTTAAATAATGCAACAAAGTCCTTAGATAATGCAGCAGATTACTGAAATACTGCAGCGGGGTCCTTAAATAATGCAGCAGAGTCCTTAAATAATGCAACAAAGTCCTTAAATAATGCAGCAGAGTCCTTAAATAATGCAGCAAAGTCCTTAAATAATGCAGCACAGTCCTTAAATAATCCAGCCAAGTCCTTAAATAATGCAGCAAAGTCTTTAAATAATGCAATAAAGTCCATAAATAATGCAGCAAATTCCTTAAATAATGCAGCAGAGTACTGAAATACCGCAGCAGGATCCTTAAATAATGCAGCAGAGTCCTTAAATAATGCAACAAAGTCCTTAAATAATGCAGAACAGTCCTTAAATAATGCAATAAAGTCCTTAAATAATGCAGCAAAGTCCTTAAATAATGCAGCAGAGTCCTTAAATAATGCAACAAAGTCCTTAAATAATGCAACAAAGTCCTTAAATAATGCAGCAGAGTCCTTAAATAATGCAACAAAGTCCTTAAATAATGCAGCACGGTCCTTAAATAATGCAACAAAGTCCTTAAATAATGCAGCAGAGTCCTTAAATAATGCAGCAAAGTCCTTAAATAATGCAGCAGAGTCCTTAAATAATCCAGCCAAGTCCTTAAATAATGCAACAAAGTCCTTAGATAATGCAGCAGATTACTGAAATACTGAAGCGGGGTCCTTAAATAATGCAGCAGAGTCCTTAAATAATGCAACAAAGTCCTTAAATAATGCAGCAGAGTCCTTAAATAATGCAACAAAGTCCTTAAATAATGCAGCAGAGTCCTTAAATAATGCAGCAGAGTACTGAAATACCGCAGCAGGGTCCTTAAATAATGCAGCAAAGTCGTTAAATAATGAAGTAGAGTCCTTAAATAATGCAACAAAGTCCTTAAATGATGCAGCAGAGTCCTTAAATAATGCAACAAAGTCCTTAAATAATGCAGCAGAGTCCTTAAATAATGCAATAAAGTCCATAAATAATGCAGCAAAGTCCTTAAATAATTCAGCAGAGGGCTGAAATACCGCAGCAGGGTCCTTAAATAATGCAGCAGAGTCCTTAAATAATGCAACAAAGTCCTTAAATAATGCAGCACGGTCCTTAAATAATGCAACAAAGTCCTTAAATAATGCAGCAGAGTCCTTAAATAATGCAGCAAAGTCCTTAAATAATGCAGCAGAGTCCTTAAATAATCCAGCCAAGTCCTTAAATAATGCAACAAAGTCCTTAGATAATGCAGCAGATTACTGAAATACTGCAGCGGGGTCCTTAAATAATGCAGCAGAGTCCTTAAATAATGCAACAAAGTCCTTAAATAATGCAGCAGAGTCCTTAAATAATGCAACAAAGTCCTTAAATAATGCAGCAGAGTCCTTAAATAATGCAGCAAAGTCCTTAAATAATGCAGCACAGTCCTTAAATAATCCAGCCAAGTCCTTAAATAATGCAGCAAAGTCTTTAAATAATGCAATAAAGTCCATAAATAATGCAGCAAATTCCTTAAATAATGCAGCAGAGTACTGAAATACCGCAGCAGGATCCTTAAATAATGCAGCAGAGTCCTTAAATAATGCAACAAAGTCCTTAAATAATGCAGAACAGTCCTTAAATAATGCAATAAAGTCCTTAAATAATGCAGCAAAGTCCTTATATAATGCAGCAGAGTCCTTAAATAATGCAACAAAGTCCTTAAATAATGCAGCAGAGTCCTTAAATAATGCAAGAAAGTCCTTAAATAATGCAGCAGAGTCCTTAAATAATGCAGCACATTCCTTAAATAATGCAGCAGAGTCCTTAAATAATCCAGCCAAGTCCTTAAATATTGCAGCAGAGTCCTTAAATAATGCAGAAAAGTCCTTAAATAATGCAGCAGAGTCCTTAAAAACTGCAGCAGAGTCCTTAAATAATGCAGCAAAGTCCTTGAATAATGCAGCAGAGTCCTTAAATAATGCAACAAAGTCCTTAAATAATACAGAAGAGTCCTTAAATAATGCAGCAAATTCCTTAAATAATGCAGCAAAGTCTTTAAATAATGCAATAAAGTCCATAAATAATGCAGCAAAGTTCTTAAATAATGCAGCAGAGTCCTTAAATACCACAGCAGAGTCCTTAAATAATGCAGCAAAGTCTTTAAATAATGCAACAAAGTCCTTAAATAATGCAGCAGAGTCCTTAAATAATGCAGAAGAGTCCTTAAATAATCCATCCAAGTCCTTAAATAATGCAGCAGAGTCCTTAAATAATGCAACAAAATCCTTAAATAATGCAGAAGAGTCCTTAAATAATCCAGCCAAGTCCTTAAATCATGCAGCAGGGTCCTTAAATAATCCAGCCAAGTCCTTAAATAATGCAGCTGAGTACTTAAATAATGCAACAAAGTACTTAAATAATGCAGCAGAGTCCTTAAGTACCGTATCAGAGTCCTTAAATAATGCAACAAAGTCCTTAAATAATGCAGCAGATTACTGAAATACTGCTGCAGGGTCCTTAAATAATGCAGCAGAGTCCTTAAATAATGCAACAAAGTCCTTAAATAATGCAGCATAGTCCTTAAATAATGCAACAAAGTCCTTAAATAATGCAGCAGAGTCCTTAAATAATGCAGCAGAGTACTGAAATACCGCAGCAGGGTCCTTAAATAATGCAGCAAAGTTGTTAAATAATGAAGTAGAGTCCTTAAGTAATGCAACAAAGTCCTTAAATGATGCAGCAGCGTCCTTAAATAATGCAACAAAGTCCTTAAATAATGCAGCAGAGTCCTTAAATAATGCAATAAAGTCCATAAATAATGCAGCAAAGTCCTTAAATAATTCAGCAGAGTGCTGAAATACCGCAGCAGGGTCCTTAAATAATGCAGCAGAGTCCTTAAGTAATGCAGCAAAGTCCTTAAATAATCCAGCCAAGTCCTTAAATAATGCAACAAAGTCCTTAAATAATGCAGCAGAATACTGAAATACTGCAGCAGGGTCCTTAAATAAAGCAGCAGAGTCCTTAAATAATGCAACAAAGTCCTTAAATAATGCAGCAGAGTCCTTAAATAATGCAACAAAGTCCTTAAATAATGCAGCAGAGTCCTTAAATAATGCAGCAGAGTACTGAAATACCGCAGCAGGGTCCTTAAATAATGCAGCAAAGTCGTTAAATAATGAAGTAGAGTCCTTAAATAATGCAACAAAGTCCTTAAATGATGCAGCAGAGTCCTTAAATAATGCAACAAAGTCCTTAAATAATGCAGCAGAGTCCTTAAATAATGCAATAAAGTCCATAAATAATGCAGCAAAGTCCTTAAATAATTCAGCAGAGTGCTGAAATACCGCAGCCAGGTCCTTAAATAATGCAGCAGAGTCCTTAAATAATGCAACAAAGTCCTTAAATAATGCAGCACGGTCCTTAAATAATGCAACAAAGTCCTTAAATAATGCAGCAGAGTCCTTAAATAATGCAGCAGAGTCCTTAAATAATCCAGCCAAGTCCTTAAATAATGCAACAAAGTCCTTAAATAATGCAGCAGATTACTGAAATACTGCAGCAGGGTCCTTAAATAATGCAGCAGAGTCCTTAAATAATGCAACAAAGTCCTTAAATAATGCAGCAGAGTCCTTAAATAATGCAGCAAAGTCCTTAAATAATGCAGCAGAGTCCTTAAATAATCCAGCCAAGTCCTTAAATAATGCAACAAAGTCCTTAGATAATGCAGCAGATTACTGAAATACTGCAGCGGGGTCCTTAAATAATGCAGCAGAGTCCTTAAATAATGCAACAAAGTCCTTAAATAATGCAGCAGAGTCCTTAAATAATGCAGCAAAGTCCTTAAATAATGCAGCACAGTCCTTAAATAATCCAGCCAAGTCCTTAAATAATGCAGCAAAGTCTTTAAATAATGCAATAAAGTCCATAAATAATGCAGCAAATTCCTTAAATAATGCAGCAGAGTACTGAAATACCGCAGCAGGATCCTTAAATAATGCAGCAGAGTCCTTAAATAATGCAACAAAGTCCTTAAATAATGCAGAACAGTCCTTAAATAATGCAATAAAGTCCTTAAATAATGCAGCAAAGTCCTTAAATAATGCAGCAGAGTCCTTAAATAATGCAACAAAGTCCTTAAATAATGCAACAAAGTCCTTAAATAATGCAGCAGAGTCCTTAAATAATGCAACAAAGTCCTTAAATAATGCAGCACGGTCCTTAAATAATGCAACAAAGTCCTTAAATAATGCAGCAGAGTCCTTAAATAATGCAGCAAAGTCCTTAAATAATGCAGCAGAGTCCTTAAATAATCCAGCCAAGTCCTTAAATAATGCAACAAAGTCCTTAGATAATGCAGCAGATTACTGAAATACTGAAGCGGGGTCCTTAAATAATGCAGCAGAGTCCTTAAATAATGCAACAAAGTCCTTAAATAATGCAGCAGAGTCCTTAAATAATGCAACAAAGTCCTTAAATAATGCAGCAGAGTCCTTAAATAATGCAGCAGAGTACTGAAATACCGCAGCAGGGTCCTTAAATAATGCAGCAAAGTCGTTAAATAATGAAGTAGAGTCCTTAAATAATGCAACAAAGTCCTTAAATGATGCAGCAGAGTCCTTAAATAATGCAACAAAGTCCTTAAATAATGCAGCAGAGTCCTTAAATAATGCAATAAAGTCCATAAATAATGCAGCAAAGTCCTTAAATAATTCAGCAGAGGGCTGAAATACCGCAGCAGGGTCCTTAAATAATGCAGCAGAGTCCTTAAATAATGCAACAAAGTCCTTAAATAATGCAGCACGGTCCTTAAATAATGCAACAAAGTCCTTAAATAATGCAGCAGAGTCCTTAAATAATGCAGCAAAGTCCTTAAATAATGCAGCAGAGTCCTTAAATAATCCAGCCAAGTCCTTAAATAATGCAACAAAGTCCTTAGATAATGCAGCAGATTACTGAAATACTGCAGCGGGGTCCTTAAATAATGCAGCAGAGTCCTTAAATAATGCAACAAAGTCCTTAAATAATGCAGCAGAGTCCTTAAATAATGCAACAAAGTCCTTAAATAATGCAGCAGAGTCCTTAAATAATGCAGCAAAGTCCTTAAATAATGCAGCACAGTCCTTAAATAATCCAGCCAAGTCCTTAAATAATGCAGCAAAGTCTTTAAATAATGCAATAAAGTCCATAAATAATGCAGCAAATTCCTTAAATAATGCAGCAGAGTACTGAAATACCGCAGCAGGATCCTTAAATAATGCAGCAGAGTCCTTAAATAATGCAACAAAGTCCTTAAATAATGCAGAACAGTCCTTAAATAATGCAATAAAGTCCTTAAATAATGCAGCAAAGTCCTTATATAATGCAGCAGAGTCCTTAAATAATGCAACAAAGTCCTTAAATAATGCAGCAGAGTCCTTAAATAATGCAAGAAAGTCCTTAAATAATGCAGCAGAGTCCTTAAATAATGCAGCACATTCCTTAAATAATGCAGCAGAGTCCTTAAATAATCCAGCCAAGTCCTTAAATATTGCAGCAGAGTCCTTAAATAATGCAGAAAAGTCCTTAAATAATGCAGCAGAGTCCTTAAAAACTGCAGCAGAGTCCTTAAATAATGCAGCAAAGTCCTTGAATAATGCAGCAGAGTCCTTAAATAATGCAACAAAGTCCTTAAATAATACAGAAGAGTCCTTAAATAATGCAGCAAATTCCTTAAATAATGCAGCAAAGTCTTTAAATAATGCAATAAAGTCCATAAATAATGCAGCAAAGTTCTTAAATAATGCAGCAGAGTCCTTAAATACCACAGCAGAGTCCTTAAATAATGCAGCAAAGTCTTTAAATAATGCAACAAAGTCCTTAAATAATGCAGCAGAGTCCTTAAATAATGCAGAAGAGTCCTTAAATAATCCATCCAAGTCCTTAAATAATGCAGCAGAGTCCTTAAATAATGCAACAAAATCCTTAAATAATGCAGAAGAGTCCTTAAATAATCCAGCCAAGTCCTTAAATCATGCAGCAGGGTCCTTAAATAATCCAGCCAAGTCCTTAAATAATGCAGAAGAGTCCTTTAATAATGCAACAAAGTCCTTAAATAATGCACCAGAGTCCTTAAATAATGCAACAAAGTACTTAAATAATGCAGCAGAGTCCTTAAATAATGCAGCAAAGTCATTAAATAATGCTGCAGAGTCCTTAAATAATGCAGCAAATTCCTTAAATAATGCAGCAAAGTCTTTAAATAATGCAATAAAGTCCATAAATAATGCAGCAAAGTCCTTAAATAATGCAGCAGAGTACTGAAATACCGCAGCAGGGTCCTTAAATAATGCAGCAAAGTCGTTAAATAATGAAGTAGAGTCCTTAAATAATGCAACAACGTCCTTAAATGATGCAGCAGAGTCCTTAAATAATGCAGCACATTCCTTAAATAATGCAGCAGAGTCCTTAAATAATCCAGCCAAGTCCTTAAATACTGCAGCAGAGTACTTAAATAATGCAGCAAAGTCCTTAAATAATGCAGCAGAGTCCTTAAATAATGCAACAAAGTACTTAAATAATGCAGAAGCGTCCTTAAATAATGCAACAAAGTCCTTAAATAATGCAGCTGAGTACTTAAATAATGCAACAAAGTACTTAAATAATGCAGCAGAGTCCTTAAGTACCGTATCAGAGTCCTTAAATAATGCAACAAAGTCCTTAAATAATGCAGCAGATTACTGAAATACTGCTGCAGGGTCCTTAAATAATGCAGCAGAGTCCTTAAATAATGCAACAAAGTCCTTAAATAATGCAGCATAGTCCTTAAATAATGCAACAAAGTCCTTAAATAATGCAGCAGAGTCCTTAAATAATGCAGCAGAGTACTGAAATACCGCAGCAGGGTCCTTAAATAATGCAGCAAAGTTGTTAAATAATGAAGTAGAGTCCTTAAGTAATGCAACAAAGTCCTTAAATGATGCAGCAGCGTCCTTAAATAATGCAACAAAGTCCTTAAATAATGCAGCAGAGTCCTTAAATAATGCAATAAAGTCCATAAATAATGCAGCAAAGTCCTTAAATAATTCAGCAGAGTGCTGAAATACCGCAGCAGGGTCCTTAAATAATGCAGCAGAGTCCTTAAGTAATGCAGCAAAGTCCTTAAATAATCCAGCCAAGTCCTTAAATAATGCAACAAAGTCCTTAAATAATGCAGCAGATTACTGAAATACTGCAGCAGGGTCCTTAAATAAAGCAGCAGAGTCCTTAAATAATGCAACAAAGTCCTTAAATAATGCAGCAGAGTCCTTAAATAATGCAACAAAGTCCTTAAATAATGCAGCAGAGTCCTTAAATAATGCAGCAGAGTACTGAAATACCGCAGCAGGGTCCTTAAATAATGCAGCAAAGTCGTTAAATAATGAAGTAGAGTCCTTAAATAATGCAACAAAGTCCTTAAATGATGCAGCAGAGTCCTTAAATAATGCAACAAAGTCCTTAAATAATGCAGCAGAGTCCTTAAATAATGCAATAAAGTCCATAAATAATGCAGCAAAGTCCTTAAATAATTCAGCAGAGTGCTGAAATACCGCAGCCAGGTCCTTAAATAATGCAGCAGAGTCCTTAAATAATGCAACAAAGTCCTTAAATAATGCAGCACGGTCCTTAAATAATGCAACAAAGTCCTTAAATAATGCAGCAGAGTCCTTAAATAATGCAGCAGAGTCCTTAAATAATCCAGCCAAGTCCTTAAATAATGCAACAAAGTCCTTAAATAATGCAGCAGATTACTGAAATACTGCAGCAGGGTCCTTAAATAATGCAGCAGAGTCCTTAAATAATGCAACAAAGTCCTTAAATAATGCAGCAGAGTCCTTAAATAATGCAACAAAGTCCTTAAATAATGCAGCAGAGTCCTTAAATAATGCAGCAAAGTCCTTAAATAATGCAGCAGAGTCCTTAAATAATCCAGCCAAGTCCTTAAATAATGCAACAAAGTCCTTAGATAATGCAGCAGATTACTGAAATACTGCAGCGGGGTCCTTAAATAATGCAGCAGAGTCCTTAAATAATGCAACAAAGTCCTTAAATAATGCAGCAGAGTCCTTAAATAATGCAACAAAGTCCTTAAATAATGCAGCAGAGTCCTTAAATAATGCAGCAAAGTCCTTAAATAATGCAGCACAGTCCTTAAATAATCCAGCCAAGTCCTTAAATAATGCAGCAAAGTCTTTAAATAATGCAATAAAGTCCATAAATAATGCAGCAAATTCCTTAAATAATGCAGCAGAGTACTGAAATACCGCAGCAGGATCCTTAAATAATGCAGCAGAGTCCTTAAATAATGCAACAAAGTCCTTAAATAATGCAGAACAGTCCTTAAATAATGCAATAAAGTCCTTAAATAATGCAGCAAAGTCCTTAAATAATGCAGCAGAGTCCTTAAATAATGCAACAAAGTCCTTAAATAATGCAACAAAGTCCTTAAATAATGCAGCAGAGTCCTTAAATAATGCAGCACATTCCTTAAATAATTCAGCAGAGTCCTTAAATAATCCAGCCAAGTCCTTAAATACTGCAGCAGAGTACTTAAATAATGCAGCAAAGTCCTTAAATAATGCAGCTGAGTACTTAAATAATGCAACAAAGTCCTTAAATAATGCAGCAGAGTCCTTAAATAATGCAGCAAAGTCCTTAAATAATGCAGCACAGTCCTTAAATAATCCAGCCAAGTCCTTAAATAATGCAGCAAAGTCTTTAAATAATGCAATAAAGTCCATAAATAATGCAGCAAATTCCTTAAATAATGCAGCAGAGTACTGAAATACCGCAGCAGGATCCTTAAATAATGCAGCAGAGTCCTTAAATAATGCAACAAAGTCCTTAAATAATGCAGAACAGTCCTTAAATAATGCAATAAAGTCCTTAAATAATGCAGCAAAGTCCTTATATAATGCAGCAGAGTCCTTAAATAATGCAACAAAGTCCTTAAATAATGCAGCAGAGTCCTTAAATAATGCAAGAAAGTCCTTAAATAATGCAGCAGAGTCCTTAAATAATGCAGCACATTCCTTAAATAATGCAGCAGAGTCCTTAAATAATCCAGCCAAGTCCTTAAATATTGCAGCAGAGTCCTTAAATAATGCAGAAAAGTCCTTAAATAATGCAGCAGAGTCCTTAAAAACTGCAGCAGAGTCCTTAAATAATGCAGCAAAGTCCTTGAATAATGCAGCAGAGTCCTTAAATAATGCAACAAAGTCCTTAAATAATACAGAAGAGTCCTTAAATAATGCAGCAAATTCCTTAAATAATGCAGCAAAGTCTTTAAATAATGCAATAAAGTCCATAAATAATGCAGCAAAGTTCTTAAATAATGCAGCAGAGTCCTTAAATACCACAGCAGAGTCCTTAAATAATGCAGCAAAGTCTTTAAATAATGCAACAAAGTCCTTAAATAATGCAGCAGAGTCCTTAAATAATGCAGAAGAGTCCTTAAATAATCCATCCAAGTCCTTAAATAATGCAGCAGAGTCCTTAAATAATGCAACAAAATCCTTAAATAATGCAGAAGAGTCCTTAAATAATCCAGCCAAGTCCTTAAATCATGCAGCAGGGTCCTTAAATAATCCAGCCAAGTCCTTAAATAATGCAGAAGAGTCCTTTAATAATGCAACAAAGTCCTTAAATAATGCAGCAGAGTCCTTAAATAATGCAACAAAGTACTTAAATAATGCAGCAGAGTCCTTAAATAATGCAGCAAAGTCATTAAATAATGCTGCAGAGTCCTTAAATAATGCAGCAAATTCCTTAAATAATGCAGCAAAGTCTTTAAATAATGCAATAAAGTCCATAAATAATGCAGCAAAGTCCTTAAATAATGCAGCAGAGTCCTTAAATAATGCAACAAAGTCCTTAAATAATGCAGCAGAGTCCTTAAATAATGCAGCAAAGTCCTTAAATAATGCAGCACAGTCCTTAAATAATCCAGCCAAGTCCTTAAATAATGCAGCAAAGTCTTTAAATAATGCAATAAAGTCCATAAATAATGCAGCAAATTCCTTAAATAATGCAGCAGAGTACTGAAATACCGCAGCAGGATCCTTAAATAATGCAGCAGAGTCCTTAAATAATGCAACAAAGTCCTTAAATAATGCAGAACAGTCCTTAAATAATGCAATAAAGTCCTTAAATAATGCAGCAAAGTCCTTAAATAATGCAGCAGAGTCCTTAAATAATGCAACAAAGTCCTTAAATAATGCAACAAAGTCCTTAAATAATGCAGCAGAGTCCTTAAATAATGCAGCACATTCCTTAAATAATTCAGCAGAGTCCTTAAATAATCCAGCCAAGTCCTTAAATACTGCAGCAGAGTACTTAAATAATGCAGCAAAGTCCTTAAATAATGCAGCTGAGTACTTAAATAATGCAACAAAGTCCTTAAATAATGCAGCAGAGTCCTTAAATAATGCAGCAAAGTCCTTAAATAATGCAGCACAGTCCTTAAATAATCCAGCCAAGTCCTTAAATAATGCAGCAAAGTCTTTAAATAATGCAATAAAGTCCATAAATAATGCAGCAAATTCCTTAAATAATGCAGCAGAGTACTGAAATACCGCAGCAGGATCCTTAAATAATGCAGCAGAGTCCTTAAATAATGCAACAAAGTCCTTAAATAATGCAGAACAGTCCTTAAATAATGCAATAAAGTCCTTAAATAATGCAGCAAAGTCCTTATATAATGCAGCAGAGTCCTTAAATAATGCAACAAAGTCCTTAAATAATGCAGCAGAGTCCTTAAATAATGCAAGAAAGTCCTTAAATAATGCAGCAGAGTCCTTAAATAATGCAGCACATTCCTTAAATAATGCAGCAGAGTCCTTAAATAATCCAGCCAAGTCCTTAAATATTGCAGCAGAGTCCTTAAATAATGCAGAAAAGTCCTTAAATAATGCAGCAGAGTCCTTAAAAACTGCAGCAGAGTCCTTAAATAATGCAGCAAAGTCCTTGAATAATGCAGCAGAGTCCTTAAATAATGCAACAAAGTCCTTAAATAATACAGAAGAGTCCTTAAATAATGCAGCAAATTCCTTAAATAATGCAGCAAAGTCTTTAAATAATGCAATAAAGTCCATAAATAATGCAGCAAAGTTCTTAAATAATGCAGCAGAGTCCTTAAATACCACAGCAGAGTCCTTAAATAATGCAGCAAAGTCTTTAAATAATGCAACAAAGTCCTTAAATAATGCAGCAGAGTCCTTAAATAATGCAGAAGAGTCCTTAAATAATCCATCCAAGTCCTTAAATAATGCAGCAGAGTCCTTAAATAATGCAACAAAATCCTTAAATAATGCAGAAGAGTCCTTAAATAATCCAGCCAAGTCCTTAAATCATGCAGCAGGGTCCTTAAATAATCCAGCCAAGTCCTTAAATAATGCAGAAGAGTCCTTTAATAATGCAACAAAGTCCTTAAATAATGCAGCAGAGTCCTTAAATAATGCAACAAAGTACTTAAATAATGCAGCAGAGTCCTTAAATAATGCAGCAAAGTCATTAAATAATGCTGCAGAGTCCTTAAATAATGCAGCAAATTCCTTAAATAATGCAGCAAAGTCTTTAAATAATGCAATAAAGTCCATAAATAATGCAGCAAAGTCCTTAAATAATGCAGCAGAGTACTGAAATACCGCAGCAGGG
Organism: Phyllobates terribilis; assembly: GCF_046119375.1. Classification (NCBI taxonomy): domain Eukaryota; kingdom Metazoa; phylum Chordata; class Amphibia; order Anura; family Dendrobatidae; genus Phyllobates; species Phyllobates terribilis. The sequence continues at coordinate 303,222 of NW_027362955.1, read as the reverse complement.
TCCTTAAATAATGCAGCAAAGTCGTTAAATAATGAAGTAGAGTCCTTAAATAATGCAACAACGTCCTTAAATGATGCAGCAGAGTCCTTAAATAATGCAGCACATTCCTTAAATAATGCAGCAGAGTCCTTAAATAATCCAGCCAAGTCCTTAAATACTGCAGCAGAGTACTTAAATAATGCAGCAAAGTCCTTAAATAATGCAGCAGAGTCCTTAAATAATGCAACAAAGTACTTAAATAATGCAGAAGCGTCCTTAAATAATGCAACAAAGTCCTTAAATAATGCAGCTGAGTACTTAAATAATGCAACAAAGTACTTAAATAATGCAGCAGAGTCCTTAAGTACCGTATCAGAGTCCTTAAATAATGCAACAAAGTCCTTAAATAATGCAGCAGATTACTGAAATACTGCTGCAGGGTCCTTAAATAATGCAGCAGAGTCCTTAAATAATGCAACAAAGTCCTTAAATAATGCAGCATAGTCCTTAAATAATGCAACAAAGTCCTTAAATAATGCAGCAGAGTCCTTAAATAATGCAGCAGAGTACTGAAATACCGCAGCAGGGTCCTTAAATAATGCAGCAAAGTTGTTAAATAATGAAGTAGAGTCCTTAAGTAATGCAACAAAGTCCTTAAATGATGCAGCAGCGTCCTTAAATAATGCAACAAAGTCCTTAAATAATGCAGCAGAGTCCTTAAATAATGCAATAAAGTCCATAAATAATGCAGCAAAGTCCTTAAATAATTCAGCAGAGTGCTGAAATACCGCAGCAGGGTCCTTAAATAATGCAGCAGAGTCCTTAAGTAATGCAGCAAAGTCCTTAAATAATCCAGCCAAGTCCTTAAATAATGCAACAAAGTCCTTAAATAATGCAGCAGATTACTGAAATACTGCAGCAGGGTCCTTAAATAAAGCAGCAGAGTCCTTAAATAATGCAACAAAGTCCTTAAATAATGCAGCAGAGTCCTTAAATAATGCAACAAAGTCCTTAAATAATGCAGCAGAGTCCTTAAATAATGCAGCAGAGTACTGAAATACCGCAGCAGGGTCCTTAAATAATGCAGCAAAGTCGTTAAATAATGAAGTAGAGTCCTTAAATAATGCAACAAAGTCCTTAAATGATGCAGCAGAGTCCTTAAATAATGCAACAAAGTCCTTAAATAATGCAGCAGAGTCCTTAAATAATGCAATAAAGTCCATAAATAATGCAGCAAAGTCCTTAAATAATTCAGCAGAGTGCTGAAATACCGCAGCCAGGTCCTTAAATAATGCAGCAGAGTCCTTAAATAATGCAACAAAGTCCTTAAATAATGCAGCACGGTCCTTAAATAATGCAACAAAGTCCTTAAATAATGCAGCAGAGTCCTTAAATAATGCAGCAGAGTCCTTAAATAATCCAGCCAAGTCCTTAAATAATGCAACAAAGTCCTTAAATAATGCAGCAGATTACTGAAATACTGCAGCAGGGTCCTTAAATAATGCAGCAGAGTCCTTAAATAATGCAACAAAGTCCTTAAATAATGCAGCAGAGTCCTTAAATAATGCAACAAAGTCCTTAAATAATGCAGCAGAGTCCTTAAATAATGCAGCAAAGTCCTTAAATAATGCAGCAGAGTCCTTAAATAATCCAGCCAAGTCCTTAAATAATGCAACAAAGTCCTTAGATAATGCAGCAGATTACTGAAATACTGCAGCGGGGTCCTTAAATAATGCAGCAGAGTCCTTAAATAATGCAACAAAGTCCTTAAATAATGCAGCAGAGTCCTTAAATAATGCAACAAAGTCCTTAAATAATGCAGCAGAGTCCTTAAATAATGCAGCAAAGTCCTTAAATAATGCAGCACAGTCCTTAAATAATCCAGCCAAGTCCTTAAATAATGCAGCAAAGTCTTTAAATAATGCAATAAAGTCCATAAATAATGCAGCAAATTCCTTAAATAATGCAGCAGAGTACTGAAATACCGCAGCAGGATCCTTAAATAATGCAGCAGAGTCCTTAAATAATGCAACAAAGTCCTTAAATAATGCAGAACAGTCCTTAAATAATGCAATAAAGTCCTTAAATAATGCAGCAAAGTCCTTAAATAATGCAGCAGAGTCCTTAAATAATGCAACAAAGTCCTTAAATAATGCAACAAAGTCCTTAAATAATGCAGCAGAGTCCTTAAATAATGCAGCACATTCCTTAAATAATTCAGCAGAGTCCTTAAATAATCCAGCCAAGTCCTTAAATACTGCAGCAGAGTACTTAAATAATGCAGCAAAGTCCTTAAATAATGCAGCTGAGTACTTAAATAATGCAACAAAGTCCTTAAATAATGCAGCAGAGTCCTTAAATAATGCAGCAAAGTCCTTAAATAATGCAGCACAGTCCTTAAATAATCCAGCCAAGTCCTTAAATAATGCAGCAAAGTCTTTAAATAATGCAATAAAGTCCATAAATAATGCAGCAAATTCCTTAAATAATGCAGCAGAGTACTGAAATACCGCAGCAGGATCCTTAAATAATGCAGCAGAGTCCTTAAATAATGCAACAAAGTCCTTAAATAATGCAGAACAGTCCTTAAATAATGCAATAAAGTCCTTAAATAATGCAGCAAAGTCCTTATATAATGCAGCAGAGTCCTTAAATAATGCAACAAAGTCCTTAAATAATGCAGCAGAGTCCTTAAATAATGCAAGAAAGTCCTTAAATAATGCAGCAGAGTCCTTAAATAATGCAGCACATTCCTTAAATAATGCAGCAGAGTCCTTAAATAATCCAGCCAAGTCCTTAAATATTGCAGCAGAGTCCTTAAATAATGCAGAAAAGTCCTTAAATAATGCAGCAGAGTCCTTAAAAACTGCAGCAGAGTCCTTAAATAATGCAGCAAAGTCCTTGAATAATGCAGCAGAGTCCTTAAATAATGCAACAAAGTCCTTAAATAATACAGAAGAGTCCTTAAATAATGCAGCAAATTCCTTAAATAATGCAGCAAAGTCTTTAAATAATGCAATAAAGTCCATAAATAATGCAGCAAAGTTCTTAAATAATGCAGCAGAGTCCTTAAATACCACAGCAGAGTCCTTAAATAATGCAGCAAAGTCTTTAAATAATGCAACAAAGTCCTTAAATAATGCAGCAGAGTCCTTAAATAATGCAGAAGAGTCCTTAAATAATCCATCCAAGTCCTTAAATAATGCAGCAGAGTCCTTAAATAATGCAACAAAATCCTTAAATAATGCAGAAGAGTCCTTAAATAATCCAGCCAAGTCCTTAAATCATGCAGCAGGGTCCTTAAATAATCCAGCCAAGTCCTTAAATAATGCAGAAGAGTCCTTTAATAATGCAACAAAGTCCTTAAATAATGCAGCAGAGTCCTTAAATAATGCAACAAAGTACTTAAATAATGCAGCAGAGTCCTTAAATAATGCAGCAAAGTCATTAAATAATGCTGCAGAGTCCTTAAATAATGCAGCAAATTCCTTAAATAATGCAGCAAAGTCTTTAAATAATGCAATAAAGTCCATAAATAATGCAGCAAAGTCCTTAAATAATGCAGCAGAGTACTGAAATACCGCAGCAGGGTCCTTAAATAATGCAGCAAAGTCGTTAAATAATGAAGTAGAGTCCTTAAATAATGCAACAACGTCCTTAAATGATGCAGCAGAGTCCTTAAATAATGCAGCACATTCCTTAAATAATGCAGCAGAGTCCTTAAATAATCCAGCCAAGTCCTTAAATACTGCAGCAGAGTACTTAAATAATGCAGCAAAGTCCTTAAATAATGCAGCAGAGTCCTTAAATAATGCAACAAAGTACTTAAATAATGCAGAAGCGTCCTTAAATAATGCAACAAAGTCCTTAAATAATGCAGCTGAGTACTTAAATAATGCAACAAAGTACTTAAATAATGCAGCAGAGTCCTTAAGTACCGTATCAGAGTCCTTAAATAATGCAACAAAGTCCTTAAATAATGCAGCAGATTACTGAAATACTGCTGCAGGGTCCTTAAATAATGCAGCAGAGTCCTTAAATAATGCAACAAAGTCCTTAAATAATGCAGCATAGTCCTTAAATAATGCAACAAAGTCCTTAAATAATGCAGCAGAGTCCTTAAATAATGCAGCAGAGTACTGAAATACCGCAGCAGGGTCCTTAAATAATGCAGCAAAGTTGTTAAATAATGAAGTAGAGTCCTTAAGTAATGCAACAAAGTCCTTAAATGATGCAGCAGCGTCCTTAAATAATGCAACAAAGTCCTTAAATAATGCAGCAGAGTCCTTAAATAATGCAATAAAGTCCATAAATAATGCAGCAAAGTCCTTAAATAATTCAGCAGAGTGCTGAAATACCGCAGCAGGGTCCTTAAATAATGCAGCAGAGTCCTTAAGTAATGCAGCAAAGTCCTTAAATAATCCAGCCAAGTCCTTAAATAATGCAACAAAGTCCTTAAATAATGCAGCAGATTACTGAAATACTGCAGCAGGGTCCTTAAATAAAGCAGCAGAGTCCTTAAATAATGCAACAAAGTCCTTAAATAATGCAGCAGAGTCCTTAAATAATGCAACAAAGTCCTTAAATAATGCAGCAGAGTCCTTAAATAATGCAGCAGAGTACTGAAATACCGCAGCAGGGTCCTTAAATAATGCAGCAAAGTCGTTAAATAATGAAGTAGAGTCCTTAAATAATGCAACAAAGTCCTTAAATGATGCAGCAGAGTCCTTAAATAATGCAACAAAGTCCTTAAATAATGCAGCAGAGTCCTTAAATAATGCAATAAAGTCCATAAATAATGCAGCAAAGTCCTTAAATAATTCAGCAGAGTGCTGAAATACCGCAGCCAGGTCCTTAAATAATGCAGCAGAGTCCTTAAATAATGCAACAAAGTCCTTAAATAATGCAGCACGGTCCTTAAATAATGCAACAAAGTCCTTAAATAATGCAGCAGAGTCCTTAAATAATGCAGCAGAGTCCTTAAATAATCCAGCCAAGTCCTTAAATAATGCAACAAAGTCCTTAAATAATGCAGCAGATTACTGAAATACTGCAGCAGGGTCCTTAAATAATGCAGCAGAGTCCTTAAATAATGCAACAAAGTCCTTAAATAATGCAGCAGAGTCCTTAAATAATGCAACAAAGTCCTTAAATAATGCAGCAGAGTCCTTAAATAATGCAGCAAAGTCCTTAAATAATGCAGCAGAGTCCTTAAATAATCCAGCCAAGTCCTTAAATAATGCAACAAAGTCCTTAGATAATGCAGCAGATTACTGAAATACTGCAGCGGGGTCCTTAAATAATGCAGCAGAGTCCTTAAATAATGCAACAAAGTCCTTAAATAATGCAGCAGAGTCCTTAAATAATGCAACAAAGTCCTTAAATAATGCAGCAGAGTCCTTAAATAATGCAGCAAAGTCCTTAAATAATGCAGCACAGTCCTTAAATAATCCAGCCAAGTCCTTAAATAATGCAGCAAAGTCTTTAAATAATGCAATAAAGTCCATAAATAATGCAGCAAATTCCTTAAATAATGCAGCAGAGTACTGAAATACCGCAGCAGGATCCTTAAATAATGCAGCAGAGTCCTTAAATAATGCAACAAAGTCCTTAAATAATGCAGAACAGTCCTTAAATAATGCAATAAAGTCCTTAAATAATGCAGCAAAGTCCTTAAATAATGCAGCAGAGTCCTTAAATAATGCAACAAAGTCCTTAAATAATGCAACAAAGTCCTTAAATAATGCAGCAGAGTCCTTAAATAATGCAGCACATTCCTTAAATAATTCAGCAGAGTCCTTAAATAATCCAGCCAAGTCCTTAAATACTGCAGCAGAGTACTTAAATAATGCAGCAAAGTCCTTAAATAATGCAGCTGAGTACTTAAATAATGCAACAAAGTCCTTAAATAATGCAGCAGAGTCCTTAAATAATGCAGCAAAGTCCTTAAATAATGCAGCACAGTCCTTAAATAATCCAGCCAAGTCCTTAAATAATGCAGCAAAGTCTTTAAATAATGCAATAAAGTCCATAAATAATGCAGCAAATTCCTTAAATAATGCAGCAGAGTACTGAAATACCGCAGCAGGATCCTTAAATAATGCAGCAGAGTCCTTAAATAATGCAACAAAGTCCTTAAATAATGCAGAACAGTCCTTAAATAATGCAATAAAGTCCTTAAATAATGCAGCAAAGTCCTTATATAATGCAGCAGAGTCCTTAAATAATGCAACAAAGTCCTTAAATAATGCAGCAGAGTCCTTAAATAATGCAAGAAAGTCCTTAAATAATGCAGCAGAGTCCTTAAATAATGCAGCACATTCCTTAAATAATGCAGCAGAGTCCTTAAATAATCCAGCCAAGTCCTTAAATATTGCAGCAGAGTCCTTAAATAATGCAGAAAAGTCCTTAAATAATGCAGCAGAGTCCTTAAAAACTGCAGCAGAGTCCTTAAATAATGCAGCAAAGTCCTTGAATAATGCAGCAGAGTCCTTAAATAATGCAACAAAGTCCTTAAATAATACAGAAGAGTCCTTAAATAATGCAGCAAATTCCTTAAATAATGCAGCAAAGTCTTTAAATAATGCAATAAAGTCCATAAATAATGCAGCAAAGTTCTTAAATAATGCAGCAGAGTCCTTAAATACCACAGCAGAGTCCTTAAATAATGCAGCAAAGTCTTTAAATAATGCAACAAAGTCCTTAAATAATGCAGCAGAGTCCTTAAATAATGCAGAAGAGTCCTTAAATAATCCATCCAAGTCCTTAAATAATGCAGCAGAGTCCTTAAATAATGCAACAAAATCCTTAAATAATGCAGAAGAGTCCTTAAATAATCCAGCCAAGTCCTTAAATCATGCAGCAGGGTCCTTAAATAATCCAGCCAAGTCCTTAAATAATGCAGAAGAGTCCTTTAATAATGCAACAAAGTCCTTAAATAATGCAGCAGAGTCCTTAAATAATGCAACAAAGTACTTAAATAATGCAGCAGAGTCCTTAAATAATGCAGCAAAGTCATTAAATAATGCTGCAGAGTCCTTAAATAATGCAGCAAATTCCTTAAATAATGCAGCAAAGTCTTTAAATAATGCAATAAAGTCCATAAATAATGCAGCAAAGTCCTTAAATAATGCAGCAGAGTACTGAAATACCGCAGCAGGGTCCTTAAATAATGCAGCAAAGTCGTTAAATAATGAAGTAGAGTCCTTAAATAATGCAACAACGTCCTTAAATGATGCAGCAGAGTCCTTAAATAATGCAGCACATTCCTTAAATAATGCAGCAGAGTCCTTAAATAATCCAGCCAAGTCCTTAAATACTGCAGCAGAGTACTTAAATAATGCAGCAAAGTCCTTAAATAATGCAGCAGAGTCCTTAAATAATGCAACAAAGTACTTAAATAATGCAGAAGCGTCCTTAAATAATGCAACAAAGTCCTTAAATAATGCAGCTGAGTACTTAAATAATGCAACAAAGTACTTAAATAATGCAGCAGAGTCCTTAAGTACCGTATCAGAGTCCTTAAATAATGCAACAAAGTCCTTAAATAATGCAGCAGATTACTGAAATACTGCTGCAGGGTCCTTAAATAATGCAGCAGAGTCCTTAAATAATGCAACAAAGTCCTTAAATAATGCAGCATAGTCCTTAAATAATGCAACAAAGTCCTTAAATAATGCAGCAGAGTCCTTAAATAATGCAGCAGAGTACTGAAATACCGCAGCAGGGTCCTTAAATAATGCAGCAAAGTTGTTAAATAATGAAGTAGAGTCCTTAAGTAATGCAACAAAGTCCTTAAATGATGCAGCAGCGTCCTTAAATAATGCAACAAAGTCCTTAAATAATGCAGCAGAGTCCTTAAATAATGCAATAAAGTCCATAAATAATGCAGCAAAGTCCTTAAATAATTCAGCAGAGTGCTGAAATACCGCAGCAGGGTCCTTAAATAATGCAGCAGAGTCCTTAAGTAATGCAGCAAAGTCCTTAAATAATCCAGCCAAGTCCTTAAATAATGCAACAAAGTCCTTAAATAATGCAGCAGATTACTGAAATACTGCAGCAGGGTCCTTAAATAAAGCAGCAGAGTCCTTAAATAATGCAACAAAGTCCTTAAATAATGCAGCAGAGTCCTTAAATAATGCAACAAAGTCCTTAAATAATGCAGCAGAGTCCTTAAATAATGCAGCAGAGTACTGAAATACCGCAGCAGGGTCCTTAAATAATGCAGCAAAGTCGTTAAATAATGAAGTAGAGTCCTTAAATAATGCAACAAAGTCCTTAAATGATGCAGCAGAGTCCTTAAATAATGCAACAAAGTCCTTAAATAATGCAGCAGAGTCCTTAAATAATGCAATAAAGTCCATAAATAATGCAGCAAAGTCCTTAAATAATTCAGCAGAGTGCTGAAATACCGCAGCCAGGTCCTTAAATAATGCAGCAGAGTCCTTAAATAATGCAACAAAGTCCTTAAATAATGCAGCACGGTCCTTAAATAATGCAACAAAGTCCTTAAATAATGCAGCAGAGTCCTTAAATAATGCAGCAGAGTCCTTAAATAATCCAGCCAAGTCCTTAAATAATGCAACAAAGTCCTTAAATAATGCAGCAGATTACTGAAATACTGCAGCAGGGTCCTTAAATAATGCAGCAGAGTCCTTAAATAATGCAACAAAGTCCTTAAATAATGCAGCAGAGTCCTTAAATAATGCAACAAAGTCCTTAAATAATGCAGCAGAGTCCTTAAATAATGCAGCAAAGTCCTTAAATAATGCAGCAGAGTCCTTAAATAATCCAGCCAAGTCCTTAAATAATGCAACAAAGTCCTTAGATAATGCAGCAGATTACTGAAATACTGCAGCGGGGTCCTTAAATAATGCAGCAGAGTCCTTAAATAATGCAACAAAGTCCTTAAATAATGCAGCAGAGTCCTTAAATAATGCAACAAAGTCCTTAAATAATGCAGCAGAGTCCTTAAATAATGCAGCAAAGTCCTTAAATAATGCAGCACAGTCCTTAAATAATCCAGCCAAGTCCTTAAATAATGCAGCAAAGTCTTTAAATAATGCAATAAAGTCCATAAATAATGCAGCAAATTCCTTAAATAATGCAGCAGAGTACTGAAATACCGCAGCAGGATCCTTAAATAATGCAGCAGAGTCCTTAAATAATGCAACAAAGTCCTTAAATAATGCAGAACAGTCCTTAAATAATGCAATAAAGTCCTTAAATAATGCAGCAAAGTCCTTAAATAATGCAGCAGAGTCCTTAAATAATGCAACAAAGTCCTTAAATAATGCAACAAAGTCCTTAAATAATGCAGCAGAGTCCTTAAATAATGCAGCACATTCCTTAAATAATTCAGCAGAGTCCTTAAATAATCCAGCCAAGTCCTTAAATACTGCAGCAGAGTACTTAAATAATGCAGCAAAGTCCTTAAATAATGCAGCTGAGTACTTAAATAATGCAACAAAGTCCTTAAATAATGCAGCAGAGTCCTTAAATAATGCAGCAAAGTCCTTAAATAATGCAGCACAGTCCTTAAATAATCCAGCCAAGTCCTTAAATAATGCAGCAAAGTCTTTAAATAATGCAATAAAGTCCATAAATAATGCAGCAAATTCCTTAAATAATGCAGCAGAGTACTGAAATACCGCAGCAGGATCCTTAAATAATGCAGCAGAGTCCTTAAATAATGCAACAAAGTCCTTAAATAATGCAGAACAGTCCTTAAATAATGCAATAAAGTCCTTAAATAATGCAGCAAAGTCCTTATATAATGCAGCAGAGTCCTTAAATAATGCAACAAAGTCCTTAAATAATGCAGCAGAGTCCTTAAATAATGCAAGAAAGTCCTTAAATAATGCAGCAGAGTCCTTAAATAATGCAGCACATTCCTTAAATAATGCAGCAGAGTCCTTAAATAATCCAGCCAAGTCCTTAAATATTGCAGCAGAGTCCTTAAATAATGCAGAAAAGTCCTTAAATAATGCAGCAGAGTCCTTAAAAACTGCAGCAGAGTCCTTAAATAATGCAGCAAAGTCCTTGAATAATGCAGCAGAGTCCTTAAATAATGCAACAAAGTCCTTAAATAATACAGAAGAGTCCTTAAATAATGCAGCAAATTCCTTAAATAATGCAGCAAAGTCTTTAAATAATGCAATAAAGTCCATAAATAATGCAGCAAAGTTCTTAAATAATGCAGCAGAGTCCTTAAATACCACAGCAGAGTCCTTAAATAATGCAGCAAAGTCTTTAAATAATGCAACAAAGTCCTTAAATAATGCAGCAGAGTCCTTAAATAATGCAGAAGAGTCCTTAAATAATCCATCCAAGTCCTTAAATAATGCAGCAGAGTCCTTAAATAATGCAACAAAATCCTTAAATAATGCAGAAGAGTCCTTAAATAATCCAGCCAAGTCCTTAAATCATGCAGCAGGGTCCTTAAATAATCCAGCCAAGTCCTTAAATAATGCAGAAGAGTCCTTTAATAATGCAACAAAGTCCTTAAATAATGCAGCAGAGTCCTTAAATAATGCAACAAAGTACTTAAATAATGCAGCAGAGTCCTTAAATAATGCAGCAAAGTCCTTAAATAATGCAGCAGAGTCCTTAAATAATCCAGCCAAGTCCTTAAATAATGCAACAAAGTCCTTAGATAATGCAGCAGATTACTGAAATACTGCAGCGGGGTCCTTAAATAATGCAGCAGAGTCCTTAAATAATGCAACAAAGTCCTTAAATAATGCAGCAGAGTCCTTAAATAATGCAACAAAGTCCTTAAATAATGCAGCAGAGTCCTTAAATAATGCAGCAAAGTCCTTAAATAATGCAGCACAGTCCTTAAATAATCCAGCCAAGTCCTTAAATAATGCAGCAAAGTCTTTAAATAATGCAATAAAGTCCATAAATAATGCAGCAAATTCCTTAAATAATGCATCAGAGTACTGAAATACCGCAGCAGGATCCTTAAATAATGCAGCAGAGTCCTTAAATAATGCAACAAAGTCCTTAAATAATGCAGAACAGTCCTTAAATAATGCAATAAAGTCCTTAAATAATGCAGCAAAGTCCTTAAATAATGCAGCAGAGTCCTTAAATAATGCAACAAAGTCCTTAAATAATGCAAAAAAGTCCTTAAATAATGCAGCAGAGTCCTTAAATAATGCAGCACATTCCTTAAATAATTCAGCAGAGTCCTTAAATAATCCAGCCAAGTCCTTAAATACTGCAGCAGAGTACTTAAATAATGCAGCAAAGTCCTTAAATAATGCAGCTGAGTACTTAAATAATGCAACAAAGTCCTTAAATAATGCAGCAGAGTCCTTAAATAATGCAGCAAAGTCCTTAAATAATGCAGCACAGTCCTTAAATAATCCAGCCAAGTCCTTAAATAATGCAGCAAAGTCTTTAAATAATGCAATAAAGTCCATAAATAATGCAGCAAATTCCTTAAATAATGCAGCAGAGTACTGAAATACCGCAGCAGGATCCTTAAATAATGCAGCAGAGTCCTTAAATAATGCAACAAAGTCCTTAAATAATGCAGAACAGTCCTTAAATAATGCAATAAAGTCCTTAAATAATGCAGCAAAGTCCTTATATAATGCAGCAGAGTCCTTAAATAATGCAACAAAGTCCTTAAATAATGCAGCAGAGTCCTTAAATAATGCAAGAAAGTCCTTAAATAATGCAGCAGAGTCCTTAAATAATGCAGCACATTCCTTAAATAATGCAGCAGAGTCCTTAAATAATCCAGCCAAGTCCTTAAATATTGCAGCAGAGTCATTAAATAATGCAGAAAAGTCCTTAAATAATGCAGCAGAGTCCTTAAAAACTGCAGCAGAGTCCTTAAATAATGCAGCAAAGTCCTTGAATAATGCAGCAGAGTCCTTAAATAATGCAACAAAGTCCTTAAATAATACAGAAGAGTCCTTAAATAATGCAGCAAATTCCTTAAATAATGCAGCAAAGTCTTTAAATAATGCAATAAAGTCCATAAATAATGCAGCAAAGTTCTTAAATAATGCAGCAGAGTCCTTAAATACCACAGCAGAGTCCTTAAATAATGCAGCAAAGTCTTTAAATAATGCAACAAAGTCCTTAAATAATGCAGCAGAGTCCTTAAATAATGCAGAAGAGTCCTTAAATAATCCATCCAAGTCCTTAAATAATGCAGCAGAGTCCTTAAATAATGCAACAAAATCCTTAAATAATGCAGAAGAGTCCTTAAATAATCCAGCCAAGTCCTTAAATCATGCAGCAGGGTCCTTAAATAATCCAGCCAAGTCCTTAAATAATGCAGAAGAGTCCTTTAATAATGCAACAAAGTCCTTAAATAATGCAGCAGAGTCCTTAAATAATGCAACAAAGTACTTAAATAATGCAGCAGAGTCCTTAAATAATGCAGCAAAGTCATTAAATAATGCTGCAGAGTCCTTAAATAATGCAGCAAATTCCTTAAATAATGCAGCAAAGTCTTTAAATAATGCAATAAAGTCCATAAATAATGCAGCAAAGTCCTTAAATAATGCAGCAGAGTACTGAAATACCGCAGCAGGATCCTTAAATAATGCAGCAGAGTCCTTAAATAATGCAACAAAGTCCTTAAATAATGCAGAACAGTCCTTAAATAATGCAATAAATTCCTTAAATAATGCAGCAAAGTCCTTATATAATGCAGCAGAGTCCTTAAATAATGCAACAAAGTCCTTAAATAATGCAGCAGAGTCCTTAAATAATGCAAGAAAGTCCTTAAATAATGCAGCAGAGTCCTTAAATAATGCAGCACATTCCTTAAATAATGCAGCAGAGTCCTTAAATAATCCAGCCAAGTCCTTAAATATTGCAGCAGAGTCCTTAAATAATGCAGAAAAGTCCTTAAATAATGCAGCAGAGTCCTTAAAAACTGCAGCAGAGTCCTTAAATAATGCAGCAAAGTCCTTGAATAATGCAGCAGAGTCCTTAAATAATGCAACAAAGTCCTTAAATAATACAGAAGAGTCCTTAAATAATGCAGCAAATTCCTTAAATAATGCAGCAAAGTCTTTAAATAATGCAATAAAGTCCATAAATAATGCAGCAAAGTTCTTAAATAATGCAGCAGAGTCCTTAAATACCACAGCAGAGTCCTTAAATAATGCAGCAAAGTCTTTAAATAATGCAACAAAGTCCTTAAATAATGCAGAAGAGTCCTTAAATAATCCATCCAAGTCCTTAAATAATGCAGCAGAGTCCTTAAATAATGCAACAAAATCCTTAAATAATGCAGAAGAGTCCTTAAATAATCCAGCCAAGTCCTTAAATCATGCAGCAGGTTCCTTAAATAATCCAGCCAAGTCCTTAAATACTGCAGCAGAGTACTTAAATAATGCAGCAAAGTCCTTAAATAATGCAGCAGAGTCCTTAAATAATGCAACAAAGTACTTAAATAATGCAGAAGAGTCCTTAAATAATGCAACAAAGTCCTTAAATAATGCAGCTGAGTACTTAAATAATGCAACAAAGTACTTAAATAATGCAGCAGAGTCCTTAAGTACCGTATCAGAGTCCTTAAATAATGCAGCAGAGTCCTTAAATAATGCAACAAAGTACTTAAATAATGCAGAAGCGTCCTTAAATAATGCAACAAAGTCCTTAAATAATGCAGCTGAGTACTTAAATAATGCAACAAAGTACTTAAATAATGCAGCAGAGTCCTTAAGTACCGTATCAGAGTCCTTAAATAATGCAACAAAGTCCTTAAATAATGCAGCAGATTACTGAAATACTGCTGCAGGGTCCTTAAATAATGCAGCAGAGTCCTTAAATAATGCAACAAAGTCCTTAAATAATGCAGCATAGTCCTTAAATAATGCAACAAAGTCCTTAAATAATGCAGCAGAGTCCTTAAATAATGCAGCAGAGTACTGAAATACCGCAGCAGGGTCCTTAAATAATGCAGCAAAGTTGTTAAATAATGAAGTAGAGTCCTTAAGTAATGCAACAAAGTCCTTAAATGATGCAGCAGCGTCCTTAAATAATGCAACAAAGTCCTTAAATAATGCAGCAGAGTCCTTAAATAATGCAATAAAGTCCATAAATAATGCAGCAAAGTCCTTAAATAATTCAGCAGAGTGCTGAAATACCGCAGCAGGGTCCTTAAATAATGCAGCAGAGTCCTTAAGTAATGCAGCAAAGTCCTTAAATAATCCAGCCAAGTCCTTAAATAATGCAACAAAGTCCTTAAATAATGCAGCAGATTACTGAAATACTGCAGCAGGGTCCTTAAATAAAGCAGCAGAGTCCTTAAATAATGCAACAAAGTCCTTAAATAATGCAGCAGAGTCCTTAAATAATGCAACAAAGTCCTTAAATAATGCAGCAGAGTCCTTAAATAATGCAGCAGAGTACTGAAATACCGCAGCAGGGTCCTTAAATAATGCAGCAAAGTCGTTAAATAATGAAGTAGAGTCCTTAAATAATGCAACAAAGTCCTTAAATGATGCAGCAGAGTCCTTAAATAATGCAACAAAGTCCTTAAATAATGCAGCAGAGTCCTTAAATAATGCAATAAAGTCCATAAATAATGCAGCAAAGTCCTTAAATAATTCAGCAGAGTGCTGAAATACCGCAGCCAGGTCCTTAAATAATGCAGCAGAGTCCTTAAATAATGCAACAAAGTCCTTAAATAATGCAGCACGGTCCTTAAATAATGCAACAAAGTCCTTAAATAATGCAGCAGAGTCCTTAAATAATGCAGCAGAGTCCTTAAATAATCCAGCCAAGTCCTTAAATAATGCAACAAAGTCCTTAAATAATGCAGCAGATTACTGAAATACTGCAGCAGGGTCCTTAAATAATGCAGCAGAGTCCTTAAATAATGCAACAAAGTCCTTAAATAATGCAGCAGAGTCCTTAAATAATGCAACAAAGTCCTTAAATAATGCAGCAGAGTCCTTAAATAATGCAGCAAAGTCCTTAAATAATGCAGCAGAGTCCTTAAATAATCCAGCCAAGTCCTTAAATAATGCAACAAAGTCCTTAGATAATGCAGCAGATTACTGAAATACTGCAGCGGGGTCCTTAAATAATGCAGCAGAGTCCTTAAATAATGCAACAAAGTCCTTAAATAATGCAGCAGAGTCCTTAAATAATGCAACAAAGTCCTTAAATAATGCAGCAGAGTCCTTAAATAATGCAGCAAAGTCCTTAAATAATGCAGCACAGTCCTTAAATAATCCAGCCAAGTCCTTAAATAATGCAGCAAAGTCTTTAAATAATGCAATAAAGTCCATAAATAATGCAGCAAATTCCTTAAATAATGCAGCAGAGTACTGAAATACCGCAGCAGGATCCTTAAATAATGCAGCAGAGTCCTTAAATAATGCAACAAAGTCCTTAAATAATGCAGAACAGTCCTTAAATAATGCAATAAAGTCCTTAAATAATGCAGCAAAGTCCTTAAATAATGCAGCAGAGTCCTTAAATAATGCAACAAAGTCCTTAAATAATGCAACAAAGTCCTTAAATAATGCAGCAGAGTCCTTAAATAATGCAGCACATTCCTTAAATAATTCAGCAGAGTCCTTAAATAATCCAGCCAAGTCCTTAAATACTGCAGCAGAGTACTTAAATAATGCAGCAAAGTCCTTAAATAATGCAGCTGAGTACTTAAATAATGCAACAAAGTCCTTAAATAATGCAGCAGAGTCCTTAAATAATGCAGCAAAGTCCTTAAATAATGCAGCACAGTCCTTAAATAATCCAGCCAAGTCCTTAAATAATGCAGCAAAGTCTTTAAATAATGCAATAAAGTCCATAAATAATGCAGCAAATTCCTTAAATAATGCAGCAGAGTACTGAAATACCGCAGCAGGATCCTTAAATAATGCAGCAGAGTCCTTAAATAATGCAACAAAGTCCTTAAATAATGCAGAACAGTCCTTAAATAATGCAATAAAGTCCTTAAATAATGCAGCAAAGTCCTTATATAATGCAGCAGAGTCCTTAAATAATGCAACAAAGTCCTTAAATAATGCAGCAGAGTCCTTAAATAATGCAAGAAAGTCCTTAAATAATGCAGCAGAGTCCTTAAATAATGCAGCACATTCCTTAAATAATGCAGCAGAGTCCTTAAATAATCCAGCCAAGTCCTTAAATATTGCAGCAGAGTCCTTAAATAATGCAGAAAAGTCCTTAAATAATGCAGCAGAGTCCTTAAAAACTGCAGCAGAGTCCTTAAATAATGCAGCAAAGTCCTTGAATAATGCAGCAGAGTCCTTAAATAATGCAACAAAGTCCTTAAATAATACAGAAGAGTCCTTAAATAATGCAGCAAATTCCTTAAATAATGCAGCAAAGTCTTTAAATAATGCAATAAAGTCCATAAATAATGCAGCAAAGTTCTTAAATAATGCAGCAGAGTCCTTAAATACCACAGCAGAGTCCTTAAATAATGCAGCAAAGTCTTTAAATAATGCAACAAAGTCCTTAAATAATGCAGCAGAGTCCTTAAATAATGCAGAAGAGTCCTTAAATAATCCATCCAAGTCCTTAAATAATGCAGCAGAGTCCTTAAATAATGCAACAAAATCCTTAAATAATGCAGAAGAGTCCTTAAATAATCCAGCCAAGTCCTTAAATCATGCAGCAGGGTCCTTAAATAATCCAGCCAAGTCCTTAAATAATGCAGAAGAGTCCTTTAATAATGCAACAAAGTCCTTAAATAATGCAGCAGAGTCCTTAAATAATGCAACAAAGTACTTAAATAATGCAGCAGAGTCCTTAAATAATGCAGCAAAGTCATTAAATAATGCTGCAGAGTCCTTAAATAATGCAGCAAATTCCTTAAATAATGCAGCAAAGTCTTTAAATAATGCAATAAAGTCCATAAATAATGCAGCAAAGTCCTTAAATAATGCAGCAGAGTACTGAAATACCGCAGCAGGGTCCTTAAATAATGCAGCAAAGTCGTTAAATAATGAAGTAGAGTCCTTAAATAATGCAACAACGTCCTTAAATGATGCAGCAGAGTCCTTAAATAATGCAGCACATTCCTTAAATAATGCAGCAGAGTCCTTAAATAATCCAGCCAAGTCCTTAAATACTGCAGCAGAGTACTTAAATAATGCAGCAAAGTCCTTAAATAATGCAGCAGAGTCCTTAAATAATGCAACAAAGTACTTAAATAATGCAGAAGCGTCCTTAAATAATGCAACAAAGTCCTTAAATAATGCAGCTGAGTACTTAAATAATGCAACAAAGTACTTAAATAATGCAGCAGAGTCCTTAAGTACCGTATCAGAGTCCTTAAATAATGCAACAAAGTCCTTAAATAATGCAGCAGATTACTGAAATACTGCTGCAGGGTCCTTAAATAATGCAGCAGAGTCCTTAAATAATGCAACAAAGTCCTTAAATAATGCAGCATAGTCCTTAAATAATGCAACAAAGTCCTTAAATAATGCAGCAGAGTCCTTAAATAATGCAGCAGAGTACTGAAATACCGCAGCAGGGTCCTTAAATAATGCAGCAAAGTTGTTAAATAATGAAGTAGAGTCCTTAAGTAATGCAACAAAGTCCTTAAATGATGCAGCAGCGTCCTTAAATAATGCAACAAAGTCCTTAAATAATGCAGCAGAGTCCTTAAATAATGCAATAAAGTCCATAAATAATGCAGCAAAGTCCTTAAATAATTCAGCAGAGTGCTGAAATACCGCAGCAGGGTCCTTAAATAATGCAGCAGAGTCCTTAAGTAATGCAGCAAAGTCCTTAAATAATCCAGCCAAGTCCTTAAATAATGCAACAAAGTCCTTAAATAATGCAGCAGATTACTGAAATACTGCAGCAGGGTCCTTAAATAAAGCAGCAGAGTCCTTAAATAATGCAACAAAGTCCTTAAATAATGCAGCAGAGTCCTTAAATAATGCAACAAAGTCCTTAAATAATGCAGCAGAGTCCTTAAATAATGCAGCAGAGTACTGAAATACCGCAGCAGGGTCCTTAAATAATGCAGCAAAGTCGTTAAATAATGAAGTAGAGTCCTTAAATAATGCAACAAAGTCCTTAAATGATGCAGCAGAGTCCTTAAATAATGCAACAAAGTCCTTAAATAATGCAGCAGAGTCCTTAAATAATGCAATAAAGTCCATAAATAATGCAGCAAAGTCCTTAAATAATTCAGCAGAGTGCTGAAATACCGCAGCCAGGTCCTTAAATAATGCAGCAGAGTCCTTAAATAATGCAACAAAGTCCTTAAATAATGCAGCACGGTCCTTAAATAATGCAACAAAGTCCTTAAATAATGCAGCAGAGTCCTTAAATAATGCAGCAGAGTCCTTAAATAATCCAGCCAAGTCCTTAAATAATGCAACAAAGTCCTTAAATAATGCAGCAGATTACTGAAATACTGCAGCAGGGTCCTTAAATAATGCAGCAGAGTCCTTAAATAATGCAACAAAGTCCTTAAATAATGCAGCAGAGTCCTTAAATAATGCAACAAAGTCCTTAAATAATGCAGCAGAGTCCTTAAATAATGCAGCAAAGTCCTTAAATAATGCAGCAGAGTCCTTAAATAATCCAGCCAAGTCCTTAAATAATGCAACAAAGTCCTTAGATAATGCAGCAGATTACTGAAATACTGCAGCGGGGTCCTTAAATAATGCAGCAGAGTCCTTAAATAATGCAACAAAGTCCTTAAATAATGCAGCAGAGTCCTTAAATAATGCAACAAAGTCCTTAAATAATGCAGCAGAGTCCTTAAATAATGCAGCAAAGTCCTTAAATAATGCAGCACAGTCCTTAAATAATCCAGCCAAGTCCTTAAATAATGCAGCAAAGTCTTTAAATAATGCAATAAAGTCCATAAATAATGCAGCAAATTCCTTAAATAATGCAGCAGAGTACTGAAATACCGCAGCAGGATCCTTAAATAATGCAGCAGAGTCCTTAAATAATGCAACAAAGTCCTTAAATAATGCAGAACAGTCCTTAAATAATGCAATAAAGTCCTTAAATAATGCAGCAAAGTCCTTAAATAATGCAGCAGAGTCCTTAAATAATGCAACAAAGTCCTTAAATAATGCAACAAAGTCCTTAAATAATGCAGCAGAGTCCTTAAATAATGCAGCACATTCCTTAAATAATTCAGCAGAGTCCTTAAATAATCCAGCCAAGTCCTTAAATACTGCAGCAGAGTACTTAAATAATGCAGCAAAGTCCTTAAATAATGCAGCTGAGTACTTAAATAATGCAACAAAGTCCTTAAATAATGCAGCAGAGTCCTTAAATAATGCAGCAAAGTCCTTAAATAATGCAGCACAGTCCTTAAATAATCCAGCCAAGTCCTTAAATAATGCAGCAAAGTCTTTAAATAATGCAATAAAGTCCATAAATAATGCAGCAAATTCCTTAAATAATGCAGCAGAGTACTGAAATACCGCAGCAGGATCCTTAAATAATGCAGCAGAGTCCTTAAATAATGCAACAAAGTCCTTAAATAATGCAGAACAGTCCTTAAATAATGCAATAAAGTCCTTAAATAATGCAGCAAAGTCCTTATATAATGCAGCAGAGTCCTTAAATAATGCAACAAAGTCCTTAAATAATGCAGCAGAGTCCTTAAATAATGCAAGAAAGTCCTTAAATAATGCAGCAGAGTCCTTAAATAATGCAGCACATTCCTTAAATAATGCAGCAGAGTCCTTAAATAATCCAGCCAAGTCCTTAAATATTGCAGCAGAGTCCTTAAATAATGCAGAAAAGTCCTTAAATAATGCAGCAGAGTCCTTAAAAACTGCAGCAGAGTCCTTAAATAATGCAGCAAAGTCCTTGAATAATGCAGCAGAGTCCTTAAATAATGCAACAAAGTCCTTAAATAATACAGAAGAGTCCTTAAATAATGCAGCAAATTCCTTAAATAATGCAGCAAAGTCTTTAAATAATGCAATAAAGTCCATAAATAATGCAGCAAAGTTCTTAAATAATGCAGCAGAGTCCTTAAATACCACAGCAGAGTCCTTAAATAATGCAGCAAAGTCTTTAAATAATGCAACAAAGTCCTTAAATAATGCAGCAGAGTCCTTAAATAATGCAGAAGAGTCCTTAAATAATCCATCCAAGTCCTTAAATAATGCAGCAGAGTCCTTAAATAATGCAACAAAATCCTTAAATAATGCAGAAGAGTCCTTAAATAATCCAGCCAAGTCCTTAAATCATGCAGCAGGGTCCTTAAATAATCCAGCCAAGTCCTTAAATAATGCAGAAGAGTCCTTTAATAATGCAACAAAGTCCTTAAATAATGCAGCAGAGTCCTTAAATAATGCAACAAAGTACTTAAATAATGCAGCAGAGTCCTTAAATAATGCAGCAAAGTCCTTAAATAATGCAGCAGAGTCCTTAAATAATCCAGCCAAGTCCTTAAATAATGCAACAAAGTCCTTAGATAATGCAGCAGATTACTGAAATACTGCAGCGGGGTCCTTAAATAATGCAGCAGAGTCCTTAAATAATGCAACAAAGTCCTTAAATAATGCAGCAGAGTCCTTAAATAATGCAACAAAGTCCTTAAATAATGCAGCAGAGTCCTTAAATAATGCAGCAAAGTCCTTAAATAATGCAGCACAGTCCTTAAATAATCCAGCCAAGTCCTTAAATAATGCAGCAAAGTCTTTAAATAATGCAATAAAGTCCATAAATAATGCAGCAAATTCCTTAAATAATGCATCAGAGTACTGAAATACCGCAGCAGGATCCTTAAATAATGCAGCAGAGTCCTTAAATAATGCAACAAAGTCCTTAAATAATGCAGAACAGTCCTTAAATAATGCAATAAAGTCCTTAAATAATGCAGCAAAGTCCTTAAATAATGCAGCAGAGTCCTTAAATAATGCAACAAAGTCCTTAAATAATGCAAAAAAGTCCTTAAATAATGCAGCAGAGTCCTTAAATAATGCAGCACATTCCTTAAATAATTCAGCAGAGTCCTTAAATAATCCAGCCAAGTCCTTAAATACTGCAGCAGAGTACTTAAATAATGCAGCAAAGTCCTTAAATAATGCAGCTGAGTACTTAAATAATGCAACAAAGTCCTTAAATAATGCAGCAGAGTCCTTAAATAATGCAGCAAAGTCCTTAAATAATGCAGCACAGTCCTTAAATAATCCAGCCAAGTCCTTAAATAATGCAGCAAAGTCTTTAAATAATGCAATAAAGTCCATAAATAATGCAGCAAATTCCTTAAATAATGCAGCAGAGTACTGAAATACCGCAGCAGGATCCTTAAATAATGCAGCAGAGTCCTTAAATAATGCAACAAAGTCCTTAAATAATGCAGAACAGTCCTTAAATAATGCAATAAAGTCCTTAAATAATGCAGCAAAGTCCTTATATAATGCAGCAGAGTCCTTAAATAATGCAACAAAGTCCTTAAATAATGCAGAACAGTCCTTAAATAATGCAATAAAGTCCTTAAATAATGCAAGAAAGTCCTTAAATAATGCAGCAGAGTCCTTAAATAATGCAGCACATTCCTTAAATAATGCAGCAGAGTCCTTAAATAATCCAGCCAAGTCCTTAAATATTGCAGCAGAGTCATTAAATAATGCAGAAAAGTCCTTAAATAATGCAGCAGAGTCCTTAAAAACTGCAGCAGAGTCCTTAAATAATGCAGCAAAGTCCTTGAATAATGCAGCAGAGTCCTTAAATAATGCAACAAAGTCCTTAAATAATACAGAAGAGTCCTTAAATAATGCAGCAAATTCCTTAAATAATGCAGCAAAGTCTTTAAATAATGCAATAAAGTCCATAAATAATGCAGCAAAGTTCTTAAATAATGCAGCAGAGTCCTTAAATACCACAGCAGAGTCCTTAAATAATGCAGCAAAGTCTTTAAATAATGCAACAAAGTCCTTAAATAATGCAGCAGAGTCCTTAAATAATGCAGAAGAGTCCTTAAATAATCCATCCAAGTCCTTAAATAATGCAGCAGAGTCCTTAAATAATGCAACAAAATCCTTAAATAATGCAGAAGAGTCCTTAAATAATCCAGCCAAGTCCTTAAATCATGCAGCAGGGTCCTTAAATAATCCAGCCAAGTCCTTAAATAATGCAGAAGAGTCCTTTAATAATGCAACAAAGTCCTTAAATAATGCAGCAGAGTCCTTAAATAATGCAACAAAGTACTTAAATAATGCAGCAGAGTCCTTAAATAATGCAGCAAAGTCATTAAATAATGCTGCAGAGTCCTTAAATAATGCAGCAAATTCCTTAAATAATGCAGCAAAGTCTTTAAATAATGCAATAAAGTCCATAAATAATGCAGCAAAGTCCTTAAATAATGCAGCAGAGTACTGAAATACCGCAGCAGGATCCTTAAATAATGCAGCAGAGTCCTTAAATAATGCAACAAAGTCCTTAAATAATGCAGAACAGTCCTTAAATAATGCAATAAATTCCTTAAATAATGCAGCAAAGTCCTTATATAATGCAGCAGAGTCCTTAAATAATGCAACAAAGTCCTTAAATAATGCAGCAGAGTCCTTAAATAATGCAAGAAAGTCCTTAAATAATGCAGCAGAGTCCTTAAATAATGCAGCACATTCCTTAAATAATGCAGCAGAGTCCTTAAATAATCCAGCCAAGTCCTTAAATATTGCAGCAGAGTCCTTAAATAATGCAGAAAAGTCCTTAAATAATGCAGCAGAGTCCTTAAAAACTGCAGCAGAGTCCTTAAATAATGCAGCAAAGTCCTTGAATAATGCAGCAGAGTCCTTAAATAATGCAACAAAGTCCTTAAATAATACAGAAGAGTCCTTAAATAATGCAGCAAATTCCTTAAATAATGCAGCAAAGTCTTTAAATAATGCAATAAAGTCCATAAATAATGCAGCAAAGTTCTTAAATAATGCAGCAGAGTCCTTAAATACCACAGCAGAGTCCTTAAATAATGCAGCAAAGTCTTTAAATAATGCAACAAAGTCCTTAAATAATGCAGAAGAGTCCTTAAATAATCCATCCAAGTCCTTAAATAATGCAGCAGAGTCCTTAAATAATGCAACAAAATCCTTAAATAATGCAGAAGAGTCCTTAAATAATCCAGCCAAGTC
Organism: Phyllobates terribilis; assembly: GCF_046119375.1. Lineage (NCBI taxonomy): Eukaryota > Metazoa > Chordata > Amphibia > Anura > Dendrobatidae > Phyllobates > Phyllobates terribilis. The sequence continues at coordinate 280,162 of NW_027362955.1, read as the reverse complement.
CTTAAATCATGCAGCAGGTTCCTTAAATAATCCAGCCAAGTCCTTAAATACTGCAGCAGAGTACTTAAATAATGCAGCAAAGTCCTTAAATAATGCAGCAGAGTCCTTAAATAATGCAACAAAGTACTTAAATAATGCAGAAGAGTCCTTAAATAATGCAACAAAGTCCTTAAATAATGCAGCTGAGTACTTAAATAATGCAACAAAGTACTTAAATAATGCAGCAGAGTCCTTAAGTACCGTATCAGAGTCCTTAAATAATGCAGCAGAGTCCTTAAATAATGCAACAAAGTCCTTAAATAATGCAGCATATTACTGAAATACTGCTGCAGGGTCCTTAAATAATGCAGCAGAGTCCTTAAATAATGCAACAAAGTCCTTAAATAATGCAGCATAGTCCTTAAATAATGCAACAAAGTCCTTAAATAATGCAGCAGAGTCCTTAAATAATGCAGCAGAGTACTGAAATACCGCAGCAGGGTCCTTAAATAATGCAGCAAAGTCGTTAAATAATGAAGTAGAGTCCTTAAATAATGCAACAAAGTCCTTAAATGATGCAGCAGAGTCCTTAAATAATGCAACAAAGTCCTTAAATAATGCAGCAGAGTCCTTAAATAATGCAATAAAGTCCATAAATAATGCAGCAAAGTCCTTAAATAATTCAGCAGAGTGCTGAAATACCGCAGCCAGGTCCTTAAATAATGCAGCAGAGTCCTTAAATAATGCAACAAAGTCCTTAAATAATGCAGCACGGTCCTTAAATAATGCAACAAAGTCCTTAAATAATGCAGCAGAGTCCTTAAATAATGCAGCAGAGTCCTTAAATAATCCAGCCAAGTCCTTAAATAATGCAACAAAGTCCTTAAATAATGCAGCAGATTACTGAAATACTGCAGCAGGGTCCTTAAATAATGCAGCAGAGTCCTTAAATAATGCAACAAAGTCCTTAAATAATGCAGCAGAGTCCTTAAATAATGCAACAAAGTCCTTAAATAATCTAGCAGAGTCCTTAAATAATGCAGCAAAGTCCTTAAATAATGCAGCACAGTCCTTAATTAATCCAGCCAAGTCCTTAAATAATGCAGCAAAGTCTTTAAATAATGCAATAAAGTCCATAAATAATGCAGCAAAGTCCTTAAATAATTCAGCAGAGTGCTGAAATACCGCAGCAGGGTCCTTAAATAATGCAGCAGAGTCCTTAAATAATGCAACAAAGTCCTTAAATAATGCAGCACGGTCCTTAAATAATGCAACAAAGTCCTTAAATAATGCAGCAGAGTCCTTAAATAATGCAGCAAAGTCCTTAAATAATGCAGCAGAGTCCTTAAATAATCCAGCCAAGTCCTTAAATAATGCAACAAAGTCCTTAGATAATGCAGCAGATTACTGAAATACTGCAGCGGGGTCCTTAAATAATGCAGCAGAGTCCTTAAATAATGCAACAAAGTCCTTAAATAATGCAGCAGAGTCCTTAAATAATGCAGCAAAGTCCTTAAATAATGCAGCACAGTCCTTAAATAATCCAGCCAAGTCCTTAAATAATGCAGCAAAGTCTTTAAATAATGCAATAAAGTCCATAAATAATGCAGCAAATTCCTTAAATAATGCAGCAGAGTACTGAAATACCGCAGCAGGATCCTTAAATAATGCAGCAGAGTCCTTAAATAATGCAACAAAGTCCTTAAATAATGCAGAACAGTCCTTAAATAATGCAATAAAGTCCTTAAATAATGCAGCAAAGTCCTTAAATAATGCAGCAGAGTCCTTAAATAATGCAACAAAGTCCTTAAATAATGCAACAAAGTCCTTAAATAATGCAGCAGAGTCCTTAAATAATGCAGCACATTCCTTAAATAATTCAGCAGAGTCCTTAAATAATCCAGCCAAGTCCTTAAATACTGCAGCAGAGTACTTAAATAATGCAGCAAAGTCCTTAAATAATGCAGCTGAGTACTTAAATAATGCAACAAAGTCCTTAAATAATGCAGCAGAGTCCTTAAATAATGCAGCAAAGTCCTTAAATAATGCAGCACAGTCCTTAAATAATCCAGCCAAGTCCTTAAATAATGCAGCAAAGTCTTTAAATAATGCAATAAAGTCCATAAATAATGCAGCAAATTCCTTAAATAATGCAGCAGAGTACTGAAATACCGCAGCAGGATCCTTAAATAATGCAGCAGAGTCCTTAAATAATGCAACAAAGTCCTTAAATAATGCAGAACAGTCCTTAAATAATGCAATAAAGTCCTTAAATAATGCAGCAAAGTCCTTATATAATGCAGCAGAGTCCTTAAATAATGCAACAAAGTCCTTAAATAATGCAGCAGAGTCCTTAAATAATGCAAGAAAGTCCTTAAATAATGCAGCAGAGTCCTTAAATAATGCAGCACATTCCTTAAATAATGCAGCAGAGTCCTTAAATAATCCAGCCAAGTCCTTAAATATTGCAGCAGAGTCATTAAATAATGCAGAAAAGTCCTTAAATAATGCAGCAGAGTCCTTAAAAACTGCAGCAGAGTCCTTAAATAATGCAGCAAAGTCCTTGAATAATGCAGCAGAGTCCTTAAATAATGCAACAAAGTCCTTAAATAATACAGAAGAGTCCTTAAATAATGCAGCAAATTCCTTAAATAATGCAGCAAAGTCTTTAAATAATGCAATAAAGTCCATAAATAATGCAGCAAAGTTCTTAAATAATGCAGCAGAGTCCTTAAATACCACAGCAGAGTCCTTAAATAATGCAGCAAAGTCTTTAAATAATGCAACAAAGTCCTTAAATAATGCAGCAGAGTCCTTAAATAATGCAGAAGAGTCCTTAAATAATCCATCCAAGTCCTTAAATAATGCAGCAGAGTCCTTAAATAATGCAACAAAATCCTTAAATAATGCAGAAGAGTCCTTAAATAATCCAGCCAAGTCCTTAAATCATGCAGCAGGGTCCTTAAATAATCCAGCCAAGTCCTTAAATAATGCAGAAGAGTCCTTTAATAATGCAACAAAGTCCTTAAAAAATGCAGCAGAGTCCTTAAATAATGCAACAAAGTACTTAAATAATGCAGCAGAGTCCTTAAATAATGCAGCAAAGTCATTAAATAATGCTGCAGAGTCCTTAAATAATGCAGCAAATTCCTTAAATAATGCAGCAAAGTCTTTAAATAATGCAATAAAGTCCATAAATAATGCAGCAAAGTCCTTAAATAATGCAGCAGAGTACTGAAATACCGCAGCAGGATCCTTAAATAATGCAGCAGAGTCCTTAAATAATGCAACAAAGTCCTTAAATAATGCAGAACAGTCCTTAAATAATGCAATAAATTCCTTAAATAATGCAGCAAAGTCCTTATATAATGCAGCAGAGTCCTTAAATAATGCAACAAAGTCCTTAAATAATGCAGCAGAGTCCTTAAATAATGCAAGAAAGTCCTTAAATAATGCAGCAGAGTCCTTAAATAATGCAGCACATTCCTTAAATAATGCAGCAGAGTCCTTAAATAATCCAGCCAAGTCCTTAAATATTGCAGCAGAGTCCTTAAATAATGCAGAAAAGTCCTTAAATAATGCAGCAGAGTCCTTAAAAACTGCAGCAGAGTCCTTAAATAATGCAGCAAAGTCCTTGAATAATGCAGCAGAGTCCTTAAATAATGCAACAAAGTCCTTAAATAATACAGAAGAGTCCTTAAATAATGCAGCAAATTCCTTAAATAATGCAGCAAAGTCTTTAAATAATGCAATAAAGTCCATAAATAATGCAGCAAAGTTCTTAAATAATGCAGCAGAGTCCTTAAATACCACAGCAGAGTCCTTAAATAATGCAGCAAAGTCTTTAAATAATGCAACAAAGTCCTTAAATAATGCAGAAGAGTCCTTAAATAATCCATCCAAGTCCTTAAATAATGCAGCAGAGTCCTTAAATAATGCAACAAAATCCTTAAATAATGCAGAAGAGTCCTTAAATAATCCAGCCAAGTCCTTAAATCATGCAGCAGGTTCCTTAAATAATCCAGCCAAGTCCTTAAATACTGCAGCAGAGTACTTAAATAATGCAGCAAAGTCCTTAAATAATGCAGCAGAGTCCTTAAATAATGCAACAAAGTACTTAAATAATGCAGAAGAGTCCTTAAATAATGCAACAAAGTCCTTAAATAATGCAGCTGAGTACTTAAATAATGCAACAAAGTACTTAAATAATGCAGCAGAGTCCTTAAGTACCGTATCAGAGTCCTTAAATAATGCAGCAGAGTCCTTAAATAATGCAACAAAGTCCTTAAATAATGCAGCATATTACTGAAATACTGCTGCAGGGTCCTTAAATAATGCAGCAGAGTCCTTAAATAATGCAACAAAGTCCTTAAATAATGCAGCATAGTCCTTAAATAATGCAACAAAGTCCTTAAATAATGCAGCAGAGTCCTTAAATAATGCAGCAGAGTACTGAAATACCGCAGCAGGGTCCTTAAATAATGCAGCAAAGTCGTTAAATAATGAAGTAGAGTCCTTAAATAATGCAACAAAGTCCTTAAATGATGCAGCAGAGTCCTTAAATAATGCAACAAAGTCCTTAAATAATGCAGCAGAGTCCTTAAATAATGCAATAAAGTCCATAAATAATGCAGCAAAGTCCTTAAATAATTCAGCAGAGTGCTGAAATACCGCAGCCAGGTCCTTAAATAATGCAGCAGAGTCCTTAAATAATGCAACAAAGTCCTTAAATAATGCAGCACGGTCCTTAAATAATGCAACAAAGTCCTTAAATAATGCAGCAGAGTCCTTAAATAATGCAGCAGAGTCCTTAAATAATCCAGCCAAGTCCTTAAATAATGCAACAAAGTCCTTAAATAATGCAGCAGATTACTGAAATACTGCAGCAGGGTCCTTAAATAATGCAGCAGAGTCCTTAAATAATGCAACAAAGTCCTTAAATAATGCAGCAGAGTCCTTAAATAATGCAACAAAGTCCTTAAATAATCTAGCAGAGTCCTTAAATAATGCAGCAAAGTCCTTAAATAATGCAGCACAGTCCTTAATTAATCCAGCCAAGTCCTTAAATAATGCAGCAAAGTCTTTAAATAATGCAATAAAGTCCATAAATAATGCAGCAAAGTCCTTAAATAATTCAGCAGAGTGCTGAAATACCGCAGCAGGGTCCTTAAATAATGCAGCAGAGTCCTTAAATAATGCAACAAAGTCCTTAAATAATGCAGCACGGTCCTTAAATAATGCAACAAAGTCCTTAAATAATGCAGCAGAGTCCTTAAATAATGCAGCAAAGTCCTTAAATAATGCAGCAGAGTCCTTAAATAATCCAGCCAAGTCCTTAAATAATGCAACAAAGTCCTTAGATAATGCAGCAGATTACTGAAATACTGCAGCGGGGTCCTTAAATAATGCAGCAGAGTCCTTAAATAATGCAACAAAGTCCTTAAATAATGCAGCAGAGTCCTTAAATAATGCAACAAAGTCCTTAAATAATGCAGCAGAGTCCTTAAATAATGCAGCAAAGTCCTTAAATAATGCAGCACAGTCCTTAAATAATCCAGCCAAGTCCTTAAATAATGCAGCAAAGTCTTTAAATAATGCAATAAAGTCCATAAATAATGCAGCAAATTCCTTAAATAATGCAGCAGAGTACTGAAATACCGCAGCAGGATCCTTAAATAATGCAGCAGAGTCCTTAAATAATGCAACAAAGTCCTTAAATAATGCAGAACAGTCCTTAAATAATGCAATAAAGTCCTTAAATAATGCAGCAAAGTCCTTAAATAATGCAGCAGAGTCCTTAAATAATGCAACAAAGTCCTTAAATAATGCAACAAAGTCCTTAAATAATGCAGCAGAGTCCTTAAATAATGCAGCACATTCCTTAAATAATTCAGCAGAGTCCTTAAATAATCCAGCCAAGTCCTTAAATACTGCAGCAGAGTACTTAAATAATGCAGCAAAGTCCTTAAATAATGCAGCTGAGTACTTAAATAATGCAACAAAGTCCTTAAATAATGCAGCAGAGTCCTTAAATAATGCAGCAAAGTCCTTAAATAATGCAGCACAGTCCTTAAATAATCCAGCCAAGTCCTTAAATAATGCAGCAAAGTCTTTAAATAATGCAATAAAGTCCATAAATAATGCAGCAAATTCCTTAAATAATGCAGCAGAGTACTGAAATACCGCAGCAGGATCCTTAAATAATGCAGCAGAGTCCTTAAATAATGCAACAAAGTCCTTAAATAATGCAGAACAGTCCTTAAATAATGCAAAAAAGTCCTTAAATAATGCAGCAAAGTCCTTATATAATGCAGCAGAGTCCTTAAATAATGCAACAAAGTCCTTAAATAATGCAGCAGAGTCCTTAAATAATGCAAGAAAGTCCTTAAATAATGCAGCAGAGTCCTTAAATAATGCAGCACATTCCTTAAATAATGCAGCAGAGTCCTTAAATAATCCAGCCAAGTCCTTAAATATTGCAGCAGAGTCATTAAATAATGCAGAAAAGTCCTTAAATAATGCAGCAGAGTCCTTAAAAACTGCAGCAGAGTCCTTAAATAATGCAGCAAAGTCCTTGAATAATGCAGCAGAGTCCTTAAATAATGCAACAAAGTCCTTAAATAATACAGAAGAGTCCTTAAATAATGCAGCAAATTCCTTAAATAATGCAGCAAAGTCTTTAAATAATGCAATAAAGTCCATAAATAATGCAGCAAAGTTCTTAAATAATGCAGCAGAGTCCTTAAATACCACAGCAGAGTCCTTAAATAATGCAGCAAAGTCTTTAAATAATGCAACAAAGTCCTTAAATAATGCAGCAGAGTCCTTAAATAATGCAGAAGAGTCCTTAAATAATCCATCCAAGTCCTTAAATAATGCAGCAGAGTCCTTAAATAATGCAACAAAATCCTTAAATAATGCAGAAGAGTCCTTAAATAATCCAGCCAAGTCCTTAAATCATGCAGCAGGGTCCTTAAATAATCCAGCCAAGTCCTTAAATAATGCAGAAGAGTCCTTTAATAATGCAACAAAGTCCTTAAATAATGCAGCAGAGTCCTTAAATAATGCAACAAAGTACTTAAATAATGCAGCAGAGTCCTTAAATAATGCAGCAAAGTCATTAAATAATGCTGCAGAGTCCTTAAATAATGCAGCAAATTCCTTAAATAATGCAGCAAAGTCTTTAAATAATGCAATAAAGTCCATAAATAATGCAGCAAAGTCCTTAAATAATGCAGCAGAGTACTGAAATATCGCAGCAGGGTCCTTAAATAATGCAGCAAAGTCGTTAAATAATGAAGTAGAGTCCTTAAATAATGCAACAACGTCCTTAAATGATGCAGCAGAGTCCTTAAATAATGCAGCACATTCCTTAAATAATGCAGCAGAGTCCTTAAATAATCCAGCCAAGTCCTTAAATACTGCAGCAGAGTACTTAAATAATGCAGCAAAGTCCTTAAATAATGCAGCAGAGTCCTTAAATAATGCAACAAAGTACTTAAATAATGCAGAAGAGTCCTTAAATAATGCAACAAAGTCCTTAAATAATGCAGCTGAGTACTTAAATAATGCAACAAAGTACTTAAATAATGCAGCAGAGTCCTTAAGTACCGTATCAGAGTCCTTAAATAATGCAGCAGAGTCCTTAAATAATGCAACAAAGTCCTTAAATAATGCAGCAGATTACTGAAATACTGCTGCAGGGTCCTTAAATAATGCAGCAAAGTCCTTAAATAATGCAACAAAGTCCTTAAATAATGCAGCATAGTCCTTAAATAATGCAACAAAGTACTTAAATAATGCAGCAGAGTCCTTAAATAATGCAGCAGAGTACTGAAATACCGCAGCAGGGTCCTTAAATAATGCAGCAAAGTTGTTAAATAATGAAGTAGAGTCCTTAAGTAATGCAACAAAGTCCTTAAATGATGCAGCAGCGTCCTTAAATAATGCAACAAAGTCCTTAAATAATGCAGCAGAGTCCTTAAATAATGCAATAAAGTCCATAAATAATGCAGCAAAGTCCTTAAATAATTCAGCAGAGTGCTGAAATACCGCAGCAGGGTCCTTAAATAATGCAGCAGAGTCCTTAAGTAATGCAGCAAAGTCCTTAAATAATCCAGCCAAGTCCTTAAATAATGCAACAAAGTCCTTAAATAATGCAGCAGATTACTGAAATACTGCAGCAGGGTCCTTAAATAAAGCAGCAGAGTCCTTAAATAATGCAACAAAGTCCTTAAATAATGCAGCAGAGTCCTTAAATAATGCAACAAAGTCCTTAAATAATGCAGCAGAGTCCTTAAATAATGCAGCAGAGTACTGAAATACCGCAGCAGGGTCCTTAAATAATGCAGCAAAGTCGTTAAATAATGAAGTAGAGTCCTTAAATAATGCAACAAAGTCCTTAAATGATGCAGCAGAGTCCTTAAATAATGCAACAAAGTCCTTAAATAATGCAGCAGAGTCCTTAAATAATGCAATAAAGTCCATAAATAATGCAGCAAAGTCCTTAAATAATTCAGCAGAGTGCTGAAATACCGCAGCAGGGTCCTTAAATAATGCAGCAGAGTCCTTAAATAATGCAACAAAGTCCTTAAATAATGCAGCACGGTCCTTAAATAATGCAACAAAGTCCTTAAATAATGCAGCAGAGTCCTTAAATAATGCAGCAAAGTCCTTAAATAATGCAGCAGAGTCCTTAAATAATCCAGCCAAGTCCTTAAATAATGCAACAAAGTCCTTAGATAATGCAGCAGATTACTGAAATACTGCAGCGGGGTCCTTAAATAATGCAGCAGAGTCCTTAAATAATGCAACAAAGTCCTTAAATAATGCAGCAGAGTCCTTAAATAATGCAACAAAGTCCTTAAATAATGCAGCAGAGTCCTTAAATAATGCAGCAAAGTCCTTAAATAATGCAGCACAGTCCTTAAATAATCCAGCCAAGTCCTTAAATAATGCAGCAAAGTCTTTAAATAATGCAATAAAGTCCATAAATAATGCAGCAAATTCCTTAAATAATGCAGCAGAGTACTGAAATACCGCAGCAGGATCCTTAAATAATGCAGCAGAGTCCTTAAATAATGCAACAAAGTCCTTAAATAATGCAGAACAGTCCTTAAATAATGCAATAAAGTCCTTAAATAATGCAGCAAAGTCCTTATATAATGCAGCAGAGTCCTTAAATAATGCAACAAAGTCCTTAAATAATGCAGCAGAGTCCTTAAATAATGCAAGAAAGTCCTTAAATAATGCAGCAGAGTCCTTAAATAATGCAGCACATTCCTTAAATAATGCAGCAGAGTCCTTAAATAATCCAGCCAAGTCCTTAAATATTGCAGCAGAGTCCTTAAATAATGCAGAAAAGTCCTTAAATAATGCAGCAGAGTCCTTAAAAACTGCAGCAGAGTCCTTAAATAATGCAGCAAAGTCCTTGAATAATGCAGCAGAGTCCTTAAATAATGCAGCAAATTCCTTAAATAATGCAGCAAAGTCTTTAAATAATGCAATAAAGTCCATAAATAATGCAGCAAAGTTCTTAAATAATGCAGCAGAGTCCTTAAATACCACAGCAGAGTCCTTAAATAATGCAGCAAAGTCTTTAAATAATGCAACAAAGTCCTTAAATAATGCAGAAGAGTCCTTAAATAATCCATCCAAGTCCTTAAATAATGCAGCAGAGTCCTTAAATAATGCAACAAAATCCTTAAATAATGCAGAAGAGTCCTTAAATAATCCAGCCAAGTCCTTAAATCATGCAGCAGGTTCCTTAAATAATCCAGCCAAGTCCTTAAATACTGCACCAGAGTACTTAAATAATGCAGCAAAGTCCTTAAATAATGCAGCAGAGTCCTTAAATAATGCAACAAAGTACTTAAATAATGCAGAAGAGTCCTTAAATAATGCAACAAAGTCCTTAAATAATGCAGCTGAGTACTTAAATAATGCAACAAAGTACTTAAATAATGCAGCAGAGTCCTTAAGTACCGTATCAGAGTCCTTAAATAATGCAGCAGAGTCCTTAAATAATGCAACAAAGTCCTTAAATAATGCAGCATATTACTGAAATACTGCTGCAGGGTCCTTAAATAATGCAGCAGAGTCCTTAAATAATGCAACAAAGTCCTTAAATAATGCAGCATAGTCCTTAAATAATGCAACAAAGTCCTTAAATAATGCAGCAGAGTCCTTAAATAATGCAGCAGAGTACTGAAATACCGCAGCAGGGTCCTTAAATAATGCAGCAAAGTCGTTAAATAATGAAGTAGAGTCCTTAAATAATGCAACAAAGTCCTTAAATGATGCAGCAGAGTCCTTAAATAATGCAACAAAGTCCTTAAATAATGCAGCAGAGTCCTTAAATAATGCAATAAAGTCCATAAATAATGCAGCAAAGTCCTTAAATAATTCAGCAGAGTGCTGAAATACCGCAGCCAGGTCCTTAAATAATGCAGCAGAGTCCTTAAATAATGCAACAAAGTCCTTAAATAATGCAGCACGGTCCTTAAATAATGCAACAAAGTCCTTAAATAATGCAGCAGAGTCCTTAAATAATGCAGCAGAGTCCTTAAATAATCCAGCCAAGTCCTTAAATAATGCAACAAAGTCCTTAAATAATGCAGCAGATTACTGAAATACTGCAGCAGGGTCCTTAAATAATGCAGCAGAGTCCTTAAATAATGCAACAAAGTCCTTAAATAATGCAGCAGAGTCCTTAAATAATGCAACAAAGTCCTTAAATAATCTAGCAGAGTCCTTAAATAATGCAGCAAAGTCCTTAAATAATGCAGCACAGTCCTTAATTAATCCAGCCAAGTCCTTAAATAATGCAGCAAAGTCTTTAAATAATGCAATAAAGTCCATAAATAATGCAGCAAAGTCCTTAAATAATTCAGCAGAGTGCTGAAATACCGCAGCAGGGTCCTTAAATAATGCAGCAGAGTCCTTAAATAATGCAACAAAGTCCTTAAATAATGCAGCACGGTCCTTAAATAATGCAACAAAGTCCTTAAATAATGCAGCAGAGTCCTTAAATAATGCAGCAAAGTCCTTAAATAATGCAGCAGAGTCCTTAAATAATCCAGCCAAGTCCTTAAATAATGCAACAAAGTCCTTAGATAATGCAGCAGATTACTGAAATACTGCAGCGGGGTCCTTAAATAATGCAGCAGAGTCCTTAAATAATGCAACAAAGTCCTTAAATAATGCAGCAGAGTCCTTAAATAATGCAACAAAGTCCTTAAATAATGCAGCAGAGTCCTTAAATAATGCAGCAAAGTCCTTAAATAATGCAGCACAGTCCTTAAATAATCCAGCCAAGTCCTTAAATAATGCAGCAAAGTCTTTAAATAATGCAATAAAGTCCATAAATAATGCAGCAAATTCCTTAAATAATGCAGCAGAGTACTGAAATACCGCAGCAGGATCCTTAAATAATGCAGCAGAGTCCTTAAATAATGCAACAAAGTCCTTAAATAATGCAGAACAGTCCTTAAATAATGCAATAAAGTCCTTAAATAATGCAGCAAAGTCCTTAAATAATGCAGCAGAGTCCTTAAATAATGCAACAAAGTCCTTAAATAATGCAACAAAGTCCTTAAATAATGCAGCAGAGTCCTTAAATAATGCAGCACATTCCTTAAATAATTCAGCAGAGTCCTTAAATAATCCAGCCAAGTCCTTAAATACTGCAGCAGAGTACTTAAATAATGCAGCAAAGTCCTTAAATAATGCAGCTGAGTACTTAAATAATGCAACAAAGTCCTTAAATAATGCAGCAGAGTCCTTAAATAATGCAGCAAAGTCCTTAAATAATGCAGCACAGTCCTTAAATAATCCAGCCAAGTCCTTAAATAATGCAGCAAAGTCTTTAAATAATGCAATAAAGTCCATAAATAATGCAGCAAATTCCTTAAATAATGCAGCAGAGTACTGAAATACCGCAGCAGGATCCTTAAATAATGCAGCAGAGTCCTTAAATAATGCAACAAAGTCCTTAAATAATGCAGAACAGTCCTTAAATAATGCAAAAAAGTCCTTAAATAATGCAGCAAAGTCCTTATATAATGCAGCAGAGTCCTTAAATAATGCAACAAAGTCCTTAAATAATGCAGCAGAGTCCTTAAATAATGCAAGAAAGTCCTTAAATAATGCAGCAGAGTCCTTAAATAATGCAGCACATTCCTTAAATAATGCAGCAGAGTCCTTAAATAATCCAGCCAAGTCCTTAAATATTGCAGCAGAGTCATTAAATAATGCAGAAAAGTCCTTAAATAATGCAGCAGAGTCCTTAAAAACTGCAGCAGAGTCCTTAAATAATGCAGCAAAGTCCTTGAATAATGCAGCAGAGTCCTTAAAAAATGCAACAAAGTCCTTAAATAATACAGAAGAGTCCTTAAATAATGCAGCAAATTCCTTAAATAATGCAGCAAAGTCTTTAAATAATGCAATAAAGTCCATAAATAATGCAGCAAAGTTCTTAAATAATGCAGCAGAGTCCTTAAATACCACAGCAGAGTCCTTAAATAATGCAGCAAAGTCTTTAAATAATGCAACAAAGTCCTTAAATAATGCAGCAGAGTCCTTAAATAATGCAGAAGAGTCCTTAAATAATCCATCCAAGTCCTTAAATAATGCAGCAGAGTCCTTAAATAATGCAACAAAATCCTTAAATAATGCAGAAGAGTCCTTAAATAATCCAGCCAAGTCCTTAAATCATGCAGCAGGGTCCTTAAATAATCCAGCCAAGTCCTTAAATAATTCAGCAGAGTGCTGAAATACCGCAGCAGGGTCCTTAAATAATGCAGCAGAGTCCTTAAATAATGCAACAAAGTCCTTAAATAATGCAGCAGAGTCCTTAAATAATGCAGCAAAGTCATTAAATAATGCTGCAGAGTCCTTAAATAATGCAGCAAATTCCTTAAATAATGCAGCAAAGTCTTTAAATAATGCAATAAAGTCCATAAATAATGCAGCAAAGTCCTTAAATAATGCAGCAGAGTACTGAAATATCGCAGCAGGGTCCTTAAATAATGCAGCAAAGTCGTTAAATAATGAAGTAGAGTCCTTAAATAATGCAACAACGTCCTTAAATGATGCAGCAGAGTCCTTAAATAATGCAGCACATTCCTTAAATAATGCAGCAGAGTCCTTAAATAATCCAGCCAAGTCCTTAAATACTGCAGCAGAGTACTTAAATAATGCAGCAAAGTCCTTAAATAATGCAGCAGAGTCCTTAAATAATGCAACAAAGTACTTAAATAATGCAGAAGAGTCCTTAAATAATGCAACAAAGTCCTTAAATAATGCAGCTGAGTACTTAAATAATGCAACAAAGTACTTAAATAATGCAGCAGAGTCCTTAAGTACCGTATCAGAGTCCTTAAATAATGCAGCAGAGTCCTTAAATAATGCAACAAAGTCCTTAAATAATGCAGCAGATTACTGAAATACTGCTGCAGGGTCCTTAAATAATGCAGCAGAGTCCTTAAATAATGCAACAAAGTCCTTAAATAATGCAGCATAGTCCTTAAATAATGCAACAAAGTACTTAAATAATGCAGCAGAGTCCTTAAATAATGCAGCAGAGTACTGAAATACCGCAGCAGGGTCCTTAAATAATGCAGCAAAGTTGTTAAATAATGAAGTAGAGTCCTTAAGTAATGCAACAAAGTCCTTAAATGATGCAGCAGCGTCCTTAAATAATGCAACAAAGTCCTTAAATAATGCAGCAGAGTCCTTAAATAATGCAATAAAGTCCATAAATAATGCAGCAAAGTCCTTAAATAATTCAGCAGAGTGCTGAAACACCGCAGCAGGGTCCTTAAATAATGCAGCAGAGTCCTTAAGTAATGCAGCAAAGTCCTTAAATAATCCAGCCAAGTCCTTAAATAATGCAACAAAGTCCTTAAATAATGCAGCAGATTACTGAAATACTGCAGCAGGGTCCTTAAATAAAGCAGCAGAGTCCTTAAATAATGCAACAAAGTCCTTAAATAATGCAGCAGAGTCCTTAAATAATGCAACAAAGTCCTTAAATAATGCAGCAGAGTCCTTAAATAATGCAGCAGAGTACTGAAATACCGCAGCAGGGTCCTTAAATAATGCAGCAAAGTCGTTAAATAATGAAGTAGAGTCCTTAAATAATGCAACAAAGTCCTTAAATGATGCAGCAGAGTCCTTAAATAATGCAACAAAGTCCTTAAATAATGCAGCAGAGTCCTTAAATAATGCAATAAAGTCCATAAATAATGCAGCAAAGTCCTTAAATAATTCAGCAGAGTGCTGAAATACCGCAGCAGGGTCCTTAAATAATGCAGCAGAGTCCTTAAATAATGCAACAAAGTCCTTAAATAATGCAGCACGGTCCTTAAATAATGCAACAAAGTCCTTAAATAATGCAGCAGAGTCCTTAAATAATGCAGCAAAGTCCTTAAATAATGCAGCAGAGTCCTTAAATAATCCAGCCAAGTCCTTAAATAATGCAACAAAGTCCTTAGATAATGCAGCAGATTACTGAAATACTGCAGCGGGGTCCTTAAATAATGCAGCAGAGTCCTTAAATAATGCAACAAAGTCCTTAAATAATGCAGCAGAGTCCTTAAATAATGCAACAAAGTCCTTAAATAATGCAGCAGAGTCCTTAAATAATGCAGCAAAGTCCTTAAATAATGCAGCACAGTCCTTAAATAATCCAGCCAAGTCCTTAAATAATGCAGCAAAGTCTTTAAATAATGCAATAAAGTCCATAAATAATGCAGCAAATTCCTTAAATAATGCAGCAGAGTACTGAAATACCGCAGCAGGATCCTTAAATAATGCAGCAGAGTCCTTAAATAATGCAACAAAGTCCTTAAATAATGCAGAACAGTCCTTAAATAATGCAATAAAGTCCTTAAATAATGCAGCAAAGTCCTTATATAATGCAGCAGAGTCCTTAAATAATGCAACAAAGTCCTTAAATAATGCAGCAGAGTCCTTAAATAATGCAAGAAAGTCCTTAAATAATGCAGCAGAGTCCTTAAATAATGCAGCACATTCCTTAAATAATGCAGCAGAGTCCTTAAATAATCCAGCCAAGTCCTTAAATATTGCAGCAGAGTCCTTAAATAATGCAGAAAAGTCCTTAAATAATGCAGCAGAGTCCTTAAAAACTGCAGCAGAGTCCTTAAATAATGCAGCAAAGTCCTTGAATAATGCAGCAGAGTCCTTAAATAATGCAACAAAGTCCTTAAATAATACAGAAGAGTCCTTAAATAATGCAGCAAATTCCTTAAATAATGCAGCAAAGTCTTTAAATAATGCAATAAAGTCCATAAATAATGCAGCAAAGTTCTTAAATAATGCAGCAGAGTCCTTAAATACCACAGCAGAGTCCTTAAATAATGCAGCAAAGTCTTTAAATAATGCAACAAAGTCCTTAAATAATGCAGAAGAGTCCTTAAATAATCCATCCAAGTCCTTAAATAATGCAGCAGAGTCCTTAAATAATGCAACAAAATCCTTAAATAATGCAGAAGAGTCCTTAAATAATCCAGCCAAGTCCTTAAATCATGCAGCAGGTTCCTTAAATAATCCAGCCAAGTCCTTAAATACTGCACCAGAGTACTTAAATAATGCAGCAAAGTCCTTAAATAATGCAGCAGAGTCCTTAAATAATGCAACAAAGTACTTAAATAATGCAGAAGAGTCCTTAAATAATGCAACAAAGTCCTTAAATAATGCAGCTGAGTACTTAAATAATGCAACAAAGTACTTAAATAATGCAGCAGAGTCCTTAAGTACCGTATCAGAGTCCTTAAATAATGCAGCAGAGTCCTTAAATAATGCAACAAAGTCCTTAAATAATGCAGCATATTACTGAAATACTGCTGCAGGGTCCTTAAATAATGCAGCAGAGTCCTTAAATAATGCAACAAAGTCCTTAAATAATGCAGCATAGTCCTTAAATAATGCAACAAAGTCCTTAAATAATGCAGCAGAGTCCTTAAATAATGCAGCAGAGTACTGAAATACCGCAGCAGGGTCCTTAAATAATGCAGCAAAGTCGTTAAATAATGAAGTAGAGTCCTTAAATAATGCAACAAAGTCCTTAAATGATGCAGCAGAGTCCTTAAATAATGCAACAAAGTCCTTAAATAATGCAGCAGAGTCCTTAAATAATGCAATAAAGTCCATAAATAATGCAGCAAAGTCCTTAAATAATTCAGCAGAGTGCTGAAATACCGCAGCCAGGTCCTTAAATAATGCAGCAGAGTCCTTAAATAATGCAACAAAGTCCTTAAATAATGCAGCACGGTCCTTAAATAATGCAACAAAGTCCTTAAATAATGCAGCAGAGTCCTTAAATAATGCAGCAGAGTCCTTAAATAATCCAGCCAAGTCCTTAAATAATGCAACAAAGTCCTTAAATAATGCAGCAGATTACTGAAATACTGCAGCAGGGTCCTTAAATAATGCAGCAGAGTCCTTAAATAATGCAACAAAGTCCTTAAATAATGCAGCAGAGTCCTTAAATAATGCAACAAAGTCCTTAAATAATCTAGCAGAGTCCTTAAATAATGCAGCAAAGTCCTTAAATAATGCAGCACAGTCCTTAATTAATCCAGCCAAGTCCTTAAATAATGCAGCAAAGTCTTTAAATAATGCAATAAAGTCCATAAATAATGCAGCAAAGTCCTTAAATAATTCAGCAGAGTGCTGAAATATCGCAGCAGGGTCCTTAAATAATGCAGCAGAGTCCTTAAATAATGCAACAAAGTCCTTAAATAATGCAGCACGGTCCTTAAATAATGCAACAAAGTCCTTAAATAATGCAGCAGAGTCCTTAAATAATGCAGCAAAGTCCTTAAATAATGCAGCAGAGTCCTTAAATAATCCAGCCAAGTCCTTAAATAATGCAACAAAGTCCTTAGATAATGCAGCAGATTACTGAAATACTGCAGCGGGGTCCTTAAATAATGCAGCAGAGTCCTTAAATAATGCAACAAAGTCCTTAAATAATGCAGCAGAGTCCTTAAATAATGCAACAAAGTCCTTAAATAATGCAGCAGAGTCCTTAAATAATGCAGCAAAGTCCTTAAATAATGCAGCACAGTCCTTAAATAATCCAGCCAAGTCCTTAAATAATGCAACAAAGTCCTTAAATAATGCAGCAGAGTCCTTAAATAATGCAACAAAGTCCTTAAATAATGCAGCAGAGTCCTTAAATAATGCAACAAAGTCCTTAAATAATGCAGCAGAGTCCTTAAATAATGCAGCAAAGTCCTTAAATAATGCAGCACAGTCCTTAAATAATCCAGCCAAGTCCTTAAATAATGCAGCAAAGTCTTTAAATAATGCAATAAAGTCCATAAATAATGCAGCAAATTCCTTAAATAATGCAGCAGAGTACTGAAATACCGCAGCAGGATCCTTAAATAATGCAGCAGAGTCCTTAAATAATGCAACAAAGTCCTTAAATAATGCAGAACAGTCCTTAAATAATGCAATAAAGTCCTTAAATAATGCAGCAAAGTCCTTAAATAATGCAGCAGAGTCCTTAAATAATGCAACAAAGTCCTTAAATAATGCAACAAAGTCCTTAAATAATGCAGCAGAGTCCTTAAATAATGCAGCACATTCCTTAAATAATTCAGCAGAGTCCTTAAATAATCCAGCCAAGTCCTTAAATACTGCAGCAGAGTACTTAAATAATGCAGCAAAGTCCTTAAATAATGCAGCTGAGTACTTAAATAATGCAACAAAGTCCTTAAATAATGCAGCAGAGTCCTTAAATAATGCAGCAAAGTCCTTAAATAATGCAGCACAGTCCTTAAATAATCCAGCCAAGTCCTTAAATAATGCAGCAAAGTCTTTAAATAATGCAATAAAGTCCATAAATAATGCAGCAAATTCCTTAAATAATGCAGCAGAGTACTGAAATACCGCAGCAGGATCCTTAAATAATGCAGCAGAGTCCTTAAATAATGCAACAAAGTCCTTAAATAATGCAGAACAGTCCTTAAATAATGCAAAAAAGTCCTTAAATAATGCAGCAAAGTCCTTATATAATGCAGCAGAGTCCTTAAATAATGCAACAAAGTCCTTAAATAATGCAGCAGAGTCCTTAAATAATGCAAGAAAGTCCTTAAATAATGCAGCAGAGTCCTTAAATAATGCAGCACATTCCTTAAATAATGCAGCAGAGTCCTTAAATAATCCAGCCAAGTCCTTAAATATTGCAGCAGAGTCATTAAATAATGCAGAAAAGTCCTTAAATAATGCAGCAGAGTCCTTAAAAACTGCAGCAGAGTCCTTAAATAATGCAGCAAAGTCCTTGAATAATGCAGCAGAGTCCTTAAAAAATGCAACAAAGTCCTTAAATAATACAGAAGAGTCCTTAAATAATGCAGCAAATTCCTTAAATAATGCAGCAAAGTCTTTAAATAATGCAATAAAGTCCATAAATAATGCAGCAAAGTTCTTAAATAATGCAGCAGAGTCCTTAAATACCACAGCAGAGTCCTTAAATAATGCAGCAAAGTCTTTAAATAATGCAACAAAGTCCTTAAATAATGCAGCAGAGTCCTTAAATAATGCAGAAGAGTCCTTAAATAATCCATCCAAGTCCTTAAATAATGCAGCAGAGTCCTTAAATAATGCAACAAAATCCTTAAATAATGCAGAAGAGTCCTTAAATAATCCAGCCAAGTCCTTAAATCATGCAGCAGGGTCCTTAAATAATCCAGCCAAGTCCTTAAATAATGCAGAAGAGTCCTTTAATAATGCAACAAAGTCCTTAAATAATGCAGCAGAGTCCTTAAATAATGCAACAAAGTACTTAAATAATGCAGCAGAGTCCTTAAATAATGCAGCAGAGTACTGAAATACCGCAGCAGGGTCCTTAAATAATGCAGCAAAGTTGTTAAATAATGAAGTAGAGTCCTTAAGTAATGCAACAAAGTCCTTAAATGATGCAGCAGCGTCCTTAAATAATGCAACAAAGTCCTTAAATAATGCAGCAGAGTCCTTAAATAATGCAATAAAGTCCATAAATAATGCAGCAAAGTCCTTAAATAATTCAGCAGAGTGCTGAAATACCGCAGCAGGGTCCTTAAATAATGCAGCAGAGTCCTTAAGTAATGCAGCAAAGTCCTTAAATAATCCAGCCAAGTCCTTAAATAATGCAACAAAGTCCTTAAATAATGCAGCAGATTACTGAAATACTGCAGCAGGGTCCTTAAATAAAGCAGCAGAGTCCTTAAATAATGCAACAAAGTCCTTAAATAATGCAGCAGAGTCCTTAAATAATGCAACAAAGTCCTTAAATAATGCAGCAGAGTCCTTAAATAATGCAGCAGAGTACTGAAATACCGCAGCAGGGTCCTTAAATAATGCAGCAAAGTCGTTAAATAATGAAGTAGAGTCCTTAAATAATGCAACAAAGTCCTTAAATGATGCAGCAGAGTCCTTAAATAATGCAACAAAGTCCTTAAATAATGCAGCAGAGTCCTTAAATAATGCAATAAAGTCCATAAATAATGCAGCAAAGTCCTTAAATAATTCAGCAGAGTGCTGAAATACCGCAGCAGGGTCCTTAAATAATGCAGCAGAGTCCTTAAATAATGCAACAAAGTCCTTAAATAATGCAGCACGGTCCTTAAATAATGCAACAAAGTCCTTAAATAATGCAGCAGAGTCCTTAAATAATGCAGCAAAGTCCTTAAATAATGCAGCAGAGTCCTTAAATAATCCAGCCAAGTCCTTAAATAATGCAACAAAGTCCTTAGATAATGCAGCAGATTACTGAAATACTGCAGCGGGGTCCTTAAATAATGCAGCAGAGTCCTTAAATAATGCAACAAAGTCCTTAAATAATGCAGCAGAGTCCTTAAATAATGCAACAAAGTCCTTAAATAATGCAGCAGAGTCCTTAAATAATGCAGCAAAGTCCTTAAATAATGCAGCACAGTCCTTAAATAATCCAGCCAAGTCCTTAAATAATGCAGCAAAGTCTTTAAATAATGCAATAAAGTCCATAAATAATGCAGCAAATTCCTTAAATAATGCAGCAGAGTACTGAAATACCGCAGCAGGATCCTTAAATAATGCAGCAGAGTCCTTAAATAATGCAACAAAGTCCTTAAATAATGCAGAACAGTCCTTAAATAATGCAATAAAGTCCTTAAATAATGCAGCAAAGTCCTTATATAATGCAGCAGAGTCCTTAAATAATGCAACAAAGTCCTTAAATAATGCAGCAGAGTCCTTAAATAATGCAAGAAAGTCCTTAAATAATGCAGCAGAGTCCTTAAATAATGCAGCACATTCCTTAAATAATGCAGCAGAGTCCTTAAATAATCCAGCCAAGTCCTTAAATATTGCAGCAGAGTCCTTAAATAATGCAGAAAAGTCCTTAAATAATGCAGCAGAGTCCTTAAAAACTGCAGCAGAGTCCTTAAATAATGCAGCAAAGTCCTTGAATAATGCAGCAGAGTCCTTAAATAATGCAACAAAGTCCTTAAATAATACAGAAGAGTCCTTAAATAATGCAGCAAATTCCTTAAATAATGCAGCAAAGTCTTTAAATAATGCAATAAAGTCCATAAATAATGCAGCAAAGTTCTTAAATAATGCAGCAGAGTCCTTAAATACCACAGCAGAGTCCTTAAATAATGCAGCAAAGTCTTTAAATAATGCAACAAAGTCCTTAAATAATGCAGAAGAGTCCTTAAATAATCCATCCAAGTCCTTAAATAATGCAGCAGAGTCCTTAAATAATGCAACAAAATCCTTAAATAATGCAGAAGAGTCCTTAAATAATCCAGCCAAGTCCTTAAATCATGCAGCAGGTTCCTTAAATAATCCAGCCAAGTCCTTAAATACTGCACCAGAGTACTTAAATAATGCAGCAAAGTCCTTAAATAATGCAGCAGAGTCCTTAAATAATGCAACAAAGTACTTAAATAATGCAGAAGAGTCCTTAAATAATGCAACAAAGTCCTTAAATAATGCAGCTGAGTACTTAAATAATGCAACAAAGTACTTAAATAATGCAGCAGAGTCCTTAAGTACCGTATCAGAGTCCTTAAATAATGCAGCAGAGTCCTTAAATAATGCAACAAAGTCCTTAAATAATGCAGCATATTACTGAAATACTGCTGCAGGGTCCTTAAATAATGCAGCAGAGTCCTTAAATAATGCAACAAAGTCCTTAAATAATGCAGCATAGTCCTTAAATAATGCAACAAAGTCCTTAAATAATGCAGCAGAGTCCTTAAATAATGCAGCAGAGTACTGAAATACCGCAGCAGGGTCCTTAAATAATGCAGCAAAGTCGTTAAATAATGAAGTAGAGTCCTTAAATAATGCAACAAAGTCCTTAAATGATGCAGCAGAGTCCTTAAATAATGCAACAAAGTCCTTAAATAATGCAGCAGAGTCCTTAAATAATGCAATAAAGTCCATAAATAATGCAGCAAAGTCCTTAAATAATTCAGCAGAGTGCTGAAATACCGCAGCCAGGTCCTTAAATAATGCAGCAGAGTCCTTAAATAATGCAACAAAGTCCTTAAATAATGCAGCACGGTCCTTAAATAATGCAACAAAGTCCTTAAATAATGCAGCAGAGTCCTTAAATAATGCAGCAGAGTCCTTAAATAATCCAGCCAAGTCCTTAAATAATGCAACAAAGTCCTTAAATAATGCAGCAGATTACTGAAATACTGCAGCAGGGTCCTTAAATAATGCAGCAGAGTCCTTAAATAATGCAACAAAGTCCTTAAATAATGCAGCAGAGTCCTTAAATAATGCAACAAAGTCCTTAAATAATCTAGCAGAGTCCTTAAATAATGCAGCAAAGTCCTTAAATAATGCAGCACAGTCCTTAATTAATCCAGCCAAGTCCTTAAATAATGCAGCAAAGTCTTTAAATAATGCAATAAAGTCCATAAATAATGCAGCAAAGTCCTTAAATAATTCAGCAGAGTGCTGAAATACCGCAGCAGGGTCCTTAAATAATGCAGCAGAGTCCTTAAATAATGCAACAAAGTCCTTAAATAATGCAGCACGGTCCTTAAATAATGCAACAAAGTCCTTAAATAATGCAGCAGAGTCCTTAAATAATGCAGCAAAGTCCTTAAATAATGCAGCAGAGTCCTTAAATAATCCAGCCAAGTCCTTAAATAATGCAACAAAGTCCTTAGATAATGCAGCAGATTACTGAAATACTGCAGCGGGGTCCTTAAATAATGCAGCAGAGTCCTTAAATAATGCAACAAAGTCCTTAAATAATGCAGCAGAGTCCTTAAATAATGCAACAAAGTCCTTAAATAATGCAGCAGAGTCCTTAAATAATGCAGCAAAGTCCTTAAATAATGCAGCACAGTCCTTAAATAATCCAGCCAAGTCCTTAAATAATGCAGCAAAGTCTTTAAATAATGCAATAAAGTCCATAAATAATGCAGCAAATTCCTTAAATAATGCAGCAGAGTACTGAAATACCGCAGCAGGATCCTTAAATAATGCAGCAGAGTCCTTAAATAATGCAACAAAGTCCTTAAATAATGCAGAACAGTCCTTAAATAATGCAATAAAGTCCTTAAATAATGCAGCAAAGTCCTTAAATAATGCAGCAGAGTCCTTAAATAATGCAACAAAGTCCTTAAATAATGCAACAAAGTCCTTAAATAATGCAGCAGAGTCCTTAAATAATGCAGCACATTCCTTAAATAATTCAGCAGAGTCCTTAAATAATCCAGCCAAGTCCTTAAATACTGCAGCAGAGTACTTAAATAATGCAGCAAAGTCCTTAAATAATGCAGCTGAGTACTTAAATAATGCAACAAAGTACTTAAATAATGCAGCAGAGTCCTTAAATAATGCAGCTGAGTACTTAAATAATGCAACAAAGTACTTAAATAATGCAGCAGAGTCCTTAAGTACCGTATCAGAGTCCTTAAATAATGCAGCAAAGTCCTTAAATAATGCAGCAGAGTCCTTAAATAATGCAGCAAAGTCCCTAAATAATCCAGCCAAGTCCTTAAATAATGCAACAAAGTCCTTAAATAATGCAGCAGATTACTGAAATACTGCAGCAGGGTCCTTAAATAATGCAGCAGAGTCCTTAAATAATGCAACAAAGTCCTTAAATAATGCAGCAGAGTCCTTAAATAATGCAACAAAGTCCTTAAATAATGCAGCAGAGTCCTTAAATAATGCAGCAGAGTACTGAAATACCGCAGCAGGGTCCTTAAATAATGCAGCAAAGTCGTTAAATAATGAAGTAGAGTCCTTAAATAATGCAACAAAGTCCTTAAATGATGCAGCAGAGTCCTTAAATAATGCAACAAAATCCTTAAATAATGCAGAAGAGTCCTTAAATAATCCAGCCAAGTCCTTAAATCATGCAGCAGGGTCCTTAAATAATCCAGCCAAGTCCTTAAATAATTCAGCAGAGTGCTGAAATACCGCAGCAGGGTCCTTAAATAATGCAGCAGAGTCCTTAAATAATGCAACAAAGTCCTTAAATAATGCAGCAGAGTCCTTAAATAATGCAGCAAAGTCATTAAATAATGCTGCAGAGTCCTTAAATAATGCAGCAAATTCCTTAAATAATGCAGCAAAGTCTTTAAATAATGCAATAAAGTCCATAAATAATGCAGCAAAGTCCTTAAATAATGCAGCAGAGTACTGAAATATCGCAGCAGGGTCCTTAAATAATGCAGCAAAGTCGTTAAATAATGAAGTAGAGTCCTTAAATAATGCAACAACGTCCTTAAATGATGCAGCAGAGTCCTTAAATAATGCAGCACATTCCTTAAATAATGCAGCAGAGTCCTTAAATAATCCAGCCAAGTCCTTAAATACTGCAGCAGAGTACTTAAATAATGCAGCAAAGTCCTTAAATAATGCAGCAGAGTCCTTAAATAATGCAACAAAGTACTTAAATAATGCAGAAGAGTCCTTAAATAATGCAACAAAGTCCTTAAATAATGCAGCTGAGTACTTAAATAATGCAACAAAGTACTTAAATAATGCAGCAGAGTCCTTAAGTACCGTATCAGAGTCCTTAAATAATGCAGCAGAGTCCTTAAATAATGCAACAAAGTCCTTAAATAATGCAGCAGATTACTGAAATACTGCTGCAGGGTCCTTAAATAATGCAGCAGAGTCCTTAAATAATGCAACAAAGTCCTTAAATAATGCAGCATAGTCCTTAAATAATGCAACAAAGTACTTAAATAATGCAGCAGAGTCCTTAAATAATGCAGCAGAGTACTGAAATACCGCAGCAGGGTCCTTAAATAATGCAGCAAAGTTGTTAAATAATGAAGTAGAGTCCTTAAGTAATGCAACAAAGTCCTTAAATGATGCAGCAGCGTCCTTAAATAATGCAACAAAGTCCTTAAATAATGCAGCAGAGTCCTTAAATAATGCAATAAAGTCCATAAATAATGCAGCAAAGTCCTTAAATAATTCAGCAGAGTGCTGAAACACCGCAGCAGGGTCCTTAAATAATGCAGCAGAGTCCTTAAGTAATGCAGCAAAGTCCTTAAATAATCCAGCCAAGTCCTTAAATAATGCAACAAAGTCCTTAAATAATGCAGCAGATTACTGAAATACTGCAGCAGGGTCCTTAAATAAAGCAGCAGAGTCCTTAAATAATGCAACAAAGTCCTTAAATAATGCAGCAGAGTCCTTAAATAATGCAACAAAGTCCTTAAATAATGCAGCAGAGTCCTTAAATAATGCAGCAGAGTACTGAAATACCGCAGCAGGGTCCTTAAATAATGCAGCAAAGTCGTTAAATAATGAAGTAGAGTCCTTAAATAATGCAACAAAGTCCTTAAATGATGCAGCAGAGTCCTTAAATAATGCAACAAAGTCCTTAAATAATGCAGCAGAGTCCTTAAATAATGCAATAAAGTCCATAAATAATGCAGCAAAGTCCTTAAATAATTCAGCAGAGTGCTGAAATACCGCAGCAGGGTCCTTAAATAATGCAGCAGAGTCCTTAAATAATGCAACAAAGTCCTTAAATAATGCAGCACGGTCCTTAAATAATGCAACAAAGTCCTTAAATAATGCAGCAGAGTCCTTAAATAATGCAGCAAAGTCCTTAAATAATGCAGCAGAGTCCTTAAATAATCCAGCCAAGTCCTTAAATAATGCAACAAAGTCCTTAGATAATGCAGCAGATTACTGAAATACTGCAGCGGGGTCCTTAAATAATGCAGCAGAGTCCTTAAATAATGCAACAAAGTCCTTAAATAATGCAGCAGAGTCCTTAAATAATGCAACAAAGTCCTTAAATAATGCAGCAGAGTCCTTAAATAATGCAGCAAAGTCCTTAAATAATGCAGCACAGTCCTTAAATAATCCAGCCAAGTCCTTAAATAATGCAGCAAAGTCTTTAAATAATGCAATAAAGTCCATAAATAATGCAGCAAATTCCTTAAATAATGCAGCAGAGTACTGAAATACCGCAGCAGGATCCTTAAATAATGCAGCAGAGTCCTTAAATAATGCAACAAAGTCCTTAAATAATGCAGAACAGTCCTTAAATAATGCAATAAAGTCCTTAAATAATGCAGCAAAGTCCTTATATAATGCAGCAGAGTCCTTAAATAATGCAACAAAGTCCTTAAATAATGCAGCAGAGTCCTTAAATAATGCAAGAAAGTCCTTAAATAATGCAGCAGAGTCCTTAAATAATGCAGCACATTCCTTAAATAATGCAGCAGAGTCCTTAAATAATCCAGCCAAGTCCTTAAATATTGCAGCAGAGTCCTTAAATAATGCAGAAAAGTCCTTAAATAATGCAGCAGAGTCCTTAAAAACTGCAGCAGAGTCCTTAAATAATGCAGCAAAGTCCTTGAATAATGCAGCAGAGTCCTTAAATAATGCAACAAAGTCCTTAAATAATACAGAAGAGTCCTTAAATAATGCAGCAAATTCCTTAAATAATGCAGCAAAGTCTTTAAATAATGCAATAAAGTCCATAAATAATGCAGCAAAGTTCTTAAATAATGCAGCAGAGTCCTTAAATACCACAGCAGAGTCCTTAAATAATGCAGCAAAGTCTTTAAATAATGCAACAAAGTCCTTAAATAATGCAGAAGAGTCCTTAAATAATCCATCCAAGTCCTTAAATAATGCAGCAGAGTCCTTAAATAATGCAACAAAATCCTTAAATAATGCAGAAGAGTCCTTAAATAATCCAGCCAAGTCCTTAAATCATGCAGCAGGTTCCTTAAATAATCCAGCCAAGTCCTTAAATACTGCACCAGAGTACTTAAATAATGCAGCAAAGTCCTTAAATAATGCAGCAGAGTCCTTAAATAATGCAACAAAGTACTTAAATAATGCAGAAGAGTCCTTAAATAATGCAACAAAGTCCTTAAATAATGCAGCTGAGTACTTAAATAATGCAACAAAGTACTTAAATAATGCAGCAGAGTCCTTAAGTACCGTATCAGAGTCCTTAAATAATGCAGCAGAGTCCTTAAATAATGCAACAAAGTCCTTAAATAATGCAGCATATTACTGAAATACTGCT
This sequence comes from Phyllobates terribilis, assembly GCF_046119375.1. Taxonomy (NCBI): domain Eukaryota; kingdom Metazoa; phylum Chordata; class Amphibia; order Anura; family Dendrobatidae; genus Phyllobates; species Phyllobates terribilis. The sequence goes on along the minus strand of NW_027362955.1, from coordinate 253,647 downwards.
GCAGGGTCCTTAAATAATGCAGCAGAGTCCTTAAATAATGCAACAAAGTCCTTAAATAATGCAGCATAGTCCTTAAATAATGCAACAAAGTCCTTAAATAATGCAGCAGAGTCCTTAAATAATGCAGCAGAGTACTGAAATACCGCAGCAGGGTCCTTAAATAATGCAGCAAAGTCGTTAAATAATGAAGTAGAGTCCTTAAATAATGCAACAAAGTCCTTAAATGATGCAGCAGAGTCCTTAAATAATGCAACAAAGTCCTTAAATAATGCAGCAGAGTCCTTAAATAATGCAATAAAGTCCATAAATAATGCAGCAAAGTCCTTAAATAATTCAGCAGAGTGCTGAAATACCGCAGCCAGGTCCTTAAATAATGCAGCAGAGTCCTTAAATAATGCAACAAAGTCCTTAAATAATGCAGCACGGTCCTTAAATAATGCAACAAAGTCCTTAAATAATGCAGCAGAGTCCTTAAATAATGCAGCAGAGTCCTTAAATAATCCAGCCAAGTCCTTAAATAATGCAACAAAGTCCTTAAATAATGCAGCAGATTACTGAAATACTGCAGCAGGGTCCTTAAATAATGCAGCAGAGTCCTTAAATAATGCAACAAAGTCCTTAAATAATGCAGCAGAGTCCTTAAATAATGCAACAAAGTCCTTAAATAATCTAGCAGAGTCCTTAAATAATGCAGCAAAGTCCTTAAATAATGCAGCACAGTCCTTAATTAATCCAGCCAAGTCCTTAAATAATGCAGCAAAGTCTTTAAATAATGCAATAAAGTCCATAAATAATGCAGCAAAGTCCTTAAATAATTCAGCAGAGTGCTGAAATATCGCAGCAGGGTCCTTAAATAATGCAGCAGAGTCCTTAAATAATGCAACAAAGTCCTTAAATAATGCAGCACGGTCCTTAAATAATGCAACAAAGTCCTTAAATAATGCAGCAGAGTCCTTAAATAATGCAGCAAAGTCCTTAAATAATGCAGCAGAGTCCTTAAATAATCCAGCCAAGTCCTTAAATAATGCAACAAAGTCCTTAGATAATGCAGCAGATTACTGAAATACTGCAGCGGGGTCCTTAAATAATGCAGCAGAGTCCTTAAATAATGCAACAAAGTCCTTAAATAATGCAGCAGAGTCCTTAAATAATGCAACAAAGTCCTTAAATAATGCAGCAGAGTCCTTAAATAATGCAGCAAAGTCCTTAAATAATGCAGCACAGTCCTTAAATAATCCAGCCAAGTCCTTAAATAATGCAACAAAGTCCTTAAATAATGCAGCAGAGTCCTTAAATAATGCAACAAAGTCCTTAAATAATGCAGCAGAGTCCTTAAATAATGCAACAAAGTCCTTAAATAATGCAGCAGAGTCCTTAAATAATGCAGCAAAGTCCTTAAATAATGCAGCACAGTCCTTAAATAATCCAGCCAAGTCCTTAAATAATGCAGCAAAGTCTTTAAATAATGCAATAAAGTCCATAAATAATGCAGCAAATTCCTTAAATAATGCAGCAGAGTACTGAAATACCGCAGCAGGATCCTTAAATAATGCAGCAGAGTCCTTAAATAATGCAACAAAGTCCTTAAATAATGCAGAACAGTCCTTAAATAATGCAATAAAGTCCTTAAATAATGCAGCAAAGTCCTTAAATAATGCAGCAGAGTCCTTAAATAATGCAACAAAGTCCTTAAATAATGCAACAAAGTCCTTAAATAATGCAGCAGAGTCCTTAAATAATGCAGCACATTCCTTAAATAATTCAGCAGAGTCCTTAAATAATCCAGCCAAGTCCTTAAATACTGCAGCAGAGTACTTAAATAATGCAGCAAAGTCCTTAAATAATGCAGCTGAGTACTTAAATAATGCAACAAAGTCCTTAAATAATGCAGCAGAGTCCTTAAATAATGCAGCAAAGTCCTTAAATAATGCAGCACAGTCCTTAAATAATCCAGCCAAGTCCTTAAATAATGCAGCAAAGTCTTTAAATAATGCAATAAAGTCCATAAATAATGCAGCAAATTCCTTAAATAATGCAGCAGAGTACTGAAATACCGCAGCAGGATCCTTAAATAATGCAGCAGAGTCCTTAAATAATGCAACAAAGTCCTTAAATAATGCAGAACAGTCCTTAAATAATGCAAAAAAGTCCTTAAATAATGCAGCAAAGTCCTTATATAATGCAGCAGAGTCCTTAAATAATGCAACAAAGTCCTTAAATAATGCAGCAGAGTCCTTAAATAATGCAAGAAAGTCCTTAAATAATGCAGCAGAGTCCTTAAATAATGCAGCACATTCCTTAAATAATGCAGCAGAGTCCTTAAATAATCCAGCCAAGTCCTTAAATATTGCAGCAGAGTCATTAAATAATGCAGAAAAGTCCTTAAATAATGCAGCAGAGTCCTTAAAAACTGCAGCAGAGTCCTTAAATAATGCAGCAAAGTCCTTGAATAATGCAGCAGAGTCCTTAAAAAATGCAACAAAGTCCTTAAATAATACAGAAGAGTCCTTAAATAATGCAGCAAATTCCTTAAATAATGCAGCAAAGTCTTTAAATAATGCAATAAAGTCCATAAATAATGCAGCAAAGTTCTTAAATAATGCAGCAGAGTCCTTAAATACCACAGCAGAGTCCTTAAATAATGCAGCAAAGTCTTTAAATAATGCAACAAAGTCCTTAAATAATGCAGCAGAGTCCTTAAATAATGCAGAAGAGTCCTTAAATAATCCATCCAAGTCCTTAAATAATGCAGCAGAGTCCTTAAATAATGCAACAAAATCCTTAAATAATGCAGAAGAGTCCTTAAATAATCCAGCCAAGTCCTTAAATCATGCAGCAGGGTCCTTAAATAATCCAGCCAAGTCCTTAAATAATGCAGAAGAGTCCTTTAATAATGCAACAAAGTCCTTAAATAATGCAGCAGAGTCCTTAAATAATGCAACAAAGTACTTAAATAATGCAGCAGAGTCCTTAAATAATGCAGCAGAGTACTGAAATACCGCAGCAGGGTCCTTAAATAATGCAGCAAAGTTGTTAAATAATGAAGTAGAGTCCTTAAGTAATGCAACAAAGTCCTTAAATGATGCAGCAGCGTCCTTAAATAATGCAACAAAGTCCTTAAATAATGCAGCAGAGTCCTTAAATAATGCAATAAAGTCCATAAATAATGCAGCAAAGTCCTTAAATAATTCAGCAGAGTGCTGAAATACCGCAGCAGGGTCCTTAAATAATGCAGCAGAGTCCTTAAGTAATGCAGCAAAGTCCTTAAATAATCCAGCCAAGTCCTTAAATAATGCAACAAAGTCCTTAAATAATGCAGCAGATTACTGAAATACTGCAGCAGGGTCCTTAAATAAAGCAGCAGAGTCCTTAAATAATGCAACAAAGTCCTTAAATAATGCAGCAGAGTCCTTAAATAATGCAACAAAGTCCTTAAATAATGCAGCAGAGTCCTTAAATAATGCAGCAGAGTACTGAAATACCGCAGCAGGGTCCTTAAATAATGCAGCAAAGTCGTTAAATAATGAAGTAGAGTCCTTAAATAATGCAACAAAGTCCTTAAATGATGCAGCAGAGTCCTTAAATAATGCAACAAAGTCCTTAAATAATGCAGCAGAGTCCTTAAATAATGCAATAAAGTCCATAAATAATGCAGCAAAGTCCTTAAATAATTCAGCAGAGTGCTGAAATACCGCAGCAGGGTCCTTAAATAATGCAGCAGAGTCCTTAAATAATGCAACAAAGTCCTTAAATAATGCAGCACGGTCCTTAAATAATGCAACAAAGTCCTTAAATAATGCAGCAGAGTCCTTAAATAATGCAGCAAAGTCCTTAAATAATGCAGCAGAGTCCTTAAATAATCCAGCCAAGTCCTTAAATAATGCAACAAAGTCCTTAGATAATGCAGCAGATTACTGAAATACTGCAGCGGGGTCCTTAAATAATGCAGCAGAGTCCTTAAATAATGCAACAAAGTCCTTAAATAATGCAGCAGAGTCCTTAAATAATGCAACAAAGTCCTTAAATAATGCAGCAGAGTCCTTAAATAATGCAGCAAAGTCCTTAAATAATGCAGCACAGTCCTTAAATAATCCAGCCAAGTCCTTAAATAATGCAGCAAAGTCTTTAAATAATGCAATAAAGTCCATAAATAATGCAGCAAATTCCTTAAATAATGCAGCAGAGTACTGAAATACCGCAGCAGGATCCTTAAATAATGCAGCAGAGTCCTTAAATAATGCAACAAAGTCCTTAAATAATGCAGAACAGTCCTTAAATAATGCAATAAAGTCCTTAAATAATGCAGCAAAGTCCTTATATAATGCAGCAGAGTCCTTAAATAATGCAACAAAGTCCTTAAATAATGCAGCAGAGTCCTTAAATAATGCAAGAAAGTCCTTAAATAATGCAGCAGAGTCCTTAAATAATGCAGCACATTCCTTAAATAATGCAGCAGAGTCCTTAAATAATCCAGCCAAGTCCTTAAATATTGCAGCAGAGTCCTTAAATAATGCAGAAAAGTCCTTAAATAATGCAGCAGAGTCCTTAAAAACTGCAGCAGAGTCCTTAAATAATGCAGCAAAGTCCTTGAATAATGCAGCAGAGTCCTTAAATAATGCAACAAAGTCCTTAAATAATACAGAAGAGTCCTTAAATAATGCAGCAAATTCCTTAAATAATGCAGCAAAGTCTTTAAATAATGCAATAAAGTCCATAAATAATGCAGCAAAGTTCTTAAATAATGCAGCAGAGTCCTTAAATACCACAGCAGAGTCCTTAAATAATGCAGCAAAGTCTTTAAATAATGCAACAAAGTCCTTAAATAATGCAGAAGAGTCCTTAAATAATCCATCCAAGTCCTTAAATAATGCAGCAGAGTCCTTAAATAATGCAACAAAATCCTTAAATAATGCAGAAGAGTCCTTAAATAATCCAGCCAAGTCCTTAAATCATGCAGCAGGTTCCTTAAATAATCCAGCCAAGTCCTTAAATACTGCACCAGAGTACTTAAATAATGCAGCAAAGTCCTTAAATAATGCAGCAGAGTCCTTAAATAATGCAACAAAGTACTTAAATAATGCAGAAGAGTCCTTAAATAATGCAACAAAGTCCTTAAATAATGCAGCTGAGTACTTAAATAATGCAACAAAGTACTTAAATAATGCAGCAGAGTCCTTAAGTACCGTATCAGAGTCCTTAAATAATGCAGCAGAGTCCTTAAATAATGCAACAAAGTCCTTAAATAATGCAGCATATTACTGAAATACTGCTGCAGGGTCCTTAAATAATGCAGCAGAGTCCTTAAATAATGCAACAAAGTCCTTAAATAATGCAGCATAGTCCTTAAATAATGCAACAAAGTCCTTAAATAATGCAGCAGAGTCCTTAAATAATGCAGCAGAGTACTGAAATACCGCAGCAGGGTCCTTAAATAATGCAGCAAAGTCGTTAAATAATGAAGTAGAGTCCTTAAATAATGCAACAAAGTCCTTAAATGATGCAGCAGAGTCCTTAAATAATGCAACAAAGTCCTTAAATAATGCAGCAGAGTCCTTAAATAATGCAATAAAGTCCATAAATAATGCAGCAAAGTCCTTAAATAATTCAGCAGAGTGCTGAAATACCGCAGCCAGGTCCTTAAATAATGCAGCAGAGTCCTTAAATAATGCAACAAAGTCCTTAAATAATGCAGCACGGTCCTTAAATAATGCAACAAAGTCCTTAAATAATGCAGCAGAGTCCTTAAATAATGCAGCAGAGTCCTTAAATAATCCAGCCAAGTCCTTAAATAATGCAACAAAGTCCTTAAATAATGCAGCAGATTACTGAAATACTGCAGCAGGGTCCTTAAATAATGCAGCAGAGTCCTTAAATAATGCAACAAAGTCCTTAAATAATGCAGCAGAGTCCTTAAATAATGCAACAAAGTCCTTAAATAATCTAGCAGAGTCCTTAAATAATGCAGCAAAGTCCTTAAATAATGCAGCACAGTCCTTAATTAATCCAGCCAAGTCCTTAAATAATGCAGCAAAGTCTTTAAATAATGCAATAAAGTCCATAAATAATGCAGCAAAGTCCTTAAATAATTCAGCAGAGTGCTGAAATACCGCAGCAGGGTCCTTAAATAATGCAGCAGAGTCCTTAAATAATGCAACAAAGTCCTTAAATAATGCAGCACGGTCCTTAAATAATGCAACAAAGTCCTTAAATAATGCAGCAGAGTCCTTAAATAATGCAGCAAAGTCCTTAAATAATGCAGCAGAGTCCTTAAATAATCCAGCCAAGTCCTTAAATAATGCAACAAAGTCCTTAGATAATGCAGCAGATTACTGAAATACTGCAGCGGGGTCCTTAAATAATGCAGCAGAGTCCTTAAATAATGCAACAAAGTCCTTAAATAATGCAGCAGAGTCCTTAAATAATGCAACAAAGTCCTTAAATAATGCAGCAGAGTCCTTAAATAATGCAGCAAAGTCCTTAAATAATGCAGCACAGTCCTTAAATAATCCAGCCAAGTCCTTAAATAATGCAGCAAAGTCTTTAAATAATGCAATAAAGTCCATAAATAATGCAGCAAATTCCTTAAATAATGCAGCAGAGTACTGAAATACCGCAGCAGGATCCTTAAATAATGCAGCAGAGTCCTTAAATAATGCAACAAAGTCCTTAAATAATGCAGAACAGTCCTTAAATAATGCAATAAAGTCCTTAAATAATGCAGCAAAGTCCTTAAATAATGCAGCAGAGTCCTTAAATAATGCAACAAAGTCCTTAAATAATGCAACAAAGTCCTTAAATAATGCAGCAGAGTCCTTAAATAATGCAGCACATTCCTTAAATAATTCAGCAGAGTCCTTAAATAATCCAGCCAAGTCCTTAAATACTGCAGCAGAGTACTTAAATAATGCAGCAAAGTCCTTAAATAATGCAGCTGAGTACTTAAATAATGCAACAAAGTACTTAAATAATGCAGCAGAGTCCTTAAATAATGCAGCTGAGTACTTAAATAATGCAACAAAGTACTTAAATAATGCAGCAGAGTCCTTAAGTACCGTATCAGAGTCCTTAAATAATGCAGCAAAGTCCTTAAATAATGCAGCAGAGTCCTTAAATAATGCAGCAAAGTCCCTAAATAATCCAGCCAAGTCCTTAAATAATGCAACAAAGTCCTTAAATAATGCAGCAGATTACTGAAATACTGCAGCAGGGTCCTTAAATAATGCAGCAGAGTCCTTAAATAATGCAACAAAGTCCTTAAATAATGCAGCAGAGTCCTTAAATAATGCAACAAAGTCCTTAAATAATGCAGCAGAGTCCTTAAATAATGCAGCAGAGTACTGAAATACCGCAGCAGGGTCCTTAAATAATGCAGCAAAGTCGTTAAATAATGAAGTAGAGTCCTTAAATAATGCAACAAAGTCCTTAAATGATGCAGCAGAGTCCTTAAATAATGCAACAAAGTCCTTAAATAATGCAGCAGAGTCCTTAAATAATGCAATAAAGTCCATAAATAATGCAGCAAAGTCCTTAAATAATTCAGCAGAGTGCTGAAATACCGCAGCAGGGTCCTTAAATAATGCAGCAGAGTCCTTAAATAATGCAACAAAGTCCTTAAATAATGCAGCACGGTCCTTAAATAATGCAACAAAGTCCTTAAATAATGCAGCAGAGTCCTTAAATAATGCAGCAAAGTCCTTAAATAATGCAGCAGAGTCCTTAAATAATCCAGCCAAGTCCTTAAATAATGCAACAAAGTCCTTAGATAATGCAGCAGATTACTGAAATACTGCAGCGGGGTCCTTAAATAATGCAGCAGAGTCCTTAAATAATGCAACAAAGTCCTTAAATAATGCAGCAGAGTCCTTAAATAATGCAACAAAGTCCTTAAATAATGCAGCAGAGTCCTTAAATAATGCAGCAAAGTCCTTAAATAATGCAGCACAGTCCTTAAATGATCCAGCCAAGTCCTTAAATAATGCAGCAAAGTCTTTAAATAATGCAATAAAGTCCATAAATAATGCAGCAAATTCCTTAAATAATGCAGCAGAGTACTGAAATACCGCAGCAGGATCCTTAAATAATGCAGCAGAGTCCTTAAATAATGCAACAAAGTCCTTAAATAATGCAGAACAGTCCTTAAATAATGCAATAAAGTCCTTAAATAATGCAGCAAAGTCCTTATATAATGCAGCAGAGTCCTTAAATAATGCAACAAAGTCCTTAAATAATGCAGCAGAGTCCTTAAATAATGCAAGAAAGTCCTTAAATAATGCAGCAGAGTCCTTAAATAATGCAGCACATTCCTTAAATAATGCAGCAGAGTCCTTAAATAATCCAGCCAAGTCCTTAAATATTGCAGCAGAGTCCTTAAATAATGCAGAAAAGTCCTTAAATAATGCAGCAGAGTCCTTAAAAACTGCAGCAGAGTCCTTAAATAATGCAGCAAAGTCCTTGAATAATGCAGCAGAGTCCTTAAATAATGCAACAAAGTCCTTAAATAATACAGAAGAGTCCTTAAATAATGCAGCAAATTCCTTAAATAATGCAGCAAAGTCTTTAAATAATGCAATAAAGTCCATAAATAATGCAGCAAAGTTCTTAAATAATGCAGCAGAGTCCTTAAATACCACAGCAGAGTCCTTAAATAATGCAGCAAAGTCTTTAAATAATGCAACAAAGTCCTTAAATAATGCAGCAGAGTCCTTAAATAATGCAGAAGAGTCCTTAAATAATCCATCCAAGTCCTTAAATAATGCAGCAGAGTCCTTAAATAATGCAACAAATTCCTTAAATAATGCAGAAGAGTCCTTAAATAATCCAGCCAAGTCCTTAAATCATGCAGCAGGGTCCTTAAATAATCCAGCCAAGTCCTTAAATAATGCAGAAGAGTCCTTTAATAATGCAACAAAGTCCTTAAATAATGCAGCAGAGTCCTTAAATAATGCAACAAAGTCATTAAATAATGCTGCAGAGTCCTTAAATAATGCAGCAAATTCCTTAAATAATGCAGCAGAGTCCTTAAATAATGCAACAAAGTCCTTAAATAATGCAGCACGGTCCTTAAATAATGCAACAAAGTCCTTAAATAATGCAGCAGAGTCCTTAAATAATGCAGCAGAGTCCTTAAATAATCCAGCCAAGTCCTTAAATAATGCAACAAAGTCCTTAAATAATGCAGCAGATTACTGAAATACTGCAGCAGGGTCCTTAAATAATGCAGCAGAGTCCTTAAATAATGCAACAAAGTCCTTAAATAATGCAGCAGAGTCCTTAAATAATGCAACAAAGTCCTTAAATAATCTAGCAGAGTCCTTAAATAATGCAGCAAAGTCCTTAAATAATGCAGCACAGTCCTTAATTAATCCAGCCAAGTCCTTAAATAATGCAGCAAAGTCTTTAAATAATGCAATAAAGTCCATAAATAATGCAGCAAAGTCCTTAAATAATTCAGCAGAGTGCTGAAATACCGCAGCAGGGTCCTTAAATAATGCAGCAGAGTCCTTAAATAATGCAACAAAGTCCTTAAATAATGCAGCACGGTCCTTAAATAATGCAACAAAGTCCTTAAATAATGCAGCAGAGTCCTTAAATAATGCAGCAAAGTCCTTAAATAATGCAGCAGAGTCCTTAAATAATCCAGCCAAGTCCTTAAATAATGCAACAAAGTCCTTAGATAATGCAGCAGATTACTGAAATACTGCAGCGGGGTCCTTAAATAATGCAGCAGAGTCCTTAAATAATGCAACAAAGTCCTTAAATAATGCAGCAGAGTCCTTAAATAATGCAACAAAGTCCTTAAATAATGCAGCAGAGTCCTTAAATAATGCAGCAAAGTCCTTAAATAATGCAGCACAGTCCTTAAATAATCCAGCCAAGTCCTTAAATAATGCAGCAAAGTCTTTAAATAATGCAATAAAGTCCATAAATAATGCAGCAAATTCCTTAAATAATGCAGCAGAGTACTGAAATACCGCAGCAGGATCCTTAAATAATGCAGCAGAGTCCTTAAATAATGCAACAAAGTCCTTAAATAATGCAGAACAGTCCTTAAATAATGCAATAAAGTCCTTAAATAATGCAGCAAAGTCCTTAAATAATGCAGCAGAGTCCTTAAATAATGCAACAAAGTCCTTAAATAATGCAACAAAGTCCTTAAATAATGCAGCAGAGTCCTTAAATAATGCAGCACATTCCTTAAATAATTCAGCAGAGTCCTTAAATAATCCAGCCAAGTCCTTAAATACTGCAGCAGAGTACTTAAATAATGCAGCAAAGTCCTTAAATAATGCAGCTGAGTACTTAAATAATGCAACAAAGTACTTAAATAATGCAGCAGAGTCCTTAAATAATGCAGCTGAGTACTTAAATAATGCAACAAAGTACTTAAATAATGCAGCAGAGTCCTTAAGTACCGTATCAGAGTCCTTAAATAATGCAGCAAAGTCCTTATATAATGCAGCAGAGTCCTTAAATAATGCAGCAAAGTCCCTAAATAATCCAGCCAAGTCCTTAAATAATGCAACAAAGTCCTTAAATAATGCAGCAGATTACTGAAATACTGCAGCAGAGTCCTTAAATAATGCAACAAAGTCCTTAAATAATACAGAAGAGTCCTTAAATAATGCAGCAAATTCCTTAAATAATGCAGCAAAGTCTTTAAATAATGCAATAAAGTCCATAAATAATGCAGCAAAGTTCTTAAATAATGCAGCAGAGTCCTTAAATACCACAGCAGAGTCCTTAAATAATGCAGCAAAGTCTTTAAATAATGCAACAAAGTCCTTAAATAATGCAGAAGAGTCCTTAAATAATCCATCCAAGTCCTTAAATAATGCAGCAGAGTCCTTAAATAATGCAACAAAATCCTTAAATAATGCAGAAGAGTCCTTAAATAATCCAGCCAAGTCCTTAAATCATGCAGCAGGTTCCTTAAATAATCCAGCCAAGTCCTTAAATACTGCACCAGAGTACTTAAATAATGCAGCAAAGTCCTTAAATAATGCAGCAGAGTCCTTAAATAATGCAACAAAGTACTTAAATAATGCAGAAGAGTCCTTAAATAATGCAACAAAGTCCTTAAATAATGCAGCTGAGTACTTAAATAATGCAACAAAGTACTTAAATAATGCAGCAGAGTCCTTAAGTACCGTATCAGAGTCCTTAAATAATGCAGCAGAGTCCTTAAATAATGCAACAAAGTCCTTAAATAATGCAGCATATTACTGAAATACTGCTGCAGGGTCCTTAAATAATGCAGCAGAGTCCTTAAATAATGCAACAAAGTCCTTAAATAATGCAGCATAGTCCTTAAATAATGCAACAAAGTCCTTAAATAATGCAGCAGAGTCCTTAAATAATGCAGCAGAGTACTGAAATACCGCAGCAGGGTCCTTAAATAATGCAGCAAAGTCGTTAAATAATGAAGTAGAGTCCTTAAATAATGCAACAAAGTCCTTAAATGATGCAGCAGAGTCCTTAAATAATGCAACAAAGTCCTTAAATAATGCAGCAGAGTCCTTAAATAATGCAATAAAGTCCATAAATAATGCAGCAAAGTCCTTAAATAATTCAGCAGAGTGCTGAAATACCGCAGCCAGGTCCTTAAATAATGCAGCAGAGTCCTTAAATAATGCAACAAAGTCCTTAAATAATGCAGCACGGTCCTTAAATAATGCAACAAAGTCCTTAAATAATGCAGCAGAGTCCTTAAATAATGCAGCAGAGTCCTTAAATAATCCAGCCAAGTCCTTAAATAATGCAACAAAGTCCTTAAATAATGCAGCAGATTACTGAAATACTGCAGCAGGGTCCTTAAATAATGCAGCAGAGTCCTTAAATAATGCAACAAAGTCCTTAAATAATGCAGCAGAGTCCTTAAATAATGCAACAAAGTCCTTAAATAATCTAGCAGAGTCCTTAAATAATGCAGCAAAGTCCTTAAATAATGCAGCACAGTCCTTAATTAATCCAGCCAAGTCCTTAAATAATGCAGCAAAGTCTTTAAATAATGCAATAAAGTCCATAAATAATGCAGCAAAGTCCTTAAATAATTCAGCAGAGTGCTGAAATACCGCAGCAGGGTCCTTAAATAATGCAGCAGAGTCCTTAAATAATGCAACAAAGTCCTTAAATAATGCAGCACGGTCCTTAAATAATGCAACAAAGTCCTTAAATAATGCAGCAGAGTCCTTAAATAATGCAGCAAAGTCCTTAAATAATGCAGCAGAGTCCTTAAATAATCCAGCCAAGTCCTTAAATAATGCAACAAAGTCCTTAGATAATGCAGCAGATTACTGAAATACTGCAGCGGGGTCCTTAAATAATGCAGCAGAGTCCTTAAATAATGCAACAAAGTCCTTAAATAATGCAGCAGAGTCCTTAAATAATGCAACAAAGTCCTTAAATAATGCAGCAGAGTCCTTAAATAATGCAGCAAAGTCCTTAAATAATGCAGCACAGTCCTTAAATAATCCAGCCAAGTCCTTAAATAATGCAACAAAGTCCTTAAATAATGCAGCAGAGTCCTTAAATAATGCAACAAAGTCCTTAAATAATGCAGCAGAGTCCTTAAATAATGCAACAAAGTCCTTAAATAATGCAGCAGAGTCCTTAAATAATGCAGCAAAGTCCTTAAATAATGCAGCACAGTCCTTAAATAATCCAGCCAAGTCCTTAAATAATGCAGCAAAGTCTTTAAATAATGCAATAAAGTCCATAAATAATGCAGCAAATTCCTTAAATAATGCAGCAGAGTACTGAAATACCGCAGCAGGATCCTTAAATAATGCAGCAGAGTCCTTAAATAATGCAACAAAGTCCTTAAATAATGCAGAACAGTCCTTAAATAATGCAATAAAGTCCTTAAATAATGCAGCAAAGTCCTTAAATAATGCAGCAGAGTCCTTAAATAATGCAACAAAGTCCTTAAATAATGCAACAAAGTCCTTAAATAATGCAGCAGAGTCCTTAAATAATGCAGCACATTCCTTAAATAATTCAGCAGAGTCCTTAAATAATCCAGCCAAGTCCTTAAATACTGCAGCAGAGTACTTAAATAATGCAGCAAAGTCCTTAAATAATGCAGCTGAGTACTTAAATAATGCAACAAAGTCCTTAAATAATGCAGCAGAGTCCTTAAATAATGCAGCAAAGTCCTTAAATAATGCAGCACAGTCCTTAAATAATCCAGCCAAGTCCTTAAATAATGCAGCAAAGTCTTTAAATAATGCAATAAAGTCCATAAATAATGCAGCAAATTCCTTAAATAATGCAGCAGAGTACTGAAATACCGCAGCAGGATCCTTAAATAATGCAGCAGAGTCCTTAAATAATGCAACAAAGTCCTTAAATAATGCAGAACAGTCCTTAAATAATGCAAAAAAGTCCTTAAATAATGCAGCAAAGTCCTTATATAATGCAGCAGAGTCCTTAAATAATGCAACAAAGTCCTTAAATAATGCAGCAGAGTCCTTAAATAATGCAAGAAAGTCCTTAAATAATGCAGCAGAGTCCTTAAATAATGCAGCACATTCCTTAAATAATGCAGCAGAGTCCTTAAATAATCCAGCCAAGTCCTTAAATATTGCAGCAGAGTCATTAAATAATGCAGAAAAGTCCTTAAATAATGCAGCAGAGTCCTTAAAAACTGCAGCAGAGTCCTTAAATAATGCAGCAAAGTCCTTGAATAATGCAGCAGAGTCCTTAAAAAATGCAACAAAGTCCTTAAATAATACAGAAGAGTCCTTAAATAATGCAGCAAATTCCTTAAATAATGCAGCAAAGTCTTTAAATAATGCAATAAAGTCCATAAATAATGCAGCAAAGTTCTTAAATAATGCAGCAGAGTCCTTAAATACCACAGCAGAGTCCTTAAATAATGCAGCAAAGTCTTTAAATAATGCAACAAAGTCCTTAAATAATGCAGCAGAGTCCTTAAATAATGCAGAAGAGTCCTTAAATAATCCATCCAAGTCCTTAAATAATGCAGCAGAGTCCTTAAATAATGCAACAAAATCCTTAAATAATGCAGAAGAGTCCTTAAATAATCCAGCCAAGTCCTTAAATCATGCAGCAGGGTCCTTAAATAATCCAGCCAAGTCCTTAAATAATGCAGAAGAGTCCTTTAATAATGCAACAAAGTCCTTAAATAATGCAGCAGAGTCCTTAAATAATGCAACAAAGTACTTAAATAATGCAGCAGAGTCCTTAAATAATGCAGCAGAGTACTGAAATACCGCAGCAGGGTCCTTAAATAATGCAGCAAAGTTGTTAAATAATGAAGTAGAGTCCTTAAGTAATGCAACAAAGTCCTTAAATGATGCAGCAGCGTCCTTAAATAATGCAACAAAGTCCTTAAATAATGCAGCAGAGTCCTTAAATAATGCAATAAAGTCCATAAATAATGCAGCAAAGTCCTTAAATAATTCAGCAGAGTGCTGAAATACCGCAGCAGGGTCCTTAAATAATGCAGCAGAGTCCTTAAGTAATGCAGCAAAGTCCTTAAATAATCCAGCCAAGTCCTTAAATAATGCAACAAAGTCCTTAAATAATGCAGCAGATTACTGAAATACTGCAGCAGGGTCCTTAAATAAAGCAGCAGAGTCCTTAAATAATGCAACAAAGTCCTTAAATAATGCAGCAGAGTCCTTAAATAATGCAACAAAGTCCTTAAATAATGCAGCAGAGTCCTTAAATAATGCAGCAGAGTACTGAAATACCGCAGCAGGGTCCTTAAATAATGCAGCAAAGTCGTTAAATAATGAAGTAGAGTCCTTAAATAATGCAACAAAGTCCTTAAATGATGCAGCAGAGTCCTTAAATAATGCAACAAAGTCCTTAAATAATGCAGCAGAGTCCTTAAATAATGCAATAAAGTCCATAAATAATGCAGCAAAGTCCTTAAATAATTCAGCAGAGTGCTGAAATACCGCAGCAGGGTCCTTAAATAATGCAGCAGAGTCCTTAAATAATGCAACAAAGTCCTTAAATAATGCAGCACGGTCCTTAAATAATGCAACAAAGTCCTTAAATAATGCAGCAGAGTCCTTAAATAATGCAGCAAAGTCCTTAAATAATGCAGCAGAGTCCTTAAATAATCCAGCCAAGTCCTTAAATAATGCAACAAAGTCCTTAGATAATGCAGCAGATTACTGAAATACTGCAGCGGGGTCCTTAAATAATGCAGCAGAGTCCTTAAATAATGCAACAAAGTCCTTAAATAATGCAGCAGAGTCCTTAAATAATGCAACAAAGTCCTTAAATAATGCAGCAGAGTCCTTAAATAATGCAGCAAAGTCCTTAAATAATGCAGCACAGTCCTTAAATAATCCAGCCAAGTCCTTAAATAATGCAGCAAAGTCTTTAAATAATGCAATAAAGTCCATAAATAATGCAGCAAATTCCTTAAATAATGCAGCAGAGTACTGAAATACCGCAGCAGGATCCTTAAATAATGCAGCAGAGTCCTTAAATAATGCAACAAAGTCCTTAAATAATGCAGAACAGTCCTTAAATAATGCAATAAAGTCCTTAAATAATGCAGCAAAGTCCTTATATAATGCAGCAGAGTCCTTAAATAATGCAACAAAGTCCTTAAATAATGCAGCAGAGTCCTTAAATAATGCAAGAAAGTCCTTAAATAATGCAGCAGAGTCCTTAAATAATGCAGCACATTCCTTAAATAATGCAGCAGAGTCCTTAAATAATCCAGCCAAGTCCTTAAATATTGCAGCAGAGTCCTTAAATAATGCAGAAAAGTCCTTAAATAATGCAGCAGAGTCCTTAAAAACTGCAGCAGAGTCCTTAAATAATGCAGCAAAGTCCTTGAATAATGCAGCAGAGTCCTTAAATAATGCAACAAAGTCCTTAAACAATACAGAAGAGTCCTTAAATAATGCAGCAAATTCCTTAAATAATGCAGCAAAGTCTTTAAATAATGCAATAAAGTCCATAAATAATGCAGCAAAGTTCTTAAATAATGCAGCAGAGTCCTTAAATACCACAGCAGAGTCCTTAAATAATGCAGCAAAGTCTTTAAATAATGCAACAAAGTCCTTAAATAATGCAGAAGAGTCCTTAAATAATCCATCCAAGTCCTTAAATAATGCAGCAGAGTCCTTAAATAATGCAACAAAATCCTTAAATAATGCAGAAGAGTCCTTAAATAATCCAGCCAAGTCCTTAAATCATGCAGCAGGTTCCTTAAATAATCCAGCCAAGTCCTTAAATACTGCACCAGAGTACTTAAATAATGCAGCAAAGTCCTTAAATAATGCAGCAGAGTCCTTAAATAATGCAACAAAGTACTTAAATAATGCAGAAGAGTCCTTAAATAATGCAACAAAGTCCTTAAATAATGCAGCTGAGTACTTAAATAATGCAACAAAGTACTTAAATAATGCAGCAGAGTCCTTAAGTACCGTATCAGAGTCCTTAAATAATGCAGCAGAGTCCTTAAATAATGCAACAAAGTCCTTAAATAATGCAGCATATTACTGAAATACTGCTGCAGGGTCCTTAAATAATGCAGCAGAGTCCTTAAATAATGCAACAAAGTCCTTAAATAATGCAGCATAGTCC
This sequence comes from Phyllobates terribilis, assembly GCF_046119375.1. Lineage (NCBI taxonomy): Eukaryota > Metazoa > Chordata > Amphibia > Anura > Dendrobatidae > Phyllobates > Phyllobates terribilis. Next base: position 237,069 of record NW_027362955.1, on the reverse strand, counting down.
TTAAATAATGCAACAAAGTCCTTAAATAATGCAGCAGAGTCCTTAAATAATGCAGCAGAGTACTGAAATACCGCAGCAGGGTCCTTAAATAATGCAGCAAAGTCGTTAAATAATGAAGTAGAGTCCTTAAATAATGCAACAAAGTCCTTAAATGATGCAGCAGAGTCCTTAAATAATGCAACAAAGTCCTTAAATAATGCAGCAGAGTCCTTAAATAATGCAATAAAGTCCATAAATAATGCAGCAAAGTCCTTAAATAATTCAGCAGAGTGCTGAAATACCGCAGCCAGGTCCTTAAATAATGCAGCAGAGTCCTTAAATAATGCAACAAAGTCCTTAAATAATGCAGCACGGTCCTTAAATAATGCAACAAAGTCCTTAAATAATGCAGCAGAGTCCTTAAATAATGCAGCAGAGTCCTTAAATAATCCAGCCAAGTCCTTAAATAATGCAACAAAGTCCTTAAATAATGCAGCAGATTACTGAAATACTGCAGCAGGGTCCTTAAATAATGCAGCAGAGTCCTTAAATAATGCAACAAAGTCCTTAAATAATGCAGCAGAGTCCTTAAATAATGCAACAAAGTCCTTAAATAATCTAGCAGAGTCCTTAAATAATGCAGCAAAGTCCTTAAATAATGCAGCACAGTCCTTAATTAATCCAGCCAAGTCCTTAAATAATGCAGCAAAGTCTTTAAATAATGCAATAAAGTCCATAAATAATGCAGCAAAGTCCTTAAATAATTCAGCAGAGTGCTGAAATACCGCAGCAGGGTCCTTAAATAATGCAGCAGAGTCCTTAAATAATGCAACAAAGTCCTTAAATAATGCAGCACGGTCCTTAAATAATGCAACAAAGTCCTTAAATAATGCAGCAGAGTCCTTAAATAATGCAGCAAAGTCCTTAAATAATGCAGCAGAGTCCTTAAATAATCCAGCCAAGTCCTTAAATAATGCAACAAAGTCCTTAGATAATGCAGCAGATTACTGAAATACTGCAGCGGGGTCCTTAAATAATGCAGCAGAGTCCTTAAATAATGCAACAAAGTCCTTAAATAATGCAGCAGAGTCCTTAAATAATGCAACAAAGTCCTTAAATAATGCAGCAGAGTCCTTAAATAATGCAGCAAAGTCCTTAAATAATGCAGCACAGTCCTTAAATAATCCAGCCAAGTCCTTAAATAATGCAGCAAAGTCTTTAAATAATGCAATAAAGTCCATAAATAATGCAGCAAATTCCTTAAATAATGCAGCAGAGTACTGAAATACCGCAGCAGGATCCTTAAATAATGCAGCAGAGTCCTTAAATAATGCAACAAAGTCCTTAAATAATGCAGAACAGTCCTTAAATAATGCAATAAAGTCCTTAAATAATGCAGCAAAGTCCTTAAATAATGCAGCAGAGTCCTTAAATAATGCAACAAAGTCCTTAAATAATGCAACAAAGTCCTTAAATAATGCAGCAGAGTCCTTAAATAATGCAGCACATTCCTTAAATAATTCAGCAGAGTCCTTAAATAATCCAGCCAAGTCCTTAAATACTGCAGCAGAGTACTTAAATAATGCAGCAAAGTCCTTAAATAATGCAGCTGAGTACTTAAATAATGCAACAAAGTACTTAAATAATGCAGCAGAGTCCTTAAATAATGCAGCTGAGTACTTAAATAATGCAACAAAGTACTTAAATAATGCAGCAGAGTCCTTAAGTACCGTATCAGAGTCCTTAAATAATGCAGCAAAGTCCTTAAATAATGCAGCAGAGTCCTTAAATAATGCAGCAAAGTCCCTAAATAATCCAGCCAAGTCCTTAAATAATGCAACAAAGTCCTTAAATAATGCAGCAGATTACTGAAATACTGCAGCAGGGTCCTTAAATAATGCAGCAGAGTCCTTAAATAATGCAACAAAGTCCTTAAATAATGCAGCAGAGTCCTTAAATAATGCAACAAAGTCCTTAAATAATGCAGCAGAGTCCTTAAATAATGCAGCAGAGTACTGAAATACCGCAGCAGGGTCCTTAAATAATGCAGCAAAGTCGTTAAATAATGAAGTAGAGTCCTTAAATAATGCAACAAAGTCCTTAAATGATGCAGCAGAGTCCTTAAATAATGCAACAAAGTCCTTAAATAATGCAGCAGAGTCCTTAAATAATGCAATAAAGTCCATAAATAATGCAGCAAAGTCCTTAAATAATTCAGCAGAGTGCTGAAATACCGCAGCAGGGTCCTTAAATAATGCAGCAGAGTCCTTAAATAATGCAACAAAGTCCTTAAATAATGCAGCACGGTCCTTAAATAATGCAACAAAGTCCTTAAATAATGCAGCAGAGTCCTTAAATAATGCAGCAAAGTCCTTAAATAATGCAGCAGAGTCCTTAAATAATCCAGCCAAGTCCTTAAATAATGCAACAAAGTCCTTAGATAATGCAGCAGATTACTGAAATACTGCAGCGGGGTCCTTAAATAATGCAGCAGAGTCCTTAAATAATGCAACAAAGTCCTTAAATAATGCAGCAGAGTCCTTAAATAATGCAACAAAGTCCTTAAATAATGCAGCAGAGTCCTTAAATAATGCAGCAAAGTCCTTAAATAATGCAGCACAGTCCTTAAATGATCCAGCCAAGTCCTTAAATAATGCAGCAAAGTCTTTAAATAATGCAATAAAGTCCATAAATAATGCAGCAAATTCCTTAAATAATGCAGCAGAGTACTGAAATACCGCAGCAGGATCCTTAAATAATGCAGCAGAGTCCTTAAATAATGCAACAAAGTCCTTAAATAATGCAGAACAGTCCTTAAATAATGCAATAAAGTCCTTAAATAATGCAGCAAAGTCCTTATATAATGCAGCAGAGTCCTTAAATAATGCAACAAAGTCCTTAAATAATGCAGCAGAGTCCTTAAATAATGCAAGAAAGTCCTTAAATAATGCAGCAGAGTCCTTAAATAATGCAGCACATTCCTTAAATAATGCAGCAGAGTCCTTAAATAATCCAGCCAAGTCCTTAAATATTGCAGCAGAGTCCTTAAATAATGCAGAAAAGTCCTTAAATAATGCAGCAGAGTCCTTAAAAACTGCAGCAGAGTCCTTAAATAATGCAGCAAAGTCCTTGAATAATGCAGCAGAGTCCTTAAATAATGCAACAAAGTCCTTAAATAATACAGAAGAGTCCTTAAATAATGCAGCAAATTCCTTAAATAATGCAGCAAAGTCTTTAAATAATGCAATAAAGTCCATAAATAATGCAGCAAAGTTCTTAAATAATGCAGCAGAGTCCTTAAATACCACAGCAGAGTCCTTAAATAATGCAGCAAAGTCTTTAAATAATGCAACAAAGTCCTTAAATAATGCAGCAGAGTCCTTAAATAATGCAGAAGAGTCCTTAAATAATCCATCCAAGTCCTTAAATAATGCAGCAGAGTCCTTAAATAATGCAACAAATTCCTTAAATAATGCAGAAGAGTCCTTAAATAATCCAGCCAAGTCCTTAAATCATGCAGCAGGGTCCTTAAATAATCCAGCCAAGTCCTTAAATAATGCAGAAGAGTCCTTTAATAATGCAACAAAGTCCTTAAATAATGCAGCAGAGTCCTTAAATAATGCAACAAAGTCATTAAATAATGCTGCAGAGTCCTTAAATAATGCAGCAAATTCCTTAAATAATGCAGCAGAGTCCTTAAATAATGCAACAAAGTCCTTAAATAATGCAGCACGGTCCTTAAATAATGCAACAAAGTCCTTAAATAATGCAGCAGAGTCCTTAAATAATGCAGCAGAGTCCTTAAATAATCCAGCCAAGTCCTTAAATAATGCAACAAAGTCCTTAAATAATGCAGCAGATTACTGAAATACTGCAGCAGGGTCCTTAAATAATGCAGCAGAGTCCTTAAATAATGCAACAAAGTCCTTAAATAATGCAGCAGAGTCCTTAAATAATGCAACAAAGTCCTTAAATAATCTAGCAGAGTCCTTAAATAATGCAGCAAAGTCCTTAAATAATGCAGCACAGTCCTTAATTAATCCAGCCAAGTCCTTAAATAATGCAGCAAAGTCTTTAAATAATGCAATAAAGTCCATAAATAATGCAGCAAAGTCCTTAAATAATTCAGCAGAGTGCTGAAATACCGCAGCAGGGTCCTTAAATAATGCAGCAGAGTCCTTAAATAATGCAACAAAGTCCTTAAATAATGCAGCACGGTCCTTAAATAATGCAACAAAGTCCTTAAATAATGCAGCAGAGTCCTTAAATAATGCAGCAAAGTCCTTAAATAATGCAGCAGAGTCCTTAAATAATCCAGCCAAGTCCTTAAATAATGCAACAAAGTCCTTAGATAATGCAGCAGATTACTGAAATACTGCAGCGGGGTCCTTAAATAATGCAGCAGAGTCCTTAAATAATGCAACAAAGTCCTTAAATAATGCAGCAGAGTCCTTAAATAATGCAACAAAGTCCTTAAATAATGCAGCAGAGTCCTTAAATAATGCAGCAAAGTCCTTAAATAATGCAGCACAGTCCTTAAATAATCCAGCCAAGTCCTTAAATAATGCAGCAAAGTCTTTAAATAATGCAATAAAGTCCATAAATAATGCAGCAAATTCCTTAAATAATGCAGCAGAGTACTGAAATACCGCAGCAGGATCCTTAAATAATGCAGCAGAGTCCTTAAATAATGCAACAAAGTCCTTAAATAATGCAGAACAGTCCTTAAATAATGCAATAAAGTCCTTAAATAATGCAGCAAAGTCCTTAAATAATGCAGCAGAGTCCTTAAATAATGCAACAAAGTCCTTAAATAATGCAACAAAGTCCTTAAATAATGCAGCAGAGTCCTTAAATAATGCAGCACATTCCTTAAATAATTCAGCAGAGTCCTTAAATAATCCAGCCAAGTCCTTAAATACTGCAGCAGAGTACTTAAATAATGCAGCAAAGTCCTTAAATAATGCAGCTGAGTACTTAAATAATGCAACAAAGTACTTAAATAATGCAGCAGAGTCCTTAAATAATGCAGCTGAGTACTTAAATAATGCAACAAAGTACTTAAATAATGCAGCAGAGTCCTTAAGTACCGTATCAGAGTCCTTAAATAATGCAGCAAAGTCCTTAAATAATGCAGCAGAGTCCTTAAATAATGCAGCAAAGTCCCTAAATAATCCAGCCAAGTCCTTAAATAATGCAACAAAGTCCTTAAATAATGCAGCAGATTACTGAAATACTGCAGCAGGGTCCTTAAATAATGCAGCAGAGTCCTTAAATAATGCAACAAAGTCCTTAAATAATGCAGCAGAGTCCTTAAATAATGCAACAAAGTCCTTAAATAATGCAGCAGAGTCCTTAAATAATGCAGCAGAGTACTGAAATACCGCAGCAGGGTCCTTAAATAATGCAGCAAAGTCGTTAAATAATGAAGTAGAGTCCTTAAATAATGCAACAAAGTCCTTAAATGATGCAGCAGAGTCCTTAAATAATGCAACAAAGTCCTTAAATAATGCAGCAGAGTCCTTAAATAATGCAATAAAGTCCATAAATAATGCAGCAAAGTCCTTAAATAATTCAGCAGAGTGCTGAAATACCGCAGCAGGGTCCTTAAATAATGCAGCAGAGTCCTTAAATAATGCAACAAAGTCCTTAAATAATGCAGCACGGTCCTTAAATAATGCAACAAAGTCCTTAAATAATGCAGCAGAGTCCTTAAATAATGCAGCAAAGTCCTTAAATAATGCAGCAGAGTCCTTAAATAATCCAGCCAAGTCCTTAAATAATGCAACAAAGTCCTTAGATAATGCAGCAGATTACTGAAATACTGCAGCGGGGTCCTTAAATAATGCAGCAGAGTCCTTAAATAATGCAACAAAGTCCTTAAATAATGCAGCAGAGTCCTTAAATAATGCAACAAAGTCCTTAAATAATGCAGCAGAGTCCTTAAATAATGCAGCAAAGTCCTTAAATAATGCAGCACAGTCCTTAAATGATCCAGCCAAGTCCTTAAATAATGCAGCAAAGTCTTTAAATAATGCAATAAAGTCCATAAATAATGCAGCAAATTCCTTAAATAATGCAGCAGAGTACTGAAATACCGCAGCAGGATCCTTAAATAATGCAGCAGAGTCCTTAAATAATGCAACAAAGTCCTTAAATAATGCAGAACAGTCCTTAAATAATGCAATAAAGTCCTTAAATAATGCAGCAAAGTCCTTATATAATGCAGCAGAGTCCTTAAATAATGCAACAAAGTCCTTAAATAATGCAGCAGAGTCCTTAAATAATGCAAGAAAGTCCTTAAATAATGCAGCAGAGTCCTTAAATAATGCAGCACATTCCTTAAATAATGCAGCAGAGTCCTTAAATAATCCAGCCAAGTCCTTAAATATTGCAGCAGAGTCCTTAAATAATGCAGAAAAGTCCTTAAATAATGCAGCAGAGTCCTTAAAAACTGCAGCAGAGTCCTTAAATAATGCAGCAAAGTCCTTGAATAATGCAGCAGAGTCCTTAAATAATGCAACAAAGTCCTTAAATAATACAGAAGAGTCCTTAAATAATGCAGCAAATTCCTTAAATAATGCAGCAAAGTCTTTAAATAATGCAATAAAGTCCATAAATAATGCAGCAAAGTTCTTAAATAATGCAGCAGAGTCCTTAAATACCACAGCAGAGTCCTTAAATAATGCAGCAAAGTCTTTAAATAATGCAACAAAGTCCTTAAATAATGCAGCAGAGTCCTTAAATAATGCAGAAGAGTCCTTAAATAATCCATCCAAGTCCTTAAATAATGCAGCAGAGTCCTTAAATAATGCAACAAATTCCTTAAATAATGCAGAAGAGTCCTTAAATAATCCAGCCAAGTCCTTAAATCATGCAGCAGGGTCCTTAAATAATCCAGCCAAGTCCTTAAATAATGCAGAAGAGTCCTTTAATAATGCAACAAAGTCCTTAAATAATGCAGCAGAGTCCTTAAATAATGCAACAAAGTCATTAAATAATGCTGCAGAGTCCTTAAATAATGCAGCAAATTCCTTAAATAATGCAGCAGAGTCCTTAAATAATGCAACAAAGTCCTTAAATAATGCAGCACGGTCCTTAAATAATGCAACAAAGTCCTTAAATAATGCAGCAGAGTCCTTAAATAATGCAGCAGAGTCCTTAAATAATCCAGCCAAGTCCTTAAATAATGCAACAAAGTCCTTAAATAATGCAGCAGATTACTGAAATACTGCAGCAGGGTCCTTAAATAATGCAGCAGAGTCCTTAAATAATGCAACAAAGTCCTTAAATAATGCAGCAGAGTCCTTAAATAATGCAACAAAGTCCTTAAATAATCTAGCAGAGTCCTTAAATAATGCAGCAAAGTCCTTAAATAATGCAGCACAGTCCTTAATTAATCCAGCCAAGTCCTTAAATAATGCAGCAAAGTCTTTAAATAATGCAATAAAGTCCATAAATAATGCAGCAAAGTCCTTAAATAATTCAGCAGAGTGCTGAAATACCGCAGCAGGGTCCTTAAATAATGCAGCAGAGTCCTTAAATAATGCAACAAAGTCCTTAAATAATGCAGCACGGTCCTTAAATAATGCAACAAAGTCCTTAAATAATGCAGCAGAGTCCTTAAATAATGCAGCAAAGTCCTTAAATAATGCAGCAGAGTCCTTAAATAATCCAGCCAAGTCCTTAAATAATGCAACAAAGTCCTTAGATAATGCAGCAGATTACTGAAATACTGCAGCGGGGTCCTTAAATAATGCAGCAGAGTCCTTAAATAATGCAACAAAGTCCTTAAATAATGCAGCAGAGTCCTTAAATAATGCAACAAAGTCCTTAAATAATGCAGCAGAGTCCTTAAATAATGCAGCAAAGTCCTTAAATAATGCAGCACAGTCCTTAAATAATCCAGCCAAGTCCTTAAATAATGCAGCAAAGTCTTTAAATAATGCAATAAAGTCCATAAATAATGCAGCAAATTCCTTAAATAATGCAGCAGAGTACTGAAATACCGCAGCAGGATCCTTAAATAATGCAGCAGAGTCCTTAAATAATGCAACAAAGTCCTTAAATAATGCAGAACAGTCCTTAAATAATGCAATAAAGTCCTTAAATAATGCAGCAAAGTCCTTAAATAATGCAGCAGAGTCCTTAAATAATGCAACAAAGTCCTTAAATAATGCAACAAAGTCCTTAAATAATGCAGCAGAGTCCTTAAATAATGCAGCACATTCCTTAAATAATTCAGCAGAGTCCTTAAATAATCCAGCCAAGTCCTTAAATACTGCAGCAGAGTACTTAAATAATGCAGCAAAGTCCTTAAATAATGCAGCTGAGTACTTAAATAATGCAACAAAGTACTTAAATAATGCAGCAGAGTCCTTAAATAATGCAGCTGAGTACTTAAATAATGCAACAAAGTACTTAAATAATGCAGCAGAGTCCTTAAGTACCGTATCAGAGTCCTTAAATAATGCAGCAAAGTCCTTATATAATGCAGCAGAGTCCTTAAATAATGCAGCAAAGTCCCTAAATAATCCAGCCAAGTCCTTAAATAATGCAACAAAGTCCTTAAATAATGCAGCAGATTACTGAAATACTGCAGCAGGGTCCTTAAATAATGCAGCAGAGTCCTTAAATAATGCAACAAAGTCCTTAAATAATGCAGCAGAGTCCTTAAATAATGCAACAAAGTCCTTAAATAATGCAGCAGAGTCCTTAAATAATGCAGCAGAGTACTGAAATACCGCAGCAGGGTCCTTAAATAATGCAGCAAAGTCGTTAAATAATGAAGTAGAGTCCTTAAATAATGCAACAAAGTCCTTAAATGATGCAGCAGAGTCCTTAAATAATGCAACAAAGTCCTTAAATAATGCAGCAGAGTCCTTAAATAATGCAATAAAGTCCATAAATAATGCAGCAAAGTCCTTAAATAATTCAGCAGAGTGCTGAAATACCGCAGCAGGGTCCTTAAATAATGCAGCAGAGTCCTTAAATAATGCAACAAAGTCCTTAAATAATGCAGCACGGTCCTTAAATAATGCAACAAAGTCCTTAAATAATGCAGCAGAGTCCTTAAATAATGCAGCAAAGTCCTTAAATAATGCAGCAGAGTCCTTAAATAATCCAGCCAAGTCCTTAAATAATGCAACAAAGTCCTTAGATAATGCAGCAGATTACTGAAATACTGCAGCGGGGTCCTTAAATAATGCAGCAGAGTCCTTAAATAATGCAACAAAGTCCTTAAATAATGCAGCAGAGTCCTTAAATAATGCAACAAAGTCCTTAAATAATGCAGCAGAGTCCTTAAATAATGCAGCAAAGTCCTTAAATAATGCAGCACAGTCCTTAAATGATCCAGCCAAGTCCTTAAATAATGCAGCAAAGTCTTTAAATAATGCAATAAAGTCCATAAATAATGCAGCAAATTCCTTAAATAATGCAGCAGAGTACTGAAATACCGCAGCAGGATCCTTAAATAATGCAGCAGAGTCCTTAAATAATGCAACAAAGTCCTTAAATAATGCAGAACAGTCCTTAAATAATGCAATAAAGTCCTTAAATAATGCAGCAAAGTCCTTATATAATGCAGCAGAGTCCTTAAATAATGCAACAAAGTCCTTAAATAATGCAGCAGAGTCCTTAAATAATGCAAGAAAGTCCTTAAATAATGCAGCAGAGTCCTTAAATAATGCAGCACATTCCTTAAATAATGCAGCAGAGTCCTTAAATAATCCAGCCAAGTCCTTAAATATTGCAGCAGAGTCCTTAAATAATGCAGAAAAGTCCTTAAATAATGCAGCAGAGTCCTTAAAAACTGCAGCAGAGTCCTTAAATAATGCAGCAAAGTCCTTGAATAATGCAGCAGAGTCCTTAAATAATGCAACAAAGTCCTTAAATAATACAGAAGAGTCCTTAAATAATGCAGCAAATTCCTTAAATAATGCAGCAAAGTCTTTAAATAATGCAATAAAGTCCATAAATAATGCAGCAAAGTTCTTAAATAATGCAGCAGAGTCCTTAAATAATGCAGCAAAGTCTTTAAATAATGCAACAAAGTCCTTAAATAATGCAGCAGAGTCCTTAAATAATGCAGAAGAGTCCTTAAATAATCCATCCAAGTCCTTAAATAATGCAGCAGAGTCCTTAAATAATGCAACAAAATCCTTAAATAATGCAGAAGAGTCCTTAAATAATCCAGCCAAGTCCTTAAATCATGCAGCAGGGTCCTTAAATAATCCAGCCAAGTCCTTAAATAATGCAGAAGAGTCCTTTAATAATGCAACAAAGTCCTTAAATAATGCAGCAGAGTCCTTAAATAATGCAACAAAGTCATTAAATAATGCTGCAGAGTCCTTAAATAATGCAGCAAATTCCTTAAATAATGCAGCAAAGTCTTTAAATAATGCAATAAAGTCCATAAATAATGCAGCAAAGTCCTTAAATAATGCAGCAGAGTACTGAAATACCGCAGCAGGGTCCTTAAATAATGCAGCAAAGTCGTTAAATAATGAAGTAGAGTCCTTAAATAATGCAACAACGTCCTTAAATGATGCAGCAGAGTCCTTAAATAATGCAGCACATTCCTTAAATAATGCAGCAGAGTCCTTAAATAATCCAGCCAAGTCCTTAAATACTGCAGCAGAGTACTTAAATAATGCAGCAAAGTCCTTAAATAATGCAGCAGAGTCCTTAAATAATGCAACAAAGTACTTAAATAATGCAGAAGAGTCCTTAAATAATGCAACAAAGTCCTTAAATAATGCAGCTGAGTACTTAAATAATGCAACAAAGTACTTAAATAATGCAGCAGAGTCCTTAAGTACCGTATCAGAGTCCTTAAATAATGCAGCAGAGTCCTTAAATAATGCAACAAAGTCCTTAAATAATGCAGCAGATTACTGAAATACTGCTGCAGGGTCCTTAAATAATGCAGCAGAGTCCTTAAATAATGCAACAAAGTCCTTAAATAATGCAGCATAGTCCTTAAATAATGCAACAAAGTACTTAAATAATGCAGCAGAGTCCTTAAATAATGCAGCAGAGTACTGAAATACCGCAGCAGGGTCCTTAAATAATGCAGCAAAGTTGTTAAATAATGAAGTAAAGTCCTTAAGTAATGCAACAAAGTCCTTAAATGATGCAGCAGCGTCCTTAAATAATGCAACAAAGTCCTTAAATAATGCAGAACAGTCCTTAAATAATGCAATAAAGTCCTTAAATAATGCAGCAAAGTCCTTAAATAATGCAGCAGAGTCCTTAAATAATGCAACAAAGTCCTTAAATAATGCAACAAAGTCCTTAAATAATGCAGCAGAGTCCTTAAATAATGCAGCACATTCCTTAAATAATTCAGCAGAGTCCTTAAATAATCCAGCCAAGTCCTTAAATACTGCAGCAGAGTACTTAAATAATGCAACAAAGTACTTAAATAATGCAGCAGAGTCCTTAAATAATGCAGCTGAGTACTTAAATAATGCAACAAAGTACTTAAATAATGCAGCAGAGTCCTTAAGTACCGTATCAGAGTCCTTAAATAATGCAGCAAAGTCCTTAAATAATGCAGCAGAGTCCTTAAATAATGCAGCAAAGTCCCTAAATAATCCAGCCAAGTCCTTAAATAATGCAACAAAGTCCTTAAATAATGCAGCAGATTACTGAAATACTGCAGCAGGGTCCTTAAATAATGCAGCAGAGTCCTTAAATAATGCAACAAAGTCCTTAAATAATGCAGCAGAGTCCTTAAATAATGCAACAAAGTCCTTAAATAATGCAGCAGAGTCCTTAAATAATGCAGCAGAGTACTGAAATACCGCAGCAGGGTCCTTAAATAATGCAGCAAAGTCGTTAAATAATGAAGTAGAGTCCTTAAATAATGCAACAAAGTCCTTAAATGATGCAGCAGAGTCCTTAAATAATGCAACAAAGTCCTTAAATAATGCAGCAGAGTCCTTAAATAATGCAATAAAGTCCATAAATAATGCAGCAAAGTCCTTAAATAATTCAGCAGAGTGCTGAAATACCGCAGCAGGGTCCTTAAATAATGCAGCAGAGTCCTTAAATAATGCAACAAAGTCCTTAAATAATGCAGCACGGTCCTTAAATAATGCAACAAAGTCCTTAAATAATGCAGCAGAGTCCTTAAATAATGCAGCAAAGTCCTTAAATAATGCAGCAGAGTCCTTAAATAATCCAGCCAAGTCCTTAAATAATGCAACAAAGTCCTTAGATAATGCAGCAGATTACTGAAATACTGCAGCGGGGTCCTTAAATAATGCAGCAGAGTCCTTAAATAATGCAACAAAGTCCTTAAATAATGCAGCAGAGTCCTTAAATAATGCAACAAAGTCCTTAAATAATGCAGCAGAGTCCTTAAATAATGCAGCAAAGTCCTTAAATAATGCAGCACAGTCCTTAAATGATCCAGCCAAGTCCTTAAATAATGCAGCAAAGTCTTTAAATAATGCAATAAAGTCCATAAATAATGCAGCAAATTCCTTAAATAATGCAGCAGAGTACTGAAATACCGCAGCAGGATCCTTAAATAATGCAGCAGAGTCCTTAAATAATGCAACAAAGTCCTTAAATAATGCAGAACAGTCCTTAAATAATGCAATAAAGTCCTTAAATAATGCAGCAAAGTCCTTATATAATGCAGCAGAGTCCTTAAATAATGCAACAAAGTCCTTAAATAATGCAGCAGAGTCCTTAAATAATGCAAGAAAGTCCTTAAATAATGCAGCAGAGTCCTTAAATAATGCAGCACATTCCTTAAATAATGCAGCAGAGTCCTTAAATAATCCAGCCAAGTCCTTAAATATTGCAGCAGAGTCCTTAAATAATGCAGAAAAGTCCTTAAATAATGCAGCAGAGTCCTTAAAAACTGCAGCAGAGTCCTTAAATAATGCAGCAAAGTCCTTGAATAATGCAGCAGAGTCATTAAATAATGCAACAAAGTCCTTAAATAATACAGAAGAGTCCTTAAATAATGCAGCAAATTCCTTAAATAATGCAGCAAAGTCTTTAAATAATGCAATAAAGTCCATAAATAATGCAGCAAAGTTCTTAAATAATGCAGCAGAGTCCTTAAATACCACAGCAGAGTCCTTAAATAATGCAGCAAAGTCTTTAAATAATGCAACAAAGTCCTTAAATAATGCAGCAGAGTCCTTAAATAATGCAGAAGAGTCCTTAAATAATCCATCCAAGTCCTTAAATAATGCAGCAGAGTCCTTAAATAATGCAACAAAATCCTTAAATAATGCAGAAGAGTCCTTAAATAATCCAGCCAAGTCCTTAAATCATGCAGCAGGGTCCTTAAATAATCCAGCCAAGTCCTTAAATAATGCAGAAGAGTCCTTTAATAATGCAACAAAGTCCTTTAATAATGCAGCAGAGTCCTTAAATAATGCAACAAATTCATTAAATAATGCTGCAGAGTCCTTAAATAATGCAGCAAATTCCTTAAATAATGCAGCAAAGTCTTTAAATAATGCAATAAAGTCCATAAATAATGCAGCAAAGTCCTTAAATAATGCAGCAGAGTACTGAAATACCGCAGCAGGGTCCTTAAATAATGCAGCAAAGTCGTTAAATAATGAAGTAGAGTCCTTAAATAATGCAACAACGTCCTTAAATGATGCAGCAGAGTCCTTAAATAATGCAGCACATTCCTTAAATAATGCAGCAGAGTCCTTAAATAATCCAGCCAAGTCCTTAAATACTGCAGCAGAGTACTTAAATAATGCAGCAAAGTCCTTAAATAATGCAGCAGAGTCCTTAAATAATGCAACAAAGTACTTAAATAATGCAGAAGAGTCCTTAAATAATGCAACAAAGTCCTTAAATAATGCAGCTGAGTACTTAAATAATGCAACAAAGTACTTAAATAATGCAGCAGAGTCCTTAAGTACCGTATCAGAGTCCTTAAATAATGCAGCAGAGTCCTTAAATAATGCAACAAAGTCCTTAAATAATGCAGCAGATTACTGAAATACTGCTGCAGGGTCCTTAAATAATGCAGCAGAGTCCTTAAATAATGCAACAAAGTCCTTAAATAATGCAGCATAGTCCTTAAATAATGCAACAAAGTACTTAAATAATGCAGCAGAGTCCTTAAATAATGCAGCAGAGTACTGAAATACCGCAGCAGGGTCCTTAAATAATGCAGCAAAGTTGTTAAATAATGAAGTAGAGTCCTTAAGTAATGCAACAAAGTCCTTAAATGATGCAGCAGCGTCCTTAAATAATGCAACAAAGTCCTTAAATAATGCAGCAGAGTCCTTAAATAATGCAATAAAGTCCATAAATAATGCAGCAAAGTCCTTAAATAATTCAGCAGAGTGCTGAAATACCGCAGCAGGGTCCTTAAATAATGCAGCAGAGTCCTTAAGTAATGCAGCAAAGTCCTTAAATAATCCAGCCAAGTCCTTAAATAATGCAACAAAGTCCTTAAATAATGCAGCAGATTACTGAAATACTGCAGCAGGGTCCTTAAATAAAGCAGCAGAGTCCTTAAATAATGCAACAAAGTCCTTAAATAATGCAGCAGAGTCCTTAAATAATGCAACAAAGTCCTTAAATAATGCAGCAGAGTCCTTAAATAATGCAGCAGAGTACTGAAATACCGCAGCAGGGTCCTTAAATAATGCAGCAAAGTCGTTAAATAATGAAGTAGAGTCCTTAAATAATGCAACAAAGTCCTTAAATGATGCAGCAGAGTCCTTAAATAATGCAACAAAGTCCTTAAATAATGCAGCAGAGTCCTTAAATAATGCAATAAAGTCCATAAATAATGCAGCAAAGTCCTTAAATAATTCAGCAGAGTGCTGAAATACCGCAGCAGGGTCCTTAAATAATGCAGCAGAGTCCTTAAATAATGCAACAAAGTCCTTAAATAATGCAGCACGGTCCTTAAATAATGCAACAACGTCCTTAAATAATGCAGCAGAGTCCTTAAATAATGCAGCAAAGTCCTTAAATAATGCAGCAGAGTCCTTAAATAATCCAGCCAAGTCCTTAAATAATGCAACAAAGTCCTTAGATAATGCAGCAGATTACTGAAATACTGCAGCGGGGTCCTTAAATAATGCAGCAGAGTCCTTAAATAATGCAACAAAGTCCTTAAATAATGCAGCAGAGTCCTTAAATAATGCAACAAAGTCCTTAAATAATGCAGCAGAGTCCTTAAATAATGCAGCAAAGTCCTTAAATAATGCAGCACAGTCCTTAAATAATCCAGCCAAGTCCTTAAATAATGCAGCAAAGTCTTTAAATAATGCAATAAAGTCCATAAATAATGCAGCAAATTCCTTAAATAATGCAGCAGAGTACTGAAATACCGCAGCAGGATCCTTAAATAATGCAGCAGAGTCCTTAAATAATGCAACAAAGTCCTTAAATAATGCAGAACAGTCCTTAAATAATGCAATAAAGTCCTTAAATAATGCAGCAAAGTCCTTATATAATGCAGCAGAGTCCTTAAATAATGCAACAAAGTCCTTAAATAATGCAGCAGAGTCCTTAAATAATGCAAGAAAGTCCTTAAATAATGCAGCAGAGTCCTTAAATAATGCAGCACATTCCTTAAATAATGCAGCAGAGTCCTTAAATAATCCAGCCAAGTCCTTAAATATTGCAGCAGAGTCCTTAAATAATGCAGAAAAGTCCTTAAATAATGCAGCAGAGTCCTTAAAAACTGCAGCAGAGTCCTTAAGTAATGCAGCAAAGTCCTTGAATAATGCAGCAGAGTCCTTAAATAATGCAACAAAGTCCTTAAATAATACAGAAGAGTCCTTAAATAATGCAGCAAATTCCTTAAATAATGCAGCAAAGTCTTTAAATAATGCAATAAAGTCCATAAATAATGCAGCAAAGTTCTTAAATAATGCAGCAGAGTCCTTAAATACCACAGCAGAGTCCTTAAATAATGCAGCAAAGTCTTTAAATAATGCAACAAAGTCCTTAAATAATGCAGCAGAGTCCTTAAATAATGCAGAAGAGTCCTTAAATAATCCATCCAAGTCCTTAAATAATGCAGCAGAGTCCTTAAATAATGCAACAAAATCCTTAAATAATGCAGAAGAGTCCTTAAATAATCCAGCCAAGTCCTTAAATCATGCAGCAGGGTCCTTAAATAATCCAGCCAAGTCCTTAAATAATGCAGAAGAGTCCTTTAATAATGCAACAAAGTCCTTAAATAATGCAGCAGAGTCCTTAAATAATGCAACAAAGTACTTAAATAATGCAGCAGAGTCCTTAAATAATGCAGCAAAGTCATTAAATAATGCTGCAGAGTCCTTAAATAATGCAGCAAATTCCTTAAATAATGCAGCAAAGTCTTTAAATAATGCAATAAAGTCCATAAATAATGCAGCAAAGTCCTTAAATAATGCAGCAGAGTACTGAAATACCGCAGCAGGGTCCTTAAATAATGCAGCAAAGTCGTTAAATAATGAAGTAGAGTCCTTAAATAATGCAACAACGTCCTTAAATGATGCAGCAGAGTCCTTAAATAATGCAGCACATTCCTTAAATAATGCAGCAGAGTCCTTAAATAATCCAGCCAAGTCCTTAAATACTGCAGCAGAGTACTTAAATAATGCAGCAAAGTCCTTAAATAATGCGGCAGAGTCCTTAAATAATGCAACAAAGTACTTAAATAATGCAGAAGAGTCCTTAAATAATGCAACAAAGTCCTTAAATAATGCAGCTGAGTACTTAAATAATGCAACAAAGTACTTAAATAATGCAGCAGAGTCCTTAAGTACCGTATCAGAGTCCTTAAATAATGCAGCAGAGTCCTTAAATAATGCAACAAAGTCCTTAAATAATGCAGCAGATTACTGAAATACTGCCGCAGGGTCCTTAAATAATGCAGCAGAGTCCTTAAATAATGCAACAAAGTCCTTAAATAATGCAGCATAGTCCTTAAATAATGCAACAAAGTACTTAAATAATGCAGCAGAGTCCTTAAATAATGCAGCAGAGTACTGAAATACCGCAGCAGGGTCCTTAAATAATGCAGCATAGTTGTTAAATAATGAAGTAGAGTCCTTAAGTAATGCAACAAAGTTCTTAAATGATGCAGCAGCGTCCTTAAATAATGCAACAAAGTCCTTAAATAATGCAGCAGAGTCCTTAAATAATGCAATAAAGTCCATAAATAATGCAGCAAAGTCCTTAAATAATTCAGCAGAGTGCTGAAATACCGCAGCAGGGTCCTTAAATAATGCAGCAGAGTCCTTAAGTAATGCAGCAAAGTCCTTAAATAATCCAGCCAAGTCCTTAAATAATGCAACAAAGTCCTTAAATAATGCAGCAGATTACTGAAATACTGCAGCAGGGTCCTTAAATAAAGCAGCAGAGTCCTTAAATAATGCAACAAAGTCCTTAAATAATGCAGCAGAGTCCTTAAATAATGCAACAAAGTCCTTAAATAATGCAGCAGAGTCCTTAAATAATGCAGCAGAGTACTGAAATACCGCAGCAGGGTCCTTAAATAATGCAGCAAAGTCGTTAAATAATGAAGTAGAGTCCTTAAATAATGCAACAAAGTCCTTAAATGATGCAGCAGAGTCCTTAAATAATGCAACAAAGTCCTTAAATAATGCAGCAGAGTCCTTAAATAATGCAATAAAGTCCATAAATAATGCAGCAAAGTCCTTAAATAATTCAGCAGAGTGCTGAAATACCGCAGCAGGGTCCTTAAATAATGCAGCAGAGTCCTTAAATAATGCAACAAAGTCCTTAAATAATGCAGCACGGTCCTTAAATAATGCAACAAAGTCCTTAAATAATGCAGCAGAGTCCTTAAATAATGCAGCAAAGTCCTTAAATAATGCAGCAGAGTCCTTAAATAATCCAGCCAAGTCCTTAAATAATGCAACAAAGTCCTTAGATAATGCAGCAGATTACTGAAATACTGCAGCGGGGTCCTTAAATAATGCAGCAGAGTCCTTAAATAATGCAACAAAGTCCTTAAATAATGCAGCAGAGTCCTTAAATAATGCAACAAAGTCCTTAAATAATGCAGCAGAGTCCTTAAATAATGCAGCAAAGTCCTTAAATAATGCAGCACAGTCCTTAAATAATCCAGCCAAGTCCTTAAATAATGCAGCAAAGTCTTTAAATAATGCAATAAAGTCCATAAATAATGCAGCAAATTCCTTAAATAATGCAGCAGAGTACTGAAATACCGCAGCAGGATCCTTAAATAATGCAGCAGAGTCCTTAAATAATGCAACAAAGTCCTTAAATAATGCAGAACAGTCCTTAAATAATGCAATAAAGTCCTTAAATAATGCAGCAAAGTCCTTATATAATGCAGCAGAGTCCTTAAATAATGCAACAAAGTCCTTAAATAATGCAGCAGAGTCCTTAAATAATGCAAGAAAGTCCTTAAATAATGCAGCAGAGTCCTTAAATAATGCAGCACATTCCTTAAATAATGCAGCAGAGTCCTTAAATAATCCAGCCAAGTCCTTAAATATTGCAGCAGAGTCCTTAAATAATGCAGAAAAGTCCTTAAATAATGCAGCAGAGTCCTTAAAAACTGCAGCAGAGTCCTTAAATAATGCAGCAAAGTCCTTGAATAATGCAGCAGAGTCCTTAAATAATGCAACAAAGTCCTTAAATAATACAGAAGAGTCCTTAAATAATGCAGCAAATTCCTTAAATAATGCAGCAAAGTCTTTAAATAATGCAATAAAGTCCATAAATAATGCAGCAAAGTTCTTAAATAATGCAGCAGAGTCCTTAAATACCACAGCAGAGTCCTTAAATAATGCAGCAAAGTCTTTAAATAATGCAACAAAGTCCTTAAATAATGCAGCAGAGTCCTTAAATAATGCAGAAGAGTCCTTAAATAATCCAGCCAAGTCCTTAAATAATGCAGCAGAGTCCTTAAATAATGCAACAAAATCCTTAAATAATGCAGAAGAGTCCTTAAATAATCCAGCCAAGTCCTTAAATCATGCAGCAGGGTCCTTAAATAATCCAGCCAATTCCTTAAATAATGCAGAAGAGTCCTTTAATAATGCAACAAAGTCCTTAAATAATGCAGCAGAGTCCTTAAATAATGCAACAAAGTACTTAAATAATGCAGCAGAGTCCTTAAATAATGCAGCAAAGTCATTAAATAATGCTGCAGAGTTCTTAAATAATGCAGCAAATTCCTTAAATAATGCAGCAAAGTCTTTAAATAATGCAATAAAGTCCATAAATAATGCAGCAAAGTCCTTAAATAATGCAGCAGAGTACTGAAATACCGCAGCAGGGTCCTTAAATAATGCAGCAAAGTCGTTAAATAATGAAGTAGAGTCCTTAAATAATGCAACAACGTCCTTAAATGATGCAGCAGAGTCCTTAAATAATGCAGCACATTCCTTAAATAATGCAGCAGAGTCCTTAAATAATCCAGCCAAGTCCTTAAATACTGCAGCAGAGTACTTAAATAATGCAGCAAAGTCCTTAAATAATGCAGCAGAGTCCTTAAATAATGCAACAAAGTACTTAAATAATGCAGAAGAGTCCTTAAATAATGCAACAAAGTCCTTAAATAATGCAGCTGAGTACTTAAATAATGCAACAAAGTACTTAAATAATGCAGCAGAGTCCTTAAGTACCGTATCAGAGTCCTTAAATAATGCAGCAGAGTCCTTAAATAATGCAACAAAGTCCTTAAATAATGCAGCAGATTACTGAAATACTGCTGCAGGGTCCTTAAATAATGCAGCAGAGTCCTTAAATAATGCAACAAAGTCCTTAAATAATGCAGCATAGTCCTTAAATAATGCAACAAAGTCCTTAAATAATGCAGCAGAGTCCTTAAATAATGCAGCAGAGTACTGAAATACCGCAGCAGGGTCCTTAAATAATGCAGCAAAGTTGTTAAATAATGAAGTAGAGTCCTTAAGTAATGCAACAAAGTCCTTAAATGATGCAGCAGCGTCCTTAAATAATGCAACAAAGTCCTTAAATAATGCAGCAGAGTCCTTAAATAATGCAATAAAGTCCATAAATAATGCAGCAAAGTCCTTAAATAATTCAGCAGAGTGCTGAAATACCGCAGCAGGGTCCTTAAATAATGCAGCAGAGTCCTTAAGTAATGCAGCAATGTCCTTAAATAATCCAGCCAAGTCCTTAAATAATGCAACAAAGTCCTTAAATAATGCAGCAGATTACTGAAATACTGCAGCAGGGTCCTTAAATAAAGCAGCAGAGTCCTTAAATAATGCAACAAAGTCCTTAAATAATGCAGCAGAGTCCTTAAATAATGCAACAAAGTCCTTAAATAATGCAGCAGAGTCCTTAAATAATGCAGCAGAGTACTGAAATACCGCAGCAGGGTCCTTAAATAATGCAGCAAAGTCGTTAAATAATGAAGTAGAGTCCTTAAATAATGCAACAAAGTCCTTAAATAATGCAGCAGAGTCCTTAAATAATGCAATAAAGTCCATAAATAATGCAGCAAAGTCCTTAAATAATTCAGCAGAGTGCTGAAATACCGCAGCCAGGTCCTTAAATAATGCAGCAGAGTCCTTAAATAATGCAACAAAGTCCTTAAATAATGCAGCACGGTCCTTAAATAATGCAACAAAGTCCTTAAATAATGCAGCAGAGTCCTTAAATAATGCAGCAGAGTCCTTAAATAATCCAACCAAGTCCTTAAATAATGCAACAAAGTCCTTAAATAATGCAGCAGATTACTGAAATACTGCAGCAGGGTCCTTAAATAATGCAGCAGAGTCCTTAAATAATGCAACAAAGTCCTTAAATAATGCAGCAGAGTCCTTAAATAATGCAACACAGTCCTTAAATAATGCAGCAGAGTCCTTAAATAATGCAGCAGAGTACTGAAATACCGCAGCAGGGTCCTTAAATAATGCAGCAAAGTCGTTAAATAATGAAGTAGAGTCCTTAAATAATGCAACAAAGTCCTTAAATGATGCAGCAGAGTCCTTAAATAATGCAACAAAGTCCTTAAATAATGCAGCAGAATCCTTAAATAATGCAATAAAGTCCATAAATAATGCAGCAAAGTCCTTAAATAATTCAGCAGAGTGCTGAAATACCGCAGCAGGGTCCTTAAATAATGCAGCAGAGTCCTTAAATAATGCAACAAAGTCCTTAAATAATGCAGCACGGTCCTTAAATAATGCAACAAAGTCCTTAAATAATGCAGCAGAGTCCTTAAATAATGCAGCAAAGTCCTTAAATAATGCAGCAGAGTCCTTAAATAATCCAGCCAAGTCCTTAAATAATGCAACAAAGTCCTTAGATAATGCAGCAGATTACTGAAATACTGCAGCGGGGTCCTTAAATAATGCAGCAGAGTCCTTAAATAATGCAACAAAGTCCTTAAATAATGCAGCAGAGTCCTTAAATAATGCAACAAAGTCCTTAAATAATGCAGCAGAGTCCTTAAATAATGCAGCAAAGTCCTTAAATAATGCAGCACAGTCCTTAAATAATCCAGCCAAGTCCTTAAATAATGCAGCAAAGTCTTTAAATAATGCAATAAAGTCCATAAATAATGCAGCAAATTCCTTAAATAATGCAGCAGAGTACTGAAATACCGCAGCAGGATCCTTAAATAATGCAGCAGAGTCCTTAAATAATGCAACAAAGTCCTTAAATAATGCAGAACAGTCCTTAAATAATGCAATAAAGTCCTTAAATAATGCAGCAAAGTCCTTATATAATGCAGCAGAGTCCTTAAATAATGCAACAAAGTCCTTAAATAATGCAGCAGAGTCCTTAAATAATGCAAGAAAGTCCTTAAATAATGCAGCAGAGTCCTTAAATAATGCAGCACATTCCTTAAATAATGCAGCAGAGTCCTTAAATAATCCAGCCAAGTCCTTAAATATTGCAGCAGAGTCCTTAAATAATGCAGAAAAGTCCTTAAATAATGCAGCAGAGTCCTTAAAAACTGCAGCAGAGTCCTTAAATAATGCAGCAAAGTCCTTGAATAATGCAGCAGAGTCCTTAAATAATGCAACAAAATTTTTAAATAATACAGAAGAGTCCTTAAATAATGCAGCAAATTCCTTAAATAATGCAGCAAAGTCTTTAAATAATGCAATAAAGTCCATAAATAATGCAGCAAAGTTCTTAAATAATGCAGCAGAGTCCTTAAATGCCACAGCAGAGTCCTTAAATAATGCAGCAAAGTCTTTAAATAATGCAACAAAGTCCTTAAATAATGCAGCAGAGTCCTTAAATAATGCAGAAGAGTCCTTAAATAATCCATCCAAGTCCTTAAATAATGCAGCAGAGTCCTTAAATAATGCAACAAAATCCTTAAATAATGCAGAAGAGTCCTTAAATAATCCAGCCAAGTCCTTAAATCATGCAGCAGGGTCCTTAAATAATCCAGCCAAGTCCTTAAATAATGCAGAAGAGTCCTTTAATAATGCAACAAAGTCCTTAAATAATGCAGCAGAGTCCTTAAATAATGCAACAAAGTACTTAAATAATGCAGCAGAGTCCTTAAATAATGCAGCAAAGTCATTAAATAATGCTGCAGAGTCCTTAAATAATGCAGCAAATTCCTTAAATAATGCAGCAAAGTCTTTAAATAATGCAATAAAGTCCATAAATAATGCAGCAAAGTCCTTAAATAATGCAGCAGAGTACTGAAATACCGCAGCAGGGTCCTTAAATAATGCAGCAAAGTCGTTAAATAATGAAGTAGAGTCCTTAAATAATGCAACAACGTCCTTAAATGATGCAGCAGAGTCCTTAAATAATGCAGCACATTCCTTAAATAATGCAGCAGAGTCCTTAAATAATCCAGCTAAGTCCTTAAATACTGCAGCAGAGTACTTAAATAATGCAGCAAAGTCCTTAAATAATGCAGCAGAGTCCTTAAATAATGCAACAAAGTACTTAAATAATGCAGAAGAGTCCTTAAATAATGCAACAAAGTCCTTAAATAATGCAGCTGAGTACTTAAATAATGCAACAAAGTACTTAAATAATGCAGCAGAGTCCTTAAGTACCGTATCAGAGTCCTTAAATAATGCAGCAGAGACCTTAAATAATGCAACAAAGTCCTTAAATAATGCAGCAGATTACTGAAATACTGCTGCAGGGTCCTTAAATAATGCAGCAGAGTCCTTAAATAATGCAACAAAGTCCTTAAATAATGCAGCATAGTCCTTAAATAATGCAACAAAGTACTTAAATAATGCAGCAGAGTCCTTAAATAATGCAGCAGAGTACTGCAATACCGCAGCAGGGTCCTTAAATAATGCAGCAAAGTTGTTAAATAATGAAGTAGAGTCCTTAAGTAATGCAACAAAGTCCTTAAATGATGCAGCAGCGTCCTTAAATAATGCAACAAAGTCCTTAAATAATGCAGCAGAGTCCTTAAATAATGCAATAAAGTCCATAAATAATGCAGCAAAGTCCTTAAATAATTCAGCAGAGTGCTGAAATACCGCAGCAGGGTCCTTAAATAATGCAGCAGAGTCCTTAAGTAATGCAGCAAAGTCCTTAAATAATCCAGCCAAGTCCTTAAATAATGCAACAAAGTCCTTAAATAATGCAGCAGATTACTGAAATACTGCAGCAGGGTCCTTAAATAAAGCAGCAGAGTCCTTAAATAATGCAACAAAGTCCTTAAATAATGCAGCAGAGTCCTTAAATAATGCAACAAAGTCCTTAAATAATGCAGCAGAGTCCTTAAATAATGCAGCAGAGTACTGAAATACCGCAGCAGGGTCCTTAAATAATGCAGCAAAGTCGTTAAATAATGAAGTAGAGTCCTTAAATAATGCAACAAAGTCCTTAAATGATGCAGCAGAGTCCTTAAATAATGCAACAAAGTCCTTAAATAATGCAGCAGAGTCCTTAAATAATGCAATAAAGTCCATAAATAATGCAGCAAAGTCCTTAAATAATTCAGCAGAGTGCTGAAATACCGCAGCAGGGTCCTTAAATAATGCAGCAGAGTCCTTAAATAATGCAACAAAGTCCTTAAATAATGCAGCACGGTCCTTAAATAATGCAACAAAGTCCTTAAATAATGCAGCAGAGTCCTTAAATAATGCAGCAAAGTCCTTAAATAATGCAGCAGAGTCCTTAAATAATCCAGCCAAGTCCTTAAATAATGCAACAAAGTCCTTAGATAATGCAGCAGATTACTGAAATACTGCAGCGGGGTCCTTAAATAATGCAGCAGAGTCCTTAAATAATGCAGCAAAGTCCTTAAATAATGCAGCACAGTCCTTAAATAATCCAGCCAAGTCCTTAAATAATGCAGCAAAGTCTTTAAATAATGCAATAAAGTCCATAAATAATGCAGCAAATTCCTTAAATAATGCAGCAGAGTACTGAAATACCGCAGCAGGATCCTTAAATAATGCAGCAGAGTCCTTAAATAATGCAACAAAGTCCTTAAATAATGCAGAACAGTCCTTAAATAATGCAATAAAGTCCTTAAATAGGGAAGCAAAGTCCTTATATAATGCAGCAGAGTCCTTAAATAATGCAACAAAGTCCTTAAATAATGCAGCAGAGTCCTTAAATAATGCAAGAAAGTCCTTAAATAATGCAGCAGAATCCTTAAATAATGCAGCACATTCCTTAAATAATGCAGCAGAGTCCTTAAATAATCCAGCCAAGTCCTTAAATATTGCAGCAGAGTCCTTAAATAATGCAGAAAAGTCCTTAAATAATGCAGCAGAGTCCTTAAAAACTGCAGCAGAGTCCTTAAATAATGCAGCAAAGTCCTTGAATAATGCAGCAGAGTCCTTAAATAATGCAACAAAGTCCTTAAATAATACAGAAGAGTCCTTAAATAATGCAGCAAATTCCTTAAATAATGCAGCAAAGTCTTTAAATAATGCAATAAAGTCCATAAATAATGCAGCAAAGTTCTTAAATAATGCAGCAGAGTCCTTAAATACCACAGCAGAGTCCTTAAATAATGCAGCAAAGTCTTTAAATAATGCAACAAAGTCCTTAAATAATGCAGCAGAGTCATTAAATAATGCAGAAGAGTCCTTAAATAATCCATCCAAGTCCTTAAATAATGCAGCAGAGTCCTTAAATAATGCAACAAAATCCTTAAATAATGCAGAAGAGTCCTTAAATAATCCAGCCAAGTCCTTAAATCATGCAGCAGGGTCCTTAAATAATCCAGCCAAGTCCTTAAATAATGCAGAAGAGTCCTTTAATAATGCAACAAAGTCCTTAAATAATGCAGCAGAGTCCTTAAATAATGCAACAAAGTACTTAAATAATGCAGCAGAGTCCTTAAATAATGCAGCAAAGTCATTAAATAATGCTGCAGAGTCCTTAAATAATGCAGCAAATTCCTTAAATAATGCAGCAAAGTCTTTAAATAATGCAATAAAGTCCATAAATAATGCAGCAAAGTCCTTAAATAATGCAGCAGAGTACTGAAATACCGCAGCAGGGTCCTTAAATAATGCAGCAAAGTCGTTAAATAATGAAGTAGAGTCCTTAAATAATGCAACAACGTCCTTAAATGATGCAGCAGAGTCCTTAAATAATGCAGCACATTCCTTAAATAATGCAGCAGAGTCCTTAAATAATCCAGCCAAGTCCTTAAATACTGCAGCAGAGTACTTAAATAATGCAGCAAAGTCCTTAAATAATGCAGCAGAGTCCTTAAATAATGCAACACAGTCCTTAAATAATGCAGCAGAGTCCTTAAATAATGCAGCAGAGTACTGAAATACCGCAGCAGGGTCCTTAAATAATGCAGCAAAGTCGTTAAATAATGAAGTAGAGTCCTTAAATAATGCAACAAAGTCCTTAAATGATGCAGCAGAGTCCTTAAATAATGCAACAAAGTCCTTAAATAATGCAGCAGAATCCTTAAATAATGCAATAAAGTCCATAAATAATGCAGCAAAGTCCTTAAATAATTCAGCAGAGTGCTGAAATACCGCAGCAGGGTCCTTAAATAATGCAGCAGAGTCCTTAAATAATGCAACAAAGTCCTTAAATAATGCAGCACGGTCCTTAAATAATGCAACAAAGTCCTTAAATAATGCAGCAGAGTCCTTAAATAATGCAGCAAAGTCCTTAAATAATGCAGCAGAGTCCTTAAATAATCCAGCCAAGTCCTTAAATAATGCAACAAAGTCCTTAGATAATGCAGCAGATTACTGAAATACTGCAGCGGGGTCCTTAAATAATGCAGCAGAGTCCTTAAATAATGCAACAAAGTCCTTAAATAATGCAGCAGAGTCCTTAAATAATGCAACAAAGTCCTTAAATAATGCAGCAGAGTCCTTAAATAATGCAGCAAAGTCCTTAAATAATGCAGCACAGTCCTTAAATAATCCAGCCAAGTCCTTAAATAATGCAGCAAAGTCTTTAAATAATGCAATAAAGTCCATAAATAATGCAGCAAATTCCTTAAATAATGCAGCAGAGTACTGAAATACCGCAGCAGGATCCTTAAATAATGCAGCAGAGTCCTTAAATAATGCAACAAAGTCCTTAAATAATGCAGAACAGTCCTTAAATAATGCAATAAAGTCCTTAAATAATGCAGCAAAGTCCTTATATAATGCAGCAGAGTCCTTAAATAATGCAACAAAGTCCTTAAATAATGCAGCAGAGTCCTTAAATAATGCAAGAAAGTCCTTAAATAATGCAGCAGAGTCCTTAAATAATGCAGCACATTCCTTAAATAATGCAGCAGAGTCCTTAAATAATCCAGCCAAGTCCTTAAATATTGCAGCAGAGTCCTTAAATAATGCAGAAAAGTCCTTAAATAATGCAGCAGAGTCCTTAAAAACTGCAGCAGAGTCCTTAAATAATGCAGCAAAGTCCTTGAATAATGCAGCAGAGTCCTTAAATAATGCAACAAAATTTTTAAATAATACAGAAGAGTCCTTAAATAATGCAGCAAATTCCTTAAATAATGCAGCAAAGTCTTTAAATAATGCAATAAAGTCCATAAATAATGCAGCAAAGTTCTTAAATAATGCAGCAGAGTCCTTAAATGCCACAGCAGAGTCCTTAAATAATGCAGCAAAGTCTTTAAATAATGCAACAAAGTCCTTAAATAATGCAGCAGAGTCCTTAAATAATGCAGAAGAGTCCTTAAATAATCCATCCAAGTCCTTAAATAATGCAGCAGAGTCCTTAAATAATGCAACAAAATCCTTAAATAATGCAGAAGAGTCCTTAAATAATCCAGCCAAGTCCTTAAATCATGCAGCAGGGTCCTTAAATAATCCAGCCAAGTCCTTAAATAATGCAGAAGAGTCCTT
This sequence comes from Phyllobates terribilis, assembly GCF_046119375.1. Taxonomy (NCBI): domain Eukaryota; kingdom Metazoa; phylum Chordata; class Amphibia; order Anura; family Dendrobatidae; genus Phyllobates; species Phyllobates terribilis. The sequence goes on along the minus strand of NW_027362955.1, from coordinate 209,830 downwards.
TAATAATGCAACAAAGTCCTTAAATAATGCAGCAGAGTCCTTAAATAATGCAACAAAGTACTTAAATAATGCAGCAGAGTCCTTAAATAATGCAGCAAAGTCATTAAATAATGCTGCAGAGTCCTTAAATAATGCAGCAAATTCCTTAAATAATGCAGCAAAGTCTTTAAATAATGCAATAAAGTCCATAAATAATGCAGCAAAGTCCTTAAATAATGCAGCAGAGTACTGAAATACCGCAGCAGGGTCCTTAAATAATGCAGCAAAGTCGTTAAATAATGAAGTAGAGTCCTTAAATAATGCAACAACGTCCTTAAATGATGCAGCAGAGTCCTTAAATAATGCAGCACATTCCTTAAATAATGCAGCAGAGTCCTTAAATAATCCAGCCAAGTCCTTAAATACTGCAGCAGAGTACTTAAATAATGCAGCAAAGTCCTTAAATAATGCAGCAGAGTCCTTAAATAATGCAACAAAGTACTTAAATAATGCAGAAGAGTCCTTAAATAATGCAACAAAGTCCTTAAATAATGCAGCTGAGTACTTAAATAATGCAACAAAGTACTTAAATAATGCAGCAGAGTCCTTAAGTACCGTATCAGAGTCCTTAAATAATGCAGCAGAGACCTTAAATAATGCAACAAAGTCCTTAAATAATGCAGCAGATTACTGAAATACTGCTGCAGGGTCCTTAAATAATGCAGCAGAGTCCTTAAATAATGCAACAAAGTCCTTAAATAATGCAGCATAGTCCTTAAATAATGCAACAAAGTACTTAAATAATGCAGCAGAGTCCTTAAATAATGCAGCAGAGTACTGCAATACCGCAGCAGGGTCCTTAAATAATGCAGCAAAGTTGTTAAATAATGAAGTAGAGTCCTTAAGTAATGCAACAAAGTCCTTAAATGATGCAGCAGCGTCCTTAAATAATGCAACAAAGTCCTTAAATAATGCAGCAGAGTCCTTAAATAATGCAATAAAGTCCATAAATAATGCAGCAAAGTCCTTAAATAATTCAGCAGAGTGCTGAAATACCGCAGCAGGGTCCTTAAATAATGCAGCAGAGTCCTTAAGTAATGCAGCAAAGTCCTTAAATAATCCAGCCAAGTCCTTAAATAATGCAACAAAGTCCTTAAATAATGCAGCAGATTACTGAAATACTGCAGCAGGGTCCTTAAATAAAGCAGCAGAGTCCTTAAATAATGCAACAAAGTCCTTAAATAATGCAGCAGAGTCCTTAAATAATGCAACAAAGTCCTTAAATAATGCAGCAGAGTCCTTAAATAATGCAGCAGAGTACTGAAATACCGCAGCAGGGTCCTTAAATAATGCAGCAAAGTCGTTAAATAATGAAGTAGAGTCCTTAAATAATGCAACAAAGTCCTTAAATGATGCAGCAGAGTCCTTAAATAATGCAACAAAGTCCTTAAATAATGCAGCAGAGTCCTTAAATAATGCAATAAAGTCCATAAATAATGCAGCAAAGTCCTTAAATAATTCAGCAGAGTGCTGAAATACCGCAGCAGGGTCCTTAAATAATGCAGCAGAGTCCTTAAATAATGCAACAAAGTCCTTAAATAATGCAGCACGGTCCTTAAATAATGCAACAAAGTCCTTAAATAATGCAGCAGAGTCCTTAAATAATGCAGCAAAGTCCTTAAATAATGCAGCAGAGTCCTTAAATAATCCAGCCAAGTCCTTAAATAATGCAACAAAGTCCTTAGATAATGCAGCAGATTACTGAAATACTGCAGCGGGGTCCTTAAATAATGCAGCAGAGTCCTTAAATAATGCAACAAAGTCCTTAAATAATGCAGCAGAGTCCTTAAATAATGCAACAAAGTCCTTAAATAATGCAGCAGAGTCCTTAAATAATGCAGCAAAGTCCTTAAATAATGCAGCACAGTCCTTAAATAATCCAGCCAAGTCCTTAAATAATGCAGCAAAGTCTTTAAATAATGCAATAAAGTCCATAAATAATGCAGCAAATTCCTTAAATAATGCAGCAGAGTACTGAAATACCGCAGCAGGATCCTTAAATAATGCAGCAGAGTCCTTAAATAATGCAACAAAGTCCTTAAATAATGCAGAACAGTCCTTAAATAATGCAATAAAGTCCTTAAATAGGGAAGCAAAGTCCTTATATAATGCAGCAGAGTCCTTAAATAATGCAACAAAGTCCTTAAATAATGCAGCAGAGTCCTTAAATAATGCAAGAAAGTCCTTAAATAATGCAGCAGAATCCTTAAATAATGCAGCACATTCCTTAAATAATGCAGCAGAGTCCTTAAATAATCCAGCCAAGTCCTTAAATATTGCAGCAGAGTCCTTAAATAATGCAGAAAAGTCCTTAAATAATGCAGCAGAGTCCTTAAAAACTGCAGCAGAGTCCTTAAATAATGCAGCAAAGTCCTTGAATAATGCAGCAGAGTCCTTAAATAATGCAACAAAGTCCTTAAATAATACAGAAGAGTCCTTAAATAATGCAGCAAATTCCTTAAATAATGCAGCAAAGCCTTTAAATAATGCAATAAAGTCCATAAATAATGCAGCAAAGTTCTTAAATAATGCAGCAGAGTCCTTAAATACCACAGCAGAGTCCTTAAATAATGCAGCAAAGTCTTTAAATAATGCAACAAAGTCCTTAAATAATGCAGCAGAGTCATTAAATAATGCAGAAGAGTCCTTAAATAATCCATCCAAGTTCTTAAATAATGCAGCAGAGTCCTTAAATAATGCAACAAAATCCTTAAATAATGCAGAAGAGTCCTTAAATAATCCAGCCAAGTCCTTAAATCATGCAGCAGGGTCCTTAAATAATCCAGCCAAGTCCTTAAATAATGCAGAAGAGTCCTTTAATAATGCAACAAAGTCCTTAAATAATGCAGCAGAGTCCTTAAATAATGCAACAAAGTACTTAAATAATGCAGCAGAGTCCTTAAATAATGCAGCAAAGTCATTAAATAATGCTGCAGAGTCCTTAAATAATGCAGCAAATTCCTTAAATAATGCAGCAAAGTCTTTAAATAATGCAATAAAGTCCATAAATAATGCAGCAAAGTCCTTAAATAATGCAGCAGAGTACTGAAATACCGCAGCAGGGTCCTTAAATAATGCAGCAAAGTCGTTAAATAATGAAGTAGAGTCCTTAAATAATGCAACAACGTCCTTAAATGATGCAGCAGAGTCCTTAAATAATGCAGCACATTCCTTAAATAATGCAGCAGAGTCCTTAAATAATCCAGCCAAGTCCTTAAATACTGCAGCAGAGTACTTAAATAATGCAGCAAAGTCCTTAAATAATGCAGCAGAGTCCTTAAATAATGCAACAAAGTACTTAAATAATGCAGAAGAGTCCTTAAATAATGCAACAAAGTCCTTAAATAATGCAGCTGAGTACTTAAATAATGCAACAAAGTACTTAAATAATGCAGCAGAGTCCTTAAGTACCGTATCAGAGTCCTTAAATAATGCAGCAGAGTCCTTAAATAATGCAACAAAGTCCTTAAATAATGCACCAGATTACTGAAATACTGCTGCAGGGTCCTTAAATAATGCAGCAGAGTCCTTAAATAATGCAACAAAGTCCTTAAATAATGCAGCATAGTCCTTAAATAATGCAACAAAGTACTTAAATAATGCAGCAGAGTCCTTAAATAATGCAGCAGAGTACTGAAATACCGCAGCAGGGTCCTTAAATAATGCAGCAAAGTTGTTAAATAATGAAGTAGAGTCCTTAAGTAATGCAACAAAGTCCTTAAATGATGCAGCAGCGTCCTTAAATAATGCAACAAAGTCCTTAAATAATGCAGCAGAGTCCTTAAATAATGCAATAAAGTCCATAAATAATGCAGCAAAGTCCTTAAATAATTCAGCAGAGTGCTGAAATACCGCAGCAGGGTCCTTAAATAATGCAGCAGAGTCCTTAAGTAATGCAGCAAAGTCCTTAAATAATCCAGCCAAGTCCTTAAATAATGCAACAAAGTCCTTAAATAATGCAGCAGATTACTGAAATACTGCAGCAGGGTCCTTAAATAAAGCAGCAGAGTCCTTAAATAATGCAACAAAGTCCTTAAATAATGCAGCAGAGTCCTTAAATAATGCAACAAAGTCCTTAAATAATGCAGCAGAGTCCTTAAATAATGCAGCAGAGTACTGAAATACCGCAGCAGGGTCCTTAAATAATGCAGCAAAGTCGTTAAATAATGAAGTAGAGTCCTTAAATAATGCAACAAAGTCCTTAAATGATGCAGCAGAGTCCTTAAATAATGCAACAAAGTCCTTAAATAATGCAGCAGAGTCCTTAAATAATGCAATAAAGTCCATAAATAATGCAGCAAAGTCCTTAAATAATTCAGCAGAGTGCTGAAATACCGCAGCAGGGTCCTTAAATAATGCAGCAGAGTCCTTAAATAATGCAACAAAGTCCTTAAATAATGCAGCACGGTCCTTAAATAATGCAACAAAGTCCTTAAATAATGCAGCAGAGTCCTTAAATAATGCAGCAAAGTCCTTAAATAATGCAGCAGAGTCCTTAAATAATCCAGCCAAGTCCTTAAATAATGCAACAAAGTCCTTAGATAATGCAGCAGATTACTGAAATACTGCAGCGGGGTCCTTAAATAATGCAGCAGAGTCCTTAAATAATGCAACAAAGTCCTTAAATAATGCAGCAGAGTCCTTAAATAATGCAACAAAGTCCTTAAATAATGCAGCAGAGTCCTTAAATAATGCAGCAAAGTCCTTAAATAATGCAGCACAGTCCTTAAATAATCCAGCCAAGTCCTTAAATAATGCAGCAAAGTCTTTAAATAATGCAATAAAGTCCATAAATAATGCAGCAAATTCCTTAAATAATGCAGCAGAGTACTGAAATACCGCAGCAGGATCCTTAAATAATGCAGCAGAGTCCTTAAATAATGCAACAAAGTCCTTAAATAATGCAGAACAGTCCTTAAATAATGCAATAAAGTCCTTAAATAATGCAGCAAAGTCCTTATATAATGCAGCAGAGTCCTTAAATAATGCAACAAAGTCCTTAAATAATGCAGCAGAGTCCTTAAATAATGCAAGAAAGTCCTTAAATAATGCAGCAGAGTCCTTAAATAATGCAGCACATTCCTTAAATAATGCAGCAGAGTCCTTAAATAATCCAGCCAAGTCCTTAAATATTGCAGCAGAGTCCTTAAATAATGCAGAAAAGTCCTTAAATAATGCAGCAGAGTCCTTAAAAACTGCAGCAGAGTCCTTAAATAATGCAGCAAAGTCCTTGAATAATGCAGCAGAGTCCTTAAATAATGCAACAAAGTCCTTAAATAATACAGAAGAGTCCTTAAATAATGCAGCAAATTCCTTAAATAATGCAGCAAAGTCTTTAAATAATGCAATAAAGTCCATAAATAATGCAGCAAAGTTCTTAAATAATGCAGCAGAGTCCTTAAATACCACAGCAGAGTCCTTAAATAATGCAGCAAAGTCTTTAAATAATGCAACAAAGTCCTTAAATAATGCAGCAGAGTCCTTAAATAATGCAGAAGAGTCCTTAAATAATCCAGCCAAGTCCTTAAATAATGCAGCAGAGTCCTTAAATAATGCAACAAAATCCTTAAATAATGCAGAAGAGTCCTTAAATAATCCAGCCAAGTCCTTAAATCATGCAGCAGGGTCCTTAAATAATCCAGCCAATTCCTTAAATAATGCAGAAGAGTCCTTTAATAATGCAACAAAGTCCTTAAATAATGCAGCAGAGTCCTTAAATAATGCAACAAAGTACTTAAATAATGCAGCAGAGTCCTTAAATAATGCAGCAAAGTCATTAAATAATGCTGCAGAGTTCTTAAATAATGCAGCAAATTCCTTAAATAATGCAGCAAAGTCTTTAAATAATGCAATAAAGTCCATAAATAATGCAGCAAAGTCCTTAAATAATGCAGCAGAGTACTGAAATACCGCAGCAGGGTCCTTAAATAATGCAGCAAAGTCGTTAAATAATGAAGTAGAGTCCTTAAATAATGCAACAACGTCCTTAAATGATGCAGCAGAGTCCTTAAATAATGCAGCACATTCCTTAAATAATGCAGCAGAGTCCTTAAATAATCCAGCCAAGTCCTTAAATACTGCAGCAGAGTACTTAAATAATGCAGCAAAGTCCTTAAATAATGCAGCAGAGTCCTTAAATAATGCAACAAAGTACTTAAATAATGCAGAAGAGTCCTTAAATAATGCAACAAAGTCCTTAAATAATGCAGCTGAGTACTTAAATAATGCAACAAAGTACTTAAATAATGCAGCAGAGTCCTTAAGTACCGTATCAGAGTCCTTAAATAATGCAGCAGAGTCCTTAAATAATGCAACAAAGTCCTTAAATAATGCAGCAGATTAATGAAATACTGCTGCAGGGTCCTTAAATAATGCAGCAGAGTCCTTAAATAATGCAACAAAGTCCTTAAATAATGCAGCATAGTCCTTAAATAATGCAACAAAGTCCTTAAATAATGCAGCAGAGTCCTTAAATAATGCAGCAGAGTACTGAAATACCGCAGCAGGGTCCTTAAATAATGCAGCAAAGTTGTTAAATAATGAAGTAGAGTCCTTAAGTAATGCAACAAAGTCCTTAAATGATGCAGCAGCGTCCTTAAATAATGCAACAAAGTCCTTAAATAATGCAGCAGAGTCCTTAAATAATGCAATAAAGTCCATAAATAATGCAGCAAAGTCCTTAAATAATTCAGCAGAGTGCTGAAATACCGCAGCAGGGTCCTTAAATAATGCAGCAGAGTCCTTAAGTAATGCAGCAAAGTCCTTAAATAATCCAGCCAAGTCCTTAAATAATGCAACAAAGTCCTTAAATAATGCAGCAGATTACTGAAATACTGCAGCAGGGTCCTTAAATAAAGCAGCAGAGTCCTTAAATAATGCAACAAAGTCCTTAAATAATGCAGCAGAGTCCTTAAATAATGCAACAAAGTCCTTAAATAATGCAGCAGAGTCCTTAAATAATGCAGCAGAGTACTGAAATACCGCAGCAGGGTCCTTAAATAATGCAGCAAAGTCGTTAAATAATGAAGTAGAGTCCTTAAATAATGCAACAAAGTCCTTAAATGATGCAGCAGAGTCCTTAAATAATGCAACAAAGTCCTTAAATAATGCAGCAGAGTCCTTAAATAATGCAATAAAGTCCATAAATAATGCAGCAAAGTCCTTAAATAATTCAGCAGAGTGCTGAAATACCGCAGCCAGGTCCTTAAATAATGCAGCAGAGTCCTTAAATAATGCAACAAAGTCCTTAAATAATGCAGCACGGTCCTTAAATAATGCAACAAAGTCCTTAAATAATGCAGCAGAGTCCTTAAATAATGCAGCAGAGTCCTTAAATAATCCAGCCAAGTCCTTAAATAATGCAACAAAGTCCTTAAATAATGCAGCAGATTACTGAAATACTGCAGCAGGGTCCTTAAATAATGCAGCAGAGTCCTTAAATAATGCAACAAAGTCCTTAAATAATGCAGCAGAGTCCTTAAATAATGCAACAAAGTCCTTAAATAATGCAGCAGAGTCCTTAAATAATGCAGCAGAGTACTGAAATACCGCAGCAGGGTCCTTAAATAATGCAGCAAAGTCGTTAAATAATGAAGTAGAGTCCTTAAATAATGCAACAAAGTCCTTAAATGATGCAGCAGAGTCCTTAAATAATGCAACAAAGTCCTTAAATAATGCAGCAGAGTCCTTAAATAATGCAATAAAGTCCATAAATAATGCAGCAAAGTCCTTAAATAATTCAGCAGAGTGCTGAAATACCGCAGCAGGGTCCTTAAATAATGCAGCAGAGTCCTTAAATAATGCAACAAAGTCCTTAAATAATGCAGCACGGTCCTTAAATAATGCAACAAAGTCCTTAAATAATGCAGCAGAGTCCTTAAATAATGCAGCAAAGTCCTTAAATAATGCAGCAGAGTCCTTAAATAATCCAGCCAAGTCCTTAAATAATGCAACAAAGTCCTTAGATAATGCAGCAGATTACTGAAATACTGCAGCGGGGTCCTTAAATAATGCAGCAGAGTCCTTAAATAATGCAACAAAGTCCTTAAATAATGCAGCAGAGTCCTTAAATAATGCAACAAAGTCCTTAAATAATGCAGCAGAGTCCTTAAATAATGCAGCAAAGTCCTTAAATAATGCAGCACAGTCCTTAAATAATCCAGCCAAGTCCTTAAATAATGCAGCAAAGTCTTTAAATAATGCAATAAAGTCCATAAATAATGCAGCAAATTCCTTAAATAATGCAGCAGAGTACTGAAATACCGCAGCAGGATCCTTAAATAATGCAGCAGAGTCCTTAAATAATGCAACAAAGTCCTTAAATAATGCAGAACAGTCCTTAAATAATGCAATAAAGTCCTTAAATAGGGAAGCAAAGTCCTTATATAATGCAGCAGAGTCCTTAAATAATGCAACAAAGTCCTTAAATAATGCAGCAGAGTCCTTAAATAATGCAAGAAAGTCCTTAAATAATGCAGCAGAATCCTTAAATAATGCAGCACATTCCTTAAATAATGCAGCAGAGTCCTTAAATAATCCAGCCAAGTCCTTAAATATTGCAGCAGAGTCCTTAAATAATGCAGAAAAGTCCTTAAATAATGCAGCAGAGTCCTTAAAAACTGCAGCAGAGTCCTTAAATAATGCAGCAAAGTCCTTGAATAATGCAGCAGAGTCCTTAAATAATGCAACAAAGTCCTTAAATAATACAGAAGAGTCCTTAAATAATGCAGCAAATTCCTTAAATAATGCAGCAAAGTCTTTAAATAATGCAATAAAGTCCATAAATAATGCAGCAAAGTTCTTAAATAATGCAGCAGAGTCCTTAAATACCACAGCAGAGTCCTTAAATAATGCAGCAAAGTCTTTAAATAATGCAACAAAGTCCTTAAATAATGCAGCAGAGTCCTTAAATAATGCAGAAGAGTCCTTAAATAATCCATCCAAGTCCTTAAATAATGCAGCAGAGTCCTTAAATAATGCAACAAAATCCTTAAATAATGCAGAAGAGTCCTTAAATAATCCAGCCAAGTCCTTAAATCATGCAGCAGGGTCCTTAAATAATCCAGCCAAGTCCTTAAATAATGCAGAAGAGTCCTTTAATAATGCAACAAAGTCCTTAAATAATGCAGCAGAGTCCTTAAATAATGCAACAAAGTACTTAAATAATGCAGCAGAGTCCTTAAATAATGCAGCAAAGTCATTAAATAATGCTGCAGAGTCCTTAAATAATGCAGCAAATTCCTTAAATAATGCAGCAAAGTCTTTAAATAATGCAATAAAGTCCATAAATAATGCAGCAAAGTCCTTAAATAATGCAGCAGAGTACTGAAATACCGCAGCAGGGTCCTTAAATAATGCAGCAAAGTCGTTAAATAATGAAGTAGAGTCCTTAAATAATGCAACAACGTCCTTAAATGATGCAGCAGAGTCCTTAAATAATGCAGCACATTCCTTAAATAATGCAGCAGAGTCCTTAAATAATCCAGCCAAGTCCTTAAATACTGCAGCAGAGTACTTAAATAATGCAGCAAAGTCCTTAAATAATGCAGCAGAGTCCTTAAATAATGCAACAAAGTACTTAAATAATGCAGAAGAGTCCTTAAATAATGCAACAAAGTCCTTAAATAATGCAGCTGAGTACTTAAATAATGCAACAAAGTACTTAAATAATGCAGCAGAGTCCTTAAGTACCGTATCAGAGTCCTTAAATAATGCAGCAGAGTCCTTAAATAATGCAACAAAGTCCTTAAATAATGCAGCAGATTACTGAAATACTGCTGCAGGGTCCTTAAATAATGCAGCAGAGTCCTTAAATAATGCAACAAAGTCCTTAAATAATGCAGCATAGTCCTTAAATAATGCAACAAAGTACTTAAATAATGCAGCAGAGTCCTTAAATAATGCAGCAGAGTACTGAAATACCGCAGCAGGATCCTTAAATAATGCAGCAGAGTCCTTAAATAATGCAACAAAGTCCTTAAATAATGCAGAACAGTCCTTAAATAATGCAATAAAGTCCTTAAATAGGGAAGCAAAGTCCTTATATAATGCAGCAGAGTCCTTAAATAATGCAACAAAGTCCTTAAATAATGCAGCAGAGTCCTTAAATAATGCAAGAAAGTCCTTAAATAATGCAGCAGAATCCTTAAATAATGCAGCACATTCCTTAAATAATGCAGCAGAGTCCTTAAATAATCCAGCCAAGTCCTTAAATATTGCAGCAGAGTCCTTAAATAATGCAGAAAAGTCCTTAAATAATGCAGCAGAGTCCTTAAAAACTGCAGCAGAGTCCTTAAATAATGCAGCAAAGTCCTTGAATAATGCAGCAGAGTCCTTAAATAATGCAACAAAGTCCTTAAATAATACAGAAGAGTCCTTAAATAATGCAGCAAATTCCTTAAATAATGCAGCAAAGTCTTTAAATAATGCAATAAAGTCCATAAATAATGCAGCAAAGTTCTTAAATAATGCAGCAGAGTCCTTAAATACCACAGCAGAGTCCTTAAATAATGCAGCAAAGTCTTTAAATAATGCAACAAAGTCCTTAAATAATGCAGCAGAGTCCTTAAATAATGCAGAAGAGTCCTTAAATAATCCATCCAAGTCCTTAAATAATGCAGCAGAGTCCTTAAATAATGCAACAAAATCCTTAAATAATGCAGAAGAGTCCTTAAATAATCCAGCCAAGTCCTTAAATCATGCAGCAGGGTCCTTAAATAATCCAGCCAAGTCCTTAAATAATGCAGAAGAGTCCTTTAATAATGCAACAAAGTCCTTAAATAATGCAGCAGAGTCCTTAAATAATGCAACAAAGTACTTAAATAATGCAGCAGAGTCCTTAAATAATGCAGCAAAGTCATTAAATAATGCTGCAGAGTCCTTAAATAATGCAGCAAATTCCTTAAATAATGCAGCAAAGTCTTTAAATAATGCAATAAAGTCCATAAATAATGCAGCAAAGTCCTTAAATAATGCAGCAGAGTACTGAAATACCGCAGCAGGGTCCTTAAATAATGCAGCAAAGTCGTTAAATAATGAAGTAGAGTCCTTAAATAATGCAACAACGTCCTTAAATGATGCAGCAGAGTCCTTAAATAATGCAGCACATTCCTTAAATAATGCAGCAGAGTCCTTAAATAATCCAGCCAAGTCCTTAAATACTGCAGCAGAGTACTTAAATAATGCAGCAAAGTCCTTAAATAATGCAGCAGAGTCCTTAAATAATGCAACAAAGTACTTAAATAATGCAGAAGAGTCCTTAAATAATGCAACAAAGTCCTTAAATAATGCAGCTGAGTACTTAAATAATGCAACAAAGTACTTAAATAATGCAGCAGAGTCCTTAAGTACCGTATCAGAGTCCTTAAATAATGCAGCAGAGTCCTTAAATAATGCAACAAAGTCCTTAAATAATGCAGCAGATTACTGAAATACTGCTGCAGGGTCCTTAAATAATGCAGCAGAGTCCTTAAATAATGCAACAAAGTCCTTAAATAATGCAGCATAGTCCTTAAATAATGCAACAAAGTACTTAAATAATGCAGCAGAGTCCTTAAATAATGCAGCAGAGTACTGAAATACCGCAGCAGGGTCCTTAAATAATGCAGCAAAGTTGTTAAATAATGAAGTAGAGTCCTTAAGTAATGCAACAAAGTCCTTAAATGATGCAGCAGCGTCCTTAAATAATGCAACAAAGTCCTTAAATAATGCAGCAGAGTCCTTAAATAATGCAATAAAGTCCATAAATAATGCAGCAAAGTCCTTAAATAATTCAGCAGAGTGCTGAAATACCGCAGCAGGGTCCTTAAATAATGCAGCAGAGTCCTTAAGTAATGCAGCAAAGTCCTTAAATAATCCAGCCAAGTCCTTAAATAATGCAACAAAGTCCTTAAATAATGCAGCAGATTACTGAAATACTGCAGCAGGGTCCTTAAATAAAGCAGCAGAGTCCTTAAATAATGCAACAAAGTCCTTAAATAATGCAGCAGAGTCCTTAAATAATGCAACAAAGTCCTTAAATAATGCAGCAGAGTCCTTAAATAATGCAGCAGAGTACTGAAATACCGCAGCAGGGTCCTTAAATAATGCAGCAAAGTCGTTAAATAATGAAGTAGAGTCCTTAAATAATGCAACAAAGTCCTTAAATGATGCAGCAGAGTCCTTAAATAATGCAACAAAGTCCTTAAATAATGCAGCAGAGTCCTTAAATAATGCAATAAAGTCCATAAATAATGCAGCAAAGTCCTTAAATAATTCAGCAGAGTGCTGAAATACCGCAGCAGGGTCCTTAAATAATGCAGCAGAGTCCTTAAATAATGCAACAAAGTCCTTAAATAATGCAGCACGGTCCTTAAATAATGCAACAAAGTCCTTAAATAATGCAGCAGAGTCCTTAAATAATGCAGCAAAGTCCTTAAATAATGCAGCAGAGTCCTTAAATAATCCAGCCAAGTCCTTAAATAATGCAACAAAGTCCTTAGATAATGCAGCAGATTACTGAAATACTGCAGCGGGGTCCTTAAATAATGCAGCAGAGTCCTTAAATAATGCAACAAAGTCCTTAAATAATGCAGCAGAGTCCTTAAATAATGCAACAAAGTCCTTAAATAATGCAGCAGAGTCCTTAAATAATGCAGCAAAGTCCTTAAATAATGCAGCACAGTCCTTAAATAATCCAGCCAAGTCCTTAAATAATGCAGCAAAGTCTTTAAATAATGCAATAAAGTCCATAAATAATGCAGCAAATTCCTTAAATAATGCAGCAGAGTACTGAAATACCGCAGCAGGATCCTTAAATAATGCAGCAGAGTCCTTAAATAATGCAACAAAGTCCTTAAATAATGCAGAACAGTCCTTAAATAATGCAATAAAGTCCTTAAATAATGCAGCAAAGTCCTTATATAATGCAGCAGAGTCCTTAAATAATGCAACAAAGTCCTTAAATAATGCAGCAGAGTCCTTAAATAATGCAAGAAAGTCCTTAAATAATGCAGCAGAGTCCTTAAATAATGCAGCACATTCCTTAAATAATGCAGCAGAGTCCTTAAATAATCCAGCCAAGTCCTTAAATATTGCAGCAGAGTCCTTAAATAATGCAGAAAAGTCCTTAAATAATGCAGCAGAGTCCTTAAAAACTGCAGCAGAGTCCTTACATAATGCAGCAAAGTCCTTGAATAATGCAGCAGAGTCCTTAAATAATGCAACAAAGTCCTTAAATAATACAGAAGAGTCCTTAAATAATGCAGCAAATTCCTTAAATAATGCAGCAAAGTCTTTAAATAATGCAATAAAGTCCATAAATAATGCAGCAAAGTTCTTAAATAATGCAGCAGAGTCCTTAAATACCACAGCAGAGTCCTTAAATAATGCAGCAAAGTCTTTAAATAATGCAACAAAGTCCTTAAATAATGCAGCAGAGTCCTTAAATAATGCAGAAGAGTCCTTAAATAATCCAGCCAAGTCCTTAAATAATGCAGCAGAGTCCTTAAATAATGCAACAAAATCCTTAAATAATGCAGAAGAGTCCTTAAATAATCCAGCCAAGTCCTTAAATCATGCAGCAGGGTCCTTAAATAATCCAGCCAATTCCTTAAATAATGCAGAAGAGTCCTTTAATAATGCAACAAAGTCCTTAAATAATGCAGCAGAGTCCTTAAATAATGCAACAAAGTACTTAAATAATGCAGCAGAGTCCTTAAATAATGCAGCAAAGTCATTAAATAATGCTGCAGAGTTCTTAAATAATGCAGCAAATTCCTTAAATAATGCAGCAAAGTCTTTAAATAATGCAATAAAGTCCATAAATAATGCAGCAAAGTCCTTAAATAATGCAGCAGAGTACTGAAATACCGCAGCAGGGTCCTTAAATAATGCAGCAAAGTCGTTAAATAATGAAGTAGAGTCCTTAAATAATGCAACAACGTCCTTAAATGATGCAGCAGAGTCCTTAAATAATGCAGCACATTCCTTAAATAATGCAGCAGAGTCCTTAAATAATCCAGCCAAGTCCTTAAATACTGCAGCAGAGTACTTAAATAATGCAGCAAAGTCCTTAAATAATGCAGTAGAGTCCTTAAATAATGCAACAAAGTACTTAAATAATGCAGAAGAGTCCTTAAATAATGCAACAAAGTCCTTAAATAATGCAGCTGAGTACTTAAATAATGCAACAAAGTACTTAAATAATGCAGCAGAGTCCTTAAGTACCGTATCAGAGTCCTTAAATAATGCAGCAGAGTCCTTAAATAATGCAACAAAGTCCTTAAATAATGCAGCAGATTACTGAAATACTGCTGCAGGGTCCTTAAATAATGCAGCAGAGTCCTTAAATAATGCAACAAAGTCCTTAAATAATGCAGCATAGTCCTTAAATAATGCAACAAAGTCCTTAAATAATGCAGCAGAGTCCTTAAATAATGCAGCAGAGTACTGAAATACCGCAGCAGGGTCCTTAAATAATGCAGCAAAGTTGTTAAATAATGAAGTAGAGTCCTTAAGTAATGCAACAAAGTCCTTAAATGATGCAGCAGCGTCCTTAAATAATGCAACAAAGTCCTTAAATAATGCAGCAGAGTCCTTAAATAATGCAATAAAGTCCATAAATAATGCAGCAAAGTCCTTAAATAATTCAGCAGAGTGCTGAAATACCGCAGCAGGGTCCTTAAATAATGCAGCAGAGTCCTTAAGTAATGCAGCAAAGTCCTTAAATAATCCAGCCAAGTCCTTAAATAATGCAGCAGATTACTGAAATACTGCAGCAGGGTCCTTAAATAAAGCAGCAGAGTCCTTAAATAATGCAACAAAGTCCTTAAATAATGCAGCAGAGTCCTTAAATAATGCAACAAAGTCCTTAAATAATGCAGCAGAGTCCTTAAATAATGCAGCAGAGTACTGAAATACCGCAGCAGGGTCCTTAAATAATGCAGCAAAGTCGTTAAATAATGAAGTAGAGTCCTTAAATAATGCAACAAAGTCCTTAAATGATGCAGCAGAGTCCTTAAATAATGCAACAAAGTCCTTAAATAATGCAGCAGAGTCCTTAAATAATGCAATAAAGTCCATAAATAATGCAGCAAAGTCCTTAAATAATTCAGCAGAGTGCTGAAATACCGCAGCCAGGTCCTTAAATAATGCAGCAGAGTCCTTAAATAATGCAACAAAGTCCTTAAATAATGCAGCACGGTCCTTAAATAATGCAACAAAGTCCTTAAATAATGCAGCAGAGTCCTTAAATAATGCAGCAGAGTCCTTAAATAATCCAGCCAAGTCCTTAAATAATGCAACAAAGTCCTTAAATAATGCAGCAGATTACTGAAATACTGCAGCAGGGTCCTTAAATAATGCAGCAGAGTCCTTAAATAATGCAACAAAGTCCTTAAATAATGCAGCAGAGTCCTTAAATAATGCAACAAAGTCCTTAAATAATGCAGCAGAGTCCTTAAATAATGCAGCAGAGTACTGAAATACCGCAGCAGGGTCCTTAAATAATGCAGCAAAGTCGTTAAATAATGAAGTAGAGTCCTTAAATAATGCAACAAAGTCCTTAAATGATGCAGCAGAGTCCTTAAATAATGCAACAAAGTCCTTAAATAATGCAGCAGAGTCCTTAAATAATGCAATAAAGTCCATAAATAATGCAGCAAAGTCCTTAAATAATTCAGCAGAGTGCTGAAATACCGCAGCAGGGTCCTTAAATAATGCAGCAGAGTCCTTAAATAATGCAACAAAGTCCTTAAATAATGCAGCACGGTCCTTAAATAATGCAACAAAGTCCTTAAATAATGCAGCAGAGTCCTTAAATAATGCAGCAAAGTCCTTAAATAATGCAGCAGAGTCCTTAAATAATCCAGCCAAGTCCTTAAATAATGCAACAAAGTCCTTAGATAATGCAGCAGATTACTGAAATACTGCAGCGGGGTCCTTAAATAATGCAGCAGAGTCCTTAAATAATGCAACAAAGTCCTTAAATAATGCAGCAGAGTCCTTAAATAATGCAACAAAGTCCTTAAATAATGCAGCAGAGTCCTTAAATAATGCAGCAAAGTCCTTAAATAATGCAGCACAGTCCTTAAATAATCCAGCCAAGTCCTTAAATAATGCAGCAAAGTCTTTAAATAATGCAATAAAGTCCATAAATAATGCAGCAAATTCCTTAAATAATGCAGCAGAGTACTGAAATACCGCAGCAGGATCCTTAAATAATGCAGCAGAGTCCTTAAATAATGCAACAAAGTCCTTAAATAATGCAGAACAGTCCTTAAATAATGCAATAAAGTCCTTAAATAATGCAGCAAAGTCCTTATATAATGCAGCAGAGTCCTTAAATAATGCAACAAAGTCCTTAAATAATGCAGCAGAGTCCTTAAATAATGCAAGAAAGTCCTTAAATAATGCAGCAGAGTCCTTAAATAATGCAGCACATTCCTTAAATAATGCAGCAGAGTCCTTAAATAATCCAGCCAAGTCCTTAAATATTGCAGCAGAGTCATTAAATAATGCAGAAAAGTCCTTAAATAATGCAGCAGAGTCCTTAAAAACTGCAGCAGAGTCCTTAAATAATGCAGCAAAGTCCTTGAATAATGCAGCAGAGTCCTTAAATAATGCAACAAAATTTTTAAATAATACAGAAGAGTCCTTAAATAATGCAGCAAATTCCTTAAATAATGCAGCAAAGTCTTTAAATAATGCAATAAAGTCCATAAATAATGCAGCAAAGTTCTTAAATAATGCAGCAGAGTCCTTAAATACCACAGCAGAGTCCTTAAATAATGCAGCAAAGTCTTTAAATAATGCAACAAAGTCCTTAAATAATGCAGCAGAGTCCTTAAATAATGCAGAAGAGTCCTTAAATAATCCATCCAAGTCCTTAAATAATGCAGCAGAGTCCTTAAATAATGCAACAAAATCCTTAAATAATGCAGAAGAGTCCTTAAATAATCCAGCCAAGTCCTTAAATCATGCAGCAGGGTCCTTAAATAATCCAGCCAAGTCCTTAAATAATGCAGAAGAGTCCTTTAATAATGCAACAAAGTCCTTAAATAATGCAGCAGAGTCCTTAAATAATGCAACAAAGTACTTAAATAATGCAGCAGAGTCCTTAAATAATGCAGCAAAGTCATTAAATAATGCTGCAGAGTCCTTAAATAATGCAGCAAATTCCTTAAATAATGCAGCAAAGTCTTTAAATAATGCAATAAAGTCCATAAATAATGCAGCAAAGTCCTTAAATAATGCAGCAGAGTACTGAAATACCGCAGCAGGGTCCTTAAATAATGCAGCAAAGTCATTAAATAATGAAGTAGAGTCCTTAAATAATGCAACAACGTCCTTAAATGATGCAGCAGAGTCCTTAAATAATGCAGCACATTCCTTAAATAATGCAGCAGAGTCCTTAAATAATCCAGCCAAGTCCTTAAATACTGCAGCAGAGTACTTAAATAATGCAGCAAAGTCCTTAAATAATGCAGCAGAGTCCTTAAATAATGCAACAAAGTACTTAAATAATGCAGAAGAGTCCTTAAATAATGCAACAAAGTCCTTAAATAATGCAGCTGAGTACTTAAATAATGCAACAAAGTACTTAAATAATGCAGCAGAGTCCTTAAGTACCGTATCAGAGTCCTTAAATAATGCAGCAGAGTCCTTAAATAATGCAACAAAGTCCTTAAATAATGCAGCAGATTACTGAAATACTGCTGCAGGGTCCTTAAATAATGCAGCAGAGTCCTTAAATAATGCAACAAAGTCCTTAAATAATGCAGCATAGTCCTTAAATAATGCAACAAAGTACTTAAATAATGCAGCAGAGTCCTTAAATAATGCAGCAGAGTACTGAAATACCGCAGCAGGGTCCTTAAATAATGCAGCAAAGTTGTTAAATAATGAAGTAGAGTCCTTAAGTAATGCAACAAAGTCCTTAAATGATGCAGCAGCGTCCTTAAATAATGCAACAAAGTCCTTAAATAATGCAGCAGAGTCCTTAAATAATGCAATAAAGTCCATAAATAATGCAGCAAAGTCCTTAAATAATTCAGCAGAGTGCTGAAATACCGCAGCAGGGTCCTTAAATAATGCAGCAGAGTCCTTAAGTAATGCAGCAAAGTCCTTAAATAATCCAGCCAAGTCCTTAAATAATGCAACAAAGTCCTTAAATAATGCAGCAGATTACTGAAATACTGCAGCAGGGTCCTTAAATAAAGCAGCAGAGTCCTTAAATAATGCAACAAAGTCCTTAAATAATGCAGCAGAGTCCTTAAATAATGCAACAAAGTCCTTAAATAATGCAGCAGAGTCCTTAAATAATGCAGCAGAGTACTGAAATACCGCAGCAGGGTCCTTAAATAATGCAGCAAAGTCGTTAAATAATGAAGTAGAGTCCTTAAATAATGCAACAAAGTCCTTAAATAATGCAGCAGAGTCCTTAAATAATGCAGCAAAGTCCTTAAATAATGCAGCAGAGTCCTTAAATAATCCAGCCAAGTCCTTAAATAATGCAACAAAGTCCTTAGATAATGCAGCAGATTACTGAAATACTGCAGCGGAGTCCTTAAATAATGCAGCAGAGTCCTTAAATAATGCAACAAAGTCCTTAAATAATGCAGCAGAGTCCTTAAATAATGCAACAAAGTCCTTAAATAATGCAGCAGAGTCCTTAAATAATGCAGCAAAGTCCTTAAATAATGGAGCACAGTCCTTAAATAATCCAGCCAAGTCCTTAAATAATGCAGCAAAGTCTTTAAATAATGCAATAAAGTCCATAAATAATGCAGCAAATTCCTTAAATAATGCAGCAGAGTACTGAAATACCGCAGCAGGATCCTTAAATAATGCAGCAGAGTCCTTAAATAATGCAACAAAGTCCTTAAATAATGCAGAACAGTCCTTAAATAATGCAATAAAGTCCTTAAATAATGCAGCAAAGTCCTTATATAATGCAGCAGAGTCCTTAAATAATGCAGCAAAGTCTTTAAATAATGCAACAAAGTCCTTAAATAATGCAGCAGAGTCCTTAAATAATGCAGAAGAGTCCTTAAATAATCCATCCAAGTCCTTAAATAATGCAGCAGAGTCCTTAAATAATGCAACAAAATCCTTAAATAATGCAGAAGAGTCCTTAAATAATCCAGCCAAGTCCTTAAATCATGCAGCAGGGTCCTTAAATAATCCAGCCAAGTCCTTAAATAATGCAGAAGAGTCCTTTAATAATGCAACAAAGTCCTTAAATAATGCAGCAGAGTCCTTAAATAATGCAACAAAGTACTTAAATAATGCAGCAGAGTCCTTAAATAATGCAGCAAAGTCATTAAATAATGCTGCAGAGTCCTTAAATAATGCAGCAAATTCCTTAAATAATGCAGCAAAGTCTTTAAATAATGCAATAAAGTCCATAAATAATGCAGCAAAGTCCTTAAATAATGCAGCAGAGTACTGAAATACCGCAGCAGGGTCCTTAAATAATGCAGCAAAGTCGTTAAATAATGAAGTAGAGTCCTTAAATAATGCAACAACGTCCTTAAATGATGCAGCAGAGTCCTTAAATAATGCAGCACATTCCTTAAATAATGCAGCAGAGTCCTTAAATAATCCAGCCAAGTCCTTAAATACTGCAGCAGAGTACTTAAATAATGCAGCAAAGTCCTTAAATAATGCAGCAGAGTCCTTAAATAATGCAACAAAGTACTTAAATAATGCAGAAGAGTCCTTAAATAATGCAACAAAGTCCTTAAATAATGCAGCTGAGTACTTAAATAATGCAACAAAGTACTTAAATAATGCAGCAGAGTCCTTAAGTACCGTATCAGAGTCCTTAAATAATGCAGCAGAGTCCTTAAATAATGCAACAAAGTCCTTAAATAATGCAGCAGATTACTGAAATACTGCTGCAGGGTCCTTAAATAATGCAGCAGAGTCCTTAAATAATGCAACAAAGTCCTTAAATAATGCAGCATAGTCCTTAAATAATGCAACAAAGTACTTAAATAATGCAGCAGAGTCCTTAAATAATGCAGCAGAGTACTGAAATACCGCAGCAGGGTCCTTAAATAATGCAGCAAAGTTGTTAAATAATGAAGTAGAGTCCTTAAGTAATGCAACAAAGTCCTTAAATGATGCAGCAGCGTCCTTAAATAATGCAACAAAGTCCTTAAATAATGCAGCAGAGTCCTTAAATAATGCAATAAAGTCCATAAATAATGCAGCAAAGTCCTTAAATAATTCAGCAGAGTGCTGAAATACCGCAGCAGGGTCCTTAAATAATGCAGCAGAGTCCTTAAGTAATGCAGCAAAGTCCTTAAATAATCCAGCCAAGTCCTTAAATAATGCAACAAAGTCCTTAAATAATGCAGCAGATTACTGAAATACTGCAGCAGGGTCCTTAAATAAAGCAGCAGAGTCCTTAAATAATGCAACAAAGTCCTTAAATAATGCAGCAGAGTCCTTAAATAATGCAACAAAGTCCTTAAATAATGCAGCAGAGTCCTTAAATAATGCAGCAGAGTACTGAAATACCGCAGCAGGGTCCTTAAATAATGCAGCAAAGTCGTTAAATAATGAAGTAGAGTCCTTAAATAATGCAACAAAGTCCTTAAATGATGCAGCAGAGTCCTTAAATAATGCAACAAAGTCCTTAAATAATGCAGCAGAGTCCTTAAATAATGCAATAAAGTCCATAAATAATGCAGCAAAGTCCTTAAATAATTCAGCAGAGTGCTGAAATACCGCAGCAGGGTCCTTAAATAATGCAGCAGAGTCCTTAAATAATGCAACAAAGTCCTTAAATAATGCAGCACGGTCCTTAAATAATGCAACAAAGTCCTTAAATAATGCAGCAGAGTCCTTAAATAATGCAGCAAAGTCCTTAAATAATGCAGCAGAGTCCTTAAATAATCCAGCCAAGTCCTTAAATAATGCAACAAAGTCCTTAGATAATGCAGCAGATTACTGAAATACTGCAGCGGGGTCCTTAAATAATGCAGCAGAGTCCTTAAATAATGCAACAAAGTCCTTAAATAATGCAGCAGAGTCCTTAAATAATGCAACAAAGTCCTTAAATAATGCAGCAGAGTCCTTAAATAATGCAGCAAAGTCCTTAAATAATGCAGCACAGTCCTTAAATAATCCAGCCAAGTCCTTAAATAATGCAGCAAAGTCTTTAAATAATGCAATAAAGTCCATAAATAATGCAGCAAATTCCTTAAATAATGCAGCAGAGTACTGAAATACCGCAGCAGGATCCTTAAATAATGCAGCAGAGTCCTTAAATAATGCAACAAAGTCCTTAAATAATGCAGAACAGTCCTTAAATAATGCAATAAAGTCCTTAAATAATGCAGCAAAGTCCTTATATAATGCAGCAGAGTCCTTAAATAATGCAACAAAGTCCTTAAATAATGCAGCAGAGTCCTTAAATAATGCAAGAAAGTCCTTAAATAATGCAGCAGAGTCCTTAAATAATGCAGCACATTCCTTAAATAATGCAGCAGAGTCCTTAAATAATCCAGCCAAGTCCTTAAATATTGCAGCAGAGTCCTTAAATAATGCAGAAAAGTCCTTAAATAATGCAGCAGAGTCCTTAAAAACTGCAGCAGAGTCCTTACATAATGCAGCAAAGTCCTTGAATAATGCAGCAGAGTCCTTAAATAATGCAACAAAGTCCTTAAATAATACAGAAGAGTCCTTAAATAATGCAGCAAATTCCTTAAATAATGCAGCAAAGTCTTTAAATAATGCAATAAAGTCCATAAATAATGCAGCAAAGTTCTTAAATAATGCAGCAGAGTCCTTAAATACCACAGCAGAGTCCTTAAATAATGCAGCAAAGTCTTTAAATAATGCAACAAAGTCCTTAAATAATGCAGCAGAGTCCTTAAATAATGCAGAAGAGTCCTTAAATAATCCAGCCAAGTCCTTAAATAATGCAGCAGAGTCCTTAAATAATGCAACAAAATCCTTAAATAATGCAGAAGAGTCCTTAAATAATCCAGCCAAGTCCTTAAATCATGCAGCAGGGTCCTTAAATAATCCAGCCAATTCCTTAAATAATGCAGAAGAGTCCTTTAATAATGCAACAAAGTCCTTAAATAATGCAGCAGAGTCCTTAAATAATGCAACAAAGTACTTAAATAATGCAGCAGAGTCCTTAAATAATGCAGCAAAGTCATTAAATAATGCTGCAGAGTTCTTAAATAATGCAGCAAATTCCTTAAATAATGCAGCAAAGTCTTTAAATAATGCAATAAAGTCCATAAATAATGCAGCAAAGTCCTTAAATAATGCAGCAGAGTACTGAAATACCGCAGCAGGGTCCTTAAATAATGCAGCAAAGTCGTTAAATAATGAAGTAGAGTCCTTAAATAATGCAACAACGTCCTTAAATGATGCAGCAGAGTCCTTAAATAATGCAGCACATTCCTTAAATAATGCAGCAGAGTCCTTAAATAATCCAGCCAAGTCCTTAAATACTGCAGCAGAGTACTTAAATAATGCAGCAAAGTCCTTAAATAATGCAGTAGAGTCCTTAAATAATGCAACAAAGTACTTAAATAATGCAGAAGAGTCCTTAAATAATGCAACAAAGTCCTTAAATAATGCAGCTGAGTACTTAAATAATGCAACAAAGTACTTAAATAATGCAGCAGAGTCCTTAAGTACCGTATCAGAGTCCTTAAATAATGCAGCAGAGTCCTTAAATAATGCAACAAAGTCCTTAAATAATGCAGCAGATTACTGAAATACTGCTGCAGGGTCCTTAAATAATGCAGCAGAGTCCTTAAATAATGCAACAAAGTCCTTAAATAATGCAGCATAGTCCTTAAATAATGCAACAAAGTCCTTAAATAATGCAGCAGAGTCCTTAAATAATGCAGCAGAGTACTGAAATACCGCAGCAGGGTCCTTAAATAATGCAGCAAAGTTGTTAAATAATGAAGTAGAGTCCTTAAGTAATGCAACAAAGTCCTTAAATGATGCAGCAGCGTCCTTAAATAATGCAACAAAGTCCTTAAATAATGCAGCAGAGTCCTTAAATAATGCAATAAAGTCCATAAATAATGCAGCAAAGTCCTTAAATAATTCAGCAGAGTGCTGAAATACCGCAGCAGGGTCCTTAAATAATGCAGCAGAGTCCTTAAGTAATGCAGCAAAGTCCTTAAATAATCCAGCCAAGTCCTTAAATAATGCAGCAGATTACTGAAATACTGCAGCAGGGTCCTTAAATAAAGCAGCAGAGTCCTTAAATAATGCAACAAAGTCCTTAAATAATGCAGCAGAGTCCTTAAATAATGCAACAAAGTCCTTAAATAATGCAGCAGAGTCCTTAAATAATGCAGCAGAGTACTGAAATACCGCAGCAGGGTCCTTAAATAATGCAGCAAAGTCGTTAAATAATGAAGTAGAGTCCTTAAATAATGCAACAAAGTCCTTAAATGATGCAGCAGAGTCCTTAAATAATGCAACAAAGTCCTTAAATAATGCAGCAGAGTCCTTAAATAATGCAATAAAGTCCATAAATAATGCAGCAAAGTCCTTAAATAATTCAGCAGAGTGCTGAAATACCGCAGCCAGGTCCTTAAATAATGCAGCAGAGTCCTTAAATAATGCAACAAAGTCCTTAAATAATGCAGCACGGTCCTTAAATAATGCAACAAAGTCCTTAAATAATGCAGCAGAGTCCTTAAATAATGCAGCAGAGTCCTTAAATAATCCAGCCAAGTCCTTAAATAATGCAACAAAGTCCTTAAATAATGCAGCAGATTACTGAAATACTGCAGCAGGGTCCTTAAATAATGCAGCAGAGTCCTTAAATAATGCAACAAAGTCCTTAAATAATGCAGCAGAGTCCTTAAATAATGCAACAAAGTCCTTAAATAATGCAGCAGAGTCCTTAAATAATGCAGCAGAGTACTGAAATACCGCAGCAGGGTCCTTAAATAATGCAGCAAAGTCGTTAAATAATGAAGTAGAGTCCTTAAATAATGCAACAAAGTCCTTAAATGATGCAGCAGAGTCCTTAAATAATGCAACAAAGTCCTTAAATAATGCAGCAGAGTCCTTAAATAATGCAATAAAGTCCATAAATAATGCAGCAAAGTCCTTAAATAATTCAGCAGAGTGCTGAAATACCGCAGCAGGGTCCTTAAATAATGCAGCAGAGTCCTTAAATAATGCAACAAAGTCCTTAAATAATGCAGCACGGTCCTTAAATAATGCAACAAAGTCCTTAAATAATGCAGCAGAGTCCTTAAATAATGCAGCAAAGTCCTTAAATAATGCAGCAGAGTCCTTAAATAATCCAGCCAAGTCCTTAAATAATGCAACAAAGTCCTTAGATAATGCAGCAGATTACTGAAATACTGCAGCGGGGTCCTTAAATAATGCAGCAGAGTCCTTAAATAATGCAACAAAGTCCTTAAATAATGCAGCAGAGTCCTTAAATAATGCAACAAAGTCCTTAAATAATGCAGCAGA
Source organism: Phyllobates terribilis (assembly GCF_046119375.1). Taxonomy (NCBI): domain Eukaryota; kingdom Metazoa; phylum Chordata; class Amphibia; order Anura; family Dendrobatidae; genus Phyllobates; species Phyllobates terribilis. Next base: position 185,329 of record NW_027362955.1, on the reverse strand, counting down.
GTCCTTAAATAATGCAGCAAAGTCCTTAAATAATGCAGCACAGTCCTTAAATAATCCAGCCAAGTCCTTAAATAATGCAGCAAAGTCTTTAAATAATGCAATAAAGTCCATAAATAATGCAGCAAATTCCTTAAATAATGCAGCAGAGTACTGAAATACCGCAGCAGGATCCTTAAATAATGCAGCAGAGTCCTTAAATAATGCAACAAAGTCCTTAAATAATGCAGAACAGTCCTTAAATAATGCAATAAAGTCCTTAAATAATGCAGCAAAGTCCTTATATAATGCAGCAGAGTCCTTAAATAATGCAACAAAGTCCTTAAATAATGCAGCAGAGTCCTTAAATAATGCAAGAAAGTCCTTAAATAATGCAGCAGAGTCCTTAAATAATGCAGCACATTCCTTAAATAATGCAGCAGAGTCCTTAAATAATCCAGCCAAGTCCTTAAATATTGCAGCAGAGTCATTAAATAATGCAGAAAAGTCCTTAAATAATGCAGCAGAGTCCTTAAAAACTGCAGCAGAGTCCTTAAATAATGCAGCAAAGTCCTTGAATAATGCAGCAGAGTCCTTAAATAATGCAACAAAATTTTTAAATAATACAGAAGAGTCCTTAAATAATGCAGCAAATTCCTTAAATAATGCAGCAAAGTCTTTAAATAATGCAATAAAGTCCATAAATAATGCAGCAAAGTTCTTAAATAATGCAGCAGAGTCCTTAAATACCACAGCAGAGTCCTTAAATAATGCAGCAAAGTCTTTAAATAATGCAACAAAGTCCTTAAATAATGCAGCAGAGTCCTTAAATAATGCAGAAGAGTCCTTAAATAATCCATCCAAGTCCTTAAATAATGCAGCAGAGTCCTTAAATAATGCAACAAAATCCTTAAATAATGCAGAAGAGTCCTTAAATAATCCAGCCAAGTCCTTAAATCATGCAGCAGGGTCCTTAAATAATCCAGCCAAGTCCTTAAATAATGCAGAAGAGTCCTTTAATAATGCAACAAAGTCCTTAAATAATGCAGCAGAGTCCTTAAATAATGCAACAAAGTACTTAAATAATGCAGCAGAGTCCTTAAATAATGCAGCAAAGTCATTAAATAATGCTGCAGAGTCCTTAAATAATGCAGCAAATTCCTTAAATAATGCAGCAAAGTCTTTAAATAATGCAATAAAGTCCATAAATAATGCAGCAAAGTCCTTAAATAATGCAGCAGAGTACTGAAATACCGCAGCAGGGTCCTTAAATAATGCAGCAAAGTCATTAAATAATGAAGTAGAGTCCTTAAATAATGCAACAACGTCCTTAAATGATGCAGCAGAGTCCTTAAATAATGCAGCACATTCCTTAAATAATGCAGCAGAGTCCTTAAATAATCCAGCCAAGTCCTTAAATACTGCAGCAGAGTACTTAAATAATGCAGCAAAGTCCTTAAATAATGCAGCAGAGTCCTTAAATAATGCAACAAAGTACTTAAATAATGCAGAAGAGTCCTTAAATAATGCAACAAAGTCCTTAAATAATGCAGCTGAGTACTTAAATAATGCAACAAAGTACTTAAATAATGCAGCAGAGTCCTTAAGTACCGTATCAGAGTCCTTAAATAATGCAGCAGAGTCCTTAAATAATGCAACAAAGTCCTTAAATAATGCAGCAGATTACTGAAATACTGCTGCAGGGTCCTTAAATAATGCAGCAGAGTCCTTAAATAATGCAACAAAGTCCTTAAATAATGCAGCATAGTCCTTAAATAATGCAACAAAGTACTTAAATAATGCAGCAGAGTCCTTAAATAATGCAGCAGAGTACTGAAATACCGCAGCAGGGTCCTTAAATAATGCAGCAAAGTTGTTAAATAATGAAGTAGAGTCCTTAAGTAATGCAACAAAGTCCTTAAATGATGCAGCAGCGTCCTTAAATAATGCAACAAAGTCCTTAAATAATGCAGCAGAGTCCTTAAATAATGCAATAAAGTCCATAAATAATGCAGCAAAGTCCTTAAATAATTCAGCAGAGTGCTGAAATACCGCAGCAGGGTCCTTAAATAATGCAGCAGAGTCCTTAAGTAATGCAGCAAAGTCCTTAAATAATCCAGCCAAGTCCTTAAATAATGCAACAAAGTCCTTAAATAATGCAGCAGATTACTGAAATACTGCAGCAGGGTCCTTAAATAAAGCAGCAGAGTCCTTAAATAATGCAACAAAGTCCTTAAATAATGCAGCAGAGTCCTTAAATAATGCAACAAAGTCCTTAAATAATGCAGCAGAGTCCTTAAATAATGCAGCAGAGTACTGAAATACCGCAGCAGGGTCCTTAAATAATGCAGCAAAGTCGTTAAATAATGAAGTAGAGTCCTTAAATAATGCAACAAAGTCCTTAAATAATGCAGCAGAGTCCTTAAATAATGCAGCAAAGTCCTTAAATAATGCAGCAGAGTCCTTAAATAATCCAGCCAAGTCCTTAAATAATGCAACAAAGTCCTTAGATAATGCAGCAGATTACTGAAATACTGCAGCGGAGTCCTTAAATAATGCAGCAGAGTCCTTAAATAATGCAACAAAGTCCTTAAATAATGCAGCAGAGTCCTTAAATAATGCAACAAAGTCCTTAAATAATGCAGCAGAGTCCTTAAATAATGCAGCAAAGTCCTTAAATAATGGAGCACAGTCCTTAAATAATCCAGCCAAGTCCTTAAATAATGCAGCAAAGTCTTTAAATAATGCAATAAAGTCCATAAATAATGCAGCAAATTCCTTAAATAATGCAGCAGAGTACTGAAATACCGCAGCAGGATCCTTAAATAATGCAGCAGAGTCCTTAAATAATGCAACAAAGTCCTTAAATAATGCAGAACAGTCCTTAAATAATGCAATAAAGTCCTTAAATAATGCAGCAAAGTCCTTATATAATGCAGCAGAGTCCTTAAATAATGCAACAAAGTCCTTAAATAATGCAGCAGAGTCCTTAAATAATGCAAGAAAGTCCTTAAATAATGCAGCAGAGTCCTTAAATAATGCAGCACATTCCTTAAATAATGCAGCAGAGTCCTTAAATAATCCAGCCAAGTCCTTAAATATTGCAGCAGAGTCCTTAAATAATGCAGAAAAGTCCTTAAATAATGCAGCAGAGTCCTTAAAAACTGCAGCAGAGTCCTTAAATAATGCAGCAAAGTCCTTGAATAATGCAGCAGAGTCCTTAAATAATGCAACAAAGTCCTTAAATAATACAGAAGAGTCCTTAAATAATGCAGCAAATTCCTTAAATAATGCAGCAAAGTCTTTAAATAATGCAATAAAGTCCATAAATAATGCAGCAAAGTTCTTAAATAATGCAGCAGAGTCCTTAAATACCACAGCAGAGTCCTTAAATAATGCAGCAAAGTCTTTAAATAATGCAACAAAGTCCTTAAATAATGCAGCAGAGTCCTTAAATAATGCAGAAGAGTCCTTAAATAATCCAGCCAAGTCCTTAAATAATGCAGCAGAGTCCTTAAATAATGCAACAAAATCCTTAAATAATGCAGAAGAGTCCTTAAATAATCCAGCCAAGTCCTTAAATCATGCAGCAGGGTCCTTAAATAATCCAGCCAATTCCTTAAATAATGCAGAAGAGTCCTTTAATAATGCAACAAAGTCCTTAAATAATGCAGCAGAGTCCTTAAATAATGCAACAAAGTACTTAAATAATGCAGCAGAGTCCTTAAATAATGCAGCAAAGTCATTAAATAATGCTGCAGAGTTCTTAAATAATGCAGCAAATTCCTTAAATAATGCAGCAAAGTCTTTAAATAATGCAATAAAGTCCATAAATAATGCAGCAAAGTCCTTAAATAATGCAGCAGAGTACTGAAATACCGCAGCAGGGTCCTTAAATAATGCAGCAAAGTCGTTAAATAATGAAGTAGAGTCCTTAAATAATGCAACAACGTCCTTAAATGATGCAGCAGAGTCCTTAAATAATGCAGCACATTCCTTAAATAATGCAGCAGAGTCCTTAAATAATCCAGCCAAGTCCTTAAATACTGCAGCAGAGTACTTAAATAATGCAGCAAAGTCCTTGAATAATGCAGCAGAGTCCTTAAATAATGCAACAAAGTACTTAAATAATGCAGAAGAGTCCTTAAATAATGCAACAAAGTCCTTAAATAATGCAGCTGAGTACTTAAATAATGCAACAAAGTACTTAAATAATGCAGCAGAGTCCTTAAGTACCGTATCAGAGTCCTTAAATAATGCAGCAGAGTCCTTAAATAATGCAACAAAGTCCTTAAATAATGCAGCAGATTACTGAAATACTGCTGCAGGGTCCTTAAATAATGCAGCAGAGTCCTTAAATAATGCAACAAAGTCCTTAAATAATGCAGCATAGTCCTTAAATAATGCAACAAAGTCCTTAAATAATGCAGCAGAGTCCTTAAATAATGCAGCAGAGTACTGAAATACCGCAGCAGGGTCCTTAAATAATGCAGCAAAGTTGTTAAATAATGAAGTAGAGTCCTTAAGTAATGCAACAAAGTCCTTAAATGATGCAGCAGCGTCCTTAAATAATGCAACAAAGTCCTTAAATAATGCAGCAGAGTCCTTAAATAATGCAATAAAGTCCATAAATAATGCAGCAAAGTCCTTAAATAATTCAGCAGAGTGCTGAAATACCGCAGCAGGGTCCTTAAATAATGCAGCAGAGTCCTTAAGTAATGCAGCAAAGTCCTTAAATAATCCAGCCAAGTCCTTAAATAATGCAACAAAGTCCTTAAATAATGCAGCAGATTACTGAAATACTGCAGCAGGGTCCTTAAATAAAGCAGCAGAGTCCTTAAATAATGCAACAAAGTCCTTAAATAATGCAGCAGAGTCCTTAAATAATGCAACAAAGTCCTTAAATAATGCAGCAGAGTCCTTAAATAATGCAGCAGAGTACTGAAATACCGCAGCAGGGTCCTTAAATAATGCAGCAAAGTCGTTAAATAATGAAGTAGAGTCCTTAAATAATGCAACAAAGTCCTTAAATGATGCAGCAGAGTCCTTAAATAATGCAACAAAGTCCTTAAATAATGCAGCAGAGTCCTTAAATAATGCAATAAAGTCCATAAATAATGCAGCAAAGTCCTTAAATAATTCAGCAGAGTGCTGAAATACCGCAGCCAGGTCCTTAAATAATGCAGCAGAGTCCTTAAATAATGCAACAAAGTCCTTAAATAATGCAGCACGGTCCTTAAATAATGCAACAAAGTCCTTAAATAATGCAGCAGAGTCCTTAAATAATGCAGCAGAGTCCTTAAATAATCCAGCCAAGTCCTTAAATAATGCAACAAAGTCCTTAAATAATGCAGCAGATTACTGAAATACTGCAGCAGGGTCCTTAAATAATGCAGCAGAGTCCTTAAATAATGCAACAAAGTCCTTAAATAATGCAGCAGAGTCCTTAAATAATGCAACAAAGTCCTTAAATAATGCAGCAGAGTCCTTAAATAATGCAGCAGAGTACTGAAATACCGCAGCAGGGTCCTTAAATAATGCAGCAAAGTCGTTAAATAATGAAGTAGAGTCCTTAAATAATGCAACAAAGTCCTTAAATGATGCAGCAGAGTCCTTAAATAATGCAACAAAGTCCTTAAATAATGCAGCAGAGTCCTTAAATAATGCAATAAAGTCCATAAATAATGCAGCAAAGTCCTTAAATAATTCAGCAGAGTGCTGAAATACCGCAGCAGGGTCCTTAAATAATGCAGCAGAGTCCTTAAATAATGCAACAAAGTCCTTAAATAATGCAGCACGGTCCTTAAATAATGCAACAAAGTCCTTAAATAATGCAGCAGAGTCCTTAAATAATGCAGCAAAGTCCTTAAATAATGCAGCAGAGTCCTTAAATAATCCAGCCAAGTCCTTAAATAATGCAACAAAGTCCTTAGATAATGCAGCAGATTACTGAAATACTGCAGCGGGGTCCTTAAATAATGCAGCAGAGTCCTTAAATAATGCAACAAAGTCCTTAAATAATGCAGCAGAGTCCTTAAATAATGCAACAAAGTCCTTAAATAATGCAGCAGAGTCCTTAAATAATGCAGCAAAGTCCTTAAATAATGCAGCACAGTCCTTAAATAATCCAGCCAAGTCCTTAAATAATGCAGCAAAGTCTTTAAATAATGCAATAAAGTCCATAAATAATGCAGCAAATTCCTTAAATAATGCAGCAGAGTACTGAAATACCGCAGCAGGATCCTTAAATAATGCAGCAGAGTCCTTAAATAATGCAACAAAGTCCTTAAATAATGCAGAACAGTCCTTAAATAATGCAATAAAGTCCTTAAATAATGCAGCAAAGTCCTTATATAATGCAGCAGAGTCCTTAAATAATGCAACAAAGTCCTTAAATAATGCAGCAGAGTCCTTAAATAATGCAAGAAAGTCCTTAAATAATGCAGCAGAGTCCTTAAATAATGCAGCACATTCCTTAAATAATGCAGCAGAGTCCTTAAATAATCCAGCCAAGTCCTTAAATATTGCAGCAGAGTCATTAAATAATGCAGAAAAGTCCTTAAATAATGCAGCAGAGTCCTTAAAAACTGCAGCAGAGTCCTTAAATAATGCAGCAAAGTCCTTGAATAATGCAGCAGAGTCCTTAAATAATGCAACAAAATTTTTAAATAATACAGAAGAGTCCTTAAATAATGCAGCAAATTCCTTAAATAATGCAGCAAAGTCTTTAAATAATGCAATAAAGTCCATAAATAATGCAGCAAAGTTCTTAAATAATGCAGCAGAGTCCTTAAATACCACAGCAGAGTCCTTAAATAATGCAGCAAAGTCTTTAAATAATGCAACAAAGTCCTTAAATAATGCAGCAGAGTCCTTAAATAATGCAGAAGAGTCCTTAAATAATCCATCCAAGTCCTTAAATAATGCAGCAGAGTCCTTAAATAATGCAACAAAATCCTTAAATAATGCAGAAGAGTCCTTAAATAATCCAGCCAAGTCCTTAAATCATGCAGCAGGGTCCTTAAATAATCCAGCCAAGTCCTTAAATAATGCAGAAGAGTCCTTTAATAATGCAACAAAGTCCTTAAATAATGCAGCAGAGTCCTTAAATAATGCAACAAAGTACTTAAATAATGCAGCAGAGTCCTTAAATAATGCAGCAAAGTCATTAAATAATGCTGCAGAGTCCTTAAATAATGCAGCAAATTCCTTAAATAATGCAGCAAAGTCTTTAAATAATGCAATAAAGTCCATAAATAATGCAGCAAAGTCCTTAAATAATGCAGCAGAGTACTGAAATACCGCAGCAGGGTCCTTAAATAATGCAGCAAAGTCATTAAATAATGAAGTAGAGTCCTTAAATAATGCAACAACGTCCTTAAATGATGCAGCAGAGTCCTTAAATAATGCAGCACATTCCTTAAATAATGCAGCAGAGTCCTTAAATAATCCAGCCAAGTCCTTAAATACTGCAGCAGAGTACTTAAATAATGCAGCAAAGTCCTTAAATAATGCAGCAGAGTCCTTAAATAATGCAACAAAGTACTTAAATAATGCAGAAGAGTCCTTAAATAATGCAACAAAGTCCTTAAATAATGCAGCTGAGTACTTAAATAATGCAACAAAGTACTTAAATAATGCAGCAGAGTCCTTAAGTACCGTATCAGAGTCCTTAAATAATGCAGCAGAGTCCTTAAATAATGCAACAAAGTCCTTAAATAATGCAGCAGATTACTGAAATACTGCTGCAGGGTCCTTAAATAATGCAGCAGAGTCCTTAAATAATGCAACAAAGTCCTTAAATAATGCAGCATAGTCCTTAAATAATGCAACAAAGTACTTAAATAATGCAGCAGAGTCCTTAAATAATGCAGCAGAGTACTGAAATACCGCAGCAGGGTCCTTAAATAATGCAGCAAAGTTGTTAAATAATGAAGTAGAGTCCTTAAGTAATGCAACAAAGTCCTTAAATGATGCAGCAGCGTCCTTAAATAATGCAACAAAGTCCTTAAATAATGCAGCAGAGTCCTTAAATAATGCAATAAAGTCCATAAATAATGCAGCAAAGTCCTTAAATAATTCAGCAGAGTGCTGAAATACCGCAGCAGGGTCCTTAAATAATGCAGCAGAGTCCTTAAGTAATGCAGCAAAGTCCTTAAATAATCCAGCCAAGTCCTTAAATAATGCAACAAAGTCCTTAAATAATGCAGCAGATTACTGAAATACTGCAGCAGGGTCCTTAAATAAAGCAGCAGAGTCCTTAAATAATGCAACAAAGTCCTTAAATAATGCAGCAGAGTCCTTAAATAATGCAACAAAGTCCTTAAATAATGCAGCAGAGTCCTTAAATAATGCAGCAGAGTACTGAAATACCGCAGCAGGGTCCTTAAATAATGCAGCAAAGTCGTTAAATAATGAAGTAGAGTCCTTAAATAATGCAACAAAGTCCTTAAATGATGCAGCAGAGTCCTTAAATAATGCAACAAAGTCCTTAAATAATGCAGCAGAGTCCTTAAATAATGCAATAAAGTCCATAAATAATGCAGCAAAGTCCTTAAATAATTCAGCAGAGTGCTGAAATACCGCAGCAGGGTCCTTAAATAATGCAGCAGAGTCCTTAAATAATGCAACAAAGTCCTTAAATAATGCAGCACGGTCCTTAAATAATGCAACAAAGTCCTTAAATAATGCAGCAGAGTCCTTAAATAATGCAGCAAAGTCCTTAAATAATGCAGCAGAGTCCTTAAATAATCCAGCCAAGTCCTTAAATAATGCAACAAAGTCCTTAGATAATGCAGCAGATTACTGAAATACTGCAGCGGGGTCCTTAAATAATGCAGCAGAGTCCTTAAATAATGCAACAAAGTCCTTAAATAATGCAGCAGAGTCCTTAAATAATGCAACAAAGTCCTTAAATAATGCAGCAGAGTCCTTAAATAATGCAGCAAAGTCCTTAAATAATGCAGCACAGTCCTTAAATAATCCAGCCAAGTCCTTAAATAATGCAGCAAAGTCTTTAAATAATGCAATAAAGTCCATAAATAATGCAGCAAATTCCTTAAATAATGCAGCAGAGTACTGAAATACCGCAGCAGGATCCTTAAATAATGCAGCAGAGTCCTTAAATAATGCAACAAAGTCCTTAAATAATGCAGAACAGTCCTTAAATAATGCAATAAAGTCCTTAAATAATGCAGCAAAGTCCTTATATAATGCAGCAGAGTCCTTAAATAATGCAACAAAGTCCTTAAATAATGCAGCAGAGTCCTTAAATAATGCAAGAAAGTCCTTAAATAATGCAGCAGAATCCTTAAATAATGCAGCACATTCCTTAAATAATGCAGCAGAGTCCTTAAATAATCCAGCCAAGTCCTTAAATATTGCAGCAGAGTCCTTAAATAATGCAGAAAAGTCCTTAAATAATGCAGCAGAGTCCTTAAAAACTGCAGCAGAGTCCTTAAATAATGCAGCAAAGTCCTTGAATAATGCAGCAGAGTCCTTAAATAATGCAACAAAGTCCTTAAATAATACAGAAGAGTCCTTAAATAATGCAGCAAATTCCTTAAATAATGCAGCAAAGTCTTTAAATAATGCAATAAAGTCCATAAATAATGCAGCAAAGTTCTTAAATAATGCAGCAGAGTCCTTAAATACCACAGCAGAGTCCTTAAATAATGCAGCAAAGTCTTTAAATAATGCAACAAAGTCCTTAAATAATGCAGCAGAGTCCTTAAATAATGCAGAAGAGTCCTTAAATAATCCATCCAAGTCCTTAAATAATGCAGCAGAGTCCTTAAATAATGCAACAAAATCCTTAAATAATGCAGAAGAGTCCTTAAATAATCCAGCCAAGTCCTTAAATCATGCAGCAGGGTCCTTAAATAATCCAGCCAAGTCCTTAAATAATGCAGAAGAGTCCTTTAATAATGCAACAAAGTCCTTAAATAATGCAGCAGAGTCCTTAAATAATGCAACAAAGTACTTAAATAATGCAGCAGAGTCCTTAAATAATGCAGCAAAGTCATTAAATAATGCTGCAGAGTCCTTAAATAATGCAGCAAATTCCTTAAATAATGCAGCAAAGTCTTTAAATAATGCAATAAAGTCCATAAATAATGCAGCAAAGTCCTTAAATAATGCAGCAGAGTACTGAAATACCGCAGCAGGGTCCTTAAATAATGCAGCAAAGTCGTTAAATAATGAAGTAGAGTCCTTAAATAATGCAACAACGTCCTTAAATGATGCAGCAGAGTCCTTAAATAATGCAGCACATTCCTTAAATAATGCAGCAGAGTCCTTAAATAATCCAGCCAAGTCATTAAATACTGCAGCAGAGTACTTAAATAATGCAGCAAAGTCCTTAAATAATGCAGCAGAGTCCTTAAATAATGCAACAAAGTACTTAAATAATGCAGAAGAGTCCTTAAATAATGCAACAAAGTCCTTAAATAATGCAGCTGAGTACTTAAATAATGCAACAAAGTACTTAAATAATGCAGCAGAGTCCTTAAGTACCGTATCAGAGTCCTTAAATAATGCAGCAGAGTCCTTAAATAATGCAACAAAGTCCTTAAATAATGCAGCAGATTACTGAAATACTGCTGCAGGGTCCTTAAATAATGCAGCAGAGTCCTTAAATAATGCAACAAAGTCCTTAAATAATGCAGCATAGTCCTTAAATAATGCAACAAAGTACTTAAATAATGCAGCAGAGTCCTTAAATAATGCAGCAGAGTACTGAAATACCGCAGCAGGGTCCTTAAATAATGCAGCAAAGTTGTTAAATAATGAAGTAGAGTCCTTAAGTAATGCAACAAAGTCCTTAAATGATGCAGCAGCGTCCTTAAATAATGCAACAAAGTCCTTAAATAATGCAGCAGAGTCCTTAAATAATGCAATAAAGTCCATAAATAATGCAGCAAAGTCCTTAAATAATTCAGCAGAGTGCTGAAATACCGCAGCAGGGTCCTTAAATAATGCAGCAGAGTCCTTAAGTAATGCAGCAAAGTCCTTAAATAATCCAGCCAAGTCCTTAAATAATGCAACAAAGTCCTTAAATAATGCAGCAGATTACTGAAATACTGCAGCAGGGTCCTTAAATAAAGCAGCAGAGTCCTTAAATAATGCAACAAAGTCCTTAAATAATGCAGCAGAGTCCTTAAATAATGCAACAAAGTCCTTAAATAATGCAGCAGAGTCCTTAAATAATGCAGCAGAGTACTGAAATACCGCAGCAGGGTCCTTAAATAATGCAGCAAAGTCGTTAAATAATGAAGTAGAGTCCTTAAATAATGCAACAAAGTCCTTAAATGATGCAGCAGAGTCCTTAAATAATGCAACAAAGTCCTTAAATAATGCAGCAGAGTCCTTAAATAATGCAATAAAGTCCATAAATAATGCAGCAAAGTCCTTAAATAATTCAGCAGAGTGCTGAAATACCGCAGCAGGGTCCTTAAATAATGCAGCAGAGTCCTTAAATAATGCAACAAAGTCCTTAAATAATGCAGCACGGTCCTTAAATAATGCAACAAAGTCCTTAAATAATGCAGCAGAGTCCTTAAATAATGCAGCAAAGTCCTTAAATAATGCAGCAGAGTCCTTAAATAATCCAGCCAAGTCCTTAAATAATGCAACAAAGTCCTTAGATAATGCAGCAGATTACTGAAATACTGCAGCGGGGTCCTTAAATAATGCAGCAGAGTCCTTAAATAATGCAACAAAGTCCTTAAATAATGCAACAGAGTCCTTAAATAATGCAACAAAGTCCTTAAATAATGCAGCAGAGTCCTTAAATAATGCAGCAAAGTCCTTAAATAATGCAGCACAGTCCTTAAATAATCCAGCCAAGTCCTTAAATAATGCAGCAAAGTCTTTAAATAATGCAATAAAGTCCATAAATAATGCAGCAAATTCCTTAAATAATGCAGCAGAGTACTGAAATACCGCAGCAGGATCCTTAAATAATGCAGCAGAGTCCTTAAATAATGCTACAAAGTCCTTAAATAATGCAGAACAGTCCTTAAATAATGCAATAAAGTCCTTAAATAATGCAGCAAAGTCCTTATATAATGCAGCAGAGTCCTTAAATAATGCAACAAAGTCCTTAAATAATGCAGCAGAGTCCTTAAATAATGCAAGAAAGTCCTTAAATAATGCAGCAGAGTCCTTAAATAATGCAGCACATTCCTTAAATAATGCAGCAGAGTCCTTAAATAATCCAGCCAAGTCCTTAAATATTGCAGCAGAGTCCTTAAATAATGCAGAAAAGTCCTTAAATAATGCAGCAGAGTCCTTAAAAACTGCAGCAGAGTCCTTAAATAATGCAGCAAAGTCCTTGAATAATGCAGCAGAGTCCTTAAATAATGCAACAAAGTCCTTAAATAATACAGAAGAGTCCTTAAATAATGCAGCAAATTCCTTAAATAATGCAGCAAAGTCTTTAAATAATGCAATAAAGTCCATAAATAATGCAGCAAAGTTCTTAAATAATGCAGCAGAGTCCTTAAATACCACAGCAGAGTCCTTAAATAATGCAGCAAAGTCTTTAAATAATGCAACAAAGTCCTTAAATAATGCAGCAGAGTCCTTAAATAATGCAGAAGAGTCCTTAAATAATCCAGCCAAGTCCTTAAATAATGCAGCAGAGTCCTTAAATAATGCAACAAAATCCTTAAATAATGCAGAAGAGTCCTTAAATAATCCAGCCAAGTCCTTAAATCATGCAGCAGGGTCCTTAAATAATCCAGCCAATTCCTTAAATAATGCAGAAGAGTCCTTTAATAATGCAACAAAGTCCTTAAATAATGCAGCAGAGTCCTTAAATAATGCAACAAAGTACTTAAATAATGCAGCAGAGTCCTTAAATAATGCAGCAAAGTCATTAAATAATGCTGCAGAGTTCTTAAATAATGCAGCAAATTCCTTAAATAATGCAGCAAAGTCTTTAAATAATGCAATAAAGTCCATAAATAATGCAGCAAAGTCCTTAAATAATGCAGCAGAGTACTGAAATACCGCAGCAGGGTCCTTAAATAATGCAGCAAAGTCGTTAAATAATGAAGTAGAGTCCTTAAATAATGCAACAACGTCCTTAAATGATGCAGCAGAGTCCTTAAATAATGCAGCACATTCCTTAAATAATGCAGCAGAGTCCTTAAATAATCCAGCCAAGTCCTTAAATACTGCAGCAGAGTACTTAAATAATGCAGCAAAGTCCTTAAATAATGCAGCAGAGTCCTTAAATAATGCAACAAAGTACTTAAATAATGCAGAAGAGTCCTTAAATAATGCAACAAAGTCCTTAAATAATGCAGCTGAGTACTTAAATAATGCAACAAAGTACTTAAATAATGCAGCAGAGTCCTTAAGTACCGTATCAGAGTCCTTAAATAATGCAGCAGAGTCCTTAAATAATGCAACAAAGTCCTTAAATAATGCAGCAGATTACTGAAATACTGCTGCAGGGTCCTTAAATAATGCAGCAGAGTCCTTAAATAATGCAACAAAGTCCTTAAATAATGCAGCATAGTCCTTAAATAATGCAACAAAGTCCTTAAATAATGCAGCAGAGTCCTTAAATAATGCAGCAGAGTACTGAAATACCGCAGCAGGGTCCTTAAATAATGCAGCAAAGTTGTTAAATAATGAAGTAGAGTCCTTAAGTAATGCAACAAAGTCCTTAAATGATGCAGCAGCGTCCTTAAATAATGCAACAAAGTCCTTAAATAATGCAGCAGAGTCCTTAAATAATGCAATAAAGTCCATAAATAATGCAGCAAAGTCCTTAAATAATTCAGCAGAGTGCTGAAATACCGCAGCAGGGTCCTTAAATAATGCAGCAGAGTCCTTAAGTAATGCAGCAAAGTCCTTAAATAATCCAGCCAAGTCCTTAAATAATGCAACAAAGTCCTTAAATAATGCAGCAGATTACTGAAATACTGCAGCAGGGTCCTTAAATAAAGCAGCAGAGTCCTTAAATAATGCAACAAAGTCCTTAAATAATGCAGCAGAGTCCTTAAATAATGCAACAAAGTCCTTAAATAATGCAGCAGAGTCCTTAAATAATGCAGCAGAGTACTGAAATACCGCAGCAGGGTCCTTAAATAATGCAGCAAAGTCGTTAAATAATGAAGTAGAGTCCTTAAATAATGCAACAAAGTCCTTAAATGATGCAGCAGAGTCCTTAAATAATGCAACAAAGTCCTTAAATAATGCAGCAGAGTCCTTAAATAATGCAATAAAGTCCATAAATAATGCAGCAAAGTCCTTAAATAATTCAGCAGAGTGCTGAAATACCGCAGCCAGGTCCTTAAATAATGCAGCAGAGTCCTTAAATAATGCAACAAAGTCCTTAAATAATGCAGCACGGTCCTTAAATAATGCAACAAAGTCCTTAAATAATGCAGCAGAGTCCTTAAATAATGCAGCAGAGTCCTTAAATAATCCAGCCAAGTCCTTAAATAATGCAACAAAGTCCTTAAATAATGCAGCAGATTACTGAAATACTGCAGCAGGGTCCTTAAATAATGCAGCAGAGTCCTTAAATAATGCAACAAAGTCCTTAAATAATGCAGCAGAGTCCTTAAATAATGCAACAAAGTCCTTAAATAATGCAGCAGAGTCCTTAAATAATGCAGCAGAGTACTGAAATACCGCAGCAGGGTCCTTAAATAATGCAGCAAAGTCGTTAAATAATGAAGTAGAGTCCTTAAATAATGCAACAAAGTCCTTAAATGATGCAGCAGAGTCCTTAAATAATGCAACAAAGTCCTTAAATAATGCAGCAGAGTCCTTAAATAATGCAATAAAGTCCATAAATAATGCAGCAAAGTCCTTAAATAATTCAGCAGAGTGCTGAAATACCGCAGCAGGGTCCTTAAATAATGCAGCAGAGTCCTTAAATAATGCAACAAAGTCCTTAAATAATGCAGCACGGTCCTTAAATAATGCAACAAAGTCCTTAAATAATGCAGCAGAGTCCTTAAATAATGCAGCAAAGTCCTTAAATAATGCAGCAGAGTCCTTAAATAATCCAGCCAAGTCCTTAAATAATGCAACAAAGTCCTTAGATAATGCAGCAGATTACTGAAATACTGCAGCGGGGTCCTTAAATAATGCAGCAGAGTCCTTAAATAATGCAACAAAGTCCTTAAATAATGCAGCAGAGTCCTTAAATAATGCAACAAAGTCCTTAAATAATGCAGCAGAGTCCTTAAATAATGCAGCAAAGTCCTTAAATAATGCAGCACAGTCCTTAAATAATCCAGCCAAGTCCTTAAATAATGCAGCAAAGTCTTTAAATAATGCAATAAAGTCCATAAATAATGCAGCAAATTCCTTAAATAATGCAGCAGAGTACTGAAATACCGCAGCAGGATCCTTAAATAATGCAGCAGAGTCCTTAAATAATGCAACAAAGTCCTTAAATAATGCAGAACAGTCCTTAAATAATGCAATAAAGTCCTTAAATAATGCAGCAAAGTCCTTATATAATGCAGCAGAGTCCTTAAATAATGCAACAAAGTCCTTAAATAATGCAGCAGAGTCCTTAAATAATGCAAGAAAGTCCTTAAATAATGCAGCAGAGTCCTTAAATAATGCAGCACATTCCTTAAATAATGCAGCAGAGTCCTTAAATAATCCAGCCAAGTCCTTAAATATTGCAGCAGAGTCCTTAAATAATGCAGAAAAGTCCTTAAATAATGCAGCAGAGTCCTTAAAAACTGCAGCAGAGTCCTTAAATAATGCAGCAAAGTCCTTGAATAATGCAGCAGAGTCCTTAAATAATGCAACAAAATTTTTAAATAATACAGAAGAGTCCTTAAATAATGCAGCAAATTCCTTAAATAATGCAGCAAAGTCTTTAAATAATGCAATAAAGTCCATAAATAATGCAGCAAAGTTCTTAAATAATGCAGCAGAGTCCTTAAATACCACAGCAGAGTCCTTAAATAATGCAGCAAAGTCTTTAAATAATGCAACAAAGTCCTTAAATAATGCAGCAGAGTCCTTAAATAATGCAGAAGAGTCCTTAAATAATCCATCCAAGTCCTTAAATAATGCAGCAGAGTCCTTAAATAATGCAACAAAATCCTTAAATAATGCAGAAGAGTCCTTAAATAATCCAGCCAAGTCCTTAAATCATGCAGCAGGGTCCTTAAATAATCCAGCCAAGTCCTTAAATAATGCAGAAGAGTCCTTTAATAATGCAACAAAGTCCTTAAATAATGCAGCAGAGTCCTTAAATAATGCAACAAAGTACTTAAATAATGCAGCAGAGTCCTTAAATAATGCAGCAAAGTCATTAAATAATGCTGCAGAGTCCTTAAATAATGCAGCAAATTCCTTAAATAATGCAGCAAAGTCTTTAAATAATGCAATAAAGTCCATAAATAATGCAGCAAAGTCCTTAAATAATGCAGCAGAGTACTGAAATACCGCAGCAGGGTCCTTAAATAATGCAGCAAAGTCGTTAAATAATGAAGTAGAGTCCTTAAATAATGCAACAACGTCCTTAAATGATGCAGCAGAGTCCTTAAATAATGCAGCACATTCCTTAAATAATGCAGCAGAGTCCTTAAATAATCCAGCCAAGTCCTTAAATACTGCAGCAGAGTACTTAAATAATGCAGCAAAGTCCTTAAATAATGCAGCAGAGTCCTTAAATAATGCAACAAAGTACTTAAATAATGCAGAAGAGTCCTTAAATAATGCAACAAAGTCCTTAAATAATGCAGCTGAGTACTTAAATAATGCAACAAAGTACTTAAATAATGCAGCAGAGTCCTTAAGTACCGTATCAGAGTCCTTAAATAATGCAGCAGAGTCCTTAAATAATGCAACAAAGTCCTTAAATAATGCAGCAGATTACTGAAATACTGCTGCAGGGTCCTTAAATAATGCAGCAGAGTCCTTAAATAATGCAACAAAGTCCTTAAATAATGCAGCATAGTCCTTAAATAATGCAACAAAGTACTTAAATAATGCAGCAGAGTCCTTAAATAATGCAGCAGAGTACTGAAATACCGCAGCAGGGTCCTTAAATAATGCAGCAAAGTTGTTAAATAATGAAGTAGAGTCCTTAAGTAATGCAACAAAGTCCTTAAATGATGCAGCAGCGTCCTTAAATAATGCAACAAAGTCCTTAAATAATGCAGCAGAGTCCTTAAATAATGCAATAAAGTCCATAAATAATGCAGCAAAGTCCTTAAATAATTCAGCAGAGTGCTGAAATACCGCAGCAGGGTCCTTAAATAATGCAGCAGAGTCCTTAAGTAATGCAGCAAAGTCCTTAAATAATCCAGCCAAGTCCTTAAATAATGCAACAAAGTCCTTAAATAATGCAGCAGATTACTGAAATACTGCAGCAGGGTCCTTAAATAAAGCAGCAGAGTCCTTAAATAATGCAACAAAGTCCTTAAATAATGCAGCAGAGTCCTTAAATAATGCAACAAAGTCCTTAAATAATGCAGCAGAGTACTGAAATACCGCAGCAGGGTCCTTAAATAATGCAGCAAAGTCGTTAAATAATGAAGTAGAGTCCTTAAATAATGCAACAAAGTCCTTAAATGATGCAGCAGAGTCCTTAAATAATGCAACAAAGTCCTTAAATAATGCAGCAGAGTCCTTAAATAATGCAATAAAGTCCATAAATAATGCAGCAAAGTCCTTAAATAATTCAGCAGAGTGCTGAAATACCGCAGCAGGGTCCTTAAATAATGCAGCAGAGTCCTTAAATAATGCAACAAAGTCCTTAAATAATGCAGCACGGTCCTTAAATAATGCAACAAAGTCCTTAAATAATGCAGCAGAGTCCTTAAATAATGCAGCAAAGTCCTTAAATAATGCAGCAGAGTCCTTAAATAATCCAGCCAAGTCCTTAAATAATGCAACAAAGTCCTTAGATAATGCAGCAGATTACTGAAATACTGCAGCGGGGTCCTTAAATAATGCAGCAGAGTCCTTAAATAATGCAACAAAGTCCTTAAATAATGCAGAACAGTCCTTAAATAATGCAATAAAGTCCTTAAATAATGCAGCAAAGTCCTTATATAATGCAGCAGAGTCCTTAAATAATGCAACAAAGTCCTTAAATAATGCAGCAGAGTCCTTAAATAATGCAAGAAAGTCCTTAAATAATGCAGCAGAGTCCTTAAATAATGCAGCACATTCCTTAAGTAATGCAGCAGAGTCCTTAAATAATCCAGCCAAGTCCTTAAATATTGCAGCAGAGTCCTTAAATAATGCAGAAAAGTCCTTAAATAATGCAGCAGAGTCCTTAAAAACTGCAGCAGAGTCCTTAAATAATGCAGCAAAGTCCTTGAATAATGCAGCAGAGTCCTTAAATAATGCAACAAAGTCCTTAAATAATACAGAAGAGTCCTTAAATAATGCAGCAAATTCCTTAAATAATGCAGCAAAGTCTTTAAATAATGCAATAAAGTCCATAAATAATGCAGCAAAGTTCTTAAATAATGCAGCAGAGTCCTTAAATACCACAGCAGAGTCCTTAAATAATGCAGCAAAGTCTTTAAATAATGCAACAAAGTCCTTAAATACTGCAGCAGAGTCCTTAAATAATGCAGAAGAGTCCTTAAATAATCCAGCCAAGTCCTTAAATAATGCAGCAGAGTCCTTAAATAATGCAACAAAATCCTTAAATAATGCAGAAGAGTCCTTAAATAATCCAGCCAAGTCCTTAAATCATGCAGCAGGGTCCTTAAATAATCCAGCCAATTCCTTAAATAATGCAGAAGAGTCCTTTAATAATGCAACAAAGTCCTTAAATAATGCAGCAGAGTCCTTAAATAATGCAACAAAGTACTTAAATAATGCAGCAGAGTCCTTAAATAATGCAGCAAAGTCATTAAATAATGCTGCAGAGTTCTTAAATAATGCAGCAAATTCCTTAAATAATGCAGCAAAGTCTTTAAATAATGCAATAAAGTCCATAAATAATGCAGCAAAGTCCTTAAATAATGCAGCAGAGTACTGAAATACCGCAGCAGGGTCCTTAAATAATGCAGCAAAGTCGTTAAATAATGAAGTAGAGTCCTTAAATAATGCAACAACGTCCTTAAATGATGCAGCAGAGTCCTTAAATAATGCAGCACATTCCTTAAATAATGCAGCAGAGTCCTTAAATAATCCAGCCAAGTCCTTAAATACTGCAGCAGAGTACTTAAATAATGCAGCAAAGTCCTTAAATAATGCAGCAGAGTCCTTAAATAATGCAACAAAGTACTTAAATAATGCAGAAGAGTCCTTAAATAATGCAACAAAGTCCTTAAATAATGCAGCTGAGTACTTAAATAATGCAACAAAGTACTTAAATAATGCAGCAGAGTCCTTAAGTACCGTATCAGAGTCCTTAAATAATGCAGCAGAGTCCTTAAATAATGCAACAAAGTCCTTAAATAATGCAGCAGATTACTGAAATACTGCTGCAGGGTCCTTAAATAATGCAGCAGAGTCCTTAAATAATGCAACAAAGTCCTTAAATAATGCAGCATAGTCCTTAAATAATGCAACAAAGTCCTTAAATAATGCAGCAGAGTCCTTAAATAATGCAGCAGAGTACTGAAATACCGCAGCAGGGTCCTTAAATAATGCTGCAAAGTTGTTAAATAATGAAGTAGAGTCCTTAAGTAATGCAACAAAGTCCTTAAATGATGCAGCAGCGTCCTTAAATAATGCAACAAAGTCCTTAAATAATGCAGCAGAGTCCTTAAATAATGCAATAAAGTCCATAAATAATGCAGCAAAGTCCTTAAATAATTCAGCAGAGTGCTGAAATACCGCAGCAGGGTCCTTAAATAATGCAGCAGAGTCCTTAAGTAATGCAGCAAAGTCCTTAAATAATCCAGCCAAGTCCTTAAATAATGCAACAAAGTCCTTAAATAATGCAGCAGATTACTGAAATACTGCAGCAGGGTCCTTAAATAAAGCAGCAGAGTCCTTAAATAATGCAACAAAGTCCTTAAATAATGCAGCAGAGTCCTTAAATAATGCAACAAAGTCCTTAAATAATGCAGCAGAGTCCTTAAATAATGCAGCAGAGTACTGAAATACCGCAGCAGGGTCCTTAAATAATGCAGCAAAGTCGTTAAATAATGAAGTAGAGTCCTTAAATAATGCAACAAAGTCCTTAAATGATGCAGCAGAGTCCTTAAATAATGCAACAAAGTCCTTAAATAATGCAGCAGAGTCCTTAAATAATGCAATAAAGTCCATAAATAATGCAGCAAAGTCCTTAAATAATTCAGCAGAGTGCTGAAATACCGCAGCAGGGTCCTTAAATAATGCAGCAGAGTCCTTAAATAATGCAACAAAGTCCTTAAATAATGCAGCACGGTCCTTAAATAATGCAACAAAGTCCTTAAATAATGCAGCAGAGTCCTTAAATAATGCAGCAAAGTCCTTAAATAATGCAGCAGAGTCCTTAAATAATCCAGCCAAGTCCTTAAATAATGCAACAAAGTCCTTAGATAATGCAGCAGATTACTGAAATACTGCAGCGGGGTCCTTAAATAATGCAGCAGAGTCCTTAAATAATGCAACAAAGTCCTTAAATAATGCAGCAGAGTCCTTAAATAATGCAACAAAGTCCTTAAATAATGCAGCAGAGTCCTTAAATAATGCAGCAAAGTCCTTAAATAATGCAGCACAGTCCTTAAATAATCCAGCCAAGTCCTTAAATAATGCAGCAAAGTCTTTAAATAATGCAATAAAGTCCATAAATAATGCAGCAAATTCCTTAAATAATGCAGCAGAGTACTGAAATACCGCAGCAGGATCCTTAAATAATGCAGCAGAGTCCTTAAATAATGCAACAAAGTCCTTAAATAATGCAGAACAGTCCTTAAATAATGCAATAAAGTCCTTAAATAATGCAGCAAAGTCCTTATATAATGCAGCAGAGTCCTTAAATAATGCAACAAAGTCCTTAAATAATGCAGCAGAGTCCTTAAATAATGCAAGAAAGTCCTTAAATAATGCAGCAGAGTCCTTAAATAATGCAGCACATTCCTTAAATAATGCAGCAGAGTCCTTAAATAATCCAGCCAAGTCCTTAAATATTGCAGCAGAGTCCTTAAATAATGCAGAAAAGTCCTTAAATAATGCAGCAGAGTCCTTAAAAACTGCAGCAGAGTCCTTAAATAATGCAGCAAAGTCCTTGAATAATGCAGCAGAGTCCTTAAATAATGCAACAAAATTTTTAAATAATACAGAAGAGTCCTTAAATAATGCAGCAAATTCCTTAAATAATGCAGCAAAGTCTTTAAATAATGCAATAAAGTCCATAAATAATGCAGCAAAGTTCTTAAATAATGCAGCAGAGTCCTTAAATACCACAGCAGAGTCCTTAAATAATGCAGCAAAGTCTTTAAATAATGCAACAAAGTCCTTAAATAATGCAGCAGAGTCCTTAAATAATGCAGAAGAGTCCTTAAATAATCCATCCAAGTCCTTAAATAATGCAGCAGAGTCCTTAAATAATGCAACAAAATCCTTAAATAATGCAGAAGAGTCCTTAAATAATCCAGCCAAGTCCTTAAATCATGCAGCAGGGTCCTTAAATAATCCAGCCAAGTCCTTAAATAATGCAGAAGAGTCCTTTAATAATGCAACAAAGTCCTTAAATAATGCAGCAGAGTCCTTAAATAATGCAACAAAGTACTTAAATAATGCAGCAGAGTCCTTAAATAATGCAGCAAAGTCATTAAATAATGCTGCAGAGTCCTTAAATAATGCAGCAAATTCCTTAAATAATGCAGCAAAGTCTTTAAATAATGCAATAAAGTCCATAAATAATGCAGCAAAGTCCTTAAATAATGCAGCAGAGTACTGAAATACCGCAGCAGGGTCCTTAAATAATGCAGCAAAGTCGTTAAATAATGAAGTAGAGTCCTTAAATAATGCAACAACGTCCTTAAATGATGCAGCAGAGTCCTTAAATAATGCAGCACATTCCTTAAATAATGCAGCAGAGTCCTTAAATAATCCAGCCAAGTCCTTAAATACTGCAGCAGAGTACTTAAATAATGCAGCAAAGTCCTTAAATAATGCAGCAGAGTCCTTAAATAATGCAACAAAGTACTTAAATAATGCAGAAGAGTCCTTAAATAATGCAACAAAGTCCTTAAATAATGCAGCTGAGTACTTAAATAATGCAACAAAGTACTTAAATAATGCAGCAGAGTCCTTAAGTACCGTATCAGAGTCCTTAAATAATGCAGCAGAGTCCTTAAATAATGCAACAAAGTCCTTAAATAATGCAGCGGATTACTGAAATACTGCTGCAGGGTCCTTAAATAATGCAGCAGAGTCCTTAAATAATGCAACAAAGTCCTTAAATAATGCAGCATAGTCCTTAAATAATGCAACAAAGTACTTAAATAATGCAGCAGAGTCCTTAAATAATGCAGCAGAGTACTGAAATACCGCAGCAGGGTCCTTAAATAATGCAGCAAAGTTGTTAAATAATGAAGTAGAGTCCTTAAGTAATGCAACAAAGTCCTTAAATGATGCAGCAGCGTCCTTAAATAATGCAACAAAGTCCTTAAATAATGCAGCAGAGTCCTTAAATAATGCAATAAAGTCCATAAATAATGCAGCAAAGTCCTTAAATAATTCAGCAGAGTGCTGAAATACCGCAGCAGGGTCCTTAAATAATGCAGCAGAGTCCTTAAGTAATGCAGCAAAGTCCTTAAATAATCCAGCCAAGTCCTTAAATAATGCAACAAAGTCCTTAAATAATGCAGCAGATTACTGAAATACTGCAGCAGGGTCCTTAAATAAAGCAGCAGAGTCCTTAAATAATGCAACAAAGTCCTTAAATAATGCAGCAGAGTCCTTAAATAATGCAACAAAGTCCTTAAATAATGCAGCAGAGTCCTTAAATAATGCAGCAGAGTACTGAAATACCGCAGCAGGGTCCTTAAATAATGCAGCAAAGTCGTTAAATAATGAAGTAGAGTCCTTAAATAATGCAACAAAGTCCTTAAATGATGCAGCAGAGTCCTTAAATAATGCAACAAAGTCCTTAAATAATGCAGCAGAGTCCTTAAATAATGCAATAAAGTCCATAAATAATGCAGCAAAGTCCTTAAATAATTCAGCAGAGTGCTGAAATACCGCAGCAGGGTCCTTAAATAATGCAGCAGAGTCCTTAAATAATGCAACAAAGTCCTTAAATAATGCAGCACGGTCCTTAAATAATGCAACAAAGTCCTTAAATAATGCAGCAGAGTCCTTAAATAATGCAGCAAAGTCCTTAAATAATGCAGCAGAGTCCTTAAATAATCCAGCCAAGTCCTTAAATAATGCAACAAAGTCCTTAGATAATGCAGCAGATTACTGAAATACTGCAGCGGGGTCCTTAAATAATGCAGCAGAGTCCTTAAATAATGCAACAAAGTCCTTAAATAATGCAGAACAGTCCTTAAATAATGCAATAAAGTCCTTAAATAATGCAGCAAAGTCCTTATATAATGCAGCAGAGTCCTTAAATAATGCAACAAAGTCCTTAAATAATGCAGCAGAGTCCTTAAATAATGCAAGAAAGTCCTTAAATAATGCAGCAGAGTCCTTAAATAATGCAGCACATTCCTTAAGTAATGCAGCAGAGTCCTTAAATAATCCAGCCAAGTCCTTAAATATTGCAGCAGAGTCCTTAAATAATGCAGAAAAGTCCTTAAATAATGCAGCAGAGTCCTTAAAAACTGCAGCAGAGTCCTTAAATAATGCAGCAAAGTCCTTGAATAATGCAGCAGAGTCCTTAAATAATGCAACAAAGTCCTTAAATAATACAGAAGAGTCCTTAAATAATGCAGCAAATTCCTTAAATAATGCAGCAAAGTCTTTAAATAATGCAATAAAGTCCATAAATAATGCAGCAAAGTTCTTAAATAATGCAGCAGAGTCCTTAAATACCACAGCAGAGTCCTTAAATAATGCAGCAAAGTCTTTAAATAATGCAACAAAGTCCTTAAATACTGCAGCAGAGTCCTTAAATAATGCAGAAGAGTCCTTAAATAATCCAGCCAAGTCCTTAAATAATGCAGCAGAGTCCTTAAATAATGCAACAAAATCCTTAAATAATGCAGAAGAGTCCTTAAATAATCCAGCCAAGTCCTTAAATCATGCAGCAGGGTCCTTAAATAATCCAGCCAATTCCTTAAATAATGCAGAAGAGTCCTTTAATAATGCAACAAAGTCCTTAAATAATGCAGCAGAGTCCTTAAATAATGCAACAAAGTACTTAAATAATGCAGCAGAGTCCTTAAATAATGCAGCAAAGTCATTAAATAATGCTGCAGAGTTCTTAAATAATGCAGCAAATTCCTTAAATAATGCAGCAAAGTCTTTAAATAATGCAATAAAGTCCATAAATAATGCAGCAAAGTCCTTAAATAATGCAGCAGAGTACTGAAATACCGCAGCAGGGTCCTTAAATAATGCAGCAAAGTCGTTAAATAATGAAGTAGAGTCCTTAAATAATGCAACAACGTCCTTAAATGATGCAGCAGAGTCCTTAAATAATGCAGCACATTCCTTAAATAATGCAGCAGAGTCCTTAAATAATCCAGCCAAGTCCTTAAATACTGCAGCAGAGTACTTAAATAATGCAGCAAAGTCCTTAAATAATGCAGCAGAGTCCTTAAATAATGCAACAAAGTACTTAAATAATGCAGAAGAGTCCTTAAATAATGAAACAAAGTCCTTAAATAATGCAGCTGAGTACTTAAATAATGCAACAAAGTACTTAAATAATGCAGCAGAGTCCTTAAGTACCGTATCAGAGTCCTTAAATAATGCAGCAGAGTCCTTAAATAATGCAACAAAGTCCTTAAATAATGCAGCAGATTACTGAAATACTGCTGCAGGGTCCTTAAATAATGCAGCAGAGTCCTTAAATAATGCAACAAAGTCCTTAAATAATGCAGCATAGTCCTTAAATAATGCAACAAAGTCCTTAAATAATGCAGCAGAGTCCTTAAATAATGCAGCAGAGTACTGAAATACCGCAGCAGGGTCCTTAAATAATGCTGCAAAGTTGTTAAATAATGAAGTAGAGTCCTTAAGTAATGCAACAAAGTCCTTAAATGATGCAGCAGCGTCCTTAAATAATGCAACAAAGTCCTTAAATAATGCAGCAGAGTCCTTAAATAATGCAATAAAGTCCATAAATAATGCAGCAAAGTCCTTAAATAATTCAGCAGAGTGCTGAAATACCGCAGCAGGGTCCTTAAATAATGCAGCAGAGTCCTTAAGTAATGCAGCAAAGTCCTTAAATAATCCAGCCAAGTCCTTAAATAATGCAACAAAGTCCTTAAATAATGCAGCAGATTACTGAAATACTGCAGCAGGGTCCTTAAATAAAGCAGCAGAGTCCTTAAATAATGCAACAAAGTCCTTAAATAATGCAGCAGAGTCCTTAAATAATGCAACAAAGTCCTTAAATAATGCAGCAGAGTCCTTAAATAATGCAGCAGAGTACTGAAATACCGCAGCAGGGTCCTTAAATAATGCAGCAAAGTCGTTAAATAATGAAGTAGAGTCCTTAAATAATGCAACAAAGTCCTTAAATGATGCAGCAGAGTCCTTAAATAATGCAACAAAGTCCTTAAATAATGCAGCAGAGTCCTTAAATAATGCAATAAAGTCCATAAATAATGCAGCAAAGTCCTTAAATAATTCAGCAGAGTGCTGAAATACCGCAGCCAGGTCCTTAAATAATGCAGCAGAGTCCTTAAATAATGCAACAAAGTCCTTAAATAATGCAGCACGGTCCTTAAATAATGCAACAAAGTCCTTAAATAATGCAGCAGAGTCCTTAAATAATGCAGCAGAGTCCTTAAATAATCCAGCCAAGTCCTTAAATAATGCAACAAAGTCCTTAAATAATGCAGCAGATTACTGAAATACTGCAGCAGGGTCCTTAAATAATGCAGCAGAGTCCTTAAATAATGCAACAAAGTCCTTAAATAATGCAGCAGAGTCCTTAAATAATGCAACAAAGTCCTTAAATAATGCAGCAGAGTCCTTAAATAATGCAGCAGAGTACTGAAATAAGGCAGCAGGGTCCTTAAATAATGCAGCAAAGTCGTTAAATAATGAAGTAGAGTCCTTAAATAATGCAACAAAGTCCTTAAATGATGCAGCAGAGTCCTTAAATAATGCAACAAAGTCCTTAAATAATGCAGCAGAGTCCTTAAATAATGCAATAAAGTCCATAAATAATGCAGCAAAGTCCTTAAATAATTCAGCAGAGTGCTGAAATACCGCAGCAGGGTCCTTAAATAATGCAGCAGAGTCCTTAAATAATGCAACAAAGTCCTTAAATAATGCAGCACGGTCCTTAAATAATGCAACAAAGTCCTTAAATAATGCAGCAGAGTCCTTAAATAATGCAGCAAAGTCCTTAAATAATGCAGCAGAGTCCTTAAATAATCCAGCCAAGTCCTTAAATAATGCAACAAAGTCCTTAGATAATGCAGCAGATTACTGAAATACTGCAGCGGGGTCCTTAAATAATGCAGCAGAGTCCTTAAATAATGCAACAAAGTCCTTAAATAATGCAGCAGAGTCCTTAAATAATGCAACAAAGTCCTTAAATAATGCAGCAGAGTCCTTAAATAATGCAGCAAAGTCCTTAAATAATGCAGCACAGTCCTTAAATAATCCAGCCAAGTCCTTAAATAATGCAGCAAAGTCTTTAAATAATGCAATAAAGTCCATAAATAATGCAGCAAATTCCTTAAATAATGCAGCAGAGTACTGAAATACCGCAGCAGGATCCTTAAATAATGCAGCAGAGTCCTTAAATAATGCAACAAAGTCCTTAAATAATGCAGAACAGTCCTTAAATAATGCAATAAAGTCCTTAAATAATGCAGCAAAGTCCTTATATAATGCAGCAGAGTCCTTAAATAATGCAACAAAGTCCTTAAATAATGCAGCAGAGTCCTTAAATAATGCAAGAAAGTCCTTAAATAATGCAGCAGAGTCCTTAAATAATGCAGCACATTCCTTAAATAATGCAGCAGAGTCCTTAAATAATCCAGCCAAGTCCTTAAATATTGCAGCAGAGTCCTTAAATAATGCAGAAAAGTCCTTAAATAATGCAGCAGAGTCCTTAAAAACTGCAGCAGAGTCCTTAAATAATGCAGCAAAGTCCTTGAATAATGCAGCAGAGTCCTTAAATAATGCAACAAAATTTTTAAATAATACAGAAGAGTCCTTAAATAATGCAGCAAATTCCTTAAATAATGCAGCAAAGTCTTTAAATAATGCAATAAAGTCCATAAATAATGCAGCAAAGTTCTTAAATAATGCAGCAGAGTCCTTAAATACCACAGCAGAGTCCTTAAATAATGCAGCAAAGTCTTTAAATAATGCAACAAAGTCCTTAAATAATGCAGCAGAGTCCTTAAATAATGCAGAAGAGTCCTTAAATAATCCATCCAAGTCCTTAAATAATGCAGCAGAGTCCTTAAATAATGCAACAAAATCCTTAAATAATGCAGAAGAGTCCTTAAATAATCCAGCCAAGTCCTTAAATCATGCAGCAGGGTCCTTAAATAATCCAGCCAAGTCCTTAAATAATGCAGAAGAGTCCTTTAATAATGCAACAAAGTCCTTAAATAATGCAGCAGAGTCCTTAAATAATGCAACAAAGTACTTAAATAATGCAGCAGAGTCCTTAAATAATGCAGCAAAGTCATTAAATAATGCTGCAGAGTCCTTAAATAATGCAGCAAATTCCTTAAATAATGCAGCAAAGTCTTTAAATAATGCAATAAAGTCCATAAATAATGCAGCAAAGTCCTTAAATAATGCAGCAGAGTACTGAAATACCGCAGCAGGGTCCTTAAATAATGCAGCAAAGTCGTTAAATAATGAAGTAGAGTCCTTAAATAATGCAACAACGTCCTTAAATGATGCAGCAGAGTCCTTAAATAATGCAGCACATTCCTTAAATAATGCAGCAGAGTCCTTAAATAATCCAGCCAAGTCCTTAAATACTGCAGCAGAGTACTTAAATAATGCAGCAAAGTCCTTAAATAATGCAGCAGAGTCCTTAAATAATGCAACAAAGTACTTAAATAATGCAGAAGAGTCCTTAAATAATGCAACAAAGTCCTTAAATAATGCAGCTGAGTACTTAAATAATGCAACAAAGTACTTAAATAATGCAGCAGAGTCCTTAAGTACCGTATCAGAGTCCTTAAATAATGCAGCAGAGTCCTTAAATAATGCAACAAAGTCCTTAAATAATGCAGCAGATTACTGAAATACTGCTGCAGGGTCCTTAAATAATGCAGCAGAGTCCTTAAATAATGCAACAAAGTCCTTAAATAATGCAGCATAGTCCTTAAATAATGCAACAAAGTACTTAAATAATGCAGCAGAGTCCTTAAATAATGCAGCAGAGTACTGAAATACCGCAGCAGGGTCCTTAAATAATGCAGCAAAGTTGTTAAATAATGAAGTAGAGTCCTTAAGTAATGCAACAAAGTCCTTAAATGATGCAGCAGCGTCCTTAAATAATGCAACAAAGTCCTTAAATAATGCAGCAGAGTCCTTAAATAATGCAATAAAGTCCATAAATAATGCAGCAAAGTCCTTAAATAATTCAGCAGAGTGCTGAAATACCGCAGCAGGGTCCTTAAATAATGCAGCAGAGTCCTTAAGTAATGCAGCAAAGTCCTTAAATAATCCAGCCAAGTCCTTAAATAATGCAACAAAGTCCTTAAATAATGCAGCAGATTACTGAAATACTGCAGCAGGGTCCTTAAATAAAGCAGCAGAGTCCTTAAATAATGCAACAAAGTCCTTAAATAATGCAGCAGAGTCCTTAAATAATGCAACAAAGTCCTTAAATAATGCAGCAGAGTCCTTAAATAATGCAGCAGAGTACTGAAATACCGCAGCAGGGTCCTTAAATAATGCAGCAAAGTCGTTAAATAATGAAGTAGAGTCCTTAAATAATGCAACAAAGTCCTTAAATGATGCAGCAGAGTCCTTAAATAATGCAACAAAGTCCTTAAATAATGCAGCAGAGTCCTTAAATAATGCAATAAAGTCCATAAATAATGCAGCAAAGTCCTTAAATAATTCAGCAGAGTGCTGAAATACCGCAGCAGGGTCCTTAAATAATGCAGCAGAGTCCTTAAATAATGCAACAAAGTCCTTAAATAATGCAGCACGGTCCTTAAATAATGCAACAAAGTCCTTAAATAATGCAGCAGAGTCCTTAAATAATGCAGCAAAGTCCTTAAATAATGCAGCAGAGTCCTTAAATAATCCAGCCAAGTCCTTAAATAATGCAACAAAGTCCTTAGATAATGCAGCAGATTACTGAAATACTGCAGCGGGGTCCTTAAATAATGCAGCAGAGTCCTTAAATAATGCAACAAAGTCCTTAAATAATGCAGCAGAGTCCTTAAATAATGCAACAAAGTCCTTAAATAATGCAGCAGAGTCCTTAAATAATGCAGCAAAGTCCTTAAATAATGCAGCACAGTCCTTAAAT
Source organism: Phyllobates terribilis (assembly GCF_046119375.1). Lineage (NCBI taxonomy): Eukaryota > Metazoa > Chordata > Amphibia > Anura > Dendrobatidae > Phyllobates > Phyllobates terribilis. The sequence continues at coordinate 155,814 of NW_027362955.1, read as the reverse complement.
AATCCAGCCAAGTCCTTAAATAATGCAGCAAAGTCTTTAAATAATGCAATAAAGTCCATAAATAATGCAGCAAATTCCTTAAATAATGCAGCAGAGTACTGAAATACCGCAGCAGGATCCTTAAATAATGCAGCAGAGTCCTTAAATAATGCAACAAAGTCCTTAAATAATGCAGAACAGTCCTTAAATAATGCAATAAAGTCCTTAAATAATGCAGCAAAGTCCTTATATAATGCAGCAGAGTCCTTAAATAATGCAACAAAGTCCTTAAATAATGCAGCAGAGTCCTTAAATAATGCAAGAAAGTCCTTAAATAATGCAGCAGAGTCCTTAAATAATGCAGCACATTCCTTAAATAATGCAGCAGAGTCCTTAAATAATCCAGCCAAGTCCTTAAATATTGCAGCAGAGTCCTTAAATAATGCAGAAAAGTCCTTAAATAATGCAGCAGAGTCCTTAAAAACTGCAGCAGAGTCCTTAAATAATGCAGCAAAGTCCTTGAATAATGCAGCAGAGTCCTTAAATAATGCAACAAAATTTTTAAATAATACAGAAGAGTCCTTAAATAATGCAGCAAATTCCTTAAATAATGCAGCAAAGTCTTTAAATAATGCAATAAAGTCCATAAATAATGCAGCAAAGTTCTTAAATAATGCAGCAGAGTCCTTAAATACCACAGCAGAGTCCTTAAATAATGCAGCAAAGTCTTTAAATAATGCAACAAAGTCCTTAAATAATGCAGCAGAGTCCTTAAATAATGCAGAAGAGTCCTTAAATAATCCATCCAAGTCCTTAAATAATGCAGCAGAGTCCTTAAATAATGCAACAAAATCCTTAAATAATGCAGAAGAGTCCTTAAATAATCCAGCCAAGTCCTTAAATCATGCAGCAGGGTCCTTAAATAATCCAGCCAAGTCCTTAAATAATGCAGAAGAGTCCTTTAATAATGCAACAAAGTCCTTAAATAATGCAGCAGAGTCCTTAAATAATGCAACAAAGTACTTAAATAATGCAGCAGAGTCCTTAAATAATGCAGCAAAGTCATTAAATAATGCTGCAGAGTCCTTAAATAATGCAGCAAATTCCTTAAATAATGCAGCAAAGTCTTTAAATAATGCAATAAAGTCCATAAATAATGCAGCAAAGTCCTTAAATAATGCAGCAGAGTACTGAAATACCGCAGCAGGGTCCTTAAATAATGCAGCAAAGTCGTTAAATAATGAAGTAGAGTCCTTAAATAATGCAACAACGTCCTTAAATGATGCAGCAGAGTCCTTAAATAATGCAGCACATTCCTTAAATAATGCAGCAGAGTCCTTAAATAATCCAGCCAAGTCCTTAAATACTGCAGCAGAGTACTTAAATAATGCAGCAAAGTCCTTAAATAATGCAGCAGAGTCCTTAAATAATGCAACAAAGTACTTAAATAATGCAGAAGAGTCCTTAAATAATGCAACAAAGTCCTTAAATAATGCAGCTGAGTACTTAAATAATGCAACAAAGTACTTAAATAATGCAGCAGAGTCCTTAAGTACCGTATCAGAGTCCTTAAATAATGCAGCAGAGTCCTTAAATAATGCAACAAAGTCCTTAAATAATGCAGCGGATTACTGAAATACTGCTGCAGGGTCCTTAAATAATGCAGCAGAGTCCTTAAATAATGCAACAAAGTCCTTAAATAATGCAGCATAGTCCTTAAATAATGCAACAAAGTACTTAAATAATGCAGCAGAGTCCTTAAATAATGCAGCAGAGTACTGAAATACCGCAGCAGGGTCCTTAAATAATGCAGCAAAGTTGTTAAATAATGAAGTAGAGTCCTTAAGTAATGCAACAAAGTCCTTAAATGATGCAGCAGCGTCCTTAAATAATGCAACAAAGTCCTTAAATAATGCAGCAGAGTCCTTAAATAATGCAATAAAGTCCATAAATAATGCAGCAAAGTCCTTAAATAATTCAGCAGAGTGCTGAAATACCGCAGCAGGGTCCTTAAATAATGCAGCAGAGTCCTTAAGTAATGCAGCAAAGTCCTTAAATAATCCAGCCAAGTCCTTAAATAATGCAACAAAGTCCTTAAATAATGCAGCAGATTACTGAAATACTGCAGCAGGGTCCTTAAATAAAGCAGCAGAGTCCTTAAATAATGCAACAAAGTCCTTAAATAATGCAGCAGAGTCCTTAAATAATGCAACAAAGTCCTTAAATAATGCAGCAGAGTCCTTAAATAATGCAGCAGAGTACTGAAATACCGCAGCAGGGTCCTTAAATAATGCAGCAAAGTCGTTAAATAATGAAGTAGAGTCCTTAAATAATGCAACAAAGTCCTTAAATGATGCAGCAGAGTCCTTAAATAATGCAACAAAGTCCTTAAATAATGCAGCAGAGTCCTTAAATAATGCAATAAAGTCCATAAATAATGCAGCAAAGTCCTTAAATAATTCAGCAGAGTGCTGAAATACCGCAGCAGGGTCCTTAAATAATGCAGCAGAGTCCTTAAATAATGCAACAAAGTCCTTAAATAATGCAGCACGGTCCTTAAATAATGCAACAAAGTCCTTAAATAATGCAGCAGAGTCCTTAAATAATGCAGCAAAGTCCTTAAATAATGCAGCAGAGTCCTTAAATAATCCAGCCAAGTCCTTAAATAATGCAACAAAGTCCTTAGATAATGCAGCAGATTACTGAAATACTGCAGCGGGGTCCTTAAATAATGCAGCAGAGTCCTTAAATAATGCAACAAAGTCCTTAAATAATGCAGAACAGTCCTTAAATAATGCAATAAAGTCCTTAAATAATGCAGCAAAGTCCTTATATAATGCAGCAGAGTCCTTAAATAATGCAACAAAGTCCTTAAATAATGCAGCAGAGTCCTTAAATAATGCAAGAAAGTCCTTAAATAATGCAGCAGAGTCCTTAAATAATGCAGCACATTCCTTAAGTAATGCAGCAGAGTCCTTAAATAATCCAGCCAAGTCCTTAAATATTGCAGCAGAGTCCTTAAATAATGCAGAAAAGTCCTTAAATAATGCAGCAGAGTCCTTAAAAACTGCAGCAGAGTCCTTAAATAATGCAGCAAAGTCCTTGAATAATGCAGCAGAGTCCTTAAATAATGCAACAAAGTCCTTAAATAATACAGAAGAGTCCTTAAATAATGCAGCAAATTCCTTAAATAATGCAGCAAAGTCTTTAAATAATGCAATAAAGTCCATAAATAATGCAGCAAAGTTCTTAAATAATGCAGCAGAGTCCTTAAATACCACAGCAGAGTCCTTAAATAATGCAGCAAAGTCTTTAAATAATGCAACAAAGTCCTTAAATACTGCAGCAGAGTCCTTAAATAATGCAGAAGAGTCCTTAAATAATCCAGCCAAGTCCTTAAATAATGCAGCAGAGTCCTTAAATAATGCAACAAAATCCTTAAATAATGCAGAAGAGTCCTTAAATAATCCAGCCAAGTCCTTAAATCATGCAGCAGGGTCCTTAAATAATCCAGCCAATTCCTTAAATAATGCAGAAGAGTCCTTTAATAATGCAACAAAGTCCTTAAATAATGCAGCAGAGTCCTTAAATAATGCAACAAAGTACTTAAATAATGCAGCAGAGTCCTTAAATAATGCAGCAAAGTCATTAAATAATGCTGCAGAGTTCTTAAATAATGCAGCAAATTCCTTAAATAATGCAGCAAAGTCTTTAAATAATGCAATAAAGTCCATAAATAATGCAGCAAAGTCCTTAAATAATGCAGCAGAGTACTGAAATACCGCAGCAGGGTCCTTAAATAATGCAGCAAAGTCGTTAAATAATGAAGTAGAGTCCTTAAATAATGCAACAACGTCCTTAAATGATGCAGCAGAGTCCTTAAATAATGCAGCACATTCCTTAAATAATGCAGCAGAGTCCTTAAATAATCCAGCCAAGTCCTTAAATACTGCAGCAGAGTACTTAAATAATGCAGCAAAGTCCTTAAATAATGCAGCAGAGTCCTTAAATAATGCAACAAAGTACTTAAATAATGCAGAAGAGTCCTTAAATAATGAAACAAAGTCCTTAAATAATGCAGCTGAGTACTTAAATAATGCAACAAAGTACTTAAATAATGCAGCAGAGTCCTTAAGTACCGTATCAGAGTCCTTAAATAATGCAGCAGAGTCCTTAAATAATGCAACAAAGTCCTTAAATAATGCAGCAGATTACTGAAATACTGCTGCAGGGTCCTTAAATAATGCAGCAGAGTCCTTAAATAATGCAACAAAGTCCTTAAATAATGCAGCATAGTCCTTAAATAATGCAACAAAGTCCTTAAATAATGCAGCAGAGTCCTTAAATAATGCAGCAGAGTACTGAAATACCGCAGCAGGGTCCTTAAATAATGCTGCAAAGTTGTTAAATAATGAAGTAGAGTCCTTAAGTAATGCAACAAAGTCCTTAAATGATGCAGCAGCGTCCTTAAATAATGCAACAAAGTCCTTAAATAATGCAGCAGAGTCCTTAAATAATGCAATAAAGTCCATAAATAATGCAGCAAAGTCCTTAAATAATTCAGCAGAGTGCTGAAATACCGCAGCAGGGTCCTTAAATAATGCAGCAGAGTCCTTAAGTAATGCAGCAAAGTCCTTAAATAATCCAGCCAAGTCCTTAAATAATGCAACAAAGTCCTTAAATAATGCAGCAGATTACTGAAATACTGCAGCAGGGTCCTTAAATAAAGCAGCAGAGTCCTTAAATAATGCAACAAAGTCCTTAAATAATGCAGCAGAGTCCTTAAATAATGCAACAAAGTCCTTAAATAATGCAGCAGAGTCCTTAAATAATGCAGCAGAGTACTGAAATACCGCAGCAGGGTCCTTAAATAATGCAGCAAAGTCGTTAAATAATGAAGTAGAGTCCTTAAATAATGCAACAAAGTCCTTAAATGATGCAGCAGAGTCCTTAAATAATGCAACAAAGTCCTTAAATAATGCAGCAGAGTCCTTAAATAATGCAATAAAGTCCATAAATAATGCAGCAAAGTCCTTAAATAATTCAGCAGAGTGCTGAAATACCGCAGCCAGGTCCTTAAATAATGCAGCAGAGTCCTTAAATAATGCAACAAAGTCCTTAAATAATGCAGCACGGTCCTTAAATAATGCAACAAAGTCCTTAAATAATGCAGCAGAGTCCTTAAATAATGCAGCAGAGTCCTTAAATAATCCAGCCAAGTCCTTAAATAATGCAACAAAGTCCTTAAATAATGCAGCAGATTACTGAAATACTGCAGCAGGGTCCTTAAATAATGCAGCAGAGTCCTTAAATAATGCAACAAAGTCCTTAAATAATGCAGCAGAGTCCTTAAATAATGCAACAAAGTCCTTAAATAATGCAGCAGAGTCCTTAAATAATGCAGCAGAGTACTGAAATAAGGCAGCAGGGTCCTTAAATAATGCAGCAAAGTCGTTAAATAATGAAGTAGAGTCCTTAAATAATGCAACAAAGTCCTTAAATGATGCAGCAGAGTCCTTAAATAATGCAACAAAGTCCTTAAATAATGCAGCAGAGTCCTTAAATAATGCAATAAAGTCCATAAATAATGCAGCAAAGTCCTTAAATAATTCAGCAGAGTGCTGAAATACCGCAGCAGGGTCCTTAAATAATGCAGCAGAGTCCTTAAATAATGCAACAAAGTCCTTAAATAATGCAGCACGGTCCTTAAATAATGCAACAAAGTCCTTAAATAATGCAGCAGAGTCCTTAAATAATGCAGCAAAGTCCTTAAATAATGCAGCAGAGTCCTTAAATAATCCAGCCAAGTCCTTAAATAATGCAACAAAGTCCTTAGATAATGCAGCAGATTACTGAAATACTGCAGCGGGGTCCTTAAATAATGCAGCAGAGTCCTTAAATAATGCAACAAAGTCCTTAAATAATGCAGCAGAGTCCTTAAATAATGCAACAAAGTCCTTAAATAATGCAGCAGAGTCCTTAAATAATGCAGCAAAGTCCTTAAATAATGCAGCACAGTCCTTAAATAATCCAGCCAAGTCCTTAAATAATGCAGCAAAGTCTTTAAATAATGCAATAAAGTCCATAAATAATGCAGCAAATTCCTTAAATAATGCAGCAGAGTACTGAAATACCGCAGCAGGATCCTTAAATAATGCAGCAGAGTCCTTAAATAATGCAACAAAGTCCTTAAATAATGCAGAACAGTCCTTAAATAATGCAATAAAGTCCTTAAATAATGCAGCAAAGTCCTTATATAATGCAGCAGAGTCCTTAAATAATGCAACAAAGTCCTTAAATAATGCAGCAGAGTCCTTAAATAATGCAAGAAAGTCCTTAAATAATGCAGCAGAGTCCTTAAATAATGCAGCACATTCCTTAAATAATGCAGCAGAGTCCTTAAATAATCCAGCCAAGTCCTTAAATATTGCAGCAGAGTCCTTAAATAATGCAGAAAAGTCCTTAAATAATGCAGCAGAGTCCTTAAAAACTGCAGCAGAGTCCTTAAATAATGCAGCAAAGTCCTTGAATAATGCAGCAGAGTCCTTAAATAATGCAACAAAATTTTTAAATAATACAGAAGAGTCCTTAAATAATGCAGCAAATTCCTTAAATAATGCAGCAAAGTCTTTAAATAATGCAATAAAGTCCATAAATAATGCAGCAAAGTTCTTAAATAATGCAGCAGAGTCCTTAAATACCACAGCAGAGTCCTTAAATAATGCAGCAAAGTCTTTAAATAATGCAACAAAGTCCTTAAATAATGCAGCAGAGTCCTTAAATAATGCAGAAGAGTCCTTAAATAATCCATCCAAGTCCTTAAATAATGCAGCAGAGTCCTTAAATAATGCAACAAAATCCTTAAATAATGCAGAAGAGTCCTTAAATAATCCAGCCAAGTCCTTAAATCATGCAGCAGGGTCCTTAAATAATCCAGCCAAGTCCTTAAATAATGCAGAAGAGTCCTTTAATAATGCAACAAAGTCCTTAAATAATGCAGCAGAGTCCTTAAATAATGCAACAAAGTACTTAAATAATGCAGCAGAGTCCTTAAATAATGCAGCAAAGTCATTAAATAATGCTGCAGAGTCCTTAAATAATGCAGCAAATTCCTTAAATAATGCAGCAAAGTCTTTAAATAATGCAATAAAGTCCATAAATAATGCAGCAAAGTCCTTAAATAATGCAGCAGAGTACTGAAATACCGCAGCAGGGTCCTTAAATAATGCAGCAAAGTCGTTAAATAATGAAGTAGAGTCCTTAAATAATGCAACAACGTCCTTAAATGATGCAGCAGAGTCCTTAAATAATGCAGCACATTCCTTAAATAATGCAGCAGAGTCCTTAAATAATCCAGCCAAGTCCTTAAATACTGCAGCAGAGTACTTAAATAATGCAGCAAAGTCCTTAAATAATGCAGCAGAGTCCTTAAATAATGCAACAAAGTACTTAAATAATGCAGAAGAGTCCTTAAATAATGCAACAAAGTCCTTAAATAATGCAGCTGAGTACTTAAATAATGCAACAAAGTACTTAAATAATGCAGCAGAGTCCTTAAGTACCGTATCAGAGTCCTTAAATAATGCAGCAGAGTCCTTAAATAATGCAACAAAGTCCTTAAATAATGCAGCAGATTACTGAAATACTGCTGCAGGGTCCTTAAATAATGCAGCAGAGTCCTTAAATAATGCAACAAAGTCCTTAAATAATGCAGCATAGTCCTTAAATAATGCAACAAAGTACTTAAATAATGCAGCAGAGTCCTTAAATAATGCAGCAGAGTACTGAAATACCGCAGCAGGGTCCTTAAATAATGCAGCAAAGTTGTTAAATAATGAAGTAGAGTCCTTAAGTAATGCAACAAAGTCCTTAAATGATGCAGCAGCGTCCTTAAATAATGCAACAAAGTCCTTAAATAATGCAGCAGAGTCCTTAAATAATGCAATAAAGTCCATAAATAATGCAGCAAAGTCCTTAAATAATTCAGCAGAGTGCTGAAATACCGCAGCAGGGTCCTTAAATAATGCAGCAGAGTCCTTAAGTAATGCAGCAAAGTCCTTAAATAATCCAGCCAAGTCCTTAAATAATGCAACAAAGTCCTTAAATAATGCAGCAGATTACTGAAATACTGCAGCAGGGTCCTTAAATAAAGCAGCAGAGTCCTTAAATAATGCAACAAAGTCCTTAAATAATGCAGCAGAGTCCTTAAATAATGCAACAAAGTCCTTAAATAATGCAGCAGAGTCCTTAAATAATGCAGCAGAGTACTGAAATACCGCAGCAGGGTCCTTAAATAATGCAGCAAAGTCGTTAAATAATGAAGTAGAGTCCTTAAATAATGCAACAAAGTCCTTAAATGATGCAGCAGAGTCCTTAAATAATGCAACAAAGTCCTTAAATAATGCAGCAGAGTCCTTAAATAATGCAATAAAGTCCATAAATAATGCAGCAAAGTCCTTAAATAATTCAGCAGAGTGCTGAAATACCGCAGCAGGGTCCTTAAATAATGCAGCAGAGTCCTTAAATAATGCAACAAAGTCCTTAAATAATGCAGCACGGTCCTTAAATAATGCAACAAAGTCCTTAAATAATGCAGCAGAGTCCTTAAATAATGCAGCAAAGTCCTTAAATAATGCAGCAGAGTCCTTAAATAATCCAGCCAAGTCCTTAAATAATGCAACAAAGTCCTTAGATAATGCAGCAGATTACTGAAATACTGCAGCGGGGTCCTTAAATAATGCAGCAGAGTCCTTAAATAATGCAACAAAGTCCTTAAATAATGCAGAACAGTCCTTAAATAATGCAATAAAGTCCTTAAATAATGCAGCAAAGTCCTTATATAATGCAGCAGAGTCCTTAAATAATGCAACAAAGTCCTTAAATAATGCAGCAGAGTCCTTAAATAATGCAAGAAAGTCCTTAAATAATGCAGCAGAGTCCTTAAATAATGCAGCACATTCCTTAAGTAATGCAGCAGAGTCCTTAAATAATCCAGCCAAGTCCTTAAATATTGCAGCAGAGTCCTTAAATAATGCAGAAAAGTCCTTAAATAATGCAGCAGAGTCCTTAAAAACTGCAGCAGAGTCCTTAAATAATGCAGCAAAGTCCTTGAATAATGCAGCAGAGTCCTTAAATAATGCAACAAAGTCCTTAAATAATACAGAAGAGTCCTTAAATAATGCAGCAAATTCCTTAAATAATGCAGCAAAGTCTTTAAATAATGCAATAAAGTCCATAAATAATGCAGCAAAGTTCTTAAATAATGCAGCAGAGTCCTTAAATACCACAGCAGAGTCCTTAAATAATGCAGCAAAGTCTTTAAATAATGCAACAAAGTCCTTAAATAATGCAGCAGAGTCCTTAAATAATGCAGAAGAGTCCTTAAATAATCCAGCCAAGTCCTTAAATAATGCAGCAGAGTCCTTAAATAATGCAACAAAATCCTTAAATAATGCAGAAGAGTCCTTAAATAATCCAGCCAAGTCCTTAAATCATGCAGCAGGGTCCTTAAATAATCCAGCCAATTCCTTAAATAATGCAGAAGAGTCCTTTAATAATGCAACAAAGTCCTTAAATAATGCAGCAGAGTCCTTAAATAATGCAACAAAGTACTTAAATAATGCAGCAGAGTCCTTAAATAATGCAGCAAAGTCATTAAATAATGCTGCAGAGTTCTTAAATAATGCAGCAAATTCCTTAAATAATGCAGCAAAGTCTTTAAATAATGCAATAAAGTCCATAAATAATGCAGCAAAGTCCTTAAATAATGCAGCAGAGTACTGAAATACCGCAGCAGGGTCCTTAAATAATGCAGCAAAGTCGTTAAATAATGAAGTAGAGTCCTTAAATAATGCAATAAAGTCCATAAATAATGCAGCAAAGTCCTTAAATAATTCAGCAGAGTGCTGAAATACCGCAGCAGGGTCCTTAAATAATGCAGCAGAGTCCTTAAGTAATGCAGCAAAGTCCTTAAATAATCCAGCCAAGTCCTTAAATAATGCAACAAAGTCCTTAAATAATGCAGCAGATTACTGAAATACTGCAGCAGGGTCCTTAAATAAAGCAGCAGAGTCCTTAAATAATGCAACAAAGTCCTTAAATAATGCAGCAGAGTCCTTAAATAATGCAACAAAGTCCTTAAATAATGCAGCAGAGTCCTTAAATAATGCAGCAGAGTACTGAAATACCGCAGCAGGGTCCTTAAATAATGCAGCAAAGTCGTTAAATAATGAAGTAGAGTCCTTAAATAATGCAACAAAGTCCTTAAATGATGCAGCAGAGTCCTTAAATAATGCAACAAAGTCCTTAAATAATGCAGCAGAGTCCTTAAATAATGCAATAAAGTCCATAAATAATGCAGCAAAGTCCTTAAATAATTCAGCAGAGTGCTGAAATACCGCAGCCAGGTCCTTAAATAATGCAGCAGAGTCCTTAAATAATGCAACAAAGTCCTTAAATAATGCAGCACGGTCCTTAAATAATGCAACAAAGTCCTTAAATAATGCAGCAGAGTCCTTAAATAATGCAGCAGAGTCCTTAAATAATCCAGCCAAGTCCTTAAATAATGCAACAAAGTCCTTAAATAATGCAGCAGATTACTGAAATACTGCAGCAGGGTCCTTAAATAATGCAGCAGAGTCCTTAAATAATGCAACAAAGTCCTTAAATAATGCAGCAGAGTCCTTAAATAATGCAACAAAGTCCTTAAATAATGCAGCAGAGTCCTTAAATAATGCAGCAGAGTACTGAAATAAGGCAGCAGGGTCCTTAAATAATGCAGCAAAGTCGTTAAATAATGAAGTAGAGTCCTTAAATAATGCAACAAAGTCCTTAAATGATGCAGCAGAGTCCTTAAATAATGCAACAAAGTCCTTAAATAATGCAGCAGAGTCCTTAAATAATGCAATAAAGTCCATAAATAATGCAGCAAAGTCCTTAAATAATTCAGCAGAGTGCTGAAATACCGCAGCAGGGTCCTTAAATAATGCAGCAGAGTCCTTAAATAATGCAACAAAGTCCTTAAATAATGCAGCACGGTCCTTAAATAATGCAACAAAGTCCTTAAATAATGCAGCAGAGTCCTTAAATAATGCAGCAAAGTCCTTAAATAATGCAGCAGAGTCCTTAAATAATCCAGCCAAGTCCTTAAATAATGCAACAAAGTCCTTAGATAATGCAGCAGATTACTGAAATACTGCAGCGGGGTCCTTAAATAATGCAGCAGAGTCCTTAAATAATGCAACAAAGTCCTTAAATAATGCAGCAGAGTCCTTAAATAATGCAACAAAGTCCTTAAATAATGCAGCAGAGTCCTTAAATAATGCAGCAAAGTCCTTAAATAATGCAGCACAGTCCTTAAATAATCCAGCCAAGTCCTTAAATAATGCAGCAAAGTCTTTAAATAATGCAATAAAGTCCATAAATAATGCAGCAAATTCCTTAAATAATGCAGCAGAGTACTGAAATACCGCAGCAGGATCCTTAAATAATGCAGCAGAGTCCTTAAATAATGCAACAAAGTCCTTAAATAATGCAGAACAGTCCTTAAATAATGCAATAAAGTCCTTAAATAATGCAGCAAAGTCCTTATATAATGCAGCAGAGTCCTTAAATAATGCAACAAAGTCCTTAAATAATGCAGCAGAGTCCTTAAATAATGCAAGAAAGTCCTTAAATAATGCAGCAGAGTCCTTAAATAATGCAGCACATTCCTTAAATAATGCAGCAGAGTCCTTAAATAATCCAGCCAAGTCCTTAAATATTGCAGCAGAGTCCTTAAATAATGCAGAAAAGTCCTTAAATAATGCAGCAGAGTCCTTAAAAACTGCAGCAGAGTCCTTAAATAATGCAGCAAAGTCCTTGAATAATGCAGCAGAGTCCTTAAATAATGCAACAAAATTTTTAAATAATACAGAAGAGTCCTTAAATAATGCAGCAAATTCCTTAAATAATGCAGCAAAGTCTTTAAATAATGCAATAAAGTCCATAAATAATGCAGCAAAGTTCTTAAATAATGCAGCAGAGTCCTTAAATACCACAGCAGAGTCCTTAAATAATGCAGCAAAGTCTTTAAATAATGCAACAAAGTCCTTAAATAATGCAGCAGAGTCCTTAAATAATGCAGAAGAGTCCTTAAATAATCCATCCAAGTCCTTAAATAATGCAGCAGAGTCCTTAAATAATGCAACAAAATCCTTAAATAATGCAGAAGAGTCCTTAAATAATCCAGCCAAGTCCTTAAATCATGCAGCAGGGTCCTTAAATAATCCAGCCAAGTCCTTAAATAATGCAGAAGAGTCCTTTAATAATGCAACAAAGTCCTTAAATAATGCAGCAGAGTCCTTAAATAATGCAACAAAGTACTTAAATAATGCAGCAGAGTCCTTAAATAATGCAGCAAAGTCATTAAATAATGCTGCAGAGTCCTTAAATAATGCAGCAAATTCCTTAAATAATGCAGCAAAGTCTTTAAATAATGCAATAAAGTCCATAAATAATGCAGCAAAGTCCTTAAATAATGCAGCAGAGTACTGAAATACCGCAGCAGGGTCCTTAAATAATGCAGCAAAGTCGTTAAATAATGAAGTAGAGTCCTTAAATAATGCAACAACGTCCTTAAATGATGCAGCAGAGTCCTTAAATAATGCAGCACATTCCTTAAATAATGCAGCAGAGTCCTTAAATAATCCAGCCAAGTCCTTAAATACTGCAGCAGAGTACTTAAATAATGCAGCAAAGTCCTTAAATAATGCAGCAGAGTCCTTAAATAATGCAACAAAGTACTTAAATAATGCAGAAGAGTCCTTAAATAATGCAACAAAGTCCTTAAATAATGCAGCTGAGTACTTAAATAATGCAACAAAGTACTTAAATAATGCAGCAGAGTCCTTAAGTACCGTATCAGAGTCCTTAAATAATGCAGCAGAGTCCTTAAATAATGCAACAAAGTCCTTAAATAATGCAGCAGATTACTGAAATACTGCTGCAGGGTCCTTAAATAATGCAGCAGAGTCCTTAAATAATGCAACAAAGTCCTTAAATAATGCAGCATAGTCCTTAAATAATGCAACAAAGTACTTAAATAATGCAGCAGAGTCCTTAAATAATGCAGCAGAGTACTGAAATACCGCAGCAGGGTCCTTAAATAATGCAGCAAAGTTGTTAAATAATGAAGTAGAGTCCTTAAGTAATGCAACAAAGTCCTTAAATGATGCAGCAGCGTCCTTAAATAATGCAACAAAGTCCTTAAATAATGCAGCAGAGTCCTTAAATAATGCAATAAAGTCCATAAATAATGCAGCAAAGTCCTTAAATAATTCAGCAGAGTGCTGAAATACCGCAGCAGGGTCCTTAAATAATGCAGCAGAGTCCTTAAGTAATGCAGCAAAGTCCTTAAATAATCCAGCCAAGTCCTTAAATAATGCAACAAAGTCCTTAAATAATGCAGCAGATTACTGAAATACTGCAGCAGGGTCCTTAAATAAAGCAGCAGAGTCCTTAAATAATGCAACAAAGTCCTTAAATAATGCAGCAGAGTCCTTAAATAATGCAACAAAGTCCTTAAATAATGCAGCAGAGTCCTTAAATAATGCAGCAGAGTACTGAAATACCGCAGCAGGGTCCTTAAATAATGCAGCAAAGTCGTTAAATAATGAAGTAGAGTCCTTAAATAATGCAACAAAGTCCTTAAATGATGCAGCAGAGTCCTTAAATAATGCAACAAAGTCCTTAAATAATGCAGCAGAGTCCTTAAATAATGCAATAAAGTCCATAAATAATGCAGCAAAGTCCTTAAATAATTCAGCAGAGTGCTGAAATACCGCAGCAGGGTCCTTAAATAATGCAGCAGAGTCCTTAAATAATGCAACAAAGTCCTTAAATAATGCAGCACGGTCCTTAAATAATGCAACAAAGTCCTTAAATAATGCAGCAGAGTCCTTAAATAATGCAGCAAAGTCCTTAAATAATGCAGCAGAGTCCTTAAATAATCCAGCCAAGTCCTTAAATAATGCAACAAAGTCCTTAGATAATGCAGCAGATTACTGAAATACTGCAGCGGGGTCCTTAAATAATGCAGCAGAGTCCTTAAATAATGCAACAAAGTCCTTAAATAATGCAGAACAGTCCTTAAATAATGCAATAAAGTCCTTAAATAATGCAGCAAAGTCCTTATATAATGCAGCAGAGTCCTTAAATAATGCAACAAAGTCCTTAAATAATGCAGCAGAGTCCTTAAATAATGCAAGAAAGTCCTTAAATAATGCAGCAGAGTCCTTAAATAATGCAGCACATTCCTTAAGTAATGCAGCAGAGTCCTTAAATAATCCAGCCAAGTCCTTAAATATTGCAGCAGAGTCCTTAAATAATGCAGAAAAGTCCTTAAATAATGCAGCAGAGTCCTTAAAAACTGCAGCAGAGTCCTTAAATAATGCAGCAAAGTCCTTGAATAATGCAGCAGAGTCCTTAAATAATGCAACAAAGTCCTTAAATAATACAGAAGAGTCCTTAAATAATGCAGCAAATTCCTTAAATAATGCAGCAAAGTCTTTAAATAATGCAATAAAGTCCATAAATAATGCAGCAAAGTTCTTAAATAATGCAGCAGAGTCCTTAAATACCACAGCAGAGTCCTTAAATAATGCAGCAAAGTCTTTAAATAATGCAACAAAGTCCTTAAATAATGCAGCAGAGTCCTTAAATAATGCAGAAGAGTCCTTAAATAATCCAGCCAAGTCCTTAAATAATGCAGCAGAGTCCTTAAATAATGCAACAAAATCCTTAAATAATGCAGAAGAGTCCTTAAATAATCCAGCCAAGTCCTTAAATCATGCAGCAGGGTCCTTAAATAATCCAGCCAATTCCTTAAATAATGCAGAAGAGTCCTTTAATAATGCAACAAAGTCCTTAAATAATGCAGCAGAGTCCTTAAATAATGCAACAAAGTACTTAAATAATGCAGCAGAGTCCTTAAATAATGCAGCAAAGTCATTAAATAATGCTGCAGAGTTCTTAAATAATGCAGCAAATTCCTTAAATAATGCAGCAAAGTCTTTAAATAATGCAATAAAGTCCATAAATAATGCAGCAAAGTCCTTAAATAATGCAGCAGAGTACTGAAATACCGCAGCAGGGTCCTTAAATAATGCAGCAAAGTCGTTAAATAATGAAGTAGAGTCCTTAAATAATGCAACAAAGTCCATAAATAATGCAACAAAGTCCTTAAATAATGCAGCAGAGTCCTTAAATAATGCAGCAGAGTCCTTAAATAATCCAGCCAAGTCCTTAAATAATGCAACAAAGTCCTTAAATAATGCAGCAGATTACTGAAATACTGCAGCAGGGTCCTTAAATAATGCAGCAGAGTCCTTAAATAATGCAACAAAGTCCTTAAATAATGCAGCAGAGTCCTTAAATAATGCAACAAAGTCCTTAAATAATGCAGCAGAGTCCTTAAATAATGCAGCAGAGTACTGAAATAAGGCAGCAGGGTCCTTAAATAATGCAGCAAAGTCGTTAAATAATGAAGTAGAGTCCTTAAATAATGCAACAAAGTCCTTAAATGATGCAGCAGAGTCCTTAAATAATGCAACAAAGTCCTTAAATAATGCAGCAGAGTCCTTAAATAATGCAATAAAGTCCATAAATAATGCAGCAAAGTCCTTAAATAATTCAGCAGAGTGCTGAAATACCGCAGCAGGGTCCTTAAATAATGCAGCAGAGTCCTTAAATAATGCAACAAAGTCCTTAAATAATGCAGCACGGTCCTTAAATAATGCAACAAAGTCCTTAAATAATGCAGCAGAGTCCTTAAATAATGCAGCAAAGTCCTTAAATAATGCAGCAGAGTCCTTAAATAATCCAGCCAAGTCCTTAAATAATGCAACAAAGTCCTTAGATAATGCAGCAGATTACTGAAATACTGCAGCGGGGTCCTTAAATAATGCAGCAGAGTCCTTAAATAATGCAACAAAGTCCTTAAATAATGCAGCAGAGTCCTTAAATAATGCAACAAAGTCCTTAAATAATGCAGCAGAGTCCTTAAATAATGCAGCAAAGTCCTTAAATAATGCAGCACAGTCCTTAAATAATCCAGCCAAGTCCTTAAATAATGCAGCAAAGTCTTTAAATAATGCAATAAAGTCCATAAATAATGCAGCAAATTCCTTAAATAATGCAGCAGAGTACTGAAATACCGCAGCAGGATCCTTAAATAATGCAGCAGAGTCCTTAAATAATGCAACAAAGTCCTTAAATAATGCAGAACAGTCCTTAAATAATGCAATAAAGTCCTTAAATAATGCAGCAAAGTCCTTATATAATGCAGCAGAGTCCTTAAATAATGCAACAAAGTCCTTAAATAATGCAGCAGAGTCCTTAAATAATGCAAGAAAGTCCTTAAATAATGCAGCAGAGTCCTTAAATAATGCAGCACATTCCTTAAATAATGCAGCAGAGTCCTTAAATAATCCAGCCAAGTCCTTAAATATTGCAGCAGAGTCCTTAAATAATGCAGAAAAGTCCTTAAATAATGCAGCAGAGTCCTTAAAAACTGCAGCAGAGTCCTTAAATAATGCAGCAAAGTCCTTGAATAATGCAGCAGAGTCCTTAAATAATGCAACAAAATTTTTAAATAATACAGAAGAGTCCTTAAATAATGCAGCAAATTCCTTAAATAATGCAGCAAAGTCTTTAAATAATGCAATAAAGTCCATAAATAATGCAGCAAAGTTCTTAAATAATGCAGCAGAGTCCTTAAATACCACAGCAGAGTCCTTAAATAATGCAGCAAAGTCTTTAAATAATGCAACAAAGTCCTTAAATAATGCAGCAGAGTCCTTAAATAATGCAGAAGAGTCCTTAAATAATCCATCCAAGTCCTTAAATAATGCAGCAGAGTCCTTAAATAATGCAACAAAATCCTTAAATAATGCAGAAGAGTCCTTAAATAATCCAGCCAAGTCCTTAAATCATGCAGCAGGGTCCTTAAATAATCCAGCCAAGTCCTTAAATAATGCAGAAGAGTCCTTTAATAATGCAACAAAGTCCTTAAATAATGCAGCAGAGTCCTTAAATAATGCAACAAAGTACTTAAATAATGCAGCAGAGTCCTTAAATAATGCAGCAAAGTCATTAAATAATGCTGCAGAGTCCTTAAATAATGCAGCAAATTCCTTAAATAATGCAGCAAAGTCTTTAAATAATGCAATAAAGTCCATAAATAATGCAGCAAAGTCCTTAAATAATGCAGCAGAGTACTGAAATACCGCAGCAGGGTCCTTAAATAATGCAGCAAAGTCGTTAAATAATGAAGTAGAGTCCTTAAATAATGCAACAACGTCCTTAAATGATGCAGCAGAGTCCTTAAATAATGCAGCACATTCCTTAAATAATGCAGCAGAGTCCTTAAATAATCCAGCCAAGTCCTTAAATACTGCAGCAGAGTACTTAAATAATGCAGCAAAGTCCTTAAATAATGCAGCAGAGTCCTTAAATAATGCAACAAAGTACTTAAATAATGCAGAAGAGTCCTTAAATAATGCAACAAAGTCCTTAAATAATGCAGCTGAGTACTTAAATAATGCAACAAAGTACTTAAATAATGCAGCAGAGTCCTTAAGTACCGTATCAGAGTCCTTAAATAATGCAGCAGAGTCCTTAAATAATGCAACAAAGTCCTTAAATAATGCAGCAGATTACTGAAATACTGCTGCAGGGTCCTTAAATAATGCAGCAGAGTCCTTAAATAATGCAACAAAGTCCTTAAATAATGCAGCATAGTCCTTAAATAATGCAACAAAGTACTTAAATAATGCAGCAGAGTCCTTAAATAATGCAGCAGAGTACTGAAATACCGCAGCAGGGTCCTTAAATAATGCAGCAAAGTTGTTAAATAATGAAGTAGAGTCCTTAAGTAATGCAACAAAGTCCTTAAATGATGCAGCAGCGTCCTTAAATAATGCAACAAAGTCCTTAAATAATGCAGCAGAGTCCTTAAATAATGCAATAAAGTCCATAAATAATGCAGCAAAGTCCTTAAATAATTCAGCAGAGTGCTGAAATACCGCAGCAGGGTCCTTAAATAATGCAGCAGAGTCCTTAAGTAATGCAGCAAAGTCCTTAAATAATCCAGCCAAGTCCTTAAATAATGCAACAAAGTCCTTAAATAATGCAGCAGATTACTGAAATACTGCAGCAGGGTCCTTAAATAAAGCAGCAGAGTCCTTAAATAATGCAACAAAGTCCTTAAATAATGCAGCAGAGTCCTTAAATAATGCAACAAAGTCCTTAAATAATGCAGCAGAGTCCTTAAATAATGCAGCAGAGTACTGAAATACCGCAGCAGGGTCCTTAAATAATGCAGCAAAGTCGTTAAATAATGAAGTAGAGTCCTTAAATAATGCAACAAAGTCCTTAAATGATGCAGCAGAGTCCTTAAATAATGCAACAAAGTCCTTAAATAATGCAGCAGAGTCCTTAAATAATGCAATAAAGTCCATAAATAATGCAGCAAAGTCCTTAAATAATTCAGCAGAGTGCTGAAATACCGCAGCAGGGTCCTTAAATAATGCAGCAGAGTCCTTAAATAATGCAACAAAGTCCTTAAATAATGCAGCACGGTCCTTAAATAATGCAACAAAGTCCTTAAATAATGCAGCAGAGTCCTTAAATAATGCAGCAAAGTCCTTAAATAATGCAGCAGAGTCCTTAAATAATCCAGCCAAGTCCTTAAATAATGCAACAAAGTCCTTAGATAATGCAGCAGATTACTGAAATACTGCAGCGGGGTCCTTAAATAATGCAGCAGAGTCCTTAAATAATGCAACAAAGTCCTTAAATAATGCAGAACAGTCCTTAAATAATGCAATAAAGTCCTTAAATAATGCAGCAAAGTCCTTATATAATGCAGCAGAGTCCTTAAATAATGCAACAAAGTCCTTAAATAATGCAGCAGAGTCCTTAAATAATGCAAGAAAGTCCTTAAATAATGCAGCAGAGTCCTTAAATAATGCAGCACATTCCTTAAGTAATGCAGCAGAGTCCTTAAATAATCCAGCCAAGTCCTTAAATATTGCAGCAGAGTCCTTAAATAATGCAGAAAAGTCCTTAAATAATGCAGCAGAGTCCTTAAAAACTGCAGCAGAGTCCTTAAATAATGCAGCAAAGTCCTTGAATAATGCAGCAGAGTCCTTAAATAATGCAACAAAGTCCTTAAATAATACAGAAGAGTCCTTAAATAATGCAGCAAATTCCTTAAATAATGCAGCAAAGTCTTTAAATAATGCAATAAAGTCCATAAATAATGCAGCAAAGTTCTTAAATAATGCAGCAGAGTCCTTAAATACCACAGCAGAGTCCTTAAATAATGCAGCAAAGTCTTTAAATAATGCAACAAAGTCCTTAAATAATGCAGCAGAGTCCTTAAATAATGCAGAAGAGTCCTTAAATAATCCAGCCAAGTCCTTAAATAATGCAGCAGAGTCCTTAAATAATGCAACAAAATCCTTAAATAATGCAGAAGAGTCCTTAAATAATCCAGCCAAGTCCTTAAATCATGCAGCAGGGTCCTTAAATAATCCAGCCAAGTCCTTAAATAATGCAGAAGAGTCCTTTAATAATGCAACAAAGTCCTTAAATAATGCAGCAGAGTCCTTAAATAATGCAACAAAGTACTTAAATAATGCAGCAGAGTCCTTAAATAATGCAGCAAAGTCATTAAATAATGCTGCAGAGTCCTTAAATAATGCAGCAAATTCCTTAAATAATGCAGCAAAGTCTTTAAATAATGCAATAAAGTCCATAAATAATGCAGCAAAGTCCTTAAATAATGCAGCAGAGTACTGAAATACCGCAGCAGGGTCCTTAAATAATGCAGCAAAGTCGTTAAATAATGAAGTAGAGTCCTTAAATAATGCAACAACGTCCTTAAATGATGCAGCAGAGTCCTTAAATAATGCAGCACATTCCTTAAATAATGCAGCAGAGTCCTTAAATAATCCAGCCAAGTCCTTAAATACTGCAGCAGAGTACTTAAATAATGCAGCAAAGTCCTTAAATAATGCAGCAGAGTCCTTAAATAATGCAACAAAGTACTTAAATAATGCAGAAGAGTCCTTAAATAATGCAACAAAGTCCTTAAATAATGCAGCTGAGTACTTAAATAATGCAACAAAGTACTTAAATAATGCAGCAGAGTCCTTAAGTACCGTATCAGAGTCCTTAAATAATGCAGCAGAGTCCTTAAATAATGCAACAAAGTCCTTAAATAATGCAGCAGATTACTGAAATACTGCTGCAGGGTCCTTAAATAATGCAGCAGAGTCCTTAAATAATGCAACAAAGTCCTTAAATAATGCAGCATAGTCCTTAAATAATGCAACAAAGTACTTAAATAATGCAGCAGAGTCCTTAAATAATGCAGCAGAGTACTGAAATACCGCAGCAGGGTCCTTAAATAATGCAGCAAAGTTGTTAAATAATGAAGTAGAGTCCTTAAGTAATGCAACAAAGTCCTTAAATGATGCAGCAGCGTCCTTAAATAATGCAACAAAGTCCTTAAATAATGCAGCAGAGTCCTTAAATAATGCAATAAAGTCCATAAATAATGCAGCAAAGTCCTTAAATAATTCAGCAGAGTGCTGAAATACCGCAGCAGGGTCCTTAAATAATGCAGCAGAGTCCTTAAGTAATGCAGCAAAGTCCTTAAATAATCCAGCCAAGTCCTTAAATAATGCAACAAAGTCCTTAAATAATGCAGCAGATTACTGAAATACTGCAGCAGGGTCCTTAAATAAAGCAGCAGAGTCCTTAAATAATGCAACAAAGTCCTTAAATAATGCAGCAGAGTCCTTAAATAATGCAACAAAGTCCTTAAATAATGCAGCAGAGTCCTTAAATAATGCAGCAGAGTACTGAAATACCGCAGCAGGGTCCTTAAATAATGCAGCAAAGTCGTTAAATAATGAAGTAGAGTCCTTAAATAATGCAACAAAGTCCTTAAATGATGCAGCAGAGTCCTTAAATAATGCAACAAAGTCCTTAAATAATGCAGCAGAGTCCTTAAATAATGCAATAAAGTCCATAAATAATGCAGCAAAGTCCTTAAATAATTCAGCAGAGTGCTGAAATACCGCAGCAGGGTCCTTAAATAATGCAGCAGAGTCCTTAAATAATGCAACAAAGTCCTTAAATAATGCAGCACGGTCCTTAAATAATGCAACAAAGTCCTTAAATAATGCAGCAGAGTCCTTAAATAATGCAGCAAAGTCCTTAAATAATGCAGCAGAGTCCTTAAATAATCCAGCCAAGTCCTTAAATAATGCAACAAAGTCCTTAGATAATGCAGCAGATTACTGAAATACTGCAGCGGGGTCCTTAAATAATGCAGCAGAGTCCTTAAATAATGCAACAAAGTCCTTAAATAATGCAGAACAGTCCTTAAATAATGCAATAAAGTCCTTAAATAATGCAGCAAAGTCCTTATATAATGCAGCAGAGTCCTTAAATAATGCAACAAAGTCCTTAAATAATGCAGCAGAGTCCTTAAATAATGCAAGAAAGTCCTTAAATAATGCAGCAGAGTCCTTAAATAATGCAGCACATTCCTTAAGTAATGCAGCAGAGTCCTTAAATAATCCAGCCAAGTCCTTAAATATTGCAGCAGAGTCCTTAAATAATGCAGAAAAGTCCTTAAATAATGCAGCAGAGTCCTTAAAAACTGCAGCAGAGTCCTTAAATAATGCAGCAAAGTCCTTGAATAATGCAGCAGAGTCCTTAAATAATGCAACAAAGTCCTTAAATAATACAGAAGAGTCCTTAAATAATGCAGCAAATTCCTTAAATAATGCAGCAAAGTCTTTAAATAATGCAATAAAGTCCATAAATAATGCAGCAAAGTTCTTAAATAATGCAGCAGAGTCCTTAAATACCACAGCAGAGTCCTTAAATAATGCAGCAAAGTCTTTAAATAATGCAACAAAGTCCTTAAATAATGCAGCAGAGTCCTTAAATAATGCAGAAGAGTCCTTAAATAATCCAGCCAAGTCCTTAAATAATGCAGCAGAGTCCTTAAATAATGCAACAAAATCCTTAAATAATGCAGAAGAGTCCTTAAATAATCCAGCCAAGTCCTTAAATCATGCAGCAGGGTCCTTAAATAATCCAGCCAATTCCTTAAATAATGCAGAAGAGTCCTTTAATAATGCAACAAAGTCCTTAAATAATGCAGCAGAGTCCTTAAATAATGCAACAAAGTACTTAAATAATGCAGCAGAGTCCTTAAATAATGCAGCAAAGTCATTAAATAATGCTGCAGAGTTCTTAAATAATGCAGCAAATTCCTTAAATAATGCAGCAAAGTCTTTAAATAATGCAATAAAGTCCATAAATAATGCAGCAAAGTCCTTAAATAATGCAGCAGAGTACTGAAATACCGCAGCAGGGTCCTTAAATAATGCAGCAAAGTCGTTAAATAATGAAGTAGAGTCCTTAAATAATGCAACAAAGTCCATAAATAATGCAACAAAGTCCTTAAATAATGCAGCAGAGTCCTTAAATAATGCAGCAGAGTCCTTAAATAATCCAGCCAAGTCCTTAAATAATGCAACAAAGTCCTTAAATAATGCAGCAGATTACTGAAATACTGCAGCAGGGTCCTTAAATAATGCAGCAGAGTCCTTAAATAATGCAACAAAGTCCTTAAATAATGCAGCAGAGTCCTTAAATAATGCAACAAAGTCCTTAAATAATGCAGCAGAGTCCTTAAATAATGCAGCAGAGTACTGAAATAAGGCAGCAGGGTCCTTAAATAATGCAGCAAAGTCGTTAAATAATGAAGTAGAGTCCTTAAATAATGCAACAAAGTCCTTAAATGATGCAGCAGAGTCCTTAAATAATGCAACAAAGTCCTTAAATAATGCAGCAGAGTCCTTAAATAATGCAATAAAGTCCATAAATAATGCAGCAAAGTCCTTAAATAATTCAGCAGAGTGCTGAAATACCGCAGCAGGGTCCTTAAATAATGCAGCAGAGTCCTTAAATAATGCAACAAAGTCCTTAAATAATGCAGCACGGTCCTTAAATAATGCAACAAAGTCCTTAAATAATGCAGCAGAGTCCTTAAATAATGCAGCAAAGTCCTTAAATAATGCAGCAGAGTCCTTAAATAATCCAGCCAAGTCCTTAAATAATGCAACAAAGTCCTTAGATAATGCAGCAGATTACTGAAATACTGCAGCGGGGTCCTTAAATAATGCAGCAGAGTCCTTAAATAATGCAACAAAGTCCTTAAATAATGCAGCAGAGTCCTTAAATAATGCAACAAAGTCCTTAAATAATGCAGCAGAGTCCTTAAATAATGCAGCAAAGTCCTTAAATAATGCAGCACAGTCCTTAAATAATCCAGCCAAGTCCTTAAATAATGCAGCAAAGTCTTTAAATAATGCAATAAAGTCCATAAATAATGCAGCAAATTCCTTAAATAATGCAGCAGAGTACTGAAATACCGCAGCAGGATCCTTAAATAATGCAGCAGAGTCCTTAAATAATGCAACAAAGTCCTTAAATAATGCAGAACAGTCCTTAAATAATGCAATAAAGTCCTTAAATAATGCAGCAAAGTCCTTATATAATGCAGCAGAGTCCTTAAATAATGCAACAAAGTCCTTAAATAATGCAGCAGAGTCCTTAAATAATGCAAGAAAGTCCTTAAATAATGCAGCAGAGTCCTTAAATAATGCAGCACATTCCTTAAATAATGCAGCAGAGTCCTTAAATAATCCAGCCAAGTCCTTAAATATTGCAGCAGAGTCCTTAAATAATGCAGAAAAGTCCTTAAATAATGCAGCAGAGTCCTTAAAAACTGCAGCAGAGTCCTTAAATAATGCAGCAAAGTCCTTGAATAATGCAGCAGAGTCCTTAAATAATGCAACAAAATTTTTAAATAATACAGAAGAGTCCTTAAATAATGCAGCAAATTCCTTAAATAATGCAGCAAAGTCTTTAAATAATGCAATAAAGTCCATAAATAATGCAGCAAAGTTCTTAAATAATGCAGCAGAGTCCTTAAATACCACAGCAGAGTCCTTAAATAATGCAGCAAAGTCTTTAAATAATGCAACAAAGTCCTTAAATAATGCAGCAGAGTCCTTAAATAATGCAGAAGAGTCCTTAAATAATCCATCCAAGTCCTTAAATAATGCAGCAGAGTCCTTAAATAATGCAACAAAATCCTTAAATAATGCAGAAGAGTCCTTAAATAATCCAGCCAAGTCCTTAAATCATGCAGCAGGGTCCTTAAATAATCCAGCCAAGTCCTTAAATAATGCAGAAGAGTCCTTTAATAATGCAACAAAGTCCTTAAATAATGCAGCAGAGTCCTTAAATAATGCAACAAAGTACTTAAATAATGCAGCAGAGTCCTTAAATAATGCAGCAAAGTCATTAAATAATGCTGCAGAGTCCTTAAATAATGCAGCAAATTCCTTAAATAATGCAGCAAAGTCTTTAAATAATGCAATAAAGTCCATAAATAATGCAGCAAAGTCCTTAAATAATGCAGCAGAGTACTGAAATACCGCAGCAGGGTCCTTAAATAATGCAGCAAAGTCGTTAAATAATGAAGTAGAGTCCTTAAATAATGCAACAACGTCCTTAAATGATGCAGCAGAGTCCTTAAATAATGCAGCACATTCCTTAAATAATGCAGCAGAGTCCTTAAATAATCCAGCCAAGTCCTTAAATACTGCAGCAGAGTACTTAAATAATGCAGCAAAGTCCTTAAATAATGCAGCAGAGTCCTTAAATAATGCAACAAAGTACTTAAATAATGCAGAAGAGTCCTTAAATAATGCAACAAAGTCCTTAAATAATGCAGCTGAGTACTTAAATAATGCAACAAAGTACTTAAATAATGCAGCAGAGTCCTTAAGTACCGTATCAGAGTCCTTAAATAATGCAGCAGAGTCCTTAAATAATGCAACAAAGTCCTTAAATAATGCAGCAGATTACTGAAATACTGCTGCAGGGTCCTTAAATAATGCAGCAGAGTCCTTAAATAATGCAACAAAGTCCTTAAATAATGCAGCATAGTCCTTAAATAATGCAACAAAGTACTTAAATAATGCAGCAGAGTCCTTAAATAATGCAGCAGAGTACTGAAATACCGCAGCAGGGTCCTTAAATAATGCAGCAAAGTTGTTAAATAATGAAGTAGAGTCCTTAAGTAATGCAACAAAGTCCTTAAATGATGCAGCAGCGTCCTTAAATAATGCAACAAAGTCCTTAAATAATGCAGCAGAGTCCTTAAATAATGCAATAAAGTCCATAAATAATGCAGCAAAGTCCTTAAATAATTCAGCAGAGTGCTGAAATACCGCAGCAGGGTCCTTAAATAATGCAGCAGAGTCCTTAAGTAATGCAGCAAAGTCCTTAAATAATCCAGCCAAGTCCTTAAATAATGCAACAAAGTCCTTAAATAATGCAGCAGATTACTGAAATACTGCAGCAGGGTCCTTAAATAAAGCAGCAGAGTCCTTAAATAATGCAACAAAGTCCTTAAATAATGCAGCAGAGTCCTTAAATAATGCAACAAAGTCCTTAAATAATGCAGCAGAGTCCTTAAATAATGCAGCAGAGTACTGAAATACCGCAGCAGGGTCCTTAAATAATGCAGCAAAGTCGTTAAATAATGAAGTAGAGTCCTTAAATAATGCAACAAAGTCCTTAAATGATGCAGCAGAGTCCTTAAATAATGCAACAAAGTCCTTAAATAATGCAGCAGAGTCCTTAAATAATGCAATAAAGTCCATAAATAATGCAGCAAAGTCCTTAAATAATTCAGCAGAGTGCTGAAATACCGCAGCAGGGTCCTTAAATAATGCAGCAGAGTCCTTAAATAATGCAACAAAGTCCTTAAATAATGCAGCACGGTCCTTAAATAATGCAACAAAGTCCTTAAATAATGCAGCAGAGTCCTTAAATAATGCAGCAAAGTCCTTAAATAATGCAGCAGAGTCCTTAAATAATCCAGCCAAGTCCTTAAATAATGCAACAAAGTCCTTAGATAATGCAGCAGATTACTGAAATACTGCAGCGGGGTCCTTAAATAATGCAGCAGAGTCCTTAAATAATGCAACAAAGTCCTTAAATAATGCAGAACAGTCCTTAAATAATGCAATAAAGTCCTTAAATAATGCAGCAAAGTCCTTATATAATGCAGCAGAGTCCTTAAATAATGCAACAAAGTCCTTAAATAATGCAGCAGAGTCCTTAAATAATGCAAGAAAGTCCTTAAATAATGCAGCAGAGTCCTTAAATAATGCAGCACATTCCTTAAGTAATGCAGCAGAGTCCTTAAATAATCCAGCCAAGTCCTTAAATATTGCAGCAGAGTCCTTAAATAATGCAGAAAAGTCCTTAAATAATGCAGCAGAGTCCTTAAAAACTGCAGCAGAGTCCTTAAATAATGCAGCAAAGTCCTTGAATAATGCAGCAGAGTCCTTAAATAATGCAACAAAGTCCTTAAATAATACAGAAGAGTCCTTAAATAATGCAGCAAATTCCTTAAATAATGCAGCAAAGTCTTTAAATAATGCAATAAAGTCCATAAATAATGCAGCAAAGTTCTTAAATAATGCAGCAGAGTCCTTAAATACCACAGCAGAGTCCTTAAATAATGCAGCAAAGTCTTTAAATAATGCAACAAAGTCCTTAAATAATGCAGCAGAGTCCTTAAATAATGCAGAAGAGTCCTTAAATAATCCAGCCAAGTCCTTAAATAATGCAGCAGAGTCCTTAAATAATGCAACAAAATCCTTAAATAATGCAGAAGAGTCCTTAAATAATCCAGCCAAGTCCTTAAATCATGCAGCAGGGTCCTTAAATAATCCAGCCAATTCCTTAAATAATGCAGAAGAGTCCTTTAATAATGCAACAAAGTCCTTAAATAATGCAGCAGAGTCCTTAAATAATGCAACAAAGTACTTAAATAATGCAGCAGAGTCCTTAAATAATGCAGCAAAGTCATTAAATAATGCTGCAGAGTTCTTAAATAATGCAGCAAATTCCTTAAATAATGCAGCAAAGTCTTTAAATAATGCAATAAAGTCCATAAATAATGCAGCAAAGTCCTTAAATAATGCAGCAGAGTACTGAAATACCGCAGCAGGGTCCTTAAATAATGCAGCAAAGTCGTTAAATAATGAAGTAGAGTCCTTAAATAATGCAACAAAGTCCATAAATAATGCAACAAAGTCCTTAAATAATGCAGCAGAGTCCTTAAATAATGCAGCAGAGTCCTTAAATAATCCAGCCAAGTCCTTAAATACTGCAGCAGAGTACTTAAATAATGCAGCAAAGTCCTTAAATAATGCAGCAGAGTCCTTAAATAATGCAACAAAGTACTTAAATAATGCAGAAGAGTCCTTAAATAATGCAACAAAGTCCTTAAATAATGCAGCTGAGTACTTAAATAATGCAACAAAGTACTTAAATAATGCAGCAGAGTCCTTAAGTACCGTATCAGAGTCCTTAAATAATGCAGCAGAGTCCTTAAATAATGCAACAAAGTCCTTAAATAATGCAGCAGATTACTGAAATACTGCTGCAGGGTCCTTAAATAATGCAGCAGAGTCCTTAAATAATGCAACAAAGTCCTTAAATAATGCAGCATAGTCCTTAAATAATGCAACAAAGTCCTTAAATAATGCAGCAGAGTCCTTAAATAATGCAGCAGAGTACTGAAATACCGCAGCAGGGTCCTTAAATAATGCAGCAAAGTTGTTAAATAATGAAGTAGAGTCCTTAAGTAATGCAACAAAGTCCTTAAATGATGCAGCAGCATCCTTAAATAATGCAACAAAGTCCTTAAATAATGCAGCAGAGTCCTTAAATAATGCAATAAAGTCCATAAATAATGCAGCAAAGTCCTTAAATAATTCAGCAGAGTGCTGAAATACCGCAGCAGGGTCCTTAAATAATGCAGCAGAGTCCTTAAGTAATGCAGCAAAGTCCTTAAATAATCCAGCCAAGTCCATAAATAATGCAACAAAGTCCTTAAATAATGCAGCAGATTACTGAAATACTGCAGCAGGGTCCTTAAATAAAGCAGCAGAGTCCTTAAATAATGCAACAAAGTCCTTAAATAATGCAGCAGAGTCCTTAAATAATGCAACAAAGTCCTTAAATAATGCAGCAGAGTCCTTAAATAATGCAGCAGAGTACTGAAATACCGCAGCAGGGTCCTTAAATAATGCAGCAAAGTCGTTAAATAATGAAGTAGAGTCCTTAAATAATGCAACAAAGTCCTTAAATGATGCAGCAGAGTCCTTAAATAATGCAACAAAGTCCTTAAATAATGCAGCAGAGTCCTTAAATAATGCAATAAAGTCCATAAATAATGCAGCAAAGTCCTTAAATAATTCAGCAGAGTGCTGAAATACCGCAGCCAGGTCCTTAAATAATGCAGCAGAGTCCTTAAATAATGCAACAAAGTCCTTAAATAATGCAGCACGGTCCTTAAATAATGCAACAAAGTCCTTAAATAATGCAGCAGAGTCCTTAAATAATGCAGCAGAGTCCTTAAATAATCCAGCCAAGTCCTTAAATAATGCAACAAAGTCCTTAAATAATGCAGCAGATTACTGAAATACTGCAGCAGGGTCCTTAAATAATGCAGCAGAGTCCTTAAATAATGCAACAAAGTCCTTAAATAATGCAGCAGAGTCCTTAAATAATGCAACAAAGTCCTTAAATAATGCAGCAGAGTCCTTAAATAATGCAGCAGAGTACTGAAATACCGCAGCAGGGTCCTTAAATAATGCAGCAAAGTCGTTAAATAATGAAGTAGAGTCCTTAAATAATGCAACAAAGTCCTTAAATGATGCAGCAGAGTCCTTAAATAATGCAACAAAGTCCTTAAATAATGCAGCAGAGTCCTTAAATAATGCAATAAAGTCCATAAATAATGCAGCAAAGTCCTTAAATAATTCAGCAGAGTGCTGAAATACCGCAGCAGGGTCCTTAAATAATGCAGCAGAGTCCTTAAATAATGCAACAAAGTCCTTAAATAATGCAGCACGGTCCTTAAATAATGCAACAAAGTCCTTAAATAATGCAGCAGAGTCCTTAAATAATGCAGCAAAGTCCTTAAATAATGCAGCAGAGTCCTTAAATAATCCAGCCAAGTCCTTAAATAATGCAACAAAGTCCTTAGATAATGCAGCAGATTACTGAAATACTGCAGCAGGGTCCTTAAATAATGCAGCAGAGTCCTTAAATAATGCAACAAAGTCCTTAAATAATGCAGCAGAGTCCTTAAATAATGCAACAAAGTCCTTAAATAATGCAGCAGAGTCCTTAAATAATGCAGCCAAGTCCTTAAATAATGCAGCAAAGTCTTTAAATAATGCAATAAAGTCCATAAATAATGCAGCAAATTCCTTAAATAATGCAGCAGAGTACTGAAATACCGCAGCAGGATCCTTAAATAATGCAGCAGAGTCCTTAAATAATGCAACAAAGTCCTTAAATAATGCAGAACAGTCCTTAAATAATGCAATAAAGTCCTTAAATAATGCAGCAAAGTCCTTATATAATGCAGCAGAGTCCTTAAATAATGCAACAAAGTCCTTAAATAATGCAGCAGAGTCCTTAAATAATGCAAGAAAGTCCTTAAATAATGCAGCAGAGTCCTTAAATAATGCAGCACATTCCTTAAATAATGCAGCAGAGTCCTTAAATATTCCAGCCAAGTCCTTAAATATTGCAGCAGAGTCCTTAAATAATGCAGAAAAGTCCTTAAATAATGCAGCAGAGTCCTTAAAAACTGCAGCAGAGTCCTTAAATAATGCAGCAGAGTCCTTAAATAATGCAAGAAAGTCCTTAAATAATGCAGCAGAGTCCTTAAATAATGCAGCACATTCCTTAAATAATGCAGCAGAGTCCTTAAATAATCCAGCCAAGTCCTTAAATATTGCAGCAGAGTCCTTAAATAATGCAGCAAAGTCCTTGAATAATGCAGCAGAGTCCTTAAATAATGCAACAAAGTCCTTAAATAATACAGAAGAGTCCTTAAATAATGCAGCAAATTCCTTAAATAATGCAGCAAAGTCTTTAAATAATGCAATAAAGTCCATAAATAATGCAGCAAAGTTCTTAAATAATGCAGCAGAGTCCTTAAATACCACAGCAGAGTCCTTAAATAATGCAGCAAAGTCTTTAAATAATGCAACAAAGTCCTTAAATAATGCAGCAGAGTCCTTAAATAATGCAGAAGAGTCCTTAAATAATCCAGCCAAGTCCTTAAATAATGCAGCAGAGTCCTTAAATAATGCAACAAAATCCTTAAATAATGCAGAAGAGTCCTTAAATAATCCAGCCAAGTCCTTAAATCATGCAGCAGGGTCCTTAAATAATCCAGCCAATTCCTTAAATAATGCAGAAGAGTCCTTTAATAATGCAACAAAGTCCTTAAATAATGCAGCAGAGTCCTTAAATAATGCAACAAAGTACTTAAATAATGCAGCAGAGTCCTTAAATAATGCAGCAAAGTCATTAAATAATGCTGCAGAGTTCTTAAATAATGCAGCAAATTCCTTAAATAATGCAGCAAAGTCTTTAAATAATGCAATAAAGTCCATAAATAAAGCAGCAAAGTCCTTAAATAATGCAGCAGAGTACTGAAATACCGCAGCAGGGTCCTTAAATAATGCAGCAAAGTCGTTAAATAATGAAGTAGAGTCCTTAAATAATGCAACAACGTCCTTAAATGATGCAGCAGAGTCCTTAAATAATGCAGCACATTCCTTAAATAATGCAGCAGAGTCCTTAAATAATCCAGCCAAGTCCTTAAATACTGCAGCAGAGTACTTAAATAATGCAGCAAAGTCTTTAAATAATGCAATAAAGTCCATAAATAATGCAGCAAAGTTCTTAAATAATGCAGCAGAGTCCTTAAATACCACAGCAGAGTCCTTAAATAATGCAGCAAAGTCTTTAAATAATGCAACAAAGTCCTTAAATAATGCAGCAGAGTCCTTAAATAATGCAGAAGAGTCCTTAAATAATCCAGCCAAGTCCTTAAATAATGCAGCAGAGTCCTTAAATAATGCAACAAAATCCTTAAATAATGCAGAAGAGTCCTTAAATAATCCAGCCAAGTCCTTAAATCATGCAGCAGGGTCCTTAAATAATCCAGCCAATTCCTTAAATAATGCAGAAGAGTCCTTTAATAATGCAACAAAGTCCTTAAATAATGCAGCAGAGTCCTTAAATAATGCAACAAAGTACTTAAATAATGCAGCAGAGTCCTTAAATAATGCAGCAAAGTCATTAAATAATGCTG
Organism: Phyllobates terribilis; assembly: GCF_046119375.1. Taxonomy (NCBI): domain Eukaryota; kingdom Metazoa; phylum Chordata; class Amphibia; order Anura; family Dendrobatidae; genus Phyllobates; species Phyllobates terribilis. The sequence goes on along the minus strand of NW_027362955.1, from coordinate 124,496 downwards.
CAGAGTTCTTAAATAATGCAGCAAATTCCTTAAATAATGCAGCAAAGTCTTTAAATAATGCAATAAAGTCCATAAATAATGCAGCAAAGTCCTTAAATAATGCAGCAGAGTACTGAAATACCGCAGCAGGGTCCTTAAATAATGCAGCAAAGTCGTTAAATAATGAAGTAGAGTCCTTAAATAATGCAACAACATCCTTAAATGATGCAGCAGAGTCCTTAAATAATGCAGCACATTCCTTAAATAATGCAGCAGAGTCCTTAAATAATCCAGCCAAGTCCTTAAATACTGCAGCAGAGTACTTAAATAATGCAGCAAAGTCCTTAAATAATGCAGCAGAGTCCTTAAATAATGCAACAAAGTACTTAAATAATGCAGAAGAGTCCTTAAATAATGCAACAAAGTCCTTAAATAATGCAGCTGAGTACTTAAATAATGCAACAAAGTACTTAAATAATGCAGCAGAGTCCTTAAGTACCGTATCAGAGTCCTTAAATAATGCAGCAGAGTCCTTAAATAATGCAACAAAGTCCTTAAATAATGCAGCAGATTACTGAAATACTGCTGCAGGGTCCTTAAATAATGCAGCAGAGTCCTTAAATAATGCAACAAAGTCCTTAAATAATGCAGCATAGTCCTTAAATAATGCAACAAAGTCCTTAAATAATGCAGCAGAGTCCTTAAATAATGCAGCAGAGTACTGAAATACCGCAGCAGGGTCCTTAAATAATGCAGCAAAGTTGTTAAATAATGAAGTAGAGTCCTTAAGTAATGCAACAAAGTCCTTAAATGATGCAGCAGCGTCCTTAAATAATGCAACAAAGTCCTTAAATAATGCAGCAGAGTCCTTAAATAATGCAATAAAGTCCATAAATAATGCAGCAAAGTCCTTAAATAATTCAGCAGAGTGCTGAAATACCGCAGCAGGGTCCTTAAATAATGCAGCAGAGTCCTTAAGTAATGCAGCAAAGTCCTTAAATAATCCAGCCAAGTCCTTAAATAATGCAACAAAGTCCTTAAATAATGCAGCAGATTACTGAAATACTGCAGCAGGGTCCTTAAATAAAGCAGCAGAGTCCTTAAATAATGCAACAAAGTCCTTAAATAATGCAGCAGAGTCCTTAAATAATGCAACAAAGTCCTTAAATAATGCAGCAGAGTCCTTAAATAATGCAGCAGAGTACTGAAATACCGCAGCAGGGTCCTTAAATAATGCAGCAAAGTCGTTAAATAATGAAGTAGAGTCCTTAAATAATGCAACAAAGTCCTTAAATGATGCAGCAGAGTCCTTAAATAATGCAACAAAGTCCTTAAATAATGCAGCAGAGTCCTTAAATAATGCAATAAAGTCCATAAATAATGCAGCAAAGTCCTTAAATAATTCAGCAGAGTGCTGAAATACCGCAGCCAGGTCCTTAAATAATGCAGCAGAGTCCTTAAATAATGCAACAAAGTCCTTAAATAATGCAGCACGGTCCTTAAATAATGCAACAAAGTCCTTAAATAATGCAGCAGAGTCCTTAAATAATGCAGCAGAGTCCTTAAATAATCCAGCCAAGTCCTTAAATAATGCAACAAAGTCCTTAAATAATGCAGCAGATTACTGAAATACTGCAGCAGGGTCCTTAAATAATGCAGCAGAGTCCTTAAATAATGCAACAAAGTCCTTAAATAATGCAGCAGAGTCCTTAAATAATGCAACAAAGTCCTTAAATAATGCAGCAGAGTCCTTAAATAATGCAGCAGAGTACTGAAATACCGCAGCAGGGTCCTTAAATAATGCAGCAAAGTCGTTAAATAATGAAGTAGAGTCCTTAAATAATGCAACAAAGTCCTTAAATGATGCAGCAGAGTCCTTAAATAATGCAACAAAGTCCTTAAATAATGCAGCAGAGTCCTTAAATAATGCAATAAAGTCCATAAATAATGCAGCAAAGTCCTTAAATAATTCAGCAGAGTGCTGAAATACCGCAGCAGGGTCCTTAAATAATGCAGCAGAGTCCTTAAATAATGCAACAAAGTCCTTAAATAATGCAGCACGGTCCTTAAATAATGCAACAAAGTCCTTAAATAATGCAGCAGAGTCCTTAAATAATGCAGCAAAGTCCTTAAATAATGCAGCAGAGTCCTTAAATAATCCAGCCAAGTCCTTAAATAATGCAACAAAGTCCTTAGATAATGCAGCAGATTACTGAAATACTGCAGCGGGGTCCTTAAATAATGCAGCAGAGTCCTTAAATAATGCAACAAAGTCCTTAAATAATGCAGCAGAGTCCTTAAATAATGCAACAAAGTCCTTAAATAATGCAGCAGAGTCCTTAAATAATGCAGCAAAGTCCTTAAATAATGCAGCACAGTCCTTAAATAATCCAGCCAAGTCCTTAAATAATGCAGCAAAGTCTTTAAATAATGCAATAAAGTCCATAAATAATGCAGCAAATTCCTTAAATAATGCAGCAGAGTACTGAAATACCGCAGCAGGATCCTTAAATAATGCAGCAGAGTCCTTAAATAATGCAACAAAGTCCTTAAATAATGCAGAACAGTCCTTAAATAATGCAATAAAGTCCTTAAATAATGCAGCAAAGTCCTTATATAATGCAGCAGAGTCCTTAAATAATGCAACAAAGTCCTTAAATAATGCAGCAGAGTCCTTAAATAATGCAAGAAAGTCCTTAAATAATGCAGCAGAGTCCTTAAATAATGCAGCACATTCCTTAAATAATGCAGCAGAGTCCTTAAATAATCCAGCCAAGTCCTTAAATATTGCAGCAGAGTCCTTAAATAATGCAGAAAAGTCCTTAAATAATGCAGCAGAGTCCTTAAAAACTGCAGCAGAGTCCTTAAATAATGCAGCAAAGTCCTTGAATAATGCAGCAGAGTCCTTAAATAATGCAACAAAATTTTTAAATAATACAGAAGAGTCCTTAAATAATGCAGCAAATTCCTTAAATAATGCAGCAAAGTCTTTAAATAATGCAATAAAGTCCATAAATAATGCAGCAAAGTTCTTAAATAATGCAGCAGAGTCCTTAAATACCACAGCAGAGTCCTTAAATAATGCAGCAAAGTCTTTAAATAATGCAACAAAGTCCTTAAATAATGCAGCAGAGTCCTTAAATAATGCAGAAGAGTCCTTAAATAATCCATCCAAGTCCTTAAATAATGCAGCAGAGTCCTTAAATAATGCAACAAAATCCTTAAATAATGCAGAAGAGTCCTTAAATAATCCAGCCAAGTCCTTAAATCATGCAGCAGGGTCCTTAAATAATCCAGCCAAGTCCTTAAATAATGCAGAAGAGTCCTTTAATAATGCAACAAAGTCCTTAAATAATGCAGCAGAGTCCTTAAATAATGCAACAAAGTACTTAAATAATGCAGCAGAGTCCTTAAATAATGCAGCAAAGTCATTAAATAATGCTGCAGAGTCCTTAAATAATGCAGCAAATTCCTTAAATAATGCAGCAAAGTCTTTAAATAATGCAATAAAGTCCATAAATAATGCAGCAAAGTCCTTGAATAATGCAGCAGAGTACTGAAATACCGCAGCAGGGTCCTTAAATAATGCAGCAAAGTCGTTAAATAATGAAGTAGAGTCCTTAAATAATGCAACAACGTCCTTAAATGATGCAGCAGAGTCCTTAAATAATGCAGCACATTCCTTAAATAATGCAGCAGAGTCCTTAAATAATCCAGCCAAGTCCTTAAATACTGCAGCAGAGTACTTAAATAATGCAGCAAAGTCCTTAAATAATGCAGCAGAGTCCTTAAATAATGCAACAAAGTACTTAAATAATGCAGAAGAGTCCTTAAATAATGCAACAAAGTCCTTAAATAATGCAGCTGAGTACTTAAATAATGCAACAAAGTACTTAAATAATGCAGCAGAGTCCTTAAGTACCGTATCAGAGTCCTTAAATAATGCAGCAGAGTACTGAAATACCGCAGCAGGGTCCTTAAATAATGCAGCAAAGTCGTTAAATAATGAAGTAGAGTCCTTAAATAATGCAACAAAGTCCTTAAATGATGCAGCAGAGTCCTTAAATAATGCAACAAAGTCCTTAAATAATGCAGCAGAGTCCTTAAATAATGCAATAAAGTCCATAAATAATGCAGCAAAGTCCTTAAATAATTCAGCAGAGTGCTGAAATACCGCAGCAGGGTCCTTAAATAATGCAGCAGAGTCCTTAAATAATGCAACAAAGTCCTTAAATAATGCAGCACGGTCCTTAAATAATGCAACAAAGTCCTTAAATAATGCAGCAGAGTCCTTAAATAATGCAGCAAAGTCCTTAAATAATGCAGCAGAGACCTTAAATAATCCAGCCAAGTCCTTAAATAATGCAACAAAGTCCTTAGATAATGCAGCAGATTACTGAAATACTGCAGCAGGGTCCTTAAATAATGCAGCAGAGTCCTTAAATAATGCAACAAAGTCCTTAAATAATGCAGCAGAGTCCTTAAATAATGCAACAAAGTCCTTAAATAATGCAGCAGAGTCCTTAAATAATGCAGCCAAGTCCTTAAATAATGCAGCAAAGTCTTTAAATAATGCAATAAAGTCCATAAATAATGCAGCAAATTCCTTAAATAATGCAGCAGAGTACTGAAATACCGCAGCAGGATCCTTAAATAATGCAGCAGAGTCCTTAAATAATGCAACAAAGTCCTTAAATAATGCAGAACAGTCCTTAAATAATGCAATAAAGTCCTTAAATAATGCAGCAAAGTCCTTATATAATGCAGCAGAGTCCTTAAATAATGCAACAAAGTCCTTAAATAATGCAGCAGAGTCCTTAAATAATGCAAGAAAGTCCTTAAATAATGCAGCAGAGTCCTTAAATAATGCAGCACATTCCTTAAATAATGCAGCAGAGTCCTTAAATAATCCAGCCAAGTCCTTAAATATTGCAGCAGAGTCCTTAAATAATGCAGAAAAGTCCTTAAATAATGCAGCAGAGTCCTTAAAAACTGCAGCAGAGTCCTTAAATAATGCAGCAGAGTCCTTAAATAATGCAAGAAAGTCCTTAAATAATGCAGCAGAGTCCTTAAATAATGCAGCACATTCCTTAAATAATGCAGCAGAGTCCTTAAATAATCCAGCCAAGTCCTTAAATATTGCAGCAGAGTCCTTAAATAATGCAGCAAAGTCCTTGAATAATGCAGCAGAGTCCTTAAATAATGCAACAAAGTCCTTAAATAATACAGAAGAGTCCTTAAATAATGCAGCAAATTCCTTAAATAATGCAGCAAAGTCTTTAAATAATGCAATAAAGTCCATAAATAATGCAGCAAAGTTCTTAAATAATGCAGCAGAGTCCTTAAATACCACAGCAGAGTCCTTAAATAATGCAGCAAAGTCTTTAAATAATGCAACAAAGTCCTTAAATAATGCAGCAGAGTCCTTAAATAATGCAGAAGAGTCCTTAAATAATCCAGCCAAGTCCTTAAATAATGCAGCAGAGTCCTTAAATAATGCAACAAAATCCTTAAATAATGCAGAAGAGTCCTTAAATAATCCAGCCAAGTCCTTAAATCATGCAGCAGGGTCCTTAAATAATCCAGCCAATTCCTTAAATAATGCAGAAGAGTCCTTTAATAATGCAACAAAGTCCTTAAATAATGCAGCAGAGTCCTTAAATAATGCAACAAAGTACTTAAATAATGCAGCAGAGTCCTTAAATAATGCAGCAAAGTCATTAAATAATGCTGCAGAGTTCTTAAATAATGCAGCAAATTCCTTAAATAATGCAGCAAAGTCTTTAAATAATGCAATAAAGTCCATAAATAAAGCAGCAAAGTCCTTAAATAATGCAGCAGAGTACTGAAATACCGCAGCAGGGTCCTTAAATAATGCAGCAAAGTCGTTAAATAATGAAGTAGAGTCCTTAAATAATGCAACAACGTCCTTAAATGATGCAGCAGAGTCCTTAAATAATGCAGCACATTCCTTAAATAATGCAGCAGAGTCCTTAAATAATCCAGCCAAGTCCTTAAATACTGCAGCAGAGTACTTAAATAATGCAGCAAAGTCTTTAAATAATGCAATAAAGTCCATAAATAATGCAGCAAAGTTCTTAAATAATGCAGCAGAGTCCTTAAATACCACAGCAGAGTCCTTAAATAATGCAGCAAAGTCTTTAAATAATGCAACAAAGTCCTTAAATAATGCAGCAGAGTCCTTAAATAATGCAGAAGAGTCCTTAAATAATCCAGCCAAGTCCTTAAATAATGCAGCAGAGTCCTTAAATAATGCAACAAAATCCTTAAATAATGCAGAAGAGTCCTTAAATAATCCAGCCAAGTCCTTAAATCATGCAGCAGGGTCCTTAAATAATCCAGCCAATTCCTTAAATAATGCAGAAGAGTCCTTTAATAATGCAACAAAGTCCTTAAATAATGCAGCAGAGTCCTTAAATAATGCAACAAAGTACTTAAATAATGCAGCAGAGTCCTTAAATAATGCAGCAAAGTCATTAAATAATGCTGCAGAGTTCTTAAATAATGCAGCAAATTCCTTAAATAATGCAGCAAAGTCTTTAAATAATGCAATAAAGTCCATAAATAATGCAGCAAAGTCCTTAAATAATGCAGCAGAGTACTGAAATACCGCAGCAGGGTCCTTAAATAATGCAGCAAAGTCGTTAAATAATGAAGTAGAGTCCTTAAATAATGCAACAACATCCTTAAATGATGCAGCAGAGTCCTTAAATAATGCAGCACATTCCTTAAATAATGCAGCAGAGTCCTTAAATAATCCAGCCAAGTCCTTAAATACTGCAGCAGAGTACTTAAATAATGCAGCAAAGTCCTTAAATAATGCAGCAGAGTCCTTAAATAATGCAACAAAGTACTTAAATAATGCAGAAGAGTCCTTAAATAATGCAACAAAGTCCTTAAATAATGCAGCTGAGTACTTAAATAATGCAACAAAGTACTTAAATAATGCAGCAGAGTCCTTAAGTACCGTATCAGAGTCCTTAAATAATGCAGCAGAGTCCTTAAATAATGCAACAAAGTCCTTAAATAATGCAGCAGATTACTGAAATACTGCTGCAGGGTCCTTAAATAATGCAGCAGAGTCCTTAAATAATGCAACAAAGTCCTTAAATAATGCAGCATAGTCCTTAAATAATGCAACAAAGTCCTTAAATAATGCAGCAGAGTCCTTAAATAATGCAGCAGAGTACTGAAATACCGCAGCAGGGTCCTTAAATAATGCAGCAAAGTTGTTAAATAATGAAGTAGAGTCCTTAAGTAATGCAACAAAGTCCTTAAATGATGCAGCAGCGTCCTTAAATAATGCAACAAAGTCCTTAAATAATGCAGCAGAGTCCTTAAATAATGCAATAAAGTCCATAAATAATGCAGCAAAGTCCTTAAATAATTCAGCAGAGTGCTGAAATACCGCAGCAGGGTCCTTAAATAATGCAGCAGAGTCCTTAAGTAATGCAGCAAAGTCCTTAAATAATCCAGCCAAGTCCTTAAATAATGCAACAAAGTCCTTAAATAATGCAGCAGATTACTGAAATACTGCAGCAGGGTCCTTAAATAAAGCAGCAGAGTCCTTAAATAATGCAACAAAGTCCTTAAATAATGCAGCAGAGTCCTTAAATAATGCAACAAAGTCCTTAAATAATGCAGCAGAGTCCTTAAATAATGCAGCAGAGTACTGAAATACCGCAGCAGGGTCCTTAAATAATGCAGCAAAGTCGTTAAATAATGAAGTAGAGTCCTTAAATAATGCAACAAAGTCCTTAAATGATGCAGCAGAGTCCTTAAATAATGCAACAAAGTCCTTAAATAATGCAGCAGAGTCCTTAAATAATGCAATAAAGTCCATAAATAATGCAGCAAAGTCCTTAAATAATTCAGCAGAGTGCTGAAATACCGCAGCCAGGTCCTTAAATAATGCAGCAGAGTCCTTAAATAATGCAACAAAGTCCTTAAATAATGCAGCACGGTCCTTAAATAATGCAACAAAGTCCTTAAATAATGCAGCAGAGTCCTTAAATAATGCAGCAGAGTCCTTAAATAATCCAGCCAAGTCCTTAAATAATGCAACAAAGTCCTTAAATAATGCAGCAGATTACTGAAATACTGCAGCAGGGTCCTTAAATAATGCAGCAGAGTCCTTAAATAATGCAACAAAGTCCTTAAATAATGCAGCAGAGTCCTTAAATAATGCAACAAAGTCCTTAAATAATGCAGCAGAGTCCTTAAATAATGCAGCAGAGTACTGAAATACCGCAGCAGGGTCCTTAAATAATGCAGCAAAGTCGTTAAATAATGAAGTAGAGTCCTTAAATAATGCAACAAAGTCCTTAAATGATGCAGCAGAGTCCTTAAATAATGCAACAAAGTCCTTAAATAATGCAGCAGAGTCCTTAAATAATGCAATAAAGTCCATAAATAATGCAGCAAAGTCCTTAAATAATTCAGCAGAGTGCTGAAATACCGCAGCAGGGTCCTTAAATAATGCAGCAGAGTCCTTAAATAATGCAACAAAGTCCTTAAATAATGCAGCACGGTCCTTAAATAATGCAACAAAGTCCTTAAATAATGCAGCAGAGTCCTTAAATAATGCAGCAAAGTCCTTAAATAATGCAGCAGAGTCCTTAAATAATCCAGCCAAGTCCTTAAATAATGCAACAAAGTCCTTAGATAATGCAGCAGATTACTGAAATACTGCAGCGGGGTCCTTAAATAATGCAGCAGAGTCCTTAAATAATGCAACAAAGTCCTTAAATAATGCAGCAGAGTCCTTAAATAATGCAACAAAGTCCTTAAATAATGCAGCAGAGTCCTTAAATAATGCAGCAAAGTCCTTAAATAATGCAGCACAGTCCTTAAATAATCCAGCCAAGTCCTTAAATAATGCAGCAAAGTCTTTAAATAATGCAATAAAGTCCATAAATAATGCAGCAAATTCCTTAAATAATGCAGCAGAGTACTGAAATACCGCAGCAGGATCCTTAAATAATGCAGCAGAGTCCTTAAATAATGCAACAAAGTCCTTAAATAATGCAGAACAGTCCTTAAATAATGCAATAAAGTCCTTAAATAATGCAGCAAAGTCCTTATATAATGCAGCAGAGTCCTTAAATAATGCAACAAAGTCCTTAAATAATGCAGCAGAGTCCTTAAATAATGCAAGAAAGTCCTTAAATAATGCAGCAGAGTCCTTAAATAATGCAGCACATTCCTTAAATAATGCAGCAGAGTCCTTAAATAATCCAGCCAAGTCCTTAAATATTGCAGCAGAGTCCTTAAATAATGCAGAAAAGTCCTTAAATAATGCAGCAGAGTCCTTAAAAACTGCAGCAGAGTCCTTAAATAATGCAGCAAAGTCCTTGAATAATGCAGCAGAGTCCTTAAATAATGCAACAAAATTTTTAAATAATACAGAAGAGTCCTTAAATAATGCAGCAAATTCCTTAAATAATGCAGCAAAGTCTTTAAATAATGCAATAAAGTCCATAAATAATGCAGCAAAGTTCTTAAATAATGCAGCAGAGTCCTTAAATACCACAGCAGAGTCCTTAAATAATGCAGCAAAGTCTTTAAATAATGCAACAAAGTCCTTAAATAATGCAGCAGAGTCCTTAAATAATGCAGAAGAGTCCTTAAATAATCCATCCAAGTCCTTAAATAATGCAGCAGAGTCCTTAAATAATGCAACAAAATCCTTAAATAATGCAGAAGAGTCCTTAAATAATCCAGCCAAGTCCTTAAATCATGCAGCAGGGTCCTTAAATAATCCAGCCAAGTCCTTAAATAATGCAGAAGAGTCCTTTAATAATGCAACAAAGTCCTTAAATAATGCAGCAGAGTCCTTAAATAATGCAACAAAGTACTTAAATAATGCAGCAGAGTCCTTAAATAATGCAGCAAAGTCATTAAATAATGCTGCAGAGTCCTTAAATAATGCAGCAAATTCCTTAAATAATGCAGCAAAGTCTTTAAATAATGCAATAAAGTCCATAAATAATGCAGCAAAGTCCTTGAATAATGCAGCAGAGTACTGAAATACCGCAGCAGGGTCCTTAAATAATGCAGCAAAGTCGTTAAATAATGAAGTAGAGTCCTTAAATAATGCAACAACGTCCTTAAATGATGCAGCAGAGTCCTTAAATAATGCAGCACATTCCTTAAATAATGCAGCAGAGTCCTTAAATAATCCAGCCAAGTCCTTAAATACTGCAGCAGAGTACTTAAATAATGCAGCAAAGTCCTTAAATAATGCAGCAGAGTCCTTAAATAATGCAACAAAGTACTTAAATAATGCAGAAGAGTCCTTAAATAATGCAACAAAGTCCTTAAATAATGCAGCTGAGTACTTAAATAATGCAACAAAGTACTTAAATAATGCAGCAGAGTCCTTAAGTACCGTATCAGAGTCCTTAAATAATGCAGCAGAGTCCTTAAATAATGCAACAAAGTCCTTAAATAATGCAGCAGATTACTGAAATACTGCTGCAGGGTCCTTAAATAATGCAGCAGAGTCCTTAAATAATGCAACAAAGTCCTTAAATAATGCAGCATAGTCCTTAAATAATGCAACAAAGTACTTAAATAATGCAGCAGAGTCCTTAAATAATGCAGCAGAGTACTGAAATACCGCAGCAGGGTCCTTAAATAATGCAGCAAAGTTGTTAAATAATGAAGTAGAGTCCTTAAGTAATGCAACAAAGTCCTTAAATGATGCAGCAGCGTCCTTAAATAATGCAACAAAGTCCTTAAATAATGCAGCAGAGTCCTTAAATAATGCAATAAAGTCCATAAATAATGCAGCAAAGTCCTTAAATAATTCAGCAGAGTGCTGAAATACCGCAGCAGGGTCCTTAAATAATGCAGCAGAGTCCTTAAGTAATGCAGCAAAGTCCTTAAATAATCCAGCCAAGTCCTTAAATAATGCAACAAAGTCCTTAAATAATGCAGCAGATTACTGAAATACTGCAGCAGGGTCCTTAAATAAAGCAGCAGAGTCCTTAAATAATGCAACAAAGTCCTTAAATAATGCAGCAGAGTCCTTAAATAATGCAACAAAGTCCTTAAATAATGCAGCAGAGTCCTTAAATAATGCAGCAGAGTACTGAAATACCGCAGCAGGGTCCTTAAATAATGCAGCAAAGTCGTTAAATAATGAAGTAGAGTCCTTAAATAATGCAACAAAGTCCTTAAATGATGCAGCAGAGTCCTTAAATAATGCAACAAAGTCCTTAAATAATGCAGCAGAGTCCTTAAATAATGCAATAAAGTCCATAAATAATGCAGCAAAGTCCTTAAATAATTCAGCAGAGTGCTGAAATACCGCAGCAGGGTCCTTAAATAATGCAGCAGAGTCCTTAAATAATGCAACAAAGTCCTTAAATAATGCAGCACGGTCCTTAAATAATGCAACAAAGCCCTTAAATAATGCAGCAGAGTCCTTAAATAATGCAGCAAAGTCCTTAAATAATGCAGCAGAGTCCTTAAATAATCCAGCCAAGTCCTTAAATAATGCAACAAAGTCCTTAGATAATGCAGCAGATTACTGAAATACTGCAGCGGGGTCCTTAAATAATGCAGCAGAGTCCTTAAATAATGCAACAAAGTCCTTAAATAATGCAGAACAGTCCTTAAATAATGCAATAAAGTCCTTAAATAATGCAGCAAAGTCCTTATATAATGCAGCAGAGTCCTTAAATAATGCAACAAAGTCCTTAAATAATGCAGCAGAGTCCTTAAATAATGCAAGAAAGTCCTTAAATAATGCAGCAGAGTCCTTAAATAATGCAGCACATTCCTTAAGTAATGCAGCAGAGTCCTTAAATAATCCAGCCAAGTCCTTAAATATTGCAGCAGAGTCCTTAAATAATGCAGAAAAGTCCTTAAATAATGCAGCAGAGTCCTTAAAAACTGCAGCAGAGTCCTTAAATAATGCAGCAAATTCCTTGAATAATGCAGCAGAGTCCTTAAATAATGCAACAAAGTCCTTAAATAATACAGAAGAGTCCTTAAATAATGCAGCCAAGTCCTTAAATCATGCAGCAGGGTCCTTAAATAATCCAGCCAATTCCTTAAATAATGCAGAAGAGTCCTTTAATAATGCAACAAAGTCCTTAAATAATGCAGCAGAGTCCTTAAATAATGCAACAAAGTACTTAAATAATGCAGCAGAGTCCTTAAATAATGCAGCAAAGTCATTAAATAATGCTGCAGAGTTCTTAAATAATGCAGCAAATTCCTTAAATAATGCAGCAAAGTCTTTAAATAATGCAATAAAGTCCATAAATAATGCAGCAAAGTCCTTAAATAATGCAGCAGAGTACTGAAATACCGCAGCAGGGTCCTTAAATAATGCAGCAAAGTCGTTAAATAATGAAGTAGAGTCCTTAAATAATGCAACAACGTCCTTAAATGATGCAGCAGAGTCCTTAAATAATGCAGCACATTCCTTAAATAATGCAGCAGAGTCCTTAAATAATCCAGCCAAGTCCTTAAATACTGCAGCAGAGTACTTAAATAATGCAGCAAAGTCCTTAAATAATGCAGCAGAGTCCTTAAATAATGCAACAAAGTCCTTAAATAATGCAGCAGAGTCCTTAAATAATCCAGCCAAGTCCTTAAATAATGCAACAAAGTCCTTAAACAATGCAGCAGATTACTGAAATACTGCAGCAGGGTCCTTAAATAATGCAGCAGAGTCCTTAAATAATGCAACAAAGTCCTTAAATAATGCAGCAGAGTCCTTAAATAATGCAACAAAGTCCTTAAATAATGCAGCAGAGTCCTTAAATAATGCAGCAGAGTACTGAAATACCGCAGCAGGGTCCTTAAATAATGCAGCAAAGTCGTTAAATAATGAAGTAGAGTCCTTAAATAATGCAACAACGTCCTTAAATGATGCAGCAGAGTCCTTAAATAATGCAGCACATTCCTTAAATAATGCAGCAGAGTCCTTAAATAATCCAGCCAAGTCCTTAAATACTGCAGCAGAGTACTTAAATAATGCAGCAAAGTCCTTAAATAATGCAGCAGAGTCCTTAAATAATGCAACAAAGTACTTAAATAATGCAGAAGAGTCCTTAAATAATGCAGCTGAGTACTTAAATAATGCAACAAAGTACTTAAATAATGCAGCAGAGTCCTTAAGTACCGTATCAGAGTCCTTAAATAATGCAGCAGAGTACTGAAATACCGCAGCAGGGTCCTTAAATAATGCAGCAAAGTCGTTAAATAATGAAGTAGAGTCCTTAAATAATGCAACAAAGTCCTTAAATGATGCAGCAGAGTCCTTAAATAATGCAACAAAGTCCTTAAATAATGCAGCAGAGTCCTTAAATAATGCAATAAAGTCCATAAATAATGCAGCAAAGTCCTTAAATAATTCAGCAGAGTGCTGAAATACCGCAGCAGGGTCCTTAAATAATGCAGCAGAGTCCTTAAATAATGCAACAAAGTCCTTAAATAATGCAGCACGGTCCTTAAATAATGCAACAAAGTCCTTAAATAATGCAGCAGAGTCCTTAAATAATGCAGCAAAGTCCTTAAATAATGCAGCAGAGTCCTTAAATAATCCAGCCGAGTCCTTAAATAATGCAACAAAGTCCTTAGATAATGCAGCAGATTACTGAAATACTGCAGCAGGGTCCTTAAATAATGCAGCAGAGTCCTTAAATAATGCAACAAAGTCCTTAAATAATGCAGCAGAGTCCTTAAATAATGCAACAAAGTCCTTAAATAATGCAGCAGAGTCCTTAAATAATGCAGCCAAGTCCTTAAATAATGCAGCAAAGTCTTTAAATAATGCAATAAAGTCCATAAATAATGCAGCAAATTCCTTAAATAATGCAGCAGAGTACTGAAATACCGCAGCAGGATCCTTAAATAATGCAGCAGAGTCCTTAAATAATGCAACAAAGTCCTTAAATAATGCAGAACAGTCCTTAAATAATGCAATAAAGTCCTTAAATAATGCAGCAAAGTCCTTATATAATGCAGCAGAGTCCTTAAATAATGCAACAAAGTCCTTAAATAATGCAGCAGAGTCCTTAAATAATGCAAGAAAGTCCTTAAATAATGCAGCAGAGTCCTTAAATAATGCAGCACATTCCTTAAATAATGCAGCAGAGTCCTTAAATAATCCAGCCAAGTCCTTAAATATTGCAGCAGAGTCCTTAAATAATGCAGAAAAGTCCTTAAATAATGCAGCAGAGTCCTTAAAAACTGCAGCAGAGTCCTTAAATAATGCAGCAGAGTCCTTAAATAATGCAAGAAAGTCCTTAAATAATGCAGCAGAGTCCTTAAATAATGCAGCACATTCCTTAAATAATGCAGCAGAGTCCTTAAATAATCCAGCCAAGTCCTTAAATATTGCAGCAGAGTCCTTAAATAATGCAGCAAAGTCCTTGAATAATGCAGCAGAGTCCTTAAATAATGCAACAAAGTCCTTAAATAATACAGAAGAGTCCTTAAATAATGCAGCAAATTCCTTAAATAATGCAGCAAAGTCTTTAAATAATGCAATAAAGTCCATAAATAATGCAGCAAAGTTCTTAAATAATGCAGCAGAGTCCTTAAATACCACAGCAGAGTCCTTAAATAATGCAGCAAAGTCTTTAAATAATGCAACAAAGTCCTTAAATAATGCAGCAGAGTCCTTAAATAATGCAGAAGAGTCCTTAAATAATCCAGCCAAGTCCTTAAATAATGCAGCAGAGTCCTTAAATAATGCAACAAAATCCTTAAATAATGCAGAAGAGTCCTTAAATAATCCAGCCAAGTCCTTAAATCATGCAGCAGGGTCCTTAAATAATCCAGCCAATTCCTTAAATAATGCAGAAGAGTCCTTTAATAATGCAACAAAGTCCTTAAATAATGCAGCAGAGTCCTTAAATAATGCAACAAAGTACTTAAATAATGCAGCAGAGTCCTTAAATAATGCAGCAAAGTCATTAAATAATGCTGCAGAGTTCTTAAATAATGCAGCAAATTCCTTAAATAATGCAGCAAAGTCTTTAAATAATGCAATAAAGTCCATAAATAAAGCAGCAAAGTCCTTAAATAATGCAGCAGAGTACTGAAATACCGCAGCAGGGTCCTTAAATAATGCAGCAAAGTCGTTAAATAATGAAGTAGAGTCCTTAAATAATGCAACAACGTCCTTAAATGATGCAGCAGAGTCCTTAAATAATGCAGCACATTCCTTAAATAATGCAGCAGAGTCCTTAAATAATCCAGCCAAGTCCTTAAATACTGCAGCAGAGTACTTAAATAATGCAGCAAAGTCTTTAAATAATGCAATAAAGTCCATAAATAATGCAGCAAAGTTCTTAAATAATGCAGCAGAGTCCTTAAATACCACAGCAGAGTCCTTAAATAATGCAGCAAAGTCTTTAAATAATGCAACAAAGTCCTTAAATAATGCAGCAGAGTCCTTAAATAATGCAGAAGAGTCCTTAAATAATCCAGCCAAGTCCTTAAATAATGCAGCAGAGTCCTTAAATAATGCAACAAAATCCTTAAATAATGCAGAAGAGTCCTTAAATAATCCAGCCAAGTCCTTAAATCATGCAGCAGGGTCCTTAAATAATCCAGCCAATTCCTTAAATAATGCAGAAGAGTCCTTTAATAATGCAACAAAGTCCTTAAATAATGCAGCAGAGTCCTTAAATAATGCAACAAAGTACTTAAATAATGCAGCAGAGTCCTTAAATAATGCAGCAAAGTCATTAAATAATGCTGCAGAGTTCTTAAATAATGCAGCAAATTCCTTAAATAATGCAGCAAAGTCTTTAAATAATGCAATAAAGTCCATAAATAATGCAGCAAAGTCCTTAAATAATGCAGCAGAGTACTGAAATACCGCAGCAGGGTCCTTAAATAATGCAGCAAAGTCGTTAAATAATGAAGTAGAGTCCTTAAATAATGCAACAACATCCTTAAATGATGCAGCAGAGTCCTTAAATAATGCAGCACATTCCTTAAATAATGCAGCAGAGTCCTTAAATAATCCAGCCAAGTCCTTAAATACTGCAGCAGAGTACTTAAATAATGCAGCAAAGTCCTTAAATAATGCAGCAGAGTCCTTAAATAATGCAACAAAGTACTTAAATAATGCAGAAGAGTCCTTAAATAATGCAACAAAGTCCTTAAATAATGCAGCTGAGTACTTAAATAATGCAACAAAGTACTTAAATAATGCAGCAGAGTCCTTAAGTACCGTATCAGAGTCCTTAAATAATGCAGCAGAGTCCTTAAATAATGCAACAAAGTCCTTAAATAATGCAGCAGATTACTGAAATACTGCTGCAGGGTCCTTAAATAATGCAGCAGAGTCCTTAAATAATGCAACAAAGTCCTTAAATAATGCAGCATAGTCCTTAAATAATGCAACAAAGTCCTTAAATAATGCAGCAGAGTCCTTAAATAATGCAGCAGAGTACTGAAATACCGCAGCAGGGTCCTTAAATAATGCAGCAAAGTTGTTAAATAATGAAGTAGAGTCCTTAAGTAATGCAACAAAGTCCTTAAATGATGCAGCAGCGTCCTTAAATAATGCAACAAAGTCCTTAAATAATGCAGCAGAGTCCTTAAATAATGCAATAAAGTCCATAAATAATGCAGCAAAGTCCTTAAATAATTCAGCAGAGTGCTGAAATACCGCAGCAGGGTCCTTAAATAATGCAGCAGAGTCCTTAAGTAATGCAGCAAAGTCCTTAAATAATCCAGCCAAGTCCTTAAATAATGCAACAAAGTCCTTAAATAATGCAGCAGATTACTGAAATACTGCAGCAGGGTCCTTAAATAAAGCAGCAGAGTCCTTAAATAATGCAACAAAGTCCTTAAATAATGCAGCAGAGTCCTTAAATAATGCAACAAAGTCCTTAAATAATGCAGCAGAGTCCTTAAATAATGCAGCAGAGTACTGAAATACCGCAGCAGGGTCCTTAAATAATGCAGCAAAGTCGTTAAATAATGAAGTAGAGTCCTTAAATAATGCAACAAAGTCCTTAAATGATGCAGCAGAGTCCTTAAATAATGCAACAAAGTCCTTAAATAATGCAGCAGAGTCCTTAAATAATGCAATAAAGTCCATAAATAATGCAGCAAAGTCCTTAAATAATTCAGCAGAGTGCTGAAATACCGCAGCCAGGTCCTTAAATAATGCAGCAGAGTCCTTAAATAATGCAACAAAGTCCTTAAATAATGCAGCACGGTCCTTAAATAATGCAACAAAGTCCTTAAATAATGCAGCAGAGTCCTTAAATAATGCAGCAGAGTCCTTAAATAATCCAGCCAAGTCCTTAAATAATGCAACAAAGTCCTTAAATAATGCAGCAGATTACTGAAATACTGCAGCAGGGTCCTTAAATAATGCAGCAGAGTCCTTAAATAATGCAACAAAGTCCTTAAATAATGCAGCAGAGTACTGAAATACCGCAGCAGGGTCCTTAAATAATGCAGCAAAGTCGTTAAATAATGAAGTAGAGTCCTTAAATAATGCAACAAAGTCCTTAAATGATGCAGCAGAGTCCTTAAATAATGCAACAAAGTCCTTAAATAATGCAGCAGAGTCCTTATATAATGCAATAAAGTCCATAAATAATGCAGCAAAGTCCTTAAATAATTCAGCAGAGTGCTGAAATACCGCAGCAGGGTCCTTAAATAATGCAGCAGAGTCCTTAAATAATGCAACAAAGTCCTTAAATAATGCAGCACGGTCCTTAAATAATGCAACAAAGTCCTTAAATAATGCAGCAGAGTCCTTAAATAATGCAGCAAAGTCCTTAAATAATGCAGCAGAGTCCTTAAATAATCCAGCCAAGTCCTTAAATAATGCAACAAAGTCCTTAGATAATGCAGCAGATTACTGAAATACTGCAGCGGGGTCCTTAAATAATGCAGCAGAGTCCTTAAATAATGCAACAAAGTCCTTAAATAATGCAGCAGAGTCCTTAAATAATGCAACAAAGTCCTTAAATAATGCAGCAGAGTCCTTAAATAATGCAGCAAAGTCCTTAAATAATGCAGCACAGTCCTTAAATAATCCAGCCAAGTCCTTAAATAATGCAGCAAAGTCTTTAAATAATGCAATAAAGTCCATAAATAATGCAGCAAATTCCTTAAATAATGCAGCAGAGTACTGAAATACCGCAGCAGGATCCTTAAATAATGCAGCAGAGTCCTTAAATAATGCAACAAAGTCCTTAAATAATGCAGAACAGTCCTTAAATAATGCAATAAAGTCCTTAAATAATGCAGCAAAGTCCTTATATAATGCAGCAGAGTCCTTAAATAATGCAACAAAGTCCTTAAATAATGCAGCAGAGTCCTTAAATAATGCAAGAAAGTCCTTAAATAATGCAGCAGAGTCCTTAAATAATGCAGCACATTCCTTAAATAATGCAGCAGAGTCCTTAAATAATCCAGCCAAGTCCTTAAATATTGCAGCAGAGTCCTTAAATAATGCAGAAAAGTCCTTAAATAATGCAGCAGAGTCCTTAAAAACTGCAGCAGAGTCCTTAAATAATGCAGCAAAGTCCTTGAATAATGCAGCAGAGTCCTTAAATAATGCAACAAAATTTTTAAATAATACAGAAGAGTCCTTAAATAATGCAGCAAATTCCTTAAATAATGCAGCAAAGTCTTTAAATAATGCAATAAAGTCCATAAATAATGCAGCAAAGTTCTTAAATAATGCAGCAGAGTCCTTAAATACCACAGCAGAGTCCTTAAATAATGCAGCAAAGTCTTTAAATAATGCAACAAAGTCCTTAAATAATGCAGCAGAGTCCTTAAATAATGCAGAAGAGTCCTTAAATAATCCATCCAAGTCCTTAAATAATGCAGCAGAGTCCTTAAATAATGCAACAAAATCCTTAAATAATGCAGAAGAGTCCTTAAATAATCCAGCCAAGTCCTTAAATCATGCAGCAGGGTCCTTAAATAATCCAGCCAAGTCCTTAAATAATGCAGAAGAGTCCTTTAATAATGCAACAAAGTCCTTAAATAATGCAGCAGAGTCCTTAAATAATGCAACAAAGTACTTAAATAATGCAGCAGAGTCCTTAAATAATGCAGCAAAGTCATTAAATAATGCTGCAGAGTCCTTAAATAATGCAGCAAATTCCTTAAATAATGCAGCAAAGTCTTTAAATAATGCAATAAAGTCCATAAATAATGCAGCAAAGTCCTTGAATAATGCAGCAGAGTACTGAAATACCGCAGCAGGGTCCTTAAATAATGCAGCAAAGTCGTTAAATAATGAAGTAGAGTCCTTAAATAATGCAACAACGTCCTTAAATGATGCAGCAGAGTCCTTAAATAATGCAGCACATTCCTTAAATAATGCAGCAGAGTCCTTAAATAATCCAGCCAAGTCCTTAAATACTGCAGCAGAGTACTTAAATAATGCAGCAAAGTCCTTAAATAATGCAGCAGAGTCCTTAAATAATGCAACAAAGTACTTAAATAATGCAGAAGAGTCCTTAAATAATGCAACAAAGTCCTTAAATAATGCAGCTGAGTACTTAAATAATGCAACAAAGTACTTAAATAATGCAGCAGAGTCCTTAAGTACCGTATCAGAGTCCTTAAATAATGCAGCAGAGTCCTTAAATAATGCAACAAAGTCCTTAAATAATGCAGCAGATTACTGAAATACTGCTGCAGGGTCCTTAAATAATGCAGCAGAGTCCTTAAATAATGCAACAAAGTCCTTAAATAATGCAGCATAGTCCTTAAATAATGCAACAAAGTACTTAAATAATGCAGCAGAGTCCTTAAATAATGCAGCAGAGTACTGAAATACCGCAGCAGGGTCCTTAAATAATGCAGCAAAGTTGTTAAATAATGAAGTAGAGTCCTTAAGTAATGCAACAAAGTCCTTAAATGATGCAGCAGCGTCCTTAAATAATGCAACAAAGTCCTTAAATAATGCAGCAGAGTCCTTAAATAATGCAATAAAGTCCATAAATAATGCAGCAAAGTCCTTAAATAATTCAGCAGAGTGCTGAAATACCGCAGCAGGGTCCTTAAATAATGCAGCAGAGTCCTTAAGTAATGCAGCAAAGTCCTTAAATAATCCAGCCAAGTCCTTAAATAATGCAACAAAGTCCTTAAATAATGCAGCAGATTACTGAAATACTGCAGCAGGGTCCTTAAATAAAGCAGCAGAGTCCTTAAATAATGCAACAAAGTCCTTAAATAATGCAGCAGAGTCCTTAAATAATGCAACAAAGTCCTTAAATAATGCAGCAGAGTCCTTAAATAATGCAGCAGAGTACTGAAATACCGCAGCAGGGTCCTTAAATAATGCAGCAAAGTCGTTAAATAATGAAGTAGAGTCCTTAAATAATGCAACAAAGTCCTTAAATGATGCAGCAGAGTCCTTAAATAATGCAACAAAGTCCTTAAATAATGCAGCAGAGTCCTTAAATAATGCAATAAAGTCCATAAATAATGCAGCAAAGTCCTTAAATAATTCAGCAGAGTGCTGAAATACCGCAGCAGGGTCCTTAAATAATGCAGCAGAGTCCTTAAATAATGCAACAAAGTCCTTAAATAATGCAGCACGGTCCTTAAATAATGCAACAAAGCCCTTAAATAATGCAGCAGAGTCCTTAAATAATGCAGCAAAGTCCTTAAATAATGCAGCAGAGTCCTTAAATAATCCAGCCAAGTCCTTAAATAATGCAACAAAGTCCTTAGATAATGCAGCAGATTACTGAAATACTGCAGCGGGGTCCTTAAATAATGCAGCAGAGTCCTTAAATAATGCAACAAAGTCCTTAAATAATGCAGAACAGTCCTTAAATAATGCAATAAAGTCCTTAAATAATGCAGCAAAGTCCTTATATAATGCAGCAGAGTCCTTAAATAATGCAACAAAGTCCTTAAATAATGCAGCAGAGTCCTTAAATAATGCAAGAAAGTCCTTAAATAATGCAGCAGAGTCCTTAAATAATGCAGCACATTCCTTAAGTAATGCAGCAGAGTCCTTAAATAATCCAGCCAAGTCCTTAAATATTGCAGCAGAGTCCTTAAATAATGCAGAAAAGTCCTTAAATAATGCAGCAGAGTCCTTAAAAACTGCAGCAGAGTCCTTAAATAATGCAGCAAATTCCTTGAATAATGCAGCAGAGTCCTTAAATAATGCAACAAAGTCCTTAAATAATACAGAAGAGTCCTTAAATAATGCAGCCAAGTCCTTAAATCATGCAGCAGGGTCCTTAAATAATCCAGCCAATTCCTTAAATAATGCAGAAGAGTCCTTTAATAATGCAACAAAGTCCTTAAATAATGCAGCAGAGTCCTTAAATAATGCAACAAAGTACTTAAATAATGCAGCAGAGTCCTTAAATAATGCAGCAAAGTCATTAAATAATGCTGCAGAGTTCTTAAATAATGCAGCAAATTCCTTAAATAATGCAGCAAAGTCTTTAAATAATGCAATAAAGTCCATAAATAATGCAGCAAAGTCCTTAAATAATGCAGCAGAGTACTGAAATACCGCAGCAGGGTCCTTAAATAATGCAGCAAAGTCGTTAAATAATGAAGTAGAGTCCTTAAATAATGCAACAACGTCCTTAAATGATGCAGCAGAGTCCTTAAATAATGCAGCACATTCCTTAAATAATGCAGCAGAGTCCTTAAATAATCCAGCCAAGTCCTTAAATACTGCAGCAGAGTACTTAAATAATGCAGCAAAGTCCTTAAATAATGCAGCAGAGTCCTTAAATAATGCAACAAAGTACTTAAATAATGCAGAAGAGTCCTTAAATAATGCAACAAAGTCCTTAAATAATGCAGCTGAGTAATTAAATAATGCAACAAAGTACTTAAATAATGCAGCAGAGTCCTTAAGTACCGTATCAGAGTCCTTAAATAATGCAGCAGAGTCCTTAAATAATGCAACAAAGTCCTTAAATAATGCAGCAGATTACTGAAATACTGCTGCAGGGTCCTTAAATAATGCAGCAGAGTCCTTAAATAATGCAACAAAGTCCTTAAATAATGCAGCATAGTCCTTAAATAATGCAACAAAGTCCTTAAATAATGCAGCAGAGTCCTTAAATAATGCAGCAGAGTACTGAAATACCGCAGCAGGGTCCTTAAATAATGCAGCAAAGTTGTTAAATAATGAAGTAGAGTCCTTAAGTAATGCAACAAAGTCCTTAAATGATGCAGCAGCGTCCTTAAATAATGCAACAAAGTCCTTAAATAATGCAGCAGAGTCCTTAAATAATGCAATAAAGTCCATAAATAATGCAGCAAAGTCCTTAAATAATTCAGCAGAGTGCTGAAATACCGCAGCAGGGTCCTTAAATAATGCAGCAGAGTCCTTAAGTAATGCAGCAAAGTCCTTAAATAATCCAGCCAAGTCCTTAAATAATGCAACAAAGTCCTTAAATAATGCAGCAGATTACTGAAATACTGCAGCAGGGTCCTTAAATAAAGCAGCAGAGTCCTTAAATAATGCAACAAAGTCCTTAAATAATGCAGCAGAGTCCTTAAATAATGCAACAAAGTCCTTAAATAATGCAGCAGAGTCCTTAAATAATGCAGCAGAGTACTGAAATACCGCAGCAGGGTCCTTAAATAATGCAGCAAAGTCGTTAAATAATGAAGTAGAGTCCTTAAATAATGCAACAAAGTCCTTAAATGATGCAGCAGAGTCCTTAAATAATGCAACAAAGTCCTTAAATAATGCAGCAGAGTCCTTAAATAATGCAATAAAGTCCATAAATAATGCAGCAAAGTCCTTAAATAATTCAGCAGAGTGCTGAAATACCGCAGCCAGGTCCTTAAATAATGCAGCAGAGTCCTTAAATAATGCAACAAAGTCCTTAAATAATGCAGCACGGTCCTTAAATAATGCAACAAAGTCCTTAAATAATGCAGCAGAGTCCTTAAATAATGCAGCAGAGTCCTTAAATAATCCAGCCAAGTCCTTAAATAATGCAACAAAGTCCTTAAATAATGCAGCATATTACTGAAATACTGCAGCAGGGTCCTTAAATAATGCAGCAGAGTCCTTAAATAATGCAACAAAGTCCTTAAATAATGCAGCAGAGTCCTTAAATAATGCAACAAAGTCCTTAAATAATGCAGCAGAGTCCTTAAATAATGCAGCAGAGTACTGAAATACCGCAGCAGGGTCCTTAAATAATGCAGCAAAGTCGTTAAATAATGAAGTAGAGTCCTTAAATAATGCAACAAAGTCCTTAAATGATGCAGCAGAGTCCTTAAATAATGCAACAAAGTCCTTAAATAATGCAGCAGAGTCCTTAAATAATGCAATAAAGTCCATAAATAATGCAGCAAAGTCCTTAAATAATTCAGCAGAGTGCTGAAATACCGCAGCAGGGTCCTTAAATAATGCAGCAGAGTCCTTAAATAATGCAACAAAGTCCTTAAATAATGCAGCACGGTCCTTAAATAATGCAACAAAGTCCTTAAATAATGCAGCAGAGTCCTTAAATAATGCAGCAAAGTCCTTAAATAATGCAGCAGATTACTGAAATACTGCAGCAGGGTCCTTAAATAATGCAGCAGAGTCCTTAAATAATGCAACAAAGTCCTTAAATAATGCAGCAGAGTCCTTAAATAATGCAACAAAGTCCTTAAGTAATGCAGCAGAGTCCTTAAATAATGCAGCAGAGTACTGAAATACCGCAGCAGGGTCCTTAAATAATGCAGCAAAGTCGTTAAATAATGAAGTAGAGTCCTTAAATAATGCAACAAAGTCCTTAAATGATGCAGCAGAGTCCTTAAATAATGCAACAAAGTCCTTAAATAATGCAGCAGAGTCCTTAAATAATGCAATAAAGTCCATAAATAATGCAGCAAAGTCCTTAAATAATTCAGCAGAGTGCTGAAATACCGCAGCAGGGTCCTTAAATAATGCAGCAGAGTCCTTAAATAATGCAACAAAGTCCTTAAATAATGCAGCACGGTCCTTAAATAATGCAACAAAGTCCTTAAATAATGCAGCAGAGTCCTTAAATAATGCAGCAAAGTCCTTAAATAATGCAGCAGAGTCCTTAAATAATCCAGCCAAGTCCTTAAATAATGCAACAAAGTCCTTAGATAATGCAGCAGATTACTGAAATACTGCAGCGGGGTCCTTAAATAATGCAGCAGAGTCCTTAAATAATGCAACAAAGTCCTTAAATAATGCAGCAGAGTCCTTAAATAATGCAACAAAGTCCTTAAATAATGCAGCAGAGTCCTTAAATAATGCAGCAAAGTCCTTAAATAATGCAGCACAGTCCTTAAATAATCCAGCCAAGTCCTTAAATAATGCAGCAAAGTCTTTAAATAATGCAATAAAGTCCATAAATAATGCAGCAAATTCCTTAAATAATGCAGCAGAGTACTGAAATACCGCAGCAGGATCCTTAAATAATGCAGCAGAGTCCTTAAATAATGCAACAAAGTCCTTAAATAATGCAGAACAGTCCTTAAATAATGCAATAAAGTCCTTAAATAATGCAGCAAAGTCCTTATATAATGCAGCAGAGTCCTTAAATAATGCAACAAAGTCCTTAAATAATGCAGCAGAGTCCTTAAATAATGCAAGAAAGTCCTTAAATAATGCAGCAGAGTCCTTAAATAATGCAGCACATTCCTTAAATAATGCAGCAGAGTCCTTAAATAATCCAGCCAAGTCCTTAAATATTGCAGCAGAGTCCTTAAATAATGCAGAAAAGTCCTTAAATAATGCAGCAGAGTCCTTAAAAACTGCAGCAGAGTCCTTAAATAATGCAGCAAAGTCCTTGAATAATGCAGCAGAGTCCTTAAATAATGCAACAAAATTTTTAAATAATACAGAAGAGTCCTTAAATAATGCAGCAAATTCCTTAAATAATGCAGCAAAGTCTTTAAATAATGCAATAAAGTCCATAAATAATGCAGCAAAGTTCTTAAATAATGCAGCAGAGTCCTTAAATACCACAGCAGAGTCCTTAAATAATGCAGCAAAGTCTTTAAATAATGCAACAAAGTCCTTAAATAATGCAGCAGAGTCCTTAAATAATGCAGAAGAGTCCTTAAATAATCCATCCAAGTCCTTAAATAATGCAGCAGAGTCCTTAAATAATGCAACAAAATCCTTAAATAATGCAGAAGAGTCCTTAAATAATCCAGCCAAGTCCTTAAATCATGCAGCAGGGTCCTTAAATAATCCAGCCAAGTCCTTAAATAATGCAGAAGAGTCCTTTAATAATGCAACAAAGTCCTTAAATAATGCAGCAGAGTCCTTAAATAATGCAACAAAGTACTTAAATAATGCAGCAGAGTCCTTAAATAATGCAGCAAAGTCATTAAATAATGCTGCAGAGTCCTTAAATAATGCAGCAAATTCCTTAAATAATGCAGCAAAGTCTTTAAATAATGCAATAAAGTCCATAAATAATGCAGCAAAGTCCTTGAATAATGCAGCAGAGTACTGAAATACCGCAGCAGGGTCCTTAAATAATGCAGCAAAGTCGTTAAATAATGAAGTAGAGTCCTTAAATAATGCAACAACGTCCTTAAATGATGCAGCAGAGTCCTTAAATAATGCAGCACATTCCTTAAATAATGCAGCAGAGTCCTTAAATAATCCAGCCAAGTCCTTAAATACTGCAGCAGAGTACTTAAATAATGCAGCAAAGTCCTTAAATAATGCAGCAGAGTCCTTAAATAATGCAACAAAGTACTTAAATAATGCAGAAGAGTCCTTAAATAATGCAACAAAGTCCTTAAATAATGCAGCTGAGTACTTAAATAATGCAACAAAGTACTTAAATAATGCAGCAGAGTCCTTAAGTACCGTATCAGAGTCCTTAAATAATGCAGCAGAGTCCTTAAATAATGCAACAAAGTCCTTAAATAATGCAGCAGATTACTGAAATACTGCTGCAGGGTCCTTAAATAATGCAGCAGAGTCCTTAAATAATGCAACAAAGTCCTTAAATAATGCAGCATAGTCCTTAAATAATGCAACAAAGTACTTAAATAATGCAGCAGAGTCCTTAAATAATGCAGCAGAGTACTGAAATACCGCAGCAGGGTCCTTAAATAATGCAGCAAAGTTGTTAAATAATGAAGTAGAGTCCTTAAGTAATGCAACAAAGTCCTTAAATGATGCAGCAGCGTCCTTAAATAATGCAACAAAGTCCTTAAATAATGCAGCAGAGTCCTTAAATAATGCAATAAAGTCCATAAATAATGCAGCAAAGTCCTTAAATAATTCAGCAGAGTGCTGAAATACCGCAGCAGGGTCCTTAAATAATGCAGCAGAGTCCTTAAGTAATGCAGCAAAGTCCTTAAATAATCCAGCCAAGTCCTTAAATAATGCAACAAAGTCCTTAAATAATGCAGAACAGTCCTTAAATAATGCAATAAAGTCCTTAAATAATGCAGCAAAGTCCTTATATAATGCAGCAGAGTCCTTAAATAATGCAACAAAGTCCTTAAATAATGCAGCAGAGTCCTTAAATAATGCAAGAAAGTCCTTAAATAATGCAGCAGAGTCCTTAAATAATGCAGCACATTCCTTAAGTAATGCAGCAGAGTCCTTAAATAATCCAGCCAAGTCCTTAAATATTGCAGCAGAGTCCTTAAATAATGCAGAAAAGTCCTTAAATAATGCAGCAGAGTCCTTAAAAACTGCAGCAGAGTCCTTAAATAATGCAGCAAATTCCTTGAATAATGCAGCAGAGTCCTTAAATAATGCAACAAAGTCCTTAAATAATACAGAAGAGTCCTTAAATAATGCAGCCAAGTCCTTAAATCATGCAGCAGGGTCCTTAAATAATCCAGCCAATTCCTTAAATAATGCAGAAGAGTCCTTTAATAATGCAACAAAGTCCTTAAATAATGCAGCAGAGTCCTTAAATAATGCAACAAAGTACTTAAATAATGCAGCAGAGTCCTTAAATAATGCAGCAAAGTCATTAAATAATGCTGCAGAGTTCTTAAATAATGCAGCAAATTCCTTAAATAATGCAGCAAAGTCTTTAAATAATGCAATAAAGTCCATAAATAATGCAGCAAAGTCCTTAAATAATGCAGCAGAGTACTGAAATACCGCAGCAGGGTCCTTAAATAATGCAGCAAAGTCGTTAAATAATGAAGTAGAGTCCTTAAATAATGCAACAACGTCCTTAAATGATGCAGCAGAGTCCTTAAATAATGCAGCACATTCCTTAAATAATGCAGCAGAGTCCTTAAATAATCCAGCCAAGTCCTTAAATACTGCAGCAGAGTACTTAAATAATGCAGCAAAGTCCTTAAATAATGCAGCAGAGTCCTTAAATAATGCAACAAAGTACTTAAATAATGCAGAAGAGTCCTTAAATAATGCAACAAAGTCCTTAAATAATGCAGCTGAGTAATTAAATAATGCAACAAAGTACTTAAATAATGCAGCAGAGTCCTTAAGTACCGTATCAGAGTCCTTAAATAATGCAGCAGAGTCCTTAAATAATGCAACAAAGTCCTTAAATAATGCAGCAGATTACTGAAATACTGCTGCAGGGTCCTTAAATAATGCAGCAGAGTCCTTAAATAATGCAACAAAGTCCTTAAATAATGCAGCATAGTCCTTAAATAATGCAACAAAGTCCTTAAATAATGCAGCAGAGTCCTTAAATAATGCAGCAGAGTACTGAAATACCGCAGCAGGGTCCTTAAATAATGCAGCAAAGTTGTTAAATAATGAAGTAGAGTCCTTAAGTAATGCAACAAAGTCCTTAAATGATGCAGCAGCGTCCTTAAATAATGCAACAAAGTCCTTAAATAATGCAGCAGAGTCCTTAAATAATGCAATAAAGTCCATAAATAATGCAGCAAAGTCCTTAAATAATTCAGCAGAGTGCTGAAATACCGCAGCAGGGTCCTTAAATAATGCAGCAGAGTCCTTAAGTAATGCAGCAAAGTCCTTAAATAATCCAGCCAAGTCCTTAAATAATGCAACAAAGTCCTTAAATAATGCAGCAGATTACTGAAATACTGCAGCAGGGTCCTTAAATAAAGCAGCAGAGTCCTTAAATAATGCAACAAAGTCCTTAAATAATGCAGCAGAGTCCTTAAATAATGCAACAAAGTCCTTAAATAATGCAGCAGAGTCCTTAAATAATGCAGCAGAGTACTGAAATACCGCAGCAGGGTCCTTAAATAATGCAGCAAAGTCGTTAAATAATGAAGTAGAGTCCTTAAATAATGCAACAAAGTCCTTAAATGATGCAGCAGAGTCCTTAAATAATGCAACAAAGTCCTTAAATAATGCAGCAGAGTCCTTAAATAATGCAATAAAGTCCATAAATAATGCAGCAAAGTCCTTAAATAATTCAGCAGAGTGCTGAAATACCGCAGCCAGGTCCTTAAATAATGCAGCAGAGTCCTTAAATAATGCAACAAAGTCCTTAAATAATGCAGCACGGTCCTTAAATAATGCAACAAAGTCCTTAAATAATGCAGCAGAGTCCTTAAATAATGCAGCAGAGTCCTTAAATAATCCAGCCAAGTCCTTAAATAATGCAACAAAGTCCTTAAATAATGCAGCATATTACTGAAATACTGCAGCAGGGTCCTTAAATAATGCAGCAGAGTCCTTAAATAATGCAACAAAGTCCTTAAATAATGCAGCAGAGTCCTTAAATAATGCAACAAAGTCCTTAAATAATGCAGCAGAGTCCTTAAATAATGCAGCAGAGTACTGAAATACCGCAGCAGGGTCCTTAAATAATGCAGCAAAGTCGTTAAATAATGAAGTAGAGTCCTTAAATAATGCAACAAAGTCCTTAAATGATGCAGCAGAGTCCTTAAATAATGCAACAAAGTCCTTAAATAATGCAGCAGAGTCCTTAAATAATGCAATAAAGTCCATAAATAATGCAGCAAAGTCCTTAAATAATTCAGCAGAGTGCTGAAATACCGCAGCAGGGTCCTTAAATAATGCAGCAGAGTCCTTAAATAATGCAACAAAGTCCTTAAATAATGCAGCACGGTCCTTAAATAATGCAACAAAGTCCTTAAATAATGCAGCAGAGTCCTTAAATAATGCAGCAAAGTCCTTAAATAATGCAGCAGATTACTGAAATACTGCAGCAGGGTCCTTAAATAATGCAGCAGAGTCCTTAAATAATGCAACAAAGTCCTTAAATAATGCAGCAGAGTCCTTAAATAATGCAACAAAGTCCTTAAGTAATGCAGCAGAGTCCTTAAATAATGCAGCAGAGTACTGAAATACCGCAGCAGGGTCCTTAAATAATGCAGCAAAGTCGTTAAATAATGAAGTAGAGTCCTTAAATAATGCAACAAAGTCCTTAAATGATGCAGCAGAGTCCTTAAATAATGCAACAAAGTCCTTAAATAATGCAGCAGAGTCCTTAAATAATGCAATAAAGTCCATAAATAATGCAGCAAAGTCCTTAAATAATTCAGCAGAGTGCTGAAATACCGCAGCAGGGTCCTTAAATAATGCAGCAGAGTCCTTAAATAATGCAACAAAGTCCTTAAATAATGCAGCACGGTCCTTAAATAATGCAACAAAGTCCTTAAATAATGCAGCAGAGTCCTTAAATAATGCAGCAAAGTCCTTAAATAATGCAGCAGAGTCCTTAAATAATCCAGCCAAGTCCTTAAATAATGCAACAAAGTCCTTAGATAATGCAGCAGATTACTGAAATACTGCAGCGGGGTCCTTAAATAATGCAGCAGAGTCCTTAAATAATGCAACAAAGTCCTTAAATAATGCAGCAGAGTCCTTAAATAATGCAACAAAGTCCTTAAATAATGCAGCAGAGTCCTTAAATAATGCAGCAAAGTCCTTAAATAATGCAGCACAGTCCTTAAATAATCCAGCCAAGTCCTTAAATAATGCAGCAAAGTCTTTAAATAATGCAATAAAGTCCATAAATAATGCAGCAAATTCCTTAAATAATGCAGCAGAGTACTGAAATACCGCAGCAGGATCCTTAAATAATGCAGCAGAGTCCTTAAATAATGCAACAAAGTCCTTAAATAATGCAGAACAGTCCTTAAATAATGCAATAAAGTCCTTAAATAATGCAGCAAAGTCCTTATATAATGCAGCAGAGTCCTTAAATAATGCAACAAAGTCCTTAAATAATGCAGCAGAGTCCTTAAATAATGCAAGAAAGTCCTTAAATAATGCAGCAGAGTCCTTAAATAATGCAGCACATTCCTTAAATAATGCAGCAGAGTCCTTAAATAATCCAGCCAAGTCCTTAAATATTGCAGCAGAGTCCTTAAATAATGCAGAAAAGTCCTTAAATAATGCAGCAGAGTCCTTAAAAACTGCAGCAGAGTCCTTAAATAATGCAGCAAAGTCCTTGAATAATGCAGCAGAGTCCTTAAATAATGCAACAAAATTTTTAAATAATACAGAAGAGTCCTTAAATAATGCAGCAAATTCCTTAAATAATGCAGCAAAGTCTTTAAATAATGCAATAAAGTCCATAAATAATGCAGCAAAGTTCTTAAATAATGCAGCAGAGTCCTTAAATACCACAGCAGAGTCCTTAAATAATGCAGCAAAGTCTTTAAATAATGCAACAAAGTCCTTAAATAATGCAGCAGAGTCCTTAAATAATGCAGAAGAGTCCTTAAATAATCCATCCAAGTCCTTAAATAATGCAGCAGAGTCCTTAAATAATGCAACAAAATCCTTAAATAATGCAGAAGAGTCCTTAAATAATCCAGCCAAGTCCTTAAATCATGCAGCAGGGTCCTTAAATAATCCAGCCAAGTCCTTAAATAATGCAGAAGAGTCCTTTAATAATGCAACAAAGTCCTTAAATAATGCAGCAGAGTCCTTAAATAATGCAACAAAGTACTTAAATAATGCAGCAGAGTCCTTAAATAATGCAGCAAAGTCATTAAATAATGCTGCAGAGTCCTTAAATAATGCAGCAAATTCCTTAAATAATGCAGCAAAGTCTTTAAATAATGCAATAAAGTCCATAAATAATGCAGCAAAGTCCTTGAATAATGCAGCAGAGTACTGAAATACCGCAGCAGGGTCCTTAAATAATGCAGCAAAGTCGTTAAATAATGAAGTAGAGTCCTTAAATAATGCAACAACGTCCTTAAATGATGCAGCAGAGTCCTTAAATAATGCAGCACATTCCTTAAATAATGCAGCAGAGTCCTTAAATAATCCAGCCAAGTCCTTAAATACTGCAGCAGAGTACTTAAATAATGCAGCAAAGTCCTTAAATAATGCAGCAGAGTCCTTAAATAATGCAACAAAGTACTTAAATAATGCAGAAGAGTCCTTAAATAATGCAACAAAGTCCTTAAATAATGCAGCTGAGTACTTAAATAATGCAACAAAGTACTTAAATAATGCAGCAGAGTCCTTAAGTACCGTATCAGAGTCCTTAAATAATGCAGCAGAGTCCTTAAATAATGCAACAAAGTCCTTAAATAATGCAGCAGATTACTGAAATACTGCTGCAGGGTCCTTAAATAATGCAGCAGAGTCCTTAAATAATGCAACAAAGTCCTTAAATAATGCAGCATAGTCCTTAAATAATGCAACAAAGTACTTAAATAATGCAGCAGAGTCCTTAAATAATGCAGCAGAGTACTGAAATACCGCAGCAGGGTCCTTAAATAATGCAGCAAAGTTGTTAAATAATGAAGTAGAGTCCTTAAGTAATGCAACAAAGTCCTTAAATGATGCAGCAGCGTCCTTAAATAATGCAACAAAGTCCTTAAATAATGCAGCAGAGTCCTTAAATAATGCAATAAAGTCCATAAATAATGCAGCAAAGTCCTTAAATAATTCAGCAGAGTGCTGAAATACCGCAGCAGGGTCCTTAAATAATGCAGCAGAGTCCTTAAGTAATGCAGCAAAGTCCTTAAATAATCCAGCCAAGTCCTTAAATAATGCAACAAAGTCCTTAAATAATGCAGCAGATTACTGAAATACTGCAGCAGGGTCCTTAAATAAAGCAGCAGAGTCCTTAAATAATGCAACAAAGTCCTTAAATAATGCAGCAGAGTCCTTAAATAATGCAACAAAGTCCTTAAATAATGCAGCAGAGTCCTTAAATAATGCAGCAGAGTACTGAAATACCGCAGCAGGGTCCTTAAATAATGCAGCAAAGTCGTTAAATAATGAAGTAGAGTCCTTAAATAATGCAACAAAGTCCTTAAATGATGCAGCAGAGTCCTTAAATAATGCAACAAAGTCCTTAAATAATGCAGCAGAGTCCTTAAATAATGCAATAAAGTCCATAAATAATGCAGCAAAGTCCTTAAATAATTCAGCAGAGTGCTGAAATACCGCAGCAGGGTCCTTAAATAATGCAGCAGAGTCCTTAAATAATGCAACAAAGTCCTTAAATAATGCAGCACGGTCCTTAAATAATGCAACAAAGCCCTTAAATAATGCAGCAGAGTCCTTAAATAATGCAGCAAAGTCCTTAAATAATGCAGCAGAGTCCTTAAATAATCCAGCCAAGTCCTTAAATAATGCAACAAAGTCCTTAGATAATGCAGCAGATTACTGAAATACTGCAGCGGGGTCCTTAAATAATGCAGCAGAGTCCTTAAATAATGCAACAAAGTCCTTAAATAATGCAGAACAGTCCTTAAATAATGCAATAAAGTCCTTAAATAATGCAGCAAAGTCCTTATATAATGCAGCAGAGTCCTTAAATAATGCAACAAAGTCCTTAAATAATGCAGCAGAGTCCTTAAATAATGCAAGAAAGTCCTTAAATAATGCAGCAGAGTCCTTAAATAATGCAGCACATTCCTTAAGTAATGCAGCAGAGTCCTTAAATAATCCAGCCAAGTCCTTAAATATTGCAGCAGAGTCCTTAAATAATGCAGAAAAGTCCTTAAATAATGCAGCAGAGTCCTTAAAAACTGCAGCAGAGTCCTTAAATAATGCAGCAAAGTCCTTGAATAATGCAGCAGAGTCCTTAAATAATGCAACAAAGTCCTTAAATAATACAGAAGAGTCCTTAAATAATGCAGCAAATTCCTTAAATAATGCAGCAAAGTCTTTAAATAATGCAATAAAGTCCATAAATAATGCAGCAAAGTTCTTAAATAATGCAGCAGAGTCCTTAAATACCACAGCAGAGTCCTTAAATAATGCAGCAAAGTCTTTAAATAATGCAACAAAGTCCTTAAATAATGCAGCAGAGTCCTTAAATAATGCAGAAGAGTCCTTAAATAATCCAGTCAAGTCCTTAAATAATGCAGCAGAGTCCTTAAATAATGCAACAAAATCCTTAAATAATGCAGAAGAGTCCTTAAATAATCCAGCCAAGTCCTTAAATCATGCAGCAGGGTCCTTAAATAATCCAGCCAATTCCTTAAATAATGCAGAAGAGTCCTTTAATAATGCAACAAAGTCCTTAAATAATGCAGCAGAGTCCTTAAATAATGCAACAAAGTACTTAAATAATGCAGCAGAGTCCTTAAATAATGCAGCAAAGTCATTAAATAATGCTGCAGAGTTCTTAAATAATGCAGCAAATTCCTTAAATAATGCAGCAAAGTCTTTAAATAATGCAATAAAGTCCATAAATAATGCAGCAAAGTCCTTAAATAATGCAGCAGAGTACTGAAATACCGCAGCAGGGTCCTTAAATAATGCAGCAAAGTCGTTAAATAATGAAGTAGAGTCCTTAAATAATGCAACAACGTCCTTAAATGATGCAGCAGAGTCCTTAAATAATGCAGCACATTCCTTAAATAATGCAGCAGAGTCCTTAAATAATCCAGCCAAGTCCTTAAATACTGCAGCAGAGTACTTAAATAATGCAGCAAAGTCCTTAAATAATGCAGCAGAGTCCTTAAATAATGCAACAAAGTACTTAAATAATGCAGAAGAGTCCTTAAATAATGCAACAAAGTCCTTAAATAATGCAGCTGAGTAATTAAATAATGCAACAAAGTACTTAAATAATGCAGCAGAGTCCTTAAGTACCGTATCAGAGTCCTTAAATAATGCAGCAGAGTCCTTAAATAATGCAACAAAGTCCTTAAATAATGCAGCAGATTACTGAAATACTGCTGCAGGGTCCTTAAATAATGCAGCAGAGTCCTTAAATAATGCAACAAAGTCCTTAAATAATGCAGCATAGTCCTTAAATAATGCAACAAAGTCCTTAAATAATGCAGCAGAGTCCTTAAATAATGCAGCAGAGTACTGAAATACCGCAGCAGGGTCCTTAAATAATGCAGCAAAGTTGTTAAATAATGAAGTAGAGTCCTTAAGTAATGCAACAAAGTCCTTAAATGATGCAGCAGCGTCCTTAAATAATGCAACAAAGTCCTTAAATAATGCAGCAGAGTCCTTAAATAATGCAATAAAGTCCATAAATAATGCAGCAAAGTCCTTAAATAATTCAGCAGAGTGCTGAAATACCGCAGCAGGGTCCTTAAATAATGCAGCAGAGTCCTTAAGTAATGCAGCAAAGTCCTTAAATAATCCAGCCAAGTCCTTAAATAATGCAACAAAGTCCTTAAATAATGCAGCAGATTACTGAAATACTGCAGCAGGGTCCTTAAATAAAGCAGCAGAGTCCTTAAATAATACAACAAAGTCCTTAAATAATGCAGCAGAGTCCTTAAATAATGCAACAAAGTCCTTAAATAATGCAGCAGAGTCCTTAAATAATGCAGCAGAGTACTGAAATACCGCAGCAGGGTCCTTAAATAATGCAGCAAAGTCGTTAAATAATGAAGTAGAGTCCTTAAATAATGCAACAAAGTCCTTAAATGATGCAGCAGAGTCCTTAAATAATGCAACAAAGTCCTTAAATAATGCAGCAGAGTCCTTAAATAATGCAATAAAGTCCATAAATAATGCAGCAAAGTCCTTAAATAATTCAGCAGAGTGCTGAAATACCGCAGCCAGGTCCTTAAATAATGCAGCAGAGTCCTTAAATAATGCAACAAAGTCCTTAAATAATGCAGCACGGTCCTTAAATAATGCAACAAAGTCCTTAAATAATGCAGCAGAGTCCTTAAATAATGCAGCAGAGTCCTTAAATAATCCAGCCAAGTCCTTAAATAATGCAACAAAGTCCTTAAATAATGCAGCAGATTACTGAAATACTGCAGCAGGGTCCTTAAATAATGCAGCAGAGTCCTTAAATAATGCAACAAAGTCCTTAAATAATGCAGCAGAGTCCTTAAATAATGCAACAAAGTCCTTAAATAATGCAGCAGAGTCCTTAAATAATGCAGCAGAGTACTGAAATACCGCAGCAGGGTCCTTAAATAATGCAGCAAAGTCGTTAAATAATGAAGTAGAGTCCTTAAATAATGCAACAAAGTCCTTAAATGATGCAGCAGAGTCCTTAAATAATGCAACAAAGTCCTTAAATAATGCAGCAGAGTCCTTAAATAATGCAATAAAGTCCATAAATAATGCAGCAAAGTCCTTAAATAATTCAGCAGAGTGCTGAAATACCGCAGCAGGGTCCTTAAATAATGCAGCAGAGTCCTTAAATAATGCAACAAAGTCCTTAAATAATGCAGCACGGTCCTTAAATAATGCAACAAAGTCCTTAAATAATGCAGCAGAGTCCTTAAATAATGCAGCAAAGTCCTTAAATAATGCAGCAGATTACTGAAATACTGCAGCAGGGTCCTTAAATAATGCAGCAGAGTCCTTAAATAATGCAACAAAGTCCTTAAATAATGCAGCAGAGTCCTTAAATAATGCAACAAAGTCCTTAAGTAATGCAGCAGAGTCCTTAAATAATGCAGCAGAGTACTGAAATACCGCAGCAGGGTCCTTAAATAATGCAGCAAAGTCGTTAAATAATGAAGTAGAGTCCTTAAATAATGCAACAAAGTCCTTAAATGATGCAGCAGAGTCCTTAAATAATGCAACAAAGTCCTTAAATAATGCAGCAGAGTCCTTAAATAATGCAATAAAGTCCATAAATAATGCAGCAAAGTCCTTAAATAATTCAGCAGAGTGCTGAAATACCGCAGCAGGGTCCTTAAATAATGCAGCAGAGTCCTTAAATAATGCAACAAAGTCCTTAAATAATGCAGCACGGTCCTTAAATAATGCAACAAAGTCCTTAAATAATGCAGCAGAGTCCTTAAATAATGCAGCAAAGTCCTTAAATAATGCAGCAGAGTCCTTAAATAATCCAGCCAAGTCCTTAAATAATGCAACAAAGTCCTTAGATAATGCAGCAGATTACTGAAATACTGCAGCGGGGTCCTTAAATAATGCAGCAGAGTCCTTAAATAATGCAACAAAGTCCTTAAATAATGCAGCAGAGTCCTTAAATAATGCAACAAAGTCCTTAAATAATGCAGCAGAGTCCTTAAATAATGCAGCAAAGTCCTTAAATAATGCAGCACAGTCCTTAAATAATCCAGCCAAGTCCTTAAATAATGCAGCAAAGTCTTTAAATAATGCAATAAAGTCCATAAATAATGCAGCAAATTCCTTAAATAATGCAGCAGAGTACTGAAATACCGCAGCAGGATCCTTAAATAATGCAGCAGAGTCCTTAAATAATGCAACAAAGTCCTTAAATAATGCAGAACAGTCCTTAAATAATGCAATAAAGTCCTTAAATAATGCAGCAAAGTCCTTATATAATGCAGCAGAGTCCTTAAATAATGCAACAAAGTCCTTAAATAATGCAGCAGAGTCCTTAAATAATGCAAGAAAGTCCTTAAATAATGCAGCAGAGTCCTTAAATAATGCAGCACATTCCTTAAATAATGCAGCAGAGTCCTTAAATAATCCAGCCAAGTCCTTAAATATTGCAGCAGAGTCCTTAAATAATGCAGAAAAGTCCTTAAATAATGCAGCAGAGTCCTTAAAAACTGCAGCAGAGTCCTTAAATAA
Organism: Phyllobates terribilis; assembly: GCF_046119375.1. NCBI lineage: Eukaryota > Metazoa > Chordata > Amphibia > Anura > Dendrobatidae > Phyllobates > Phyllobates terribilis. The sequence continues at coordinate 87,646 of NW_027362955.1, read as the reverse complement.
TGCAGCAAAGTCCTTGAATAATGCAGCAGAGTCCTTAAATAATGCAACAAAATTTTTAAATAATACAGAAGAGTCCTTAAATAATGCAGCAAATTCCTTAAATAATGCAGCAAAGTCTTTAAATAATGCAATAAAGTCCATAAATAATGCAGCAAAGTTCTTAAATAATGCAGCAGAGTCCTTAAATACCACAGCAGAGTCCTTAAATAATGCAGCAAAGTCTTTAAATAATGCAACAAAGTCCTTAAATAATGCAGCAGAGTCCTTAAATAATGCAGAAGAGTCCTTAAATAATCCATCCAAGTCCTTAAATAATGCAGCAGAGTCCTTAAATAATGCAACAAAATCCTTAAATAATGCAGAAGAGTCCTTAAATAATCCAGCCAAGTCCTTAAATCATGCAGCAGGGTCCTTAAATAATCCAGCCAAGTCCTTAAATAATGCAGAAGAGTCCTTTAATAATGCAACAAAGTCCTTAAATAATGCAGCAGAGTCCTTAAATAATGCAACAAAGTACTTAAATAATGCAGCAGAGTCCTTAAATAATGCAGCAAAGTCATTAAATAATGCTGCAGAGTCCTTAAATAATGCAGCAAATTCCTTAAATAATGCAGCAAAGTCTTTAAATAATGCAATAAAGTCCATAAATAATGCAGCAAAGTCCTTGAATAATGCAGCAGAGTACTGAAATACCGCAGCAGGGTCCTTAAATAATGCAGCAAAGTCGTTAAATAATGAAGTAGAGTCCTTAAATAATGCAACAACGTCCTTAAATGATGCAGCAGAGTCCTTAAATAATGCAGCACATTCCTTAAATAATGCAGCAGAGTCCTTAAATAATCCAGCCAAGTCCTTAAATACTGCAGCAGAGTACTTAAATAATGCAGCAAAGTCCTTAAATAATGCAGCAGAGTCCTTAAATAATGCAACAAAGTACTTAAATAATGCAGAAGAGTCCTTAAATAATGCAACAAAGTCCTTAAATAATGCAGCTGAGTACTTAAATAATGCAACAAAGTACTTAAATAATGCAGCAGAGTCCTTAAGTACCGTATCAGAGTCCTTAAATAATGCAGCAGAGTCCTTAAATAATGCAACAAAGTCCTTAAATAATGCAGCAGATTACTGAAATACTGCTGCAGGGTCCTTAAATAATGCAGCAGAGTCCTTAAATAATGCAACAAAGTCCTTAAATAATGCAGCATAGTCCTTAAATAATGCAACAAAGTACTTAAATAATGCAGCAGAGTCCTTAAATAATGCAGCAGAGTACTGAAATACCGCAGCAGGGTCCTTAAATAATGCAGCAAAGTTGTTAAATAATGAAGTAGAGTCCTTAAGTAATGCAACAAAGTCCTTAAATGATGCAGCAGCGTCCTTAAATAATGCAACAAAGTCCTTAAATAATGCAGCAGAGTCCTTAAATAATGCAATAAAGTCCATAAATAATGCAGCAAAGTCCTTAAATAATTCAGCAGAGTGCTGAAATACCGCAGCAGGGTCCTTAAATAATGCAGCAGAGTCCTTAAGTAATGCAGCAAAGTCCTTAAATAATCCAGCCAAGTCCTTAAATAATGCAACAAAGTCCTTAAATAATGCAGCAGATTACTGAAATACTGCAGCAGGGTCCTTAAATAAAGCAGCAGAGTCCTTAAATAATGCAACAAAGTCCTTAAATAATGCAGCAGAGTCCTTAAATAATGCAACAAAGTCCTTAAATAATGCAGCAGAGTCCTTAAATAATGCAGCAGAGTACTGAAATACCGCAGCAGGGTCCTTAAATAATGCAGCAAAGTCGTTAAATAATGAAGTAGAGTCCTTAAATAATGCAACAAAGTCCTTAAATGATGCAGCAGAGTCCTTAAATAATGCAACAAAGTCCTTAAATAATGCAGCAGAGTCCTTAAATAATGCAATAAAGTCCATAAATAATGCAGCAAAGTCCTTAAATAATTCAGCAGAGTGCTGAAATACCGCAGCAGGGTCCTTAAATAATGCAGCAGAGTCCTTAAATAATGCAACAAAGTCCTTAAATAATGCAGCACGGTCCTTAAATAATGCAACAAAGCCCTTAAATAATGCAGCAGAGTCCTTAAATAATGCAGCAAAGTCCTTAAATAATGCAGCAGAGTCCTTAAATAATCCAGCCAAGTCCTTAAATAATGCAACAAAGTCCTTAGATAATGCAGCAGATTACTGAAATACTGCAGCGGGGTCCTTAAATAATGCAGCAGAGTCCTTAAATAATGCAACAAAGTCCTTAAATAATGCAGAACAGTCCTTAAATAATGCAATAAAGTCCTTAAATAATGCAGCAAAGTCCTTATATAATGCAGCAGAGTCCTTAAATAATGCAACAAAGTCCTTAAATAATGCAGCAGAGTCCTTAAATAATGCAAGAAAGTCCTTAAATAATGCAGCAGAGTCCTTAAATAATGCAGCACATTCCTTAAGTAATGCAGCAGAGTCCTTAAATAATCCAGCCAAGTCCTTAAATATTGCAGCAGAGTCCTTAAATAATGCAGAAAAGTCCTTAAATAATGCAGCAGAGTCCTTAAAAACTGCAGCAGAGTCCTTAAATAATGCAGCAAAGTCCTTGAATAATGCAGCAGAGTCCTTAAATAATGCAACAAAGTCCTTAAATAATACAGAAGAGTCCTTAAATAATGCAGCAAATTCCTTAAATAATGCAGCAAAGTCTTTAAATAATGCAATAAAGTCCATAAATAATGCAGCAAAGTTCTTAAATAATGCAGCAGAGTCCTTAAATACCACAGCAGAGTCCTTAAATAATGCAGCAAAGTCTTTAAATAATGCAACAAAGTCCTTAAATAATGCAGCAGAGTCCTTAAATAATGCAGAAGAGTCCTTAAATAATCCAGTCAAGTCCTTAAATAATGCAGCAGAGTCCTTAAATAATGCAACAAAATCCTTAAATAATGCAGAAGAGTCCTTAAATAATCCAGCCAAGTCCTTAAATCATGCAGCAGGGTCCTTAAATAATCCAGCCAATTCCTTAAATAATGCAGAAGAGTCCTTTAATAATGCAACAAAGTCCTTAAATAATGCAGCAGAGTCCTTAAATAATGCAACAAAGTACTTAAATAATGCAGCAGAGTCCTTAAATAATGCAGCAAAGTCATTAAATAATGCTGCAGAGTTCTTAAATAATGCAGCAAATTCCTTAAATAATGCAGCAAAGTCTTTAAATAATGCAATAAAGTCCATAAATAATGCAGCAAAGTCCTTAAATAATGCAGCAGAGTACTGAAATACCGCAGCAGGGTCCTTAAATAATGCAGCAAAGTCGTTAAATAATGAAGTAGAGTCCTTAAATAATGCAACAACGTCCTTAAATGATGCAGCAGAGTCCTTAAATAATGCAGCACATTCCTTAAATAATGCAGCAGAGTCCTTAAATAATCCAGCCAAGTCCTTAAATACTGCAGCAGAGTACTTAAATAATGCAGCAAAGTCCTTAAATAATGCAGCAGAGTCCTTAAATAATGCAACAAAGTACTTAAATAATGCAGAAGAGTCCTTAAATAATGCAACAAAGTCCTTAAATAATGCAGCTGAGTACTTAAATAATGCAACAAAGTACTTAAATAATGCAGCAGAGTCCTTAAGTACCGTATCAGAGTCCTTAAATAATGCAGCAGAGTCCTTAAATAATGCAACAAAGTCCTTAAATAATGCAGCAGATTACTGAAATACTGCTGCAGGGTCCTTAAATAATGCAGCAGAGTCCTTAAATAATGCAACAAAGTCCTTAAATAATGCAGCATAGTCCTTAAATAATGCAACAAAGTCCTTAAATAATGCAGCAGAGTCCTTAAATAATGCAGCAGAGTACTGAAATACCGCAGCAGGGTCCTTAAATAATGCAGCAAAGTTGTTAAATAATGAAGTAGAGTCCTTAAGTAATGCAACAAAGTCCTTAAATGATGCAGCAGCGTCCTTAAATAATGCAACAAAGTCCTTAAATAATGCAGCAGAGTCCTTAAATAATGCAATAAAGTCCATAAATAATGCAGCAAAGTCCTTAAATAATTCAGCAGAGTGCTGAAATACCGCAGCAGGGTCCTTAAATAATGCAGCAGAGTCCTTAAGTAATGCAGCAAAGTCCTTAAATAATCCAGCCAAGTCCTTAAATAATGCAACAAAGTCCTTAAATAATGCAGCAGATTACTGAAATACTGCAGCAGGGTCCTTAAATAAAGCAGCAGAGTCCTTAAATAATGCAACAAAGTCCTTAAATAATGCAGCAGAGTCCTTAAATAATGCAACAAAGTCCTTAAATAATGCAGCAGAGTCCTTAAATAATGCAGCAGAGTACTGAAATACCGCAGCAGGGTCCTTAAATAATGCAGCAAAGTCGTTAAATAATGAAGTAGAGTCCTTAAATAATGCAACAAAGTCCTTAAATGATGCAGCAGAGTCCTTAAATAATGCAACAAAGTCCTTAAATAATGCAGCAGAGTCCTTAAATAATGCAATAAAGTCCATAAATAATGCAGCAAAGTCCTTAAATAATTCAGCAGAGTGCTGAAATACCGCAGCCAGGTCCTTAAATAATGCAGCAGAGTCCTTAAATAATGCAACAAAGTCCTTAAATAATGCAGCACGGTCCTTAAATAATGCAACAAAGTCCTTAAATAATGCAGCAGAGTCCTTAAATAATGCAGCAGAGTCCTTAAATAATCCAGCCAAGTCCTTAAATAATGCAACAAAGTCCTTAAATAATGCAGCAGATTACTGAAATACTGCAGCAGGGTCCTTAAATAATGCAGCAGAGTCCTTAAATAATGCAACAAAGTCCTTAAATAATGCAGCAGAGTCCTTAAATAATGCAACAAAGTCCTTAAATAATGCAGCAGAGTCCTTAAATAATGCAGCAGAGTACTGAAATACCGCAGCAGGGTCCTTAAATAATGCAGCAAAGTCGTTAAATAATGAAGTAGAGTCCTTAAATAATGCAACAAAGTCCTTAAATGATGCAGCAGAGTCCTTAAATAATGCAACAAAGTCCTTAAATAATGCAGCAGAGTCCTTAAATAATGCAATAAAGTCCATAAATAATGCAGCAAAGTCCTTAAATAATTCAGCAGAGTGCTGAAATACCGCAGCAGGGTCCTTAAATAATGCAGCAGAGTCCTTAAATAATGCAACAAAGTCCTTAAATAATGCAGCACGGTCCTTAAATAATGCAACAAAGTCCTTAAATAATGCAGCAGAGTCCTTAAATAATGCAGCAAAGTCCTTAAATAATGCAGCAGAGTCCTTAAATAATCCAGCCAAGTCCTTAAATAATGCAACAAAGTCCTTAGATAATGCAGCAGATTACTGAAATACTGCAGCGGGGTCCTTAAATAATGCAGCAGAGTCCTTAAATAATGCAACAAAGTCCTTAAATAATGCAGCAGAGTCCTTAAATAATGCAACAAAGTCCTTAAATAATGCAGCAGAGTCCTTAAATAATGCAGCAAAGTCCTTAAATAATGCAGCACAGTCCTTAAATAATCCAGCCAAGTCCTTAAATAATGCAGCAAAGTCTTTAAATAATGCAATAAAGTCCATAAATAATGCAGCAAATTCCTTAAATAATGCAGCAGAGTACTGAAATACCGCAGCAGGATCCTTAAATAATGCAGCAGAGTCCTTAAATAATGCAACAAAGTCCTTAAATAATGCAGAACAGTCCTTAAATAATGCAATAAAGTCCTTAAATAATGCAGCAAAGTCCTTATATAATGCAGCAGAGTCCTTAAATAATGCAACAAAGTCCTTAAATAATGCAGCAGAGTCCTTAAATAATGCAAGAAAGTCCTTAAATAATGCAGCAGAGTCCTTAAATAATGCAGCACATTCCTTAAATAATGCAGCAGAGTCCTTAAATAATCCAGCCAAGTCCTTAAATATTGCAGCAGAGTCCTTAAATAATGCAGAAAAGTCCTTAAATAATGCAGCAGAGTCCTTAAAAACTGCAGCAGAGTCCTTAAATAATGCAGCAAAGTCCTTGAATAATGCAGCAGAGTCCTTAAATAATGCAACAAAATTTTTAAATAATACAGAAGAGTCCTTAAATAATGCAGCAAATTCCTTAAATAATGCAGCAAAGTCTTTAAATAATGCAATAAAGTCCATAAATAATGCAGCAAAGTTCTTAAATAATGCAGCAGAGTCCTTAAATACCACAGCAGAGTCCTTAAATAATGCAGCAAAGTCTTTAAATAATGCAACAAAGTCCTTAAATAATGCAGCAGAGTCCTTAAATAATGCAGAAGAGTCCTTAAATAATCCATCCAAGTCCTTAAATAATGCAGCAGAGTCCTTAAATAATGCAACAAAATCCTTAAATAATGCAGAAGAGTCCTTAAATAATCCAGCCAAGTCCTTAAATCATGCAGCAGGGTCCTTAAATAATCCAGCCAAGTCCTTAAATAATGCAGAAGAGTCCTTTAATAATGCAACAAAGTCCTTAAATAATGCAGCAGAGTCCTTAAATAATGCAACAAAGTACTTAAATAATGCAGCAGAGTCCTTAAATAATGCAGCAAAGTCATTAAATAATGCTGCAGAGTCCTTAAATAATGCAGCAAATTCCTTAAATAATGCAGCAAAGTCTTTAAATAATGCAATAAAGTCCATAAATAATGCAGCAAAGTCCTTAAATAATGCAGCAGAGTACTGAAATACCGCAGCAGGGTCCTTAAATAATGCAGCAAAGTCGTTAAATAATGAAGTAGAGTCCTTAAATAATGCAACAACGTCCTTAAATGATGCAGCAGAGTCCTTAAATAATGCAGCACATTCCTTAAATAATGCAGCAGAGTCCTTAAATAATCCAGCCAAGTCCTTAAATACTGCAGCAGAGTACTTAAATAATGCAGCAAAGTCCTTAAATAATGCAGCAGAGTCCTTAAATAATGCAACAAAGTACTTAAATAATGCAGCAGAGTCCTTAAATAATGCAACAAAGTCCTTAAATAATGCAGCTGAGTACTTAAATAATGCAACAAAGTACTTAAATAATGCAGCAGAGTCCTTAAGTACCGTATCAGAGTCCTTAAATAATGCAGCAGAGTCCTTAAATAATGCAACAAAGTCCTTAAATAATGCAGCAGATTACTGAAATACTGCTGCAGGGTCCTTAAATAATGCAGCAGAGTCCTTAAATAATGCAACAAAGTCCTTAAATAATGCAGCATAGTCCTTAAATAATGCAACAAAGTACTTAAATAATGCAGCAGAGTCCTTAAATAATGCAGCAGAGTACTGAAATACCGCAGCAGGGTCCTTAAATAATGCAGCAAAGTTGTTAAATAATGAAGTAGAGTCCTTAAGTAATGCAACAAAGTCCTTAAATGATGCAGCAGCGTCCTTAAATAATGCAACAAAGTCCTTAAATAATGCAGCAGAGTCCTTAAATAATGCAATAAAGTCCATAAATAATGCAGCAAAGTCCTTAAATAATTCAGCAGAGTGCTGAAATACCGCAGCAGGGTCCTTAAATAATGCAGCAGAGTCCTTAAGTAATGCAGCAAAGTCCTTAAATAATCCAGCCAAGTCCTTAAATAATGCAACAAAGTCCTTAAATAATGCAGCAGATTACTGAAATACTGCAGCAGGGTCCTTAAATAAAGCAGCAGAGTCCTTAAATAATGCAACAAAGTCCTTAAATAATGCAGCAGAGTCCTTAAATAATGCAACAAAGTCCTTAAATAATGCAGCAGAGTCCTTAAATAATGCAGCAGAGTACTGAAATACCGCAGCAGGGTCCTTAAATAATGCAGCAAAGTCGTTAAATAATGAAGTAGAGTCCTTAAATAATGCAACAAAGTCCTTAAATGATGCAGCAGAGTCCTTAAATAATGCAACAAAGTCCTTAAATAATGCAGCAGAGTCCTTAAATAATGCAATAAAGTCCATAAATAATGCAGCAAAGTCCTTAAATAATTCAGCAGAGTGCTGAAATACCGCAGCAGGGTCCTTAAATAATGCAGCAGAGTCCTTAAATAATGCAACAAAGTCCTTAAATAATGCAGCACGGTCCTTAAATAATGCAACAAAGTCCTTAAATAATGCAGCAGAGTCCTTAAATAATGCAGCAAAGTCCTTAAATAATGCAGCAGAGTCCTTAAATAATGCAGCAAAGTCCTTAAATAATGCAGCACAGTCCTTAAATAATCCAGCCAAGTCCTTAAATAATGCAGCAAAGTCTTTAAATAATGCAATAAAGTCCATAAATAATGCAGCAAATTCCTTAAATAATGCAGCAGAGTACTGAAATACCGCAGCAGGATCCTTAAATAATGCAGCAGAGTCCTTAAATAATGCAACAAAGTCCTTAAATAATGCAGAACAGTCCTTAAATAATGCAATAAAGTCCTTAAATAATGCAGCAAAGTCCTTATATAATGCAGCAGAGTCCTTAAATAATGCAACAAAGTCCTTAAATAATGCAGCAGAGTCCTTAAATAATGCAAGAAAGTCCTTAAATAATGCAGCAGAGTCCTTAAATAATGCAGCACATTCCTTAAATAATGCAGCAGAGTCCTTAAATAATCCAGCCAAGTCCTTAAATATTGCAGCAGAGTCCTTAAATAATGCAGAAAAGTCCTTAAATAATGCAGCAGAGTCCTTAAAAACTGCAGCAGAGTCCTTAAATAATGCAGCAAAGTCCTTGAATAATGCAGCAGAGTCCTTAAATAATGCAACAAAATTTTTAAATAATACAGAAGAGTCCTTAAATAATGCAGCAAATTCCTTAAATAATGCAGCAAAGTCTTTAAATAATGCAATAAAGTCCATAAATAATGCAGCAAAGTTCTTAAATAATGCAGCAGAGTCCTTAAATACCACAGCAGAGTCCTTAAATAATGCAGCAAAGTCTTTAAATAATGCAACAAAGTCCTTAAATAATGCAGCAGAGTCCTTAAATAATGCAGAAGAGTCCTTAAATAATCCATCCAAGTCCTTAAATAATGCAGCAGAGTCCTTAAATAATGCAACAAAATCCTTAAATAATGCAGAAGAGTCCTTAAATAATCCAGCCAAGTCCTTAAATCATGCAGCAGGGTCCTTAAATAATCCAGCCAAGTCCTTAAATAATGCAGAAGAGTCCTTTAATAATGCAACAAAGTCCTTAAATAATGCAGCAGAGTCCTTAAATAATGCAACAAAGTACTTAAATAATGCAGCAGAGTCCTTAAATAATGCAGCAAAGTCATTAAATAATGCTGCAGAGTCCTTAAATAATGCAGCAAATTCCTTAAATAATGCAGCAAAGTCTTTAAATAATGCAATAAAGTCCATAAATAATGCAGCAAAGTCCTTAAATAATGCAGCAGAGTACTGAAATACCGCAGCAGGGTCCTTAAATAATGCAGCAAAGTCGTTAAATAATGAAGTAGAGTCCTTAAATAATGCAACAACGTCCTTAAATGATGCAGCAGAGTCCTTAAATAATGCAGCACATTCCTTAAATAATGCAGCAGAGTCCTTAAATAATCCAGCCAAGTCCTTAAATACTGCAGCAGAGTACTTAAATAATGCAGCAAAGTCCTTAAATAATGCAGCAGAGTCCTTAAATAATGCAACAAAGTACTTAAATAATGCAGCAGAGTCCTTAAATAATGCAACAAAGTCCTTAAATAATGCAGCTGAGTACTTAAATAATGCAACAAAGTACTTAAATAATGCAGCAGAGTCCTTAAGTACCGTATCAGTCCTTAAATAATGCAGCAGAGTCCTTAAATAATGCAACAAAGTCCTTAAATAATGCAGCAGATTACTGAAATACTGCTGCAGGGTCCTTAAATAATGCAGCAGAGTCCTTAAATAATGCAACAAAGTCCTTAAATAATGCAGCATAGTCCTTAAATAATGCAACAAAGTACTTAAATAATGCAGCAGAGTCCTTAAATAATGCAGCAGAGTACTGAAATACCGCAGCAGGGTCCTTAAATAATGCAGCAAAGTTGTTAAATAATGAAGTAGAGTCCTTAAGTAATGCAACAAAGTCCTTAAATGATGCAGCAGCGTCCTTAAATAATGCAACAAAGTCCTTAAATAATGCAGCAGAGTCCTTAAATAATGCAATAAAGTCCATAAATAATGCAGCAAAGTCCTTAAATAATTCAGCAGAGTGCTGAAATACCGCAGCAGGGTCCTTAAATAATGCAGCAGAGTCCTTAAGTAATGCAGCAAAGTCCTTAAATAATCCAGCCAAGTCCTTAAATAATGCAACAAAGTCCTTAAATAATGCAGCAGATTACTGAAATACTGCAGCAGGGTCCTTAAATAAAGCAGCAGAGTCCTTAAATAATGCAACAAAGTCCTTAAATAATGCAGCAGAGTCCTTAAATAATGCAACAAAGTCCTTAAATAATGCAGCAGAGTCCTTAAATAATGCAGCAGAGTACTGAAATACCGCAGCAGGGTCCTTAAATAATGCAGCAAAGTCGTTAAATAATGAAGTAGAGTCCTTAAATAATGCAACAAAGTCCTTAAATGATGCAGCAGAGTCCTTAAATAATGCAACAAAGTCCTTAAATAATGCAGCAGAGTCCTTAAATAATGCAATAAAGTCCATAAATAATGCAGCAAAGTCCTTAAATAATTCAGCAGAGTGCTGAAATACCGCAGCAGGGTCCTTAAATAATGCAGCAGAGTCCTTAAATAATGCAACAAAGTCCTTAAATAATGCAGCACGGTCCTTAAATAATGCAACAAAGTCCTTAAATAATGCAGCAGAGTCCTTAAATAATGCAGCAAAGTCCTTAAATAATGCAGCAGAGTCCTTAAATAATCCAGCCAAGTCCTTAAATAATGCAACAAAGTCCTTAGATAATGCAGCAGATTACTGAAATACTGCAGCGGGGTCCTTAAATAATGCAGCAGAGTCCTTAAATAATGCAACAAAGTCCTTAAATAATGCAGAACAGTCCTTAAATAATGCAATAAAGTCCTTAAATAATGCAGCAAAGTCCTTATATAATGCAGCAGAGTCCTTAAATAATGCAACAAAGTCCTTAAATAATGCAGCAGAGTCCTTAAATAATGCAAGAAAGTCCTTAAATAATGCAGCAGAGTCCTTAAATAATGCAGCACATTCCTTAAGTAATGCAGCAGAGTCCTTAAATAATCCAGCCAAGTCCTTAAATATTGCAGCAGAGTCCTTAAATAATGCAGAAAAGTCCTTAAATAATGCAGCAGAGTCCTTAAAAACTGCAGCAGAGTCCTTAAATAATGCAGCAAAGTCCTTGAATAATGCAGCAGAGTCCTTAAATAATGCAACAAAGTCCTTAAATAATACAGAAGAGTCCTTAAATAATGCAGCAAATTCCTTAAATAATGCAGCAAAGTCTTTAAATAATGCAATAAAGTCCATAAATAATGCAGCAAAGTTCTTAAATAATGCAGCAGAGTCCTTAAATACCACAGCAGAGTCCTTAAATAATGCAGCAAAGTCTTTAAATAATGCAACAAAGTCCTTAAATAATGCAGCAGAGTCCTTAAATAATGCAGAAGAGTCCTTAAATAATCCAGTCAAGTCCTTAAATAATGCAGCAGAGTCCTTAAATAATGCAACAAAATCCTTAAATAATGCAGAAGAGTCCTAAAATAATCCAGCCAAGTCCTTAAATCATGCAGCAGGGTCCTTAAATAATCCAGCCAATTCCTTAAATAATGCAGAAGAGTCCTTTAATAATGCAACAAAGTCCTTAAATAATGCAGCAGAGTCCTTAAATAATGCAACAAAGTACTTAAATAATGCAGCAGAGTCCTTAAATAATGCAGCAAAGTCATTAAATAATGCTGCAGAGTTCTTAAATAATGCAGCAAATTCCTTAAATAATGCAGCAAAGTCTTTAAATAATGCAATAAAGTCCATAAATAATGCAGCAAAGTCCTTAAATAATGCAGCAGAGTACTGAAATACCGCAGCAGGGTCCTTAAATAATGCAGCAAAGTCGTTAAATAATGAAGTAGAGTCCTTAAATAATGCAACAACGTCCTTAAATGATGCAGCAGAGTCCTTAAATAATGCAGCACATTCCTTAAATAATGCAGCAGAGTCCTTAAATAATCCAGCCAAGTCCTTAAATACTGCAGCAGAGTACTTAAATAATGCAGCAAAGTCCTTAAATAATGCAGCAGAGTCCTTAAATAATGCAACAAAGTACTTAAATAATGCAGAAGAGTCCTTAAATAATGCAACAAAGTCCTTAAATAATGCAGCTGAGTACTTAAATAATGCAACAAAGTACTTAAATAATGCAGCAGAGTCCTTAAGTACCGTATCAGAGTCCTTAAATAATGCAGCAGAGTCCTTAAATAATGCAACAAAGTCCTTAAATAATGCAGCAGATTACTGAAATACTGCTGCAGGGTCCTTAAATAATGCAGCAGAGTCCTTAAATAATGCAACAAAGTCCTTAAATAATGCAGCATAGTCCTTAAATAATGCAACAAAGTCCTTAAATAATGCAGCAGAGTCCTTAAATAATGCAGCAGAGTACTGAAATACCGCAGCAGGGTCCTTAAATAATGCAGCAAAGTTGTTAAATAATGAAGTAGAGTCCTTAAGTAATGCAACAAAGTCCTTAAATGATGCAGCAGCGTCCTTAAATAATGCAACAAAGTCCTTAAATAATGCAGCAGAGTCCTTAAATAATGCAATAAAGTCCATAAATAATGCAGCAAAGTCCTTAAATAATTCAGCAGAGTGCTGAAATACCGCAGCAGGGTCCTTAAATAATGCAGCAGAGTCCTTAAGTAATGCAGCAAAGTCCTTAAATAATCCAGCCAAGTCCTTAAATAATGCAACAAAGTCCTTAAATAATGCAGCAGATTACTGAAATACTGCAGCAGGGTCCTTAAATAAAGCAGCAGAGTCCTTAAATAATGCAACAAAGTCCTTAAATAATGCAGCAGAGTCCTTAAATAATGCAACAAAGTCCTTAAATAATGCAGCAGAGTCCTTAAATAATGCAGCAGAGTACTGAAATACCGCAGCAGGGTCCTTAAATAATGCAGCAAAGTCGTTAAATAATGAAGTAGAGTCCTTAAATAATGCAACAAAGTCCTTAAATGATGCAGCAGAGTCCTTAAATAATGCAACAAAGTCCTTAAATAATGCAGCAGAGTCCTTAAATAATGCAATAAAGTCCATAAATAATGCAGCAAAGTCCTTAAATAATTCAGCAGAGTGCTGAAATACCGCAGCCAGGTCCTTAAATAATGCAGCAGAGTCCTTAATTAATGCAACAAAGTCCTTAAATAATGCAGCACGGTCCTTAAATAATGCAACAAAGTCCTTAAATAATGCAGCAGAGTCCTTAAATAATGCAGCAGAGTCCTTAAATAATCCAGCCAAGTCCTTAAATAATGCAACAAAGTCCTTAAATAATGCAGCAGATTACTGAAATACTGCAGCAGGGTCCTTAAATAATGCAGCAGAGTCCTTAAATAATGCAACAAAGTCCTTAAATAATGCAGCAGAGTCCTTAAATAATGCAACAAAGTCCTTAAATAATGCAGCAGAGTCCTTAAATAATGCAGCAGAGTACTGAAATACCGCAGCAGGGTCCTTAAATAATGCAGCAAAGTCGTTAAATAATGAAGTAGAGTCCTTAAATAATGCAACAAAGTCCTTAAATGATGCAGCAGAGTCCTTAAATAATGCAACAAAGTCCTTAAATAATGCAGCAGAGTCCTTAAATAATGCAATAAAGTCCATAAATAATGCAGCAAAGTCCTTAAATAATTCAGCAGAGTGCTGAAATACCGCAGCAGGGTCCTTAAATAATGCAGCAGAGTCCTTAAATAATGCAACAAAGTCCTTAAATAATGCAGCACGGTCCTTAAATAATGCAACAAAGTCCTTAAATAATGCAGCAGAGTCCTTAAATAATGCAGCAAAGTCCTTAAATAATGCAGCAGAGTCCTTAAATAATCCAGCCAAGTCCTTAAATAATGCAACAAAGTCCTTAGATAATGCAGCAGATTACTGAAATACTGCAGCGGGGTCCTTAAATAATGCAGCAGAGTCCTTAAATAATGCAACAAAGTCCTTAAATAATGCAGCAGAGTCCTTAAATAATGCAACAAAGTCCTTAAATAATGCAGCAGAGTCCTTAAATAATGCAGCAAAGTCCTTAAATAATGCAGCACAGTCCTTAAATAATCCAGCCAAGTCCTTAAATAATGCAGCAAAGTCTTTAAATAATGCAATAAAGTCCATAAATAATGCAGCAAATTCCTTAAATAATGCAGCAGAGTACTGAAATACCGCAGCAGGATCCTTAAATAATGCAGCAGAGTCCTTAAATAATGCAACAAAGTCCTTAAATAATGCAGAACAGTCCTTAAATAATGCAATAAAGTCCTTAAATAATGCAGCAAAGTCCTTATATAATGCAGCAGAGTCCTTAAATAATGCAACAAAGTCCTTAAATAATGCAGCAGAGTCCTTAAATAATGCAAGAAAGTCCTTAAATAATGCAGCAGAGTCCTTAAATAATGCAGCACATTCCTTAAATAATGCAGCAGAGTCCTTAAATAATCCAGCCAAGTCCTTAAATATTGCAGCAGAGTCCTTAAATAATGCAGAAAAGTCCTTAAATAATGCAGCAGAGTCCTTAAAAACTGCAGCAGAGTCCTTAAATAATGCAGCAAAGTCCTTGAATAATGCAGCAGAGTCCTTAAATAATGCAACAAAATTTTTAAATAATACAGAAGAGTCCTTAAATAATGCAGCAAATTCCTTAAATAATGCAGCAAAGTCTTTAAATAATGCAATAAAGTCCATAAATAATGCAGCAAAGTTCTTAAATAATGCAGCAGAGTCCTTAAATACCACAGCAGAGTCCTTAAATAATGCAGCAAAGTCTTTAAATAATGCAACAAAGTCCTTAAATAATGCAGCAGAGTCCTTAAATAATGCAGAAGAGTCCTTAAATAATCCATCCAAGTCCTTAAATAATGCAGCAGAGTCCTTAAATAATGCAACAAAATCCTTAAATAATGCAGAAGAGTCCTTAAATAATCCAGCCAAGTCCTTAAATCATGCAGCAGGGTCCTTAAATAATCCAGCCAAGTCCTTAAATAATGCAGAAGAGTCCTTTAATAATGCAACAAAGTCCTTAAATAATGCAGCAGAGTCCTTAAATAATGCAACAAAGTACTTAAATAATGCAGCAGAGTCCTTAAATAATGCAGCAAAGTCATTAAATAATGCTGCAGAGTCCTTAAATAATGCAGCAAATTCCTTAAATAATGCAGCAAAGTCTTTAAATAATGCAATAAAGTCCATAAATAATGCAGCAAAGTCCTTAAATAATGCAGCAGAGTACTGAAATACCGCAGCAGGGTCCTTAAATAATGCAGCAAAGTCGTTAAATAATGAAGTAGAGTCCTTAAATAATGCAACAACGTCCTTAAATGATGCAGCAGAGTCCTTAAATAATGCAGCACATTCCTTAAATAATGCTGCAGAGTCCTTAAATAATCCAGCCAAGTCCTTAAATACTGCAGCAGAGTACTTAAATAATGCAGCAAAGTCCTTAAATAATGCAGCAGAGTCCTTAAATAATGCAACAAAGTACTTAAATAATGCAGCAGAGTCCTTAAATAATGCAACAAAGTCCTTAAATAATGCAGCTGAGTACTTAAATAATGCAACAAAGTACTTAAATAATGCAGCAGAGTCCTTAAGTACCGTATCAGAGTCCTTAAATAATGCAGCAGAGTCCTTAAATAATGCAACAAAGTCCTTAAATAATGCAGCAGATTACTGAAATACTGCTGCAGGGTCCTTAAATAATGCAGCAGAGTCCTTAAATAATGCAACAAAGTCCTTAAATAATGCAGCATAGTCCTTAAATAATGCAACAAAGTACTTAAATAATGCAGCAGAGTCCTTAAATAATGCAGCAGAGTACTGAAATACCGCAGCAGGGTCCTTAAATAATGCAGCAAAGTTGTTAAATAATGAAGTAGAGTCCTTAAGTAATGCAACAAAGTCCTTAAATGATGCAGCAGCGTCCTTAAATAATGCAACAAAGTCCTTAAATAATGCAGCAGAGTCCTTAAATAATGCAATAAAGTCCATAAATAATGCAGCAAAGTCCTTAAATAATTCAGCAGAGTGCTGAAATACCGCAGCAGGGTCCTTAAATAATGCAGCAGAGTCCTTAAGTAATGCAGCAAAGTCCTTAAATAATCCAGCCAAGTCCTTAAATAATGCAACAAAGTCCTTAAATAATGCAGCAGATTACTGAAATACTGCAGCAGGGTCCTTAAATAAAGCAGCAGAGTCCTTAAATAATGCAACAAAGTCCTTAAATAATGCAGCAGAGTCCTTAAATAATGCAACAAAGTCCTTAAATAATGCAGCAGAGTCCTTAAATAATGCAGCAGAGTACTGAAATACCGCAGCAGGGTCCTTAAATAATGCAGCAAAGTCGTTAAATAATGAAGTAGAGTCCTTAAATAATGCAACAAAGTCCTTAAATGATGCAGCAGAGTCCTTAAATAATGCAACAAAGTCCTTAAATAATGCAGCAGAGTCCTTAAATAATGCAATAAAGTCCATAAATAATGCAGCAAAGTCCTTAAATAATTCAGCAGAGTGCTGAAATACCGCAGCAGGGTCCTTAAATAATGCAGCAGAGTCCTTAAATAATGCAACAAAGTCCTTAAATAATGCAGCACGGTCCTTAAATAATGCAACAAAGTCCTTAAATAATGCAGCAGAGTCCTTAAATAATGCAGCAAAGTCCTTAAATAATGCAGCAGAGTCCTTAAATAATGCAGCAAAGTCCTTAAATAATGCAGCACAGTCCTTAAATAATCCAGCCAAGTCCTTAAATAATGCAGCAAAGTCTTTAAATAATGCAATAAAGTCCATAAATAATGCAGCAAATTCCTTAAATAATGCAGCAGAGTACTGAAATACCGCAGCAGGATCCTTAAATAATGCAGCAGAGTCCTTAAATAATGCAACAAAGTCCTTAAATAATGCAGAACAGTCCTTAAATAATGCAATAAAGTCCTTAAATAATGCAGCAAAGTCCTTATATAATGCAGCAGAGTCCTTAAATAATGCAACAAAGTCCTTAAATAATGCAGCAGAGTCCTTAAATAATGCAAGAAAGTCCTTAAATAATGCAGCAGAGTCCTTAAATAATGCAGCACATTCCTTAAATAATGCAGCAGAGTCCTTAAATAATCCAGCCAAGTCCTTAAATATTGCAGCAGAGTCCTTAAATAATGCAGAAAAGTCCTTAAATAATGCAGCAGAGTCCTTAAAAACTGCAGCAGAGTCCTTAAATAATGCAGCAAAGTCCTTGAATAATGCAGCAGAGTCCTTAAATAATGCAACAAAATTTTTAAATAATACAGAAGAGTCCTTAAATAATGCAGCAAATTCCTTAAATAATGCAGCAAAGTCTTTAAATAATGCAATAAAGTCCATAAATAATGCAGCAAAGTTCTTAAATAATGCAGCAGAGTCCTTAAATACCACAGCAGAGTCCTTAAATAATGCAGCAAAGTCTTTAAATAATGCAACAAAGTCCTTAAATAATGCAGCAGAGTCCTTAAATAATGCAGAAGAGTCCTTAAATAATCCATCCAAGTCCTTAAATAATGCAGCAGAGTCCTTAAATAATGCAACAAAATCCTTAAATAATGCAGAAGAGTCCTTAAATAATCCAGCCAAGTCCTTAAATCATGCAGCAGGGTCCTTAAATAATCCAGCCAAGTCCTTAAATAATGCAGAAGAGTCCTTTAATAATGCAACAAAGTCCTTAAATAATGCAGCAGAGTCCTTAAATAATGCAACAAAGTACTTAAATAATGCAGCAGAGTCCTTAAATAATGCAGCAAAGTCATTAAATAATGCTGCAGAGTCCTTAAATAATGCAGCAAATTCCTTAAATAATGCAGCAAAGTCTTTAAATAATGCAATAAAGTCCATAAATAATGCAGCAAAGTCCTTAAATAATGCAGCAGAGTACTGAAATACCGCAGCAGGGTCCTTAAATAATGCAGCAAAGTCGTTAAATAATGAAGTAGAGTCCTTAAATAATGCAACAACGTCCTTAAATGATGCAGCAGAGTCCTTAAATAATGCAGCACATTCCTTAAATAATGCAGCAGAGTCCTTAAATAATCCAGCCAAGTCCTTAAATACTGCAGCAGAGTACTTAAATAATGCAGCAAAGTCCTTAAATAATGCAGCAGAGTCCTTAAATAATGCAACAAAGTACTTAAATAATGCAGCAGAGTCCTTAAATAATGCAACAAAGTCCTTAAATAATGCAGCTGAGTACTTAAATAATGCAACAAAGTACTTAAATAATGCAGCAGAGTCCTTAAGTACCGTATCAGAGTCCTTAAATAATGCAGCAGAGTCCTTAAATAATGCAACAAAGTCCTTAAATAATGCAGCAGATTACTGAAATACTGCTGCAGGGTCCTTAAATAATGCAGCAGAGTCCTTAAATAATGCAACAAAGTCCTTAAATAATGCAGCATAGTCCTTAAATAATGCAACAAAGTACTTAAATAATGCAGCAGAGTCCTTAAATAATGCAGCAGAGTACTGAAATACCGCAGCAGGGTCCTTAAATAATGCAGCAAAGTTGTTAAATAATGAAGTAGAGTCCTTAAGTAATGCAACAAAGTCCTTAAATGATGCAGCAGCGTCCTTAAATAATGCAACAAAGTCCTTAAATAATGCAGCAGAGTCCTTAAATAATGCAATAAAGTCCATAAATAATGCAGCAAAGTCCTTAAATAATTCAGCAGAGTGCTGAAATACCGCAGCAGGGTCCTTAAATAATGCAGCAGAGTCCTTAAGTAATGCAGCAAAGTTCTTAAATAATCCAGCCAAGTCCTTAAATAATGCAACAAAGTCCTTAAATAATGCAGCAGATTACTGAAATACTGCAGCAGGGTCCTTAAATAAAGCAGCAGAGTCCTTAAATAATGCAACAAAGTCCTTAAATAATGCAGCAGAGTCCTTAAATAATGCAACAAAGTCCTTAAATAATGCAGCAGAGTCCTTAAATAATGCAGCAGAGTACTGAAATACCGCAGCAGGGTCCTTAAATAATGCAGCAAAGTCGTTAAATAATGAAGTAGAGTCCTTAAATAATGCAACAAAGTCCTTAAATGATGCAGCAGAGTCCTTAAATAATGCAACAAAGTCCTTAAATAATGCAGCAGAGTCCTTAAATAATGCAATAAAGTCCATAAATAATGCAGCAAAGTCCTTAAATAATTCAGCAGAGTGCTGAAATACCGCAGCAGGGTCCTTAAATAATGCAGCAGAGTCCTTAAATAATGCAACAAAGTCCTTAAATAATGCAGCACGGTCCTTAAATAATGCAACAAAGTCCTTAAATAATGCAGCAGAGTCCTTAAATAATGCAGCAAAGTCCTTAAATAATGCAGCAGAGTCCTTAAATAATCCAGCCAAGTCCTTAAATAATGCAACAAAGTCCTTAGATAATGCAGCAGATTACTGAAATACTGCAGCGGGGTCCTTAAATAATGCAGCAGAGTCCTTAAATAATGCAACAAAGTCCTTAAATAATGCAGAACAGTCCTTAAATAATGCAATAAAGTCCTTAAATAATGCAGCAAAGTCCTTATATAATGCAGCAGAGTCCTTAAATAATGCAACAAAGTCCTTAAATAATGCAGCAGAGTCCTTAAATAATGCAAGAAAGTCCTTAAATAATGCAGCAGAGTCCTTAAATAATGCAGCACATTCCTTAAGTAATGCAGCAGAGTCCTTAAATAATCCAGCCAAGTCCTTAAATATTGCAGCAGAGTCCTTAAATAATGCAGAAAAGTCCTTAAATAATGCAGCAGAGTCCTTAAAAACTGCAGCAGAGTCCTTAAATAATGCAGCAAAGTCCTTGAATAATGCAGCAGAGTCCTTAAATAATGCAACAAAATTTTTAAATAATACAGAAGAGTCCTTAAATAATGCAGCAAATTCCTTAAATAATGCAGCAAAGTCTTTAAATAATGCAATAAAGTCCATAAATAATGCAGCAAAGTTCTTAAATAATGCAGCAGAGTCCTTAAATACCACAGCAGAGTCCTTAAATAATGCAGCAAAGTCTTTAAATAATGCAACAAAGTCCTTAAATAATGCAGCAGAGTCCTTAAATAATGCAGAAGAGTCCTTAAATAATCCATCCAAGTCCTTAAATAATGCAGCAGAGTCCTTAAATAATGCAACAAAATCCTTAAATAATGCAGAAGAGTCCTTAAATAATCCAGCCAAGTCCTTAAATCATGCAGCAGGGTCCTTAAATAATCCAGCCAAGTCCTTAAATAATGCAGAAGAGTCCTTTAATAATGCAACAAAGTCCTTAAATAATGCAGCAGAGTCCTTAAATAATGCAACAAAGTACTTAAATAATGCAGCAGAGTCCTTAAATAATGCAGCAAAGTCATTAAATAATGCTGCAGAGTCCTTAAATAATGCAGCAAATTCCTTAAATAATGCAGCAAAGTCTTTAAATAATGCAATAAAGTCCATAAATAATGCAGCAAAGTCCTTAAATAATGCAGCAGAGTACTGAAATACCGCAGCAGGGTCCTTAAATAATGCAGCAAAGTCGTTAAATAATGAAGTAGAGTCCTTAAATAATGCAACAACGTCCTTAAATGATGCAGCAGAGTCCTTAAATAATGCAGCACATTCCTTAAATAATGCAGCAGAGTCCTTAAATAATCCAGCCAAGTCCTTAAATACTGCAGCAGAGTACTTAAATAATGCAGCAAAGTCCTTAAATAATGCAGCAGAGTCCTTAAATAATGCAACAAAGTACTTAAATAATGCAGCAGAGTCCTTAAATAATGCAACAAAGTCCTTAAATAATGCAGCTGAGTACTTAAATAATGCAACAAAGTACTTAAATAATGCAGCAGAGTCCTTAAGTACCGTATCAGAGTCCTTAAATAATGCAGCAGAGTCCTTAAATAATGCAACAAAGTCCTTAAATAATGCAGCAGATTACTGAAATACTGCTGCAGGGTCCTTAAATAATGCAGCAGAGTCCTTAAATAATGCAACAAAGTCCTTAAATAATGCAGCATAGTCCTTAAATAATGCAACAAAGTACTTAAATAATGCAGCAGAGTCCTTAAATAATGCAGCAGAGTACTGAAATACCGCAGCAGGGTCCTTAAATAATGCAGCAAAGTTGTTAAATAATGAAGTAGAGTCCTTAAGTAATGCAACAAAGTCCTTAAATGATGCAGCAGCGTCCTTAAATAATGCAACAAAGTCCTTAAATAATGCAGCAGAGTCCTTAAATAATGCAATAAAGTCCATAAATAATGCAGCAAAGTCCTTAAATAATTCAGCAGAGTGCTGAAATACCGCAGCAGGGTCCTTAAATAATGCAGCAGAGTCCTTAAGTAATGCAGCAAAGTTCTTAAATAATCCAGCCAAGTCCTTAAATAATGCAACAAAGTCCTTAAATAATGCAGCAGATTACTGAAATACTGCAGCAGGGTCCTTAAATAAAGCAGCAGAGTCCTTAAATAATGCAACAAAGTCCTTAAATAATGCAGCAGAGTCCTTAAATAATGCAACAAAGTCCTTAAATAATGCAGCAGAGTCCTTAAATAATGCAGCAGAGTACTGAAATACCGCAGCAGGGTCCTTAAATAATGCAGCAAAGTCGTTAAATAATGAAGTAGAGTCCTTAAATAATGCAACAAAGTCCTTAAATGATGC
This sequence comes from Phyllobates terribilis, assembly GCF_046119375.1. Classification (NCBI taxonomy): domain Eukaryota; kingdom Metazoa; phylum Chordata; class Amphibia; order Anura; family Dendrobatidae; genus Phyllobates; species Phyllobates terribilis. The sequence continues at coordinate 65,868 of NW_027362955.1, read as the reverse complement.
AGCAGAGTCCTTAAATAATGCAACAAAGTCCTTAAATAATGCAGCAGAGTCCTTAAATAATGCAATAAAGTCCATAAATAATGCAGCAAAGTCCTTAAATAATTCAGCAGAGTGCTGAAATACCGCAGCAGGGTCCTTAAATAATGCAGCAGAGTCCTTAAATAATGCAACAAAGTCCTTAAATAATGCAGCACGGTCCTTAAATAATGCAACAAAGTCCTTAAATAATGCAGCAGAGTCCTTAAATAATGCAGCAAAGTCCTTAAATAATGCAGCAGAGTCCTTAAATAATCCAGCCAAGTCCTTAAATAATGCAACAAAGTCCTTAGATAATGCAGCAGATTACTGAAATACTGCAGCGGGGTCCTTAAATAATGCAGCAGAGTCCTTAAATAATGCAACAAAGTCCTTAAATAATGCAGAACAGTCCTTAAATAATGCAATAAAGTCCTTAAATAATGCAGCAAAGTCCTTATATAATGCAGCAGAGTCCTTAAATAATGCAACAAAGTCCTTAAATAATGCAGCAGAGTCCTTAAATAATGCAAGAAAGTCCTTAAATAATGCAGCAGAGTCCTTAAATAATGCAGCACATTCCTTAAGTAATGCAGCAGAGTCCTTAAATAATCCAGCCAAGTCCTTAAATATTGCAGCAGAGTCCTTAAATAATGCAGAAAAGTCCTTAAATAATGCAGCAGAGTCCTTAAAAACTGCAGCAGAGTCCTTAAATAATGCAGCAAAGTCCTTGAATAATGCAGCAGAGTCCTTAAATAATGCAACAAAGTCCTTAAATAATACAGAAGAGTCCTTAAATAATGCAGCAAATTCCTTAAATAATGCAGCAAAGTCTTTAAATAATGCAATAAAGTCCATAAATAATGCAGCAAAGTTCTTAAATAATGCAGCAGAGTCCTTAAATACCACAGCAGAGTCCTTAAATAATGCAGCAAAGTCTTTAAATAATGCAACAAAGTCCTTAAATAATGCAGCAGAGTCCTTAAATAATGCAGAAGAGTACTTAAATAATCCAGCCAAGTCCTTAAATAATGCAGCAGAGTCCTTAAATAATGCAACAAAGTCCTTAAATAATGCAGCAGAGTCCTTAAATAATGCAGCAAAGTCCTTAAATAATGCAGCAGAGTCCTTAAATAATCCAGCCAAGTCCTTAAATAATGCAACAAAGTCCTTAGATAATGCAGCAGATTACTGAAATACTGCAGCGGGGTCCTTAAATAATGCAGCAGAGTCCTTAAATAATGCAACAAAGTCCTTAAATAATGCAGAACAGTCCTTAAATAATGCAATAAAGTCCTTAAATAATGCAGCAAAGTCCTTATATAATGCAGCAGAGTCCTTAAATAATGCAACAAAGTCCTTAAATAATGCAGCAGAGTCCTTAAATAATGCAAGAAAGTCCTTAAATAATGCAGCAGAGTCCTTAAATAATGCAGCACATTCCTTAAGTAATGCAGCAGAGTCCTTAAATAATCCAGCCAAGTCCTTAAATATTGCAGCAGAGTCCTTAAATAATGCAGAAAAGTCCTTAAATAATGCAGCAGAGTCCTTAAAAACTGCAGCAGAGTCCTTAAATAATGCAGCAAAGTCCTTGAATAATGCAGCAGAGTCCTTAAATAATGCAACAAAGTCCTTAAATAATACAGAAGAGTCCTTAAATAATGCAGCAAATTCCTTAAATAATGCAGCAAAGTCTTTAAATAATGCAATAAAGTCCATAAATAATGCAGCAAAGTTCTTAAATAATGCAGCAGAGTCCTTAAATACCACAGCAGAGTCCTTAAATAATGCAGCAAAGTCTTTAAATAATGCAACAAAGTCCTTAAATAATGCAGCAGAGTCCTTAAATAATGCAGAAGAGTCCTTAAATAATCCAGTCAAGTCCTTAAATAATGCAGCAGAGTCCTTAAATAATGCAACAAAATCCTTAAATAATGCAGAAGAGTCCTAAAATAATCCAGCCAAGTCCTTAAATCATGCAGCAGGGTCCTTAAATAATCCAGCCAATTCCTTAAATAATGCAGAAGAGTCCTTTAATAATGCAACAAAGTCCTTAAATAATGCAGCAGAGTCCTTAAATAATGCAACAAAGTACTTAAATAATGCAGCAGAGTCCTTAAATAATGCAGCAAAGTCATTAAATAATGCTGCAGAGTTCTTAAATAATGCAGCAAATTCCTTAAATAATGCAGCAAAGTCTTTAAATAATGCAATAAAGTCCATAAATAATGCAGCAAAGTCCTTAAATAATGCAGCAGAGTACTGAAATACCGCAGCAGGGTCCTTAAATAATGCAGCAAAGTCGTTAAATAATGAAGTAGAGTCCTTAAATAATGCAACAACGTCCTTAAATGATGCAGCAGAGTCCTTAAATAATGCAGCACATTCCTTAAATAATGCAGCAGAGTCCTTAAATAATCCAGCCAAGTCCTTAAATACTGCAGCAGAGTACTTAAATAATGCAGCAAAGTCCTTAAATAATGCAGCAGAGTCCTTAAATAATGCAACAAAGTACTTAAATAATGCAGAAGAGTCCTTAAATAATGCAACAAAGTCCTTAAATAATGCAGCTGAGTACTTAAATAATGCAACAAAGTACTTAAATAATGCAGCAGAGTCCTTAAGTACCGTATCAGAGTCCTTAAATAATGCAGCAGAGTCCTTAAATAATGCAACAAAGTCCTTAAATAATGCAGCAGATTACTGAAATACTGCTGCAGGGTCCTTAAATAATGCAGCAGAGTCCTTAAATAATGCAACAAAGTCCTTAAATAATGCAGCATAGTCCTTAAATAATGCAACAAAGTCCTTAAATAATGCAGCAGAGTCCTTAAATAATGCAGCAGAGTACTGAAATACCGCAGCAGGGTCCTTAAATAATGCAGCAAAGTTGTTAAATAATGAAGTAGAGTCCTTAAGTAATGCAACAAAGTCCTTAAATGATGCAGCAGCGTCCTTAAATAATGCAACAAAGTCCTTAAATAATGCAGCAGAGTCCTTAAATAATGCAATAAAGTCCATAAATAATGCAGCAAAGTCCTTAAATAATTCAGCAGAGTGCTGAAATACCGCAGCAGGGTCCTTAAATAATGCAGCAGAGTCCTTAAGTAATGCAGCAAAGTCCTTAAATAATCCAGCCAAGTCCTTAAATAATGCAACAAAGTCCTTAAATAATGCAGCAGATTACTGAAATACTGCAGCAGGGTCCTTAAATAAAGCAGCAGAGTCCTTAAATAATGCAACAAAGTCCTTAAATAATGCAGCAGAGTCCTTAAATAATGCAACAAAGTCCTTAAATAATGCAGCAGAGTCCTTAAATAATGCAGCAGAGTACTGAAATACCGCAGCAGGGTCCTTAAATAATGCAGCAAAGTCGTTAAATAATGAAGTAGAGTCCTTAAATAATGCAACAAAGTCCTTAAATGATGCAGCAGAGTCCTTAAATAATGCAACAAAGTCCTTAAATAATGCAGCAGAGTCCTTAAATAATGCAATAAAGTCCATAAATAATGCAGCAAAGTCCTTAAATAATTCAGCAGAGTGCTGAAATACCGCAGCCAGGTCCTTAAATAATGCAGCAGAGTCCTTAATTAATGCAACAAAGTCCTTAAATAATGCAGCACGGTCCTTAAATAATGCAACAAAGTCCTTAAATAATGCAGCAGAGTCCTTAAATAATGCAGCAGAGTCCTTAAATAATCCAGCCAAGTCCTTAAATAATGCAACAAAGTCCTTAAATAATGCAGCAGATTACTGAAATACTGCAGCAGGGTCCTTAAATAATGCAGCAGAGTCCTTAAATAATGCAACAAAGTCCTTAAATAATGCAGCAGAGTCCTTAAATAATGCAACAAAGTCCTTAAATAATGCAGCAGAGTCCTTAAATAATGCAGCAGAGTACTGAAATACCGCAGCAGGGTCCTTAAATAATGCAGCAAAGTCGTTAAATAATGAAGTAGAGTCCTTAAATAATGCAACAAAGTCCTTAAATGATGCAGCAGAGTCCTTAAATAATGCAACAAAGTCCTTAAATAATGCAGCAGAGTCCTTAAATAATGCAATAAAGTCCATAAATAATGCAGCAAAGTCCTTAAATAATTCAGCAGAGTGCTGAAATACCGCAGCAGGGTCCTTAAATAATGCAGCAGAGTCCTTAAATAATGCAACAAAGTCCTTAAATAATGCAGCACGGTCCTTAAATAATGCAACAAAGTCCTTAAATAATGCAGCAGAGTCCTTAAATAATGCAGCAAAGTCCTTAAATAATGCAGCAGAGTCCTTAAATAATCCAGCCAAGTCCTTAAATAATGCAACAAAGTCCTTAGATAATGCAGCAGATTACTGAAATACTGCAGCGGGGTCCTTAAATAATGCAGCAGAGTCCTTAAATAATGCAACAAAGTCCTTAAATAATGCAGCAGAGTCCTTAAATAATGCAACAAAGTCCTTAAATAATGCAGCAGAGTCCTTAAATAATGCAGCAAAGTCCTTAAATAATGCAGCACAGTCCTTAAATAATCCAGCCAAGTCCTTAAATAATGCAGCAAAGTCTTTAAATAATGCAATAAAGTCCATAAATAATGCAGCAAATTCCTTAAATAATGCAGCAGAGTACTGAAATACCGCAGCAGGATCCTTAAATAATGCAGCAGAGTCCTTAAATAATGCAACAAAGTCCTTAAATAATGCAGAACAGTCCTTAAATAATGCAATAAAGTCCTTAAATAATGCAGCAAAGTCCTTATATAATGCAGCAGAGTCCTTAAATAATGCAACAAAGTCCTTAAATAATGCAGCAGAGTCCTTAAATAATGCAAGAAAGTCCTTAAATAATGCAGCAGAGTCCTTAAATAATGCAGCACATTCCTTAAATAATGCAGCAGAGTCCTTAAATAATCCAGCCAAGTCCTTAAATATTGCAGCAGAGTCCTTAAATAATGCAGAAAAGTCCTTAAATAATGCAGCAGAGTCCTTAAAAACTGCAGCAGAGTCCTTAAATAATGCAGCAAAGTCCTTGAATAATGCAGCAGAGTCCTTAAATAATGCAACAAAATTTTTAAATAATACAGAAGAGTCCTTAAATAATGCAGCAAATTCCTTAAATAATGCAGCAAAGTCTTTAAATAATGCAATAAAGTCCATAAATAATGCAGCAAAGTTCTTAAATAATGCAGCAGAGTCCTTAAATACCACAGCAGAGTCCTTAAATAATGCAGCAAAGTCTTTAAATAATGCAACAAAGTCCTTAAATAATGCAGCAGAGTCCTTAAATAATGCAGAAGAGTCCTTAAATAATCCATCCAAGTCCTTAAATAATGCAGCAGAGTCCTTAAATAATGCAACAAAATCCTTAAATAATGCAGAAGAGTCCTTAAATAATCCAGCCAAGTCCTTAAATCATGCAGCAGGGTCCTTAAATAATCCAGCCAAGTCCTTAAATAATGCAGAAGAGTCCTTTAATAATGCAACAAAGTCCTTAAATAATGCAGCAGAGTCCTTAAATAATGCAACAAAGTACTTAAATAATGCAGCAGAGTCCTTAAATAATGCAGCAAAGTCATTAAATAATGCTGCAGAGTCCTTAAATAATGCAGCAAATTCCTTAAATAATGCAGCAAAGTCTTTAAATAATGCAATAAAGTCCATAAATAATGCAGCAAAGTCCTTAAATAATGCAGCAGAGTACTGAAATACCGCAGCAGGGTCCTTAAATAATGCAGCAAAGTCGTTAAATAATGAAGTAGAGTCCTTAAATAATGCAACAACGTCCTTAAATGATGCAGCAGAGTCCTTAAATAATGCAGCACATTCCTTAAATAATGCTGCAGAGTCCTTAAATAATCCAGCCAAGTCCTTAAATACTGCAGCAGAGTACTTAAATAATGCAGCAAAGTCCTTAAATAATGCAGCAGAGTCCTTAAATAATGCAACAAAGTACTTAAATAATGCAGCAGAGTCCTTAAATAATGCAACAAAGTCCTTAAATAATGCAGCTGAGTACTTAAATAATGCAACAAAGTACTTAAATAATGCAGCAGAGTCCTTAAGTACCGTATCAGAGTCCTTAAATAATGCAGCAGAGTCCTTAAATAATGCAACAAAGTCCTTAAATAATGCAGCAGATTACTGAAATACTGCTGCAGGGTCCTTAAATAATGCAGCAGAGTCCTTAAATAATGCAACAAAGTCCTTAAATAATGCAGCATAGTCCTTAAATAATGCAACAAAGTACTTAAATAATGCAGCAGAGTCCTTAAATAATGCAGCAGAGTACTGAAATACCGCAGCAGGGTCCTTAAATAATGCAGCAAAGTTGTTAAATAATGAAGTAGAGTCCTTAAGTAATGCAACAAAGTCCTTAAATGATGCAGCAGCGTCCTTAAATAATGCAACAAAGTCCTTAAATAATGCAGCAGAGTCCTTAAATAATGCAATAAAGTCCATAAATAATGCAGCAAAGTCCTTAAATAATTCAGCAGAGTGCTGAAATACCGCAGCAGGGTCCTTAAATAATGCAGCAGAGTCCTTAAGTAATGCAGCAAAGTCCTTAAATAATCCAGCCAAGTCCTTAAATAATGCAACAAAGTCCTTAAATAATGCAGCAGATTACTGAAATACTGCAGCAGGGTCCTTAAATAAAGCAGCAGAGTCCTTAAATAATGCAACAAAGTCCTTAAATAATGCAGCAGAGTCCTTAAATAATGCAACAAAGTCCTTAAATAATGCAGCAGAGTCCTTAAATAATGCAGCAGAGTACTGAAATACCGCAGCAGGGTCCTTAAATAATGCAGCAAAGTCGTTAAATAATGAAGTAGAGTCCTTAAATAATGCAACAAAGTCCTTAAATGATGCAGCAGAGTCCTTAAATAATGCAACAAAGTCCTTAAATAATGCAGCAGAGTCCTTAAATAATGCAATAAAGTCCATAAATAATGCAGCAAAGTCCTTAAATAATTCAGCAGAGTGCTGAAATACCGCAGCAGGGTCCTTAAATAATGCAGCAGAGTCCTTAAATAATGCAACAAAGTCCTTAAATAATGCAGCACGGTCCTTAAATAATGCAACAAAGTCCTTAAATAATGCAGCAGAGTCCTTAAATAATGCAGCAAAGTCCTTAAATAATGCAGCAGAGTCCTTAAATAATGCAGCAAAGTCCTTAAATAATGCAGCACAGTCCTTAAATAATCCAGCCAAGTCCTTAAATAATGCAGCAAAGTCTTTAAATAATGCAATAAAGTCCATAAATAATGCAGCAAATTCCTTAAATAATGCAGCAGAGTACTGAAATACCGCAGCAGGATCCTTAAATAATGCAGCAGAGTCCTTAAATAATGCAACAAAGTCCTTAAATAATGCAGAACAGTCCTTAAATAATGCAATAAAGTCCTTAAATAATGCAGCAAAGTCCTTATATAATGCAGCAGAGTCCTTAAATAATGCAACAAAGTCCTTAAATAATGCAGCAGAGTCCTTAAATAATGCAAGAAAGTCCTTAAATAATGCAGCAGAGTCCTTAAATAATGCAGCACATTCCTTAAATAATGCAGCAGAGTCCTTAAATAATCCAGCCAAGTCCTTAAATATTGCAGCAGAGTCCTTAAATAATGCAGAAAAGTCCTTAAATAATGCAGCAGAGTCCTTAAAAACTGCAGCAGAGTCCTTAAATAATGCAGCAAAGTCCTTGAATAATGCAGCAGAGTCCTTAAATAATGCAACAAAATTTTTAAATAATACAGAAGAGTCCTTAAATAATGCAGCAAATTCCTTAAATAATGCAGCAAAGTCTTTAAATAATGCAATAAAGTCCATAAATAATGCAGCAAAGTTCTTAAATAATGCAGCAGAGTCCTTAAATACCACAGCAGAGTCCTTAAATAATGCAGCAAAGTCTTTAAATAATGCAACAAAGTCCTTAAATAATGCAGCAGAGTCCTTAAATAATGCAGAAGAGTCCTTAAATAATCCATCCAAGTCCTTAAATAATGCAGCAGAGTCCTTAAATAATGCAACAAAATCCTTAAATAATGCAGAAGAGTCCTTAAATAATCCAGCCAAGTCCTTAAATCATGCAGCAGGGTCCTTAAATAATCCAGCCAAGTCCTTAAATAATGCAGAAGAGTCCTTTAATAATGCAACAAAGTCCTTAAATAATGCAGCAGAGTCCTTAAATAATGCAACAAAGTACTTAAATAATGCAGCAGAGTCCTTAAATAATGCAGCAAAGTCATTAAATAATGCTGCAGAGTCCTTAAATAATGCAGCAAATTCCTTAAATAATGCAGCAAAGTCTTTAAATAATGCAATAAAGTCCATAAATAATGCAGCAAAGTCCTTAAATAATGCAGCAGAGTACTGAAATACCGCAGCAGGGTCCTTAAATAATGCAGCAAAGTCGTTAAATAATGAAGTAGAGTCCTTAAATAATGCAACAACGTCCTTAAATGATGCAGCAGAGTCCTTAAATAATGCAGCACATTCCTTAAATAATGCAGCAGAGTCCTTAAATAATCCAGCCAAGTCCTTAAATACTGCAGCAGAGTACTTAAATAATGCAGCAAAGTCCTTAAATAATGCAGCAGAGTCCTTAAATAATGCAACAAAGTACTTAAATAATGCAGCAGAGTCCTTAAATAATGCAACAAAGTCCTTAAATAATGCAGCTGAGTACTTAAATAATGCAACAAAGTACTTAAATAATGCAGCAGAGTCCTTAAGTACCGTATCAGAGTCCTTAAATAATGCAGCAGAGTCCTTAAATAATGCAACAAAGTCCTTAAATAATGCAGCAGATTACTGAAATACTGCTGCAGGGTCCTTAAATAATGCAGCAGAGTCCTTAAATAATGCAACAAAGTCCTTAAATAATGCAGCATAGTCCTTAAATAATGCAACAAAGTACTTAAATAATGCAGCAGAGTCCTTAAATAATGCAGCAGAGTACTGAAATACCGCAGCAGGGTCCTTAAATAATGCAGCAAAGTTGTTAAATAATGAAGTAGAGTCCTTAAGTAATGCAACAAAGTCCTTAAATGATGCAGCAGCGTCCTTAAATAATGCAACAAAGTCCTTAAATAATGCAGCAGAGTCCTTAAATAATGCAATAAAGTCCATAAATAATGCAGCAAAGTCCTTAAATAATTCAGCAGAGTGCTGAAATACCGCAGCAGGGTCCTTAAATAATGCAGCAGAGTCCTTAAGTAATGCAGCAAAGTTCTTAAATAATCCAGCCAAGTCCTTAAATAATGCAACAAAGTCCTTAAATAATGCAGCAGATTACTGAAATACTGCAGCAGGGTCCTTAAATAAAGCAGCAGAGTCCTTAAATAATGCAACAAAGTCCTTAAATAATGCAGCAGAGTCCTTAAATAATGCAACAAAGTCCTTAAATAATGCAGCAGAGTCCTTAAATAATGCAGCAGAGTACTGAAATACCGCAGCAGGGTCCTTAAATAATGCAGCAAAGTCGTTAAATAATGAAGTAGAGTCCTTAAATAATGCAACAAAGTCCTTAAATGATGCAGCAGAGTCCTTAAATAATGCAACAAAGTCCTTAAATAATGCAGCAGAGTCCTTAAATAATGCAATAAAGTCCATAAATAATGCAGCAAAGTCCTTAAATAATTCAGCAGAGTGCTGAAATACCGCAGCAGGGTCCTTAAATAATGCAGCAGAGTCCTTAAATAATGCAACAAAGTCCTTAAATAATGCAGCACGGTCCTTAAATAATGCAACAAAGTCCTTAAATAATGCAGCAGAGTCCTTAAATAATGCAGCAAAGTCCTTAAATAATGCAGCAGAGTCCTTAAATAATCCAGCCAAGTCCTTAAATAATGCAACAAAGTCCTTAGATAATGCAGCAGATTACTGAAATACTGCAGCGGGGTCCTTAAATAATGCAGCAGAGTCCTTAAATAATGCAACAAAGTCCTTAAATAATGCAGAACAGTCCTTAAATAATGCAATAAAGTCCTTAAATAATGCAGCAAAGTCCTTATATAATGCAGCAGAGTCCTTAAATAATGCAACAAAGTCCTTAAATAATGCAGCAGAGTCCTTAAATAATGCAAGAAAGTCCTTAAATAATGCAGCAGAGTCCCTAAATAATGCAGCACATTCCTTAAGTAATGCAGCAGAGTCCTTAAATAATCCAGCCAAGTCCTTAAATATTGCAGCAGAGTCCTTAAATAATGCAGAAAAGTCCTTAAATAATGCAGCAGAGTCCTTAAAAACTGCAGCAGAGTCCTTAAATAATGCAGCAAAGTCCTTGAATAATGCAGCAGAGTCCTTAAATAATGCAACAAAGTCCTTAAATAATACAGAAGAGTCCTTAAATAATGCAGCAAATTCCTTAAATAATGCAGCAAAGTCTTTAAATAATGCAATAAAGTCCATAAATAATGCAGCAAAGTTCTTAAATAATGCAGCAGAGTCCTTAAATACCACAGCAGAGTCCTTAAATAATGCAGCAAAGTCTTTAAATAATGCAACAAAGTCCTTAAATAATGCAGCAGAGTCCTTAAATAATGCAGAAGAGTACTTAAATAATCCAGCCAAGTCCTTAAATAATGCAGCAGAGTCCTTAAATAATGCAACAAAATCCTTAAATAATGCAGAAGAGTCCTTAAATAATCCAGCCAAGTCCTTAAATCATGCAGCAGGGTCCTTAAATAATCCAGCCAATTCCTTAAATAATGCAGAAGAGTCCTTTAATAATGCAACAAAGTCCTTAAATAATGCAGCAGAGTCCTTAAATAATGCAACAAAGTACTTAAATAATGCAGCAGAGTCCTTAAATAATGCAGCAAAGTCATTAAATAATGCTGCAGAGTTCTTAAATAATGCAGCAAATTCCTTAAATAATGCAGCAAAGTCTTTAAATAATGCAATAAAGTCCATAAATAATGCAGCAAAGTCCTTAAATAATGCAGCAGAGTACTGAAATACCGCAGCAGGGTCCTTAAATAATGCAGCAAAGTCGTTAAATAATGAAGTAGAGTCCTTAAATAATGCAACAACGTCCTTAAATGATGCAGCAGAGTCCTTAAATAATGCAGCACATTCCTTAAATAATGCAGCAGAGTCCTTAAATAATCCAGCCAAGTCCTTAAATACTGCAGCAGAGTACTTAAATAATGCAGCAAAGTCCTTAAATAATGCAGCAGAGTCCTTAAATAATGCAACAAAGTACTTAAATAATGCAGAAGAGTCCTTAAATAATGCAACAAAGTCCTTAAATAATGCAGCTGAGTACTTAAATAATGCAACAAAGTACTTAAATAATGCAGCAGAGTCCTTAAGTACCGTATCAGAGTCCTTAAATAATGCAGCAGAGTCCTTAAATAATGCAACAAAGTCCTTAAATAATGCAGCAGATTACTGAAATACTGCTGCAGGGTCCTTAAATAATGCAGCAGAGTCCTTAAATAATGCAACAAAGTCCTTAAATAATGCAGCATAGTCCTTAAATAATGCAACAAAGTCCTTAAATAATGCAGCAGAGTCCTTAAATAATGCAGCAGAGTACTGAAATACCGCAGCAGGGTCCTTAAATAATGCAGCAAAGTTGTTAAATAATGAAGTAGAGTCCTTAAGTAATGCAACAAAGTCCTTAAATGATGCAGCAGCGTCCTTAAATAATGCAACAAAGTCCTTAAATAATGCAGCAGAGTCCTTAAATAATGCAATAAAGTCCATAAATAATGCAGCAAAGTCCTTAAATAATTCAGCAGAGTGCTGAAATACCGCAGCAGGGTCCTTAAATAATGCAGCAGAGTCCTTAAGTAATGCAGCAAAGTCCTTAAATAATCCAGCCAAGTCCTTAAATAATGCAACAAAGTCCTTAAATAATGCAGCAGATTACTGAAATACTGCAGCAGGGTCCTTAAATAAAGCAGCAGAGTCCTTAAATAATGCAACAAAGTCCTTAAATAATGCAGCAGAGTCCTTAAATAATGCAACAAAGTCCTTAAATAATGCAGCAGAGTCCTTAAATAATGCAGCAGAGTACTGAAATACCGCAGCAGGGTCCTTAAATAATGCAGCAAAGTCGTTAAATAATGAAGTAGAGTCCTTAAATAATGCAACAAAGTCCTTAAATGATGCAGCAGAGTCCTTAAATAATGCAACAAAGTCCTTAAATAATGCAGCAGAGTCCTTAAATAATGCAATAAAGTCCATAAATAATGCAGCAAAGTCCTTAAATAATTCAGCAGAGTGCTGAAATACCGCAGCAGGGTCCTTAAATAATGCAGCAGAGTCCTTAAATAATGCAACAAAGTCCTTAAATAATGCAGCACGGTCCTTAAATAATGCAACAAAGTCCTTAAATAATGCAGCAGAGTCCTTAAATAATGCAGCAAAGTCCTTAAATAATGCAGCAGAGTCCTTAAATAATCCAGCCAAGTCCTTAAATAATGCAACAAAGTCCTTAGATAATGCAGCAGATTACTGAAATACTGCAGCGGGGTCCTTAAATAATGCAGCAGAGTCCTTAAATAATGCAACAAAGTCCTTAAATAATGCAGAACAGTCCTTAAATAATGCAATAAAGTCCTTAAATAATGCAGCAAAGTCCTTATATAATGCAGCAGAGTCCTTAAATAATGCAACAAAGTCCTTAAATAATGCAGCAGAGTCCTTAAATAATGCAAGAAAGTCCTTAAATAATGCAGCAGAGTCCTTAAATAATGCAGCACATTCCTTAAATAATGCAGCAGAGTCCTTAAATAATCCAGCCAAGTCCTTAAATATTGCAGCAGAGTCCTTAAATAATGCAGAAAAGTCCTTAAATAATGCAGCAGAGTCCTTAAAAACTGCAGCAGAGTCCTTAAATAATGCAGCAAAGTCCTTGAATAATGCAGCAGAGTCCTTAAATAATGCAACAAAGTCCTTAAATAATACAGAAGAGTCCTTAAATAATGCAGCAAATTCCTTAAATAATGCAGCAAAGTCTTTAAATAATGCAATAAAGTCCATAAATAATGCAGCAAAGTTCTTAAATAATGCAGCAGAGTCCTTAAATACCACAGCAGAGTCCTTAAATAATGCAGCAAAGTCTTTAAATAATGCAACAAAGTCCTTAAATAATGCAGCAGAGTCCTTAAATAATGCAGAAGAGTCCTTAAATAATCCAGCCAAGTCCTTAAATAATGCAGCAGAGTCCTTAAATAATGCAACAAAATCCTTAAATAATGCAGAAGAGTCCTTAAATAATCCAGCCAAGTCCTTAAATCATGCAGCAGGGTCCTTAAATAATCCAGCCAATTCCTTAAATAATGCAGAAGAGTCCTTTAATAATGCAACAAAGTCCTTAAATAATGCAGCAGAGTCCTTAAATAATGCAACAAAGTACTTAAATAATGCAGCAGAGTCCTTAAATAATGCAGCAAAGTCATTAAATAATGCTGCAGAGTTCTTAAATAATGCAGCAAATTCCTTAAATAATGCAGCAAAGTCTTTAAATAATGCAATAAAGTCCATAAATAAAGCAGCAAAGTCCTTAAATAATGCAGCAGAGTACTGAAATACCGCAGCAGGGTCCTTAAATAATGCAGCAAAGTCGTTAAATAATGAAGTAGAGTCCTTAAATAATGCAACAACGTCCTTAAATGATGCAGCAGAGTCCTTAAATAATGCAGCACATTCCTTAAATAATGCAGCAGAGTCCTTAAATAATCCAGCCAAGTCCTTAAATACTGCAGCAGAGTACTTAAATAATGCAGCAAAGTCCTTAAATAATGCAGCAGAGTCCTTAAATAATGCAACAAAGTACTTAAATAATGCAGAAGAGTCCTTAAATAATGCAACAAAGTCCTTAAATAATGCAGCTGAGTACTTAAATAATGCAACAAAGTACTTAAATAATGCAGCAGAGTCCTTAAGTACCGTATCAGAGTCCTTAAATAATGCAGCAGAGTCCTTAAATAATGCAACAAAGTCCTTAAATAATGCAGCAGATTACTGAAATACTGCTGCAGGGTCCTTAAATAATGCAGCAGAGTCCTTAAATAATGCAACAAAGTCCTTAAATAATGCAGCATAGTCCTTAAATAATGCAACAAAGTCCTTAAATAATGCAGCAGAGTCCTTAAATAATGCAGCAGAGTACTGAAATACCGCAGCAGGGTCCTTAAATAATGCAGCAAAGTTGTTAAATAATGAAGTAGAGTCCTTAAGTAATGCAACAAAGTCCTTAAATGATGCAGCAGCGTCCTTAAATAATGCAACAAAGTCCTTAAATAATGCAGCAGAGTCCTTAAATAATGCAATAAAGTCCATAAATAATGCAGCAAAGTCCTTAAATAATTCAGCAGAGTGCTGAAATACCGCAGCAGGGTCCTTAAATAATGCAGCAGAGTCCTTAAGTAATGCAGCAAAGTCCTTAAATAATCCAGCCAAGTCCTTAAATAATGCAACAAAGTCCTTAAATAATGCAGCAGATTACTGAAATACTGCAGCAGGGTCCTTAAATAAAGCAGCAGAGTCCTTAAATAATGCAACAAAGTCCTTAAATAATGCAGCAGAGTCCTTAAATAATGCAACAAAGTCCTTAAATAATGCAGCAGAGTCCTTAAATAATGCAGCAGAGTACTGAAATACCGCAGCAGGGTCCTTAAATAATGCAGCAAAGTCGTTAAATAATGAAGTAGAGTCCTTAAATAATGCAACAAAGTCCTTAAATGATGCAGCAGAGTCCTTAAATAATGCAACAAAGTCCTTAAATAATGCAGCAGAGTCCTTAAATAATGCAATAAAGTCCATAAATAATGCAGCAAAGTCCTTAAATAATTCAGCAGAGTGCTGAAATACCGCAGCCAGGTCCTTAAATAATGCAGCAGAGTCCTTAAATAATGCAACAAAGTCCTTAAATAATGCAGCACGGTCCTTAAATAATGCAACAAAGTCCTTAAATAATGCAGCAGAGTCCTTAAATAATGCAGCAGAGTCCTTAAATAATCCAGCCAAGTCCTTAAATAATGCAACAAAGTCCTTAAATAATGCAGCAGATTACTGAAATACTGCAGCAGGGTCCTTAAATAATGCAGCAGAGTCCTTAAATAATGCAACAAAGTCCTTAAATAATGCAGCAGAGTCCTTAAATAATGCAACAAAGTCCTTAAATAATGCAGCAGAGTCCTTAAATAATGCAGCAGAGTACTGAAATACCGCAGCAGGGTCCTTAAATAATGCAGCAAAGTCGTTAAATAATGAAGTAGAGTCCTTAAATAATGCAACAAAGTCCTTAAATGATGCAGCAGAGTCCTTAAATAATGCAACAAAGTCCTTAAATAATGCAGCAGAGTCCTTAAATAATGCAATAAAGTCCATAAATAATGCAGCAAAGTCCTTAAATAATTCAGCAGAGTGCTGAAATACCGCAGCAGGGTCCTTAAATAATGCAGCAGAGTCCTTAAATAATGCAACAAAGTCCTTAAATAATGCAGCACGGTCCTTAAATAATGCAACAAAGTCCTTAAATAATGCAGCAGAGTCCTTAAATAATGCAGCAAAGTCCTTAAATAATGCAGCAGAGTCCTTAAATAATCCAGCCAAGTCCTTAAATAATGCAACAAAGTCCTTAGATAATGCAGCAGATTACTGAAATACTGCAGCGGGGTCCTTAAATAATGCAGCAGAGTCCTTAAATAATGCAACAAAGTCCTTAAATAATGCAGCAGAGTCCTTAAATAATGCAACAAAGTCCTTAAATAATGCAGCAGAGTCCTTAAATAATGCAGCCAAGTCCTTAAATAATGCAGCAAAGTCTTTAAATAATGCAATAAAGTCCATAAATAATGCAGCAAATTCCTTAAATAATGCAGCAGAGTACTGAAATACCGCAGCAGGATCCTTAAATAATGCAGCAGAGTCCTTAAATAATGCAACAAAGTCCTTAAATAATGCAGAACAGTCCTTAAATAATGCAATAAAGTCCTTAAATAATGCAGCAAAGTCCTTATATAATGCAGCAGAGTCCTTAAATAATGCAACAAAGTCCTTAAATAATGCAGCAGAGTCCTTAAATAATGCAAGAAAGTCCTTAAATAATGCAGCAGAGTCCTTAAATAATGCAGCACATTCCTTAAATAATGCAGCAGAGTCCTTAAATAATCCAGCCAAGTCCTTAAATATTGCAGCAGAGTCCTTAAATAATGCAGAAAAGTCCTTAAATAATGCAGCAGAGTCCTTAAAAACTGCAGCAGAGTCCTTAAATAATGCAGCAGAGTCCTTAAATAATGCAAGAAAGTCCTTAAATAATGCAGCAGAGTCCTTAAATAATGCAGCACATTCCTTAAATAATGCAGCAGAGTCCTTAAATAATCCAGCCAAGTCCTTAAATATTGCAGCAGAGTCCTTAAATAATGCAGCAAAGTCCTTGAATAATGCAGCAGAGTCCTTAAATAATGCAACAAAGTCCTTAAATAATACAGAAGAGTCCTTAAATAATGCAGCAAATTCCTTAAATAATGCAGCAAAGTCTTTAAATAATGCAATAAAGTCCATAAATAATGCAGCAAAGTTCTTAAATAATGCAGCAGAGTCCTTAAATACCACAGCAGAGTCCTTAAATAATGCAGCAAAGTCTTTAAATAATGCAACAAAGTCCTTAAATAATGCAGAAGAGTCCTTAAATAATCCAGCCAAGTCCTTAAATAATGCAGCAGAGTCCTTAAATAATGCAACAAAATCCTTAAATAATGCAGAAGAGTCCTTAAATAATCCAGCCAAGTCCTTAAATCATGCAGCAGGGTCCTTAAATAATCCAGCCAATTCCTTAAATAATGCAGATGAGTCCTTTAATAATGCAACAAAGTCCTTAAATAATGCAGCAGAGTCCTTAAATAATGCAACAAAGTACTTAAATAATGCAGCAGAGTCCTTAAATAATGCAGCAAAGTCATTAAATAATGCTGCAGAGTTCTTAAATAATGCAGCAAATTCCTTAAATAATGCAGCAAAGTCTTTAAATAATGCAATAAAGTCCATAAATAAAGCAGCAAAGTCCTTAAATAATGCAGCAGAGAACTGAAATACCGCAGCAGGGTCCTTAAATAATGCAGCAAAGTCGTTAAATAATGAAGTAGAGTCCTTAAATAATGCAACAACGTCCTTAAATGATGCAGCAGAGTCCTTAAATAATGCAGCACATTCCTTAAATAATGCAGCAGAGTCCTTAAATAATCCAGCCAAGTCCTTAAATACTGCAGCAGAGTACTTAAATAATGCAGCAAAGTCCTTAAATAATGCAGCAGAGTCCTTAAATAATGCAACAAAGTACTTAAATAATGCAGAAGAGTCCTTAAATAATGCAACAAAGTCCTTAAATAATGCAGCTGAGTACTTAAATAATGCAACAAAGTACTTAAATAATGCAGCAGAGTCCTTAAGTACCGTATCAGAGTCCTTAAATAATGCAGCAGAGTCCTTAAATAATGCAACAAAGTCCTTAAATAATGCAGCAGATTACTGAAATACTGCTGCAGGGTCCTTAAATAATGCAGCAGAGTCCTTAAATAATGCAACAAAGTCCTTAAATGATGCAGCAGAGTCCTTAAATAATGCAACAAAGTCCTTAAATAATGCAGCAGAGTCCTTAAATAATGCAATAAAGTCCATAAATAATGCAGCAAAGTCCTTAAATAATTCAGCAGAGTGCTGAAATACCGCAGCAGGGTCCTTAAATAATGCAGCAGAGTCCTTAAATAATGCAACAAAGTCCTTAAATAATGCAGCACGGTCCTTAAATAATGCAACAAAGTCCTTAAATAATGCAGCAGAGTCCTTAAATAATGCAGCAAAGTCCTTAAATAATGCAGCAGAGTCCTTAAATAATCCAGCCAAGTCCTTAAATAATGCAACAAAGTCCTTAGATAATGCAGCAGATTACTGAAATACTGCAGCGGGGTCCTTAAATAATGCAGCAGAGTCCTTAAATAATGCAACAAAGTCCTTAAATAATGCAGAACAGTCCTTAAATAATGCAATAAAGTCCTTAAATAATGCAGCAAAGTCCTTATATAATGCAGCAGAGTCCTTAAATAATGCAACAAAGTCCTTAAATAATGCAGCAGAGTCCTTAAATAATGCAAGAAAGTCCTTAAATAATGCAGCAGAGTCCTTAAATAATGCAGCACATTCCTTAAATAATGCAGCAGAGTCCTTAAATAATCCAGCCAAGTCCTTAAATATTGCAGCAGAGTCCTTAAATAATGCAGAAAAGTCCTTAAATAATGCAGCAGAGTCCTTAAAAACTGCAGCAGAGTCCTTAAATAATGCAGCAAAGTCCTTGAATAATGCAGCAGAGTCCTTAAATAATGCAACAAAGTCCTTAAATAATACAGAAGAGTCCTTAAATAATGCAGCAAATTCCTTAAATAATGCAGCAAAGTCTTTAAATAATGCAATAAAGTCCATAAATAATGCAGCAAAGTTCTTAAATAATGCAGCAGAGTCCTTAAATACCACAGCAGAGTCCTTAAATAATGCAGCAAAGTCTTTAAATAATGCAACAAAGTCCTTAAATAATGCAGCAGAGTCCTTAAATAATGCAGAAGAGTCCTTAAATAATCCAGCCAAGTCCTTAAATAATGCAGCAGAGTCCTTAAATAATGCAACAAAATCCTTAAATAATGCAGAAGAGTCCTTAAATAATCCAGCCAAGTCCTTAAATCATGCAGCAGGGTCCTTAAATAATCCAGCCAATTCCTTAAATAATGCAGAAGAGTCCTTTAATAATGCAACAAAGTCCTTAAATAATGCAGCAGAGTCCTTAAATAATGCAACAAAGTACTTAAATAATGCAGCAGAGTCCTTAAATAATGCAGCAAAGTCATTAAATAATGCTGCAGAGTTCTTAAATAATGCAGCAAATTCCTTAAATAATGCAGCAAAGTCTTTAAATAATGCAATAAAGTCCATAAATAAAGCAGCAAAGTCCTTAAATAATGCAGCAGAGTACTGAAATACCGCAGCAGGGTCCTTAAATAATGCAGCAAAGTCGTTAAATAATGAAGTAGAGTCCTTAAATAATGCAACAACGTCCTTAAATGATGCAGCAGAGTCCTTAAATAATGCAGCACATTCCTTAAATAATGCAGCAGAGTCCTTAAATAATCCAGCCAAGTCCTTAAATACTGCAGCAGAGTACTTAAATAATGCAGCAAAGTCCTTAAATAATGCAGCAGAGTCCTTAAATAATGCAACAAAGTACTTAAATAATGCAGAAGAGTCCTTAAATAATGCAACAAAGTCCTTAAATAATGCAGCTGAGTACTTAAATAATGCAACAAAGTACTTAAATAATGCAGCAGAGTCCTTAAGTACCGTATCAGAGTCCTTAAATAATGCAGCAGAGTCCTTAAATAATGCAACAAAGTCCTTAAATAATGCAGCAGATTACTGAAATACTGCTGCAGGGTCCTTAAATAATGCAGCAGAGTCCTTAAATAATGCAACAAAGTCCTTAAATAATGCAGCATAGTCCTTAAATAATGCAACAAAGTCCTTAAATAATGCAGCAGAGTCCTTAAATAATGCAGCAGAGTACTGAAATACCGCAGCAGGGTCCTTAAATAATGCAGCAAAGTTGTTAAATAATGAAGTAGAGTCCTTAAGTAATGCAACAAAGTCCTTAAATGATGCAGCAGCGTCCTTAAATAATGCAACAAAGTCCTTAAATAATGCAGCAGAGTCCTTAAATAATGCAATAAAGTCCATAAATAATGCAGCAAAGTCCTTAAATAATTCAGCAGAGTGCTGAAATACCGCAGCAGGGTCCTTAAATAATGCAGCAGAGTCCTTAAGTAATGCAGCAAAGTCCTTAAATAATCCAGCCAAGTCCTTAAATAATGCAACAAAGTCCTTAAATAATGCAGAAGATTACTGAAATACTGCAGCAGGGTCCTTAAATAAAGCAGCAGAGTCCTTAAATAATGCAACAAAGTCCTTAAATAATGCAGCAGAGTCCTTAAATAATGCAACAAAGTCCTTAAATAATGCAGCAGAGTCCTTAAATAATGCAGCAGAGTACTGAAATACCGCAGCAGGGTCCTTAAATAATGCAGCAAAGTCGTTAAATAATGAAGTAGAGTCCTTAAATAATGCAACAAAGTCCTTAAATGATGCAGCAGAGTCCTTAAATAATGCAACAAAGTCCTTAAATAATGCAGCAGAGTCCTTAAATAATGCAATAAAGTCCATAAATAATGCAGCAAAGTCCTTAAATAATTCAGCAGAGTGCTGAAATACCGCAGCCAGGTCCTTAAATAATGCAGCAGAGTCCTTAAATAATGCAACAAAGTCCTTAAATAATGCAGCACGGTCCTTAAATAATGCAACAAAGTCCTTAAATAATGCAGCAGAGTCCTTAAATAATGCAGCAGAGTCCTTAAATAATCCAGCCAAGTCCTTAAATAATGCAACAAAGTCCTTAAATAATGCAGCAGATTACTGAAATACTGCAGCAGGGTCCTTAAATAATGCAGCAGAGTCCTTAAATAATGCAACAAAGTCCTTAAATAATGCAGCACGGTCCTTAAATAATGCAACAAAGTCCTTAAATAATGCAGCAGAGTCCTTAAATAATGCAGCAGAGTCCTTAAATAATCCAGCCAAGTCCTTAAATAATGCAACAAAGTCCTTAAATAATGCAGCAGATTACTGAAATACTGCAGCAGGGTCCTTAAATAATGCAGCAGAGTCCTTAAATAATGCAACAAAGTCCTTAAATAATGCAGCAGAGTCCTTAAATAATGCAACAAAGTCCTTAAATAATGCAGCAGAGTCCTTAAATAATGCAGCAGAGTACTGAAATACCGCAGCAGGGTCCTTAAATAATGCAGCAAAGTCGTTAAATAATGAAGTAGAGTCCTTAAATAATGCAGCAGAGTCCTTAAATAATCCAGCCAAGTCCTTAAATAATGCAACAAAGTCCTTAGATAATGCAGCAGATTACTGAAATACTGCAGCGGGGTCCTTAAATAATGCAGCAGAGTCCTTAAATAATGCAACAAAGTCCTTAAATAATGCAGCAGAGTCCTTAAATAATGCAACAAAGTCCTTAAATAATGCAGCAGAGTCCTTAAATAATGCAGCCAAGTCCTTAAATAATGCAGCAAAGTCTTTAAATAATGCAATAAAGTCCATAAATAATGCAGCAAATTCCTTAAATAATGCAGCAGAGTACTGAAATACCGCAGCAGGATCCTTAGATAATGCAGCAGAGTCCTTAAATAATGCAACAAAGTCCTTAAATAATGCAGAACAGTCCTTAAATAATGCAATAAAGTCCTTAAATAATGCAGCAAAGTCCTTATATAATGCAGCAGAGTCCTTAAATAATGCAACAAAGTCCTTAAATAATGCAGCAGAGTCCTTAAATAATGCAAGAAAGTCCTTAAATAATGCAGCAGAGTCCTTAAATAATGCAGCACATTCCTTAAATAATGCAGCAGAGTCCTTAAATAATCCAGCCAAGTCCTTAAATATTGCAGCAGAGTCCTTAAATAATGCAGAAAAGTCCTTAAATAATGCAGCAGAGTCCTTAAAAACTGCAGCAGAGTCCTTAAATAATGCAGCAGAGTCCTTAAATAATGCAAGAAAGTCCTTAAATAATGCAGCAGAGTCCTTAAATAATGCAGCACATTCCTTAAATAATGCAGCAGAGTCCTTAAATAATCCAGCCAAGTCCTTAAATATTGCAGCAGAGTCCTTAAATAATGCAGCAAAGTCCTTGAATAATGCAGCAGAGTCCTTAAATAATGCAACAAAGTCCTTAAATAATACAGAAGAGTCCTTAAATAATGCAGCAAATTCCTTAAATAATGCAGCAAAGTCTTTAAATAATGCAATAAAGTCCATAAATAATGCAGCAAAGTTCTTAAATAATGCAGCAGAGTCCTTAAATACCACAGCAGAGTCCTTAAATAATGCAGCAAAGTCTTTAAATAATGCAACAAAGTCCTTAAATAATGCAGCAGAGTCCTTAAATAATGCAGAAGAGTCCTTAAATAATCCAGCCAAGTCCTTAAATAATGCAGCAGAGTCCTTAAATAATGCAACAAAATCCTTAAATAATGCAGAAGAGTCCTTAAATAATCCAGCCAAGTCCTTAAATCATGCAGCAGGGTCCTTAAATAATCCAGCCAATTCCTTAAATAATGCAGATGAGTCCTTTAATAATGCAACAAAGTCCTTAAATAATGCAGCAGAGTCCTTAAATAATGCAACAAAGTACTTAAATAATGCAGCAGAGTCCTTAAATAATGCAGCAAAGTCATTAAATAATGCTGCAGAGTTCTTAAATAATGCAGCAAATTCCTTAAATAATGCAGCAAAGTCTTTAAATAATGCAATAAAGTCCATAAATAAAGCAGCAAAGTCCTTAAATAATGCAGCAGAGTACTGAAATACCGCAGCAGGGTCCTTAAATAATGCAGCAAAGTCGTTAAATAATGAAGTAGAGTCCTTAAATAATGCAACAACGTCCTTAAATGATGCAGCAGAGTCCTTAAATAATGCAGCACATTCCTTAAATAATGCAGCAGAGTCCTTAAATAATCCAGCCAAGTCCTTAAATACTGCAGCAGAGTACTTAAATAATGCAGCAAAGTCCTTAAATAATGCAGCAGAGTCCTTAAATAATGCAACAAAGTACTTAAATAATGCAGAAGAGTCCTTAAATAATGCAACAAAGTCCTTAAATAATGCAGCTGAGTACTTAAATAATGCAACAAAGTACTTAAATAATGCAGCAGAGTCCTTAAGTACCGTATCAGAGTCCTTAAATAATGCAGCAGAGTCCTTAAATAATGCAACAAAGTCCTTAAATAATGCAGCAGATTACTGAAATACTGCTGCAGGGTCCTTAAATAATGCAGCAGAGTCCTTAAATAATGCAACAAAGTCCTTAAATAATGCAGCATAGTCCTTAAATAATGCAACAAAGTCCTTAAATAATGCAGCAGAGTCCTTAAATAATGCAGCAGAGTACTGAAATACCACAGCAGGGTCCTTAAATAATGCAGCAAAGTTGTTAAATAATGAAGTAGAGTCCTTAAGTAATGCAACAAAGTCCTTAAATGATGCAGCAGCGTCCTTAAATAATGCAACAAAGTCCTTAAATAATGCAGCAGAGTCCTTAAATAATGCAATAAAGTCCATAAATAATGCAGCAAAGTCCTTAAATAATTCAGCAGAGTGCTGAAATACCGCAGCAGGGTCCTTAAATAATGCAGCAGAGTCCTTAAGTAATGCAGCAAAGTCCTTAAATAATCCAGCCAAGTCCTTAAATAATGCAACAAAGTCCTTAAATAATGCAGCAGATTACTGAAATACTGCAGCAGGGTCCTTAAATAAAGCAGCAGAGTCCTTAAATAATGCAACAAAGTCCTTAAATAATGCAGCAGAGTCCTTAAACAATGCAACAAAGTCCTTAAATAATGCAGCAGAGTCCTTAAATAATGCAGCAGAGTACTGAAATACCGCAGCAGGGTCCTTAAATAATGCAGCAAAGTCGTTAAATAATGAAGTAGAGTCCTTAAATAATGCAACAAAGTCCTTAAATGATGCAGCAGAGTCCTTAAATAATGCAACAAAGTCCTTAAATAATGCAGCAGAGTCCTTAAATAATGCAATAAAGTCCATAAATAATGCAGCAAAGTCCTTAAATAATTCAGCAGAGTGCTGAAATACCGCAGCCAGGTCCTTAAATAATGCAGCAGAGTCCTTAAATAATGCAACAAAGTCCTTAAATAATGCAGCACGGTCCTTAAATAATGCAACAAAGTCCTTAAATAATGCAGCAGAGTCCTTAAATAATGCAGCAGAGTCCTTAAATAATCCAGCCAAGTCCTTAAATAATGCAACAAAGTCCTTAAATAATGCAGCAGATTACTGAAATACTGCAGCAGGGTCCTTAAATAATGCAGCAGAGTCCTTAAATAATGCAACAAAGTCCTTAAATAATGCAGCAGAGTCCTTAAATAATGCAACAAAGTCCTTAAATAATGCAGCAGAGTCCTTAAATAATGCAGCAGAGTACTGAAATACCGCAGCAGGGTCCTTAAATAATGCAGCAAAGTCGTTAAATAATGAAGTAGAGTCCTTAAATAATGCAACAAAGTCCTTAAATGATGCAGCAGAGTCCTTAAATAATGCAACAAAGTCCTTAAATAATGCAGCAGAGTCCTTAAATAATGCAATAAAGTCCATAAATAATGCAGCAAAGTCCTTAAATAATTCAGCAGAGTGCTGAAATACCGCAGCAGGGTCCTTAAATAATGCAGCAGAGTCCTTAAATAATGCAACAAAGTCCTTAAATAATGCAGCACGGTCCTTAAATAATGCAACAAAGTCCTTAAATAATGCAGCAGAGTCCTTAAATAATGCAGCAAAGTCCTTAAATAATGCAGCAGAGTCCTTAAATAATCCAGCCAAGTCCTTAAATAATGCAACAAAGTCCTTAGATAATGCAGCAGATTACTGAAATACTGCAGCGGGGTCCTTAAATAATGCAGCAGAGTCCTTAAATAATGCAACAAAGTCCTTAAATAATGCAGCAGAGTCCTTAAATAATGCAACAAAGTCCTTAAATAATGCAGCAGAGTCCTTAAATAATGCAGCCAAGTCCTTAAATAATGCAGCAAAGTCTTTAAATAATGCAATAAAGTCCATAAATAATGCAGCAAATTCCTTAAATAATGCAGCAGAGTACTGAAATACCGCAGCAGGATCCTTAGATAATGCAGCAGAGTCCTTAAATAATGCAACAAAGTCCTTAAATAATGCAGAACAGTCCTTAAATAATGCAATAAAGTCCTTAAATAATGCAGCAAAGTCCTTATATAATGCAGCAGAGTCCTTAAATAATGCAACAAAGTCCTTAAATAATGCAGCAGAGTCCTTAAATAATGCAAGAAAGTCCTTAAATAATGCAGCAGAGTCCTTAAATAATGCAGCACATTCCTTAAATAATGCAGCAGAGTCCTTAAATAATCCAGCCAAGTCCTTAAATATTGCAGCAGAGTCCTTAAATAATGCAGAAAAGTCCTTAAATAATGCAGCAGAGTCCTTAAAAACTGCAGCAGAGTCCTTAAATAATGCAGCAGAGTCCTTAAATAATGCAAGAAAGTCCTTAAATAATGCAGCAGAGTCCTTAAATAATGCAGCACATTCCTTAAATAATGCAGCAGAGTCCTTAAATAATCCAGCCAAGTCCTTAAATATTGCAGCAGAGTCCTTAAATAATGCAGCAAAGTCCTTGAATAATGCAGCAGAGTCCTTAAATAATGCAACAAAGTCCTTAAATAATACAGAAGAGTCCTTAAATAATGCAGCAAATTCCTTAAATAATGCAGCAAAGTCTTTAAATAATGCAATAAAGTCCATAAATAATGCAGCAAAGTTCTTAAATAATGCAGCAGAGTCCTTAAATACCACAGCAGAGTCCTTAAATAATGCAGCAAAGTCTTTAAATAATGCAACAAAGTCCTTAAATAATGCAGCAGAGTCCTTAAATAATGCAGAAGAGTCCTTAAATAATCCAGCCAAGTCCTTAAATAATGCAGCAGAGTCCTTAAATAATGCAACAAAATCCTTAAATAATGCAGAAGAGTCCTTAAATAATCCAGCCAAGTCCTTAAATCATGCAGCAGGGTCCTTAAATAATCCAGCCAATTCCTTAAATAATGCAGATGAGTCCTTTAATAATGCAACAAAGTCCTTAAATAATGCAGCAGAGTCCTTAAATAATGCAACAAAGTACTTAAATAATGCAGCAGAGTCCTTAAATAATGCAGCAAAGTCATTAAATAATGCTGCAGAGTTCTTAAATAATGCAGCAAATTCCTTAAATAATGCAGCAAAGTCTTTAAATAATGCAATAAAGTCCATAAATAAAGCAGCAAAGTCCTTAAATAATGCAGCAGAGTACTGAAATACCGCAGCAGGGTCCTTAAATAATGCAGCAAAGTCGTTAAATAATGAAGTAGAGTCCTTAAATAATGCAACAACGTCCTTAAATGATGCAGCAGAGTCCTTAAATAATGCAGCACATTCCTTAAATAATGCAGCAGAGTCCTTAAATAATCCAGCCAAGTCCTTAAATACTGCAGCAGAGTACTTAAATAATGCAGCAAAGTCCTTAAATAATGCAGCAGAGTCCTTAAATAATGCAACAAAGTACTTAAATAATGCAGAAGAGTCCTTAAATAATGCAACAAAGTCCTTAAATAATGCAGCTGAGTACTTAAATAATGCAACAAAGTACTTAAATAATGCAGCAGAGTCCTTAAGTACCGTATCAGAGTCCTTAAATAATGCAGCAGAGTCCTTAAATAATGCAACAAAGTCCTTAAATAATGCAGCAGATTACTGAAATACTGCTGCAGGGTCCTTAAATAATGCAGCAGAGTCCTTAAATAATGCAACAAAGTCCTTAAATAATGCAGCATAGTCCTTAAATAATGCAACAAAGTCCTTAAATAATGCAGCAGAGTCCTTAAATAATGCAGCAGAGTACTGAAATACCACAGCAGGGTCCTTAAATAATGCAGCAAAGTTGTTAAATAATGAAGTAGAGTCCTTAAGTAATGCAACAAAGTCCTTAAATGATGCAGCAGCGTCCTTAAATAATGCAACAAAGTCCTTAAATAATGCAGCAGAGTCCTTAAATAATGCAATAAAGTCCATAAATAATGCAGCAAAGTCCTTAAATAATTCAGCAGAGTGCTGAAATACCGCAGCAGGGTCCTTAAATAATGCAGCAGAGTCCTTAAGTAATGCAGCAAAGTCCTTAAATAATCCAGCCAAGTCCTTAAATAATGCAACAAAGTCCTTAAATAATGCAGCAGATTACTGAAATACTGCAGCAGGGTCCTTAAATAAAGCAGCAGAGTCCTTAAATAATGCAACAAAGTCCTTAAATAATGCAGCAGAGTCCTTAAACAATGCAACAAAGTCCTTAAATAATGCAGCAGAGTCCTTAAATAATGCAGCAGAGTACTGAAATACCGCAGCAGGGTCCTTAAATAATGCAGCAAAGTCGTTAAATAATGAAGTAGAGTCCTTAAATAATGCAACAAAGTCCTTAAATGATGCAGCAGAGTCCTTAAATAATGCAACAAAGTCCTTAAATAATGCAGCAGAGTCCTTAAATAATGCAATAAAGTCCATAAATAATGCAGCAAAGTCCTTAAATAATTCAGCAGAGTGCTGAAATACCGCAGCCAGGTCCTTAAATAATGCAGCAGAGTCCTTAAATAATGCAACAAAGTCCTTAAATAATGCAGCACGGTCCTTAAATAATGCAACAAAGTCCTTAAATAATGCAGCAGAGTCCTTAAATAATGCAGCAGAGTCCTTAAATAATCCAGCCAAGTCCTTAAATAATGCAACAAAGTCCTTAAATAATGCAGCAGATTACTGAAATACTGCAGCAGGGTCCTTAAATAATGCAGCAGAGTCCTTAAATAATGCAACAAAGTCCTTAAATAATGCAGCAGAGTCCTTAAATAATGCAACAAAGTCCTTAAATAATGCAGCAGAGTCCTTAAATAATGCAGCAGAGTACTGAAATACCGCAGCAGGGTCCTTAAATAATGCAGCAAAGTCGTTAAATAATGAAGTAGAGTCCTTAAATAATGCAACAAAGTCCTTAAATGATGCAGCAGAGTCCTTAAATAATGCAACAAAGTCCTTAAATAATGCAGCAGAGTCCTTAAATAATGCAATAAAGTCCATAAATAATGCAGCAAAGTCCTTAAATAATTCAGCAGAGTGCTGAAATACCGCAGCAGGGTCCTTAAATAATGCAGCAGAGTCCTTAAATAATGCAACAAAGTCCTTAAATAATGCAGCACGGTCCTTAAATAATGCAACAAAGTCCTTAAATAATGCAGCAGAGTCCTTAAATAATGCAGCAAAGTCCTTAAATAATGCAGCAGAGTCCTTAAATAATCCAGCCAAGTCCTTAAATAATGCAACAAAGTCCTTAGATAATGCAGCAGATTACTGAAATACTGCAGCGGGGTCCTTAAATAATGCAGCAGAGTCCTTAAATAATGCAACAAAGTCCTTAAATAATGCAGCAGAGTCCTTAAATAATGCAACAAAGTCCTTAAATAATGCAGCAGAGTCCTTAAATAATGCAGCCAAGTCCTTAAATAATGCAGCAAAGTCTTTAAATAATGCAATAAAGTCCATAAATAATGCAGCAAATTCCTTAAATAATGCAGCAGAGTACTGAAATACCGCAGCAGGATCCTTAAATAATGCAGCAGAGTCCTTAAATAATGCAACAAAGTCCTTAAATAATGCAGAACAGTCCTTAAATAATGCAATAAAGTCCTTAAATAATGCAGCAAAGTCCTTATATAATGCAGCAGAGTCCTTAAATAATGCAACAAAGTCCTTAAATAATGCAGCAGAGTCCTTAAATAATGCAAGAAAGTCCTTAAATAATGCAGCAGAGTCCTTAAATAATGCAGCACATTCCTTAAATAATGCAGCAGAGTCCTTAAATAATCCAGCCAAGTCCTTAAATATTGCAGCAGAGTCCTTAAATAATGCAGAAAAGTCCTTAAATAATGCAGCAGAGTCCTTAAAAACTGCAGCAGAGTCCTTAAATAATGCAGCAGAGTCCTTAAATAATGCAAGAAAGTCCTTAAATAATGCAGCAGAGTCCTTAAATAATGCAGCACATTCCTTAAATAATGCAGCAGAGTCCTTAAATAATCCAGCCAAGTCCTTAAATATTGCAGCAGAGTCCTTAAATAATGCAGCAAAGTCCTTGAATAATGCAGCAGAGTCCTTAAATAATGCAACAAAGTCCTTAAATAATACAGAAGAGTCCTTAAATAATGCAGCAAATTCCTTAAATAATGCAGCAAAGTCTTTAAATAATGCAATAAAGTCCATAAATAATGCAGCAAAGTTCTTAAATAATGCAGCAGAGTCCTTAAATACCACAGCAGAGTCCTTAAATAATGCAGCAAAGTCTTTAAATAATGCAACAAAGTCCTTAAATAATGCAGCAGAGTCCTTAAATAATGCAGAAGAGTCCTTAAATAATCCAGCCAAGTCCTTAAATAATGCAGCAGAGTCCTTAAATAATGCAACAAAATCCTTAAATAATGCAGAAGAGTCCTTAAATAATCCAGCCAAGTCCTTAAATCATGCAGCAGGGTCCTTAAATAATCCAGCCAATTCCTTAAATAATGCAGATGAGTCCTTTAATAATGCAACAAAGTCCTTAAATAATGCAGCAGAGTCCTTAAATAATGCAACAAAGTACTTAAATAATGCAGCAGAGTCCTTAAATAATGCAGCAAAGTCATTAAATAATGCTGCAGAGTTCTTAAATAATGCAGCAAATTCCTTAAATAATGCAGCAAAGTCTTTAAATAATGCAATAAAGTCCATAAATAAAGCAGCAAAGTCCTTAAATAATGCAGCAGAGAACTGAAATACCGCAGCAGGGTCCTTAAATAATGCAGCAAAGTCGTTAAATAATGAAGTAGAGTCCTTAAATAATGCAACAACGTCCTTAAATGATGCAGCAGAGTCCTTAAATAATGCAGCACATTCCTTAAATAATGCAGCAGAGTCCTTAAATAATCCAGCCAAGTCCTTAAATACTGCAGCAGAGTACTTAAATAATGCAGCAAAGTCCTTAAATAATGCAGCAGAGTCCTTAAATAATGCAACAAAGTACTTAAATAATGCAGAAGAGTCCTTAAATAATGCAACAAAGTCCTTAAATAATGCAGCTGAGTACTTAAATAATGCAACAAAGTACTTAAATAATGCAGCAGAGTCCTTAAGTACCGTATCAGAGTCCTTAAATAATGCAGCAGAGTCCTTAAATAATGCAACAAAGTCCTTAAATAATGCAGCAGATTACTGAAATACTGCTGCAGGGTCCTTAAATAATGCAGCAGAGTCCTTAAATAATGCAACAAAGTCCTTAAATGATGCAGCAGAGTCCTTAAATAATGCAACAAAGTCCTTAAATAATGCAGCAGAGTCCTTAAATAATGCAATAAAGTCCATAAATAATGCAGCAAAGTCCTTAAATAATTCAGCAGAGTGCTGAAATACCGCAGCAGGGTCCTTAAATAATGCAGCAGAGTCCTTAAATAATGCAACAAAGTCCTTAAATAATGCAGCACGGTCCTTAAATAATGCAACAAAGTCCTTAAATAATGCAGCAGAGTCCTTAAATAATGCAGCAAAGTCCTTAAATAATGCAGCAGAGTCCTTAAATAATCCAGCCAAGTCCTTAAATAATGCAACAAAGTCCTTAGATAATGCAGCAGATTACTGAAATACTGCAGCGGGGTCCTTAAATAATGCAGCAGAGTCCTTAAATAATGCAACAAAGTCCTTAAATAATGCAGAACAGTCCTTAAATAATGCAATAAAGTCCTTAAATAATGCAGCAAAGTCCTTATATAATGCAGCAGAGTCCTTAAATAATGCAACAAAGTCCTTAAATAATGCAGCAGAGTCCTTAAATAATGCAAGAAAGTCCTTAAATAATGCAGCAGAGTCCTTAAATAATGCAGCACATTCCTTAAATAATGCAGCAGAGTCCTTAAATAATCCAGCCAAGTCCTTAAATATTGCAGCAGAGTCCTTAAATAATGCAGAAAAGTCCTTAAATAATGCAGCAGAGTCCTTAAAAACTGCAGCAGAGTCCTTAAATAATGCAGCAAAGTCCTTGAATAATGCAGCAGAGTCCTTAAATAATGCAACAAAGTCCTTAAATAATACAGAAGAGTCCTTAAATAATGCAGCAAATTCCTTAAATAATGCAGCAAAGTCTTTAAATAATGCAATAAAGTCCATAAATAATGCAGCAAAGTTCTTAAATAATGCAGCAGAGTCCTTAAATACCACAGCAGAGTCCTTAAATAATGCAGCAAAGTCTTTAAATAATGCAACAAAGTCCTTAAATAATGCAGCAGAGTCCTTAAATAATGCAGAAGAGTCCTTAAATAATCCAGCCAAGTCCTTAAATAATGCAGCAGAGTCCTTAAATAATGCAACAAAATCCTTAAATAATGCAGAAGAGTCCTTAAATAATCCAGCCAAGTCCTTAAATCATGCAGCAGGGTCCTTAAATAATCCAGCCAATTCCTTAAATAATGCAGAAGAGTCCTTTAATAATGCAACAAAGTCCTTAAATAATGCAGCAGAGTCCTTAAATAATGCAACAAAGTACTTAAATAATGCAGCAGAGTCCTTAAATAATGCAGCAAAGTCATTAAATAATGCTGCAGAGTTCTTAAATAATGCAGCAAATTCCTTAAATAATGCAGCAAAGTCTTTAAATAATGCAATAAAGTCCATAAATAAAGCAGCAAAGTCCTTAAATAATGCAGCAGAGTACTGAAATACCGCAGCAGGGTCCTTAAATAATGCAGCAAAGTCGTTAAATAATGAAGTAGAGTCCTTAAATAATGCAACAACGTCCTTAAATGATGCAGCAGAGTCCTTAAATAATGCAGCACATTCCTTAAATAATGCAGCAGAGTCCTTAAATAATCCAGCCAAGTCCTTAAATACTGCAGCAGAGTACTTAAATAATGCAGCAAAGTCCTTAAATAATGCAGCAGAGTCCTTAAATAATGCAACAAAGTACTTAAATAATGCAGAAGAGTCCTTAAATAATGCAACAAAGTCCTTAAATAATGCAGCTGAGTACTTAAATAATGCAACAAAGTACTTAAATAATGCAGCAGAGTCCTTAAGTACCGTATCAGAGTCCTTAAATAATGCAGCAGAGTCCTTAAATAATGCAACAAAGTCCTTAAATAATGCAGCAGATTACTGAAATACTGCTGCAGGGTCCTTAAATAATGCAGCAGAGTCCTTAAATAATGCAACAAAGTCCTTAAATAATGCAGCATAGTCCTTAAATAATGCAACAAAGTCCTTAAATAATGCAGCAGAGTCCTTAAATAATGCAGCAGAGTACTGAAATACCGCAGCAGGGTCCTTAAATAATGCAGCAAAGTTGTTAAATAATGAAGTAGAGTCCTTAAGTAATGCAACAAAGTCCTTAAATGATGCAGCAGCGTCCTTAAATAATGCAACAAAGTCCTTAAATAATGCAGCAGAGTCCTTAAATAATGCAATAAAGTCCATAAATAATGCAGCAAAGTCCTTAAATAATTCAGCAGAGTGCTGAAATACCGCAGCAGGGTCCTTAAATAATGCAGCAGAGTCCTTAAGTAATGCAGCAAAGTCCTTAAATAATCCAGCCAAGTCCTTAAATAATGCAACAAAGTCCTTAAATAATGCAGAAGATTACTGAAATACTGCAGCAGGGTCCTTAAATAAAGCAGCAGAGTCCTTAAATAATGCAACAAAGTCCTTAAATAATGCAGCAGAGTCCTTAAATAATGCAACAAAGTCCTTAAATAATGCAGCAGAGTCCTTAAATAATGCAGCAGAGTACTGAAATACCGCAGCAGGGTCCTTAAATAATGCAGCAAAGTCGTTAAATAATGAAGTAGAGTCCTTAAATAATGCAACAAAGTCCTTAAATGATGCAGCAGAGTCCTTAAATAATGCAACAAAGTCCTTAAATAATGCAGCAGAGTCCTTAAATAATGCAATAAAGTCCATAAATAATGCAGCAAAGTCCTTAAATAATTCAGCAGAGTGCTGAAATACCGCAGCCAGGTCCTTAAATAATGCAGCAGAGTCCTTAAATAATGCAACAAAGTCCTTAAATAATGCAGCACGGTCCTTAAATAATGCAACAAAGTCCTTAAATAATGCAGCAGAGTCCTTAAATAATGCAGCAGAGTCCTTAAATAATCCAGCCAAGTCCTTAAATAATGCAACAAAGTCCTTAAATAATGCAGCAGATTACTGAAATACTGCAGCAGGGTCCTTAAATAATGCAGCAGAGTCCTTAAATAATGCAACAAAGTCCTTAAATAATGCAGCAGAGTCCTTAAATAATGCAACAAAGTCCTTAAATAATGCAGCAGAGTCCTTAAATAATGCAGCAGAGTACTGAAATACCGCAGCAGGGTCCTTAAATAATGCAGCAAAGTCGTTAAATAATGAAGTAGAGTCCTTAAATAATGCAACAAAGTCCTTAAATGATGCAGCAGAGTCCTTAAATAATGCAACAAAGTCCTTAAATAATGCAGCAGAGTCCTTAAATAATGCAATAAAGTCCATAAATAATGCAGCAAAGTCCTTAAATAATTCAGCAGAGTGCTGAAATACCGCAGCAGGGTCCTTAAATAATGCAGCAGAGTCCTTAAATAATGCAACAAAGTCCTTAAATAATGCAGCACGGTCCTTAAATAATGCAACAAAGTCCTTAAATAATGCAGCAGAGTCCTTAAATAATGCAGCAAAGTCCTTAAATAATGCAGCAGAGTCCTTAAATAATCCAGCCAAGTCCTTAAATAATGCAACAAAGTCCTTAGATAATGCAGCAGATTACTGAAATACTGCAGCGGGGTCCTTAAATAATGCAGCAGAGTCCTTAAATAATGCAACAAAGTCCTTAAATAATGCAGCAGAGTCCTTAAATAATGCAACAAAGTCCTTAAATAATGCAGCAGAGTCCTTAAATAATGCAGCCAAGTCCTTAAATAATGCAGCAAAGTCTTTAAATAATGCAATAAAGTCCATAAATAATGCAGCAAATTCCTTAAATAATGCAGCAGAGTACTGAAATACCGCAGCAGGATCCTTAGATAATGCAGCAGAGTCCTTAAATAATGCAACAAAGTCCTTAAATAATGCAGAACAGTCCTTAAATAATGCAATAAAGTCCTTAAATAATGCAGCAAAGTCCTTATATAATGCAGCAGAGTCCTTAAATAATGCAACAAAGTCCTTAAATAATGCAGCAGAGTCCTTAAATAATGCAAGAAAGTCCTTAAATAATGCAGCAGAGTCCTTAAATAATGCAGCACATTCCTTAAATAATGCAGCAGAGTCCTTAAATAATCCAGCCAAGTCCTTAAATATTGCAGCAGAGTCCTTAAATAATGCAGAAAAGTCCTTAAATAATGCAGCAGAGTCCTTAAAAACTGCAGCAGAGTCCTTAAATAATGCAGCAGAGTCCTTAAATAATGCAAGAAAGTCCTTAAATAATGCAGCAGAGTCCTTAAATAATGCAGCACATTCCTTAAATAATGCAGCAGAGTCCTTAAATAATCCAGCCAAGTCCTTAAATATTGCAGCAGAGTCCTTAAATAATGCAGCAAAGTCCTTGAATAATGCAGCAGAGTCCTTAAATAATGCAACAAAGTCCTTAAATAATACAGAAGAGTCCTTAAATAATGCAGCAAATTCCTTAAATAATGCAGCAAAGTCTTTAAATAATGCAATAAAGTCCATAAATAATGCAGCAAAGTTCTTAAATAATGCAGCAGAGTCCTTAAATACCACAGCAGAGTCCTTAAATAATGCAGCAAAGTCTTTAAATAATGCAACAAAGTCCTTAAATAATGCAGCAGAGTCCTTAAATAATGCAGAAGAGTCCTTAAATAATCCAGCCAAGTCCTTAAATAATGCAGCAGAGTCCTTAAATAATGCAACAAAATCCTTAAATAATGCAGAAGAGTCCTTAAATAATCCAGCCAAGTCCTTAAATCATGCAGCAGGGTCCTTAAATAATCCAGCCAATTCCTTAAATAATGCAGATGAGTCCTTTAATAATGCAACAAAGTCCTTAAATAATGCAGCAGAGTCCTTAAATAATGCAACAAAGTACTTAAATAATGCAGCAGAGTCCTTAAATAATGCAGCAAAGTCATTAAATAATGCTGCAGAGTTCTTAAATAATGCAGCAAATTCCTTAAATAATGCAGCAAAGTCTTTAAATAATGCAATAAAGTCCATAAATAAAGCAGCAAAGTCCTTAAATAATGCAGCAGAGTACTGAAATACCGCAGCAGGGTCCTTAAATAATGCAGCAAAGTCGTTAAATAATGAAGTAGAGTCCTTAAATAATGCAACAACGTCCTTAAATGATGCAGCAGAGTCCTTAAATAATGCAGCACATTCCTTAAATAATGCAGCAGAGTCCTTAAATAATCCAGCCAAGTCCTTAAATACTGCAGCAGAGTACTTAAATAATGCAGCAAAGTCCTTAAATAATGCAGCAGAGTCCTTAAATAATGCAACAAAGTACTTAAATAATGCAGAAGAGTCCTTAAATAATGCAACAAAGTCCTTAAATAATGCAGCTGAGTACTTAAATAATGCAACAAAGTACTTAAATAATGCAGCAGAGTCCTTAAGTACCGTATCAGAGTCCTTAAATAATGCAGCAGAGTCCTTAAATAATGCAACAAAGTCCTTAAATAATGCAGCAGATTACTGAAATACTGCTGCAGGGTCCTTAAATAATGCAGCAGAGTCCTTAAATAATGCAACAAAGTCCTTAAATAATGCAGCATAGTCCTTAAATAATGCAACAAAGTCCTTAAATAATGCAGCAGAGTCCTTAAATAATGCAGCAGAGTACTGAAATACCACAGCAGGGTCCTTAAATAATGCAGCAAAGTTGTTAAATAATGAAGTAGAGTCCTTAAGTAATGCAACAAAGTCCTTAAATGATGCAGCAGCGTCCTTAAATAATGCAACAAAGTCTTTAAATAATGCAGCAGAGTCCTTAAATAATGCAATAAAGTCCATAAATAATGCAGCAAAGTCCTTAAATAATTCAGCAGAGTGCTGAAATACCGCAGCAGGGTCCTTAAATAATGCAGCAGAGTCCTTAAGTAATGCAGCAAAGTCCTTAAATAATCCAGCCAAGTCCTTAAATAATGCAACAAAGTCCTTAAATAATGCAGCAGATTACTGAAATACTGCAGCAGGGTCCTTAAATAAAGCAGCAGAGTCCTTAAATAATGCAACAAAGTCCTTAAATAATGCAGCAGAGTCCTTAAACAATGCAACAAAGTCCTTAAATAATGCAGCAGAGTCCTTAAATAATGCAGCAGAGTACTGAAATACCGCAGCAGGGTCCTTAAATAATGCAGCAAAGTCGTTAAATAATGAAGTAGAGTCCTTAAATAATGCAACAAAGTCCTTAAATGATGCAGCAGAGTCCTTAAATAATGCAACAAAGTCCTTAAATAATGCAGCAGAGTCCTTAAATAATGCAATAAAGTCCATAAATAATGCAGCAAAGTCCTTAAATAATTCAGCAGAGTGCTGAAATACCGCAGCCAGGTCCTTAAATAATGCAGCAGAGTCATTAAATAATGCAACAAAGTCCTTAAATAATGCAGCACGGTCCTTAAATAATGCAACAAAGTCCTTAAATAATGCAGCAGAGTCCTTAAATAATGCAGCAGAGTCCTTAAATAATCCAGCCAAGTCCTTAAATAATGCAACAAAGTCCTTAAATAATGCAGCAGATTACTGAAATACTGCAGCAGGGTCCTTAAATAATGCAGCAGAGTCCTTAAATAATGCAACAAAGTCCTTAAATAATGCAGCAGAGTCCTTAAATAATGCAACAAAGTCCTTAAATAATGCAGCAGAGTCCTTAAATAATGCAGCAGAGTACTGAAATACCGCAGCAGGGTCCTTAAATAATGCAGCAAAGTCGTTAAATAATGAAGTAGAGTCCTTAAATAATGCAACAAAGTCCTTAAATGATGCAGCAGAGTCCTTAAATAATGCAACAAAGTCCTTAAATAATGCAGCAGAGTCCTTAAATAATGCAATAAAGTCCATAAATAATGCAGCAAAGTCCTTAAATAATTCAGCAGAGTGCTGAAATACCGCAGCAGGGTCCTTAAATAATGCAGCAGAGTCCTTAAATAATGCAACAAAGTCCTTAAATAATGCAGCACGGTCCTTAAATAATGCAACAAAGTCCTTAAATAATGCAGCAGAGTCCTTAAATAATGCAGCAAAGTCCTTAAATAATGCAGCAGAGTCCTTAAATAATCCAGCCAAGTCCTTAAATAATGCAACAAAGTCCTTAGATAATGCAGCAGATTACTGAAATACTGCAGCGGGGTCCTTAAATAATGCAGCAGAGTCCTTAAATAATGCAACAAAGTCCTTAAATAATGCAGCAGAGTCCTTAAATAATGCAACAAAGTCCTTAAATAATGCAGCAGAGTCCTTAAATAATGCAGCCAAGTCCTTAAATAATGCAGCAAAGTCTTTAAATAATGCAATAAAGTCCATAAATAATGCAGCAAATTCCTTAAATAATGCAGCAGAGTACTGAAATACCGCAGCAGGATCCTTAGATAATGCAGCAGAGTCCTTAAATAATGCAACAAAGTCCTTAAATAATGCAGAACAGTCCTTAAATAATGCAATAAAGTCCTTAAATAATGCAGCAAAGTCCTTATATAATGCAGCAGAGTCCTTAAATAATGCAACAAAGTCCTTAAATAATGCAGCAGAGTCCTTAAATAATGCAAGAAAGTCCTTAAATAATGCAGCAGAGTCCTTAAATAATGCAGCACATTCCTTAAATAATGCAGCAGAGTCCTTAAATAATCCAGCCAAGTCCTTAAATATTGCAGCAGAGTCCTTAAATAATGCAGAAAAGTCCTTAAATAATGCAGCAGAGTCCTTAAAAACTGCAGCAGAGTCCTTAAATAATGCAGCAGAGTCCTTAAATAATGCAAGAAAGTCCTTAAATAATGCAGCAGAGTCCTTAAATAATGCAGCACATTCCTTAAATAATGCAGCAGAGTCCTTAAATAATCCAGCCAAGTCCTTAAATATTGCAGCAGAGTCCTTAAATAATGCAGCAAAGTCCTTGAATAATGCAGCAGAGTCCTTAAATAATGCAACAAAGTCCTTAAATAATACAGAAGAGTCCTTAAATAATGCAGCAAATTCCTTAAATAATGCAGCAAAGTCTTTAAATAATGCAATAAAGTCCATAAATAATGCAGCAAAGTTCTTAAATAATGCAGCAGAGTCCTTAAATACCACAGCAGAGTCCTTAAATAATGCAGCAAAGTCTTTAAATAATGCAACAAAGTCCTTAAATAATGCAGCAGAGTCCTTAAATAATGCAGAAGAGTCCTTAAATAATCCAGCCAAGTCCTTAAATAATGCAGCAGAGTCCTTAAATAATGCAACAAAATCCTTAAATAATGCAGAAGAGTCCTTAAATAATCCAGCCAAGTCCTTAAATCATGCAGCAGGGTCCTTAAATAATCCAGCCAATTCCTTAAATAATGCAGATGAGTCCTTTAATAATGCAACAAAGTCCTTAAATAATGCAGCAGAGTCCTTAAATAATGCAACAAAGTACTTAAATAATGCAGCAGAGTCCTTAAATAATGCAGCAAAGTCATTAAATAATGCTGCAGAGTTCTT
The DNA here is from genome assembly GCF_046119375.1 of Phyllobates terribilis. Classification (NCBI taxonomy): domain Eukaryota; kingdom Metazoa; phylum Chordata; class Amphibia; order Anura; family Dendrobatidae; genus Phyllobates; species Phyllobates terribilis. The sequence continues at coordinate 27,510 of NW_027362955.1, read as the reverse complement.
AAATAATGCAGCAAATTCCTTAAATAATGCAGCAAAGTCTTTAAATAATGCAATAAAGTCCATAAATAAAGCAGCAAAGTCCTTAAATAATGCAGCAGAGTACTGAAATACCGCAGCAGGGTCCTTAAATAATGCAGCAAAGTCGTTAAATAATGAAGTAGAGTCCTTAAATAATGCAACAACGTCCTTAAATGATGCAGCAGAGTCCTTAAATAATGCAGCACATTCCTTAAATAATGCAGCAGAGTCCTTAAATAATCCAGCCAAGTCCTTAAATACTGCAGCAGAGTACTTAAATAATGCAGCAAAGTCCTTAAATAATGCAGCAGAGTCCTTAAATAATGCAACAAAGTACTTAAATAATGCAGAAGAGTCCTTAAATAATGCAACAAAGTCCTTAAATAATGCAGCTGAGTACTTAAATAATGCAACAAAGTACTTAAATAATGCAGCAGAGTCCTTAAGTACCGTATCAGAGTCCTTAAATAATGCAGCAGAGTCCTTAAATAATGCAACAAAGTCCTTAAATAATGCAGCAGATTACTGAAATACTGCTGCAGGGTCCTTAAATAATGCAGCAGAGTCCTTAAATAATGCAACAAAGTCCTTAAATAATGCAGCATAGTCCTTAAATAATGCAACAAAGTCCTTAAATAATGCAGCAGAGTCCTTAAATAATGCAGCAGAGTACTGAAATACCACAGCAGGGTCCTTAAATAATGCAGCAAAGTTGTTAAATAATGAAGTAGAGTCCTTAAGTAATGCAACAAAGTCCTTAAATGATGCAGCAGCGTCCTTAAATAATGCAACAAAGTCCTTAAATAATGCAGCAGAGTCCTTAAATAATGCAATAAAGTCCATAAATAATGCAGCAAAGTCCTTAAATAATTCAGCAGAGTGCTGAAATACCGCAGCAGGGTCCTTAAATAATGCAGCAGAGTCCTTAAGTAATGCAGCAAAGTCCTTAAATAATCCAGCCAAGTCCTTAAATAATGCAACAAAGTCCTTAAATAATGCAGCAGATTACTGAAATACTGCAGCAGGGTCCTTAAATAAAGCAGCAGAGTCCTTAAATAATGCAACAAAGTCCTTAAATAATGCAGCAGAGTCCTTAAACAATGCAACAAAGTCCTTAAATAATGCAGCAGAGTCCTTAAATAATGCAGCAGAGTACTGAAATACCGCAGCAGGGTCCTTAAATAATGCAGCAAAGTCGTTAAATAATGAAGTAGAGTCCTTAAATAATGCAACAAAGTCCTTAAATGATGCAGCAGAGTCCTTAAATAATGCAACAAAGTCCTTAAATAATGCAGCAGAGTCCTTAAATAATGCAATAAAGTCCATAAATAATGCAGCAAAGTCCTTAAATAATTCAGCAGAGTGCTGAAATACCGCAGCCAGGTCCTTAAATAATGCAGCAGAGTCATTAAATAATGCAACAAAGTCCTTAAATAATGCAGCACGGTCCTTAAATAATGCAACAAAGTCCTTAAATAATGCAGCAGAGTCCTTAAATAATGCAGCAGAGTCCTTAAATAATCCAGCCAAGTCCTTAAATAATGCAACAAAGTCCTTAAATAATGCAGCAGATTACTGAAATACTGCAGCAGGGTCCTTAAATAATGCAGCAGAGTCCTTAAATAATGCAACAAAGTCCTTAAATAATGCAGCAGAGTCCTTAAATAATGCAACAAAGTCCTTAAATAATGCAGCAGAGTCCTTAAATAATGCAGCAGAGTACTGAAATACCGCAGCAGGGTCCTTAAATAATGCAGCAAAGTCGTTAAATAATGAAGTAGAGTCCTTAAATAATGCAACAAAGTCCTTAAATGATGCAGCAGAGTCCTTAAATAATGCAACAAAGTCCTTAAATAATGCAGCAGAGTCCTTAAATAATGCAATAAAGTCCATAAATAATGCAGCAAAGTCCTTAAATAATTCAGCAGAGTGCTGAAATACCGCAGCAGGGTCCTTAAATAATGCAGCAGAGTCCTTAAATAATGCAACAAAGTCCTTAAATAATGCAGCACGGTCCTTAAATAATGCAACAAAGTCCTTAAATAATGCAGCAGAGTCCTTAAATAATGCAGCAAAGTCCTTAAATAATGCAGCAGAGTCCTTAAATAATCCAGCCAAGTCCTTAAATAATGCAACAAAGTCCTTAGATAATGCAGCAGATTACTGAAATACTGCAGCGGGGTCCTTAAATAATGCAGCAGAGTCCTTAAATAATGCAACAAAGTCCTTAAATAATGCAGCAGAGTCCTTAAATAATGCAACAAAGTCCTTAAATAATGCAGCAGAGTCCTTAAATAATGCAGCCAAGTCCTTAAATAATGCAGCAAAGTCTTTAAATAATGCAATAAAGTCCATAAATAATGCAGCAAATTCCTTAAATAATGCAGCAGAGTACTGAAATACCGCAGCAGGATCCTTAGATAATGCAGCAGAGTCCTTAAATAATGCAACAAAGTCCTTAAATAATGCAGAACAGTCCTTAAATAATGCAATAAAGTCCTTAAATAATGCAGCAAAGTCCTTATATAATGCAGCAGAGTCCTTAAATAATGCAACAAAGTCCTTAAATAATGCAGCAGAGTCCTTAAATAATGCAAGAAAGTCCTTAAATAATGCAGCAGAGTCCTTAAATAATGCAGCACATTCCTTAAATAATGCAGCAGAGTCCTTAAATAATCCAGCCAAGTCCTTAAATATTGCAGCAGAGTCCTTAAATAATGCAGAAAAGTCCTTAAATAATGCAGCAGAGTCCTTAAAAACTGCAGCAGAGTCCTTAAATAATGCAGCAGAGTCCTTAAATAATGCAAGAAAGTCCTTAAATAATGCAGCAGAGTCCTTAAATAATGCAGCACATTCCTTAAATAATGCAGCAGAGTCCTTAAATAATCCAGCCAAGTCCTTAAATATTGCAGCAGAGTCCTTAAATAATGCAGCAAAGTCCTTGAATAATGCAGCAGAGTCCTTAAATAATGCAACAAAGTCCTTAAATAATACAGAAGAGTCCTTAAATAATGCAGCAAATTCCTTAAATAATGCAGCAAAGTCTTTAAATAATGCAATAAAGTCCATAAATAATGCAGCAAAGTTCTTAAATAATGCAGCAGAGTCCTTAAATACCACAGCAGAGTCCTTAAATAATGCAGCAAAGTCTTTAAATAATGCAACAAAGTCCTTAAATAATGCAGCAGAGTCCTTAAATAATGCAGAAGAGTCCTTAAATAATCCAGCCAAGTCCTTAAATAATGCAGCAGAGTCCTTAAATAATGCAACAAAATCCTTAAATAATGCAGAAGAGTCCTTAAATAATCCAGCCAAGTCCTTAAATCATGCAGCAGGGTCCTTAAATAATCCAGCCAATTCCTTAAATAATGCAGATGAGTCCTTTAATAATGCAACAAAGTCCTTAAATAATGCAGCAGAGTCCTTAAATAATGCAACAAAGTACTTAAATAATGCAGCAGAGTCCTTAAATAATGCAGCAAAGTCATTAAATAATGCTGCAGAGTTCTTAAATAATGCAGCAAATTCCTTAAATAATGCAGCAAAGTCTTTAAATAATGCAATAAAGTCCATAAATAAAGCAGCAAAGTCCTTAAATAATGCAGCAGAGTACTGAAATACCGCAGCAGGGTCCTTAAATAATGCAGCAAAGTCGTTAAATAATGAAGTAGAGTCCTTAAATAATGCAACAACGTCCTTAAATGATGCAGCAGAGTCCTTAAATAATGCAGCACATTCCTTAAATAATGCAGCAGAGTCCTTAAATAATCCAGCCAAGTCCTTAAATACTGCAGCAGAGTACTTAAATAATGCAGCAAAGTCCTTAAATAATGCAGCAGAGTCCTTAAATAATGCAACAAAGTACTTAAATAATGCAGAAGAGTCCTTAAATAATGCAACAAAGTCCTTAAATAATGCAGCTGAGTACTTAAATAATGCAACAAAGTACTTAAATAATGCAGCAGAGTCCTTAAGTACCGTATCAGAGTCCTTAAATAATGCAGCAGAGTCCTTAAATAATGCAACAAAGTCCTTAAATAATGCAGCAGATTACTGAAATACTGCTGCAGGGTCCTTAAATAATGCAGCAGAGTCCTTAAATAATGCAACAAAGTCCTTAAATAATGCAGCATAGTCCTTAAATAATGCAACAAAGTCCTTAAATAATGCAGCAGAGTCCTTAAATAATGCAGCAGAGTACTGAAATACCACAGCAGGGTCCTTAAATAATGCAGCAAAGTTGTTAAATAATGAAGTAGAGTCCTTAAGTAATGCAACAAAGTCCTTAAATGATGCAGCAGCGTCCTTAAATAATGCAACAAAGTCCTTAAATAATGCAGCAGAGTCCTTAAATAATGCAATAAAGTCCATAAATAATGCAGCAAAGTCCTTAAATAATTCAGCAGAGTGCTGAAATACCGCAGCAGGGTCCTTAAATAATGCAGCAGAGTCCTTAAGTAATGCAGCAAAGTCCTTAAATAATCCAGCCAAGTCCTTAAATAATGCAACAAAGTCCTTAAATAATGCAGCAGATTACTGAAATACTGCAGCAGGGTCCTTAAATAAAGCAGCAGAGTCCTTAAATAATGCAACAAAGTCCTTAAATAATGCAGCAGAGTCCTTAAACAATGCAACAAAGTCCTTAAATAATGCAGCAGAGTCCTTAAATAATGCAGCAGAGTACTGAAATACCGCAGCAGGGTCCTTAAATAATGCAGCAAAGTCGTTAAATAATGAAGTAGAGTCCTTAAATAATGCAACAAAGTCCTTAAATGATGCAGCAGAGTCCTTAAATAATGCAACAAAGTCCTTAAATAATGCAGCAGAGTCCTTAAATAATGCAATAAAGTCCATAAATAATGCAGCAAAGTCCTTAAATAATTCAGCAGAGTGCTGAAATACCGCAGCCAGGTCCTTAAATAATGCAGCAGAGTCCTTAAATAATGCAACAAAGTCCTTAAATAATGCAGCACGGTCCTTAAATAATGCAACAAAGTCCTTAAATAATGCAGCAGAGTCCTTAAATAATGCAGCAGAGTCCTTAAATAATCCAGCCAAGTCCTTAAATAATGCAACAAAGTCCTTAAATAATGCAGCAGATTACTGAAATACTGCAGCAGGGTCCTTAAATAATGCAGCAGAGTCCTTAAATAATGCAACAAAGTCCTTAAATAATGCAGCAGAGTCCTTAAATAATGCAACAAAGTCCTTAAATAATGCAGCAGAGTCCTTAAATAATGCAGCAGAGTACTGAAATACCGCAGCAGGGTCCTTAAATAATGCAGCAAAGTCGTTAAATAATGAAGTAGAGTCCTTAAATAATGCAACAAAGTCCTTAAATGATGCAGCAGAGTCCTTAAATAATGCAACAAAGTCCTTAAATAATGCAGCAGAGTCCTTAAATAATGCAATAAAGTCCATAAATAATGCAGCAAAGTCCTTAAATAATTCAGCAGAGTGCTGAAATACCGCAGCAGGGTCCTTAAATAATGCAGCAGAGTCCTTAAATAATGCAACAAAGTCCTTAAATAATGCAGCACGGTCCTTAAATAATGCAACAAAGTCCTTAAATAATGCAGCAGAGTCCTTAAATAATGCAGCAAAGTCCTTAAATAATGCAGCAGAGTCCTTAAATAATCCAGCCAAGTCCTTAAATAATGCAACAAAGTCCTTAGATAATGCAGCAGATTACTGAAATACTGCAGCGGGGTCCTTAAATAATGCAGCAGAGTCCTTAAATAATGCAACAAAGTCCTTAAATAATGCAGCAGAGTCCTTAAATAATGCAACAAAGTCCTTAAATAATGCAGCAGAGTCCTTAAATAATGCAGCAAAGTCCTTAAATAATGCAGCACAGTCCTTAAATAATCCAGCCAAGTCCTTAAATAATGCAGCAAAGTCTTTAAATAATGCAATAAAGTCCATAAATAATGCAGCAAATTCCTTAAATAATGCAGCAGAGTACTGAAATACCGCAGCAGGATCCTTAAATAATGCAGCAGAGTCCTTAAATAATGCAACAAAGTCCTTAAATAATGCAGAACAGTCCTTAAATAATGCAATAAAGTCCTTAAATAATGCAGCAAAGTCCTTATATAATGCAGCAGAGTCCTTAAATAATGCAACAAAGTCCTTAAATAATGCAGCAGAGTCCTTAAATAATGCAAGAAAGTCCTTAAATAATGCAGCAGAGTCCTTAAATAATGCAGCACATTCCTTAAATAATGCAGCACATTCCTTAAATAATGCAGCAGAGTCCTTAAATAATCCAGCCAAGTCCTTACATATTGCAGCAGAGTCCTTAAATAATGCAGAAAAGTCCTTAAATAATGCAGCAGAGTCCTTAAAAACTGCAGCAGAGTCCTTAAATAATGCAGCAAAGTCCTTGAATAATGCAGCAGAGTCCTTAAATAATGCAACAAAGTTTTTAAATAATACAGAAGAGTCCTTAAATAATGCAGCAAATTCCTTAAATAATGCAGCAAAGTCTTTAAATAATGCAATAAAGTCCATAAATAATGCAGCAAAGTTCTTAAATAATGCAGCAGAGTCCTTAAATACCACAGCAGAGTCCTTAAATAATGCAGCAAAGTCTTTAAATAATGCAACAAAGTCCTTAAATAATGCAGCAGCGTCCTTAAATAATGCAGAAGAGTCCTTAAATAATCCAGCCAAGTCCTTAAATAATGCAGCAGAGTCCTTAAATAATGCAACAAAATCCTTAAATAATGCAGAAGAGTCCTTAAATAATCCAGCCAAGTCCTTAAATCATGCAGCAGGGTCCTTAAATAATCCAGCCAAGTCCTTAAATAATGCAGAAGAGTCCTTTAATAATGCAACAAAGTCCTTAAATAATGCAGAAGAGTCCTTAAATAATGCAACAAAGTACTTAAATAATGCAGCAGAGTCCTTAAATAATGCAGCAAAGTCATTAAATAATGCTGCAGAGTCCTTAAATAATGCAGCAAATTCCTTAAATAATGCAGCAAAGTCTTTAAATAATGCAATAAAGTCCATAAATAATGCAGCAAAGTCCTTAAATAATGCAGCAGAGTACTGAAATACCGCAGCAGGGTCCTTAAATAATGCAGCAAAGTCGTTAAATAATGAAGTAGAGTCCTTAAATAATGCAACAACGTCCTTAAATGATGCAGCAGAGTCCTTAAATAATGCAGCACATTCCTTAAATAATGCAGCAGAGTCCTTAAATAATCCAGCCAAGTCCTTAAATACTGCAGCAGAGTACTTAAATAATGCAGCAAAGTCCTTAAATAATGCAGCAGAGTCCTTAAATAATGCAACAAAGTACTTAAATAATGCAGAAGAGTCCTTAAATAATGCAACAAAGTCCTTAAATAATGCAGCTGAGTACTTAAATAATGCAACAAAGTACTTAAATAATGCAGCAGAGTCCTTAAGTACCGTATCAGAGTCCTTAAATAATGCAGCAGAGTCCTTAAATAATGCAACAAAGTCCTTAAATAATGCAGCAGATTACTGAAATACTGCTGCAGGGTCCTTAAATAATGCAGCAGAGTCCTTAAATAATGCAACAAAGTCCTTAAATAATGCAGCATAGTCCTTAAATAATGCAACAAAGTCCTTAAATAATGCAGCAGAGTCCTTAAATAATGCAGCAGAGTACTGAAATACCGCAGCAGGGTCCTTAAATAATGCAGCAAAGTTGTTAAATAATGAAGTAGAGTCCTTAAGTAATGCAACAAAGTCCTTAAATGATGCAGCAGCGTCCTTAAATAATGCAACAAAGTCCTTAAATAATGCAGCAGAGTCCTTAAATAATGCAATAAAGTCCATAAATAATGCAGCAAAGTCCTTAAATAATTCAGCAGAGTGCTGAAATACCGCAGCAGGGTCCTTAAATAATGCAGCAGAGTCCTTAAGTAATGCAGCAAAGTCCTTAAATAATCCAGCCAAGTCCTTAAATAATGCAACAAAGTCCTTAAATAATGCAGCAGATTACTGAAATACTGCAGCAGGGTCCTTAAATAAAGCAGCAGAGTCCTTAAATAATGCAACAAAGTCCTTAAATAATGCAACAAAGTCCTTAAATAATGCAGCAGAGTCCTTAAATAATGCAGCAGAGTACTGAAATACCGCAGCAAGGGTCCTTAAATAATGCAGCAAAGTCGTTAAATAATGAAGTAGAGTCCTTAAATAATGCAACAAAGTCCTTAAATGATGCAGCAGAGTCCTTAAATAATGCAACAAAGTCCTTAAATAATGCAGCAGAGTCCTTAAATAATGCAATAAAGTCCATAAATAATGCAGCAAAGTCCTTAAATAATTCAGCAGAGTGCTGAAATACCGCAGCCAGGTCCTTAAATAATGCAGCAGAGTCCTTAAATAATGCAACAAAGTCCTTAAATAATGCAGCACGGTCCTTAAATAATGCAACAAAGTCCTTAAATAATGCAGCAGAGTCCTTAAATAATGCAGCAGAGTCCTTAAATAATCCAGCCAAGTCCTTAAATAATGCAACAAAGTCCTTAAATAATGCAGCAGATTACTGAAATACTGCAGCAGGGTCCTTAAATAATGCAGCAGAGTCCTTAAATAATGCAACAAAGTCCTTAAATAATGCAGCAGAGTCCTTAAATAATGCAACAAAGTCCTTAAATAATGCAGCAGAGTCCTTAAATAATGCAGCAGAGTACTGAAATACCGCAGCAGGGTCCTTAAATAATGCAGCAAAGTCGTTAAATAATGAAGTAGAGTCCTTAAATAATGCAACAAAGTCCTTAAATGATGCAGCAGAGTCCTTAAATAATGCAACAAAGTCCTTAAATAATGCAGCAGAGTCCTTAAATAATGCAATAAAGTCCATAAATAATGCAGCAAAGTCCTTAAATAATTCAGCAGAGTGCTGAAATACCGCAGCAGGGTCCTTAAATAATGCAACAAAGTCCTTAAATAATGCAGCAGAGTCCTTAAATAATGCAACAAAGTCCTTAAATAATGCAGCAGAGTCCTTAAATAATGCAGCCAAGTCCTTAAATAATGCAGCAAAGTCTTTAAATAATGCAATAAAGTCCATAAATAATGCAGCAAATTCCTTAAATAATGCAGCAGAGTACTGAAATACCGCAGCAGGATCCTTAAATAATGCAGCAGAGTCCTTAAATAATGCAACAAAGTCCTTAAATAATGCAGAACAGTCCTTAAATAATGCAATAAAGTCCTTAAATAATGCAGCAAAGTCCTTATATAATGCAGCAGAGTCCTTAAATAATGCAACAAAGTCCTTAAATAATGCAGCAGAGTCCTTAAATAATGCAAGAAAGTCCTTAAATAATGCAGCAGAGTCCTTAAATAATGCAGCACATTCCTTAAATAATGCAGCAGAGTCCTTAAATAATCCAGCCAAGTCCTTAAATATTGCAGCAGAGTCCTTAAATAATGCAGAAAAGTCCTTAAATAATGCAGCAGAGTCCTTAAAAACTGCAGCAGAGTCCTTAAATAATGCAGCAAAGTCCTTGAATAATGCAGCAGAGTCTTTAAATAATGCAACAAAGTTTTTAAATAATACAGAAGAGTCCTTAAATAATGCAGCAAATTCCTTAAATAATGCAGCAAAGTCTTTAAATAATGCAATAAAGTCCATAAATAATGCAGCAAAGTTCTTAAATAATGCAGCAGAGTCCTTAAATACCACAGCAGAGTCCTTAAATAATGCAGCAAAGTCTTTAAATAATGCAACAAAGTCCTTAAATAATGCAGCAGAGTCCTTAAATAATGCAGAAGAGTCCTTAAATAATCCAGCCAAGTCCTTAAATAATGCAGCAGAGTCCTTAAATAATGCAACAAAATCCTTAAATAATGCAGAAGAGTCCTTAAATAATCCAGCCAAGTCCTTAAATCATGCAGCAGGGTCCTTAAATAATCCAGCCAATTCCTTAAATAATGCAGAAGAGTCCTTTAATAATGCAACAAAGTCCTTAAATAATGCAGCAGAGTCCTTAAATAATGCAACAAAGTACTTAAATAATGCAGCAGAGTCCTTAAATAATGCAGCAAAGTCATTAAATAATGCTGCAGAGTTCTTAAATAATGCAGCAAATTCCTTAAATAATGCAGCAAAGTCTTTAAATAATGCAATAAAGTCCATAAATAATGCAGCAAAGTCCTTAAATAATGCAGCAGAGTACTGAAATACCGCAGCAGGGTCCTTAAATAATGCAGCAAAGTCGTTAAATAATGAAGTAGAGTCCTTAAATAATGCAACAACGTCCTTAAATGATGCAGCAGAGTCCTTAAATAATGCAGCACATTCCTTAAATAATGCAGCAGAGTCCTTAAATAATCCAGCCAAGTCCTTAAATACTGCAGCAGAGTACTTAAATAATGCAGCAAAGTCCTTAAATAATGCAGCAGAGTCCTTAAATAATGCAACAAAGTACTTAAATAATGCAGAAGAGTCCTTAAATAATGCAACAAAGTCCTTAAATAATGCAGCTGAGTACTTAAATAATGCAACAAAGTACTTAAATAATGCAGCAGAGTCCTTAAGTACCGTATCAGAGTCCTTAAATAATGCAGCAGAGTCCTTAAATAATGCAACAAAGTCCTTAAATAATGCAGCAGATTACTGAAATACTGCTGCAGGGTCCTTAAATAATGCAGCAGAGTCCTTAAATAATGCAACAAAGTCCTTAAATAATGCAGCATAGTCCTTAAATAATGCAACAAAGTCCTTAAATAATGCAGCAGAGTCCTTAAATAATGCAGCAGAGTACTGAAATACCGCAGCAGGGTCCTTAAATAATGCAGCAAAGTTGTTAAATAATGAAGTAGAGTCCTTAAGTAATGCAACAAAGTCCTTAAATGATGCAGCAGCGTCCTTAAATAATGCAACAAAGTCCTTAAATAATGCAGCAGAGTCCTTAAATAATGCAATAAAGTCCATAAATAATGCAGCAAAGTCCTTAAATAATTCAGCAGAGTGCTGAAATACCGCAGCAGGGTCCTTAAATAATGCAGCAGAGTCCTTAAGTAATGCAGCAAAGTCCTTAAATAATCCAGCCAAGTCCTTAAATAATGCAACAAAGTCCTTAAATAATGCAGCAGATTACTGAAATACTGCAGCAGGGTCCTTAAATAAAGCAGCAGAGTCCTTAAATAATGCAACAAAGTCCTTAAATAATGCAACAAAGTCCTTAAATAATGCAGCAGAGTCCTTAAATAATGCAGCAGAGTACTGAAATACCGCAGCAGGGTCCTTAAATAATGCAGCAAAGTCGTTAAATAATGAAGTAGAGTCCTTAAATAATGCAACAAAGTCCTTAAATGATGCAGCAGAGTCCTTAAATAATGCAACAAAGTCCTTAAATAATGCAGCAGAGTCCTTAAATAATGCAATAAAGTCCATAAATAATGCAGCAAAGTCCTTAAATAATTCAGCAGAGTGCTGAAATACCGCAGCCAGGTCCTTAAATAATGCAGCAGAGTCCTTAAATAATGCAACAAAGTCCTTAAATAATGCAGCACGGTCCTTAAATAATGCAACAAAGTCCTTAAATAATGCAGCAGAGTCCTTAAATAATGCAGCAGAGTCCTTAAATAATCCAGCCAAGTCCTTAAATAATGCAACAAAGTCCTTAAATAATGCAGCAGAGTCCTTAAATAATGCAACAAAGTCCTTAAATAATGCAGCAGAGTCCTTAAATAATGCAGCAGAGTACTGAAATACCGCAGCAGGGTCCTTAAATAATGCAGCAAAGTCGTTAAATAATGAAGTAGAGTCCTTAAATAATGCAACAAAGTCCTTAAATGATGCAGCAGAGTCCTTAAATAATGCAACAAAGTCCTTAAATAATGCAGCAGAGTCCTTAAATAATGCAATAAAGTCCATAAATAATGCAGCAAAGTCCTTAAATAATTCAGCAGAGTGCTGAAATACCGCAGCCAGGTCCTTAAATAATGCAGCAGAGTCCTTAAATAATGCAACAAAGTCCTTAAATAATGCAGCACGGTCCTTAAATAATGCAACAAAGTCCTTAAATAATGCAGCAGAGTCCTTAAATAATGCAGCAGAGTCCTTAAATAATCCAGCCAAGTCCTTAAATAATGCAACAAAGTCCTTAAATAATGCAGCAGATTACTGAAATACTGCAGCAGGGTCCTTAAATAATGCAGCAGAGTCCTTAAATAATGCAACAAAGTCCTTAAATAATGCAGCAGAGTCCTTAAATAATGCAACAAAGTCCTTAAATAATGCAGCAGAGTCCTTAAATAATGCAGCAGAGTACTGAAATACCGCAGCAGGGTCCTTAAATAATGCAGCAAAGTCGTTAAATAATGAAGTAGAGTCCTTAAATAATGCAACAAAGTCCTTAAATGATGCAGCAGAGTCCTTAAATAATGCAACAAAGTCCTTAAATAATGCAGCAGAGTCCTTAAATAATGCAATAAAGTCCATAAATAATGCAGCAAAGTCCTTAAATAATTCAGCAGAGTGCTGAAATACCGCAGCAGGGTCCTTAAATAATGCAACAAAGTCCTTAAATAATGCAGCAGAGTCCTTAAATAATGCAACAAAGTCCTTAAATAATGCAGCAGAGTCCTTAAATAATGCAGCCAAGTCCTTAAATAATGCAGCAAAGTCTTTAAATAATGCAATAAAGTCCATAAATAATGCAGCAAATTCCTTAAATAATGCAGCAGAGTACTGAAATACCGCAGCAGGATCCTTAAATAATGCAGCAGAGTCCTTAAATAATGCAACAAAGTCCTTAAATAATGCAGAACAGTCCTTAAATAATGCAATAAAGTCCTTAAATAATGCAGCAAAGTCCTTATATAATGCAGCAGAGTCCTTAAATAATGCAACAAAGTCCTTAAATAATGCAGCAGAGTCCTTAAATAATGCAAGAAAGTCCTTAAATAATGCAGCAGAGTCCTTAAATAATGCAGCACATTCCTTAAATAATGCAGCAGAGTCCTTAAATAATCCAGCCAAGTCCTTAAATATTGCAGCAGAGTCCTTAAATAATGCAGAAAAGTCCTTAAATAATGCAGCAGAGTCCTTAAAAACTGCAGCAGAGTCCTTAAATAATGCAGCAAAGTCCTTGAATAATGCAGCAGAGTCCTTAAATAATGCAACAAAGTTTTTAAATAATACAGAAGAGTCCTTAAATAATGCAGCAAATTCCTTAAATAATGCAGCAAAGTCTTTAAATAATGCAATAAAGTCCATAAATAATGCAGCAAAGTTCTTAAATAATGCAGCAGAGTCCTTAAATACCACAGCAGAGTCCTTAAATAATGCAGCAAAGTCTTTAAATAATGCAACAAAGTCCTTAAATAATGCAGCAGAGTCCTTAAATAATGCAGAAGAGTCCTTAAATAATCCAGCCAAGTCCTTAAATAATGCAGCAGAGTCCTTAAATAATGCAACAAAATCCTTAAATAATGCAGAAGAGTCCTTAAATAATCCAGCCAAGTCCTTAAATCATGCAGCAGGGTCCTTAAATAATCCAGCCAATTCCTTAAATAATGCAGAAGAGTCCTTTAATAATGCAACAAAGTCCTTAAATAATGCAGCAGAGTCCTTAAATAATGCAACAAAGTACTTAAATAATGCAGCAGAGTCCTTAAATAATGCAGCAAAGTCATTAAATAATGCTGCAGAGTTCTTAAATAATGCAGCAAATTCCTTAAATAATGCAGCAAAGTCTTTAAATAATGCAATAAAGTCCATAAATAATGCAGCAAAGTCCTTAAATAATGCAGCAGAGTACTGAAATACCGCAGCAGGGTCCTTAAATAATGCAGCAAAGTCATTAAATAATGAAGTAGAGTCCTTAAATAATGCAACAACGTCCTTAAATGATGCAGCAGAGTCCTTAAATAATGCAGCACATTCCTTAAATAATGCAGCAGAGTCCTTAAATAATCCAGCCAAGTCCTTAAATACTGCAGCAGAGTACTTAAATAATGCAGCAAAGTCCTTAAATAATGCAGCAGAGTCCTTAAATAATGCAACAAAGTACTTAAATAATGCAGAAGAGTCCTTAAATAATGCAACAAAGTCCTTAAATAATGCAGCTGAGTACTTAAATAATGCAACAAAGTACTTAAATAATGCAGCAGAGTCCTTAAGTACCGTATCAGAGTCCTTAAATAATGCAGCAGAGTCCTTAAATAATGCAACAAAGTCCTTAAATAATGCAGCAGATTACTGAAATACTGCTGCAGGGTCCTTAAATAATGCAGCAGAGTCCTTAAATAATGCAACAAAGTCCTTAAATAATGCAGCATAGTCCTTAAATAATGCAACAAAGTCCTTAAATAATGCAGCAGAGTCCTTAAATAATGCAGCAGAGTACTGAAATACCGCAGCAGGGTCCTTAAATAATGCAGCAAAGTTGTTAAATAATGAAGTAGAGTCCTTAAGTAATGCAACAAAGTCCTTAAATGATGCAGCAGCGTCCTTAAATAATGCAACAAAGTCCTTAAATAATGCAGCAGAGTCCTTAAATAATGCAATAAAGTCCATAAATAATGCAGCAAAGTCCTTAAATAATTCAGCAGAGTGCTGAAATACCGCAGCAGGGTCCTTAAATAATGCAGCAGAGTCCTTAAGTAATGCAGCAAAGTCCTTAAATAATCCAGCCAAGTCCTTAAATAATGCAACAAAGTCCTTAAATAATGCAGCAGATTACTGAAATACTGCAGCAGGGTCCTTAAATAAAGCAGCAGAGTCCTTAAATAATGCAACAAAGTCCTTAAATAATGCAACAAAGTCCTTAAATAATGCAGCAGAGTCCTTAAATAATGCAGCAGAGTACTGAAATACCGCAGCAGGGTCCTTAAATAATGCAGCAAAGTCGTTAAATAATGAAGTAGAGTCCTTAAATAATGCAACAAAGTCCTTAAATGATGCAGCAGAGTCCTTAAATAATGCAACAAAGTCCTTAAATAATGCAGCAGAGTCCTTAAATAATGCAATAAAGTCCATAAATAATGCAGCAAAGTCCTTAAATAATTCAGCAGAGTGCTGAAATACCGCAGCCAGGTCCTTAAATAATGCAGCAGAGTCCTTAAATAATGCAACAAAGTCCTTAAATAATGCAGCACGGTCCTTAAATAATGCAACAAAGTCCTTAAATAATGCAGCAGAGTCCTTAAATAATGCAGCAGAGTCCTTAAATAATCCAGCCAAGTCCTTAAATAATGCAACAAAGTCCTTAAATAATGCAGCAGATTACTGAAATACTGCAGCAGGGTCCTTAAATAATGCAGCAGAGTCCTTAAATAATGCAACAAAGTCCTTAAATAATGCAGCAGAGTCCTTAAATAATGCAACAAAGTCCTTAAATAATGCAGCAGAGTCCTTAAATAATGCAGCAGAGTACTGAAATACCGCAGCAGGGTCCTTAAATAATGCAGCAAAGTCGTTAAATAATGAAGTAGAGTCCTTAAATAATGCAACAAAGTCCTTAAATGATGCAGCAGAGTCCTTAAATAATGCAACAAAGTCCTTAAATAATGCAGCAGAGTCCTTAAATAATGCAATAAAGTCCATAAATAATGCAGCAAAGTCCTTAAATAATTCAGCAGAGTGCTGAAATACCGCAGCAGGGTCCTTAAATAATGCAACAAAGTCCTTAAATAATGCAGCAGAGTCCTTAAATAATGCAACAAAGTCCTTAAATAATGCAGCAGAGTCCTTAAATAATGCAGCCAAGTCCTTAAATAATGCAGCAAAGTCTTTAAATAATGCAATAAAGTCCATAAATAATGCAGCAAATTCCTTAAATAATGCAGCAGAGTACTGAAATACCGCAGCAGGATCCTTAAATAATGCAGCAGAGTCCTTAAATAATGCAACAAAGTCCTTAAATAATGCAGAACAGTCCTTAAATAATGCAATAAAGTCCTTAAATAATGCAGCAAAGTCCTTATATAATGCAGCAGAGTCCTTAAATAATGCAACAAAGTCCTTAAATAATGCAGCAGAGTCCTTAAATAATGCAAGAAAGTCCTTAAATAATGCAGCAGAGTCCTTAAATAATGCAGCACATTCCTTAAATAATGCAGCAGAGTCCTTAAATAATCCAGCCAAGTCCTTAAATATTGCAGCAGAGTCCTTAAATAATGCAGAAAAGTCCTTAAATAATGCAGCAGAGTCCTTAAAAACTGCAGCAGAGTCCTTAAATAATGCAGCAAAGTCCTTGAATAATGCAGCAGAGTCTTTAAATAATGCAACAAAGTTTTTAAATAATACAGAAGAGTCCTTAAATAATGCAGCAAATTCCTTAAATAATGCAGCAAAGTCTTTAAATAATGCAATAAAGTCCATAAATAATGCAGCAAAGTTCTTAAATAATGCAGCAGAGTCCTTAAATACCACAGCAGAGTCCTTAAATAATGCAGCAAAGTCTTTAAATAATGCAACAAAGTCCTTAAATAATGCAGCAGAGTCCTTAAATAATGCAGAAGAGTCCTTAAATAATCCAGCCAAGTCCTTAAATAATGCAGCAGAGTCCTTAAATAATGCAACAAAATCCTTAAATAATGCAGAAGAGTCCTTAAATAATCCAGCCAAGTCCTTAAATCATGCAGCAGGGTCCTTAAATAATCCAGCCAATTCCTTAAATAATGCAGAAGAGTCCTTTAATAATGCAACAAAGTCCTTAAATAATGCAGCAGAGTCCTTAAATAATGCAACAAAGTACTTAAATAATGCAGCAGAGTCCTTAAATAATGCAGCAAAGTCATTAAATAATGCTGCAGAGTTCTTAAATAATGCAGCAAATTCCTTAAATAATGCAGCAAAGTCTTTAAATAATGCAATAAAGTCCATAAATAATGCAGCAAAGTCCTTAAATAATGCAGCAGAGTACTGAAATACCGCAGCAGGGTCCTTAAATAATGCAGCAAAGTCGTTAAATAATGAAGTAGAGTCCTTAAATAATGCAACAACGTCCTTAAATGATGCAGCAGAGTCCTTAAATAATGCAGCACATTCCTTAAATAATGCAGCAGAGTCCTTAAATAATCCAGCCAAGTCCTTAAATACTGCAGCAGAGTACTTAAATAATGCAGCAAAGTCCTTAAATAATGCAGCAGAGTCCTTAAATAATGCAACAAAGTACTTAAATAATGCAGAAGAGTCCTTAAATAATGCAACAAAGTCCTTAAATAATGCAGCTGAGTACTTAAATAATGCAACAAAGTACTTAAATAATGCAGCAGAGTCCTTAAGTACCGTATCAGAGTCCTTAAATAATGCAGCAGAGTCCTTAAATAATGCAACAAAGTCCTTAAATAATGCAGCAGATTACTGAAATACTGCTGCAGGGTCCTTAAATAATGCAGCAGAGTCCTTAAATAATGCAACAAAGTCCTTAAATAATGCAGCATAGTCCTTAAATAATGCAACAAAGTCCTTAAATAATGCAGCAGAGTCCTTAAATAATGCAGCAGAGTACTGAAATACCGCAGCAGGGTCCTTAAATAATGCAGCAAAGTTGTTAAATAATGAAGTAGAGTCCTTAAGTAATGCAACAAAGTCCTTAAATGATGCAGCAGCGTCCTTAAATAATGCAACAAAGTCCTTAAATAATGCAGCAGAGTCCTTAAATAATGCAATAAAGTCCATAAATAATGCAGCAAAGTCCTTAAATAATTCAGCAGAGTGCTGAAATACCGCAGCAGGGTCCTTAAATAATGCAGCAGAGTCCTTAAGTAATGCAGCAAAGTCCTTAAATAATCCAGCCAAGTCCTTAAATAATGCAACAAAGTCCTTAAATAATGCAGCAGATTACTGAAATACTGCAGCAGGGTCCTTAAATAAAGCAGCAGAGTCCTTAAATAATGCAACAAAGTCCTTAAATAATGCAACAAAGTCCTTAAATAATGCAGCAGAGTCCTTAAATAATGCAGCAGAGTACTGAAATACCGCAGCAGGGTCCTTAAATAATGCAGCAAAGTCGTTAAATAATGAAGTAGAGTCCTTAAATAATGCAACAAAGTCCTTAAATGATGCAGCAGAGTCCTTAAATAATGCAACAAAGTCCTTAAATAATGCAGCAGAGTCCTTAAATAATGCAATAAAGTCCATAAATAATGCAGCAAAGTCCTTAAATAATTCAGCAGAGTGCTGAAATACCGCAGCCAGGTCCTTAAATAATGCAGCAGAGTCCTTAAATAATGCAACAAAGTCCTTAAATAATGCAGCACGGTCCTTAAATAATGCAACAAAGTCCTTAAATAATGCAGCAGAGTCCTTAAATAATGCAGCAGAGTCCTTAAATAATCCAGCCAAGTCCTTAAATAATGCAACAAAGTCCTTAAATAATGCAGCAGAGTCCTTAAATAATGCAACAAAGTCCTTAAATAATGCAGCAGAGTCCTTAAATAATGCAGCAGAGTACTGAAATACCGCAGCAGGGTCCTTAAATAATGCAGCAAAGTCGTTAAATAATGAAGTAGAGTCCTTAAATAATGCAACAAAGTCCTTAAATGATGCAGCAGAGTCCTTAAATAATGCAACAAAGTCCTTAAATAATGCAGCAGAGTCCTTAAATAATGCAATAAAGTCCATAAATAATGCAGCAAAGTCCTTAAATAATTCAGCAGAGTGCTGAAATACCGCAGCCAGGTCCTTAAATAATGCAGCAGAGTCCTTAAATAATGCAACAAAGTCCTTAAATAATGCAGCACGGTCCTTAAATAATGCAACAAAGTCCTTAAATAATGCAGCAGAGTCCTTAAATAATGCAGCAGAGTCCTTAAATAATCCAGCCAAGTCCTTAAATAATGCAACAAAGTCCTTAAATAATGCAGCAGATTACTGAAATACTGCAGCAGGGTCCTTAAATAATGCAGCAGAGTCCTTAAATAATGCAACAAAGTCCTTAAATAATGCAGCAGAGTCCTTAAATAATGCAACAAAGTCCTTAAATAATGCAGCAGAGTCCTTAAATAATGCAGCAGAGTACTGAAATACCGCAGCAGGGTCCTTAAATAATGCAGCAAAGTCGTTAAATAATGAAGTAGAGTCCTTAAATAATGCAACAAAGTCCTTAAATGATGCAGCAGAGTCCTTAAATAATGCAACAAAGTCCTTAAATAATGCAGCAGAGTCCTTAAATAATGCAATAAAGTCCATAAATAATGCAGCAAAGTCCTTAAATAATTCAGCAGAGTGCTGAAATACCGCAGCAGGGTCCTTAAATAATGCAACAAAGTCCTTAAATAATGCAGCAGAGTCCTTAAATAATGCAACAAAGTCCTTAAATAATGCAGCAGAGTCCTTAAATAATGCAGCCAAGTCCTTAAATAATGCAGCAAAGTCTTTAAATAATGCAATAAAGTCCATAAATAATGCAGCAAATTCCTTAAATAATGCAGCAGAGTACTGAAATACCGCAGCAGGATCCTTAAATAATGCAGCAGAGTCCTTAAATAATGCAACAAAGTCCTTAAATAATGCAGAACAGTCCTTAAATAATGCAATAAAGTCCTTAAATAATGCAGCAAAGTCCTTATATAATGCAGCAGAGTCCTTAAATAATGCAACAAAGTCCTTAAATAATGCAGCAGAGTCCTTAAATAATGCAAGAAAGTCCTTAAATAATGCAGCAGAGTCCTTAAATAATGCAGCACATTCCTTAAATAATGCAGCAGAGTCCTTAAATAATCCAGCCAAGTCCTTAAATATTGCAGCAGAGTCCTTAAATAATGCAGAAAAGTCCTTAAATAATGCAGCAGAGTCCTTAAAAACTGCAGCAGAGTCCTTAAATAATGCAGCAAAGTCCTTGAATAATGCAGCAGAGTCCTTAAATAATGCAACAAAGTTTTTAAATAATACAGAAGAGTCCTTAAATAATGCAGCAAATTCCTTAAATAATGCAGCAAAGTCTTTAAATAATGCAATAAAGTCCATAAATAATGCAGCAAAGTTCTTAAATAATGCAGCAGAGTCCTTAAATACCACAGCAGAGTCCTTAAATAATGCAGCAAAGTCTTTAAATAATGCAACAAAGTCCTTAAATAATGCAGCAGAGTCCTTAAATAATGCAGAAGAGTCCTTAAATAATCCAGCCAAGTCCTTAAATAATGCAGCAGAGTCCTTAAATAATGCAACAAAATCCTTAAATAATGCAGAAGAGTCCTTAAATAATCCAGCCAAGTCCTTAAATCATGCAGCAGGGTCCTTAAATAATCCAGCCAATTCCTTAAATAATGCAGAAGAGTCCTTTAATAATGCAACAAAGTCCTTAAATAATGCAGCAGAGTCCTTAAATAATGCAACAAAGTACTTAAATAATGCAGCAGAGTCCTTAAATAATGCAGCAAAGTCATTAAATAATGCTGCAGAGTTCTTAAATAATGCAGCAAATTCCTTAAATAATGCAGCAAAGTCTTTAAATAATGCAATAAAGTCCATAAATAATGCAGCAAAGTCCTTAAATAATGCAGCAGAGTACTGAAATACCGCAGCAGGGTCCTTAAATAATGCAGCAAAGTCATTAAATAATGAAGTAGAGTCCTTAAATAATGCAACAACGTCCTTAAATGATGCAGCAGAGTCCTTAAATAATGCAGCACATTCCTTAAATAATGCAGCAGAGTCCTTAAATAATCCAGCCAAGTCCTTAAATACTGCAGCAGAGTACTTAAATAATGCAGCAAAGTCCTTAAATAATGCAGCAGAGTCCTTAAATAATGCAACAAAGTACTTAAATAATGCAGAAGAGTCCTTAAATAATGCAACAAAGTCCTTAAATAATGCAGCTGAGTACTTAAATAATGCAACAAAGTACTTAAATAATGCAGCAGAGTCCTTAAGTACCGTATCAGAGTCCTTAAATAATGCAGCAGAGTCCTTAAATAATGCAACAAAGTCCTTAAATAATGCAGCAGATTACTGAAATACTGCTGCAGGGTCCTTAAATAATGCAGCAGAGTCCTTAAATAATGCAACAAAGTCCTTAAATAATGCAGCATAGTCCTTAAATAATGCAACAAAGTCCTTAAATAATGCAGCAGAGTCCTTAAATAATGCAGCAGAGTACTGAAATACCGCAGCAGGGTCCTTAAATAATGCAGCAAAGTTGTTAAATAATGAAGTAGAGTCCTTAAGTAATGCAACAAAGTCCTTAAATGATGCAGCAGCGTCCTTAAATAATGCAACAAAGTCCTTAAATAATGCAGCAGAGTCCTTAAATAATGCAATAAAGTCCATAAATAATGCAGCAAAGTCCTTAAATAATTCAGCAGAGTGCTGAAATACCGCAGCAGGGTCCTTAAATAATGCAGCAGAGTCCTTAAGTAATGCAGCAAAGTCCTTAAATAATCCAGCCAAGTCCTTAAATAATGCAACAAAGTCCTTAAATAATGCAGCAGATTACTGAAATACTGCAGCAGGGTCCTTAAATAAAGCAGCAGAGTCCTTAAATAATGCAACAAAGTCCTTAAATAATGCAACAAAGTCCTTAAATAATGCAGCAGAGTCCTTAAATAATGCAGCAGAGTACTGAAATACCGCAGCAGGGTCCTTAAATAATGCAGCAAAGTCGTTAAATAATGAAGTAGAGTCCTTAAATAATGCAACAAAGTCCTTAAATGATGCAGCAGAGTCCTTAAATAATGCAACAAAGTCCTTAAATAATGCAGCAGAGTCCTTAAATAATGCAATAAAGTCCATAAATAATGCAGCAAAGTCCTTAAATAATTCAGCAGAGTGCTGAAATACCGCAGCCAGGTCCTTAAATAATGCAGCAGAGTCCTTAAATAATGCAACAAAGTCCTTAAATAATGCAGCACGGTCCTTAAATAATGCAACAAAGTCCTTAAATAATGCAGCAGAGTCCTTAAATAATGCAGCAGAGTCCTTAAATAATCCAGCCAAGTCCTTAAATAATGCAACAAAGTCCTTAAATAATGCAGCAGATTACTGAAATACTGCAGCAGGGTCCTTAAATAATGCAGCAGAGTCCTTAAATAATGCAACAAAGTCCTTAAATAATGCAGCAGAGTCCTTAAATAATGCAACAAAGTCCTTAAATAATGCAGCAGAGTCCTTAAATAATGCAGCAGAGTACTGAAATACCGCAGCAGGGTCCTTAAATAATGCAGCAAAGTCGTTAAATAATGAAGTAGAGTCCTTAAATAATGCAACAAAGTCCTTAAATGATGCAGCAGAGTCCTTAAATAATGCAACAAAGTCCTTAAATAATGCAGCAGAGTCCTTAAATAATGCAATAAAGTCCATAAATAATGCAGCAAAGTCCTTAAATAATTCAGCAGAGTGCTGAAATACCGCAGCAGGGTCCTTAAATAATGCAACAAAGTCCTTAAATAATGCAGCAGAGTCCTTAAATAATGCAACAAAGTCCTTAAATAATGCAGCAGAGTCCTTAAATAATGCAGCCAAGTCCTTAAATAATGCAGCAAAGTCTTTAAATAATGCAATAAAGTCCATAAATAATGCAGCAAATTCCTTAAATAATGCAGCAGAGTACTGAAATACCGCAGCAGGATCCTTAAATAATGCAGCAGAGTCCTTAAATAATGCAACAAAGTCCTTAAATAATGCAGAACAGTCCTTAAATAATGCAATAAAGTCCTTAAATAATGCAGCAAAGTCCTTATATAATGCAGCAGAGTCCTTAAATAATGCAACAAAGTCCTTAAATAATGCAGCAGAGTCCTTAAATAATGCAAGAAAGTCCTTAAATAATGCAGCAGAGTCCTTAAATAATGCAGCACATTCCTTAAATAATGCAGCAGAGTCCTTAAATAATCCAGCCAAGTCCTTAAATATTGCAGCAGAGTCCTTAAATAATGCAGAAAAGTCCTTAAATAATGCAGCAGAGTCCTTAAAAACTGCAGCAGAGTCCTTAAATAATGCAGCAAAGTCCTTGAATAATGCAGCAGAGTCTTTAAATAATGCAACAAAGTTTTTAAATAATACAGAAGAGTCCTTAAATAATGCAGCAAATTCCTTAAATAATGCAGCAAAGTCTTTAAATAATGCAATAAAGTCCATAAATAATGCAGCAAAGTTCTTAAATAATGCAGCAGAGTCCTTAAATACCACAGCAGAGTCCTTAAATAATGCAGCAAAGTCTTTAAATAATGCAACAAAGTCCTTAAATAATGCAGCAGAGTCCTTAAATAATGCAGAAGAGTCCTTAAATAATCCAGCCAAGTCCTTAAATAATGCAGCAGAGTCCTTAAATAATGCAACAAAATCCTTAAATAATGCAGAAGAGTCCTTAAATAATCCAGCCAAGTCCTTAAATCATGCAGCAGGGTCCTTAAATAATCCAGCCAATTCCTTAAATAATGCAGAAGAGTCCTTTAATAATGCAACAAAGTCCTTAAATAATGCAGCAGAGTCCTTAAATAATGCAACAAAGTACTTAAATAATGCAGCAGAGTCCTTAAATAATGCAGCAAAGTCATTAAATAATGCTGCAGAGTTCTTAAATAATGCAGCAAATTCCTTAAATAATGCAGCAAAGTCTTTAAATAATGCAATAAAGTCCATAAATAATGCAGCAAAGTCCTTAAATAATGCAGCAGAGTACTGAAATACCGCAGCAGGGTCCTTAAATAATGCAGCAAAGTCGTTAAATAATGAAGTAGAGTCCTTAAATAATGCAACAACGTCCTTAAATGATGCAGCAGAGTCCTTAAATAATGCAGCACATTCCTTAAATAATGCAGCAGAGTCCTTAAATAATCCAGCCAAGTCCTTAAATACTGCAGCAGAGTACTTAAATAATGCAGCAAAGTCCTTAAATAATGCAGCAGAGTCCTTAAATAATGCAACAAAGTACTTAAATAATGCAGAAGAGTCCTTAAATAATGCAACAAAGTCCTTAAATAATGCAGCTGAGTACTTAAATAATGCAACAAAGTACTTAAATAATGCAGCAGAGTCCTTAAGTACCGTATCAGAGTCCTTAAATAATGCAGCAGAGTCCTTAAATAATGCAACAAAGTCCTTAAATAATGCAGCAGATTACTGAAATACTGCTGCAGGGTCCTTAAATAATGCAGCAGAGTCCTTAAATAATGCAACAAAGTCCTTAAATAATGCAGCATAGTCCTTAAATAATGCAACAAAGTCCTTAAATAATGCAGCAGAGTCCTTAAATAATGCAGCAGAGTACTGAAATACCGCAGCAGGGTCCTTAAATAATGCAGCAAAGTTGTTAAATAATGAAGTAGAGTCCTTAAGTAATGCAACAAAGTCCTTAAATGATGCAGCAGCGTCCTTAAATAATGCAACAAAGTCCTTAAATAATGCAGCAGAGTCCTTAAATAATGCAATAAAGTCCATAAATAATGCAGCAAAGTCCTTAAATAATTCAGCAGAGTGCTGAAATACCGCAGCAGGGTCCTTAAATAATGCAGCAGAGTCCTTAAGTAATGCAGCAAAGTCCTTAAATAATCCAGCCAAGTCCTTAAATAATGCAACAAAGTCCTTAAATAATGCAGCAGATTACTGAAATACTGCAGCAGGGTCCTTAAATAAAGCAGCAGAGTCCTTAAATAATGCAACAAAGTCCTTAAATAATGCAACAAAGTCCTTAAATAATGCAGCAGAGTCCTTAAATAATGCAGCAGAGTACTGAAATACCGCAGCAGGGTCCTTAAATAATGCAGCAAAGTCGTTAAATAATGAAGTAGAGTCCTTAAATAATGCAACAAAGTCCTTAAATGATGCAGCAGAGTCCTTAAATAATGCAACAAAGTCCTTAAATAATGCAGCAGAGTCCTTAAATAATGCAATAAAGTCCATAAATAATGCAGCAAAGTCCTTAAATAATTCAGCAGAGTGCTGAAATACCGCAGCCAGGTCCTTAAATAATGCAGCAGAGTCCTTAAATAATGCAACAAAGTCCTTAAATAATGCAGCACGGTCCTTAAATAATGCAACAAAGTCCTTAAATAATGCAGCAGAGTCCTTAAATAATGCAGCAGAGTCCTTAAATAATCCAGCCAAGTCCTTAAATAATGCAACAAAGTCCTTAAATAATGCAGCAGAGTCCTTAAATAATGCAACAAAGTCCTTAAATAATGCAGCAGAGTCCTTAAATAATGCAGCAGAGTACTGAAATACCGCAGCAGGGTCCTTAAATAATGCAGCAAAGTCGTTAAATAATGAAGTAGAGTCCTTAAATAATGCAACAAAGTCCTTAAATGATGCAGCAGAGTCCTTAAATAATGCAACAAAGTCCTTAAATAATGCAGCAGAGTCCTTAAATAATGCAATAAAGTCCATAAATAATGCAGCAAAGTCCTTAAATAATTCAGCAGAGTGCTGAAATACCGCAGCCAGGTCCTTAAATAATGCAGCAGAGTCCTTAAATAATGCAACAAAGTCCTTAAATAATGCAGCACGGTCCTTAAATAATGCAACAAAGTCCTTAAATAATGCAGCAGAGTCCTTAAATAATGCAGCAGAGTCCTTAAATAATCCAGCCAAGTCCTTAAATAATGCAACAAAGTCCTTAAATAATGCAGCAGATTACTGAAATACTGCAGCAGGGTCCTTAAATAATGCAGCAGAGTCCTTAAATAATGCAACAAAGTCCTTAAATAATGCAGCAGAGTCCTTAAATAATGCAACAAAGTCCTTAAATAATGCAGCAGAGTCCTTAAATAATGCAGCAGAGTACTGAAATACCGCAGCAGGGTCCTTAAATAATGCAGCAAAGTCGTTAAATAATGAAGTAGAGTCCTTAAATAATGCAACAAAGTCCTTAAATGATGCAGCAGAGTCCTTAAATAATGCAACAAAGTCCTTAAATAATGCAGCAGAGTCCTTAAATAATGCAATAAAGTCCATAAATAATGCAGCAAAGTCCTTAAATAATTCAGCAGAGTGCTGAAATACCGCAGCAGGGTCCTTAAATAATGCAACAAAGTCCTTAAATAATGCAGCAGAGTCCTTAAATAATGCAACAAAGTCCTTAAATAATGCAGCAGAGTCCTTAAATAATGCAGCCAAGTCCTTAAATAATGCAGCAAAGTCTTTAAATAATGCAATAAAGTCCATAAATAATGCAGCAAATTCCTTAAATAATGCAGCAGAGTACTGAAATACCGCAGCAGGATCCTTAAATAATGCAGCAGAGTCCTTAAATAATGCAACAAAGTCCTTAAATAATGCAGAACAGTCCTTAAATAATGCAATAAAGTCCTTAAATAATGCAGCAAAGTCCTTATATAATGCAGCAGAGTCCTTAAATAATGCAACAAAGTCCTTAAATAATGCAGCAGAGTCCTTAAATAATGCAAGAAAGTCCTTAAATAATGCAGCAGAGTCCTTAAATAATGCAGCACATTCCTTAAATAATGCAGCAGAGTCCTTAAATAATCCAGCCAAGTCCTTAAATATTGCAGCAGAGTCCTTAAATAATGCAGAAAAGTCCTTAAATAATGCAGCAGAGTCCTTAAAAACTGCAGCAGAGTCCTTAAATAATGCAGCAAAGTCCTTGAATAATGCAGCAGAGTCCTTAAATAATGCAACAAAGTTTTTAAATAATACAGAAGAGTCCTTAAATAATGCAGCAAATTCCTTAAATAATGCAGCAAAGTCTTTAAATAATGCAATAAAGTCCATAAATAATGCAGCAAAGTTCTTAAATAATGCAGCAGAGTCCTTAAATACCACAGCAGAGTCCTTAAATAATGCAGCAAAGTCTTTAAATAATGCAACAAAGTCCTTAAATAATGCAGCAGAGTCCTTAAATAATGCAGAAGAGTCCTTAAATAATCCAGCCAAGTCCTTAAATAATGCAGCAGAGTCCTTAAATAATGCAACAAAATCCTTAAATAATGCAGAAGAGTCCTTAAATAATCCAGCCAAGTCCTTAAATCATGCAGCAGGGTCCTTAAATAATCCAGCCAATTCCTTAAATAATGCAGAAGAGTCCTTTAATAATGCAACAAAGTCCTTAAATAATGCAGCAGAGTCCTTAAATAATGCAACAAAGTACTTAAATAATGCAGCAGAGTCCTTAAATAATGCAGCAAAGTCATTAAATAATGCTGCAGAGTTCTTAAATAATGCAGCAAATTCCTTAAATAATGCAGCAAAGTCTTTAAATAATGCAATAAAGTCCATAAATAATGCAGCAAAGTCCTTAAATAATGCAGCAGAGTACTGAAATACCGCAGCAGGGTCCTTAAATAATGCAGCAAAGTCATTAAATAATGAAGTAGAGTCCTTAAATAATGCAACAACGTCCTTAAATGATGCAGCAGAGTCCTTAAATAATGCAGCACATTCCTTAAATAATGCAGCAGAGTCCTTAAATAATCCAGCCAAGTCCTTAAATACTGCAGCAGAGTACTTAAATAATGCAGCAAAGTCCTTAAATAATGCAGCAGAGTCCTTAAATAATGCAACAAAGTACTTAAATAATGCAGAAGAGTCCTTAAATAATGCAACAAAGTCCTTAAATAATGCAGCTGAGTACTTAAATAATGCAACAAAGTACT